>NC_141679.1:42748855-47548855 GCF_028749965.1 Puma concolor | reverse complement strand
ATTTAAATTATCTATTTTTATTATCTGATACTATGCAAGATAGTAACAGCTTCCTTCTTAAGTTTATCCAATGGACCTAAGATCTTTTTTATTTATCCGTAACAAGACAGAGAAAACATTGATAAATTACAAAACGAGAAAGACTTTTCTAAAGGCTTAGAGGAGCAGAAAAGAAAAAAAAACGACACATGAATCCTCTGAATTGTAGGTATAATATACTTTGAGGCATAGGGGTTTCCTTTATTGACACAACACTGACTTTCCAGGTCCTAATCTTTCTACTCATAGGATAAATAATAACCAAAACTTCACCTCTAAAGAGTGTCCTTAGACTGAAAGATCCATTAGGGAAGGCCAAGCAAGAGGAAAAATTTATCACAACCACCATTTTGTGGGCAAACTTTCCAATTGTGTACATCTCATCAAGATAGCTGTATGATAAGAGACAAAAAGAACAATAATATTCATACCAGAAGAGTTCCACTCATATGGTCATGGAGGGAATGGTCCCAGAAATACACTGCATTATTTAGGTGTTAAGTGGCTTGGGTACCAATTCTCATTGGTATCAGCACTAAACTGTGAGTTAGAGCAATCTCTTCCCTTCTCTGAGCCTCAATTTTCTCATCTACAGAATGATGGGGTGGATTTTTAAATGGGGTTTCTTCTTTTAACAATTTTTAAAGTTTATTTTGACAGAGCCATTGGGGGAGGGGCAGAGAGAGGGAGAGAGAGAATCCCAAGCAGGCACCGTATTGTCAGCTTGGAGCCCTAGGCAGGGCTTGAACTCATGAACCATGAGATAATGACCTGAGCAGAAACTAAGAGTCAGACACTTAACCTACTGAGCTGCCCTGGCGCCCCTGTAAGGTTTCTTCTTGCTCTCATCTTTTGCTAGGCTATGATCTCTCCCACCCATGCCATCTGTTCAAATCTTGGCTCCGGGTAAAACTCGTAAAAAACTATTTTCTCTATATATCTCAACCATCTACAAAAAAATCCTTTTTTTTTTTAAATATCTTTTGGCAGAACTATCTCATTTGTTTCTAATTTAAGCTCATCTTCTTCCGCCTTTCGTTGACTTAGGTCTCCCTTTTCACGGGTGTCCCAATTGTGTATCTGGTTTCTCTGCAGTAATGTTCTAGCCAGCTAGCTTTTTTACTTTCCTGGTAGAGAATTAATTCCTATCTAGCCTCTTAGTCTTGGGAGGCACATCAAGATATCCTTTTATTGCTTGTATCTTCTTCATGGAGGATGTTTTCTGCTATTTTCCTAAGCTGACTGAAGGTAAGTCTTTAGCCAAATGCAAATATTCCCCAGCGCAATAGGCTTCATGACCCCAATCTTCTTCAGGCATATCCTTAGTCTACAGTGCTCTGCTGACCCTGCAAAGTTGTTTTTAATCCCTTCTCCTAAATATGCATTTCCTGAGCAAAGTCATTAACTTTCCCTTCAAATGGCTGTATCAACAACTTTTGTTTGTAGGCCTTAAAGAACACCAACTATCTGACATAAGTGTCCGGGTGCCTCATTGCAGTAAGGTGACCGACCACGGAACTCTCCTGCCTGGTCATCTCATTCTCCTATATGCTATGACTTGGTGGGAAACAGACCTAAATCCATGAAAAACACCTTTCCCATTTGGGAGATTTGCAGATTCTAATAAATTCTAAGTTAGTATATTAATCAGAAGCAGCTATTTTTTTATTTGCTAAATAAATGTCTGCCTTGTCTTAGAAAGATAGCGGCATTCTAACTCAGTGTTGAAGAATGAGTGGTAATTCACACAGTAGATGGAGAGAAGAATGTCAGGATACAATACGAAGTAAGAGTCAGTATGTTGTGACTTGAATGAGAGAACTTTTCTGGTATGTTTAGAGTATAAAGGATGCTTAGAGAGGTACTACAATATGAGGTTAAAACAATAGGCTGATGAGCACCATCAATGATTAATCTTAAAGAGTTTTCTTAATGGTACAGCAAAAGGCAAGCTTTTCGAAGGTATCTTTGAGAGTAAAACAATGTGTATTTGTGTCCTAGCATGATCATGAAGAGGATGAACTGGAGGGAATGAGAACAGAGGTGAGATGCAGTTAGGAAATGTGAAATGAAGCGGTGACAGAGGAGAGGAAAGAAGATACTTTCCGACAACGAGCTGGTGGGAGGAATAGAGAGGGTGACACCATATTTATAGTTCAGTAAATGAGTAAAGGGAGATGTTATTGGCATAGTTGGGAAACTGGGAGGAGGTGCAAGCTGGGGAGAACCAAAGGGAGACACGATTTCAACTTGAGGAGTGTTGAGTTTAAAGCTGCAAATAAAAATGTGAATCTTAAGGGAAAACTGAGATGCAGAAGTATGAAATTTGAAAGGTGGTTGAGAAACCAGGACAGCCCTTGTTAATAATCGTGTCTATAAAATGAAGGAGTGTCTTTATGGATACAGAGCTGGCTGTCACTATTATGAACAAAGTCACCTACATTTATTCTTAAAACCAAAGACAAGTAAATTTGTAAAGGCAGTGATTGTATGTTCATTTGATTTCCAGAATGTAAACTTCTTTTTTTAAGGTCCATCTATCAAAGCATCCTCAGCATGTTCTTTTTTTTTTTTATGTTTATTTTTGAGACAGAGAGAGACAGAGCATGAACGGGGAGGGGCAGAGACAGAGGGAGACACAGAATCGGAAGCAGGCTCCAGGCTCTGAGCCATCACCCCAGAGCCCGACGCGGGGCTCGAACTCACGGACTGCGAGATCGTGACCCGAGCTGAAGTCGGACGCCCAAGGGACTGAGCCACCCAGGCGCCCCATCCTCAGCATGTTCTAATGACACACTTGCACAATTGTTTTTAAGCACAAGGCAAAAAAAATTAATGGGAGACTCTAATACAGTAGTTCCCCCTTACCTGTGAGGGGATATGTTCCAAGACCCCCAGTGGATATCTGGAATGGTAGATAGTACCAAACCCTATATACGCTATGTTTTCTCCTACACATATGTATCTATCAAACAGTTTAATTTATAAATTAGGCACAGTTAGAAATTAATGACACTATCTACTAATACAATAGAACAATTATAACAGTATCCTCTAATGGAAGCTCTGTGAACATGGTCTCTTTCTCTCAAAATATCTTACTGTAGTCACCCTTCTTTTGGGGATGTGAGATGCTAAAATGTCTATTGGAAGGCATGGAGTGAGGTGAATTACAGAGGAGTTGATACATAGCATTAGGCTGCTACTGACCTCCTGACAATACATCAGAAGGGGGGCTCTCTGCTTCTGGACTGCGGGGAACTGAAAATGCAGAACATGGAGCCATGGATAAGGGTGGACTATAGTAAACAGAGTTAGTGAAGACAAATTCTATATATATTTTATATATATATGTAATATACATATAAATATATAAATAAATATAAATATACACATAAATTAAATATAAATATATCTAAATAAATATAAATATACACATAAATTAAATATATAAATAAAATATAAATACATATATATGCATAATTATAATTATAAATCATATTATAAATTTATTATATATAAATAAAATAAATATTTTTATAATATATATAAAAATATACAAAATAATATATATACATGGTATATTTAGCTACTTTTTTGGCCTCAATTCAGTCCTTCAGGATATACTCAGATAGCCCCACCTTCACACAAAATAAGGACAATATAGTATGTCCAAAAACAGACAAATTTTCTTCCTGAGAAAAATTATGGGCATGTGATTGTTAAATACCATTTTTCCTCTTAGTTCTAATGTTTATCATGTTATTCATCGGTCTCATCATGTGGCAATTTTAGTGATAAAAATTCTCTCCTGTGAAATTCTATTAGGTGTTTTTCCCCCCTTATAAATATGCTCAAAACTAAAACATGACTCATGGGTCACTTAAATGATTGCTATTTTATCTTGTGGGAATGAAGTATATTGTAAGAAACAAATTCTTTAGCAACTGATAACAAAAACACAAAAGTGGTTATTTAGCTTCAAGAACAAATTCCATGTTTCATAACATTGCGATAAAACATGAAGTATCTTGGAGTGATGACAGGGGTGTTCATTTAGGGAACAACACACAGAAGTTTCCTCTTAGCAAGCAGAGTCCAGGAATAGAGCAGATGTGAAAAATGGCAGAGAAGAATGCATCAAAGATCGAACAGTCCTGCCTAAAATTAGTCTTTACTAGCTAGTGCCTTAGTGGTACTATTGCACACTGAAAGTACTGTAGCTTGGTGTTGTCCCACCCACGTGAAGTGTTTTGTGGTAGAAAGGAGTCAGGATTATATCCTGGCATGAGTTCTATCTTATCTAAGAAAGATGGGGACATGATGGATGATGAGCTTTCTCAGTAGAAGAGGGTTCTGCACCTGGGAGAATCTTGTCAATCTATCAAAGGAAAAGAAATAAGCCAGACAAACAAAGTTGATGAAGACCAAAAACTCCAAAGAGAAATATAATTCCACAAACCCATAGAGACAAGTCCTCTGAAAAGAGCCCGTTCTCAAAGAAAGGATGGCAGTGAAGAATAACCCTGGAGCTGTAAAGATGAAAGCTCAGACAGAAATGGAGTGTCTGAAAATCATTCTGTCACAGGGAGCTAGCCATGACACTGACCATCCAGTGCTCAAATCCCTTAGCATTACAGATCATTTCTCCAGGAAAACTGTCTATTCCAATGTTCATTCGGCTTGGACTTGACTAACTCCAAAGCCAACTAGTTAACTTAAAACTTACTGGAATAATATATTTACATACCAAGCTCCTATTTTCTCTCAATTTTGTTTGTATAACTTTTAATTCTCATAATCTTGTGAAACTAAGCTTATCAATGACTACATTACGATTTAGTTTATTATTTACCAAATATTATGGAAATAATTAATGGTGCACACTGAGATTTGAATCTAGGTCTATCTGGACTTAAGTCATGCGGTCTTTCTTACATGTTGTATCTTGCTTAGCCTTGGTAGAATAGAGAGCTGGGCTATAAAAGGAAGGAAAAATGTATTAAGCTAGTCATCAACTTTAAGGCCAACTAAGACTTTCCATTATGCAATATTTAAGTTTTCTGCTACATAAGGATTGGAAGAGACTGAGACCATGGGTAAGTATCACAGAGTGATGCTCTGGGCAGGGACTTATGCATATGTTTAAGGCCAACCTGAGCTCTTACTTTGTGTGCATTTAAGTAGAGGAGAGAGTCCACTGAAGAATAGAACAAGGGAGACATTTTGGGGAGTGAGGGGCGAGTCTAAATGTAGATGAGAATAAAATTCTGCAAGTTGGATGATATCAGCAGTACCAGATATTTTAGAAGGGAAAAAGTAATGGTTTGCTTGGTTGTTTATGACATACCTGTTCTCATCTGCAGACATTTTTAATGGGACTTCAAGGTATACCTATACTTGATACCTATAGTTGGTTAAAGCAATGATTAGCAAGCAGTCTAGATCTCTTAAGTACACAGATTTACCCAGCAATTGTCAAATGTAATTTCCAATGGAAACTTCTGCATTTATGATTGCAACTCTCATCATGATCAAAATCAACATAACCGGTAGTAGTGTATGAAATTAAATATTAAATTATGAATAGCATAGTTTGAGTTATGTGTATTTTATTACATTAATGTTCTCTAAGATGTATAAATGTGTATTATAACTATTCTATTATTTATTAATAAAATAGAAGAATTTGTGAAGTTTTGTAAAATGTATTTTTCAGGCAACTAAGATATTAAGAGCATTAAGTTTCAAAAAGTATATTTTTACTTTATAGTTTACATGCATATGCAAATCCTTCCATATCTAAAAAATATTTAAAAATTGTTGACTAAGTGATCTATTGTCTTATCCTCAACCTTAAATATAGGAGGCATATTCCTCCTATTTCAGAAAAGAAGTAATTTTAGGATGTAATGAATATTTGTGAGATTGGATTACTTGTTGAAAATAATGTAAATTCTTAAGAAAGGATAAGAAGTCTGACCTACATGAGAGCTTTTTTACAATAATTTGTGTTGTATTTCACCACCTGGTACTATGCTGATCAGCACTGTTTATAAATATTTAACATAATGGGGTAAAGTTAACTATTTTAGAATAACAATGATTCTTTTCTCATATTGCTATTCTTTTATTAAGTTCATCTGTGTGCTATGGAAAAGTAGAAAAGATGTTTTGATCTTCTAGAAATAAGCACCATGTTCTTTTCCCATGAGGCAAATTAATTCAAAATATTATTTTTCTCTCTAAGTTTTAATGCTATGCTAATAAGCAACCAAATGTCTAGCATGAGCCATTAAAATTATTATGTTTTTATTCATTCGCCACGTAGAGAGTAGGCACAGAAAGAGGTCCAGAAATCTGCATAGGTGTCCCATTCAATCTAGACACAAGTCTCTACATGCAGAGTATAAAGCCCAACTCTGTTGGATAAGAATAACTTATGAGGAAAGAACACTTACTGGCACTGCTGTATGGAGAAATCGTTCCCAGAGCAAACACAGACCTGGCAATCAGATGTTCTTCTGAAGCCAGAGAGGAAAAACCTCTTTGCAGAGAAGTAGAGACTAGAGGAGGTCATATGAAGAAGTGGGCTGGATTAGCTTCAAGATGAAGCCTAACTTTGATCTTGAAAACAAAACATTCAAGATTTGTGATATGTAGCTAGGGAAGCATGTAGAGAGAAATCTATAGCATGCAAAGCTTAAATTAGGAAAGAATGCTCTAAAGATGGCTGATCTAAACTTCCACTTTGAGAAACTACTAAATACAGATACTTTAAACACAAAAATTTAAAGAACTAGAAAACGTAATTCCATAGGAAAAAGAAATCCATGCCATCAAAAGTGGATTTTTTAGGGGCGCCTGGTGGCTCAGTCAGTTAAGCGACTGACTTCGGCTCAGGCCATGATCTCACTGCTCGTGAGTGAGTTGGAGCCCCGCATCAGGCTCTGTGCTGACAGCTCAGGCCTGGAGTCTGCTTCAGATTCTGTCTCGTCTCTCTCTGCCCCTCCCCTGCTCACGCACTGTCTCTCTGTCTCTGTTTCTGTCTCTCCGTCTCTAAAATAAATAAACATAAAAATTTTTTTTAAAGTGGATTCTTTCAAAATTTATTTATTTATTTTGGGAGAAAGAGAGTGAGCAGGGGAGGGGCAGAGAGAGAGGGAGAGAAAGAATTCCAAGCAGGCTCCGCGCTATGAGAGCGGAGTCTGATGCAGGGCTCCAACTCGTGAACCGTGACATCACGACCTGAACCGAAACCAAGAGACCTAATGGACTGAGCCACCCAGGTGCCCCTCAAAAGTGGAGTTTTAGAAAAGGCATATACAATTGATAAATCTCTAGTCATACTAATCTAGATGGAATAAAAGACACAAATTCTTAAAATCTGCAATACAAGAAGAGATATCATATATTCCATATCTGTTTAAAAAGTGAATAATGGAGGGAGAAATTACAAAGGGGTACAAGGAAACTTCTGGGGATGACACATAGGTTTCTCTGATTTCTGTCAATATTTCACACATGGGTATATGTGCTAAAACTTATCAAATTGTAAACTGTAAATATGTACAACTTATTGTACATCAGTTACATCCTGATAAAATTGTTAATGATTAGAGTCATTCTTATACATAAAAATGTGTTACTGGCCTTGTGCTGTGGTATGTGTATATATTCATGCACATGTGTATGTGAGTGTGTGTATGTCAATAAATACACATTTGCAGTTTGACAAAGAATTACTTGTACCATTTACTTCTGACTGATTTTTCCTATCATTATTAAGAATACATACTTCTTCACTAATCACTTTTATGTTACAATGTAGTGGCACAGTTTGGATTTCTAGTTTTCTGACCTGATGGTCATCAACATAATTAATATTCTAGCATACTTTTCCTTCATTAAATAGAAATTTCATACTGCATATATAGCTGTTCTAAGGAATAATTTTGATCTATCATGCATTATGTGACACAAACAATGCTAATTCCATCTACGAAACATCCTTTAGGGTAGTCACTTTTATTACCTGATTTTATAATTAAGGATACTGAGGCTTGGAGAAGTGAAACAATTGCGTGAATATAGCACATGGCTGGTAAGTGTTGGCAGTGAGGTCTGTTTGACTCAGGACCTGCATCTGTATCTACCAGCCCAGACTGCTGTTATGGCCACGGGGAGGCCCATACTTGAGTATTTTACCTGGACTGTAGAATATCACTGGAAAATGACCCCATCGAAGAAACATTTACAGAGTGCCTTCTATATCCCGTATACTGTGCTGTACCTGAGAACCCAAAAATATGTTTCCATCTGGTTAGGCACAGAATGAGCGATAAATGCTCAATACACATATACCTAAAGTCTTTGCTATCATTTTGTTTGTAAGTAGAATTAGAAGTCCATGTTTGGGCTCAAAAGCAAGAAGTTTAATGTAACTTTTCCTGGTTGCTGGTTTTCTTTCTTTCTTTCTTTCTTTCTTTCTTTCTTTCTTTCTTTCTTTCTTTCTTCTTTCTTTCTTTTTGCTGTTCATTTTCACTGTATGTTTTATTTAATTAGTTGCTATCAATGTAACTGTATTAGAAATTATTTCATTTCTTTTGCTTATTATCTTCATCTCTTGGGACTTACAAATTTCACAGTGGTTGTGATGGTCATTTATTTATAAATGGAGTTTCTATAGTGCCCTCTAATTTCTACTGGTTCTTTTCATTCATACAGAGATCTCACCAAAATCGGAGGCTAAACACATTCTCAAGGATGAGAGACGATGGAAGCATATTTCAAAGTCAGTTTCTCAAGCATCTGTATAAAAAAACTCCCAGGTTGCACACTAAAATGCAAGTTCCTGGCTAGCCTCAAATCATGGAATCCGAATCTCTGTTTGCCATGGCCAAGGAGCCTGCATTTCACCAACCGCCCTCTCCTAGGTTAAAACTACAACCAGAGCGATATTGGTTAGAGAAGCTGGCCTCAGGAAACAAAACCTCAAATACATGGTTTTCAGCATCTCCTTTATTCCTGAAAGCTGCCTCTCTGATGGTAGCTTTTTAGATCTTGTTTCCAGAAATATCTTCTCGCTGTCTCTTTTAATATTTATGTCATCTAGATGCAACCCAATCATTCTGCAGAGCACTTACCCAGTCTAATGGCCTCGGTCACTTCCCAGAAATCAAAAACACTGCCATTCAGTTACAATTTATTTTATTTTATTTTAAAAATCTTTTTTATTTAGATCCAAATTAGTTAATATACAGTGTAGTACTGGTTTCAGGAGTAGAACCTAGTGATTCAACACTTACATCTCAACAAGTGCCCTCCTTAATGTCCAACACCCATTTGGCCTATCCCTCTGCCCACCTGCCATCCAGCAACCCTCAGTTGGTTCTTTGCATTTAGGAGTCTCCTACAGTTTGCATCCCTCTCTGTTTTTGTCTTGTTTTTCCTTCCCTTCCCCTATGTTCACCTGTTTTGTTTCTTAAATTCCACATACGCGTGAAATAATACGGTATTTGTCTTTCTCTGACTTATTTCATTTAGCATAATGCTCTCTTGCTCCATCCATGTTGTTGCAAATGGCAATATTTCATTCTTTCTGATCACTGAGTAATATTCCATTATATTATATATATAATAACTCCATATATATATATATATATATATATATATATACATATATATATACCACATCTTCTTTATACATTTGGATATATGTCCTTTGTCAATGGACATTTGGGCTCTTTCCATAATTTGGCTATTATTGATAGCATCACTATAAACATTGGGGTGCATGTGTCCCTTCAAATCAGCACTTTTTTTATCCTTTGGATAAATACCTAGTAGTGCAATTGCTGGATCATAGGGTAGTTCTATTTTTAATTTTTTGAGGAACCTCCATGCTATTTTTCAGAGTGGCTGCACCGGCTTGCATTCCCACCAGCAGTGCAAAAGGGTTCCTTTTTCTCCACATCCTCACCAACATACTTTGTTTCCTGAGTTGTTAATTTTAACCATTCTAACTGTGAGAGGTGGTATCTCATTGTGGTTTTGATTTGCATTTCTCTGATGATAAGTGATGCTGAACATCTTTTCATGTGACCCTGAAAGCCAAAGTAATATTGAAACAGAAAACCAAAGCTGGAGGCATCACAATTCCAGACTTCAAGGTGTATTACAGAGCTATAATCATCAAGACAATATGGTACTGGCACAAAAACAGACACACAGATCAACTGAACAGTATAAAGAACCCAGAAATGGACCCACAAATGTATGGCCAACTAATCTTCAACAAAGCAGGAAAGAGTATCCAATGGAATAAAGACAGTCTCTTTAGCAACTGGTGCCAGGAAAACTGGACAGCGACATGCAGAAGAATGAACCTGGACCACTTTCTTACACCATACACAAAAGTAAACTCAAAATGGATGAAAGACCTAATGTGAGACAGGAAACCATCAGAATCCTACAGGAGAAAACAGACCGCAATCTCTTTGGCGTTGGCTGCAGCAACTTCTTATTAGACATGTCTCCAGAGGCAAGGGAATTAAAAGCAAAAATGAACTATTGGGACCTCATCAAGATAAAAAGCTTCTGCAGAGCGAAGGAAACAATCAACAAAACTAAATGGCAACCGACAGAATGGGGGAAGATATTTGCAAATGACATATCTGATAAAGAGTTAGTATCCACAATGTATAAAGAACTTATCAAACTCAACACCCGAAACCAAATAATCCAGTGGACAAATGGGCAGAAGACATGAATAGACACTTTTCCAAAGAGGACATCCAGATGGCTAACAGACACATAAAAAGTTACAGTTTATTTTTAAAGGCCAAGAGAAAACAAACAGGTTAATCTTCTGAAATCAAGCCCTTGAATTTCCCTTTATTACCCGACCATCCCTCTGTAAGGACTTTTCTTTGTGAAACTTCACAAGAATGACAGAGAACCTGAGATCTCAGATTTACCTTGAACAAGAAACTTTTCCTACAGCTCTAATTAAAAGGAAGTTTCAAACCTACAAATTAACAGTTTTAATATGCTATTCCAGGTGATTAACTGCTTCATTTTAACAAGCATTCACTGTTAACGCTGCAACTGTTAATTTTAACGGCTTGATTTTTAAATTCCAAGAGGAGTAAAACCCGTTCAAATTGATTCCTATAATTTTTACCATTGACCTAAAAATCTTTATTTAGAAAATCTTCTTGAATAACATTATTCTCCTCTCAAGAATTTATCTCTTTTACCTAGAATAGATTAGACACTTAGAAGCAATTGCTTTTGCTTTTCTGTTTCTTTTTTTGGACTACACTTTGAAACCACCATTATATGTTACTATGCTGCTGGAAATTTGATGAGAAAAATGTCTTAATAATAATCTTTTTTCATCAAACATTTACATATGTATTTTTAGATGACATTTTGTAGTGTTTAGAAATAAATTTTAAAAACTGAGCCACAATATAATCAATTATTACAGTGGATGTAAAAACATATGATAAATTTAATCTCTTGAAAAATCTAAAATTAATGTGTAAGGCCAGCTTTGCAGGTGACTTCTGACTTACAGAGTTTTGCTTATTCATTTGTATCCCATGAGGACACACAGTTCCTGATTACCAAGAATGAGATCAAATCCACATATAATCCAAAAAATTCCTTTTAGCCTCTAGTTTTTTTTTTTTAATTTTTTTTCAACATTTATTTATTTTTGCGACAGAGAGAGACAGAGCATGAACGGGGGAGGGGCAGAGAGAGAGGGAGACACAGAATCAGAAACAGGCTCCAGGCTCTGAGCCATCAGCCCAGAGCCCGACGCGGGGCTCGAACCCACGGACCGCAAGATCGTGACCTGGCTGAAGTCGGACGCTTAACCGACTGCGCCACACAGGCGCCCTAGTTTTTTTTTTTTTAATGTTTATTTATTTTTTGAGAGAGAGCTAGCGAGGGAGCGAGTTGGGGAGGGGCAGAGAGACTGAGAGGGAGACACAGAATCTGAAGCAGGCTCCAGGCTCTGAGCTGTCAGCGCAGAGCCCGATGGAGGGCTCAAACTCATGAACTCTGAGATAGTAACCTGAGCTGAAGTCTGATGCTTAACTGACTCAGTCACACAGGGGTCCCTTTTTAGCCTCTAGTTTTAAAGCTTTCCTTAAAGAAATTCTTCTTGAAAGCTGCTAATAAGCAGCTAAAGTGACTAATTCAAAATGCATTTCAGATCATTGTATCTTACACATTTATATTAAATGTCACTTGTATCCATTCTCTCCCATCTTAATCTCCATTGTTTTTAACCTATTTCCACCCACCTCCTGCAAGAAGCCAATCTCATTTATTTCTAGTTTATTCTTACTTTATGTTTCTGCTTACCCTTTCTGTTCATTTCTTTATACAACAAGAGAAAATATATAGAATACTTTCTTACATATTTTATACCTATACTAGTGTACATATATGTATGTTTAAATATTATCTCATACAGGGGCACCTGAGTGGCTCAGTGGGTTAAGCATCCAACTTAGGCTCAGGTCATGATCTTGTGGTTCGTGGCTCAAGCCCGGTGTCGGGCTCTGTGCTGACAGCTCAGAGTCTGGAGCCTGCTTCAGATTGTCTCCCTCTCTCTGCCCCTTCCTTGCTCACGCACTGTCTCTGTCTCAAATATAAATAAACATTAAAAAATAAATATTATCTCATACACAAATACCTATTATATACTATATAGACATATATTTTCTTATTTCTTTCTGAAGAAAAATGTAAAGCTAAGATATTTTCCCCTTGAGAATATATATTCTGAAAACCCCTCCATATCAGTTCATAAACATATACCTAAATCTTTTATATAGCTGCACTGTACTTTGTTATATGTGGTATAGTTTACCCAAACACTCTTTTGTGTTTGGCCATCCATTTTTATTTTCAACATGCAATTACAAACAATATAATGAATAATCTTGTGCATATATATGTTTCCATTTTGTTGGAAGTATATCTTCAAAGTGAATTCGAGAAGTGGAAACACAGGATTCAAAAGAAAATGTAAGAGCTTCCCTGTCTCCTTAGAACTACAACTCTGAGTAAGTTTAAATATATTTTCATATATTTAAGAGCCATTTTAATATATATTTTTGTGAATTGTTCGTGTCCTAACCCATTTTCTCTTCTGTTCGGTAGGTCTGTTTTTACCTCCATGTGTAAATATTCTTCATACAGCAATGATATTATATGTGATATATAATGCCAAAATTTCTTCTATTATCTCAATCTACTTTTGTTTTTCTTGATTGTGTGTTTTGCTATGGAAAGTTTAAAACATATCTTATGTGGTCCAATTTGTCAGTCTCTCATTGATTGCATCTGGATTTTGAATCATAGTTAGAAAACCATTTTCTATGCCTAAGTTATTGACGAATTTACTAGTGTTTTCTTCTAGTGTCTGCACAGTTTCATTATTAATATTATTTTACCTTTAGATCCCTGATCATTTAAAGTTTACTCTTCTGTGTAATGTGAGGTAAAGATTGAATTTCTTCTCTTTCCAATGGCTAATCATTTACCATGGTTGTTTTTTTCTTTAGCGTCCATCTTTGTTTCAGTGATATGAAATGCTAACTTTATCTTATATTAAATATCTGTATGTACTTCAGCTTATTTCTAGACGTTTTATTCAATTCCACTGTTTTGTTTATTCATGCACAAGTAACATACCATTTCTATTACTGAGGTTTTAAAGACTGGGAGGCTAGTACACCATCACAGCCTTTTGTTTTTAATGTTTTCATTGCTATTCTTGAATGTTACTCTATGCCGATTTTATGCCATAGAATGCTCATTTACATGTCAATTTTAGTAATGACATCTCTAATCTGATTGGAAAATAAACACTTGCTGGTATTTTTACTTGAATTGATTTGATTGATAAATTAACATAAAATGACTTTGCATCTGTCACCTTTGTATCTTTTGGTCAGGTTTTTCATAATATTTTGTACTCTTATTATTAAGTTTATGTTGAGTTATTCAAGAATGTGCGCTGCTCTTATAGACTTATGATTGGCCTCGGAAGTTGGGGGCAGATTTGTGGGACTGAGCCCTTAACCTTTGGGGTTTGCACTAATTCCAGATAATTAGAGTCCAAATGAATTAAATTATAGGACACTTAGTTGGTGTCTGCAGAGAATTGAAGAAATGCTCGTGTGAAAAACTCACACACTTGGTGTCAGAAGTGTTGTGAGAGTAGAGAAAAGTAGATTTTCCTTGCTAATATGCATGGAAAGTCTAAAAAACTTTCTTGTGTTTCTTTTTTTAAATATGAAAAAAAAGCAGACTGAAATACATTGTTAAAATGCCCCCATAATACTATAAAAATAAATATAAACAGAAAGAAGAGAGGACAATGGAAAGAGTAGAAGAATATTGCAAATAATTATAATTTATACCTCTTACAGACAAGAAGATATTATATCCATGCAATAAGAACAGAAATTATTACAAAGGAACTATCAGAGGGTAAAGTACAGCCCTGGAAAAATAAAGTATATAATCAGGAAATTAAAAGTTTAATGAAAGGCTCAAAAATATATAGCTTGGAAATAATCCCAAAGTGGAATAAAAAAGACAAAGGCTGGGGCGCCTGGGTGGCGCAGTCGGTTAAGCGTCCGACTTCAGCCAGGTCACGATCTCGCGGTCCGGGAGTTCGAGCCCCGCGTCAGGCTCTGGGCTGATGGCTCAGAGCCTGGAGCCTGTTTCCGATTCTGTGTCTCCCTCTCTCTCTGCCCCTCCCCCGTTCATGCTCTGTCTCTCTCTGTCCCAAAAATAAATAAACGTTGAAAAAAAAAAAAGACAAAGGCTGCAAAACAGGGTACGAAAGTGAAAATTAGTCATTGCAGAAAGGACAATGTCTGATTAATTGGAGTTTGAGAAGGAGAAGACAATGCAACTGTTAGAATATAAATTATCCTAGAAAATCAGTTTCTATACTTAAACACTTTGGGTTTTCCGAATCACTACAATAAATGAAATTTCAGGACACCAGAGATAAAAGTATCTTTGAAAATTCCAGAGAGTTATTGGATTCATTGCTTTTGGTTGTTTTGCTTTATTGAGAAAAGAAAAATGAGACTATATGTAACTTTAGAGTTTTTTATAATTGCTCGGTTTATATAAGTTTTCAATTTCAGGTAGTTCTTACTGTTTGCATGAAGATCCCTCAAATAAGTAATATTGCGTATGTCCATTGTCCCTTTCATTCCTAGAATAAGAATTTGAGATTGTGGGTGTTATGCTGAGTACGATTAACATTTACATATTAAGTTCCCAAAACACAGTAGCCTACGTATGGAACCATATCCTGGTGATGGAAGGAGAGCTCCAATTGTTGCTGAGTCAGTCAATTACTTTCTGTTTTATGAATCTCAGAGTAATAGTACTTTCCTTGCCTTCTCTCACATTGATCTCAAAGGAAATGATGATCGTGAAAGCATTTTGAAAGAACCCTATATGGGACACCTGGGTGGTTCAGTCGATTGAGCGTCTGACTCTTGGTTTCAGCATAGGTCACTATCTCCTGGTTTGTGGGCTCGAGTCCCATGTCGGCTCTGTTTTGACCCTGTGGAGTCTGCTTGGGATTCTCTCTCTCTCTCCATCTCTCTCTGCCCCTCCCTACTTGTTCTCTCTCTCTCAAAATGAATTAAAAAAAGAAAGAACCCTATATACATATTCTAATATCCAAGTAATATAGCCTATGTTCACTCATCTTTAAAATATCTTTACCTTAAAAGACCTATCCACAATAGACTAGACAGGGGACTGCCCTTCTGAAATCACCCTCATCTCATATTTTAAGTCTATATAATCATGCATATGTTACTTTATCAGCCTTAGTTATCAGGAAGTTGTTTTAGTCGCCACACTGATTGGTTTTCCATTCACTATTTCTTTCTGTTCTGTCAACTGTTTTGCGAAGTTTGGTTATGCTGGTATTTCCTTATTGATGCTATATATCCCATACTGGGAAGATTTTACCTCCCTGTCTCTGATAAGCAGTTAATAATATACCTCCTCTCCATTTGCTAAATTCTGACCCATGAAATGAAATAAAAAAGGGGGCACTATAACATTTTATTAAGATGAGTCCCTTTTAATATTGGGAATGGTTTTGTATGAGATAACAGAAAACATCTATATTGGTTTCTGCCCCCAGTTCCTGGTTCCTGACAGAAGGCTCCTAAAACCCTTGTACATGCCTAAGTGATAAGAGTACTAGGAGCTTTTTTTTGTTCTATGGAAGCAACTCTAGGTGAGCCCTTGGTGGGATCCCTGGATGGAGCTGCTCACTGGAAGACCAACAAGCCATGATCAGAAGCTTGGTATTTTCAGTTCCCCCCACTCCGCTTCTCCAGAGAAAATGCTGGAAAGAAGAAGAGGGTAGAAAATGAGTTAATCGATCTCAAAGGAAGCCTCCATAAAGTCCTAAAAGCACAGAGTTGAGAGGGCTCCCAATTTGGTGGACACATCTGTACACGGTGGGTGAGGCACAACCGCACCGAGTTAGAAACTCCTGTGCTCAGGCCCCCCCTCCCCCCACCCCCGACCTTACCATATGTATCTCTTCATCTGGCTAGCCATCTGTACTCTTTACCATATCCTTTAATAAACTTGTACAAGTAAACAAATGTTTCCCTGAGTTCTGTGAGCCACTCTAGCAAGTTAATCTAACCCAAGGAGGGGGTTTGTGGAACCTCCAATCTATAGCCAGTTGGTCAGAAACACAAGTAACAGTCTGGACTTGTGACTGATGTCTCATGTAAGGGGATGGGACTGAGCCCTTACACTGTGGAATCTAACGCTATCTCCAGGTACACAGTGTCAGAACTGAGTTGAATTCTTCGGCATCCTGCTGGTGTCCCAGAGAATTGCTTGTTGTGGGGAACGCTTCCATACATCTGGCGACCAGAAGTGTCAGAAGTGAAGTGTCCAGTGTGAGTAGTAAAGGAGGCATGCAGGGAAGAAACGCACAGTAGGGAAGAACTAGGCTTTTCTCTACATGAGGAGGAAAAAAAGATGGGGTTGCCTTTCTATTGCATTTTGTTTGTAGTCTATCCAGGAGCCAAAAATATTCTGACACTTTTATAAAAAATTCAATACAATACAGCTTTAATTTCCAGACGATTTCAACACTGTCCCTGGGTTGGACCTGTAAAGTGGACGTTGGCAGCCTGGGTGTTTGTTTTTTCTCCCTATGGGACTAATTTCTATATATTTCAGGATAGTTTCTGTTTTGATGATTACATTTATTTGGCCAATAAATGTAATCTGCTCTTCCCCCACTCACGCTCTGTCTCTCTCTCTCTCAAAAATAAGTAAACATTAAAAAATTTTTTAAATTAATTCATATTCTTACATATGGGTTCATGTATAAATTTTGTAAAACAATATCATACGTTACATTTTTCTATTCAAACCACTAAGCCTCAATAGTTCCTTTTCTTATTTTCTAATACCAACAATGCTGATCTGTGCTAGAAATTGCCCTTCAGTGGGAAGAAAGAGTCACAAGAAAATGAAAGAAACAGAATTATAATATCTTTGTGATGAGAAAGGTTTTTTGTTTTTAGTTTTTTGACCCAGTTAGTACAGAAAATTATGACTCTACATACCCTACTCAAGTTATTAAGTTCAAATGTTATTTGTTCTCCTTTCTGGGAAAATTGAAGTCCATCTTCCAGAGTAATCCTCCAAAAACTATTTAAATGATCAAAGCTTCAAACACAAAGAACCCTTTACATTAGCACTATAAAAATAAAAAATTATGATGAACATGAACATTATTAAGGATTTATAGTTCGATATAGGACAATTGGCACTAGATTAAAGGACATAATTTAGAGTTGACTCGTAACTCCCCTTCCAGAGAAAGGAGGTCAATATTCCTATAAGAAAGCAAGTGCTTAAAGGCAGGGATGTGGTCTCTTTGGCTCACTACTGTATATCCAGTGTCTAGAACATAACCTAGAACATAGTAATTATTCAATTACTAATCACTTCATGAATAAAACACTAAGATAAATAAATGAAATTCATGGCTTACAGGTAAAAACATTGGCATAATTTACCAATTATCCTAGAATTTGGAGACTCATGGGCTGGGGCTGGAGATGTGACTGACTTAAGGTAAGAGATTTTTTATTTGGATCTCCCTTTCCAGTGGGGGTTAAGAACACTTAATGGGATCTGTACCTGGGATTAAAAGCCAAGAGTAATGCCATTGAAACAAAGTCTCTGGGTTGCACTGGTTGCTTTTAAATTACAAAAAAAAATTTTTAAAGATTTATTCATTTTTCAGAGACAGAGAGACAGAGCGTGAGCAGGGAAGGGGCAGAGAGAGAGGGAGACAGAATCTGAAACAGGCTCCAGGCTCTGAGCTGTCAGCACAGAGCCTGACGTGGGGCCCAAACCCAATGGAACATAATCCTCCTTTAATGGAGCAGGCAGTCTCTAAAGGGGCAATCAGACTGGGGAGAATGCCGGTCTCAGGCATGGTGGGGCCCAGAGTAGATACCAGGTCCCAATGAAAACTAAATATGGGAAGCTGGTCACCGACTCAGCAGTTTCAACAAACACAGGCCAGAAATCATATAGACATGACTTCTCTTCTAGGAGAGCTTATTCTCCTAGCTCCTTCCCCTTCACCCCACCACGTCTGTGGGATTCCTGAAGTGATCATGTAGAACTATATCAAACGGTTCCGCGGTTTATGATCTAACTGGCAGATTCTGACAACACTTCAGTGAAAGGTAAGAGACCTGGTGAAAACCCACTCACACTACTTCTGTAAAACTCTGCCTAGGAAAGACTGATTTTCAATTAAGGAGAAATAGACTTGAAACTTATGTTCTTTGAACAAATTACATAATATAAATGAAAGGAATGTACATAGCCCTCATGAGGTAGAGGAAAGATGATCGTATAAATAACAGTCTGAATCATAAGCAAATTTTAACAGCATCTGATTTTTACTGTCAAGGAAATGGATGGCAATGGAGACAATAAAGCCTGGAAGATTAGATAATGAGCAAGCACACCAATATGAAAAGGGAGCTGTCAGATTTATAGACATGCGTTAAGTATTTTGTATGTATGTATGCAAGTTGTTAAAAATTCTTTCACGTCTTTCATATATTTGCAAATACTTTATTAAGTAAGGTATATTTCCCCCTCAAACCTCATTGGTGTATTGGTAAATTTCTGTAGTGAAAATTGTTTTGCGTTGGTTTAAAAACAAACTGTGGCCTGTACTTGGAATCTGGGAATCGGTGTATGAATGACAGCCATTTAAAATTAAGACTGCAGCAAATCACTTTTGGGAATTTACCAGAGAACATTACTTCATATGTCTGATAAAATATGATGAAACAAGTAATTCTGAGACATAAGTACTCCATCGGCAAAGTAACACTGAGGCGGCTTCATAAATCTACCAAGTAAATCAGGGATCCATCAGTTTAAGTATGCGTGTACCCTTCAAATTATGAGCCAGGTAATATGTGAACAGTTTAGTGAAAATGGGACTAAATGGCAATGGGCCTTGGGAAGTGTAAAGTCTGTTGGAAAGAAATTTGTTTTATATGGTAGAGGTGAGCTCTTTTTAATGTGACAAATTTGCCTTCCATGGAAAAACGGCTTTTTTCTGTAGACCTGAATGTAAAATTGGAGGTCCTGTGAAGTTCACCAATAGGCGTCTGTAACTATATTGCTGAAACTTTCCAAATATTTCCCATGTCAATTTTTATATTTTTACCTTTATTGTCCAAATTCATCACTCTGACAAGACTCAGATAACTTTATCACTGTATTTCCAATCTCAAGCAATATATGCATCTGGAAAAGCCAGTCATTCTCAACCATTTATTTCTTTGGAAAAGTCTTTGACAATGAGGTTGAATTTCCAATACATACTTTGTAACTACTTTGTAATCACTGTGACTCTTCACTGTGAATACTGCCCCCCCCCCCAAAAAAAGATCATTCATAAGCAATCTTTAAAATGAACAAACAAGACTTACATTAAATCATAAGTTACATAGATCATTATGGCAAAGCAGTGGATTTTTTTTGAGAACTTGACATAAAAGTGAAAGTAATTTAGCTATGTGTATATAGCGTGTGCACACACACACACATTCTCCTTTAAAGTTTATTTATTTATTTTGAGAGAGAGCATGTACGAGTGGGGGGAGGGTCAGACAGAGAGGAAGAAAGAGAATCCTCAAGGAAGCTCTGTGCTGTCAGCATAGAGCCTGATGGGGGGCTCGAACTCACGAATCATGAGATCATGACCTGAGCTGATATCAAGAGTTGGACGCTTAACTGACCAAGCCACCCAGGTGCCCCCTACATTCTCTTTTATTTTTATTTTTTTATTAAAAAAAATTTTTTTTTAATGTTTTTATTTATTTTTTGAAGGAGAGAGAGAGAGAGAGACAGAGCATGGGTGGGGGAGAAAGAGAGAGAGAGGGAGACACAGAATCCGGAGCAGGCTCCAGGCTCTGAGCTGTCAGCACAGAGCCCGATGCGGGGCTCGAACCCACGAACTGTGAGATCATGACCTGAGCCAAAGTCGGACGCTTAACCAACTGAGCCACCCAGACACCCCTATATTCTCTTTTAAATAGACTCTCAGAAATGACCAAGACCTTCTATTTAAACAATTCAGCATATCCATGACCACTCAGGAAATGACAGAGTCATTTGAGTATTATTTCTTTTAAAGGTGTTTTAACTTAGTAATGCTTAAGGAGACTTATTAAACTGAAGACAATAGTATTCCTTTCTACTCTTAGTTTCTCTTAAATCATAAATACAAAAACATCATAAACACAAACTATTTAAATTCAACAGGTATTTGTTCAGTGTGTTTACCACTTATCAGGCACAGTTCTTGGCACTGATGATACATTGGTGAAGCAAACTGATAACAGATCTCAGCCTTTGTGAAGTTTTATATTTTCACAATAGGAAGTAAACATTTAATACACACACACACACACACACACACACACACACACACACAATGGGAGTGCCAATGGCTTGGTGGCACATCGAATCCATTTTTAAGCTGAGAGGTTCAAATAGGCATCTTACTAGACTGCTAAATTCACTTATTAGTTCTAGTAGGTTATTTTTCGATTTGTTAGGATTTTCTACTTAAATAATGCTGTTATATGTGAATTAAGACAATTTTACTTCTTCCTCCTCAACATTTATAACTTTTAATTCATTTTCTTGCTAATTTCCCTGACTGGAACCTCCAATATGATGCTGATTAGAAATGATGAGAGTGGATATTCTTGCCTTGTTACTGTAAGGGATAAAGGTCCAATATTTTATCATTAATTAAAATGTCAACTCTATGTTTTCTGAAGAATAAGTTCCTTTCTATATTTTAAAAACAATTATGCCATTTTCTGAATTTTATTATATCACTTTTATGCATATCTTATGCTTCTGTTTTTAATGTTAAACCAACCTTGCATTCTGAGGGTAAATCCACTTGGTCATTATGTCTTATATTTTTCTGTGTTTCTGGGTTCTATTTGTTGTTCAATGTTTGTGTGCCTGTACATTAGGGATACTGGTCTCTAATTTTCTGATCTTATAATATCTTTGCCAGGCTTTGGTGTCATGGTTGTTTTGGCTTTATAAAAATAGGTTGAAAATATTTCCTCCTTTTGTTTTTGGAAGATTTTTTTTTTTGAAATTATTTCTTAGAAGTTTGATAGAATTTAACAATGCAATCATGTGGCCTTGAAATACTTTTTATCGAAATCTTTTGTACTGCATTCATTTTTCGAAATAGCTATAAGAGCATATATATTTTTACTGCTTTTTATCCCTCCTGCCCTCTAGGGTTTAGCCTTTAGCTAACTTTCCAGAGTCCTCAATTGGATTGTCTGAGAGAAGAGGGAAGGGAAAAGGGAAGGGAAAAGGGAAAGGAAAAAGGCAGAAGGAAGAAAGAAAGAGAGAGAGAGAAATAAAAATCATCTTGGTTGATTAGGTGGCATACTCTATGGTAACTTTGACCTTTAATCTCTACTGCCCACCAGCAACTGACAATAATTTCTTGGAGAACCAGTTCTAAAATTCAAGATGTTTCTAATTAGACCGGCATGAGTTTATAAGTAGTGTTGTAAATTTAATTTATAAAAATAAGTAATTTTAATTACTGTGGTATCATAGCAACTTTTTTTGGTTATTTAAGACCTAAAGAAGGCTAGCTAATACATTCGCCTTTGGTACAGAAGAGACTCAAGGGAGCTACCAGAAGTAAAACAGACTCTCATTGATGTTTTAATATTTGTCTAGGATTTCTCTTAAACAGCTAAGCACATTTAAAACAATGAACCAAGGAGAACAAGCAACCTAAGTAGAGATTTAGGTCACAATAGCTGAAGAACTTCATTGAAAATAATCAAACAAGGCTGATCCACATCATGTGCTCTGTGCCTTGCCTCTTGGGTCTTACTCAAAGCTGGCAGTGCAATTTTTCTCTTCCAAGCTTGACCCACTTGTGCATGGTGCTGATAATTATTTCAGTCTAAATTCAGTATTTTAAAAAGCTTCCTAAGTTTTGTATAGTGCTGCATAAGATAATCATTAAAAGAGGTAGAAGTTTAAGAATAAACTTTTTATGGGAAATCAAATAACATATAAGATGAAATATGTGTGTTTGAAGCCTATACTAAAGAATGTCTGGGCCATCTGTCAGCTGGAGTCTATGACCCTTTACTTTTCTTGGTTTAGCTACTAAACCAGGAAAAAGTTATTTACTATATTGATTTTTCCTGTAAAACTAGCAAAAATTATTTCTTATAGTGGGTCATTTATTTTTAAATGGTGCAGAACAGTTGTTGCAAAAGGCAAAAGTTGGAGAACTAATAAGTGAAAGAAAAAGAACTAAGACTTCCAAAAGCATAGAACTTAAACTACAAGTTTTCCAAAACTCTGTATCTTATTAATTAAAAAGTTATCTACATAGGCCCATATAGTCTTTTAAAATCAATATGCTCCTTAATTTAACAGATTGACATGAATGTTGAAAAAGGCCTATTTAAAATTTTTCAAAATTATTTTGCCTATAACTCAATAATTATAGACATTACATAAGAATACTGAACTGTAGCAATAAAATCCAGTGGAAAAAAAGACACAAGGCACATTAGTAAGGTAGCAACGTAGTGAGGCATAGAATGCATATTAAGTTAATCATTGGTTATTGGTTGAAAGTTCAACAGTTTTGTTAATTTCAATTCTTTGCTGTTAAAAAAACATGCTAAATATTCCAAAATATTCCAGGTTAGGGAAGTGTCATTAACTCATAAGTTATCTACATGACGATTATTAACAAAAAACTTACTTTATGAGTACCAAGACATTTTAATTAAATTCTTTGAAAATTAGAAATAAAATATATACATAATTTAATAGTCAGGTAAGATGAATTAAGGTAAAATAATGAAAGGAAAAAATGAAATATGGTTATTAAGAGTTGAATCCTTGACTGACAGAGAGAGTAAATGCTGATTAGTGCTTTTAAAATTAATAAAACATATTCCCTAGCAAGACTCATAATGGGATATGAATGCATGTTTCATTGTTCATCATTCCATAAAGTTACCATCTTGGGGAAACATAACAATATATGTATACATAGATAAATATGTTAGACATATAGACATATGCAGTATATATAAAATAAATATATTAAGAATCGAATCTCAAAAAAGTTCACATAGCACAAGCAAAAATAAACATCTCTATCTAGTCTAACTCTTTGAAATATTTTCTGGCATAATAATAACTAACAAATTATTATTTAAAAAAATAAGGCTCTCAAGCTTTCAAGAAACCCATAATTTCTATGACATACATATCATCCCAGATCATAATGGATGAAAATTTTCCTCAAATTAGTAAAATTTTGAATTTAAACCTAGGCAACATTATAAATACTTGCAAGTAAAGTACTACTATTCTTATTTTTTCATTCTATGAACATATTCTCATGTACAATTAAGTAAATAAAAATCAACAATAAATTAAAATCATGCTCATCAGTGTGAGGACTTAAAGAGCTATAGATCTAAAGTGGGTTAATCCTCCATGTATCTTGATGTTAAGGCATCCAGCACAGCTTTTCAAATGAAAGAGGAAATCCTGACCCAGATCACTTTTTGAGGACGTGTGGGAACAGAGAAGTGATAGGTCTGGAGTCGAATACTAGCTACCTCAGACTTAGAGCTCCTTCACTTTCTAAGCCAGCTAATCTGACTCCCTGAACTATACCTTTAGTTCCATGTTACATATTTGACACCAACTTTGCAACCACAAGAAACGGGACAAGATACCTAGAACAAATGTAGCTCTCACAGAGACTAAACAGGGAATTTCATATGATCTACCAGTACAGATCACTACAGCCCTTTGGTTTTAAACATGGCAGCACAACAAAGAATCAACACACATTCGGGGAAATCAACATCATGAAAGAGAGAGAGGACCAATCACAAAAAGAAAAAAAATTAATATATGGAAGAAAAGTGTGTATCAGAGAAATAAAAGATAAACACATATAATTCAAATCCATTGAGATTATTGAGATGTTGCCATAAGAAGCTTGTTATACAAACGTGAAACATTGAGAGCACTGAAAGTTAAAAACATGGTGGGCAAAATTTTAAAAGAAAACAGGTAACAACCATGACAACAATGAAAGAAAACAGGCAATAAACAAAAAACTTGAACAGACTGAGTATTAGGATCAATACAGCCAAAGACCGAATCTCTGATTTGGTCAACAGACTGTATAATAATATAATGTGTAAAGATAACGAGATGAGAACATTATGACAGACCTAGAAGTCATACAATCTAGCAAGAGTTGTAGGAAAAGAGAAGGAAATGGAAAGAAGGAAATACAAAAATAAACAGTTTTCTTGAGTTGAATAAAACCTCAAACCTGGGTGTTGGTGAAGGAGATCTACAGACTCTGCATTGAAATAGAAGAATTCCAAAGTTAAAAAGCTTCATAAGAGCTTCCTATGAAGAAAGCCGGCAAACAAAAGGTGATTTTTGTCAAAGGAATTTGACTAGTGTCAAATTTATGTTTTGTAACTCAAGATATTCGGGGGGGAAAAAAGGGCAGATATTTTTAAATTCCAAAAAAATGGTGAATATTGAATATTATTTACTTCAAAAACATCATTCACTTTCGAAGGCAAGTTAATGACATATTCCAATGTATAGGATGGTCAGAAAGTCTTTCAGAAACAATAAATAATCTACTGTAACAAAATAAAAAAACATGAGGTCAGGAACTATTGAACTCACAAAACATGAAAACAGGATTAAGCAAAGAAGCCAGCAAAAATTAGAGTTAAATATACATAATAGACAGTATGACTACAAGCCTTAAGAAAATCAATAAAATTTACATCTATAAAAGTAGAAGCATATTGAAAATATAATAAAAAACCAGAAATTGAACCTCCAGAAGATTTCAACAAAATATGGGATATTGGAAGGAAAAGGAGAAAGTGACAGCTTGCAAAAAGTATTTTTATTTGGAAGGAAATGTTATAGTTGCTGATTAGTTTTCCATGTTGATAGAGAAATATGTTTAAATATTAAACAAATGTTTCATATAAATGTTACATAAATAATGGTAGAGCCACCATATTAGCACTGGATCACCTACCTCAAAACTATTTTTTACATGAGAAAATAGCAAAGTTCTGTCTTTTTAAATTACTTACTGCTGTACACAGAGCAGGCTGATCTTGACTGATGCATCTTGTTTTTCTTTTTTATCATTTGACATTTTAGCTTCTACCTCTACTTACGTTTTACAATTACCTTTAGATATAACATGTCATATTCACCCTCCTGATGGTTTCTTGTATCCCATTTTCTACTGGATAGATTTTTCTTGCTACGATGCATCTTCTAGTAATATCAAGATGATCTGAAAAAGATCCTTATTTCCCCCTCACTATTAATTACAGTTTAGTTATCATTATAGCTATGAATATATGAAAGTTTAGTTACATTTTTTTATGATAGTACTTTGAAGATAATGTCCTCTTACATTCAATGTAAATGAACAAGAAAGTTGGGGTCAATAGGATTTCTGTTATAGGAAGCTTTTTATAATTTTTGTCTTTTTCTTCAGGGATCTAAAATTTTGCTATGGTACGTCTAAGAGTGATTTTGGGTTATTCTGGCTCAGGCAATTGGTGTGCCCTTTCCATTTGAGGATTATGCATTTTAAACAATACATCCTTTTTCATTTGCCTTTTTTTCCGTAAGAACATGTAAGTTCTACTCCCTTAGGAAATTTCAATTATACGATATGATTTCAATTATACAATAATAATAGTTCATAATTATAAACAACATATTCTTTTTTTTAATGTGATTTATGTTGTGGGGGAGGAGTTCCAATTGGCCTGATTCTTCTGGAACTGGAAATGAATGATTTATAATAAGTCTAATAAGTGGGATGCCTGGGTGGCTCAGTTGGTTAAGCATCTGACCTAGGCTCAGGCCATGATCTCATGGTTTGTGAGTTCGAAACCTGCATCCGGGGGCGCCTGGGTGGCGCAGTTGGTTAAGCGTCCGACTTCAGCCAGGTCACGATCTCACGGTCTGTGAGTTCGAGCCCCGCGTCAGGCTCTGGGCTGATGGCTCAGAGCCTGGAGCCTGTTTCCGATTCTGTGTCTCCCTCTCTCTGCCCCTCGCCCGTTCATGCTCTGTCTCTCTCTGTCCCAAAAATAAATAAACGTCGAAACCTGCATCCGGCTCTGCACCGATGGTGCAGAACTTGCTTGGGACTCTCTCTCTCTGCCCCTTCCCCACTTGCTCTAAATAAATAAACAAACAAACTTAAAAATAAAAGTCTAATAAGTGGGTATGTGTGGTATAACTTCCATCTGGAAAATGCTTTGGGTTGGCTTTTGTCCCAAGGTATCTTGAGCTGATATGGCAAGGCAGCCCACTGATACAAACAGAAATTCTGGATAAAGGGGTGCCTGAGTGGCTCAGTTGGTTAAGTGTCCGACTTCAGCTCAGGTCATGATCTCGTGGCTCCTGGGTTCAGCCCTGTGGCGAGCTTCCCACTTTCAGCTGGAGGCTCCATCAGATCCTCTGTCTTCCTCTCTCTGCGCACCCGACCCCTGCTTACTTTCTCTCTCTTAAAAATAAACAAACATTAAAAAAAAAAAAGAAATTCTGGATAAGATACAATTTTCAAAAGAAATAGCTTCTCTAAAGTAAAGTGAAATTATAAGTGCTAGAGACAAAGAGTAAAATTAAAATCAGTCCAGAAAGTGAGAGCTGGTAAGGCCAATGGCCTGCAGGAGTTTTGGATGTAGATATGGACCCTAGCATGTGGGCACTGAAGTTTTGCCCTGGATCTCTAGAAAGGAAGAGACCTGAAAGGGAGACTGTAACATAAAATTCCAGCTCCAAAGAGCTGAAATGAAATGAAAATGCTTTGGGTTTCTACAAAACAGGAATTTTCTCAGTGATTCATTTTATCACTTTCTGTTTTCCTCTTTTGTGTGTTATTTTTTGTGTGTATAAGTTTAAAATAATGATGAAACAAATAGACGCATAGGCAGAGAGGCTTATATAACATTATATGATATGTAATAAATAGGAAAGTAACCAGGTACTATAGTCACTTCAAAATTTTATTTTCTGTCGTAAGTTAATTAAAAACATAAAGAACATGATTTTCACACTAGATTCCTTTTAAGTTTTTTATAAAATAAATGAGGCGGGAATGAATTTGGTTAATTAAAATGACTAGAATATTCAAATCAGAATTGGTCAAGTTTGGAAAATAGCTGGTCAAGTACCTCTTTTAAAAAAACACAATCTATATACAGAAAAGACATATTTTATCAGGATCAAGTATATACACTGACAAACACACGTACATGAATTAGAAAGTAATTTTCATAATACTTACTTATTCTTAGATATATAATACCCTATAAAAATCCTTTTTCTATTCTATTTTATTTTTAAAATGTGTAGATGCTGATTTTAATCACCTAATTGGTTTTATGATCTTCTAAAAGTCCTTAATAAATCAGTTTTAGAAACCACTAATCTAAATTAATCTGTTTTGGGGGGTGCTTGGATGGCTCAGTCAGTTAAGTGTCCGACTTCGGCTCAGGTCATGATCTTGCTGTTTCTGCATTTGAGCCCCAAGCCCCGCGTCAGGCTCTGTGCTGATGGCTTAGAGCCTGGAGCCTGTTTCAGATTCTGTGTCTCCCTCTCTTTCTCTCTCAGCCCTTCCCCGTGCCACCCCCCGTCCCCGCCCCGCACACACACACTCTCTCTGTCTCTCAAAAATAAACATTAAAAAAATTAAAGAATAAACTAATTAATCTGTTTATTTTACAGATAGAAGACTAAGATCCCTGGAAAATAAACTATTTTTAAGCACTTGTGCTGGAATCTGGTAAAAAAAAATTTTTTTTATGGCTAGTCCCTTTATATTTTCCATAAAATATGATTCTATTCCACTTGAAAGCACAACCATAATAAGAATATATGTAATTTAATTTGAGCATTATGTGGAGAAATTTCATAATACATTTCTGAAATATAAAGGACTGACCTCTTACAGGTTAATAGCATAAAAAAGCATTTTGTGGGAAAGTTAAATCTTTTGCATCTTGAACTCTAGCTGCTCATTTCAGAAGAGGGTGGAAGGCACTGAAAGTTCTATTCCAGGGAGTCTGTAAGGCCAGAGAAGGTCAAGCCATTTGCTTTTTGCAGTTTAAGGTTGTATGACTTTGACTCATTCCCACTCCTGAGGTAGGACAAGCCTAGTTCTGACATACTAAATGGACGACATCCTACTTGCTCATTAATGTATTCAACATTTATTGAAGTTTTGTTATGTGAAGCCAAGCACTGCAAAGACAGTGATGACGAACACATAGGCCCCTTACTACAGCAGCTCACTGAATTTTGGTAGAAGTCTGAGTTTCTTAGATCAGGCTACCCGTTGAGAATATTTCCTCAATCCCAGTCTCCTCAAAATGATTCTGTCTTGTGTGCTCCACTCTCTGGGTACGACACTGTTTGTCTATATGTTAGCTGCTTTCCAGGATTTACTTGGAGAAGAAAACATGAGATAATGACTATGATATAATACAAATGTACATAATATATAATGTTATATATTATATTATTATATTTATATACTATCTATTAGAAATACATATACAATTATATATATTATATATAACATAAAACACACTATATAAATGTAATAATAATATGTAACAATATAAATATATATAAATATAAATATATCGAATATAATATAATATAAAATAAAGTAATATATTGCATAAATTGATATAATATAATATATAATAATATATAATATATACTAAAAATACTGTATAATAATGAATAAATATATAATTATATATATAAATATATAATAAATATATATATAAATATATAATTATATATATAAATATATAATAAATATATATATAAATATAATTATATATAAATATATAATAAATATATATATAAATATATAATTATATATATAAATATATAATAAATATATATATAAATATATAATTATATATATATAATTCCTAAAATGTTTGGGGGATGTTTTATGTAAAAAGAAAATACCGTTCTAATGCTGTACCAGAAGCAGGATTATGTCTCCTCTACTAGATGACTCCTTTTAAGGACTTTACAATCAGATGACTCATTTTGGAGGGGAGTGTAGAAATCAATGGTAGGATGTTTGCAGATTCTGCACAGGTGTATCTACAAAGCAAAGTCATCCAATATCCCTTAGGACAAAAGTGCTCCTACTTCAAAATGGTTTTCATATTTGATAATAACAAAGACAGATGACCAAACAACTTTATAAAAGGTAAATAAAAGTAGCAATGGGAATATCATTGAATATAAAATATTGAGCCAGTCATCTACAGAGTAAAATGGTGAAATAAAACTTCAGTATACATCAACTACAATGGTACAGATGATGGGGGAAATCTAAGTTGAGAAGGAAGATAAAATAACCGAAACCAACAGAAATAAAACCGATAAAATAGGTTGATATCATCTAAGACAAAGAACAGTATAAAAAGAAATGGGCAAGGGGTGCCTGGGTGGCCGAGTCCTTTAAGCGCCCGACTCTTAGTTTCAGCTCAGGTCATGATCTCACGGCTCATGAATTCGAGCCCCATGTCGGGCTCTGCTCTGACAGCACAGAACATGCTTGGGATTCTCTCTTTCCCCCTCTCTCTGCCCCCTACCCCCCTCAAAATAAATATAAAATAAACCTTAAAAAAAAAGGTAGTTCTTAAAAAAAGAAAAAAAGGAAGAAACAAAAAGAAATGAGCAAAAAGAAAACTTGTTAAAAACTTATATAACCAAACTGGCTAACTCAGCAAACGAAAAGAGTATGGGGAACAGGACAAAAAGCAGAGGACTCCAGGTGTTTACAAAGTTACAAGTCAATAGCAATTATATAATTGTCTTCTAAAGCCTGTAACTTTTGATAGCTTTTCTCCAAGGAGAATTTAACAAAGGAAATCCAACTCATTAACTCACTTAACTTTTTTTTGTTCCTGTTTTAGTGATAAAGTATTTCAAGCAAAGAGAAATAAAACTTTCAGTTTTCCTCATAAATACAGCATGTTCCAACTATTAAAAAATATTGCATAATAGTAAACAAATTTTTATCTATTGATATACCACATCTTACCATTATCCATATTTGCTTCAGTTTGATATTTTAAAATAATATAAAACATCAAAGTTAAGGTTGGAGGTCTGCCTGAACTCATTTGCCTTAATTTGCACTCTAGAAATAGCCACTATTTTATGGCTTTTATATATTTCACTATAACATATGATTTCAATTTTACTAAAGTTACATAGACATTAATAATATGTAATACTGGGGTTTGTTATTGTAGCTTTATGAAAACATGCATAAATGTTATTACAGGCTATTCATTATTGTATAAGTTGTAACATTAAGTTTTACAATGTACCCATTATTTACTTGTGTACGTAGGACCATTCACTTCAACTACAGTCTTCTATTTTGATACCTGAACGTGACTTTATTTACCAAATTTCCCTATTTATGAATATATAAATGACCTATATTAGATAATACATTACATATATATACATATATGCATTCATACATATATACACACATATATACACACATACATATCAAAATAATGCAATTAACTTTATTTCTTTCTTGTATTTTCCCTTTCTCATTAACAAGAAATTCCTTTGATGCACAACTACATATGGAATTTCTGGATCATAAAGAAATTTGCCTCTTCCCTTTACTACATATCACCAGGTTTTTATATAAAATTCTTACCAACTTACACATGACTACTAACAGTATTATTGTTCCCAGTTCATCACATCCATTGATATTTCATATTATCAGTCTTTTATAATTATGTGAGTCTACTAAATATGGCAGTAAATTATCATTTTAAATTGTATTTCTTAATTATTAGCAAGGCTGAGTGTTTTTCACATGTTTATGATCATTTAGAGCTCATTCTCTATGAATGGAGTGTTGAAACTTTTCTCCCATTTTAAAAATTGGGTTGCTGGTCTTTTATTATTGACTGGAACAAATTACTTTTCTTAAAGTTATTTATCTATTTTTGAGAAAGAGAGAGAGAGAGCAAGCATGAGTGGGGGAGGGGCAAAGAGAGAGGGAGAGAGAGAATCTCAATCCCTAGGAGGCTCTGTGCTCTCAGTGAGGAGGAGTCTGATATGGGGCTTGAACTCATGAACCGTGAGATCATGACCTGAGTTGAGATTGAGTAAGACGCTTAGCTGACTGAGCCACCCAGGTGCCCCAGGACAAATTTCTTAATATAGTATAAATATTAATCTATTGTCAACTATGGTGTTACATTTATTTTACATTTCTTTTGTCCAATATGTGGGCAGTTTTTACATTTTTGTGAATCCACTATCTATCTAATTTATAATTATATATGTAATACTTATACACATGATTTTAAAAATATTTATAATGTGTTTTAAGATATATTTATATGTTACTCTTTTTTTTAAAAATTTTAAATGTTTATTTTTTTTGAGAGAAAGAGACAGAGCGTGAGGGGCAGAGGGACAGAGAGAGGGAGATACAGAATCGGAAGCAGGCTCCAGGCTCCGAGCTGTCAGCACAGAGCCTGAAGCAGGGCTTGAACTCATGAACCGTGAGATCATGACCTGAGCTGAAGTCGGACACTCAACCGACTGAGCCACCCAGGCGCCCCATTATATGTTACTCTTATGAAGAATTCTTCCAAATTTTCTTCTAATAGTTTTGTTTTGTTTTTAGAGAGAGAGAACACGAGCTGGGCAGAGGGGCAGAAGGAGAGAGAGAATCCTACGCAGGCTCCACACTCAGCATGGAGCCCATCATGAGATTGATCCCAGGGCAGGGCTTCATCCCATGGCCCTGCTGTCATGACTTGAGCCAAAATCAAGAGTTGGATGCTTTACTAGGTGAGCCACCCAGGCACCCTTCAGTTTTAATATTTATATTTTTATGTCATATGGAATTGATTTTTATATATGTTCAGATGAGGAATATAGTTTAATTTTTGCATTTGGAGCACCATTTACTCAAGCATTATTGGATAGTTCATCATTTTTTCACTGATTTGTAATGTTAGTTTTTTATGTGCACATGTCTGTGTCGTGATTCATGAGTATGCCCCGTCTTGTAACACTGTCAATATAGCTTAGAATAATTTCACATGCTTCAGAAATTTTCTTTTTTCCCACTTATTTTATGCCATAACTTATACAATAAGTACAGGTTCATCTCTAAATTTTGATGGCACTCACTTTAAAACTATCTGTATCCTGGGGCTTTTAAAAGAAAAAGTTCTTTAATTATGATTACATTAAGAGTCATTGCTTGATTCAGAGATTTTTTTTTTCTATTCATGTCAATATTCCCTTATATATATATTTTGAGCCATAGAAATCTTTTTTTTAATTTTGTTTATGCAAATATTCTTTTTCATCATCAAACTCACCAAAATTTTAACTATTTTAATAAACTTTAGAAGAGCAAGATTTAATTTTCTACATTATTTTCTTATTTTTGTTCTTTATTACATTAATTTAGCCATTATATTTATTAGTGATCTCTTCCTGTGTCCTTAGGTTTGTCCTACTTCTTTTTTTCCCCTACTTCTTGATTTAAATATTTAGATCACTTTCCCTAATATTTCTTATTTTCTGATAAAAAATAATAAAATCACTTCTAATTAAATATTCATATATGCTCTATAAAATTTGTCATATATAGTGGTTAATTTTCATTCAAGGTTATAGATTTTGCAATTGCCCTTATGATTTCCTCTGTAACTCACTTTTTATTTAACAGAATAGTTATTGTCGATCCTAAAATGTAGTATCTTTTTACCTATGTTTCTGTTACTGATTTCTAATTTTGTTCCATTAGAGTCATAGATCTTAGTCTATATAAAGTTGGTTGTTTTTCTGTTAGGATCTGATATAATAATTAACATATAGGTCAAATATGTGGCTCAATAAATGTTAATGATAAACAAACACCCATAAACCCAATACTCAGTTAAAGATCTAAAACATTGCCTTTTCCAGAGACTGCTTCTTCCCCCTTCCATATCTTTTCCCTTTTCCTCTATGGTAATAAAAGTTCTGTCTCTTCCCACCAGTGTATAGTTTAATACTAGAATTTCAAATCTACATTCAGGCTTGATGTGGTTATATGATTAGGTTCTCAGCAAAGCGATAACAGAGAAAGTGACCTAGGAATACTTCAAACTTTAATTGAAAAAAAAAAAAGTATAATAATTTATGTATCTTCTTTCTTTTTTCCCATCCCCATGAAGTTGAGTACTTTATATTCTAGTTGTTTCATATATTACTAATTATTTGAAGTAAGAGAGTAAATCTTTCCCTGTTATTCCATCTTGATGAGAAACTGAAAACCAAGTATTTTCATTACATTATACACTTTTTTTCTCATTGATTTATAGGATATCTTTATTCTGTAGAGCAGTATTCAATATATCTATTGCATATATCTTTTTCTCATCTGATTCATCTTTTCACTTTTCAATACATTTAATGGATTTTTTTTTTCACGTGTTGTTTGAGTCTTGCATTAACCGGTGGTCATGAAAATCTCCTATTGTTTTAAAGTAATTTTAATTGCTTACCCTTTTACTTTTTTTATTTGTGTCTATGATCCACTACAGTTTATTGTTTGTATGATATTTTACTTACATATTTACTTAGAGTCAAGTTAAATTTTACTACCTTAATTTTAAGGACAATTTTTATATTTCCTATAAAAAATTTCAGAAGTAATATACATTTTCCATGATCCATTAAACATGGGGGCAAACAGAAGGTTTTGTAGAACATTCACCCCTACTGCCAAAAACCAACATTGATCATAATGTACAAATCTTTGATGTCCCTTCTCATACCTATTTAGACTACTATATATTCAATCTCCATTACCTTTCTTCTTACATGACTAGCTTCATGTTAATCACATCACAATTGAATTTGCTTTTGTCACTGAAAAATATAACATGACTATTTCTGCAAGTCAAGGGATTAGAGCTATAGTATTTTTTCGTATGTATCTGCAAAATTCTACTTTATAAGAAAGTTGTACAATATAATCAAACATTTTCCTACTGACGGACCTTATGCTTGTTTCCAGTTCAAATGTAATGTGCATGTCAGGATGATTCTATGTTGCTGATGGATACAATAAGCCATTTTTGTGGTTGCTATGACATCAGAGCAGTACGTTCCATTCTGTTTGTAAAGAGCTGATTTTCACAGTTTTTGTTTATATATGGTTATATAATTCTTTGATTGGGTAGACAGAGTCCCGAAACCACTAAAATCTCAACTATTTTATTTTACTACTTGGTTGCGTTTTGTATTTCTTTGTTTCTCTCAAGACATGTTAATATATTTCTATTTGGCTCTGAGACAGCTTAATGCCTGCATTCAGACCCTTAAATCATTACTTTTTTCTATTTTGAATAAACAAGGGTCCTCACTCCGCTGCACATGTCACTAAGGTTGTAGCTAAGTTTTTCATCAATCTCTTTATAGCCTGATTGAATTTTGTATTTTTTCCATATTCTTCCTTCTTGGCAGAGCTGTAGATTTTCCAGTGGAATGTTTTGTAAAGTTAAGGTCACAAAAATAGTTTTATTTGGAGGCTACTCAAATAAAGCATTTGTTACTTTACTCTTTGCAATGAGAAGGAAACATAGCCTCAGTGGTTTGTCTTCATCAAATCAACAAATCTAGAAGATACGTATAGTTCTCAAGTTTTAGAAGTCTTACTTATGAACAATTTTAAAAAGAACTAGGTAGCTCAGTTGGTTATGCCTCCGACTCTTGATGTCGGCTCGGATCCTGATCTTGTGGTCACGAGATCAAGCCCTGTGTGGGGCTCTGGGCTGAGAGTGGATCCTGCTTGGGATTCTTTCTCTCCCTCTCTCACTCTCTGCCCTTCCCTGCTCATGCTCTCTCTCTCTCTCAAAATAAATAAACATTAAAAAATCTTTTTAAAAGAAGAACATAAGAGGCAAATATATTATTTCTGAGCTAGAAAGTCTAGCTTTTGAACCAGAGAAGGCATTTGCAAAAGATGTACTTCACACATTGTTTTAACTATTGTTTTCATACATTCTCAGAACCTCCAAATAGTTTATTGTATCTGTTCATATTAGGTATACCATGGGAGTTGAGCTGTGTAAATCTGCTTCCAATACAGATAACAGAAAATTCATGAAAATAATAACATATCTTCTTCAATTACCATTACAAAATAGTTTTTGTGTGGTGTTATTGAAGTCCTACTTAAGTTCCATTCTTTCAGTGGTCTATGAAAGATGAAAGTCCAGAGTGTGGAGACGTAAAGCCCTTTTAAGGTAAAAATGCTAAGGAATTAAACTTTACATTTATGACTCTAGTTGAAAAGCATCATGCGCTATCTTTTCGACTTCTCAAGATTGTCCAGTAGCTGACAGTGTCATGAAGGAGACAGCTTTCCCAAGAACCTTGGCTCAAACAGCAGATGACTCCATATGGACAGCTTCAAATCACATACCTTCATTCCAGATCAAGACCTCTAAATGCCAGAAGGCATCGACAGGCACATTCTTTCTTGTCTCTTTGGCTATCACATTTCTCACTCTATTTAATGTTTATATTGAAAACTTCTCGGGAGCAGGAATCAGGGGCAGATGATATATATCTGTTTGGTGTTTGTCATTTAATAAACTGGGATAATGTTAAACAGCTGATTCTGAGTCAGTATCTCTGGAGTCAGACTTGAAATTCTGTGTTTAAACAAGCTTTTAAGGTGTATAGATGCTGTTTGTCCATGAATATCATTTTGCAGAGCAAGAATCTAGGGAGAGCTTTACATTTAGTATCGTTAGCATGAGTTGCAAAAACAGTGAAACTTAGAGTTATATTGAGAGGCTCCTATATTAAAATTTTCTCTTCTAATACTATTCGGGCAGAATTGAGCAAATATAAAAAGGAACCTAAAAAACTTGACATAAGAGTATTCCTTTAACTAGAATTGTGTCATGATTCCACATAACACGATTTGCTCATACTACAGAATCTTGCCCTCGACATGTTGTTCCTAATTATTGTATAAAGCAAAAAAGTGACTAACTTCTGGCCAGCAAATATTGCTTCTTTTTATTTTTTTTTAATGTTTATTTATTTTTGAGAGAGATAGAGACCGAGTGCGAGCGAGGGAGGGGCAGGGAGAGAGGGAGACACAGAATCTGAAACAGGCTCCAGGCTTCCAGCTGTCAGCACAGAGCCTGACGCGGGGCTCAAACTCACGAACCATGAGATCATGACCGGAGCCGAAGTTGGGCGCTCAACCGACTGAGCCACCCAGGCACCCCATAATATTGCTTCTTTATGAAGTTCTCTTAAGGTAATTCTGCAATGCAGTAAACTCTGTCTTTCAATATGCGATAGAACATTAATGATCAAAAAGGAAATAGTTCCAAAGTTTAATTACATTTCAGAATTCTCAGCTGATTCTGGTTAGGTTTGCAAAACAGATGCAAAATATCATTAAACAAATTGTAAAAGAAAAAAAGTTGAGAAAATGAATCCAATGCAAAGTTGTGAAATTAATTATGATATTGGCATGTTAAGTATTAAGTTTTATGGAGCTATGGATATCTCTGGACTGATTGGTGATGTCCTAGAGAGTTAACCAGTCAACAGATACCATAATCGAGTCCATAAGACCAGCTAAAGTATGCAATAAGGAAAATAGCAGGCAAATTAATACATTTTCTCTTCATATTTCAACCATAGACATGTTCTTTGTTTAACTAACAGGTTGTGACCAAACAAGCCATTAGTGATCACTAATCTATGAAACAGTTCTTGAATTTCACAAGTAGGTTTGAATTTCTCAAGTTGCATTTCGCAGGAGAGAGTCAAGATTATTCACTATTTTCTTATGCTAACACCTGTGATCAAGGCATAAAGGCCAATAAAGCAGCATTTAGCTCTTTGTGTAAACACATATGCAGAAGAATAAGTCACGAACTTGCCAATTGTTCTCCACTGAGAAAATTAGCTGATATTCATAACATATGCACATGGAGCTTTCTAATGTTTGTATTCTCTCTCCCAGCAAATACAGAGTATTAAAATGCTGGTGTCTGTGATCAATCCCTAAAGGAGGAACTGAGCTTCGCATTTAGGATAGCATAAATTTCTCTGCTGTTCTTTACCATGACAAAATGGAGGAAACCCAACATTCAAGTTTTGCAAGCTAACTCTATGCTTTTTCTGATTAAAAGGGGTGAGGCAATACTCATATCTTTTTCTTAAGATTTTACAGTGGAAGAGACTCTGGTAACATAAACATTGCAGGTATGGTGTCCATTCTTTCATTTCATGAAAAATGTAGGTTTTGTTTATTTTTACCAAAATTCGTATCTTTATATATCCATTGCTTGTTTCATGTTTTATATAAGACTTTAAGTATAAAGAACATCATAGCATTCATCCTATTAATACATGTGGAAGTCTTTGATAAGAGATGTAGAGCTTTCGTGGTACAAATTAAGTAAAACCCCTATTTGCTGGATTGCAAAACTGAAACTCCTTGGTTCTGCAAGTCTCTAAATTATGTACAAATAGAATTATTTTTTTAAGTTTATTTATTTATTTTGAGAGAGAGAGAGCACGGGAGGGGCAAAGAGAGGAAGAGAGAGAGAATTCCACAAACCTTGAGATCATGACCTGAGCTATAATCAAGAGTTGATGCTTAACAATTGAGCCACCCAGGTGCCCTAAACAGAATAATTAAATCAATTAAATGTAAACAATATATTTAAAAAATCATATCTCACTACTGGGCACCTGAGTGGCTCAGTTAGCTGAGCACCCGACTTCTGCTCAAGTCATGACCTCATGATCTCATGGCTTGTGAGTTCAAGCCCCCCGCCCCGCCATCAGGCTCTGTGGTGAGAGCTCAGAGCATGGAGCTTGTTTTAAATTCTGTCTCTGTCCCTCTATCTCTGCCTCTCCCCTACTTGGCCACTGTCTCTCTCTCTCTCTCTCTCTCTCTCAAATATAAATAAACATTTAAAAAATTTATTAAAAAATCATGTATTACTTATATTATTACATATATATTGCTTATATTATCTTATAATGCTTATATTATTGGGGTAATTTGAATATATTTCTAGATGTTAACTGGTTGATTTGTTACAATTTTTTCGGATTCAGATATTTACAATACCAGCTAAAATCTCATGCTCAGTTAGGTTGAGGGAATCTGATCCCAGTTGACCCTGCATTTTCCCAGATATAGAAGTGACCATTCAAACTTCATATTCAGCACTGCTTCACTGGCAGATGTTTAAAGCAGAAATTGTGTGCTCTAGAACTAGGAGAATCTCCCAGGGGTATAAAAGAGATTTCTTTGACAACAATGTCAAGGTTATACAATGGGGAAAGGATCATCTCTTCAACAAATGATGCTGGGAAAACTGGATTTTCATATACAAAAAAATTAGGTTGAATGTTTACTTTATACCTATATAAAAATTAACTCACCCTGCATTAAAGATCGAAACATAAGGCCTGAAACTATAAACTTCTAAAAGAAAATGTAGAGGAAAATCATGTTATTGGATTCGGCATGATTTCTTAGATATGATGCCAATAACACAGGCAACAAAACGAAAAATAGATAAATGGGTCTACATCTTACTTAAAACTTTTTGCTCCATAGAAGAAACCATCAATAGAGTGAAAAGGCAATCTACAGAATGTGTGGAAACATTTGATAAGATATCTGATGAGGAGTTAATATTCAGAATATATAAATAAAGATCTTTTATAACCCAACAACAAAGAACCTCAAATAATCCAATTTAAAAAATAGGCAAAAGAAATAGATATTTCTCCAAAGACTATATACAGATGGCCAAGAAATACATAAAAAGACGTTCAATATCACTAATCATTTGAGAAATGAAAATCAATACCACTGTAGGATGTCTGTCACTTGTATCTATTAGGATGACCACTGTTTTATAATTTTTTTTTAACGTTTATTTACTTTTGAGACAGAGAGAGACAGAGCATGAATGGGGGAGGGTCAGAGAGAGAGAGCGAGACACAGAATCTGAAACAGGCTCCAGGCTCTGAGCTGTCAGCACAGAGCCCGATGCGGGGCTTGAACTCACGAGCCGTGAGATCATGACCTGAGCCGAAGTCGGACGCTCAACCAACTGAGCCACCCAGGCGCCCCAGGATGACCACTGTTTTAAAAGAGGGGGAGAAATAATAAGTGTTGGGCAGAATATGGGAAACTGGAACCCTTGTGGACTGTTGGTGGGAACGTAAATTGGTCCAGTCATTATGGAAAACAGTACAAGAGTTCCTTCAAGATTTAAAGATAGAACTACCATATGACCCAGCAATCCCATTTCTGGTATATATTCATAAAAACGAAAGATGCTGAAGAGAGATTTTCACACCCTTGTTCCCTGAGGCATTGTTTGCAATAGCTAAGAGATGGAAGCAACTTAAATGACCATTGAGGTGAGTGGATAAAGAAAGTCGTAGGATATGCATGCAATGGAACATTACTCATTTTTAAAAATTTTACATGCCTTTATTTTATTCTATTCCCACTACACAACTGTTAACCTACAAAATGTACAAACTTTAGAATCAAGGAAAATTATTCAGCTAAAAACATTGCTAACATGTCATATGACACATTTTGGGTGAAACTTGAGGACACCATGCTAAGTGAAATGAGCAAGTCACAAAAAGAAAAATACTACATGATTCCATTTGTGTGAGTTATCTAAAGGTAAAATTCTTAGAAACAGAAAGTAGAATCGCAGTTGCCAGTAGCTGAGGGAAGGTAAGAAAAGGGGAGTTATTCCATAGGTACAAAGTTTCAGTTTTGCAAGATGAGAGAGTTCTAGAGATCTCTTGCACAGTAAGATGTACACACTTAACATTACTGTATACTTGAAAATAACACAGATGGTAAATTGTATGTTATGTGTTTTTTACATAAAGAAGAAAATAGGAAGGAAAAATTCTTTTACTGTCAGATAAGCTAGTCATCAGTTGGATTTGGGGAAAATGAAGGTCTAAGTAGACTACTGTCTCAAACAGAGAAAAGAGTGGACCTCTATTTATACATCTACATTCTCTGATTAAAAAATAATAATGAAAAAATAATAAACATGACATAAAACAATGAGCAAGGTAGAACTTCACAGAAAGCCAAATTAAAGGTTATATAGTTTTAAAATACTACATTAAATATTAAATATATTTATATTTATATATTACATTATACATTATACATATATACTACATTTATATTTATATTTATATACTACCTTAAATATATCATTATACTTCTGTGTGTACTAAATAATTAAGGTGAAATTAGGGTTTTATGAGTTTGAAGAAATTTGAACACATTATTTTTTATGGTGCCCTAAATTCCTATGTTAGCAAAGAGATTAGTGGCAATTATTTAGAATATGCAAGCTTTTTTTCTCTTTGATGATTTTTCACTTAGTGTAGCACAAAATGAATATTTGAAAGATATAAAGAAATTGAATTATTAATTGTCCCCTACAATGCTATGAGAATATGGAGAGATTGTAAAAAAGTGATTCAAACCATGAAATGAAAAAAATTAGTAGATTTAAATTCAAAGCATACTTAATTATAGAATGGTATATGTGAATTTTAAGTAATAGGATACACGTTCATTAAAGTTATTTAAAACTCCAGTAATATTAAATTAATGGGCCTTTAATGCTCTGTTTCACCAGAACTAAGAAGATAGGAAAGATAGGAAATAAATGATAAATCTTACTGTTTTAATTCTTGTTTCATTTGACCTCTGGTTTTTTTTCATAGTCATTACTTTATGTTTCGATAAGAATCTGAGTTTTGTAATGATTACCATTAGGGATTAATTTGTGAGGCTGCATATTTTCTTTTCAGAATAAAAACCAAAACTGCTTTGATATTAAAACATTCCAAAATTATTTTATATATGGTGAAAACACACCATTAGACACTGTATTTTCCCAAACTACTAAGTACATTTAATTGAATACACTGTATAATAATACTTTAATGTGTATATTTTTGTCATTAAGAAATCTTAATTTGTGGTAATCGTTTATATTTTTGAAGTGGACAGGATTCAGCCTCCATGAAATATTTTGTAATGTTTTAAAATAGCTCATTGATTGATGCCTTTTGCCAAGTGTTGCTTATTTACAGAAACACCTTCTTTATCCCCTCGCTATGGAATGAGTTATTCTATGTATAAACTTTCTCGACACAATTTTCACAATTAAATATCAATTTATTTATTTATTTTAACAAATTAAATATTATTATAATAAATAAAATTTAATATGAATTTTCTAGATGCAGAATCAGATAATACACAGTCCTTTGTTTTGTAATTCTTTCCTCACAGCATAATGCTTTTTAAAGCACACCCATGCTGTATAGTGACTTAATACTTTCTTCCTTTTTATGGTTCTGCTTTGTTTATTTTTTGAGAGACAGTAGGGGAGGTGCAGGGGGGTGGGGGGAACAGAGGATCCAAAGTGGGATCTGCACTGACAGGCTGAGAGCAGCGAGCCAGATGTGGGGCTGGAACTCAGGAACCGCGAGATCACTACCTGAGCCAAAGTTGTACGCTTAACAGACTAAGCCACCCAGGCACCCCTGCTTCCTTTTTATTGTTGAATATGCCACATAATTTTTTTTTTTGTATTTTATCGTAGATGTGACTTACGATATAGATATTCTCAATTCTGTTATATTCCTCCAACATGCATTGATGTTTTTGTTTCAGGAGATCTGAATGCACTGGGCTCAACATGCAGACTATCACATCTGTGGTGGTCAGAGGCTCAGATCTCAGTGCAATTCTTTAAGACTTTGCTGCAAGTTGCTTTCAATTTGTCCTGCACACATGTAGGTAAGGTATCAGGAGAGACTCATGCAAAAGAAGTCAAAGTTTGCCTGTAGTTGACATGCCTTTCTCTCACCGCCACCAGCTGTCTTCAGGATAAAGTCACGGGGACAAGAACAACTTACTCTGATTGTTACTTGCTACATTATGGTCTCCTTCCATAATCTGCTCTGGGTTTTTTCTTCCCCCACTCTCTAGGGCCCTAAGTAGATTATTATTACTATTATTTTTATTCTTATTCTTATTTTGTATTTTATATAGAATTCATCGCTGTTATTTTTTAGGAGAATCAGTTTGTAAGGAACTCACCCCTGCATATCAGGAGCAGAAACAAGGCGTACACTTTAAAGCATAAAACAATAATTAAAAACAAGCACAGGGCAACAGTATTTTAAGTTTTGATGACCATAATTATTGTGAAAATAAAACCAAGCAAAAAAGAAACAAGAAACAGAATATAGATTAAGCTCTTTCATCTTATATGGAGATAAAGTTGGTCAAAAATTTTTTTGAGGGGCACCTGGGTGGATCAGTAAGTTAAGTGTTTGACTTCTGCTCAGGTCATGACCTCATGGTTTGTGAGTTTGAGTCCCGCTTCAGCTCTGTGCTGACAGCTGGGAGCCTGGAGCCTGCTTCGGATTCTGTGTCTCCCTCTGTCTCTGCCCCTCCCCCGCTCACACTCTCTCTTTGTCTCTCAAAAATAACATTAAAAAAACTTTTTTTTTAATTTTAAATGTTTGGAACTTAGCATATTTGAATATGTGAGTACAATGATAACAACAATGACTGTTACTCCTAATCTTTCTGGCTCTCGCATCAGCTCCTTGTAACTAGGAACTTCTTTATTCTTGCTCATATGATGCTCACAGAGAGCATGCCTGAGGGATAGCAGGTAGCTTCATTTTTTACCGGTCCATGGCTTGTGTTGCTGAAACATTTTTGCCAACGGTGTTTCTCTTAAGTGGAGTACACAGCCTGAGGAAAAGAAGCAGGACTGTTCGAGTGATACAGTGACATTCGGGGACCATGTCAACAGGAGTGAGGGCCAGGGGATTCTGGTAAGGGGCAAGATGGAGAGCGAGGATTTAAGAAACATTGTAGTCTAAGCCTCTTATCTTTCTGGTTGGAATTAAATGTTCCGTGATCTTTTAAAAAGATTTGTCCCCCAGGTAAAAGTGTCTGGGTCTTCTTTACTTTAATGAAAGAACTGGGGAAGCAGGATCATCGCCACCCCTGAAATCATCTTCTATGGTAAACCTGCTTTTGTTACTTTTGTGGCCCTGCCGGAAGATACGGATACGTCCGGAGCGCACCCCCTTCCTCACACTTCTTCATTTTTCTGTTACCCTTGCTTTCCTCTCCTCTCCCTCTGTCCCAGTTTCCAACATTCGAAGGGACTGGAGTTCATATTCTGGGGGACATTTCCTTTTCTGGTGGGAACGACTAGTAGTTAATTCTAAGGATCTAGAGTGTTTGTAAGATAAACATGATAGAAACCGTTATGATCATTTCAGCGATATCTGATCGAATCAATGGTAATTATAGACATTGGACTACAAACGAGAGAAACCGTACATTTAATTACTAAAACTTCTTATAATTTATATAACTTATTCAGTACGCTAATAATTAGGAACTTAACCAAATGTATTGGGTAAACTTTACATTTAAAAATTATAATAACAGGGGTGCCTGGGTGGCTCAGTCAGTTTGGCATCCCACCGGCTCAGTTTATGATCTTGCGGTTCGTGAGTTCGAGCCCCACATCGGACCCTGTGCTGACAGCTCCGAGCCTGGAGCCTGTTTCGGATTCTGTGTCTCCCTCACTCTCTGCCCCTCCCCCGCTCATCCTCTGTTTCTCTCTCTCAAAAATGAATACATTAAAAAAATTTAAAAAATATATAACAATAAATTCTATAACCCAATTGTTAATTTTTAGACGTTTTGGTTCTGGTATTTATTATTGGCTGGTATCTATTATTGTCATTGCCATCTACCATGATTAACATGGTCAGCTCGGACTTTGTCATTATGTGCCTCCTTCCAAGGGTTCATTTAAATACTCCACTGGAATGACTCTCAGACCATTTGTCACAGTTTTGCTTTGGGGCTGGCATCTCCCATCCCTTCCCTTCCCTTTTTTCAGCATCTGCTGATAGCAAATCTCTGACTGTGTGACTGGACTTTGCACTTACAGCTTTGTTCCTGGTATAAGCATCCTTTCGTTTTTGCTGGTCTAGCACAGTTTGGGATCTGCTGCTTTAACCTCCCCTGATTTTTTAAATATATCCTTTGATTCTGGCTTCCCTTCTTGCTTCTGATTCAGAGCTTTTTTTTTTTTTTCACCTCCCCCAGAAATTAAATTCTCCCTCATTCCTCAAGAATGTCTCAATTTTTCTTTTCCCAAAATCTTACTCTGCAGTCACCACTGATAAAATAAACTACGTTGATTAAGTGCCCACTGTGTGCCCAGTAATGAGATAAAGGATATCTATATATCTATCTATATATATATATATATATATATATATATATATATATATATACATGAAAGAGTTTACGGTATTCTACTGCCGCCCTCAGCATGACAGACTCCTTGATTCTAATGAGCCATGTGTTTGGTAACAGATTTCATCATTTCACTAGTTGCCAAGTGTCTACCTACCAACAAACCAGTTTTTCTTTACTATACGTTAGCAATAATTGTCTCCAGTGTCAATCACTCTATCCTGAATCGCTAAATACATGGTATTGTTATTACGATAATTATTGCTATTATTGCTATTGTATGTCATGTCTGAATGCAGAGGGGAATTCTGAAGAAGGAATATTTTGCAAAGGATGGTACTGACACTCTCACTAAAAGGAAATGAATTATGCTAAACGTGAGTCAGAAATTTTGAGTCACAAAAAAGGAACAAATTCAATGCGCCTTGTTAGAATTTTCCTTGCTAGTAATTATAGTATCATTCCTTTTCCTAGCTGTCTCAGAAGCAACAAGATGCACCTGTTAGAACCTCTCGGCCATAGACTCTTTTCCCTGTTGCTAGCCAGGTAAATTGAAGAGATCGGGGCAAGCGGCAGGAAGTCATGCACAAACCGGACCCTAGACCCTTAAATTTCCAGAGGCCACTCTGAGCTGAAATACCTGAAGAGAACTCATTTGCGGTTGTGATATTTTGCCATTTGACAAGATGCACACTCTCTAGGAACATGATCTTCACTTAAGACCTTCCTACAAGATAATATGTGCGAGAGCAAGAGGGAGAAAGGGAGGGAAGGAGAGAGAAGAACCGTATTAACTTCTAGGTGTTTTTAGGAACATTTATGGCTCACCCGGTACTAATTATAATATGATTTCAAATGTGTTAAGTTAACATTTCATGAAGTCCTTTTCATATGCCAGCCTTAGCAGGTCTTATTTTTACTTCCTGCATATTTTCAGGCACTGAGATAAGTAGTTCATATTGCTTCTTTTCCTTTTATAACTTTTTAAATATGTGTGCACTCAAACATTTTTTAACTGGATCCATATCGCTCCCCTCCACTCTTTAAGCTCAGATCTTTTAATTGTACCATTTGCAATATATTCAAAATACAAACAGCATATGAAATGTGTCAGTCTTCACATTGAATTTATAAATAAGTCTGGTCACAGTCAAATAATTTCACACATTGCCCAGCACAAACGTCAATTTAAAATATGAGGCTCATAAATAAAATGAAAACTGTTACCCAGCGGATCTAAAAACAGTTATTATGTCAGAGTTAATCTTTGCACCACTCATCGTCTTCCTACACACTGCGTTAAATGTGAACCCCTAAATACCCAGGGTCCTGCATCATAAATCTTACTGTGGTAATTCATTTGCACATTTAAATTAGGAACACATCATCATCATCTACCTGAATGGAATCTAACCTTGCGGAAACGAAGATAATTGTGTGTTTGTAAAGGATGTCAAAGTAACGTGAGATGATGCATTTTCATTGAAAAATAGGTAAGGCTGCCACGAAGTCTTCTAGAGTGCCTGACAAATACCACGAAAGCGTAACGTTAGCCTACTGACTCTTCCTGCAGCCTGACTAGAGCCTACCGATTTCTTTCAAGGATTGGAAAGTAGTTCTGGGAGCTCCTCGACTTTGAACTAAACCATTAACACCTGACCATTCACAGCACAAAGTATATGAAAATGCAAGAAAAGGAGACCACAACAATGGACGTTTGGTTTACAAAGGGATCCGCACGGTAGGTACATATTTTCAAGAGGGGAGCACTATTCTATGTTCTCCCAAGGAAAACTAGAAATAAATAAATTTCATTGCCACTGTGGAGTTTTGCATTATCTATGCAGAAGCAAATAGAATACTTTTTTAAAAATGTTGGTGAAGACGTACTTGCATGCCAGACCCCAGTGGTTCCATATAATGATTGCCTATATAATTAATTTTTATCGAAAATCTTTTATTTTTGATGGTCATTTTCATTTATTTCTATGAGTACTTGATTTTGTAAATTATATCAATCATGAATTTTATCCCTGGGTTACTCCGATGCTCTCTACAGAAAGTCTATACTTTTTTTAATTGTTTGGAAGTGCACTGATGTCTCTCCTTTAACTTTTCAGCTGATTATAGCCTGATTATTTGCAGCAATGTTTGTTATGCAAATTTCCAAAGCCACTCTGATTTCAGCTGCTATAAAATTATGTTTTGTTGTTATTTTTGGTGATGGTATTTCTTCTTTCCTATTTAGATACTTAAATAACTATTATTTTCTTGGATTATAGAATTTCACCAGATTTTTCCCTATATGCCATAAATTATTAATTTGCCTGAAAAATTATAATCTGTCTCCAAAATATCCAATTATGGATCTCTAAGTTCTGATTTCTTCTGTGCCTCAATATTCTCATCTGAAAAATGACACCGCACTTGTCTCATAGGTTATTTTGTGAGTTAATATATGTAAAGAATTTAGAATGGTGAGCATTTTAACTCTTTTTTAAACTGTTTTCTGACTTTTTTTTAGCAATTTACCCTAAATACAGAGTGAATATTAATGCTCTCTCTTAGTGTTTGTCATCTTCTGTCATTTATGGAGATGCCCATAAACTAGATCCTTAGATACTTTGTGTAGGTTTTAATCTGTATTTTTTCTTTTAAAAAATTTTTTTTAGGGGCGCCTGGGTGGCTCAGTCGGTTAAGCGTCCGACTTCGGCTCAGGTCATGATCTCGCGGTTTGTGAGTTCGAGGCCCATGTCCAGCTCTGTGCTGACAGCTCAGAGCCTGGAGCCTGCTTCGGATTCTATGTCTCCCTCTTCCTCTGACCCTCCCCTGTTCATGCTCTCTCTCTCTCTGTCTCAAAAATAAATAAACGTTAAAAAATTTTTTTAACGTTTATTTATTTTTGAGAGAGACAGAGACAAAGTGTGAGTGGGGGAGGGGTAGAAAAAGACACATACACAGAATCCAAAGCAGGCTCCAGGCTCTGACCCGTCAGCACAGAGCCTGATGCAGGGCTCGAACTCAGAGACTGCTAGATCATGACCTGAGCTAAAGTCAGACACTTAACCGACTGAGCCACCCAGATGCCCCTATATTTTTTCAATGGTCAAGTCAAGTACATATAATTTCCATTTTTCTGAGAAGGAAATTTTGGGTCTTGGAGACATTAAGTAACTTGCTGATGTTAAATGGTTCTAAGTGCGGCAACTCAAACTACAGTCTAGCTGACCTCATAGACTGGGTTCTAGGTTGTAAGTGTATATTTTACCATCACCTTGTCCTTCTTCAGTTAGTGTGGATATGTACACATTGTGTATATATGCATGTATGCCTTGAGTCTATTATTTGTTTTACTGACCTAGATGTCATCAGGGTTGGTTTTATTATCTAGTGTTTCCACTGATGATCATATTTCTTCCATTAATGAACAATTTCTGTTTGTTTTTGTTTTTTGGAGTTTATTTATTTATTTTGAAAGCAAGAGAGAGAGAGCATGCATGTGGGCGGGGGAGGGGCAGAGAGAAAGGGAGAGAGAGAATCCCAAGCAAGCTCCTTGCCATAGGCACAGAGCCCGATGCAGGGCTCCATCTCACGAATCGTGAGCTCATGACCTGAGCCACCCCAGGTGCCCCTCTATTGGTTTTTATTTTAAGGAATCAGTGTTCTTTTTCCTTTGCCAGGGAATAGACGGCAGCTTTTTTTTTTTCCCCCTCTAAAATCTTGCTCTCCACAACTGTTACTAAAAAGATGCCACTTATTTTTCTGCTGTCTTTGCATTTTTATAATGCTGAACTTGTTCATGATGGCTGCTAGATTTTGTTTCTTTTGTTCACTCAAGCTTGCTTGGTAAAAATAGGCTCTCAGGGACATGGGTCTACAATCCTGTTTTTGGTGATACTTTGTGACAGTATAAGCTCTCAGTGCTAATGTTGGGTGGAAGGTTAGGGCTACTAGAGGTATTTTAAAAGTACATGTTAAGGTTAATTCTATAATTAATGGGAAAGCTTGAAGGCAGGAGGAGAGTCACGGTGATCCAGCCTCCAAATAATGACATAAAGCTCAAAGCCAGTCAGCCAGGCAAGGATCATCAATAGCATTTTGCCTGGAGTTGGGATTGAGGACTATGACAGGTGATCCAGAGCTTTTAGTCTGTTGGATTTGAGACACTTGATTTTCAACAGAATTTTCCGCTGAGAGTTGAGAGCAGAATGCTCTTGAATCACTGTGGTTGGAGTCATATGGACTGTGAGGGTAATCTGTGATTGATTCTATACCCTCAATTCTAAAAATGACAGAGATTCTTAAAGCAATGATTCTCAAATTCTAGACCTTGAAAGCCTGGCTTCAGTGTTATCTGAGGAGATATTTCCACTGAGTCAGAGTATTCTGGAGTGGGATAAAAAATATTTTGAAGTTATAATTCTATTGCACACTGAGATCTGAGGAAGAAAAATATCCTATAAGAACATGGAATATACTGAATTTTCTTTCTCTGGAGATATTACAAAATTTTTTCCAATGTTTATGAGATTTACAGGAAAAAGATTATATAAATTCTTACTCTTCTATTCTCCAGTTAATCTCAATAGGAAAAGTTTATAGTAAAATGTTGTGAAGTATGAAAACATAGTGTTTGGCACCTAAAATGGAGTCTTATTCATTTGCTGCTAATAATCATTTGTAGAAATAAAATTCTCTGACTTTACTCGCAAGACCTCACCTCTCTTAATGATTCCTTCAGCATTCCAGGTAAACAAGAGAAAATGGGGAGAGTTAAAAGGGTTGTTAATTATTTTTGCTATATTCATTTATCATTGAAACAATGAAAAGCAACTAAGGTCTGCAGTTTAAAAACTGACCTACTAGAATCTTAAAAGCATCCATAAGTAGATGACTTTTGTAGGGAAATGCAATTACATATTGTGTCTTAAAACATCTTTGTTTTAAAGTGTCTTTCTCTTATAAATGATGTGAATATAAAACCCTATTCTAGAATATTTTCCACATTTGTTTTGTTTTTGTTTGTTTTCCACATCTCAAAACAGGGTTATGTACTGTTGACTCTTGAACAACAACATTGATTTGAACTGCATGGGTCCACTTATATGTGGATTTTTTAAATGTAAATACAGTACAGTACTGTAAATGTATTTTCTCTTCCTGATCAATTTCTTAATATTTTATTTTCCCTAGTTTAATTTATTATAAAAATACAATATATAATACATACAGTATACAAAACATGTGCTAATATATTGTTTAGGTTATCAGTAAGGCTTCTGGTCAACAGTAGGTTAGTAGTAGTTTTGCGGAGTCAAAAGTTTTATGTGGATTTTTGACTGTGCAGATAGGTTAGTACCTCTAACGCCATGCCGTTCAAGTGTCAACTGTATTTCTATAGCTTTTGTGTTCACCAACAATCGCACTGGAAACCAAAGGGTTTGTTTTAGCACCCTGATTCCAAAAGATATACATACATGTACCTAGGTATGAATACACACTATCTTGTATGTTATACATTATATAATAGTGTAAGAATAATTGATAATATTCTCAGAATGATATAGGAAAATTAAAGCAAAATTAAATATCTTTTGTTTCTGAATTTAGTTGTTGTTTTTTTTTAGAGAGAGCACGAGCAGGGGAGGGAGTAGAGGGAGGGAGAGAGAGAGATTTTGAGAGAGAGAGAATCTTAAGCAGGCTCCACATTCAGCACGGAGCCTGAAGCAGAACTTGATCCCACAACCCTGGGATCACCACCTGAGCCGAAATCAAAAGTCAGACGCTCAACAAGTTGAGCCACCCCAGCGGTCCCTGAATTTAGGCTTTAATTATAGGACAGAAATTTGATAAATCCTATAATGACTGAAGGCTTTATATGGAGTTTTATATTATTTTTAACACAAATTTTAAACTTGCTGTTCAATAAAAGACAGTGCAGTGTATTAGGAAGCACACTATGTTAGAAGTCAGGAAAAATGGGTCCTTTTCTCACCCTATGACTCAGGAAAATGACATTAGGCAAATCATTTTAAATGTTCTTGCATAAAATTTGAAACTTCTAATTAATGACTTCTAATGCTCAAACCAGTTTAAAAGTGAGGAGTCTTTCGTTCTAATTTTGATTTCCAATTGAGAGAGGCAGGGTGGCTATTTTAGCATAGTAAGAAAATACAATTCTGTGACAACAAAGAATTGTTAAATGTGCAAGAAAACTAATTACAGATATCACACTCTATTGAGATTATTCATTTAAATCTTTTAAAACATTTTTTAAATTTCTTTCCAACCACATGTTTATATATTTGTCTAATGTCTTAAACTCAAAAATTAACTCAAGTAAAAATTTTCTTGCAGCATTATGTCTAGGACATGACGTTGGACATTTATTTTTATATTATACAGAGTTGTTTCAATTGCTTCTTAAATGACATCTTCCCCCAAAGTGTACTATTAAAAATTTCAAACATTCACAAAGTGAAAGAGTTGTACAACAAACGTTCATATACCTACTGCCTATATCCTACAATTAATTTTCATTATATTATTTTATTAAAAAGTTCTCCACTTATCCAATTCATCCTCTGTCAATATTTGTTGTGTAGTTTTGATGAATATGTTTAAGTGATATGTAGTCATTGATATACTGATGGGGTTTGGGGCATGTATCCCAAAATATGCACCTTGGCATATTAAATATATATATTTTTAATGTGTATTTATTTTAGAGAGAGAAATAGAGAGTGAGTGGGGGAGAGGCAGAGAGAGAGAGAGGGAGACAGAGAATCCTAATCAGGCTTCCCACGGCGAGCACAGAGCCAGATGTGGGGCTTGAATCCACGAACTGTGAGATCATGACCTGAGTGGAAATCAAGAGTGAGACGCTTAACCGACTGAGCCACCCAGGTGCCCCTGGCAGATTAAATATCTTAAGCTGAAGGAGTTTATGAAAATGGCAGAAGCAGGAAGGTGGCTCCGACCCTTCCCTGTCTTGCCCTTCTTTCCTGAAAACTGAGATAAATGTCCCATGTGAAAGTTACCTGCCCTGTAGCAAGAGGAACAGAGAGAGCATCCTGATCACCAGAGTCAGGGACTTTAGGACCTAGAAGGTTACAGAAACAATCCTTGTTATTCCACCCGTGGCCCCAACACCCTTGTTTTGTCAATTCTTCACATATTTATTATTTCTCTAAAAAACATAAAAGTTCCTGCTCTGGTTACTTCTTGGGGTCTTCATTCTCTTGTGAAGTCCCTCATGTACACGTTAACAGTTCAATAAAATTTGTATACTTTTCTTCTGTTAATCTGTCTGATGTCAGTTTAATTCTTTGGCTCAACCGGAGACCCAAAGAAGGTGGAGGAGATTTTTTTCCTCTCCTACAACATTTTGCCCTTAAATACTTTAGCATGTATATCATTAATTAGATTTCAGCATTTGTTTACTGTTCCTTTTGTTTGTTTGTTTTGTTTTGAGATTGGGGGAAAAAACGTGTGGGTTCATTTCCCTGATCGTATTCCATAAATGCTGCTTTGTTCAATATAATTCTTAATGTATTTGTCTCTAAATGATATAGCTAATAATTATTATAGTTTCTGTTTTTCTTTTTCTGTAAGAACTTGGGTGACTATTGGCTTTCCTCTCCATAATCTGGCTTTAGAGAACAACTTCTTAATCCAGACTGCACCCAAACTATCCCAGGTTTGAAAATGGGAAATGCTTTAGTGTGGAGAGTAGGAATGAGGAAGAGAAAGAGGAGTATGGGAGGAAATTATAGAGCTTTAGGCATTATTGACACAAGAGCGAGAAGTAAGACTAGTTGGTAATGAATAGACTAGAAGTAAGACTAGTTGGAAATGAATAAAGCACCGGTTCACGTGAGGAGGAAGTTCTCTACATGGTTCGTGTTAAACAAGGTGGGACCCTTGTTTCATTCAGAGATCATAGATCTTAGACCGCGAGATCCTCTCTAACTTATAAACGTATGAAATGAATTTATTAGAGGTGTTAAGTGTTTTACAGGTTCTCTGGGAATATGACACCAGAGAATTACCATCAGAGATTATACAATCAGGTAGGGTACACAAATATTACACTGCCGAAAGATTTTCAGACACAATAGCACTGCCACTGAGTGTTGGAACTGCAGCTCGCACAGTGGTCACTGAGCACAAGAACCCAAACACAGCACAAGTTATAGCACAATCCCTGCCATGGCTGGTTTTGAAAGCTTCAGTTGTTTTTTCCATACTCTGCCACCCATATAACAGAAGAGATTTTTCACACTGATATCTTCCAAATCAATGTCTATTCTGACTGAATCTGATTAAGATCTAGTGCAATGCGATGCCCTCAGGGCAAGAATAGCTGGGACAAAGAGTTACCTAGTTTCTACACTGGGAAGGTAGAACTCATTAGGGAAAGGGAAACTACCACAACATGAAAAGGTTGTTAGAAACTGGTGGAAATATTCATTAGAGTCTTACCATCATGGTACTATTTTGTCCACAAGTGTTTTCTTGAAGGAATTCTTGTTTGCTTTCTGGAATCAATGTGTGTCATGCCTGTGTCTTTCTGCTAATCTATCAGTTTGGTAATTCTCTTATATCCCTGCACACCTACGTCCTCACAAAATTCTGTGTTCCTCACTTCTTTTCTTTTGGGAGTTATGTTTGAAATCTATTTTGATTGTAATCAAAGAGAACTATACTGTTCTCCTAAAATTCTCAATTCCCAGTTTATTTCACTAATTTATACAATTATAACAAACCAAACAGATCAGTTTCTTACAGTGTTTTTATAACTGTATGATTCCTTTCTCCCTCCCTCCTTCCCTCCCACCCTCCCTTTCTTCTTTTCCTTCCTTCCTTCCTTCCTTCCTTCCTTCCTTCCTTCCCTCCTTTTTTCCTTCCTTCCTCCTCTCTTCCCTCCCTTTTCTTTCTTCCTTCCTTTCTTTCTTTCTTTCTTTCTTTCTTTCCTTCTTTCCTTCTTTCTTTCCTTCTTTCTTCCCTTTATTCCAATATGCTTGGGGTGGATCACATGATTATAGCATTAGGGAGATAAACTAGATATTTATGAATATTACTAAACAAAATAGGTGGAACAGTCCTTGGAATCAGTCATATTTCTTTTACCCCTTTGAAAAAATGTGATAAAATGAGAGAATTTGACATATCTCAACACTGAAATAGAGCTCTATAGTTATTATGAAATAATAGCTTCAAAATCTTACTGTTATAATTTTATTCAGAAGTTAAGAGCTGTAAAGAATGACAAAATGCTTCCACCTAGGGTGCAGGGGATTATCTTCATGCAGTATGATAAAATGTCTCATTTTTATTTGAAAGAAGATCTAGTCACTGGATAAAAGGATTTGTTTACAATTGTGGTGCTTTGAAATTATGCTCTATATTTATACAAGTTTTAGTAGTTAAAACAATCACAAGTAACAAAAGTCCTATTCTAAACATTTTGTATTTTGGAGACATGAGCACACTAGATCCAAGAAGCAAAATATCAAAATTAATTGCTCAAGGGAATGGATGAAAAGACATGTACTTTATTCGTGGAGTTGCTGGATCGATGATTGGCCCATTTTCTCCTGCTTTATAGAATTTTAAAAGGAGAACAGAATGATAGTTATTAATCTCACTGAAAGGGAGTAGTTCAAAGATTATGAAAGAGTAAAGGTGACATAAATTTAAAAAGAAAACTATTAAAGATATTTGTCAAAGAGCCAAACAAACTCAGATCAAGTCACAAGATCTTAAAAATACTGATCAATGAAAATCAAGCCAGTCTTCTTGAAATGAAAAAAAAAAAAAAAGTTAATGTTCAGCAATTGAGGCTGAAAATATGGTTAGGGTGATTGACTCTCAACTGATACCTTTTAAAGAGACAAATTAATACACTATTATCTTGAAGCATATTTTCTATTAAATTATTTATTCTAAAACATAAGTGACATATTATAGCACTGATTAGAGAACAGTTCACTCACCCGTCTGGGTTCTACATGGACCCTCTCTTTTTAGATCCTCTATGCAAAAAGTAAAAAATATTCTGAGATACTGAATGTGGAGGTTCTGAATGGTTCTGTTCATCAAATAAGGAATTGTTCAAAACAATAAAATGATTTAGTATAGATAAAAAGTTGCTGAATCTCAAAAAAAAATTTTTTTTAATGTTTATTTATTTTTTACAGAGAGAGGTGGCGGGGTGTGGGGGGAGGAGCAGAGAGACAGGGAGACACAGAATCCCAAGCAGGCTCCAGGCTCTGAGCTGTCAGTACAGAGCCCAATGCCAGGCTTGAACTCACTAACCATGAGATCATGACCTGAGCTGACATCGGGTCGGACACTCAACTGACTGAGCCACCCAGGTGCCCAAAACGTCACTGAATCTTAGTATAGTTCTGGAGCAGGAAAAGCTTCAGCCCCAATGCTTTCAGCTTTCTTCTTCTTCTTCTTCTTCTTCTTCTTCTTCTTCTTTTTCTTCTTCTTTTTCTTCTTCTTCTTCTTCTTCTTCTTCTTCTTCTTCCTTCCTTCCTTCCTCTTCTCCTTCCCCTACCCCTTCTCCTCCTCTTCCTCCTCCTCCTCCTCCCTCTCCTCCTGCTTCTTCTTCTTCTCCTTCTTCTTCTTCAACCTATTTGCAGCCCCAGTTCTTAAGTGGATAAATATGACTCCTCCTCCTGTAACCTCCTCAAAATCCTGAGGCATAACTGGGTTTATTTGCTGATTCTAAAAAAAATAAAGTGAAGCAAATTGACCATATGTGCTGTGGCTAAAATCTAAATTATATTGTTTTATTTTGGAAGGGATCCTGTTTACGTCTCCACTAAAACTAGTAATCATTAAGAATGAGGAATTTTTTATCCCTGCTCAGGGATTCAGGTGTTGGGTTCTGGGTTCTGTTCATCACAAGTGTTGGATAATAGAACATTCCACGTAGGACTTCTGAATCTAATCTGTCAAAACATAGTCAATTTGAATGACCTGATTTCGAAGTTTCTTTCTTGATTGAACACAGTCTGTTTATTTGCTCCAACAGAACCACCAATTCATTAAATATTAACTGAGCATGTACTATATGTCAAGTATTCTTCTAGCGTCTAGGGATAAAACAGTGAACATACAGAAGATACTTCTCTTCCAATGGTGCATAAGTTGCAGTTGTGAAAAACACCCTACTTATTTTCTTGTAGTTAGTAATGATTTTCATTTTTGAAAATATTGTATTAAGTTCCATATGTACAAAATTATTTTCCATTTTTGTTTGCACCACACCTTCAATTTTTATCATAGTAGTTTTCATGGCAACTATGATAATAACATTTGATACACACAGCAATATGTCTCCCAACCTCAGGGCGGTCTGTCTGTGTCTTCTCCTTCTCACTGCCCTACATCTCAGTCTGATACCTGCTTTTAAGTCATGTCATCGTAACACTGAAATATTTCTTCTTCCTGAAACTAGTTACAGTGCTTCAGTCTTGTGCCAGTCACTGTTCATGGTCTCAACTCTTCTTTCCCATTCTTGCTGTTTCTATCCTCTACTAATCTAATAACATTCCAACTGGTCTCCTCGACAGTTGATCCTGCACGACATAACCTGAAGAACATTCTTAATACTTACCCTTAATTATGTTGTTCCCTAATTTAGAAAGCATCAGTGTTTCTTAATTTCCTTCAAGATACAGCTCAAAATCCTTAGGTGGGTGAAGAAAATTCACCCTACCTGGAAGCCACTGTGCTATCGGCATTATTACATTATCACATTATTATATTATTACATTATTACATCACATTACATTATCAGGAGTGGTATTTCTTCTGGGGAATGTGCTAGGGGCATGATTCTAAAATTTTGTGGTCAGAATCCTTTTGGACTCTTACAAGTCATTGAGATATTTTGTTTATGTTGGCTATATCTACCAATATTTAAATTATTCAAAATTAATACCAAAAGATACTTAAACTATTTAGATATTAATTCATTTAAAAATAACAATAATAAATCCATTCCATGTTAATGTAAATAACATTTCTATGAAATTTAACTGTATTTTCCCCCCAAATTAAAACAAATAAAGAGAAGAGTGACTTTTTTCCAGATCTGTAAAATGTCTGGCTTAATAGGCCACAGTCGTGTCTGCTTCTGCATTCAGTCTGTTGAGATATATTGTCTTGGTTGAAGTATATTAAGAAAATCTGGCCTCACACAGATACATAGTTGGAAAAGGAAGACGTATTCTAACAGCCTTACCTAACATTTCTCCTTAATACTCTATCAAAACTTAATAGTTTCTTAAAGGTTAGAAACTGAGATCATATAAATGAACTTTGTGTGCAAAAGTGATAGTGTAATAGATGAAGAAGGTCAATATTATTATGAAAATATTTTTTCCCTGATGAACTGCCTCAAAGGGCCTTGAGAACCACTATATAGGAAATAGAAAATAAACTGACGCATCCATAGGAATGATTGAGACTGCAGACTTCAATTTCAGGAAAAGTCCTGTCCCTCACTTATACGCTGCATGGCCCGGAGCATTTTATGCAACCTGTCAAGGCAAGACCTCCTCCTTCTCAAATAGTAAGGATAATAATGATGTTAATTTTGAAAGGTTATCATGTTCTTTAACGATGAGATAATGCATACAAAATGTTTTGCTACTGTGCTTGCTATATTATAAAGTCACAGTAAATGTTAACCATTACTATTACTAGTGAATTCTTAATACGTAATGGGAATCAAAAATCAGTAAATGATCGAAAGTTGAATAAGAATGTAAGCTCAATGATCATATGTATATGACCTATATTTTGGTTTTAATTTTCTTAATGTTTATTTATTTTTCAGAGAGAGAGAGAGCAAGAGAGCGCACTAACAGGGGAGGGGCAGGGAGAGAAGGAGACACAGATTCTGAAGCAGGCTCCAGGCTCTGAGCTGTCAGCACAGAGCCTGACATGGGGCTCGAACCCACGAACTGCGAGATAGTGATGTGAGCCGAAGTCCGCCTCTTAACTGACTGAGCCACCCAGACACCCCTGTGATCTGTATTTTGGAAAAAGGTTTCCATCTTGGCTAAAAACTCCAGGGCATCGTGGGGAGTAATAAAGTTTCCAGAGCATCTGTATGGCCCAGAGTAGGACTGAATTGTCACAATAAAAAAGGCTCAGTGAAATAAAAATCTTAGAATGCCTGCAAAGAAGGTTTTGCCTTAAATAGAAACAAAACAAAGCAAAATATGTTTATGTAGTTATATGAGGAACTAAACCAAGAGAATGGGAAAAAAATTCTCAACTGCACTGATTGCAATGGAACTGAGTTGGACCGTGTTTGCCTTGTTTGAGAAAAACATTTTCCTATCCTTTTATTACCACATGCAGTGAATAGTCCCATGTGATTAACAAAATCATCCTGAAACACTGGCATGCGTTGGCCACAGATGAAAAATTAAATGGCATTTTTAAATTCCCGCCCCTCATCTCATTTAAGAGAGAATGTTGTTGCACTTGGACTGCAGTCCGTGTAATCAGGCGGCACATTTCCTATCACGTCTAACACCTGGCTGACTCCCGTATGCCAACTGTGCCCAGTGCAGTGATACGTCTGGAAGTAATTATTTCTATCACCCACATAAGGGCAGGGGATATGAGACTCATCACATGTTTACCTTTTACACAGACTTCATTATTCATTTTAAATGCCTGCCTGAGCTGGCCCATGTAGATTCACCTGAGTCCTCAAAAGGGAAATTTCCAAAAAAAAAGAAGAAGAAGAAAGAAAAAGAAAAAAAAGAAAAAAGAATTGTAGTGGGGATGATGGGTATCAGATAAGAAAAGTAGCCTCACCAGTAACTCAATCTTTTCCACAAAGCAAATATACACATATAACTTTGACATTGACATTTTTTCCCTAAGTTGATATCAGCTATATTCAGGCCATAATGAAGGTCATATTCCTAAGTTTTGAAAATACATTTTTTTCCCACAGGATAATATGTCCCACAAACAAGGAGCTCCTCCTGACACCGTTCTATCCTTATTATTGGATTTGATCTAATTTGGGTGTAAGTAAATTCTTTCTCTCTCTCTTTCTCTAATGGATGCATTAATAGAAAGATAATAGGTAGAGAGATAAATTGATTTGGATATACTATTTTGGAATCAATATAACTGTATAAACTTAAACCCTCCACGCTGACATTACAACATTCAAATACTTTTCCTTTCGCTAAACCTTTGTGTTAAAGGTATCGATTAAACCACCTTCTCTTTGAGGACCCTTGGGTATTTAGATTACGCTATCTTTGCAGTCTTGTTCTGGCATTCAATCAATGCATGCAAAAGAATATGTTGTATCATATTTAGCAGACTAAGCTCTCTGAGGAAAGGATTAGTGAATAGTTACTGAGTACATTTTAAAAGCAGATTTTTCCCTGTAATATCTAGGCCTATTCTTGGAACATATAACCGGATATGTTCAAAATACAGATGCAAAAAGGAGAGATGTCCTAAATAAAGTGTATTCATCTGATGTGCATATTTTGAAAGACCCGATTCTTCCCTGCTTTCACATTTTATTTTTATATTTTAATTGAAGCTTTGCATAATTTAAAAGTGAGATGGGTAATCAATACAAAGATCAATTCAGCACTAATCCATGCATGAGATCACTAAAGTTTTCTTGGAAAAACGCTGCAGAAAACTAGTTTAGTGTCTCCAATTAAGGTAATTTATTAAAATAGCTTTTAATAATATATAAGGAAGTATAAATATATAATAGAAGAGAAATCAGGGGAAGAATAACACAATCTTATGCGAAATTAAAAAGCGATAATTTTATGTAATAATATTCAATTATATGTCTACTAATAAATTGGAATTCCAATAAAGAAAATACCAGTCCCATATATAAGCTCCCACCATATTCTACTTCTAACCTGGTGTTCTCTGAATCCTTCGCAGGGCAACTCATCTGAAAGCACTCTCGCCTTGATTCATTGTTAAAGTGAGAAAGTAGCCTCCTGTTTGAGGCAGACCTATAATAGGGGCATTCTGCTGTTAACCACATAGGGAGAGGGCATCTTGACATTAGCCACTATCTTCTCTGACCATTAGAATTCTATATTCACCGACAGGAGAAGGAATTCCATGACAACAAATGGCATAAGTGACTTTCAACTCCGGAATCATGTCTCAAGAGATTGGAGTGAGATTGCATTCCACTATGAACTAGATGCCCATCTTTTCATACACTACACAGAAAAATATATATGTATATATATTACATACATAATGAAATTTCATTTTACTATGCATAAAATGTGGCACAGAAGGAGAATTTGCTTACCAATATTCTAATATTGTTAGACTTGTACACGAAATACAAATGTAATGTATCAAAAAATTTAGTAGCTAAAAAACTAGGAACTAATTAGTGGTTTCCAGGGGTTAAAATAGAATATGGTGGGAAGAAAGTGGATGTAGGTATTAAAATGTGCAATAAGAGAGATTCTTAGGGTATTGGAAGTACTGTTCTTTATCTTGGCTGGGGTGGTGCATACGCTAACCTACACATGAGATAAAACTGTATAGAGCTAAATACATACATACATACCCCCACATACATACACACAAATACAAATCACTACAACTAAAAGTGAGGAAATCTGAACAAGATCTGTGGATTGTATTAATATCGATACCCTGGTAGTGATACTGTACTACAGATCGACAAGATATGATTATTGAAGGACACCAGCAGAAAAGTATTCAGAATATCTCTGCATTATGTATTACAACTACATGTGAATCTGCAAAATCCTAAAATGAAAAGTTTTAAGAATATAGACGTGTTCTCGTTTTTGGTCCAGGAGGTGAGGAGCTTGGCTTCCCTTCCATTTCACAATGAGAAAAGCTGAGTAAACAAAATCAACATCTCTCTTGAGATCCTTTAGTAAATAGAGATCACACGGCCAACTGCTGCTCCCACATCATTGAGACAGACAGGCAGATACAAAGAAACAGAGCCAGGGACAGAATTGGAGTCCAGGGACAGAAACCATTGCTGGGGCCAGTACAGGGTTAAGAAATTTAATCTGCAATTGATGAATTGCTGGAGGTTCCATGTGGAAAAGCTTGAAAATTAAAATTCTGAGGAGGGACAGTCATAGGGACCCCACGCGTTCTTGAAGTTCACTTTTAGGAACCCTACTAGGTTTTCACAGTGAAGATCAGTGGAAAATGTTCTTATACTTCCAGTAGGGAAAGGACAAAAGTCGCCATTTTGAACTATGCCCAGAACATTATGTACTGCTTAACAAGTCCTATACACTATTTTGCCAAACCCTAACCGACTAGTGTCTAACCAGAGCCTAACTGACCTATGTAAAGGGAAATATGCAATTCTAGCAGCTTCTAGTCTTCCAGGTGGGGAAAGGAAATATCCAATGCCAGCTGCCTAAGGCCCTCTTGTCTCACCTACAGGGGCAAATAAAATAAAAGTTCAGACACACTTAGGAAGGTCACAGCCCAAGAACACAGACTCACTAAAGGAATGAGACATAATAATAAGTCTATAAAACCTTTCTCCTCTCCCATACCTTACCATCATGTTGATGATGCTCTTGGATAATAAAAGGGTAAGACAACTAAAGAAACTGAACATCTTGGGCATCATTTAAGAAATCTCTAGGGAAAGGGGTGCTTACGTGGCTCAGTCGGTTGAACATCCAACTTTAGTTCAGGTCATGATCTCATGGTTCATGAGTTCAAGCCCCATATCGCCCTCTTCGGATCCTCTATCCCCACCACCCCCTGCTCACGTTCTCTCTCTCTCTCAAAAATAAATAAAACATTTAAAAAAGGAAGAAATCTCTAGGGAAATCCAAATACAACAGTGGATACAAAAACAAGGATCCCTGAGGTGCCTCTGACACCACAGCTAAAACAGTGAACATAACTTAATTCCTAGTCAGATAAGCGTAAAACTTCACACTAAAGACCTATTTACCTCAGTTCCTTTTACCTGATACATTACATCTGGCTTTCAACAGAAAATTACAAGGCACAATGAAAAGACAAAATGTACAAATTGAAAAGGCAAACTAATCAGTACCCGATCCAGGTAAGACAGAGATTTTGGAATTCTCAGACTGGTAATTTAAAACAACTGTGATTAATAAGGAACGGGTTCTAACAGAAAAAGTAAAGAACATAAAAGAGCATGCACAATGTAAGCAGAGAGACGAAAACTCTAAGAAAATCAAAATGAAATGGTAGAAATCAAAAACACTGTAACAGAAATTTGATTAGCTCATCAATAAACTGGGCATGATTGAGAAAAGAATCAGTGAACTTGAAGAAATATCAAGAGAAGCATCTATAACAGAAATGCAAAAAAAAAAAAAAAAAAAAAAAACCAGGATGAAAAGATTTGAGCAAAATATCCAAGAATCATCGGACTCAACATTAAGATATTAGTTTACCCCAACTTGATCTATAATTTCAATGTACTGTCAATTTGAATCCCCATAAGTTAATGTATGGATATTGACAAACTGTTTCTGAAGTTCATATGGAAAGACAAACATTTCAGAACAGCCAACAAAATATTGAAGGGCAAGAAAAAAGTTAAAAGACTGACATTACTAAACTTGAACACCTACTTACAACAACAGTAGTCAAGAGAGCATGACACTGGTGAAAGAACAAAGAGTGGAATGGAACAGAATAGAAAGCCTAGAAATTGACCCAGCCAAACGTAGTCAACTGACGATAACAAAGGATCAAAGGAAATTTGATGAGGAAAGAACAGTCTTTTCAACAAATGATTGAAACAACTGGACTTCCACACAGAAAAAAAAAGAAAAAAGAATTTAGACATAGATTTTACACATTTCATAAAAGTTAATTCAAAATGGATCAGAGATCTAAATATGCAGCATGAAACTATGAAACTCTTAGAAGATAATGTGGAAGAAAATCTAGTTGACTTTAAGTTCATGAGGTTTTAGATGAAATACTAAAAGCGTAATTTATGAAAGAAAAAATGGATAATTTGGACTTCATAAAAATTAAAAATTTTTGCTCTAGGAGACACTGCTAGGACAATGAAAGTGCAGCTCACAGACTGGGAAAAAAAAATCTTTGCCAAACACATATCTGATAAAGGACCGGTATCGAAAATACACAAAGAACTCTTTGTCTTAGCAGTAAGAACAAACAACCCAATTAATAAATGAGCAAAAGACCTAAAGAGATACCTCATCAAAAAATGGACAGATAGCAAATAAGCATATAAAAAAGTACTCAAAATCATATGTCATTAGGGAATTACAAAATAAAATACCAACGATCGACTTCTATACACCTATTAGAACGGCTAAAATCCAAAACTCTGACAACAGAACATGCTGGTAAGGGTTTGAGGCAGCAGGAACTTGCATTCATTGCTAGTGGCATGAACCCCTTTGGATGGCAGTTCGGCAGTTTCTTATACAACTAAAGGTACTCTTACCATACGATCAAGAATTAAACTTCTTGGTATTTACCCAAATGAGTTGAAAATGTACGATCGGGGCGCCTGGGTGACTCAGTCGGTTAAGCGTCCGACCTCGGCTCAGGTCACGATCTCACAGTCCATGAGTTCGAGCCCCGCGTCCGGCTCTGGGCTGATGGCTCAGAGCCTGGAGCCTGCTTCCGATTCTGTGGGTCTCCCTCTCTCTCTGCCCCTCCCCCCTTCATGCTCTGTCTCTCTCTGTCTCAAAAATAAATAAATGTTAAAAAAAAATTAAGAAAAAATGTACGATCACACAAAAAGCTGCACGGGAGTATTGATAGCAGCTTTGTTCGGAATTGCCAAGCTTGGAAGCAACCACGATATGCTTCGATAGGAATGGATAAACAAAGTGGTACATCCATACAATGGAATATTATCTAGTGATAAAAAGAAATGAGCTATCAAGCTATGAAAAATGCACAGGAACCTTAAATGTATATTGCTAAGTGAAAGAAAGCGCTTTTGAAAGGACACATACTGTATGATTCCAACTATATGACGTTTTGGAAAAGGAAAAACAATGGTGACAGTAAAAAGATCAGTGGTTGCTTGTGGTTTGGGTAGAAGGGGAGATGAGAAAGTACAGCACAGGGGAGTTTTAGGGCAGGGGAACTATTTTTCATGATACAAAGGGAATCCTAATATAAACTGTGGACTTTCTTCAATAATAATGGACCAATATTGCCTCATCAATTTTAGCATATGTACCACACTAATGCAAGATGTTAATAACAGAAGAAATTGTGTATTGGGGAAGGGGTGAGGAAATGTTTGTAAATTCACTCTACTTTCTGGTCAATTTTTCTACAAACCTAAAATGGCTCTAAAAAGTCAAGTCTGTAAAAAAGTGTAGTAGCTTAAATTTCACATTATATATGAAGTTAAGGATTATACCCCAGCAAGCGCTTGATTATTCATACCAGAGTTCATTGTTTATGAGATCCTGAGGAAGATATTATCTTTTCATATAATATCATTACATACATAAACGGATTAAGCATAACTGTAAATCAATTACTGCTAATGAAGTAAAAGCTTGATATAGTGGATACAGAAGAAAAGGTCACAGCTTTTGAAAATATGCATCACAATATTTTTACATTATTGCTATTCCTTAGGGTAAAAAATTTTTTCGGAACATGTTTGGTGTGATAATTTTTTAAATGAAAAAAATGTAATTAAAATATCACATGTGGTGTGTAGAAAAGTATTAAGAAGCACATTTAGTCTCATAAAGTAAGACAAACATTTCCACCCCAAAATCTTTCATGACAATGCAGGAGTCTATTCTGAAGAAGAATCAGGTAACAGGCTATAGATTCAAATTCAGCACATCTTCTCACAAGTTAGTTTCTTTTCTACCTTTTGTGGACTAAGAGAGATGATATTTACAGAGAATATAATTTATGCCAGTCCCTAATGCTATACAATTTAATATGATTATTTTATTTCACTATCACAAAAATGCTGAAATATGAGTTAAGTTGTTTTTTTTTTTTTTTTTTTAAATTTTTTTTTTCAACGTTTTTTTATTTATTTTTGGGACAGAGAGAGACAGAGCATGAACGGGGGAGGGGCAGAGAGAGAGGGAGACACAGAATCGGAAACAGGCTCCAGGCTCCGAGCTATCAGCCCAGAGCCCGACGCGGGGCTCGAACTCACGGAGCGCGAGATCGTGACCTGGCTGAAGTCGGACGCTTAACCGACTGCGCCACCCAGGCTCCCCAAGTTGTTTCTTTTAAGAAGATGAAAAAGCTCAGTGAACATGTGAGCATGAGATTTAAATCTAACTTATTTGATCTTTAGTCAAAAAAGTATATGAAAAGAAAAAAGCGTATATGTAACCATTATTCCCTGACTCTTTAGTAATTTACTTATTCAATTAATAATGGCTAATCTGTTTCATGTTCAACAAACTACATTCTTTGGAATCTGTCATGAGTTAAACTTATGTTTGCACAAATCTGAAAGTCGATAAAGCTGCATACCCACATCACATTGTGGTAGGGTCCCCTCCCTAAGGAGAGGGAAAAAAAAACCTCAAGGCAACCTGGCTATACGTGTATGTGACAACATCTCTCATGACCTTGTAACATGAGACCACTTAATCAGACTGCATGTTTGTGTGTGTTACCATATATGCAGACAAAATTAAAAAAAAAAAAAACTATGCCACATGGCGTTCGGGGCTCAGTTTTTTGGTTACAAACCCAACTGAGCTGTGCCAGCAGGAATAAAGTTGCTTCCTGGAAGGAAAAGCCTCGGGGTCACGACTGTGCGCGAGAATCCTACTACAATGTTAAGAGATTCTAGACATACTCACCATTTAAAAATAAAAATAAGTTCTATAAGAAAGTTGGTTTTTGAAGAATTTTTTTTAATTTATTTATTATTGAGAGACAGGGAGAGAGACAGAGCATGGGTACAGAAGGGGCAGAGAGAGAGAGAGAGAGGGAGACACAGAATCTGAAGCAGACTCCAGGCTCCAAGCTGTCAGCACAGGGCCCGACATGGGACTCGAACTCACAAACTGTGAGATCATGACCTGAGCCGAAGTCAGATGCTTTACCAACTGAGCCACCCAGGCACCCCAAGGAAGTTGGTTTTATATTGTTAATCTTATGAAGGATATAAAATTGGGTCTATAATTTCATTATACACACAAAATCAACTGCAGGTAGATGAAGGATTTGGGTATGAAAAAAATTTTAAGTGTCAACTTTTAGAAGAATATAAAACATTGTAATGGTGCAGTTATTGCTATATAACAAACTATTCTAAAACGTAGTGGTTTAAAACAGCAATTTATTATTATCTCCATAGCTACGTAGTTCTTGAGATCTCTTATTGTGGTTATAGTGGATGGATAGATAGTGGATGGGCTGGAGTTTTCTGAATCCTTCACTTGGTGAGACGTCTAAGGTGACTCACTGATCTGGACAGCAACCAACGTGAGTTTGGAAAGGAGCTCTGCATATCCTATCCCCCAGAGTGCCTATAGATGGCTGCTCCTTGTGGCTTGGGCTTCTCAGAGCCTAGTGGCTGATATGTGGAAGTTAAGTATCCCAAGAGGTAACATTCCAAGAGACTCATTCTGTGTCCTAGCCACAGAAATTCTGGAAGGTCACTTCTACTCAGAAAGCCCTAAAGCCAGCAGAGATTAAAGGTCTGGGGAATTATATTCCATTTTTTTTTTTAATTTTATGTTTTTATTTTGAGAGAGAAAGGATGAGCAGGGGAGTGGCAGAGAGAGACAGAGAGAGACAGAGAGAGAGAGAGAGAGAGAGAGAGAATCCCAAGCACGCTCCTTGCTGCCAGCACATAGCCTGACACACGGCTCAATCCCACAAATCATGATATCATGACCTGAGCTGAAATCAAGAGTCAGATGCCCAACCGACTGAGCCACCCAGGCACCAATATATTCCATTTCTTGACTGGAGAAGAATGACATCACATTATAGAAGAGTATGTGGGATAAGACTTGTGCTCATCTTTGGACAATGCAATATGCCACTGATAGAGAGGAGTCCTTCACTTAGATAAAACAAAAGTACTCACCATAAAAGGATATATGTAATTATATTAAAATGAAAGCTTTATGTTCATTATGGTACAATCATGTTAGAAAATAATTTATTATCTTCAAAAAAGAAAATAATTTGTTATTTTCTTGAAAATGTGAACCTTCCCACATACATATCCTATAATGCAGAAATTCTTTACTAAGGTATACACCTTCAAAGACACTTGTACATTAATAATTAGAAGATATGTTCAAGAATGTTAATAGGGCCTTGTCCATAATAGCAAGGACATTGGGAAAAACTGAATGCTAATTAAAAATGGATGAATGATTTGTGATATATTCCTTCCCACAACAAAATTACTATAGTAGTAAGTGGAGGAATATTAGTATTATGGTAGGATGAATATAAAATTGAGAAAAATGAAGTTAGGCCCAGAAGACTACATAGTATGCTATTAATTTTATAAAGTTAAAATACAAGCAAAACGAAGGAACATATTGTTAAAAACCTTAATAACCAAGAAAAATAATATTTTAATGCAAAATTAAAAAAAAAAAAAAAAAAAAACAAGAATCAGGGGCACCTGGGTGGTTCAGTTGTTTGAGCATCTCACACTTGATTTCAGCTCAGGTCATGATCCCCGGGTCGTGGGATCAAGACTCAAGCTGACATGGTGCCTGCTTAAGATTCTCTCTCTTTCTCCCTCTTCCCAGCTCACGTGCTCTCTCTCTCTGTCTAAAATAAAAAATATAAATAAATAAATAAATACATACATACAAACATACATACATACATACATACATAAATATCAGTGTAAAAAACTTAATAAACAAAATATCAAAAATTTTAATAGAGACATAAGCAGATTTTGCAGTGGCATGACTGGCCATATTGAAGCCTGAGGCAGAGCAGAATCTTTAAATTGGTAAATTAGATCCTAAATTGGTAAATCTCGCCCCTCCCATTTTAAACACAATTCAGTAGTGTCAATTAAATTTAAAAATGTGTATTACTTTCAGGGATGCCTGGGTGGCTCAGTTGGTTGAACATCCAACTTTGGCCCACGTCATGATCTCACAGTTCATGAGTTTGAGCCCCATTCAAGCTCTGTGCTGACAGCTCAGAGCCTGGAGCCTGCTTTGGATTCTGTGTCTCCTTCTCTCTCTGCCCCTTCCCCACTCACACTCTGTCTCTCTCTTTCTCTCTTTCAAAAGTGAATAAACTTTGAAAAATTTTTTAAAAAATAAAATAAAGGGTACATCACTCTTGATACAGCACACTTGTTCCTAGGAGTCTATTATAAAAAATATTTGCATATGTACAGAAAAGTATAACACAATGACATTATTTGTAATAGATATATGATAATCATCGAATCATACATCCTTCAAGATGAAAATTAGTGATACATAAAATCAAGAAATTATTAGTATATAAAACAGTATCCAAAGTGTATTATTAAATAACAAAGTCCAAAATGTGAATTATGTTGTCCTATGCTTTTTTATTTAGGCATATACAGAAAAATTAACTAGAAAAATCTGCATCAAATGGTTTTTTAAAATGTTTTAATGTTCATAATTTTGGAGAGAGAGAGAGACAGAGAGCAAGCAGGGGAGGGGCAGATAGAGAGGAAGACACAGAATTGGAAGCAGGCTCCAGGCTCTGAGTTGTCAGCACAGAGCCTGACACGGGGCTCAAACCCACAGACCATGAGATCGTGACCTAGCTAAGTCGGCCGCATAACTGACTGAGCCATCCAGGTGCCCCTACATCAAATATGTTTTTAAGAGAGAGTGAGAGAGCGAGAGAGAGTGGGGGACAGGCAGACAGAGAGAGGGAGAGAGAGCATCCCAAAGGCTCCACACTGTCAACACAGAGCCTGACAGGCGGCTTGATCTCATGAACTGTGAGATTATGATCTGAGCTGCAATGAAGAGTCAGATACTCAACCGACTGAACCTCCCAGGCACGCCCCACATCAAACTTTTAACAGCTGTTATCTGTGAGGAAAAGATTGACAAAGTGGGGAAAAGAGGGACATTCCCATTCTTCTCAATGACTTAAATCTCAGAACTTTTTACAAGGGGTATATATTACTTGCCCATTCAAAAGAATACCCATAAATTAGCATTATAAGGAAAAGAAATTGCAAAAACTGATGGCAACTAGGAATACTGAATTAGAAACAGTATTTTTCTTTTCTGACCACTTGAGATCAAATGACACTTCACAAAAACCATATCATTTACCAAATTCACCTCATTTACTTGGTTTGGTTCCTTAGCAAAAAAATTCAAGACAGTTTTGCTTAGTGGAAGCTTTTAAAAAGTGAACCAACATTTTTCTTGAGTGTTAGGACATATTTAACAACTTTGTCAGAGGTCTGTATCAGGCCCAGGAGGTGGGTGCCTTCACTCTCCACCAGTATTTGTACATGTATATGGATAATTAGATTAAACAAGCAAAAGAGGTCCCCAATTTTCTTATTAAAAAAATAAAGCTTTTGGCATATTATCATTTTTCCCTAAATTATTTTGGTAAAGGAAAGAGGCTTAAATCTGAGGAAGGAAAAATCCCAATGATTTAAAATCTTTTCATAATACAGTTTGCTTTAGATCTATAAATTCATAATTTAATTATTCATTTGGGCTAGTAATAATAACAATAATATAAACAATCACATAAATTTATATTCCGATGGAAATTCTAGATTTTTTCATTGAAACACTTTAGATAAGATAGAGAAATATTTATATATATAAAGATATAAGGGAGAATAACATGAGAATAAGTTGGAAATCATTCTATTCACTCAAATTGCTTTTAGGAAAGGAATAGAGTTTCTCCAGTTGTAGAAAGGGGGATACCAGTCTCAATGTGTGGTAGAAGCTTGGACACCAGTTATTTCGATATCGGAGATGAAGAATTTCCCTGTTTCTACAGAAATTCAGGGAGGAAAATAGAAGGAGGGGAGACGGAGATTGAATTAGTGAGACGTGAAAGACTAGAAGTTATATGACACAATCACATTCGAAGTCACGTTGCCAAGGGGCAAAGAAACGTTCAGCAAAATTATCAAATTAATTTCCTTGAGGGAATTGATGATAGGGCCAGAATATACATCCAGATTGATTCGCGGTAGAATGGAGGCACCGAATGCATACTGATAACAAGAGCACCAAGAGAGAAAAAATTAGAAATGATCCTGAAATTCACAGAATTTACAAGATTGTGGGATGTCGATTCACATCAAGTTTAACCAGATCTCTAAAGGCCAGGGGATTCCCAGACAGTACTTGAGTTACTGTGCTATTAAAAATGTTTAAATACTACGCACATAAGTAATTTTCTCTCTTCCCGGCATCAGAAAACTCCAAAGTGCTATGTCCATCTCTAATTAAAATAACTACATGTTTCCTGAACATCCCCCAATATTACAGTCCATAAATTTAGGTAACTCTTAGCCGAGGTCTACAAAACCACATGGTAGGAGGTGCACCCAGATCAAATTAAGCTGATCAGAAAGAGGATTAGTGGATGTCTGTGACACTATTTATTGTTTCCTGAGGAGATACTACCTTCATCTCTAGACCTTGACTGTTTGATCTAGATGACAGCGTTCTATCCAAAGGGCCAGCACCATCCTTCTGTGACCCTGAAGTCTGGGACAGTGCTGCAAAGGATGAGTTATCTTCGGGGCTCAGCACAAGTTAGCAAACTTAAGGGATATGCTAGAAACATTTAGGTTTTCTCAGGTCACAGAGTTTTATGCAACCATGCTGACTGCTCTTAGCTTCTTCCAGAGCCTTTTATAATGCTTCCCATCGTATTTTACGCCACAGACTAGGCATTCATGTGTTCTACAGTGCAACAAGCAAGCAAAGTTTGCACTTAGTGCTTCTGAGTTTAAATTCCTGCTCTGCCCTGGGCTACCTAGGTGACCATGCACATATTACTTTCCTGAGTCTCAGTTTCCTCATCTGCAAAATGGAGAAAGATTATCTATCTCACATGGATGTTGTTAACAGTTAAATGTGATAATTTTATAAATCTGGTTTACACAGTGTCTAACATAATAAGTAGCTAAGAAGCAGTAGCTATTACGTGTTTGGTCAAGTTATGGCTGGTATACTCAGCCTATGAGTCCATCCTTTCCTATTTTTCTGTATGGGAAGGAGTCTAACATTTTTGGAGTATTCTGCTAAAACTACATTTTACATTACACACCTATGTTTATCTATCTATCTGTCTATCTATCATCTATCTATCTATCATCTATCTATCATCTTTGTCTCTATGAGTTTTTAATTTTCTATTGTTTGTCCATTCATCTATTTGCCATTTGCTTATTCAACTCAAGTTGATATCTATACATGTCTCATCCTGCCCTTATCAGACTCCTAAGAGATAACACTGACTATTCTCAGGCTCATATTTCCAAGCCCATCCAGCTTAATGCCCATATACATAGAATAAGGACAGGAGAGGAAAGGAGGCCAGAGAACTAATGAAAACGTTTAGTTTGGAAACATTTCCTTTGATCCAATACAAACGAACTGTATTCCAAGTGAAGTGTGCATTGACAACAATCACTTTAGCAGCAAAAATGTTTTGTTTTTTTTGACTCAATTGTTGGAAAGAAAAAGGGAAAGAATATATCTCTTACTTTTTCAAGACCATCAAAACTTGAATAAAGTTTGTGCAACTCACTGGTATAGATCTTGGTTTTGGTCAGCTGTTCCCTGCATGTGGCTTATGGAGCAATGACACTCTGGGTTCCATCAACCTAGAACACACCTAAAAAAAAACGCTGTCAGATTAACCTGGCACCTGCTCTATCAAATATGTCTCCAGACATCTGGAATGCACCATAACCAAGTCCTTGACTCAATATTTCACTTACCCCGGTTGGCCGTAAGGGAATTAAAAAATAAACTCTCAAAAGAAACTCTAAAAGCAGTACATATTTTCATTTTTAGAAATTATGGGATGCCATCAAAGATGTCACTACGCATTTAAAAATTTGCAAAAGGGGAGCCTGAGTAACTCAGCTAAGCTCCCGACTCGGTTTCGGCTCAGGTCATGATCTTGCAGTTGGTGAGTTCGAGCCCCACATCAGGCTCTGTGTGACAATGCAGAGCTTGCTTGGGCTTCCCTCTCTCCCTCTCTCTCTCTCTCTCTCTCTGCCCCTCTCCTGCTCTTGCTGTCTCTGTCTCTCTCAAAATAAATAAATAAACTTTTAAAAATGTACAAAATAATAGCTATCTAAATAATACATGTGACTGTTTTCAGAGAGTAAATGTATTTGTCAAGGGTTTTCTAGGTTCTGAAATATATTTTCTTATCTCTTTGCATAATTTTTCTTTAATTTCATGAAATATGTCCAGTTGTACTTTATTTTTTTTTTATTTTTTTTTCAACGTTTATTTATTTTGGGGGCAGAGAGAGACAGAGCATGAACGGGGGAGGGGCAGAGAGAGAGGGAGACACAGAATCAGAAACAGGCTCCAGGCTCTGAGCCATCAGCCCAGAGCCCGACGCGGGGCTCGAACTCCCAGACCGCGAGATCGTGACCTGGCTGAAGTCGGACGCTTAACCGACTGCGCCACCCAGGCACCCCTGTCCAGTTGTACTTTCAATAAACTCTTTGACTTCTCAAGAAAATGTCAAGTTTCTATGGATGAACAGAACAGATATTTATTTAAAAACCATCATAAAATATACTTTTTGAGGACAGGGAGCAGAGATAATATTCTTAAACCTTTGCTATTTCTAGCTTGTGTAATTATAATTTCATTAGTCGAGCATTCATTGAGGATACCCAGCATTTATATACGAATTAAGCAATACAAATTTCTGATTTACTCTTGCTGTTTTTATAGGACAGAGCATACTATTACAGAGGAAAATTTAACAGAGGAAAATTTAAGGAAAGCATAGGTTTACATTCTTTGAGAAAAACTAATTAGCTAAAAATGAGGTTAATTTATTGGTCACGTTACTTGAAGCAAATAAACCTCAAAATTATTCTGAAATGTTTTGCATTTGCAACATGTACATTTTCCCTTTCAAAAAGAAACCCTCAAAATATATTTTTGATTTATGCATTAATAGAAGTTTCCTTGGGATACAAGGGAAACATTGGTAATGCCACAAACATCTTGAAAGTACAATAGACTCTACAATAGGGAGAGTGATGCCATTACTGGTCATGATTAACGCGGATGTTCACCCGCTTCACACTAATGAATTAGGAATGAATAATACATATTGTGATTACTATATCCATACTCTTGCCTAGTATAGATTTATACATATGAATGACCTGTGCGGCCAAGACAAAGGAAAGACATCAAATCACACCCACTCTCTAGTTACACAACAGAACAGTATGTATTTTAAAAGTTACCTTCAGCGAAGCACTCCTATTTCCACCAATTTTTATCTCAACTTATCATCACATTCTGTGGATAGCTGTGCTGATATTATAATCCTTTTTCTCTCTCTAGTCAAAATGTTTTATATATTTTTGTCATTTTGTGAATTTCCTGCTTTGGGAATAATTTTACTGTCAATTCATGAGAACTTTGAAATGTCACGGAACTTTTGGAAAGTATAGTACTAACAATTGCTATTTAACCCGAAGTACTTTTGGCAGTATCATTTGGTTATGCAATTTCTTCATACAACATATAGGAAGGCAATGGGGAAAAATCTGTAAAATGAATAGTTTTGACAGCAAATACACATAGTATATAGGACATAGTGATACATGTCATAGTAGAAGCCTCTATAACATACAAACGCATTGGAAAATGAAACACAGGAACATGCAGCTATTAGGAGTACAGATTGTCATTTTTCGTGTTAACAGAGTATTTTGTCAGTCTTATCGAGTAACAACTCTGCTGTATAAAACAACATCGCTAATAGATCTGTCACCCGCTGTCCTTCCTTTTTACTTTGCATATACATCTCGCAATTCTCTCAAGGGCTTGCCTCCCTTCAGGAGTAGCCCTTCAGGAAGTCCCTGAGCTGCCTTTTTCTTCGGAAGCCTCGATGCAGAACTGTGAATACGACATCTTTCATCTCACCTGATAGGCGAGCCTTCCCCAAATCCCAGGTAAGTGTTAGAGGACTTGAGGAATGCTCCGTGAGAAGAAAATCACGAGAGCAGAAGGATATTCTGCCCTCAAGGGAGGCCACTGAGAGAAAATCAATCACGTGAATTAAGAGCTTTTGATGAATAAATAATTCATACACGCTAAATTAATGAACTGATTTCCAAGTCAGTCTTAGTACTGCATTCTAGAGTTAGCTAGCATTGCACCAATCGAAATGGAGTCCTTTGGTGTTGCTTCCTAAGATTTTCAGTACAAAATGACTGTGCTGGATTGAAGGCTACCATTTAAGAGAATGTTAGAGCCCAAACCAGGTGGTTGGGCACTCGCTTCCCAAAGCACCAACCAAAGACTAAGACAAGTATTTCTTTATAGACACTCTGACCACTGTATTTAATAGTGTTGACATTTACATAAATGGATTGCAGTGTAGTTGTCGAACATATACTGGGATGATTCCATAATCCTGTTTTAATTAGATGGATGTTGTGAGCGTAGAAAAAATCACAAGCTGCACTCCCTGTGGTGATGCCATACTGGCAAGGAATCAATCACCACGGCTCTGGTTGCCATAGAAACTGATAGCTCTTGCACCACCATCTAAGTGGCAAATGATTGGTGGTGTACTCATAACACAGGGAGAGCAATGAGTTTTTCTATCCTGTCCAGCAGCTGTGCCAGAGAGTTAATTAAAAGCAGAGAACATGAAATAAATCTAAATCTGTGAAGAAATGAAATGTACAGTACAAATTGAATTCCCGTGTCGAACAGAAATTAATATGCAGCGCAAACCACAGAGCTGCCTGAACAAGCAGCAGCTGGGAATCTTGGGAAATGTTGCCTCTGAGGCGGTTAGAGCTGAAATGTGGAGAGGGCACCTCCTTATCTTATTACCTAAACAAGCACTTTGTTCAGCATTTGTGTTGACTGATGCATGCAAATTGCAGCCTCAAATGTTAAGAGTTCCCGTTTCTAAGCAGGAAGGACAAAGCTTAACTAAGATTTAATTAACAAACTGTTAGCAACTGCAGTTTATCAGCTGTGAACACAATGTAAGTAAATGTTTCTACTCCTGTACTGGAATTCACCAGACAACCTCTGCGAAAGTCAATGTGTTTTTATTGATAAGCCACAAATTCAGAATTCATATTTCAAATATTGCAAGCCGAGGAGCAAGTACCTGCAATGCTTTTCCAAGAAATAAGAGAAGCTCGACATAGAAATAAAGTTTATTTTCTTTTTTTCCATAGAATGAGCCACAGCAGATCAGGCATGAAATATTTAACTAGAGAGAACCACGATTTCTTGGTTCAGTCACCCCCCATTCTAGGATTTCAGGGTTATCATTTGGAAAAGTTAGTCTGAGCAACCTGTTCTCTGTGTGAAGCCAGTCATTCCCACCAGACAAGCAGAACAACCAAGGGACCACACTACGTATCTCTGCAGTTGCCAAATATACGTGAGTTTATAGAAATCCAAGGAAGGAATAACATCTTAGATCACGCAATGTAACCTCCTCCCCCAGCCAGGAAAAAATCAGGTCCTTAGGGAGTGAGCATGGCTGACTATAGAAGAGCAAAAAATGCTTGTAGAACTTCAGGGTGTATATTGTTATGAAACATCCATATGCACTTAATGTCCGTCTAGTGAACGGCTAGAATTTCCCTTTTGTCAAGATGTACTTTCATCTGACTTGTCCTCTGTTTCTGACGGCAACTGAATTACTCACCTAAGGAGAATTGACACAATTCCTCCAATCACCCATTTTAAGCAATTTTTCCTGTGTGATAAAACAACAAGGAAAGACCATGCTTCCATATATGTGTTTATGAGGATATGCCTGTATAAATCAGATTCTTCTATGCAGTTCAAAACCATAAGGGACTCTCAACTACTGAGAACAAACTGAGGGTTGATGGGGGGTTGGGGGGAGAGGGGAACGTGGGTGATGGGCATTGAGGAGGGTACCTGCTGGAATGAGCACTGGGTGTTGTATGGAAACCAATTTGACAATAAGTTATATTTAATATACATATTATATAAATTATAAATATAAATATATTATATAATTATATATATAAAGAAAGTAGTGCATAGATGTCCATGACCTATGGAGCAAAATTCTGAAGTAGCTTCTTCAAGGGGATTTTTATACACTTTGCAGCCCCTGAATAGGCATCCAATGACTGGTAGATTAGATGCTATTGTAACAGAAAGACCTCAAGTTCACATAGAGTAGGAGGTTATGAATGAAATGTTATTGAAATCAAGGGAGGAAGAGTTTCCAATATTATTCTAACTGTGCCATATTAGACTTTAAATAGAGTCAAGTAAATTATACCACATCTATGACCAATAGAAATTGGTAGAAATTGCATAGAATTGAGTAAAAACACCAATAATTGTTAGTAGGGAAACTATCTTCTGTCTTTATGGGAGTCTCTGAATGCAGGGGAAGATTTTTCTGAAAGTATGTAAAGTGTTCAGAAATATGGATATATGGTATCATGAGTGTACAAAATAGTGAAAACTTAAATAGTTAATGTGTAAGGCTAGAAATTTATATAGTAAATATATCTTTAAGTAGACATTTCAAAATGGAAAATCTCCAGGATTTTGATGCCACTCAAAATATCCCTTTAAGAGAGCCAAAGCATAAGAGACTCTTAAAAACTGAGAACAAACTGAGGGTTAATGGGGGGTGGGAGGGAGGGGAGGGTGGGTGACGGGTATTGAGGAGGGCACCTTTTGGGATGAGCACTGGGTGCTGTATGGAAACCAATTTGACAACAAATTTCATATATTGAAAAAAATAAAAATAAAAAAATAAATAAATCCTCAAAAATTCTCAGAGACTTTTAAGAAATTTTGGAGACTTTTTACAGACATGTAAGTTAAAGAAAAGAAATAAAGACAAACTCAAAGGCAAAAAAAAAATATCCCTTTAAATTCACAGATATAGAAGGTTTCAAGGTCAATGTATACCTTCAAATACTCTATGCAGTTAGAAGCTATTATCTGTGGGATTAGGGTCAAAAAATGGGATCATGGATCATGGGATATTAATCCTTATGGTTAATAACACTATGGATAAAAGTCTTGAATCCACATCTTTTCTTTCCCATTTCGATTGCCCTGATGTATGTCCCTATACTCTCTGATTTAGATTTTTATTGTTGTTCCCTAACCAATTTCTGTGGATTGCCATTTTCATGTTTTGGTGGGGAGAAGGGGGTTGTTACATGTAGTTTGATAAAGTTCTCCAAGTATCTTGAGAATTGGCTTGCTTTTCCTTTTACCCACCCTAGCCAGTTGAGAACTGGAAATTATTCTCAAACTTATTTATGTACTAAAATCAATGAGAAAACCTTAAAGAGAAAGAGAGAGACAGAGGAGAGACAGAAAGAGAGAGATAACAGATCCCCAGCACACTTCAAATCCTGATCCAGTAGTTCTGCATAGTACCTGAGTTTTCAGAGTTTAATCACTTCCACAAGTGAATTTGAAAGTACAAAATCACTTCAGGAAAAAAGGCAGAAATTTAGCCTCAAACAATTCTGACATCAATTGATCTTTCGACCATTTTTATTGATGACCACTTCATTTGAAGAGAGTTATGATGAGGTTCCATAATTTATATAAGCAATGCTGATACAATCACCCTCTTAGTCAATGTTTTTGACCATTTTTGTGTGATTTACTTTATGAGAAACATAACAAGCAAATGACCTTTTCCTCAGAAAATTACATATACACATTTACACACAACACTTGCGAAAAAAATTCCCAGGATTTTACTGACTTCTCAGAACCATCCCTGATAAATAAGCCCTCCTCTTTATACTCTAGATTACATATTTCGCCTTCTCAGAATTTCTTCTGATATGTACTTTTACAATATATACTTGGTTAAATGTGAGCTGCTATTATTAACATTGTTACTTTTATTTATCATAAGATCCCTTATATAAAGAGCTTAGTTATAAATATCTTTAGATTTAAGGATCAGGCCAAAAAAAAAAATCTTTGTTTCTTTTGAAAAACAAATAATATGCCCTTGTAAAAGTGTTAAATGCACTATTTTATTCTCAGTTCGAAGTGAAACCCCAAAGCAATATATGTCATATACTAAATTGAAGTCCGAGACCACTATGAACAACTGCAAAATAACTTTATAGAAAACCTGTTCTGTAACTCTTAACCCCATTGTAACAAGGATGGAAAGGGGCTAGGAAATGGGATGTTAAAGGATGATTCTATGAAGAGAGTTGCTTGTGAGACAGCATCCCATAAGTGGGTTTCTCTCTTCATCTCAGCTCAAAAGAAGAAAACTTTCAGGAGATCTCTTGGAGAAATTATGTTTCCCATGAAACGTGGAAGCAAAAGTCAATTGATGTCCTACCAAGCCTAGGAGATCTCAGAGATGAGACTAGAAGGCTAATTTTTCTCACAGTAGAATAACAGAGAGATGGCCATGTTAGGCCTCAGTCTTCTGTGAGCTATATGTAGATCACATCCAATAGAGAGATGGTATGGGGCTGTCTTAGAGTCCTACAGACTTACTAAGAAGATCACAAGGGATCCAGATACTGGGCAAGGGACCAGGTAACCCAGATACTTCTTTAAAGGAAGAATAAATATATTGACCATAACATATCTGTTCTTTCCCCAGTGATGCAAGGGTTCTGAGAACCCACAGAATGTGTTTCCTTTTGAAACACCTGAGTATCTCCTCTCCTTTTCTACATATAAATACAAAAGCAACCACATCATTTTCCACTGAAATATAAACTGTTCACCCTTTGCTTGTTATCATAATTGTCTGTGATGTTGAAAAACAAAATTCAGGGAGCCTGACAGAGAATTACAGTTTTAGTCAAATATAAAATTCTTTGTCCTTCTCCCCTTTTCTCCAGCATCCCTATCTCAACTGATCTTGAACCCAATCTGGCTTCAAGACTCACCTCTAATATTTGAGGGACCCAAGTAACATCATATGTCTAAAAAGTTAGCTACAAATCAAAGCAACAAACTCTTAAATAAAATATAATCTACTCATATACCTGAAAAATATGCCTTTGTAAATATCTGAGTTACCAAAGTTGAATTTAGAATTCTTGACATCCTTTTAGTCTATTGCTGGAAATTAGCAGCATAAAGAGAGCCCACTGTTGGCCTTCTGACATCTTGGGAGCACCTTCTACCTCTCTCCCTCCTGTTTATAGCCCACCTTCTTTCAGAATCATGGACAATCTTACAGAGATACTAACAAATACCCAGACCAAATGTCCAAGTTTCATCCACATGGCCACAGACAGCTAGCCCCTGGCCACCCTACAGTCTAAGGAAAGCTCATACTGGCGAAGCTTTCCTCCCCCAGGAAGTCAAACCCTAAAGAAGAGCCCAGCAGACCATAGAATCAGACTTGGCATCATTTGGATGAAGAATGACGGGGTCCTAAATACTCCAAGCGGAGTGAGGCTAGAGGATGCTGGTTCTGAAAAGGTTTTTCTCCTTGATCTAGAGAGTCTCTCTGTCTCATGGGACAGGGCAAAACTAGAAGACAGCCAACATGGGACTCTCTAAAGATATAGGACCCAATGTAAGAGTTCCAGTTCCTGGGTCCAAGAGTAATTCTGTCTGGAACAATCAATGACCATTATTAGCATAACGAAGAAGATAAAAAGAAACACAAGGTGGAGAAAGAGAGTGGAGGCCAACCATACCCTCTTTCTCATCCTGCATGGGGCTGGTCTATGGATTGTGCAAACTGGTGAGGGTAGTAGCTATACCTTTTACAAAGTATTCTTTTAGGCATTCAAATTCCTAGATTAGACATTTAAATTACTGACTGGAGGTCAGTAATTTGGTAGTGATTTTTATCATTTGGTAGTGATTCAAAATAAAGGAAATTTGCCCCCAATTCCATTCAGGGGAAGAGAAAGAAATTGTCCCTCAGGAAAAAAGAACCCGTTGCTTAACAGTGAATATGCAAGCCCTGCTTATTCAGCAGATTTATTACAACTTGGTTCCTATAAACAATGAGAATTTTTTAGTGAATCATACTTTTGTTTTGCTTTTTGGGAATCTCACAGCCAAGTGTTGTGGGTTAGTTTCTTTACTATACAGGCTCTTCAGGACTATATGGCTACATATTAAGTTTTTGTCTGGTCTTAGCTCATGTTTCCATGTATATTGCTCTATATTCTAAGATCATTAATGTCTCTATTTTATTGCAGTGTTCATATTTTCATAAGCTAGCCAAAATACCTTGGGATATAAAATATATACATTCTGATTATGGGGAAAGGAGAAAAGCAAGATCAGAGCAGACGGAAACTAGGGAAATTTAACTGCCGCCAGCATTGTCTGAAGCTTCATGGAAAACTCAGGCATCATGAGGCTGATGATACCATCCGAAGAGACCCCCTTTCACTAGTAAGGAGTATGACAAGTAAACTATAAACTGTAGTCAGCATGTGTGTATTTATTTATTTAGCAAATATTTGTGAGTGCTCATTCTGTACCAATCACAGCAATTATAGACCTTTACACCCATGACTGGGATGGAGAGTGGCAATGCCAGCTTCATGCGCTTGTGACCTGTGTCCTTGAACAGGGTCCAGGCTCAGAAAGACCCTGTACTTGACTTAATGTTCTCCTTTGCCGTCTTGAAATCAAACTGTTTTTGAACTTGGGGAGTCTTAATTTTCCCTGCAAGTTACGTAGCTGGCCCTGGATTGTGGGATGTACATTCTAAATCTTTGCCTGTCTACAGATTCCCCTACAAAGTCTCATCTGGATCCGGCATTCACATTTTTTTTTTTTACGCCTGTGAATGGATTTAGACTTCTTTGTTAAGACACAACGCTGGCCCATTATCTTGTCCCTCTCAAAAATAAAAAAGAACAGTTTGAAAACGTACACAAATCCTCTTCCGTGTCAGCAAGACTCCAAAATGACTTATTTAAATGATTATTTTGTAATGTGCTTCTGTTTGAAGAGAACAACTCTCATGGGAAAGAGAATTGTAAAAATTGAAGAAATCGTGAAGTCTGTTCTTAGCAATCTGCAGAGATGGCACCAGGTACTGCTCTCATTATCTTTTTTGACTTTGGCTGGGTAGTGCTCTCTGGCTCTCTTTGAACACAGACTTGAAACCTTAGGGAACATGAAATTCTCCCCCATGTTTTTCTGTTCCTCCATTATTTATTTATTTGTCTGTTCGATTGCTTACTTATTTATTTATTGCTATTCAGTTTTAATTAAAACGTCCTGGGGCCATTTACTCTTGTCACCCGTCTATGTAGTACTTCTTTGCTGGGCCTGAACTTTATCCTTTTTACATTCTCAATACCTACTGTGGGCAGGGCCTATAAGCCCAAAATTATTTAGTGAGTGATTTGAAGTCCTTCCCATGTTCAGGACACAACTAAGGGCTCTACATGTGCTATTTTATGAAATCCAATAAAAATTACTATATTCCAACCTATAAACTTTTATAAAATTCAGAAAGCTGTATTTGATCCCTTATAATACTCTTTTATGTCTTTGCAATGGGTATTTTCTTTTTTTTAAATTGTTTTTAATGTTTATTTATTCTTGAGAGAGAGAGGGAGGGAGAGAAAGACTGTGTGAGTGGGGTAGGGGCAGAAAGAGAGAGACACAGAATCTGAAGCAGGCTCCAGGCTCTGAGCTGTCAGCACAGAGCCCGACGTGGGGCTCAAACTCACAAATGGTGAGATCATGACCTGAGCCCAAGTCTGACACTCAACCAACTGAGCCACCCAGGCACCCCTACAATAGGTATTTTCTTAGTGATGCAATTCTAGTCCATCAAGGCCCTTCAAGGCAGGATGGTGAGAGGGAGAAGCCAAAGTGTAATGCAGACTAAATACTGCCTCAACCAGCCCTAGAGAGAGCCCTGGAGAGTATCTCATGTCTGGTTGAAATACCCTTTCTCACTCAGCCACTGGAGGCAAGTTGTCTTGGGAAGGGCTTGGCCTTGAGCCGAATGGTCTTACAGTTGAGCCAGAATCTGGAGGAGTGAAAAGCTGGACACTATCTCCTGACTGCCCTCCACATCGTTGGGCAGCAAGTTCTTTTTGAAAATGAAATCTGATGGCACATCTCCATGTCTACCACAGATTCTCGTCATAATACCTCTTGGTCTAACTTCCAAGATTAAACAATCAGAATAACTAAATTTGGAAGAAACAAAATTCTATTTGTAGAGTGATGTGAGGTGTTCATGTTCAAATCATCATGAAAATTAGAGCAGCAATCATACTCTGTAAAGTACTCTGAAAAAGGTCTCACATTGTATTTCCTCATTCTAATTATGGGTCTTTCCCACATTATAGTGTCTATTTACCACGAGTCTGAGTGAGGCATCTGTGAATGTTGTACTTTATCGCTATGTCGTGAGTCTCATGATCCTGGGTAGCTTCTGCCAGACATTGGTCCTGGGCGGTTTCTGCTAGACTTTACAGACTTCAGACGATCTTTTTTGTTTCAAAATAGAACAGTTGCTGGCTTTGCTAGTCACAAAGAGATGTAATATTTGATCGTCGATTTTATTATTATTCGTATTATTCTATTCTGTTATTTTTATTATCCTCCTCCAAAGGGCATTATTTGCTATGTTCTCTAAGTAATTTTTTAAATTGCTTGTTTGAGTAGCTTTTTATATAAAACCTCCAAACATTTTAATGTAATCAAAGGTTTCCTTTCATGGCTATATGCCCAAAACATAGAAACGTTCCCAGGACAAGTTAGGAGGTAAAGAAATATTAGTTCAATGATTTTAAAAACTTGAATGGGTGAATAAATGGGTTGGTGACACATTGGAATATTCTTAAATAAGGGTATGAGACAAGTATAGAAATGGTGCTATGGTACAAAACTGAACATTTAAAAAGGCTCAAATCCTTTAGCTTTCTAAACAGAGAACACAGTAAGTGGAGCTTGCACAGAGTATTATATGTGAAACAGTCCAATGTACATATTGGGAGATGTTAACCTAATGCTAAATAGGATTTATCAATGTGCTATTATAAGAACTAACCCTGGCATAGTCTGGGCGTTTCCTTAAAGAAAGCACAGACTTCCAGAAAAAGATAATGGTAGCACAATATTTCTTTTCATTAGCTCAATCTTATCTGAGGTCAATGTGCTTTGGCTTTGACAAATGGGAATCAGTTTCTGGAATAGAAGAGTCGACAGCAGAGTAAATGGTATGTAAAAAGATATTTCATCTAGAATATCATCTTCGAAAATCTCCTCCTCTTGTTGGCCCTACAATTATAGGAAAAGTCCAAAAGAAATATAAGATTCGCCCAAAATTCAGAGGATCACTGCATATACCTTTTATTCCTAGGAATAAACAATTAAAATGAAACAATGTAAGTGGATAGTGGTAGGAGAGGTCTCAGTAAGCTAGGATAAGGTGCAGCCACAAAAAGTAGTGATTAAAAAAGTCTCCTAGACTTTTAAGAAGGCTTGTGATGTATCTCAATGAAAAGTAATCTGGGGGGCGCCTGGGTGGCGCAGTCGGTTAAGCGTCCGACTTCAGCTCAGGTCACGATCTCGCGGTCCGTGAGCTCGAGCCCCGCGTCGGGCTCTGGGCTGATGGCTCAGAGCCTGGAGCCTGCTTCCGATTCTGTGTCTCCCTCTCTCTCTGCCCCTCCCCCGTTCATGCTCTGTCTCTCTCTGTCTCTAAAATAAATAAACGTTAAAAAAAAAAAAAAAAGAAAAGTAATCTGGATTCAAACTATTATTAACGATGTAAGTTCAAGATATGCATCTCTTTCTTTTCATAACTGAAAGAAAATACACCAAAAGTATTAGAGACGGTATTAATTTTCTTCCCTTTTTATTATGCTTTCCATAGTAATGGTTTCTCTTTTTTTTTAATCAGGGAAAGAAAACTTATGTATAAGTAAAAGTTATTTGTATTTTTTAAAGTTTATTTTATTTTATTTTTGAGAGAGAGAGCACGTGCAAGTGGGGGAGGGGTAGAGAGAGAGGTTCACAAGCAGGCTCTATGCTGTCAGCACAGAGCCTGATGTGGGGCTCGAACTCAACAACTGTGAGATCATGACCCGAGCTGAAACCAAGAGGCAGACACTAAACTGTGTCACCCAGGTGCCCCAACTTACTTGTATCTTTTACTACCCTCCCCTGATGGCAAAACTAAAATTCACACTTATTTCCTGTCAAGGAAAAAGAAAGTATGCTTGGGGATTAAACACTATGAACGAATTCAATATTTTTACACTCCACTCTCTGTGTTTCCTAAATAATATTATTGATTGGAATGGGTCTGCTTTTGAAAATTGTTTAATTCTGCTAACTTTAAAAAAATGCAGGAAGCATAAGGCCAAAATCATCTAACATAAGACAAAAAGAAAAAAGCCAAAAAGCAAATGGGGCGAGAAAAATAAAAAGCTTAAAAGAAAATCTTATTAGGCAAATTGTAGCAATTGAACCAAAATGCCAGTGTAAGCTCCCTGATAGCTTGTGTGAAAAAGGCACCACATTATTCTAATTAGTCAAGTATAGGAAAAGTTTTAGCTTATCAAGAGGGACCGGATATATGCTTTGAAATTTTTTTACGTTAACTTATTTATTCATGTATTTAACAAAACTTCATCGACCATATACTGCATGTAAGGAATTAAACTAATGGCTTGGACAAGAAAAAAAAAATGTAATTGCAAGTGAAGATACAGTCATAGCAGATGAGGGAGAAAAACCCAGGCCTACAATCCTCATTAATTTGGTTTCTGAAGTATTGCCTCTGTATGTTTATAAGATTTGTGTTATGTTGTAAGCTCCATGAAGGATGCTTGATATATGGTTCTTGATTAGGAAGCTAATATTGATGATATATCTAGTTGATTAAAGGGCTGCCTGTTAAATGCTGCCTTCCCCACTTTCTAAGGCTCTGCCCTCTTTCCCCACACAGTCGAAACTCTATGAATTCAGGAGTTGCATACTTTTTCATGCTTGGTCCCTAGAGCATAGAAAGACACCTTGTTCCAGACTGAGACTTAATAAATATTCCTTTAGGTATTGATGAATTGATTGAATGAATGACTACAATCTTCTCCCTGAGGCTCAGATTTCAGCATGATGCCTTTAATTTATAGATATCACCTCTGTTTGCTTTTGATAACATTGATTTCCCTAACCCCAGTTAGCTGGACCCTAACATGCAGAAGGCTTTGGGGCTTATTTTCTACTGGCTGCTCAAATTTAAAATTTGCAAAGACCGTCTGCATATCTGTTAGGGCAAATTAAAAAGGAAGACTGTATATTTTCATAAGAAACCCACCCTTATGACATCTCCCATTTGCATTATGAGCTACAGATTGAATTCTTCTTTGATCCCTAAGGTCTCCAGATCAACACAAATGATATACAAGTTTTAGGATGTCGGCATAAAATGTAAAAGATATTATACCTCAGTATGAATGTGGAGTTTTCAAATATTTTCTGAGCATAGGAGTGCTCTACCAGACACAATTCCATGGGAAACTCTCCCGTCTAAAGCTTTCTCTCATTGAAAGGATTTGAGAAGACACGTGACTTTTCATCTCTTATTCCCATCTCCTCTTTTTTTTCTTGCTTTTCCTCCCCTTGCACCATTTGGTGTGGTTCCTCCAAAATTTATGGTTTCTAAGAGTTAGAAAACAGCTGTAGAATGTAAGCTTTGACAGTTAATATGAAGTGTTTCTCCTAATGAGAAAGTTACCTGGCATCACAATTATATTAAAATGTGTGCCATGAAAACACAGCAGGTTCTAATTCAACTACTGTTGTATTTAGAGACGTGTAGAAATAATTCATCTCAGACATTAAAGAGAAGCAGTCTGGCTCAGCACATTAAGCAACTGGATGGAGATTCATGGGCTCAGGGTTTTCAAGTTGTCCTTTTGCTGATGTGTTTGACATTGGGAAAGTCACTGCTTCTCTTTACCTTGGCTTACTCATCAGTAAAATAGCACATGATTATGCTGACTCACCTCATTTCCACTGAATGTTATTCACTAGCACTAATAATGCACTATTTTGTTTAAGTCACCAATGAAAAATACTATAAAGAGCAGGTAAAAGTGGTCACAAGGGTGTCTTATAATTTGAAGGAAGCTTACATGCTGGAGGGCTTCACGTGTATGACAAGACCAAAAAAACATTGGCTAATTTAGGTTAGATTTCACACAAAAAAGTAATTTCCAGTGAAGATGCACAAAGTAGCTCAAAGTAGTTTCAATCTTACTGTAAATTGGAGCGAGGGCCGGAGTTAGGGCTTGAGGCAGTTGTGGCGGTGTTTGGGATGTGTGCTGGAATTCTAACAAGACAAGTATGCCCTGTTTTCAGGACCTTGAAAAGAAAGAGGATGTTTTTGATTTGCTGAAAGTTTGAAAAAAAAAAATCTTGCTAGTTCTGCCTGCCAGAGTGTGAAAGCTAAAAAAAAAAAAAAAAAAAAAAGTCTATCATTGTAAATCCGATGTTAGGATGTTGCTTTTGACTACTAGTAAATTGAGTCCCTTAATTCTCTGCTTGAATAGGAATAAGCGATCCGAGCTGAGGTAACAGAGAATACTTGAAAAAAAAAACTTACTAACTAAAATGGCCAGTCTTCAGTTCATGTTCAAGGTAACCGCATAGCATACCCTATGCAACAGTCCAATGCTTTGTTCTCAGTCGTGTGTAGAACAATTTTAGATTAATAACTGAATTTTCTTAGAGAAGAACTTGAACTTCATGGCAGGTCACTTCCTTTAGTTCAGAATGTTTTTCTTATATTTCAATCACTTGGCATTTTTATCAATTCTCCCACTGAGTGGCTCAAGTCATTTCACCAAATGATCTGACCAGATGAGGTGAGTCAACCATCTTTGGGAAAGTCATTAAAATAAAGGCCACTAGGGCACCATTTGCTCAGTTGAAGTACTATTCACACAGGCTCAAGGAGTTAATGTGGTTACTAAAGTGTTCAAAACATAGTTTATTCGCCCAGAAAAATCTCTTCCCAAAACTCATTAATTCCTTTAACTTGCTTGCAAAGCAAGTATATTAAAAATGTTGCATTCTGATCCACTGGATGAATTACGATTGTTCAAGGTGACATTTTATTACATTAAGGGCTAGATCTGGGAAGACTCTGACTGGAAGGAGAAATACAGAGATCTCAGAAGCAGTTGAGGTGGACTAAAGTCTTGACCTCAGTCAACTCCAGTCATTCTGTACATACACGATATTATTATGTGTCAGGATAAGGATGCAAAAGTGACCAAGACAGAGCCCTTGCCTCGAAGCAGTCCATGAGCAAGTGGGAAAGACACTTCAACCTTGGACAAGTAGCTTGATTTCCTTCTTCATGAATAGAGAAGATAACACATGCCTCACACCACTATAGTGTAATAATGATTAATGTAGGTGCTAGCTAGAGTCCTGAACTTGAATCCAGACTCTATCCATGTCTTGACTCACTATGACCCTGGGCAAACGACTAAACTCATATAAGCACGAATTTCCTTGTCTTTAAAATTAACACCAGCATTACTTAGCTTAACTCCAAAAGGCACTTTAAACATCATCTAGTCCAATAGTCTGATGCTCTGGTTATACAGATTGGGAAATTGAGAACCTGAGGGTTCAATGGCAAAGTCCTTGTCCCCAGACACATCACACAAATAATTTTGCATGAGTCAGAAGTAATTTGTTTGGGCTGTTGTTTCCATTTTCCCATTGTATCCCTTTTTAGTCTTTATGACTGGGCAATTAGTCACAGGAAGTCACATGCATGCAGACTCCTTCTCTGTAGTATTCCTGATTTCTCCTGTTCTACCTAATGAAACTCCTGAAGTGCTACAACGTCCTTCAGCTCATCAATCTTCTTTCCCTCCCCTCAGGAATCAAAACTTCCCTGCCCCCTTCTGAACCTGGTCCTTCTGAACCTCTTGTCAAATCATTGCTTTCCAATCTCTGATGAAGTCATTCTAATGTGCTAATGGGTTACTAGCCTTCCTTCCAGAAATCCATCCATTTTATTTATTTTTTTAATTTTCTTTTAATGTTTATTTATTTCTGAGAGAGAGACAGAGTGTAAGGAGAGGAGGGGCAGAGACAGGGTGAGGCACAGAATCTGAAGCAGGCTCCAGGCTCTGAGCTGTCAGCACAGAGCCTAACGTGGGGCTTGAACTCTGGGACCGCAAGATCATGACCTCAGCTGAAGTCGGTGATTCAACTGGCTGAGCCACCCAGGCGCCCCGAAATACATCCATTTAAAAAACAATCGTGAACATGCCACGTCTCAGTTTTCTAAAATAATTGACAATATAGAACTTTTACACTGTTGGGAAAGTGTTTCTGGAAAATGTATTAGAAACTTTTGGACAACACCATACAATCACTTAGCCATTTAGATAGATCTAGTTGCTAGTAAGTTATCTCAAAGAATAAACCAGAAGTAAACTGGGTCCATGGCAATAACATCTGTTTGAAAGCCTTATTAGTCATAGGCACAGATACTTTCTGAACCTTTCTATTTTCAATGTAGAAGCTGAGCTGAATGTAAAGTACTTCACCCGGCAATGGAAAATCCCAGGGTATATGTTGTTTAAACTGTTTTGTTGGTCCCCCACTATTTTTAATGATATTTTCTCCTTTACCTGAACAACCCAGAGGCTGAGCAAATGCAACCCAGATCCTGTGGTTCTTTTTAAACTCAGTTCAATTCTCAACTCTCTCTCTCTGCTTCTTCCCACCCCCCACTCAGTTGCCATGTTCAACAACACTTCAAAGGTGTGGCTGGCTTCATTTCTGGGCTTAGATTCTGTTTAAAGAAGAAGCTAAATTGGAATCAGTTTATCACCCTGCCTAGGATTTTTAACAGAATTTAAAACCGAGAGGAACCCCAGCTACATCTAAAATGATACCAAGTGGATCAGCTGGGCGCTTGATTTTCAAAGGGAGCTATAGCCCTGGATAAAGCATGCTCGTCACTGCTAGCATGGCATCTTGAGCCTTCAGACACACAAGTTCCTGGATACTCAGGGAATTTTCAGTATTTTTATTTTATTTTTCTTTAAAAAAGGAATAACTTAGACCAATTTTACATATTTGTCTTTACACGATGCTACTTTCATTAAACTAAAGCAAATAGAAATGTGTACCAGAAGACACACAAGCACAGAAGATCCTAAAATTAATCTTCTCTAATTTATTTGGGATCAGGTCAGCAGAGGTAGTACTGAGAGAGATAAACACTAACCATCAAATAACCTAATGGAGTAAAGAAAACACGAACCACCACAGAGCTCCCTTACCTGATCAGCTGTGGTATGAAAGTAGAACCAATGTTTTTGAAAAAGCAGAGGTCCTTTCCCTATCTTTTTATTTTATCTCTGGTTTCAAGCTTTGCCTACCATGTACCTTATATTTAACAAAGCCTTTATATGTCTTATAATCAGTGGCTTGAATATAGTATTTTATCCTCTGTAAGTGTCATGATATGTTTTAAGGGACTTTTCACGTGGGGCGTCTGAGTGGCTCAGTCGGTTAAGCGTCCGACTTTGGTTCGGGTCATGATCTCATGGTTGGTGGGTTTGAGTCCTGCATCAGGCTCTGTGCTGACAGCTCAGAGCGTGGAGCCTGCTTTGGATTCTATGTCTCACTCTCTCTGCTCCTCCCCCGCTCACACTGTGTCTCTGTCTCTCTCAAAAATAAATAAACATTAAAAAAAAATAAAGAAATGAAGGACTTTTCGCTTGAGGTGAATGTTGAATGATGGATGAGAGTTCCTCATAGTATCAGATTGGAAGCTCTAAGCCAAGATGGCAGCCATGAACAAAACTACAGTGAGATGAAATAACATGGTATATTTGTGGAACTGCATGCACTTCAAAATGGCTGATCTGCAGGAAGGGGGCAGAGGTGACCCACTAGGAAATGAGGCTAAGGAGCAGGGAGAAGGTAAAGGCAGCATATGGAAATGAGAGACTCAAGGACCATGAGGGCAGTTTGAGAGTGCAGTAGGTCAGAAGAATACGCTGCTAGGAGGATAGTGGACACAAAATCCAGGAGAGATCTGAAGGTGAACCAAGTTGAAGAGGTGGTTGGAAAATATAATGATACGGTGGACAGTGATGTCAATCTTCAGGAGTACGAGAAAGTGAAATAAAGATAAAATACTGAGTAGGTGAAGTATGCCATTTTAGAAAACTAAAGCTGAAAACCTGGAGACTACCAGGGTGATCAATTTGATTAGAGCCTAACATGTGGAAAGTAGGAAAGCTCCTCAAATATGCATTTGTTGGATTACAGGGTTCAGTGGAAAGCCATGGCTTTTGAAGCCTGGAGACCTGTGTTGATTTTTCCAGCTGTGCTTCCATATCTGTGGGATGTTGGGAAGTTACTTAACCTCTCCAAGTATTGGTATTGATATCTCCAAGTATTATCCTGTGGGATATTTTGAATAGTAAATAAATTTATGTAAAACATCTGGCACAATTTTGGGGGTGTTATAAATGTTAATTTTCCTTCTTGTAGAAAATCTACTTGCAGTATGTTCGCATTCTGCAGAACTTAAGGGGCTCTATAGTAAAGTGAGATTCAACATGATGGGCAGGAATATATAAATATTGGAAAAGAGTCAGGGACTGCATTAAGGGTAAAGCCAATAGTGGTTTAGCAGAATAGAACAACATTAGGTCTTAAGACAATTGTGAGAGAAAAGAGCACAGAAGCTATCTCCTTGATACTTAGGGCCAATGGCCCTTCTAAGCTGGTACATAAAAATTGTTTTTATGAGCTTATCCTCCTATTTTTATAATATAGTGCTATTTGAAAAAAAATTCCTGCTAACCCACTTATGAGCAATTCAAGTAATGATTTCAACCATCAAGATACTGCACCAAAATGTTTTGGAACACAATTTGCAGAGCTTAATCTGTGAAAGTAATTAGTATAACAACTTTATTTTAATGTAATTAAATTAAATCTAGCTTTCATTATTTATGCTCCTACTATGTACTAGACATTATGTGAGGTGCTGTAGATAAAATATGCACAACAGAGACCCCATTTCCTCAAAGACCACACATTTTAGTAGCCTACTCTCTAGTCACATGGACCTTTCTCATCATGGACCCATGGGTTACAGTAACTTTATGTACCACTGGGCATCATACTAGAGCAAAGGTAGAGAAAACAAAACAGGACAAAATGTCCTACCATTTTGTTTTCAAAACCAGACAATGTCCTTTCTCACAGGAAGTTTATCTTGTCTTGAACTATGTTTGAGTGTCAAAAATAAGATAGAATGTCAACTTACAGAATCAGTTACTTATTTTCAGTGCAAGAAAGTATTTTAGTAGGGCCAAAACATCCTGGCATCAAGAACAATTGTTCCAGCAATCTAGTATAGTCTTCAAAGGCAGGCATTATTTCTTGCTCTACTTTTTCAAGAACGGGGCTGAATTTTCCATCGTAGCTCACCAAACATTGCTCAGTAACCATTCTTCAAGGTCCATAGCTAGAGCAATAAAACTCTCTCTGTTACCTCCACATGTGCATTTCTCCTCCTGACAAATACCCTTAACTTCTTATTTTTATTCTCTCACTTCCCACACCCAAATCAATGTCTAATGATGCTAATTTCGAACTATTTCTTAAATCGATATATCTTCCACCTCTACTCTCTTTAATTATGTCAGGCCCTTATTTATCACCCAAACCACTGAAATAGTCATCCTAAATCAACTTTTTCTCCCCCTGTCCAACGTTATTGGCAAAACGATCATTCAAATAAGAAACTTCGACCATGGAGTTCATTTGCTAAAATCTTCAGTGTACCCTTATTATCTACAAAATAAAATCCAATTCTCTTTGTTTAGAATAAAACATCTTCTGTAAAGTGACCCCTGCCTGCATGTTTGGCCTTCACGGTACTCCCTGCTTATACTTCAACTGTGGAAAACACTGCATGCCCTATACTCTTTCATTCCTCTATATCTGAGCTCACTCTGAAAACTCTGTTTAAATTACCCTCTCCCTATCTCCTACGTCTTCACTTGACCACCTTCTACACATTTCAAGAAGGAATTCACGTGTCATTTCTCACCGGAAGCATTCTCTTGGAAGCATTTCTCATTGGAAGCATTCTTACTTCAGGTAGGGTCAAGTCCTATTTCTCTGAGCTTGAATTGCTGTGCTCTCTGTGGATCTTTTTCTCATAGAACTTATTATTGAAGTTAGACTCTGAGCCCCTTGATGTCCAAAACACTTGTCCTGAGACTTTGTGTCATTATCTTCTATTGTGGCTGAGCCATGATCACCAGTCAATTAATATTTCATGAAACATACTGATTTTCTCTTCATTTCCAAAATAAGTACAATACACTTGCCATGGCTGCCATTTTCCTATGAACACTTCTCACTTCTGCTCAATCTTACTTAATAAATTAGACAACTTTAATCCTGGTACACATGATATTTTATGATACTTGGTGTTGGCTTTCCCAGATGCTCATATTTGTTCATTTATAAATATTCTGTGTTTTCCAGCCCTGAATTACTTTTATAATTTATTAGGGAATTTTACTCCAGACTTACCAGGTTTCTTTGGTAGCCTATAAGGAGAGACTTAAAAAAAATCCACTCAAAATCTAAGTTAATTATAATCCCTGTTGTAAATACAAACACTCTATGCATTTTATTAACTCCTTCAAAGAATCTTGACTATATGAATGAAGTAATACTTAATTTTGCAATAATTACACTAATGTGCTCTTGATAAATTTATCTATACTACCCTGGCCCCTAATGGCAAAATCTTTGCTTCAAAATAACCAGGGGCCAGATGCTAGGTGCTTTTTACCTCTCTTGCAACTATGGCCGAACTTATAATAAGATAAGTCCAAAAAGTTATGAATAAATTCACATACAACTTTCTGGGTTATAAATACAGATCAGCTTCCCAAGTCCAGTGTACCTACCAATTCTTTTCTGTATCCTTAACAGACCTTTTGTGGCATCCTGAGTGATAGGGAATACCAATAAATACTGGCTAATAGTTTTAGTGTTTTGTTCACATAGACTTTGATCATCTAAGTACAAAGTAAACTTCATTTGAAATTCAATAGTGCAGCTTCTACAAAACCTGAATAAAAATATATTAAGATATACTTGTGGTTAGACCTCATGGGAAATTCCTTGGGTGGAAGACAAAAATAATTGTACCTTAATTTAAGAATGAGTGAAAGAGAGGAAGATCTGGAAGAACCATCCCCATACTGCTTTCTAACAAATAAGATGAAACCATGTTTAAAAGCATTCTTGTCTATAAGGCAAAACCATAAAAATGTTATAATATGACTCCTGTAACTTAGGGGATTTGGATTTTTTTTTTTGTATCTACTATCTCCATATCAAGTAGAATTGCCTTGTCATTTAAGTTGATCATAGACATCAGAAGTGGTATTTTTGTGCTGATTTTCCTGGTAACAATGTTATTTCAATTTAATGTTGATCTGTTTGACCTGAGTTTTTACTCCAATCTTTCACAGAAAACAAAAATGTTAGAAAAATCCTACTAACAATTTAGTATTATGCAAGTATTCTCATTCTCAAAAGAGATCTGGTCAAAAAGAGTGCTTTTGTGTTAGATATTCAAGTTGAATAACAGTATTTAAAACTACTGCAAAGCAGACAAAGTACAGCTAAACATGTATTCAATAATTCAGTGCACAGGAAGACCGTGATCTTACCCCTAACCTCATGGTCTTTATCTACAGACCTAATTCTAATCCACTGAGGAAAAACTAACTCCCTATTCTTATAATAATGCACATTCTAATAGTGACCTCGGTGAAGAAAGAACAATAAAGTAAACAGAAGCAAAATATTCTAAGGAAGGAAATGGAAATTCTAGCCAGCTGTGCATTGGAATAACAAATGTGGACTAAAAAAATAATTCATATAGAATTCTGACAGAAGGGAAAGTATAGAATAAATAACCCTTACACCAATGACAATGACAGCTATTAGATGGCTTGCTTGATTGAAGTTGTGTGGTTTGGGATTTGGCACGCCATCTTCCACCGCTGTGCTGGTACGGGACACTAATGTTTCTTTAGGCGATGTTGACAGCATAATGGAGAAATTAGAAGATGGTAGCTGCCCCTGGTTTACTGTTCATTATCACTTACCACACATCGCAGTTCAGTTGTCTTATGCATCTGGACACACAAAAAGTCCGTGCGATCTCCAAAGGACCCCTAAAAACCAAATGGATAAACGGAAGTTGGAATGTGTATGAGGTCTGCGTTTCTATGGATTGACATAGATGAATGAACAGAAATACAGTCTCACACTCCTTGAGTCCATAGGTTTAAGAGATAGACATTATGCTCTTACTCTTTACCAAAATACATATTTATTAAAGAAAATTTGGGCTTATATAAAAAATTTGAAAACAATAATCTTATAATCCACTACTCAGCAATGCCTGCTATTAACCTTTTGAAAAGTTTTTGAAACCAACGTACCTGTGGATAAAAAACATAAAACTATTTTCACAAGCTCTTGACGGATAACTGATAGGAATCTGTGCATGGACTGCACAGATCTCCCTCACTCCTTGATAAGAGGACAGGAATACCTCTAAGGAATGCTTCTGCACTAGTTCCCCAAAGTGTTTCCAGTGGAATTAATCTGCGTCACTCGCAGCTTGATAAGAGATCCTTTCCTATGTTCTTTTCATTTTTCTACTCCTGTGCTGGTAGTTCTTTCAAATAAACTGCCAGCACCTGACACTTTGTGTCAAGATCTGGGTGTTTTAAAACTAAGGAAAATGTAACGCTGAAAATTTAAAAATAATATTGGCTCTATAAGAAGATAATAAAGCTGATGCATGACTTAAAATATGGATGAAAAAGCAGAGAAGTATAAATATCAGCATCATGATTTTAAAAAGGGATAATTGTTTTATTGTATTATTACAATACAATATTATTAAAGATAATAATACAATAACATGAGAAACTTTATGATGATAAATTTGCCAACTTGGATGGAATGGATAATTTCCTAGAAAAGTGAGTCTGAAATTAATATAAGAACAAACAGATAATCTGAGTAGTCTTTATCTGTTAAAGTGATTGACTACATAAATAAAAACCTTTTCACAAAGGAAATTTTATGTATGTATTGTTTCACCAATATATTATATATATTTTATAATATATTATTATTTAGTATGATATATAAATATATATAAATATATAATACATAAATATATATTATTTATTATAATAAATAATATAAATGAATATCTTTTATAAAAATATAGAGCAAAAGCTTGGATTGTAAGTAACTTGTTCTGTGAATGTTCCGCAAGGTGAGCAAACATTTCTAATAAATTTTAGCTTCATAAACGAATATTAGTATACGTGAGGCCAAATGTCACATGATCACAACTGAGCCAATGGTTCTTCTCTCTCTCCCTCTCTCCCTCTCTCTCTTGCTGCAGGATTGTGGGTGATCGTCAATGCAATGTCCCATTTTCCCAAAATCCTCAAAAGGAGGCAAAAGCAAGTGTCATTAGACAGGTTCCTTGTTAAAGTTGCACAAAAAGGAAACGATTCCATTGAGCCAATAGGTAGCAGTGATTCTGTTAGTGATGATTTAAGTCTTCCCACACGATGGCCCTTCTCTCGCTTGTTTCCCTCACACCAGCTACAAAGGTTTTCAAAGGTAAGTGCAGATTAATTGGTTTATTTTTGTTTATATTTGGTATTTTTTTATTTTGTATTATAATACAGTACTGTAATAATTTTTATGTGAATATTTTTGGGTTGTGGAACAAATCATCTGAGTTTCCATTATTTCCTATGGGGAAATTGCTTTGATGTACAAGTGTTTTGGATTATAAGCATGTTTCCAGAACCAATAATGCTCCCAAACCAACGTTGTACTGTATTAGTTAATTGAATCTAGTGATATATAAAAAGTATATCATGGTTCAATTGAACTTTCTTCAGGAATGCAAGGTTAGCTTACTATTTAAAAGTCAACCAGGATAAATTACCATATTAAGGGTATAAGAAGAAAATCAATTATCTGAAGAGAAGGAGAAAAACAATGGTGTTTCTAGGATACAGGTTAGTCATATCCAGTACAAAAAGTAAGCATATGGAACATCTGGACTCATGTTCGGAGGACTTCTAACTTGAAAAAAACACTCCAGAATGGGTTATATACTTTTAAACTGTGTACCCAATAATTGTAATCCTTGGGCAAGTTACTTCATTTCTTTGTTTCTTAGTTCTCCACTTTGCAAAATTGCAATCCACAAAACTTGCAACTCCCTGAACTCACAGCACACCCACTATAAGGATCCAAATTTCATAAAATACATGTTAAGACATTAAAAAATACATGCTGCAGGGGAGCCTGGGTGGCTCAGTTGGTTAAGCATCACACTTCGACTCAGATCATGATCTCGTGGTTCGTGAGTTCGAGTCCCACATTGGCCTCTCCACTGACAGTGCTAAGCCAGCTTGGGATTCTCTCTCTCTACCTCTCTCTGCTCCTCCCCCCACTCATGCTCTCTCTCTCTCTCTCTCTCAAAATAAATAAATAGAAGATTAAATATATATATATATACACACATATATATGTGTGTATATATATACATATACATATATATATATGTACTGCATATACCTTTATTGCTGTAATCTATTTTTTAATGAAGGCCTTGATTATGATGCATAGAGATTAATGACACTGTATACAAAATATGGTACCAACTAATGCAATATTATTTGGAGAAGAGTTGTAGGTAGATATACAATGGTTCAGTTCTTGAGTTCTATGAGTGCTTCAAGGTTTCAACCAGAATTTTAAATTCAGCAAATAAAGCCCATCTTTATTGGCGTCTTAAATGTCTTCCTCTGCCAAGGAGAGGAAAGCTAGAGGAGACCAGATGAAAATGAATCTGAATAAATGCCATGCATTTTACAAAGTCTGATTTGGTTCATCTTTATGTTTGACATACTAAATCCTAGGAGTTTTGCAGTGTTTTAAAACACTGTGTAACCCATACAATTAGGCTTCCTATAGGTATAGTTATTCTACTGAGAGGAAAAGATTTGAAGATTTTCTTTTTTTGTATAATATGTTTACAAAATAAAACCTATAAATATAATTCACAAATCTGCAAGTATTATTTGCAATCTTCTAAGTTTTCCTAGTGGTGTGGGTGAAAGAAAGTATAAACATTAAACACAATCCTCTCCACCAGGCACTGTTATTTATCTCCTTAGTATTTCACAGAATTCAAGCCATGTACTTACAATACAGCATACCCAAGATGCTTTATTCATCTGTTGACATGCTATCTCCTCCTTTAACCTTCGGGAACTTTGTAAAAACACTGAATTATGTCCTTGTGCTCACTGCTCTTGACTTTCTACTTGGTACAGAATAAGTATCAATATATTTATTTTCACATGAACAACAAAGCAAGAATTTTTCTTTTTTTGAGAAGGATTTCACTGCGATTCTCTGACTTTTCCAATGCAATGGAGCCAGTATCATTTGGTACCTTATTCACTACGATATATTATCTATCAGAAGATTCAGTTATTTCTGTTTTTACCATAGAGCTTTTTAGTACAAATGTATCTTCCACTACTTTATTATTAAAGTATCCAGATACATGGTGAAGTCTGTGAAAAGCTCCAGTGCTTGTAATCATCTATCACCACCTTTTCCTTCCTTATTTGCTGTGCAGAAGAAGACTTTTGGAAAGAAGGAAAAGCCTTCACAATCTTCCGGTCTTTAGAATTGCTCAACATAGGAAATTATTTTTGTAAACATTAGGTATGAATTAAGAAAATCTGTATAAAACAAACCTCTCAATTGCTGAATTAATATGTTGGTGAAGCCTAACCAGAAGTAAAGCCTGTTCTGACCTCAACTGAGACCTTCTGTCCCGTGTCATTTATCTATTTCTGTGTTGCTGCTTTATTTTCTATGGCCACAGTCTGACTTAATCTGTGCTAGAGTAACCATCTCTGGGTATCATTTGCACTTGCTTTGTGACTCTCGCTTTCTGGCAGTAATTTAGCAAATTTTGCACTGTATATACAAAGTTTTCATCGAATGCATCTCTGGAACTTTAGCTACTTTTCTTGCACTTTTCCTATTGGACAGATTTTCACAGTGCTTATGGAAGCCTGTCTTCCCTCTCACTGTTTTGTACTGTGCCACTTGCTTGCAACTTAAATTTTTCTTTTTTCTGTCCTCTAGCATCTTTTACTTTTTCTCTGCAATAGTGGTGAATTTTTAGCAACACATCCAGTTTTCTCATGGTAAAATGACAACTACTTAGATAAGTGCTACTTGAAAAATTTCTTTCAGGGAGAAAAAATAATTGGCTCTGATTACCCCCGTGTCCTGCTTTCTTTCCTAGATTATGAACTCTTTGAGAGCAAGGTACGGGTGGTCCTCTCACTGTATCCCTAGCTCCTAACGCAGTGTCTAGTAAGTAATAGGTATTCAGTAAAAGTTTGTTGAGTAGATGAATGAGTTTATCACCAACAAATATCCTGTCCATGTTGTGGGCTTCAAAATCACCCAACTGGCAGAAGATAACTAGATCAGACAATGTTTTTGGATTTACTTTTCTACTTGTCTGATACATGATACTGCACTTAACTTAATCATTAATATGCATATAAATATTCTGCTCCGTCTGATGCAAGATCATTGTATACTGATTCAAAGGGTTCTTTCGGAACCATAGAAGTTGGCATTTTCACTTCAGAATCACCTTATTGGCAGCCATCCACTGTTTGGGGTCTGATCATAAACGCCTCTACTGGCAAATCGTATCATCGATTTTTTTTTTTTTTCAAAAACCACAATCCTGCTAACGGTTGCAGATTTATAAATACATTGCATTTCTAGAGTATGATGTTTTTAATGGGAATAGAGTCTGAAATAGCCACAGGTGACCAGTTTGGTATTTACAGTCTGTGGCATTTCCAGGGAGAAACATCTTTGTTTACTGACTGACGGTATGGCTTCTGCAGATGAAGTAAACATCATCTGTGGTTCAGCAGGAAGCACACACCATACACAGTGCCTGGGTAACTGCTATGAGATGATCATTGATTATGCTTTTAGTATTTTCAAGGTCAAGGAAAAGTCTGGCTAGGATCATACAGCAGACAGCAAACTACATCCTTAGCAGAAAGGTCTTTGAAAGCCTTTTCTAGCTTTGGCAGTGATGTACTATATGCCGCAGGCTTACCATGTCTCTTTAGCAGGTCATATATTTTCTTTTATGCTCAGCTGAGTAGAGCTAAGATCAATTTTTAAATCACATTGCTATATTATCCATCTCCACAATTCGAGACTAGGTGGATAATTGTCTGCTATTTTTAAAAAAGCCTTTCAGTTACAGAACTGGGAAGGGAGGCAGAGTAGGACATACTTATTTCCCCAGAAATGTTGGGTTATAAATTAAAATTAAATCAATCATGTGTGTAAGAACTCTACACTCCAGAGAAAAAGACCTCTTTTATATCTGTAGAGGTATGTAAAAGAAAATAGAATAACAATAAAGGATGGCTATTGAAAAATTAAGTCCAGAAGAACAACCAGTTTTTCTATATTAATCCAAACAGGAAAATGGTACAAAACCATTCGGGACACATATGAAATGAGGAGAGAATATATTAGAAGAATAGCATTTGGTATCATCATTATTATTGCTATTATTAATCAATCTCCCAGTTTAGTAATTTATACATTTTATATAAAGTGTAACCAGTAGTCAAATGAGTAAAGTGTACCTGGGACTTCTTTGTACTACTTTTGTCAACTTTCAGTGAATCAATAATTTTTTCAGAATAAAAAGTAAAAAAAAAAATCACATTTTTGTGTATATCAAAAGGCAAAATATAACACTGATGATATCATGGATTTTGCTTTATTAAAATTCTGAGGGGGCACTGGGTGGCTCAGTCAGTTGAGCACCTGACTTTGGCTCAGGTCATGATTTCGCGGTTCATGGGTTCGAGCCCCACATCAGGCTCTGTGCTGACAGTTCAGAACCTGGAGCCTGTTTTAGATTCTGTGTCTCCCTCTCTCTGCCTCTCTCTCTCTCTCTCTCAAAAATTAAAAAACAAAACATTTGAAAAAATTAAAATTCTGAGAAATTTCTTAGTTTGCACTTTTTACATGGATTAAAACTGAACTTTTTGGAATTGACTGAACAATCAACAGATACTAACCTATGGTGGTAATGATGGTGATTTTTTTTTTAATTTTTTTTTCAACGTTTATTTATTTTTGGGACAGAGAGAGACAGAGCATGAATGGGGGAGGGGCAGAGAGAGAGGGAAACACAGAATCGCAAACAGGCTCCAGGCTCTGAGCCATCAGCCCAGAGCCTGACGCGGGGCTCGAACTCACAGACCGCGAGATCGTGACCTGGCTGAAGTCGGACGCTTAACCGACTGCGCCACCCAGGCGCCCCTATGATGGTGATTAAATAAGTTAAAGCCATCATCTTTTCTTCTTAACAAAAATGAAAAAGCCTCTTTTGGCTTTGTGGTCTGCATTGAACAAACTTGTGGAAGAAAGTAAATGCTTTTCACAATTCCTAAAACAATGAGAAAAATGATGTGTAAACTGAAACTTGTGAACACTGGAAGGAATTAATGGGAAAAGTTCTTAGAAAAATCAGAACCTGGTTTGAAACAGTGCGTTCACTGAACGTGGGACCCAGAATCTGCTTGATAGACAGATGGTTCAGATGACCATGTTTAGGAAAATTATCCATCATACACCCTGAAATTTATCTCATAGACTTAATGTTTAAATTATCAAACAAGAAAAAATTTTATTAAATTCAAATAGGTAGACAACATATGACAATGTAAAGAAAGCAAAATAAGTGACTTACAAAGAGGAGGAAAATTAAATGCGCACATTTTCATGTAGAAACACAGTATAATTAATTAAAATCAATAGCTTGTTCTTAAACATACAGTGAAATGGCCATTCCACTAAAAAGATACCATTTTTGAATTAGACATGGTGATTATGAAGATCACTTTAAAAAAACAGCATGTGAAAATAGGCAGAAAAACTCTAAAATAAGTGCTGACTTAGTCATATATTAAGAAATAATAGGGGCGCCTGGGTGGCGCAGTCGGTTAAGCGTCCGACTTCAGCCAGGTCACGATCTCGCGGTCCGTGAGTTCGAGCCCCGCGTCGGGCTCTGGGCTGATGGCTCAGAGCCTGGAGCCTGTTTCCGATTCTGTGTCTCCCTCTCTCTCTGCCCCTCGCCCGTTCATGCTCTGTCTCTCTCTGTCCCAAAAATAAATAAACGTGGGAAAAAAAAATTAAAAAAAAAAAAAGAAATAATAAACTGTTGCAGTAGTTCAAAAATTTGGTCATGTTGCATTAGAAGAATTTTAATTGAATTGAACAGAGAACGTAGTAACATACTTTTTAAAAAGGAAGACAAAATATAGATGTATATATTCTTGGTACAACTGGTTAGCCATGTGAGAAAGTGTAAACGCATCTTCATCTCACTCTGTATGCCAAAATGTACCCCAGGTGTTGCAGAAATTTAAATATAAAGTAGTGGAACCAGAAAGTAGTAAAAGAAAAAGCATGGGATGTTTAATATTCTTGGAATGGAATCCCTGAAGCCATAAACAAACAATAAAATGATAAGACCGACTAGGTAAAAATGGAATACTTCCGTATAGAAAAACTCTTCAAAAATAAAGTCAAGAGGCAAAAGACAAAGTAGGAAAATAATCTACAATGTATTTTCCAAACAAGAGGCTCATATTCTGAAAAGAAATAGCTCTCATTATCTGATCCATAAGTTCCTACCTTTGCCAATTTCTAACACATGTACCCTCATAGCTTTTAGTTTCTGTTCACATGCCCCTTCCTCAGATACGTTCCTGATTATTTTAGCCACGTGAACACCCTTCTCACCCTTTATTTCTTTCTGCTATTTCTTTGCTTGATAGAATTTTAACTATTTCTTTATTGTCACCATTCTCAAAGTTCCTATGAATAGGAACATCATTGTTTCATTTATCATATTAGCAAACATTAAAATTTGGACGGCACACAGAGTTCAGAAGATTATGGGCGAACAGCATTTCTTCAGGGAATGATGTAGAACACCGTATCAAAATGCATTCTTTTACCTTTCACTGATATAATATTTCATCCACCTAACATCACATGTATGTACAAATATATGTTAACTTTAGTATTATTAGTAATAATGATAGAAATGGAAACAATAAAAATGTCCAGTTGAGGTCAAATGAACAAATTACTAAGCACCAAAAAATGGTATATTACACAGCATTTATAAAGAATGAAATAGGTTCATAATTGGTGGTACAAAAAATGAACAAGGCTGAGCAAGAAAAGCAATATAAAATCCAATGTGTATAACTTAGTTCCATTTACGTAAGAAACAAAAAAAAATGAAGGTGATAGTTACCACATTGCAGAGAGTGGGGCAAAGTGTCTGATATAAGAGTAAGACCCAATTTTATTTTTTAACTTATTTTTTAAATGTTTGTTTATTTATTTTGAAAGAGAGAGAAAGAGAGTGCCGGAGCAAGCTGGAGGGAGGGGCAGAAAGAGGAAGAGAGAGAATCCCAAGCAGGCCCAGTGCTGCCAGCTTAAAGCCTGATGTGGCACTTGAACTTACTAACCATGAGATCATGACCAGAGCCAAAACCATGAATTGGATGCTCAACCAACAGAGCCACGCAGGAGCTCCAAGATCCAATTTTAAAATACCCCTTTTCACTATTCATTTTATCATTTTATGTGTCATTGGAACAATACCAATAAACACAATGAAAGAGAGAGACTGGCCAAGGGTGGGGTATGAGCTAAGTCTGGACAGTGATCAGGCTGGTGAAGGGACAGAAGTTTGATGATAAAGAGCTTTAGAGGTCAGGAGAAAGTGTCTGTCTATCTAGAGAAATGGGAATCCACTGGTGGGATTGAACTCAACACAAACTTCCCAGCCAGTTTGGGCAGTTCCAGGATTTGATTCACTTTTGTCTAATTCTTCTCTACCCAAACAAGATTGTTTAAAGGTGTTGGACAACATGATTTAGAAACTTTGTAACTGAACTAATTTATCTGCCCCTGCATAGACATGCTACATTAAGTTTACCTAGTGGTACCATATCTACACTAGAGAGTGGATGTTCTGAGAAGTAAAACAGATCCTTTAACTTTAAATGTATAAAACACAGATTATGTGTCTAAATTAAAGATATCTTTAAAAGTTAAGTACATTTATAAACCCCTATGCTCTCAGATGGGGAGTTATATTTGTACTTCTCTAACTGGAACCCCTAAGAAGTACCTATTTGTACAATATATTCGTATTTGTATTTAATGTGACATACTAGAAATTTTGCCTAAAGTGAATTGTGATGGGGACTGCTAGTACTAACTTTTCCACGTACTCTGAAAGCATTATAAATACAAATGGAAATGTATTCTATCAGAGGAGATTTTTAAAGCTAAATAAATAAATAAATAAATAAATAAAACTGATTGACAGTTGATATGAACAATTCTAAAATTTTGCTGTAGGAAACTGTTTCCTTTATTAAAACTAAGAAAGTAGCAGCTAAGGCTTTAAAGAAAACCGCCAGCCTTTTCTTTTTTGAAGCAATTCCATTCTATTAGTAATTTTATTATGCTACACATTTACTGACTATTGAATAAAGGTAAAGCTAAAATATTTTTCCCCAAAATTATTACTCCATCAAAGGTATTTTGAAGTTCCTTTGATGTTCATATCTTTTCTATTTCTATTTCTATTTCTTTTATTTCTCCTCATAAAGTTACACTTGGACTATTAAACAGCTTTCTAATGGGTAGTCTTGCTTCCAGTCCATTCAACGCAAACCAACTAAAGTTCTATTTCATTTCTGTGCTAAAGCATCTTAAATGATGCCCACTGTTCAAAGGATCATGTCTCAAATCCTTTGTTCGCCACTGAAAGCCTTTAAGACTGTGAGTATTATAATGTAACTGGATTGGCCTATATTTAGATAATGAGAAGAAAATGGTCCCAATCTGTGGGGTCTGAGGCTTGGGGCTAGATCTTGCCATAGAGAATGGGGCCAAAGCTGGAGGAACTGAACTAGAAGAGATTTACAAGAAATTCAGACCAGAATGCCAAGCCTGTTCATCCTTCTCCTAAAAAGTCAACAGACACCACGCCAGGGGTCAACGTAGAAGCATGGAAGGAATGGAATACGAGTTGTAACCCATACAAATTGTTGTCCTGAAGTAGTGGTAAGGATGGAGAAAACTTTTAGTACATTAATGGAATTGTTCCAATCGGTTAGTGGAAAGTTAGAAAGGGAAAACAAGAAATCTTACCAGGTAGTCAGAAATAAAATCATTTTAGAAATAAATACTGTATCTGGGTAGCACTTCCAGATTTGTATTTTATTCGTCTTTCTATAACTGTATGTAATAAAATAATGGCTAATATTTACGTAAAATTTAATAACAATATACTAGGTGCTTTGCATGCATTATATCATTTCCATCCTCAAAATACTCCTATGAAGTAAGAACTATTCTTACCGCCAGTTTATATACTACAGAACAGAAAAAGCATATGATATGCTCAAGGTGACACTGTTAGTGAGTGACATTGTCGGGACTGGGAGCCATGTTTTGCTGACACCACAGTCTATACTCTGGGCTCCTAAGCTACTTCTACCAATAACTGCTGCCTATTCTCAGTGCTACACAACTACAAATATAATGATAGAAAAAGAGAAATCAGAAACCCAGTGCTTATCTGTAGACTTGCAGTTGCTTTTCTGAACAGATACTGAGACTAGATTTGTATTTTTCCTCTCTTTGAGGAACAGTGGTTTATTTTGTGAATTCTCCTTTACTCTCAGTCCACTTTGTGCCCTAGGCTAGACAATTACCTCCAGTGTATGCTGTTTGGCTGGCCCACTCATTCCTACCTACGTTCCTTTTTGATTAGACTATGAAACACTTGTTAATGTTCTAATAAATAATTTATTTTTGTTACTCGAGCCATTTTAGCTGTCTTATAAACAATCTATTTTCGGTAATGAACAATAAAAATGTTTGCAAAGTAACTATCTGGCTTTTTTGCCAAAGGAACTTGAAACCATTTTTTTTTCTTTCAGGTTTTTATGACAAAACACTTAAAAGAGAAAAAGGAAATGTGGCTTTGTAATATTCATTTCAGTTGCTCTTTTTTAATTCTCTAATAATAAGGGCAATATCGTTCTACCTTTAGCATTTAGGTCTCTGTATTTTAAAATGGTTCCCAATGCCTGCTTACTTTTATAGATGGGGAAATATTTTAGCTGTAAATTATTCTCCTAATAATTAACAATCTATTAAGACTCCAACCTCATCATTTCATTATACTGGATTATTTGGTTTCAGTCTGCTGAGCATTAATGCAGCTTTTAATGTCATTGGCTTTTATATCCTCATAAAGAGCTCCTTTGTTTCACTAGACAAAATTATCTTTCTATTGATGTGCTAAGATAGATACCTACAGTAGAAGATCAAAATAAACTAAGATTTTGTGATTCAACTCTCATGTTTGGATTCTTCAGCGATTTTGTTATCTCACTTCCTGGCTGCAGGTGTTTTTATAGATAAACAATTGGATTAATTCAGAAGCCTTAGAGCTCCTCGCCCATTACACATTCGCAAGTCAATAGTATCAACAAGGTACATTGTAAGGACTCATTCTCTTATAGATGGAACAGTCTAATGTAAGAATAAATGAAATTAACCAAGAAATTCTGTTTCACGGGATCAAAAAGACAATCAAGTGAGAAAAGATACGTGAGTGGGGAAATAGATTAGGGACTAAGAGTGGCACTGAAACGAACCCCCAGATGAAAAGTTTAAAATTGGTCTAAGGGTCACGGAGGGTCATTAAAAGGTTTTGGAGAAGAAAAGGAGATTTGTGAGAGTCTAAAATAAAGATCTGAGGGGTAGTACACTGTTTTACCTATTACCTCTTCCCTCCCCCATGACAACAAAACCTGCTGATGGAGTCCCTCTCCTGTATTATCATATTCAGGGAACTATATCCAGATTTGGAGATCAGCCAGAATCACCATCATATCCGTTCTCAAAATGAAAATACTTGTGCCTCATCAGTTTACTGACTTTTTGTGTCCTTATCCTATGTACTCTTGTGACAGAAGGCCCCGAGATCTAGAGTACTTGGATAGGAATTAGTTCGGGACTGGGAGAAGGATGAGCTATGCCTTGTATACGGAAAGAAGAAATATGGATTATGCATGGAAGAAGATAAATTCTTACTTGAAGGGTAATGAAGTACAGGAATCTTGTGAAAAATCCCATAAGGTGGTTTCTATTTTCTCTGAACAAAATGTACAGGAAAGTGGCTGTAAAGATTTAAAAGAGTGGACAAAATTTAGAAAACATATAAGCCAAGGTGATTAGAGAGGGATGTTACCATGGAAAAGTAAACAGATTTTCTCGCTGAACTGAGGACCCATTGGAATCTGCCGTCTGCATCTATATGGTAACACTGAAATCTAAGTTTTCATGGTTTCCATAGCAGTGCTCTGGAATGGGGAGGCAGAGAAAGCAAATAAACAAAGAGGTATAAGCGTTAACATTATTCGGTATAATCTAGCTGAAATGATGGAACACAATTTTGGGATGAAAAGGAAATACAGAAATATAGAAATAATTGCTTTTTACTCCAGAAAAGCAATGAGAAAATTGGCAAAACAAAACAAAACAGCCCCCCGCCCTGCATCAACTATTTCAGAACTCTAGACATTAACCAAAGGCTTGTAATAACTGGGGGAAGATTTCTTCAAGAAAAAAATGGCTGCATCTTGGCAGTGACTGTCAGCTCTGTGGCCTTTAAGCTTTCTCTATTTGCATCTCCTGCTCTCCCAACATTTGTTGTAAAAACGAGGAGAGCCACTGGAAGGAGCTGAAGAGGGACAGATCTCTTTCAAAGACTCATTCTCAAAATGCTGCCATCATTTGACTTGTCTGGTGGTTCCCTAGAACATCCCAATTGCAAAGCTACTTATACTGACATGCCTTGGAGCTTACCCAGCGTGGCCAGCCATTTCCCTGGGGGGCATTGTGGAAAAGGGCATTTGTCATAAAATATTACAGGCAATTGTTTAAAGGCACGGTTTCCTGAGGTAGTAGATAGATGGATGGCACAAACACTAGTATAGACAAAAAGCTTAAGAGGAAAAGCTGCAAATGAAATGTATATGGGTCTTTGAAAAGCCTGAAATATCACTGGGAATCCAGAAGGCCACATACGTGCATAGAGCACATGCCCTAGTCAGCGTTCTTTCCTTCTCAAGAAAGTCAGACGAAAGCCTTGAGCTCTCATCTCTGGCTGAACTTGTGGCTCTGCACAAGCAGGATGTGAAGGCAAAGACAGATTTGATAAATACCTGGCTGAGTATTGAAGGTATGCTACTTCACGATTGATTGCATTTTCCCAAAAATCAGTTGTTTCCACACAGTGGGGATCTACTTCTGGACTCTCTCATGTTCCATTGATCTATATGTCTATCTTTACACTGATGCCACACTATTCTGATCATTATAGATTTACAAACTTTTCTTCTTTCTCAAAGGTTGTTTTTGTTGTTGTTGTTATTTGTGTTCTTTTCATTTTCATATGAGTTTAGAATCCGTTTTATTCTATCAAATAATCATGTTTTTCAAAGGGGTTGCACTGAAAATTTAGTTTAATCTGTAGAAAACTGAGATCTTTGTCATGTTGGTTCTTCTAACAAACGAATAAGGAATATATCGTCTTTTATTTAGGTTTTAAAATTTTTCTCAAAAATGTTTCGCATTTTTCAGAGGCTAAATTATTCATGTATTTTATCAGGTTTATCCTTAATACTTTAAACTTTATGCTAATTTAAATGGTATTTTTAAAACTTCAATCTCATATTGTGCATAAATACAACTGATTTGTGCATATTGATCTTGCATTCTGCCAATCTTGCTACACTCCCTTGGATTTTCTTTGTAGAAGATCATGCCATCAGTGAATCAAAAAAGTTCTAATTCTTCCATTCCCATCTGGATGTCTTTTATTTCTTTATTTTCCTTCCCTCTTCAGAAGGATTGGCTAGAACATCCAGTTCTAGCAATGTCTAATAACTTTGGTAATGTTGGATGTTCTTCTTTTTTACTATCTTAGAAGCAAAACTTTCAATCCTCCACCAATAAGAATGCTGTGAGCTTTTTAAAGCACTTTTTCAAGTTGAAGAATTACCCTTTTTGTCTTAGTTAGTGGAGGCTTGGATTGGTTTTGTTTTCAGTCAAAAATAAATGATTTTGCCAAATGTTTTTCTGTATCTATTGATACTTTTTAGTTTTTAGTTTTGTAATATGGTGAATTATACTGATAATAATTTTTGAATGTTGAACGAGCCTTGGATTCTTGGGATAAAGTATACTTTATCATACGGTAGTAACTTTTTATATATATCTAGACTTGATTTGCTTCTATTTTAATGAGAATTTTGTTGTTTTTGTCCATGAGGGATAATGTTTCACGGTTTTCGTTTCTTGTAATGTCTTGGTGGTCTTGGTAATGTATAATGCTGGCCTTAAAAAATGAGTGGTGAGGTATTCCCATATCTTTAATTTTCTGGAAGTATTATATAGAATTTATAAAATTTCTTTCCTATATATTTGGTAGAATTTGCCAGTAAAGTAGCCCTGGCCTGAAGTTTTTCTTTTAGGAAGGTTTTTACCTACAAATACCATATGTTTAATAGACATAAGGCTATTCTTGTTATTTATTTTTCTTGAGTGAGATTTGGTAATTTGGATCTCTTAAGGTATTTGTTTATTTCATCTAGGCTGTTGAACTTATTTTTACAAAATTGCTTATAGTATTTCATTATTATCCTTTTAACATTTGTTGAACAGTGTTCCTCAAATTTATTTTACTAATTTTCTTAAGGAATCTTTTTTACACGTTTCTTTTTCTAATTGCACCCTCCCCCTCCTGTACGTAAAATCTTAACTCCATAGATATACTATACGTTTGTTCGTATCATATATATGTACTTGATACATAAGAAGAGTAAAGCTTTTTCCTCCCCCAAACCAAATTTACCCCTGTAAGGGGATCATCACCCCCATTCAAAATGCACACTATAGAATTTGTAGTGCATTTCACTTCTCTTATTCTTGCTATTAGTTTTGGCTGTGTGTCTCTCTCTGTGTCTTTCTCTTTTTTGATTAGTCTGTCTACAGATTTAATCTAGTTTCTGTCTGTTATTAACAGATAATTTTTCTCAACATGGAAACTTGGGGAAATTCTCAGTTAAAAGCAAACTATTTTGGTTTTTCAGAATAATAGTAACGTACATTTGCTCTTTATGCTTTATATTTTTCTTTTTTCTCGGGTCTTGAATTTACTCTGTGTTATCTTATTTACAGAATTATCTCTGCTCCTATGGTTTTTCACATGTTTACTGTGTTTTTAATGGCTTCAGAACTTCTCATCATTCACTAAGCATTTTTGAAAAGACATTGACATTTATATTAAACTAAGAAACTGTGTAAATGTCTTGTTGGATGGCATATATATTACAGAATAAATTACAAATTTTATATAAGACATAAAATGTATTATTTTTATATGAGGAACAGTAGTACTCTCTTCCCTCCAAGAACATCTTATATACCTTCAACCATCTTAAATTCATCAGTAATAGGTTATAACAACGTGATGCCCATCAGGGTTCACAGAACATGATAAAAATATAAAAATTAAAAATAATAATAGCCATTACTTTCATGTTGTGCTTTAGCACTGATAGATACCTGAATAACTTCTCTTGATTGATTGTCACACAAACATGCTGGGTTAGTGTGATAATATCATTCTTTCAAGATATATACATAAGGATTCAGCAGTTTGACTACAGTTGCCTATAAAACTTTTTTGGTAAGTTTAGAACACACATGAATATAAATACACAAAGCTCAGTATCTGTAATCTTAAATGTCTAGGTTTGTATATGCCCTTTCTTTATAACTAGAGATTGGTTTTTGTGCCTAGCCCAAAAGATATTTGTAGCTCTTCAGCCAAAGATGAATACTAAATATTTCTACTCTTAAAAGCTTTACAATCATTGCTACAAAGGAGGGAGATAATACAAAGCTTTACATGCTGTCTAAAAATCCACCTAATAGCTGATGTTATCACCTCCTACTTCTTGGTTAGAAATTGAAGGAGAAATTGCATCCCATATTTGGATTAGACGATGAAAAAATGTCTGGAGCTTATTGTGACAGGTAAATCTTAATTCTGCAGAAAATATAAATCGGACCCAAACAAAGAACTGTTGGAATTTCAGGGTCCCAGGACTAAAGACTTATATCTCACATCACTATCAGGGGACTCCCAACTTCGGCACTTCTTTTTCTCAGTAGTATGTCACATATGGAGGCCAGACCCATGGGAACTATACAGTTTAAAAATTAAAAGTTGAGTATGTTGTAAGAAGACGTTCTGAAATCAATAGCCACTGAAATGAATATAATTTCTATTAAGTACAAAAATTATCATTTGCATATGTGAGACAACATAATGGTTATTCATTATGAGAGAAAAAGTGTTTGTGTGTTGAGGATATGATTTTGGTAAGGGAGGGACAGTGAATAGTACCAAAAGTGAGTTTTGCTGAGCGGGAAACGTGAGGAAGTTACATGGACCTCTGTACTCAAGTTTCCCTACTTACAAAATAGGATTAAATGAGTTAATCCTAATAGTTTGCTAACAACGATGCCTAACACATAGTCAGTGTTACGTAAATCAATCAATCAGCATTATTCCTTGTTTAAAAATGTTTATTTATTTAATTATTTTTGAGAGAGAGCAGGCACACAAGTTGGGGACGGACAGAGAGAGAGGGGGAGACACAGAATCTGAAGCACACTATAGGATCTACAGAGCCCGACCAGGGGCTCGAACCCACAAACTGTGAGATCATGACCTGAGCCAAAGTTGGACACTGAACCGAATGAGCCACTCAGGTGCCCCAATTGATATTATTTCTTAAAGCTTAGCATTTTCATAATTTGTCCATATCTTAGAAACCAAGGATTAAGTATTTATCTTAAATTATAAAATGATAGGCTAATAGGGGAATAAGGTTTATCTATATTCCTTTCTCTGAGAGATCATTTTGATGAAGATCTTCTGAGACATATGAAAGGTTGGGCCAATTGTACAATTAGAATGGGCCAATTGTATTGGTTATAACAGGCTATGTAGGCTATGCTATCAAACAAGCTTCAAGTCTTGTGCTGAATGCCACAAAGGCATTTTTTAAAGTTTGTTTATTTTGAGAGAGAGACAAAGAGACAGAGAGAGCATGGAGGAAGGGCAGAGAGACAGGGAGAGAGAAAATCCCAAACAGGCTCCCTGCTGTCAGCTCAGAACCTGATGTAGGGCTCCAACTCACGAACCCATGAAATCTGAGCCGAAATTAAGACTTGGATGCTTAACCGGCTGAGCCACCAGGTGCCCCACAAAGGCTGTTTTCTGAATTACATTTTTCTCAGTTTCTATCTGTTCTTCTGCCCACCATAATCACTCAGGGAGTTGGTCTAACAAAGCAGCCATCATCTTAAATTTTGCTGGTTGCGAAGCTAGAGGTAAAAGAAGCTCTGGAAGGTGTTTCCCTGTCACATCAGTCCATTCAACTCTTGGGCTAAAATTTGGGCATCTGGGAGTTTAGTCATTCATGCTCTCCCAAGTGAATAAGAACCAGATGTCTGTGAATTGCATTACTAAATAAAACCAACGCCTGGTGTGTGGACCTTGGGGTCAGGATGGGAATAAGGGAAGGAAGCAGCCCATTTGGTTAAGTGGGTTGACTGCTTTAATTCCGGATCTGTACAACACTCCTCTACTTACTCCTATACTCCGCTTGCCCACTGCCAGCATGCACATGCACACTGCAAGGCAAACAACTCTCATTCAGTTGCTGATGTTTCTTAGAGAGAGGAAAAGGAAAGCGCCAGTTTTAATCCGTTTTATTTGTGCCCCTAGATCAGCCAAGGCTTGTAGTTCTGTGGACCGGGATTACTGTCACAGCAGTTTACAATATGGCATCATCAGTTACACCTTGATTTATTTCATGAATCAGATCTATGGAACGTTTATTTGCCTAAAGGGCCAACGTGTGACTAGTGGAGTGTCAAAGTGCTTTTGCATTACAAAAGCTAGCAATCTAATACAGAAAGGAAGTAGTTTCATCAAACTGAGCTAAAAGAAGGAGGAGGAGGAAGAGGAGGAGGGGGGGGGAGGAGGAAGAGGTGGAGGAAGAAGAGGAGGGGGAGAAGGGGTGGGGAAGGGGGAGGACAGGGTAGAGAAAGAGGAGGAGGAGGAGGAGGAGGAGGAGGAGTGGATGTGGAGGGGGAAAAGAAAGTGGAGGAGGAGGTCCTATGCATGTATCAGCCTTCATCTCCCATTACCTGTCCTAGCATGGGACCTCATAGCTCCTCAGGACCACTAACCACCCTCAACAGGATGCATATGGCCCTCTGCTGAACTTGTGCCCACTTCCCTACTTTGTTGCAGCTCTGTGAAAGCTTTAGGGAAGAGAGAAGGAATTTCTTGCTGTCTAGGATTCTGAATCCACCTAGGGCCAGGACCCAATTACTAACACACTTCGGGGACATATGACAATGGATTGGTCACTATCACAGAAGCACAGATGTGCTGCTTTATCTCAAACGTTGCCCTTAGTAACAAAGACATTTTCTTTCAAAGCATCTTTCATAAAAACAACTATTGGAGGCAGAATTGGTCTTATTTAATTAACTTCTTACTTCCAACCCTCAGGCACAGGAGAAAATAATGCAAAATTACCATGAAACAGTTGGTGACCACCTACTGATTTTTTTTTTTTTTTGCAATATTTCTAATTGTTTTTACTTTTGTGTAAATGCACTTTATTCCCTTAGCATTTCAGTTATCAGAGAAATTCAATTCTATCAAAATAAAGGAAACTAGTAGAAAAGTGTTCTAGTGTTTACTTTTTCATTGAATTATCTATTTATGTTGATTTTTATGCTTCTCATTCACTCTAATTCTATTTGATTCAGTACATATGTTTCTTATTTTTTATAACACTGAATTCTGCTCTACCCCACTCAATTTTCATGCATTTATCTTTCCTCTCCAAATACCATATTGTATCATTAACTTAAGGCAGCAGAGTGAAGAAAGTTGATGTTTTTTTTACCTCTCTTAATATCAGAATGCAACTTGTTTTTCCGTTTATCTCTATTTGCTCATTTTTCATATTTATCCAATGGAATTTGAATAAAACTGATATTTAATGAGCTGAAAACTGATTTTGAAAATGCTTACATTGGAATAATACATAGTGTTTAAGTTGCATGACAATATTAGATATGAATATATAATACCATTACTAGTGTTTTCATTTGTTTGTTAATAATACTAATGTATTGATAAATTGTACAATGATCCTGAAAAGGTCCTTGTTTTCATCCACCCTTTCTTTCTTTACTGCATAAATTGTGATGAATAATAAGAGATGTGGATCAACACTTTAAAGAAATAAAAGCAGTTGACCTTCTGTTGGTGCTATTATTTTGAATTTGTAGCTTTTGTAAAATAAAAACATTTCACAATAAGAATTTCACAGAAAACCCAAATACTTGATAAATATTTCCTACAAATTCTTTTGCTGGTGTCTCAAGTTGTATCTAAAAACAAAAAAATAAACTATACCTCCACTTGTTATGTTCAAGTCAAAAGACAAGAGTGATGTCAAAATAAACCAGGCTTTGAAAGTTAGAGAGTTGTTGTGGATGTCCTGTATATGGGAACAAACTTCCACAATTTTCCATATATGGGAGTTAAGTAGATATTTTTGCATACGTGTAAAACTTGGATCAAGAAGCAGGTCATTTAAGGAAAACCTGGGTACCTCAGTCGGTTAAGCATCTGCCTGTTGATTCTGGCTCAGGTCATGATCTCACAGTTTGTGAGTTCGAGCCCCACGTTGGGCTCTGCAGCGACCCTGAAGAGACTGCTTGGGATTCTCTCTCTCTGCCCCTCCCCTGCTCGCACTTTCTCTGTCTCTCTGAACATAAATAAGTAAACTTAAAAAACAGAAGCAGGTCATTTAAGATAAGTGTGCACAAAGTTCCCCATGACACTGTATAAATTGAGGAAAGGGAGATGGGATTAAAATTAAGGTAACTGCACAGAAACTTATCAGAAGATTCAATTATTTAAGGTGGTTGATATCAGAATGTAAATATGACTCTGAGAATTGAGATGCCAGGAGGCAATGTCAATAGTTTTGTGAACAATCTGCATAGAAGATGATACCAGCAACTATAGATACAGAATCCAATTGTAAGCATGATATTAAAGAGAATATGTTTTTATTACATCAAATGAAATTGATCATGCTGCTTCATGTATCCATGACTTTTTATAAGCTATCCTTATGGCTGCATTCTCTTCCCTGACTTATCTGCCTAGGGAACTTATATTCAATCTTCAAAATCAGTTCAAATATTAATCCTTCTATGGAACTTCCCTGAGCCCAGGTTCGAATTGATTTCTTCCTGTGTTATACTGCCACTGAAGTACACTTACTTGTTTACCTTTCTGGCTTGTCAAACGTGAACTACTTTAGAGCAAGAACTCCGTCCATTTTCTTTGTATACATTACTGGTCCCAGTAGACGTAAATGCATGCTAAATGAATGATTCATATGATTTTAGTCATTATAGCTCATGGTAACTTCTTTCTGGTAGAAACCAGCTAGCAGGACCAATTGTTTTCTTTCATTGATTCTGAGGTTAAGATGCTAAAAGCATTGGTTTGCATATTGTGTCGGCGGGAGAACACATATGTAGGTCCTTTAGGACATATTGATAGGACAATGTAAAAAGAAGACGGATGGTGGAGAACAGACTACAAGAAGTTAATGAAATAAAGTGATGAGGAGGAAACGAATAGTACCAATTTTAGATGTTCGGTTCTATCTAGAAGAAGACAATCAGGAAAATACATTTAGGAGATGGCAGGTGTGGTTAAAATTTTGCACAACAAAAAGAAAATGTATTGTTTTTGAAAGATCAGCCAAATATTATTTGGACTTCTATTCAATGTGCTTCCTACTCTGACTCTGTGCTTGCTGACAAACTGGGAAAGTTTCCTCAGTGACATTTTCTTAGCAATCTTTTTAGACCCTGGTTTCTATTCACCCACTATCACCACTAGTCTATAGTTTCTTCTCCCAATAGACTGTGAGTTACTTGAAGTCGGGACTCTGGCTTTATTTTTCTTTTTCCTTGCCAAAGAATCATAATTCATTTGAATAAATATGTAGAATACTGGTAATCTGTAGATAAATATTCCTTTTTGTATAGGTAAATGGGGCCTGGCCCCATTTATATGGAAATCTATGTAGAGCATTAGAATGCTAACAAATTCTATTGGCTTCATGTTAACAGTAACGAGTGGTGCACAGGGAGTATGGTCAATAGTGTTGGAATAGTGCTGTGTGGTGACAGATGGAACCTAAACTTGTGGTGAGCACAGCATAATCTAGAGACTTGTTGAATCACTATGTTGTACACCTGAACTAGCGTAACATTGTGTGTCAACTATACTACAATCAAAAAAAAAAAAATTTTAAGTACCCAGTGGTAATACAGTAAGTTGAGAAAAACAGAAGATCTACTTTCTAAATGTAACTGGGAAAGTTCTAGAAATATTCAAAAATTGGTTTTTTTTGTAATTTTACAAGAACTTGCCTTAGAGAAATAAGTCAAAATAAGAATAAAAAAATTATATTCCCAAAGATGTTCATTGAAAAATTATCTTTAGTAGTGAAAGTTGTAAACAGACCAAATTTCAAAAGGAAAAACTGTCAATTATTCCACATTAACTCAATGAGGCATTTATACAGTCACTAAAATAATACTTATAAAGACTTTACAGACACATAAGTTATTATAAAATTTAAAAGGAAAAAAAGTGAACTGATAATTGCAAATGCTGTGCGACTGCAATTATGCTAAATATATATACACTAAATGGAGAAACGGATGGAATGAAATATTATTATAGTCATGGTTTTAGGGTGGTAGGATTATAGCTGTTTTTAATTTTTAAAAATTATCTTTAATGCTATAGTATTTAAAGACAAGAGAAAAATTTGAGGGTTTTTTTTTTTTTTTTTACATCTTGAGAATTTAATATGATGAACAAAAAAAAAAGCAGATCTCTTTATAAAAGAGCTTACTATATAATTCATGTATTCAACATTTCTTAAATATTTAGAAGCACCTACTGGGTTTTGTTTTTGTTTTTGTTTTTTGTTTTTTGTTTTTTTTTTCATCCCAGCCATGTCTTAAAACAACAGAAAGCTTATAATTACGTAGGTCAGAAGTTCAATACCTCAAAACTCACTACCTCACTCAGCTCAACATAACCCAGGGCTTCAGAATATAGTCAGTGGCCAATTGAAATATGTTGTGGTGGCAGTGAGCACACCAGGCAGCGGCTGTCATTATCAGTGACATTTTTGGCAGAGGCACCAAGGAATAGAACAGTTGGGGAGAATTAAGTGCTTTGATCTCTGGAAACAGTGCTACTCAATGAAGACTTATGGCAAGGTGGGGGTTAAGTAGCAAGTGCCTGGGGGTTACAAACAGTGAACCCCGAGGCAGTATCTCGTGGGCTAGATTGTAACGTTAAAAAGTCAACGAAAATGGCAATTTGGGAATGTGATAGAGCAGAGACTTGTAAACGCAAAGGAAGACCACTCATCTAAAAGCAGTCCTCGGCACCAGAGACTAACTTGACCTTCAAGGCCGTTTGAATGCTAGTATTTTCCCCTAAGAGATATCGTTGATAAAAGTTGAGGCATCGGCCAATTCTGTAAGCCAGTCAAAACTCCACGCAAAAACCAAACTGTGTCCATCTTTCAATGCTCTCATGAGCATGGAAGAACAAATGGTTGGAAATTTCTTTTACAAAGCAAGATTAAAAAAATTTTAAAGTGAAAAACTGAAAGTGAAAGATTAGGTTATGGTGTTTGAGCTCTGTGTCGAAAATGAACTCAGAGGACTAGGGAATGAGTAACGTATTGGTCTCTATCTTGTGACCTTCCTCGAATTATAAAGAAGCAATGCCCACGGGTAGTTTGACGGTGGAGACGGTGACGTGTACTTGTCTACGATTTCGTTGGCAGGACCGATCTAGACTGCGGAGGGACCCGCGCTCCCAGTTTTGACCCTACAAGCGTCAGATTGTCCTTCCTAGCTGCGGGGATCACACTTCTTTACATTTACAACGAAGAATTTCGAGACTTCGGCCCCTCCTCAGACCAATCCTTCCCTTTGTTCTCCATATCACCTGCTGTAATAATTGCTAGCACTGCCAAGCTTTTACTGATTAGGAGGAAACCTGGGTTTGTACCCATGGAGAGGAAAAAGTAACAAATGTGATTTTTAAAAAGCTGGGGCTGCGGGGGGGAGGGAGGGGAGTGGATTAGAATACTCCAAGCATCCTGGAAAGTAAGGCATTTGGAGAAACATTGTCCCCAAATCACGGTGGGTACTAACCTAATTATAAAGACATCGAGGACCTGGGGCAGCGGTGGGCCTCCTTCTCAAGAGCAGCGGGAGCCTTCGGCTGCAATAGCCCTGTGTGGTCTTGTGGTTCAAAAAGGAGGATGAAAAAAATACGTGTGGGAATCTGGGGAAAGAGTGAGCTGTAGTACTTTGTCTTTGAACACTTAGAGCAAGGACAAGACTCACATGGCAACCAAATGTATTTTCCCTGCTTAACTACCTCTTTTCAGCCTGATGGGCACCTACTGTCTTAATTAGGGACCTCACTCCATACAGAAAAGATGGCACAGCAGTGCGGCTTCATGTTTATATATTCTGCTCAGTCCCCTTTGGGTTGTGAGAGCTGTTTTTGATACTAAAACTGATTTGTATCTTTTTTTTTTCTCCTTAACCTTGGCTCTACGGTCTGTTAGATGTCTGCAGCGGCCCTCACCTCACCAGAGGGGCCGTACCTCACTAGCCAGACAACTCTTTAGAATTGCTGCACCTGGAATAAAAACAAGTGGGATTTAGCGCTCTCACCATGACCCTATAAAACCCGGCAGCCAGATGGTCAAGCACATTCTAATGACTACAGCTAAACACAAAGGGGGAAAAAATGTATATATACAAAAGTGCGAGGGAGACTCTTCCATTCAAATTTTTAAAGTGGCAGCTGGCCAAACCGCTCAAAAGCTGTAAAAACACCGCCCGGTAAAGATTTCCTCTATTTGTAATAAGATCAACCTTTGCCAACAGTTTTTAGGGAAGAAAAGGAAGGGAATGAACTTGTTTTTGCTGCCTGTTCGCTCTGATTTGAAATATCTTGGCATATACTTGACAGCTCTGGCTGTCCTTGGCTTTTGGGTCCTACTCTTATCTTAATCCCTCCGGCCTGCCATTCAGTGTTTTGCAAGGAAAGGCACTCGTAATTTCCAACTGCAAGAGAGAACGCCAGGCCGCTGGTATTGCGCGCAGTGCAACCCTTTCCCCATGACCTTTGCAGATTGCATCACCTTTGAGAGTTGACAATAATTTTACAGGAAGCAGCAGAGAGACTGGGCTCAGTGCTCAGAAAGGATGGATTGTGCCAGTTTAAAGTTATCCAAATACTTTAAAAGTGAGCCGCTCTCCTTTTGCGACAGGTGTTACACACGTTACCATGAGAAATCTGTGAGGGCTGTAAGTGGCGGTGAAGCCATAGTTAATCATCTCTGTAAGAGCTAAATGATAATGGCAGAAAACAAAAGAGGGATAAATATACTGGAAGGCAATGTTAAATGGTATCTCTATGTGTTTCAGCATTTTATTCATCCAAAGTAATTCAGGGGTTCCCAAGCTTTGAGAGGAAGCGTAGTACGATCCACTTCAGGCATTAATAAATGAGAATAAAGCCATCTTTCAAAATAAACTTCATAGGCGTTTTAAATTAATGTTTCAAAAATGACTTGAATATTATAAAATACTACATAGCGACTAGACGTTGTGATGGCATGTTTTTGAAAGCTATATTTATACATTTATATCTGTTACTATGTACTAGGCAGCCCAGGTGGGAAAGGAAAAATATATAGTCAGCCCTAGTGGGAGAGACGGAATAGAATAAATAGCAAATTATCCAATGGAAGTTCCCAGGAATGACCTGGTCGGTTATAGTAGAACCTTTTATCACCCGTGGCAAGGACTATCTTAAATTTCCTGTTTTCTCGTTGAGCTGACTTGAGGAAAGCTTCCTTCTTATATGGGTACTTGTTAAAAAAATTTTTTTTTACATTTACTTATTTTTGAGAGAAAAAGAGAGACAGAGCACAAGTGGGGAGGGTCAGAGAGAGAGAAAGAAAAACACAGAATCCAAAGCAGGCTCCAGACTCTGAGCTGTCAGCATAGAGCCTGACATGGGGCTCAAACTCACAAACCATGAGATCATGACCTAAGCCGCAGTCAGAGGCTTAACTGACTAAGCCACCCAGGTGCCCCAGGTACTTACTTAAACATGCACCTCACATGTTTCTAGGAAATAAGAAGAAGGCAGATGCTTCTCTGGTTCTGATGGTCATGACGTCCTTACTGACTATTAAGCCATCCTATAGCTGCTTGGATCTACCCTGTTGTCACGGTGGCCATCATTTTGCCTACCCCTCTGTCTCTCTCTTGGTTTGTATAAATTGACATCATGAATGCTGACTTTTTAAGGGCAGTAGAGTGTGGAAATTAAGAGCACAAATCTGGAGCCAGACTTTCTTGGTTCCAATTCTAATTCTACTCATTACTAGCTGTGTGACCTTGGGACAATTATTTAATCTCCCTTTGTCTTAGGTTTCTTGTCTTACAAGGATTGTGTAACTGGACCTCCTTTAGGATCGTTGTGACGATCCAATGATAATTATGAAATAAGCACATAGTAATAACTATATATCTGCTCACTTTTATTTTTCTTCAAATGACTTGGTAGACTATATTTCCAGATTGTTGATAGGATATATCGGGGCATTGCTAAAAGAAGCAAAATCTTTGCGCAATGAAAAAGGAAAGAAGGAAAAGTCAAGGGTGGGTCCATAACCTGCCAAAGAGATGATTCCATTTTACTTTGTGCTGTGCTGACCTCATCTACAATGCTGCTTACTTCTCCAAATTGTGAAAAATATTAATTACAGCTTTTAAAAAATGGGATAGATGCATTTAGATATAGTGTATATTTTACTTTTAGAAAAGGGATGATTGGTGAAAATTGTATATGCTTACATGAAACATTATTTCAATTTTAAATAAGGATTTAGTATGTATATATATGCATCAAAGCTCAGCAAAATGATATTTTGCAATCAAACTGGAATTTGACATGGAGAATTTATTTGTGTCCAACAAATGTTATGGGAAGCTGGATGCGTGTAGGTAAGGGGCAAGAATAGCAATATTTGTTTACATCAGGAACCTAATTTTTATAGAAAATATTTCAGAGTTTTGAAAAATCTCTTGAGGTACACTTATCGAAGGATTGTTAAAAGTTCAATGCTAGAAGTAAATGACCTAAAACCATAGCCAAATTAACTTTTTGAGCAAAGGAGCATAAATGGATATATGGGAGCTTTAGTGTTTCATGAGGGAAAAAGGTAGAATAGTTTTAAGTCACAGATAACCAATCAAAGCAATTGGCCATGTGTTGTGATACTTACTAGTTCCTCTGCTCAAAAAAGGCTTAAAACATCACAAATAGAAGTATAACTAAGAAGGTAAGAAGTAGAATTCTGACACTTGGCAAAGAAAACATGAGAAAACAAGAGAAGAAATGAATAACTAAACCATCCATGAAAACCCATGATCACTCTTAATACTTTAAAAGTATTTCAGTCAATAGATGAGCTTTCACTTCGGCCCACATTTAGGAGTACAGCCTTCAAACAGAGGATCAAAGGTGCCATATCTATTATGTAGACTGCTAACTGAAATTAATGTGGCCAAGGGACACCTGGGTGGCTCAGTCGGGTAAGATTCTGACACTTGGTTTCCGCTCAGGTCATGATCTCATGGTTTCGTGAGTTCAAACCCTGTGTTAGACTCTGTGATGGCAGCATGGAGCCTGCTTGGGATTCGCACTCTCCCTCTCTCTCTTCCCCTTCCCCACTTGCACTGTCTCTGTCTCTCTCAAAATAAATAAGTAAACTTTAAAAAAAAAAAGAGAGACTAATGTGATTGAAATAAATATAAATAAATGCTGTAGAAAAAAAAGGTTTCTGACATAGAACCTATGGAGAAAATACATATGCATACTGGTTTGTGTCTTTTCATGTTTTTCAAAATACAAAATGCAATTATAAAATATACCCATTTACAGAGTAGACCCGTTATTTGTGTGTTTGCTCTCAGATCCACACTTCACCTTTCTAGTGCTCTCATTTGTGTGGCAGGCACTGACATTTCTTATGCTCCTTCCCGTGTTTTCTGGTTTCCTGATAATTTCAGCCAATAAGAGTCACTGGGAGTAGAATGAAAGACAGGTCGAGGTGGACATCCAAGGTCCCTTCTTGCTGGCCAATCCGTTCCCCCACCCCTCTCTTCAATGTTTCCAGCTTTCACTCTTTAGGTACCCTTTCTTTCATATGATTTCATCTTTTGCATTGCATATATATTTTTCTTTAAAAAAGACTTACTTTCATTCTCCAAATTTCTTCTTTATTCTTTGGTATTTCTTTGAAGATTTAAATCAAGTGTTCTTTCTCCTCTGAAGCTTTCTTCAGGCCCATCAGATGGAATTACTCTCTTTCTTCTGTGACCTCGTAACCTTGTCTAGTTGCCTTATTTAGATCTTATCCTATTTTATTTTTTTTATTCGTAATTATTTGCTTTACACATGTCTTTTCCATAGATTGTGAGATTTTCAAAGCTAGGGACCCTGTGTCATTTATGTTGGTATCCCTGGGACAAAAGCAATCCCTGGGACAAGCAGTGTGTGTGAAAGAAAAGCATGAAAAAGAAAGGAAGAGGAAAAATAAAGGAAAAAATATATAGAATATAAACATCCTACAAGGAGAATGATTAAATTTTGAGTCTAGAGATACCTCTTCAACAAGTGAAAGAGAAAAGATAGTTAATTTTTCTATTAAGGGGGAATAACTCCAACTAACTAGAGATCCTTAATGAAATATGAAATGTATGAAAGCAAAATAAAACTTTAAGATGAAGTTTAAGGCCTGTGAAAAGGTGAGATACTGAGCAATTTAAGTAGGTCTTGAAAAAGCATTAAGAATCATTAAATAACATTTCCTTCCTTCCTTCCTTCCTTCCTTCCTTCCTTCCTTCCTTTTTTTTTTAATTTTAACTTTTTTCTTTTTCCAAAGAGTGGAGAAAAACATCCTGGGGAAAAGAACATTGGATAGACTATGAATTTCTAGATACCACAACCACTGGAAGTTCCACAAAGCAAATGCTTAGCTTGTTGAAGACACCTGTTTTTCACGTGCAAATCTGTAGGACTCTGGTATGACTAAGTTACACAGCAGGAAGTAGACTTTTGTAACCACTGAAAAATAAATATAAAAAGAGGTGAAAGTCTCAAGATTGTTTTCCAGTTTATAAACGGGAATGTTGAAGTGTTTAAGATAATATCCAGTTCTGCCAATCACTTCTCAGGTCATTCAAAAAATTGAAAACACCTATAGCAAACTTGGGCTTGCTTTCGAGGCTTTGCCCTGCAATTCTCTTGGTCTAGAATTCCCTTTACCTAGGCCTTCCTAAGGCTGCTTATTCATCTCATTCAAGTTTCAAACTGCATATCATCTCCTTCCACAGTTCTTTCTGACCTGACAATGTAAGGCTTTGTACACCATCCATCATGAGTTCCAAGATAGAGAAATCCTGATCTGCCCTGCCTGTAACTTGTTAGTATGACCCATTATATAACAGAACTAAAATTTATAAAACAAATTAAAAATGAGATTGAATGAGGTCACTGATTGTGTGATTCCTCAGATGCATATTAAGTGGATCTGTTTTACTTTTTAATTGGTCTAAATATCTCAGAAAGGCAAAAAGAAAAGAAAGAATAATATTAATTTCACATCATTCCTCTTAAAAATAAGAAGTGTGTTGACAAATTTTAACTCCAGAATATCTGCAAAGTTGCCCCTTCCTGATGTTACATCAAGTGAATGAATAGACAGAAATGGGCATGTGTAACTTAATTTTGGGTGGAAAGCTGAAACTTACTTCTTTGTTTATAATTGCAGAGTAACCTGAGAAAAAAATCCAAAAGTCACAATAGGTATATGTTTATTTTATTATATATCTTCTACACATTCTATACAAGCAACTCTGATTTAATTGAGAACCGCCTGTTATGTGATTAAAGATATCAGAGATAATGGTTAGCTTGGAATGTAAATTTGTATATGCTTTTACATCAAGAGAAAAGAAATGAGGTTTTCAGTTGAGTTTACAATATATTGGATTCTTTTTTTAGTGAAGTGTCAGGAAGCAGTGGACTTTTACTCTAATGTAATAAAAGTTTTCTTTAACAGGCTGTCCATAATATTAAATCCTGAGTTTGAGGAGCCACAGTATTAAGTGGCTAAAATATGCTCATTGATGGAATGAGTTTCCTGTGTGGAATAAATAATGTTTGATTAAATACATTTTTTGCTTACAGGATAAAATATTGTGTCTGACAAAATTAAATTTCCTCCATAGCCCACACATTAGTATATTGTGGATTTTCCAAGCTGCCTTTATATATGAAATAATATAAGCCAAAATGAATGAAAGTAAAAACAAGTTATTTCAGTGGCAATTCTCCAGTGCTTTCCAGAAGTTTTGATGGAAGATCAGCTCTTTGGGGCTAAAAAAGTTGTTGATGATGACCCAACGGGCTGTTATAACATCCTCTCCCAGACCAAAGAATGACCACAGAGAATGAAAGATGTCCAGAAGAAAATCTTTACTCCAATTTATCATATTTATAAGGGCACCAAGGGACTGTGTTAGATTATTTCCTCTAAGAAGGAACCCATGAATAAAGTTGCTATTAATGGAAATTAATCAGGATCTAGATGGAGAGAAAAAAAGAGAACAGAGTGGTGGGACAGATCTTTAAGAAATGCATGGAAAAATAACCTCATTACCAATTTAGTTGCAGAATAGATTACAGGAGGTAGACATAGAACAAAATTGCATATTTGTGTTTTCACCATATTTAATTATAGTCAGTGATACAGCCATTTCCTGAAAGCCTAGATTTTAAAATTAGATTTATTGAGGGTAAATACCTATGGAGTAAAATTCAACCTTTTTGTGTGTTCATTTTCATTAATTTTGACAAATGACGGAAGTTGTGTTACCACCATTACAATCAAGTATAGAACATGCTCACCATTCCAAAAAGACCCCTTTGAAGTCAATCCCTTCTAGAATGTCACATAAACTTAAATACAGATTGTGTTTTCTGAGTCTGGCTTCTTATACTTATTATAATACACTTGGTGAATATTATGTAGTTGCATGTAGTTCATCAGTAGTTCATTGCCTTCGGTGTTGAGATACGCTGTATTCCACTGGATGAATGTGCCACAATTTTTTTATCCATTCCCCAGTCAATAGACAACTGGGGTGTTTCCAATTTGAGGTAATTATAAATAAAACTGCTGTGCACATTTGCATAGAGGATTTATTTTGACATATGCTTTTGTTTCTTTTGGGTAAATACCGAGGTATCAGGCTCTTGGTTGTATGATAAGTGTATGCCTTACTTTGCAAGAGACTATCGAACTGTTTTCCAAAGTGGCGATCCTATTTTACATTCCCATCAACAACGTATATGAGTTCCAGGTTCTCTATGTTCTCATCATCATTTGGTATCTTCAGATTTTATTGTAATTGACATTGTTATTCTAGTCATTCAACAGGTATCTTGGTATCTCATCATGATTTTAGTTTTCACATCCCTAATGACACGATGAGTATCTTTTTTTTTTATGTTTATCTTTGTGTGTGTTTATTTGAAGTATCTGTTCAAATCTCTTGCCCTGTTCTCTCTTCTGTGTTTCCTCATTGATATATAATAATTCTTTATGTATCTTAGATACCAATCTTTTATCATTTACATGTTTTGCAAACATTGTTCCTGGTCTGTGGTTTGTCTCTTCAGTTTCTTAATAGTGTCTTTCAAAGATCAGAAGATTTGATTTTGATGAAGTCTACCTTATCATTGTTTTCTTTTATATGTCTTGCTTTTGTTTTATATATAAGAAATCTTTGTCTCACCTAATGAGACAAAAATATTCTATGCTTTCTTCTAGAAGTTTTAGTCTAAGGTTTTACCTTTAGGAATATAATCCATTTGATTATGGTTTCTATGGCCCCAGGGGCTTCAGGTCCTCTCCAGGGCTTGTCAAGGTCTCAATAAACCCATGGGCTGTGAAGAACACAACGTATTTTTAAAAGATATAATATGCTCCTTGATATGTAAAATTCTCAAGTGGCTACAAAATGGCAAATTCAGATACCTGTGTAACTAATGCATGGGGAATTAGGCATATTCTGTTAACGCAGATCTTAATTTCTCTTTTTTCTTAATATCATTAAAAAAATTTTTTTAACATGTATTCACTTCTGAGAGACAGAGAGAGATAGAGTATGAGCTGGGGAGGGGCAGAAAGAGAGAGGGAGACACAGAATTCAAAGCAGGCTCCAGGCTCTGAGCTGTCAGCACAGAGCTCGACGTGGGGCTCGAACTCACGCACCATGAGATCATGACCTGAGCTGTCAGACACTTAACCGCCTGATCCACCCAGGCACCCTCTTAATTTCATTTTGATTCTTCTTTATATTCTTTTGGCAGAAGTATTTCAGGTCAAAAATTCAGAACCATGTTTCAGTGAATTGAATTCACAATTTGCATTGTTTTTGACATAATCTGTCATGGTGGTGATAGGAACTCAAATTATAGTTCTACCTGTTGGATTTTTTACTTAATATAACTCTGAAACACAAAGTAAGTCTAGTATAAAACTTACGTCACCTGATTGTTTGACTGTTTCAATGAGACCATGTAAATTAAAGTGATTGCAAACTCTTCTAAAGACAACATGCACACTATTTATTTTTGTAGGATTTTGTGAGGTTTTTTTTTCTGATTTCAAAAGTAATTCATGTTAACTTGAGAATTTTAACAAATGAAGTACCTAAATTTCTATTAGCCAGGGGTAATTTTTTTTTGAATATGTTTTTTGAGTATTTTCCTAAGCTTATATATAAATATGTGTATTTTTCCTTGTAGAGTATGATTCCATTCGTTTGTTTAATAAAAGCAAACACATCTGTTTATGTGCATGTGTGTAACTTGTATTTGGTATTAATGTATTACATTATTTTTGTTTTTCTAATTTACAACCTTTAAATATAAGCCCTCCTGTATATGAAAAAAATTCATGTAATGTAAATTCACAAAAAAACAAAATTTTTCAAACTCTTTAGTCCTGAGCCTCCACATATGTGTTTTTATCTTCTTGGCAAAAAAATTGATTTAGAGAATGTTTGATTACTCTTCCAGCAGTTTCTAAACCACAATGAGGTTAGCATTTCTAACGACATCAAAAGTTTACATCATTTCAATAAAAATGCTCAGGTAAGATGGCTCATATTCTTTGCCTTGTAACTCTGGTGACTTAAGTATGGCTTCGTAATAGAGTATCTGGCCCTATAGTCTGTCTAAAAATAAGACAAGAAATCCCATAGCTACAGGTAATCTGCAATCTGTGATTATACATGTTTCCAATTCATTTTGCCATCAGAAGGAGACTGATACTTGGTTTAGAGTGAGGCAGGTAATGACATTTAGTCACGGAGATGAAGCCTGTGTCTTTACTAGTGAAACAGGAATGCATTGCACATCCAATGAGGTGAAAGATTTTGTTGTTTTTTGTGAATTATTTAGTCATATAGAAATTTGTGAGTCACAGTCTCACACACTCTAATTATTTTCAGTTTTTATACTGAGATGAAAACATTAAAAATGATCAACTATTACTTCAACTCATCGTCATAATAACATATTCACTTTATGTTTTCTTTTAAAAATATGATCAACCCCAAAATTTCTTATGGTAGAATGTGACCGTAATGCAATAAATGCAAATGTATATATGTACCTGTACAGATATAAAATATATGTAGTATAAAATCATCCTAAAATTGTAGTATGAATTGTAAAATTACAGGATGGGTAATTGTGGGTTATGTTTTATTTAAGAATTTAGACAACAGTTTTGAAACCAACTTTTTTTTATTTTTATTTTTCTTAGAGAGAGAGATCACGAGTGGGAGAGAGGAGCAGAGGGAGAGAGAGAAAATCTTAAGCAGCATGCTCAGCACAGAGCATGACCCAGGGCTCAATCCCATGACCCTCAGATCATGACCTGAGCCAAAATCAGGAGTCAGACATTCAGCCGACTGAGCCACCCAGGAACCCTGAAACCAACGACTTTTAAAGTTATTCAAAATGCCTTCTTCTCAATTATGGACCTAACTGAAATTAAGAAAATAAGTATCTGTTGTGTCTTCTAACTCATTATAAAACAATATTCTGTAGTCAGTGCTGAATTTCGATTTGCTAGATTTTCAAAGAAGTGGGTATTAACGCTGCATTTGTGAGGAAAAAATACAACAGAGTTATGAGATGAGAAGAAGCATCCAGTTATGTTCTTGATTTTAGCTAAGTTTACCACTGGGACTTTTTTCACAATAAAGTTGGTTGAACAATTGGTAAAGGGATTATATACAAGAGTTAAAAATAAGTACTCTGTTCAGCAACTCAATGACAACTAGTAATATCAAAGCATTCCAAGAAATTTCTTTTGTGAGACAATCACATTTTATAACTCATCTATAAATATTACTTTTTATCCAAAGTTGCTTTTTTCAAAACAATAGTATTTTGACCACCACTGTGTGAAAACCACCCTTTCCATGAAAGTGAGAGTGGAGTTACTGGGCCCATGTGCTTCAGCTAGCTATATGTGACCAGATTGTAAAGGGTCCTGAATTAAAGCTAATAAAATAAAAAGATAATTTATTCAGTCAGAGCTTTGACGAAGGAAGAGAATATACTCGAGCACTCTATCCCATGTGTTTACAGATAGGTGGAGTCATTCAGGAATAAGGACTCCAGATGATAGGCTTTCACTGGAAAACCAATGATTTGAAGCTTAATAAAAGATCTTGTATCTAGATTACATTTAATAAAAATTGTGGTGTTTTCAATATGGCTTCCACATTAAGGAGAGCAGAGTGTTGTGGCTCTTTATTACAGTATTGATCATGATGTTGAAAAATACAAAAGGTGGGGCACCTGGGTGGCGCAGTCGGTTAAGCATCCGACTTCAGCCAGGTCACGATCTCGCAGTCCGTGAGTTCGAGCCCCGCGTCAGGCTCTGGGCTGATGGCTCAGAGCCTGGAGCCTGTTTCCGATTCTGTGTCTCCCTCTCTCTCTGCCCCTCCCCCGTTCATGCTCTGACTCTCTCTGTCCCAAAAATAAAAAATAAAAACGTTGAAAAAAAAAATTAAAAAAAAAAAAAAAGAAAAATACAAAAGGAAATGAAAACATGAAATGCTATAATTTCACTCCCTAAAACCGTCTTTGTCACTTTATCTTTCATTTACAATTCACAAAAACAAACATAAATACCCCAATTGTTGTTTGAAGTATATGAAAAAAATATGAAATAAAAATGTCATTCATTAATTAATACAATTTATAATTGTGGTATTTCATGATTTCAATAAATGTTGTTTCTGGGAAAAACAATGATGGAGACTCAGAGATGTACAGGAAACAAAAAAAGACAACGTCTTGGGTAGTCCCAGTCATTGGAAGAAGTTCAGTACAATAAGTGCATAGTTAGTGCCTATTCTGTGACAGTCATTATTTGTCAACATGGGAGATATAAATATATGTGAACAAGACTAGAAGGCTCAAAGACAGAAGGCATCAAAGGAACAGAGAAAATGATGAGAAAACAGACACATATGTAAGGATTAGTGAAAAAAAAGGAAAGAAGGTAAAGGAGATGAAAGACCTTAAGAACCAAAAATGGAAAGGGAAATTAATAATTAGTGTCTAATAGGGACGCCTGGGTGGCTAAGTCTGTTGAGTGTTCGACTCTTGATTTCAGCTCAGGTTACAAACTCAGGGTCATGGGATTGAGTCCTGAATTAGGGCTCCACACTCACCATGGAGCCTGCTTAAGATTCTCCCTCTCTGCCCTCTGCCCCTGTCCCCTGCTGGTGTGCTCTCTCTTTCTCTTTAAAACAAAATATATAGTGTCTAATAATTTAGGAATAATAACCACATTTTTTCCTGTAAAAGTGATGTCAATTATAAAAGTTTTAAGCAATACTAAAATAAATTTTCTAAGTCCCATAACCTATCAAATATAATATTTGATGTTTTCCAGATAAAGGGGTGTATGTGTCTGTGTGTGTGTTAGAGTGACTGAAAGATAGTGATAGTGTTAGAGGGTAAAATTATAGTATAATTGACATTTTTCAAGTAATAAATAATTAAATTTTGGGGGGTATTTCGACAAGGAAAAGGAGCAAGTCTACATGGAAAAATTGCTATACTTTGGATTTATTTTTATAGTGCAAATATTAATTACTGCAAAATCAGGGAAATTTAAGATAAAGAAAATATTATTTTCTTCTTTATAATGACAAAACTATTATTTCTAAAAGTAGGAATTTTCCCTTAATTTTAAAAACATCTTTACATACTAGTCAGTTTCTAGTTCCTGTTCTAAATGATGAGCACATTAGTACACTTATCCATTTTCCAAATTCCACTCTCACTAGCATTTCAACTTTTTTACTGATTTTATAATGTCAGAAGTTACATTTATGGTCAGGTCTTTTACTTTTAATAATTCATCTAGCTCGTCCTTGTTATTTATGTAAAGAAATTGATAGTCACCACCAAGATTTTAACCTTTAATTCCCAGACTAATTTTTCAAGATAGATTCGCGGGATGGGGTGCCTGAGTGGCTCAGTCAGTTACGCATCCAACTTTGGCTCAGGTCATGATCTCACAGTTTGTGGGTTCAAGCCACAAAATAAACATTAAAAATTTTTTAAAGGTAGATTCATGGGTACACTATATGCTAAATTACTAGATGTTTAAGAATATATTCTCTGCTATCTTGAAGAGTATCTTGGTTAGGTATAAAATTACAGAATTACTATATCAGAACATGGCATATGATATTCTACTAACTTTTGATATTGAATGGGACTACAGGGAAAGTTTAGGGCAATTTTTCTTCTTTCTTCTAGCTGACTTTTAAAACATCTGTTCTCCCCCCATTAGTCATTAAAGTTTATTCATTATACTAATATAAGCTTTATTGTAAGCTTTAGTTTAGCATCTATTTTCCTGTCTTTCTTTATGCCTTTCTTATATCCCTTGTCTTCCAGGGGATATTGTAGCATTTTTTCCCCTGTTTCAACATTTTCTATTCAGGAACAATTACATTATTGTTGGATCTTGTCTGTTTTTTTGTCTCTCACATTTATCATCTTCTGTATGATACATTATTTTCATTTACTTTCCTATTTGTTTTGCATGATTTTCCTCAATATATTTATCTTTTTTGGTGTGTGTGTGTGTGTGTGTGTGTGGTACTTGGGAGAAAAAGTAAGGGGTAGAGGGTACTTGGAGTAATACTTAACTGCATAAGAAGATACTTTTTGTTTTCTTACCCTAAGGACACATCTCTCCTCAGCTGGGATTTATTACCAAAAAAGTTAACAGACAATATGCCAAGCTTCTGCTTGCTTGCTTTGCTTCACCACTACCATCTCTGCTGGCCGAAAGAGCAGGTCAGAAATAATAGAAGTGACATACCAGAATGGCTATTTCCTTAACTCTCCCTCCTTTGCCATTCTGTGAAGTTAATCTGTGTCTCTTCACAGTCAATCTCTACCTCTCTGAAGGCTGACCTATTCACCTCAATTTTTTCTCAGTTCAATGCAATCTGAGTTTTCTAACCATTCCGCCAAACTGTGTTCATCAATTTATAATTCTAGATTCAAAATCTAGTGGGCAAACTTGAATCTGGCTCTTATTTCACCTGGTGTGCCTTTAGACAAAAAAAAAAAAAAAATGCAGAAAAGAAAACAGAAACATTTCAGTTCTGTATTTCCAATCTTAATTAATAGCACAAATACGTTCCTATCACTTAAAACTGAAACCTAGGGGCGCCTGGGTGGCGCAGTCGGTTAAGCGTCCGACTTCAGCCAGGTCACGATCTCGCGGTCCGTGAGTTCGAGCCCCGCGTCAGGCTCTGGGCTGATGGCTCGGAGCCTGGAGCCTGTTTCCGATTCTGTGTCTCCCTCTCTCTCTGCCCCTCCCCCATTCATGCTCTGTCTCTCTCTGTCCCAAAAATAAATAAACGTTGAAAAAAAAAAAAAATTTTAAAAAACTGAAACCTAAACTTTGCTCTTGATTCTTAGTTTTTCTTCACTTCTTCACATTCAAAACCTATTTTCCCAATTCTGTCAATTTTGTCTTCTAAATATTTCCTGTTAGTTCTTATCCAATAAGCAGACTATCTTTAAAGCATCAGCTAAATGCAAGTGTGTGTGCAGGTCAAGCATGTGTGCCCCACCCCCCCACACACACATGCTGAACAAAGTTCAAAATTGATCAATGTGCCCAGAACTTGGCATTCAGGCAATCTAGAAAAAAAAAAGTTAAAATTCAGCCAAAAGATGAGTTTTGAACTTTATAGTTGAGAATGAGTTATTTTCTCTCTAATTTGTAGGGAGGGGATGGTGTATCACCATCCTAAATTCTTAGAGTGCCTGAAGGCGTAAATTTAACCTGTTTCTCTCAATCCTAACGAAGGAAGTCCTACTTCCTATACATTTTTCACCTGGAAAGCTCCAGCAGAATTTATTCTATTTCAGTCCTAGTCCAGATGGCTTCCAGAGTCCATAACTACAGCACAACTATTATCCTGCTGTGCTAATGTTTAAAATCTTTCAACCCCATCCACTTTCAGGATGAAAAAATGGCAAAATACAATAGCACGTTTTTCACATCTTTCTTAATTCAACCTCTGTCATTTCTATCTTATCTGCATGCATACTATGCCTCTGCTAATCAAACTATTTACAAATAAATCTCCAGTGCGTGCTGCTTATTCTCCTTTCCATCTTTGGGAACAATTTCCTCTCTCTGGAATGTTTCTGTATTGTTTTGTACTTCTGGAAAACTCTGACTCCTCCAAATTTAATGTTTTCAATTTGTTGATTTTGGAATGCCTTAATTTTACTCACTCCGTACATGCAAAATGTATGCTTTTTGAGTTCTTGGAAACCAGAGTTAATATTTCCATGGCCCAATTCTGCTTTATATATTTCTGTTACAATGTTACTGGCTTCCTATTGTTGCTGTGACAAATTACCACAAACTCAGTGGCTTAAAACAATATAAATACATTATCTTACAGTTTTGGAGGTCAAAAGTCTGAAGTTGGTCCCACTGTGCCAAAATCAAGGTGTTGGCAGGGACTAGCCTCCTTCTGGACGCAATAGAGGGAGAATCTGTTTCCTTATCTCTTCCAGCTTCTAGAGGCCACCTGGTTCTTGGCTCTTGGTTCCTCCACCTTCAAAGCCAGCATGTATCATGAAATCATCTTTGACTTTAACCCTCTGCTTCTGTCCCCAAACCTTTCCTCTTCTGATTCCTCTATTGTTTCCCACTTACAAGGACTTTTGTGATTACATTGGGCCTACCCTGATAATCCCAAAGAATCTATCTCAAGATCCTTGATTTAATCACATGTGCCAAGAAACATATGCCAGTTTCCAGGAATTAGGTTATGAGTATCTTTGGGGGCCATAATTAAGCCTACCACATATGGTATTAACTGAATTGCAATTAAGTGTATTTCTACTTCAATCAATAGTAAACAGTATTCAAACAATTCTCTTTTAAATCAATTAAACAAGAAAGCCATTAGACTGATGTGGCCCTAATGCCATGGCAGCCTAGGTAAGCAAACCCAAATCTAAGTCTGTTAACACCTCAAGGTTACAAAATCAAAAAGATAAGAACCACCAATCACCAACTAGCTAGGTTTCAGCTACAGCCAGTCAAATAATTTCTTTTGTTGTTGTTCCACACTTTCTCATAAAAGTCTTTCCCCTGGCTTTTATTAGCAAATGCTTCTAACCACTTCCAGCTTCACTACCTGCTTCTGATTTTTGCTCAAATAAACTGTCAAAAAACTTACTATCCCTCAGTTTTTTTTTTACCATTTCTGAGAGCCACATTCACCCAAATTCCTTGAGGAACTCCTAAAAAGTATAGATCCATGAGTCAAATCTCAGATAAACGAAATAAAACCTCTGGACTTGAGGCCCAGGACTCATTTTAACAGATTCTGTAATGATCATTACACAAACCAAGGTGAAAAAATCACAACCAGGAGTCAGGGGCTTTGTACTCTTTTGCGTCATTTTATCTTGAACTTCTAGCACTGTATGTGATGCATACCAGACCCAATAAATGTATGATTAAATGACTGAATAAATGGTGTGTTAGATAAACTGTAAAAATTTTCAACCACAAGATTGATCCTTTGAGTATATGGTGAAAGAGAAGAAAAATAAAAAATTTGAAAGAACATAGATTGGACAATTTCTAAATTCCCTTTTGGCTGAAATTTGCTCACGTATGCATTTCATGTGAAAAGAATCTTCAGGAATAGTCCAGTTTGATGAGGGTGATGGCAAAACTTTTTTATTATACTCTGAATAAAACAGCACCATCTCCCACCATTGTCACCCTCATGGCTGGGAAATTTAGAACAGAGTCACAGAGCAACCTCAGAGGGATGCATTTACTTCTAAACACTTTGGCAACAAGTAATTTTATGATGAATCTAGAGATATGAACGGGAGAGTGATTTGAAAAGCATCAAGTAGTGGAGAACTCTAAGGCAGTTTTATTACAGTCAAAACAAGGTTTGAAGCCTGAGTTCCTGTTCTGTGTGACAGCTACACACATGTGCCGCTCAGCTCTCCTGTCACAGTAGAACTTGCTCTACAGTGGCAAGAGGAGCATTCCAACGACAGTGGGAGCTGTCCAACGACAGTGCACTCAATATCAACCACAGCATTAAGAGTCAATGCCGTGCTCTTCCTGGGAAGCTCCCAGTCAATGACTAAACACGGCAGAGCTACTAAGGCGTGGCCCTTTCCAACCAACTTGTTTGGGTGAGACTTTATCAGATTGGAATTACCGTCAGAGGTTCTTGCCCCATTTTTCCTTCTCTCCCCTTTCTTTCCATAGTCAGCTGTTCACAATGGGAAGGGCTTCCCTACTCAATCCTGCTTCCTCCCACTTTATCTTTCACAGGCATTATCTTCATCCCTCTGCCTTAAAAAAATCAATTAATTAAAAAAAGCTGAAAACAAACACCAATTCTTGTTACACCTAACATTTTTTTTTCAGTGCCTGCTTCTTGAGGGACTCAAACTGTCAGTACTCCCCTACCTGAAATGTCTCATTCCCCCATCCACTCTAGCTAACCAAATCTTACCTTCATTTCTGAATTTTGCTTAATGCTGGGTCTGCTCTGTGTGTGTGAGCCACGTACAGCTGCGGAGGACCTTGTGCTCAGAAGGGCCCACACTTGACTTAATGCTTTCCTGTTGCCGTCTTGAAATTCTAAATGACTTTTTTGTAACATTTTCCACATTTTCATTTTGTATTTGGCTCCCAAGCTACAGTCAGTCCTGCAGCACTCTCTGCATTAAAACTTGTTTTAGGATTAAAATTATCGTGCCTACTATTTTCCGAGGAATACCATAGTTCTTTGAATAATTGTTTCATGTTAGTTTCTGATGTTGGTGCTTTTTCTGTATTAAAGTTATGTCCTTCTTTCCGTTTATATTTTAATTTGGATGGGGGAGGGACGCTTGGGGGTGGGGGGGCTCAGTCTGTCAAGCAGCAGACTCTTGATTTCTGCTCAGGTTATATTTTCATGGTGGTGAGACTGAGCTTCGCACCCACTCCATGCTGAGTGTGGACCCTGCTTAAGATCCTCTCTTACCAGTTTTCTGTCCCTCTGCCCCTCCCCCACCCTCCCTCTCTCTCAAATAAACAGATAAATAAATAATTTGGATGGGGCAGTGTGTACACGTCTTATCACCTAGCTAGAACATGACCTCTGAGACCCTCTTTGAGCCTACTTTTCATTGCACCTAGAATTGTCACGGGAATATGCAGAAACATCTGTAAATATTTTGTGAATAAATAACACAAAGTCCCTTTATGTGAAAGAGTTCCATGGACACACTGGGATGTGCTAATAAAGTAGAACTTTAATGCTTGGCAGTTCTCCTCTTTTTTCCCTCTACCTCATGAGGTAGTGGGGGAAACTTAAGTTTCTTCTGATTCAAACAGTCTCATTTCCGTTTAAAACAGCTTATTTGAAATAAATTCTCAATCCTTAAAAAAATCCATTCAACCTTTCTTTGTACCTCCTTCTGGGAGAGTTAACTTTGTCCTGATGGAGGTAAGAGAAAAGCCCTGATAAATGTGACGAAAAGTAACAACACACATTTCTAAGGGTCAGGTACTATACTAATCATTTTACATTTATAATCTTTATTCTTTATAAAGTTTCCATGAAGGTGTTACTATCCCTTCTCTCTCAGGGGAATGAATTATGGTTTGGAGAGTTTAAACAAGTAGCAAATCGAGGTGGGGAACAGCAGCCTGAATTTAATTGCCCCGAGACCAGGGTCTTAACCAGTACACTTGTACCGCAGACATAAACGCTTACCTGATATTCATTTAGCAAAAGGTACGGCTTTCTCCACTGATGTGTTTTCTTCCAAACACAAAGGGGAAAAACATCTTTAAGCTGCCCATTGGAGTCTACACGTCTGAGAACATAAGACAAATCTCAAATAGGAAATTTAAAAGAAAGGCATTAATTAATTGGGCAAGAGATATTTCCTACTTTCAGACCATCAAAAGCACGACATTTTCCCCTTGTGCTTCAAATTACCTGAGAGACTTATCTACTGAAGACAGACCTAATCTGAACAAATGGCCATAGCCCTGAGAGCTTCCAAAGCTGATAGGCAAAGATGGCTGGAATTCAAAGTAGTCGATGCAGAATGTGCCGCAGGAAGCTTTCAAAGTAAAATTAACCCATTTATTGTGTCTGTGATAATCAAAGCAGCATGTGTTGCCTTGTATCCCATTTCTCGTGTTTTCCATAAACTATGGTTTAGCATCCTTTTGGAGGATTAAACCTAGAAGTCGTTCCTAGTGCTAACAAACATTTTGGTTGAGTGGTATAACTGTTCTTTTGGGCCTTGCAACTTGGCAGCTAGTCTCTTCAGTTATACTTTTTAAGTAGGACAAGACTCTGAAAGAAAGCAAACCCTTCATCTTGAGTCCTGCAATGGGATTGGATATGCTGTGGTATCTCCCTGAGGCACATTTCCTTAAGCAAAAGTGTGTTTTTTTGCAGATGGTTACTTCTGGTCACTTACTGTTACCACCAAACAATTACATTCTCTTTTTCAGTTCCTATAGGCCAGCTATCTAAAATGAAGTTAGAATGTGCACATTTTTTGTAAAGAGAACAGACTTGATTTAAATAGACTATGATAACTAATCATTCCTTCCTGAAAACCTGCTGCGGTCGGCATAGACTCAGTGAATCCTCAGCAAGGGTGTTTCAAGTGTCGTGAATTTTGGTTTTATTGTTATGTAAAGAATCCCCAAATTGAAGTGTTTCTTTTTTTCATACAACAGGGGAAAATAGTGGCTCACCTTTTCTTGGATTATACCTTTTCTTTTCGTACACTAAAGTAACACCTTTATTTCTTCAAAAAAAATTTTTTAACGTTTATTTATTTTTGAGAGAGAGAGAGAGAGAGAGAGAGAGAGAGAGAGAACGAGTGGAGTAGGGGCAGAGAGAGAGGGAGACACAGAATCCGAAGCAGGCTCCAGGCTCTGAGCTGTCAGCACAGGGTCCGATGTGGGGCTCGAACCCACGAACTGTGAGATCATGACCTGAGCTGAAGTCCCATTCTTAACCGACTGAGCCACCCAGGCGCCCCTAAAGTAACACCTTTCTATTTTAAGTAAGTGTGGGTTGTCTTTACCTCTACCATCCTACCTGTTCAGAACTAAAATCAAACATACTTTCTTTTAAAAATATATATATTTATTTATTTATTTTTGAGAAAGTGCATGTGAGGGAGGAGCAGAGAAAAGAGGACAGAGGATCCAAAGCAGGCTCTGTCCCGACAGGCTGACAGCTGCTGCCCGATGTGGGGCTCAAACGCACGAACTGCAACATCACGACCTGAGCAGAAGTCTGACGCTCAATCAACTGAGGCACCCAGGTGCCCCCAAACTTCTTTCTATATGCAAGCTTAACCCTATCCAGTATGTGGAATACAGAATTGACTATTTTGTAGGTTAAAATGTATCAAATATTAGTGACATCACATGGTTCAACCTGCCAGCATTAGCCTGCAACTAAGTAGACTCTTGAAGGAGGTGAGGTGTCAAAGACGTAAGAACTGAGGTTTCCGTGGTGAGACGTTTGCAGATGTGTGCCCAACCAGTCAGTCTTTACTCATGTTCTGCAGTGACTTTGGCTTTCAATTTTCCCAAATTTGTCAATTATGCCTTTTGGTTCCTTCCTTGACTGTACCTTTTACGTTATAAATTATGCTTCCTAGCAGATCTCAAGCATTTGCTAGTGGTCTAGAGTTGTCCAGAATACTTTTGCCAAAACTAAAGAATTCTTACAAAGTGAGTGACCGTTTTTTTATGGCAGTCCCTTGCACTACAAATTGGATCCCAAATGAAGCTTGATATTTTTCACTTATTTGTAAAGTTCTATTAACAATCAAATAAGAAGCAACAAGCAGGTTGAAACAGGGACTGTATTCAATGCATTTCAAAGAATCAGTTGATTCTATTTCTCTATCATGTCACATTTTCTTTTCTGGTATGCAGTCATTATCCTAACATAGTCTTTGAAGTACAAGTCCCTGAGCAAGAAATCTACCATCTAAATCCAATAACTTTCATAAAGTTATCAAAACTTCTTAACAACAAGGGAGAAAGGGCAGAGGAGCCTTATATTCATCTTGCTCCTATTCTTACAACTTCCACAGTCAGACAATTTTACAGTCTAAAAGGAAAAGCTTGTTAAGCTTCTAAAAAACATCAAAAGAAACAACTTTCTTTAAATACAATTGTTTTGATCACTTGCATATTCTTTCTTTTATTCTTTGCTTCATCTAACTTCTTTTTACTGATCATTCTTTTTCCAGCCTCTCCAACTCTCCTTCTTGCTGAATATGCTCTGTCTTCCTTCCTTTAGTTTTAATAGTAAGCATCAAAGTATCATAAATGTTGCGAAAAACTGAGGAACCAGTTCCATAACATTTCTTAGCTAGAAGCATGCTGAAAATGTGTGGAATGTTTAAAAAAATCTTTTCCTCTTTGAATTTGGTTTTGTTTTATTATTGCTTATAATGTAAAATGAGAAACATCCAACTCCTGGGGCGCCTGGGTGGCTCAGTGGGTTAAAAGTCTTACTCTTGATTTCAGCTCAGGTCATGATCTCGTGGTTTGTGAGATCGAACCCCGCACGGGCTTCTGTGTTGACCATGTGGAGCCTGCTTGGGATTCTCTGTCTCCCTCTCCCCTGCTCACACTCTCACTCTCTCTCTCAAAATAGATAAATATTTAAAAAAAAAAATAAAAGAAACATCCAACTCATCTAAAAAGCATTTTAAGAAAAAAATAGTTAAGTTTAATGGGCAAAAATTTATTCCAGTTTGTTCTCAAAAATTTTTCTTAAAGTTAACTTTAACACCATAATCTTCTGAGTTTGTCTCAGAGCTGATAGAGTAGGCAGATGGCTAGATATGAGCAGGGAATAAGCGCTTTCCAATAAAAGGGCAGAAGCCAAGTTCCAAACAGCCAGGATGGACCCCAGGGGATGTACATGCAATCTTCCCAATGACCACTGCCCTACAGTAGCCTATAGCTTCATTATAACGCATTTACATTGTGGTTTTAACCAACCCCCCCCCCCCCAACAGAGAATGGCTGCCATGACATTTCTGATTAGGATTTTCTAGGGCCCAAAACTCCCCCTCCAAAAGGTAAGAGTCCCTTAGATAATTGGCTGCAACCTTAGTCAGAAACTGCCCTAGCTATGACCTATAACCTATACAAACATAAAAAGAAAAGACAACACTGACCCCCCGGTGCAGCTGCCACTTCTGGGGCCAGTCTGCTCTCCCATCTTGAGAGTATACTTTCCCTGAAAATTGCTATCATTGCTTGTTTAAGAGTTTGGGTCCGCATTCTTTCTTGGCCAAACTCAGGGCCTGGGGCCAGGGAGCAGGACATGCTACTGACAGAGCAGAGGTAGATCATTTGGGTAAAAAGCAGGGATCTGAGTGCAAATCCTGAGTCGCTTCCTTCCTAGTTGATCAACTCTGACAAGCGATCTTCTCTAGATGGAGAGTATAGACCTGGCAACATTCTTATCGATATTAAATGAGATGATACAAATATAGTTCCACAAAATCTAGATGATAACTTCATGTTCATTTCCTCACCCTTATGCAGTCAACTTCTTTGTGCTGTATTGCTACTGATAAGGTTATAACAATTAAGGAGGAAATGAGGGCTATTTATTTACTTACTTATTGTCTGAGTTGTAAAACTGTGATTTCAAGATCGAAGATGCAAATTCCATTATTTGGATATGCTTTAAAACCCACAAAATCATTTTACATAATATCTCTCTCATTTTATTTAAATAGAACTGTGAAGTTGAGACAGTAAATAGCATTATGATTTTTTAATGGAGAGAGTGGTTCAGAGTTGTTACATGTTGCAGCTAGTGATTGACAAGCTGAATCCAAAAGCAAAGTCTTTTGCCTTATTTTTGAATCATGTTCTAATATAATTAAAAATTAGAAACAATGTGTGTCATAATATGTGGTAGTACTGTTTCATGATTGTCAACAAAGCATAACTAAGAGCATGGCCTCACGATCCAGATTTTGAATGTGCAAAGCCCCAGCTCTGCCATTTACCAGTTGAGTAAACCCGGATAATTAACTTATGCTTTCAGGCTCCTAGTTCCCTCATTTGCAAAATGGGTATAATAATAGTTACTACTTCACCCGATTGTCATGAGGATTAAGTGACAATGTATGTAAATTACTTCGCTAGGGCTTGGCGAATAGTCATCACTACATGTGTTTGTTATCATCATCATTATTATCATATGAGCTAGAAAGCATTATATGATAGGAGCAAACCTAATTAAATCATCATAAATGAGCAATAATCCCGTATCTCATTTTTATTTACTTCTTTTAATGATAAATGTATATTAGCCACATTTTACAGATGAGGAAATTTATGCTCAAAAAGGAAAAAAAATATTCAAGTTCATGCCACTAATACATGTTATAAAAAGGTTGAAATGCAAATCTGTCTTCAAAGCTTATGTGCTTCGTGCTACACTGCATGATGTCAATTAGAGATGACCAAGGGATCTATCCAACAAGAAGATCTAACAACTGTAAATATTTATGCCTCCAAACACCCAAATATATAAAACAATTAATAACAAACATAAAGGAACTCACTGATAATAATACAATAATAGTAAGGGACTTTAACACCTCACTTACATCAATAAACAGATCATCTAAGCAGAAAACCAACAAGGAAATAATGGCTTTGAATGACACATTGGACTGGATGGGCTTAACAGACATATTCAGAACATTTTATCCTAAAGCAGCAGAAGTACATATTCTTTTCAAGTAAACATGGAACATTATCCAGAATAGATCACATACTGGGGCACAAATAAGACCTCAGAAAGTACAAAATGATTGAGACATACCATGCATGTTTTCTGACCACAACACTATGAAACTTGAAGTCAACCATCAGAAAAAAACTTGGAAAGAACACAAATACATGGAGGTTAAAGAATATCCTACTAAAGAATGAATGGGTCAACCAGGAAATTAAAAAAAAAATAAAAAATTCATAGAAACAAATGAAAGTGAAAACACAAGTCCAAAACCTTTGGGATGCAGCAAAAGCAGTCATAAGTGGGAAGCATATGGCAATACAAGCAGTCATAAGAGGGAAGTATACAGCAATACAAGTCTACCTCAAGAAGCAAGAAAAATCTCAAATACACAACCTAAACTTTCACCTAAAGGAGCTAGGAAAAAAAACAACAAATAAAGCCTAAAGCCTAAAGAAGGGAAATAATAAAGATTAGAGCAGAAATAAATGAGATAGAAACAACAGCAACAACAACAACCAGTAGAACAGATCAATGAAAATAGGAGCTGAAAGAATTAATAAAATTGATTAACCCCTAGCCAGACTTATCAAAAAGAAAAGAGAAAGGACCCAAATAAATAAAATCATGAATAAGAGAGGGGAGATCACAACCAACACCACAGAAATATAAGCCATTAGGGAGAATATTATGAAAAATTATATGCCAACAAATTGGGCAATCTGGATGAAATGGATACATTCCTAAAAACATATAAACTACCAAAACTTAAACAGGAATAAATAAAAAATCTGAACAGATCCATAACCAGTGAAGAAATTGAATCAGTAATCAAAAAGCTGCCAACAAACAAAAGTTCAGGGCCAGATGGCTTCCCAGAGGTATTCTACCAAATATGTAACGAAGAGTTAATACTTATTTCTTCTTGAACTGGTCCAAAAAATAGAAATGTAAGGAAAACTTCCAAATTCATTCCATGAGGCCAACAAAAAAGAGAATTACAGGCCAATTTCCCTGATGAACATGGATGCAAAAATTCCTAACAAAAGACCAGTAGATTGAATCCAACAGTACATTAAAAGAACCATTTACTGCGATCTAGTGGGATTTATTTCTGGGCTTCAAGAGTGGTTCAATATTTGCAAATCAATCAATGTGATGCACCACATTAATAAAAAAAAGGATAAGAACCATATGATCCTCTCAATAGATGCAGAAAAAGCATTTAACAAAGTACAACATCGATTCTTGACAAAAACTCTCAACAAAGTAGGGATAGAGAGAACATATTTCAATGTCATAAAGTCCATATATGAAAGACCCATGGCTAATATCATCCTCAATGGGGAAAAACTGAGAGTTTTCCTCTATAGTCAGGAACACTCTTAAAACTGTTATTTAAACATATTACTGGGAGTCCCAGCCTCAACAATCAGATAACAAAAAGAAATAAAAGGCATCCACGCTGGCAAGCGGGAAGTCAAACTTTCACTATTCGCAGACAATATGATACTCCATGTAGAAAGCCTGAAAAGACTCCACCAAAAAATTGCTAGAAGCTAGAACTACTACACGAATTCAGTAAAGTCACAGGATACAAAACCAACATACGGAAATCTGTTGCATTTCTATACACCAATAATGAAGCAGCAGAAAAAGAAATCAAGGAAGCAATTCCATTTACAATTGCACCAAAACCCATAAGATATCTAGGACTATACCTAACCAAAGAGATAAAAGATCTGTACTCTGAAAACTATGGAATGTTTATGAGAGAAATTGAAGAAGACACAAAGAAATGGAAAAACATTCCATGCTCATGGATTGGAAGAACAAATATTGTTAAAATGCCCATATTACCCAAAGTAATGTGTACTTTCAGCACAATCCCTGTCAAAATACCACCATCAATTTTCGTAGAGCTTGAACAAACAATCCTAAAATGTGTATGGAACCACAAAAAACCCTGACTAGGCAAAGTGATCTTTGAAAAGAAAAGCAAATCTGAGCTGGAGGCATCACAATTCCAGACTTCAAGCTATGTTACAAAGTTGTAATCATAAAGAGCATATAGTAGGCACAAAAATGGACACATAGATCATTGGAAATAGAGTAGAAAATCCAGAAATGGACTCACAACTATATGGTCAACTAATCTTGACAAAGCATGAAAGAATATCCAATGGAAAAAAAGATAGTCTCTTCAACAAATGGTGCTAGGAAAACTGGACAGCAGCATGCAGAAGAATGAACCTGGACCACTTTCTTACGCCATACACAAATATACATTAACATGGATGAAAGACTTAAATGTGAGGCAGGAAATCATTAAAATCCTACAGGAGAACACAAGCAGCAACCTCTTTGTCATTGGCCATTGCAACTTCTTACCAGACACATCTCCTGAGGCGAGGGAAACAAAAGCAAAAATGAACCATTGGCCCCTCATCAAAATACAAACTTCTGCACAGCAAAGGAAACAATCAATAAAACTAAAAGGCAACCTTCAGGCTAGGAGAAGATATCTGCCAATGACATATTGGATAAGAGTTATTATCCAAAATCTATAAAGAACCTAACAAACTCAACATCCAAAAAACAAATAATCCAGTTAAAAATGGGCAAAAGATGCGAATAGACACTTTTCCAAAGAAAACATCCAGATGACTAACAAACACATGAAAAAATATTCAACATCAGTTATCATCAGGGGAAACACAAATCAAAACTACAATGAGATATCACCTTACATCTGTAAGAATGGCTATAATTAACAACACAGGAAATGACAGATGTTGATGAGGATGAGGAGAAAGGGAAACCTTCTTACACTGTTGGTGAGAATGCACACTGGTACAACTGCTCTGGAAAACAGTATGGAGGTTTCTTGAAAAGTTAAAAATAGAAATACCCTATAACCCAGTTAACTTTACTGCTAGGTATTTACCCAAAAGATAATACAAATTTGTATGGGTATATGTATACCAAAGTTTATAGCAGCACTGTCAACAACAGCCTAATTATGGAAAGAGCCCAAATGTCCATCGACTGATGAATGCTTAAAGAAGATGTGGTATATATACACAATGGAATACTACGTGGCAATGAGAAAGAATGAAATATGGCCTTTTGTAGCAACGTGGATGGAACTGAAGAGTGTTATGCTAAGTGAAATAAGTTCTACAGAGAAAGACAGATACCATAAGTTTTCACTCTTATGTAGATCCTGAGAAACTTACCAGAAGACCATGGGGGAGGGGAAGGAAAAAAAAAAAGAAAGGTTAGAGAGGGAGGGAGCCAAAACATAAGAGACTCTTAAAAACTGAGAACAAACTGAAGGTTGATGGGGGGTGGGAGGGAGGGGTGGGTGGGTGTTTGGTGTTGGGTCTTGGGGAGGGCATCTGTTGGGATGAGCACTGGGTGTTGTATGGAAACCAATTTGACAATAAATTTCATATTTAAAAAAAAGATGTGGTATATATACATTCACACACACACACACACACACACACACACACAATGGAATATTACTCAGCTATCAAAAATAATGAAATCTTGTCATTTACAAGGATGTGGATAGAGCTTGAGTGTATTATGCTAAGCGAAATAAGTCAGCCAGAGAAAGACAAATACCACATGTTTTCACTCATATGTGGAATTTAAGAAACAAAAACAGATGAACATATGGGAGGGGAAAAAAGAGAGAGGCAAACCATAAAACAGACTCTTAACTGCAGAGAACAAACTGAGGGTTGCTGGTGGGGGGGGCAGGAAGTGGTCAGGGTGCTTGGCTAAATGGGTGATGGTTGTTAAGGAAAACACTTGAGATGAGCACTGAGTGTTGAAGGTAAGTGATGAATCACTAAATTCTACTCCTGAAACTAATATTACACTATATGTTAACTAACTAGAATTTAAATAAAAACTGAAAAAAAGAAAGAAAAAAAAGAGAGATGATTTAATATTTTACTTTTCACCTGTGCAAACTAGGGCCAAGCAAGAATACCCAGAAGTCCCAGGAATGATGTCTGGTTAATAACAACAGGCCTAAACTAGGACCCAGGATTCCTAAATCAGAGTTCAGTGCTTATATGAAACTGGTCTATGACCTAAATAAGTGTTTGTTTTAATTGTCCATGATCTGGTCTTATTGTCACTGCTTTAAATGTTAAGAACTTATGGTAAAGAATAAGGAGAGAGAAGCATATTTTAAAATTAATGAGGCATTTGTTCTCTATATCTACAAATCCTAATAAATGACAAGCAGACTGATACATAATTCATAGAAGCTAACAAATTACAGTGCATTTGCAAAAATGACCTGTTCTTTTCCTACTTATTTTCTATGTGGTACATTAATGTCAAAAATAACATAGTGGTAAATATAGACAGCATAGGACAACAAACAATATTGGGATAATGTATTGATATAACCTATGCCAGAAATTCTAGCAGAGCAATTAGAGGGCTCACACAGTTTTAATATGAAGTCAAAAGGTCAACCAAGCCTTTATTTCAGCAAATATTACTTTTTGCTTTGTATTCTTTTTTGAGCAGGGGCTCAAATCTTTATTATGAGAAAGACCAATCAGATATTCCAAATTCAATTCCTAAACCCAAGCAAATGGACATTGTTTAGGCTTTCAGGAATCACATAAACACGTTCCATATATAGATATATCACTAAGCTACACATCAGCAAGAACTGCAAATTATTGTAACCTCACGAGTGACATTCAAAATGGCAGATTTCCTGATCTGTTCCTTGAAAAGACTGCATTAGCTGTGAGAGAAAAGATTGAAGATGAGAAGAAAAACCTTCTTGTCTCAAGGTTAAGAGGTATAAAGCTTGATTTACATCACTGCTTTTCAGTCCTGGGATGAGAACCCAGTAATGGCCTGGCTAAAAAGATATATGATGAATACCTCAGACAAAATTATGGATTCTTATAGATTGAGAAAACAGCAATACCCACACATAAATAAAAACAATCAGGTAACGAAGAAAATGTTTTAAATGATAAGATATTTGTAGTCTATGGGAGCATATATTAATGAAACTTGTAATAAAGAGAAAACATGAACTTGTTATCCTACTCGCATATTAGCCTGCATACACGTGGTTGAAGGAATGTCCACTGATATTCTAAGCTATAGACCAGAGTCCTTCCATATGAATGGCACTTGCCAAGTACGGATTTTCATTTCACCATTACTCTTCTCCATGAGTGGTGCTTATCTCATAAATATGCTTCTTTAAGCATTTATTTAAGATAATCTTCTGCCCACAGATCAGAACTGAGAGCCTCTTGGCATTACAAAGACAGAATGGCTATAGATTAAATCAGAATTCGAATACTAAAAAGAACAGACATCATATATGTGTAGAGGAGGACAAATAGTTTTCCTTCTACCCTCCTGGGTTCTTGGCTAAGACACCTCCATAATGAAAGAATAACAGGAGAAAAACAAACAGAAGTTAAACATGTATACCTCCTGTATACAAAGGAGAGACCCTGGAAAACTGAGTAACTCCTTGAAATGGCCCAAGCCATCACCTTAAATACTACCTCCAGCTAAAGACAAAAAAAGATGTTGGGGTATAGAGAGCAAGTTATGGGAGGTTTTCAGGCAAATCACAGTAACGTATGGTTGTCATGCAGATTTAAGTTTCTCTTTTCTTCACTGATAAGAGTTTCTAGAGAGTCTGTCTTCTTCCTTTCCTAGTACAGAGAGGAAGACACCCTGACAAATGGAGATTTCCCTTATTAATGTAAATGACTCTTACAAAAGGGTAACTTCTACCAGCTTAGGTCTGCTGTTCCTTAAAAATAACCATCTCAAGATAACTCTTATGCCAAAGGCATATTTTGGGGTGGCAAATTATGCTCTTCTTCACATGCATGCATTAAACTCATGGTAATGATTGACATGTTATATAACAAATGCTTTGAGAATAACAAAGACACCGATTCCAAAATTTGAAACTCTAAGGTTTGTTCATATACGGATTCATAAACATCATTGCCCTGGAGAATATGGAAAGCCTTATGAGTCAAAATCATAAAAACAGAATCAATCAATAAATATTAATTGGTGTTTTGATATTCAACATAATGTGCTAGTAATGTGAGTAAATAGTAATATAAATATCCTCTCCTCCTCTTCAGGGTCTACCTATCCTTTGGAAATACATAACATGGCATTAAAAGTAAGGTCTAGGGAAACCAGATGCAGCAGCCAGAAGTCCTGTTGCTACATACTCTAAAGAAAAGAAAATATTGGGGTGCCTGGGTGGCTCAGTCAGTTGAGCATCCAACTTCGGCTCAGGTCATGATCTCACAGTTTGTGGGTTCGAGCCCCGCATTGGGCTCTGCACTGACAGCTCAGAGCCTGGAGCTTGCTTCAGATTCTGTGTCTCCCTCTCTATCTGCCCCTCCCCCACTAGCACTCTGACTCTGTCTCTCAAAAAATGAATAAATGTTAAAAATTTTTTTTAAAGAATAGAAAATATTGTTTTGGAAGTTATGGTCAGATTCTAGACTCTTTAGCACTTCCAAAAATGGAAGAATATACAATGTGCAGAGGTGTTCCTTTGAACAAGATTTCCTATTGCTGCTATAGAAAATTACCATACACTTAGTTATTTAAAAACAATACAATACTTACTCTCCTACCGTTCTGGAGATCAGAAGCTGAACTAGATCTTACAGGCTAAAATCAAGGTGTTGTCAGGGCGAGTTTCTTCCCAAGACCTTAAGGAAGAATCCATTTCATTGCTTTTTCCAGCTTATAGAGGCCACCTTCATTCCTTGGCCCCTGACCCCTTCCTTCATCTTCAAGGTACATAACTACAACCTCTACTCTATCATCACATATTCTCTCTGATTATGACCCTCTTGCCTCTTTCTTATAAAGACCTTTGTGATCATATGGGTTTCACCTGGATAATTTAGGATAATCTTTCTATCTCAAGACCCTTAACTTAATCACATATGCAAATTTCCTATTGCCATGTAAGGTAATATATTCACAAATTCTAGGGATTAGGATGTGAACATATTTAGGGGACCACTTTTCTGTTTACCACAGTTGAGAACCCAAACACAGTATTATAAATTTTAAGTGCCTGAGCCCTACACTCTGATGATACTCAGAAGCTCTGGAAGTCATGCTTTTTGAGGGACAGTAATTTCAAAATGTTTTTCAGCAATTAATATATGCTTAACAAAAGGCTCTATGCCAGAGCTAAAATGTTGTATAGATCCAGTTCCTATTTTTCAAGACATTTTGATCTAGTTTAGGCTTCTTAAAACCTTTTGACCTGATCCATTATATAAAAGACATTCCACTTTACAATGCAGTTCACACATACATCTTGTGTGTGTGTGTCTCAAATAAAATTTCACAATACAATGATCAGCTAGTAAGAATGTATTATTTTCAATTCTACCCTTTGTATTTATTTTTTTTTAATTTTTTTTTAACATTTATTTATTTTTGAGACAGAGAGAGACAGAGCATGAACGGAGGAGGGGCAGAGAGAGAGGGAGACACAGAATCGGAAGCAGGCTCCAGGCTCCGAGCCGTCAGCCCAGAGCCCGACGCGGGGCTCCAACTCACGGACCGCAAGATCATGACCTGAGCCGAAGTCGGATGCTTAACCGACTGAACCACCCAGGCGCCCCTACCCTTTGTATTTAAAGAAAAAATGTGTTGATCACATTTAATTAAATGTGTAATTAAATGTAGAAAATCTCTACTGATTTTATAGGTACATCAGACAAACACATGTATCCAGATGTATTATTTAGTATGTAAACCTGAAAAGGTGGATAAACATTTGCAGTCAGAGCCAATAGATAGACTAATTGAAGCAAAGGAGGCAAAACCCAAAAGTATTACCCAAATGGCATGGTCAGGGAACTTCAGTCGTAGGAGTTCAAAATGGCTAGAAAATTAGGTATAATTAGAGGCTTGTCAAGGGATGAGATAGACGAGTAAGCCAGTGTAACATCCAACTGCAGGCTGCCCTAACATGGGCCTCTTTCGCATGAAGACTATTTTTAGAGTTAAAGAACAATCAAACTCCAGCAGGTTCAGGTAAAGCTCTTTATCTCCTTTTTAACTGCCTCAAGAGAATTTAGATAGGGGACCTGCTCCAGGAAGGGAGCTATCACCATTAATAACTACATTATGGTATGAACTAGGTATGCTAGACATGGAGGACCTTAGCAAGGCCATTTTGACCAAAGTTCTCTCTTTACTCCATTGTTAGAGTAGCTCACCAAACATCTGTTTATCAAACATTTACTCTTTTTCATCCTCCTATAAATCGTATTCCTTTCTTCTGAAGTCTCAGACCCCTACTGCCTTCTCCTTGGCTCAGGATGACATATATACCTCATTTTGCCTGTCTTTGGAATTTCCACATCTGTGTGGATTCCCCATGTGTACTCTATTAAATTTGATTTTTTCCCGTCAATCTGTCTCATGTCAATTTGATCTTAGTCCAACTAGAAGGACCTTGAAGGGAACAGGAATTCTTGCTTATTCCCACCCCCCCCACCCTCCTGCATAACACTCCCTCCCTCACACACCCCTTCCTCTACACACCCCCTCCTCCACACACACCCTCCCCCAGACACCCCTATCCCTCATCCTCCCTAGGAAGATAAAATAATCAAGGGCCTGTTTGAAGGCCTTTCAGCCATTTAGGCTCTACTTGGTGTGAGGTCCAGTTAGATCTAGATTGGGAATAAAATTATGAATGAAGGATAATGGAATTATCCTGGAGCTTATATTCTACTGTTTGACCTATCCTTTAAACAATGATAAGAATTTCAAGTGTTATCGTAAGGGGAAAGGTGAAGTAACTAAAACATTTTATACAGAAGAAAAACATGATGAGTTTATGCTTTTAAGAGAACTGTATTTGAGAATGAATTGAGGGTGTATAGTGGAAACATCATGTCTAGCGAGAAGTAGGACTAAAGTAGTATCTGTGGCTTAGTATCTTGGAGGGAATAGATTTCTGAAATGTTAATAAGGTAGAATTTATAGGTTTGGAGATTGAATATGAGAGTGGTAGAAAAGGAAAAATGGGGAATAATTTCTGTATTTCTAATTTTATTGACTGGATGGAAAGAAACACTATTCAAGGGAAAAGGTAATATGCGTTAAAAACAATTTTAGAATAATGGATACTAAATTCATAATGAAAAATCAAGTGGATATATATAGGAAATGAAAGAATATATAGGGCTAGGTCACAGGAAAACAGCTGGGGTTCAGTTAGTATATTGTTAGAATACAGATGGCCTTTTAACCCTTCAAGTTAAGATAAATCACCCAGGAAAGTATATAAAGTAAGGAGAGGAGAATTGATGGAGTTCTATAGACAACAGCATTTAAAAGATGATCAAAATGGGATTACACAGAGAATTTTGTAAGGGGAGTGAAACTATAATATAAAATATAGGTTTGTGATTTAAGAAATACGTTTTGAAGATATATGGAGTGTTGAAAGTGGATCTAAGAGTTCAGATAAGAAGTAAGGGTGTCAATCCAATTTGATTATCAGGATACCTCTGGTAGCATTGGTTGAAGTGATGTTTCAGAATGGTAAGGGCGGTGAACAGATTCTAGCAGACTGAGGAACGAAAAGTAAAGTACGTGATGATGACCACAGCCCATAGTTTTCATGAGCTTGCCTTTGCAGGCGGGATAAGACAGAATTGCTATCAAGGTCGCAAAGTATAGAAGGTTTTCATTTTTAGGAGGAGCAGCTTATAAACATTTTTTCTTTTGGGAAGAGAAATGTGGGGGTCAGCTTAGAGGTTTTTCAGTGAAGTGGATAAATAGGTGCCATGAGACCAAAAGGGACAAAATGTATATTGTGGCCAAAATGGCCCCTTCCCCTTCTTGTTACAGTGAATACTGTTTGTAGAGGAAAAACAACACACCCTAAATGACTTTTAAATTTTTAAAACATGAATCCAATTGATTGTTCACAGTAGAACTCGAGAGCTTTCCAAATTAATTTTTGGTTCTCTTCTTCTCACTTGTAAAACCACCAAGGGCAATTAACATAAACAGGCCAGTGATAGCCCTGACTCTGCAAGGTAATTAACACAGCAGGAAATGCATTCTGGGGCAGACAGTTCCTAGAAGAGTGGGTGGAATCTTAATAGGACATGAGAAAGAGTAAGCAAGTTAATAATTCCAGACTGTATATAGCTCTCACATCATTAAAGTCTCAAAGCTATTTTTAAAAGGCCAACAACCTGAAGAGAAATTTTTACCTTTTCTTGAGTTTCATCAGTGGCCTGGACTTTCATTATTATTGTTGTTTTGTCTGATCCTGGTGTTTATTCAGACTTTCTAAAATAGTCTAAAAAACGACCTAATTGCTAGCCTTGCATAACTTTCCAAGTTACTATTTAAGCAATAATGACCTTCAAACTGGATATTTTCTTGGCATTAATGACCAGTGAAAAGCACTGGTGGTATCAGGTGAAGCTAGGGGCCTTTAATCGAGCCTGTCGTTAATGGCCAGAAAATGCCTGACTGGGAGGTCATTAGTGTGATTATAAATCATAACAATGCAAAGAAAAAGGCAAAGTGTTCAAAAGTTACAAGTTGAACATCAAGTTGCCATGGATACTGTATTTTCCTAGATACTGCAACCCAGACTATTAACCAAAGAAATACAATTCTCAATTCTTATTATTCCATTTAGGGTTATAATTGCTGTCTGGATACAAATATTGGTCCACAGAATCTGCACAACTAACGTTCCTAGTATAAAGGAAAGAAGAACCTTTGGATGAAAAGGAGGCTAGGCAGGTTTTTCATTCCAATTTCTGCTATTACAGTTATGGTGGGATGAACTAGTTGAGTATCTTCTTATGTTTACAGGTATCCAGAGAAGGAAAGTACAGACATCTTAAGTAGGGGTAAATCCAGTTTTTGTAGCGTCTGAGGCTCACAGACTTCTTAGATTTCTTTGAAAAAAAGAGAAATCCCAAATTACTAATATAAAATATCCATTTCACAAGCGCTCTTGACACAAAGGGAAATGTGACAGAGGCAAGTATTCTACTGACTGCAATTAAAATGTCTTATTCTTGCAAAATTTACAAAATTATATGACCATATAACATAGCGCAAGAGTCCTACCCAATGCATAGTTGAATCTTTCCAATCTGAAGTTTGATTTGCTTCACAGTGAATTCTCTCCTAATCTGTTAAGAATCCTAGAAGTTTATAAATGAGTCAGAGAAAGACAAATACCATATGATCTCACTCATATGAGGAATTTTAGAAACAAAACAAATGAGCAAAGGAAAAAAGAGAGAGAGAGAGAAACCAAGAAATAGACTCTTAACTATAGAGAACACACTGAGTGATAATCTTTGGGAATTTTTGAGCGACCGGTGAGACAGAACCAAAGAGAATATATTTACATGAAGCTTCTTGAGGGAATAAAGCATTATGGAGAAAAGAGATCAACTAATTGTCATTTTTAAAAAACAGATTGTGTGATGGGAACTGTTAAACTCAATTCCTTCTCCCTTTCTTTCAAAATGAATTGTGCCTGGAACACCTCCTACTAAATATAACTGCACGTCCTAGACTTCTCTTGCAGATAGGTGTTGTTCTGATTGCTGGGGGTCAAGGGCAAAGAAGAAATATACAATTTATCTTTTAATTTCAATGCATTATGACATGCCAGTATAACTGCTTTATTTGAAAGAAGATAGTCTGGGCACTTCTACTAAATATTTAAAGACTATTTAATATTTAAAATTGCTAATCAATAGATGTTTTCCTTGACCATTTCAAAATATATTAGTAACTGATTGAAATCTTAGAGTATGTGAGTAATAATGTCTCAGAGAAGGTCAGTTGTAAAGGCACGAGTATCTCATAAAAACCAACCTGTGATACCACAAAGTATTAAATCTGTTTTTATTAACTTTTTGAAGATGCTGGTTCAGTTTTTAGTGTAACACACTGGTCCTATTACAATTTATTAATAAAAGGAGTAAATGAGCTGGGAATATTTACAAGTAACATTATCAAATCATCTCTTTTTGCAGTCAGGTATAAAAGATATATGTATGATCATTTCACTTTATCCCCAGAATTATTTTATTTTATCATATAAACACCGTGTGTGTTGCATTGATTTGCACTTCTCGACCAAAATTGAATTTGTTTGAACACCATTTCTTCTTTGAATAAATTTCGGTATTGACTTTGAGGGAAAAAAGTCGATAACTGCATAATATACCTCCAACCATAGAAACCAAGTATTTAGACTCCTATCTGTCAGCTGCACATCATGGGTCTGGCATGGATGCCCATGAGATTGGCAGTTCTGTGGGGCTCGTCTAAAGAGAAATGGGTTATGTAGACTTATGAAAAATCGCAGAAGAAATAAGAATTAAAGGATGAAAGCTGATTCTCAGATGCCTGAGTAGATCTAATGACTAAAGAAACAGAATCGTGATCTCCAAAACGAAGGACCTGACAAATGTCAAATTTTGACTCCCATCTCTGCTGCAGGCTGCTTCCCTTGGGCTTGAAACTGGACCGTTTCTGAATGTGACTTTTTCTGAGACCAGATTTTTAGGACAATTATTACCTTGTACCTTCTCAGTTTTACATCCCAATCCAACGTATTCTCTATTCCACAAAGTCTTTTCAGATAGGAGCTAACAACCACTGAGCTCGGATCAAAAAGAATATTTTTCACCCACCAATTCATCAGACTTAAAAGTCAAGTCTTATACAAAATAGTTTCTCTGGACATGATGTTCTTTACTTATTTGGGGCTACTGTAAAACTAGAACTGGTTCCTGGTGATATGAAGTGGTTACTTTTGATCACTGTTGCTTAAATTACAATGGCATTTTCTAAAGTTGCAACTCCAAGGATACTAACCTATGATTGCTGGGTTCTGTCTGAGAAAGCACCACACAGGACATCAATAGAAGTAAACACACAGAGGCTAGTTAATGCAGAGGGTGATCAGCCGCCTTGGCACCCTAAGGATCTGGGTTTAGAACCAGCTGAGCTCATTGCTTCAAGGAGTCTAAGGTCAGTCCCTGTCTGTTTTCTGCACATTGAAAACCATGCCACTATTCAGCATAATTGACAAGTAACTTCTCCAAGGGGACTGTGCACTAAAATAGTTTTCTCTCCATTTTTAAAAAACAATATCCAAACACCCACACAGTTCTGATAGCTTTTAGGTGCTGCCTGTATAATAAAATCTCTGAATTTTATTTCAAGCTGACTTGGCGTCTTATACTTTTCCACAGCACTCAAAACAATTAAAAATACTCAACATGTTTATGATACTGTATCTGATGATTTGTGAACACTCAGACCTTGAACACTTTGTCTTGGGGCCCTTAACACATGATGTTGATACCAAATGATAAAATTATCTTTTAGTTGTGAAATCGTTGGAACTTGGTAAGAAATATGTGTATACTATTTGTATGATGCTATAAGAAAACTGAGATGTTGAAAATAAGAATACTAACATACCTCCAAAATGACAGTGCACAGTATAACGTACATATTTGGACTGAAAGAATTTAGATGCTTAATGTTGGAATACACTGAGCAACCGATCCAGCCTTCCATAATGGTAATTGCAACAACTATATTTTCCTAAATATAATTACTTCAGACTTTTTTTGGAGTATACTCTATACCTGTGTCTATTATTTAAGAGTCAATGCTTCAATAATTTGTCTTGGGGGCTTTTCTTTAATGACAATATTTCACTGATAATAGTTCATCATTCACTTCATGCCCTTATGAAAGTTTTTTATTATTTCCACTTTTTTAGTCCTTTCTTTAAAGCCTCTCTTTACCACTCACCATGTATGTCTTCATCTGCATTTCAACTTGTCCTTATACTCGAATAGTGAAATACACTACATGGTCTTAATAAATAACAGCCACAAACAAGGCTTCTTGTGATTTCAAGCCGTGACACGCTATCTGACTCATGCAGAGCTTGGGACAGGGTTTCTCAAATTCGGCACCATTGACATTTTACATTGACTAAGTCTTTGCTGGAGGGGGCTGTTCTGTGCGTTGTAGGAGGCTAATCAGTATCCTCGGTCTTAACCCTCTCGATCCAGGATGGAGGAGCAGTCCTCCCCCATATGGCAGCCAGAAATGTCTCTAGATAAATGTTCTCTGGGGAAAAAAAAAAAAATGCTGTTCTTTGTGTTAATGACTTCCCCCGGCCTTGCCTAGCTGCATGTTACTGTCCATGCATTATGGAATCACCGTGAAGAGTCACCTCCTCCTTGAAGCCTTAGTTGGATCACCCAAGAGAAGATAAAGGCTTCTCTTACTTACTCTGTTTTCATTAGAATGGCTTCGTATCTCTTCATAGGTCAAAATTCTTTGCCAAATACATTTGTCATTTTCTACTTGTAATAATAATCTTCCTCCATTTTATTTTATGCTCTTTTGATGAAAACTTCAGTGTAAGTATGTTGCTTTTCACATGATAGATCCCCACATTGTACCATAATTCCTGGCACATAATAGAATCAATAAATGTTTATGGGAAAAAATAACGAAATAAATGACGAAAGAACAGGTATGGGAAGTTTATAATAAGACAACTCATAAATATATTTTGACCTTTGTTCGAAACACTTGGTTTGAAAGAAATATTTCTTAAAATAATTTTCCCAAATTCTACTCTAAGGGGATTTTCACGTCATGTGGGAAATTTACTGGGTTGAGTTAAGTATAGGGGTATAAAAAGTCATTAAAATTTTTGCAAATGGAAAAAGGATCCTATACATCAAATTTTTAAAGTACTATTTGATGAGACCGTCACACAAAAGACACTGGTAGCTGATAGGAGCCTACAGTTAGCTCCTTTATTCTCCAAAGCTGAGGTGCTAATTCATATTTGTCAGTGATGATAAAATGCAAATTTTTGAACAGAAATATTTTCTTTCTTACTATTTTCACATAAACATTGATCAAGTGTTTTGGAGATAATTTTCCTCTTCAATTTCAAAATTTCAGTGCTTTTTCAATTTAATTTGATATATCATGGTAGTAGGCTAAATAAAAAGCCTGCCCCCGAAATGTCTACATCCTAATCCCTGGAATTTGTGAATATGTTACCTTATATGGCAAAAGGGACTTTGAGGATATCACTAAGTTAAAGATCTTGAGAAGGGAAAAGTAGCCTGGATTATCGAGGTGGGTTCTATGTGAATATAGAGGGCCTGATGAGAGGTAGGCAGGGGATCAGAGAAACAGAAGGCAATAGAACATGGAAGCAGAGGAAGATTTGAAAATACTAAGCTGCTAGCTTTGAAGATGGCCATGAGCCAAGGATGCTGGTGGCCCTAGAAGCTGGAAAAGGCAAGAAACGTAAGCATGCTGACACCTTGATGATAAGCAGTGAAACTGATTTCAGATTTCCAGCTTCCGAAACTGCCAGACAATACATTTGTATTATTTTGAGCCCCTGAGTTTGTGGTGACTTGACACAGTAGCATTAGAAAACTAATACAATTAGGGGAGGATGGGTGATTGAGGAGGGCACCTTTTGGGATGAGCACTGGGTGTTGTATGGAAACCAATTTGACAATAAATTTCATATTAAAAAAAAAGAAAACTAATACAATTATTGAGAATTTTTATTTTATTTTATTATTTTATTTTGTTTCTTAAATATGAATTTTATTGTCAAATTGGTTTCCATACAACACCCAGTGCTCCTCTCAATAGTTGCCCTCCTCAATGCCCATCACCCACTTTCCCCTCCCTCGTACCCCCAACAACCTTCAGTTTGTTCTCAGTATTTAAAAGTCTCTTATGGTTTGCCTCCCTCCCTCTCTAACTTTTTTTCTCCCCTTCCCCTCCCCCATGGTCTTCTGTTAAGTTTCTCAGGATGCACATAAGAGTGAAAACATATGGTGTCTGTCTTTCTCTGTATGACTTATTTCACTTAGCATAACACTCTCCAGTTCCATCCACATTGCTACAAAAGGCCAGATTTCATTCTTTCTCATTGCCAAGTAGTATTCCATTGCATGTATAAACCACATCTTTATCCATTCGTCAGTTGATGGACATTTAGACTCTTTCCATAATTCGGCTATTGTTGAAAGTGCTGCTATAAACATTGGGGTACAAGTGCCCCTATGCATCATCACTCCTGTATCCCTTGGGTAAATCCCTAGCAGTGCTATTGCTGGGTCATAGGGTATATTATCTATTTTTAATTTTTTGAGGAACCTCCACACTGTTTTCCAGAGCAGCTGCACCAGTTTGCATTCCCACCAACAGTGCAAGAGGGCTCCCGTTTCATCATGAGAATTTTAACTGATTCTTGGTAAGAAGTGTTTATTGAATGTGTTACTATATATGTCTGTATATCATTCTTCCATTTTCCAGCAGTAAATTCTGTTCAGTGTTATATAAAATTGTATGAATATGCTAAAAATATTCATTTATCCATTCTATAAGTAAAGTACCCTTGGGTTGTTGTCAGGGTTCAGTTATTCCAGCAATGGTGCTGTGAACATTCTTATACGTGGATCCTGATGCACATGTGCAAGAATTTCCATCTGCGCCAGAGCTGTACTCTCATAATCTGTCTGAAGAATAAAAGCTTTATGTATATAAAAGGAGACTTGTTATGAGAAATTGGCTCATGAGATTATGGATGCTGAGAAATCCCACAATCTGCCATCTGCAGACTAAAGATTCAAGAAAGCAGGTGGTGTATAAATCAGTGCTAATCCAAAGACCTGTGAGCCAGGGAAGCCAACGTCTGCATTCGTGTGAATCACCCCCGTCAAAGGGTAGGAGATGAGATAGGGTGTCTCAGCTCAAGCAGAGAAACAACAAAAAAGGGGCAAATCCTTTCACTTTTTGTTCTACTGAGACACTCATTGGATTGGATGATGACCACCCACACTGGGAGGGCAGTCTACTTAGCTGAGTCTACTGAGTGACATGCTAATCTCATCTAGAAACATCCGTACAGCCCCACTCAGAAATAATATTTAACCTGGGTTACCCCATGGCCAGTAGAGTTGACGCTCAAAATTAACCATCACATGGAGTTTCAATGCATCTATATAATGAAATGGAAACAACTGACATCTTTATAACACTGAATATTTGGATCCTCTCTACTCTGCCTAATAATCTTTTATCATTTTCTAAAAAGAACTTGCACGTGTTTTGTTAGATTTAGTCTTAGGTAATTTTTTTAATACACTTTGATTTTTTTTTTTTGTTATTTATTTATTTATTTATTATTATTTTTTTTTTTCTACGTTTATTTATTTTTGGGACAGAGAGAGACAGAGCATGAACGGGGGAGGGGCAGAGAGAGAGGGAGACACAGAATAGGAAACAGGCTCCAGGCTCTGAGCCATCAGCCCAGAGCCTGACGCAGGGCTCGAACTCACGGACTGCGAGATCGTGACCTGGCTGAAGTCGGACGCCCAACCGACTGCGCCACCCAGGCGCCCCTTTTGTTATTTATTTTTGAGAGAGAGAGAGGGAGTGTGTGAATGGGAGAGAGGCAAAGAGAGAGGGAGACACAGAATCTGAAGCAGGCTCCAGGCTCTGAGCTGTCAGCACAGAGCCCGACATGGGGCTCGAACCCATGAAATGGGAGATCATGACCTGAGCCGAAGTCAGACACAACCGACTGAGCCACCCAGAAGTCCCAGGTAATTTTTAATTTTGATGTAATAGTGTATTTTTTCCTAACTTTGTTCCTGGCACTTGGAAATACAATGGCATTTGAAACCAGTAACCTAGACAAAGTTTCATATAAATTCTGATAATTTGCTACCAGTTTATTTAGGAGTTTCTATATCCACAACGATATAATCTGCCATCCTTTTTCCTTTCTTCTTCTTGCCTTAATAAGCTGGCTAAGAATGGAAGTGGTGATAACTGGAAATCTTATCTCGCATCTGATCTCAAAGGGAAAATCATTGAACACTCAATTTACCCATGATTGTGTTGAAATGGCTTTTGTTTTATTTTAATCTGAATACAGAGCAAACAGTATTTTCTAACAGGTTTGATGTGGCAGTAGGTGAAAGAAAAAAATCTAAGAAAATATGACTTCAGCTTGGTGGAATGCAAGTACTAGGCTAGAGATACAGGAGGAAGTTAGAAACTCAAGAGCCCTATGTTGGGAATGTTAAGTTTGAAATGTATAGTAGATTGGCAGGTGGACATGTAGAGTGATCAGTTAAATATATAAGCATTTATTTGAGTGGAAATGAACAATTAAGAAAAAGAAGTCAATCACTAATGGTTAAAGGCTATTCAAAGTTATAAGACTGCGAAAAATACCAAGGCATAAATAATTGATCAAGAAAAAGTTGAAAGAAGTTTGCCCACTCCATTATTAGGAGTTAGAGGTGATGAAGAGAAGCAGGAATCCTGGAAGGAGTGGCCAGGGAGTAGGATGCAAACCAGAAGAATGAAGAAAGTATCTCTGAAACCAAGAGTAGAAAATATTTCAAGAAGAAGGAAATTTGCTTAATCTCCAATTATTACTACGCAAAGAAGGCTTCAAGAGACATTCTTATATCCATATCATAGCTAACCTGTAATCGTTTTTTTTTTTGGTAGACTAAAATCCTAGAAATAGAATTTTGAGGAAAAAGCTATGTTGGTTTAAAATGTTGATAGGTATTATAGCTACCAAAAATAAATCATTCAAATTTACATTTCTGTCCCTAGTATAAAAGAGTACACCTGAGAAAATGCACACCTTGTCTCGGATGCCTTTCAATAAGCGATACTTGGGAGGTAATGAGATAGGCCCTGAGGTGATTTGCCCATTTACAAACTCTGGTTAGCTGATACCTCTGTCTTTCAATTGAGCCAAAAGCTGCAAAACACCATTAAACAGTCAATTCCAAAACCCACCATATAACCAGCCACGTAGTTGGCTCTCAGTGAAAGAGAAGTTTCTTATAGTAAGCAAAAGAATAATATTGGAAGCAAACTGGTGGAGGGTTATTATGATTATCTAAGACATCACACATGGTTAAGAGAGCTACCGATAAATCACATCCACTTCCAAAGCTACGTGTTTATGTATCTTTAGACATCTAATGATCACTTCCACCATTTTTATTTTATCCACATATGACCTGTACTTCTAGCAATTTAATATGTTAAAAATCAATTCACTTTGTCTTTTGCTTAAATCTACTTTAGAAGGAAAATGTCCATCACTATTGCAAATGGAGAGAAAGTATCACTTTTCATTAAAGGTTACTGCAATAAATAGAATCAATACAAACAGTGTTATTAAATTTAAGGTTGATGCTATTGCTTGCCAAAGGCTTTGAACCTATGGCCCATAAAAAGAAAATTACCAAGGTTAGGGGAGAGCTAAAGATATTTGTTTCTACATAATATTCTTATAGAATTGTTAAGGCATGAATTGAAAAGTTAAAGTCTGAATTATCACTTGTCACAGATTGCACATTTTATACAGAGCAGGATCCCAGTCCATTAGCAAAAGAAAAATAAATCTTAGCTATTATTTTTCCACTAGAATTGTAATTGCTGTTGGATATTAATGTTAGAGCACAGAACTTGAAGCGAGCATCAGTGTCCATCTCCCAAAACTGCAATAACAAGAATTTTGGCCTAAAAAGAGCCCTGGTAGCCTGGTATTTTTAACTCTCCTAATTCCTTTTTTCTAGGAACGGTGACTTATAACCATGTTATGGTCAACAGTTTCCAGTGAAGGACTTTTTAAAGATTGAGTTTGCATAAATAATTTAAAAATGTTTTTACAGGTGAGAAAAGAATCCAGAAATCATTCAGGGCAATAACTTCACTTTTCAGAAGAGGAGACTAAATCTGTGGACGTGTTGGTGGACGTCTAGGGGAACAGCCACGCACAATGCGGTCAGACTGCAAATCTGTTCAGAGTTAACACTTCATGGACACAGAACTCTCCCTTCTAACAAGCTTTTTGTCAATTTTGCCTTTATTTCAAAGTATTAGAAAAACCTACTAGCTTTAATTGCTTTAAAAGGGAACATGCAGATAATTATATCCTTGCACCAATTATGGAGTATTTGCCCAAGTGGGGAAGTTTAAAAGATGGGGACGGTAGCCATATTAGAACACACGAAACAGATGCAGTGACACATTAAGAGCCTAGGAAGAACTTCACAAAGATGCAAATATTTTCCATGATGTGTTTACACACCAAGATGTTCTGTCACACCCAAATATACTGGCTGATTGTTCCAGGAACAGATTTCACGTATGTCTGTATGTATTAACTGCGTAGACGAGATAAGCAAAAAAAGAAAATACTCTCATTATTATGAGTTATTCGTTCTTTTATATAATAGATATGCATGGAGTGCTCATTATGTTCCAAGCTCTCCTTTTAGGTGCTAAGTAGATTGTGTTTCACTGTTCGAACCAGAAAGGTCAGTGAGTAAATCAGCGTTGGCTATTAATTTCACCTTTTGGCAATTCACGAAAGAATTGTCTAAACCACTGTAATCATTTATAGAGTCGATAAATGAATTGGTACATGCTTGAGTTGTCAATGACACTTGGAAGACAAGGAACTGGAAAGGGCACAGTATCGTATAAAGGAACTTCGGTTAAAGTCCGGTAACACTCCTACCTTCCATACTACATTTTCTGTTTGTTTGTTTGTTTCACCTTAACCTTGTGCCTAGTTGAGAAATAGCTTTTGCTAGGATGAAGTTGCATTAGCCATTATGACTTCTGCCTCCAGCTAGTCCCATAAATCTTTCACATTTCACGCGTAGTAAATGCAACTAAAACTCAGTAAACAAAACAATGCCCGTGAGAATTGTTTGTTTTGTAACTTTAAGCATAAAAATGTCCTTTTTGAAGACTGACCTATTTTTACAAGGGTAAGAATATGTGGTCTTCACATTTAATGCGGCAAACAAATCTCTACATTCCCCTGCTAGAGAGAATCAGCATTTTAACACTGATGAAGCTGTGTGCTGAGATGCAATCTTCCTCTGATAACTACTCTGTCTGGATACTATTTGTGTTTTATTTACAGTTGCACTATCTATTCTAAGTGAATAGTTTTGCTCCGGAACACAAATGTAATAAAAATAGAGGGATCTCAATTTTCTTCTTGCATCCATCTACATTTTCTGTTGCTCTTCAGTTTTCAATTAAAAGTTAATTTATTTGTAGACAATTTTAAAAGTTTTTAGTAAATTCATTCCTGAGGAAAATAGCACAGAACTGCCAACTGAAGTTATAAATAGTACAGAAAACAAACATGATACAAAATAAAAATCGATTTACTAAAAACATCAAGAATTGACTACAGATATATCAACTTTTATTTAGAATCAGAGTTACACATGACCAGCCAGTTGTGTGTGTGTGTGTGTGTGCGTGTGCGCAAGTGTGTGTTTTCACTGAAAACTCCTTAAGGCAGGAAACCAAAAGAGAGCTGAGAAACACTAAGCGAAGACTTTCACTGAGGTTTTTCCTATCAGTGAAAAATAATTTATTACTCTTATTTGTTTGGGGGGGCGAGTCAAACAGTTAGAAAGATCTATCGAGGGGGAGCCTGCATGGCTCATTCGGTTAAGAATCCAACTCTTGGGGCGCCTGGGTGGCGCAGTCGGTTAAGCGTCCGACTTCAGCCAGGTCACGATCTCGCGGTCTGTGAGTTCGAGCCCCGCGTCAGGCTCTGGGCTGATGGCTCGGAGCCTGGAGCCTGTTTCCGATTCTGTGTCTCCCTCTCTCTCTGCCCCTCCCCCGTTCATGCTCTGTCTCTGTCTGTCCCATAAATAAATAAAAACATTGAAAAAAAAAATTAAAAAAAAAAAAAAAAAAAGAATCCAACTCTTGATTTCAGCTCAGGTCATGATCTCGCACTTCATGAGATGAGCCCTGGGTCCAGCTTGGCGCTGACAGCAAGGATTCTCTCTCTCACGCTCTCTCTCTCTATCTCTCAAAATAAATAAATATTAAAAAAGAAAGATTTAGGATGCCTGGATGGATCAGTTGATTGAGTGTCCAACTTCGGCTTAGGTCATGATCTCGCAGTTCACGAGTTTGAGCCCCACATCGGTCTCTGTGCTGAAAGCTCAGAGCCTAGAGGCTGCTTCAGATTCTGTGTCTCCCTCTCTCTCTGCCCCTCCCCCACTCACGTTCTATCTCTTTCTCTCTTTCAAAAGTAAATAAAACATTAAAAAAAATTTTAAAGAGATTTATTGAGTACCTATTATTTATTATAAAATTTGATTCAGGAAAGATATCAGGATTCTTATCTTCATGTTGTGAATGCTCACAAGTCAGTCTCATTATTTATTAATAAATCCTATATATATTCAGAAATTCATGACTACAGTCTGAAAAATATATTCTACTTTATGATATTAACCACATTCATACATATAATGTATCAATAGATTAATTGTGTGAGCATAATGAATACATATGTACATATATAGATACTACTAATGATTTTAATGGAAGTTACATCAGGAATGTTTTTCCTTCTTCACATTTTTTTATTTGCCAATTTTAAACAATGCAAATTTTAAACTCTTATTATACTAATATATATTTTATACTTCTTTATTTTCTTTTATGAAGGAGCATAATTTAACTCATAAAAGCGAGCAATTTGTTTCAAAAGGCAAGATTAAAGATCCAATTTAATATGTATTTATAGACTGCCTTGATACTATTCAAATACAGAAGACTATGTAAAGTGAGAGAATCATAATCCCAGCTGGTGATTCTTTTCTTTGTTATTTTTTTTTCAAGTCCAAGCATATCAAATATTACATCGCCATTGTACATGGCAATGCATGAGGCCTGGGTTTCTTCTAGTGGTTTTGTCATAAACTCTTTGGTTTGATTTATACAACCAGTCAGATGATAGAAATCTCCTAGCTACAGTGAGATTTAGCACTTTTTTAACTAAAAGAACTTTGATCATTTTCTCCTTTTAGAAAACACATTTTATTCCCCTGACATTTCTGACATCCTATGTCTTCTATTTTTGTGCTGGAATTCTGTTTCTAAGGCTCTGTTCATTAAACATGGGAGCTTCTTGGGGCTTTGTCCTTAGTCCTTTCCTTTTATATCTCTATTTTCCTAAGAAATATTCCTCTTCTTCCAGAGTCTGGAACACTATTACATTCCCTAATCTATCTCTGCAGTTCAGACTGTCTTTGGTACAGCTGTCTTCAAACAGTCTACTTAAAAATCTCATAGAAATCTCAAAAGAACATCCTCAAAATTTATGTCTTCTGCAACTTTGCTAAACCTCCATTCACCTAGTTTTGCAAGATATAATCCCATTAGTTATCCTTGGCTCCTGACAAAATATCCCTCACTCAGCCTTGTTTGGATCCCTTCAGTCCTACTTCCCCAAGGATCCTCAATCCTTCTGCTATTCCCGATCCTCATTGCCACACCCCAAGTCCAACTTCAATGCTTCCTTTGCTAGACTGCACAGACTGATACCTTCACAGCCACCCATCTTCTTGCGTCTACTTTCCCATCCTCACATATTGAATCACCACAATAATGCTAAAACTATCTTTTTCAGTTGCAAAATAATCTCGTAATTTCCCCGATACAAACTAACCAATGACTTTCCATTGCCTTGAAATAAATTCTGGAATCTTTAACACGGATTATTATCATCTGTATGGTACAGATTCTATGTCCCTCTCCAGGCTCATCTTTTAGCCTTCTATATATTGCTTTCTCCACTGGAGCTTTACTGGGTTTTCCCAGTTTCTTGAACATCCCAGACTACCGGAAGCTCCCAGGTTTTTATACCTGTCAGTGTTTTTCCTCCTGGCTAAAAACTTATCTTCTATTTATTTAGCTAACTCACACTCATTTGATAGAGTTCAAGTATTTATTTGCTTATTCATGCAAAAATTGTTGAGCTTCTTTATGTATCACACACAATAATAGAGGTTGGGAAAACAACTCAGCAAAGAAAACAAGGTGTCTTTTCTCCACCCACAAGCCTAGGTTATTAAAACCATATTCATAAAATGTCATGAATATTTTCACAGCTTAAGATAATTTAATTAATTATATTATTTTATTTATCTTATTTTATCTATTTGTCCTATTATTTATTTAATATAGGTCTTTTCCACCAAATGGTGTACTCCAAACAAATATTCAATTGTTTAGTATATATTCAATTAATATTTTTCTAACTGACTTTTACATACTAAAGAAAAATCTGCAGGATGATTTCCAAACTCCCTGCCATTGTGTTTAATGCCACTAAAGTCCTGTCCGTAACGTCTCACCTTTCTACTAAAACTCCCCACATTCTAGCCATAAATTACATGTCTTACACCACTTTGTGTTTCTTATTTCCAGCCTTTACACAAACCATTTCCTTTATCTTGAATGCCCCTTACTGACTTAATTTACTTGAATTTTTACTTTGAGTCTCGACTTTGTGAGTACATTTATAAAGCAAACCATACAATGTGAATCTAAATATCTGTTTGAGAAACTATGGATACAGATGCTAATTCTGAACATTTGACTGTAAGAGAAGAGGCCACATATCTCTTGATATTTGCATCATCTCCTAGTACATGGCAGATGAAGTAGATGACAAAGATTGCACTTGACATTGCCAAAGAATGAAAAGAGAGTTCCTGACCTCAAAAAATCCAGTAGAGTGGAAGAGATAGAGTGGCTAATATGTATGATTATGGTCATGTAAAAAAGTGACACATGTTAAAGGAAATACAAGAAAAAGGAAATGAAACACATACATTTTTCTGGGTTATTAAAGAAAGTTTTGTGAAAGTAACAGTTTCATAAAAGTGACTCCATTAGGTAAATAAAATGCATGTGAGAGTGGTAGAAGGTGAAGAATAGAGGTGAATAAACAAATAAATAAGTAAATTCCCAATAGTGACTTTGGGTTGGGTAAATTGGGAGGAGAAAATTTCTGAAAGAAGCATATTTGTAGAAAACACATTTGCATATTCGCACACACACACACACACACACACACACACAATTTGTACTTCGTTTTCTGGGGCCTGAAGCTTGTATAGTTATGGAGGCCACCTTTCAAAGATAGAATGCAAAATCACAAATACAATGTTTAGGTATAAACCAAATATTCATTAGGATGAAAAAAGAGATTATACAATTTACAAAATGCTACAAATGTCACCAAATTTAGAAAATAACAGGATTTAAAAAAAAATTATTCATAGGGCACAGTTTACACAAACAAAAATATGCAAATTTAATATAGAGTTTACTGAGTTTTGACATACATACAAACTTAAGTAATTAGCAATCCAGTCAAGATATAGAACATTGCCATTAGCCCTAAGTTCCTTTATACCCCTTTCCAGTCAATTACCACTCCCAAAGGCAATCTCTGTTCCAATTTTTGTGGTCATAGATTTACTCTCTTGCTTAATCTTGAGTTTCACCAAGGGCATAATTCAGTATGAACTTTTTAAGTACATGGATGATCTCTTGCTGGAAATAATAATTTGGAAATTCATCCATATTGTTGCATGTATCAGTAGTTTGTTTTTAAAGCTGTGTTGTATTTCATTGTGATAATGTGCCACAGATTTCTTATAAATTCTCTTATTAAGGAACATTTAAATTGCTTCCAGTTTAGGGTATTATGAGTTAAGACGCTATGAACATTTACACACTATGTATGCAGTTTTTATGTAGACACAAGTTTTCATTTAACATGAGTAAAAACCCAGGAGAGAAAGGAATGAGTCATGGGGCCAGTTTATGTTTAAGTATTTGAAAACCTGTCACACTGGTTTCTGAAATAGTCATGTTAATTTACATTCCCAATGGAAAATGGGGAGTTCCAGTTTTTCTGAATCCTTAGTCTGCTTTTAAATGTGAAATAGTACTTAAGTTTGCTTTAATTTACATTTCCATGAAATTTATGGATGCAGCCAATCTGTGCATAAAAAGATGCTCAACCTCAATAGATATCAGAAAAATGCAGAACATTTTTTTTAATACTTTTATTTTTTATTTTATTTTAGAGACAGAGAGAGAGAGAGAGAGAGAGAGAGGGCAGAAGCTGGAGAGGGGCAGATAGAGAGGGGGACCAAGGATCCCAAGAAGGTTCCTGCTGACAACAGAGAGCCTGATGCAGGGCTGGAACTCAGGAATCCATGAGAGCCAAAAGTCCAAGTTCAAATAACTGAGTTACCCAGGTGCCCCAAGAAAAATGCAGAACATTTTAATTTTGGTAAAATTAAACTGATAATTTTTTTTCATTTTTAGTGCTTTTTTTGCACTGTTAAAGAAAACTTTTCCTACACTGAGATTGGTTATTCATTCTCCCAGTGTGGGGATATTTGGATTGTTTTTATTTTGGGGACACTATCAGAAATGCTATAAACATTAGTACATGGTTGTAAAGATTTTCATACATTTGTACATTCAAATACAAGTCTTTGACGGGACGTAATTATTCATTTACATTCATTACATTTCATTCCAGGGAAGACTACACTTCACCAAACTACTTTTTTGTGTGTTAAGTATCTGTTCACATTCCCTTTTTTTTTTTTTTTAATTTTTTTTTTTCAACGTTTATTTATTTTTGGGACAGAGAGAGACAGAGCATGAACGGGGGAGGGGCAGAGAGAGAGGGAGACACAGAATCGGAAACAGGCTCCAGGCTCTGAGCCATCAGCCCGGAGCCCGACACGGGGCTCGAACTCAGGGACCGCGAGATCGTGACCTGGCTGAAGTCGGACGCTTAACCGACTGCGCCACCCAGGCGCCCCTCACATTCCCTTTTAAATTGGGTTGTTGGTCTATTGATTTCTATATAATCTTTATGTATTATGGAATAAAATCCTTTTTGAGGTATGTGTATTGAGAACATGTTCCCTAAGTCTATGCCTTGGTTTTTTTCATATTCTTATCAGTGTTTTTGATGAGCAAAATATTTATTTTGGTGGAAATCAAGTTTTCTATTTTCTCCTTTATATCTGATGACTTTTCATCATATCAAAGATATCCTTTATATCTGTGACTTTTTATCACATTTTCCCAGCAATAAGATTAAGCAAATATTTTTCTATGATTTCTATGATTTCTATGCATTTAGATTTAATGTTTATGTCTACGATCCCTCTTAGATATTTGTATATGTTGTAAGGTAAGGCATTTGTGTATGTTGTAAGGTAAGGTAAGTGTAAGGTCAGTTGTAAGGTAAAATTTTTTTCCCATATGCATATATAGAGGTTCAAGCATATTTTGTTCAAAAAAATTGTCCATTCACTCTCATTGGAATACCTTGGAGCATTTGCCAAAAATCAATTTTCTATATATATGTAGAAGGTCATGTCTGGACTTGTTATCCTAATTGATCTATTTATCTATTAACCTATACAACATTGACTTAGTTATAGTAAGTAGTAAGTTTCTTTGTTTTGTTGTGTTTTAGTAAACAACTTTAACTATATTAGGCAAAATATGCTCTATTAAAAAAGATTTTCAGGAAACTCTAAGAAAAACACCTATATTGAAAAAACTACTATCTTTATAAGAAAAATTGGTTAATATTGACCACTTTTATTCTCACCAGCAATGTAGGAATGGTCCAGGTTTTCAACATCCTTACAGCATTTGCTTTTCTCATTATTTCTTTGTAGCCATTATAAATAAGTTCTTGATTACTTTTCATTGTGGTTTTAATTTGCATTTTCCTAATGGTTAATGATACTAAATATTTTTTATGTGTTTATTTACATGTCCATATCATTTTCAATGAAATGCTGTTCGAATATTTTGCTCACTAATAGGTTTATTTAGTTGTCTTACTATTGAGTTTTGAGAGTTCTTTCTTTCCTAATACTAGCACTGTCAGATATGTGGTTTGCAAATATTTTCTCTGTCTGTAGCTTGTATTTTTATCCTCTTTACAAGGGTGTCAAGTTTAAAAACTTTGTCTAGTCCTAGATTCTGAATGTTTTTCCTGATTTTTTTTCCTAAAATGTTCATAGTTTCTCATTTTACATTTAAGTTTATGATCAATTTTTTTTTACATTTTTTCAATGTTTATTTATTTTTGAGAGAGAGAGAGGGACAGAGTGAGAGCAGGGGAAGGGCAGAGAGAGAGGGAGACACAGAATTCAAAAGCAGGCTCCGGGCTCTGAGCTGTCAGAACAGAGCCCAAAGCGGGGCTTGAACCCACCAACCGCGAGATCATGACCTGAACTTGATATGCCCTGATGCGAGAGACCCGCCCCCCGGAAAACAAACCATCAGAGTCCAGAGTCAAAGCCAAGCGGCAAGGGACGTTTATTGCAGGTTTGAACCCGGTCTACCGCGCACTCGTTGCCGGTGACGCTAAGAGGCCCCAAGCGAGGATCTTACAGCTTCTTTTATAGACAGGCACAAACAAGTTAGGGATTTTTTTGTGGTTACAGAGCTGTTATTGGTTGACATTTAAATTTGAACACTCAGCAGAACTTGATTGGTTCCTGCCTTTAAGTCAGACCACAATCGGGCATGCCCTGGCTGGTTCCGGAACGGGGGGGGGGGGGGGGGGGGGGGTCTTTGCAGTTGTGAGTACACCTGGTAATTTTTCTTAGTCTCTCAAACCAAAGTCGAACCCATAACCAACTGAGCCACCCAGGCGTCCTACTTCATGATCCATTTTGAATTAAGGTCTGAGGTTTATATTGAGGCTTATTATAAAAACATTCATTTTGTCTATGAAGTTCTAATGGCTCCATTTGTTAAAACAGCTATTCTTCCTCCATTAAATTGTTTTTCCTTTGTTGTCAAAATCAGCTGGGAATATTTGAGTGGGCTCTCTGTCCGGTCCCACAACACCTGTGGGAAAAGGGCAGGGAAAGGTATTAGGGATTAGCTACATCATCTCACAGCATCTCATTAAGTCTCACACCTACCATGTGGAGGAGGTCTAGAGGCTCAGCTCACCTTGGGCTCTGCTGGCACACTACCCTAGCTGGGGAATCAGAACACTACTTGCTTCTGCTCAGCAGGGTACAGAAGATCAACCCCCTGCAGGCTGTCAGCATCACCCAACTGGGGAAATCAGAGTGAGGGTTGTTGCTTCCATAGAGGGGAGGGGTATGACTGGGTAGAATATCTGCTTCCCATCTCTCCACGGAACTCTCTAGTGAGGGCAATTTTCCATTTGTGTTTGAACGGGAAAGGATAAGTGTTTTCTGTTTTCTGAATGTTTTCTGTTTTACTTGATTTTTTTCCTGATCCATTGAGTAGGAGGAACAAGCTTTTCCTGCAGGTGTTTCTATCTGTGCCTATTGGTGATTATCTTGGAGTTTTTTGCAATACAGGGAAAACAGGGAACTTGCTGCTATGTTGTTGGCCAAGTCTTGAAATCCCTAGGCAGTCTGCCTTCTTTCTGGCTTCAAGAATCTTACTTTGCTTATTTGTGCTGTTATGTCCAGGACTTCAGAGTTGTGAGAGGGAGGACCTAGGAAGAATGATGGTACTCCATCTTGCGCAGAGCTGAGGTCTTTCGGATACTTTTATCTTTTCATATGAGACTCTAAGTATTGAGTATACGTAGGCATTAATTGCACATGTAGTACAATTAATGTGCATTAACTGCACATGTAGTACTTCCATTCTAAATATATAATTCTTCTGGTACATGCAATTTCTCTGGCAATCTTAAATATATATATTTAAGGATTATATTAATCCTTAATTGTGAACATTTCACAACTTATGATAAAATCATATAACTAAAAGTCGCAGATTCTATCCAAATATATTTTAAATATTCCTCTTTTTTGTAGAAATGGCTTGGAAGAAGACCTGATGCACACAAATGAGAGAATTAGATCCATCTTTCCATATTAGTATTTAAGTAAGTAGATTTTAAATGTTACACTTTTACCAAATTAATGTTTTCAAGTTCTTCTGATCTTTTTAATGAAGTTTTCCTGTGATATTTTTATTCCTGTAGTTTTGAGGATATATACATCTGTTATATAATTGTTTTTTTTTCACTAGCTGTTGTTCTATTTATAGTACATCAGTGATACATTTGCAATGGTGCTATTACATAAAGCCACAAAAATACCTAGATTAGTACGTTATAAATGATTATAAACCCTCTGTGGACCTCTTATGAATTAAGTAATCTCTTAGGTCACATTCTGGATCCCAGACTGGCTTCATATTCATTCCTTATTTTCTAATTGCAGGTTACAGATGTTTAAATGTATTTCTTTCTTCTGTAGAACTAGCTCCTTTCCTCTGAGGCTACTGAAAATAAGCTCTTTTCAGTGTAAGCATTTTATCACTAATTACCAATGGAAAATAGGGCATAACAAAAGGCAGTCAATATGCAACAAGCTTCCAGAATCTTACATAGCCACCCCCCCTTTGTTGCTCCAGTTGTTTCCTCTTTATTTCCCCCTTTGAAAAAGCACCAGAATCATCTATTTCCTGCTTCCTCCATTCTATTACTACAAGAAAAACTGATTTCTCCTCTTTCTCTCTTGAGTCCCATACAACCTCAATTTGACTTTCCTCTAACATAACCAAAAGTTACTACAGAAATCTACTGTTATGGTGCTTTGCTTAGTCCCAGTTAGAATTACAGAAGTGTTTCCAGCAATCTCACCGTGCTCTTTATTTATTTAAAAAAGAAAAAAGTCGCCCTAGACTATGTGCTTTTACAAACCTATTAGCATTTGTAATATTTGGAAAACAGAAGAGGCAGTGATAGTAGCTGGCGAGTTATTGTAACACATTTTCTGCTGTCCCTCGTGATAGAAATTCTGCCAAAGATTAGAGAATGGAATAACAAATAAAGAATCTCAACTTTTGAAAACTACCAGTCACATTTACTATGAATATAAATATGTTTTCAAATATTTCATCTACTTGCATAGGCCCTTTCCAAGGTTTGAAGATGGATGAAACAATGTGCTTAAATTGTTGAATATAAGATTACAAGATATATATATATATATATATATATATATATACACACACACACACATATGTATACATACACATATATATCTTACATATATACATACATACATATATAAGATATATGTTTTATAAAAATAAAACACTTAATTACATTCAGTTTAAACTGCTCTTTCCAACGGAAAAATTTAATTGATTTAAAAAATCAATGCAATCCAGCATGTCAACATAAAAATCATCTGATGTAGAAAAACACTTGAAAAAATCCAACACCCATTCAGTATAAAAACTCTCAGTAAACTAGGAGTAGAGAGGAATTATCTCAATTTTGAAAAAGTATGTACAAAAAGCCTACAGCTAACATCATACTTAATCATGAAAAACTGTTTACTGTTCTACAAAGATGGAGAATAAGAAAGGAATGTCTGCTCTAACCACTCTTATTCAACATATGACTGCAAGTTCTAGCTGCTAAAACAAAGAAAGAATAAGAAATAAAAAGCAGAAGATTGGAAGGAAGGAAATAAATTTGTCTTTGCATATGACATATTAATCTATGTAGAAAATATGAAGGAATATTTAAGAAAAAATACTCCTAGAACCAATAAGTGAGTTCATTATGATTGCAAGACGCAAAATCACACAAAATACTGCATTTCTTAAATTAACAATTGACCTATGGAAACAGTTATACAAATACAATGTCATTAAAATTACTCCAAAGAAAATAATGTTTATTGGGTTAGCAAATGAAATATATGCACTTAATAAAATATATACTGTATTTGTACTGTGAAAATCACAGAATTCTGATGAAAGAAATGAAAAAAGACCTAAGTAAATGGAGTGACATAATGTGGTCATGGATTGGAAGTAATAATACAGATTTTACTTAAATGAATCATAGGTGTAATGCAATTCCAACCTAAACCTAAGCAATGTATTTTTTTTGCAGACATATAAAAAGTGATTACAAAATTTACAGAATAGCTAAAACAATTTTCAAAAAGAAGAATAAAGTGGGAGGAATAATCCTTCTAATATTAAAGCCTCTGACATAGCTACAGTAATCAAGACAGTGTGATGTTTGGAGAGAAATAGACACATAGATCAAAGGAACAGAATAGAGGACCCAGAAATAGATCCACTCAAAAATTTCCAACTTATTTTTAACAGCTGAGCAAAAGCAATTTAGTGGAGGAAGGATAGACATTTTGACAAATGAAGCAATTGGAAATCCATAGGCAAAGAAACTGAACCTCAATCTAAATTTCAGAGCTTCACTCAAAATTGATCACAGACTTAAATGTAAAACTAAACATTCTAGAAAAAAATCTTTTTAGAAAATCTTTGGAAATCGGTCTAAGACAAAGAGTTCTTCAACTTGATATCAAAAGCAAAATCCACAAAAGGAAAGATAACGATGTTTGACCTCATCAAAATTTTAAAACAACTTGTTCCATGGGAAATCTTGTGACCAGGATGAAAAGACAAGCTAAGGAACATGAGGAAATATTTGTGATCCACATAACTGACAAAGGACCAATATCTAGAATGTATAAGGGATTCTCAGAAGTCAATAGTAAAAACAAACAATCTCATTAGAACATGGGCAAAGACACATCAAACATTGCTTGTGGGATTCTAAAATAGAACAATTACTCTGGTAAAGGGAATGCTAGTTTCTTACCAAACTAAACATTTTCAAAAAACTCAGCAATTGCATACTTGGGCATTTGTCTCAAAGAAATCCAACGTTATGTTCACACAGATGTTTATATACATTTTTTATAAACAAATGTTATAATATTATTTATAATGGCCAAATACTGGCGGCGTCTCAGATGTTCTCAACTGGTGAATTGTAAAATAAACTATGGTATATCCATACCATGAATTACTCTTCAGCAATAAAACAAAACTGTTGCCACATCAAACTTGGATAAATCTCAAGGGAATTATGCTGAGTGACATAAATCCAGTCTCAACAGGTGAAATACTATATGATTCTATTTATATAATAATCTTTTGTTAAATTTTTTTAAACCTTTATTTATTTTTAAGACAGAGACAGAGCACAAGCAGGGGAGGAGCAGAGAGAGAGGGAGACACAGAATCTGAAGCGGGCTCCAGGCTCTGAGCTGTCAGCACAGAGCTCAACATGGGGCTTGAACCCACGAACCACAAGGTCATGACCTGAGCCGAAGTTGAATGTTTAACCAACTGAGCCACCAAAGTACCCCTGTTTACATAACATTCTTGAAATGACAAAGCTATTTAGATTAAGAACAGATTAGTGGTTGCCAGGGAGGGAGGGCAATGGCGGTGCCTATAAAAGTAAGGCATAAGGGACCCATGTAATGGAACTGTTCCGTATCTGGATTGTGGCAGACACAGAAACTTATACATGTGATAAAACTGTACAGAACCAAAGTTACACACAGTCACACACATATACAAAGTGCATATAAAACTGATGAAATCAGAATAATGTTGGTAGATTGTATCAACGTCAATTTCCTGGCTATGACATTACAGGCTAGTTATGCAAAATGTTACCTCTGAAGGAAACTGAGTAAAGGGTATGCCGAATATCTCCATATCATTTCTTATAACTGCATGTGAATCTGTTATCACAAAATTAAAAAAAAAAAGGAAGTCATCAATGTGTACGATTAGATATTGTTTTGGGGTAACAGGAAATAGACTGGAAGTAAAGTCAAAAAAAAAATCAATAGTTATCTCTAGGGAAAAAAGTCATTCGTACCTTCTAAATGTCTCCCATCCATCTTTTCTCTCAGCCTTATCTGGATTAGACCCCATGCTCCATAGTCATAATATTCCCTTGCTTACTTTCACCTTCCTTGCTCTCTCTCCCTTCCTCACACTTTCCTGGCAAAAGTACCAGCTTTGGTTACGTCCAACTCTTCAGAGACGCCAAGAGACTTTACCCTGTCCCTGAGAAGGCTGTGACTGGGTCGAAACACACAACCTTAGTGATTGGACTCACTTTGTATTTATGATCAAAAACTCACATGGGCCTGCAGCGCCGCCTATACAACCTCTGTACTTCATTGTTTATTCTCTCTCCCAGTCTCCTGGTTACACATTTCAAATCTTTGCTTCTCTTCTCAAAAGTCAAGAGCCTTTTTTTCTGCTCGTTATCTAATTTGGCAATTTTGTTTCTTTTCTCCCTTAGAAAATGAAAACAAAAAGGAGAGAAGTTCCACATATGCCAAGCTTCCAAATGCCTTTGTTTTTTTCTAATTATTTTTAAGATAGAATATCTCATTATGTATCCATGCCCAGAATTTTACATGGGCACGGTTTGCATTCCTTCTTGACTATTCAAGTTGAAGTCCAAAACTTCCATTACTTAGTTAGGACTCCTGGATGGCCCAGTTGGTTGAGCATCCTACTCTTGAGACTCTTGATTTTGGCTCAGGTCATAGTCTCACAGGTCAGTTTGTAGGATCAAGCCCCATGTCACTGCCAGTGCAGAGCCTGCTTGGAATTCTCTCTCTGCCCCCTCCCTGCTTGTGTTCTGTCTGTGTCTCAAAATAAATAAATAAACTTAAAAAAAATTCCATCTACTGGATGATACAAACAGGCTACATGATTTTCCATACAGAAAAATCCCTTCCTTGACCTCCCTCTTCTCCTTTAGTTACTGACCTAATATCATTTGGAAAAATACCTCTCAAAAAATCATTACCTCCTCTCCAGGTTTTTGCATTTAAACCTACTCCAATTAGATTTTCTCACCAAAACTGCTCTTGTTAATGTTATCAAGGCCCTCCACATTTCCAAGTCCAATGACTGGTCCTCACTTTGAACTATCAACAGTATTTGACACTATTAACACATGAATTTAAAAAATACTTTATTGACCTCATGGACAATAATCTCTATAGGTTTTCTTTCTATATCACAAACCCCATCTTAGGCTTCTTTGGAGTTTCTTCTTCCTCTTCCCTATCACTAAATGTTGGAGTTGCCCAGGACTCAGTCCTGGGATCTCTTTTGTTTCTCTGACTATATTCATTTCTAAGTGACCTGCTCCTGGCCTCCATATGAGTCCCAAATACCACGTATATGACTGAATTTCTATCTTCGGTCTTGATTCTACCCTGAATTCTAGACACATAAATACAATCCCTTCCTTACCTCTTCATTTAGATGTTTATAAAACACCACAAACTTACCATGTACACTAGAGAATTCTTACTTTCCTCCAAAAATCTTATTTCTTTTTTGTCTTTCCCATATTGGGAAATGGCCTCTCCACCCAACCTTGTTCAGACCAAGACTCTGGAGGCATAATTGGTTTCTTTCTATCTCTTACACTCTACATCCAATCATAATCACATCCTATAATTTCTATATGCAATATATATCTAGAATCTGATCACAATTTACCAGCTCCAATTTGTTTTCTAAAAATCTCTTTTCAGGCCACCATCATCTTTTCTATCCTCATGCAATAACCTCCAAACTTGTTTCCCTGTCATTTTCTTCATTACCTAAGGGCTATTCTCCACAGCACAGCTAGAATGATTTTTTTTTTTTTAATGTTTATTTAGTTTTGAGACAGAGACAGAGCATGAATGGGGGAGGGTCAGAGAGAGAGGGAGACACAGAATCCGAAACGGGCTCCAGGCTCTGAGCTGTCAGCACAGAGCCCGTTGCGGGGCTTAAACTCACAGACCGCGAGATCATGGCCTGAGCCGAGGTCAGACGCTTAACTGACTGAGCCACCCAGGCACCCCTAGAATGATTCTTTTAAAAGGTACATCGACTTATCTGTATTCTCAGGGTAGGAATGGACCAAAATTCATGTAGAACTTCAGCCTGGCTTCACGTTGTATTATTGAGATTTTAAGGTTATCTCATCCAGCCACATCATTTGGCTTAACTAAAGTAAAGAAGAGATTTCTCTATAGCAAATAAGTAGACACAAATTTAACAGGACTATAGATACAAATAACAAAATTAGCCAAACGGACCTATGTAGAACACCATGTCTAAGAACTGAAAATATACTTTTTCTTTCAATCATATGTGAAACATTTACAATATTTGATATTATAAATCATAAAGCCAATCACAAAAAATTTTTAATTAGATTTATACATTCATTGCTCTGGAAATCACATAAGAAATGTCTTTAAAAGATGGCTAGGAAATACCCAAGTATTTGGAAATTAAGAAATACATTTGTAAATACACCCCTGGTCAAAGAAAAAGTAATAATCATTACTATAAAATATTTTGAGTTGAGTGATGAAAATATTACATATAAAAGCTGGTGAGAACGACAGCACTGAAAATAGAGGAGGAGTGAATCTTGGGGCTCTGACCCTTCACACACACACACACACACACACACACACTAAAAAACTAATAAGCTGGAAAGAACTATCCGAATCAACGTTTTCTGCATTTTGGAATTTAGTAAAAAACTTACAACAGTAAGGGGAAAGCTTAAGACAGAAACAACTACTGCATTATGTGAGAGCACCGTGGCACTTCAAACTGCCCCCCTCCCATCTCCCACCTACCAGATTGGCGGTGGCCACAAGATGGCAGCCCATACATGTTCCAGATTGCTACTAGTGTCAAATGGCGCAAAAATAGGCCCAAGTCTCAAAGAACTGTGTTTTGTGTTTTGAACTACCCGGTTCCCTCAAAGACTGCCGTAAAGGCTTGCTTTTGTTTCATGTGACTTGAAGGGTTCCCGGGGTGGCTAGGGTGGCTTCCTTGGTGGTTTCTGTCAGAAGCATATGAAGGCGAAAGTCCTGGCTGCAGCAGCCTGGGACCAGGAATAATAAGAAATAAGACAGGTTTCCCAGATAAAGAGCCTAAAAAGGAAGAGGTTGGGAAAAGAGGTGAAAAATAAGGGCTTTTAAAAGCTCACTCACACGCTGGGTAATGGAGAAATCCATGTGCATAAACATGGTTGAATGCGTGTTCAGAAAAGTCTTGAGAAGACTCTAAGCTTTCCCTCTGGCTGGCCTTCAGGTTCCATGTAAGGCTGAGGCAGTGTTAAAAGACCTGGATAACGGAAGGAGTGAACCAAGATAAAGCCAGTCTGTAAAGATTGGGAGAATTTTTCTCTTTATTCCCCAACCCCCCCTCCTCTTCTCATCTTGGTTCTAAGCATTTAAGGAAATTGTTACAACTCCAGCTGACCTCTAAACTAACACAACACAGACCTCAGTGGCCCCATATGATAAAGACTACAGACTTATATGCAATACTTTAGAAAAGATATTAAACAAATACCAACAAAACCAACAACTTCCTGTATATGTACAAAAATCATTCTGTGTTGTATTATAGACCTAAATGTCACAGGCAAAATTGAAAAATATTTGATGTCAATGCAGAGGACATCTTCATTACCATGGAGTAATGAAAAATTTGTATTAGACAAGATACAAATACTAATATAAGGGAAGAGACCAATAAATTGACTCATCTAAAATTAAGAACTCTAGTTCACCAAAATACAGTATCAAAGAATGAAAATGCAAGCCACCAAGCGAGAGAAAATATTGGCAATACATATAACTGAACCATATTCATATCCAGATTAAAATTTTAAAAAATAAACAATAAAAACTCCTCTAAACAAAACAAATAGAAAACAACGGGTAATGGACTAACTTGGTGCTTTACATAAGAGTAATCGAAATGACAATAAATATAAGAAAAGGTACTCAATAGTGGTAATGATAGGACAAATTATCATTGTCACTACAATAATGTATACGTACACACCTCCAAATTTAGCATAGTTTGCCAACTGATGGCAAATATTTAGTGTCCTAAAAGTGTGGCTTCGAATAGGTGTAAATATGAAAACAGTTTGCCACTATGCAGTTAAGTTCATGGTCAGCATCACATGGCACAGAAATTACTCAGGTGTTTGCATATGTAGTAGAATCTTTGTACACATTTTTTTTTTTAATCTTTTTTTTCAACTTTTTATTTTTTTTTTTATTTTTGGGACAGAGAGAGACAGAGCATGAACGGGGGAGGGGCAGAGAGAGAGGGAGACACAGAATCGGAAACAGGCTCCAGGCTCTCAGCCATCAGCCCAGAGCCTGACGCGGGGCTCGAACCCACGGACCGCGAGATCGTGACCTGACTGAAGTCGGACGCTTAACCGACTGCGCCACCCAGGCGCCCCTGTACACATTTTTTATAGCAGCATCGGTGGTGACAGGTTAAAGCTGGAATCCATCCGCATATGTATCAGCACTACAGGAGATAAACAGTTATATTTTGACATAGAACTACTTTTCAACAATAAAAACAAGCTATATCCAGTAGCATTGGATGAATTTACCAATATAAAATTGAATGATAGAACGAGCGCATGAAATGAAAATGCCAATGATTTTATTTTTACAAAGGTCAGAAAGAGGCAAACCTACATTAAATTATAAAGGAGCTCATACAGATGTTTAAAGTCTACAGAAAAGCAAATAAATGATCACTAATAATGACAGAATAATGTGTGGTAGTTATTTGGATGCTCACTATCGTATTGTTAGTTTAAATTTTTTTTTTCAACGTTTATTTATTTTGGGGACAGAGAGAGACAAAGCATGAACGGGCGAGGGGCAGAGAGAGAGGGAGACACAGAATCGGAAACAGGCTCCAGGCTCTGAGCCATCAGCCCAGAGCCCGACACGGGGCTCGAACTCACGGACCGTGAGATCGTGACCTGGTTGAAGTCGGTCGCTTAACCGACTGCGCCACCCAGGCGCCCCTCGTATTGTTAGTTTAAATGTATGCATTAAGTTCTATGTTTTTGTTAAAGGTTTACATTTTAGGGTAAGTAGCAGTCGTAGAATATATTTGAAGCAAATATATCAAAATGCAAGAATAGCTTGTGGTGTTAAGAATAGAACATTCTGCTCTTGTAGGCATATTGTCCAGGAAGTTATTTTACATGGAAGTGAATGGGACATGATATGGCACACACATTCTTGGGCAGCTGCTCTCGCACTGCTCAAGTATATGACATAGGTGTATATAGAACACCTGGGAACTAAGAGGAGTGTGAGAGTTGTGCTTCCTAAGCACTCCCAAGTGTAAGGGGTTTATTATTATCTTGTAGCTAACTGTACCCTAGGCTGGTGTGGCCTGGGGATATACCTAACATAGTAACATTAGGCAAATAAATGCAAGCCTTGCTGTTTTATATTCGGTATTTATCCAATCCATCTTTCTATCCATAATTAACAGAAAAATCATTTCTGGAAACCACCTAATATATTATTTTTATCTTTAGTAACATTTATAGTATTATGTATGGGAAGTAACATGCTCAGTAAAGAAAATTAGGAAAATAGAGAGGCGCCTGGGTGGCTCAGTCTGTTAAGCCTCCAACTTCGGCTCAGGTTGTGATCTTCAGGTTTGTGGGTTCGAGCCCTGCGTCAGGCTCTGGGCTAACAGCTCAGAGCCTAGATCCTGCTTCAGATTTTGTGTCTCCCCCTCTCTCTCGGCCCCTCCCATTCTCATGCTCTCTCTCTGTCTCTCAATAATAAATAAACGTTAAAAAAATCAAAAGAAAAAAAAAGAAAATTAGGAAAATAGAGATAAGCATGCTGAAACCTAAATGACAAGGTAGTTCCAACATCTAGATCATTAGTCAAGCAGTATGTACTGCATATATCATACATCTATATTATTGTTATTATGTGAAAAATATCTGTATATAAAAAGGTCAACTCTTTGGCCTTGATATTGCAAATAATGCCCTGGTTCATGATTTACCTTTAACTTGCATAGTGTTTTTCAAGGCAATTTTTAAATTTAACATTTTTATGTAATCACTTCTATTGGAATTTTTAATTATAGTCTTTATCTTTGGTGTCATGTTTTGCAAGCCCTTACTATCTCTAATTTACAAAGCTATTCATAGTTTTGTCTAGGATGTTTCTGGGTTACATTTTTAATGTTTTTAATGTTTACATGCAATATAACTGGAATTTGTTTTTATTTATTTTTGAGGAAAGGACATAATTTTATTTTTCACTAAGAATAGCAACCAAATATCCTAACACCATTCTGTAAGTAACCTATCCATTTACTGCTGATTTCACATTGTATCTTTGTGACAATATAAATGCTGATGCTTACCTTTGCCTTTATGTTAGTCTTACACATTTTTCCATTAATAAACTGCACTGTTGCTTGAATACAACAGGCTTTAATTATCAGAAGGCTATAGCACATTAAAAACATTTTTTTTAATATTTACTTTTGAGACAGAGAGCAGAGAGAGAGAGACAGACAGAGCGCAGGTGGGGGAGGGTCAGAGAGAGAGGGAGACACAGAATCCGAAACAGGCTCCAGGCTCCTAGCTGTCAACACAGAGCCTGATGCAGGGCTTGAACGTGTGAACTTGTGAACCATGAGATCATGACCTGAGCTGAAGTCATATGCTTAACGGACTGAGCCACCCAGGTACCCTGGCTGTAGCATATTTTAAAATATGACATGTCATTTTATTAAAATTTTCACTTCTTTCTTGACTATTCTCAATTTAACAGAAATATTTTACAATCATATTATCAAGTTCCAAAAATATCTCTCTGTGATTATGTTTGCAATTGTACTTACGATTGTCTTAGGAGAGGATCTTTCTCGTTTTGAATTTTTGTCATCTTTCCTTGATATCGTCTCTTCTTTTATTCGAATAACTCATTAAATATCTTACCTTACATTTTTTCTGACATCAATCTTAAATATTTCTAGTGGAGCTTACCAGTATTATTTTAGACTTTTGCTTGTTTTAGATATAAGAACTCTTATCATTTTAATTTTTTCATTTGACTTTCTAACAAATGATTGCTGTGAAATTATTTCTTATGATCACTACATTCTGAATATGTATTTTCTTTGTAGCACTCAGGTTACTTATTATTTTGAGTCAAGATATACTTGGGCACATGTATCTTTCCATGAAATTTATCAGCTTCTAGATGGTGGATACCTTCAAGAAAATAATTCAGTCTCTTTCCTTGATCTAAACTGTTTTCTATTCCATAGAAATTCTATATTTCTATAGAATATTCCATATTTCTGTTAATAACAGAAATATGTATCCTTGCCTTTATGGTCTCTTCTTCACATTTATCATTTTCTGAGTTTTGTCTTGATCTCTGTTTTTTTTCCCCCAGTGGATTCTTTTTAAAAATTGGGGACAAAGCTATGAAAAATTACATTATCCACTTGTTTACCTCCTCATCTTTCTTTAACTCACTGCACTCAGGCTTTCTCCTGCTGCACTCCACCAAAATTGTCCTCTTCAAGATGACAGAGTGTGAGTGGGGGAGGGCAAGAGAGAGAGGGAGACACAGAATCGGAAGCAGGCTCCAGGCTGAGAGCTGTCAGCATAGAGCCCAACGCAGGGCTCGAACTAAGGGACTGCGAGATCATGACCTGAGCTGAAGTTGGACACTTAACCAACTGAGCCACCCAGGCGCCCCTTAAGTGTTCATCTTAGCTTGGGTTTTCTCCAGAAAGCAGACGCTGGGCTTGCATGCAGGTGGTTTAATCTGGGAAGTAATCTCAGGGAACAGCAGTAACAGGCTGGGAAGAATTAAAAGGGAAGGAAGGAAAGCCAGTATGAGGGTACAGTATGGAGCAGCTCAGCGCTTCAAGCAAGTGAGGAACAATCTTGTTGGAATCCTTTGAGGTGCTCAAGCAAAAGAAGCCTCAAAATTCTTATACTCAAGGGATAGAAGAGGGGACAATTAATCCATCAACTCTCTTGTTGGTCAAGGACAGTCACAGAGGTGTAAGTCGGTCGAACTTTCAATTTTGTACCTGTATGTAAGTGCTGAGCAGAACCACAGGCGGTCCACTCCGCTTAGTCAGAGAAGTCTTAGGACAGAAAAGAAGAGAGGAGTATGTCTAGATTTTGATAGAAAATACTTGAATCAAACAGACACAACTTCTGCCTGCAAAAAATTATATTTTATTTATTTTTTTAAAGTTTATTTATTTATTTTGAGAGAGAGAGAGAGAGAGAGACCACACGCAAGCTGAGGAGGGGCAAATTGAAAGGGAGAGAGAATCCCAAGCAGGCTCCATGATGTCAGTGTAGAGCCTAGCCTAGGGCTTGATCTCACGAATCATGAGATCATGACCTGAGCCAAAACCAAGAGTGGGATGCTTAACCGATTGAGCCACCCAAGCACCCCCCAAAATTTATATTGTAGTAGAAAAGAGATTCAATAAAGATAGCAGTGAAAGCATGGGAACGCAAACCATTAGCAAGGGTAACCAGGAGAAAGAGTCACATGGGATAGACTAGGATATTTTATACTGAAACTGTTGCTTTCCATTAGGTGAATACTGGTGTGGGCAGTGGATGTGAGTAAAAGTGGAATGATCTGGTAGCTATTAGGGGGATTACTTGGTGAGATGAAAGAAAGCTCAAAAATAAACTTTCTAAGTGGCCTTAACATGGTATTTAAGGTTATTCCCAAATTCAAATCAGACTATATGCACTTCTTCATTTTCCTCAGAATAAAGTATAAATAACTTATAAATACTATGAAGTCCATAGAGGATCTGGGCGTTGCTTAGAGTTATTCTAACGTTATTCTAGAGTTATTTTAAAGTTATTCTAACTTTTCCAATCGTGGTGAAGTCTATACTTCCATTCAGACTGAACTATTTTCTTTTTTTTTTTTTTTCAACGTTTATTTATTTTTGGGACAGAGAGAGACAGAGCATGAACGGGGGAGGGGCAAAGAGAGAGGGAGACACAGAATCGGAAACAGGCTCCAGGCTCTGAGCCATCAGCCCAGAGCCCAACGCGGGGCTCGAACTCACGGACCGTGAGATCGTGACCTGGCTGAAGTCGGACGCTTAACCGACTGCGCCACCCAGGCGCCCCAGACTGAACTATTTTCATATCCCTGAATGCAAAATACTTTCTTTAATCTTCAGGGACTTTTGTACATTTTGTTCCTTCTTTCTATATAATAGCTTTATTCATCCAACTCTCTGCCCTCAATACTTCCTCTGATCTTGCATATTCACCTTTTATTTTTTTAAACTTTTTATTCAAATTCCAGTTAGTTGATATATAACGTGATTATTAGTTTCAGGTGTACAATATAGTGATTCAGCACTTGCATATAATACCCAGGGGTCATCACAGCAGGTGCCCTCCTCAATCCCCATCACCTATTTCACCCATCCCCCTCCCTCCCCAACTCCCCTCTGGTGACCACCAGTTTGTTCTCTATAGTTAAGAGTCTGTTTCTTGGTTGCCTCTCTCTCTCTTTTTTTTTCCCTCTTGTCATCTGTTTTGTTTCTTAAATTCCACATATGAGTGAAATCATATGGTATTTGTCTTTCTCTGACTTCTTTCACTTAGCATAATACTCTCTAGCTCTATCCATATTATTTAATTGGCAAGATTTCAGTCTCTTTTATGGCTGACTAATATTTCATTGATTAGCAAGTTATACTTCAGAATGCATTTAGAAATTGTTAAGACACATTTATTATATTATGTTCTTCTTCCTTTAAGTCATTTATGCCCATTAGAGTATTATTAGCTCCTCAAAAAACCTCTTTTTTCATTTCAATATTTCCCACTTGTGTCATCTTTATCTCATATTTCAGAGCCAATATATTCTTGAAATTTTTAGAGGACAGAGCAAGAATTTTATACAAGTTTCTTCCTATTTCTGCTATAATATTTTATTTTTGGTCCTCAGTACAGTGAATCTTACATTAATTTTTTTCCTACATGGAAAAGCAATTACTATAATTAAAGACAAACAAACAAATGACAAACTCAGAAAGCATATTTAAAACTCAATCAAGAGTTTTCTGCAAGTCAGTAAGAAAATGGTTGACAATCTAATTAAAAATAGAAGATCTGAAGTTTCAATTCAGAGAAAAGTAAATATAAATAACTTTGAAATGCATGAGAAGAAACCCTCTATGATTCATAATGAGAAGCACAAATTATGGGGCTCCTGGGTGGCCCAGTCCTGGGTTAAGCTTCTGACTTGATTTTGGCTCATGTTGTGATCTTACAGTTTGTGAGCTCGAGCCCTGCATCAGGCTCTGTGCCGACACTGCGGAGCCTGCTTGAGATTCTCACTCTCTATCCCTCCCTCTACCCACCTCAAAATAAATAAATAAACTTAACAAAAAAGAAACCCACACAAATTAAGAATACAAACAATAGCAATCTTTCATCTGTCAAATAACTCATGATCAAAAATATTTTTTACTTGTGGAAAAACACAAATTTATTTATTGAGCTTTATGTGATAATAAAACCTATAAAAATATCAATGCATATATTCTTCGAATTAAAATTCCACCAGAAGTTTGGATATGTAGTCTGAAACCATTAAGCCAAAATATAATGCAAAAAGGCATCTATGATTTGACATTATTAAAGTGAAATGATAGTTCAGTGATACTCTATACGAAATACTGATTGAGAACTTTGAAATATATCCATGTCCATTAAATCATCTGAGCTCCCACTGAACCTGTCATTTCTACCTCCATGTTTTATATGGTTCTTTTTCTTGCCATTACTTAGTTCAAGGCCTCATCTTCTGTCTCTTGAAAAAAAGTAGTAGTTTCCTCCCTTCTCTCTCTGGCTTAGCTATTTTTCTAAAATATAGATTGAATCTTACTTTAACATATTCTTTACTGTTATAGAATACATGAAGATCAAATTTCTTATGGCATTCAAGGCTCCAGTTGAATCTCACTTTTTGCCACCATGCCTATCCTTGAGTTACACTGCTATTTTGAAGAAAAGCATCTTTCTTTTCTGACTCAATGATTATGCATGATTTTCCTTTGCTTAGAGTTTCCTTATGTCTTCTGTTAATTACATAGTTCTACTTATTTGTTCCCACTGGGTGAAAAAACAATCACTCTCTTGTCTTTTCTTCTTCTACAGTTGTTTTTTAATTTATTTAAAATTTTTTTAAACATTTGTTCATTTTTGACAGACAGGGAGAGACAGAGCATGAGTGGGGGGAGGGGCAGAGAGAGGGAGACACAGACTGTGAAGCGGACTCCAGGCTCTGAGTTGTCAGCACAGACCCCGATGTGGGACTCGAACTCATGGGCCGCTAGATCATGACCTGAGTCCAAGTAAGCCACCTAACCCAACTGAGCCACCCAGCTCCCCTTTTCTCTTACAGTTTCACACACATTAGTGCCTAATTGTTTTTCCTGCGTCCCCACACTGCTCTGGTTTCCTTGATGGAAGGGATATGTTTTACTCATATCTCCTTCATTGACAACCAATCAAATGTTTGTTGAATAAATAAATGCTTTGAAATGAAAGACAAGGATTATAGCCATTTGATTACTTTGTCATCTTATAGATTTACTAATGTATAATTGAAGTATTTTAACCTGCACTTATTTAAAGTATATAATTTGCGGGCGGGGGGGGCGGGGAAGGATGGGCAAAACGGGCATAGAGGAGTGGGAGATACAGGCTTCCAGTTATGGAATGAATAGTCATGAGAATAAAACGTATGGCATAAGGAATATAGTAATAGTATTGTAATAGTGATGTATGATAACATGACCAATGGCAGCTAGGCACTTCAGGTGAGCATAGTATAATGCATAGAGTTTTCAAATCACTGTGTTATATACCTGAAACTGATGCAACATTGTGTGTCGACTATGCTTCAATTTAAAAATAAATAAATAACATATAATTTGATGAGTTTTGACGAATCTATAAACTCCTGAAGTACTTACCACAATCAAGATAATGTACATTTTGGCCCCAAAAGTTTCCTCACGCCTCTTTCTAATTCTTCCCCGCTCAATCCTCTCAATGTCTCTAGGAAACCATTGGTCTGCTTTCTGTCTCTAGATTAGTTTTCATTTTCTAGAATTTTATTTGAATGGAATCATACATATGTACTCTTTTTTATTTGGCTTCTTTCTTTCATCATATTCTTTTTAAGAGACCTCATGATGCCACATGTATCGATAACTAGTCCCTTTTTCTTGTTGGTAACATTTTATTGTATTGATATACCAAAATTTGTTTATCTCTTCACGAGTTACAGGACATGCATCAAAATGAATTAGCACCGGAAAACTTCACGCATACTTTAAATGTTATTTTGACTTGTGACTCATGTTTAGACTGTGGTGCCTCTTTTTAAAAAAATTCATTATGTAAAGCATTTCTTTGTTAAAACAGAATGAAAACAGAAGCTCCCATGAGTTTTAAGGTCTGAGCTCAAAACTGGTATAACCTCAATTCAACTAAATGTATTTTCAATGCAAGTCATAAATCCAGCATAGATTCAAGGGAAGGGAGGGACAGACGCAACCTCTTGTGGAAGGAATGTCATGTGTCACTTTGTGTCATCTTTGTCCATAATCTATCATAAGAGAATTGACAGAGTTCTCAGACCAGCAGAGAAATGGATGTATGAATTGTGTGATATTAACACAGATGAATAAATACATCTAAATGAGCACTGTTCTTTTTAAGGTAGTCAATTTGGAACCAATGCTTTAAATTTTAGTATTATATCAGTTCCCAAAATATTGAGAATTACAAGGTTGTGCATAAAGTGTTTTTCCCTTATTATGACTCTTCATTTTGTGACTAAAACAAAGCAAGCAATTAAAGCATTAAACCTTCCAAAATCGTCAATGTGAAGAAGAATATGCTTCTGAGGCAAAGACTCTATAGAAAAGTGATAACATCTATTTCTTTTTCAATTAATTTTTCAGCTAGAGGGGGTAAAAATCAGATTTGGGGATTTTTGGTGAAAGTCTAGCAACAGGTAGAGTCTTAATAAAAACAAGGAATAAAAACAAGATGGTGACAGAGAAAAAATAACCATGCATTTCTCCTTACCATCTTGCTTTCCCAAATATGTATTTTCTGCCTTTGTTCCATGGTTTAAAAACAAATCAAAGAGCTAAGCACCCAAATGAAGACAATCAGAAGAACAGAACCAAAGAGCTGTGAGTAAAGAGCATAACCAGACACAGCCAGAAATATCTAGGGAAACTAGACCACGGTGTCAGAGGACATGCAACAGAGAAATTTGGGAAGCCATAACAGAAAGAGTACATATTTCTTTCCCATTTTTCTTAAGGTGAAGGGGGATCCTTTATATATTTGGAACTGATAGCATGAAATATGTTCATTTTCTACATTTTATGTGCTGAATGTAGATGCTTGGTACTTATTTTTTTTAAGTAAACTTCTTTCTGAAGACTTTGTGTCTAAGGTGCTAGCAAGGGGAAAGTACCAATTCCTATTCATCTCTTATGGGCATCATTCTCTGCTATCCTACATAATGGAAATACGCTGGCAAAGTCAAGTTCTTAAGAAGAGCTAGGACTTAAGAAACTGAGAACATTTATTCAGAGTGAATATCTGAGATGTGAACCTGAAGAAATACATCTTAATCCAAATTGAATAAAAAACATTTAAAATTTTGAACTCTTTGGGCAAACTTTTCTTATTGAAAATTGATTACATACGTATGTTTTTGTTTATTTTTGACTTCTAAGTAGGATTTTATGACTCTGAAAGAAGCAAAGTCTCCGAAGCTAAGGATGATATTCTTAAGTGTCCTCCTGAAAAAACAGAACCCTGAACTAACACCCCTACTTGTCTAGATTGAAATGTTGCATATGAAGGAGACTCATACACTTTATTTATTCTTACGGTGAGCTTTTGAACCAAAATCAAATTTAAAACCCTTGGATATATGCCCATCCATACAAAAGGCAGAAATATTGGCATATAGAAGATAAAAATTTGCAAGATGGCACAATGCCTAGAGAAAAACATTACAAAATCTGGGCTCATCCCCAACTTCATTGTTGACTTTCTGCATAACCTTGAAGTTTATCATTTAACTCTTTCAAAGCCTTGTTTTTCACAACTCTGTAAAATGATACTTAAGAAACTAATTTATTTTATTCATACGTAGCTGAATGTACATAGAATGTCTTGCAAGGATACAGAAGAACTTGGCAATACTGGCTGCTTCTGGAGACTGCTCACTGGTTGCTGAGTAACAGACATGTAAAGTGTTTCTAATTGTATATTCATTTACTCCTTTTGTATTTTGGAACCTGTGTGTTTTACACGCAGAGATAAGAAGAGGAGAGGGGAGAGGAGGACAGGAGAGGAGAGGAGAGGAGAGGAGAGGAGAGGAGAGGAAAGGAGAGGTGAGGAGAGGGAAGGGGAGGGGAAGGGAAGGGAAGAGAGGGGAGGAGAAGAAAGAAGGGGAGAGGAGGGAGAGGAGAGGAGAGAAAAGAGAAAGAGGAAAGGGGAAGGAAGGAAGGGAGGGAGGGAGAAAATTGTGGCACTATTTACATTCATAGATAATCCCAAGTCTTTGGCTAACTGAAATTTATTTTATTTATAAAATAGTCACCTTATTCTGAGAAAATAAGATATTTATAATATGCTTTATCTTTAATATCATTTGGCATGACTTTTTCATCTTATATTTTAAATATTGCCTTCCTTATTTTATCAGTGTAGTTTTTCTGCTTCTTATCATCCCACCCTTAATCCAAGAAACAGGGTGCATAGTGCTCCATAAAGTGATCACCATGAAATGAATAGGCATGATGTCACCCTATTATCTATTAATAGACTCATCTGTTATCTATTAATACTCTGTTTCCTATGTAATACCATGTTATCTAATAATATTCCTTGGAATCCTAGAGAACCTTGAGGGGATTAGGCATGCATCACTTCCTAGCTCCCCATTTCTTGATGATGTCACTCCACTTTTGAATACAGGGTGACTCAGGCCAACTCATTTAAGGGTAGAAAGAACAGATGGATGGACACAGGCATCTTAAAAGGAGAACTTAACTCCTTAGGAGAACTTAACTAGGAGAACTTCCTATATCAAGAGGAAACAGAAAGAGAGGTAATCAACATATGCTGCATGTGCTTTCTGTTTGGATGCCGAGGCAAAAAGACAGTGGTGCCTCTAGCAATGAGGAAAAATAGGCAACATTCTATTAAGGTTACTGATTCAGTCTGTGGCCTCTAAACTCACCTGGGGATGGAAAATGTATAGTTACTTGGAAGGAAAGATTGCAAGAAAAGAAGTCTTTGGGGGGCAAGAATTTCCATGCGTACAAGCCACTACACTTCAAAGACAAGCACCAAATTTGAAATGTTGCTGCACTGAGGCTCACATGTGTGTGTGAGATACAAGCTCAGCCGTCCTCAAGCTTTTGAAGAGGAAGCAACAGGGGGCAAACCAGGAAACATCAAAGTGCCTGCCCTGGACTGCCGGGGAAAGGTACAGCTGCAAGTGGCTCTCTTAATCGTGCTCTGTGCGCTGAGGCCACAGCCAGTGGACTGCTTGGAACACAAAGGGCTCCTCTCATTAACTTTTGCTTCTCCTTTTGAAACCTCCCAGTGGACAGCAGAGTTCTGTCAATGAGTTTGCACCCTTATTCCTTAGCTGAGAATCACTGGCTGTGCATTGACTACCATTTCAGGAGTTGATGCCACGCTAGGAGGAAACGTACTGTTGATATCTTTTTGTGAGCTTCCTTAAGAAAATTTCAAAATGCTTTCGACAATTCTTGCATCCCATGCGGTGATAAAAACTCCAAACCCTTCCCCAAAACATTGGGCATGATTGTTGCAATGGTTCACGCAACATTGTTATTTTCCAGGCTCTTACTCTGTGCAGTGCATGTTTAAAAGTTTCTCTAAATGTGGCGTCCAGGGATGTGACCATTTTAGAAGATCTGGAGTATTTAGCACTGAATACAGCTGCATGTGGGATGACCAGTGGTCCTGAGGGTCCATGATCAACGTCGTGTTTTTGATTGGCAGCTTATTCATTTATTGTTATTGTATTCATGACTCATTTCCTGAAACCCACTATCTATCTCACACTGTCCTAGCCTTTGTTGCTACAGCAGTGAACAGATAAGAATACAGTTTCTGCACTCAAAGAATGTTGAGAGGTTCTGATAAAGTAGTGACTGTATCCCAATCATTCCATGCCGACTTTGGTCACATGTTTTGTCAATATTCCAAAGTTTCGGTATCACCTCCTTGATCTCTATAGCTCTAGTTTATTCCTCTCTCAATTTAGCCACCTCACCGCTCCCTTCACAAGATCATGTTTTGCCCCTAGTTGCAAAGAAAGTATCAGTTCAGTTCCCATTAGCTAGAAAGAAAAATGCAAAATGCTTGTTTTGCCTACAAACAAATGGGATCTTGGCTTTTCATCCAGGCTTTCTCACCATATGCTCTAGAAGCAATGGGATATTTTGTTTCCTCCTTACTTAATTCCTTCATTAGTGCTGTACCCCCTTCTGAAAGCCTTTTCTTATGTTTCCTTAGGTGTCCATGTGATCCAACTCTTCCTTAATTATCTGTCCAGGTCCGGTCCTCTTTAAAAATTTCCAAATATGTCTCTCATTCCCTATCTGGGAGTATTTGCTCCAGCACCTGTATTCCATTTCATTTTGTTTATTTATTAATATTCTTTTGAGAGAGAGAGAGAGAGAGAGAGAGAGAGAGAGAGCACAAGCTTAGGGGAGAGGCAGAGGGAGAGGGACAGAGAGAATTTTAAGCAGGCTGCACATCCAGCCCAGAGTCTGATGCAGGGCTTGATCTCATGACTGTGAGATCATGACCTGAGCCGAAATCAAGAGCCAGGCACTTAACCAATTGAGCCATCCAGGCGCCCCCTATTCCTTTTCACTTTAAAAGATAAAGGCACCTGGCCGTTCTGTAGATATTTATTTTCCTGCCATTTTTCACCATTGCCTACTGAACCCCTTGCAGTTATAGTCACAATGGCTTACAACTGTTTACAAAATTAATATATTGGATTAATTCAATAGATTTGTGTTTTATTGACTGTAACTGTGTTTTCAAAAATCAGTCTGCGTCATTATCAACTATCTCCCAACCTAAGTTTTACTTATATTGGCAAAACCTATATATAGTGAAATAGAATAAGCCACTATATCCAAGAAACTATTGTGCAAAAAGTGAGCACTATTAATTTCTGCAAGAAAGTCTGATGAAATGTTTCAACCATTCCTCTTCAATTAAAAAAAAAAAACAGTGTACATGGGGGAAAAGTACATGAAACTATTAACAAAACAATGAATAAGTTAAAGGGCAAACAGCCTGGCTGGCAGGAGTGGACATCGAAGGGTTTCTACACTCATTGCTCAGGACAACTTACAGTGTTTGGATTTGTCAGTTTATCGTTTTTGCTTTACTCTGTATTCGCCATGACATAGCAGAAATCTTGTGTTGCTCTCTGAATATCATTGCTTTCAGAAATAAAGGAAGGGATCTTCCTCTTTCAAACTCCACAATTGAGACACAACATAAAACTGGCTCAACTGTTCTTATAACACGGATCGGAAATGTAGGTTCACTACTTCCCAGCTCACTTTGGCCCTTGCTCTGCTGACTTTTTAGATTTTCTTAAGGTGTTTCCTGAGTTTTACATCAGTTGAAGTCTAGCCCTATAGACCACACAGCAGTTTCATTTGAGCATCCATTGGGATGGCAACAGAGAAGCTTCAGTGTTCCTAGGAATGAAATCTCCCTACTCCGAATCCCCTTCCACGATTCTAGGAATGTATAATATACATGTAATTCCTTTAAATAAAGGACTCTGATAAAAATGATAATCCGTATTTATTCAATTGTCAACTCCCTATGCTGATAGAGGGGGCATCAACAATTTCAAAATACAGTTGGTTCTGACACTCAACTTATAAATCATATAATGTTCTAATTCTATATAAGTCCTGTGTATACTTAGATAGATTGGTTTACTTTCACTGTCGGCTAGTTTATAAATATTTCTTAAACTGATACAAAATGAATATTATTTTGACTTTAAAACAGTTGTTTTCTTTAATGTTATCCACATTAAATTCAGTAACATTATTTTCATTGGTCTGCAGGTGAATAGACAGCATTCTTCACTGTCAATGATTTAAGTTGTTGGTTTAGATTTAATATTCAGTGATTTAAAAAATTTTTAAAGGAAAATGGTAAGTTCTGTAGAATATTTACTATCACTTAGGCACGTGGGGAATAACAACCTTCAGTGAATCTGTATAACATAGAGCTTGTAGCAAAATGCAATGACTAAAATACCAGAAACTATATGAATATGTGTTTGAGAGAGAGAGAAAGCCCCTGTATCATACTTCTCAGTACTTTCTTTTCAGATCTTCCTGTTAGATTTTCTGTATTTTATTTCTATCCATGCCATAGTAATCTTGATGAATGTCAATGAAATGACAAGTTGTTTTCCATCAATCAAAAATGTGAATTTTTGAGGGAGGTGTTAACAAAATGCCAACCCATCTTTTAATATATATGAATATATATAATATATAATATATTCTTTGTAGATTGAGTCACCCATTTGCCATTGTATTTTGATGGTAACCATGACTACACGATGTGATTTTGACTGTCCAATATCTGCTCATCTCATCTCATTCTCTTCCTATTTACCTCAAGGAGATGCAAAAAGCCATTTTGATATAACAGTGCAAATAACAAAATACTGTAGTCAGAGGGATTATAAAAATAAAGGGCCCTCTTCAATCTTCTGTATCCCACGGATTATTTGAAGACTAATAAAAACTCATGGCTTTCAAAAATGATATAAAATATTACCATAAGAAAAAAGAGGCAATAAGACAGTATCTAAACCAAATGATGAATGAGTTGACACATTCAAGTTACACATCAAAAATAAAAGCAACTGATCAGAAACAAAGCAAAACAAAACTAATATCACTTTCAACAGATGAGAGTCCTTCTAGCACTTACCAACATATGGCAAAGGAATATTATTTTTAAGCATGAAAACAATAAAAAATAATAGTAAAGCAAATTTCAAATAAACTAGTACGCAGTAGATCTCATCTCACAGAAACAGCTCTTCAAGGAATGATACAATTTTGAAGTGGAGCTCCTTGCACATCTCAGAGTCCAATTTAAACACTGAAAATGAAGTCAAAATAGCATCAGGTTTAATAATAACCATTCATTTAATCAGTCAACCAGCATCCTGAACCAGCTCCTGCCAACTATTACAACCTATAAATATCAAAACCACCAAACAATTCAGTGTCTTGAAACATTATTCCCTAGTCTACTGGATTCAAATCCTGTGTCTTTTACTGGTTTTGTAACTGTGGGTACGTGATTTTAGTTATTTTTGCCTCACTTTCTAGATAGTTTGATCTCTTTGCATATTCTACATATCCCTGATTATAAGAGTAAATTATGAATCTGTTCAGGATCGCATAAGTATCTTACATTTGACTCATGATCATTTCTTTAAACACTTTGGAAAGATAAAGCTTGGGGCAAAAAGAAAAAAAAAATGAAAGAAACATATATTTAGAGCTTCATTTGCTAGACTTCGCAAATAAAGTTGTAAGATGCAAAGTTACATTCAAGTTTCATACAAACAACAATGATTTTTTAAGTGTAACTATGTCCCAAATATTACATGGGACATCCCTGCCTTATCATCCTACTTAGACCAGAAATAGAATGAGAATTAAAAGCAGGTAAATGGGATGAAGCCTGGGTCTACTTGTCACTGTTGTCTGGAAATAGGTGGAATCAAGGATTTTGGTACCAACTGGACAAAGGCAAATAAAAGTTTCATGTAAAAGCAAGGTCAAATGCATTCAGTATGAAGAGGAGAACACAGAGTTCAAAAATAATAAGCCAAAACAATTCCTGTCAAAAGTTCCCTCCAATTGCAAAGTAAGTGAAGGAATATAATGCAGAGATTAAAAAGACCACAGTTTAAACACTTGGTATATGAATTTTATCAGAATAAAATTAATTTAGTGTAACAGTCGAAATATTAGAAGCTATTTTGGAACAATTATTATTCTTAAGTTATACACACACACATACACACACACACAGATGCACACACACATACATACATAGATTCTATTAAAGAGGAGTAGGACATGATTAAGACCAAAAACAAATAAAAAAATTGATTTTAAAAAGAATCCATTATTGGGATACCTTGGTGTCTCAGTCAGTTGGGTGCCCGACTTTGGCTCAGGTTGTGATCTCGCAGTTCGTGGGTTTGAGCCCCACGTCGAGCTCTGCACTGACGGCTCAGAGCCCAGAACCTGCTTTGGATTCTGTGTCTCCCTCTCTCTCTGTCCCTCCCTTGCTAGTGTTCTGTCTCTCTCTGTCTCTCAAAAATAAATAAGTGTTAAAAAAAAGAATCCATTATTAACATACTAAAAGCCATTGAATTATATTCTTTAAATGAGTTGTATTGCAAATACATATACATATAGTGAGAGAGAGAGAGAGAAACACATTAGAAAACTAAAAGAATTATTCCAGTATGCAAGACAGATAGATAAGGAGATAAAAAATATTGAAGACCACTTACAAGCCACTTAGAAGGGCCTTTAGGGTGATGGGTATTAAGGAGAGCACTTGTGATGAGCACTGGGCATTATATGTAAGTGACAAATCACTAAATTTTACTCCTGAAAAAAATAACATAAAAAGTAAAAATATAGACCAAAAAAATTTTAAAAAAGAAGGGCATTCTGATATCTCAAAAGCATAGCGAGAAAAGAAGGTAATGAAATAGTATCTTCAACAATTCTAAGAGAATTAACTGTGAACCTTGGATTCAATACACATACCTATCTATTTAAAGAAAGATGGCCAGAGAACGCTTGGCTTTCACCAAAACCTTGTTCATTCTCCTACGCACATAGCTAGACTATTACCCCCTTGCTTGCTTGAAATTAGGTGGAACTGTGTCTGAGTTCTGGTCAATGAAAGGTGGTTGGGCTTATATACATCACTTCTTGGTATAATATGTAGTTAAACAATCCTTCACTCTTATTTTTTTATCCATATGCTTTCATGAACTTGGAATCCTAGCAAATGTTAGAGACACAGGATAAGAAGGAATACACAAATCACCAAATGGAAGGCTGCTTGTTGAATACTCAATTCTACTTAATATGAATAAGAAATAAACTTCTATGATATTAAGCTATTGAAATTAGGTTTTGTTTGTTATAGCAGCAGACATAACAAAAACATTCTAGGATAAACAAAAGCTGTGTTTACATCCAAAAGGCCTACACTAAAAAAATCTAAAGAATGAACTTCATTGATATATAAAAAGAAGAGTGAGCAAAGAGCAAGCACATCTATTAATATGTAGACAAATCTCTATAAATATTTATTGTATATAAACAATAATGCCTAATATAAAAGTATAAAGGCTTAACTTAAATAGTGGATAAAATCTATATGTGGGAGCATAGAAATCAGAATAAAAGCATATTAAAATCTTTGTATTACCGAGAAGGAGGGTTAAGATATTGCCATTATACATTATTAAATATACATATTAAAATATCTGGACTACTAAGAAAAATAAGAGACATTTTGTGTGAAATTTCTAAACATATAAGAGAAAAAATGGGAAAAAGAGAGTGACGAAGAAGGAAAGAAAAAAAACATTCAAATAAAAACAAGGAGAACACAATTGATGAAAAAAGAAATAAAAAGTACACAATAAAATAGTAAAATATATTTGCATGCAAATGTAAATACAACAGATTTAAACCTAAAACCTAAAGAATATAAAAATAAAATTTGAAAAATCCATCTCTATATTATTTATGGAATGCACATAAAACAAAGGTTACAGAAAAAAATAAAAGCCAAAGTATAAGGATATGCATATGTCAAGAAAATGCTAAAAAATATTATGAGAGATCAATTGATAGTAGAAGGAAAAGGCAAACTAAAGACGGGATAGGTCACTTAGTGATGAAAACAAAGTTTCAGTTGACTAGATCGATTCAGCTCACCATGATAACCTAAATGAAGTAATTACTTAGTTAAATTTTTATGGAATATGGCCCCTTAAAATTAGAGAACATACATAATTTTCTAACACACATGCAATGTTAAAAAACTGAGTACGTGCATGACCACAAAGCTCATTTTATCAAAGTTCAAAACAGTTGTATTTTGAAAATGATACAATTATACAACAATGCAATTAATTTAAAATAATATATTTAAAATTTAAAAACATAGTTCTAACATCTCATGCCTCAAATAAGAAGTCATATTTGAAATCAGAAACATATAGAAGTCAAAAACTTGTGGGATGCCAATAAAGCACAAATAGAAGGAAATAAGAAATTGCATAGAAAATAAGAAAGGATCAAACTAATTAGCTAACCTTGGAATTTAATGAGTTATGAAAGAATAAGAAAACAAAAAAAGTAGAAGAAAATAATTAAGATTAGATAAAACAATTGCCTTCAAAAATTTTTTTTAATGTTTATTTATTTTTGGCAGAGAAATGGAGACAGAGTGCCAGCAGCGGAGAGGCAGAGAGAGAGGGAGACACAGAATCCAAAACAGGCTCCAAACAGGCTCCAGGCTCTGAGGTGTCAGCACAGAGCCTGATGCGGAGCTCCAAATCATGGACCGCGAAATCATAACCTGAGCTGAAGTTGAATGCTTAACAGACTGAGCCACCCGTGCCCCAACAATTGCCTTTTTAAACATTTTATTTATTTATTTTAAGAGAGACAGAGAGAGCATGAGCAGGGGAGGAACAGAGAGAAAGGGAAAGAGAGAGTCCCAAGCTGGCTCTATGCCCAGCGCAGAGCCCAACAGGGGCATGATCTAAGCTGAAATCAAGAGTTGGGACACTTACCCAACTGAGTCACCCAGGTGCCACAGAAAACAATTTTCAATTACATATTATATAATTCAATTACACAAATCAAAGACAATCAACAGTGAGATATATAATATGAGGAAATTGGTAAAAATGATACGTTTCTGCAAAATTAAGCAAGAAAATAAGAGAAGACATAAATAAATGGTATCAGGAATGAATTTTTTATAACCACAGATACTGTGCAGATTAAAACAAGTAGATATTAGGAGTAGATGCTACCGTCTACCATAAGCAAATGGGTTTAAAGTATAAAAAAATAATTGATAGGAAAGTAAACATCTTACTTCAGTAAAATGACTGAGATCTAATGAGTTTAAAAGAGAGTTTCACCAATTCAATGCAATTTCAAAATTATATGCTCTTCTAGAAAATATAAAAAGAGGAGCTATTCCCCAACATTCTCATTTATATTAGTTGCAAAACTTTATTGCCAAACTAGAGAAACACAGAATAGGAGAGGAAAATCATAAGGAATTCTCATTTGTGACTATAGATACTAGAGATAAAGAAATTTTAAAGAAACTATTACAAAAGTTAGCATAATAGTGTTTATTTTAGCTTGAAAACTTGATTTCATATTAGGTAATTGATAACTGTAATTCGCTATTAACAAATTAAAGGAGAAAACCCATATACTCTGCTCACTAGATGCAGAGGATATTGAATAAAACCCAAAATTAACCATGATTCATAATAATTTTAAAAGTTCAGGGACAGTTGTGTGCCTCAGGCTGAGCGGCCAACCCTCGATATCGGCTCAGGTCATAATCTCACGGTTGGTGACATGGGGTCCCTAGTCAGGTTCTGCGCTGATGGCATGGAGTCTGCTTGGGATTTTCTATCTCCCTCTCTCTGCCTCTCCACTGCTTGCACATGTAGGCTCTCCCTTTCTCTCTCTCAAAATAAATAACCTTAAAAAGAAAAACCTTTAAAAGTTCATTTAGCTAAATAGATACAGAACTAAACAGTTTTAAACTGACATATGTCTACAAAAACATCTGACACTATAGATACAAATGATGAAACAACAAAATCATTTCCTTTAAATAAGACACAGATGCCTGCTTCCTCTTTCTATTCAACATTCTAATAGAGCTGCTATTAGTTCAGAAAAATAAGACCAAAAATTAAAATTATGGCAAAGAAATTATTGCAAAGAATTGTTACTTGCAATTAATACATTTTTTTTTCTACGTAGCACATTCAACAGAAATTACAGATTAGCTTAAAAAACATTTAACAAAGTTTCTGGGTATGTAATCAATATAAAAGTCACTTGATGTTTTATCACAAAACAAAAATTAGTTTGAAAATTTATTTAAACAATAAAAAAATTTTACCTTGTCAATAGTACTCCAAACTGTGAATTATCCAGAAATAACATTAACAAAAGATGTTTAAGCTCTTTAGTAAGACAAGTATAATAAAAAGATGTTAGGGAAAACCTAAATTAAATAAAAAAGACACTGTTGAACAAAAAGCCTCAATATTGTAAAGCTATCATTTCTTCCCAAGTTATTCAATAGGTTCAGCATGCTTCAAAGAAAATTCCTAATATTTTTTTAGTGGCACCTAAGTTGATTCTGAAATTTTTGTAAAAATAGACTAAAAATGAAAACATTCTGAAGTAGGACAAGACCTACTGAAATCCAAGGTAAATAATTTAGTATATTATTAGTGCAGATCCAAAGAATCAGCAGGTGAAATATCATGGGGATTTAATAGGCAAAGCCATTAATTTATGAAAAAAAATTTGATTTTGATAGAGTAGACTTTACAGTACAGGGGGGGCTTGATGTATCATTCACGAAGTGGCCATGGGAATATGTGTATATATGTATAAATGAATAAATAAATATCTTTACCTCACAACAGACACAAAAACGATTTCTATGTAGATTAAATATTTAAATGTGAATGCCAAAAGCATACACATTTAGAAGACTGTATAGACACATACACATACATATACATTTATAATCTCATGATTCCATAAATCTCATAAGGAAGGAGTTCTTTTTTTAAAAAACAATTTTTTTTAACGTTTTTATTTATTTTTGAGACAGAGAGAGACAGAGCATGAACAGGGGAGGGTCAGAGAGAGAGGGAGACACAGAATCGGAAGCAGGCTCCAGGCTCTGAGCCATCAGCCCAGAGCCCGAGGCGGGGCTCAAACTCACAAACCTCGAGATGGTGACCTGAGCTGAAGTCGGACGCTTAACCAACTGAGCCACCCAGGCGCCCCAGGAAGGAGTTCTTAAACAGGAAAAAAGAAAAGAGAACAAAGGAAAGAGTTGACACCTTTCATTAATTTAGGTGTCCAAGAATGTCTTAGAATTCTAATTTTCTTGACAAAGAACTTGAACAACCTTTACTACATTTATTCTAGAGTATTTATTGCTATTAGAAAATGTAGGTTATATTTTCTTTTCTGTAAGTACATTTTCTACTGTTTGCTGTATTATAACGGAAACTAGAAAAAGGAACGCTAATTAAATACAAAATAAGCAAGAGGAAGGAAATTATACAAAAGAGCACAGAAATTGAACAAACAGGAAAAAAAGCATAACAATGGGGATGATTTTTAAAAATCTGAAGCTACTTCTTTGAGAGGAACAAGCAAATGGATAGCCAAAGTGATTAGAATAAAAAAAAGAGAAAATACAAATTATCAATATCAGGAATGACAAGTCCAGTATTGTTAAGATGTCTCTTATCCCCAGTTGATATGTACTTTCAACTCAATCTGAATCAAACCTGGCAGATTTACGATTCTACACCTATATGCAGAAAATAACATGATTTTAAAATATAGAAGCAAAAAATCAACAGAACTCTAAGGACAACTGAAAGAATGCACAATTGGAGTGCGAGTCTTTAACATTCATGCCTGAATAGCTGATAGGTCAAATAGAAAAGTAACCAGTATGAGGATTCAAGATATAAAAAATACTATTGATCAAACTGACCAATATAAAAAATAAAGATTTGAAGCACAAAGACTTTGAAAATAAAATTTTAAGGATTTACAATAGCATGAAAAAGATCAAGTACTTTGTGAGAAGTGTATCAGACTGAAAATTACAAATGTTATGGAAGATATTTAAAAGGACTCAAAAGGAGAGAGAAATCATCTGCACAGATTGGAAGATTCAATATTATAAAGATTTTGATCGCTTCCAAATTTGTTTTTACATTCAAAGCAGGATGATTTTGACTATTTCAGAGATAACATCCATAACATTTAGGGACCAAACAGATGTAAAGTAAGATGGAGAAAGATGTGATCAGATTTCTCAGGTTTTAAATCTGAATGGCTAAGAAAATAGAATGACATTGTATCATGTTACCTGTCCCTTTCCCAATTTGAAGTAAGAAAATGCTGACAAATAGAATTATTCATACACTTGAGGTTTCCATACAGATGTCAAAATTATTCTGAGAAATTTTGGAATGGGACAAAGATTCTGAGGTAAAATCTCCAAACATCGCTGCCCCATTGACAAGTTAGTAGAATTTGGTTGCAAATCCAATCCAGAGTTATGTCAGCATTTTCTTTATAAAATATACCATTAATTGAAGCTCACTGTTCTATTAATTTTACTAACACCTCAAACAAAGCATCAAATGCCTCACCAGGACTTTCCTAACAAAAATGCAAAATCTAGTTGTATTGAGCAATTTGAAAATTTTAAAGTATTATTATATCTGTCATGGGCAAGACATTTTTAAAAAATAATTAAGAAAATAATGGTTGATGGAAACGGGAGAATACTGAAGAAGTTGTTAAAAATTAGAGTTAGGTTGATAGAGTTTCAGAATCTATTTGTACACATAATGTTCATCTAGCACTGCTGTTGTTTTAAAACTTTTTTAAATTTTAACATTGATTTATTTTTTGAGAGACAGAGACAGAGCATGAGCGGGGCAGGGGCAGACAGAGAGGGAGTCACAGATTTCAAAGCAGGCTCCAGGTTCTGAGCTGTCAGCACAGAGCCCTATGCGGGGCTCCACCTAACAAACTGCTAGATCATAACCTGAACCAAGTGGGATGCTTAACCGACTGAGCCACCCAGGCACCCCTAGCAATGCTGTTTTTGACTCTCAAGTAGCAAGGATGCCTGAACAACTGTGGCTTTATTTGTCACAAATCCCGTCCATATATTATGCATGGATATATTTATACACACACATTAACATACATATATTTTATGGGTGTATATACACATTAACATACATTATTATATATAAGTATCAGATAAACATATATATACATCATCTCCAGTGTATATGGTATACTCTTTTATTACATAAGGTTTTCTTTTATTTAAAAAGTCATTCACAGGGCGTGTGGGTGGCTCAGTAGTTGAAGCATCTGACTTTGGCTCAGGTCATGATCTTGCAGTTTGTGAGTTCGAGCCCGGCGTCGGGCTCTGTGCTGACAGCTCGGACGGAGCCTGGAGCCTGCTTCGGATTCTGTGTCTCCTTCTCTCTCTGCTTCTTCCCCCCCTCAAAAATAAATCAACATTAAAAAAATTTTTTTAAGTTATTCACAAAATACTGTATCCATCGATTAGGTTTCTGTCATATAGCTTAACATGTTAGGTGTGTGGGATTCCATTCTTCCATTTAAAAGTCAACTGGATTTCCCAGAAGTTTAGATGAATTTCTTCTGTTCTTAATCTTTTCCACACGGAAGATTTAAGTAAGTCATCTGACGCAGCAGGTTGGATTACAACCACATAATGTATGCCTTTCTAAAGTACTGGTGTCACACACATGGTTTTTATTTCGGAAGCGAAGAAGATGACAGGTCAAAGAAAGGAAAGGAGGGAGAATTCTGCAAATTGCCAAGACCTTGTAACAAAGACAAAGTAAGAGAAGTCAAGCATACCAGCTTGTGATGAGCTACTATTCAAGCACATTGCACTTCACGGGCCGAGCTACCCCTCAGCCCTCTGGTCCTGCTGATGAAAGTTTCTTCACTCTAGGCCCCTAGGTGCTGGCTGACCCTGAGTTGCTCCCAGTGAAACAAACTAGGATTCAGATGATAAAGAATTTTAAAATTGATCACAATAGATATGCAAGCACAAAAGATACGTGTGTGTGCCGGTGGGGGGGGGGGGGGCGGGTATGTGTGTGTCTGGATCTATGAGCAGGCACGCAATAGCTCAATTGAAATGCTTTGTCATTTAGTATTCCTAAATTCATGGGACCTTCTGTCATGCTTTTTCTCTATCAATGATATTATAAGGGTTAATCCACAATAATTTTATATATCATTGCGATAGATATTTTATGACCAAAAAATGCTGGGAACCGCAATCTAGAATACGATAATAATCGATCATATTAATGAGAAAAGTGTTTTACAGTGGATAATTATTATGAACTTTATATTAGTAGATAATCCTTTAATGATTAATGTAAAATCTCCTAGGTATTATAGTCTACCAAATGCTTTCCCGTGTGCTTTCTCATTGGATTTCCAGCTAACTTAGGAAATTTTATTATAATTTTATACATTTGATAATATACATGCGCAGAAAACAAAGTTCGGTGAGATTACACAGCTTACTAAAATATCATACTTTCTAAGTCTCTGACTTAAAATTTTTTTTTAACGTTTACTTATTTTTGAGAGAGACAGAGACAGAATGAGAGTGGGTTAGGGGCAGAGAGAGGGAGACACAGAATCCGAAGCAGGCTCCAGGCTCTGAGCTGTCAGCACAAAGCCCGACGACGTGGGGCTCGAACTCATGAGCTGTGAGATCATGACCTGAGCTGAAGTCAGACACTCAACTGACTGAACCATCCAAGCGCCCCTCTAAGTCTCTGATTTAAAAGCAGGTTTCAAAATTAGATATTCACTCTACACATACTTTGCTTTTTTTTATACTGTGTGTGTTTCTATGGTATAATGAAGACATTAACAGGTCTTTAAATTTTATCTGTAGGAAGATTAACACTCTATCATGCCAAGGTATTCAAACCCTTTAAATTCTATTTTAACCCAAAAATGGGGTACAGAGGGAGAATTGGATTAGTTGGTAATGGTGGCATATTCTGACCATTTTGTAATTTTAACAATCACCCCTAGCTCTAGTTCTCTCTTGGTCTTTTTTTTTTTTTTTCCACAGTAAAATATCCTAGGCTCTTGAGATGCAGTGAAATTTGAATGTAGGGAGAAAATGGATTCGTGTGTGTGTGTGTTATTCACAATGCTCTGTATGAAAATATCCTTAATGAAAGAGGATCAGAGTTTTTCACATCATTATAACAAAACAGAGCATTTATGCAAATATATCCATTGAGTGTTTCCATTATCAGACTATTCTTCATTGATTCATACAACAACAATATCAACTTGATACCATAATGACTTAAAAAGAACACTTTCCCTTGAGCAAATAAAACTCAGTGACTTGTTTTGTTTTTGTTTTTATTGCAGCAAGATACTCCTGGACCCTCTGGCTGTTCTACAGCTGTTTCCATTCATAAAAGTAAAGAAAGGTAAACTAGACCAGAGGTAAAAAAGATACGGAGTATATTCTCTTGCTTCATTCAGTATGACATGTCAACAGAATAAACGTATGCAATATCAGCTCTACGGTTGTTGTAAACATCAGCTCAGTTATTTTATGGTGAAATTCTCTTGTAATTCATAGATTCATTTTAAACCATTTATTGAGGTGCAAGCCATTGTGAGCTATAAAGACTTCATAACATTTAGAAGACAGTAAGCAAATGACTGAATCATGATATAGTAAATCTTATAATAGAAAAGTATACAGCACACAAAGTGAAATGAGCACAGATATTTAAGGGGTAGGATCAGTGTTTCTCAAAGAAGGATGTATATATGCTTTGTCGTGAAAGGTCAGAAAGAGGAAGTAGCATGAGCTTGGAAGCACTGAGGTTAAAAACATAATCTAAATCGGTTGTGTTGTAACAGCTGTACATAAACCACTAAATCTGTTAAGTATGTGTCACCATGACGAGAGGCAAAGTCATGAGATCAGCAGAGGTCAGATCATGGAGTCATATGACAGGCTCAGGAATTTCGAGAGGGAAGAGTAGCTGGTTGAGGAGAGTCCATATGGATTCAATGTGGAGAATGGAAGGGTGAGGAGAGAATAAGAACAATGAGAATCAACTTGATCATTTCAACAGCACAGGTAGAACATACTGTAGACCTAAACTAAGGTGATAGCCATGGGCAAGGGAAGAGTGGAAGGAGATAGAAGTATCAGGACTTAGAAACATGAAATCATTCAAGTGTCCATGTAAGTGGTATTTGTAGATTGGAGTTTAAATATCTTGAGTTTTCTTGTTTGCTTCTTTAGTTGTTGTTGGATGGTGGTATTACAGTACATTGTAATCCTAAAGAGGGTAAAATTTGACTTCATACTTCCTCCCATTTTTCCAATATTCTGACTTTTCTTTTGACTTGCTGCCTACTTAGTTTTCCTCAGGCTACCCCTATATTTCTCAAGACTACCCCTAGCGACCTGAATGGTAACCTAAGCTCATAACCTTCTCTCCCCCTTTATCACTTTATTTTTTTTCCAAACGGCACCTCCGTGATACATGGACATTATTAACTTGCAAAATCAGAGATCTCCAAGATTGATTCACATGAGAATCATCTGGGTTACTATTGTGAAAGAATAAGAATTAGAGAAATGAGACATATAACCAGGCATGGGCTTTATATGGAATTTATTTTTAAAATTTTCAGATATTAATTCCCCAGCAGGTTCCTGTGTTTTAAAGATAATTATTTCACGAAAGTAAATGCAGGCTTACAAGCTAGTTTAATACCTTGGTTGCCACTAAAACAGTCTTTTTCATTTTCAGTTCAGTATTACTTGTTAAGGAACACATAACTTATAAGAAATACTTTGTAAACTGAGGGACAGCATCTTATTAAGTTTAAAGTACCAGGCACGAAAGCACTTTATCGTTAGGCATTTTCTCTGTGGGAGGAGAAAGGGTGCATTGGATTCTGCCACCTCACATTGTCCTTCATTATTGTTTCCATCTGTTTTTAGTGTTAAGATCAGCTGCTCTCTGGGGCGCCTGGGTGGCGCAGTCGGTTAAGCGTCCGACTTCAGCCAGGTCACGATCTCGCGGTCCGTGAGTTCGAGCCCCGCGTCAGACTCTGGGCTGATGGCTCGGAGCCTGGAGCCTGTTTCCGATTCTGTGTCTCCCCCTCTTTCTGCCCCTCCCCCGTTCATGCTCTGTCTCTCTCTCTGTCCCAAAAATAAATAAACGTTGAAAAAAAAAAATTTAAAAAGATCAGCTGCTCTGTCTTTATTGCTAAGGCTTCTTTTCTACAGTTGATCTTGTGTGTCCTCCATTCTTAACCTCAAATGGCTCCCATCTAGAACCTTTTGTGTAGGAAGTTGGGTATCAACAACTGTGTGATTAAATACAGAATCACAGTTTTCTTTGTTTCCAGAACAGGTAATGCTCTCACTGAGGATAATTCTTCAGTGAAGAGCCTAATCTGTTGCTTTTCAGATTAGATATTCAGTTGAGGTGTTACAATAAGAAAAACCTGGAATTTTGAAACATTATCAATACGCTTTGAGCGAAACAGGCATATGTTTTTATTATCAGCATTTGTACCACCTGCAAAAGATCTACTTAGGCTTACCCATCCACTAAGTATACGTTCCCAATTCAAATCAGTCGTTGGTAATTATGGAAAACTAAATTTAATCTGCACACTCAACTTAGTTTTCAGAGTAAATACTAACAAACTCAAAGCCATGGCTTTTACCTTACATGGGAGAGAAAGGAAATATTTAGCGAGGGTCAACTGTGTTCCTACCATATACACAAACATGCTGGGCAATACTATTACCCTGTTTATCAAATACAAAATTGGGGCCTACAGGAATAAATATTCTTTTCTAAAGTTGCACAAATCACAAAGCAGTGAGATTTGAAGTTTCTCCAACTGCGAATCCATGTCCTTTTCATCAAACAGCTGTGTGGAAGCCCAGTAGACATTAGTCAGGTGGCAACACCCTCTTTCTCCAGTTCCCATCACCCAGCTGTTCTTGCGATCATCTACCTCATGACATCTCCATTCTGATCTTCTCAACCTGCTCCTCCAGTCTCCCCCAACCCCACAATGAGATGACATCTGCCTAGGAATTGCAATGTTTGCTTCTCACTGTTTGGATTCAGGGTAATGGCAGTGGGAAGTGGCACAAGTTGGGGAAGAAAGAATGGTCCCGTCGTTCGCCACCAGTACCCATATTCCTGCAAGATTTCCTCTAACTCCTCTTCTTCTGACTTAGTACCTTTTCTGTTGATATGCTGATAAAACAGTGCTACATTACATTCTGTACCCCAACTATCTACTTTTCGGCTAATCGTGACAACGCCTAAGACAAAAGCAGTATGAAGACTTGAACACAAAAGCATTTTTATATAGTCGCTAAAATAAATGGTGTAGTATTAACTAGCTAACCATAACTGAGGAAAGAAAAACCATTTACTTTAGTCAACTATACTATTAATTTTTTCCTGTTCAAGAAATGTAATAGTTATTCTGCTTATCCAAATGAAGATGGGAACATAGATGTCTGCACGAATTTATTGTCAATTTATTTATTTTCATGTCTAGGTAAGCTTTCATTGAAAACAATGAACTGAATTTTAGATACAATAGGATGAGCCCCACTCAAAACTAATTAAACAAACTGCTGACCACTTGTACTCCAAAGAAAATACGTATGATCTTTAGGGATTTGTAAATTCTCTAGGGTCTCAGGAAAGTCATGATAAATGTACTTAATAAAGGGTAATTAAAGTGGAAGAGGCAGAAATGGATGACCTATCTGGTTTTAAAATAAAACTTATCAATTACTTGTCGTTTAATTATTTTATAGAATTATTGGATACTCATCTAGTCAAGTTGATCTTGTATATTGCCTCTTCAGTCCTTCCTTCCTTCCTTCATTTAATGATTTGACACACACACAAAATACCTGACATAAGGCAAACACGTTTCCTATGTGTCAGGAACTGTGATAGTAGTTGGTTATAGAATGATGAATAAAACACATGTGTTACCCCCATAAAAGCTGGAGTCTGGCTAAAGAGAGACATTAAAGGAAATGATGATGTAAAAAATTTTTTCATTATAATTGTTAGAAATGTCATGATGAAAACAATCACTAGATGCCATAATGGGGAAAAGCAAACATTAAGGCTATTGAATTGGGCAGTTTTATGTGTCAAGACTGTGATGGGTGCTGAAATATCTGAGAGATGCAAGATGAAGCTATTTTAACAGGGAATCAAATAAATAGAATACTGAATGATCAGCATTAGGACAGAGTTATGTATATATATAATCAGGCAGACACTCACAGGGGGAATACCTGACTGAGAATAAGAGGAATAGGATCCCTATGGATGCCCTGAAGAACGGTATTTAGCCATGTAGAGAAAACTTAACAAGAGGCACAAAGGTAAAGCAAGTCACCGTTAACAGCGAACTGTAGCACAAGTGCTATTCACGGAATTGGCGAGTAGCACAAATGGAGAGATAGGTAAAGCCAAACCAAAAAGAGTAAGAATCTCAATGTCCTTCCTGACTGTGGACACCGGGTATTATCGGTCTTGCCATATAATCAGAGTTGTACCATGTGCACTCTAATACATGGGTCCCAGAGGGCACTTAAAGACAGGCTTTTCACAATGACTCTAAATTCCCTAGCATATTTAATCTTATCAGACAACTCATCTTGGTATGGCAGAGATTTCAGTGTGTGGAGATACAAAGCATTTGGGTTTTTTGGTTTTTTTTTTTTTTCCTTTGAATGTAGCAGCTACTTACTGCCACCATGTGGAAGCCTAAGTTTACTTAACATGAATATCTAAATGCAGGTTGTTTTAGACCTACAATTGGAATGTTAATTTCTACAGAGATAAAGGAAAATCCAGAGGGCCTTTCAATGAAGATCATCCGTGTCCTCTGTGAGTCTTAGATTTAAACCTTATGGCATTAGATTATATATTAGGCTATTGCCATCTCTGCGTTATAGTGCATTGCAACTTGGGCTTAAGGTTGAATTTGTTGTGCTAGTTATTAATTGTCTTGTTTTCCTATTTCAAATTACGTAGCTTCTTCTATATAGTCTAACACTGAATGCTTAGCAACTTCCCATTCCAATAATGTGCCTCTTTTGTTTTTCAAGTAAGAGCTGATTTCTTGAAAATCTTTATTTAGTACTATCTCCTCTAATATAATTTTAACTCTGTTTTATTTCCTATAAATACTGAACTGTGTAATCATAAATTCTTTTCATCGCATTCTGTGTCATGTACAATCCCTGTTGTGGGAGAAACATAGCTAGTTGAACCTAAGGTGTTATTTGACGACGGGTTTAATCTCTTGAAGGTTACCAGCACAAACTGTAACTTAAAAAGCACACAGATAAAAAATAAGACCATTTAGGGGCTAATATTGTATGTATGTGGTCTGTTTATTCTAGGACCTGAATCTTACAACTGCCATTAAATTAAGCCTACCATGGGGTGCCTGGGTGGCTTAGTCCGTTGAGCCTCTGACTCTTGGTTTAGGCTAAGGTCATGATCTCATGGTTTGTGAGTTCGAGCCCCACATCAGGCTTCGCGCTGACAATGCCTGCTCGGGATTCTCTCCTTCTCTCTCTCGCTCTCTCCCTCTTACTCTAAATAAGTAAATAAATATTTTTTAAAAAATAAGACTACCTTGTCTAGGAATCCCTCTGTATCAGTTCAGCCATGGCTGCATGGTAGAATCACTGGGAACATTCTGGTGCTGGCATTGGTCACTTCTAAATATTCCCCCAAGTAATTCTAATATACAGGTAGAGTTGGGAACCCTTTTTCTGTATCAAAAAGTTTCTTTAATTTAGGACATTAATAAAAAACTAAAAGATTTTATTGAAAATAATTGGGGCTCAAAAATATTGAATGATACTACATATAGCTCAATATTCAGATAATGAAAATATGCACATGTAAAATGTAACAAAACATAAATTTCCTACTTTTCCTTCCAAGAAATTGGAGAAATCCCTCAGGTAGATGTAGCCAGGAGGACTGACTCAGTTTCAAAATATTCCAGGTTTATCTTATGATTATATGATTCAGATTCTATTGTGCTTCTTCACTGAGCTTTAGGATACTCCAGCATCACAGCAATCTATAGCTGAAGAATTAGTTCACTATATCAAGGTGTTCATTTCTACTTCAAATTTTATCTTTCTATAGTAATTCCAAGTTTTATTTTAATTAACAGAGGGTTCATCTAACAGTAAGGCCTGCTTTCTGCATAATGAACTTCCAACATAATGAAATTCAAAAATGTTAGCTCCTCTTTTTATACAACTGAGGCATCTTTGGGCATATTTTTAATGTACATTCTACATTCAGTAACCTTGGTCATATATGGGGAGGGGGGATCTTACAATAATTCTCCCTTTTGCAAGGATCAAAACTTCTAAATTTCAAGCTGAAAATGAAATAAATTTTCCTTCCCTATTTCGTAGGATGAAACATGGTGGCCATGATATTTCCTTTATGATGTAATTTTGAGTTATCCATGGCTGCAAATATGCAAATTCTCACTATTTACTGGGATAACCAGTATATTTTTCCATTTCTAACTTAATATCAAATCATCGATTGTTTGCCTTTGGAATTTATACTTCCTTTCTTATGGTACTTTAATCCCTCGTCCCCTCTATGTATGTCATTCTAGATTGATATTTTCAAAAAGTGCTGGTAAACTGATTTACATAAAATATTAGCAGACAATTAAATCCCTCCTTCTTCCAGTGGCATAATGGACTGTTACAGACCAAGGAAACTTTGATTGTCCAAATAATGAATCTCTGAGAGTAGAATGTACTTTGGAATGGCAGGTTTGTTGAAGCCAGGAGGGCAAATATTTTGTGATGAGATTTCATTTCCAAAATTTCTCAAATCACTTTATTTGCTTACAACACTTGCCTTGCTCTAACTCCAAGTTGGGTTCTCAAACATTTATAGGTCATCTAAAATATGACCTGGGCTGAGAATCTGTAACATAAAGCACTCTTCTTAAGGGTGTATATGTAAAAAGATAACTCAAAAAACAATGTGATAGAGATATGGCTCAGGTTTATAGGGGTACATGTAAGCACATACAGGTATGCCATCTAGGGTTAGGGAAAGATTCTTGGGAGAACATACCTAAAGTGACCTTTAATTTTTTGTTTTAATTATTATTTCTTTTTAATTTGAGAGACAGTGTGAGTAGGGGAGGGGCAGAGAGAGAGGAGGATAGAGGATCCGAAGCGGGCTCTGCATTGACAACAGCAAGTCCAACGTGGGGCTCGAACTCACAAACTATGAGATCATGACCCGAGCTGGAGTGGGACATTGAACTGACTGAGCCACCCATGCACCCCCTAAAGTGGATTTTATTTTATTTTATTTTATTTTATTTTATTTTATTTTATTTTATTTTATTTATTTATAAGTGGATTTTATTTATTTATTTATTTATTTATTTATTTATTTATTTATTTATTTTTAATATATGAAATTTATTGTCAAATTGGTTTCCATACAACACCCAGTGCTCATCCCAAAAGATGCCCTCTTCAATACCCATCACCTACCCTCCCCTTCCTCCCACCCCCCATCAACCTCAGTTGTTCTGAGTTTTTAAGAGTCTCTTATGCTTTGGCTTTCTCCCACTCTAACCTCTTTTTTTTTTTTTTTTTTTCCCCCTTCCCCTCCCCCATAGGTTTCTGTTAAGTTTCTCAGGATCCACATAAGCGTGCAAACATATGGTATCTGTCTTTCTCTGCCTGACTTATTTCACTTAGCATAACACTCTCCAGTTCCACCCACGTTGCCACAAAGGGCCATATTTCATTCTTTCTCATTGCCACGTAGTACTCCATTGTGTATATAAACCACAATTTCTTTATCCATTCATCAGTTGATGGACATTTAGGCTGTTTCCACAATTTGGCTATTGTTGAGAGTGCTGCTATAAACATTGGGGTACAAGTGCCTTAAAGTGGATTTTAAAAGGCAAATAGAAATTACTCCAAAGAGGAGAAAGATTATCCAAGTGAATGAATCAATTTAGCAAAAGCAGAAGTAGCAAAGTCGGAAACACATGCTACCTTTCCAGAGCTACAACTAGTTTGGCATTTCTGAAAATATAAAATGCAAGGCAGAAAGTTCTAGATGTGAGGCTACTGAGGAGCCTATAAGAGTTACCGACCATATTAAATATCTTGAAATATAATCTTCTGCCAGATTATTTTCAAATTGTGCCTTGTGGTAACCTCTACAGAGACATCAGCAAAATAGTGAAATGTATTCTTGTCTCACCTCTTTTTCAACTAGAACAGCTTGGTTTTTATTTATTAATATTTATTTACATTAACACTTTATATTTTACTTAAAGTCTTTTGAGGCTAAAACCAAAAAATCAAACCTATGCTGTGTACTGTAAGGAGCCAGATTTTTTTTTAATGTTTATTTATTTATTTTTGAGACAGAGAAACAGAGCATGAGTGGGGGAGGGGCAGAGAGAGAGGGAGACACAGAATCTGAAGCAGGCTCCAGGCTCTGAGCTGTCAGCACAGACCCCTACACAGGGCTTGAACCCAGGAACCGTGAGATCATGACCTGAGCTGAAGTTGGATGCTTAACCAACTGAGCCACCCAGGTGCCCCCAGATTTTTTTTTAAGCAGAGGATTATCACGATCATATTTAGGTTTTAAATAGATCTTTCTGATAGTCCTTGTGAACTCAAGGCTAAGCCTAATGGCTGGGAGAGCTGTTAGCAGGTCAGGCCTAGAATATTAAGTGACTTGCCTGAAGTGACTGAGATAACAACAAATAAAAAGTTGAGATTAATTTGTTGATTAATTACTTGATTACATCCCTATATCTCCTTCCCTTTGTTTATAAAGGATATGCCCCTAGTGAAATCATAACTGAAGCAAGATAATTAATATACATTTTAATACTGTATATTTGTTTTTACATTTCTGAAATTATCAAATTCCCATAGCCAGTAACTATACTAAGAACTTGTCTTTGATTCCTACGTTTGCTTTTACAGTGTTGTCTGGATCTGTTTGGTTCTCTTCTGAAGAGTTGACTTGTGGTTGCCTGGGGCAATGGGAGAAACTGGGCACATGTCTCTAGCACTTACTAGGATAAGCCCTGGTTTTTCACCTGGTTCAGGTTTCCAAACAGCACCTGCGATTAAGTCCCAAGGCACACGTGCATTTTAAGCTTCTCCTTGCATCAGATTTGTTCAAGTCCCACTGACCAAAGTCAAGTTACATAATCAAGCCCAGATTGAAAAGGTAGAGGAAAAGACTACACAGCTTTAAGAGTCACCTTGCAAAACAAATGCATTTAGAAATCACAGGAACTTGTGGCCAAATTTTTTGCATTCTACCACAAAGAATGTTTTGACCAAATATTTTATTTGAAATTACTTCTTTGAAAACTCTCATATGATTGTCTCTTTGATGTTTCTTGAGAGCCCCTTAATATCCCTTGATATGCAGATAGTAATATCACTACTATGGAGGCATTGATATTCATAGACTATTCTGACTTGAACTGGCTTTTCTTGGTTTCTTTACATTTTGTCCATGTGTCTTATAGCTGCCCTTAAATCAAGGGCCATAAACAGAGAGAAAAATGTACTCTTTTTGAAACTAACTTGATTATGTCTAGATTAACCTACAATTTTGACTTCATCGAACACTATGCTCAAGCAATTGAAATTGCTGCCCTAAACTGATTACAAATATAAATTATGATTAGCATCATTCTTAATTATGATTTTTATCTCTTATAATCACAAGATTGCATTCATACAATATCCTTTCTTAAAAATACTCAAACTGGCTTCTTTGCTGGGATTTTTGGGAAGTCAAACACTGTCTTCAAATTATATTGTTTTCTAAATATATCATCTGGGGCACCTGGATAGCTTAGTAAATTGAACATCCAACTCTTGATATCAGCTCAGGTAGTAATGTCACGGGGGTGGGATTAAGCCCCACATTGGGCTCCATACTGAGCATGGAGCCTGCTTGGGATTCTCTCTCCCTCTCTCTTAACCCCCATCCCCAGATTGCATGCTCACTCTTTCTCTCTCTGTCTCAAAATAAATAAGCATTAAATATATCATCATCTAATTCCCCCGCCCCAGCCCTTAGCCTAATTTATCAGTTCATGCTTATGTTAAGTGTTCATGGGATTAGTAACTTATTGATTGAATGTTAAACCTACAAAAAAATCTTAGATGTAACATAACCCAAAATCCTATTTTTTTGATGTAAAAACTAAGGTTTAAATAATTGATTTCTCTAAAGTTATACAAATATTTATAGAAGATGCACAAATCTACTTTGGCTTTCCTATTTCCCTAATATATATACACATATGTGCTAAGATATGTCTCAATAAACAACTCTATTTTATATACTCTGCTTTTCTAAGAAAAGATGCTTCCAAGGCATGGTTAAATTTGATGCTTATTTCTTTGTAGTTTATAAAATTAATCTTTGATTTTAAGCCACTTATTTTAAGGCATATACTTAATCAGGCTAGAAGTCTTATAGGATTTTCTATGCTCCTATGTATTCTTTGATCTCTTAAGTATTTGAATTTTGCTAAATACAACAAATCAGTTTCTGTGTTGCAGGTATTAAAGTCCATATTAGGTAACATATCTCAATGTGTGGTCCAATTATTATTGAATGACTCACTGGAAAAGTGGTCATTGTGGGGAATTATCTTAAGAACATGTAGGTCACCTGTCCCTCTGGATAGCCTATAACCCATTGTTGGATCAAGCCATACCAACCAAAAGGTAAGGGTTGGGCCATCTAGTCTTACAGCCCTGCAGGACTTCTTTGATAACTTGCATTTTATTTTATTTTATTTTATTTTATTTTATTTTATTTTATTTTATTTTATTTTATTTATTTTGATAACTTGCATTTTAGTGAGAAGTGAGATTTCTTGGAATGTTACTATAAGATGACATTTGTTGTTCTTTGCCAAGTGATTGTTCATTATCTTCTATGGAGCATGGTGTCTTATTGATGGGCTATTAAAAAAATGATTTTAGAGCTAACTGCAAGGAAAGAAAATGATATAATCTCTTTGAATGACTAATTAGAACCATATAGCTAAAAATGCTTCCCTTTTTCACTTTGATTTTCAGGAAACTGAGAGGAAAATATATGACTCGGCTATATGATTTACATAAGTCCTTAAGACTTGTTCAGTTGTGTATTGTTTATGTCCCCCTAACATGGCCTTTATTTTCTGATATATAGTTTTATTACCCCAAACTGGATACCACATTTTTAAATTAGTTCTTATCAGCTGTTCAAAGTTCACTATAGAACAAGGCAAAACTTGTAAGTATGGATTGAATAAATGAATGGATGCACACATTCATTAAGTGTACATGTTTTGAATAATTACTCTCACCAAAGTATTTTCTTATGCTATTATGTTATTTCTTTGCCACAGTCTTATAAAATATGTACTGTCACTTTAGACTACAAAACTGGAATTTCAAAGGTTCAAATTGCTGCCCAGATTCAGGTCAGTAACAAGAAATCAATCAACCAACACTAAAAATCAGGATACCAATTACAATACAGTTTTATTTTTATTGTGCCATGATGCTAATAAAATACCCTGTGAATTAGAGATAAAATCAGATGCTGAGGTTGAATGCTCTACGAAAAATCTGCACACCACTGTGAACAGAAGGTGGGTTTCTACTTTCTTTGCATAGAATTAGATATATATAAAATTTTTATAGGACAATATATGATACTATAAATTTTATTCTGAAAGTTCCCTTAGCTAAAGTTGATTTTATGGTGCATGTTTCTTAACATGCCTGTGGAAAATATGCTACCAACATAGTTCTATTCTTAAAGGAAAGTACATTAAATTATTTTGTGATTTTTCTGCAACCTACAGATTTACTCTTCAGTCTCTAATCTTGTATTTAAAAAAACACTTTTTGGGGCGCCTGGGTGGCGCAGTCGGTTAAGCGTCCGACTTCAGCCAGGTCACGATCTCGCGGTCCGTGAGTTCGAGCCCCGCGTCAGGCTCTGGGCTGATGGCTCAGAGCCTGGAGCCTGTTTCCGATTCTGTGTCTCCCTCTCTCTCTGCCCCTCCCCCGTTCATGCTCTGTCTCTCTCTGTCCCAAAAATAAATAAAAAAAAGTTGAAAAAAACAAAACAAAACAAAAAAACACTTTTTTACTTTAGACATCAAGTTCTTGCTGATTAATAAATAATAATAATAATAATAATAATATTTAAGTTTATTTATTTATTTTCTTTTGAGAGAGAGAGAGTGCCAGCAGGGAAGGGGCAGAGAGAGAGAGAGAGAGACAGAATCCCAAGCAGGCTCCATGTTTTCAGTACAGAGCCCAATGTGGGGCTCAAACTCACAAACCATGAGATCATGACCTGAGCCAAAGTCAAGAGTCAGACGCTCAACTGATTGAGTCACCCAGGTGTCCCAACTACAATGGTTTTAATGGTAATAATAATGGTTACAGTTTTCTTCGTGCCTAACTATCAATAGGCATGCTGTTTGTCATTTCAAAGAAGGGAACCGGGTTCAGAGTGGGTACATATTGTTCTGAGGAAGTCTCACTCGTACAACGAAGAGCAAGGATTTGAAATTGCATGTGCCCGACTCTAATTTCAATATTTAATATATTTACAACTACTACTTACCATCACCACCAAACTTTACATAATGCTTACCCTAGCTAGATACCATCTTAGAAGATTTATGTACATTATATATATTTATATATATCAACTCCTTTAATCCTGAACACAATCTCAGATGTATCCCCACTTTAGAGAAAAGGAAATAAAGACTTAAGACTTTAGATAACTTGTGCAAAATTACAACTAGTCCCTTACACAATCCATACTCTATCCCAAGCAAGCTGACTTAAGGAGATAAACATTTATCCTCCATGTTAAATTCTCTCTACTGCAGTTATTGCTTCTGTAGTTTATTGTTTATGTTGTGGTTTAATTTCCAGGAAGGAGTGTGTTCTCATTTCATGTAATGAAGCCATTTAAGCTTCATCTGATGCATTTACCCCGAAATTCCTCATTTTTTTTTCTTGTTTAGTGGTCATGGCAAGTTTATTTGTAAATATTGTAAAAATGTCATGGAAAGAACTTGAAGAAGCTGCATAGCTTCTTGTATACTTTTGTTAATAGGAAAGTACTCTCTGTAACACTATGATTTATTTTGCTGAATTTTAAAGGTCACACTGTACATTTGGCAAATGGTAGGTTTCCAGTGACTATTCAAGGTTCACATTTTTAAAGTATTTTCCAGGCAGAAAATACAAAAAAAAAAACAAAAAAACAAAACAAAACAACAAAAAAAAACCCACTTATTGAAGGTAGACTGGCTGTTGTTTAAATGTCCCAAACTTTGATATGAAGAAAAGCATAAATTAATTTGGTAGCCAAGAACACAGGATCTCAAACATGGTCTAGATACAATTTCAAATAATTCATGTTTTTAAAGATTTTGGGGCTTTGATAAGAACTTTTTTTATATAAATTATAATTTGGGGAATTAAAATTTGTTACTTAAAATCAACCCACGAAGTACTGGGTGATGTATGGAATTGTTGAATCACTATATGTATACCTCAAATCAACATAACATTGTATTATAACTATGCTGGAATTAAAATGAAATAAAATAGGGGCGCCTTGGTGGCTCAGTCAGTTAAGTCCCCGACATGATTTCGGCTCAGGTTACGATCTCCCGGTTCGTAGATTCGAGCTCATGTCTGGCTCTACACTGACAGCGCAGGGATTCTCTGTCTCCCTCTCTCTCTGCCCCTCCCCTGCTCACATGTGTGCACACACTCACTCTGTCCCTTAAAAATAAACATTTAAAAAAATAAAATAAACCCAAGATTCTTATTTTTTGTAACATCTGATCTCTTTTATTTATTGATTACAAAGAGTATAATCATGGAAAGAAGGGTAATGATTGATTTAAAGCTGAGCTAAAAATGAAAAAGTGATATCAATTATACAAACAAATATTGAAAAAAATACTTGGAAGGAAATTTGCTAAAATGTATAGTGAGATTTTTTTTCCCTAGATGGTAGGATTAGAGTTGGTAGTTGTTTTCTTCTTTACACTTTTCTGATTTATTTACTTTTCCTACAATAGATATGTAGTGTATTTAGAATCAGAAAAAAAAAATCATGTCTCTTACTTGAGATGAAATGGACATTTCATAAGCTAAGTTGTACAACTGCAAGCTAAGAGTCTGCATGCTATTTCTAGAACCAGATCCTTTAATATATTAAATAAAGTGGTAATTTTATCTTGATTTCACACTGGAGCCTAACCATATAACCCCTTTCTGTAATTATTTTAAAATTAATATATATTATGAGATATTTTAAGAATAGAATAGTACAGGGACAATAGATCTCATGTGCATACTTCCAAGGTGTAATACATGTTAATATTTTACCATATTCACTTTATTTTCAATAAAATCTTATAGTTGGAAATGGTGCCTCCTGAGCTCCATTCGATTTGTCTCCTATTTCATTGGCTCTCCAGGGAATATAAAATGCATATTTAACTTTCAAAATCTAGTTAGAATCAATATTGTATCACTTCAGTTGGTATGTGGAGACTTACCACCAACTCAATTCCCTTTCCCTCTCCACACAACGTTGTAATTGTCGTATGTGTTACATCTACATATGTGGAAACACCCTATCAGTTAATGCTATACACATTTTGCTTTCAACTGTCAAATGTGGGCAGCTCTTTCTGCCCATGGGTCCTGCTCTGTGCTTTAATAAAATCACCTTTGGGGCGCCTGGGTGGCGCAGTCGGTTAAGCGTCTGACTTCAGCCAGGTCACGATCTCGCAGTCCGTGAGTTCGAGTCCCGCGTCCGGCTCTGGGCTGATGGCTCGGAGCCTGGAGCCTGTTTCCGATTCTGTGTCTCCCTCTCTCTCTGCCCCTCCCCCGTTCATGCTCTGTCTCTCTCTGTCCCAAAAATAAATTAAAAAAAAAGTTGAAAAAAAAATTAAAAAAAAAAATAAATAAAATCACCTTTTTGGAAAAATAAATACATAAATAAATAAATACACTGTCAAATGTGTTTTTTAAAACTCAAAGGATGGGGCGCCTGGGTGGCGCAGTCGGTTGAGCGTCCGACTTCAGCCAGGTCACGATCTCGCGGTCCGTGAGTTCGAGCCCCGCGTCGGGCTCTGGGCTGATGGCTCAGAGCCTGGAGCCTGTTTCCGATTCTGTCTCCCTCTCTCTCTGCCCCTCCCCCGTTCATGCTCTGTCTCTCTCTGTCCCAAAAATAAAAACGTTGAAAAAAGAAAAAAAAAAAAAATTTAAAACTCAAAGGAAAATGGTTTAAATTTATCTAGTTAGTATTGTTTTTTGGTTTTTGTTTTTTTGTTTTTTTCCTATTGCTCTTCATTCCTGATTTTCCCAGTGTCCTTCTGGTATCATTTCTCTAGTGCCTAAAGGTTTTCCTTTAGCAACTGTTTTCAAACAAGTGTGATAGGTATAAATTACCTTAGCTGTTCTTCACCTAAGAATATTATTTTTCCTTCCTTCCTGAAGGACATTTCACCAGAAATAGAATTATGGCATGGCAGTCCTTGTCTTTCAATTATTTTAAAACTAATGTACCACTCCTCCCTTCAGTCTCCATGAGAAATCTGCTATTTTGAACCATTGTTCCCTTATTGGTAGTATGTCACATCTGGATGCTTTCAAGACCTTTTCTTTATTTTGTGTTTTCAATATTTTGATTATTATGCACCTAGGCATGAATTTCTTTGGGGTTATCCTGTGTAGGGTTCTCTCAGAACCTGTTGAATTTAGAGGTTTGCGCTTTTGCGATACTTAGGAAGTTCTCAACAATTATTTCTTAAAACTATTTTTAGCACAACACTTTTTTATCACTCTTTCCGGGGGTGGCACAAATTTTCATCCTATTATTATTGTTCAACAATTCCCTCAAATTGTGTTCACGTTTTAAGATCATTATTTCTCCCTGTTTTTCAGACTGGATCATTTTTATTGATCTAACCTGAAATTCACAGACTATTATCTTAATTTTGCTATTGAGTCCTTCCAGTGAGCTTTTTATTTTTGTCATTGTAATTTTTAGCTGGTAACTTTCCATTTTTATTCAAATCTGTTTCAAGAGCGTTCATAGTTGCTCACTCAGCATTTTTAAGCTACCTGCTTTAGAATCTTTATCAGATAATTCTAATATCTATATTGGGTTGTCATGGGCATTTGCTGATTATCTTCTGCGGCACAAGTTGAAATTTTCATGATTCTGTGTATGTTGAGTAATTGTGAATTGTGTTCTAGAAATTCTGAATAATAAATTATAATACTCTGGGTCCCATTTAAATTCAATAGATAATGTTGATATTTTTGCAGGCACTTCACATGGTTAGATTCAGGCCACGATATCCAACTCAATGGTGTGGGCTAGGTTTTAACCATCACTTTTCCAAAATTTTGTCCTGCTCTTCAGATCAGTTGCCCATATATGCCACCCAGATTTCAACCTGAGGACTGTGTGGAGGTATATACATTAGCTCAATATTCTAACTTAAAAACATTTTTTTAGCATTTATTTTTGAGAGAGAGAGAGAGAGGGAGAGAGACAGACCGTGAGTGGGGGAGGGGCAGAGAGAGAGGGAGACACAGAATTTGAAGCAGGATCCAGGCTCTGGGCTGTCAGCACAGAGCCCGAAGTGGGGCTTGAACTCAGGAATGGCGAGATCATGACCTAGGTCAAAGTCTGACACTTAACTAACTGAACCACCCAGGCACCCCTCACTTTTCTAATTTCTATGCCAATTAGGATCAGATCCACACATTTACAGGTCAGGGTTACTTTCAGTTTTCTGGCTTTGGGGAGCTGGAGGCACTTTATGTTGCAATCAGAGGGAGAGAATGGAAAAAGGGGAACGTGTTTGGTTTTGTGTAATGAGAAATCTAACAAGTTAAATTCACATGATGAAAGCAAGAGAACATGAGTATGTAGAAGAGACATCAAAGTGAAAATCTCCATTCAGCATTTGGAATTGTAAGTCTGTCTCTTAGGAGAAATCAGTGTTACACCTATTCTCAACGAAGCTAGATTCCTAGAAGTATACAGTAGTCTTTTATAGCCAACCCTCCACGTTAAAATCTGTGATTTGGAACGAATATTTTCATGTGTTCTTCAAGTGACCAATTTGTAAACAGCGGCAGTAATGTATTTCCAAAGCCCCTTTTAGGTCTTAATGAGAGGGCTTATAGGCTTGCCAATAATAATTAATACATGTTTCTTTGACTCGCCACCCTTTAGGAAAAGAAATATCCTGTCCTTTTACAACTGTGCTACTGCTATGCTTTTGAACCAAATGGTGCATATCTCTGTAAGGGCTGGAGGACTTAGTGACTATGAATCTCAAGGGCCCTTGTTCACATTTGGCTCCTTTGAAGTGCAGGACATACACACACACAGCAGGCACAGTTACTGGACGGAGACCCTGCTGGGTAGTTAAGTCTCTGCTTGCTGTGTCTAAACCATTTGGCAGGCGCAACGGCCTTCTTTTCCTTCACAAGCCTAAATTTGTCCCATTTGGAAAGCAAATAGTAGACCTCTATCAATGCAGAAAATCACCCAATCATGCTTACGGGTAACTAAAACAATCATGGAAAAGTATGAATCAATTTAGTATCTGAAATTTTATTTATAATCATTGAGCGCCTATCTCCTTTCTTTTTCAGACCATATCTCAAAGATTAGATATCAAGGAAAGGTGAGGATCCTAGCGGATAATACCTAATGTATTTTAGCAATGAATACTTTCAAAACGTAATTTATCTTATTTGGTCCTACACGCCACTGTATGGGAGATAGGAAAGTCATCCTCCAGAGAACTTCAAAAATTATTTTTTTGAAATGCCAATCTGACCATAGTTTTCCCTTGCCCACAAGAATTCAATAGCATCTCCATAAGGCCAGCTGGATAAAGTCTACACTTATTTGTATCATAAAGAATCTTTCTATTCAAAGATCAACAGGATCACCTAGGAGTTTGCTAGCAATTCAGAATACCAGGAGCTTCTCCAGACTTTTGCAATCGTGGTCTTCTTTGGAACCAGAACCTTAGGTAACTCGCACACATACTGAAATTTGGGAAGTAATTTGCCTCTGAACTGCCCTTTCCTTCAGGATCCACTCCTTTTTCTATGGCGATCTCCTACACCTTCATGCCAAGTTCAAATGTCACCTGACCTTCTTCATGCCAAGTTCAAATGTCACCTGACCTTCCTCTGAAAGAACTATTTTCTTCAGGTCCTGTATGCTCTGGCACTCTTGTCCTCTCTCTGTTATTGCTATAGAATTGTACTAATGCATGAGAGAGCCAGTATGGCATGATTTTGTAGAGTTGAGCTGCGGTATCAGAGTCCTGAGTTTGCCCTGCAACACCTATTAGTTATGTGACCTTGGGGGAAGTCATTAAATGCTCTCAGTTTCAGTCTTTCTGTATACAGTACATGAATAATAATAGAATATATTTCATTGGCTTGTTACGACGTTTAAATTATATCACGAATATAGGCTCTTGTCCCTGTCACATATGGAGCCCTGAACAAATGTTTCTCACCATGACTATAGATTTACATGTTTATTTCCTCACCAAACTACGTGGACTGTGCATTGTTAAGGGCAAATACTACATGTTAGCCATTCTGTTAACCATCTTACCCTCTTTCCAGTACATAGTAAGCATTTTAAAAATGAAGAAAGTGAGAAACCAGTGACTTGCCTAAGAATACACTGTGAAGTTATGAATAGCATCAGGGTTAAAATTCTTGTCAATATATTTCTAGTGTGGACTCATCCTTCCGTCTAGTCTCCCCCTACACATCTTATACACAGTGCCCACATTCACATGCATACACATACATGTGTGCATTTACACCAACACATCCATACACTCTCCAAAAGTTTTAATGTGGATACTTTAGAATTATATAAAGGCAAACAGACATTTCAACATATTTGCATGAACTAACAAAATAGTCACAGACAGACATAAACACATGCTCATAAGAAACAATAAAAACTGGAGATAAAAAAAAAAAAAATCCAGGGGCGCCTGGATGGCTTAGTCAGTTAAGCATCTGACTTTGGCTCAGGTCATGATCTCACAGTTTGTGAGTTCGAGCCCCGCTTCGGGCTCGGTGCTGACAGCTCAGAGCCTGGAGCCTGCTTCAGATTCTGTATCTCCCCGTCTCTCGGCCCCTCCCATGCTCATGCTCTGTCTCTTTCTGTCTCTCAATAATAAATAAACATAAATAAATAAATAAATAAACAAATATCCAGAAAAGTCCCCAGGAAGAACTGAGATCAAGTTACAAGGGCTTCAAATGCCATACCAAATGCAGTGTATCAGGGGAAGATTCAAATTAGGATTTCAGAGACAAGAGAATAAATATAGGTAAGATTGAGGCCAGAGTCAAAGCACAACAGGAATAAGAAAAATGTGATCCTAAGATAACGCCATTTATTTGATGCTCACCGTGAGCTCTGACACACACAGAAGTGGGGCTAAACAAGTTGGGACTACCTTAACTGGCAAGGGCTTATCGAACTTTATTTTTCTCTATCCTGCAAACCTCAGTGTAGACACGGAAGTTTGCATGGCTGCTTCCATCTCAGACGATGGAAGGGATACTTAAAGAAGCACTATTTGCTGATAGCACTTGCAAAATCCTAGATAGAGATGTATATGGAAATTATTAGTTAAAATGGTCTCTCCTGACAAACCTCAATGACCCTCCAGCCCTGGCTGAGACAGGTCAGGAGGACCCATTGTCTCCATTACCACCACTGTTTCTGTCTAGCGTTGTTAAGGTACCGCATGTGAGAAGACTCTTAAGCAAAGCGCATATGCATAAATGATGTTTTTCCGGCTTGAATCTTAGTTGCTCTTTCTCAGTAGGATATTTTAGTAATACACGCAAAACTGAGGGGATAATAATAGCTCGCCTTTGTTAAGCACTTACTAGAAGCCAAAGTGACTTGATTTTTTTTTTTTTTTTGGACACATAATCTGTAACTGTTTTGTTTGTTTTTTAAAACCTGAGCTCATATTGATAATTCCAATTCAAATTCAGGAGCCCAAACTCACCATCCTCTAATACCTTACTTCAGGCTGAGAAATCTAAGAACTCAGCAACATAACATAATTCATTCATTTTGTTCCATCAAACACATACAATAGTCTCAGGATAATAACACTAACACCACACCTATAATATAATTACTGAAAAGAGTTTAAGAGTTTTTTTTTTTTAACGTTTTTATTTATTTTTGAGACAGAGAGAGACAGAGCATGAATGGGGGGTCAGAGAGAGGGAGACACAGAATCCGAAACAGGCTCCAGGCTGAGCCACCCAGGCGCCCCAAGAGTTTTTATTCTACTCTTTCCGCTCTTAGGATGTACAGGTGAATTACATATCTTAAATTGCTTGAAATGACTTCTTTCTATGTGATCATGCCGCCAAATTGAATGATAGGCTTGTTTATCTCATTGGAGGAGTTTCATTTTATGGATTGCTTGTATACATAATTTTGTTGTCAAATTATTCAAAACATGTATATGGTTCCAGAGTCAAATCTACGAATCAATTAAACTCAGAGAAGTCTAGCTTTCTCTCAAGACTTACTATCCATTTTATTCCTCTAATATGCAACTGCATTTTTCCCCAATAGAAAACTACTTCTGCTTTTGGCTTTGTATTTTTATTCTTTTAAAAAAGGTAATATCTTCTCCACACAGAGACTCACCCTTGAATTCTTCCCTTCGTTGGATAAACCTTAGATTATTATACACATCTTTGTACATCTTATTTTATTAACCTTCTACACCCAATTTCCCAAAATGGGCAAAATAGGTATTTAACTCCTATTAAAGGGTCAATGTGGGAATCAGATGAAATAATGTGCAAAGAGAAGCAAGCCTAATTGCCATATAATAGTCATTCGGTTACTGTTGGTAAAAGTTGAATACGGAAGGAGACCGTATGTCTATTTTTGACATGGCATATGAAAAATCAGAAGAGATAAGCAGTAACTTTGTCTTCATATTTGGTGGGTGGTCTTGACAAGCCCGACAAGGCTATAGGGTATAGGCCCGTCTGGTAAAATTGAAAATTCTCAGGAAGCAATCCATCCAAGTGTGGCTTTTACAAACTGCATGGAAGTACATCAAAAGGCTAGAGAAGAATTTTCTGTGTCTAGTTTCTGCAGTACTTGCTCTGGCCAAATCATAATCTTTAATCTGTCAAGACGTGCATCACGAAGAGTCATCAGACTAGAGCCGATTTCTTGGCAATAAGATGAATCTTATTTTCAGATAAGAATGCTTTTATCCTACAGACATCGCATTCTCTACTTGTCTCAGCATTTCATTTGAAGAGTTCATAGCACCCATATTTCTCATACAGCAGAAGAAAGGAAAGTCCAAAGGATGGAAGGAAGGGAGAAATGGAGGGAAGATAGGGAAGAGGGGAACAGAGGAAGGTAGACAGAAGAGAGGCACGGGGAAATTTATCAGTTACTCACTGTGGTCAACATATCTCATTCATTCCTAGAGTGGCTAAATAATGATTATTGTGGGCTTACTCTGAGTCAGATACTAAATCAGATATTACAGACACACCAGCAACGTGATAAACATGGTCCCTACCCTCAAATTGCTCATATTCTAGTGCTGACCACACACATGAGACAAAATGAACAGGTTATGTCATCATCCCTTCCAAAACCTTCTTGCAATTTTGTTATAATAATCGAAATAAAAGTAATATTACCGTGGCTTTGAGGCCACACTTTACCTGGTCCCTGCTTAATCCACTGACATCATCACTTATTGCTCTGTCATTCCACCCATTCCAGACATACTGGTCTCGTAGACACAAACACATCAGTCTCATTTCCCACTCAGTGTCTTTACATTTGCCTCTTGCTTCTTCCTTGCACGCTCGTTCTCTAGATATTTACATACAACACTTACTCACTTCTCTGGTAAGCATAATAATGGACCCCATCTTAGAAGATGTCCGTGTCCTGATCCCTGGACCCTGGGAATATGTTATGATCCAGGGCAAAGGGGCTTTGAAAATCTGAGTAGTATTAAAGGACTTGAGATGGAGAGTTTGTCAGAGAAAGCTAGGATGATGGAGGAAGGTAAGAAAAAGGTGATGTGATAAGACTTGATCCATTCACTTTGAAGATAGAAGAAAGGAGCCCTGTGTTAAACATGTGGACAGCCTCTAGAATATGAAAACAATGGGGAAACAAATTCCTCTGTGGGGTCTTCAGAGGTATGAAAGTCACCTGACATGAATTTTATCCCAATGACACCCATGTCAGACTTCTGACCTACAGGACTGTGAGATTCTGTGTTGTTCTAGGCCACTAAATTTGTGGTAATTTGTTATAGCAGTAATAGAAAACTGACAAAACTTTATTTAGGTCTCTGGAAAACATCACCTCCTTAAACAGGCCTTTTGTAATATATCTATCCACAACAATCTTTATTCTATTACTCTCTAACAATTTGCGCCTCTATTTTTCTTCTTCTTCTTCTTCTTCTTCTTCTTCTTCTTCTTCTTCTTCTTCTTCTTTTTCTTCTTCTTCTTCTTATTCTTCTTGGAAAATTTATTTATTTGAGAAAGAGAGAGAAGGTGCAAGCACTAGCAGGGGAGGGGCAGAAGAGAGGGAAAGGGTGAATCCAAAGCAGGCATGAGCAGGGGAGGGGCAGAAAGAGAGGAAGAGAAAGAGAATCCAAAGCAGGCTCCACACTGTCAGAACCCAGCCCGACATGGGGCTCAATTTCTCGAACCCCAAGATCATGACCTGAGCCAAAGAAATCAAGAGCTGGACACATAAGTGACTGAGCCACCCAGGCACTGTGCCCCCTGCTTTTCTTCTTAATGACTAGCATTACTTAAGATTATATGATCTGTTGCCTTTCTCTCTCCCGGCCATCGTGGCGCTGCTTTTGGTTGGGTCCCTCCCGCACCAAAGGCAGGAAGATGGTGGCTGCAAAGAAGACGAAAACGTCACCGGAGTCCATCAACTCTAGGCTCCAACTCGTTATGAAAAGCGGAAAGTACATGCTGGGGTACAAGCAGACTATGAAAATGGTTAGACGTGGCAGAGCGAAACTGGTCATCCTTGCCAACAACTGCCCAGCCTTGAGGAAAGCTGAAATAGAAAACTACGCCATGTCGGCCAAAACTGGTGTTCATCACGACAGTAGAAATGCTATTGAATTGGGTCCAGCATGTGAGAAATACTACAGAGTGTGCATACTGACGATTATTGATCCAGATGAGTCTGGTATCAGTCGAAGCACCAGTCGCCAGAACAGACTGGTGAAAAGTAAATCACGCAGAATTTTTCTTTAATAAGACCAGAGCTTGTTAGAAAACAAAACAAAATTATATTATTTGTTTATTGTTTTTCTCTGTCTTCAACAACATAATATGAGCTCAATGAAGGTGGTGAATTTGTTTATGATTCTGGACGCCACCCACAACCTTGAACAACGTCATGCACATGCTAAGTGGCACTCAAAATAACATTGCACGAATGAATGAATGAATGAATGAATTTCAATTACATAAGGATGAGTGCCAGGTACTCTAGTGGTGTATAACAAGATAAACCACGTTGTCCGAAGGTTCCACAAAAGTGTCTTGGGGTTCAGTAAATTTTAAACTGCTTTGGGTATTTTAATTATGTATTTATAAGCTATCCTCCACAATGGATTATTAAGCTAATGACAAAGACTTGGTTTTATCTGTCCCTGTATCCCCTGCCCACAGTAGGTTGTGAGGAAATGCTTGTTAAATGAATGTGCACTTGCATGACAATTTTTGAGGCAGTCACAGAGGACGTTGATAAATGTTTGTGTTTCAGCTGAACATTACTACCTTAATAATGGATGAAATAGCTATGCTGTTTTCTGCTACTGATGATGAGACATAAGCTGGTTGAAAAAGGACATTTTTCCAGAATGGACAAACACATCATTATATCAATGTCAATAAGGAAAGAGAGAGAGAGAGAGAGAGAGAGAGAGAGAATACACCCAATTCAGACAAGCACTCATTTTTTTTCTCTTGAAAACAACACCAAAATTATTTGTTTCAATATTTTTTCAAAGAAGGAATCCAAGTGTTTCATAAAAGACCAAGAAGTAAAATTAGGTGTGTTAAGGGCAGACTGAACACATAAACTGACTCTCTAATAACCATCTGGTTAACACTTCTCTGGAACAGTTGTCAATAAGTGGACTCTTTTTCTTAGAAAGGTGTTTGGGATCACTGTGACCTGATTCTGGACCCTTCTGGGCCATGTGAGTTAGGTATTTACTTTTGCAGATTTTCTTCCATCACACTGCCAGGCTCCATGTTACTGATGGGCTAAATGCCGGGCTCTGCGTCTGAGCAATTGCTCCTGTTCTTCTGCCTCCTCATTCCCACTCTTCTTGTTCTTTTCCCATTTACTATTTACTATAATTTCTACGCTCCATGGTAGACATGTGCTTGTTAATCATGCCAGAAGAGAGCTCACTGTCTATTTTTACCATGCATGGCAGTCATTAGCAAAATTAACTGGTTTGTATTGACTTGATACTGTTTTGTTAATCACGTGTTTTGTGACTTATGTTCTCTGATGGCACCATGTAGCTGTCCTTGGGTCTGTGCTATTTTTTTCACACACAAAACAAAAAAAAATCATTTTTAAAAGCACCAACAAATTCCCTCCAATGTGTGGCATATGTAATCATTTTGAAGTCACTTTGGGCATTTTTACAACCATGATGCAGTTACTTAGATATTTTATATACCAAGATTTTTGTAATTATTTATTTTATTGGTTTTGGAATATCTATAAAAATAACATTTTATCTCTCAAATGTCAAGGGAATAGGAAAGTAGAGAGCCTATTTTATTTTAGTAGACAGGCTCTGAAATGAACTCACAGGAGAACATCTTGGGTGTCCAGTTGGTTCCTGGGACTTGAACAAATATTCATTTCACAGAAATGAAACCTGAATTAAAGATCTTAAAAGACAGGAAATATAATTTCCCATCTGGTCTGATCAGACACTATTCTTTACAAATAGGCAAAGTAACCCCATTAAAATATAGTTAGAGCATGTTATTCTTCTGCCGTCTGAAGGCTGACCAGTTCACTCACAATAACAGCCTACATGACTTTGAACGTTATGTGCCCACCCCTGCCTCCATCTGTCTTGCCCTTACATATGTGACCTTGTTTCTTACCACTCACCCCAGCCGCGCTGGCCTCAGGGACATGTGAATACACTAAGCTGGATCTCCGGTGAGGGATGTGTATTTTCTGTTCTTACTGCACACATTTCTCACTAAGATATTTTCTCACTCTCATTGATGTCATGTCTCTGGACAAATGTCACCTTATCTGGGAGACTTTCTTTACATGAAATAAGTACACAACTTCATATGATTTATCTCACAAGGATGTAAGTTTTCTTTTAAAACCCCTTTCTGAGGTAGCTTTCACAAAAAATAAAATGTATGATTTTAATCATATAATTTCATACAATTTGAGTAATGTATACATCTTTATAATCATCAGTATAATCAAAATGTACAAGATTTCATCACTTCTCAAAAAGTCCTCTTCTGACCAGGGGTGCTCAAACTACCACTTCGGGACCAGGCCCACTGATCTTCCTGATAACATAGATTAGCGTTCCCTATTCTAGAAATGAATACTAACGGATTCATACAGTAATCGCTCTCTTGTATCTGGCTTCTTTTCCTCAACATGTTTTTGAAAGTCATCCATGTTATTTGTGTACCAGTAATTTGTTCTTTTTATTGCCAAACAGAATTCCATTGTATGGATTTACCACAATTTATTTATTCATTCATCTGTTGACGGGTATTTCAATAATTCCAGATTTTCACGATCATCAATAATACTATTACGAACATTTGTATACAGATCTTTCCATGGACATATATTATCCTTTTCATGGGTAAAAGTGGAATTGATCAGTCATATGATAATTATACATTTAACTATTATTTAATTAAACTATTTATTTTGACATATAGAGTCACATAAAATTATAAGAAATAATACAGAGATATCCCAAGTACCTTTTAGTAAATTTCTCCCAATGGTAACTACGATACAATATACAACCAGGAAATTGACAATGATATAATCCATAAATCTTATTCACATTTCACCAGCTTTAAATGTACGTGTGTGTGTGTTTATGTAGTTTTATATGATTTTATCAGTTTCAGGTATGTATTTCTACCACCATATTCAAAACAAAACACAGCTCTATCATGACAAGGATCTTTTTTGCTGCCCTCTATGATAAAAACCACCTTCCTTGGGGCGCCTGGGTGGCTCGGTCGGTTAGGCGTCCGACTTCAGCTCAGGTCGATCTGGCAGTCCGTGAGTTCGAGACCCACATCGGGCTCTGGGCTGATGGCTCAGAGCCTGGAGCCTGCTTCCGGTTCTGTGTCTCCCTCTCTCTCTGCCCCTGCCCCGTTCATGCTCTGTCTTTCTCTGTCTCAAACATAAATAAACGTTAACATTAAAAAAAAAAAAAATTAAAAAAAACCACTTTCCTTCCCCAATCTCAATGTCTATCTGATCCTTAGTAACCACTAATCTGTTTTCCATCTAAATAATTTTGTCATATCGAGAATATTATATAAATAAATCCATGGAGTATATAACCTATTGATATTGTTTTTTTCTCTCTGTATAATTCCCTTAAGATTTACTCAAGTTGTTGGAGCACCTGGGTGGCTCAATCGGTTAAGCGTGTCAGGTCATGATCCAAAGCTGGTTCGTGGGTTCAGGCCCCATGTTGGGCTCTGTGCTGACAGCTCAGAACCTGGAGCCTGCTTCGGATTCTGTGTCTCCCTCTCTCTCTGCCCCTGCTTCACTTGCACTCTGTCTGTCTCTCTCAAAAATAAAGAAACATTAAAAAAAAAAAAAGATTCACTCAAGTTGTTGCTTATGCCAATAATTTGTTCCTCTTGATTGCTAATTAATATCCCAATTGTGGTATGGATGCACCACAGTTTCACCACTTACAGAAGAACATGGGAATTGATTCCAGTTTGTGTTTATTATGGATAAGACTGTTAAGAATGCTTTTGTGTAAATATAGTTTTCATATCTCTGAGATAAATGCTAAAGAATGCAATTGCTGAGTCATATATGGTAGTTGAATGTTTTATATGAAATATCAAATTGTTTTCCAGAGTGGCCTTAGCATTTTGTCCTCCCATGAACAGTGTATGAGTGATCCAATTTCTCCGTATCTTCCCCAACATTTTTTAAAAACGTAGCCATTTGGATAGGCATGCAGAGCTATTCTACTGTGGCCTTAATTTGCATTTGGCTGATGGTAATGCTGAACATCTTTTTATGTGCTTATTTGTCATCGGTATATCCTCTTCAGTAAAATGTCTGTGTATGACTTTTGCTCATTTTCTATTTGGACTGTTAATCTTATTGTTGAGATTTTTTTTTTTTTTTTTCTGTGTATACTCTAGGTCCCAGTCTTTTTTTGGATACGTGGCTTACAAATATGTTCTCAGTGCGTAGCTTATTCTCTTCGTACTTTTAACAAGGTTTTTGGCAGAGCAAATGTTTTAAGTTTTGATGAGATCCAATTTATTAGTTCTTCTTTTTATGGGTAATGCTTTTGATATCAAGTTTAAGAGCTCTTTGCCTAGCCCCAGAACCGGAAAGTTTTCTCTGATTTTTTTTTAAAAGTTTTACAGCTTTACATTTTACATTTAAATCTGTGATTCATTCTGAGTTATCTTTTGTATAAAGTGTGAGGATTAGGTCATGGATTTATCTTTTTTTGTTGTTTTCATTTATCTTTTCTCTTTTATTTTCTTTACTTCCAACATTGTTCTTCTTCAATATTGTATTGGCCATTCTGGGTCTTTTATCTCTCCATATAAATTTTAGAATCAGTTCCTTGATATCTACAAAACAACTTGCTGGGATATTTGTTGGGATTCATGGATCAAGTTGGAAAGAACTGACATCTTGACAATATTGAGTCTTCCTATGAACATGAAATATTTCTCCATTGATTAAGTTCCTTCATTTCATTCATCAGAGTTTTATAGTTTTGTTCATATATGTCTTGCACATATTTTGTTAGATTTATACCCAAGTATTTCATTTTTTGTATGCTAATGTAAATGATATTGTGTTTTCAATTTCAAATTCTACTTTTCCATTGTCGGGATATAAGAAAGCAATCGCCTTTTGCATATCTTATATCCCGCAAATTTGCTATATAATTGCTTATTATTTTAGGAGCTATTTTTTTTAATTCTTTTGAATTTTCTACATAGATGATTATGTCATCTGTGAACAGACAGTTTCATATCTTCCTTCCCAGTTTGTATACCTTTTATTTGCTGTCTTGAATATTGCATTGGTAATAATTTTTATTATGATGTTAAAAAAGAGTGATGACAGAGGAAATCCTTGCCTTCTACCTAATCTTAGTGTGAAACTTTCAAGCTTCTCACTATTGTATGATGTTAACTACAGGATTTTTGCAGATAGTTTTTATCAGGTTGAGAATATTCTCCTCAACTCCTCGTTTACTTAGAGTTTTTATCATGAATGGAGATTAGCACTACTATCTTTTTAGATTATTGTATTGTCTTCTAAGTTGTCTTCCTACCATTCTTGATCCTCTTTAATCTATTTTTAAAATAAGTGCAGGGGTGCCTGGGTGGTTCAGTCGGTTGGGCATCCGACTTCAGCTCAGATCACGATCTCAGGGCTCGTGAGTTCAATCCCTGCGTCGGGCTCTGTGCTGACAGCTCAGAGCCTGGAGCCTGCTTCAGATTCTGTGTCTCCCTCTCTCTCTCTCTCTGCCCCTCTCCAGCTCATTCTCTCTCCCTCTCTCTCAAAAATAAATACACAATAAAAAATGAAATAAAATAAATGCAGAGCGATATTGGTAACATTTATATCAGAACTCATTAATCAGTACACCCCAATAAATTCCCCTCTCAGAGAAAATCCAAACACCTTACAATGACCTACCAAATCCTATATGATCTGGTCCTCTCCCCTAGTCTTACAAGACTTTGATCTCATATCTTTTTACTTTTCTAGCACATTCTAATCTAACATCACTGATAGCCTTTCAGTGTTTAAGTATTTCAGCCATTCTATTTACTCAGGGCCTTTGCCCTTGGTGTTCCCTATGCCCAGAATGGCATTCCACCAGACACCCACTTGGCTTCAGATTTTTACTTCAGATTTTCCCTGAAGCACTTCTGGCCATCTCTCCTACCCCCAATCTTTGCAACCTTGTCTCTTGTTTACTTTTTCCCTTTTGTCACCTTCATTGCCTATGTGCCACACGTGTCCATGGTCTATTGCCACAATAATGCTGCATAACAAATGACCACCAAGACTCAGTGGCATACATGAGTCTGTGGGTGGCCCAGATAGCTCTGCTGATTACTACTCGACTCAGTGTTCTTGGCTAAGCTAACTTATCATCCGAGGTCTACCTTTGGTTTGGATAGGCGCATCTTAGTCTAGGATGGTGTCTCAGCTTATTCTCATGGGAGAAGAAATATTCAGAGACAGAGTAGAAATGTACAAGACATCTTTGGCCAAGGTGTGGAACCATCACACTGTCACTTCCAACACATTCTGTTTTCCAAAGCAAGTTTAAAAACTAGCCTGTATTCAAGGTGTGTGCAAAGCCACACTGCAAGGAGGCTTAGATAGAGTAAGATAATTAGTTAAAGTCCAAAAATATGGTCAATCTACCACATTTCATGATTATTAATATACTTTGCTTATCACCTTCTGCCTTTACAGAATATAAGCTCTAAAAGTTTAGGCAAGAGTTTTGTCTATTTTATTAAATGCTTTATCCAAAATGCCTATCATTTTTTTTGGCACACAGAAGGAATTCAATAATTATTTGTTGCATAAGTGGATAAATGGAGACCTCTTTGATCTACAACCTTAAACACCTTTACAGAGACTGTAAGCTCTTTGAGGGCAAATACTCTGAAATCATTTTTTTTTTTTTTAATTTTCAACACTTGAAACAAAGGAAGGCATATAAAGGGTATGGAGTAAATTTTTTTTGGATAAACAAATGAGTAATAAATGAGTAGGTCCTAGATGGGAAATTAAATGAAAGGTAAATCTTCTAATGGTATTAGTTTGTTCTTTTAGATGAATTTTTCCAAGTGTTCTCTTCCGATTTTAAATAACTTTTTGGAAATAGTCTTTCTAATACAGAATCGAGTTCATGGCTTTTGAAATCATTATGGCAGTCTTCAGGTGTACTTGGCATATAAGATTAGAAAGAAGCATCTGCATAAAGCTATGAAGAAAAAACATGAACATTAAGATGTGTTATGTCCACCTAACTGTGGAGATTAACATAACTGTAGAAATTAAACTATGATTTGGGTTGAGGACTATATCATAAGTTTCATTATGATTAGCATGACTTACTCATGATTGACTTTACCATCAAGGTTTTGCCAAACTTCCAGACAGAAGAGCCTACTGGTTTCATTTAAATCCAGTTTCAATTAAATCCAGAAGTATCATTACTTCTACTCTAAAATTACCCCAGAGATAATCTCAATCTTATTCACTCTTTGACTCTCATGTTAAAGGACGCAGTTTGGAAAAAGTATACTTAGAATATTCCTGCATCTTTATCTTCTTGAGAGGTAGATAATTTTTTTATAGAATGGTTTTTAAATCCAAAGTGTTAGAGCCATGTGCACTTTATAAAAGGCTCACTGAGCCATGCATTCTTGATTTCTATACTTCTATATTTATGTACTTTTATATATATGTACCATACTTTCATAAAATGCCTATTTTAAAAACTATATTTATGTGTATAATCTTACTTAGGGAAATTAAAACACTTGAGAAATACTACATCAAATTTTGAAACCAATAGAAACATAGATCTGTTCTAATTCCTATACCTCATAAAATCTATTTATCAATCTGGACTTTCTTATATTAAATTAAGAACTTGAATACATTTTCAAACATGCCCTACTTTTTAAAAAAAGAGACTTAATCTCCTTTCCTCTGAGTGCTATCTTGGCTTCCCACATCTCCTCTTAGCCTCTTCTTCAGCCTAGTGAAAAGGTTTGTGGTATAATTTATAGATTTCTTCATAAACCCAGTTACTTTTTCCTACCATAATAAGGAACAGAAATTAAATCAAAAGTTCATTATTGGGACACACTAGTTTTATTCTCTGTACTACCTGCATTTAATTCTCATAAATGCTGATATATTTATATTTTGTAAATCCACATTCTACATTATTTGAGGATAATTTGTATATATTCTCCATACATTTCAAAATCAGTTTGTCAAGGTGGGGGAAAACACAATACGACACGTAGGATACAACACTAGAGATGACTCCAGTGTGATAATATTTAAAATAGTTATTGTCCATAGCTATATAAATATCTCTCAGTGAGAGACTAAATGATTGGCCATGTAAAAGTGCTGATGAGAATCACCGCATATAGAAGTTAGTTTTAACTGACTGCCAATGTTTACTTTAAAGTTGTAAAAAGGCAGAGTTTCAGGAGTGAATTCAAAAAGGGCTGAATTCATTTGACTGCACTGTTTCAATGGCATAAACATGCAACCTCTTATTCAGGCCAATAGCTAAGTTCTCATTTCACGAGTTAGACATTCCAAGACAAAGCAGAAAGAGATGTGTTAAAGATTAGACTTGCAAATTTCAGAATGCAGAGTGTCAGTCTAGTGATGTTAAAACATCCATTTAGAATAACTCACAGAGTAACTGCAGCATATTACAAAGTGGAATCATGAATATGCAATCAGCAAATGGTTCTGGAGCCTGATCACCATCTCTTGTCAATTACAGCAGTCACTTTCTGTGATGGTACCTTGGCACTTTGACAGTGATTATACCTTTACATGATGTATTGCAGATATTATGCTTCAGTTGTTTACAAATAGAACCGTATCTTACTCTTTCACTGTAAGAATAGAGTGTTTTAAGTAAGGGAAATATTCCTCATAATAAATCTTCCATTTAAGTCATCCATGCATGATCAGACTGGGAATATCATATGATGCCACTACCACATGACAAAAGCAACCCCTTTGCTCCTTCTTTCTGCTATGCCTAAAAGTGAAGTAACCTGGAGCTTTTTCAGGTTAACTACAAAGAAACGGCATAGAGGATTAATTCACAACATAGTGCCCATCACTCTAGAAAAGCAACCTAGTCAAAAGAGAAATCTGTTTTTAAATATAAAGCAAAGTTATAAGACAGACATATAGCTGTCAGGGCAAAATTATCTGGATCAGATATATTTTGGCTGATTCTCTTACCTATGAAAAATTGCTTATTTGCTTATATGTAGGTATCAAATTCGCCTAAAAATGCAATCTCAATTGGTTTGCTTAGATAGTAATTTTCTCCAATGCTTAGTTGCTTAAACTTCAGGCGAAAGTACGAGGGAGACTGAATAATCAGATAATTTCTCAATTTGCCACTTAATTGTATCACTATATTAATATAAATTTTAAAACTTCATTATCTTTTTTAAGTGTTTATTTTATTTTTGAGAGAGAGAGAGACAGAGAGAGAGAGAGCAAGTGGGAGAGGGCCAGAAAGGGAGGGAGACAGAGGATTCGAAGTGGACTCTGCTCTGACAGCAGAGAGCCCTATGCGGGGATAGAACTCATGAACCATGAGATCGTGACCTGAGCCAAAGTCCGACACTTACTCAAGTGAGCCACCCAGCACCCCAGAAACCTCATTATTTAAGACTGCTTTAGGGTATGTAAACCTATCCATTCATATTTCTCTTAAATATTGAGGATTTACTATTCATATATATGTTATGTATAAATGCTAGACTTAATTATTTGTAATTTTCTGCCCACATAAAGTTTCACAGATTCAACAATTTATGTTTAGCTATTGACTCAGGAAGTTCAGAAATTCACAGTTATGGAACACTATAACTAAAATAAACTGTGGAAGTCATATTGTTGAAATCACTTTACTCTCATCACCTTTCTGTGCAAACATTTTTCAGATAAGAATGGAATTTGGTACAGGTCACATAGCTAAGGTCAAAACCAGATCTTCAAATCAGAACTCTGGTTTCACAATCAAGTATCATTTTTACCACGCCACAGTCTTTTTATGTTTAATGGAATGGTATAAAGGAATAGAGGGAGAGGGAGATAAAAGGGATGAAGTAAACTGTAGGACAGTGTCTCCCTGGAAAAACTAAAGCCTTAGATCTAAACATAGAATTGTGGAATGATCTAGATCTTGAAATGTCCCCTCACAATAATGGGATATTCCTCACAGACAAGATGAACTAAACTGTGGTACAGGACATTAAAAAAAACCTTAGAAAAAAGAACAGAGTACAGAATTTCTAAAAATAAGTACTAGCATTTCAGCTCCTCTTTTTCTGTAACATTTCTCCACAGTCCACGTCCATTAGGCTACATAAGAGGTTATATCACACAAAATAACCACTCACAAAATAGTGCTCATTTTGGGGAAATTGTTTCATATCCAATGGGAAAGGAAGTTAAAATCACCAAGACTGTTTTAGAGAAAAGAGGATCTGAGAGCTGCTGTTCAAACGTGAGTGATATAAAAAAAGAATGGTAGACAATTATTCTCCATAGGTATGAAATAGGAAAAAACAATAGAACCTGGTATGGGAAAGGTAGACAAAGTGCCCAGCTCTGAAGGAAATATTCATGAATTGAAATGATTTTTCCCTTGTCATTTTAAAATATAAAACAACTTGTTCTGAATAATTCAATAATATTAAATTTCAAACATGAAATTAATTCAAAGGCACAGTTGAGGCTGTAGACTAACAAAAACAGAGAAGCACACAAAATAATAATAATCTTAAAGTGACAAGTAAATTAGAATCACCAATGAACATCACAGTCATTATTAAAACTGAATCTTTTCATAGAGGAAAAGACTGAAATGACTCTGTCCAATGTAGACAAAGATATTAAGTCAGAGAGAACCCAATACTAAGGAAAGCAGCTAGGCTCAAGGAAAAGAGGTGTGTCTGAAGTAGAAAACAGATCAAATGAAATGGAAGATACATTAAAATATTTATGAAAAGCTTAACACCTAAAGTGAGAAAAGAACTAAATCTGTAAATTGAGAGAGTATAGTATTCTAGGAAAATGTAAGATTGGCCACAAAACACCAAGATGTTTTATTTAAGCTACTGTTGAAAGATAATAATCAGCAAAAGGAACAAGACAGACTAACATCAGAGTTACCATAGAAATCACCAATGCTAGATGACAAAGAAATATTCACCAATGTTGCTCACAACATTGTACTTGAAGTCCTGGCGAGCACATTATGCCAACCAAAAAAAGCCAGCTGGGGCGCCTGGGTGGCGCAGTCGGTTACGCGTCCGACTTCAGCCAGGTCACGATCTCGCGGTCCGTGAGTTCGAGCCCCGCGTCGGGCTCTGGGCTGATGGCTCAGAGCCTGGAGCCTGTTTCCGATTCTGTGTCTCCCTCTCTCTCTGCCCCTCCCCCGTTCATGCTCTGTCTCTCTCTGTCCCAAAAATAAATAAACGTTGAAAAAAAAAAAAAAAAAACCCAGCTGGGAGGAAGACATACAACTTTTTCTTTGCAGATGGCATGATTGTCTATGTAGAAAATAAATAAATAAATAAACAAACAAACAAACAAATAAATCCCAAACTCCTAGAACTAAGAGTGAGTATAACGAAGTTGAAAGACACAAGACTCATATAAAAAAGTTAACTATTTTCCTATATACCAGTAATGAACAACTGGAATATCAAATTTTAAAAATTTACAATAACACAAAAATGAAATATTTAAGCAGAAATTAACAAAACAGGTGCAGTATCCAGATGTGGAAAACTTCAAGATTCTGAAATCTTGAAAGAAATGGAAGAAAATCTAAAGAGATTATCCATGTTCGTGGATGGAAAAACTCCATTCTGTTAAAATATGTTACTTGCAACTTGATCTTCATGCCGTCTCAATCAAAACGCCAGTAGCCTATTTCACTCATACTGACAAACCAGATCTAAAGTTTTTATGAAAAGGTACCAGATTTTGAGACCTCCTCTAAGGCTATAGTAATCAAAACAATGTGGCATTGGTGAAGAACAGACATTTAGACTAGTGGAACAGAATAGAAAGCCCAGAAATAGACTCAAATGAATAAATTCAACTGATCTTTCAGAAAAGACAGAGGCAACGCAACAGAGAAACAACAGTGTTTTCAACAAATGGTGCTAGAACAATTGTATGTTCATATGAGGGTAAAAAAATCAACCTAAATACAAACCTCACATCTCACAAGTTTACCTCGAAACAAATCATAAATGCAAACGTGAAATGCAAAACTGCAACACTTGTAGAATATGTATGAGAAAACCCAGGCAGCATTTATTTGGGGATGAGTCTTTAAATAATAAAACCAAAACACGACACATGAAAGAAAAATTAATAAACTGGACTCTATTAGAATTAAAAACATCTGTTCTGCAAAAGACGGAAGAGAATGTAAAGAGAATAAAGAGAATATTAAGAGCACATGAAGAAGAGCTACAGACTGGAAGAAAATATCTGGCAGTACATATCTGATAAAGGATTTTTATCCAAAATATACAAAGAACACCTGAAACTCAATCAGAAACAAACAACCTGATTTAAAAATCTGAAAAACGATCTTAAGTGACACCTCATCAAAGAAGATATAAAGAATGAAATATACGCGTGGGAAAAGATGCTCAGCACTATTTCTCTAGGAAATGGCAAATTAAAACAACAATGAGGTACCACTACACACCTACTCAAAAAATTAAAATCCAAAAAGCTGACATGACCACTTCCTGAGAAGGATGCCGAACCACAGGAACTCTTAATCATTACTCGTGGGAATGACGAATAGTACAGCCACTTTGAAAGACAGTTTAGCAGTTTCTTACAAAGCCCAACACCGTCTTACTATCTGATCTAGCAATCGTGCTCTTAGGTATTTACCCAACTGATGAGAAAACTTATGTCTACATAAAAACCAACATGTAAATGTTTATAGCAGCATTATTCAAAATCACGTACAAAAAACTGAAGGCAATCAAGATATCCTTCAACAGGTGAATAGTAAACACACTGTGCTATACGCATACAATAGAATATTATTCAGCAATTAAAAAATGAGCTATCACACATGAAAAAGGCATGAATGAATTTTAAATGGATTATGCTAAGTGAAAGAAGTCAGTCTGAAAAAGCTGCATAATGTATGATTACAATTATAACATTGTGGGAATGGCAGAACTATATAGAAGCAAAAAGATCAGTGAATGTCAGAGTTGGGAGGAAGAGGGAGGGATAGGTGAATCACAAAGGATTTTAAGGCTGTGAAATTATTCTGGATGATACTAGGCATTTGTTTAACACCTGTAATGACCGACCACGATGACATTGTACGCTTGTAAAAACCCATAGAATTTTAAAGCATAAAGAGTGAACTTAATGTATGCAAATTAGAGAAAAATCATTTAAAAGATTAGGGTCTCCTGAGAGGAAACACAGAATGTGATAAAACTATCTATCTGCAGTATAAAGGTATGAAGCAAACTCACCTAACAGGGTGGGGGAATAATATACTTAAGTAACTTTGGCAATGAATGGAATTTGTAAAAATAAGGAGAAAGGAAATTGTACATAAATCCTATACTCTTGTTCATTAAGTTGTTTCCCACAGGGTACAGGTGAACGATTCTGATCGCTGTACATATACTACTAAAATTGAACAATTAAATAAATGGACAGCGAGTGGTGGGTGCCAGCTTTCTCCTTATTGGAGGGAAGTCCAAAGTCAGTGAGGAGAGTGGGCTCAAATGTTTCATCTGGTAATGGATCAGAGTTGCAGCTATCAGAATGCGCTCGTATTTAGTTTATAGAGATAAAGAAGTTTATATACATACATTTGCTTGCTCTTTTAGCTGAAAGGTCCCAGAAGCAATGACACCCCAACAGCAATGAGCACACCTAGTATTCAGATCTTGGTTTCAAATACCAAGGTCTTCTCCAGAGAGAATAGAAGGGAGGAAAAAAAGTATTATATACCAAGGTTCTTAATGAGGAAGTAAAATGTTATGGGAATGTAGAATGTGATACATTAACAATATATATTATAAACCCACAGAGCAACCCACAAAAAGCATAAAATAAGAGATACAGTGAAGAAACTTATGATGGAAATAAAATGAGATAAAAATACTAAAGCCAAAAAAGGCAGGGAAAAAAAAAGAACAGATGGACCAGTGTAAAACAAATAGCAAGATGGTAGATTTAACACACAAACCTACAAATAACAAATTATAGGGGCGCTTGGATGGCTCAGTTAAGCATCTGACTTCGGCTCAGGTCATACTCTCACAGTTGGAGCTCTGCATCGGACTCTGCTGACAGCTCAGAGCCTGCAGCCTGCTTGGGACTCTGTGTCTCCTTTTCTCTCTGCCCCTCCCCCGCTCATGCTCTGTCTCTCTCTCTCTCTCTTTCTCTCTCTTTCTCAAAAATAAACATTAAAATTTATAAATTAAAAAAATAACAAATTATAAAGATTGATGACTCTAACTTAAAATCAGGGATAGAAAGAAAAATTAAAGGAGCCCAATCCAACTGCACGCCCTTTAAAGGCACACATAGAAATACTTAACAAAACCAAAATGGATACATTATTGAAGAGAAAATTGCAATAATAGATACATACATACATACCCATATGTAATAAAGCAAGTAGAATAAGACATTAAAAGGTTACATTAAGGAGTCAGTTGCATGATGTTAGACAAATAGGTAAATGGAAGAGAAAAGAACACCTAGAAATAATCCAAGAACACACAGTCACCTGAATTAGTTACCTGATTAGTGGGGGAGAAATGCCCTTTTCTACAGTGATGTTAGAATGACTAGTTAACCATACGGAAAAAATTACAATCCTTAAGATTTATATTAGACCAGACTCAAAAATGAATTGGATCTCAGTCCTAAATATAAAATTAAAACAATCAAACTTCTGGAAGAAAAACAGAAAAATATCTTCACAACCTGGGTGTAGGCAAATCTTTCTTGAACAGAAAAAAAAAAACAAAAACAAATATAAAAATGATATACTGAATTTCATTAAAATTAAGAAGCCTGTTCCTGAAAATCATGATTAAGAAGTGAATAGGCAAGCCAAAGATTGGGAAAGATATTAAAATACAAGTATGTGATAAAAGCTTTATATAAAGACTGTATAAAATTCTCCTACAAATCAACAAAGCAAGACAAAGAATCCAAACTTAAAAATGATGATCAGTTACTTCATGAATTAAGACATTCAAATGATGAAAAGGAATTTGAAAAGGAACTCAACATCATTACTATCATTACTCATCAGAGAAATACGAATTAAATCCAAACTGAGATTATGACTATGCACTCACCAAAATGTTTAAATAAAAAATAATGATAATATTAAATATCAGTGAAAATATAGAGAAAATCCAACCCTTATGCATTGCTAGTGGGAGGAAACATTTTTACAACCATTTTTTAAAAACACTGACATCATCTACTGAAATAGAAAATAGGTTACTATGTGATATAGCAATTCCTCTCTCCTTGGTACATACTCATAAATATGTGTATATGTCCACAAAAGCACATGTATAATAATGCTGATATTTTTATTCATAATAGCCAAAACCTAGAAACAATTCAAGTGTCTAACAACAGAAGGCTAGATAAAGCAATTATGGTATTTTCATACAAAGTGATTCTACACAATGATATTAAAGAGAAGAAACTACCAATATAGGCAATAACATAAATGATTTTCTAAAACAAAAGGTGTGCGAAAGAAGCCAGACACAAAAGAATGAATATATTATTATTCCATTGATATAATATGAAAGGCACATTCTATATTGCCATGCTGTCTCTAGTTAGGAGCCCTCTAGAAGGATCTGACCCTGGACTCCAAGTCTCTATTCATGTCCAGATCAGCAACTACCCATGGTGGGAAAGTGGCAAGAAATCTTAAGTTATTCCATCACTGGGGCACCTGGGTGGCTCAGTCAGCTAAGCGTCTGACTTCAGCTCAGGTCATGATCTCGCGGTCCGTGAGTTCCAGCCCTGCGTCAGGCTCTGTGCTGACAGCTCAGAGCATGGAGCCTGCTTCAGATTCTGTGTCTCCTTCTCTCTTTGCCCTCCCCCACTCACGCTCTGTCTCTCTCTGTCTCTCAAAAATGAATAAACATTAATTTTTTTTAATTTAAAAAATTTAAAAAAAATTAAAAAGTTACTACATCATTCCCTGGAGAACTTGTAGCTCTTCTCTATTGCTCCCACAGACCCGTTCCTAAATGGGTCTTTTCTTCCTAAATCCTATGAAACTATGAATCCTATGAAATCCTAGGAATTCAATTATACTTTTTGAGGTTTGGGCTTCATTCTTTACACTCTCACCCATCCCAGCTTTACAATTAAACAAAAATTTTGAAGGGCAAATTGTCTCTATGTTTGATTTTTCTCAACTCTCCAACTGTGTTACTCTTCGCTGTGGGGTCTTGAAACACTCCCCTAGTTTCTCTGTCTTTCAGTCAGTGCCCTCTGCACGGCCTTCTCCCAGATTCTTAAGGCACACTAAGGATTAGGCTGACCTCAGAGGGATGCAAATCCTCAGTTCACACCTTAAAATTTCTTCCTTCTTGGTAAATTTCACACCTTGAGCACTCCTTGCTTCCACAGCTTATTGATGTTTTAAATTATTTATCTGTGGGGCGCCTGGGTGGCGCAGTCGGTTAAGCGTCCGACTTCAGCCAGGTCACGATCTCACGCTCCGTGAGTTCGAGCCCCGCGTCGGGCTCTGGACTGATGGCTCAGAGCCTGGAGCCTGTTTCCGATTCTGTGTCTCCCTCTCTCTCTGCCCCTCCCCCGTTCATGCTCTGTGTCTCTCTGTCCCAAAAATAAATAAACGTTGAAAAAAAAATTAAAAAAATAAAAAAATAAATTATTTATCTGTGTGTGTGCATGTGTGCGTGTGTGTGTGTGTGTGTGCGTGTGCATCATTTAGGAGGTGTTTCTAAATATTTTTTTTTTTTCAACGTTTATTTATTTTTGGGACAGAGAGAGACAGAGCATGAACGGGGGAGGGGCAGAGAGAGAGGGAGACACAGAATCGGAAACAGGCTCCAGGCTCTGAGCCATCAGCCCAGAGCCCGACGCGGGGCTCGAACTCACAGACCGCGAGATCGTGACCTGGCTGAAGTCGGACGCTTAACCGACTGCGCCACCCAGGCGCCCCTAGGAGGTGTTTCTATTATTTTCGATGGCAACATTCTTGTCTTCCCCCACCACCGTGAATTCCCACACTTAATAATACAAAAGGTTTGACCCTGTTTTAATACTAAAAACAAAATTATGATGGCCTCTAGCCCTTCCAAGGATATTTGAACCTGAATAAAGAGACATCTTTCCAAAGAGCTTCGCAGCAGCTGGGCCATACAGGAATGGGATTTGCTTTAAGTAAATCATTTATAACTAGGAATTAGAGAGAATATCTTATTCCCTAAACAATGTGCTGCACCCGTGTTGGTGAACGAAGCTTAGGGAACTGTTACAAACAGTTTTCTGTAGCTAAAGATAGAAGACTATGAAATCCAAGTGACAGCCTGCAGCTTCATTACAAATACCACCTGATTGAATCATTTTGAGGGGCCGTCTGTCTTCAATACTCATGTGTGCTATATCTTAGACTGAAGAGGGAGAAAATTAGGGAACTTTCAGAATGAAAACTGATTTCATAAATTACAGCCCAGAACATAACAAAAAGAGCTGTCATGCCCTTTAGCAGCTTTTCCTTTAATTTCTGCAGAATCTTTTGTCTTCAACCTTTGAGCCTTGCTATTGTCTCCATTGTACTCAAACCAGGGCTTTTTTCTTCAGTGCAAGTGCTGGAAAAAGATACATGATGATTTTTGTGCTGATTAGAGGGGAACTTGCATGTACAGATAACTGTCACAAGACCACAAATTGCACAAAACTAAATACGTAAAAGCCCAAGAAACATGGAAGCAAAGGAAGGACTATTAGCAAAAATACGGTTATATCATCACATTATATAATAAGCATATGAAAGAAAGACCTGATCTATTAAGCTGTCATCAGAAGGCCAGTTATGTAAAACTGTGGCCAAATGTCAGGTGTTTGGATGGGTAGGAATTATAGTGTCTCAAACTTCATATTTAAAAGAGCATCCCATTAATATAGAGAAGATTTTGTGACTAATAACCTCTTAAAGACTTGTGTGATAAAGATTTTTATTCAAGGTATATCATTACTGTTTGGTTTATTTTAAAACATGTCTTTTGTCGAAACCCATACAATAAAAGGGAAAGTATATATTGTTGCTTAGAAGTTTGAGCTATGCATTTACATACACCATGTACATCTATGCACCAGGCGTGGCAAGGAATACAAAAAAGAATAATAAACGCCATCTACCTTGAAGGAATTTAGGTGACATGTTACACACATTGAAATGGACTTGTTTCATTAATGAAACATGCTGCAAGACAGGAAGTCCAGGATGTAAAAGCACAGTGAAATGACTTGCCATCAAATATAAAAGTTTTTAAGGAAAGAAAGGCATCTCATATGTTTTTATGAATGATTCATAATAATTGCAGTGGACTAACAGTGGATTTAAATGACATATACAAGTATAATGAAGAAAGGAAATAAAAATATTGCCCCAAAACACATACCCAGGAAGCCAAAAGAAAAAAAATCACTGATAAGTGACCACTTTTCTAGGACTTTTTTGGTGCATGTATGTATATACATAAAGAGATGGATATACAAATGATATTTTCACTGGCTCTAAAGAGCTGGGTTATACTTTAAAAACCTGTTTTTTGGGGTGACTGGGTGGCTCAGTCAGTTAAGCTGATCTCAGCTCAGGTCTTGATCTCAGGGTAATGAGTTCAAGTCCCAGGTTGGGCTCTGCTCTGGGCATGAAGCCTACGTAAAAGAAAATCTGTTTTCCTTAAGAATCCATTCTCTAAATACTGTTGTGGAGAGGTAGGGGGTAAAGAGCAGACTTCTAACAACTCCCATCCTAAACCAATTTACTTTCCTTCCTGCGTACCTATAGAATTAATTTCTTAAAAAATTATTCCTTAATGGTTCAATAATGTAAGGAGAGAATGTTTTGGTTTGCAATATTCAGCATTAACGTTTTTTGGATCATGGTGTTCTTTTTTGATCTTAAAATCCAGTATTTAATCATTTCAGATTATTTATTATTTTATTTAACCTTTGAATCCATTATAATTTTCTTTTCATTCATATAAACATCTAATCCAGTGATAAAAACTATCTAATACTGGAATATGTATTTTATTGATTTATCTCTAATTTCTTTTGTTTTTGTTATCACAAAAACTTCTTCCTATCATAATTCAACTTTAGTTCCTTGATGTTTCTAATTTATTTTTTAAGTTCTTTAATGATAAATTTTTCCTAAAATTTATTTCTTTAGGGAATCAATACCTTATAATGTAAATATATACTTACATTACCTCAACTAATTTCCCCTTTGAGAATAGATTTCCTATGCCCATTCAAAGCACATGAAGTGAATGGTCCTTTTTCTTCAGTTATATTTTCTTCAAGACTGGCCTTTTTTCTTCCCTATAATGTTATTTTTTTTCTTTAAATTTAAATTTTTATTTCACTTTACCCATATGTTCTTACTAAGTAAGAGGGTATTTCTACATTTATTATGCCATATCCTTTCATCTTTTTTCATGTTTGAGTGGCTGTATTTTCTGTTCTAGTGTGGCTACATTCTTGACTAATTTTCTACTGCATTGGGTGCTGGCTTTTGTGTTTCTTTTCATTTCGGTTTGCAAAAGAAAGATGGCTTCTTTCTAATCTTTTTCCCATCCAGAGGGTATGTAGACAGGCTTATCTGAGAATTAAGAATTTTTTGTGGCCTACTCTGAATTATAAGGTATTGTTAAATGCTGTGCACCAATGCTCACTCTTCTTGGGAAGAGCGGGATAGTCCTCTTATCCCATTCAGATGATAGGAGGGGGTGGTGGATAGCTCCCCGGACAATGGGGACAATGGACACTTCTCTCACCGTCCACTTGCCAACTTTTATATATTTCTCTCTAGCAACCATTTCCATCACTTCCCAGTGAAACAAGGGAAAGATAAAAGTAAAAAAAGAAGTTCTGCTTCTTCGCTGCAGTGTTGGAATATTCTTTAGAAGGTTCAAGATTTCATACTCATCATTTCAACTTCAAGGGGGAGGGTGAGCTCTGTAAGTCAAGCCATTATGTATTCCTCAGTTCTGCCCCAAAGCCTAGGTCCTATTCCTTGACCCACTTCAACTGTAATTGCTGGGAAACTTTATTGTTTTTTATCTTGCTTTGGGGAATTTATTTTGTAAATGCATTTTGGGCAGTGGGGTTCACCCTCAAAATTTTTTCAGTAATTCTTTCATTCGGGTTATTATAAACAAAGTGAAGATTTCTGAAAATGATTAAATGATATGCCATGGACATAAAATGATGCATCAATTACTAAATATTTATATTAATAATAATTAAACAGAGAAAAATACTAATACTATAGAATGGAGTTCTCACATTAAGAAACCAGAGAAAAATTTCCATTAAATGACTCAGGGAAATTAGTTGCTACTGTGTATGACTCAGTCATCTTTCCATAATAATATCAACCTCCTTTCCTTTTGGAGAATACAAACAACCTTACATAAAATATATATGGCAATATCCCTGAACAAAGACAGAACATGTTCATCTAATTTCCTGGCCATTATAGCACTCGAGGCATGTGGCATACTGAACTAGGAAGACCAAGTGGAGAAGTAAAGAGAGGTATAAAATACTATGTTTGTGAGTTGTGTCACAAGAATGAAGGGATTAGCTTTAAGAAGAGCAAAGAGCTACTATATAGATTAATATATTTTTATTCTTAAAATGTTTATTCATATTTATTTTGAGAGAGAGAGAAAGAGTGTGACCAGAGGAGGGGTAGAGAGAGAGGGAAAGAGAGAGAATCCCAAGTAGGCTCTGCGCTGACAGTGCGGGGCTCAAACCCACAAACCGTGAGATCATGACCTAGCCAAAATCAAGAGTCTGATGCTCAACTGACTGAGTACCAAGGCACCCCTAGATTAATGTATTTTTCATTTCTAACGCATCCTATGTCATCAAATGATGCTTGAAATGGGACAAATCTTAAATCATAAAAGCAAAGGATACTTTTAAATATCCAACTTACAGTGAGAATTCAAACATCATCTTGTGTGACCCTGGCCACTTTGTTTATGCTTTCTGAGCATCTCTATCAGAAAGAGTAAAATGTCGAGATAATGATGCTTATCTTACAGAAGTGTGATGAAAATGGAATATGACGGGGCACCTGGGTGGCGCAGTCGGTTAAGCGTCCGACTTCAGCCAGGTCACGATCTCGCGGTCCGTGAGTTCGAGCCCCGCGTCAGGCTCTGGGCTGATGGCTCAGAGCCTGGAGCCTGTTTCCGATTCTGTGTCTCCCTCTCTCTCTGCCCCTCCCCCGTTCATGCTCTGTCTCTCTCTGTCCCAAAAATAAATAAAAAACGTTGAAAAAAAAAATTTAAAAAAAATTTTTTTTTTTTAAAATTTAAAAAAAAAATAAAAAAAAATAAAAAGAAAATGGAATATGATATAAATGTGAAGATATGAGCACAATGCTGGCATATAAAAATAATCAATAAACCATACCACATAATAGTAGTAAGAGTGGTGGTTGAATGATTCGTCACTACAACTACTTGTATTCGTATTATTTTACCCTCTGAATAAAGTCAACAATTTTCATTTTTTCCCCAATTTTGTCAGCAATGGTTAATTCTTGACAAATGGATGGTGGGAGACACAATGTGGCAGGTGGGGGCTGGGGCTAGAGTATGCCTTACTAAAGCAGTATGTTTTGCAGTCCATCTTCATGGAGAACATGAATAATTTAACTACTCAATAAAATTACTATTGAAAATAAAACTAATAGGCAAAAATTAGCCGGAGAAAGTAAAGAGATAAACTAAAATCTACTCCCCTCCTAAGTAGACTTGGTCTTTAAAAAAAAAAAAAATTACATGTCATCCTGTATATCTAGATCCTAATGAGGATGCTTCCTTAGATTATTAAAAAGTTAGAAAGCAGAACTAAGTATCACTCAACTTTTGCATGCTTACAAAGATAATATATACCACTGGTTCAGCAATACCACCTTTCATCCTGTCGTATAGTAGTAAGGATGGAAATCATTTGTTTTGAAACTCGGGCTACAAAGTCAGCCGTAGGCAAAATTGCGAAAGAAGTCAAGATTTTCTTGCCTTAACGTCTTCCCTTCTAGTTTTGGCTCATTCCATTGTGTTCTATTCCTATATATTCTTCAGTATCTAGCCATTTTCTCCAGTGAGCCACACAAGCCTGGCCTTCCCAACACTCTAAACTTAGGATTCTAATCATGCCGGTTTTCCTTTCCTTAATTTGAAAACTTGTTTAGATCATTCTTGTAGAGCCTTGCCCCTGATTTTCAAGGTAACAGCTAGCTAAGGGAATCATTTATGAATTAGATTTTTTTGTCTGCTATCCATCTTTACCTCCCCCCCTTGCAAGCTCTACGATGGGAAACATCTAATTATTTAGGACCTAAGTGACAGCACTTTGCTTGGTATGTTTACATTCATGATTTCATTTTATTCTTGGAATAAACCCTAATTATTTTACATATGAGAAAGCCAAGGCTCAGCAATGCATATAAACCTCAAGATCACACAAATGCTAAATGAGGTGGTTATGGACTTAACATAGGCTGGCTGATTCAAAAGTCCAGAGATCATCTATTACACGATGGTAATAACCTTCATGTGTCTGATCAAAGGATGATACATAAATGACTGAGCCACATGGCAAATAATTCAGAATGTTCTTTGATAGTTATTTTCGTCTTCAGATTGCCAATGGCTCCTTTTATCAACAGATTAGGCAGTGTACATCCACATATGGATATTAAATTTGATAATGATCAGAAATTCTTGGTGCTTATTTTGTGTTGCTTCTTTTGTTTTGGGTTTTGGTCTTGGTTTTGGTTAGTTTATACTATTTCTTTCCATTTCTCCAAGTAATATACATTTCTACTAAGACATTCTATGAGGGAAGAAATGCTTTATCTTTAGTCATTAAAAATATTATGCTAGAAATACTGGCACTCCAAATCTTTTTAAACTAGAATAAATGAGTGTGATGTGGAATAATATTTAAAATTTCAAAATGTTTTGCATATTGATTAATACATGCCAGAAAAACAGAAGACTTTTGGCTGGAAAAGTAAAATCATAGATATTTTGGACATTCCCCAATATAAACGCCCCACTGCCTTTATCATGGATAGAATAAATATCATCACATTTGCTTTGGAAAGGAGAATCTTTCTTCTCACTTGAGAAATTATAATTTTTTTAAAACATAGCTGAGTTTCTTTTCCATTAGTTCTAAACTCTTAATAATTCAATTTTTCACCAACTGTTTCTGAAATGAGTACCCAAAGGTTTCTATACATAATAAATGGTTTCCCTGTTCACAGTTGCACCAGCAGATTATGATGTACTATTACTTCTTTCTTTACTGGTATGTTGTTGTTGTTGTTTTAGTAGTATTTTGTCCTTGGAATTAATCTCACAAAATACCCAGGGAAGTTTTGGGGTTTTGTTTGTTTGGTTTTGGTTCGGTCTCGTTTTTTCCTTTTTGTCAAAAAGCATTCTGTCCATTACTTTTTCTTAAAAGGAAAATAAAAATCAACTCAAACAGTATTTAATATGCACATATATTTCCTATATTGGCCTCTTTACTGAAGTAAAATTTATACATAGCGAAATGCGTAGATCTTAGGTGTTCAATGAATTTAAATGAATATATTCACTCTTGTAACTAACTCCCAATCAAAATATAGGATTCTTGAAAGTTCCCTCATGATGCCTTCCACTCAATCTCACACCACATAGGCAGTCACTATTCTGGTTCCAATCACTGTAAATTAATTTTACCTGTTTTTGAACCTCATATAAATGGAATCCTAAAAAACGAACTCTACCCTGCCCATCTTCTTTCACTCAATGTAATTTCTTTGCAATTCATCCATGTTGTTGACTGTGTCAGCGGTCCATTCTCTATTCACTGCTGAGTAAGTATTCTCCTATTTATGGATTGTTTCCAGTTTGAGCTTAGAGGAAATTAGCATATGCCACCACAAAATATACCACTTCCGCATAAGTATCATATGAGCTGGAGGCAAATGAAAATCAACGGATGCATATCAAAGACCCCACAGCTTCCCTATTTTGCTAAAAGTAGAAAATTTTGAGAAATGAAGACTGCGATAAATCCCTTCTCCTGAGGAAGTTTTATGGCCACAAAAAAGATGGAAACTCAGCGCCTGTCAAGATGAACTCACGCAAACAAACCTTTCTCTTGTAGTTTACTTCACAGCTTGCCACCCTGGGAAGTCCAAAATCCCTCTTTCTTTGTCTAAAGATGGTATACAAGCCCAAGTTCTAACCACCACCTTGACTTACTCATCACGAAGGTTTCTTTCATGTGATGTGTGACACATTCATTAACAAATTCTGTTTTCTCTTGTTCCTCTGTCTTTTCACAGTCTAATTTGCAGGGCCCCAGTAGGAGAATCTAGGGGGACAATGGGGAAAAAGAAATTGTTTTGCTAGAGACTGTTGTGTTTAAAGCTGCTATAAATACTTTTATACTAGTCGTTTTGGGCACATATGTATTCCTTTCTCCTGGGTAAATACCAAAATGTGACTCAGTCTTGGTGTGTATTTACCTTGAGAAACTGCCAACAAATTGTCCAGAGTGACTGTCTATTTTATACTCCCACCAGCAATATATGAGAGTTCCTAGTCATCTTATACCATCACAGGCATTCATTGCTGTCTTTTAAGTCTCAGCTGCTCTAATTGGTATGAGGAAGTGTCTCAGGGTGGGGAGTAAATTGTATTTTCCTCGAGCTCTCTTCACCTGGAAGACATCTTCATTAACTTATTGCAACTTGTATACCTTCTTTTACAAAGTCTCTTTCTTTTAAATTGTTTTGTAACGTTTACCATTTATTTGTTTGTTTATTTACTTTTAAGAGAGAGACAGAGTGTGAATGGGAGAGGGACAGAGAGAGAGAGGAAGACACAGAATATGAAGCAGCTCTAGGCTCTGAGCTGTCAACACACAGCCCGACATGGGGCTTGAACTCACGGACCATGACCTGAGCCGAAGTCAGACCCTTAACCAACTGAGCCACCCAGGCTCCCCTACAAAGTTTCTTATAAAATTATGTAGCATTGTTTGACTTATCGTCGATCTATAAAAATTATATTGTGGTTACAAATCCATATATACATACAATTATATAATATATATGTTTATTATATATATATAACAAATTTTTCTCCAAGTCTGTATCTTGCCTTTTGTCTTAAAAATGTTTTTGTTTTTTTTGTTTTTTGTTTTTTTTTTAACATTTATTTCTTTTTTGGGACAGAGAGAGACAGAGCATGAACGGGGGAGGGGCAGAGAGAGAGGGAGACACAGAATTGGAAACAGGCTCCAGGCTCTGAGCCATCAGCCCAGAGCCCGACGCGGGGCTCGAACTCACGGACCGCGAGATCGTGACCTGGCTGAAGTCGGATGCTTAACCGACTGCGCCACCCAGGCGCCCCTTAAAAATGTTTTTAATGAGTAGAAGTTTTAATTTTGAATAGAGTCCAGTTTATCAACATTTTGTGTTTAGTATTTTTTACATCCTCCAGAAAGTCTACATATTCCAAGTTCATTAAAGTGTTCTCCTGTGTTTTCTTTTGGAAACTTTATAGTTTCAGCTTCTACATTTAAATACCTAGTTATTCTACCACTAGTTGCTGAAGCTCTTCTTCTGTCCCTGTGAGATTATCTTGTGTCTTGCCTACGTGTAGAATCTTTGCTCTGTTCCATTGATCTGTCTGTTCATAAGTCTATGCAATACTGGCCTGATTATTTATACTTAGATTTGAAATTTAGGCAGTTAATGTCTTTCTATGTTATTCTGTTTTTCAAGTCTGTTTTGGCTATTTAAGGTCTTTTGCATTTCCATATAAGTTTTAGAAACAACTTTCAATTCAATATTAGGACTTTGACTCCAATTGCACTGAATCTAAAGATCAGTTTGGAGATAAACAAATCTTCACAAAATTGACTCTTCTAATTCATGAATGTGATATGTATATATATTAGTTAGATCTTTAATTTCACTTTAGCATTCTTCTGTAGTTTTCAATGTGTAGGTTTTATATATATTTTATTGGGGCGCCTGTGTGGCTTAGTCGGTTAAGCATCCGACTTTGGCTAGGTCATGACCTCGTGGTTTGCGAATTCGAGCCCCGCAAATTTACTTTTTAAAATTTACTTTTTAAAATTTCATGTTCCAATTATTTGCCGTTAGCATACAAAAATGCAAATGACTTTCATATATTACCATTGTACCTTGTGACCTTGCTAAGTGTAAGTGATAGTTTTAGTATTAATTTTTGACATACTTAGAATTTTTTACATAAGCAATCATGTTGTCTGAATAAAACTCATTTAATTCTCCCTTTCCAATATGTATTTATTTATTTATTTTTATTGCTTGTATCTGCTGGCTGCAATCTCTAATACAATGTAAACATAAGTAGTGGAAGAGGGCACATTTAGCTTTTTTCCCAATCTTGGGAAAAATGATTCAATAAGCAATTATTAAACGTGACATCAACTATGAAGTTTGGTTTTTTTTCAAAAAAAATTTTTTTTTTTTGAGAAAAAGAGAGGGTGTGCAAGGGGAGGAGGGGCAGAGAGAAAATCCCAAGCAGGCTGCACACGCAGCACAGCACTCACAACTGTGGGGCTCAATCCTGCAACCATGAGATCATGACATGAGCAGAAATCAAGAATCAGATGCTCAACCGACTGAGCCATCCAGGTGCCCCATAAGTTTTGTGGATGTTCTTTATCAGGGAGAGGAATCTGCCTTCTAATTCTAGTTTGATGAGAAATTATATCATGAAATGTAAAACTTTGTCAGATACTTTCAATAACCTTTTTGGTATGATTATATGATTGTTCTCTGTTAGTCTACTCATTGGTGGATAATACTGATCAATTTCAAATATTAAACTAATTTTGCCTCTCCTGATACATTCTACTTTGTCATAATGTATTTTAATTTTTCTTCTGTAAGATCTTCTGATGTGTATGTAATGTAATGTAATGTAAATGTAATGTAATGTAAATTCCTGCTCTCAGACTCCCAACTTTAGTTAAGCAATATCAACTATGTTTTCCAACCTGGGTCCAGAAGGCACGTAACTTTGCTTAACACATCAGGGAGAGTGACATCCCATCTGTTCCCCCACCACTTTCCCCATCCTTGAAATTAGGCAGGACTACATTACTAGTTTTTGATCAGTGGGCTGTGAGTAGCAGTCACCTGCGTCATTTTCAAGCCAAAGCATAAAAGAGCTGATGCATGACCCTCTAGCTCACTTATTTCTCCTCTGCAAATAGTGAGGCTGGAGTTCTCAAGCTCCAGAGGGTACAGTTATAAGATGATGGTGTTATTCTCAGCCCACTTTCCAAAAATCCATGTGGAGCAACCCCCATAATGGCTCATATTATGTATGTACCCTCAACAGAAAATAAACTTTATTCTATGCAGCCACTGAAGTTTTAAGGTTGTTGGTTACTGCGGAATAAGGCAGACTATTTTGATAAATACATTATGGAACTTTGTTATATAACATTCCTGTCACAAATGAAATTAAAATAATTTATCTCTGAATAGATCAATGAAGGATTTTTATAGCACATGGGTCAGAGATGTACCCTGAATAAATATCAGCACCAGCAATGAATGAAATCAAAAGCATAACAATGGAAATAAAAGTTTTATTTAATTGTTAACATTCATGAAAGTCCATAGATCTCAACTTTGATGCAGTAGTAAAGAAAACTGTCTCCAAAAAAGCAACAGAAATAAATTATTTTGTTAATTTTTTTCATTCAACATGTATTTTGACTGCTGACTGTACTCCAGATTATTCTATGGACAAAATAGTTAAGTGCCCATTCTTGCTTATGAAATGCTTAGTGATATAGAATTATTAAAAAAGGAACATCAGTCCCAAAATGGAGTCTCATGTCCCCAAGATAGCAAACTAAGACTTAATTGCAGTTTTAGCCGCTTCTAGAAATGTGACCTTTAACCAGTCTCTTGGAATTACCTGATCAGCACTAGTAAGGTTTTCTGCTCAATAGACCCTGGCCCTTCCAGCAAAGAAGGGTGAGCTTGTCGGAAATAATCCTTTCTTTTCTCTATGACTTCCTGTCCCATCTCCTCTGTTTTAAAAAACCTCCCATTTTGTACAGCTCCTTTGAAGCTCCCTTCTATCTGCTACATGACATGTTGCCCAATTCATGAATCCTGAATCCAATAAAGCCAGTGAGATCTTTAAATTTTCTCAGTTGAGTTTTGCTTTATAAATGATACTGATACATCTGCACTTAAAGGAAGCTCAGTATTTATCTACAGTGATATTATGGATATGAAATATCCATTCACAACTGGCTTCACTGTCCCCTCTCACCTTATGTTGAAATATTTCACCACTTTATTCCTCTTTCCTATTTATTTATGTAATCTCTACAGCCAACATGAGGCTTCACCTCATGACCCTGAGATCAAGAGTTGCACACTCTTCCAAATGAGCCAGCCAGGTGCCCCCTATTCCTCTTTCTATAAGCAACAGTTCTAGGTCCCAATGAATTGTCAAAAGTCAGGGTTCCAAAGGTGGAAGGGAGACAATAATGGTTAGCACTGCTCCACTGTGTAATCAGTTCTTTAAAAAAATCCCAGAATGGATTATAATTTGAAAACCTGCATTAAAAAATGACCTGCTACTTATATGCAGTCCTCTCAGCCATTTGGGAAAGAGTACACAAATCAAGAATAAACTTCCACATTTTTTTGTCTTCTTCAATGACCTTTACATGGCTTAAACTACTGCACCACATAGCAGGGGAGAGAATAAACACCACTGGTTAATAACTAACCAGGGTTACCTTTTGGTTTCAATTCTAGCTCTAATCCATTAATGGAGAAGGGAAGGCAACAATTCCAGAAAATAAAATGCCCAAAGGTAAAGATGACGCTTTTCTTTGTTATCACTCTTAATTCACTTTATCATTGATGTAATTTAAAGGTACAGAGCGTCATCTGGACCTGCCACAATGCTAGATAAAGAAAAGGGCTCAGGGGTGCCCGGGTGGCTTGGTCGGTTAAGCGTCCGACTTCGGCTCAGGTCATGATCTCACGGTCTGTGAGTTTGAGCCCCCGCTTCAGGCTCTGTGCTGACAGCTCAGAGCCTGGAACCTGTTTCAGATTCTGTGTCTCCCTTTCTCTCTGCCCCTCCCCTGTTCATGCTCTGTCTCTGTCTCAAAAATAAATAAACATTAAAAAAAATTAAAGAAAAAAAAGAAAAAGGCTCAAAATATGGCAAATGTAAGAGACTAAATCTATCCAAACACTCTTGCCTCTGGTTTTCAAATTATAGATATGCATCTGCTTTTGACTTTGTTAGCTGCCTTGGTAAAGGCACTCCGCATATATACAAAATCTATATTGGTGCCTCGCTGTGAGCTGTCAAATGACGTCACACTTGCTAATTCATGGACTATTTATCTTGGTGTTTACGCTCCAAGAAAATGATGGCTGTTTAATTATACCACAAATGAGTTTTGCCAGTCAATTGTACGGCAGATGTTATTTACTCCCGGAACAACTGTCAAAAGACCAAAACAGCCATCTAACAAATCAAAATGTACTGTATTGAGTTACATTTCACAGGCAGCACCTCTACCATCTAGCCACAGGCTTTGCATTATGGTAATGATGGGAGGGGCAGCATCATCGAGGATAATAGCCAGCCAGAAACCCACTTGTCAAAGTAAGTAGGATTAAAAGACATGTAACAGTGTAGTCGACCTGGAGCGGAAACGGGGAACTGTCAATAAACATTTATAAAACCCTTCAAATGTGCTTAATGTTATGTATTAGAGCGTTCACCAAATCATTCCATGATGGCAGATGGGAAAGAGGAAACACCCATCTTCTCTATTCCTCTGGAGACTGAACTGTAGTCAATGAAATATATGTCCCCCCCCAATTTATGACGCTATAAAGGTGGCGAGAATGCCTTTAGCTGGATGGTTACCATAACTTGAATCTAGGAAGCATGCTACAATAAACTTGTTCTGTGTGTTGTCTGAACTTTTCTAAGCTTGTGGGAGCATTTTATTATGCCTAACACTTGCTTCAAATAAAACTTGCCAGTGAGCTCTGCTGTGGCCCTCTTTTATGTAGTGTACTGGTATCATGCCAAGGTTTTTAATAAGGACAGAAAATAAGAACTCTTAAAAGTTTAAAGCCCAATAATCTAGGAACTAAAATCTGATTAAGTACAAAATAAACTTTCTACAATTAAATGATTCAGTGGCAGATAAAATGGAAGCAGAGCCCAAGAAGTAACTCTTACCAATTTAATTTTGCATCCTCCACCAAACTGGGATGATGTCTTTCTGCTTAGCACAGAAATATTGAGGCCAAAAGTGGTCCTCATTTCTTTCAGCCAGAATTACAGTCCATTGAGAAAGAGGAACGGCATGGCTCTCTTACTGGGGGTAATTTGAAAAGGGTTTCCTACATGACCCCTGTCCATAGCTCATTTCTATGTAGCATATTGGTGTTCGTAAGAGAAGTGATTTATAGACCACTAATGTGCTCCCCTATATCTAGTGTATTATGTCTCTAGATTCTGCCCAGTTCGCCTACCTCTGGGAGCAAGCAAAATGAAAGTCTTGTTCAGCCAGGAGACATAAGCTACCTAGTTTTGTCTCTTCTGGTACTTCATGCAGTGGGAACCTTGTGTCTGAGACACAGCATCTGGCAGCTTAGAAACACAGTCTGGCAGGGAAATGGAGCAGCTAATAGTAGAGCTGAGAGAAGCTGTCAGATTTTCATGCATTTATTTTTACATTCTAAACCAAAATGATGAGAATTTAGTTAAGCCAAACTCTTACCTTGGCTTCCTTCTTCCTCCTTTTTTTCCTCACACATGTCTCTCATTTATTATTATTATTTTATGGCAAGGACCTAGTCTGCTAGCTACTAATTCCTATCGACTGAAACTATGCTGGGATTATGGGAGAGAGAAGTTACTTTTTTAACTTTGCTGAGGAACAAGGTGCTACTAGAGTGAATATTAATAAAAATATTAATTATGCTCTGATAATACTGATGAATGAAACTGGCACTTATAAATCACGTTCTTGCCAAAAGGAATCACGCCTTCACAGTCATGTTACACAGGCCACTCTGTTTCTCTGAATTTACTAACCAACCTACGTCTCCTCCTACCAGATGGTGTTTTTTTGTCAACTTCAGTTGATATAAACACGAAATTTTTGATAGCTGCGATCTCCTTTTCCTTTTCCTTTTCATTCTTTCCTCCTCACAGCAATAATAAATATGCATAAATATGTTGTATAATACATCCGTGGACTCTAGCATAAGGCAATAGCTATACGATAGCTGCTTGAACTTGGAAGCAAATTATAAAACCCATATTGTTAGCCGATTAGTTTCAAACCCTCTATCATTCAGTCTTAATATACCTTTGACTTAACCAGTATTGGACACATAATAGGCTCTAAGGTAGTATCACGCACAGGGGGTTACAAGAAGTAAGCATAATCCCTACCACTGGAGATCTTACAGCTAAAAACATGGCAATATAAAGATATAGACTAAGTAGTGAGCCAAATATGGTTTATCTTCTTGAAGAACAAATATTGCTCAAATTTAAGGAATTATGGCTCAAATTTGGAAAATTAAATGACTTCGTTACGGAAGACGTTAAGACATTTGTATATTAAAACAAGTGTGATATGCTTTGGCATAAGGAAAAAAGGTCTTATTGAAATAGAATATCAGAGGTGAGTCAGAGGTGTCTATTTTTTGAAGCTCCACCTATGATTTCAATGCACAGTCTACTGTAGAACATAAAATTGAAGCAAACATTTATGAGACAGCACAAGACTAAGAAATTAACTGCTGATGGAGAACTAAACATGGCATTTTTCCTCTGCCAGTAGAAAAGTCTTACTGGAGTTGTCTGAGGAGAGTTGACTATTAAGTATGTTTCCAAAAACAGACCAGCATCCATTTGATTTCCAGTTAAATTAATTCCTCAAGGCAGAACACTGAAGACACTTGGTAGAGTTAGAAGAGTCCAGACTTTGCTATGAGACAGATCTAGGTTTAAATTTTTTCTTTCACTTACTGGTTGCATGGCCTCAGTTAGATTTTTCAGACTTTCTGAGCCTCAGTTTCTTTATCTTTAAAATATGAATATCCTTCCTCCTTCAAGAAATTGTCATGATAATTGAATAAGATAGTGTTAAGTGGTCTATAAGTTACTCTAAAATACTTCAACATATATAGCGTGATAAAACTGTTTCTGTATTAGTTTAACCCGTATCTTAGAGACAGTTAGATATCCTAATCAGGAAAATACATTTCAGGGATGGTTAGCTAGCATTTAATCAAAGCTTTCTGGAAGATTTTCACTCAAAAAAATGACCTTGTGATGAAGTCTTCTCTTCTTAACTTTGCTTCTTTTATGCCTCCCTGCAAAGGACCATTGATCAAGTGTTCAGCAATATACGAAAGGCAACTTAGAAATAGAATTCCTGAATCTGTTCTTCAGTAAGATGACAAATTCATTGAAGACCACAGAACACCTAATCCCAAAATCAGCTGAATATTAAATCATTGGACACTGCAACAATATAGTTAGTATGCAAATAGTACAAATAGGACATAAGGGCTCAATTTCAATTTCCTGTTACTTAGCACTCAGTATGCATCAGGTTACAATTTAATTCCTAGAGTTTACAATAATTTGAACTGACATTGTCATTGTCATGAGAAAAAAACCACTTTTGCTTAACTGTGTTTTCCAAGCTTTGCTTAAATAAAATCATCCATATGTTTTGGAAGTTTTGCCATTTCATTAGTATTAACCATGTGAAAAATCCATGGAATAACAGACATAAGACAATAGACATAATGTTTTTTTACTCTTGAAATACAGATACCAGTAAGAACAGCATATTCTTCCATCTTCCACATATGTGAGGTGTACTGGACATGTATAGAACAAATTTATCTAAGAAGATAATTACTCAAGTGGTAGAAACATGACCCAACACTCAAACTATCAGGTACTAAAAGTTTGTTTCCATTATAATAGGAACTTTATGATAATCAAATCTGTTTCAACGCGCCATCAAGAGATAGAAGTAAAATCTCCCTTTGTGGTTATTTAATATGGATTTTTTAAAGGATATGCAAACATGGGGCACCTGAGTGGCTCAGTTGGTTGAGTGTCTGACTCTTGATTTCTGCTCAGGTCATGATCTCACAGTCTGTGAGTTCAAACCCCACATCGGGCTCACCGCTATCAGTACAGAGCCTACTTTGGATCTTCTGTCCCCTCTCTCTCTCTGCCCCTCCCCCCCTCTCAAAAATAATAAACATTAAAAAAAATAAAGGATATACAAACATGAACTGCAAACATAGATTAAATCACTTTTATGTATTACCAATTATTTTTCTCAAAATACTAATTAGCAAGAGATGGGATCCATATAGAGAGAAGGGAGCAGAACAAATGCTTTATATACAATCACACCTCTTAAAATTGACCTTCTTTTATTTCCAAATGTCTATCTGATATCTACACTCGAAGTCCCTGGCCAATCTCATACTTAGCAGGCCCAAAGAGAAATCTGCTATCTTACTCCTGCAACCCTAAACCTAGGATTCATCTAAGACTCTTGTGCATATTCCTTAAATCTCTCCATGTCATGTATCTAATCAGCTTCCAGGTTCTGGTGATTCATCCAATTTCACATTTCTGGAATCTTTTTTCTCTACCTCTTCCCACCTTGCCACTACTCTTTCAAACCCTGATAATTTCTTGAGAGGTTTATTGTAACAGTTTCCTAATTCACAGTCTCACCATCCATACACTCAGTTCTTTAAACTTGCAAGAGGCCTTAAACCCTTTCCTGTCACCCTGACTCTTGCTTACTAATACAAACAGAAACGTATCTTGCAGTCACCACCTAAACCAAATGACAACAGGGTAGCATCAGCAATAGTGAGATAACGTCACAATGCAATGCAATAAAAAACAGCATAGTAGTTTTCTTGCCAAAAATATATCATCAAAACCTAATTGTGAGGAAATAATCTTTGAAGTTCAGAATGAAAAAAAAAAAAAAGAATAATAACATCAGGAAAAAATCTAATCTCTGTATTGTAATTGGCTGTTTGCCAAGAAAAAGGGCCATACAATTTGCTTTCCCCTTTTTGTTCCTTGTTCAGTCAACTCTTGAATGTGAATTTCATTTTGTGAAAGGTATTGGGTTAAAAATCTTCAGAGATATGCTGGGTGTTTGGCACACAATACTTGTTGTTTGGAGGAAATGCATCCCTGGTAGCTTCTCGTGGGCAGAATGCACGGCAAACATTATCCACAATGAATGTTCTGTCACAGGGGGGACTGGGCAGGAGCATCTGTTAGAGTCTTTTATGACAGATCAGTATATAGGCAATGCTGCCAGCAAGGGTTTTTCTCCATTATAAAACAACAATCTTCCATAGAATTGGAGTCACTAAAAGCAGGAAAACAGCTTGCTTTATGAAAGATGCTACCTTTTCTGCAGCCAAGAAATCACCGATCTGATGTTAAGTTCCTGCTATTAGTCTTTCTTCAGCTGTGCAGGTGGCAACTGTTCCGTGTTCCAGTTCAGCTCCCCAAGGTTACAGCTGTGAACTTGGGTAATGGTTGTGTTTATTCTCTGCCAGCCTTAAAAGTCTTCAGGGTAAAGCTTTTTTTTTTTTCTTTTTCTTGCCGCTCATTGAAAAGCCCTTCTGGAGCAGATGTGTCTCTCCCCATCTTCTGCAGTTTCTGTGTTTCAGATTAAGTTTAGCATTTTCTGTTGTTGTTTGTGGGCTTATTTTCTAACTGCTGATGACATAGCCAATTTTGAAGTTAGTTTCTGTATATCTGATGTCTCTTCTCTTGTCCCTAATGAAAAATATTCATGGTATACTTGATGTCAGATAGCTTTGGTCCTGAGCATCACAAACCACTATTGTTTATATAGTAGCGTATGTTTGCTATTGCCACACCAGCCTGGGTTTTAAAATTTAGATTCCAAAGACCATAATAGCCCTTATTTTTACTATTTGTATACTTTCCTGCTATATGTTTCAGGGCCTCCAGCTCTTGCAAAGCAGCTTTCTTTGATCCAGTCATTTTGGGGACTCTCCAAGTGGCGTCTCATAGTTTTCTTGAATAAGTCCTCTTATTATACAGCATGCCTCATTTCTTTTCTCTCTTGTGTTGGCCTCCTCAGGAGCATCAGGCGTCCTTCTCTTTGGTACAACTCCCACCTTCTGATGTGCTAGAATCCCCACAGGTCTCAAAGTAAGGCCAGTATATTATCTCGAGTCCCAAGGCACCAAAAATCAAACTGTCTACCTAAAGAATCTCTCTCTCATTTCCTCCTTTCTTCCTTCATTTCTATCTGCAATTACCAACCCATCACTACTATAAGGCTAGCACCGTGCTAAGAACAGAAATAGAATAATTAACAAGAATGTTATGGCCATGGCCTTATGCATTTGAGCTACCAAGGTAAAAATATTAAATAATCACAAGTAGTGTTATCATTAAAGAATTATAGGGTACAATGAAAACAAGTACATGGGCCCGAGTCCAAGGGCCAAAGGGCCAAAAAGGCCTTCCTGTGGAAACCAAGAACTCAGACGTGAGTATAATTTAACTCGGCGAAGGGGAACAGGTAGTGTTCTAAGCAAAAGGAAGATTACGACCTCAACCTATCACTGTATCTGCATTAAGTTTGTAACCTGCTTTTTAATGCAGTGAGGTACATATGCCAATATTTCATAGATAATTTTAATAAATACATTTTAAATTCATGCTTGCAATAAGTTGTTAAATGAACTGCCACAGACCTATCACACATTTGTCAATTGATCCATCAACTACTGAATATGAGATATTAAAATCTCTGCTTAAAATGGTGGAAATTGTCCATTTATTTTATAGTAATTCTCCATATATTTTAAAGCTATGTTAGAACATGAATTCAACTAGTGAAATTAGTTCATGCTTATCTAGTAATGAGTTTTAACCTAAATTCTCTTTGTCTAAAACAATACAGCTACATCAAATTTTATTTTACTTTGACCACTGTTAAATCTTTTAATTTGCCATTTGAACATAATTAAACAATAATTATGTCAATATTACTATTGTGATCTTATGTAGTCAATGTTTATTTAGTTTACCAAGGTATTTATCAATATTGCTGCTCATTCTTTTTCTTTGAGTCTTAGAAATTTAATTTGAGATCATTTTTCTACTGTCCTAAACTTATTTCTCACAATTTTTGTTACTAAAGATCTATTAGAAGCCATGAGTTTTTGTATTCTAAAAAAAAGTCTTCATCTTGTTCTCATTTTTAAAAAATGTATTAGTAGGTATATAATTCTAAATTTGAAAGTAATCATTATGCAACACGTTTAAGATAGTATATTATTAGGGTCGCCTGGATGGCTCAGTTAGTTAACCATCTGACGCTTGACTTCAGCTCAGGTCAAGATCTCATGGTTTGTGGGTTTAAACCCCACACTGGGCTCCATGCTGATAGTGCAAAGCCTACTTGGAATTCTTTCTCTTCTCTCTCTGTCTCTCTCTGTCTCTCTCTCTCTCTCAAAATAAATAAATAAACTTAAAAATAAAGATACTATTTTATTAGACTAAACCTAAAATAAGTCTTCTATGTAAGTTCTCTCTCTTTTTTCCATTAGGTTGGTGTTAGGACTTTCTCTTTGTCTTTCAATTTCTACTAGTTCACTGCTATTTGTCTAGATGTGGATTTCTTCCTATTTACTATGAATATATTGGGTTTCCTGGGCCTGAGGTTGGTATCTTCTCTCAATCCTGGAAAAAACTGCAGTCGTTATCTCCTCAAATCTCGTTTCTGTTCTCTCTCTATTCTCGTGGACTCTGATTAGATAAATGTTCATGTTTCTCACTCTATAATCAAGGAGTTTTAACTCCTCTTTCATTTTTTTTCTTCTCTTTTTCTCTGGCTATATTTTGGATAATCGCCTCAGATCCCAATTCCAGTTTACTGAATGCTCTTTTTAACGCTGACTATTCTTCTCAATGTTGACTATTACTCCATGTAATATGTCCTTTATTTATTTTTTTTGAGAGAGAGAGAGAGAGAGAAGCAGAGAGATATGGAGAAAGAGAATCCCAAGCAGGCTGCACACTATCAGAACAGAGCCTTATGTGCGGCTTCATCCCAGGAACCATCAGATCATGACCTGAGTTGAAATCAAGAATCAGACACTCAACCAACTGTGCCACCCAGGTGCCCCTCTCCTGTATTTTCTCATCTTTATATGTCTTATTTCTATCATTTCTATTCTCTATTTCTAATAAGAACCATTTGGTTCTTTAGTAAATGTGCTTGGTCACATTTATAGCTTCTTAGCTCATGCTCATTAAGTGGCTCTTTTATTTTTTTATTATAAAAAAATCATTGTGTATTCTTTCAATAATTGCAATGCAAGAATCATCTGCATGTCTGACTCTGCTCTGTTTTCCCATTGGCTTGGCTCCATGAGCCTTTGTTTCCTTCTGTGGTATGTTGGTTCTCATCATTCACTGATCCATAATTGTGGATTTGTTTACTCACTAAAATGTATTTGTAACCTTAAAATCAATACTCATGACACTCTTGTGCTTATATGTGGACATGTGCACAGTCCACAAAATTGTGAGTCATCTGACAAGCACATTCCCAATCGAGGTCAAACGAGGTGATGCTCTGCCTTCTTATTTCAGCTCTCCTACTGTAAACAAGTATCCATTTTTCAATCTGTTTAGTGCCAAGTTTTTCACATTTTTATGCTGTTATGTGTGTGTGTGTGTGTGTGTGTGTGTGTGTCTATGTGTGATTTCACAGTTTAAAATGGCTCCCAAGTAGAGTACTGAAGTGCTGTCTAGCATTCTTAAACACAAGAAGACTTCAGTGTGCCAATGGAAAGAATATGTGCATTAGATTAGCTTCGTTCAGGGGCACCTGGGTGGCTCAGCTGGCTAAGCGTCTGACTTCAGCTCAAGTCATGATTTCACAGTTCATGAGTTCGAGCCCCACATGAGGCTCTCTGCTGTTAGCAGAGCCCACTTTGGATACTCTGTCCCCTCCTCTTTCTGCACACCCCCAACTCTCTCTGCCTCTTTCTCTCTCTCTCTCTCTCTCTCTCTCTCTCTCAAATAAATAAACATTTTAAAAAAAGATTAGTTTCATTCAGCCATGATTTAGGATCTGGTTGGCCATGAGTTCAATGCTAATGAATCAACAATATATACCATGGTGTCTTTGAATAGAAACAAATATAATAAAAGCTGATATACTGACTGGTTGATGCAAATATTGTAACTAGAAAATAGGAACCTAATACAAATGTCCCTTAAAAACAATAGTTCAGTGTTTGCTAAATCAGTGTTTGTAGCAACTCCATACAACATAAATGCCATGAATAATGAAAATCTATTGTATGTATTTATGTATTTTTATTTTGCTGTGGGTTCATATTCATTGGACTTTACCTGTTGAATTAGTCCATGGAAAAGTTATATTTCTCCAAAAATGGTTTGTATTTTCTTCTGCCAATTAGTTTCCTGATAGCAAGGCTTTAAATAAAGCTATCTGCTTAAGGTTTCATAACCAAACAGTTTGAATCAATTCAAGTCATATAACTTTGTGAATAGCTATTTATGTTTAAAGATGCACTATAGAAACTTTTTTTTTCCTTCTATGATGGACCAGGTTGGGAAATTCAACTTTCCTTTTGTTAATTTACATTTGCTTAGAAGGTATAGCACTTTGAGGGGCCCAGATTTATTTGAGAGTCTACTATTCATTTTCCTTGCTTGGCCAAGGGATTTATTATGTCCCACACTCTGCATAATTGCATATCTATCAAAATTTAATCTCAAGTTTATCAGTTTTGGAAGATTCCCTCAAGAATCATTCTGACTTTGGTACTTGTTTCTATTCCAAGATTCCCATTGTTGCTTCTGTTTTTTTTTTTTTTTTTCTTTGTAGATGTTTTACTAAATATAAGATAAGAAACTAATGTTAAAAAAGATTAAAATAAAAAAGTTTAGCTTTCTTATTTGTTTTCCTCAGGAGATGTACTCAATATAGTAGAAACATGGCTCCTCTTTTCCAGAGGGTTTATAATTCCAAGCTAGGGCTAAATTTTTAAAGTAGAAAGAGTTGTTGGCATGGACTGAAATCTCCCACCAAATCATTTTTAGCTTTTTAGTTCTGTGACTTAAGGCAACTTATATAATTATTTTATTTACACTATCTATCTCTTCAAAATGGGAGTAAAATGAGTTAAACTATAAAATGAGATAATGCATGTGAAAATTTATATCATAGGGGTGCCTGACTGGCTCAGTCAGTTAAGCATCCAACTCTTGATTGGGCTCAGGTCATTATCTTATGGTCATGAGATCCAGCCCCAGGTTGGGCTCCATGCTGGGGGTGGAGCCTGTAAGATTTTCTCTCTCCCTCTCCCTCTGCCACTCCCCTGCTCACTCTCTCTTTCAAAAGAAAGAAAGAAAGAAAGAAAGAAAGAAAGAAAGAAAGAAAGAAAGAAAGAAAGAAAGAAAAAAAAAGAAAATGAAAAATTATATCATAGCGCTGTTATATGTTTGCATTTTAATTGAAGGAGAGAGTATGACCCAATAAAAAGTTCCAGAGCTTTGCAACAAAAAAGGATTGGAATTTTTATCATGTAGGAAAGCTTCAAAGAATAAAGTGAGTTTCCCTTTGCATATTTCAGGGAATTTCGATAAAAATCTTGCTTCTTTCAAACACTTACATGCAATCATACACTTTATACTTAATTTCTGTTCCTTTTTAAGTTTATTTATTTATTTTGTAAGAGAGAGAGAGCATGCACACACACAAGTGGGGGAGGGGCAGAGAGAGGGAGAGAGATAATCCTAAGTAGTGTCCACACTGTCAGCACAGAGCCTGGTGTGGGGCTCGATCTGACAAACCGTGAGATCATAACCTGAGCAGAAATCAAGAGTGGGATGCTCACCCAACTAAGCCACCCAGGCACCCTAGCTTATGTTTTCAAAACAAGGAGAATCAAATTATGAGTATTCTTCTGCTCACGTGATAAGAATGTTGCTAACAACACTTAAATTGGTTAACTTTATGTTGACTATCATGTAGACTCATGCTTTTGTTAGGTTATCAGTAGCGATAATTGTTACGGTAAGTCCTATGTTTATTGAAATAGTGGTAATATTAACAAGTAAATATCATGGCCAAGTTTACAGTCATTATTCAATGTTTTAGTGTTCAATTAAAAAAAAGAACAAATGTTACACTTTTATTAGCATAGACTAGGCTGCAGTACAATTAGAACCAAGTATGTTTGGTGATTCAAACAAAACAGAAGTTTATGTCATAATCACATTACCATCTAACGTGAGTTTCCCTAACTGGAAGGTAACTTTCCTCCATGTGGTGATCCAGGGAGTCAGACCCTTTCTATCTTGTGGATTCAGCATCTCTTTAAGGCTTGTTTATATTGAAGCCAGTAGAAAAGATGGCACCCCTCCTTCTTAGTCTCTGAACTGTTTTACTCACAACACTCTGATACCAAATGTGTGGTGTTTTCCCCAGTGCAGAGAATTCTCTAATTCTCCAGACACTCAGTCTTAGTATCCTACAATTCAATTCAATTCTGACACTAACTATGCAGAGTTAGCATATATCTCACAATGCTTATTAAGGGTTTATTCCCACAAGACTCCTCCCACTTCTGATGCCAGCTGCAAGTCCCAGGGTGTCAACAGCACTTCTGATCAACCAGCTATAAATGAGGGGTTCCCGTGTTACTCTCCTCAGGTTTGATAATCTGTTAGAATGACTCACAGAACGCAGAAAAACACTTTATCATTACCAGTTTATTACAAAGGACACAACCCAGAAACAGCCAGATAGAAGAGATGCATAGAGCAAGATTTGGTTGGGGAAGTAACCCATCAGCACTTGATGTGTTCACCAACCAGGAAGCTCACTGCATCCTGTCATATAAAGGTTTTTATGGCATGGCTGATTGAATCATTGACCATTGGTGATTAGGTCAACCTCCAGGCCCTCTCAATAGGTGGGGCTGAAAAGTTCCAAGTTCTAATCATGCCTTGGTCTTTCTGAAAACCATCCCCACCCTCAAGCTACCTAGAGGCCCACCAAGAGTTGCATCACTAGAACAAAAGAGGCTCTTATCATCCTCCCCCTTAGAAAATTCCAAGGGATTTAGGACCTCTGTCAGAAATGGTGGGCCAAATATATATTTCTTATTGTAACCACAAGGACTTAGGGCCAAAATGGTGCAGATAACTTTTAGTTATATTTCTTTGGTTAGAACCCAATGATATGGTGAAACCCAACTGCAAAGGAATTTGGGAATTTTAGCCCGTGTACCTCCAAAGAAAAGAAATTTTATCTTTTGGAACATACGGTATTTCTGCCAAACCAATAACAGGTAATAGTATCTAGAGTCAAAGCCAAATTTTCTTTTACTCAGATATCTGAAATAGCACTAAACCTCTTTTCTATATAGTCCAAATTAAAATTAATGTATAATGCACTTAATCATTACGAAAAATAGAGTAGGGTAAAGAGTAAGTGTTCTTCATTGTACTTAAATTTCTGCTTAGCACATGAATGGTAAATTTAGTGTATATAATTTATGTATTATAGCTATGGTTTCTGATTGTTGTTTCTCTTTTAGCTCAAAGTAAAGGTTCTAATATATGCATTTTAGAAATGACTTTTATAGTGAGTATAAGTTCTTAAAGAAAAACTGTTTCATTGCTGGAGCTCCCTGACCCAGAGCGTATGTGAATAAAATAGCTAAAATAACTCTAATGCTTGGTAGCAAAAAAACTAAATAAAAGTCCATTTAAATCAAATGCCAAGCACCAGACCTGGGCATAAATTCTTTCTGGGAGCAAAGGAATGCAGAATGACAGCTAAAGGATCGTGTTTTTAAATGGTATGTCGTTTCGTCAGGGATGTCTTTGTAATGACTAAGAAGCAGGTTAATAAGATGATTAGAATGAAGGCTAAATATGAGGAAAGTACAAAGACTTTCCTTGTGTCACTCCTCAGAGATATGTGGGTGGCAAATATTATCTGTGTTTTGTCGACTGAAAAATGGAACAGTTTATGCACTTAGAGACATCTCACTGGCATTCTGATTTTTAAACAGGTATAGAGTTTCCTTTTATAGATATTTGATAGTTATTACATCAGCTTTACACTCTTGGCGATATTTCCAAACAATAGCATATCTAGGGTTGCTTAGATAATCAAAGTTTCACTCTGTCTTATTTTTCATGAATGCGTTAACCCCCTTTAGGTACTAAAATGGTAGATAAAAATGAACGTGTTACACCTGACCCCTTTAAGGCAATCTGTAAGATTTAAAATTTGTTTGTTTGTTTGTTTGTTTGTTTTAAAGAATATTTGTAAGACATGAAACTAATTTTCATCCTTAGTATTATAGGACCCTAAAACTGGCGCCAAAGACATTTACCATCTGCATTTTTTAGATAAATGCAATAATATGCAATAATATCCAGGAAAGCCAAACCTTTACTGACTCTAATGAAATAGAAGATGGAAAACACATTCTTTAAACTTCCATGTTTAGCTCTATGCTAAATTCACCAGTAAATACTACCTAATGCTGCACTGCATACAATTAATGGAACTCAAAGAGATTTACTGAATTAAGGCCTCAGTGTTCAGAAGTCAAAAGTTAACATCCTAACAGCAATGGTTTTCTCTCTGCCAATTGATAGGTTGAGGTATAAGGATCGTAGTGGTCTCATCTCTAAGCACTGCAATCAATCTTCTCTTAGATCCCTGTTAATATTATTCGCCTCTACACTTTCTCCTCTAACCAAATTTACTTCAATCCGTATCTACAATTATGGCTATTAGTAGCAGTATTCTGAGTTTGAAAAAGAACTAGAATACTTTTTTCATAAATAATATACAATGAGAATATTTGCTATTCTAATCAGGACGTCATCCCATACTCTGTATCTGTAATTCACAGACAGCTCACCAAAATTCTGCAAAACCCAAACATATTTGCACAAGAGTGGCCAAAATGTCACTTGCTTTTATCAATATCTTTAGGAGAGTAGATAGAAATGAAATTCATCAAAGATAATTACTTTACTCTCACTTTTAGAGATCAGTTGTATAAGAGTAAAACTTTAGCAAAAACAAATAAAAGGACGTATGTTAATAGCAGTACATATATGGCATTTTTAAAACAAATTAAATTAATTAAAAACTGGATTACATTATCTTTGTTTGCCTTCATATCCCTTCTGGAGCAATTAGTAATCATCTATCTTTACTTAAGAAATGATGCAATTTAGTTTTATGACATTTTGCGTTAAATGCATTTTATGAATATGCAATTTAGAAATTTGACATCATCTTAATAATAAATTATGTGTTGCTTTGTATAGAATGGAAGTTGTCAAAATAAAACTTTCCCATATATGTGATACATATTTAGCCTTTGATATTAGCTTCATCTATTTAAGGCTAGTGATTATCAATTAAGTTATCTTCATAAGCAAATAAATCTTTAATAAACTTACTTTCTGGATTTCATAACTACTTTTTTTCCAAGCAACATTCATTTCTCTCTTTTGTCCATTATAATTCACTTTAAGGAATTAAGGCTTTACTTATTGAGCACTGTGATGACTCCATTTGGATTCAGTTAGCAACATTTATGTCTTAGGTATTTATTTGTCCTCATTTTATAATTTGTGTTATAATTCTATATCAACTAACAGTTAGGCATGAAAAGTTGGTTATAGTAACTGGTTAATATCTATATGTCAAGTGATTCTGTATTTATTTTAAACATATTTGTAGTATTCTTTACCTTTTGATATCTTCTATCATCACCGCATGAGTTCACTGTCATAGCACATGATGAATTTAGCATAAACTCTCCCCTAAAAAAATACAGAAGCAATCAAAGTTGATTTTATATTTTATTTTATTTTTTATCTTAATTCTATCTCTGGAGTACTGCCATAATCCACTTATTTAGATTTTTCAACCATCTCTCTTTAGCTGCTTTTTCCAGAGTGAGCTCAGTCACTCTTCCTTCCAACTACATCCAGAGGTGGCTCTCATCTTGATAAGATTATACAACAGTTTGCAAACTTCCATGGCTTAGTCACAAAGGATGACTAAAAGTTAAAAAATGAGGAGTAGGGAGGTGAGCATTTCAGCAAAAGGTAGAGATATGTAAAAAAGTGTGTTTGGAGTAATGGTAGAACTTCGGCCTAAGGTATATGAGGATAATGACAAGAGCTTATGTAGTTTTGCTTTCAAATACAAGGAATAATATTGTACCTATATATATCCTATCTATAAATATCCTATTTTATGATTGCTAATATATACCTCAATACAGAAAAGAAGGAAGGAGAGAAAGAAGGAAGAAATGAGGGCAGGAATAAAGGATAATAAAAGGAAGTGAGGAAAGAAGGAAGAAAGAAATTGTAATTGTAGGTGACCTACTTGGATCCAATAAGCAACATCTGTGTCTTAGATGTTTATTTGTGCACATTTCATAATTTGTGTTGGAAGGTTATAATCAGGAAGGAAGGAAGGAAGGAAGGAAGGAAGGAAGGAAGGAAGAAAATCCTATATCCTGAGAGTTTCCCCTGGTCAATAAAATTTTCCTGATGGTGGTTCAGCTCCCATAATCAAACCTCATCAAAATGCACTCACACAATCCCAACTTATTCTATAAGACCAGTGTCATCCTGTTACCAAAGCCAAGCAAAGACATCACAAAAAAAGAAAATTACACACCAATATCTCTCATGAACAGATTCAAAAACTTTCAAAAGAGTATTAGACAACTGAATCCAAAATATGTATATTTCTTAAAGTATAATTTATGACCAAGTGAGTGGACTTCATTTCAGAAATGCAAGTTTGATTTAACATCTCCAAATCAATTAACCTAATATATCATAATATATATGATTAAAAAACACGTGATTATCTTAATAGATACAGCAAAAAGCATTTGACAGTCCATCCCATTCAGGATTAAACAAACCAACAACCACCAACAACAAACCTATTACAAAATGTGGACCAGAGGGTAATTTTTAGAACTTGATAAAGGGCTTCTACAAAAAACCTACAGGAATCATAATATTTAATGGTGAAGACTAAATGTTTTGCCTTAAATTCAGGTACAGGGTAAAGATATCTGTTCTCAACTCTTCTATTGAATATAATACTGGAGTTTCTAACTGGGACAATGAGGCAAGAAAAGATAAGAGGCACCAAAACTGTAAAGGAAAAAGTAAAACTTTTTATTCACAGATATCATGTACATGTAGAAAATTCTAAGGAATCAACACACACAAAATATTAATAAACAAGTACAGGGGCACCTAAGTGGCTCAGTTGGTTAAGCGTCCGACTTCGGATCAGGTCATGATTTCATGGCTCGTGAGTTCGAGCTCTGCATCAGGCTCTGTGCTGACAGCTCAGAGCCTGAAGCCTTCTTTGATTTCTCTGTCTTCCTCTCTCTCTGCCTCTCACCCAGCTCCCCACTTGGCATTCTCTCTCTTTCTCCCTCTTAAGAATAAATAAACATTAAAAAAATTTAAAAAATAGACAAGTACAGCAAATTTGCAGGATACAAAATCATATTTTAAAAATCAACTGTATTTCCATTCACTAGCAATGAAGAATCTGTAAATTAAATTAAGAAAAGAATTCCATTCGTGAGAGCATCAGAAGGAATAAAACACTTAGCATCAGAAAGAATAAATTTAACAAAGAAATGCAAGAAATACACATGCAAAAATTTTAAACCTTTGCTAAGGAAAAAAAAGATCTAAATAAATGGAAAGACATTCTATATCTTCATGAATTAAAGATTCAATGTTGCTAAATTGCTAATTCTCAGTTATATGTCTGTAGATCAATTTGGTTTCTTTTTACTTGTCTATTTATTTTGCCTGCTTATTTTCAGGTACTAGCTATACTTACTTAGGATATGCATTTCAAGTGCTTCCCAGTGACATAGCTTTACTAGGCTGACATAGCTTTACAACACATAATAGGCAAACTATTTCTGTAAAGATCCAGAGTATATATTTTGTGAGCTATACAGTCTCTACCACAATTACTCAACTTTGTTGATATACACAGCACGAAAGCATCCATAGACAACACATAAATTAATGACTGTGGCTATATTCTAATAGAAGTTTATTTATAGACACAGAAACTTGAATTTCAGATAAATTTATGAGTCACTGAATATTATTCTTTTGATTTATCAACCATTTAAAAATATAAAAAATACTTTGTATATATGTGTATATATATACATACATATATATATATATATATATATATATATATATATATATATAGTTTGTTTCTGCTTACTTTTTTTCCATATGTTTAGAAGATACAGAAGGAAGTTATAGGATCTTGACACTTTCTTAAACACGAAAACTTAAGTTTTTATGCAGCCTATATAGGTGGTGCAGGGTAAGCAAGTTAACCTGTTTTTTTGTTTTGTTTTGTTTTTGTTTTTTTAAGAAAGGTTCCATGCCCAACATGGGGCTTGAACTCATAACCATGAGATCCGGAGTCACACTCTACTGAATGAGCCAGCCAGGTGCCCCCAGTTAACCCTTTCAATTCCACATACACTTGGCACTAGATTCATTGACCATAACTTAGAGCTGGCAATCCTTACAGAACAGACTCAGGTTCACTGACATAAAGAAGCGCAGGGACTGGATGGTATTCAGAAATTGTTTTTCTGAAATATCTATTCTTGCAGCTTCCCCAGCAGATTGTTTTTGTTTCCTAGCTTTATAACAACATCTATAATTTTGCAATATCCTAGTAGTACCTAGTTTGGTTAAATATCTGGCTTACATTTTATTTTAGTTTTCAGTAAGGATCTGTTCAGATCTCCCCACTGTGATCTTATCCTCAATGGTAAGCAATCATGTGGTCTTACTATAATGTCTGTACATAGTTGCTTCTAAAATTTTATTTTAAAAATTTTACTTGGTAAGAACATTTAAAATGAATTATACCCTCTTAGCAGGTTTTTAAGTATATGATACAGTATTGTTACCTATAGTCACAATGTTGTACAGCAGATCTCTAGAAGTTTTTCCATCTTGTGTAACTGAAATTTAAACCCAGTGATTAGGATTGCCTCATCTTCCCCTTCCTTTAGCCCCTCACAACCACAGTTCTAGTCCTTACTTCCATGAATTTGACTAACGTAGATATCTTATATAAATTGAATCATGTAGTATTTAACCTTTTGTGCCTGGCTTATTTCACTTAGCATATTGTCCTCCAGATTCTACCCTGATAGAATAGGCCAAAGTCAGCACGGTAAAAGGCATATATGTACTAATAGAAAGCCCACAGATTCCTGAACTGAGGGACCAGAAAACAGAGTTAGTTGTAACTTTGGCCTTTAGAAATTAGAGAATCCTAGAAACAAGGAGAGCTAGGGAAAGTTGCAAATTCTCTAGGCAACTAGTGCACAAAATTCTGGCTGACCCCCAAATTATGTATGCATGGAGCAGACTCAGAGCAACTCAAGGACAGAAGCACTGAACTGAGGTTTGAGTTGCCACCCACTGCAGGGGAGGGGAAAAATTAATATACTTCTGAGGAATTTAACACAATCTGGAATCTCCATAGCATAATATTCACACTGTTTGGGACACAATCCAAAATTAATCAAAACACAAAGAATCAGAAAAATGAAATCCAGACTCAAAACCAAAAATCAAAAACCTAGACTTTCACTGAGATAACTCAGATGTTGGAATTAGTAGGTAAACATTTTCAAGCAGATATTGTATTACTCAGTGAAAATAAAGTGAAATATACTTCTGTAAATGAAAAGTTAGAAAAATCTAATCACACAACGAGAATCATAAAACAGAATCAAATAGAAGCTTTAGAACCAAAAAAAGATTTAATTTAATTTAATTTAATTTAATTCAGAACACAAATTAAAGATTCACTTGATGGAATCTGTAGAAGAATGAAGATTACAGAAGCAATATAGAACTTGGAGATAAATGAACAGAAATAATTGAATCTGAAGAACAAATAGAAGATAGAATGGAAAAAAGTGTCCAAGTTGCAGAGTCATGTGGAATAATAACAAAAGCTATAATATGCATGTAATTGTAATTACTAAAAAAGAGGAGAGAGAGTGAGGGAGAAGATATTTGAATAAATAGTAACTAAAAATGTCAAGAGTTTGGTGAAAGATATACTTACAGATTCACAATGTTTACATGTTCCTTAGCACAGAACAGTATATTCTGAAATACTTTTTGACATCTATAAAAATAATTCCTTCTTCTAGCTTACCACAATATGAAATTTGTCTTTGATGGATTAATTTGTAACATGGAAATCAGATAATTAGGCTGTATTGTGTCCTACTAAGGTGTTTGACAAAATTGTCCTTTCCTTGATTAACTTGAGAGAAAGTCAACATATCTAGGAAAGCACTAAATGATATATTGTAAGAAAAAGGAGGGTTATGGTTATGATGTGGTGTCTAAAAATTGTAAATGTCTGTCTTCAGAAAAACTAAGACTTGACTACTCTTTGGGGAGATAGTGTAGATTATAGTGCAGAAACATTACAATGCAGAAATTGGTTGGCCATAAATATTTTATCATGTAGGAGAAATATAGAATAAACTAATGTTTTTAAACATATAGTTTATTCTTGACCTTGTGTTGTGTATTTTTTTTTCCTTACTTCTCTTTATTTTAATCCCATTTTTTTAGGACAGAAAAATGAGATTCAGTGAGCATAAAACAGCACAAGTAGTAATAGTCTAATTCTAAAGCCTCTCATGTCTCACACATAACAATACAAAGAAGAATAAATGAATACATACTTATTTTTCACAATAAAAATAACAACAAAAATGTAGCAAATGACATCACAGATTGCATACTGCAGAGTACAGAAAATAGTATGCCTAGACCACCATTTCAAAACCTGATAATGCAAGAAGCATATATGGGTTTCTAACAAATCTCTATTTCTGCATATTCTCTGTTTTCAGTAGTACTGCCCCAGAGACACTACAGTGGTCTCTACAACACATAAAAATATATCAAGTAATTTGCTTGCCAGTTAATCCACTACCCAAAGAAGCATAGTTATATGCTTCCAAGGATTTATAAATACCTGATCAAAACAGGGATGTATGTATTTAAAATAGTTAATTATCTCAAGAAACATTTTCTCAGGCACTTAAATCATAAAGTTCAAAACCTATTCGTTTCCTGGTATTAAGTAAAACTGTTTAAAGTTCTTTCTTTTTCCTCTAAAATGGCTCCTAGAGGTTCAGAGCCTTACTTCTACAGAGACTCTAACATATTTTACTATTCAAGAGAGAACATTTCTAGTGCCATTACCAGAAAAGCATAGAAATATTTGGGCAGAGTGTGTTCCGTGATAGTAAGTTTATACATGACTAGAACACAAAAACAATATTTAACTTTCATCTCTGAGTTTAGTGAAGTGGAAACCATGCAATTTTTTCTGTCAATGCTTACTAACTTTCCTGAGTCTAGAGGAGCTCTTCCATAAAATGGGTTATATAACTAAAGGGAGAAGTTCAAGGAGGTAGCAGAAAAACTAGACAGTCAAGCCATAACATTCTCTCTAAGAAAGTGAACTTTTAAAAAGATTCCTTTTGAACCCTAAAATTTTTTGTGCAGGTGCATATTAATATGTATGAATATCTAGTAATTTTAAAATATGTCACCATTCACAACTTTGTATAGGAAGCTACTACTTAAAGCAAGGAATTTTATTCTCATATTTTAAAAGCCTTAGTGTAATAATCAGAATCAACACATTGAAAACTTTAATCCTCAAAATATTTTAAAGTTTTCCTCCCCCTTGAGGAAGCTATTTTCAATACATAAGGAAAAATAAATAACAAGTATTTGATTTGTCACAGAACACAGAAATAAGTATTGCATATAAACCTTGGTGTTAATGGTATGAAAATAATGATATCCACATTAATGAACATGTCAACAACTTTCCTATTTTTTAGTTTATCAGTAACAGTGAAGATGAGTTCCTTAAAGTATAAGGGTAAACATAAGCTCAAGAATAAAAAGGGAAACTGGGAAACTGATGCAGCCCTGTCACAGTTTTTAAATATCCCTGCATCGATAGATAAATGTAGACCCAGCAACTAAATAGGAAAGCCAGAATCCCATGAACAACCTTTACAGTGAAATCAGGTAGTAAGGTATCCGCACGAATTCCAAGATATAGTGAATGGGGAAAAAAGCAACAACAACAGACAGAAGTCCTACCTCATATCAGTGTCTTTGGGGGAGAAAACAAAGAAAGCTATAGGGAATCTGACAGATCTGAGAACAACAGAAATACACAAAGCCAACATGTATTTATTAAAATCACAACAGATCACTCACATGCAGCAAGTAAAACTGGGAAGTTTACCAACTTTAAAATTGGGTAAGTGCAGGGGTTTGTGAGAAGATGTGAAGAGTTTGGAGCAGCCTCTCAAAAGTAAACATTCAGAGCTCATTGCAGAATAGCAAAAGGACATTAAGAAAATGGTACAAAACATGAAAGATAATAAATCAGGATTATAAAAATTCTAAAATGAGATGACAGAAAACAAAGAAACATTTCACATATGAAAACCAAACTGGAGGGAAAGCAAGAACAAATACAACACATTACAGCTGTAAGAGAAATAGAAAGTGAAAAAAAAATCTTAAAAATAAAAATAATTAAGAAAAAGGAAAGGAAAGGATCTGAGATAAGTGATAGCTGCTTAAAACAGTAAAACAGAAAATCCAAAATGGGTCATGGCAGTCTCTGAGGACAAATAGCAAAACGACAGAACAGAATAAATACCGGCTCAACTATAATTCAAGTAACTTTCTTGAACAATTAGAAAAAAAAAATTGAGGTGACATCAGTGAAAATGACTGGGTAGGGAACTCCAAAGACCTGTCCTTCCTCAAAAGAAGTAAATAAATTGGTTAGGATTGTCAGAAGCATCTTTATTGGAACTCTGGAAACTAATCAAGGGTTTCCAGCAACCAGGCAAATATTTAATCAACAAAAAAAGGAAACAGCTGAGTCTCAGAAAAAAGATTAGTGGAGTTTTAATTTACACTGGCCCCAACACCCTCTCCCCAGCTGTGCAGCAGCCTTGAAGACAGCAGCCACCATTCTCAGTAGAGATCATAGTTTCCTAGTACTAGGGGGAGCAGAATAAACCTTATAAATAAAACTTACCCTCAAAGAATTTTGACTCTTTGTTTTGAAATGTCTTGTTTTACCTCAAGGGTCAGCTCAAAGGCTTTGCCTTTATTTCATTTAACTCTGAATTCTCTGAGAACTGAAGTGGCTACTTGGGAGTGTATTTGTCAAAAATATTTAAAGTCAAATGCATTAGCCGTGTGCCCAATTGGGGCAGGAGATAATAGCTGGGATGAATAACAGACTAATCTAAAAGCTAGGGAGAATGGCTAGGGAATGATATACTTTTGGAACTAAGGGCTTTGGAAAGCTCCCACATATTCTTTGGAATCTAGAAGACCACAATTTGCCCAGGATTGGCCACATCCTCAGAAAAGGGCCATGAAGACCCCCGGTTCTTTTCCCTGCCTGACTTTCAGGCTCTGCGAAAGCAGAAATGAAGCATGAGGCAAAGTTGAAAACTAACTGCCTAAGTGTGGAAGGTGCCCCAACACAAAATCAGAGCACAACTGCAAATATATTTGCAAAAATTTGATTTTTTCTTTCTTCCTAGGTTTTTACTGAAAAGCACTGTCAAATTATAAGTTAAATACTATAATAACAAAATAGAGACTTCAGGGGCCACACACAACAAAGAATATAGACTTTACAAAATTAATGTGGAGAAGTCACTAAACAATAAATGAAAAACTACAACAAGCAAAACAAATTCCCTGGGGAGGAGAAGAATCTAATACTGAAAGGTGTACATTAAAATATTCAAAATGTCCAAATTTCAATATAAAATTATGAGACATGGAAAGAAACAAGAATGTATGGCCCATTCACAGGAAAAAAATTAACAGAAATTCTCCCTGAAGAAGCCCAGACATTGACCTTACTAGACAAAGATTCTAAGTCAACAATTTTAGATATACTCACAATGCTCAAGAAAAATATGGACAAAAAACTAAAGGAAATAATGAAAACATTGTCTCACCAAAAAAGAATATCAATGAAGAGATAGAAATTATAAAAAGGAACCAAATAAAAATTCTGGAATTAAAGAGTATAACAACAATAATAAAAAATTCCTTAGATGGGTTCCACAGCATATTTGAGAAGGCATAAGAAAATACCAGCTAACTTGAAGATAAGTCAAATGAAATTAGGAAATCAGAGGAACAGAAAGGAAATAGAATAATGTAAAACGATGGCCTGTGGGATACCATCAAATAAGTCAACACACTCATAATGTGAGTTCCTGAAAGAGGAGAGAGAAAGGAACAGAAAGAACATTTGAAGAAATAATGATCAAACTTCCCAAATATAATGAAAGGCATGAACATGCATATCCAATTAGCTCAATGACTTTCAAGTGGGATAAACTCAGAGATCAACATTAAGACACATTCTGATAAACTGTTGAAAGCAAACACAAGGGAGAATCTTGAAAATAGCACCAATCTTCTATAATATTAACAGCTGATTTCTCATTAAAACTACAAAGGCTAGAGGACTATGAGAAAGCATATTCAAAGTGTTGGGGGGAAAGACTGTCAACCAAGAATTATATATCTGACAAAATTATACTTCAAGAATGAAGAGGAACGTAAGATATTTCCACATAAACAGAAACTGAAAGTTAGTTATTAGATATGTAGAGATGCCCAAGAAGAAATGGTAAAAGGAGCTGTTCAGGCTGAAATAAAAGTACACTAGGCAGTATCTTGAATCCACACAAAGAAATAAGAACATCAGTAAAGGTAATTACATGGGTAAATCTCAAATGTTAATATTAATGTTATTTTGGTTTTTAATCAACCTTTTTCCTTCATGATTTATAAAATTAAATTAAACAATATTCATAAGTCTATATTGATGGGCAGAAAAAGTATAAAGATGTAATCTGTGACATAACAACATAAAAAGGGGTGGCTGGATAGGAACAGAATTAATGTACACTATTGGAGTAAGATGTTACTAATTCAAATAACATTGCTATCCGTTAAAAGATATTTGTAATCTCCACAGAAATCACTAAGAAAATAACTAACAATCATTTAGTACAAGATAAGAGAAAGAATCAAAATGCCAGCTAGAAAATAATTATCTAACACAAAAGAAGGAAGTAAATGAGGAATTGTGGGACAAAAAAAATGAGAATATAGAAAGCAAATAGCAAAATTGCAAAAGTTCTTCCTTACCAGAAATTATACTAAATTTAAATAGGTTAACTCTATAATTAAAAGGTAAAGATTAATACAAAGAATTTAAAAAAAACCCAACTATATGCTGCCTATAAGAGACTCACTTCAAATTCAGTGACAAATCTGTTGAATGTTAAAGGATAAAAAAACACATTTCATGCAAATAACCAAAAGTGTGCTGTAGTGGCCATACTAAGCTGGAGTAGCTATGCATATATCAAACTTTAAATCAATCTAGACTTTAAGTAAAAAAATGTTACAGAATAAACTGAGAGGAGGGGAGATGGGTGGGGATCAGCTTAATGGGTAATGGGTATTAAGAAGGGCACTTGCTGTTATGAGCTCTGGGTGTTACATGTAAGGGATGAATCACTAAATTCTATTCCTGAAACCAGTATTATACTATACATTAACTAGAATTTAAAGAAAAACTAAAATAAAATGTTACAGGAGACAACGAAGGATATTATATTATGACAAAAGTACCAATCTATCAAGAATGTACAATAATTATAAACACACATATAATAACAGAGCTTCAAAATATATGAAGCAAAAATTGACAGAGTTGAAGGGGGATGTAGACAGTTCAATATTAAGAGTTATAGGACAAAACAACTAGACAAAAGATAAAAAAGGGAATTTGGATGTGACAGCTACAAAACAATTAGACCTAACACACATCTGTAGAACACTCAACAGTATAATACACATTCTTCTTAACTGCACATAGAATATTCTCCAGGATGGACCATAAGTTAGTCCACAAAACAAGTTCCAATAAATTTAACAAATATGAAATCAAAGTACCTTCTTTAATAACAAATTAGATTACAGTAATCCATAACAGAAGGAAATTTTGGAAACTTACAAATATGTGGAAATTAAACAACTCATTCACAAACAACCAATGGGGCAAAGAGGAGATCAAAATGAAAATCATAAAATACTTTGAGATGAATTAAAATGAAAACTCAACATATCAAACTTATGGAGTGAAAGCAGTACACAGGGGAAATCTATCTATATCTGAAAACACAAATTAAAATTAAAAAAAGGTCAGAAATCATTAACTTAAACTTCTATCTTAACTGAATAAAAAAAAAGCAAACTAGGGACACTTGGGTGGTTCTGTCAATTGAGCATCCAATGCTTCACTTCTGCAGGTCTTGGGATTGAGTCCTACATTGGGCTACACCCTGAGCAAAGAACCTGCTTAAGATTCTCTCTCTCTCTCTCTCTCTCTCTCTCACTCCCTCTCTCTCTTTCTCTCCCTCTATCCCTCTCCTCTGTTTGTGCTCTCTCTCTCTCTCTCACTTTCTAAAATTAAAAAAAAAAAGAGCCAACTAAACCCAACACAAGCAGAAAGAAGGAAACAATAAAAATTAGAGCAGAGATAAATGAAAGAAAGAAGAAAAAACATAATAAAATAAAACTAAAAGTTGATTCTTTTATCAGAATAAATAGGAGGCTATTACTACCAACTGTACAGAAATAAAATAGATTATAAGAGAATACTATGAATTAGTATCTGAGCAAATTAGACTACCTAAATGAAATGGGCAAAATTTGTAGAAACACACAAACTATCAAAACTGACTTAATAAGATATAGAAAATCTGAACAGACCTGGTAAATAGTGAAGAGATTAAATCAATAATCAAAAATCTTCCAAAAAAGAAAAGCCCAGGAAAGGTGCTTTATTTCAATGGTGAATTCTACCAAATGTGTAAAGAATTAATACCAATATTTCTCAACTTCTTTCAATAAGTAGAAGAGAATCAAAAACTTTCTAACACATTCCTGAAGCCAATGGTTATACACACACACACACACACACACACACACACACACACACACACATATATATGTATACATACACACACAATGTCATTAGAGATAGTAGACTGCTTAGGAATATATTTAATCAAGAAGTTGCAAGATTTGTAGACTGAGAACCACAAAAAATCATTGAAATACATTTTAAAATGTGTAAATAAATAGAAAGGCATTACATGTGGTTGTGGATTGGAACACTTAATATTGTTAATATTGTTAAGATAGCTTTCTCTGCAAACTAATAGACCAATTCAATGCATTGACATCAAAATTGCAATAGCCTCTTTTGTTGAAATGAACAAGCTGATCCTCAAATCATACAGAACTGCAATAGACACATAATAGCAAAATACTCTTGAAAAAGAACCAAGCTGGAATATTCACATTTTATAAATTCAGAATTTACTATACATCAACAGTGATCAAAAGTGTGCTATTAGCATAAAGAGAGATATATAGGTCGATGGAATAAAATTCAAAATCGGCATCTATGGTTAACTAATTTTTGATAAAGGTGCCAAGACTATTCCATTTAGAAAGAATAAAATTTTCAACAAATAATTCTGGGAAACCTGGATATCCACATGCAGTAGAATAAATCTGGACACCTACCTCACACCTTATGCAAAAATAAACTCAATGTAAGAGCTAAAATTACAAAACTCTCAGAAAAAAAACACAGGGTAAATATTCATGACTTTGGATTTGGTAATATATTCTTAGATATGACACTAAGGACACAAAGAACTAAATTAAAAAACAGAATATTGGACTTTAATGAAACCAAAAACTTTCATGCATCAAAGGACACTATCAACATGATGAAACTCAACCCTCAGAATGGGGGTAAGAATTCTTACAATTCAATAAGAAAAAAAGGAAAACAACCAGATTTTAAAATGGACAAAAAATCTAGACATTTTTTCAAAGAAGGTATACAAATGGTCATTAAGAATAAGAAAAGAATTTCAACACCATCAGCAATCAGGGAAAAGAAATTAAAACCACACTAAGACATCACTTCACGCCCACTAGAATGCTATAATAATAAAAAAGAAAGAAAGTAAGTGATGATGAGAATGTGGAGAAACTGAAACCCTCATGCATTGTTAGTAGGAATGGAAAATACTACTATTGCTATGGAAAACATTTTGGAAATCGTTCAAAAGTTAACATAGACTATATGATCCACCATTCCACTCCTAGGTATATACCTAAGAGAAGCGAAAACGGGTTAAAACAAAGACTTGTACAAAAAATATTGATAACAGCATTATTTTAAATATCCCAAAGTAGAGATGACCCAAATGTTTATCAACTGAATAAATGACTATATAAAACATGGTGTATACAAGTAATGGAATATGATTCAGCCATAAAAAGGAAAGAAGTACTGATATATGCTACACCTTGAAACAGTCTACTTAATGAAAGAAGCCAGACATAAACGTCCACATATTGAATGATTCCATTTATATGAAATGTGCAGATTAATCAAATCCATAGAGATGGGTAACAGGGGCTAGTGGGAAAGAGAAGTGACTGCTTAATAAATATCAGTTTTATTTTGGAGACAATAAAAATATTCCATAATTAGAGGAGATGATTATACAACTTTGTGAATTTACAAAAAATCACTGGGCCGTAGGCTTAAAATGGCCTAACTAATGAATTTTACGGTAACTGAATTTTATCTCAAAAAAACTGGAATTGCACATACGAATTGCACATACGAATTGCACTGAAATTGCATAGGAATACTGTTTCTATGAAACTCCCTGAGTACTTTACCACAGAGTAAGCTTCAGACAACAGAAAAAATTTTAAAAAAAGATATCAACACATAATCTGATGATTTAGAAATTCATTAGAAAAATATACTTACCATAGGACTAAAATTAAATGAGAGTTGAAAGAATCTAATATATAATCATCTATGTGCTCTAATAACAAATATATAGCATAGCTGTAAAAGTTGAGTCCATTTGTGGAGTTTATACTTTTCCGGAAATGTGTCTGTTTCACTTAAGTTTTCAAATTTATTGGCACAAAGTCAGCTGTACTAATCTTATATATTTTAATATTTGCTGAATATTTAGTTTCATCTTCTTTTTAATTCCTAATATCATCCATTTGGGCTTCCTCTTTCTTTTACACTTTATAGGTCTTGCCCAAGGATTATGGTTTTTATTAGTCTTTGCAAAAAGAATCACTTTCACCTTTGATAAAAGCCAAATATATTGTCTCCACTAATTTTGGCTCTTACTTTTATTGTTTCATTTCTCATACTTTCTTTGTCTTTATTCTTAATCATTTTTTAAATATCTTAAGTTCAATAGACTCATTAATTCTTAGCCTTTCTTTCATTTTAAGGCTACAAATTGCCCTCAAAAAAACACTTTATCTCCTTCTCAAAGTTTTTGTAACTATTATTTTAACTATCATTAATTTTCCATTATGAGTACTTATTTGGACTTGCTGCAGCTCCAGACATTTTCCCCCCTGTGATCAGCATGTGAGCCAATAAAAATCAGGACCCCACTGATTATTGATATCTCCAAAGATGAAACTGACTCCAGCATCTCTTAACTCTGCATATTATTTCTTGTTCCTTGTATTCTTTAAGGAATTCTGTTGCATTCTTTTTTTTAATTTTTTAATGTTTTATTTATTTTTGAGAGAGAGAGAGAGAGTGAGCAGGGGAGGGACAGAGAGAGACAGAGACACAGAATCTGAAGCAGGCTCCAGGTTCTGAGCCATCAGCACAGAGACTGATGCAGAACTCAAACACATGAACCGCGAGATCATGACCTGAGCTGAAGTCAACTTTTAATCAACTGAGCCACTCAGGCGCCCCAGGAATTCCATCGCATCCTGCCACACAGTTGAAAATAGATTACTTTACGCATAGGTGCTTTTTCTGAAGTTTCCATACTATTACTAAAAATAAAACTATAGCAGTTACTCCTATAAATATCTGTGATACTCTGCACTTGTAGAGGGCAGAGGTTGCTCCTCAATGTTCTTCTTCTTCAGCTTGAAGACCTAACACAGTGCACTATATATTGAATTGTGAATAAACGAATGAATGTGTTTCTGTTTGGAAGAGCTTGGTGAGTAATTAGAAATCAATTTAAGAAAATCTACAGAATATCAACGACAGCTCGCCTACTTTCTAATATGAACAAATGATCTAAATTTTCTATCATTTTAAAATTCTAGAATCAGATTCTATTGAAAATTATTTTTACCTAGTGAAAAAGCAAGCCTCTCTAATTTCTTAAAACAGCCTTGAAGAGGGCAATAGTCACTCTTGTTTTAGTTGCTTTCTGAAGGGACCAGAGTCAAATATCACAAAAGAAATTTTGGTGTTGTTTTTGTTTTTGTTTTACAAAAAGAGTTTCTGAAGATTATTCTTTACAAGTGCAACTTTAGTTGCAAATTTTTGCTTTTATCAATAATAAAATATCAGGGGTGCCTGGTGGCTCAGTCAGTTAAGCATCTGACTTCAGCTTAGGTCATGATATCACGGTTCATGGGTTTGAGCCCCGTGTGGGGCTCTGTGCTGCCAGTTCAGAGCCTGGAGCCTGCTTCATATTCTGTGTCTCCCTATCTATCTGCCCCCTCCCCTGCTCGTGCTCTGTCTCTCTCTCCCAAAAATAAATAAATATTAAAACAAAAAACAAGAAACAACCCTGGCCAGTCAAGAAGGAAAACACAAAGAGATACTTTTACACAGCTTCAGCACAAAGCTTATTTAACATACACATACACACACACACACACACACACGCACGCACACACACACACACACATCATGCAGGACATAGACATAATTTCTTTGTTGGAATCTGCTCAAAGGAGAAACTTAACTTCTTGTGTTAACCTAAATACCATGGGACTTTTAATGACCATACTTCTTTATGTCTAATCTAAGAGATGAGGCCTCCAACCAGCTCAGTTCCCTAATATCCCACTGAGGCTGTGAATCACCAGTGACTCAGACACATACCCCCTGGTGAATCCCTCACACACACTTTCCTTAGCTTTTTAAATCTGACAGATCAATTGTGTAGAATTGCACAGGTGGAACATTGCACAGGCTTAAGTTCTTTTTTTCATGTTCCCTCTGCCACTCTCCCCCTCATCGTCAGACTCATCCTCCGTGCTACTAAGAGAGATTTTTTTTTTAAATCTCCTATTTCATTCCCTTCATTCTTATGTCTCCTTCCCTTCTACCTCTTTCCTTGTCCCTCTCTCCTTACTTCCAAAACACATATTTCTTTCTGTCTTTCTCCTTTTCCTTCTCTGCTATTCTCTACAGTTGTTCAGTGTTAGTATCGAACTTGTCGCCTCTTTCCCTTATCAAGGTTCAATATAATCGACTCGGGGAGAGGATATACGAGTAAGATGTTCTTCTAAATCTTGCTTCCTGTTGTCAGGCTGAAGGAGAAGAGAGGATAAATCTCAGCTTCGGTTGTTGTAAAATGTAATTTCCTTAGGCGCTTGAATTTTATCTTTTCAAGTTTTGTTCTAAAGCACATGCATTTATTTCACTTCTAATTGATACGTGTCCTCCTGAGTCAGAGTTCGATTCTTCCTAGAGCCCAGAATAACTTCTCTCTACCCAATGCTGTCTTTGGCCACTGCTTATGCTCTCTCTTGTCAAAGTCGCAATATACTTACTTCCACTTACCACAGTTGGTCTCTCTTCCTTTCCCTTCACAGTTTCCATGCTGAGTAATGTTTTCTGGATAAGCCAAATCTATTTTTTTCTCCTGCAAGAATAGACACTAGGGATCTAATTATGGTAGTCACAACTTCTCTAATAGATATGTTAGTTTTGAGCATGATATATGATGTTTCTAGGCGTCTTCAGAGAGAACTGAATTTCCAGCTCAGTCCTGTGATTTTATTGCCATATTTCTGTGGCCATTCTAAAGAGTGGTTAATTTTAGTTGTATGGTTAAAAGTGTTTTTTTTTTTAATTTTAAATATTTTCTTATATATTGTCACTAACGTTAACTGAACATCTATCATGTACTGGGTATTGTTCTAGGTACTTCACAATGTGATTATCATTCAATCCCCACAGAGACTCTGTGCAATTGGTAAAATTGTCCACATTACACATCTGCGGAAGTGGAGGCAGAGAGAGAAGTCTGCGGTCACATGCCATCTAAACCCTGGTGGTCTAACCCCAAGTCCTCACTCTTAATAATTACTCCACAGCTGCCTGCTTGGATAATCACGATGAGCTTGATTTGGGGAATTTCACATTTAAACAGCAAGTGCCAAGTGCTTTATTATTTGGTTAGTTGCCCTTCTTATCGGCCCTGAGGAATACAGAAAATATTGTCATTTAATTTTATGGCTGGTGAAAATTAAGCAGTTTGATTTTAGGTTTCTTGATGTTCCCCAGTAATGATTCCCAGTCTGCTGCTTTACAGACCAGCAAGCATTTTACTTCCCCAGATAGCATGAGGCATTTGGATTTTATTATTAGAAGAATAGTCATGGCATCATTATTAATGCAGTATTTTTAAATTTCAGATTAAGAAAAAGCAAAAATTAGAGGGGTCTAAGGAAAACTGCATGTAGCTATTCAAGTACATTTTACAAACTCACAAATAACTGCAAATAAAAACAGAAGAGTGCAAACATTCTTTATGCAGAAAATCCCCAATGTATTTAAGTAGCACTTCTAAAGCACCTACTATTTGCTAAGCATTGCGCAAGGTACAATAGGGAAAGTGGCATCAATACGAAAGGGACTCCTTTCAGATAGAGGGAGTTATGAGCGTCACTTGTGTATATAACTGGTCATGCTCAATCCTCTCTCGGGGGTATGGTTGATGACAAAGAGAACTCAAAGAATCATTATGGGTGTCATTTAATAATAGAACACGATATCCTCATAAATGTCAATTCTTATCTCAGTGGTCTCACACACAGAAATGGAAGAAACACAAATATGAATAGAATAGGAAAGAAAGCAGTTAAATGCAAATGGAAACTTCTATGGTGGCCAAAGCAAATAGTACGATATAAAGAAGGTCAGATTCATGAAGTCCTCCATTAACCAGCTCTTCCAGAGTCAAATCCTTGTTCAACACTAGGGATAGACTTTTGACAACAGAACTCAGTAGCATCCTCTAAATACTTGAACTAATGTTTATTTTAAGGCTTAGAGTTAAGAAAGAGAGATATTTAAATCCCACAGTTATTTAATGTTATCTATTGAGAAGATGACTTTCAAATTTTCCCTTTAAGCTCCTCACTGCTATTTGCTGACATCCCGGAAGTCTTATAATGGATGATAAAGAAATGAGTCATAAGGGCACCTATTTCCAGACACTCAAAGGGCAGAGCAGAGAAAATGCTATACTTCCCAGTTGAACCAACCACAAAGTTCCTGGAAAGCTTATTGACAGCTTAACCAAATGGTTATGGCAGTTTTAATTCCTTGGACTGTTTCCGGCTTGCCCTTCAGTAAGTAAGTGGAACTTGGACAAGCATGGGTTTGCAGTGTCATCATTGGAAGAGGAAATGTCAGTGCATTTGTTGCTCCAGAAGATTTAAACCCCCCTGAATACAATTCATCATATATGTCTACTCAGAGAAAGGCAGATGGAGAACTGAGAAGATCAGAAGTTGAGAGAAGTGGACAATTTTTTGTTGTAAAGGAATAGAAAAAAAAAAGTGAGTTTGGACTTCTTTTGTCCAGGGGCTGATCTCTGTATTTCACCTTACTTATTCCTGGAGACAGAGAATTTAAGACACATAGTGCCATCCAGTCCAGTTATTGACGTGGGGCTGTTTTATCACAATGGCCTGGCAGTTTATCTAGACCGTAGATGGACATGTCTAATGACAGCAAAACCCGCCATGGAAAATAACCACTCATTCCACTGCTTTATAAGTCAAACAGTTTGAAAATAAATAGGGGCTTTCTTATTTTGAGAAACGTCTATCTATCTTAAGAGTGGCCCTGGACATACCTCATATATGTGACTAACCCTTCACATTTTTTGAGATAGCTGTCAGTCACACTCAACCGTCCCATTTTTTGTCACTAAAACCCTCAAATCTCAGTGGTAAATAGTCTCAATTCTTTAAGATATTGTTCGTAACATACAGTTTTTAAATCCTTTACTATTCTGGTCACAGCTTGGATGTGATTTTAATTTTCAATGTTTCTTAAAAATGTGTTCAAAACAGTGAGAAAAAAGAAAAGCAACCTCTCTCACCCCAAGGCAGGTTTGGTACTACAGACAGGCCTCTGTGTGGACAGGAGCTGGCCTGGAACTCACTGCAAGGCTATGGCGTTCCTTTGAACATAAACAATGTCACAGAACACCAGCATAAGACAAGGCCACTCTGACCATGATGGATTAAGCTAAAACCAATACCACTTTGTAGATGTTAAACAGAGATGACCCAAAGTCTTTTATCCTAACTCATATGAGTCCTTGCTGGTTATTTGTTTGGTTTTTTTTTATTTAAAAAAAATTTTTTTTTCAACGTTTATTTATTTTTGGGACAGAGAGAGACAGAGCATGAACGGGGGAGGGGCAGAGAGAGAGGGAGACACAGAATCGGAAACAGGCTCCAGGCTCTGAGCCATCAGCCCAGAGCCCGACGCGGGGCTCGAACTCACAGACCGCGAGATCGTGACCTGGCTGAAGTCGGACACTCAACCGACTGCGCCACCCAGGCACCCCTATTTATTTGGTTTTTTTCTGTATTAGCTACAGCTTTGGCCTCACTTTAATCCTCCTACTTTCTCAGTAAGAACTAATAAGATACCCAATCATTAGGTTGGTGATGGGACAACACCAAGGCAAAATACATTTGATATAGGATCTGAGAGACTAAGATGAAGTAGTACCACTACTATTATTATTAATAACAACACAATAAAATTAGAGTTAATATTCATTAAGTGCTTGGTCCAGATTGTGGCAGCCATGTGCTAAATAATTTGCCTATGTTCTCTCTCGTCAATGGGTACAATTTATGAAGTAAGTAGAGCTATATTCATTTTACAGATTAAAAAAAATTGAGGCTTGTGAGACGAATTCGTCCAAGATCACTAAAGGTAATAATTAAGTATTGAAACCAAGATCCAAAATCCACCCACCAAAATTTTACCCACTGAATGAAGACAGTGAGTGGAGCTTACATTCTTCAAGTGCTTTGTCTAATCAAAATAAGGATGCCTTTTGAAATCTGTCTGACCAGAAGATATCTGTACTGCAAATCTTCAAAAAGGTGCAAGTGTGCCTACTATGAATCCTCTTACTACAGAAAGAATCCATGCCAGCCTTGGATTAAACATCTCTCCTTTGAAGGATTTTCATAAAGTTTGGATAATTTTTATTATTTCCATTAACTCAGTTCCAAATACATCTGCCAATTCTTATATGCCACAACTAAAAGGTTTTTCTGTAGCAGCCAAATTATCATTTTGTTCCATCTTTTACTAAGCTCCCACTGCCTCATCAAAAGTTGGAAATACTGGTACCCAAATTCTACTGTATAATCATGTTTATCCTCCTGATCTTACTCTGACCAGGAAGATGATGCTGTTTTATAAAATCTTTTGCAGCCCACTTCTAGAAATTCTAATCTGCCTGGTGATTTGTATTGATTAAAAAGTAAAGATTATAATCTAGTCATCTTGTTAGAAAGGGTTAAGAGCAAGATTACTCATCACATACACATTTTCCTTCATGAAAATTCACAAATTACAAACATTACAAAATTATAAAAATAATTAGCAACGCTTCACTGTACCAAAGACACTGGGTGAAAAACTCCAAAGCTAATGCTTAAAAAAGGACTCCAAGTCCTTCCTAGGGGAAAAAAAAAAAAAAGGCAATCTGTACAGTTCACCTTTTCCCAAAGAAAGTCAACAAGCTCTGTTAGTAATTTCAGAAAATAGCTAATGTAAACAAATGTCAACTTCTGAGAATAAGAAAGAATTTACTTGCTTAGTTACTAAGATACTTAAAATTATTTGGCTCCTGTATTGTTCCAAATGGTGCCAGGCTGAAAGCTTTGGGAATTGAAATCATTTTCTCTGAGTATTCTGGACCATGTATAATAAAGGGCAGCTTCAGGGCAAATGACTCCACCCAGAATTTGAAAACAGTAATACAAATTAGCATAGCCCACAGGCCAATGATCTATGAGAAATTAGAAATAATGCTGGAGGCAACTGAGATGGGAGTTTGTTAAATGGTGAAAAGAACGCCATGGTAAATGTCATAGAATGGGAGATATGGACAGAGTCTCAGATATAATTACATAGCTGTATAATTTTTCATTTTAATGTATCTCTTATCCATTTACTGTAAGCTGAATGAAGACAGGGAGCACGTCAGCCTTGACCATTTTTGTATTACACTCCTTTAAAAGAATGAGAGAATGAAATAATGAAAATCCACCAACTGTCTTGCAATGTACATCTATTACTTAGTGTGCCCAGTATTCAGTCCACATTTATCTCATAGCAGAGCTCCTATTTTCCCAAGGGACCTACAGGTTTTCTATTCTCAGCCCAGGTTTCAGGTGAAGTTAACAATCCCACCCCTTCTCATTTGGTTAAAGGTCTGTTACATGATCCAATGCAAATTCATCAGCAAGCTCCATCTCTCTAAGTACAGCGATCTATTTGGGGAAGGGCATATGATGCAAAAGAGATCACTTCAATTAAATCCCAGGGAACCGGGGGGAACTTTTAGGCTGGGGTTCTTGCTTGTATGAAAACCTACGTGAACCACATGGTAAGTTCCTCCCTGAGAATGAAGTTAACACAGGATAATAAAGGGCCACTAAAGATGTTATTAAGAGTTAATAATATACTCTTCCTTGTACAGATGGAGGAACTAGAGTTCAGAGAAGGGAAGTACCTTACACTTCCTTATGTGCAGTACTTTGTCATGAAAGAATTATGACTACAAGCATGGCTCCTAATTTCCAACTTCTTCCACTATGCCAGACTGCCTTTATTGAACAATGCACTATGTTTATTAAAGCCATGAAAGATTTAGAAAAGAGATACCTATCATTTTATATTTCAACCAAAGCAATAGTTTTCTTGGAGAGAAGAACCCAAAAACTATTTCTACAGGATGCACCCCTTTTCCTCAATTATGCTCCTCCAAATTGGAAGCAGGATATGAGCCTCCAAGTTCATTTGGCCATTTAGCTTTCTGCTGAGGCTGCCCAAAGAGGAGCCAATTGTGCCCAAAGGGTAGTCTAAGAAATAAATTAAGTAAAATTACTCATTGAGATTGTTATTGCCAGAAACAGCACTTGTCCATTTGGCAGGTAATTTGTAGTAATGTTTAGTAATTGATAGCAATTTCTAGTAATTAAATGTTGAGCCATTTCTTCACTTAATATTGGTTTCACTTAGTGAACCCAGTACTAAGAAAAGGAATTAGTGTTTGATGGCCATATCTGCCATTGAAATGCTTTACTAAGCAAAGGAAGTAACAGAGTTAAGGAGGAAGTGGCTAATGTACAGGGTTGTAATGCTAAGTGGTTTTGTATTAAAGTAAATATCATATCCCATATTATATGATTAAGAAACATTGGGTTGACGAAAGAAAAAAGAATACATAACTGGAATGCATTGGACCTTTAACAGATATGAATTTATAGCTAATTTATTGCTTTTGGAGTTAACTCCAAACTCTCCATATTTTCTACAGGGATAAAAGAATTTAAATCTACTTAAAGGTTCTATGAATGACATTTGAGCACATTATGCTATTTGTCATCATGATAACTTATGGACTAACAGATCAGAATGGAATTTCTCTTGCTAGAATGATATTTCCTTTGCAGTGCACTTTCATTTTGGATGACCAAGGAGTAAAATCCTAACAGGGCACCTGGGTGGCTCAGTGGGTTAAGAGTCCAACTCTTTTTTTTTTTTTTCAATGTTTATTTATTTTTTGGGGGACAGAGAGAGACAGAGCATGAACGGGGGAGGGGCAGAGAGAGAGGGAGACACAGAATCGGAAACAGGCTCCAGGCTCTGAGCCATCAGCCCAGAGCCTGACGCGGGGCTCGAACTCACGGACCGCGAGATCGTGACCTGGCTGAAGTCGGACGCTTAACCGACTGCGCCACCCAGGTGCCCCTTGAGTCCAACTCTTGATGTCAGCTCAGGTCATGATCTCAGGGTTCTTGAGTTCGTCAATGTGTAGCTTGTTTGGGATTCTCTCTCTCCCTCTCTCTCTACTCCTCCCCCACTTGCATGCATTCTCTCTCTCTCTCTCTCTCAAAATAAATAAATAAACTTTAAAAAAAGAGTAAACTTGTAACCAAGATTCTATCTATATCATCTTGAATATTATACAATTGTTAAAGGGCTCTACCTAATTACTGAACTGACAAAAATAAGCTCTGATTGACTTAAAATACCGTAAATCTATTTCATATAAATGTATAAAACTTAAGAAGTAAGTTTAAGTTGAGGGTTTGCAAGTATATATGTCACAAGGTACAAATTTTCAGCCAGGTGTTTTATTTTCTCTTTGAAGTGCTGACCACTCACTGGAACTACCTTCATCTCTGTTTCTATCTTCTTCCTTTTTTTCCCATTTCCCCCCTTTTTTCCAGTCCAAATGACAACAGTAGCACCTCGTGCCGTAGTGTTTATTGTTGTTTCATGACCTACTGCTCAGAGTTGTTGTGGTTTTTTCTTTAGCAAAAGCCCTTTGTATTCATACAGCTCTAATAATTTAAGTGCTGTAGTGTTCAACAATCTTGAGAAGTCCACAGGTCTCAGACAAGCAACTTTCAGTAGTCATTCTTTCTAAGTAAATAATAAAAAGTTTGCATATTAGTAATTTAAAATCCTAAATATTTCAAAGCGCACAGAGATGAAGAAATCACTAATTAATAGCAAATACCTGAACTACCCTCAATCGGTGATTATGGACAGCTATACAACTTTTTCTTCCAGACCCTCTTCATATTATGGGTATTTGTAGTCTGGGATGATTTTGAAAGACAACCAAGGGAGGGAAGTTTCTTTCCTAAGCCCTTCAACTCTTGAATCCTCCTGGGTTATTGATCTATTTAAATGCATAGTGGCTGAGCTATCATCAAAATGTAATAACCTCTTTTGTCATTGAAACCAAGCAACTATATTTAGGACAGGAGAAATCCAGTTACATAACTGCCTTAAAAGGCTCTCTCTCTCGCTCTCTCTCTCTCTCTCTCTCTATATATATATATATATATGATTAAAAATATGGTTAGCTCTACATAAAATTGTGAAGTAAGGGAAGTTAGCTTCTAGTTTCTACCTACTTTATATCTCCTCTTTCACATCTCTCTTTCCTTTTCCTCCTGTAGCTCAGAGCATCTACAATGCTCTAATCCAGCTACTTCCCTCCCACATCATTCTCTTCCTTTAGCAACATCATGTATTCTGAAATAATTAATCTTTTTATCTTCACAGAAAATAATTTGGAAGGACAAAGTAATTCATTTTTGGTATGAATAGACATATCTTTTAAAAGGGTTTGCCTTTTCTGCCTACCTGGCCTCAGCCAGTCCTACTATGTAAAGATTGAAGAGATGTTAGGTTCTGGAACCCACATAACATAACGAATGAGCAGAGAACCCAGTTTACAGCAAAGCAGGTACAAAGCCAAGCTTGTGACCATGGGATGAACAGGTCATGTAATATACAGCACCACCCGGAAACTGGTAAAACATCAGAACTGAAGTGTGAGCTTGAAAGCAATACTTCCTGAGGATGAAACACAGTCCTCTAGACTATGGTATATCCATTGAATCAATAACATTTTATATGTTGCTGTGCCCCCCAAAGGAAGAATACACAGGTCTAGGAACCAAGGGCTGGAAGCACAAGTGGTCTCCATGAAACCATTCCCAGTAACCCACTTGGGTGTTTGCATTTCCTATATATTCAATTCTGGGCTCTGTAAGTTCAGAAGTTTTGGTCCCCAAAGGGGAAACACTTCTGCCACAGAAGACAGCAGAGTTCCCCCTGAATTATAAACTGTGACCACCATCTGGGATCAGTAGGCAAGAAGAGCAGGCATGGCCCTGGCAGGGCTAACCAGGAGGACCATGATGATCAGGAGGAGACCAGGATGCGCTACACGATGGGAAGAGAAAGAATGTGTTTGACACCTAAGCCGGTTACCTCCGTACTCCTTTGCTGAAGAGTAAATGGGCGAGAGCAACAACCCTGGCCTGAGAAGAGTCTGATGACCAGGGGCTCAGAACCCTTAGCACCAGCAGAGATGCTAGTGGAGAGTAAGTGGAATATAATATGGATGGTGGAAGTAAGAAATGATGAGCATCAACTGCCCCCACCACCCTCCTGATTAGCTGCAGTGGTACTAGCTGTAGCCTCCCACTTCTTTCAAGTTTCTCCCATGAAGATCTATCTAGCAGAATCCTGAGAGAGCAGCTTCCGGAATTTTTATGAAGACAATCCAAACAGGCGAGAGACGGACCATGGTGAACACTGATGTATTGCTCAAACTCCCCTTCAAAGGAGAACTTGTTCCCCACCAGCAGCTGGGAGTGCTGACAGTGGTCAGTCTTCAGCAGTCAGCCCTTTCAGGGACTACCTCAGCTGCAAGAGCCTTCTTGGTGAAGGGGTTGCTCCTTCTCTAGGTAGCCTGCATCCAAAACTAATCTATGAGGAACTAAAAGGTCAGGCTATTGGTCTAACTTGAAACAACTCTGAGGGCCATCCTAACTCCTGAACTTCTCATACCGTTGGAGAAATGAATAAAGTACTGCGCCAAAAATATCTGACGGGACTAAAACAAGCTCCGGTCTCTAGCTTAGAGACCCCTCTTCTGGGTTCTTCTTGCCCTGTTTGCCGCGAGTGCCCAAAACCCCCACAGATACAGAAGCTGACAACTATAAATTACCCTTCCCGCTTGCATTCAGCGCTCAGATCTTTGGAGAAACGGTCTCCTCTGAGCCCACAGGTGTTAAATAAATCTCCGATCCACCAAGATCTCGAGTGCCGCTTGGTTTTTCCGCCACCGCTCCAGCCTACTTCCGTAACAATATTATCAACTGTGGTTGTCACTGAGCCTGCATCCTGACTCAGCTTATTTCTCCATCATACTTTCCCTCCTAAATTCTACAGGTGTTGATTGCAAGAACACTCCTTAGTAAACATCCCATAAGCTAAACTCTGTTTCAGAGTTTGGTTCCAAGCTGTGCACATGCCAATCAAAGTAGTAATTTGCACAAGTATCCCAGTTGATGAAAATACATATAATTTATTTAGGCAATAGCGTTTAGGTTAGAATCCCAATGTATTTCTCAAATCTTTTACAGGATATATAAACAGGTGACAAATCACTGACCAGCTCTTCAACCTTCTAAAATATTCTACCAGCTGACCAACATTCTCTTTATAGGCCTTACGTGCTTTTTTTCTAAGTTTAAAGATATGTTCAGAGTAGGTTTAATTTCAATGTAGATGACTATCATTTTGAATTATTTTTAAAAGGCTTTTCGGGGCGCCTAGGTGGCTCAGTCAGTGGAGCGTCCGACTTCAGTTCAGGTCATGACCTCACAGCTCGTGGGTTCGAGCCCCGCGTCGGGCTCTGTGCTGACAGCTTACAGCCTGGAGCCTGCTTCAGATTCTGTGTCTCCCTCTCTCTCTGCCCCTAGCCCACTCGCATTCTGTCTCTGTCTCTCTCAAAAAAAATAAACATTAAAAAAAAAAATTTAGGGGCGCCTGGGTGGCGCAGTCGGTTAAGCGTCCGACTTCAGCCAGGTCACGATCTCGCGGTCCGTGAGTTCGAGCCCCGCGTCGGGCTCTGGGCGGATGGCTCAGAGCCTGGAGCCTGTTTCCGATTCTGTGTCTCCCTCTCTCTCTGCCCCTCCCCCGTTCATGCTCTGTCTCTCTCTGTCCCAAAAATAAATAAAAACGTTGAAAAAAAAAATTAAAAAAAAAAAAAATTTAAATAAAGGCTTTTCACTGTACTTCCCCAGCCCCAAAAAAGGGCAAGCCTTAACATGTCCTAATGCCACTAGGAGATGGAATATCATTTCTCAAATTTTGCTTTTGCACCGTTTAAGTAAAAGTTTAAGAGATTATCCCACTTTGTTGTAAAAAAAATAAAATAAAACTCTTGCATTTACATTACATCCCAAGCACTTATCAACTATGTTACTATATGAGAAACAGCAGAAGCCAGTTAGTTAAAGATATATATTCTAGATTATGTCTCAGGCTTTGAAAACCAATGCCCTAACCTATTTCATTTCCCAAACCTTATTGTTGGATACATTTTGTTGTAATTAATGACTTTTCTATTTTACCTCTTTTTCATTTTAGGCACTTTTTGTTGAAGTAAAACATATAAAGAAAAATGCACTCATATAAACTGTGTGGTTTCATCATATTCCACAGAGTAACACAATTTTAAAAGTATGACCCAGATAAGTAGAACATAATCAGTATGCAAGAAGCCCCTCTCATGCACTTTCCCAGTCACTACTTACTGTCTTCAAAGACAGTCACTATCTTTACATCATCAAGTAGTTTTGTCTATTCGGAATAGCTTGTAAAACAATCTTGTAGCATATGCTTTTTTGTTTCTGGCCTCTTTTACTCAATACTCTGTTTCTGAAAGTTATCCACATTGTTAAATTTACCAGCACCTCAATCATTTTCATTACCATATAATATTTCCTTCTATGGAATGTCCATACATTTTTCTTATCTATTCTCATTTACACTTCTTTCAATTTTGCTGTCATTTCCATGAAATGATAGTCTTTACCACTAAATCCACGAGGTTTATTGTATGTAGTAGGCAGGCAATATTTATCCTTTACTGACTTGTTTTTAAGTATAGATCAATTTCTTGAAGGCGAGAACATACCACATAATAAAATAACTGACATAGACTATTTATCATTTTCATGGATTTCCTAAGTAATCTAAACGAGATAGGTGATAATAATAACAACAACAACAACAACAACAACAACATTTATTGAGCACATATACGTGCCAGGCATTTTGCTAAATGTAATTTGTGTTTTAACTTGTTTAATTTTGATAGTAACCTACTTTATAGATAACCAAACAGAGGCACAGAGAGATTACACAACAGTATACCAAAGTTCACACAGCAATTAAATAGCAGTCAGGATTCCAACCCAGAAATCTAGATCTAGAGACTGAGCTCTTAATATCTTCACTGCGCTTTCTACGTTAATGGATATTCTCCATTGTACACCCTTTGTTGTACGTTGTGCATTCCAAATTCAGGCCTAGAGAGTTCAAGCAATTTTCCCACTGGTCTAGAAAATGGCAAAGATAGGGTAGGAGTCAAAGCAGCCTGGTTACAACTCCTAGGCACCTGCTCTCTGCCACTCCCCTTGAGCCATAGTGGTACCCACAGTATTTATCATACATCCCAATGCATGATGAAAGAGCAACACATTTTATTGAATTACCGAGTAATTAAAAATGTATGTACTTAACATGGTGAAACGTACTTTGGAAAGATGGTATGAAGGAAGGAAAGAATAAGGAAAAGGGAAGGGAAGGAAACAATCTTTTATATTGCACCCACGATGATTTAGGTCAGTGATGGCCAATAGGTTACAAAGCTTCAATCATTTGGCAGTTACTATCTGGAACTCTAAGATGAGGATTCCGAAGTCCCACTAAAGCCTAGGGAGGAAAGAATTATGGCTATAATTTAGAGGAATAGGGCCCAGGGAATCACATTAGCACATATTCCATGTGGGTACCATGTTCTTATTAAGGATGATATACTAGAGACTTTCACAAATACTACTTCAAATAATTTACATAAATATCCTGAAAGGTAGATTTAATTATTCTCATTTTTCACACTTACCATGGTGAACATTGCATAATGTATAGAATTCTCAAATCACTGTGTTTTACACCTGAAACGAATACAATATTGTATGGCAACTATAAACATTTGTGAGGATACTGAATGGTAGATTTAATTATTCCCATTTTTCAGATAAGGAAATTAAATGAAGCCATTGAAGCCTTGGTCTTTTCTTAAAACATAATGATTGATTAAAGAAATAGACAAACCATTTCCTGACCCTAACTCATAGCCTTAGTCTGTGGCCAATCAGTTCAAATTCAGGCAGCTTCCCAAAAATCATGGAGAGAATCAAAATGAAAGGATTTGCTGCTTCTTCCCCTCCCAGAGGAAAGAAAGTTTTCCAGAAGGTAAACCTTGTCAGCTGGTTACAGGTGTTCTCACAAAGGACCATTGGTGTATGGTTTTAAGATAAAATAGCAGTGTTTTCCAGGTCAGATAGGCGTCCGGATTCAGGCACTTGATAAGTTTACAAACAATTTTCTGCCCGTGCTGCATATGATTCTAGACCCAGAAGTACTGCTTAGTATCTATATAAAACACCTTCATTTTTTGTTCAATAGAGAGTCCACTATTCCGGAATAATTATCTCCTTGCCAGTTGCACAAATCTTAAGGAGGTAGTTTTTGCAAGAATGGAAAAACCTTTGTTCCCTACCACTATCCCTTAATACTCAGTAATCCTGAGCACCAGGAGTATAACAGAGCAATTAACTTCTGACAATGGTATAAATTTAGGCTTGTTAAAACAAGGATTATTAATATTCCCTCGGGTTATCACCCTGACCTAACTTACCCAACCATAAAGTACAATAAGACACAGACCTGTAATTTTGTGGCTCACATAAAATGCCCAAGGAAAGAGAGAAAAAAGAGAGAGAGGGAAACACATGAACATAGTATAACAGCCTAATAAAGTGAAATGCATTAATCATACTTTTTAAAGACCTGGGACTTTGCATTTTATTTTAAAACCAATAATTGCAACAATACTACAATGACTGTGAAAACTTCTTACAGGCCATGATGACATTGTACTCATAACAGACTGGTCATTTAAATTCCAGAAGCCTCAGCTCTAGGCTTTATCTGCCTTTTTTTTTTTTTTTTTATGACTTTCTATCAGCTTCTCTGATAGAAAAAAAACATCCAAAAATATTTAATTGTGTCATTGCAATTTAGTGCCTCTGTCTATCTTGGAGGTAATGTTAAAGCTAAGGAACTGTGGTTCTCTTCCATGCACTTTTTTCTTAAGAAGCAAGATAAATCTGACAAGTAAAGCAGAGAAGTGAGAAATGGAGATGAATTGGAAAGAATTCCAGCTTTTGAGATCTGAGTTCAAAACTAAGCTTTGTCACTGAATAGTTGTAGGACTTCAGCAAATCTCAAATTCTCTGCACTTCTCTGTCTCCTCATATGTAAAATAGAGAAGAGATGGGTGCTTGGGTGGTCAGCTGGTTAAGCATCAGACTCTTGATTTCTGCTCAGGTCATGATCTCGTGGTTTGTGAGATCTAGCCCCACATCAGGCTCTGCACTGAGTCGGGCACCTGCTTGTGATCCTCACCCTCTTGCTCTCTCTCTCTGCCACTCCCCCACTCGTGCATGCCCTCTCTCTGTCAAAATAAATAAATATACTTAAGAAAATAAAGATAAGAACACCTGCACAATACGGTTTGTGTCTCTAGCCCAGAGCACAACACATAGTGAGTACCTAATACATTCAAATAGTGGAGTAATTACATTAGGGAATCATATAAAGATATATTAAGCATCTGGCACATAGTAGGAACCGAATAAATCTGTGGCTGCTAAATCTATGATGTATCAATCATGACAGTTCACTAGTGCTGGGTGGTCAGCAATATTTTTGTGAGACAACAAGTAGAGCTTTTTCATAAAGTCAAATCACACGTACAAAGAAAAACGAGGGGAAAGATCAGGTCAGAATCAATTGCTTGGTATATGTATTGCTATATACTAATTATTTAACTCATGGTTTTACCCCATTTAATTTTTTTTCTGTTTTCTCCCACTGCAGGATCAGACTGTTAATACATTTAATGAGGCAAAGAAGCAGAGCAGTATATCTGAGCAATTAAAGCCCCTTCATTCAGACAGTAATAAAACCTGCAATTGTCTCCTTTCTGCCTGGCAGAACAACTTCATAGTTTATTGAACAAGTGAGATTTTGATCCAGCTCTAAGTCCTCTCCTCAAAAGTCTCTGAACTTTGTTGTGCTCCTCTAACTCCCTAAATGGATTTTTTTTTAATGGAAAGGGTCGCAAATCGATATTATCAGGACATGTCCAGGTTCAGTATATTTTCCAGGCACAAGTGTTTTTTGCAACAATCCCGGTGAAACACACTTCTCTCACTTTCTGCTCCTCATCAAAATTTGCTTCCCACCCCCTTTTCTAAGTATGAAACAAGCAGGGTGCGTCCAGGGACAGCCATGTTTTTACTCTATTATAAATGTTGCATTCTTTATCAAGTCACCTCCCTTATCAGACCTTTGGACAAGAAAATTCTCAACTTCATTAAACATACTTCACCTGGCACGTGCGATCATAGAAGAATGGAGAATATGAACCGGCCTCCCTTTATTTTGAACTTTAACGTTTACCATCTATTGGCACCAAGTAATGCCTTTTGGAGTCATACACACATAAAGGGGGTCAGAAGAACTGTGAAGGGAAGCTCACGAGAGTGCCACAGAGTGAATAAAAGTTCAGAAGTCCAGTTAATGAAGCCGGAATTCTGCTTCCAATTAAAGAGATTGAAAGAAGGATTTTGCAGTCTTTGAGTAAGAAATGTTTCAGAAAATGGTGACAAGTTACCCAAGTTCTCTGAGCACATGATAAAAGGAAACAGGTATAAAGGGCAGAATAAAGGACTTGGTAAACTTGTTAACAAGAAAATGGGTTCTATGGTTACTTGTAAGTGAATGAGGTTCTTATCTGTCTCAGGGATTTGAGCAGATGCGTATAGTCTATTGCCTTCTTGGGACACTTCTGAATCCTGTGGATACAGCATCAGGGCGGAGAAGACTAAGCGTGAGAAGAAAAGGGGGAAAAAGAGAAAGGGAAAAAAAGAAACAGTGGAGGAGCAAAAGGAGAAAAAAAAAGAGAAGAAACCAAATCAAGATTACTCTGCATTTTAAAAAAATTGCCTCCTCCTGTGGCACAACGAGATAGCAAAACCACGTGTAACCATCAAACTCTTTCCCTCTCTCTGAGCCATTGGCTGAAGCCATATTGTTCTCTGTGAGCAAGGCATCTTAGCTATCCCATCTAAGTCCAATTATAGTAAACGTTTCAGGTCCCCCCCAAAAGCAAGCGGCCCAACTCACTGTGCTATAAAATGCCATACGCTAACAAGAAAATGGAATTCATCATCACTTCTCAAGTTGAAAAGAGCTTGTGGCACAGAAAATTATATGAACATTAAAAAACACACACGCAAACAGCACATTTACACATGCATCTATTAATATCAATTCTGGACAGAGGATACGCCTCTAGAAAGCAGAAGTGCCTGAAATTACCAATCAAAACGTAGCATCACGGAAACCTCTCTCCCTTTCTAAAGATAAACAAACAATTCAATACCAGCTTCATAATGACCACATATTTTCAGCCACAGCAGGTTGCTGCCTAGTCCCCGCAGGAAAATGACAAATGAATGCTGTTTAATATTTTGCTTGAACAGTTTTTTCTTCCAGAAAACTATTTGCAATATGATAATGAGAAGAGCTTCTCTGCAGAGAGGAGCATTTTGTAAGGATGACTACCTTTCTAGGGCATATCATCTGATACACGCTTTGTTTATCCAGAGCGAATTCAGTGGTTAAAATGATTAATTGAACCCATTTTGTGTTACTCATACTAGCTCTTGCAAAGGAGGTGATTGCTATTTTTTTCTTAGTGACTCATACAAAGACGCCAGCAGTACACTGGCAATAACAAAATGACATTTCTAAATTTAGCAGTTCATAAATCTTATAAGATGCCAGCCACATCCAGTCTGCCCTCCCCCGTGCCCGTCTTCCAGTACTTGTATTCATATGTGCAAAAGACCTAAATGTGTATGGAGACAAGACAGAGACGTCCTCAGGGCACAGCTCTCTGCTCCTCCCTCAGTACTTACCAACACCTCTGTGCACTCTGGTAGGAGCAATGTGTATATTTCCCAAATGATAGCTTTTATTATCTCATTAAGATGCTAAATTTGTCTGGTAAAAACATATACAGAATGTGTGCGTGTTTCCAAAAGAGTCCAATTCAATGAGTTATTTTCAAGGGACACTGTGAAAATGAGTAAATTTTCTCCTGTCCTCCTATGTTATCTGTTCCATGACATGAAATATGCAGTAACTTCACAGCCTCAGGAAATGAAAAATTTTTTGCCTCTATCATTTTCTGTGGTTTGCACAAGACACTAACCAAATGTATTGTGCCCTCCTGATGTCTTTTGCCCACTGTTCTAAGACTTCAGGGCTACTACTGCCCTCCATATTTTACCAACATATGACTCACACAGATAGTGTACAAAAAAGAAAATATGAGAGAATTAGGGTTAGTGCACTGAACATTTACTTGGCTGAAAATAAAGGTTTCTGGGCAAAGTGACATGCTGGTATTGCTTTAAAAAATAGCTAATTTTAATCCCTCCCTCACACAACCTCTTCATCACGGAGACCTTCCCATCATTGAATCAAAGAGTCCATAGTAATATTTTCCATCGACTTGAAAGGACTTCTACAAATGGGGAGTATGTCATAAACTGTTGCTTCTCCTCTATTTTTCTTCATACCTCCTATTAGAAATACATCCTTCTTCAGGTCCATGACAACAATAAAATTGTCATTTAACAGTACGTGCAATCAGCAGATGTGAGATGAGTGTATCAAAAGCCCAAAATCAACAAGAAAGTTCTTTACAAGATACTAGCCTCTCAGTAGACAAGATGAGGTGTAGAAACACGCAAATCACAAGAAATTCAAAACTTTATTTAAAGTAGGGAATGCACATTTTGTGACTGTATGGAAGGGCGGATATTTCCAAACAACCTTTCCCCATTCACATTTTCTTTCTGTCTCTTTGTTAGTATTATGGTTCTACAATTCTTCTTCTAGTTTACCTACTCCTAATTGCTCCTGTTCCAAACACTTTTTACTGTTACAGCTCTTAGAATGAAGCCGGCTGGATTAATTTTCTTCAATAGTGACTATATTCATTTCATGGATACACAATAAATTTAGAGGTTTCCTGAATGAACGAATAAATAAATAAATAAATCCCTCTAGAGTAGGTAGGCCCTTATATTGGAAAATATACATATCTAAGATATAAAATTTTGGTTGATGGAAGTGACTAGATTAATCAAAACTTTCGTCTCTTTTTGATATGTTCTACATCTGCATTGGTAGAATTGTCCTTAAGACAAGGGATTCTCAGTTACTCTTTCTTTTCGTTTTGTCTGATGTGTTTAGTGTTTCTATTACACCAAACAGAAAATGTTATGCTTTAGAGCTGAATAAACAGTTCTTGACCTCAAGTATCTGAGATAATAAATTTCAAAGACCCAGGGTGTGACATATTATGCCTGGTAACTGACTCAAATAAGTATCCCCATGAAAAGAATGTAAACTCCATTGAATGCCTTTGCCTCTTCATCAGTAAGGCATCTGGAAAACTGAATCTACAATAATAAAAATAACAATAATAATAATAATAATATAGGCAGCTGAAACAAGTGCCCCCTTTGGTTTAAGAAAATACAATAATCAGCTTTCCAATTGAGTTAAAGATATTGGTTACTCCTTGGTTGGGAAGTAATGAGTCAGATTTTATTTCTACAAAAATATCACATGATCTCCAGGCTCCTTCCTGAAGATCTACAGGCGATAAACAAAATTTTCAATTAGTTTTGACGACGGACAAGTCCAAAATCTATGTTTAAGATGATTGTTTTGCTAGATTTTGCTACTGATAAAATTAGCACTACTTCTCTCTACTCAAATTTTCAAACATGAAAAAAATGGAATGTTACCCTGAATTTTTCTGTTGTTCTTACATCTGAAAATGTACATATATGTCCTATTTTTTTCATGTTTTTCATTTTACTTATTTTAGAGAGGGGGTGAGAGAGGGAGAGAGAGAGAGAGAGAGAGAGAGAGAGAGGGAAAGAGAGAGAATCTCAAGCAAGTTCCATGCTCAGCACAGAGCCTGACATGGGGCTCAATCCCACAATCCTGGGATCATGACCTGAGCTGAAACTAAGAGTCAGACAGTCAACCAACTGAGCCACCCAGGGCCCCACATATGTATTATTTTTAAATGAATTTTAGATATTGATGGATCATTTAGAATCTAGGAACCATGGATCAGGTTCCTTTATAACAACTGGTTCACCTACCTTGATCTCAAAAGCAATTTACCAAATAATGGGTTGGATGTGTAGTTCGTTCGTTCTTTCTTTCTTTCTTTCTTTTCTTTTCTTTTCTTTTCTTTTCTTTCCTTTTCTTTTCTTCCTTTCATTTCCTTTCCTTTCCTTTCCTTTCCTTTTTCTGTTTATAGTCTATGGTGGTTCCTGCTGTGAAATAGTAATTTGGCTTTTCATTAACCAGTTACAAAAATCCTTCCTACTTCCCTCCCATATACTCTCCCTGAGAGAGAAAAAATGTTGGCTATATGCTAGAGATATCCAGGATTGTCAGCAAAATATCCATATGGTCTTTTTGTCGGTATAGAACTTTAAAAGGGGGGGGCAAGTTTTTATTAAAGACATCTTTGTATAAAGATGGTAATCTATTAGCTCTGTGTGTGGGAGGTAAGGGGAAGGAAGCACTGACTCAGGTCTCAGGTGTTGAAGAAAAGCCAATGTCACAGGAAACAATGATATGACAAAGTGGCCTACATTGATTAAGTTGGGCTATTTTCACAGCTAACTTTAGTAAATTCAGGGTAGCAGAAAAACTAAGCTGTCAGTCCAATTCTACCCTCTGTCCCCAGATATCACATTTGGCTGTAGAATTCCAGAAAAAGCAGATGCTCACTCTGCCCCTGATACAAAGTCACTATTTACTGGCATCAGTGCAATTTATTTAGGCTACTCCAATCCCTTTGGACTCAAAGCTATCAGAATAAATGAGGAAATAGACAGACATGGCTTGTCATGACCAAACTCCTCAATAAACGGGAAGGCACAATGCCTTCTACCCAAACAGATGTTGCAAAACAAATGTGTGAAACCAGTGTAATTTTGTTTTCCCTTTTTCACTACCCCTGGTGGAGCCTCCCGTGACACAGAAATTCTAAACCTACACTGGGCAAAAAAATTGGTACTTTGATCCACTATAGTTATAATGTATGTCACAGAATTTTCTTCCTCTTAAATAAGTTACAGGTATTTCTTTGTAAAAAAAAAAAAAGTAAAACCTGAGATAATTAAAAAGCAGCTGAATGATGTACTCAAACCCTAATCTCTTTCCTTTGTAAGAAATGGGACCAAGCAAACCATCATTAAATTAACCATAGAGAAGCAAAAGAGATGAAAGCTCATAATACTAAAAAATAATACTATTCAACTTCGTGCCAGTATCTAGGCAGCCAGAGTGAGAATTTAGTTCATAGCATATCCCTGCCCTGTGTTGTAAAACAGTGACTACATGGTACTATGAGGGAAGCAGGGAAATGATAATGCTTCTTATTAATAAAAAATAGACCTATAGAGACTTTAGAAATGATCTAGAACAACATCTGATCCTTACAATAAACAAACTGGGAGAGCGGGAAGTTAGTGATCTGCCTATTGGCAAACATTTCCTTAGAAACAGAGCTATGATTGAAGCTTAAGACTTGAAAGGGTAAAGGCTCTGGAGCCAGATGAAACTCTGTTTACATACCACCTAGGCCTTGAGAAAAGTCACTTAAATTCTGGAGCATAAATCCTCTTCCTGTAACACAGAGTTATTTATTAACACCTACAGCTGAAACCTCAAAAGTTACGAGGATAAAATGGGATGATCCAGTCCACAGATTATCAAATTACAACATGAAAAAAAAAATGGATCCTCAAATTACAATATAAAAAAAAATGGATCAGAGCTGAGAAAAGTGAACTCATCTCCTCATCCAGAAGGGCCTGACCAGAGTTACCAATCACATCTAAAGATGGGAGCAATTCTTCAGGTCTGGACTGGTCTGTGCAAAGGCATGGAAAAAGAAGAGACTTAAACAATTGTTGGCCATGACATTTCATGCAAGGTCCAGGAAAAGAATACCTTGTGAGGTTCAGCTGAAGATTTGATCCTCTGGACAAATAAAACACATGCTATAGAAATGGACACATTAGATCCGGAAAGCCTGATGTTGTCAGCATTTAAATTTTATAAGCAATCTCTCCTTTTCTGTTAGGTACCAAACAAACTTCTGTAGTAGTCTGAGTACTTAGAAGAATATCTGAGTACTTAGAAAAATATCCCATAGCACAGGCTTCCCATAGTAGTTTGGTTTGAAAAATTAATAAATTTATAGATTATATTCATGAGAACTTTGCTAGTATGAGTCATCATCCCTGAATCTGATCAAACTGGAAACCTTAATGAAAATTCCTTTTTGAGTCCATAAGGGTTAAAGACAAGCCCTTGGCTGTGAATACACAACATTCAAGGTTAATCTCTCTGTTTCCACAGCCTGCTAGCATTTCCCAGATGACTCCATTCTGAATTTTCATTTACCATATAGCTTTCTTATTTAATAACCATTTTAAAAAACTGTTGTTGGAATGATTAAGAATATATTATCTTTAAAACATACAGTGCAAAGGCTTGGAATATAATAAGTCTCAATAAATGTTCCCTCTCATTACATTTTTAATCAATGCACTTTCTTCTATATCACTCTTATTCCAAGCATGAGCTCCATATGTATAATTAATCCAAACTAATGGACATTTTCTGATTTTGAAAGAGATCTAAAAACTAATTCATTTTCCAATATAAAATAACCCGTACATTCAATGTATCAGACATAATGCCATCTGTTGAAGATTTCAGTAAAAAGCAGGATGCTTCTCTGATCTGAAAACACTTACTCCCTCTCTAGTCTCTGAATTAGAGTACTGTGTGATTATTGCAATAATAGAAGCAGCACTGTTGTGTGAGACTGGATGTAAGAGTAGAGCCTCATCTAGCCTCGGAGAAGAGGGAGAGCTTCTTAGAGGAGGCAATGATTTAAATTTTTGTAATAAACAACAGTAAGATCTGGGGGAAAATGGAGCAGGAGAAAAAAGAGGCTAAGAGAGTAAAGAAGTGATAATATGAGCAAAGACCCAGAGGTGAGAAAGAGTACAGAGTGCTCAGGGTATTTAAAATTATTTAGAAAGATTTGAGAAGTGGCTATTTACCCTGAGATAATATAAGCCATTCATTAAAGGGTTTTGAAGCAACACAGTAATATTGTGAGTTTTCTTTTTAAAAAACAAACCCTTGGGGTGCCTGGGTGGCTCGGTCGGTTAAGCATCTGACTTCCGCTCAGGTCACGATCTCACGGTCTGTGGGTTCAAGCCCCACCCACATCGGGCTCTTTGCTGACAGCTCAGGGCCTGGAGCCTGCTTCCGATTCTGTGACTCCCTCTCCCTCTGCCCCTCCCCTGCTCAGGCTCTGGTTCTCCCTCTCTCTCAAAAATAGATAAACATTAAAAAAAAATTTAAGAAAACAACAACAACAAACCCTCTAGCTGCCGTCTGCATACTTGAATGGGAAAAGTAATGCTTGAGACAAGGAAACTAGTTAGTAATTCGTTGTATAACCAAAAAAGGAGATGACGCATTGAAGACATGCCACAGAGTATGGAAGCATGTGGCCTGATTTGGTAAGTATTTAGTTGGTAGAATCTCTAGCACTTGGTAGGTTTGGGGTTATGAGATGAAACAGGATAACTTCCGGGATTTTTGTTCAGGCAATTGATTGGCTGACTTTTCTCTCCATTAACATGAGGCGCAGAATAGAAAGAGGGAAAGTAGAAGTAGGGTAAGAATACAGATAACAGGTCAGCATGTGTTATGTTGTATTTGAGAGCCCTACAGATCATCAACAGTCAAGCTGACAAGGAGAAATGACTAAGCTAAAGATTTTTTAGTTATCAGCATATAATAACATGGGTTTGCATGAATTCATTCACAGAATATGTATAATAAGGAGATTATATACATATCTCCTGGATATTTAGTTAAATAAACAAGTAAACAAATATATTCATAGGGGCATAAAAATGTGTGCCTGTCTCCCGTCACTGACAGGTCATTGGCAAAAGATGTGGCATCACTGGTGTCATGATTTAGTTCTTATACATAAGGTAGCCTGCTTAAATCCATTTGAGACAAGAAATAATTTAAGATTACCAATGGCATGTGCAATAGGCAGAATAATACCTCCCTCAAAATCCTAATCCCTAGCACCTGTGAATATATTACCTTACAAGACAAAAGGGACTTTGCAGATACGGTTAAGATTAGGGACCTTGAAATGGGGAGATTTTTCCTGGATTATTCGGCTCAGTGCAATCTAATCACGTGAGCTTTAAAAGTGGAAAAACTTTCCAAGCTGTGGTCATCAAAAGATAGGTGATGATGAGTAAAGCAAGGTCAAAAAATGTGACATGGAGACTCAACCCACGGTTCCTGACTTCAAAGATAGAAGAATGTAGTCATGAACCAACAAATGTTGAGTGCCCTCCAGGAGCTGGGAAAAGCAAGAAAACAGAGACCTTCCTAGTGCCTCCAGAAAGGAACATAGCCTGGATAACATGTTGATTTTAACCCTGCAAGACCCATATCAGACTTCTAACATTGAGACTTCTATGAATAAGCTTAATAATAAGCTTCTGACAACCAAGTTCTGTTTAATAGTACAAAAGAGGTAAAAATCTGTCTAACCTTGGGACTGTTAAAATCACAACATAAAAACAATGTTGAGGAGTAACAATGTTTTTCAGCTGTATTTTTTTTCACACATAGAAAATCTGGACCCAAAGAAAAAAATAATAATTGTGAAGGGCTTTGCTACACGAAGTTAATTTTCTGAAGACAACTTGAGAAGTAATATATCCCTAATGGTATGGAAAGGACCTGTAATATGAATAAATGATCTCATGCAGATAATTCCAATGATCAATGCAGAACAGGGACTACTTTGCTAACTATTAATTTAGATACTGTTGCCAATATTGATTCACATAATTTGCGTTCCACCAATTGTTCAAGAAGTAATCTGTTCTCTTTTTAAGGTTCTCCTTTCTCCCATTTCATATCAACGAGTGCCAGAGTTTTCAGGTGCGTTGTTGAGAAAACTTTGAATGTCCATTTTACCTTTTCAGTGAAGACTGTATCATATTTATTATTCTCAAGTGCTGTAGTCATCCAAATGCTTAGGGTAGATTCATTTTTGTCCGTGATTTCTATCACATATACAGAGCCACTTTTTTCAGAATAACTAATCTTCTGTTTTCTTCCACTCTACATTCTTCATAAGGCATATTTCCATTGGTTGTAATGTTTTCATGTTATTGTTATCTCCTGACTATAAAAATGAAATTACATGCCAATGGAGCAAACTTTTCACTCTGCACATAAAAGTTAATGGCTTTTAGAACTCCAAGCGTTTCAATCAGATAGTTTTGCAGCTAACATTAAGTTGGCTTCTTGGATGGTTGACTTAGAACAGCGGCTACCCAATGTGATGATACCAATTCAAGTAGAAAACTGAAGTGATAATTATCATTCATCAATAACTGCCTGTGAAGAAACAGTAATTACAGAAAAAGGCTAATCTTTCTCCAACTGAATGTATACTTAATAAGAATTATAAAATGTTATTGTTTCACAATGGCTATCTTTTTATGAGATATATTAATCTTGAAACATTATAGACATGAATATAAAAAACACAAAAAAGGTGTCTTTTTTAATTTCTAAAGAAACTGCAGTAGATAATTTACTAAAAACAATTTTTAAAGAATATACCTTTGGGGGCACCCGAGTGGCTCAGTCGGTTAAGCGTCAGACTCTTCATTTTGTTTCAGGTGATGATCTCATGGTTCCTGAGATCAAGCCCCACATGGGGCTTTGCACTCACAGCACAGAGCCTGTTTGGGATTCTCTCTTGTCTCTCTCTGCCACACCCCAACCCACTCATGCTCACTCTCTCTCTCTCTCAATTCTGTCTATTCTAAACATTTCTGTCTATTCTAAACAATTCTGTCTATTCTAAAACATTTACTTTATGTTTTTCTTTAATGACCTAAATGATAATTATCTCTGATCTCATCAAAGAAGTTCATGGAAATTGTGTAGACAATTCCCACCCTACCTCTCAAAGGAGTTTTAGAACTTGGCCATTAGATCTTGTTCACTCCGCACAGAAGGGTAGAACTGACCTCTTGGTAATCCAAATGGCAAAAACACAGATATTGTGCAGTTACTGGTCTTTGCCAGATGATAGTACAGATAGACACTCAAAGTTAATCAACAGGAATTTGACTAAACACTATTTATTTATTTTATCTTATCTTATCTTATCTTATCTTATCTTATCTTATCTTATCTTATTTTTTGGTACAAAAAAAAAGGTGATTTTATTAAAGCATGGACACAGGATCCAAGGGCAAAAAGAGCTGCCTTAGGATTGTGAGGAGCTACTGGTCTTACATACTTTTAAGTTGAGGGGTAGAGACAAAGCAAGTTTCCAAAAAGAGTTTCATATATTAAAGAAGACCTAACAGGGGCGCCTGGGTGGTTCAGACAGTTAAGCATCTGACTTTGGCTCTAGTCATGATCTTGTGGTTTGTGGGTTTGAGCCCCGCATGGGGCTCTGTGCTGACAGTTGAGTCTGGAGCCTGCTTCAGATTCTGTGTCTCCCTCTCTGTCTGCCCTTACCTCCTTGCACTCCACCTCTCTCTCTCTCTCCCCCTGTCTCTCTCTGTCTCTTGAAAATAAATAAGCATTAAAACATTTTTTTTAATATTAAAAAAAAAAAGAAGAAGACTTACAGGATCCTGAAGGTCTGGCTATTGTCAAACTAAGGTTGCTTTTTGCCTCTGGCAAGGCCTTGACATTAAGACAGCTGGGAGTTCCTGAAGGACTGGCCTACTCTGACTGTCTCAAGCATTTACAGTGGCTGCAAATTGTATGGAAATTTAATTTTATAAACACCATTTTAAAGAATCAGATTAAGACAAAGTGGTGAGTCAGTTATTCTGACATTTGATTTGGTGATTGAAGACTAAAGAAAAGTTTCCGTAGAGACTAAAAGGAAAAGGATGTGATATGATCAATGCATGTTTTGTATTTGCTTAAGCTCAGTCTTCTTTATGCACAACACACATTAAAACATAGTCTACAATTTACATGTGAGTTCTGTCTCTTTTTTTTTTCTTTTTGTACAGGATACTGGTACTTAATAGAACCATTTCAGAAAATTCCTTCACACTTCAGTCAGACAAATTTCATTTTTAGCACACATTTTTTTTTCATATATCATTGCATACAATTTGAAATTGCTAAATTAGATGACAATTTCTTTAGAACTCTTAAAAATAAAGCAAAAGTGCTACAAGAAAATGACACTAAAATTCTTTTTCTCCTACAAGTTACTTTTGGGCTTCTATGTATGTTCTAGCAATCAGTGCTCTAAAATATTATTTTTATATTTTTTTCATTTCCTTTACTTAAAACAAAAGTTTAATATAGTTAAACAAATAAAAAAAAAGTTAGGTTTCTGTAGAGATTTGCTATTAGGATAGATGAGGACAGGACCCAGGGATAAATGAGCAGCACTGAAGAAAAGGAGAGGATAGGTAAGAGGCCCAGCAAAGAGGGGTGAGCGGGCCAACAGCCAAACTGAGGAGGCCCAGTGTGAAAAGCTGGGGATCTCATAATGCATCCTTCAGCCAAATGAGTCACTGGTAAAGGAAAGTCAGATTGAGATGGGATACACACTAAGGCTCAAGACCATCTGAGAGAATCAGAGACACAGAGAGAGAGAGAGAGAGAGAGAGGAAAAGAGAGAGAGAGAGGGAGGAGGGAGTGGAGGAAGGAAGACTAGAAAGGACAAAGGCTAAGCCACAAGAAAAGTTTATTAGTCAATGATTCTATGGTTATATGGGGTAAAATGAATTGGGGACCCGTGTAGTTGCCAATAGCTGATAGATGGAGCCAAATTCATGATGTTTTGTAAACTAGGCTAATTCCCAGAAAGGAATGAGCCTTGGTGCGTTCCCTCATTTTTCCCGGTTGGCTCCATCTGAGCATTAGATATTCAACTGTATTTGTCACCTGGAACCTCCTGTTCCAAGTTACCAACACCTGAAAAGGACCTTTTCCTTCAGAATTTATAGTCAAATCAGAAAGGTTCATTGAGAGTGGTTGAAACTGTATTTGGGGAGGAATATTAAGCAGTTTACCAGTCAATACACAATGAATCAGGGTTTACTGGAGCAACAATTCATCCCTGGCAAAGTAATACGCATCCTAGAAAAAATTCTGGCAGTTGTTCCAGAAGAAGCTGCAGGTAGTTTGACGGCACCGTTCAGGTCGGGCTAGTGTAACTTGAAGGACCAAGTTCAGATGTGTAGCACATGATGTATAGACTCATTCACAAACCCATATGTGTAGATATATTTAAGTCACAAACTTGAAAGTTAAATTCAGGTATTAATTTTAATCCCTAGCCAAGGTAGGATAACAAAATTATCTCTATCATCACCCTGTTTAAATCACTTTTTCATCACCTTGGCTTTGCATTATTCATGAATCTGCTTCAACGATCCATATGGTTCCAATTTGTATTCCAATCATCACTTCCTTATTATCTCAGCTTTTATACATAATTTTTAGTGTCTCTGCCATCATTTTGCTCATGTTCACATTTGCACTTGATCAATTGAATATCTGTAACATTAGCTACTGTTATTTTTAGGTTTCTACTACCCAGATGTAGGCAACACTAGCATTCAAGGAAGGGTGTACTCTTCAAAAGCGTGTTCTGCAAATTCCAGCTACGTATTTTGCAGAAATGACTGTCCCCTTCCCTTTGCAAACCAACCCGTGCTTATTTTGAAATAATAGGGATGGGTTTGCAGATCACACTGTTTGGCAAATAAGGAACAACTATCTGAATGAGTACAACTCACAAAACATAAAAAATAAAAAGTAAGTCCTCTGTACTGCGCAGACATCATTAATTTTCTATTATCTGCTATTTTGCACTACAACACCTTCCCATGCCTGTAGTAAAGAAGGTAGTTTTACTCACCAGTCATGAATACGGGCACTGGAATCAGCAAGCCCTGAATGCGAATTGTGGCTTTGTCACTTACTAGCTGTGTGACCCCAGATAGGGTATCAAATTATGAAGTCTCAGGAAACTCATATGTAAATGTCAATAATAATCCCTATCACCAAACAATTTGTGATGGAGATTTTACGAAAAACCATATTCAAGCTCTTAGCACTAGGTTTGGTAAATACTAAGTCCTCAAGAAATGACGGCACTTGATATTTTTTGTTGTCAGTGTTAGATTGTTTACCTCTGTTATGTTAGGACTACATAAATATAGAAGGCTGCTAACAATTTATAAAATTAGTGAAGTCGCATCACTGTATGTGCTTGGTCTATAACCAAACACGTATTTGGAGGTAAGTAAGATCCTTACTGACATGGATTTACATAAAATCTGAATTGAACCCTAATGAAGCAGATACAAGAAGAGAATAGAAGCAATGGTAAACCAGAGCTATACAGACGAATGCTAATCACTAACTATTTAATAAACGTTCCAGAGAAAACTTGGGCCTCTCTCAGGATGACGCCAGGTTCTTTTTGGCCATGTCAGGCGAGAATAGCTTGAGTGACTGTAGTTTACAGAGGTCTGCCATAGTATGAGCTCCATGAAGTATGAGTTACTAGTTTTAGGCATTCTTTAGGAACTCATATAAAGAAAGAATACTTAGCAAGCTGCTACAATCACCTTTAGAAGAAAAGTGGCAAGATCCAGTGCAAAACAGACACTGAAACAGAATCTATCAAGTTGGCTTTTCCTGACCATTGCTGTGCAGTTACATAGATTTAATGTTAGCATGGATTTACTTTCATTATTACAATAGTTCACTCACACCCTACAGCAGAGACTCATTCTGCAATCGAGTCCTACATCCTGAGAGATCTCAAGATATGCAGACAGAGATAAATGTATTTTCGCAAGTGAAACTGTTCTTTTGCAATCATGGATCTATCCATTCCGTTTGGCTTTTTCACTGAATTTTCAAATCAAAGATGAAACCAAAAAAAAAAAAAAAAAAAGAACTCTCTCAATAACAGCTGTCAAAATGATGTCATAAAAAAATATACAGCTTTGAAAAAAAAATGAGAAAGCTTTGAGCACTGAGTAATACATGTACGTGTTGAATCACCAGCACCCTGGTTATATACCTGAAAGTAATATGACACTCTATGTCAACTATACGTCAATAATAAATTTTAACAAGTTTTAAAAAGAAAATAATTTTTTTAAAAGTCTTAAAAAAATATAACGCTTTAAAAGGGATGGTTTATTGTATTTTTGTTATGATATTAACAAAACGATTTAACGTGATAGGATACAAGGGCACCTGGGTGGTTCGGTCGGTTAAGCATCAGACTTTTGGTTTCAGCTCAGGTCATGATCTCACGGTTCGTAAGATCAAGCCCTATATCAGGCTCTGCGTTGTAGGGATTCTCTCGCTCTCTGCCCTTCCCTTGCCCATTCACGTGTGTATGTGTATGTGTGCTCTCTCTCTCTCTCCAAATAAATAAATAAACTTTAAACAACTAAGTGATAGGATACATTGTCACATTTCACACAGGGACATCAGGAAATTAATTAATTAATTAAAAGTGTGCATATATATACACACATATATACATACACACACATCCATGTATCCTATGGATACATACCTATAGTATGTTTGGCAGTGGGGGATGGGGCATGTGTGTGTATACTGGGAACACTAAGAATTGTCACTGTTTTACTCAGGGAAATTTGAACTCCCTGAAGGCCAGATGAAGTTGAGAAAGTGTGCCTAAGGAGGTGAAGTTATTACCTACTTTTTCGTTCACTGTAACCTAAATCCATTGTCTCAGATTAGAATAAACTTTCAGGTGCCGTGGTGTAAGCACACATCGAGTAAATCCAAGTAAAAGGAGTGCAGTTTATCACCATCCCTAGAGATTGCACACTTAGGATACAACGAATTGAAAATCGTTGGTCACCAACAGAGGGTTCAGAAATACTGCAATGTTATTATCCAATTTTTTTAAAAAATTTATTCATTCATTTTTCTCAACTCTTAATGAGTGGCTACCATGTTATAGAATTTCTGCTAGGCCTAGAGATATAGATGTGTAAGACAAAAGGCCTCCATCAAGTACATTTTTGTCTTCTGAGAAAAACGTAAGTAAACTAAAGGGTCACCACCACAGGCTGTAATAAGGACCATAGTAAAAGCATGCGGATACCGAGGGGGATGGAGAAATGGCTTCATCCTTAGCCTGAGCATCAGGGAATGCTCCCAAGCTGAGTCGAAGAATGAGTAAGTGATGTGGAGAACCTGTAAAGGGCTCTCCAAGCAGGGCAAAAAGCAAGTGGAAAGCTGGAGAAAGTACTGGGTAATTGGGAAATAGCAAAGAATTCAATATGGTAGAAAAAGAATACATGTGAGGACATTGTGAGAAATAAAACTGTGGGAAAAGGAGGAATGTTCTTACATATTTAATGAGCTGCTCAGCCTAGGACAAAGCAAGAGCACAGTTCTCCACACATTAAGAAGCAATTCATGTGAGAAAACATAAATCAGTAATTATGAGCATGGGCTCCAGAATCAAACCGTGTTGATTAGAATCTTGGCCCCACCATTTATGAGCTGAGTGGTCTGGAAAACAATTTCTACCTCATGTATCTCACATAATCATCTATAAAATGAGGATAAAACAGTACTTACCGCTTGTTTAAGATATAAAGGATTAATACTTACAAAGTAAGTATTTAAAAGAGTAAATAATAAACTGTTTTACTATTTTTATTAAGAGAATAAATGAGACAAGTTTCAGAGGAGGCAAGGTTGTTTGGTTTAATTAAGTCACAAGAACCAATTTCATGGGGTCAGAATACGAAATGGTACCTTTTTGACATATTGATCCGGGAACTGAGTAGGGCTTTGCCCTGAGGGAGGAAAACACTGGAAGCTGCATTAGTCTTTTACTTTTTAATGGAAATGACTACATAATGTCCATTCTTTTGAAAAGGAAATCATATGGAGAAAAGATAAGGGAAAACAAGAAATCTAAGTCATGAAATGGAACAGGACACTAGAAAGAGAATAAAAAATTATGAGCGAGCCCTCTTGTCTTCCCCCAAAATCTATCCATCGTCTTCTGCCTGTGAATGCAGTATCCCTCTATCTTTTACTCACATCCATATAGAGTAGTAATACCTTTTAAAAGTCTTCCCCCAAGCCTAGAACTGTTCCCTGAGGGGATTAAAATTGCCAGCTCCAGGGATGCCTGGGTGGCTCAGTAGATTGAGCATCTGACTCTTGATTTAGACTCAGGTCATGATCCCGGTGTCATGGAATGGGGCTCTGTGCTGAGCATGGGAGCCTGCTTAAAATTCTCTCTCCTTCTCTCTCCCTCTCCACCCACCCCGCCCCCCTCTCTCTCTCTCTCTTTCTCAAAAAAAAAAAAAAAAAAAAAAAGTGCCAGTCTAGACTGACTCTGCTGGTGTTAGACAAGGCAATATAAACACTTCATGGAAAAGGCTTAAAATTTATTTCAAAAGTTAAGAATTCAGAGACTTTACTACCACCATTAATTAAAGACTCCAAGATAGAAATATTCATATATTTTCACACACACACACACACACACACACACACACACACACACCCGAGCTTTAATACTGCAATTCAATTCCTGCACTAAGTATTCAAAATTACTGTAAATTCCTCAGGTTAAGGTACAGTCCCCAACAAGACTGTTTGCAGATGCCAACTGTGAGTTTAGAAATCCTCAGGCAACCCCCACTTCTGACCAACTTGCTACATATTTGGAGGCTTTCACGATTCCTTCAGGTTTGATAGTTTACCAGCACGACACATAGAACTCGGGAAAGTACTGTAATTATGAAAATAGTTTATTACAAAGGATATAAATCAGGACCTGCCAAAACAAGAGACAGTAGGGAGAGGTCTAGGATGGTCCTGAGGCTCTGCTCCCTAGGGAATCAAGACATATCACCCTCCTAGTACGTTAACATGTTCACCAACCAAGCCTCAGTGTCCACAGATTTTATTGAAATTTCATTATGTAGGCACAATTGATTGAATCATGGGCCACAAGACTGAACTCAACCTCTAGCCCCTCTCTTCCTCCCAGGGTTGAGAGCATGTAGTTCAAAGCCCTAACCCTCTAATCACATGGTTGGTCTTCCTGGCATGGTCTGGCCCAGTCCTGAGTCAGCATGGTACTGTTGCAGACACTGAGAGAGTAGGGAATGTCCCCGAAATTAAAGAACTTAGAGTTTGATTACTGAGCTGGAGTGAGGGCAGCATGATGCCAGGATATCTGGTAATGTTAGGTTCTGGGAGGAAAAGACAAGCATCAAAGACCATGAGCAATACAACAGGTGCCCATTAATACAAACCTTGGCCTGGCACCAGCCCTGGTGGGCTTGTCATTCTTATGCTTTCTCTAGCATAAACCTAGTAGAAAGGAGAATGAGGACAGAATTCCATTTCTCAGCAAGTCTGCCCTCTTTAACTTAGCTTCTCTTTAAAAGACCTAGAAAATTATAACCCTTTGAAACATTGAAATTTTGATTCACTTGGAAGCTTTTATTAAGATATAATTAATAGTTAGGAGGAACTTTACTAGACATTTGGGATGAATTGAACCATTGCCTAATTACCATACTAAGAAATTCCTTTGCAAAAAAGGCTTAGGTGTCCAAATCACTTAGGAAATTTAAAAATACAATTTTAAATGAAGAGTTGTGGTGTTTTTACATTGAAGCTCTCCAAAAGAATTACAAACTGGAAACTATAAGCCTAAAAATGAGTATTTTAAAACCATTAGCACACTGAGTTCCTTATTAATTGAGCATTTTTATATATAGTGAAAATTTAGAAGAGCTTAAGTTTTTCATGAGATAAGACCTTTTGAATTTGAAATTTTATTTTATTGCATTGCGCTTTTAATTTATCGCTTAGTGCTATGTTAATATATCCACTTACATTTCAACATTTTTTGCAAATGCCTTTTACTTTTAACTCCCCGAGAATCTCTAAAACAAATGATAGTGAACAGGCAAGGCACTCGGGCTCCACTTGTCTAACCACAGATGAAAAAAGGCATTAAGCGGAGAAAATAATCATTAAAGGATCTTTTACAGTTGGCTGAGGGATTGTTATGATTGGGATGGGAGAGACATTAAGTTGCACATTACTCAAAGCAAAGTATAATGATATATTTTGCAAGTTAAAGAGGCTTTGCATTCTACCAAGATCATTTTCAACAAGACAGGGGAAACAGCCGAGCAGTTTCAGAGTATCTTTTTATCTAAGTGTGTTGAATTTCAGCATAATTGATCTCTAATACGTTTTAGGAGCTGCGTATGCATGCCCACCATGAATGCAGAACCTGTTCAAATATCCCTACACTGTCTGGCATGCTTCAACTTGAATGACCTACTCAGGTATTTAGACCAGAAGTCCTTTTCCAACAGAAAAGCATCAACCTACTTGATACCTCGGTAAAAGCTCAGTACAGCTCCAGTCTGTGGTAACGATCACATCATAACCTCTTGGAAGGGGGCTGAACAAATGTTGGGTAGGCAGACCACATTGCGAAACTCTTTCAATGCTGTGATTCAAGTTCTCCAAGGCCACAAACAGAAAAGGAGTATGATCACAGTAAGTGGTCTTTGGCACATAATCCTTACAAACGTAACTGGAATAATTCAAACCTCACAAATCCTTGTTTTCTGGTTTAAGAACCTCCAAGATTTCTCAGATGTGGTTGTGCATGGCCCTTATAGTGTTCTTTCTCACTGATGGCACCCAAAGATCCCGTTCATTTACTCAGGAAACCAAAGTTCAGAGACAGAAAGAAACTTGTTCAAGGTCATAGTTCTCAGAATGAGTGAAACTGGAAATTTAACTCACATTTTCTGACACCAAAGCCATTGTTCTTTCTCCTACGCTGTTTCCACCCTAACTGGTATACAAAATTGGACTTTATCTAAGGTTAATCTAACTTTATAACCACTAGACAAATGGGATCATCTTCCCCTATCTCTGAAGGTTGGTTCTATTTTGATTCTGTTGTGGTTGAAAGGTTTTATTATGGCTGTCCTGGGAGTTTATCCTGATCTGAAAGAATTCAAGCAATCAGCCTCATGTTCGGTTAATGAGTAAAGTTTAAAGGAGTGCTTATTACATGCAAAATTCCATTCCAGTCTCGGTGGAAAGGAAGACATACATTTATGAATAGAATCATCAATCTTACACTCATACACAAGTCACATATACAAGGGCATCAACCATGCTATTGTAGTAGTATGGAACTGGGAGCAGTTTAATAATTTTCTGACCCGTCCTATGAGTTGTTGCAATTTCAACTTCTGAAAGCCTAGCTCTAGTCACCCCAAAGCTCCAAAACTCATCTTTTACTTTGTTTCCTTTGCTTCTTACCTTTTACTAAATAAGTGTGACATTTTTCATTTACCATCCACTGAGCAGTTGCTGGGTCTTTAGGAATATGTATATAATTTATACACCTAAAACATTAATAATATATATGTTTATTTCAATCTTGGAGAGTACAAAGGGTGATAGTATTCCAGCAATGTTTTTACATCCCTCCCCCAGAAGATTTACCTTGTTACCATGTATCACTCTACTGTACAAGCAATTTAGAACCTATCAGAAAGGGTTAAAGTATAGTCTATGTTATAATTAGGAGCTTCCTTTTCTCATGCCTTCTCAGATTTATTTCTCAAGATGGATCAACATGTGAGAAAAAAAAAATTTCTAAGTATGGTGATTTTGTCCCTGGGGGTTGTAGAAACTTGAACAAGCATTGCCCTTCTGTAAACCTGGATTCTTAATGCCCAACATACATCTTCACTCTTAGCCCATTAGCCATGTCTTTGTTTGTCTGGATTACAACCAGAAACAGGGTTAAGTTTCTATCCATAGTGATTCCAGGACCTATAAAATCAGAGAATGTAGACAGATCAACAGATCAGAAAGAGTGTGCCCAGGCATAGAGGAAAATTATTTGATGGTTCCATTTTCCTCACACAGGAGAAAAAGCCTGACTTTCAACTACAAAGTACCATCTTTCTGTATCAAAATGAAAAACTGAGGTAAATAGGCAAGTCAAACATAGTAACTAGAGACCCAGAAGGAGCAGAGGAGAAAAGGGAAGTACGACTAACGTTACATGCCTGCACAGCCAAGCCATAGCATAGCAAGCTACTACTCAACAACTTAAATCGGCATCACCCTTTATATTTTTCAAGGTATTTTATGTATATTATCTCACTTAAACTGAATTTCTATCACATTTTGACAGCACTATGATATCAGAGGTATTTATATGTTAGTTGTCCAGAACCTGTGAATATTTTTTGTTACTTAGCAAAGAGCAATTTTGATTGCAGAAGGAATTAGGGAGATTACTTTGGATTATCCAGATGGACCCCAAATAATTCCAAGGACCCTTAAAAGTGGAAGAGAAAGGCAGAAGAAGAAAGTCAGAGAGAGATATGACTACTGAAGAAAGGCACAGAGAGATGCAATGGCTCTGATGATGGCTCTGAAGATGGTAAAAGGGTTGCCTGAAAATCAAGGCAATGTCAGGGTTGTGTTCCCTTAATGAGGCTATAAAGTCTAACCTGTTTCCTTTTCTCATCTAGTTTCTAGACAATGTGGGTAGTGTCTAGAAGCTAGATGAGAAAAGGCTTAGATGAGAAAATATTAGATTCTATAGCCTCCATAAGGGAACATAACCCTGATATTGCCTTGATCTTTGGGAAACCCATGCCAAACTTCTGGACTAAGGACTTTAAATAATAAATGTGTATGGCTTTGAGACAATATATGTATGATCATTTGTTACAGCACTAATAGGAAACTAATACAACACCCTTGAGAAATTTTTACAAATACTCCCTATTACAGCATCTACGTTCACACCATCTCTCCTCTACTACATGTGTATTCTTTGTGGACAGCACTGGTTGCCTTGCTCACTGGCAATGTGAAATAAATGTGTAAGTAAATAAGTATCCACCATCAGTAAAACCTACCCTCAGTTTGGGGATTACCAGAACAGTTTCCACCTGTATCCTTGTTTCACTTGGTCCATTCAAACCCTAATGGGGCTTTCACTTTCAAGATGGTAGTAAACATTTCAGATGAGAGTTGTCACCTACCAGAATAATCCTCCCCTTTACTCGCAGGGTAAATATGGATTTCTTCCCAGACCACATCTGAGAGTGTCTGTAGTCTGGGAAGAAATGGCAAGAGTGGAGTAATGTGATGGACAGGGAGGTCCTCTTGTCTTGGATATACATTTTAATTTTTTTTAACATTTATTTATTATTGAGAAACAGAGAGAGAGCATGAGCATGGGAGAGGCAGAGAGAAGGGGAGACACAGAATCTGAGGCAGGTTCCAGGCTCTGAGCTGTCAGCACAGAGCCCAACGCAGGGCTTGAACTCATAGACCGTGAGATCATGACCTGAGCCTAAGTTGGACACCTAACCGACTGAGCCACCCAGGCACCCCTTGGATAAATATTTTAAAAAGCAGTTGCCATTGCAGAGATGAGGACGGCGTCTTCTTTTAATTGCCTTACTCACTTTCAACCTAGAACATTTAGCACAGTATTTAATTTAAAAAGAGTATAACTGACATACTTCTTCCTTTTTAGTCTGTGGTTAATATTTTAGTCTGTGAGTCAGATTTTCAGATTTCTGTATCATACTTTGGCGGTTACATATTAACTGCCACTTTCTGTGAGTCCTGAGATGACCAAGTTCATGTTTCATCCATTTAGTGCCTGGCATATAAAATAAGCGTAAAATATATTTGATAAGGAAAGAAGGAGGAAGGAAGGAAGGAAGGAAGGAAGGAAGGAAGGAAGGAAGGAAGGAAGGAAGGAAGGAAGATGAAAGCAAGAGAGGGAAAAAAGGAAGGAGCAAGCTATGATACTAAGACATGACCAGTGATACTAAATATTAAATATTGAAGAAAGCTGAAATTTACAAATTCACACAATGGAACAATGGCTGCTAGTCCAGAGTAGGTCTTTACATAGTTGCTTACTGGCTCTCTAAATTAGTTAAATTGGGGGGGGGGAGGGGAGGGAGCCTGGATGGCTCAGTCCGTTAAGTCCAACTTCGGCTCAGGTCATGATCTTGCAGTCAGTGAGTTCGGGTCCCGCACTGGGCTCTGTGCTGACAGCTCAGAGCCTGGAGCCTGCTTCGGATTCTGTGTCTCCCTCTCTCTCTGCTCCTCCCCTACTCACGCTCTCTCTCTCTCTCTGTCTCTCAAAGACGAATAAATGTCAAAAAAAATTTTTTTAATTAGTTAAATTTTTGTTGAACAAATGTATATCCAACTTTTGAAGTTTAGTTGATCAGCATATTCAGGACTACTGCATATTCTATTAGTGAACCTTTAACTTTTTATAATGGGATAATAGATTAGTTGAAGACTTCAATGCAACATGTAGTCAGGCAATAGGATGGCAACATTATGTGAATTGGAAACATTCTATCCCTTCTTGTGAGGACAATTTGCACTTTACCTTATTTAAAAATAGAGACTTGCAATCTTATGTTGAAAGTGGGAAAAATCACCTAGAAGTTGCCAATTTTAGCATGAAAATTCTGCTATAATGTGAGTCATATGATGCCCCAAGATTGTGCAAGAAATTGTTTCCTTGCAACTTAAGACCTTTTAATATTATTAGCAATGACTGTGCCAAACCATTTTTAGACTTGGTGCCTGAACTCCTACCTTTTTTACTCTACCACAGATGCTGCGAAAACACTTCAGGTAACCTACTTTATAGGATATTAGTGCACCAAATTGTTCCATTGCTTGAATTTCCCGTTAGTCTCACTTCTCTTTGGGCATTTTTTTTATTTTACAGTTTTGTTTTTAGCATGCAAAACTGATTTATTCCTTTAAATCACTGACTTTTTTTTAACCAGATGATCTTATAACTAAGTTCATTCTGATCTGAGGTTTTTATAAAACAGAGCTGTTTACTCACTAGCTGCAACTATATTTTCCTTTCTTAGTGATTAAAACTTCTAGTGCCATATGCTCATGCTTGTCTAAGTTGTATCCTTTTGGGTTTTGGCCTAAGTCTTCCCTGCTGTTGGCAAACAAAAGGAAATGCTTCCAATATGTAGGGTTCCCCTCTTGTGAAACCTGTAAACCCAAAGAGGACACTCACTTTTAGAGGTGGATTTAGTTTTAAATTACCTTTCCAAAGTAGGTAATTCTCCAGACTCCCTCTCAGATTGATCTGCCAAGCCAGCCACTTTGTTAGCATTAACATGGCTTCTTGAATTTGAGAACTACAGATGGTGAAGGCATATAAACTTAGTGGCAGGAAAATCAGGCATCTATAAGGATTCCTAACTAGCATGTATTATGAATGTATCCGTCACTTGCCTTTTAAATGCAGGCACAACATGCGACCTAAATGATTTACTAAAGGAAATCTACTGCCAGTTATGCTTGCCCATCTCACTCTATTCAGCAAGTTCTCAACGCTAAAAGAAAAAACATATTTCTTCCTAAGTAGGTCACAGATCTGAATACTATTAATGGGTTGAGCATAAGGTATTTTCTATTAATAATTTATCTTATCACTGCGGTTCCTTCAGTCTTTTTACATCTCTGTTCTAGTTTCCACATTACTACTGTATTTACGGTACTCACAAGTGAAATTACGCCTACCTTCTTTCATTTTTTAAGTCAGCGTTTCCTGATTTTGCTGTCTCTGGTTCAAGCAGAACAAGCTATTGGCCCTGAAAGTGGTCAAATGTTTACCCTCCTCACAAAAATGGACAAGAAGGACGTTCTCTTCATTAGGTTTAGAATTCAGATTCCTCTTTCTTGAATTTTTACTATTTCATTTTATTAACAAACAAATTGTGTGACCTCTCTTAGTCTCTGTCATTTTTAAAATAAGCGTAAGATTTGTTTTCATGTATTGCAAAGGAACTATGGAAACAAATGTAGTCTGGTTAATTGAGATATTATTCCTATATCCTCATAATTCAGTATCCTCTAATGGGCACTTCTGTCTTCTCAACGTTTATGGCCAACCGCATCGGGATCTGAATATTTCCACAGTGGACATATTTAGAGCATCACCATTTATTTAAAGAAAGCCAGTAAATTTTTTTTTGAATGGAGAAAGATTCTTCATTTAGTTGTTTCTACTTATCACAGAATTTAATCCCTACCAATGAAAAAAACATATGTTGTATTAGAAACTGCATTTGTCATGGGATGCCAGATGGCTCTGTCAGGTAAGCATCCAACTCTTAATCTCGGCTCAAGTCATGATCTCATGGTTCAAGGGTTCAGCCCCACACTGGGTTCTGTGCTGACAGTGCAGAGCTGGTTTGGGATTCTCTCTCTGTCCCCGTCTCTCTCTCTCAAAATAAATAAATAAACTTTAAAATAAAATTAAAAAAAGAAAGTGCATTTGTCACCAAGTTAATGCTATCACCTGCATATCACTCTCCCCAGAATGGATGGCATTGGTGGAGGGGGAAGATGGGCAGAGGATTCAACATCTGTGCTGCACAATTGTTCAAAAAACTAAACAATTCAAAATTATTGTGCTCCAGACACACAATGCCAGAAATTCATGGGAGAATTAAATATCTAAAACACTTAGCATACCTACAGAACAGCTTTGTGTTTCTTAAAATTAAATAAAACAGGAGCACCTTTTAAATTTCAAGAGTAGAACATGTCCATTTTAGAAGTGCTAAAGACAGTAAAGACTTTTGTATAAGAGTATATATAAAATTTAACCCTTACAAAAACTGTATGATTAAGTATTACTGTTCCCATATTATTGATGAATATACTGAAGTACAAATGAAAAAGGTAATTGGCTCAAAGGTCAAAAGGTCATATCTGGTAGTCATGGAGACTGAATTGTTATCACATTGCTTATTAGATTGTTTAAGACAAAAAAAAAAAACAACCAAAAGATATTTTATCGCTCTGAATTTTCCTTTTTACTTGGTTTATTATTTTCAGTCCCATTGTTAAATTTAACTTTATTTTTTTAAGTTTATTTATTTATTTTGAGAGAGACAGAGAAAGTGCAAGTGAGGGAGGGGCAGAGAGAGAGAGGGAGAGAGAGAATCCCAAGTAGGCTTTGTGCTGTCAGCCCAGAGCCCAACACAGGGCTTGAGCTCACGAAACGTTGAGATCATGACCGGAGCAGAAATCAAAAGTCAGGCATTTAACCGACTGAGCCACACAGGCGCCCCTAAAATGAACTTTATTACTACTAGTGTGTGTTCCTCACCACCCTCATCCCAATCAAGTAATCTACAGTCTTTATGAACATAGGAACATATAAGCAGTTTTCTTCCATGAGCTATTTTTGCAGTTCTGTCCATAAACTAATCCCGGTATCTTCATCACTTTGTAAATGCATCTAAATACACAAAAAATAATAGAGGGCCAGAATAGGATCTCGTTTCACTTTGTTTTGCCTTATGGAAAAAGAGATGTTATTTTCAAAATTTAATTTACAAACATTTTATGTACAATTGGATACATCACATAGAAACAACTAGAAGAGTAGATTTCCATGCTTCATTCAGAGTTGGGCCATTTTCGGTCATTTTATTTTATAGTTAAGCTTACTGTCTTTAGGGTTAGACAGACATGAATTTAAATACTCTCCTACTATTTAGTAATTATGAAACCTTATGTAACTTAGCTAATCTCCTTCTGCATTCATGACCTTGCCCTTAAAATGGAGATATTTTATTTCTCATCTCTCAGGTTTGTTGTGGAGATTAACTGAGGTAGTAGATATAAAACACTGAATTCAAGACCTAGCTTATAACACTAATTCAATTCTTATATCAAAAATAGCTTAAAAGTTCCTAAATGAACTGACCTCCTCCTATTAGGAAGCTCACGTTTTGCTTGAGATGGTGCAATACAATATAAAGAACACAAAGTTTGAAGCAAATGCCTGGGTTTGAGAGACGTCTCAACCACTTGTGAGATGGGTGACCTTAGGTAAATTGGCTACCCACCCTACTTCTAAGACTTTCTCACATAAAAGCACATGGAAATTAACGGCGTTTTTTATGGCCCACTGGGGTAGATGGAAGAAGCTGTTTGCAGCCAGCCCCCTCCCAAGTCTCCCCCTGCCGCTCCCCCTGCTTGGAGAAATCAGCATCTCCGCATAGCTTCGCCAGTTCCATGTGCTGCAGCAAGACAGTAAGTAAGATCTACTCTAAACCAAGTTCCCAATTTGTAAAAAGACAACAGCGGTACCAAACTCACAGGGTTTTAAAGGAGACAGAGAGATGTCTGAAAAACAGTTGACACACTGATCAGCATATAGTGGGTTCTCAGTTATTCTGGCCTCTTACTCCCTAAATTTGCCCTCTATGGTTTAGCTATAACAAGCTACTTAAACATTTACAAGACAGCCATGCTTTTACACGCACCATCCCCCCTGGGAGGAGTGCCACATCAATTACCTGTTTCTGGGCAACAAACTACCCCACTCAGAGACTGAAAAAACAGCACACATTTATTTTGTATGGGTCAGGAGTCCTGATGCTGATGCAACCTTACTGGGTCCTCTGCTTAGGGTCTCACATGGCTACAGTCAAGGGGTCAGCCAGTGAGCGTTCTCCTCTACAAGTTTGACTGGGTAAGAATTTGCTTCCAAATTCACTCACATTGTTGGACCAGGCCAGGCCATTGGATTGTTATCTACACTGTACCAGTGCAGTGAAAAAGCCCTACCCACATGAGGAGATCAGCCCCCATTTAATCATCTCTTCTCTGTCCCCTTTCCTTTAAACTCCAAGATGGTAGATAACAAACTAGATACATGACATTCTCTCAGTGCTACTTCTTCCCAAGTTATTAAAGATAAATCCCAATCATAAGAGTTGCCTGGTACAGGGTCAGCAAAGAGAGACTTTGGACCCCTGAACTCTCTGCACAGAGATGGAGCGCCTCCTCTTCCTAAATTCACCTGGGCATACACAGAGGAGGGCAAGGCCTTAAGTCTCAGAGAGTACATATTAGCAGATGGAATAGCTACCATCAGGATCAAATGAGCACCCAGGGAAAATGACCAGATGTATAAGGATTGCAAGGCTCATGGAAAGAAAAAAAAAAGAAAAGAAAACTGAATAAACCATCTGAATATCGGAATAGATGGATCGAGAACCTAAAATAAACATGATGCTTTAGGAGATGAGGGAAGAGATCATCAATATAAGCAAGAACAAAAAACCCTTTTTAAGGACTTGTGGAAATGGCGAGTATAAGAGCTGATAAAAGAGGATAATACAACTGAAGAATAAATATGCGAATTGAAAATTAAAAGGGAAGGAACACTGAAGGAAAAAATAAAAAGAGGGAAGCTATAAATCAAAGCTAAAACATATGCCACATGGAAGGCAAAATGACAATATGCAGACCTCGGAAGTTTTGCCATAGAAAGGTCCACCTTTGGAACATTCACTAGAAAAGCTCAAGTAAAATAAAAGAATGATGTTGTGAAGATTTCTGTTATCCCCCAAATAACAATAATCATAAAAACGAAAAATCAAAGAACAGTGGGATAGGTGGTCATATATATGCCTCCCTAACACCTTATACAAACCTCTATTATAGGACTTTCCATTATGTTTTGATATAATCTGTTCATGTACATGTCTCCTTTGGTGGTCAATAACATCTCTTGGAAGAAGAAGTATAGGCATATTTTACCTTCGTCTTCTAACGTTTACCCAAAGGTATTATAATCTATCACAAATCCTGGTACATAATGGCTATTTTCTATATACTGGTTAAATGAAGCTGAATTGTTTTTCACCTGCCTGTCTCAATTCTATTGCTCTTTTACTTGCTCTCCTATGGCCCTCTGGTTTTGAGATCTCAGGGTTTAGTTGACTTCAGAGAGCTATTTTGCTATCTGTCTGTTCGTCCTGCAATCTGTCCTAAGACTGCCCCATTCTCTGACCAGTCCACTTGATCTTCTGACCCAATACACTGTCTGAAGATAATACATAGGTGCATGAGAGATATACAACCCAGACTGGCCATCCTGTTTTTATGTGCCCACATGCTGGTACTGACATTTAGAAAAGCCTTAATTGGGACATTGGACAGAGAAAAGAATGAAAGGAATGAGAGATTGAGAAACATTCTCAGACACACTACACAAAAGTATTGGAGGGAAAACATGCTGTCAGACAGCCTTAGGAATAAATAAAGCAGCCCCTTCCTTACGCGGACTTGCCCACAAAATGGAACATACATGCACACCCTACAGAAACTTTGTTTGGGGACAAATTGGATAAAAGTCAGCCTATTTTTTTTTTAATCTTCTTGCCTTGCTTTTAAAATTTTCAATAATTCCCCTCACTGTTGATTAGGAGATAGATGTAGAATTATCTCTGCAGTTAACTTTGTGTTTGAAGTTCTCACATCGCTACCATCCTTCTAAGCCAATTAAGCATACCTTTATCATGCCTCCTGGTGGGGTTATTCAGTATGTGCTAAATGGTTTAATTAAAATCTGTCCTCTTTCCCTAATGCCCATTTGGAGGAATACCTTTCTCAAAATAGCAATTAAATATATAACAATCCATTACCTGGGAAGAAAAAAGAATCACCAATTGTCCCCTAAAGATAAACAAGCTGACTTTCAATTATCTCATTTTAAATCCTCCTTTACAAATATATAATGGCATTTTTCTTTCTCTTTCTAACTAGATTGGCTAAAGTAATCCCCCAGCTGGGAATTTTGATGTCTTACAATAGAAATTGTCTTGTGACTATCATTAGAGTGGACAGGGAAACATAAAATGAAAAACATAGTGATGTTGCCAATAGAAAAGATCAGTGGTACGTATGGTCAGGAGAGAACAGGTTTACAGATGAGCACTTACAGAGTCTACATTAGGCAACGTCTTTGTAAATGGCACTGAACGTCCTTATAAAGTTTAATATTAATATTATTCCCACTTTTTAAAAGATGATAACAAAGCTTTGAGTTAAGTGGTTTCCCCCAAATCAGTCAGCTGTGAAGCAATGGGACAGAATTTGAGCCCAAGTTTGTGTGACTCAGAATCCATGGGCTCATAAATACTTCCTCCTTCTTTTCCAGAAGAAACCAACGAAGCTTCGAGTATCTAATGTGAATCCAACAAGCCAAGTGTATGTCACACATTACAACCTCTGGCTGAACTTTCCCTTATGTCCTCTTCTGAAGATCTGAATTTAAGTCTCTACCTTTTCACCAACTAGGGACGTGACCCTAAGTAGACAACAGCACCACTCTGGACCTCAGATGGGGTGGGGTTTTCCTACTTTCACACTGTAAGATTCTTCCTCCAGGAAAGAGCATAGCAGGGAGAATATGTCTATGGTTGCTTACAAGAATCAGCAATATGTCATAGACTAGAGGTATATACAGCCATGAGGCTAGAAGAGGGGTCTTAACCTAAGGGACAAAAGAGGTCAGATATTATGGTTAGGGTAAAGTGCTGAGGTATTCAATCCTTACATTGTTGTAAGGATTTTTAGCCAAATTCTTAGCTCTCCTTCCTTAAACAAGGTCTTGACACCGATGGTTCGACACGGTTTGAAAAGTTTAATACATACATGTGTCTGGTGGTGGTCCCAAATCATGTCTAATGTAGACTGGCAGAGCAGCACTAGTGAATCCCAAATAGCTAACCACTTCTGCTAGATCCATTATGTAAGGTACAGAAGACTTAATTCTCCAAGGCTGGACTCTCATGAATTTTCTGCCAACAATAAATTCACTGTAAATGAAAGGAAAACATTAAATTTCAAACCTATGAATATCTTTAAATGGCTAAGATACACACCAGAATTGAGTTGTCTTCGTACTTCCTAAGACTGTTCATTGATTGAAAATCATTTGAAAATGGTATTCTAAATTCAATGATTAATTTACAATAGTTCTGGGAATCTCTACTTTTGGCTGCTTCTTCTGTGGCTAATAAAGCAATCCCTGAATATAGGAGCCTAGACTTCCCCCCACACAGGAAGCAGAGGCTCTGACTTGCTGGTGTAGGTTATACTGAGCTCCTGGAAATGCATTTTTTAACAGGCTTGGTTTACAAAGGGAATTGCTGCTAATCCTGATGCACATTAGTTTTCCCAAAATAACACCGCTTAAATTAAGAATCAGGAACATAATGAGAAACAGAGAGAAGGGGTATAGAGGGTGCTGCTGAGGGACCTGTCTTGCACAACATATATTGACTGATACAGGGCACAACTGATGTGGATTTAGAATCTTTGAGTTAGAGATTGAATTTACAAACGCTGGGCCACAAGGAAGAACACATAACAAGGAATCCACTTGAAAAGATTATCTGAACAAGTTCACTCCATGTAACAGCAAAATGGAAAAGAAGACAGCATTTGAAGTGGTACGTAGGATTCAGCCAGGATCATATAGAATCCTCTCAGAAAACCAAATGAAAGGAATCCTCCAAATAATAAAAACAGCTCCTCTCACTCAACTCTGCTGCCATGGGCACATCAAGGCAATAGCATCTCTCATGCCAAAGCCCTACTTACTTTTTCATCTTCCTTTTTCCTTTCTGCCGTTTTCAGCAGTAGTTCATGGGCTTCAGCCCTGTACGAGGGCCTGCATCAGGGTCACACAACTGTGTTGGAGCATGAGTACTGGTTAGAACTGTTCTCTCTTTGTCAGACCACTAACTAGTTCCCCCCAATGGTACTGAGCTACCTTTTCCTCACCCCCAACCACCAGCTTTTCTGCACAAATGTATCACGGGGGGAGGGTGTGATTAGAAACCAGATAATCATCCTAAGAAAGGATTGCACTCATTACATATTTTAACATCTCCCTCATTCTAAATAGTTAATTATGGATTTCAAGCATTAACGAAAGAGCCTCGTAGCCTGTACAGAAATTCTCACAAAGAGATTGTTCTCGGGAAAGTGCCGAAAGTGTCTCATCTTCTCCCCTAAAAGCCGGAGAAGATGATGACAGTCCAGCTGCTCGGCAAGGATTGCTCAGCCTTTATGGGCTCTCAGAAGCTTCCATGAAACATAAAGAAATTCATATTTTTATTGCCTCGTATTCTCTCAGCATGAAGAAGAATTTACATTTCTTAATTGGATTTCTTTCTCTCAGCATAAGAAACTGCAACTATCTCACTAGACTCTACTGTTTAGCAGCCCCCAAGAAGCAGTCATATAACTTATTTATAAGGCAGGGTACAGGGCATAGTTTTCTAGTAAAGTCCAAGGACTACTAATCTTAGGAATGTCTAAAATGCATTGGAGAATTGCAGTCCTAAGCTACACCCCAGAGCTACAGAACCAGGCTCTCTAAGGACGGGGCTGAGGAATCTGCATTTTAAAAGTCCTGCATGGGGGTGCCTGGGTGGCGCAGTCAGTTAGGCGACCGACTTCAGCCAGGTCACGATCTCGCGGTCCGTGAGTTCGAGCCCCGCGTCGGGCTCTGGGCTGATGGCTCAGAGCCTGGAGCCTGTTTCCGATTCTGTGTCTCCCTCTCTCTCTGCCCCTCCCCCGTTCATGCTCTGTCTCTCTCTGTCCCAAAAATAAATAAAAACGTTGAAAAAAAAAAAAAAGTCCTGCATGCTTTTTATTTGTGAATATTGTTGAGAACTGCCAATTTAACAGAAGTGACAGAGATTTAGGAACCCATCTGGAAAACACTTTCTTTAACTGTGTTTTCTCTTTCACTTTTGTGGGTTGATCAGTATGAAATGGTAACCTGTACCCATGCTCTTGAAAGTTCTCCAGGTGTGCTATTGGGAAGAGATGAACCTGGAATTCATGTAGTTAGAAGAATTCTTAATGTTTTTATCCAAGAAGGAAGCTTGAAGAGACTTTTAAGCCCACTCCTCTATATTACAGACACACCCAGTATCTTCTCAACAACTCTGAACTCTGGACGCACAATCTTATGCCTTAAGAATATTTTCTAAAATAAGACCCTGTTCCATTTCATAATGCCAGTGAAAAATGGGCATTCTCATTCAGGATCTGTCATTTATCACAGCTCTAGGGTTTAGTGATGGGAACAAAGCTTGACTGACTATTTGGAAGTTCAAGGCAGGACCTGTATTGATAACAGCACTTCCGTTGGTGGTTGCTAAGATGTAATAGACTAATCTAACCATAATGCTTATTCTATATGCTGTTTAGGTGCCTGTAATTACATGTAATAATTATATAGTTCTTGAAAGCACTAAATTGCCCTAAGCTGGAAACTCTAGTTTTCCCTATTAGTAGGGCACTGAGCTACTTGAGAAGGAAAAAAAAAAAGTGAAGGAAATGTATCAGGTACTTCTACATTTCAGTGCATGTGTTAGATGTTCTACACACATTATTTCAATTAATTCTAACCCTACGGAATGCATACTATCTCCATGTTCCATATGACAAAGCAGAGAGATTTTAGAAATGAAGTAATTTTTCCTGACCACGTGTTTATATGTGATCAAGATAAAAGTTGAGCTCAGATCTGGCTCACTGGCTCTAAAGAATGTGCCTTGTTCAGGCAGAAATGAAGAAATGGGATTACCAGAAAGGGAGGGAAAGAAACAAAGGAGTAGATGTCAGAAAGAGAGATAGACCTCAAAAGAATTTTCAAGGTGGGCTTTCCTAAGATTGAGAAGTTTCTAAGTAAAGTCATTGTAGTAAGCCAAAATGTAGACACTAAGAGCTACATTATGTCGTCCAGAAGCAAAGTACCTTTCCTATAAAAAGTACATTGTAATGGTGTCCATAAGACTCTGATCTCCCTTCAGAAAGAGTACGGCTCTGGCATGAACCCCACCGAGCTACAGTCACTTATCAGCATGGCTTTATCCATTAGTATAGCAGAGAAAGAACAAAAATATCTACCAACCATCCATTTTGCAAACACAGCTCCAAGTGTTTTGCAACAAAATTCTTTTTCTATGCACAATGTCAACTGGAGACATTTTGGCTCCTATCACAACACTGTCACTACATGCTTTCAGTTAAACAATTTTTCTTTCTCTTGGCCAAAAATAGTCACAGTGCCTAACAAGTAGAATTCCCTTTAAAATGTAAGTCTCCAATAGCTGGAATCTTTATACTAGGACATTTTCATTATGGAATGTCAAAGATTCTGAAGCTAGCAATCAGAGCCCATGACTTTTTTTTCTGTATTTTTTTTTTAATTTATTTATTTTTGGGACAGAGAGAGACAGAGCATGAACGGGGGAGGGGCAGAGAGAGAGGGAGACACAGAATCGGAAACAGGCTCCAGGCTCCAAGCCATCAGCCCAGAGCCTGACGCGGGGCTCGAACTCACGGACCGCGAGATCGTGACCTGGCTGAAGTCGGACGCTTAACCGACTGCGCCACCCAGGCGCCCCATTTTTCTGTATTTTTAAAGAAAGAGAAGTCCAAAGCCTTCATATTTCAATAAAGTTATAGCTCCTTCAAGCCTTTTCCTTTCCACTCCTTGGGGGGTGGGACAGAGTAACAGCAACTAAGAAAAAAAAAAGATGTGTGAGCTTGACTTGATGGTAGCTGAATAAGTTTTAGCCAGAAAGTTACCCTCCCCTAAACTTTGAATAAATATTTTTATAAAATGCCAATAATGTTTATATAAAAAACAAATCTTTCCTCCTGAGAACCTTCATGGTATATATGAGTAAAGTTTCTATATTAACAATTCTCAATAATTGTGAAATGGGACTCACCAAAAGTACTAAACTTAGAGTTGGGTATTCCAAAAAGAGTCAAATCTAATTTAATATGGCAAGCCCAAATACAGGATGTCCACAAAAATCACCATTCGGGGGCAAAGTGATGACATAACTGACTGTTCAGGAGCTAATTTATAAACAAATATGTCCTTCTACTACAGTGGGCTATTTCTGAGTTCTCTGCACTCCTAAAGTTCTTCTTTGTTGCATTATTGGCTACATCAGAGAGGCAAAATAGGAGAAACGAGAAAGTAAGGGAAACAAGAAATCCATTACCTCATACTCCAAAAGCATGAATATGGGATTTCCATAAGATTTTTCACAAGGGGCTTCCCCTAGGCAAAAGGGCAAGAGTGGAGATATGGCATCAATGTTTAAAACTTGTTCTCTACAGCATCTTCGGATTAACACCTTCATGTCAATCTACGGTATTCTAGCCATCTCACATCAACAAATTGGGTCATTTCTGTCCATGTGACTCCTGCATTACTAAGTAGCAATCTCTTCCATACAGAGTCCATTTGTCCTTCTCTCTCCCCACACAGTTGTGTTCAGTATTTTACTATAAGGGAACATATTCCTACAAATGCAGGCTGAAGTCAAGTGGAACTACTCCTTGTCCCTGGCCTAGTTAGAATATGTTCCTATCATCATCAAACTCTCTTTCAACGTACTTTTAAAAAACAGTCTGCCCTCTTGCACTGCTGGTGGGAATGCAAACTGGTGTACCCACTCTGTAGAACGATATGGAGGTCCCTCAGAAAGCTAAAAATAGAACTGTCCTATGCTCCAGAAATTGCTCTACTGGGTATTTACCCAAATGATACAAAAATACAGATTTGAATGGACACATGTACCTCGATGTTTACAGCAGCATTATCAACAAAAGCCCAAATATGGAGAGAGCCCAAATTTCCATCAACTGATGAATGGGTAAAAGAGATGTGGTATTTATATACAATGGAATAATACTTAGCCAACAAAAAGAACGAAATCTTGCCATTTGCAATAATGTGGATGGAACTAGAGAATGTTATGCTAAGCAAAATAAATCAGAGAAAGACAAATACCATATGATTTGACTCATATGTGGACTTTAAGAAACAAAACAGATGAACATATTGGAGGGGAAAAAGAGAGAGGGAAACAAACCATGAGAGACTCTTGAAGATAGAGAACAAACTGAGGGTTGATAGAGGGAGGTGGGGAATGGGCTGGATGGGTGGTGGGTACTAAGGAGGGCACTTATTATGATGAGTACTGGGTGTTGTGTGTAAGTGAGGAATCACTGAATTTTACTCCTGAAACAAACAAAACAAAGCCAGCCTGAAGAGAAAAATTAGGAAATGACATAATAAAAAATTCACATAAAAAATAAACAGGCAATATATTTGAATAGATATTATATTTATGAGTAACAACAACAAAAAAAATGAATTAGAAACCATAACATAGTATCAATTCTTCACCTATCAAATTGCCAAGCAGTAGCAGATGCAACTGAAAACATCAATTTTATTATGGAAAATAAATACTTTGGAGGATAAAGTTTAGTGTGAGAACCACTGGATGATAATGATCTAAGAATTAGGCAGACTTCTTCCATTTACACATAATGCTGGACCAGAACAAGTATATCTGTTTGTCAGGTAAAATCTTGCTCCCTACGGGCAGTTGTCTCCCAAGACAAAAGGTTTGGAATTAATCTGAGTCTGCCTAATTCATTCTCTCCAAATTCATCCACCTGTCACTCCACCTCCCCAGGTGGGTGATGAATAAACGCACAGAGAGAAGCAAGGAGTGTGACACATTCCAGAAGGCAACATTCACTTGAAAAGGAATGTCAGGATTTGGGGCAAGAATTCCAAACCCCACCCCCATGCACACAAAATCCCCAGACACAAAATTTCTTCACTTGGTCCACCATGGTTTCTCAAAATCCACTCACAGACTCATTCCTTCAAATTAAGGTGCCTTTACATAGAGTTTTTTTGGTTTTTGGTTTTTTTTTTTTTTTAATTTAAATGATCCTTGGAGGCAAAACACCACTAACTCCTAAAATCTTTACTGTATTAGCAGAGATTAGAACAGCCCTAAGAAAGAGAGGGATACTACAAGAGAATATAAAAGGAACTAGATTACTGATCGAGACCGGATAGAGTGTTAGAAGAACTGATCACTGAGCTGACAGGAGCCCTAGTTCCAGTTTTGATAGTTCACTTAACATCTGTGAAATTCAGCTGTAAAGACTAGAGGATTGAATGCACGGAAATCTAGGCTCCCTCCAATACTAACCACCAATTATGGGGCACCTGGAAATAAATACAGAGATGGAACTGTAGTCTCAGCTGGGGCTGGGAGTAGATGGAGAAACGTCTACTCGGGAAATGTGTAGCATGATCAAACACATGCAACCTCTTTTCCATTTCCTTAGACAGTCCCAGCTGGTTAAGGATACATACAGACTTGTTTCTATTATGCTTCACCCATCAGTATAAAAATATTTTGGAAGGGGGCACCTGGGTGGCTCAGTCGGTTAAATGTCCAACTTCAGCTCAAGTCATGGTCTCACAGTTCGTGGGTTCCAGCCTCATTCCGGGCTCTGTGCTCACAGCTCAGAGCCTGGAGCCTGCTTCGGATTCTGTGTTTCCCTCTCTCTACCCTTCCCCTGCTCGTGCTCTCTGTCTCTTGAAGATAAATATATGTTAAAAAATTAAAAAAAAAATAATTTGGAAGAAATGAACTATCTTCATCTATTTATCTTGAATGGCACGCACAACTTATTATTTTATCATCAAAAACATAAAACCTAGGGGAAATGCTGATAAAAACTTTTATAAATGTATGTACTAAATATTTTTATAGATACGTATGTTCTACTCTTAAGCCAGGGTCAGGGCAGAATTCTCTTTGGTCTCCCTTCACTTAGAGGAACAAAAAATAAAAGACCAAGAGAGCAGCCTATGATGGAGGATGCATTATAAGCTGATATCTCAATCACTACAATTACACACAGTTCCTAAGTGCAAATGGTACCCATTTCTTGGCAGATTAAAAAGCCAAGTGATGAGAAATACTGCTGAGCTAAACATGCCTGTTTAATAAGCCACTCAAATCAACACTTCTGTTATCCCTTGACACACACACACAAATTGTATCTGTAAGCCTAATAAAATCTCATTTGTTTTACCTGAAGGTCCTATGAACCACCTGGTGCCTCTCTTTACACTTCTATTCTCTATTAAGTTATGCTTGGTAGAAATTAAGGCTTTTATATGATCATTCTTTCTACTAGCTTTCAATTATAATTAGGTCAATGCATGCGTTTGGAGCCAGCAGTCCAATACGAAACTATTAGGAAAAAAATGTTGAAAATACTGAATGGTATTAGTAATTTTAGATGGTAAAATTTAGAGAATAATCAGGTCTCTGATTTTTCTGTAATGACAGCTGCTTGGGAATACTATACAATGCTAAGTTATATTCACAAAACATGTGATTCCAGTTTCAGATTTTGACTAGAAAACGGTACTTCTCTGGTCACTAAATCAATAAACTTTTCAGCATGGCAATATAAAATCTCTCTTTAGCTCTTTTTTTAATGTTTATTTTTAGAGAGAGTGTGCAGAGAGAGAGGGAGACAGAGAATCTGAAGCAGGCTCCACACTGACCACAGAGAGCCTCGAACTCATGAGCCATGAAATCATGACCTGAGCCAAAGTCAGACGCTTAAACAACTGAGCCGCCCAGGCATCCCTCCTTAGCTTAGATTTAAGTTCAATGACATCTCTGCTAAAGAAAAAAAGCCGAATAGGAAAATACAATGAGTATTGTCAAATTAAAAGTACTGTTGCTCCAGACGAATTTAGTGATTAGGAAAAGAACCTTAGAAATTTCTTAAGATAGAAATTTTGTGGCTTTTTATTACTAAATGTTGTTAGGAGAAAATTAGTTGCCAACTATTTGCTGATAAGGCCTTAAATTAGTTCAATTTTAGATACCTTATTAGAAAGCCAAGTTCTTTTTCTTAAGGAAACCAGCCATGCTAAGGAAAATCCACAAAGGGAAAGCTTTGTTAACCAAGCAAAGAAAGGTTGTCCCTATCACAGGCTCAATTACGGTTGCTCTATGGAAAATTGCTCAAGGGTAGCTAGATATGACAAAAATATTTCCAGATCCTGACAACGAATGAGCAGGAAAGGGGGAACGGTCTGTTATCAAGTACTACTGTTCTTTTTGTTTTTTCATTCTGTGTTGTCCTCTCTCATCTGGGATTTTGGACATCCTGTGACCTCTTCTACTCTTCCACAAACCCTTGATAATCAAGAGGAAACTGACACAACTATATAATTACAGGCTCATATTTGGCATCTTTTCTAGTTCCATCTGTCACCGGATCATCTTCTGTAACATCCTTGCCTTACTGCCTTCCAAAATATGAGTTGATCTGCAGGGAGCTCATTGCTTCCCAAGACTGTTCATTTGTGATTTAGATAAAACTAATACATTTCTTCTTTTAAAGCTATTCCCTATGTTAAACTACAATCTTCATCCTTTTATTTTCTTCCCATAGGTTCTAGCTCTGCCGCCTGTTTTCTGCATGATGGCCTTTTTAAAATATGAAAGGCCATGGGGCACCTGGGTGGCTCATTTGGTTAAACATCTGACTTCAGCTCAGGTCATAATCTTGCATTTCTTGAGTTCGAGCCCTGCATCGGGCTCTGTGCTGACAGCTCGGAGCCTGGAGCCTGCTTCAGATTCTGTGTCTCTGTCTCTCTCTGTCCCTCCCCTGCTCGTGCTCTGTCTCTGTCTCTCTCACTCTCAAAAATTAAAATAAAACATTAAAATAAATATATAAAATAAAAAAATATTAAAGGTCAGCTCTCCTATGTCTCTGAGTTATTTTACTTTTCTCCACAACAAAAAGTAACAGTTCTTTTACACCATTTTTCATATAAGACACTGCTTGTTATAACTGAGACACGGTGGTTTCTACCTCAAGGAGGAGAAAGTATGCAAATTTGAGGTGGTGAAAGATCTAAAACTGACCACGGGGAGGTAAGGGTGAATGAGACATCCAGTCAATATGATAATCCTGAAGAAACATTATGTTAAGAACATGTGGTCAAAGATATTCTTAGACAGTTCTTACTGGAATGCATATAGATTTCTTGGTTTTGGGGGGAAAGTATTTAAAAGCAGAGACTGTGGTCAAAACATTTGGCTTCAAAGGCCAGCTCCACAAGAGCACCCATGTGTGATGTTGAGCCAAAACTGAGTATCATTATCTGAAAAGTGGGAAAATAGTAGTTAATTGGAACTTAAATGAAATAATACATGTAAGTTTACTCAATGGTGAGGTTATAGTAGTTCAATAAATATTAGTTTATGCTTTGTATTTTCACTAGAACAAAATTAGTATTTTTTCAGGGAAGAAGAACAGATTAGTTAGTGAAAAAAATCTACTGATTTCATCATTTTGATTGGAAAGAGAACTTAATTCCTACTGTATTAATGAATATGTTCTATGAGTTCCACATGAAAATTGTTGGCTGATAACTGAAGATACTTAACAACTATTAGTATCTTTGGCAAGCCTGGAAAAGAAGCAATTTGAAAACTGAATTCAAATGACTTAGCTGGAGTTCTGATCTCTGATGAGTATAAATATGACTTTGAGGTCATGTCTGTCAAAGATGAGGTCACAAGGTAGTAGTGGCAAAACAAATACTATTTTCCTGGAACAAAATTGTTGGAATGCATTATCAGCAGTGGGTGCTGATGGTTGAAATGTGAGCCTTGTAAGTTTGATCACTGAAATTTCTAGTATCACCTAACTTTAAGTATATGTACGCACATATTTAACGTGTTTCTATTTAATGTATAAATAATATCAAATACATGAAAAACAATATGTATAAACAACCATTAACAGGTTAAAAAAGGAAAGAATAGGAAAAAAAATGAAAGAACTGGGTTTTGGAACTTTTAATATTGACCAAATGGTAGAGCAAATTATAAGCACCTTGTGTTTTATTTTTCTGCTTGCGTTAGATTTTTGGAGTACTGATAAGTGAGTGAAGAATTTAACTTCTAATAACCAAATATTTGTTTCACATCTGTTGTGTACCAGGTACTTTACAATGCGCACTACATAAATCACATCATTTACACTTCCTCAAAATCATGGAATATGATTAAAACTGCCCACGTGACAAATGAGGAACAATGACTTTCAGAATAAGTAATTTTCCCGAGTCTTGGAGCTTGAGTCCTGGCCCGAGTCTCAAATCTGTGCCCTTATCATAGGTTTAGTATAGTTATTTTAATCAGAAGAAGTAATACAGTGGATATTTACATGACCTGAAAAATTGTTCTCAGGTATTCAAGTCCCACTTTTACATCATGTAACAATTTATAGTTTTTAATTTTATGGGAAATATTTGAAACTTGTGATATTTCAAATTTTTATTATACAAAATATTGACATGAATGTCCTTCATAGGTGTTTTCCAAAGAGTTCTAAGTACCTTTCTAGGTCCACCTTAGCTGTCTTTATAGGCTTTTTTGGTGAGGATTCTAAGGAAAATGGCTCTCTTCCTATATGCAAGATATAGAAAATATCTAAAGTGACTTTACCAAGGAGAAAAGGAGACACAATAGAGTGCTTGATAAAGAGCCCTGAATTCCCTGCCTCACTGCAAAGTATCCTTTGTTTTGCCAGACTATGTTGTGTTTTATGTGTCTTTATAGAAAAGACTACTTGAAAAATTGAATTTTGGATCCAGATCTCTGCTCAGTGGGATGAGGCAGACAATCAGTGTTAAGACTTCCTGGGAGATATAGAAATAGCACAAAGTACAGACAAGAAGTTAATTTGGGGTACCAAGGGTATAAAGGATTTTAGTTGCCTCTCTCATAAATAGCGTCTCTTTTCTCACTTTATGTTCTACTTCATTTAAAACCCTGATTATAGTAATATTAGGCAGTATTTTCAATTATCTTTCTATTAGAAGCTCTATAATTACTAAAATTGGAATCATGTGCACTGTTCAACATATCACTCTTGCAGAATGATCTGAGGATGCTGGCTATTTGGAAGGTAAGTGGTTTAATTTACATGGCGGATTTCCAGACTACATAATTACTCTATTATGAAAGGCAGACTAGAAATATTTGGGGTATACACTTTCTAGTTACCAGATGATCACAAGAAACTACATGGCTCTTATTCATTTAACATGTTGGCATTAGAGAAGAAAATCTCTCTCCAACTTAACTGAACTACACGCATGAAATAATTTCAGGCATCAATTCTAGAGGAACTAATAAACAAACATTTTCTGTAGATTTCCTGTGTGCCCGGTACCATGCAATGTGCTTTAACATAAGTCATCCCATTTAATCTTCTCAACAATCACGGGGTGTAACTCAAATGAGGAACAATGACTAACATTAAGTGCAATTTAATCTCAAAAATGGATGTGCGATTTGCCCAATCTGTAATAGGTTCTCAATAATCTCACATTTAAAAGTAAAACACATAAAAAAGTGAGGTAGTTTTGAAGAGACAGAGAAAGAGAGAGACGGTTTTAAGCAATATGTAATCTAGATTCCATGAATTTAATTAATTCATTCAATTGCTATTTTTTGAATAAGAACTTCAAGTCCTTCCTTGGAATACCAGTTACCCTGGAGACTATACCTTATTTACACTTAATACTTTGAGATCAACATCTTTATTTCAGTTTCCTTATCTGGTTTATAGCTCCTATTTTTGGAATTTTTGTTATTGTTTGCCTGCTTTGAGTATTTACTCTTGTTTTTCCATTTGACATTTACAGATTTCCTTGTAAATCCCCTCAGTTGTGTCTGGTTTTCTGTCCCAGCCAAATAAGCAAGTACCCAACAACAAAAGTCCCTAATGTAGGAAGTGTGAATAAGAAAAGGAATTGGGTAAAGACAAACTCTTTGTGATCTGACCCATCTAGCTATGAATGGGAGACCGGAGCTATTTTCATTCGTTTGAGATTGTTGTGTGAAATTCAAACTTTCCCAAAGGAAATTTTTTTTTAATGTTGCCATATTCTACCTCACCTCAACTGTTGATGAATGCATTTGTCCCTGTGAATTCCATGCACACTGATTATGTTTACTGTATAACTTGGGGTGGAAGATCTACCAGATTAGAAGATGGCCATGTGCATTGGGACAAGCATGTAAATAACTGTCTGACCACTGGTCCGTGATGTGAACATGGTGTTCCCTTCTATCATCTTAAACTCCTTGAAGTTATGCATTACACTTCTGCCCACTGCTCATCACAGTGTGAAATAACTTAACTGGAAAAGAGAATCTAGTAGTAATCATCTGGAGATCAGTGGCTTAGCAGTAAAAATGATGTGTAATCTGTTGATAGTGAGTCTGGGTTCCTGAGCTGTGAAGTTAATTTTTTAATAACATTTTTAGTCAAATGGTAACAGAGTTCTCATTTTTGCAGACTCTGTTTCATTTGAAAACAACAGTGAAGCCTTCCGTCAAATCAAATAAATATTGAAAAGGCATTTACTGTGTGTATTTTGGTAGCAGTTACCAAAAATAATAGCTAATATAAATTTAGTACATTATCTTTCAGGTAACATATTAAGAACTTTACATGTATTATCACAGATAAGGAAGCTACTCTTTAGAGAGGTCAGGTAGGTTGCCCAAGGAATATGGCTGGCAAGTGACAGAACCAGTATTTGAACACAGAACAGTTTCTCTTTGGGATCTAGCTTCTTAACAGTTACTCTAATACAGTTTTCCTAAAAAATTACAACCACTGAGGTTGTGTTCTCTGCCTGTAAGCTCACTTTCAGTGAAAGAGATGGCTGGATACAGACATACAGAGCAAGCAAAACACTAATGAAGAAAGCAAATCATAGATGCAAACAAACTATAAAATAAAGCCAAGCAAAGCATAATACAAAAGAGATGAAAGAAGGGATGATTCCTAATAGGAAAGCTATATTCATTCTGCCTTACAGGAGCCAGAAGAAGTTGTTCCACATGCTCCTAGCTCTCCTTTACCTTTCTTTTTTTTTAAATATTTGAGAGAGAGACAGAGAGAGACAAAGTGTGAGCAGGGGAGGGGCAGAGAGAGAGGGAGACACAGAATCCGAAGCGGGTTCCAGGCTCTAAGCTGTCAGTCAGCACAGAGCCCCTGTGGGGCTCGAACTCACGTACCGCAAGATCATGACCTGAGCCGAAACTGGACGCTTAACTGACTGAGCCACCCAGGCGCCCCTCTCCTTTACCTTTTTAAGCTACTCATTTTTCTCCATCTTGTCTGAACCCCTGTCTGTGATAGATGCTGCCGATTATCTTTCGGTATTTGTTTTTCTTTCTAAATAAACAGATATAGTGATGTTTTCTTTTGGCACATGCCTATCTGGAAGAGAAACTAAATTTCAATGTGAATAAATTCTGACTTTTGAAATTTAAATAGAAGTGTATTTCCAACTTACAGAAAGTTTTCTTAATGGGAGTAGTTAGTATGCTCTTTCACTTTCCTCCTTAGCTAGGAAATAGAGCTGGAGAAGTATCTGAGACCATGAAGTGAACTTGGGAGTGGAGGATTCATGTGGGGGAGCGGTGAAATCTACAAAGTCTGACACAATGGATTGCCCTTCTTTCCATTCTGGAAATGCTTCCTGGAATGCATTCTGGAATGCTTACCTCTAAAATTTCACTTAAAAATTATTACCTCGTAATAATAATCAAAATCTTGTACTTCCAGCTTTCTAATACTTATACTAAATCAATTTCAAGCCAATCTACCCTCCTTATTTGGAGTTTATGAAATCAGAGTTTATTAACTTAATATTCTTCCACGCTGGCATGTTAAGTTCCTTATTAGTTCCTCAGATTTATTAAGAACATGGCATCTGGCCCTCATATTTCCCCTCCACCGTAACTCCCATCACCACCATATATAACTGCAATGTTGCTAGACCTATTACCTACACTATGCTTAAACACTACCTACCTATCTATCTTCTCTAGAACTATCCTATAAGAAAGGCTGGGAATAGCAATAAGCACTAGCCATGAACACAACTAGGTCCTAGATCTTGATTTCCTAATACCATTTTCCACTAACAGAAGTAATTATCTATGGATAAATGGCAAAGTTCAGAGCTGATAAAATGAAACTGTTATATCTTTTCGTGCCAGAAAGCAAAGAAGTGCTCAAAGAACAACGAGGGCATGCCAGAAATGCTTTGAAGCCAACTTCAATGGGCTTCCCACTGTTAAATGTCCCTTTGTTAGTATCAAAATATAGTCAATTTTCATTATTCACAGATGCCATATTTGCAAATCTGCCTACTCCCTAAAATTTATTTGTAACCCCCAAATCGATACTCACTACACTTTCACAGCTCTCACAGGAATACAAACAGCAAAAACTTTGTGTTGTTTGATGTACATGTTCCCAGTTGACGTCGAACATAACTCCTCACCTTCCTGTTTGAGCTCTCATACTGTAAAAAACTATCTTCTTCACAGTCCATTTAATGCCATGATTTTCACATGTTATGCTTTTCACTGATGAATACACTGTTTAAAATGGCCCCTAAGCATAGTCCTGAAGTGCTATCTAGTGTTCGTAGGCACAAGAAAGCTGCAAAATGTCTTTAAGTAGAAAATAGTCTGTTAGATAAGTTTCAATAAGGCATGAGTTATAGTACTGTTGGGTGAGTTCAAACTTAATGAGTCAACAAAATATATTAAATAAGTCCCCTTTAAACAAAAACTCACCCACAAGACTACTTATTGATCAGTGAATTAAAATATTCTAACCAGAGGCTCAAAGGAACCTAGCCTTGTGTTTTCCCTAGGAGGAATGCTTGAATATTTGTAATTCATTGTTCATGGCAACTTTATGGAACGTGGAACTACCACAAAGATTGAGAATCAACTGTAAATAAAAACAACAACAGATTGTAACCTATTGAATAAAATAGGAAACCACGAATCCATAAAAATACAATTTATTTAATTAATTAATTGGAAGTCTGATGAAAGAGAGGATATTTCATGGTCTCAGAGTTGTTTGCTACCAGATATTTATTAAATGAAAGTATGTACCACCGGGTAGGGTGCAAGAGAATGTACATGTCTTCTGTAATATTCCCACAAAAGTTGCATATTCTCCATATAATCACGAGGAAACACCAGTCAAGCCCAAAAGTTTCAAGGTTATGACATCAAGGAAAGACTGAACAACTCTTCCACAATAAAGGACACTAAAATGACATGACAACACAAGATTCTGGATTGGGTCGTTTTGCTATATAAAAACAAACAAACAAAAAAACAAAACACTATTGGGACAACTGTCAAAACCTGAGTAGGATCTGGGGATAAGATCGTGGTAACATATCAGTTTCGATCATCTTATTTCTATGCCTGTGTTGTGTTTATGTAGGAGAATCCTATTTTGTAGGAAATAGGAGTGATTAGAGCATTCACTTAGGGTAGCAACTTACCCTAAGATGGTTCAGAAGAAAAAGTGCTTTGCACTGTACTTCCAGTTTCTCTTGAAGCTTGTGATGCTTTCAAAATTAAAGTGTTTTAAAAAAATGGAACTATTAGTTTAAGGAAAAAAAATTATATATGCCATGTATCTTACCACACAAACAAACAAACGATATCATCATTAATTTTTTCTTAAATAGTAAGTCAGGGAGTTTTATTTTCTGATGAATAACACATGATTTTGTAAGGCTAATGTGATCGTGTAAATTAATTTATACCAAATAGCACCATAATGTACCCAGTGGCATGGAGTGGCTTATTGGCCTATGACCCCCACATTATGGGCCATTTCTGGGGCCCTATCCTTTTGCCCTTAACCTTCATTTTTATGTAGTTGGTTCTTTTATTTAAAATACTTTCTTGGTTTTTAAATAAAACTCTCAAAGGGAGTTTTCTATGGAAATTCTGAAATATATTTGTGCCTCATAGAACAAAAGAAATTCTGTGCTTGTGCTTGCCTAATGCAAAGCTCCATATAGCAGTCTGTAGCCTTTTTTCCTCTAATTTGTACCTATGACTCTCAAATTCATAGGCTTACAGATCAAATTTCTTCACCCTCTACCTTCTATATTGGACAAGGCAATATAAATGCTCAGCAGTCAATCTATATGCTTACAGTAGTATCTATCTGCTACTTCTTAGGCATATGGACTTTGTTCCCAGGGGTCACTTGCAAACTAGATCCACATAAATGTAAAAACATTCACATCACCTAGGTTATTATTAGTGTTCCATTTTGAAATAAGAATCCTGTGCTAATTTATTTGAAAATCCTACCGTCCCCAAAACATTTATTCAGCCACATTCCCCAAAGAAATTTTTTTTAGTAACCAGGCGATATAGATGGCATTTGTATCAAATGTAATCATAGAATCTCTGTCAGTTGGGCATCATGATTTAAACTTAAAAAAAAAATGCAGTTGGGCTGATGTTGGTAGTGATACATTTCTCAGGTCTTTTTATTCTTTCACATTCTTCTGTCTAGTGGATTTACTTCTATCCTTTTTTTTTTTTTTTTTTGCTATAGTAATGCAATTTTCAAGGTCCTGAGTTTCTTTCTCATGCACAGTGATTGCTATTCTTATCCCAAAGGATTCTTCAGTGAGATACTATTTGATTTTGATGCTCTTTTTTCCCTGAATCTAATATGTGTGACTATAATATTGTTCATTTTAAAAAGGTTAATAATACAAAAAACTATAATGGCATATATTGAACTCAAAGTAAAAGAATTTTAAAATATCATTGATAGTATAACCACTTCTTGCTATATTCTAAAAGCCTGTATTTAAGTTATGAGAATATAGCTGTGTTTCTCAGTTTAGGCTGCAGTTGAAAATTCCTTTGGGGGTTCCTGCCTAACTCACAGTGTGACCCCTTTTTTCTGAGACTTGTATCCTTGTGATTGTACTTATCATTTATTGAGCCAGGGGGGCAAAACAGACTCAAATTTAGTCAAACTTATTCTTCTCTTATAGTTTTAGAATTGCAATGAAGAAAAAATATGCCAGCCTTGGCTAGACTCATGATTGGGGGAGAAACTTAATAAACATGGTGGGGGGGGGGAACTGTAGATGTGAAAAATTAAACAAAGCAAATTTAGCCTGAAGGAAGCTGATATGCAGTGAGAACCAGACACAGGGGATCAGACACAGAACAGAGAAGAATCTCCTAGATCCCTGATGGATCAGTTGTTCTTAGATTCTATAAGATTCCCAAAAAATTTTTTTCTTTTTTTGGCTAAGCCATTTTGAAAATTTTTAACTATATTTTAAGACACAAGAGATAGAATGCCAAATTATTCACAGCCTTTGAGCTTCAGATCCAATGATGATATCAGACAAGTAACAACTCTATAGAGAAAGATTCAGCTATACCCAAATTCCTGGCCACTCCATCCATAATATTAAGAAAGAGATAGGAATCCAACATTGAAGGACTGTGTGAGGGGAAGGGTATAAGAAAAATGATTTTTACCCAAATCTGCTGAATAGATCCCACAAGTCACAGTATTTCACTGGTAGAGAAAAGCCCATATTTCTATGACTATACATACACACAATAATGAGAACCCACCATACACACACACACACACACACACACACACACACACACACACATATTAATACATATAGCCTATATATTGTATATGTATATATGTATATATAAAAAGAGTATGTATATATAGCCATCATAGAATATGTATGTTTGTATACAGCATATATGTAATCATACATATTCTATAATAACATTGATAACTAGATATTATAACTATTGTGACCATAGTATTTAGCTTATCCCCAATCATATCAGTTTTATGCCAGTGTCTGGCATAATTTCACACAGCATGCCATGAACTCACAAGAGTATCCATTTTGAATGACAAATGTTATGGTCACCCAAATGCACATTCATTTTAAACTGTAAAAACATAATATAGTTAGGTGTAAACTGTTGTGTTGCACATTTAAAACAAAAATAAATTAGTAGTTTAAATCTGTAATAATTCTGTGTAATATGAATTTTATGACCCAAAGTTGTAAGAACTGGAGTCTCTCATATGTTGTATCTTCCAGGTTGCCTCATAATCTCTCCACAATGTTCCATAAAGACTTTTAAAATATAATGAGATAATATATAAAGACATTCATCCAATGGGATACACAAGTTATAGATTATCAATTACAAGTGCTGTGGCATTAGACTAAAAAAAGGAAAGAACCAACAAGGAAGAATAGGCAGAATGATTCCTTGAGCTCACTAAGGTCTAAAAATACTTTGTATTTACATCAGCCAAAGTAGTAAGACCCTAATACAGGGGACATTGGGTAGAGTGCTCAGAGTATAGTAGCATTAAAAGTGAGTCCAGGGGCGCCTGGGTGGCGCAGTCGGTTAAGCGTCCGACTTCAGCCAGGTCACGATCTCGCGGTCCGTGAGTTCGAGCCCCGCGTCAGGCTCTGGGCTGATGGCTCGGAGCCTGGAGCCTGTTTCCAATTCTGTGTCTCCCTCTCTCTCTGCCCCTCCCCCGTTCATGCTCTGTCTCTCTCTGTCCCAAAAATAAATTAAAAAAAAACGTTGAAAAAAAAATTAAAAAAAAAAAAAAAAGTGAGTCCAAATTAACCTTAAAATAAAGGCTCCAATGGACTTTCCCCAACAATCTTCACACCAAGTTTAAAAAGGTCAAACTAATTCCACGTAATTAACTACAATCCAAAACCAGCTCAACAGTATTTAAAGGAATATCTCGACATCCAACACCCAATAATGTATGGCTCCTAACATCTAGTATGTAGTGAAAATCACTAGGCATGTGTAGAAATGGAAAAATATGAATCAAAATAATGAGAAAAACAAATCAATTTAAACAGTCCTACAAATGTCACATATGATAAAATTAACAGATACAGTTATTAAAACATCTATTATACATAAACTTAATATATTTAATAAAGTACTGGGAAATATGAACATGATGAGGAGAGAAATATAAGATTTAAGAGTCCCAAATAGACCTTCTAGAAATGAAAAACATAATAACTAAAGAGAAAATACACTGGATTTGATTTACAGATCAGAGACTTGGAAAGAAAGAAATCAGTTAATTTGAGGACATAGCAAAAGAAATAATCCAAATTTAATATACAAAGGAAAAAAATGAAATATTGAAAAAATGAACAGAGCATCAAAAACATGTGGGAAGTTTCAAGGAACCTAATTGGTGTATAATTGGAGGCACAAAAGAATAATAAATGGGGAAGACAGAAGTATTTGAAAAAATAATGTACAAAATTTGCCAAAAGGATGCAGGTCCAAGAAATTCAAGGCAGAAGACACATTTTCAAAAAATTATATTTTTTATCTTACATTCCCACATTTGATAATATTGTTGTCTATTTCTACATATGCTAGAGATCCCATAATGCCAATTGTTTTTTTAATTAAGCAACAATAAAATATATTTTCCAGCATATTACCATTTCTGACATTTCATTCCTTTGTATGGGTCTAATTGCTCATATAGTATCATTTCCCTTCAGCCCCCAGAAATTAATTTTACATTTTTTAGAGGGTAACTTTGCTAATGAAGAGTTCATAATACGTTCATTTATTTGAAAAAGTCTTTAATTTGCCTTCCTTTTTGAAGACATTGTCTAGGTTGACAAATTTGGTTTCTATTTTGGCACTTTAGAGATGGCCCTCTTATTGTCCTGAAGCTTGTATTGATTTTTCTGATAAATCAAAGTAATTACTTATCAGTGTTTTCCTGCACACAATGTATCTTTTTCTATGACGGTTTTTTAAATTTTCTTTTAATACTTTATTCTCAACAATTTGACTATCTACCTGTGTGTTTCTTAATGTTTATTTGCTTGATATTCCTTACATTTTTTGGTTTGGAAAGTTAACATTTATCATAATATTTGGAAAATTTTTAGCACTATTTCTTCAAAATTTTCCTTCCCCAATTTCTCCTCTATTTTTTGAATTTCAATTGCATATGCTTTTTTCAAATCACTGAGGCTTAGTTCAATTTTATAATTTTTTTTGTCTGCATCAGTTTCTGTTCCCCACTCTTCATGTTTATTGATTTTTTTCCTACTGTATCCAATTTGCTATTAAGCTCATCCATGAAGATTTCAATTCAGATATTGGACTTTTCTGTTCTAGAATTTTAATTTAATTTTCTGTGAATATCTAATTTCTCTGAGATGACCCATCTGTTTGTTCATTATGTCCATTTTTCCTTTATATTATTAAAATATTTAAGATCACTTTTAAAGTTCATTCTTCCTAACACTAACATTTCTCTTATCCTATTTTATTTATTTATTTTTCTTGATTTAGATCATATTTCTTGAGTCTCATTTTACATAGGTCTAGTAATTTTTATTGTATTCTGAACTTTGTGAATGGTACATTGATGGATGTTTGTTGTTTTCTTTTTTAAAGTGTTGAATTTTGTTTAAGTATTGAATTTTGTTAATGAGGGCAGTTAATTTACCAGCAGATCAACTTGTGTTTTAACTTTGTTGAGGGGCACCTGGGTGGCTCAGTCAGTAAAGCATCAACTCTTGATTTCAACTCAGGTCATGATCTCACAGTTTGTGAGATCAAGCCTCATGTAGGGCTCTGTGCTGACAGTGAGGAACCTGCTTGGGATTCTCTCTCTCCCTGTCTCTCCCTCTCTCTCTCTCTCTCTGTCTCAAAATAAATAATCTTTTAAAAAACAAAACAAAAAAACTTTGTTGAGAAGGGGCTGGTGTGCCACACTCTAGAACTAGAGTATTTCTATTCATAATACCTGCCTTTTCAGGAGTCTCGACTGATTGCCAAGGTTTCCCCAACCTGATTGATTAGACCTCTAACATTTTTCAGTACTATGAGATCTCTGAAATTTCTGTTCAGCTAATATTTCACTAGCTCTTCTCTGCCATGCTTTACAAAAATTTTACTTGTATTTATGATCTTAGCATTCATCCAAAGAATTAATGGTACTGCTGTAACAATTTTTGGAGTTCGTTCTCTGTGTTCTTCTCACCTCTATGAGACTGTTCCCACACCAAATTGAGCTCCTTCAGTAGCCCCAAACTCAGCTTTAACTTCTCAGTTCAGTAAGACCACCCTAATGTACTTGGGCTCTACTTTCCTGCACTGTTGTCCAGAAAGTGCATCCAGGGGAAAATCCTGGGAAGTCATGAAGATTACCCTGTTCTTTTTTTCTTTTTCTTTTTTTAAGTAGGCTTCATGCCCAGCATGGAGCCCGATGTGGGGCTTGAACTCACAACCCCTGAAATCAAGACCTGAACTGAGATCAAGAGTTGGACGCTTAACTGACTGAGCAACCCAGGCATCCCAAAGATCACCCTTTCCTTAGGAATCATAGTTCTCCACTATGTAGAGTAAAATGCCTGAAACAAGCTTCATATAGTTTGTCCAGCTTTTTATAGCTCTTTATGTCAGGAGGGCTAGACCAATATTCATTATTCCAGCATGGCAGAACAGAAGTCCACCTTAAAACAATTTTAAATCATAGGGTAGATGGTTTATTTTCTTTTCACTCCCAAAGTGAATTGCAGCTTAATCTCCACAATGAGAGTGATTGTTACTTTTATCAAGCAAAGAAGATTTAAAAGAAACTTCAAAGAAGATTTTGGAAGTCTTACATTCTACTTTATCTTCAATCTCTCTACAACTGCTAATGCTGATGTTAACTCCAGTTGGAGAATTTGGCTTTTCCAAATCTCCAAGCTCTAAATCAAGAGCCCTCAGTCAATGTGAATTTCAGGCTGTAGATGGAAAACACTGCTGTCAGATATGCTGAATTGTCTTCTCTTTTCACTTTCAGATAGATCTTACTTCAAAGAAAGCTTTTATCATGTAATTCTAAGACCTACAGGAAGTACAGTCTTGAGTTATGTTAGATCAGAGTTCTGGCTCTGTGATTCTCTTGGTTTCATTCTTCTTCTGTGTATTAATTTCATTGCCTAGTTAACTTCCTTCATGATGGCAACATGACAGCAATATTTCTAACCTTTACATCTATACATCACACCACATTAGGAGAAGGCAATTTGTGTAACAGAATTTCCATGAAAAGTCTTGACATGGAACCCAATGATTGGCTTAATCTAGTTCCCATGTTCCATCATTAGCCCAGATAAATTCCCAAAGGAGGCTGAGTGCTCTGGAAAAGAGAGTAGCAGCTGAATTCTTGGGGGGGAATCATCATGTTTATTACAGTTGTAGTCTGATTTTATTTGTTTTATGTTGTATCACAAGCAATTTTTTAATCTTTAAAATTTTTTGTTAACATCATTTGATACAATAGACTATACTTCACAGATTCCTATAATGTTTTGAAAACTGAATTATTTTCTTGAAATTTCAATGCGTAAGAATATCTTCCAAAGGATCTTAAAATAATTCCTGGGAATAACTTGTTTCAGAGGATTTTTTTTTAATTCTGACCATGTCACTATGAAACAGGTTAAAGAAGATATCATTAACTTACCCACAATTTAAAAATAAAATAATTATGTCATAATATGCTTAAATGGCTAGGCCAAATTCATAGAGAGACTAAATCAGTACAATGTCAGTTATCACACCAAAATTTTACTCATCGGACTATACCAAATTTAAACATTCATGTTTTAGAAAAGATAAAATCATAATTTCAGTCAACTTAGTCAAGTTTCAAATAAAGAATTTCAACTTTTTTCAAACTGTTGAAGGCAAGATATTAATCAGTCAAAGGGTATACAATGGAACTTCATTTGTGAAGGTTAATTTATAGCACATTTTAAAGATATAAAATCCTTTGTCCTACTGTGCTGTTAATCATGATCTATAAATTATTATGTTCTATCAGATATGCATCACTCATTTCTCAGAAATTCTTTCTGTATCACTAATTTGATACTCAGTCCTTCATCCCTCCCTGTCCTCTTTACTCGCTCCTTCCATTCTCTTCTTCCTCCCCACCCACACCTATTAACTCTGCCTCAAAGACATAAAAAGGTAAGATGGAAAGATACGAGCACCAACAATTCATAAAACCCTACCACTATACCAAATAATACTGTATTACTTGTAATCCCAACTATATTCATTCTATTTTTTGCCAGGACATTGCACAACATACTGTACTACTCTACCTCAGTTATATAAATATGTCCTACATAGGTCTCATCCCCAAATCCCCATATTTATTCCTAAGAGTCAAAAATAAATCGGTTATGTGGAGTACTTAGCACAATATATGCACAATAAATACGAACTATCTTTATTAAGTGATATAAAAAAGTACATATATGTTTATTAAATTATATCTGAAGCAGTTCTTAAAATCTAGAATAAAAATTCCAACCCAAAACTCACCTAGTGAAAAGCTATACTGCTTCCTGGTCTTAGGTGTTCTTTGGTTAGCAGATGGCACTATTTTTCATAGAAAATTAGCTTTTCTACTATTTTCCTCAGGAATCTGGGCTATCCCTGTCTAGAAATTTCAGGGGGAAAAAAAATCCAGTGGGGTCTATGACTGAAGCTGTAAGGAATACAATAGGGGAAGCTGAAATGTGTACGAGAAAGAGATTTGGCGATTAGAAGAGCCTGAAAATTAGTATTACTAAGCTATAAGCATTTTAAAAGAATAAGATTCTACTGGTCTTTTGAGCTGCTTGATTCATCCCATTACTTTATTCAAAAAAAAAATAAGAACAGCTGAAAATTGCACAAGATGGAATGTTTTGCATGAGGCCAAAGACTTTGTAACCTTAAGTAAGATTAAAGAGCTTTTCTCTAGAGGATCAACTTAGACATACCCTGAAGTGTTTTCCTGGTCCTCTGACCTGAGACAGAGCTCTCTAGCTCAGCCTCCTACTGAGCTAGCTGGTTACCACCCCCTCACTGTGGGGCAGAATTAATTAGTGTCTCTGAAACTTTTCCAAGCTACTGTCCAAAGGACATACATAACAGTGGCCCCTCAAGCATAATCATCCTGTCAACCTTTTACCACCCCATGGCCCATTTACACGGCTGCTGTTTTAACACTTATAGTCCTGCAGTAAATTTAGCACAGCAACATGCAAAGTGTTATTATTCTCCAGAGAGAGCATATGTAATATTTTCCTTTGCAGATTAGCAGCACTAAATGTACTCTTTCCTTCTTGCTATTCAGGACAGCCTTGTATTTTGGCATGCAACCTTAATAGAAATGTTTTCCTAAGCATCCGAAACACAAACAGCATCAGAACAATTTCCAGGCAGGGCACCAAATGAGTGCCTGTCGGAATAGGGGATCACGAGCTGTAAAGGGATTGAAGACAACTGTATGCACACCATCCATCATGTTTCTGTCTGAGGCAAAGAGTGAGGAGAGTTTGTCGCCTCTGCTGCTCCTGGGAGTGCAGAGCCTATCAATCTAGCCATTTCAGCAATGTCCGATATGCCTTTCACTCCACTCGCTTGGTAGATCTGGAGCCTTTCTGCAGACGATCCCTGCCCTTCCATCTGCTTTGGCATCTGTGCTAAGGGTAGGAGCAAAGCTTCACAGCTGTGGTTTCCCTTGCTCAAGCCTCCAGGACCAACTCTGCAGATGCTCTAAGCACATTATAATTGGGATATTCTTTCAACCGCTGCTCACGTACTCCTTTTGAGTAATGCAGAGAAGAGAATAAAACCCATCAGAAGTAATCCTGAAAAGGGAGGATTCTCCTCTTTATATAAAGAGCCACAGCAAATTACCAAGGCAAACAACTTACCAAGATTTCTGCTAAGGATAATTCAAATAACCAATGATCTTTTATGGAAGGGGTAGGAAAAAACACTCTATGGTACTAAAAATTAAGAAAAAAAAAGCAGAGCAACTGAGTTTGGAAATTTTTGATTCTATAATCTGTTGTGTATGTTGTATATGTGTGTGTATTTATGGAAATAACACATGCTTATTTGGAAACTTGGGAAAGTATGGATAATTATTTAGAATATGGATTGAGAAATTATAGCCTGTGGGACAAATCCAGCCCATTGTCTATTTTTATTTTTATCTTATTTTTTAATTTACATTCAAGTTAGTTAGCATATAGTGCAATAATGATTTCAGGAATAGAATCCAGTGATTCATCCCCTATGTATAACACCCAGTGCTCATCCAAAGCGTCTTCCTTAATGTCCCTTACCCATTTAGTCCATCCCCCACCCACAGCCCCTCCAGCAACCCTCAGTTTGTTCTCCATATTTAAGAGTCTCTTATGTTTTGTCCCCTCCCTATTTTATATTATTTTTGCTTCCCTTCCCTTATGTTTACTGTTTTGTATCTTAAATTCCACATATGAGTGAAGTCATATGATATTTGTCTTTCTCTAATTTCGCTTAGCATAACACACTCTAGTTCCATCCACATTGTTGCAAATGGCAACATTTCATTCTTTTTGATTGCCAAGTAATACTCCATTGTATCTATATACCACAGCCTCTTTATCCATTCATCTGTCAATAGGCATTGGTGCTCTTTCCATACTTTGGTTATGTCAATAACACTGCTATAAACATTGGGGTGCATGTGCCCCTTTGAAACAGCACTCCTGTATCCTTTGGATAAATACCTAGCAGTGCAATTGCTCCGTGGTAGGGTAGCTCTATTTTTAGCTTTTTGAGGAACCTCCATACTGTTTTCCAGAGTGGCTGCACCAGTTTGCATTCCCGCCAGCAGTGCAAAAGGGATCCTCTTTCTCTGTATCCTCACCCAACACCTGTTGTTGCCTGAGTTGTTAATTTTAGCCATTCTGACTGGTATGAGGTGGTATCTCATCATAGTTTTGAGGATGAGTGATGTTGAGCATCTTTTCAGGTGTCTGTTAGCTATCGGATGTATTCTTTGGAAATGTGTCTATTCATGTCTTTTGCCCATTTCTTCATTGTATTATTTGTTTTTCGGGTGTTGAGTTTGATAAGTTCTTTGTAGATTTTGGATACTAACCCTTTTTCTGATATGTCATTTGCAAATATCTTCTCCCATTCCATCGGTTGCCTTTTAGTTTTGCTGATTGTTTCCTTCACTGTGCAGAAGCTTTTTATCTTGATAAAGTCCCAATAGTACATTTTTGCTCATGTTCCCCTTGCCTCCAGAGACACGGTGAGTAAAAAGTTGCTGCAGCCTAGGTCAAAGAGGTTTTTGCCTGCTTTCTCCTCGAGGATTTTAATGGCTTCCTGTCTTAATGTTTAGGACTTTCATCCATTTCGAGTTTGTGGTCCAGGTTCATTTTTCTGCATGTCACTGTCCATTGGCTGAAGAGATTGTCTTTATTTCATTGGATATTCTTTCCTGCTTTGCCAAAGATTAGTTGGCCGTATGTTTGTGGGTCCATTTCTGGGTTCTCTATTCTGTTCCATTGCTCTAAGTGTCTGTTTTTGTGCCAGTACCATACTGTCTTGATGATTACAGCTTTGTAATACATCTTGAAGTGCGGGATTGTGAGGCCTCCAGCTTTGGTTTTCTTTTTTATGATTGCTTTGGCTATTTCGGGGTCTTTTCTGGTTCCATACAAATTTTAGGATTGTTTGTTCTAGCTCTGTGAAGAATGTTGGTGTTATATTGATAGGGATTGCAGTGAATATGTAGATTGCTTTGGGTAGTATCCACATTTTAACAATATTCATTCTTCCAATCCATGAGCAAGAATATTTTTCCATTTTTTTGTGTGTCTTCTTCAATTTCTTTCATAGGTTTTCTATAGTTTTTAGTGTATACATTTTTCACCTCTTTGTTTAGGTTTGTTCCTAGGCACTTTATGGTTTTTGTGCAATTGTAAATGGGATTGATTCCTTGATTTCTCTTTCTTGATGCTTCATTATTGGTTTTTAGAAATGCAACCTATTTCTGTGCATAGATTTTATGTCCTGCAACTTTGCTGAATTCGTGGATCAGTTCTAGCAGTTTTTTGGTGGAATCTTTTGGATTTTTCACATAGAGTATCATGTCATCTGCGAAGAGTGAAAGTTTGACTTCCTCCTTGACAATTTGGATGCCCTTTATTCCTTTGTGTTGTCTGATTGCTGAGGCTAGGACTTCCAATACTATGTTGAATAACAGCCTATTGCCTACTTTTATGAGTTGAATTTTATTGGAATACAATCAAGCCCATTTATTTACTTACTGTCTATGTCTGATTTCATGCTACAGCTAGAGGATTGCCCAGTTGTGATAGAGACAAGATGGCCAGGAAAGCCTAAAATATTTATTATCTAGCATTTTAGAAGAAAACAAAAATAATTCATAATCTTATAACTCAAACATAACCACAGTTATGCTTTTACATAATGATCTCTCCTCTTTAGGCCCTTAAGGTAAAGAAATATACCGTTCTCTGAATTGCACTTTAAATCTTCTTTAAGAGAAAGAACTAGTCAGATCCAAAGCAACATATCCATGTTTCCTAGTGAATGAAAAAAACAGATCCATGTTTCCTAGTGAATGAAAAAGCCAGCAAATAGCAGCAAATCAATCTTTCTTCTTCACATGGGCACCCTCCTTTCTGCTGCTTCCTATCTTCCCTAGAGACTGGCCAACGGTGAAGTCTGCATTCGAGCTGAGGCGGGGAAAGAAAGCTTTTTAGGCTTTCAGCCTAAGTAGTTTGCTTTGGCCTAGGTTAACAAAGAACACTTTATCTTGGAGTTTTGGACCCAAACCTAATGTCACAGTTAAAATTCAAAGTATGAACTCAGCGATGCATAAACACACACAAGTTTTATTTTTTTCTAATATGTAACATCGATTTTTTTTCAAAGATCACCCACACCCCCACAACACATGCATCTTACAGTTAGCAATTGGTAATATGTCAGTCCCACTAATTTCGGTATTTTTGTAAGTCATGTTCGAGTTTTCATCATGAAAAGACTGCAAACATCTGTGGTGAATCACTGCAGAGATGAGCACGGGATGGAGGGGAGAGATCTATTCCTTCTAACTTCCTTTTCTCCTTCCTTGCACTCGCTTGTGTTGATAAGGGGAGAGCAAAGTGTGACATTCACCACACATTCTTGGTGGGGAAATTATGCTTTGTGTCTGTCTCTTCTGGCTCCTGATGCTAGTCCAACTCACAATCGTGTCTACAGAGTCAGTACGGGCATGTGGGGAAACCCTGTCTAGATACATAAGACCCAGCTCTACACAGCTCCCATGATTTCAGGGGTCTGTGTGAGAGACTCAAATGACACTTCCGTCTGTTCCCTACTCCAACTGGCAGCCACATATACGCATTCTTCTAATGAAAATGCCTATCTGCTGCTCACTAAAGCGGCCTCTGATAAGCCAATGAAACTTCATCTCCTCTCTATGGTCCCATTTGAAGGTAGACATGGATTCATAGGATCCTTTTCCCTGACTCAGAGGAGTTATATGGGATGAGGGAGAAGGCAGGTAGAGAAGGGGCTTTTTTTCCCCCACTTCTCATATGCTACACCCCTACAATATCCTTCTGGCATTTTCTCTCTATGCTTGGATTTTTGAAATGTTACTAAGTTACCCTGAATAAAAACTCTGTGTAAATACTATGGAGTGGCTTGTTTTGCATTTCGGTCCCCAAGTGCCTTCTCAGTTAGGGGGATACTTTCCTGTCCCTCCTCCACCTTCTAACACCAGAGTTCCACTGCAATGCTCTGCAAACTCTGTGTTGGGCTGTCTACCATTTCTATCTCCAAATCCCCAACACCTAAAGATTAATACTCTCCACATCACAGATACGTCAGCAATGGACATAATCCTCCATATTTTATATACTATCCTTGTAACGATTCCCAAAAGCGAATCTTCAATTTCAAACTTACTCCTTTGAATTTGGTAAAGCACAACATCTCTTTCACCGTAAGTTATAAGCTATTTTAACAGCAATCTCTGAAATCGTTGGTAATACAAGGGAAAATAAAAGGGTCTCTATTGATTACTTGCATCCTCACGTTATTCTAGCTGATAATAAAATTACGCTTCTCTTTTCTTTGCTATGTTCCAGGTATGAATATTGCGGAACCTAGAAAGGAGTGCTGAGTCAAGAAAGCACTAGGGTTACAAATTCTACCATATCTCCTGAAATTTCTCAAGTTGTAAAACAGGAAACTCCTTTTAGCCAAACTCTTACTTGATCAATGTTCATTCCAATGTCATTATATTTGTTCTTCTGAGATTTTTTTTTTCAAACTCTAAATGAAGGCACAATTTGAAGGCTCAGTAGGAGAGAGAAGTAGATACAATCTACTTGGAATTCAGTGGTTAGTGTTGTTATATGAGTACTATCATAAGAGATTATTTAGGCTATTAAATTTGTTGCTTTTAAAGGACCTACACTAGACAGAGACTCGATGTAAAAGAAAGACTGATAGTTCTGACTTCTAAATCATAAAGTTTCAGTCTTCCATTCAAAATCTGGACATACAAAAATCTGCAAATCTTTCTAGAAAATAAGAGTGTGTTGAATGCATGTTTCTATATTGACAGCTTGATGAGAAGATATTGGTTCTTTGAAATGTATTCATAGCTAACGAAAGATCATCAGCACATAGAATTGTCAGATACCTTATTACAATTCATTGTGCCAACATAGCATCAGGGTAGAACTGAGTAAAAGAAAAGCTTCCCCATTTGCCATATCCTTAGTTACTGTCATTCTTTTGCAGTTCCTTGTTTCTGCTATACAGGAATCTATTGTAGAGAAGGAGGTCTTTTTCAGAGATGGAAACTCATAGACAAGTAATAGGCTCCACATAACCTCTGTTTGAAAGGATGAAAAGGACTAAATATGGTTTTTTGTGAATATTTCACTTTGTACAACTCATAAAGACATCATTTCGGTTGTCTTTCTGATTAAAAAAATTAAGTAGAGCATATAATAGATGTTGATTATGGCATCAGAGAATGAGGTTTTTAAAAATCCATTGAAGAAATTCAAAAGATCATGAAACCAATAAAATAAGATTGCGCTTCATTTAATATCTATGATGAGAAGGAGCATTTACTGAGCATTTGCTTCCCAGTTCTATTTGAAGTATTAGTTTTATTAAATCAGTGTACTGTCATATTAATATGTTAATCTGTAATATATATTAATATTAAATTATGAGATGATAGATGTGTTAACTAACCTTATGATAACCATTTTGCAATATATACAAGTACCAAATCATTATTCTGTATACCATAAACATACACAATGTTATATGTTAATTATATCTTAATAAATCTAGAAGAAAAAGAAAAACTAACTGACTCATCCAGTTGTGTACCTTCTAAGTACTGGAATTTAATTCAAACTCTGGTTGCTCTAGTACCCATCAATTTCTTACAGATTTGATTTGTTAGTATATGTATTCAATGAACAGATATTTATTAACTAGATGATGAGATACAAAGCAAAATTATACATGACTCTTATCCTCAAGGAGTATACAATCTAATAAGATAAGATGCCCACAGAAGGTAGTAAGCTTTACACCTCTTTGCATTCCCAACACATAGCATATAATACCTGACACTAAGCAGATGCTCAAAAGTGGATGTTATACTGGACATGGCAGCATGCTCTTATCAGAAGTATGAATATACAATGGACTATCACTCAGCCATAAGAGAGAATGAGATCTTGCCATTTGCAACAATATGGATAAACCTGGAAGGTATTATGCTGGGTAAAATAAGTCAGACAGAAAAAGACAAGTACCATGTGATTTCACTTATACATGGAATCTAAAAAATAAAACAAATGAGCAAATAGGCAAAAAGCAGAATCAGACCTCTAACTACAGAGAACAAATCAGTGTTTTGAGAAGAGGGAGGAGTGGCGGTGGGGAGGGGGGGCAGCAAGCGTGGGTATGCAAAATAGGTGAAGGAGGCTAAGAAGTACAAACCTCCAGTTATAAAATAAATAACTCACAGCAATGAAAATCGCAGCACAGGGAATATAGTCAATAATACCATAATAACTTTGTATGGTAACAGATGGTGACTGCATTTACCATGGTGAGCACTGAGTAATGTACAGAATTGTCAAATCACTATGCTATACACCTGAAACTAATATAATATTGAAGGTCAACTATGCTTCAATAAGAAAAGAAAGAAAGAAAGAAAGAAAGAAAGAAAGAAAGAAAGAAAGAAAGAAAGAAAGAAAGAAAGAAAGAGAAAGAAAGAAAGAAAGAAAGAAAGAGAAAGAAAGAAAGAAAGTTTGAAAACAGGGATTTCTAAATCAGATGTGGGGGTCAAGGGAGATTTCCAGAGGCAATGATGTCTATGTTAAGAAGATGTGTAAGGGCCATCCAGGCAGCATGCTGTCTGCTATCTGTGATCTTTGTTGCTCAAATCCATATACTCCAAAATATTGTTCCTTAGGAAATTTGTATTCCTTTTGAGGGACTGTCTCATGTGGCTCATACTGGTCATTACTTATTATATGACAATCATAACAAGGTATCCAATTAAGACTTTTCTTTTTTTTTCCTTTTTTTTTTTAATGTTTATTTATTTCTGAGACAGAGAGAGACAGAGCATGAGTGGGGGAGGGGCAGAGAGAGAGGGAGACACAGAATCCGAAGCAGGCTCCACGCTCTGAGCTGTCAGCACAGAGCCTGACGCGGGGCTCAAACTCACAGACCACGAGATCATGACCTGAGCCGAAGTCCGAGGCTTAACCCACTGAGCCACGCAGGTGCCTCAAGACTTTTCTAACTGAGGGGACGCCTGCATGGCTTTGTTGGTTAAGCGTTCAACTCTCAATTTGGCCTCAGATCATGATCTCACAGTTTGTGAGTTCGAGTCCCGCTCTGATAGCACAGAGCCTGCTTGGGATTGTCTCTCTCCCCCTTTATCTGCCTCTCCCCTGCTCTCTCTCTCTCTCTCTCTCTCTTTCTCTCTCAAAATAAATAAATAAACATTACAAGAAATTAAAGACTTTTCTGAGAAGAAAGAACATGGATTCTCACGGGACAAATATTCTTATTCCCTCTTTGAAATCTCAGAGCGTTCCTCATCTATTGTGATAGGCAGGCACCTAGCAAAGAGCACCTTGTGCTATTACCCTGGTTTTAGGGATAAGTGTAGTTTACTCACTCCAGCTGTAAACATGACTCTTTTCTTATACTAATAAAACATAAGCTTTCTGAGGCCATTGTCTTACTTATTTTTGTGTAGCCTCCAGAAATGAGATGAAGTTAGCAACCAATGAAATACTTCTATCAGCTCTACGACCCTGAAGGGTAGCACACACCTCTATAACCAGCATGCATTAGTAAACATTTTTGGTGAGAATGATAACTGTCTAGTATTTTCCTAAAGTGTCATCACATTTAAAATTTTTTGCCTGTTAGGTTTTCAGGCTACAATTTTGAAAACTGCTTTCTATATTATACGGAGGAATGTCTCCCCTCATTTAATACATGTCCAATTGATAGGCACACTCTTACAGAATAATCGTTCTCCCCTTCCCATTAAGTGATATCAGGAAATGATTTTTAAAACCTGGTTTAGTCTTTTCCTGAACAACAAATTCACCATGTTGCCGAAATTATGATTTATTAAAGTGAAAATGAAATATCTCATGCACCACAGCATAATGGATCTTGGTGCTGCTGTTAGTAGTGTTCTTGTCTTATTTCACGCACAGTCTGGCACTTTACCATTATTAGTTAAATAGCTGGAATAATGTATGTAACAAAACAGAGACCACACTCCCAATATTATTGAAATGTGTGTAATTAATCAGTAAACATCTGGGACACTGGCAAAATGTTAGGTCTGACAAAGAAATACAGTTTCATTTGTTTCTGAAAAAAAACATGTTTGTGGAATTGAGAAAACATCTAATAAACAAGGACAAATCAAGCTGAAGATGTTGTGGCAATCCTGGATGTTAGGCCCAGAAAGTACCCGAAGATGAAAATACACTATTTCATCTTTGCTTTTATCCTCCTATATTTTGTCTATTAATATGCATTTGTTATACGCACAGTCAAGAGCAGCTGAAAAGAATTCTATGAACTCACTTTTATTAAACCATTGTTTCATAACAATTTTTATAGGACTTTTTCATTAAAGCTTTTGAATTGCAGTAAAGTAAACAGACGAGAGAAGAAAAAATATTTACAAATATACCAAAAATAATAAAATTGAAGACAGACTTCATTAGCAGAACACTCGTCTTTGGAGGCACAAATAAAATGGGAGACAGAGCCTCAAGCATGGTAGAGGAAGAAGGAGGGCTCACCCCTTCTCACTCCAGCAGCCCTCTAGCCATCTCCTACTTTTTTCAGAATAATCCTTCTCCATGCTTAAAAGGGACAAGGTGGAAGTTCTACCAGTCAGCTTGCTGCTGAAGCCCATGAATGTGGTCTCCCTTTAAACACGGCTGAAGTCTTACCCATGCCTAAGAGGGTTGTCTTGGTCAGAAATCATTGGTTGCATTGAAGAGAAACACAGTCACATAAGCTAAGTACAATGGGGGAGAAGGGGATGTGGTTGGGCAATTGCAGGAAAATCTCAATAAACCTCAGGAAGAAGGAGAGAACTAGAAATGCAAAGTTATCCAGAACCAAAGCAACAACTCTCTGGAGCTGCATGCCCTTGTCTTTCTCTTCTCTCCTCTCTCCACCTCCCTTCCTTTTCCTTCCCCTCCCCTCCCTTCCCTTTCCTTCCCTTCCTTTCCCTTCCCTTCCCTTCCCTTCCCTTCCCTTCCCTTCCCTTCCCTTCCCTTCCACTTTTCTCTAGATATGTCTGCTTTGTTCTTTTCCCCTACAGACCACCTTCTTCTGATATCTTTCTTGAGACACCATTGACTGTGTCAACCCCAGCTCATTCAAGTCCCCTAAAAAGAATAAGCAGAGTAAACTGTGCCTCAGACCCAAATTCCTGGGAAAGATAAGCTAATTGGCTTCTTGCAAACCAAAGGGTAATCTGCTGGATTAGCTGTGGTCAAGGACTAAATCATTTAGTACCAGTGTTGTCCCTCCTAGGGGCTATCAGGGGAATCTGAGATGGGCTAAATTTGACCTAGTTTCAACTGTATATTGTAGGTACACATTCTGCCTTTGCCAGGGCCTCCATAAACTCAGCTCCAAGGGGACCAGAATCTTACCCAACTCCATCTGTGCACACAGATTAAGATGTTAGATCTAGCTTTGTTCCCAGAGAATTGATGGACTCAAGTTCTACTACTTATTGTGACAAAAAAAAAAAAAAAAAAAAAAAATCCTGTTTCCTGAAAACACTCTATTGAATAAGTTTGATTTTGACATCTTTTAGCATGAGATTGGAGCAATTCCTGTATCAGTAAATATCTGGAATACAGGCTTTAATTTCTGTTGCCTGCCTTATTTTACCCACGATGCCCATTCCCTCAAATAACTCTATGAAAAACAACACAATTCAAAATGAAACTCCAGGGGCACCTGGGTGGCTCATTCAGTTGAGCGTCTGACTTTGGCTCAGAACATGACCTCACGGTTTGTGAGTTCAAGCCCCACCTTGGGCTCTCTGATGTCAGTGTGGAGCCTGCTTTGGCTCCTCTGTCCCCCTCTGTCTCTCTCAAAAAATAAATAAACCTTTGAAAAAAAATAATAAAACTCCAAATAATCTGAAATCAAGGATTATCACCACTTTTCACATTATCAATTCTACAAAATTTCTTAAGAATTACTGTATCTGTTCCCCTTCTTTTTCTCCCTCCCTTTTCATTCTGTTCTCTACCTTCCCTCCCCTTCCTGAACAATTTAGTCCAAAAGCCATTTGGTAGAACCCCACAAGGCCAGTATTCACATGGTCGGAGGGAAGTAACAGCAGCCTGGCATTGTGTGCTGGAACTCCAGAGGGATGACTATGACATCTGTGCAAGAAAATGGCCCAGAACCAAGAAGAGAAACTAGGGCATCCATGCAGGAGGGCATCCGAAGATGGGGTGTCTGAGCCCACGCAGGATGACATTATCCACTCAAGAGACAGTGGTGAAAATGGCCTGGCATTCAAGTCCCAAATGAGGTGAAGAGAGGGCACATTCAAGTGGAGAGGTGCTGAAGGGATCTGGTGCAGGGTATCAAAGCCTAAGCGGGGTAAGGAGGGCATTGAGATAAATGCATGGTGAGGTAGACAATGCAATGACAATGGCAGCTTGGATAAATACTTGAATATGTGACCAAAATGAAGAACGTATCAAGTAAGTACACTGAAGATAAGAGGAACCAATTTTCTCACTGTCAACAAAGAGAGAAATTAGAAAAAACCCTGTGGTGTTGGATTTCAATTGCAAATACTAGAGTTACCACATGGGTTAAAATATACAGAAAGATATATAGAAATGTACATAGATACATAAATACATTTATAGTTAGGTATATAAAAGCTGTAAGTGTAGATGTAATATTCTCTAGTTCTGGCTATTGAGAGAGCTGAACAGCAATACCTCCCCAAAAAGAAGCATACCTACTTCCCAGATCTTCGTTTCTGAAAACCATTCTACGTAATAAGAAATCATGGATGCCTGGAAAAAACAGTTGATCTCAGGATGGGAACAGGCAAATATAAGATTACTCTGAAATATCATTTTTGTGCTAGAAAGTAAGGAAGTATTCAAAGAATGATGAGGACAAGTCAAAAGGAAGGAGAACCTAGATTGAAGATGCTCCTACTAAACCAATCTGGGACAATTTGAGCATCAAAGCAAAGGACATTTATAAATTATAAGCCACTGGATGAAATAGTATTTCATGAAACCCATAGTGATATAAAACATAAATGAATACATTGAAATTTTGATGAGGACCAGAAGCTTATATAGCCTCAAAGTAATTCTTCACAAAATACCTAATAAGTATAATGAGTATATTTACAAAAGGCAAATGAGTATATTTATAGTGGAAAAGTCTTTCAGATCCCACCTTGATCTAGTAATCAAATGAATACCACATAAAATGGGACAAATAAAAAATGTGTTCCACATGATGGGACGAGAAGGGTATAGCATTATTTCTATGATATTCTTGCCGAAGACACATGTTCTGAATCTCATTCATGAGGATATATCATAAATCCAAATTGAGACATATTCTACAATACAATTGACCGATAATCTTCAAAGTCTGCAAGATCATGAAAATTAAGGAAAGTCTGAGAAAGTGTTCCACATCTGAAGACACTAAATATCAGGACAACTAAACACCATAAGTGTTTTTGTTTTGTTTTGTTTTGTTTTGTTATAAAGAACTTTATTGGCACAACAGGTAAAACTTGAATAGGAGATTAGATTGCAATAATAAATACAGGTATTTCCTTGATTTTGGTCATTGTATTTTGGTTATATAGAAAAGGATCTATTGGAAAACATGAATATCTTTAAGCTCCAGCACTGTCCAGGTCCAGGGAGCAGGAAATCAGAGACAGGCAACAGAAACAAAATGCATATAGTGATTAAGTATTTGTATTTAAAGTTTTAAGTTTAAATAACCTAGTGTAGAAATTAAAATTCTTCACAATTAATAAAAGAAAATGTATTGAGTACTTTTTGTGAAGACACCATAATATATTTATTATACGTTATCTTAATTTAAAAAAGAAAACAGCTAAGAAAGAATCATGTTTTTCTTTATTTCGAACATGAAAAAAATTGTGCCAAAGAACAGAATCTATTTGCCTAGATTACATCACGTATGCTTGTTAAGGCCAATACTATAGTAAATGTTTAGCCACTGGCTCCCCAAAAGGGGGTAAACTCTGCTTTGTAGCATTTGCCAAATTCTGTGTTGTAAACCAAAGCTGATTTCAAGCTACCATCAAACGTGGTCTCTGAGTGCGGTGTTAGGAAGAGATGTACCCAAGCTCTTCTTGCAAGCCAATACAAGCCAGCTTTCAGGACAGCACTAGTTAAAGCTAAGATCTGAAAACAGACAACTGAAGTCCAGAGCCTATTATATCAGAATGCCTGTGTTTAAATCTTCATATAAAGGTTGTACGAACAAAGGAGTATGCATACCTGTCTACGCATAGGGGCCAGACGTCCACAAACGTCTGTCTAAATGAATGACAGACCCCTTACCCCAATAAAGAAATGACAGAAAATCCTCAAGTAAATAAATAGGTCTTCATATAAAGAAAAAAAAAACATGTTAATATAAAGCAGGGACATATTTTCTAAAAAAGGATTAAGGACATATTCCTAAGACAACATAAAAAGAGGATCAAAATAGACCAGAATACTTGGCTAGAGATTTCACCAATTATTAGTGAAAAAAAAATAAAAATAATAATACGAATACATAGATGTTGGTAAATAAAAATGAGATAGTGCATTGTTATATGTTATACATTATAGATTATATTAAATTACATGTTGCATATATAATATATAATAGACATGAAGTTGTTTGACATATCGCCCATCCAACCTATGATGGTCATTTTAATTTTTTTTAACATTTATTTATTTTTTAGAAACAGAGAAAGACAGAGCATGAGGAGGGAAGGGGCAGAGAGAGGAGACAAAGAATCCGAAGCAGGCTCCAGGCTTTGAGCTGTCAGCACAGAGCCTGATGCAGGGCCTGAACCCATGGACCGTGAGATCATGACCCAAGCCAAAGTCAGACACATAATCAACTAAGCCACCCAGGTGCCCCTATGATGGTCACTTTATGTATCAACTTGACTAGGACGATTCTGGATGTTTCTGTGTCGACGTTTTAAAATGAGAATTACATTTAAAAAAGGTGGACCCTTGGGGCGCCTGGGTGGCGCAGTCGGTTAAGCATCCGACTTCAGCCAGGCCACGATCTCTCGGTCCGTGAGTTCGAGCCCCGCGTCGGGCTCTGGGCTGATGGCTCAGAGCCTGGAGCCTGTTTCCGATTCTGTGTCTCCCTCTCTCTCTGCCCCTCCCCCGTTCATGCTCTGTCTCTCTCTGTCCCAAAAAAATAAATAAATAAACGTTGAAAAAAAATAAAAAAGGTGGACCCAAAGTTGGGAATTATTCACTCTGGGGGGCTATTTCTAATTAGCTTTTCCTTCAGAGTCAAAGAATGACTGTAATTCAACTACCCTTTGACCTTTATGATTTTTATTTTTTTTTATTTTTGGGGGAACCATTTAGCTCTCACTGATATATTTCATTCATATCTATTGTATCCATTACAAGGCGCTACCAGATCAGAAAAACCAATTAATTTATATTTATTGTTTTGTTCCATTTTTTCAGAATCATAGTACTTTGAAAGTTAGAGGAAATAGCACCTTAATCTCCGGGCCCCTTCCTACAATTAACTGCTTGTTGTTTACCTGTTGATTACGTGTTTCTTCTGTTTCAGGTCAACAACTGTGGTTCTCCTCTGCTTTTTGCTCTATTATTCCCAAACGTAGTAATTACGGACTGCCTCCTAATTGTGACATCTAGAGTAAATTATGATACAATTCAGTTGTTGCATAAGGATACCAAGGCTCAGGAAATATAAGAACTCTACCTGAAGACAGGCCCAATGACAGACAATAGAGCTGGGTTTATAATTCTCAGTTCAGAGTTGAGTGGAGGATATTGGCAGCTTTTTACAACTGAATTTTTTCCTTTGGAAAACATGTATCTTTAGCAATCTTCTGTCACATTTTATTTTGTATTAATATGGCAAATTATCTTAAAATTACTGGCCATTTTCAATAAATGTCTTTATGTTCTCAGTGCTATTAATAACAGGCTTGTGCTATTATAAACAGAACTAATTAACAAGATAGCCCTGATTCTATCTTTGTGCATACTTATAGAGTGTATCAAATGATTATAGATACATATAAAATAGATGTAGAAAAGCCCTTTGGGATAAATGAAAGAAGAAAATATTGTTCCAGATATGAACAAAATTGTCAAAATGTAGCTGTGTTCTTACTTTCATTTCTAGAACACTCTTTATAAGTTATGATCCTAAGGAGGAAGGGCACTGGGAATAGAACCTGATATGTAAACAAGAGAGACAAATGACAGAATGAAACCTCAAGAAGAAAGAGATGGAGTTCCTGTCGAATTCTTCCCTGAAGTAACAATTTTCACACACAATGGTAATGAGTTGAAATGGTTGTTGCTCTTAGTCTGTTCTTCTTGTCCTTCTTTACTAATTAAAGTTCACAACATGAATATTAACAAATAATATAAAATACATTTCCATGGTACATGTTTTTATGTATAAATTCATGTAATCACTATAGCAATGAGTGAAGTATTATTTTCCCTAATTTACAGAAGATAATAAAAATCAGGGAGGTTAAATGACTTTTTAAAGGTTTTAAGTAAGACAGTGAAAGACAAGGAACTTGAACCTGGGATCTTATGAAATCAAACCAATATCTGTACCATGGATTTTTCTCTGCTTTGGAATCCTGTGAACCAATCAATATTTGGGAAGGTGGAGGGAGCATTTATAGTTTCTAAGAGTTTATACCAATCTCAACCATCCAGCCCCAAAGTAATGTCTTGGTGAAAGGAACACATTTTAGAAATTTTTTTAAAATTCCAAACAATTTAAAATCTTTCTTTCCACTTTACTAGTATAATGAAGGGATTTGAAGGCCATAGCAATGCTTCTTTGAAATTTCTTTTTTGTCTTTGATGAATTTTTTTATACTATTGTTGCTCCTATGCATCCAAACTTCCAATGTCTCTGCAAAACTTTGCCCCAGCGTTAAGCCAATACCGTTCTTTCCTCTTTGTCTTTCCTTCTAGTTTTGAATTTCCAAGCTCTAACGATCTTTGCATAAATTATCTTATTTAGTCTTAACAAAAATATGGCAAGATAAATATTAGTCTCAGAGACACTGACATGACCAAGGCCTTGCATTCTAGAAAATGGCTAACTAGACATAACTAATTTAAAACCCATATCCTTTCCAATATACCACACTACCAGTTTTATAGATCAAGAAATCCTAGGAGCTACTGTAGAAAATGTGAATTTTTGATTATCATATGTTTTGTCTTTTGAGTAGTTCATCTCACACATGTATGGGATAATGTATTTTAGTCTAAACTGAAGGAAAAAGTATCAAATTAGAATAATCAAAAGATGCTAGTTGACATCATGAACATCACTGGAGTTCACACTGATGCTTTCTATGAACTGAGCTTGATAGCATCCATAGAACAGACAGAAGTTTCTACATTCTGTGTGTAAGAGTGTCTCAGGTTTCTGAGGCTTAACGCTAAAGCCCCTAATTAGACAGTGTGCTGAAGGTCTTTCAGAATCTTGCCTATGTAGAAATAGCTAAAAAAACAGCAAAAAGAAAAAAAAAGGAGTAGCATTTATTTTCCCACCGTTTCTTAACCTTTAGAAACCCTTTCTGACTTATTTTCTAGAAGAGTGTTTTGCTAAAGAGGCAATGATGTCCCAATTTAGATATTTGTTGACAGAACCCCAGTTGTGCTTGTCATCGTGGTTGTCTTAGTCTATGTTACACATAATGGTGTAGGGATTTCAATGGTTCTTAGAGCTCTAAAGACTGCACGTAACGGAGCCCAAGTGATGTTGCATTATTGGCAATCATCCTGGAACTAATAACAGCAGTTATTGGGCCTATAATCTCCCTGGAATTAACAGCCAAACTCTTTTTTCTCAATTTGCAGGACATCATCATAACCATTAAAAGGCAGTTAAGATGATAATGTGCCACTAACTCATACGGTGGGCAGCAAAGGGTTATAAGCGAAAATGCTGAGACAGCAGCCCTGACTCGGCCTATGGATGTGGATGTTCTTCCTCCTTGGGTTGCAGCTGGGAGAAAATTTTAAAGTGACAGAAAGTGGGCACTCAGAATCAATGTTTTTGTCTGTTGGTTTGCTTGTTTCTTTGGGATGACTCCCTTCCTAGTGGCACCACAGAAAGTCAGTTATTTTCTCAATTGAATGACTGGATTTCTTATGGCCCTCCTTATTTTAAGATGTATAACAATAACCAAGTATTTGAGAACAGAGAAATGCAATTAGAGCACACAAAGAGACTAGGAAAAGCTGTAGTCTGAAGGGAGGAAAAGGAAAAGCTGTAAGAACTACCTAAGATAAGGTAAGACCAGGTTAGTGCCAAGTGCAGAGCAGAGAAAGTGACAGAGAAATGTCATTCATATCAGTAAATGTTTGTTGAGTCCCTACTGTGCTGCAGGCATCATGCTACCCACTGGTGATAATACACAGAACTACACAGCCTTCACGATCCCTTCCCTCATAGAGTTTACAATTACCTGAGAAGATAAAAACATGTGAGATGTATTATAAACACAAATGATACACATTTTTTAAATTCAATGGAAAGTGCAGGGTGCCATGGGAACATACAGCAAGAAATTCTAAGCAAATCAAAAAGAAGTCACTATAGAGCAGCACAGTAATAGGTGGAGAAATTAAATGAAACAGTAAGAATTGAGGCAAGACCAGGCTTCCTGGTTGGTTCAGTCAGTTAAGCACTAAACTCTTGATTTCAGCTCAGGTCATGATCTCCTAGTTCTCAAGTTGGAGTCCTGCATCAGGCTCTGTGCTGACAGCATGGAGCCTGCCTGGGATTCTCTCTCCCCCTCTCTCTCTGTCCCTCCCCTGCTCGCTCGCTCTCTCTCTTTCTCAATCAATCAATAAACTAAAAAAACAAAAAAAAAAAATAATTGAGGCAAGACCAGTAAAGCCTCTGAAATCACCAAAATAGTTGGAAATTGACTAACCTGCAGTAGAGATAGTAACGGCAATAATCATGATGGCTGCCATCTACTTAGCTCCTGATTTATGTCATCTTAAGTGTTTACATAAAATATTTTATTTGAATCTATATGACAATTTGATTGCGTGAGTATTAACATTTCATATTTATAGGAATATAAATGGTAACTTAGGTAAATTACCCAAGAATAGCAAATATCAAAGCCAGGAGTTGAATTTGTATCGGACTAAGTACATAGTTCATTCTCTTGACCAACAAGCTATATTTCAATGCCCACAACTAAATGGAGAATAACACTTAAAATTCCATAGCCAGCTCCATATATTCCCTCCAGGTATATAAGAAACTCAAGGGAAGACTAGAGAACAGAGGAAATACAAGGATATTTGGGCCTCTAAGTACATGAGTTCTCTATGACCAATTTGCTACTGAGGTAGGATTCATGTTCAAATTTAGTTGACTTTATTTAGATTACAAAGAGATCAAATTAAATAAATTCAGCTAATTAATTTAGCATACCCATAGATCTGCAATATATTAATTACTCAAAATTTTTTGAATGATTTCTACTGGTTTAAATGACATCTGCCCCAAAACACATTTGAAACACTTTAAACAAGGATGATAATAACAGCAAAACCACTTAGCACCAGAAAAACAAAGCAAAACAAGAATCAGAAAATAATGGTGGGAAACATCAAAAATTCTGATTCAAGAGAGCTACAAAAAAAAGGAGAGAATATGATTTCTCTCCGAGTTTTGTAGAAACAAAGGCAAAGAATGATACAGGATATGATATATTGCTCTCATTGTCTACCAGAAAAGCAATCCACTTAATGAGAAGAAATATGCTTTTTCTTTTCCCAATCTAAGCATTAAGAAGAACAAGGCAAATTGAACAACATAAAGAATGCACCAGTAATTTCCACCATAATCATCTCATCAGGTTATTTTCACATCATCTCTGTCTTTTTCAAGACTTACAGGAAACAACTTTTGAGGTGTCTGCTTAATATATAAGCCACAAGGTCAAGCCACTGACTCATGCCAGATACCTGATATACAAGTTACTACAAATGAGATTGTGCACTGGTCAGAAGCTGACTTGGAGGGGTGAGTAGGTACATAGAGTTTGGAATCAATATTTACCTATTCCTTCTGGTATTATTCCCAGGGTTCCTCCCGTCCCAAGGTCTGGTTCTTTAACTTTTCCTTGAATTCCTTCAGATATCCCAGGAATCTTCTAAAAAATTCCACTTTTGTAAAGTTAGCTTGTGTTGGTTTCTTTAATTTGTAACCCAACTCCTTATTTAGTACAACTCCAGATTTAAGAATCATAGGTCAACTTCCAGGATACTTGAATGAGTATTACTCTTGCTTACCAGCTAGTTTTTGTGTACTAGTTAGCTTACACTAACTCTGAGGCAATCATGACCAGCCCCACTTATCTGACAGAAGAAAAAGCAAATGTTTCAGAGATAATGTCTAAATATGAATTGGCATAGCAGGTGGTATACTAATCAAGGTTTTAATGCACTCTTTCTGCTTTCCCCTCGCAATTTCTTTTTTTTTTTTTTTAATGTTTACTTATTTTTGAGAGACAGAGAGAGACAGAGCTCAAGAAGGGAAGGACCAGAGAGAGAGGGAGACACAGAATCTGAAGCAGGCTCCAGGCTCCGAGCTGTCAGCACAGAGCCCGATGCGGGGCTTGAACTCACAAACTGCGAGATCGTGACCTGAGCCGAAGTCAGATACTTAACTGACTGAGCCACCCAGGCACCCCAGCAATTTCTTTTTTTTAATGAAACTGTGAGCTTTTAAATTTTTTTTAATGTTTATTTATTGTTGAGACAGAGACAGAGAGCATGAGCTGTCAGCACAGAGCCTGATTCAGGGCTAGAACACACGAACCTGCAAGATCATGACCTGAGCTGAAGCCTGATGTTTAACTGACTGAGCCACCCAGGCACCTCTCCCTTGAAATTTCTAACAAATGTCAAAGAGCGCTAACATTAATGAAGAAGTTATATGCAAACAATGATGGGGGAAGCACATATTATATAATTTAGGTACTTTGCATAAACTTTGTCTTTAACAGCAAATCTTTGGGTTGGTGTTTGTTGAGGTTTGACAGCCTTTTGTCCTTTAAATTCTGTAACTTTGAGATACAGTAATCAAATAGACATTAAAACATAAGATTATTGCTGGGGGGGGGGGGGGGGGGGCGGCGATCATACAGTCCAGCCTGGGCCCAGTGACTATATGGTCTTTCTACTCCTTCTCTCTGCATCCGTGTTACTCACCAGGTCACAGTAACTGATCTGCAGTTTCCTCCTTGATATCTCTATCCCCATTTCTTCAGTGCAGGAGTACACAATGTGGAGTTTACTTTGACCTAGTAAACAGGTGATCGCTTCTCAGCCTTTTGGCTAAGATCAAGTGTGACCTAGTAAACAGGTGAAAATCTGCATGCAAAGAATAGACCAGATCAAATCTAGGCAAAGGCAGGAGATGATTCTGCAGATTAGATTTTCTTTTTCCAATCAAAAATGAGAAAACGCACGCACGCCTTCTTCTCCGTGAATAAAGCAAGATGTGGAAAAAGAAAACTGAACTGTTGCCCTGGTGCCACTGCCCGCTAAACATTACAGCCCCTTCCTCTCTGTGCTGCTCCTCAGTACCTACCAGTATTATTATCTCTGATCGAGAAAAATGCACCAGAAATCCTAAATATTTTGTCCAAGAGGGTTTGAAATCAAACATACATATTGAAGTCCAAAACTCAGGATGGAGTGTTTTACAGCTCCCCCACTCTAAGGACATTTCAGAATAATAAGCAGGGTCCAAACATGGGAATGATGAGTTCGGACAGAAAAAGGACAAAAGCAAAACAAGAACATATGTACATTTAATTAAAACTGGGAGAGCAGCACAGTAGGTGGATGTGCTGTCTTGGCAGGCAAGAGAGTCAGGCTCCAGCCGTGCCTGAGCAAATCAGTGTCTGTGTGATGTGACCTGCCTGCAGCAAAACACTGAAACCCCCGGGGACTAGCAATTCTCTCAGATTTAGGATATTTGACAATGTCATGAAAGAGTTAAGTGAATTAATCATTTCTACTTTGCCTTCTCCTCTGCTTTGGTCGTCTCTTTTAAGAGGTCATGTCTTTTAAGACGATGCTGTAATAGAAAATGTCTAAGACGTATAGTCAGAAAGCCAAGTTCTCATCCCACCAACTTTTCGTATAATCTGGGAGAAACCACTGAGTCAGTCACTGCCTTCCCAAACTTCAGTTCCTTGCTTCAACCTCCATTCTTGGCCCTACGTATCTCCTTTAAACTAATCAGGATCCCAGGCAGCTGTTACTGAAGGATCAGTAGGAACAGCGAGGACTGGAGGCCTTTCCATCTTCAGTGTGGCGTCCGGTGTGACCGAGACTGCTAGGCTCAAAGGCCTTGATGACTATGGAATCCTACTGAGCTTAGCTCAAGCTTTAAATCCCTGCTTCACTCCTGCCTTGTCCTGCCTTTACTCCACAAGACAGACCAAAATAAATGCCTATACCCCCAGTTCTCTAAGTTGGTGCTCCTATGGACTGATCAACTATGACATAACAATAGCGCCAATTGCCTGTAAGCATTCATGGATAACTGCATCTCCTGAGGGCATGCCCTTTCTAACACATTTGACTTCCTTGTGTATCACCTCTAGCCTGAAGCAAGCCTGTCTCAATTCTCTTATCGCTCTGCTAGTATTTCCTGCACCAAAGCTAGGAGTTGTGTCATTTCTTCCAAACCATGTCACTCTTTGACCTTACTTTTTTCCCTTCCCCACTGGCTTATTACCATCATCCCAGCACACCTCATAGCAGATCCCATCTACTTTTGACAACTTTATGCTTTGAACCTTGAGTTCTTCACCTATCTAGTAAGAAAGGCAGGCAAAATAATAAAAAAATAGCTCTTGAAATTTTGAAATTCACTCACAACTTTGCTTTACATGTCTAATAAGTGACTCCCAAGTGTTCCTTTAGATTTTATGTTCTTCCTTCCAAGCCATACACATTCTACTTATTATTATAAAATCTTAGAGGTTAGGGACTTTTTTCCTTCATCTTTTGTACCTTGCCTTCTTCTCTCCTTTATCTAACAATAACCTTCCTCCCAATAGCTGGAATAATGCCTTGCATCTAAGAAACACTCAAAGTTTATCCAGTTAAAATGAAGGCATTTTCATTAGCCAGGGAAATTATTTAACAATGCCTCAAAGAGAAGATCAGGAAGCTACTGGAATAATATAGGTCCGGGATAGCAGTGACAGAGGAGATGAAAAACAGTCAAATTCCAGATTTTTTGATATTTTAAAATTAAAATCCAACAGTATTTGCTGAGAGACTAGACACAAAATTTGAGAGAAGAGAGTGTGAATGTCACTAGAACATTCTACAAAGATTTCTTTTCTCCATTTTTTAGAGCATGTGGAAAAATTTTCTCTGTGATCAGATGCTTTTTAATTCTGATCAATGAGTGGGAGGCCTCACTGAGCAGGTTTTTGGTTGTTTGTTTTTTTTGTTTTTTTGTTTTGTTTTTTGTTTTTTTGGTTGTCCCATCAGTCTGCCCAGAGATCAGCAGTATTTGAGATGGTGATCCTTTTCACTAAATGCAAAAACTCATGATGGTAATGTAGTATGACAGAGAGAACTCTTTGCTATTTAAAGCACTAAGACTTGGAGGTTGATTCTTATAGCACAATAAGTTAGTCTTCCATATTGATAAAAAAAAAAATTCCCCTGGAAGTACAGTGCTGCTCTAATAAAATCTAAACTGGCATTGGTTATGACTAAGTGGTGTGGAAAGAGGAAAGAGTGATATCAAAGGGTAGAAAGATGATATTTCATGTTATCCAAAATTACAGCATTTGGTAAAAACATCACTTACAATGACTTGAAATGCAGATAATGTACCCAATGAACTTGTAGCTCTATGGGAAAAACAGAACATCAATGGTATGTGCTAGCTACTATTAGCAGCATTTGACAGACTGTTACAAAAATAATAAGAAAAAAATGGCCAGTTTGCAAGCAGGAATTAAAAAGATTAGGACAGGTCCAAAATTAGGAGTTTGTAACACTGGAAAAAGCAACTTTAAATAAAAACAGTAAATGAAAATTTATAAAACATGTTGGATGAAAAGACCAATCAAATCTCAGCCTGTGGCAAGGATCAAACCAAGAGCCTGGTCATTGCATTTTTTTAAAGGTCTGAATGAATTAACAGGTTGAATGAATTAAAGTTGTATTTAAATAAAAATCCTATGAGTTCTACAAAATGCCCTCTGAAAAGATGATAAAAAAATGTGCTTCTCCACCAAAATGTCATAGGCTCAAGATTCCTACAATTTAGTTGAGAAGGAAAATTAAATAGGTAATACAAACAGAACCATGGGTTGGTTATGGCACATGTTTCTTACTGGAATCAAATAGAGAAAGGCTAAACACATTTCTGAGTGGGATAGTCTGATAAGAAGAAGAAGAAGAAGAAGAAGAAGAAGAAGAAGAAGAAGAAGAAGGAGGAGGAGGAGGAGGGGGAGGAGGAGGATAAAGAGACGGAGAAGAAATGAAGAAGAAGAAAGAGGTGGAACAAGAGAAGGAGGGGAAGGAGGAGGGAGAGGAGAAGGGGAAGGAAGAGGGAGAGGAGGAAGGGAAGGAGGAGGGAGAGGAGGAGGAGAAGGAAAAGGAGAAGAAGAGAAAAAGAAAAAAGACTATCAGTTTGGACTTAAAAGAGACTAGAATTTATTAAAATCTAAAATGACCCACGAACACTAAACTTCTATGGGTAGGAAACAGGCTGAGGAACCTGTTCAGTCACCAAAGAGCATATTCTTTGTTGCTTTTTTAGATATGGCCAATGAGCATAACCAAGAAAAGAAAGGAACCCCAAGACCATAGAGCCAGGAGTCATAAAGAATACTGAACTTGAGAACTCCAAGAAGCAGAATGAAGACCTAGTTAAGCAACATTTTTCATTCCAGGACAGATCTTCAAAATTTTGATCAGTCAGATTTTATACATTCAGCAGAGCAATAAAATCACTGTGTGCCTCACAAACTTTCTCTTTATGAATGGAAGCATTTATTGTGGTTCCTCACCTGTGTATTAGTTTTTCTTTCTAGTTCATAGGACCCTTGATCTAGAGGAGTCACATTCAAAGTTAACTTTAGAGACTCACATGCATCACCTAGTGATCATGGAGTTTGATCTTGAAAGAGTAAGTGGTGCTTTTGAGTTGTCTTTCTTGGAAAGGAAGGAGTGGATTTCATGTGTGAGGAGAAAAGTAAATCAAATATTTGTTGGCAAGAAGGGTGTTGTGTTAGATATTAATTCCACATCCACAGATTTCTTCCTACTTCCAGATTATTTGTATGATTCCCTTCCCAGTTTCCTTAGTAATGTGTAAGGACAGGGAGAGAGGGACGATGAGTTTTCACGAATGAGTTGTGAGTAGAAGTAATGCACGCTACCACTCTAGAATTCTGGCAAGAATTTAGTCACTACTACAAGATCTTCTAGAGTTCTCTTTTTTCCTTCTGGCATGGGGATCAGCAATTTTAAGAAGGTAACTACTTCATCTGTCTGAATCCCTGAATGATTACAATGACAGAATCTCCCACTTACCCATAATGAAAAGGTAATATGAGCACTTTGTTATTTGTTATTTTGTTATTTAAACCACTAAGGTTCTGATGGATAAAAGAAAGGAACATTTCCATATGAGTATCTGTCGTAGTAAATAACTTGTTTTGTTGCAATTATGGTAAAATGATATATATTTTTTATTATTTTTTTATTTTATTATTATTTTTTATTACTGTTGGTAGATAGTATGACTTGTTAATTCAAGGTTAATAGAAGGTCTTAATTTCTTAAGAGATTCCATGTTTTTAGTTTTTACTGCAATATGTAAAATTTCATTTGAAATTTTGATCATTCCTTTCTTTAAAAATTAATTAATTAATTAAGTGATTAAGTGATAAAATGACTCCACACCACTGATGTATGTTAACCGGGCAGGTATATGTTCGCTTTATTATTAAAGAAACTCTCTTTTGAGTAACTCAACAATGTTGGAGTAATTCCTTTTGGAATAGTCACAGGCTTAGACTGACATGTAATCTGTTTTTCATCTACAATAGTATGCACCAAAGTTTAAAACATAATGGGAAACTCCAGTGAAATCAAAGAAAGATCAACATAACAGCAGATGACAGATACTCCTTGCATTTTGGATGATGCATTTATTTCAATAAATATCATTACTAGGAAGGAAACAGATGAAACTACAAAGACTAAAACCCTTTGGGGCAGCCAAAATTATTTGAGTCTCTTAGAGAACAATGTCACCTAACACTATTTCTTTCATCCTACTGGAAAGTGACAGCTTCTTCTCATTCCCTCGGGCCTATTTCAAATCCTGTGTTTGGAGATCTAACTTTTCAAGCCTAAATCATCCTTGATCCAGAATCCAGAAATGTGGGTGAAAACAATCAGCTTTTCTACCCAATGCTGTTTCTGGCAAAAGGTAGATAATGAATTTAACAGAATTGATTTTTTTTTCCCCAGATCATAATGTTCATTCTTCAGTGAGCCAATGATGTGGTTTATATGAGGGCTTAGAGAAAAGCAAAGCTATTTTAATTATTTGGATTTCTTAACTGGCCATTATCAAGTGGATAGAATAAAAAAGATTAATTGAACTCAATCAGCTAAAATCTCTTTGGATATATTCTGAAATCATCCAGTGGTATCAGACTGGATATTTTTATTAAGATATTACAAACAAAGCAGTTAAACTTTATCTTCTCCTCTAAATACTTGGTTTCATGAATCTGCTGTTTCTATTCTATTAACCAAGAAATTGTTTTTTGTATGATTTACTGGGGCTACCAATCATGGGTTTTTTTTTTCCTTATTAAAGACCATTGTTTTCTAGATAAGATATGAAAAATTATCCTGTACAATCCTGTATCACCTAGGTCTCACTCTAAAGATATATTAATTCATTCAACTACACTTGAAAGAGGGCAATGATAATGAGTTAAGGCTTCCATTCAGACAGCCCTTAAAAAGTTAATCACATTCTCAAAATCTCTTTCTTCTATCTGTTAAAAGGGTATAATAACATCTACCATAAATGGTGGGCCATATAATTTGATGCATCTAACACTCTAGGCACACAGGCTAAGGGGAAGGAAGGGGTCAATTAGTGACAATTGCTATTAGATCATGATAAGATAAAGAAAAATAACACAGGGAGGTTTAGGAATCTTAGATTTGTATCAGAGTCATAATAAGTAACTCTTTAAAGTTTTAGTTGATAGTAAGTTTTTGAGAGCAAGGATCATGTTTCATATAAATTTTGGGTGCTTTAGACTGAGTACCATGTCCTGTACTAAGTGGATATTTCACAAATGTTTGACAAGTGACTATGTTTTCACAATTTAAGCCATCTTGCATTTTTCTTGCAAGTTTTTGTGCAGTGGTGGTGTTTTTACCTGGAGTCTACCGATTTCTTTAAAGTGTGGTGGGGGTACACGTGCAGATAAAAGAAAAGAGACTAACCACTCACTTTGGTGCTCTGTTTTCATTTGTTGGTTATGTACTGGTGGACAGCATAAAATATTTTCCCATATTTAGAAGCTAGTCAAACTACAACCCAAACTTGGGGGTTTCTAAATTTATTCTTATTTGGCAAAAAGAATGTTTTCATTTTCCAAAAGGACTTAAAATGCTCAAACAGTTGCAAACAACTCTTAGAAGGAACATTTTAATGAGCCAAATGTAAATATATGTAAATAAATTAAACCCACACAAATTAACTTTCCATACAAGTACTTATAATTAAGAGAAAAAGTGTCTGACAGTAGAAATTTGGGTTTTGCTTAGCTTTAGTTAGCCAAGAGAAACAAATTATGTCCAAGATTATACTGAATCTATTATGTGGAAATGCAGAAATATCACTGATTTCCTTGGGCTTTCACTCACAATGTAGTTCCCATAACTCAGGACAAATCCAACCTGCAGGGGAACTCATTAGCATCCAATCCATGTTTTATATTCTCTTCCCCCCAGTTCAGTGCAGCAACTAAAGAGAGAATTGTCTAATTCAAGAAAGGTAAACCTAAAGCAAACCCAGGAAGTTTACGCATAATCCTAACTCTCTCCTCCAAGTAACTATTATATACTCTTAACATTGACAGGTACCCCAGCCCTAGGCAAATCCATCAGTCTGTTCTTTCTATCTTAACATGGACACCATTTTTGAAAATATGGATCTCCAACATTAGCATCCTTCTTGCAGATGTCTTCTCAACATCCCAGTAGCTCTGTCCACCCTTACTTTGCGACTTCCTATGAACTCCTTCCTAACTGAATCTAAACTCAGATTACTTAATTCCCCCCATAAACAGCAGTTCTTTACTCTAATTGATGCTTTTCACACAATTATTTGGAAAACCAAACCTAAGTCTTCTTCTTAATACCAAGAATCCCAGGTCCAGCAGCATCAAGGACACTGTGATAGTTTCAAAGCACGAATGATGACATCGAAGAAAGACAACCTATTTACTGGACAATCTCGGTGGCTTCCTCTCTCCCTTAGGTACCTACAAGCACTCTATCTCAGGGGGGTCTATCATTAATACTAGTGATACTATGCACACTAACTGAGACAATTATGTGAGTTCCCAAACCTCAAAGCTCAACTTTCCTGACCAAAAACCTCCCTTTATTATAATGTGGATCAGGTGCTCTCTGCCCCCTCCCTGGGCTTCTCTACAGAAGCATAAATCAGGATAGGAATAGGGGTCCTCTCCTGCAGCACTATCCACTGAGTATCTAACCATACTCCAGCCAAGCACTCCTCTGATGGGACGAGAGCTTGGGAGCCCTGGTGAGTTTTTGTTTAAGTTTTCTTCCCCAAGAAACCATAGTTCACACTCAAGTGGTGTCTGTCCCTAAGTCCCTAGTTCTGCAAATATTTATTTCCCATGAAGATCACCTCGACCAACATCGTTATCTAATGTAAGATCTCGGTCTACAGCATCCACAACAGATTTCTTCTATCTTCAATAACTTTCTATTGCCCATTTATTCACTGTCATTCATTATAAAGAAATTCTTCAGTACCCACAAGTGCTTAGTAAGGCACTGTACCAGTATACAGCAATTAATAATATAGCAGTCCCATAGCATTCACGATCTTCTGTGGTCAAAACAACCCATATTTTCAGCTTTATCTCTTACTAGTGAAAAGTGACTGGCATATCAAGCACCTATAATAATCCAGATACCATACATTTAATTTTCATACTTCTTAAAAACTGTCCCAATAATACCATGAAGGAGGCACACATGAAAATATCAACTTCTTACCCTCCTATTGTTAGCCCCTCCTGTGGGCTGATGCTCAGCATCTGCTTTGTTTTCTCCAACCCCTATTGAAGAAAAAAACAAAAAAACCCAAACCCTAACCAACACAAACAAACAAAAACTCTGAGGTTTTAAAGGTTATTTTCTTTATGTGTTATCATTTACCTAATAAGCGGCCAACATGATTCAGATACAGGTTGGCCTACTTCAGTGTCAATGAGTTTCCTAGCATACCTTCTGTGCCTGGCAGAGAATAGATGTTCAATAAATATTTTCAATTATGTAGATGAATAAATAAGTAAAATTTAAAAGACACCATCATTTTGCCATTTTAAAATTGCTTTTGACCTGAAGCTTTTAGAAAATTTTACGTTATTTTCTGTACAAAAGAAATTATAGCAAACGTATGTTCTCCAACAACTTCAAAGATATACATTTAAAGATTATTTTTCTCTGGCTTTTCAGTGATCTCAGAAATTGTTCTCAAATTACTCTGTGTTCCCGTCTTCTGCCTTTAATAAATGGATTGCCAACTACCACAAAACATTAGCTTTAAAGTGGATAAAAATGCTGCTTGACTCATAGGTTGGCTGAGCTGCAGAAAAGTGAAGGCAATATAAGGCTACTGATGAATTTTATTTACTGACTTAAGGAAAAAAATCATCACTTAATTTATAAGGCCTGACCTAGATGAAACCCCCAAGAGCCAGGCTCTTACTTGAGAATGCATATCAGTGTCTTCAAATTTGATTAGCGTGATTTTCCAAGACATAACCACGGCTCCCAGCAAAGTGTCCAACCACTGGAAACACAATCAATCATGCCAGGCATCATAAGCTTAATGCAAGCCCCCTGAGTGCACCATAGACAGACATGGGAAAAACAAGCAGGGAAGAAAAAAAAAAGTAAAGCCTTGCTAAGTAAATATAATTCAAACACAGAATTTTAAATTGTCCTTCTCCCACTCCGTGAAAGAAGATTTCACACCGATGATAAATAGTGGAGATCTGATACCTGAGCAAATCTCCTCTGGAGATATCCTTTGACAAGGTAAGAAGCTAAACAAAAACAAACAAAAAAAATTCAAGAGATATCTTCTCATACTGTCATAGAAATAATACTGCCAATAGCTTAACCTTCTCCCACTCCCCACAGATGTAAAGCACCTTCAAGAGCATTCTTGTACAGGTAAACAAATTAAGTGAATGATTTGTCTGTAGTAACAGAACTCACTGGGAACAGGGGTTGGAACTCAAACTGAAGTCTCTGGACTCACAGTTCAGAACTTTGATCACTCTTTCATGCAAGGTCCTGAGACACACAAAACACTGTGCTAGCTAGGGAGGAGGACAGTGAGAAAAATAGTATGAGTTTTCTTCTGTCAGTGAGCTTATGTCTACAATGATGCTCTCTTAGATCTGGAAGGGCACTTAGAGATAATCTACCCCAGACCTTTGATATTTTGCAGATGAAGAAACTAAGGTCACATAAATAAAAAGGTTTACAAAGTTAGTCACAAAATCTGGCCTGAAATTCAGTTATTCTAACCCTTCACTCATTTTTTTCCCCACTTCACCATCGTAGGTCAAATACATGAGCTAGTGTAGGGTGGTCCTGGCTCAAGGCAGAACTCAGATGTGAATGTAACTGCTGAGTAATGTAAGTAGTACTGCTCTACCCATACACACTTTGTTTTACAGGAAGGCTGAAGAGCCTCCTGTATGAATGATATGGTCTCATCTACAGCTGACTCTGATAGCACAGTAAAGTCTCACAGAAAGGATGCATATCCGAAGGAACGAAAATGCTAGAGGATACTGAAGAATGCCTCTTCCTCCCATCCCCAAATAAATGTCCTATGTGAAGATGGTAGCAGGCACAATGAACCAAAGTGAGCAACAGGGATTAACAGCTGAGGGAGAAGTCATTCAGGGGTGAGCAATGGCTCAGATGCACTTTGCAGCATGTTGTCATGCCCTAGGGATACCCCAAAGTATTTGGAAGAACTTGGAGCTCTGAAATGGGGACTGGACTCCTATTACTACACAAACAGTGGCTAATAAGATTCAAGCAATAATTGCTAATGTGACCTTGCTGGTACCCACAGCTAGTAAACCATGAGTAACTTCAGTTCACTTTTTTTTAAAAATGTAAAATAAGACTAGGACATGTTTAATAAAGAGTAGGCAACAGCTTCAGAGACTTGGTATCATGGAACTATAGAGAGTGGCTTCATTGTGAGCTGAGCCGATCATGGATGGCTATGATGATCTGAAAGACTGGTTTACAGAATAAATGGTAAAATCGAAGAGCAAGCCTGAATAATGGAACTCCATAAGTTTCAACATTTCTTTTGGATTCCTGGTCATATCAGTGAATTCTTACTTTTAATCCAGACTAGAAAATCTTCTAAATCGTCTAATCTTCTAAAATCATTCTAAATCTTCTAAGATTTTACTACATCTACAATTACATGAGATCTATGAATTAACTACCACTTGGTGAGAGACCATTCAGCCGTCTCTAAAACAAGATTTCTAAATTAGAGGTAACTCTCTCTACGGTAGTAAGAAAACAATGTATAGCTGAAGAAAAAAGCAGAGGTAATCTAACTCCCTTGTTTTTAATCTGGAATGGGTACCAGAATCATACCTGACACTCTAGAAATATCTGTATGTCACTACATCCATTATAAATCGCTGATTTATAAAAGCTCCTTTAATGACTTTGATGTGCATCTCTGTTAGAGAAGCTTTTCCTGTCCTCTTCCCAACATACCAGCCACAGCAGATAGGTAACCAGACATAGCTTGAAATACCTTAAATGCATGTCAATTCCATTTTTGCATAGTTCTAATTATTTGAGGGTTCATCCACATGCTAGTTAATATTCCATTTCCTTGTATTTTCTAGCTACTTATTTTGGTTTCAGAGCAACACAGAAAAAGTCTATTCCCTCCACTGTAAGTCATCCTAACTTTTAAAATTTACATATAAGCAAACTACAATTTGCAGAAGTAATCTGACTCATGTCAGAACTGGTATTAGAACTCAAGTCTTCAAACCCTGAAGTGGTCTATCCACTACATAGGTTGAATTCTAATTTTCCTTTCACCAGTAAAATGCTATGAAGTATTTCTATACCTTAAGGCTGTGGTTCTGAACCCTATCAGACTCAATGCCCCTTTATATAAGAAGCATTTAACTTACTTTTACCCTCCTAAAATGAAATTCATAGATAATGCAATCTACCTACACACGTAACTTTTTTTAAAAAGCAATATAATTGTGATATAAAGTAATGTATTTTAAAATATCATGTATTTCAATATAAATGTTTGGGCTACAGCAGTAGAGTGCTTGAACATATGTGCAGAATGTGTCAAATCACTGGGAATGTGACAATTACAGGTGCAGACTGACTCAGTCAAGTGTGTTGTAGTATCATGAGCAGCATTATAGAGACTAAGACGCTCTTCCAAAATGATTAATAAACGCTAGGTAAAGAACAAAACAAAGTACAGCCTTTTCCAATTTTCACAATACTAGCATTCCTGACAAATCACTTATGCTTAAAATATGCAAAATTGTTTTGGAGTTCGTTTCTTGGTTCAAAAGTTATAAACAGGTGTTCCATGTACATTAATGCATGGAATATTCGAAAGTTGTGAAGGAAAGAGTACAACGTATTGTTTACATCTCTTGAGCATTAAAGGCATCTGGTATCCCTACTACCATGCATTAAAATGCCAGTAGGTACCACCTCCAATTATTAGCACAATGAATGTCATCCCAACAAATTTTCGAACTATCCCATGGGATGGGAACCACCTCATAGAAAACCACAGTAACAGTGACAATGATAAGAACTACAAGAAATCTGATATTGATTTCTTTTTTTTTAATTTTTTTTTCAACGTTTTTATTTATCTATGGGACAGACAGAGACAGAGCATGAACGGGGGAGGGGCAGAGAGAGAGGGAGACACAGAATCGGAAACAGGCTCCAGGCTCCAAGCCATCAGCCCAGAGCCTGACGCGGGGCTCGAACTCACGGACCGCGAGATCGTGACCTGGCTGAAGTCGGACGCTTAACCGACTGCACCACCCAGGCGCCCCCTGATATTGATTTCTACATAAATTTAAATCAATACTCAATGAGAACTTAAAATATCAGCATACTGGTTTTGTTCAACATATGAACATAAGATATGCTAATAACTTTAAACCGGAAATGTACTCTCTTTAAATACCAATTCCTCTTAAAGTATACACTCGTGGCTTAAATAAAGAAATTAGTGAGTCTTCTTCACACATCTTCACATCCATCCCTTCCTACTTGTGTCAGTAGCTACTGCCCTAGGCCATGTCTTCAATTACTTTTACCTGGAATTTTGAAATAGATTTCTAATTTGTCTACACCTCCAATCCATTTTATAAAATAATATTAAGTGTAGCCATGACTTCACTGAGCTTATTCCCAAGACTGTTGCATCCCAGCTATTGGCTAGTAAACAGATTTTCCTGAATATAAAATTACTTCATCAGTATGAATACTAAATTAAACTGCAGTATGAAATAAAAACTGAAACATACACCTTTATCCAAAAAAAAAGATATTTCATAAAAATCCCCTCAAACACTTGATAACATGTTTTACAGAATTATAGAATATTGGAGATGTAAATAACTGCAGAAATTATCTAATGCAAACTCATTTTAAACATGTAAAGAGATGATGTAACTTACTTGACTAAATTACACATTGAAGTAATTCATAACAGACGTAGACTAAATTACACATTGGAGTAATTCATAACAGAGTTAGAATTTGAACCAAGGCAACATGTGTCTTATTTCCTACACTTCTAAGTACTTTTTTTTTTGGCTAGGCAAACCAATTTATCTGTTAGTCAATAAAACTAGTTATGTCAGGTAATGGTTTAATTCTCAATATTTCTTTAAGTCCTTAAATTGTGAGCCTGGGAAAGAAGAACCGTGTGTGTGTGTGTGTGTGTGTGTGTGTGTGTGTGTGTGTGTTTTCGGTGTTCAATATTATTTTTTACATTAAAAAAAATCCAAGTCAGAGCCATACTAAAACACCTTCCTCTGCCTCCCATTGATTGGTGAATCATCATAGATCATAATAGTACATTATTGCTCAGTATAGAACAATGAAATCGAAGTTTATTGGAATTGTGATGGTTGACCATTTTTAATCTGTGTGTGGAAGACCTAGGCAATGCCAACCTAATACATTAGAAGAAACAATTAGAAAGAAATTAATTTTGGGAAATGATCATTGATTCTGATGGGAGGCAAGCATTTAGACACCCAGGTCAATGGACTTCCTTTCTGTTTTATTATTAAGCCACTCTGTCTTTCTATATCATGAGAATTGAAGTTTATACCTTAGTTTTTACCAATACATTAATAGAACACATACATTTAAGTAAAACATTATCAGACTCTATAAATAATAGACACACATACATATAGAATTCTCCCTAAAGATGATTTCCATTCCGACTGCAGGATAATTTTACATTGAACGTTTGGCAAATCTGAGAGTCTTAAAAGCATCATAATGTCATTCATCCAGAGGTAAATGTTTGGCAATTAATACGAGCCTACGATTTATTTTATCCCTAAGAAACATGAGATCGTTTGCCAGGAAAGCTGGGAGTGAGGAGGATAGATTAAGCGTGATTCCAAAGAGAGTCAAAAGATTGAAAAAGCAAGATATAGTGCTTAGGAAATAGCCATCGGAAAAAGAAAGAAGACTGTTAAAAGCTGTGTGGACTTAGTTAAATCAGTTCAGTAGACATGGGTAAAATTTAAACAAAATGCATAGGAAAAGAACGTCTAGATTCAAAGTCAAAAAGGAAAGAAAAGGGGGAATGAAATCCTAGAAGCAATAATAAAGTACGAACAACAGAAACACCATGAGTACTCAAAACATAATTCATTTTGTCTACAATTAACAATTGATAGATTGTATTCTAATTTTGATAATATTACAAAGGTAAAAAAAAAAAACACCTTTATTGTGCTTAGTCTTAGCCCTCTGGCGTGACTGGAAACACTCTCTTGTGTCCAAGATAAAGAAATAATGGCCAAGATGAATGAAGCTATGAATTTCTTATTGCATGTTATTTAAAAATATATATATGTATCAACTCTATTGGCACTTAAGGAATCAAATTAAATTCAAGGCTTCTGCTAATTTGAATTAAAGCAAATTGCTATCTCTAACTCTACCTTCTGCTGCCACAACTAAATAAACATTCTCTGGTAATTATAAGTCATTTATTCAGTGGCCAAATATCTGTATTCATTCCTAAATTTTAAATCTACTTTAACTATTTCTCAATACTTTATCAATATAATAAGACGGTCTTCAAAATTCCATTTGATAATTCCTTTCTATAACCAATCTTTCCCTATATCTCACAAAACAATAAAGATAGAATCATTTTAATAAAAAAAATTCTGATTTCACCATTTTGATTTCTTGCCTCCACTTGGATACACCAAACCTCCCGTTTTCCTTGTAGTACTCCTTCCCAACACCAATAAGAATTCAAACTAATGTATAAGCTATAGCTACCACATAGTGTCTGTCAAGTTCTTCAATGTCCTTTAGCCCCTTTATCAATCCTTCAATTTTAGTTACTTGCAGATGCCAAATTTAATCTATTTATAGAAAGAACTATATTTCATGATAATGGTTTTCATTTCCATACTTATTGCTTTCTTCATTATTTTATGAGCATTTCCAGTTCCCTTTTCATTTTTTTAGTATTATTTTATTGCCTGTCTTCTTTATCACTGACTTCCTTCATTGTTTTTTAAAAATGATTCCAGATTCCAATTCCAGTGAAAATGAACCACTCTCTACCCTTGTAATGACCTTGAATACAACTAAAACCCAGGAGACGATTCATGGAGCATCTATGTTAAAAGCCGGTAAGGCAAATGGTAGCAAGTAGATTAGGAAAGGAAACCAGAGCTAGAAGTGTCAGTGAATCAGAAGTGAGTTTTTCCTTTCTCAAGTATCTCCTCGCTTGAACTCATAGACAGCACAAAAGCTGGAAATGCACACCAGGTATAGACAGAAAGGGTCTCAAGAGAAGACTTGAGACTGTTCTGTCCAAAGACAGGAAATAAAGGGCTCTAAAAGGTGGAAAAAGTGAAAGAAATCCTCTGGATTTTTTCTTTATTTCTCATTTCCAGCCCAGCCAATCCATGGAGTGGTGACAGTAATGGCAGTGATTTCTAGACAAGCACCCACAACCACAATGAGTGGAAACTCTTCTCTTAAGACCGTTGAACTGTGGTCTCAACAGTATGTGAAAAATCCCCATTGCTTTTTCCCCTTTACCTTCTTTCCTCATGGTCTCAAGAGACACAACTTCAAGAAATCTGTAACAAAGCAGGTAAACTAAAGCCATGACTTTTTAGCCAGAAGACCAGGAAAGGAGGAGTGCCTGGGAGGCAGAAGATGTTGGGGATACTAGGCAGAGTAAAACCTCAAGAAAACCTCAGGAAATTTCAATGTCTGTCAAAGGAAAAGACATACACACATACCAACCCTGAGACATCAAAGATTTAATTCAAGACTTTAAACTTTAAAACAGTTATTATAACCATGCCCTAATAAATAAGGATGATCAGTCTTGAAATGAATAGAACTAATGTCTCATGATAGAAATTAAACATATGAAAAAGAACCAAATGGAAATTTTGGAACTAAAATATACCATAACAAAATTGTGTTTAAAATCACTCAACTGGCAACTGGAGATGACAGAGAAAATAGTAAAACAAAGGTAGAGCTGGAAACTAGAATATTATGATACCAAAATCACAGTCCAGGTATTTGCCCATTGGTAACCAAGGCTTGGATGAAAGTAGAAATGCAATAGCTGGCAGAGAACCAAGGCTGTAATTCGTCTTGAATTCTCAAAATGAGAAAATTATATCCACAGAGAAAAGGGGTAGAAGTGGAGGGAGACATTGACTGCAAAGAGTAAGCAGAAAGGAATTTGGGGAGGGTAATGAAATTGTTCTGTAGCTTGATGGAGGTGCTAAGATAGCTCTAGGCATTTATCAAAACTCACAGAACTGTACACCAAATAGAGTGATTTTTACTGTCTATAAATTTTAAAATAAATACTGAGGAACAAAAGATACTTGGCAAGTTCCCAGTATTTGTAAATTAAACAATACACTTGATAATACACCTTGGCTAGCAAAGAACCCACAAGGGAAATTATAAGATATTTTCAAGTAAATGGTAATGAAAAGACAGATATAAAAATCAGTAAGATGCAGCTAAAGCAGTATTTAAAGGTGTTTTTAAGGTCGTAAATGTTTGTTTTGGAAAGAAATATCTAAAATAAATTACCTAGGAAGCCAGAAAATTAAGAGAAAAATAGGTCCTTAATAAGTGGAAGGAAGGAAATAACAAAGATCAGGGTTGAATGGAGAAAAAACCCTTGGGCACTTTTGGTGGGAATGTACATTGGTGCAGCCCTATGGAAAACAGTACAGAGGTTCCTCAAAAAAACTAAAAATAGAAATACCATATGATCCACTGATTCCACTTCTGGGTATTGACCAAAAGGAAAAAGAAAACACTCATTTGAAAAGATATATGCACCCTTGTGTTTACTGCAACCTTGTTTACAATAGCCAAGATGTGGAAGTAATCTAAGTGTCCACAGAGAGATGAATGGATAAAGAAGATGTAATACATATACACACACATGTACATATCACGGAATATTATGCAGCCATAAAAAGAAAGATATAATGCCATTCCTGGCAACATGGATGGACCTAGAAAGTATTATGCTAAGTGAAATAAGTGTGACAAATCACTATGTGATTTCACTTATATGTGGAATCTAAAAAAACAAAACAAACAAAGAACAGAAACAAACTCATAAAAACAGAGACAAACTGGTGGTTGACAAAGGGGAGGAGGAGTTGGGGCATGGGTGAAATAGGTGAAGAGGATTAAGAGGTAGAAATTTCCAGTTATAAGATAAAGAAGTCACGGGGATGAAAAGTACAGCATAGAGACTATAGTCAATAATATTATATGGTGACAGATGGTGACTACATTTATCGTGGTGGACATTTTGTAATGTATATATTGTCAAATCACTATGTTGTACACCTGACATTAATAAAATACTGTATGTCCATTGTCCTTTAATTAAAAATAAAGAAGAGAAAAAGATCAGAGCTAAAATCAAAGTAATAGAAAACGGAGAAACAATAGAGAAAAATCAATAACATCTAAAGCTGGTTTTTCAAAAAGATCAATGAAATTGATAATCCTTTAACTAGACTAGTCAAAATTTATACTTAAAATAAACACATTTTACTGAATGTAAAATATACCTCAATGGTGTTTTGAAAGAAAAAAAAACTTCACAAGCAGAATTCAGCAATATATTTGTTTGTAAATATATTTGTTTGCAATTTGTAAATTGCAAAATTGTAAATTGTAAATTGTTTCACCCCAGAATTGCAATGCTCAAAGAATAAATAATCTTTAATTAATTAAACACATACCCAAAATGTACTTGGTAAAATTAAAAAGGATTCCTGATTTTTTAAAAATGCTTTAAGGGAATACATGAGTATTTCCTTAACATCATTTAAAAATATATGTCGGGGCGCCTGGGTGGCGCAGTCGGTTAAGCGTCCGACTTCAGCCAGGTCACGATCTCGCGGTTCATGAGTTCGAGCCCCGCGTCGGGCTCTGGGCTGATGGCTCGGAGCCTGGAGCCTGTTTCTGATTCTGTGTCTCCCTCTCTCTCTGCCCCTCCCCCGTTCATGCTCTGCCTCTCTCTGTCCCAAAAATAAATAAAAAACGTTGGAAAAAAAAAAAAAATTAAAAAAAAATATATATGTCAAACCAAATCTCTACCTGAAGAACAAGTGATGATATATTCCAGATACAACATTCACCATGCAAAATCTTTATCATCTCTCAAGATCTAATCCCTCCAACAACTTTTTTGTATATTCCTTAGCATTCCCTAAGAATTTGCTGTTATTTCTATGATAATACTATCATCTTCTACTTTACTTTGTTCATTCTCATCTGTCTCCTAGATTTGAATATAAACCGCTTGAAAATTGAGATGTTAGGAGTACCTGAACGGCTCAGCTGGTTGAACCTCTGACCCTTGATTTCAGCTCAGGTCATTCAACTGGTGGGACTGAGACCTGCTGTCAGAGCAGATCCTACTTGGGATTCTCTTTCTCCCTCTCTCTCTCTCTGCCCTGCCCCTACTCCTGCTCACCCAGCTCACACACACACATTTCTCTTTCTCTCTCAAAATAAATAACTACACATTTTTTAAAAATTGAGACTTTATTTTTTCCTAATAAATCTGATTTCAAGTCTATAAAATAGCTAGCTCATATTAAGAATTCCACATATGTTTTAGATTTTAAGACAAGCATATATTTTATTTACTTTTTCATCCTGAAAGAGAATATAAATAGAGATGGGCATATGTGTCATTGCAGAAGTGTTGTAACTTACTCCAAGTTACTCAACTAAAAGGAATAATTGCAATTCAATTTCAGATACCTACAAATAGTCTCACTTGAATAACACACTCTATTAGGTTCTATTGATGCTATAACAAATTTCAAGAAACCACACAAATTTATCATCTTACAGCTCTGGAAGTAAGAAATTGGAAATGGATCCTGCTGTGGTAAAACCAAGGTTTTGGCAGGACTGTTTTCCTTCCAGAAGATTCTAGGAAAGAACCCATTTTCTTGTTTTGTTTTGTTTTGTTTTGTTTTGTTTTCAACTTCCAGAGGTTCCACATTCCTTGGCTTGTTACCCTCCTTCCATTTCATTCTGACTTCCTTGATTACCTCAGGACCACCCATATAATCCAGGATAATCTCCCCAGTTCAAGATCAGCTGATTAGTAACTTTAACTCCCTCTTTCCATGTACATGGGTTCTGGGGATTAGGAAGTAGACATCTTTGGAAGAACATTATTCTGCCTATCACACACATCTTCTTACACTTAAACTTTATGAGCTAATAGAGGAAACATTTGGGAGGTGAAAACAGTCTTGAAAATATATATCACTTCACATTATAAACAGATATATAACAAACATACATATAGAAAATTCTTGAGAAAAATTGTATTTCCTTACATTCACATCTAAATCAAAGGCTAAAAATAAACATTATTCTACACGATTAGTACAAAATTAAGTGGGAAGAAAAACAACAACAACAATGCTCTTAAATTTAAAATAAGCAATTACTGAGAAGAGACTTGGCAGTGCATGATGGCTCTCGATCTATTTTTCCATAAACCCTAGTATTTCATGAGCTCTAGAGAGGCTTTCTGCTCTTAAAACTATTGAATAAGGATGATCTTTTTCCAATTTGCAGAGGGGAAAAGCAAGTTGTCTGGAGATTTTTGTTTTCCAATTTTAACTTTTCCTCCCTTAAAAAAACCTTCCAAACCTTTTGGCACCTACTTCCACACTTCCCCTACTAAGCACTAGCAGACAACAAAATCACTGATTAATTAGAAAAAAGAATGCATTTTAAACCGTAAAATAACCAAAATGGTAATGCATTTTAAATAGTAAAGTAACTACCACCTTAGGTTAACATCTTGTCTTTCTTATTTTCACAGGTTTGTAGAAATTTTTTATGACATTTTGGAGAGAAAATAAAATGAGTCCTTATAATAATTTTGTGCCTTTATATCCCTTTATATAAATAGCCACTCTTCCTATGGTTTGAAATTATATATTATGTTGTTAGAAATCCTCAGTATACACGCATTGCCCTTACTGTGCCACATCCCACCTTTTTTACATTCATACTATGCTATGTGTCAGATTTAATTCAATTTCCACATATTCCATAGCACCCACAGATAACACTAGCAGATCTCACCTGATCTTATTCACCGTATACATAATTATGTACACATAACGTTAATAATAAATAAAATCAGTGTGCTTTACTCTATTATATTTTTCCATACGTACATTTGCATATAATTGCATTTCCCTAATATAGGTTTCTCCCCCGAAAGCCAAAGGTAGCCCATCTGTTCAGGGATGTGTTTAACAAAATTAATAAGAGGAACAAAAATAGAAAGAAATAGTTAATATTCAGCTGTTTTTGCTCTTAAAATAGGATTTTGCAACAAGAAACATGTTTGAAATCCTGGTATTACTGAAACAGATGTTTGGCACACTTCTCAGTTTATGTAAGGGTAGTCCAGAGAGGAACAGGAAGGAAGAAAATTCCAACCTTTTGCAGTCCCAGGGAATTTGGAGTAAGATATGGGAGAGGGGTAAAATTTAGAAACTCAAAGATAAGTACAGTGGTGGCCAAGAACATTTAGGCGGTGGCACAGTAACAAGGAGAGAGGAAGCCTGTAGAAGTGTGCGTGCTGACATTTACAATTCAGCACCCAGGCATCAGAGCTGAAATGGTATTACAAGACAGGTAAACAGGTAAAGTTGAAGCAGTCCTTTTGGTTTCCAATGGCCTATGTGTAAGAGACCAAGAAGTCTTGGGATATGTGGGGAAAAGATAGGAAGTTTTAAGAAAAACACCCTAGACCCAGAGAAAAGAAGCTGTCTCTGGTGGGGACTTCAAACTCAAAGACCAATGGTGCCAAAACCCTGGGCTCTACAGGGAAAACCATATGTTTATCCAGACAACCAGAAACAGCCAGTTTCACAGCAGCAGGCATCAGTCCCAGGAGCAAATCACACCTGTGATGAATATCTAAAGAACAACAGGATGATAGGAGGGCTCTATCTTCTCTACTGCCAGCGAGGATGCCATCAGCCTCGCCTTCCCTATATATCCAAGCACTTCCTAGGAATGGAGCAAATCTGAAAGATGGAGTCCTTTTCCTGTGGTATCCAAGAAGAGGCTGGATTACACAGAAAGACAATGACATTGTTGGATTATAGTGAGATCATAGAATGAGATTGAATTTTTTCTCTGTTACCCAATAGATTATAGCTCTTAAGAAAAACATCAGAACACTTGCAAGCAATATGAAGAACCTATATATTGATTCCATGTGAGAATTATAGTGTAAATAAATTTGGAGCCCCAGCTTATTCACTAATTGTCTTGCATTCATGCCATGACTTGAATATGTTTCCAAACCCAGCACAGTGCCAGGCACAGAGTGGACATTAATAATTGATTAGCAGAAACACATATATCCCCACCAGTGTCCTTGTGGAGCTTTGGTCCATCAGTGGATCTCAACAAAGAACGGTGCTACCTCCCTAGAAGGTATTCAAAATGTAAGGAAATGTCTGCTTTTCACAGTGGCTAGGAAGTGCTACAGGATTTAGTGAGTGGGAGCCAGGGTTGCTACATATTAAAAATAGAGGAGCAACATTCTTCATTTAAATAAAGCATTGTTCACCCAAACTGCCATTAAAACCCCTACTGAGAAATATTAAAAAACGAAGGCACTATAGTTACAGCTGTAGGACAGATAAATTACAAAAGAACAGAAGAAAACAATGGTATGCAAGAACTGAGGGGAGAGAGAGAGAAAAAGAGAGAGAGAGAGAGAGGTGAATGTCCATCAATATTGCTAAGAGATAAATACTAAAAAATCTACAGAAAAATATTTTAAAACACCAAAACTACAAAAAGAGGTTAGAGTGGGAGAGAGCCAAAGCATAAGAGACTGTTAAAAACTGAGAACAAACTGAGGGTTGATGGGGGGTGGGAGGGAGGGGAGGGTGGGTGATGGGTATTGAGGAGGGCACCTTTTGGGATGAGCACTGGGTGTTGTATGGAAACCAATTTGACAATAAATTTCATATATTAAAAAAAAAAAAAAAAACACCAAAACTACAGAGCACCACTTTAAAATGTTCACCCCCGGAGTGCCTGAGTCGATTAAGCATCCAACTCTTGATTTTAGCCCATGTCATGATTTCACAGTTCGTGAGTTCAAGCCCTGTGTCAGGCTCTGTCTTGACAGTGTAGAGCCTGCTTGGGATTCTCCCCCTCTCCCTCTCTCCCTCTTTCCCTCTCTCTCTGCTTGCCCCCACTTGTGCTCTCTCTCAAAAATAAATAAATAAACATTTAAAATGTTCACTCCTGAAGAACACTATTGCTGATTTTTGTGTTATAAGCAAATGGCTCTCTGAAACTCACTTAAAATCTCTAAGAGGTGCTGTGAGGCCTGATGGGCAGTGGTGACAGTGGCCACAGGGGAGGGAGGCAGAGCAGGGCACATGGTAGATACAGTGAAAGTGTCAGGTCACCTTCTCCTTATCCTGTGAAATTAAACCCCTGGATACAGATGCTAGCCTTCTGACTCTAGTGCAAACCAGGTGGAGGCTAAATTCATAAATAATAGGCTCACAGCCCCTCCATGGTAACAAAAGGGGAAAAGGCCATCAAGAAAGCTTAAAGCTCACCCAGAAATTTTCGTACATGGTGCCAAAATATATGAAGAAAGACTGCTGAGATCTTTTTTAAAACTTCCTTTCTTAAACACATTTATAGTAACTCCTCAAAATTTGGGACTGACATCTGCTTTAGAACCTTCAGTGCTGGACGCCTGGGTGGCTTGGTTGGTTAAGCATCTGACTTCTGCTCAGATCATGAGCTCACAGTTCGTGGGTTCGAGCCCCACGTCGGGCTCTGGGCTGACAGCTAGGAGCCTGGAGCCTGCTTTGGATTCTGTGTCGCCCTCTCTCTTTCCCTCCCCCGCTCGAGCTCTGTCTCACTCTGTCTCTCAAAAATAAACACTAAAAAAAATTTTTTTTGAAAAGAAGCTTCAGTGCTACAGACTTCGCTCCCTCAACTTTATATATTCAACTACTAACAGTATCAGTGGATGTAAAAAATGACTCAATTCCATGCATCATAATCTGGAGCTATGTAATATTCACTGTTATTCCCATCAAATACACATATTTTAGTCCCTCCTAAATATGAACTCACAGAAAAGTTAAAAAAATTTACTTTCTCAACCAGCCTTGCCAACCAATTTTAGTAAGTTATAAACAACAAAAAACCCACTGTACTCAGAGAAACAAAAAGAGATTTTCATCCTCTGCACTAGGATGAAACAGGCATGTGCCTTTAGATTCTTGTTCTCCTTGTGGTTTCTCTAATGAGTCTTTATAAGCCTGCACTGACCTTGAACTACATTTTTCTTTTCTACAAGGTGTTTGGCTATATATGAAAAGCAACTGCAACCACTACAAAAATAAACACTAACTCATGTAATGAAAACTTTACAGAAATAGAGATGAAAGAAATAAAATAGTATATAAAAATACATTGAACATATTTTGATCCCTGTCTTTTAATTAATTCCTCCTTGTTTCCTAGGGAATTTATGCAGGATGTCAGAGATTAAGAATAAATGCTCGGACCCTCTCAGCAAAGAAAGGTGAGAAATAAGAGAAGGTGGGATCAATGGGCTTGGACATGAGCTTTGTAACAAATGTGGGTCTAACCAATTCAAACTTTGTCAATTTACTGTTTTGAAACTAATTTGAACTAAAAAGTCATCTCTACAGCTATATTACTAAAGCTGATCAAAAGGAAAAAAAGTTCTCAGTGCTGGAGGCATTTGTCTTGTTTTGGTCACTTAATATTGAAGCATCTACAAAAAGTCATACACACACACACACACACACACACACACACACACACACCACAAAGCCAATTTGCTCTCTTCACTTCAAAAATATAAGAAACTTAGATTGTTCCATGTACAAAGATTTAAAAAACAGTGCCCAATCCATTTTAAGAGTCTATATTATAGCACCCAACTCTAAAAATGTTAAAGGCAGACTTTCGTCCAGAAAAAAAAAATCATTTATTCATTTTTGCTTCTTTACATGTTATCTTTAAGAAAACAACCTGTTAAAATAAAACCTTATCCTTTGATGAAGAGTGTTGACATATGAGAAATTTGATCAACAGAGTTCCCTGCTGGAAATTTAAGGCTTACAAAATGTAAAGATATTTATGAAGCTAAAACATGTATTTATATATTATCATTAGTCATTGTCAAATGAACTGAGAAATAATTTTAGGGATTAAAGATGAAGAAAAGTTATTTTTACTTTGGTGACCTTTTGTTACAGCAATTTAGTCTGTGCATTAACTCAAAGAGGGGAAAAATTCATTTCTGTCTTCAATAACAGTCCAGAGTTGAGCTGTAGAATAGGAGATAGGTAAATTCTGCTCTAAACCAGGTTCAATTCCATTTGTTCCATCATTGTCTGCATAACTGAGGTAGATCACCACCACTTTAGTTCACATGATAGCCCGTGGAAGGAGAGAAAACAGAATGTAAATCGTGTTCCCTTTTAAAAAATATAATTTGGAACTTACACACATCACATCACATTACTAATTTCCCACTGGCTGAGGTTTAGTCCAAAGTCCACATCTAGCTACAAGCTAAGAAGGCCAGAAAGAATAGCGCTGAGTCAAGCTTCCCTGTAGCCAGGTAAAATTTAGATGGTCAGTTACAGAAACCAACAAGGCAACTTTTGGATACTGGTGGATAACAACAGTCTCAGACATAAGAGTAACTGCCTCTGGGAAGGGAGACTAGAGACTTTGAGAATGGGATGAGAGAAAGATTTGCTTCTCATTGCATCCATATTGCATCTGTGTATATCACCTATTCTGTTCTATTCTCTTCCATGTACACTTTAGTTCTATTAATTATTTCACTTAAACTGTTCTTCTTTAAAAGAGTTTTAAAAAAAATTTAAAAGAGCCGAAATTAAAAACTTACAATGATTTTTTCCAATGAACTTGACATTCTTGACACTAGCCGAGGCTAAATATTTAGCCCTAAAGTGTACAAATGTACATGCATGTGCTTTAAGACGTATCTTCACACACTTTTAAACTTTTTTAGTGGAATGGTTAAGATCCAGGCTGCTAGATTCAAAACCTGGTATGACTACAGCACCTATAGCTGTGTGACATGAAGCGAGTTACTTAATCATTCCATCAGTCTACTTCCTCATCTGTAAAAGGGGTCAATAATAATACCTTTTTCATTAATCTGTTGTGCGGATTGAATGGTGTAATAAACAATAAAGCATGTATTGTCATTGTTTGCTATTATTATTTTTAAAAGTATCATTTATCATTAAAAGATATTGCAACAAACATAGATAACTGCCCGTCCAATAACCATTTCCCTCTCCTTATTAATCCACAAGTTCAATTTTATTCTATATGGCAAAGTATTTAATTAAAAACATTAACCGCCATGCTACCCTTGAAGCGAGACATAAGTATTTGACATCATCCTGGCCAAAGAGGTGTTAAGTAGAAGTCAGTTGTCAGGCATGCCAGTTAAGTTACTGTCATCCGCCTTGAAGCTAAAAATATAATTGTTTAAAAGCCCTGTAAGCATCGGAAAACACCTATCAATTCCAACAGAAATGTACAAACCTAGAACAAATTCTCTGGCCCCTCTACCTTTGTGGTGTTGCTATTTTAAAATTCAGATTGTAGTTTGCAAAAATGAGATGCTTCTCATAAGACGTGGAGATTGTGTCTACAGAACATCTAAAATAACAAAGAGTTCTTTCATCTGATATGTCAATACTATATATGTGATTCAGGTGTTCATTTACCTAAAAGTTTATTGGTTACTCTTTGAAAGCAAACCATCCTTGGTTTCCAAAATCAACACTATCTCATCCCCAGTATCTACTAATAAAACTGATATTACAGAACTACTATCATGTTTATTATCATTTTTCTTCAGGTAAATATGAAACTTGTTTTTAATATCCTCTTTCCCTTACACCTCATTCTTATTTATTCCAAACTGAATAAATTTTAGCTTTTCTTAAAAGGCAACTCTACACCAAGTTTAAAAAGATATTATAATTTAGAAATTCAAAAGAAAGAAAAAGAAGAGACAAAGTTTTTCTAAAAGGGAAAGTGTTTAGTAACCTTGGCTTTGATGAAAGATACTTCTGTTTTAAACTCTAGTGTTCCTTCTCTGTTCTAAAAATCAGGGATAAAGTAGTAAGCAAAGCATATAGTTCCTGCCCTCCTAAAGTTTTTATTTTAGTGCAAGATAAAGAGTTAAACACTTCATTGCATAATGAATAATGTAATTACCATGGTAATAACAAATAATCAGATGAAGTATGGGTATCAAGAGAGACTATTAAATGCACCCAGGACCTAGAGTTGAGAGAAAGGTTTGATAAGTAAATCATATTTAAACTGAGATCTCTTGGATCAATGGACAAACCTGGTAGGGAGGGGCAGGGGTGGGGCAAATGTTCAGGACCCATTCAATAGTGTGCAGGAGAGCAATGCTATAGGGAGCCACATGGTGCAACTGAGGGACCAAAGAGCTTGCTAGAATGCAGCAGCAAAGAGGCAAGTTGTGTAAAATAATGCTTATGAGGATTTTGGAATTTATACAATTAGCACTTCACACATTATGATGGCTACTTCTATGTGTCCACTTGATTGGGTTAAGGGATGCCCAAACAGCTGGTAAAACATGATTTTTGGGTGTGTCTGTGAGGGTGTCTTCAAAAGACATTAGCAAATTAGCATTTGAATTGGCAAACCAAGCAGGAAAGGTCTCCTTTACCAATGCAAATGAACATCATTCAATTTACTGAGGGCTTGAATAAAACAAAAAGGTGGAGGAAGAGGGACTATGCTCTCTTTTCTTGAGCGGAGACAACCCTCTACTATCCTTAAACATCGGTGCCCCTGGATCTAGGGCCTTTGGACCAAGACTTATTCCACCTTGTAAGAAATGAGATGATCAGAAATACCAAATAAAAGCTGTGCTGTCTAGTTAACAATAAGTTTACAACCTATTGGAAATATGTATGAAATCTTCTCTGCACAACAGTGGAGTCCCAAACCCTTAGACACTTCACTTCCTGGTTCCCCTCTCCATGTTGCGGGCTATTTTTTTTAGGGCTTTGCAATGAGCATGAAAGTCTCATGCTCTGAAGTCTCTGCATCACCTCAGGGAACATACATTTGTTCCGATTGGACTACTTTTTGGCCTTACATGGGCATAGGCTACTTTGAGGTAAGGCTATAACCTCTGTAGTACTCAGCCAATGAGGAATCAGGGGAGGGATTTCATGCAAGGAGATAAATTGTCTGCTGTAACCTCCCGGAGTGTGCCTGTCCATCAGGCATCAGCTCTTGCAAGAAGGTTAATTAAAGCCTCCTGTCACTGTGCTCCCAAGTCTCTGAGTCTCCGTGTCCCTCCTTTGATAGGGCAGTGGGCTTATTTCTCACAATTTAAGGTCTCCCTTCTCTCCATCAGCTCCCCTGATTCTCAAGCCTTTGGATTTGGACTGAATTACACCACAAGTTTTCCTGGTTCTCCAGATTGCAGAAGGTCAAGCCTGTGACTTCTTGGCCTCTACAATCACGTGAGCTAATTCCTATAATAAATCTCCTCTTACCTATATTTGTATCTACATCTATTTCAATCCTGTTAATTTAGGGTTGGGGTTTTTTTGGTTTTGGTTTTGGGTGTTGTTGGTTTTTTTTGAGAACTCTAATACACCTATATTACTGATTATCATTCATCCTAGTGTCATGGCTAGTTTATGCTGAATAACAAACAAACCCCAAATCTCAATGGCTTAAAGTTACCAATTTTTATTTCTTCTCCTCCCTACATGTCCACCACAGTTAAAATGGAGACCCTCCTTACTTTGTGGTCTAGACTGACAAAGCTGTAACTAGCCAGGATACTGTAGGTTTCCAGGGCAGAGAGTAAAGAAAGCTCTAAAAGGACTTAAGCTGACAATATAATGCTTGAGCCCCCAAGCAGCACATAACGCTCTTGTTCACAGTTTATTGGTCGACATGTAGTCTCAACCAATCACAGTGTGTAAAGAAATGCAATCCTACCATGAAGGCAATCCCACAATGAAGGCAAAAAAAATCCTACCATGAATGCTGGTAAGCAGCATTAGTGAGGACCGCATCACTGTTAAAATAAATAAATAAAATAAAATAAAATAAATAAATAATAAATAAATAAATAAGTAAAGGCTATATCAGGGTTCAGGGGAAAAGACTGAAATTAAGTAGTAGTAGTAATAATAATAATAGATACTTTTTTATGGTGAAATTATGCTTGGTTTACATTTTATTTTATATACTTCTTCGTGTTGTTTTTAATGCTCTCCAATAAATATTTGTTATTAGTTAGGATTCTTTACCTGTAAGGAACAGAAAAAAACAAATCTCAAGTTGAGAGTGACTAAAACAATACAGAAATTGTTCAAAGAGTTTAGAGGCGGTCATCAAGAAATGTTAGAATATTTCAAAATGTAAGGCATCTAGCGTTTGTCCTATCTTGCTGCTCAGATGTGCATGGTGTCGCTCCACTAAGGTCATCTCATAGTCCGTGATGGTTGCCAGAGTCCCAGCCATTATCAATTTTCCAGGAAGCAGAAAAGAGGAAGAGGAACAGATCCTCCCTGTAAAGATATTCCCCATAAATTAAACACATTACTTCCACTAACATCTCCTTTAGCCACTCTACTAGTAAGGGAGCCTGGAAAACTAAATAGTTACTCGAAGAAAACATACACCACCCAAATATCAGAGACACTATTACTGTGAGATTTTTTTTTTTTTTTTTTAGTTGATACCTATTATATCTTCTACTGGCCTCCTTATCTCAAACATCAATTCCTTTCTCCAGTCTTTCCCTCATGCTGTAATCTGAGATCTAGATAACTTTTTCAAAATGCTAATTTTTTTAAGTTTATTTATTTATTTTGAAGAGAGAGAGAGAGGGAGGGAGGGAGAGAGACATAGGGAACAAGGACAAGCAGGCAGAGAGAGAGGGAAAGAGAGAATCCCAGACAGGCTCTGCACCATCAGCATGCCATCAAATGGCTTATTTTTAATGGTTCAAAAAATAATCCAAAATCATCATTGCTGTATACATACCTCTTATTCTCCTTGTCTTGTCTAGTAAAGTGAATACACACACACACACACACACACACACACACGTATGTATATACTACAATTATAATATACCAAATTTACTTTATTTTCAATAAAAGCATCACTTGCTTTTATACCTCCCTTCCCACTTATGGCCTTTTGTAGCAATGTGGATGGAACTGGAGAGTGTTATGCTAAGTGAAATAAGTCATACAGAGAAAGACAGATACCATATGTTTTCACTCTTATGTGGATCCTGAGAAACTTAACAGAAGACCATGGGGGAGGGGAAGGGGAAAAAAAAGTTAGAGAGGGAGGGAGGCAAACCATAAGAGACTCTTAAAAACTGAGAATAAACTGAGGGTTGATGGGGAGGGAGGCGAAAGTGGGTGATGGGCATTGAGGGGGCACCTGTTGGGATGAGCACTGGGTGTTGTATGGAAACCAATTTGATAATAAATTTCATATTTTAAAAAAAACCTTGACATTCAATAAATCAGTGTAATAAAGTTTAAATCAGTCTCTTTCATGGAAATATTAAGATAATTTATAATTCCTAGTCCAAAATGGACTTAGACCAAGGGAGAAGATATACCATCATGGAAAGGGGCTAGGTGCGTTTGATCCTAGAACTGTCCTCCTTTGTTGGTCCATATCATCTAGTATTTGGGCACTGATTTCTGTCCCTCTCATATCCACTGGACTGTCTACAGCTGGTATAAATCATCAGCCTTGATCTTGGCACAAACAATGCCAGAGGATTACTCCAAGGCACTTAGCCACCTTCCCTGTTGACTAGGTCTTCCCCTTACATGTAGCTGGCACTGTAGATCCCCGGAAGCCAGATAGTTATTGCACTTTAATCCATTTAAGTCCTATATCATCTCTGAAAATGGCTTATAGTGTGACTCTATTTTCGGACCTCCTAGAATTTTATTTTTAATTTATAAAGAGAAGCTTTGGAATGCAAAAATCCCTTTTCTCTTTCACCAAAGCTTAGTGAACAAGGCCTTGGTATTGCTAGGAACTCAAGAAAATCAGTTTTAAATCTCAGGTCCCAAAAAAAGATTCACTTGTTTTGGACATCATGCTCTTAATACATGGCATGGAGAAAGTGCAAGGTCCTTATTTAGAGGGAATTACATATAAATCATTTTAATATGAAAGAACATTGCCCCAATATATTCATTTCATGCAATAACACCCACATATAATAATACAGCTAATATTTCTGAGGATTAATTCCGTGCCAGACACTGCTTTTTAAAAGTGCTTTGTAAGTGACAATTAAGCTTCCCAACAAACTTATAATTGTTATCATTTCTGTTTTACAGAGGAAGAAACTACTGTACAGGTAAATTCATTGCTCAAGTTTGCACAGATAATGTTCAGAGCCAATCTGGTTGCATAGCATGTGAGATACCACACTGCTTTTCACATGAATATGCTCCATAGACATACATACCTTCTATAGGTTAATGGGTTCTAAATTTAAATATCTAGACTTTGGGGCGCCTGGGTGGCGCAGTCGGTTAAGCGTCCGGCTTCAGCCAGGTCACGATCTCGCGGTCCGGGAGTTCGAGCCCCGCGTCAGGCTCTGGGCTGATGGCTCGGAGCCTGGAGCCTGTTTCCGATTCTGTGTCTCCCTCTCTCTCTGCCCCTCCCCCGTTCATGCTCTGTCTCTCTCTGTCCCAAAAATAAATAAAAAAAAGTTGAAAAAAAAAAATTTAAATATCTAGACTTGAAGTCTCCCTTAAACTTCAGACTCAAATATTAATTAATATTAAGACTCAAATCAGCCTCATCATTTTTCCAACTGCTCAAACCAAACTAATAGGATCACTCTTGACTTTCCTCCCTTACACTCTGTGTCCAGTCTCTCAGGAAATCCTGTTGGTTCTATCTTCAAAATATATCTAGAACCCAGCCACTTCTCAGTAACTCCATTGCTACCACCTGGTAGTTGGTAGATGGTCCAAAACACACCCTCATCACTCTTCTGGACTATTCAAAAGCCTCTCACCTGGACTCTCTTTACACTTCGCCCCCTACTGTCTATTCCCAACATAGCAGCCAGGACAATCACGTAAAACATAATTCATATCACAATGCTCTTTTCCGTAAAGCCTGACATACATGTCACTCAGAGTAAAAGCATAAGTCTTTACAATCAGTTGTGTGACACTACATGGCCTGTCTTCACTGCTCTCTCCTGCACCTCATGTTTTACCATCCTTCTCATCATTCACTCAACACCTTGTTCATCACCTCTTGTCTCATTCAACTCTGGACCTCTTGGCTTCCTTGCTGTTACCCAAACACATCATGCAAGCTTTAATCTCTGAGTCACTGTACTTGCACTTCCTTGGTCCTGAGAGGTCCTTACCAAATACTTGCTATCTTCCTTATTTCTTTCAGGTATTTAATCTTGGATAATGTCGCTTAATCCAAGAGGCCTTCCGGACCACTCTTTTTGACATAGCAATTCATGCACCCCTTCCATGCCTTGGTTCTTTCTATCCCCCGTTCTCTGCATTTTTTTTTTCATTGTATTACCATTTAACTTATCATATCTGTTCATTGTGAGCCTCTGTATACTAGAATGTGAACAGAAAATGTATCTGACTTGAACACAGCCATATCTAAGAGCCTAAAGCCTACCCAGCACATGACAGGTATTCAAAAAATATTTGTTAAATAAATTAATGGTGCACACAGCCATTACAGACTACTTAGAATTTCATGGAAGTGTTCTATATTCCTTTGTCTTTTTGTGCTCTATTCCCTCTGCCAAAAATATCTTTTCCTATTTCTTTCTTTTAGCAAATTCTTGCTTACACTTCAAAACTCACTTTCAGAATTGCCTTCTCAAGGCAATCTTGCTCAAATCTAGAGAATACTGCTCCACAATACTTACCTTCTGGCCCCTGTCTTTGTTGATTCACTTGAGAGTCTCTCTGCTAAACTATAATTTCCTTAAAGGAATTCTGTTTTATATAATTTTCCCTCTTCTTACTTGATTTACAGCCACACTAATTGGGTAGCTCCAGACTTAAAGTTTCCTGTTGGCCAATAAGAAGATGATATCTCATTTACCAAGAGAATTCTCTTACCATAGGAGGAGTTCATAGAGAAATTCTAAATCATGCCACTATTTTCTCAACCAAATTACTAATAATGTTAACGTGTGTAATACGTAAAAATTTTAATATTCTAAGGAATATTGGTCATCCAAAGCACAACTTCAAACCTTGTTTTATCAGTTATTTTCTATGTGATTATTAGCATTTGCCTTTAGTAATTTCTTTACATATAAAATTTTAAAGTTGGAATAAATGACCTCTAGGACTCCCCCCTTTCAAAGGTTCTATAATGCAATTAATAGTAACAGCCATAACCAATAACCATGAATAATAAATTGAGAACATATGGTATCATTGTACTGTATTTTTCAGCTAAAATTATTATTAATTAATTTAATTTGGCATCTTTGTGGCTCCAATTTTTTCTTTTTTTTTTTTTTTTTTTTTGCAGCCAGCTAACTTGTTTGTTTGACTTTGTCTGTTGAGGATAAAGGTATCCTCTCTTTCTGTTAATTGGGAAAAAAAACTAATGACTGTCCAGTAATTATTTTTTATCAAATCCTTTTGATTATGGATTTATTTTTATTAAATCAGTTGAGAGAATCAAGTGTTGAGTGGAGTATTTTATAAGTCTAGTAACACAATGACAAATGTTTGATTAAATATATATAAGATGTTAAGATCACACACACACACACACACACACACACACACACACATTAAAGCACATAATTTTGAGAATTTAAGCAATATCAAGAGATACCCAGAAACTTCAAATAAACAAAGGAAAGAGCATAAAAATCACCTTTATAAAATCCCAGATCCTTTTGGAAAATAATAGCCTAAAAGACTAGGCCAGGATAACAAGTCAAGTACTTCTTTGGAAGAACTAGCATTATTTATTTAAACAGGGACAAAAGAAAATGTAATAAACCCTCTAGCTGCCTTGGGTCACAGCATGTGGCTTATAACCTAAACAAAGGAAAGAATTTGACAGATTCTACAGGTTAGTCATGATGGAAATAATTTTCATGATTTACCTGACAGGTCCTTTTATATTTTTGCTGTAGATAAAGTGGAATGGAGAGATATATTACACTGACTAGCATGCTCTCAATCTGATTTTATTCTATTACCTTTAGTTTCTTCTCTAGTTTTCTCCCTTCTTAGTTGAGTCTGCTCCCATTGGAAGTGAACAATAAATCACCTGGTTTGCTTCCCAAGAGACCAGGATAGGATTAGAGTAACGTGGAGCCCAAGATTCTTTTAATTTCCTTAGATCTATGACTGAGAAGGCATTTGAAGCTCGGGAGTACTCTGCCTTTTTGTGAGACTGAACTAGATTCTATGATTTTGTGGAGAGAGTCATACCAGATAGCTCACGGAGTTATCTCTGTCACTCACTGTTAGTGACAGAGATAACCTTGGGGAATATACTTAAACTCTTTATTTTCCTAATGTGAGAAATAGGTATGAAATTATTTTTTGTTTTTGTTTTCGTTTTCTTTTCTTTTTGCAAATTTATTGAGGCTTAAATGAGATCATGTCTACAAAGCACTTAATATACAACCTTGCATTTATTCTTTCAGCAAGTATTTATTGAGTTCTTATGTTCCACACTCTAAGCTATAGTAAACTCTCAGTAAATACTAACCATTATTATGTTTATTATCACCATCATTAGCCTATCAATGCCAGTAGAGAAACATTTCAAACAACTATTCATATTGCAATTTCAAGAGTCCCTTTGTGGAAGGGAGAGGGAGTGGTAAGTAAAAAGTTACTTTTAACCTGGTTAAAAAGTCATGCCTAGAGGAATAAACTATGTTGGTGCCTTTTCTAGATCTCTATGTTAGGATTAATTCTGGATTTTGCAAAGCAAAAACACAGGTTTGTGGCTCCACAATTAATATTTATTCATTTGATATTTTTAAAAGGCTATTAGAGAAACACACACACACGAGTTGTCTTAAAAGAGGATATCTGAAATCTATTAAGGAAGATAAAACATGTGTATAAAAAACAAAGTATATGATAAATGTCACATTGGTGGTATAAAGTGCTGAAGAGGAAAGCTATAGAATAGTGTACCCTAAAAATAAGCCTTATAATAGCTTCAATGTCTATGACTCCAATCTAAATTTGAAGCTAGTACTTAACCCCCCTCCCCTCTTACACAGTGTGACTTCATAAATCAAATCATTTCTTCCAAATGGAATTCCCAAAGAGCAAATAGAGGGCTTCAAAACTGCCATCCTTGGAAGCTGCTGGTGTTCAGACATTTTATGACTTTTCTTTTTAAACTGATTGTGAAGCCTCCATTTTAGTGAATTTCTTTGGTTCTGCTCCTCTTTCTTTGTAACAAAAGGATAGTTATTTTGAGTCAATCCCTTGACGCCAAGTGAAAAGAGAACAATCTTGTATAGGAGAATTAGACACATTTAGAAGCTAAATATGGCACTCCTGTTAAGCAGTCTTGGAAAATTTCAAGGCAAAGGGATTCATAAGGAAATTGCAGTTGGGAAGAGAATAACAAGCATCTGAAAGACAGAGAATAGAATGAGAGGAATAGTTACAAGTGCAAGTATAGAATCAGATAATTGAGGCAAATCGTGCACAGTGCTTTGAGTTTTTCAGAAGAAATTTACCACAATATATAAATTTAAAGTATTATTAGCGAACACCGAACCTTCTCAATATAATCAGCCGCTGAGAAAAGCATGTACAAGGAAAAGATCATCATGCAGCAACAATTCATTTAAACTTCAGGGCATGTAATTGTTTAGAAAAAGCATTCAAAATACCCTCGATGGGTGATAAACGGTAGTTACAGAAGTTATCTATCCCATCCACAATTAAGCTGAGCCCATTGGCTAGCCCCCTTGGGGGAGTTTGCTGTGACTGTATTCAAAGTTATGATCTCCATTTGATGTACAGATATCATATCTGTGGAAGGATTAACTGTACATTTCAAATCATAGGTGGCTAAGGAATAGAAATTAAATTACATACCAATAGACTTTAAGACATTTCCCCTCCAAAATGCTTCTAAATGATAATAAAGAACTGAAAGCTCCATGAAGTACCTCTAAAAAGTAATCCATGCTAGTTGTGTCAGAATTTCTAAAAGATATAATTTCTAAAGATATAATCCCATTTATTGTTAAAGCTCTTGGGGCTAAATCCCAGGCCAACTTATTTTCTCCCTCTATAGTAATTCTCTCTCTCTCTCTCTCTCTCTCTCTCTCTCATCTCTCTCTCTCTGTCTCATTTCTTTTATAACATTATGACTTAAATTACAATCTATTCTCTGGTAGTAGATTTCCAATCAACACTCCACTTCTAAACAAAAACCTAACCATATATATTCCACTGCCTCCTCAACGTATCCCCCTAGAGGTCTTACAGGTACTTCACACCCAACATACCCCAAACTGAACTCATGAGCTTGATCCTCAAGCCTGTTCCTCCTCCAAGTCTCCATCTTTCTACAAACAGGTGTCATCATGCACTTATTTTCTCAGTACAGTCTTAGCAGTTAACTTTAACCCCCTCTGTACAAAACCATCCCACTCCCTGCCCCATCTAATTAATCACCAAATCCACATATTCTCCTCTAAATGTTTTGAATGTGTCTGTGACTGTAATGATAATGAGAGAAATGTTTATGTAGCATTTACTCTGTGACAAGCTGTGTTCTAAGTACTTTACATATATTAACTCTTTGAACGCTGTCAAGAGCCCCATGAGTAGGTATTATTGCTGTTACTATTCCAGTTTTACCGAAGAGGACATTAAGGCAAAAATAAGTTAAATAAATTCCTCAAGGTAGCCCCACAATCAGACAGTCTGGCTTCAGGTCCCATGCTATTACCCACCTATGCCAGTGTTACCCCAGCCAGAGTTGGTACCAGAACATTCCCAAAGAGCATGTAGAGGACTTCAAATCATCTATGGAAGCTGTTGGTGTTCAGATGTGAGGTTTTCATTTTAGTGAATTTCTTACCTAGATTTTTCAATATCATCCTAACTTTTCCACTCTTTTATCCACTTTGGTGTTTTTTTGTTTATTTTGTTTTGTTTTATGCTCATCCCATATCCATTCTCCATTATAACCAGAGTGAGTTTTTTAAAATTAAACTCTAGCTAGGGTATGTACATTAGTCAAAAAAAAAATTTTTTTTCAACGTCATCCTATTACTCTTAAAATCAAGGAAAAGGTTCTTAGCCAGACTTATGTGATTAGGCCCCTGTCAGCCTCTTCAGGCTTCTCTTCTGACACTGTCTGGCTGACTGCCTACACTGTGGTTTTGTATCAGCTTCTTGAATACAACATTTTCTTCCTAACTCTAGATCCTGAAGATGCTACTCGAGTCTCAGCTTAGCTGAATTCTACTCGTCATTAGGTCATCTTTGCAAAATCATTTCCTAAGGTAAGTTACTCTTGATGTCCCTTAAAATTGATCTGATGGACCCATACAGCATTGAAATCAATTTTAATTAATTACATATTCATTTAACATTAGTATTCCACACTAAACAGTATGTTTCATGAAGCCAAGAACTCCATATATATTTTGATAGAGGAATCACCAGTGCCATGCACACTGCCTGGCACTTAGTAAGCATTTTATGAGTATAATTTTAATTATTAAATAAATGAAATACTTTTATTTTTGTGCTGATTAGAAATGTAAGCCATGTTCACACAGAAAGTATAGAAATTTTCAAACAATAAAATTACCCCCCCCACCAGAAAAAAATCTAACAAAAGTGATAATCACCATTAACATATGGGTAGATATTTTTTAGTTTTTACTTTACCCCTTCACACACCCACACACAATTTTGCATCTTACAGGTATAACTTAATTTGATTTGGTTTAAATGGCTAAATTCTACTCTATTTCCTTCTCTTTTTTTTTCTTCCTGAAACCAGGAAGTACCTGTCACCGTGTTTAAGTTATAATTCAGGAAGTACCTGTCACCGTGTTTAAGTTATAATTAACAGATAATTACTGAAGTCTCAATTTGTATAAAGCACTACACTAGAAACTCAAGTTTCAAAATGTGTAAATGAAATGACCCTTGTTCTGAGAAATCAAGAGGAATACATTTTTTGACACATGATTTGATAAAATAGAATATTCAAAATTGTGATTGACCTGAAAATCAATATAAATGATTATTATCACTTCACGACAAGGCTTCTGTTCTAAAAGATCCTACAGTCCAGTTGGCAAGATGAAATGCATACACTGAAAGACAACTAAATATACAACCTATGCTAAGTGGCCAAATCGGTCATTTAAACTACAGTAATTCAGATGTTTAAGATATTGGCATAGGCTGACATAATCACGGCAGGTTTCACTGAGAAGTTAGAAGAGTAGATTCTACAATATATTTAGAATGATGAGTTAGCTTAAGATGATCTGTATGCTTCATTAATCCTCTTTTCAATATTCTCTTATTTTGAACAATTATAATTCCGCAAAGAGTTTCTTTTTTCAACTCTATTTTGCATTATTTTTCTTTAAACTGGCATTTCCTAAAGTGAGATACTGCAAGTGATAGTCCATACACACACACACACACACACACACACACACACACACACACAGGTTCTAAGGTACAAATATGTTTGGGTCAAACACATCACAAACTATTTCTTTTTCTTGGACAGTCATAAAGTTCATTAGCCAATACAGAACTTTACAAAGCTCAGAGTAAACTGAAAAAAACCTGTTTAGTTTTATTTAACCTAGTCAATCCTACAGTTTTTCAACCATGGAGCTCATCTTTAATGAGATATCTAATAATACCCATGCAAAAGTATTTCATGGAAGACAATTAAATACAGATGGCATTTATACACTTCATATGTTGATTCTCAGAAATATAATTGGAGACTACTCCACAACAAATATGTAGTTTCAGTCTATCTATATTTTATCAGTTCAATAATCTTTCTTTTTAAAAACAACCCGAATAGGGGCGCCTGGGTGGCTCAGTTGGTTAAACATCCGACTTCAGCTCAGGTCACCATCTCACGGTCCGTGAGTTCGAGCCCCGCGTCGGGCTCTGGGCTGATGGCTCAGAGCCTGGAGCCTGCTTCCGATTCTGTGTCTCCCTCTCTCTTTGCCCCTCCCCCGTTCATGCTCTGTCTCTCTCTCTCTCTCAAAAATAAATAAACGTTTAAAAAATAAGTAAATAAATAAATAAAAATAAAAAAATAAAAAGGTCTCTCCTATCAAAACAAAAAATAAAAAAATAAATAAATAACCCGAATAAACCAGGCTGTCATAGTCCATCTTTTTTTTCCAACCTCATTGACTTCAATCCTGTTTCTTTTTTAGCCACTCCAAAATTCCAATATAATTTTTCGTGATTCAAGACACCTCATCCAGCTTAACAGTTTGTCACAGAGAGATCTGTAACCAAAATAGCTTTTGTTCTTTGAAAATGTTATGTCTAATTCAGGTAGGCCATCTGAATTTTACCTTTGTTATGCGTCTTTTCCAACATACCTAATTAGAAAATATACCATTCTTTGTCAGTGCACAGAACATTCACACAAAACAAAAGGAAAGAAAAATTGGAGTGCAAAAAAATTGTCTTGCTCCATTTCTCTGATAACCTGGTGTCATAAACAAAGTAGTTTCAGGTTTGAGACACTATGTTAACAAAGTGACATAGAATAAAGAGGAAAAATAAGAGGTCATAAATGGGAAGGGAGAAAACTTTCCATCTAGAAGATTAATAAGGTCTTTAAGGAGGAGAATGACAATAAGATACAGAAAAACAACTCTAAATACTGGTTCCATCTTCTGCTCCATGAATTTCATCTCACTGTTCAAAGGCCAGCTCAAATAAAACTTCTCTGAACTTACAACCATGGCAGCACCCTCCCTCACTCTCTGGTCGAGCAAGAATTCTCTCTTCCTCATCTGCCACCTAAAGCATTTCGTGCACTTTGGACCTATTTTTTCATTACAGTATGTTTCAAGTTGCATTGCATATGGTGAGATGCTCGTTTGCCTGACTTGACTAGACTGTGGTTTAGCTTCTTCTCCCTTGGTCCCAGGACAGTGTTGCAGAGTGTAATGCATGAGGGCTTTGGAAGAGAATTTAATTTAAATTATAGCTCTGTGACATACTAGATGCAAGAACTTCTCTCAATAACTTCCACTGCCTAGTGGACGATTCGGGGGAAAATTAAATGAGATAGTTTGTATAAGGCTCCTGATATATATTGCAAATATTCTGTAAATTATTAGTAAGTTGCAAATATTCTGTAAATTGTTAGTTTTTTTCATAGTAGACATACGATCAGTTCTATCAAAGACAGAAGAGAAAAAGAAGGAAGAAAAATATGGTACCAAGTCTAATCACCTCAGGGCTCAGTGCTGAGCACTGATGGGGTTGAGCTGGGTTGGGGAGGAGGGGAGGTTAGGATACTAGGTGGGAAAAGAGACTGGGATAGAAGCCTCACCCTTCATCGTATGTTTCAGACCTTTCATGGGATAAGTGGGAGAGAGGGAAGTACTGAAAATTAGGAGTCAATATCCAATGTTTGTTGGTGGTAAAAGAAATTAGAAGAGTAACACAGAAGCCTGGCTGTGCAGACTGGCTTCCAGATTCTGAGTATATGAATCAATTCCAAGGTGGTGGGGGTGTGGTAAAGATATAAATATGTCTATCCAGATGGGCTTGGAAACCAAGGTCTTTTTGAGCCTGTATCTGAGAGCAGTCTGGTAGATACAGTTGCAACATGAATCTGGGGGAATCAGCCATGGGAGAAACAAGATAAAAGCTGAAAGCTGAGGAATCTGTGCCAGAATCAGAGACTGTAAAATCCAAGAATTCCTGGGATGGAACCAGAGTGTGTAAAAGAATTCCATTTTTTATCCAATTTAGAGAATAAAACCTTCAAATGCTTTTGGTCACCCCTGAATCCTCAGGGAGTGCCAGAGATCTAATCTCGCAGCCTACAGGCTGGGAGCCCACTTAAGTGCCAAGGGATTTCTATGTTCATCATGATACCAATCTAGAAACCAACAGGGTGCCATAAATGCCCTTAAACTTTCCCAAGTCAATCTAGGATTCCCATGCCGTAGTACCACATACCAAGCAGCACTGAGCCTCTCTGTGGCCCTAACAACTGCTGAGGGATTGGCAGAGTCCTGGGTCAAGTTTTTGCTGCTTCTCCCAGGAGAAGTTGGTAATGATTTCAAACACCACAGGGTAAAGAAGTGTTTAGAAGGGAGATGATGACAAACGGTTGAAGGGGAAATGGATGCAATGGTTGAAAAGAGAAAAGATGAAGAAAAGCAGTAAGCAAGAAGAAATTGTAATTTTCATAAATTTTCAAGGTCAATTGGCATGACAATATTTTAGTGTCTTTGAAGTACAATACTAAGTTTGAGGTGATGAAAGGAAATTCATCAGCTCCCCCAAATCCAAGCTGAGTATGTGATCAACTGTTCATTCACCCCGTGGCTGAAAGGCAATGAAAACACCAAGGCATGATTAACCCACAGGAATTGGGGAAAAGAAGGTACTTACCGATTTAATTTGAGCTTGTGGCTTAGCCACTGCACGGGGGCCTTTGCCTTGCTGTTCCTTTTTACAGGAACTTCTAGAGAACAACTCTCCGCAGCTGTGTTGATGCTTTTTCTTCTAAAAGGAAATGTCAGAAGACTGTCTCTTTAGTGCTATTTTAATTAGGCTCTGCTTGAAAGTATTGTGCGTGTGTGAATCTTGTGATCACGATCTTAATTAGGATCGTATTTAGATTCAGACTCAAACTGGACTGGATAATCATCTCCGTTACCTTGTATTAGATATGAGGAACCAAGTGTGTGCCATTTGTACTGGGAGTATTGTACAAACACAGGACCTTATTAGTGTTTTGTTCTTTCTAGCTCTTCTTGGTTTCTTTCCTCCTTCTGAAACCTGATATGATGTGTGTTCAGGAAGCAGCAACAGCATATGCACCAGCCATTTGGGAGGGCAAAGAGGAGGACAGGAACTGACAGCAGGAAATAGAGACCACATTTTCAAAATATGTTTCTAGCATGACTATTCTCTAATGAGAGTCGTGTTCTCTTTCAGATGGCAGTGGCCGCCAATGAGACGCATTGTTTCTCCAAGCCCTATTTAGCCCAGCATTATTGAAATAAGGGTCATAGCTTTTCTTGAAATATCGAAGTATTTTACATAAGGAAATTTGAAATAGCTAGAAAAATAATTGCTTCGGTCATGAGAAGATGTAAAGGATTATGCTGCCTATGATAATCTATTCAGGAAAATATTTCTCTAGACTAAAAATCACACATAACTTGTAAGTGGCCACTAACTCTGAGGGGTTTTGTGTGCATATTAATATATTGTTTTCCTTTTAAAGTAATGAAAAATGAGTTTCTAGGGGTTTATTCTCTTGCCTTAGAGGACTGATACAAAAGAGAAGGCCAGTAATGCCCCCGTGTGGCCAAAGCATGGCATAGCAAGCTTCTTTTCACAGCGTTGAAGAAGCAAAGCCACTTGAGACTTACTTGGTCTCTCCATTTATAAATTTCTGGTTTTGAAAATGAACAGCCAAAAAGAACAATCTTCACTAAGCCCATAAACATGAATGATTAATTAGACTATAATATGTTTAAATAAATCCTACTACAGAAAGCCTCTACATAATTCAGAAAATGCTAAAGATAGCAGAATTTTAAAAGCATCCACTTTTAATATAAGAATGGCTAACTCATTACTTACAGAAACCAATGTTCTTGACCATGAAAAAATGTTTAAAGGGTCATTGATTATGTATACAGTGAGATACACTAAATATATTCCTTCTTTGTTCAATTCTTAGAAACTTAAATACTAAATATGTAAAAAAGAAATCGTAGAACAAGATAGTATTTCCTTAGAAACATTTATGATGTAGTATCATAAAGTCAGCTTTATTGGTGAATATACAGGGGCACTTCCAGACATCCCATTGATTAGAATGGGGAATATTAGTGGTTTAATCATTCCATCCGCTCATTTTGTCCTTTTAAATGGTATCCCTTGAAGGGATAGGAAGGAAAGAAAAAGAGGGGGAAAGAAAAAGAAAGATAGGGGGAAGAAAAAGAAAAGAGAAAAATTGGCTAGTGACATGAAAATCCCAATTTCTGGGCTTTCGGTATGTTTCCAGACATAAAAGAGGGTCCTGCATAAAATTGGCACTTGACAAAATGTGTTGTTTATTCAATCCACACCATACCCAGTTTCGATAAAAACTAAAAAAATTAGCATCTCAGTGGGCAGCCACATGTCCAGCTCACCCTCTGGGGATTTGAATTGCAAGAGGAATAAGGGAAAATAGATGCTGGAGGATAATTAGCCACCACCAAGGAAGGACACACATTGAGCCCCATGTGGCTGATGAGGTATTCTATGGCCTCTCTGCTCACCTTTGCTGTTTCACTGTTCTCCCGTCAGAGGGTCAGTGGGATACTGGAAGACACAAGCATCATATGGAGGGTGCTCTCTGAAGTTCTTCTATAGCTGGAGAGACCCATTGTGATCTAGCTTCTGCTCATTCCAATCTCACCTTCCCTCTCTCCTAACCCTCGTCACGCAAGTTTTTTATGTGCCTCTATTTCCTCTGGATGTAACATACCATTCCACACTTCTAAACTTCTGCCCATCCATTTCCCAACCTCTGATTTCTCTTGACTAATTGATAGTCTTCGTTGAAAACTGCTTAAGTGCACTATCCGTCAACAAAGCACCCATCACTCTCCAGACCAAACTACAAGACCCTTGTCTACTTAGTACCACATCATTGTCATTTCACTCTGCACATTATAAAGAATGCTCCTCTGCTTAATAATGGTTCAGGTGACACAGACTCAATACTGGGAGAAATGGAACAGAACGTAGAAAAATGTCAGTTTGACTCAGCATCTCCGTATCATGAGTGATTGCGCTCTCCCAGTGTATATGTGGTCTTTGAATAATGTAATGGTCTATGGCATGTGCATTGTATTTGAAGCACTGTTCTGTTATATATTTACTTACAATGAAAAGTAAAATCCAAAATACAAACATCTATATTTACAGTTTTCATAGGATGGAAAAGAAGCAAGAAGTGACCAATGAACATTTACAGCTCTTACAGTAACTTTTGATATAGTATACACAAACCATTTTGAACATATGAACTTACATAAGCCCATGTTGTCTCTGGCATCTAATCTTTGCCTATAAAAAAATGTGTCTATACTGGAATATTCTATTTACTTGACTACTTCCCTTACTAAACTGCAAACTCTTTAATTCAAGATGCATGCCTTATTCTTCCTTACATCTCAGCACCCAGAACAATTCCTGGTATGCGGAATCATTTCTCACTATGAAAGCTTTCATAGAATCCCATTCGGGACATATTAGAAGAACTTGCATAGCTTTACTTGCACAGCATCACCATAGAAGTTTCCAGAAGAAATTTGTTTTCCCTGAGTTCAGATGTCCCATAGAAGTAGAAAACTGAAGTCAATAAATTAAGCTTTAAAATGTACTAGTGAGGTTAATGTAGTAGAATTTTCTAATATTAACACGGATGTTTCTGCAAATATGAGTCCTGCTTCTCCACTGTAGGAGAAAGTACTCACAGCCACAAAACCATATGTAATCTATGCTCCAACAGCCAGGTCATCCTGGCCCCATAGCCTTCCTTCCACGGGGAAGACTTCATTACTACAGGAGTATGGGGTAGGTAACATCAGAGAAGTCTGGATTTTGGAGGGATCACTGGATGCAAGTTGAATTCCCACTGCAGAATCAGCATCATCCCTAGTAACATTAGAAGTTGTAGGGGCGCCTGGGTGGCGCAGTCGGTTAAGCGTCCGACTTCAGCCAGGTCACGATCTCGCGGTCCGTGAGTTCGAGCCCCGCGTCGGGCTCTGGGCTGATGGCTCAGAGCCTGGAGCCTGTTTCCGATTCTGTGTCTCCCTCTCTCTCTGCCCCTCCCCCGCTCATGCTCTGTCTCTCTCTGTCCCAAAAATAAATAAAAACGTTGAAAAAAAAAAAAAAGAAGTTGTAGAAAAATCAAATTCCTGAAATACACAGCCTGATAGTGCCAACAGAACAGGCACAATTTTCTTCATCAAGCCCAGTAGAGTATGGGTGGTGTTCTTAAAAGTTTGGCCTCAAGTCTGCTCCTCCAGAATTCCCAAGAATTCTGAAAACTCTGCTATCTTTCAGTGCGTAATCCTCAGAAGTATGGTCTAAAACCAGCACCAGCAACATTCCTGAGAACTTATTAGGAATTTAAACCATTAAGCCCACTCCAGACCCACTGAATCAACAATCCGTGTTTAAAAAGCCTTTCCAGGTAATTCTAAATGCATGCTCAAGTTCCACGCCATTAATGAATCTCTTTTCTGCTATTTGCAATTAAGAGCCCTGATTGGCGTATCTACCAATCACTACTTGCCTTTATTAGGAGGCTGCATTATGCTGGGTTACCTAATTATAGACCTATGGAATTTGTATGGCTTGGCAGATTCAAAGAAAAACTAGAAAAAAATCAGAGTATTTCTTACCTAGAAATAAAGACATTTCTTTTCAATATCTTTTATTCTAAATTGAGTCTAGAAAGTGAAACACTCCTGGAAGGCACCATTATTGTGGTTTTTGTTTGCTTATTTGATTTAATTACCCAGAGTTTCTAATGAAGGGATTCTTTCAAATTTTATTATTACTTGTTTTCTAAAGCGCTCAGCTTTAGAAATTTGAGCATGTTTTTAGCTAATATGGGAAAGAGGTAATTAAGAAGTTGCATCCAAGGTGAAAAGTGAAGGAAGAGCCATTTTGACTTGAAACATCATCCCCTGTGGTTTTCAATGTGTCTTAAACTCTCTTACAAGTCATAAAATCTCAGGCTGGGAGATATTTCACAATTTATCTCATTTGGCCATCTTTTAAAATGCATTCACTCTACATCTCTGTCATGGGAAGTCCAGTCTATCCGAGTACTGGCATTGAGAGGAACAAATTCTCTCCTGGAGACTGCACCCTTTTGGACAGTTCTTACTGCTAAAACAATCTTCCTTATACTGAGATACTGTCCGTCTATCTGAAATTTCTCATCAATCTGACTTCTCCTCTCTGTTCACACCCTAAATTTCTCAATGATAACAATTTAAATATTTTTAGATGATGCCTTTGGTACATCTTATTCTTTTTTTTTAATTTTTTAATGTTTATTTATTATTGAGAGACAGAGAGACACAGAGCGTGAGCAGGAGAGGGGCAGGAGATAGGGAGACACAGAATCCGAAGCAGGCTCCAGGCTCTGAGCTGTCAGCACAGAGCCAGACGCAAGGCTCGAACTCACAAACTGTGAGATAATGACCCGAGCCAAAGTCAAAGCTGGATGCTTAACCGACTGAGCCACCCAGGTGCCCCACGGTACATCTTATTCTTATCTCTAGGCCTTACAGAATCCATTCCCTAATGTTCAGGCCTGAACACACTTCGTGCAAAAGAGTTTGAAGCCCCTACATTCATTTCTCTTTTTAACGTGTTTCAGTTGGTCTAAATACCTCTTGATACATTATCCCTGCAAAATCTGAGCAGTGTGAAGAAAAGTGGGTCTGTGCCCATCCTCATTCTGCATTCTGTTTATTCAATTGATGCATCCCCCAAACTCGCATTAGCCTTTGGGACATGCACATCACATAGCTGACTTCTAGAAATAGGACTGTCCTCTAATACCTCTAAGCATTTTTACACATTCTGCTCAGAAACTACTAACTTCATCATCCCTGGAAAGTGCAGTTATATTTCTATTTTTTGACCCCAGTATAGGACCTCATATTTATCCCTGTTAAATTTCATTATGTTTTTTCACTTCAAAATGTTTCACCCTGTCAAGATCTTTTGGGATCCTAATTCTGCCATCCGACACATTCTTTATCCCTCCCAGCTTTGTCATCTGCAAATTTGTTGAGACTTCCCTCTATAGCTTCACCCAAGTCACAAATTCTGAAAGGAGAAAATATGACAAGAGTATGGAACATAACCCTGAGATTGTCAATAGAAATTTCTCTCCAGATGCGTGTTTATCTATAGATCAGGTCCTTTGGTTAATATTCTGTCAATTATTCACTTAATTATAAGACACTTAATTCATACTTATCCTTCTTATCTATGAGAATACATGATATATTTTGCTAAATGAATTACTGGAGTTCAAATGCTCCACGTCAAATGCTTTATACCAATCTAACAACTCTATCAAAGAAAGAAATGAAATACATCTTAGTGACCACATGGTGATCCTTAGTGACTATCACTTCCTATCATTTGCTAGGATTCTAGGATTAAAGAATGCCCTGTTAGTAAAATTATTCAGCCTCATGACAAAAGTGCATGAGCTGAAAAGAGATAAGTCAGTTATCATAAATCTTCTTTAAAGATTAATCTTTTTAAAAACAGTAAATCTATTATTTAATTAAGTCAATATATATACACACACATACACTTAAGTAGAAAATACACATATACGTGTATAAATTATTTTATAAAAAGCATAACTTTTCTGATTAAAATTAGGGTTGGGGTGGAGTGCCCAGAGCCACTGGACTGAATCTCCAAATCCCTACAGCTCTTCATTAGACTTCCCTGAAGAATCCCGAGAAGTACCCGAACATAGTTTTTAAAAAGCACTGCTTTAAGCCATCGATTAGACATTTACCAATATGAATTAGTTTTTAAGTCAGCTTTCAAAAAACCAGCTATGAGCTAGTGTCTTAAAACAAAAGTACGTTTTGGTAAGACAGGAAAGGGAATATAGGATAGGATCTAAAAACAGGGATGATGTCTTGAGGCATCTGGGTGGCTCAAGCATCGACTCTTGGTCCTGGCTCAGGTTATGATCTCATGGTTCAGGAGTTCAATCCCCACATCAGACTCTGTGCTGATGGCATGCAGCCTGCTTGGGATTCTGTCTCCCTCTCCCTGTGCCCCTCCCCTGCTCACTCTCTATCTATCTGTCTCTCTCAAAAATAAATAAATAAGTAAATAAACAAACAAACAAACAAACAAACATTAAAAAAATTTTTAAACAGGGATCATGTCCAAACCCTCCAATTCTTTGAAGGATTAGAAAGGCAAGCAAGGTTCCTCTGAATTCTCTTACTAAACAAATAGCCAGCAGGCCAGCATACCCCTTCACATTTTAGCCACAGACTTGCTTCCCAGATGAAGAGTCTTTACACAATTACAAGGCAAACATGTAATGTAAATTTTCACATTCACCCTAAAACAGGAGCTTCGATGTCCTTTAGTCCATAGACATTTATTGAGTACCTATTATGTGCCAGGTACCCAATTAGGTATTTTTCAAGATGGTAGCATCATTCAGCATCACAAAGCCAGTGAGACTCACATGGAACGTGAGGCTCGAAGCAGCTAAGTTTCTTGCCCAAGTTCGCAAACTAGTTAGCGGCAAGTGCAATCAGGACTTAAACCCAAAGAATATCTGGCTCCAGCTCTCAAGAAGCTCTCTGTATAATCAAAGAGACAGTTATGTAAATAAATGATTGCTCAGATACTGCATCTATAGATTCATATTGACAGCTCTCCTAATTTAATCAGAGCTTTCTTCACCATGCTGGACAGAAGCATGGAAAACAGAAAGGAGAGCAGGCAACAACCAGGAAATCTGGTACACACTTAAGACAGGCAAGTGCCGGCTGCCATCCTATAGAGAAAACTGAATGTACATTTCCTTCACGTCCTATGCATTCGAAGTACTGTCACCTAACAGGCAGCTGTACTGAAGTATGCTCACGACACCTGCTCTTAAGATGACTTGCCAGAGAACAACTTTCGAGACTTCACCCTTAAATATCTCCAAGGCTTCTGCTAATGCCGTGGTCCTAAAAATGCTAAAAAGACATTAAATCATGTTTATGTCAAATGGCAGCTCTTAAGGCCTTGGTTAATTTTTTTCACGGCAGCAAAGGGAAAGAAACAGGACCTGCATTTGGCACCAATATACTCCTGGCTCCCTTACTGTGCCAACAAGCCTGACTTGAAGCATTTGTAGTGGCTTTCAGCTGCCGCAGACCACCCCTCTGCGGCTCAGCAGATGGTTTAGAGCAGTAGCAAAAGCAGCAGAGGCCATTTTAGGCTCCAGGAAATGTAGCAGGTGTTCCAGGTTCTGAAGAAAATTATGCCCAACTTTGCCTTTCATCGTTTCTTTTTTTTCTTGACGTACGAGAGATTTTCTCCCTGTCTGTTGCCTCTGTCTACACCTAACATGGCAGTAGGGTACGTCAGTGACCTCGAGAAAAGGTTACAAGTGTGCGAGGATAATTAAGGAAAATGCTTCTGGGTATCTGATGCAGAATGCTATCTGTTAAGACATTTTTCTACTTGGGGCTTACGGTATTTCCTCCTGTGAATGCACAATGTCACCTTCTCAGGAATCCAGAATTTGACCTGGGAGGAATCACCTAGGATTTGAGATCAGAAGTATTTTAATGAGCAATACAGGAAAGTTTGGGAAAGTGATTAAAAAAAAAAAAAACTTTATTTTTGAGAAATAATTATTTTTGAGAAAGAGAGAGCGTGAACGGGGGACGGGCAGAGAGAGAGAGAGAGAGGGACACAGAATCTGAAGCAGGCTCCAGGCTCTGAGCTGTCAACGCTGAGTCCGATGTGGGGCTTGAATTCACGAACCTCGAGATCATGACCTGAGCTAAAGTTGGACGATTAACCGACTGAACCACCCAGGCGCCCCGAAGGTAATTTTAAAGAAATCAGAGACAGAATTAAGTTCCTGTAACTAGTGTTCAGGATTTCTGAACTGGCACCTCTTCTCTATGGGTTTTTGTGCTCAACCAAGAGGAACTGTTTTCACACTACTGTCTCCTGGGTTTCCTCCTTCTTTTCAGGCCACTCCTTCCCAGGGTCCTCATGCTCCTGCCCTTCGATAATATTAATATTGCACAGGGTTCCACTGTTGGGCCTCAGTGCTTGGCGTTCTATGAATTCTCCCTGGGTGATATCATCTAAACCTCCGGCTTCAACTTCGATCCATATGCAGACGCCGGCTAGGGCAGTCTTTGTTCCAGATCTACATAACCAGCCAACTCAAATCAGTGGATTCCAAGTTTAGCCAGCACCTTCTCGTCCCACTCCCCACACCAAATCTAACTTTGTTTCCAGATTCACTAAGGGAGGATCTAAGGGTGGAACGCCACCTTCCACCCAGTTCTCCAAGCCAGAAACCTGGGAGACTATAACTTTTCCTCCCTTCACCCCAAACTAAAATGTCACCAATGTTTGTCACTTCTTCCATAGTACTATCTCTCAAAAAAGGTTTTTGTACTTTTCATGTCTATTGCTATTGCTCAGGCCCTCTCCACTTCTTGCCTCCTTTCCACTTGCCTTTCCACTTGCCTCCCTGTTTTGTTCCCTTTTTATCTAAAAGATGATCCAAACATGTTACTTTCCTACCTCTCTTTCACAATTTCCCATAACCGTCATAATCCAGCCCCAGCCAACTTCTCTTCCTTCATTTCTTAACATTAATGAGCTCTGTACTGAAGCCACAATGAACTACTTGGAGTTCCCCTCAAATTCTAATTTATCATATACTCCCATGTTATATTTCTTTTGTCTAGAATTGGGTATCTCTCCTCTTGGTAGCCTCACCATTCTAGGAGTTCAAGCATCACAGCCATTAACTCTACATACTGAGAGAAGATTGAATAGCAAATTGCTCAACCATGTGCGTCCTGGGGGCAGGCAGATTCTAGTTTAATTTGTGTCTTATACTAGTTGTTTGATCTTGAGCAAGTGTCCTCACCCTCTGTCTATGCCTCTGTGTTTCTCATCCACAAAGTGGAATTAATGATAGTTCTTATAGTTTGGGGTTATTGTGAAGCTGAAATGACATGATGTGTAAAATGTTTGGAACAAAGCCTGGCATATTCAGAGTGCACAGTAAGCTGTTGTTATGGCCATTATTGTAATGATTGGTTACGACTCTTTTGTGAGCTCCTTGAAGGCCAGGCACGTGACCTTCACCTCCATACCACCATGCCAGGTGCTTACTCACAGATGTTTCTGTGAACAGGTTAAAATGGTTGTGAAAGTCATCGAGGATATTCAAAACTCTTTACAAGAAATATTGTTAGCTTCGTCAGTTTACCACTCACTGTTTTGATAGTGGATCCTTAAAAGCCTAAGGTGTTTTTGTAATTTTTCAAAAAAGATGCTCAGTAAAACTGAACTGAAAAAAAATCTAGATATGTCTCAAGCCCTCATTCATTATTTTTTTACTGTTATTGCCCAACAGCTTCCCCCAAATTTCCCAAGTTAATGTATTATGTGTTGTTGCATCATTTTTCTTATAATTTATTTTTTCAACATCTATCATGTGCTCTGTTTACTAAATACCTCATTATGGAAAATAGCCTTCCCTTCTAATCAGTCCTTATAAAGTGCATAGATTGGATATTGCATAAGAGGACATGGGGAAGAGAGGTAATTGAGGATGATGAACTTCCTCTGTAAAGGTGCCCACCCTCAGCTTCCAAAATTATAACGCAAGACCACATAAAATAATAGCACCAGTTCCCTACTGATAACATACGGTATACAATAATAAAAATAACAGTAAATGCCTCATACACAGCCATGCATGAAGCAGTAAATGTTAACTGAAATCGAATCTAGAACCCTGGCCCCTCTGAAGGATTCTATGAAAAGTCTTATGTGCAAGTATATGACAGTATACTCTGCATTTGGTGCACACTGCAGAGACACCATTTATTGTCTTTAAAGAGTTTATTGCAATGGCTGAAGTCCACTGAACCAAAGATAGGCAACAGAATACAATTTGTCTAATATTAGACTTCGGTGTATGCAATTAAGGTGATGCTGCTGCACTGTTGGTGTTTATCACATTAGCTGGAAAAGAAACAGACCTTTCCATTAAGATGTTAGATTGGATTAATCACTGATATAAAGAGCATCATAAGTAAACACCCTGTTAAAAAACAATCTATTGACTAAAACATTTATTTACTGAACAAATGCAGAGGTTCCATTATATTCCATTTTAACCTAATTAAATCTAAACTATGTAAACTAATTAGGACAGCTAGAAAAATATATTTCTGATTTATAAAAGGAAACATTTGACAATATTTTAATACACATCTAAATATATGTTTCTCTCTACCCCTAAGGTAATCAGTATCTTTATTTATCCACTACATATGTGAAGCCTCACCATCAGGAAACTAACCTATAGCACCATAATTAGAATGATGATAGTGGAGGGTGCCTGGGTGGCTCACTTGGGCATCCGACTTCAGCTCGGGTCACGATCTCACAGTCAGTGAGTTCAAGCCCCACATCAGTCTCTGTGCTGACAGCTCAGAACCTGGAGCCTGCTTCAGATTCTGTCTCCCTCTCTCTCTACCCCTCCCTTGCTCACGCTCTGTCTCACTCTCCAAAATAAAATAAAAACATTAAAAAAATGTTTTTTTAAAGAATGAGGATAGTGGGCTAGTGGATGACATTCAAGAGAGTTGATCAATCATATTTCATGATTGCTACAGTTCTTCATGTTTTAATGCTTCTATTGCCTTTCCCTAAAAGACCTCAACTGGAAAACTCTTAGTCATTGTTCAATACTCAATTCAACTCTTACATCCTCTGAAACTTCTCCAACTGACTAAAGCTGTGTTAGTAACTCTTTTTTTCCTTTTGTATTGCCTTTTTCTGTAGCTGAGTTAGTGACCACTGAAACATTGTGTTTCTATTTCAACTGCAGTACTTATCACATCACACTATAATATACTGATTTGTCTCTCAAACTGGCATACTTTGCCTAGTACAATACAGAATGCCAACCACACAATGGACATGCAATTGATATTTATGAATGAATAAATAAATGCAGGAATCAATCACTTATTGGGATTTTTAAAATAATAGACTTTAATTTTTTTAGAGTAGTTTTTGGTTTGCAGCAAAATTGAGTGGAAAGTACAGAGAATTCCTGTGTATGTACTCCCCATCTTCACCCATCTCTCCCACATTCAACATCCTATTCACCACAGTGGTACATCAGTTACAATCAATGAACCTACATGAACACAGCATTATCACCCAAAGTTCATAATTTACATTAGGTTTATCATTGGTGTTGTGTATTCCATGGGTTTGGACAAATGGATAATTACATGTATCCATCACTGCAGCATCATACAGAATAGTTTTACTGACCCCAAATCCTGTGTCCCACCTATTCATCTATTCATCCCTCCTTATCTCTCCCACTTCTTCCGGTACCACTGATCTTTTTGCATCTTTTTCCAGAATGTCACATAGTTGGAATCACACAGTGTGTAGCCTTGTCACATTGGCTTCTTTCACTTAGTAATGTGCATTTAAAATTTCTCCATGCCTTCTCATGGCTTGATAACTCCTTTCTTTTTAGCACTGAATAATAATCCATTGTCTGGATGTACCACTGTTTATTCATTCACTTACTGAAGAATCTTAGTTACTTCCAAGTTTTAGCAATTATAAATAAATTATAAATTATAAATTTAGCAATTATAAATATAGCTTCTATAAATTTGTGTGTGTGTGGACATAAGTTTTCAATATACTTGGGTAAATACCAGGGAGTGTCATTGCTTGATCATATAGTAAGAGTGTGTTTAGTTTGGTAAGAAAACACCAAACTGTCCTCCAAAGTGTCTGTACCATTTTGCATTCTTACCAGCAATGAATGAGAGTCTTTGTTATTTCACATCTTGCCAGCATTCGGTGTTGTCGGGATTTTGGATTTTGGCCATTCTAAAAGGTATTTAGTGGTATCTCACCAGTGTTTTACTTTGCAATTCCCTAATGACATATGATGTGGAGCATCTTCTCATATACTTACTTGCCATCTGTATATCTTCTTTGGTGAGGTGTCTATTTAGGTTTTTTGCCCATTTTTAATTAGGTTTTCCATTTTATTGTTGTTGAATTTTATTGTTGTTCCTTGTATACTATGAGTAACAGTTCTTTATCAGATATGTCTTCTACAAATATTTTCTTCCAGTCTGTGGTTTGTCTTCTCATTCCCTTAACTCATTAGGTTTTTATCTAATTCTATAATACTTTGCATACTTCCTGAAATATAGTCTCACAATTGAGGACTTCGAGGCTGTTCCATTCTAATGTTTCATACTAGGCTCTACAATCAAATCCGTATTCCATAATCAAACAGTTCTCAACAAGAAGCACCTGCAAGTTAATTAAAATACATTGTCTAGGCCAAACACATACAGCATCTGATATGGTTGGTCTGGAACGCAATCAGAAGTCTTCATTTTTAAAAATCACTACAGGTGTTTCCAAATCAAGTGGCTTTCAAAGAAAACTTCCAACAGGACACATCTCCTCCTAGCTAGGAGGTGACACAGAGCAATATTCAGTTCCGGCAGGAAGAATATGCAAAGGCTGCAGGTGAGCCAGGAACACCTTACAGCGCTCTTATTCTAGTAACTTATTTAATTATCTTTTTCATCTTTCACAGGTTCATGGTCTTCTATAGTATGAGACTGCAGTTCATTATGTGCTTCTCAAACCTTATAACAACAGATTACATGCTTGCTATGACATTGATAGCCTGCCATAACAATTAATTAAGTCTATCTTTCTCCTTGGATCTCTGACCTCAGGTCAGACCCATACATACTTACTGAGCCTCTACCATGTATCTGACATTGTGCAAGATGCTGAGGACTCAAAGAGAAAAACAGGGTCTATATCTCATGGTGTATCCAATCCAGACATGTTTTTCTGGTCTTCACTCACCATCCATTTGTCTCACTTCAGGCTGACTTGTTCCTTTTTAAATTGTAAATTCCTCCAGAGTGGAAAGCACAGCTTATATAATATGCTTCAGAGTGCCTTCACTTACTTGGCTCTTTTGAGAGAATTAACAATATAGATGAGTTTAAATAAATAATACAACAAACACTTATGATTCCACCATCTAGAATTAATTACTAGTACTTTGTTACTTTTCATTCAAGATTTCATGACTAAAGGACAGAAAATACTACAAATAAAATTGGAGTCTTTTCTGAAAATCTCCCCCAGCCCCATTCCTTTCCTAATATCCTACTTTCTAATCTTACCCAATCAATACCAAAAGTTTGGTATATAACCTTCCAATCTATTTGTGTATTTTTTTAATTTTTTTTAACGTTTATTTATTTTTGAGACAGAGAGAGACAGAGCATGAAGGGGGAGGGCCAGAGATAGAGGGAGACACAGAATCTGAAGCAGGCTCCAGGCTCTGAGCTGTCAGCACAGAGCCCGACGTGGGGCTGGAACTCACAGAGCGCGAGATCATGACCTGAGCCGAAGTCGGACGCTTAACCAACTGAGCCACCCAGGCACCCCATATTTGTGTTATTTTTTAATATAGTCCATAAACAATTACATATAATATATACAAATACTGCAATTCTGTATATTTAAAATGGACACAAGTGCCATATTATAGATGTACTTATGTATTTATCTCACCTTGTTCCACAAAGGAGCTTAGATGACACCTGAATTTATATATTGAATTTAAAATTATGTGTTGAATTTTTTTTTAATCTGTAACCTTATTCTTTTCTAATGGGTAACCCTACTGGCATTGGATATACAAAACTCTCAGCTAAAAATATATGGATGTTATTGTAGTGATTTTTCACTAGAAAAATCTAGATTGTGGTTTTCCAGATTCTTTCAACACGATTCAAAATTATTTCTGTCTCCTCATGAGTGTTGTAATTAAACTTAAAAATTCACATCTGAAAACTGCACCAAGATATCCTGTAAAATGTTATATATTTTTTAAAAAAGTTATGTCCCAAATACCAGCCAGAAATTATAAGTGAAGCAACGTAATCCTTTAAAGGATAGAATTTGCATAAGAAAACAAGTGTTTGTGGAGCAAATGTAATGAAGATAATTATTGGCATAGTTCAACGTTAAAAAAAAATACACAAAACTACAATTTGCATCTCTATCAACTTTATAATTTGCATTGTACTTTCATATCTATTACCTTAATCCATCTACAATACTAATCAAAAGCAGTGGAAAACATATCAAAGCAGCCACAGCTTTTACCTGGTTGCTTGCAGCTCAGCATCCACAAGCCTACTGGGCTCCCTTCCCATCCGATGTAGCTACATTTGAGCTTATTAGCTATGTAGTTGGAGATGCTATTACTCCCCCTGATGATTTCTTTCTACACAAGTTAATCAAGCACAGCACATGGGATGTAATCAAAATACATCTTTACTTGTGACTCCCACTGCCCCTTTAAAATTTATTCAGTAGTGAAAGATTGTTTTCCCTGACCCTAGATTAAAAATCTGTAGGACCCATGGCTTTCAACAGTTGTAAAACCATTTTAAATTCAAAGCACAGTCTAGGTTCAAAAATTAGAACATCCTGTCTCATTAGTGATCAATACACTGAACTTAATTTAAAATGGGATTGTCTCCCCCTCCTGCAGCCCTGATGGTATCGGGTCTTGGAGAAAGGAGAATACTAGGGTTTCTCTCCCTTTCTCTAAACCTCCTCCCCCAGCACGTTAACCTTGATTTCATGTCTCCTCACCTTTGTGGAACAAAAAGGAAGAAAAGATAAATGAATAACAAAAAGACTTATTAGACATTTGGAGTGGGTAAAAAAGATGTAGTATATATATATATATATATATATATATATATATATATATACATACACACACACACACACACACACACACACACACACAATGGAATATTACTCAGCCATCAAGAAGAATGCAATCTTGCCATTTGCAATAATGTCAAGGGAGCTAGACAGCATTATGCTAAGTGAAATCAGTCAGTCAGAGAAAGAGAAATACCATATGATTTCACTCATATGTGGAATTTAAGAAGCAAAACAAATGAACAGAGAGGGGAAAAAAGAGAGGCAAACCAAGAAACAGACTCTTAACCATAGAGAACAATCTGAGGTTATTGGAGGGGAGGTGGACGGGGAGATGGGTTAAGTGGGTGATGGGCATGAAGGAGGGCACTGGTGATGAGCACCGGATGATGTATGGAAGCATGAATCACTAAATTCTACACCTGAAACGAATACTGCACTGTACGTTAACTAGCTGGCATTTAAATAAAAACTTGGAAAACACAATGGGTATTTAGAGCTCTAAACACAGAAAGAAAAGAAAAGACTGGAACTGGCAATGTCATAAATGAGTTTTGATGCATCTGGATCTGCAGTGTCTGTAAAACTGCATCATGGGGCACTTTTGTTTACTGGGAAATCCTAGTTAATCTTCACAGGGAGACGTGACAAAATCATTCATCGTCAGGGTTAGTTACACCAGCTATCTGTGCAAAGCAAAGGAAAGAATGATGCAGCAATGCTATAAAAAAATCCTCCTGTGTCTCACACCTGCTCTTACTAAGCCTTTTCTTTGGCACATCTTTCTTTCTACATGGATGTCTGAAGTGCCCTCTGCTCAGAAGTAAATGACCTTTGTTCCATGCTATTTCCAGGATTTTCGCAAACTGAAAGAATCATTTTTGATCAATCCATCCATTACCACCTACAATATCAAAATCCAGCACAGGCTGGAAAACCAGACTGCCTAAAGTTCAAATCACAGCTTTTCTGCTTACTAATCAAATGACACCAGGCAAGTTCCTTAAATTCTCAGTGCCACGGTTTGCTATCTGTAAAATAGGGAGGATGATAATAGTATCTGCCACAGAAGCCTGTTTTGAGGATTAAACGATTTAACACATGTGCATGGCGTATACTGCCAGTAGACATCAGCTCCTATCAACTGGGCTGAGCCACTGCAACAGAATGGATAAATAGCCACTCATGGAATCATTTCTTAACACTACATTTCCTTAGAGGATATTGGTTAGAAATGAAATGTTTTAAAATCCCATTAGAATTATTTCATTTTTTTTCTACTTCCAGCAATTAAATTCCTGTTTAATAGATAGATGATTTTGCCTTTAGAGTTTTAACCCGGTTGCTTAAATAAAGCGGAAAAATGATTTTTTTTAAATTGTTTTCACATTTTTATTTACTTTTGAAAAACAGAGACAGAGCACAAGTAGGGGAGGGGCAGAGAGAGGGAGACACAGATGCTGACGCAGGCTCCAGGCTCTGAGCGGTCAGTCAGCACAGAGCGCTCGAATCCACTAACTGTGAGATCTTAATCTGAGCCAAAGTCAGACACGTAACCAACTGAGCCACGCACCCCGGTGCCCCAAGAGGAAACGAGATTTTTAAAGAATTATGAAAATAATAGGGTTGAACTGTGCTAATACCTTTATTAGTTAACTACAAAAGACACGTGCTTATTTGGATCATGTGATCACAACCACTTACTTTTTGGCAGAATGCCCTAATTTCAAGGTAAAGTATGTAAAGGAAATAAGAAGAATTTGGGGTGTTGGGCATTTGGATGAAGTCTATATAATGGGGATGTTACAGCAGTAGCACACAATTCAGTAAAGCAATAAGGCTGACTACACAAACTTGAAATTACTGTGACATACGTGAGAATATTAAAGTATATCCAAATCAGTTAGTGGCTATTATGTCACATTCTTTACAGTGCTGGTTGTTCAAAATCATTTTGCTTCTTCACTGGAAAAGTCTGTATGAATTTATCATTGAAGGTTGACCAGAACAATTCCCTGGTGCAATGTTTTAACCATCTTGCAACATGCATATGCATGAGAAGTATATGACATAATTTTTACAAGTGTACGTTTACCTAAACTGCCAAAATGTATTCTTAAAATATTCTCATTCAAAAAATGTGTTGCTCTCACTATGGCAATTTTTTTTAAAGCTTTTCTGCCCCCATCTCCTATATACATTTCACAAATCAGTGGAATGGACCACAGGTACTTAATTAACAACATCAGTGTCTATCTAGATCACCAAGCTGTATCCTGAAAGGTTTGTGCAGCCTTTTGCATTAAATTATAACTTATACAGGAAATTGTTTTTTCAAAAGTCATCACAGTTTCAATTCAATTCCATTACAGGTTTTTTTTGCTGACCGTTAAAAAGAGGGAAAATCACCCCACTGAAAACAACAAACATAGACTTTGATTGTTGGTTACAATGCGAATAAACGATCCCCGCCCTCATGGTCACTTTGCATAAAGCTTCTTCCAAAAGATCTGGTCTAGTGTCTCAACATAAGAAATTCAGTGGCAAAATGTTTAAAGGCATTAATTCCCATAATATTATGCTGGATAAGAAACGAGGTCCAATATCCCTAACCAAATACTCACTGTGTAACACACACCAGATACTAAATTCAATTTTCTGCTTGAGTAAAACGGAATAATAGTTTGCCTCCTGTTCCTATCTATGGCTAAGACTACCAATGCCACTCAATAAAAAAAAAAAAAAAAGTTAAAACTTCAAGATAGAGATATTATTGATAATTTCAGTAATTATCATACAAGAAGTTTTAAATATCTCCAAATAGGCATCAATCAAAAACTAATCATCACTAAAAAACAAAAAATAGTAAAATAAAACAACAAACAAAAACATCTGTGATACTAACTTCCAGGCATTCAAAAGCATTCTATAGTAGACTAAGGCAACAATGTCCCCACACTAGGTTAGCTTTCAAAAAGCTTAGGATATAACCCATGAATTATAAACAAAGCAAACATAATTTTAAGCAACCAAAACCTATTATCCTTATCAGGAAAGAGTAAAATGAATCACATAAATAAAATTCCGAAACTTGCATATGCCAGCTGTAAAGTCGCAAGACTTGTATTAATAATACTCACGTCTAGCCACATGCTAATTATATTCAGACTTAATTTGGATTTCAGAAAGTGATACAGACTGCTTCTTACCAGCGCAGATACATTTTCTTTTATTAATACAGCACTTTTCATATTGAAAAAAAAGTAGGGAATAAAGGAGTCATAGCTATCTTTGCCTTCATACACTCTAAGCTTGTTATAGGTTTTGCCTATAGCCAAAATGCAGACGCGCAGCTAATTTCGGGCCTACCAGCCTTGACAACACTCTCCTTCATAAGCAGCTGGTGATTAACCATATGGGAAAGTGTGATTGAACTCCAGATGGAGTTGACTCCTTCCTAACTCCAGACTAGTCGTTTTGGGGACAGATATCTTTAGTGCTATTGACTACTGAATCACCTATTCCTTTAAAATTAGATGATGCTGGGGGGATTTGAGAGTGTTAAAGAGAAAAGAGAATTAAGATTAAGACTATGGTTCTTTTCTGTCTGCTGGGAGACTACGGCAAAGAGAATATACAGTTGGTTAGCACTCTCCAGCACTGACCTCACCTACTAAACACATTGATGCACCTGTTCTGGGAAGGAATTCCTAATGAGGCAGTAAATGCTCTAATACTTTCTATCCATCTTGAGAAGAATAATTTATGACCAGAGAAAGTGAAGAAGATATCAGTGATAAGATTAAACTAAGTGTTATTCTGGTCAAAATAATTAAATGTATTTTCCCTCTGGGGAACTCAGCATACATTACTCAAACTGAATGCTTTCCTAAATAATTAGTTGGTTTCTCCCAAACATTATCAGGAATGGCAAAGGCAATGAGACAGTCAAATCAAAGCAAGACAGTAGCATAACTTTTCTTCCTCCTAGAATAATCAATTTATCACATTTAAAAATGCCAATATTATAGCCCTTGAATTTAAGAGATTTTATTTTTACTTAGAATTTATATAATATTTTCTGAATAACACCATATTTTACATCCCAGGTAAATTTATAATTGCCCACAGAGTCACAGAATTTTGAAGGTACAAAAAATTTTTATGTTCATCTATGTTCATCATCTGTGATGTAACATGGCCATCCATAATTTTATAGTAAATATAATACTTCAGCTTCAGGCCAGAGCTTCATCACTATAATAACACAAAAACCATATGAGAATTTTTCTTTCACTACTAACTGTTAATTTGAAATTGGAGTAATTCTTAAAATTCTCTATTTTGGTAAAGTGGATTTTTTTTAACTTTCATCTTTCATTTTTAAAAGCATTACTAAAAACTTGAATTAAAATAAATCTACTGTGATTCAAAGCTCAAAAACTAAAGACAAATACACTTTACTTAAAGGATCTGTTCAACATGTATAATAACACATTCATTCCCTTATTAAATCTATCTCAACCTATAGTTTTCTTTATATTATCTTTTCCTAGATGCTACATCCTTGTACTTGCCTAACAGATAATCCTCATTTGTTGTTTCATCAATTTATGTAAGAGTGTAATTAATGGATTTATTATACACAATCTGATAAACAAATACCTTGCTACAACATACCTCCTATCATTGAATATACAACCACAAAGTACACACAGATAAGAAAAAACAAAAAAGATACCTCATGTCAGCTGTGGTTTCAATGATTAGTCACCTGAAATGTATCTCAGATGGAAAGAAATCAATCATATTTTTCATACAACCAATTTACCACATATTGAAATACTTAATGAAATCCATTTGTCATCTATGACTAATTATGCATTTCTATCTTGGAAAGACATATGTAAATCAAACATTTCTAAAGAACGGTGCAAACAGGCTAAGATAAATATTTACAACATATAATAAAACACAATAACAACTCATTAAATCCTGGCCCCCAATAATCTAAACACTAAATAGTGCAATTAAGTCACTCCAGTCATTAGACTAATTTATCCCTTGAAGAAATAAAAATACACATCAAAGACAACATTATTGTCAGTTTGAGCTCTCTCACAAAAAAATGACCTTGAGGAACCATTCAGAATAGCACTGCTTAGAATCAAACTCCATCAACCCACACCATACTAAATCCTACCTCTTTATTTTTCATACCTTGGTTCTCTCACCCTGAGAGACATCTCCTTCCGATACCAACTATCTAAAACTTTCAAGGATCACCCTTCCTATGAAACTTTCCATCATATTCAAGCCAATATTGACTACTTCTTTCCTTACTGCATTATCTGTGGTGACAACAGACATCCTGGTTTTCTTTTGTTGTTGTTGTTGTTGTTTTACCTTTTTCCAGCTTTACTGGGTATAATTCATGTTGCTCTTTTATCTGTTTATTTGTTTCTCATTATTTCAAATTAGTTTCATTATTAAATTTCTAACTTCAAATGACAAAACTAAAATACAATTCCTTGTTATGCAGCCCCCCCAAAATACTGCTTTTTAAAGCAATTATCTGTAGTTTACAAATACAAAAAGAACTTTTTTAAGTGATATTTTACTAGCAATTCCAAAATAAATATTCCCACTTTACTCATCCAGGGCAAAACAAGAGGCTCAATAGATAAAGCTCGAGATGTTGGGGCACCTGGGTGGCTCAGTTGGTTGGGCATCCAACTCTTGATTTGGGCTCAGGTCATGGGATCAAGGCCCGTGTTGGGCCCTGTGCTGAGCATGGAGCCTGCTTAAGATTCTCTCTCTCTCTCTCTCTCTCTCTCTCTCTCTCTGCCTCTGTCCAGTACTCATGCTGTCTCTCTCTCTCTAAAAAGAAAATTAAAAATTAAAAAAAGCTAGAAATATTGCTTATTTATTTTGGTTGTTTCATTTTGCCTTATTTTTGTCTTTGTTTTGAATCAGACCATTTTTTAAATGTTTATTTATTTTGAATACAAAATAAACAAATCAATATTTATTAAATGTATTTAATTAATAAATAAACAATAAACAGTTTTAATTAATAAATAGATATTTATTTACTTATTATTGAGCATGGAGCCAAACAAGAGGCTCAATTCCATGACCCTGGGATCATGATCTGAGTCGATATCAAGAGTCAGGTGCTTAACCAACTGAACTACCCAGGTGCCCATGCATAAGAGCACTTAAGTTCAACTTCTTTCACCACTTAATTGCATTTCTTCTAACAGAAAATGTTCATACAAACTACTAAATAAATTTCACTTTATAAGCTTTTGTACTTGGAATTCTCTGTACAGAAAGAAATAGCATGCTTTCAATGTTCAAGACTTTGGTGTCTTTTTTTTTTTCTCCAACGAACATATTAATTTTGTCTCCTATAGTCTATTGGTCACATCATAATCAATGCATAGGATTTGAATCATATTAAAACTAATTTTCTACAGTATCAAATCATAGGACACTGTATATATTATCCACTTAGCTTATCTATATGTCTGGTCTACATATCCCAGAATGTACATATCCTCTTTTCAGCCTGACATATTCTTAGATTCTAATGCTTAACAGATGCTGTATTTGACCAATTTGTTTGTGGCAAGTCATCTGTAGTGGACAATTATGCTTTTTCTGTTGATATCCAGAGACTCCCTAACATTAAATAATTATTCTTTCATTTTTTGCCCCATTTTTACAGTAAAAAAGGAAAATAGCAAAAGATAAAGAGGGCTACAAATTATAATAAGTGTACATTTGTGCATTTACTGACAGCAGCTATCATTTGTTGAGTGTTACCTATGAACATAAAATACAGACACATTTTTAAAATTTAATCTAGATACATGGAAAGATAGAAAATATTTGCAAATTATACATTTGATAAGGAGTTAATATCCAGAATATATAAAGATCTTCTATAACTCAACAAAAACCAAAAAATACAACCCAATTAAAAATATGGCTAAAGACTACATATTAGTATGCCAGGGCTAACATGACAAAAACCACAGACTTGGGTTGCTTAAACAACTAAAATTTATTTCCTCATATTTTTGGAGGCTAGAAGTCAAACATCAAGGTGTCATCAAAGTTTATTTCTTCTGAGGCCTCTCTTTTTGGCCCATATATGGCCATCTTCTCTCTCTATGGTCTTTCCTCTGTGTGTTCATATGCATGTCCCGATTTCCTCCTCTTACAAAAACTCCAGTCATGTTGAAATAGGGCCCACCCTAAAGATCTCATTATAACTTTATTATCTCTTGAAAGACCTTACCTTCAACTATGGTCACGTTCTGAGACACTGGGGTTAGAGCTTCAACATGTGAACAATTCAGCCCATAACAGATTTGAATAGATTTTCTCCAGAGATATACAAACTGCCACATAAAACCATGCTCAACATCACTAATTAGTAAGGAAATACAAATCGAACCATAATGAAGTACCACTACATACCTATTAGGATAGTGATTATCAAAAAATAAGAAAACAACAAGTTTTGGTGAGGATGTGGAGAAATCAGAACCCTCAGGAACTGCTGGTGGTAATGTAAAATGGGGCAACCACTGTGGAAAACAGTTGAGCATTTCCTCAAAAAATTAAAAATGCAAATACATGTGATCCAACAATTTCACTTCTGGGTGTAAGCCCAAAAGAATTTAAATTAGGGACATAAAGAGATATTTCTACTCATGTTCATAGCTGCATTATTCCCAATAGCCAAAAGATAGAAGCAACCCAACTGTGTATTGATAGATGAATGAATAAACAAAATATAGTATACACATACAATGGAATAATATTCAGCCTTAGGAAGGAAAAGGCTACCACATGGATGAACCTTGAGCACATTATGCTAAGTGAAATAAATCTCACAAAAGAACAAATGCTTGGGGCACCTGGATGGCTCAGTCTGTTAAGCATCTGACTTAGGCTTAGGTCATGCTCTCACAGTTTGTGGGTTCGAGCCCCGCATCAGGCTCTGTGTTGACAACTCAGAGCCTAGATCCTGACTCAGATTCTGTGTCTCCCTTTCTCTCTGCCCCTTTCCTGCTCACACTCTGTCTCTCTCAAAAATAAATAAATATAAAAATTTTTTTAAAAGAACAAATGATTCTTTGTAAGATTCATGTGGTACCTAAAACAGTTAAATTCAGAGAGAGAGAGAAAATAGAATGGTAGTTGCTATGGGCTGGAGAAAGGAGGAAATGAAAAGTTATTGTCCAACGGGTACAGAGTTTCAGTTTTACATGACAAACGCTTTGGAGATAGATGGCAATGATGGTTGTACTACAATGTAAATGTACTTAATGCCACTTAAGTACCGTTAAAAACGGTTAAAATGGTAAATTTTATGTTTATTTCATAATTGAAAAACATAATTGAAAAACAGGTAATCTATATAGCAATTCAAACAATAACACAGCTAATATATATTCCTATTTGAATTTTTCAGATGAGGTAACAGAGGCTCAGAAAGGTCAAGGTGCTAAGCAGAACCAGATTTCAAATCCATGTTGATCTCACATTAAAGACTTGCAGGTTCAAATAGACTACACTTACCCACACTGACCACACTTCCTCAATATAGTTCAAATATTTGCTGGAGAAAGTTCTGAAGATTACAAGACACTTTGACACATAAAGGAGTCTATTGAGCAAGTTTGATGTATTGATCATATGTGTTAGTTGAGCTCTTTCTCTAATGACTTCTTCTGGGCAGAAATGATGCAACCTCACCTGTACCAGAAGAGTTTTATCATCTCGTAGAACTATTAGTATACAGTTTTATATATCAATATTAAGGAGGAAAACGTACTCCATTACTGCTCATTCTCCTTTGGAAACCAGTGTTTGGTTTTCTACCTTCCCAGTTAGAGGAGTCATTATTGAACTGCTTAGGAACCCGAATTGTAAAAGATCCAATGCTTTTACCAACTTCGTAGAAGAAATTAGTGTTGATGTTTATATGTCTGAAATGCCAAGCTTTGTGCTTTATTTTCATGCTAATAAGCCAGAATTCTCTGAGTCTCCAAGGTTAGACTCTCAAGACAAATTGTTTCCTCAGCCAACCTCTTCTTGACTTCACAGTTTATAAAATAAAACACTATCTATCTGAGATACAAAGAAAATACAAATTAATGAAACACTGGACTAGAGCCTTATATCAGTGTGTTGAAGATTTATGCACATAAACTGCCAAACACAGGTTTTGAAACAGACCTTATAGACTCCCAGTTGCCATAGTAACTGCACAGCTTTATTGAATGTAAAAGTGTAAACAGATGAGCAGAGCTCAGGTAAACCATCAGCGTTGCCGTTGTTGGCCTCTGAGTGACAGAAATAAGTAGTACGTGCTGTCACTTTCCGAAATAATCATGATCATAATTTAACACCCTTGACTTCTTGGTCTGTGAACACGTTCCCCTTAGAACCTTCTCCCAGTGCTGCTTAACTAATTACTCGTGAAGAGAAAGGTTCTAATGAATAATTAATGATTTTGTTATTGAAACAGGTTGGAGAACTATGCTGCAAACAGCAAGGAGTGTTAATACGGCAGTCCTACCAAATGCTTGCATTCTGTCTTCTCATTCTCTTGATCACAAGAGAAAGGGTGTGGTGGGGACTAAAACAACTTTTAGAAGTGCAAGCCCTCCTCTGAGATGCTTGCAGGCTAGTTTCTAAATAAATAAATAAATAAATAAATAAATAAATAAATAGAAAAGTTTTCAGTTGGAATAATTAAAGGAAAGAAATGTTGGTGGAGACAATGTTAAAGACGTATAATCATTGAAATATTTGAACATAAAACTAATGTTCCTACAGTTATTCTTTGTTTTTCACGATTACAATTATATATTTTTACTCAGAGTTCTAATTCCATATTTAGGACTGCCGTAAAATATTTGTAAGAGCCATTAGAAAATAAATAACTCAAGCCCCTTTCTTAGAATGGGAAGAATAAAACCCAAAGTGGTAAAAATAACACACTCAAGGTCACAATATTAGTTAATTCCACCACTAAGATTTAGATTCCACAATCTAAGTATTTCTCCTACAGACACCAAAGGAGGACATGGAATACTTATTCTTAAGGCTACGAAGTTGTTAGAGAAAAGTATGTTTGATTTCCTGTTAGATCATGGGACTGGGAATAAGAAATTTCCTGTTTCATTTACCAAGGGATACATTAGAGGACAATCTTACTAAAATAGTGGCATAGAGTCTAGGAGAGTAGGTGATAATAATAGAAAGACAGACTAGAATGCATTCATCCAACAGCATTCAACAGCAAGCCCTCAAATCTTATGCAAAGATATCCTTCATGCTAATAAAACTGCTATCATTTATTGAATATGTAATATGAGCTCATCATTGTGTCAAATGCTTACATACATTAAAGTTTACTGATTAAGGGGTTAAATTTTACAATGTTGGGTTCACATCCTTGTCCCATTGCTCATGAGTTATAATCTTGGGCAAACTGCTTAATCTCTAAACCTTAACTTCTTTGTAAACTGAAGACGATAATAATAGCACCTACCTCAGTGTATTTCAAGAAGTCATTATTACATAGTAAATGAAATACCCATGTAAAATATCCAGTTAAGGTATTAGCAATATACAAATTTAGTAATTTTGTATTATCCCATTTAGTATCTACAATGATAACAGAAGATGGATAGGATTATCCCCATGTCACAAATGAGAACACTGCGGTTTAAAGGATATAACTAATTTGGCCAAGTAGAAAAGCCAACGTATAAACTTTGAGATACACCTTGTTCCATAATCTGTTTTTAGCTGCCACACATACTGAATCAATCTGGAGTCTGGTTTGGTGATCTGGTTACATTTCTCATTCTTTCTCTGTAGTCTTAAAAAAGTCCTTCGGTCAATTCCTAGAATTTATTAAGTGTCCCGATGCTCTAATTCTTTTCTAATTATCAAAGGGTTCATGACCACAGTTCGTGACCTAAGAGAGGTGATAATTTATCTGAGAAGACAATATGAAATAAAAACTCAATAAAGGATTAAACCACATGGTCTCATTTCTAAGATTTAGGATTTGGTTACAGAAAGCCAAGATTTAGGTGTACAGGCATCATCAGAGAAGAATATATAGAATTAAGCTGACTGTAGGAAAGGAGGCTATTTTGAGTATAAGACAAAGAGTGAGAAAAGACATCAGAGTGCTCATTGAAAGATAATTTGGACATAGATTCGGAAGTCCTAAATTAAGGAGCTGGAAATGGAAAGAAATGGGTGAATCAATGACGCAACTGACAGGAAAATTATAGAACTTAGAAACAGATATAATAATGTGAAGACAAAAAAAAATGGCTTGAAATGTTCTAGCCTGGGACATGAGAAAATGTCTCCATGTAACAGAGACAAAAGCAGAGTAACTGAAAAAGAAATGGGAACATGTGGGGATGATTATTTTCAGTTTGGGACTGATTGTATTTGAGAAACTGCTGGAGTAAATGCTGGCTTGTCCTGAACACAGCTATCAAATAAAGAATAGCAGGAAGGTGACAGTCAAGACCTGGGAAAACATGTAAATACTACAAATGTTATGATAATTAAAAACATAGGATAGGGGTGTCTGGGTGGCTAAGTTGGTTAAGCGACTGATTCTTGATTTCGGCTTAGGTCATGGTCTCATGGTTTGTGAGTTCAAGCCCCACGTCAGGCTCTGTGCTAACAGCTTTTCAAAACGATTAATATCATCTTGGGAGAGTACACTATGTTGGTAGCGATGTTAAAAATAAGAGCAGTCAAAATCCAAGATAAGCAAATTTCAGTCAGAAAGGAGGAAGATAAACAGAAAAGTACAATTTTACAGAAGCCAAGGAAATGCCACCAGGGTGTTAAGGATGATTAAAATAGAGCTTTATCAAGATGCTTCTAACCTCTTGTAATATCTGCACTCCCCATTCTTCAATCTGAAAACAGACTTAAAATAACTTTATACAGCTTGTGTTTAGGTTTCAAAATTCATTGATAGTGTTTCTGTACTATTGTCTGCAACGTTGATTAATCCTAGGTCTCTGCTATGTGGACAATTTCATTTCTTTATTTGTAGAACAGGGAAAATAATACAGTCCTTTGAAAAAGTCACAGCAAGCAAGGTACCTGAAGATATCAGGTACTCAATAAATGGTAGTAGTGCTTATTTCTGCTTTTATTTGAACAAAAAAGAGCTGACTGGGCTGATTTTCCTACAGACAGGTACAAATCAGGTCTCCCTTGGCTTGAAAGATCTCCCATTCTTAAATTTAGGGTGGTTGAATGAGCAAATATGTCATCTACCCAAAACAACTCCCACTGCAACTTTAAGGGACACTGAAATGTCATTGAATAAATACAGAGTGCTACAATTACTATCTCATATTTACTTCTTATCGTCCAAATGCAGAATCAGTTGCAATGCCCTTCTCTATGCGTATGCCTTCACATGTCCTCTTCATTATTTAAGATTAATCTTGAAGGCTTCTGAGTATATTTCCTAGCCAAGGTGGAAGTTTCAATTTTGTCCATGGGACCTTCTCATCCACCATAATACTACTTGCCCTCTGCTTTGGCATTGCTTAGTAAATTGAACAATTTTAGCCCTCATTTTTTTTTTTAATTTTTTAATGTTTTATTTTATATTTGAGAGACAGAGAGAGAGAGAGAGCATGAGCAGGGGAGGGGCATGGAGAGGGAGACACAGAATCCGAAGCAGGCTCCAGGCTCAGAGCTGTCAGCAGAGCCCAACGTGGGGCTCGAACTCACGAGCAGTGAGATCGTGACCTGAGCTGAAGTCGGACGCCCAACCGACTGAGCCATCCAGGGGCCCCAGCCCTCATTTTATGCTTAAATTTACAACAGACTTATTATGTGTATATTTATATATAGGTGTATTTGTGTTTCACAGAACAACAGTACATACCCATCAGCTTTATTTTCCATAAAAATAGTAAATTTAAAAAAAGATGTTTAAATATTGAGAATGCCTTCTGTCAAGTATAAATTTCCCCAAAGCTCCTTCGTCACGTAGTTACTGGGGTGCCTGCATAGCTCAGTTGGTTAAGTCTCCAACTGTTGATTTCAGCTCAGGTCATGATAGCACGGTCATAGGGTCAAGCCCTGCATCAGGCTCTGAGCTGACAGTGCAAACCCTGCTTGGGATTCTCTCTTTCTCCCCCTCTCTCTGCCCCTCCCCCACTCATTAGTGTGCTGCTACTCTCTCTCTCTCTCTCTCTCTCTCTCAAAATAAATAAATAAACTTTTAAAAAAGTATAAATTTCCCCCAAACTCTTCTCTATCACATAGTTATTTCAACAAGGCAAAAAATGATTTTGCTGTATCACAAAACTTTTGAGAAATACATTCATCCAGTCCTATAAAGATCACACAGTATATCAGAACTACTTTAGTCTAAATTTTGTTTGTTTATGCAATGTACCTATGTTAATGGTCAAACTGACTACTCAAGCTTTTCTCCTTTGAGTATGTGTTGAATTTCAAAACTGTTCCTTTTTGTGCCAATGATATTCTTCTGACTAGTTTTAATTACAAAACCAAGGATGTTTTTGCATATGACAAACTATTTAACTTAGCTAGTAATTACGAATTAGCCAATTAAAAGAATGAAATTTCAGAAGACCATTTAGCAATAAAGTCAAAACCACTACATAAATATTTTTTTTTCATTTATTCAGGGATTATTTTTATTTCCCAAAGAATAAAATTCAAAATTTTGTGTATATTCTCTTTGAAACCTAAGTTCACGATAAATAGATATAGCTTGAAAGCAATTAAGGCCAAGCAGAAGTATCAACACCTGAACACATATAGTAGGCCTCCACATACACACCACACACCAGTTGCTCAAAAAAATCTTTGAGAAAAGTGGGGCGCCTGGATGGCTCAGCCAGTTGAGCATCCAGCTTCAGCTCAGGTCATGATCTCACAGTTCATGAATTTGAGCCCCACATCAGGCTCTGTGCTGACAGCTCAGAGCCTGGAGCCTGCTTCAGATTCTGTGTCTCCCTCTCTCTCTGCTCCTCCCCAGCTCATGCTCTGTCTCTCTCTCTCTCTCTTTCAAAAATAAATAAAAACATTAAAAAAATTTTTTTAAATCTTTGAGAAAAGTAAAAGAAAGAATGTTGCTTTTAATATACAGATTAAAGTGTTAAATAGTAAGTGATTTTAGGAATGAATCCTTTTGAAAGATTGGTTTAAATTTGTTTTGTTTTGTTTCCTTCATAGAATGTGCCAGTACCAGAATGTTAAATAGAATTGGTTTTATAGCAAAACTCACTTGAGGGACTTCAGGAGAAGAAGGAGGATTAGGAGGATCCTAAACTCCCCTTGTTCCATGGATACAACCAGATAACACTCGCATCAATGTAAATAATCCAGAGAATGTTACCCAAAGACTGGCAGGGCAGAATCTCCTCGGCTACACGTAGACAGGAGGCCATGTTGAAGAGGACAGGAAAAGCAGAGATGTGGTCAAGAGATAGACCTGCAGGGCTGTTCATGTGAGGGAGGGACCCCAGGGGTGCAGAGAAAGAAGAGAAAAAGACTCTCACACCATGTACCCCAGGCATAGACAACCCCACACAGTAAAGATTAATCTCCATAGCATTTAGCTTTGAAAATCAGAGGAGCCTGATTTTGTGAGGTCTTATAATCAGTGGGGCTTAACACCTAGGACTTTAAAAATCAGGGGCGCCTGGGTGGCGCAGTCGGTTAAGCGTCCGACTTCAGCCAGGTCAGTCACGATCTCGCGGTCTGTGAGTTCGAGCCCCGCGTCAGGCTCTGGGCTGATGGCTCAGAGCCTGGAGCCTGTTTCCGATTCTGGGTCTCCCTCTCTCTCTGCCCCTCCCCCGTTCATGCTCTGTCTCTCTCTGTCCCAAAAATAAATAAACGTTGAAAAAAAAAAAAAAACTTTAAAAAAAAAAAATCAGTGGGCTGGGCTCTAGCAGAGCTGAGAAAATGAAGGAAAACTGAGTTCCCCCACTTAAAGAGACAGCACAACAAACAGCCCCCTGGAGATAAAGAATAGAAGCAGCAGTTTGAAAAACACAGAAGGGATATTTGTTTATCAATCTCAGAGCCCGTGCTGGAGGGGCAGGGATCTTTGGAAGAGTTCACCAGGAATAAAGGAGCTAGAAGGCACTAGTTCCCTCCCCTGTCCCCCAGCCTAGCCACACGGATACATATGGGAACTAGCATAGCACCAACATTCTATACCTAACTTGCTAATAGCATATCCTGCCCCTGCATTCTCCTGCAGATCTGCCCCATCCAACATACCCTTGGCCAGAGACCTCCGAAGCAGTGCCACAAGCCTGGCAGTGTGCAAGCAACCCCAGCAGAGGCCAGATCCTCTCCAAAGTGACTCCTGCCCTGGAGAGAGGGCGAAGATAACCAAAGATACAACAGTCTGACAGCAACCCCAGCAGTGGGGCTGGGGTCAGACATCTGATGTGACTGCAGACCCTGCCCATCAATAAAAGTTTCCCAGGGAATAACATGGGGAAAATTTCCCTGCAGTTTAGTGCTATTGCATCTCTGACAAATGCCTACCTGGTCTGACTCCACTCAAGACCAAGCCAGCCCCATACTGGCCCACTAACAACACAGGGAACGAACCCGGCCCACAACACGCAAAGAGAGCACTGCAGATGACAGGACTAAAGGCAAAAGTAGCTCAGCCACAACAGTAGAGCACACACAACACACACAGGAGGCACTCCTGAAGCACCAGAATCTGGTGAACAGGAGACACTGCACTGCAAAGCACTACATGACCTCTTCTTCATAAGGCCACTACCTTCAAGAGCAAAAAGATATAGCTGACTTTCCTAACACATAGAAACAGACACAGAGAGTTAGACAAAACAAGGGGACAGAGGAGTAAGTCCCAAATGAAAGAACAGAACAAAAGAGACCTAAATGGAAAGGCAATGAGTAATATGCCTGATAGAGAATTTAAATACTCATAAAGATATTCACTGGACTTAAGAAAAGACTGGAGGACCTCAGTGAGACCCTTAACAGAGACAGAAAACATTAAAAAGACCCAATCAACCCAATCAGAGAGGAAGAATTCAATAAATAAAATTTAAAAATACGCAAGATGGAATAAATAGTAGACTAGTAGAAACAGAAGAACAGATCAGTGACCTGGGGACAAAGTAATGGAAGCAATGAAGCTGAACAAAAGAGAGGAAAGAAATAATATTACATGATAATAAACAGAGGGAAATCAATTATACCATCAAGCCTAATAACATTCACATTATGGGGATCCCAGAGGAGAAGGGAGAGAAAAGTGGGCAGAAAATTTATTTGAAGAAACAATAGCTGAAAACTTCCTGAATTTAGAAAGGGAAACAGAAACCCAGGCCCAGGAGGCACAGAGAGCCCCCAAGAAAATCAACCCAAGGAGGTCCACACCAAGAATCATAGTAATTAAAATGGCAAAAAGTAACAATAAAGAGAGAATTTTAAAAGCAGCCAGAAAAAAGGAAATGGTTACATACAAGGGAAACCCCACAAGTCTATCAGCTGATTTCTCTCCAGAAACTCTGCAGGCCAGAAAAGAGTGGCATAATATAATCAAAGTGCTGAAACAAAATAATCTACAGGAATACTCATCAAGGCTATTGTTCAGAATAAGAGAGATAAAATTTCCAAGACAAACAAAAGTTAAATAACACTAAAAGAATTCATGACACTAAACCAGCCCACAGAAATAATAAAGGGGATTCTTTGAGTGGGAAGGAAAGACCATAAGAAGGAGTAAGAAAAGTATGAAGTACAGAAATAGAACTATTAAGTGTATCTGTAAAAAATCAGTCAGGAGTGATGACTATTTCACAAAATAAAAGGATGTAAAGTATGACCCCATATACCTAAAACCTGGAGTACATAATGGGTTCAAACTTAAGTGACCATCAACTTAATATCGACTGCTATATGCATAAGATATTATATATAAACCTAATGGTAACCACATATCAAAAACCAGTAATAGATATTTAAAAAATAAAGAGAAAGGAACCCAAGTACATCACTAAAGAAAGCCAGAAAACCATGAGAGAAGAGAGAAGAAAGAAACAGAGAAAAACTACAAAAACAACCATAAAACAAGTAAAAAATGGCAGTAAGTCCATACCTATCAATAATTACTTTGAATATAAATGGACTAAATATCCCAATCAAAAGACACAGGGTGACCACATGGATAAAAAAGCAAGACCCATCTATATGCTGCCTAGAAAAGATTCATTTCAGACCTAAAGACACATGCAGATTGAAAGTGAAGGAGTAGGCAAGCATTTATCCTGCATATAGAAATGAAAAGAAAGCTGGGGTGGCAATACTTACGTCAGATGAAATAGATTTTTTTTTAAATTTTTTTAACGTTTATTTATTTTTGAGACAGAGAGAGACAAAGCATGAATGGGGGAGGGTCAGAGAGAGGGAGACACAGAATCCGAAACAGGCTCCAGGCTCTGAGCTGCCAGCACAGAGCCCGACGCGGGGCTCGAACTCACGGACCGCGAGATTGTGACCTGAGCCGAAGTCGGCCCCTCAACCGACTGAGCCACCCAGGCGCCCCTGAAATAGATTTTAAAACAGAGACTGTAACAAGAGACCAAGAATGACACCACACATGCATACAGGGAACAATCCAACAAAAAGATATAATAATTGTAAATATTTATGCACCCAGCATGAAAGCACCCAAATGTATAAAACAGCTAATAACAAGCATAAATGAAGTAATCAATAGTAATACAATAATAGTAAGGGACTTTAACACCCCATTTATGTCAATGGGTAGATCATCCAGACAGAAAATCAATAAGGACACAATAGTTTTGAATGACACACCAGAACAGATGGATTTAACAGATACATTCAGAACATTCTATCCAAAAACAGAAGAATACACATCCTTTTTAAGTGAACATGGAAAATTCTTCAAAATGGATCACATATTAGGGTACAAAACAAGTCTCAACAATTTTGAAAAGATTAAAGTCATACCATACGTGTTTTCCTGACCACAACACTATGAAACTAGAAGCCAACCACAAGAAAAGTATCTGGGAAGACCACAAATATACACAAGTTAAATAACATGCTACTAAACAATGAATGGGTCAACCAAGAAATCAAAGAGGAAATTTAAAAATACCAGGAGATAAATGAAAATGAAAACACAATGGTCCAAAATCTGTAGGATGCAGCAAAAGCTGTTCTAAGAGAGAAGTGCATAGCAATATAGGCCTACCTCACGAAGCAAGAAAAATCTCAAATAAACAACCTAAACCTACACCTAAAGGAGCCATAAAAAGAAGAACAAACAAAATTAATAAAGGGTTAGTATCCAAAATATATAAAGAACTTACACAACTCAACACCAAAAAACCAAATTATCCAATTCAAAAATTGGCAGAAGACATGAACAGACATTTCTCCAAAGAAGACATCCAGATGGCGAACAGACACATGAAAAGATGCTCAACATCACTCAACATCAAGGAAATGTAAATCAAAAACCACAACGAGATATCTCCTCACACCGGTCAGAATGGCTAAAATCAAAAGCACAAGAAATAAGTGTTGATGAATATGTGGAGAAAAAAAGGAACACTTATGCACTGTTGGTGAGAGTGCAAACTGGTGCAGCCACTGTGGAAAGCAGTATAGAGTTTCTTCATAAAATTAAAAATAGGATTACTCAGTGAACCAGTAATTCCACTACTGAGTAGTTACCCAAAGACTGTGAAAACACGAATTCAGAAAGATAATATGCACCCCATGTTTACTGCAGCTTTATTCACAATAGCCAAATTAAGGAAGGAATCAAATGTCCATTGATAGATGAATGGATAAAGAATATGTGATATATATGTGAAGGTTACTCAACCATTAAAAAGAGAGTATAATGCTAAGTGAAATAAGTCAGAGAAAGACAAATACCATATGATTTCATTCATATGTGGAATTTAAAAAACAAAACAAATGACCAAAAGTAAAAAGAGAGAGAGAGAGACAAACTAAGAAACAGACTCTTAACTATAGAGAACAAACTGATGGTTACCAGAGGGGAGCAGGGTGGGTGAAATAGGTGAAGGGCATTAATGAGTACACTTATCACAATTAGCAATAAGTAATAAACACAATTGTTGGATTACTATATTACATCTGAAACTAATATAACACTGTATGTTAACTATAGTGGAATAAAATTTTTAAAAAAGAAAGATAAATCACTTGAGTTATCAATACACATTCCCTGTCGAAAACAGAAGAGACAGAATATAAGGATTGTTATTTAAGGGACTATTTTATTTTAAGGCCAGTTAAAGATGAATCATGTAAAGTTCTGATCATCCCTAAGGTTGAATCTCAATGGTTTGCAGATTAAGCTTTTGCACATCTTTCAAAGCTCTGAAGAGAGTCCACTTAAGAAAGCCTCAAGACAATGGTCTCTTCTAGTTCTTTACAGACTAGAACATATAAATATGCAAGTATGCAAGTACTGGTTTTGTTTAAATTTCTTAAAATTTAGAAAAGTTCTGATACATATTTTATTTCAAATATCTTTTCAACCTCTTTCCTTTCCCATGCACACTCCAAGAAATTACAAAATCCTAGCTTTCTCTAGAAAGGGAAATATTTGTCACAAAAAAATGAAATACATTTTTGGAAACAAAGAAATGTTTGCACATGGTTATATGGTTGACTAATCTTTTGCTTCTCTTCTCACCAGTCTTTTAAAGATATTCTATAGTAATATATTGAGCTAGAATTTTTATCTGTGTGTAACAGGTATTTTTTAAAGAAATCAACAACTGTTAAAATCTCCCAAGGATGCTTTAGAAAGCGTATATCATATTTTTTCAGGTCTCAATAATTTAGTTGAATTGCTTTTTTAACCTCTTAATGGCAAAAGAACATTATCAAAGAATGATTGTGCTGAGAATAAAGAGGAAGGATGAATGGGGGAAGGTATCACTAATGATACAATTGACTGCAAACGTATAGACTGTGATTACCATAATGGATAAATACCCACAACCAATAAAATGAGCTCTTCTATCTATAACTGTTGTATTCAGGCTTTAAAATTTTCTACCATCTTTGAAATCAGGTATTTGTCATGCAGTCTCTCTGCACAGCATTTGATCGGTATTCATCCAACATCCTCAGCCAGAGAACGCTGCCTAACAACACAGCACTCTGAAATACTAGTGTGTGTTTAGAGAATTTTTTTAATGCTTATTTATGTTTGAGAGAGACAGAGAGTGTGAGTGGGGGGAGGGGCAAAGAGAGACAAGACACAGAATCTGAAGCAGGCTCTAGGCCCCGAGCTGTCAGCACAGAGCCTGACGCGTGGCTCCATGAGATCATGACCTGGTCAGAAGTCAGACGCTTAACGGACTGAGCCACCCAGGTGCCCCTAGAGAATGTTTAACCTACCAGAATGGAAACCTTTGGGGGAACAACTTGCTCCATTATATTTTCCCACAAGTTTGTAGATTTCCACAACTTTCTATCGCATGGCAACAGAAACCACTCTGTGGTTCTTAATCAGCGTCTTTAAAAGCCTAAGCCTGGCTTATATATTTATAGATGCAGACATCCTAGAGATACCATAGGCTCAACTGGATAAGCCTTGTCAAGGGACTCTGTAGCTTTTGCTATATATGCAGAACCACCAAGGATCTGCTAATGCTGTTATCAAATGCAGCCCTATCAGCACTAAACACTTGGCTTGGCATTTTGATAGTAACATTTTAAAGAAAGTGGGCAAAATGGGATTCTCCTTTATATTGTAAATGGATAATAAAGAAGCTTCTCTTATTGGTCTAGCAACTAAGAAACCTTGATGAAGTTTGTAACATAAGAAACCTAAGAGATGGTATTGATGATAAATTGTCACACTGGGAAATGAACACTCCAAATAGCTGTTTCTGAATTTGTCATTCCAATTGAAAGGCTGTCCATTCCATGACTATTTCACAAGTGATATTGACAGCCTTTGCAATGTTAATACAGAAAGATTTCCAGCATTACGATCTACTTAAACTCCAGTTCATTGCAATAAGGAAATTACAAGAAAGCCTTATTCAAAACTTACGGGATAAAATAGCAAAAATCCCTTACACTGGAAAAGGAACACTATGTGGATATAGTGGCAGAAATGGGACTAAAGGAGGAAGCAAACTGTGGATATCGCATTTTGCACAGCAAACCAGTCTTCATTCACCAGCCTACTTTTCTGAATTCCTGCTTGGCCTTTCAACTGTGCCTGTCTACCTCATGGCTTTTCTTGCTTCTTGCTAAAATTAAGAATTGAGGGAAAGGTGTTCGACGATTTTTAAATCTTTCTCTCACTGATATGTTAAAAAAAAAAACAAAACTCACCACTCCTTTGAGAGTTGGCAACTCTTCTGAGAGTTTTTGCAGCTACTGTATTTCTTACCAGTTTGGTTAGTGAGTGCCCCTATAAGCACCGGAACAGACAGGGAAACAAGTCCAGAAGAACTAAGAGGCTCTGTCCAAAACACACTGTGAGCGCAAGGCACCAGCACGTTTCCATTCACCTTCTCTGAAATCACAGCTCATATTCCTCCCACACCATTATCTTCTCCTCTCAAAGGGAGCAAGTATACTTGGTGTGGTTTTTCTTGCAACCAAAATTTCTAAAGACACCAAAACCTGCAAAGCTATCCCTGATTACCTTAGGTAAAGTATCTCCTTCCTATACCCACTGTTCTCAGTCTCAGCTCTCTACTGCCTTCTTGCCACCTACCACAATCTATAATCATTGTCCTGATTGCTTGCTTATCTGTCATACACTGGGCCCCAGTCTCTCTGGGGGTGGGGCTGCCAGTGTCTTTTTATTGCACTCACTGCATCTAGCTTTCAGCACAATGACTAGCACATAAGTAGAGTTATAATCAGTAGTTAGATGTAAATAGTTCTATTTCTTCATATTTTACACAGAAGAATCAAGCAGAGTTCTGTATGATGTCACTTAAAATCAAATCCTCCTAATGCAAGAATTAGTTGGTAGGAATAAAAATAGTACATTTGAGAACCATAAAGGGCTTTAGAAAACTACTTCATTGAACCATTCGGTATAATTGATGAAGTATTGAATCCCAGAGGTTACTCAGCTTACCCAAAGCTACACACTTAGCCACAGAGCTGGGACTAAAACCTAGTGAATGTTTATTAATTTTGTTTATTTGTTCACATGTACCCTGCATTACTGAAGAAGAGGTCTAGGGAATTTGACTCATAATGTTGAAAAAAGGTAGAAGTTAGCACCCTGACACAAAGTTCAATAGCAATTCAATTTTTTGTAGCTAGAAACATTTGATCCAGTTTCCAAATAATACTAGTCTGTTCCATAACTTACAACACTGTATTTCAGGATAAAAAAACATATTTTAACATGCTTTAACCCCTCACCCACAAAAGAATCCATCAGTTCTGAAATAAAATCATTTGGGATGGTAGGATATTATATCAAATAATGCCACAGACAGGGACTTTATGTTCAACCTTCCAATTTCTTTTTTTCTTTTTTTTTTTTTAATGTTTATTTATTTATTTATTTATTTATTTATTTATTTATTTGAGACAGAGAGAGACAGAGCATGAACGGGGGAGGGGCAGAGAGAGAGGGAGACCCAGAATCTGAAACAGGCTCCAGGCTCTGAGCTGTCAGCACAGAGCCCGACGCAGGGCTTGAACTCACGGACTGTGAGATCATGACCTGAGCCGAAGTCGGACGCTTAACCGACCGAGCCACCCAGGCGCCCCTCAACCTTCCAATTTCTGCATCAACTCAAAGAAAATCTTTAGCCTCTCTGTGGCATACATAAAATGAAAGCAAGTTGTTTTCTCACTTATGTACTAAAGAGACCACTTGGGCACTTACAAATAACATTTTGTATCTTGGAATACAGGCTGTTTATAAATATATACCAAAGGTTATTAATACTATTTTAAGCCAATACTATAACAAAAAGGGAAAAAATACTCAACTGAGATCATCTGTAATTCACACCACAGCAAGTAGTTATTACAGTCCATATGGAGTGAGGATCACCCACTGCTGAAAATTCCATGAGGGTGTGACAAGGTGACATACAGGAGGTTAAGTGCTGTATGCTGGGTGGCAGCTCATTTCATAGGGGTGTAGAACTTGCGATTTGAAAAGGATGTACAGAAGTCGCCACGCAGACAGGGGTGAACACTGCAGAATCAAACAAATGTTGCTGATTCAAAGTTGTTCTCCTACAATAACAACCAGCACCAAATGAGTTGCCGCGGTGGAGAGCAAGCTGTGCTCAGCGACTAATTGCTACACTTGTTAGAGTGTGCAAGAAGGTGTTTATTTGTTTTACATGTGTTTGGTGCCAAGACGTCCCGGGGATCTGGAGCTGAAGTGGAAACAGAATGACAGTGTTTAGAAAACTAAACACAAAAACAAAAGGGAAAGAGAATTTTTTTTTTCCTGAAAGTGACTTGAGCATTAAATGTATGAAAACCTTGAGGCTCTTATCCTGGGTGATTAATTCTTCAGGCTCCTTCAGATCAACCCGAGGGAGCCCAAGACGGAATGGAGTGTATTAAGTCTGGGATGCTTTGATGTTGTTACTTTTATTTAGATGGTGAATTATTCAAAGCAGGGAGGATCAATCTAAGAGCTACCAATAGAAATAAAAGGGAATGAACTCAGAAAAAGGAAGGAAGGAAAGCACAAAATGTGGGTGTTGAAAAGGTTCCACCTGAATGGCAAAATTTAGAATATGTACTATGGGGAATTTGCCACACTGTATCCTTCCAGTTTCAGAAATAATAACTGGATTTTAACTGACATTTTGAACTGTTTAATGATGGAAATATTTCTACTGAACAACCTTGTTTTTCTTCTCTGATACTTCATAGGCCTCCAGAGTCTTCCTTTGGACAGAAATTTGCTACTCCAAATATAAGCCCAAAATACTTCCAGAGTATGATTAGCAACTTAATTCTTTCCATCAATGAACATGGTAGGTAAGTTTTAAAAATAATTATTTTTACTTATTATTTTTCTTTTAATATGCAGACATATCTATCTGAGCACTGATAAATTCCTCAAGAACAACTGTGATATGTTTACATCTTCCATGTGATTAGCATACCATGTAGATTGTTATTTTTTTTTTAATTTTTTTAATGTTTATTTATTTGTGGGAGAGAGAGACACAGGACGAGTGGGGGAGGGACAGAGAGAGAGGGAGACACAGAATCCAAAGGAGGCTCCAGGCTCTGAGCTGTCAGCACAGAGCCTGACACGGGGCTCGAACCCAGGAACTGTGAGATCATGACCTGAGCTGAAGTCAGCTGCTCAACTGACTGTGGCACCCAGGTGCCCCGATTATTTGTTATTTAAAATTAGGAGGCTGCCTGCACCCAGAGCTCCAGAGTCTGACAGGATTGTGATCTCTCCATTTTTTCTTGCCGCTGTGATAATGCCTGTGAGTCACCGTGGATAAAAGTGGAGAGACAGGGGAGTCAGATGAAAACGGCACTGCTCCCAGGGCCCCCAGGATCACCGATATAGAGACATTCCCAGAGGAAACTGACAGGGATGGAGATGGGGACTAGAGAGAAGACATGGCCAAAGCTGCAAGCTCAAGAGTCAGGACATCTCAGATTGAAGAGCAACTGGAAAGGAGGACTCATCATTACTTACTCCTGCAGCCAAAGAAATGAAAATAGACACCGAAGAAAAGAAGAGAAGAAGCCAAAAGTGGACGAAGAGATTCAAAAGATGCAGATCTGGTTTCTTCTTTTTCTGAGGAGCAGCTGAACAGTTATAAAACATATCACCAGTCAGGTTTCCCTAAGGCATCCATTAAAGGGCTGATGCAGTCTGTCATGTGGCACCTCCTGTGTCTCAGAATGTTGGGATTGCTGTCAATGGTGTTTCCAGGGTTTTCTCTGGGGGAGATGATAGAAGCAGTACTGGATGTGTGGGGCAAGTGGGGAGAAATGCCACCAACTACAACTCAAACATATGAGGGACACTGTTCAGAGGTTAAAGTCAAAGGGGCACATCCCCAACTCAAAGCACAAAGAGATCATCTTCTAGACCACAAAGCCTAGAAGGGCCTGGTACTGAAGGAAGAAGTACAGGTTCCAGACTTCTTCCTATTGCATGAGACTTTTGCACTGCTGCTCAAATATCTCAGTCCTCCAAGGATTCGATGATGGCTTTCATGTCTTTCTCAGAACTCTGATATTCATCACATCTAAAAAGCACGTGCCCTGTTTCATGCTTGCCTTGACTAAATATTGGGACCTCTTTGGGCATTTTATTTTATTTTTTTAATTTTTTTTAATGTGTATTTATTTTTGAGACAGAGAGAGACAGAGCATGAACAGGGGAGGGGCAGAGAGAGAAGGAGACACAGAATCAGAAACAGGCTCCAGGCTCTGAGCTGTCAGCACAGAGCCTGACGCGGGGCTTGAACTCACGGACCGCAATATCATGACTTGAGCCGAGGTCGGATGCTTAACTGACTGAGCCACCCAGGTGCCCCTCTTTGGGCATTTTAAAGTATTTAACCTTCTCTTGGCTATTTGGAAGAAGAAAGATACATGGACCTTAGGCATCTTTAGACAGGGAAGCTGCTTTCAGAGAGAAAACCTTTCCAAGAGAGCTTTGATGGGTTCATAATGAAGCATGAAGTTGCTATAACTTAGGTTATTTCTTCCTTCTGGTTTTAAGTAGATGAAACAACCAGAAACTTTTGACTTGCTATACTCTACTCTGTAAAACACGGTGATAGCAAGTGTAGTGTAAAAGTTTACCCTGTAAACATTTAAGGTTCTCTTATGAATTTTAGTGAGTGGTCATTAAACTGTTTTCCAACTTGCAAAAAAATTAAATAAATAAAATGAAATTAAATAATATGAATATTCATTAGGTATCATATCATTTTGAAGCACCTGTTTTACATAAACCATATCATTAAAAAAGTAATTAGATTTTTAAGTTCCCTTTATTACCTCAAAATTTTATGCAAATTTTTTTTTTACTTAGTTTGATATTCCTTCTCTCTATCTCTCTCTTTCTCCCTCTCTCAGGTATGTGAAAATTTATCAGACAGGAGGAAGCAGTAACCTTCATATTCCATACAAGGACAATAATGCAAATCTATACCCACCATAGATTAAAAACTTCATTTTAATGTCATTTACTTTCTATTTTCCACTGCTTTCTGCCACATAGAGTGTGAACAGTTCATTAATGTGTAGTGAAAAACATATGTCAAATTGGGATTCATGCAAATCACCAACCCTACACAAAAAGAAAATTCTGTATCCATAAAAATCTAACAACTTCTCCAAGATTCCATTTATATTTAACTTTGAACTATATTAACTTGATCTTTGAAAAAGTTATCAGGGAGAGGATATAGTTTTTACTCTAATAAAAGCTAATTTCATGCTTTTTATCTGGTCTTCTGTACACTTAAGGGAATATGTTTGCAAAAACAACCTTATGGCAAGGAATGAGACTTTGTCTCTGTTTAATGCAAAATACATCAAGTAAATCAGCCACATATTATTGGCCCAACTATTACACCTACACAGGAGCTCTTCTACCTCACCGAGGTTCCTAAAACAGAAGAGTACCAGAAAAACCAACGAATGAACTTGCATGTACAGGGATGTGTGTGTGTGTGTGTGTGTGTGTGTGTGTGTGCGCGTGCGTTTGTATTACATATATGTATATATGATGTTTACCCTGATTATTTGTAATTCTAATCCAATGCCACAGAGTTCCCCCTTGCTTTCCATTTTCTCTATTTGCATCTCTATGTTGCCTGCACTCCCCAACACACAGCGAGCACTCAGCTCCAAGAGCAGGGGTGTCACTCAGAGAAACACTTGCCACAATCCGCGCTACCAGCTCCAGAGCTCTGACTCAGAGATTTTGCCTGGAGGAAGAACAGACTGTAAAACAGATGGCTGCTGATCTCTTCCCAGAGGAACTGGCTTCATTTGCAACTGAACATGAAGAAGTTTAAACCTGAGGGTGCTCTCAAGATTATTGAAGGTTGTGGTTATGAAAATGAATAAAATAAACCTCATTTAAAATGGAGATGGGAAGCCAGAAGGGGGAGCTCTTATGCCATACCACTCCTCATAGCATTTTATAGAAACTATGCAAAGAGGCATACTTTGTATTCCAAACAGGGAGAAGCCTATACTACCCAGGAGGAGGAAGATTTTTCTCCTTGCCCAGCAACAGCCCAGCCAATGAGAGACTAACACTAACACAACTCAGCCAATGAAAAGCCACTACACTTTGAACTCCTAGTTTACTCCAATGGACTTTCCTTTATGATAGCCTCTCTTAACTCCTCTTTCCTCTATAAAAGAGCATTCCTCCCTTTGTTCTCCAAACTTGCCTAAGTTTTGCCATAGCTGGCATGTCGATAATTATAATTCCTCTACTATTCCCGAAGAAAGCTATTTTGCTGGTAAAATGACTGGCTGGGTTTTTTTTTTTTTTTTAATGTTTATTTATTTATTTTGAAAGAGAGATAGAGGGAAAGTGAAGAGGGGGCAGAGAGAGAGGGAGACAGAGAATCCCAAGCAGACTCCATGCTGTCAGTGCACAGCGGGATGCAGGATTCAACTCACCAACTGTAAGATCATGATCTGAGCTGAAACCAAGAGCCAGTCACTTATCTTACTGAGCCACCCAGGCGCCCGTTTTATTTTTAAGGTTAACATGGTGAAAGAATATTCAAATATGAGATTCATGAAGATACAGCCTAGACTGTAGATGCTATCTCACAGGAGATAACTGGGAAATAAGACAGCTGGGAAAAATCCTTCTGCAGTCACAACAAATATCAAACACTGACCTCAGAAACTATTCCAGCCATTGAAAGAGTCACAATTTGATCTGTTAGTTTGTAGAGGAATGTGTGTCCCAGGGTATTGTTGAAAACAAAGCAATCAACTGGAAATCAGTGGAGTTTAATAGGTGGGTGTGGTCCAAAAAAGAATGGAAGAGAGTTCTACCAGTCCCATTGTTATGTAGGGTGACTGTAGGCATATCCAAACCTATGCGTCTTTGAAAAGCAATCTCAGAGGTTTAAAATAGGGAGGTGGGGCAATAGACTTCACAAATATAATCCTGCCACTTACTAAACATAGGAACAAGTAAATAACAATATCTGCCCTAAAATGGAGGAGGAGAGGGAGGATACCCAGAATTGCTACAATGGGTTATTTAAAGTGTTCAGTTTCCAAAAAGGAATTATGACGCATGCAAAGAAACAAACAAACAAACAAACAGAAATATGAGCCATACACTGGAAGGGGAGGAGGGGCAAAACTACTTGTGAGGGTGACCAGATGTCAGATTTAACAGAAAAAGATTTGTAAGGAGCCATTGTAAATTTGTTCACAAAACAAAAAGAAAGTATGATTAGTGAAATGAAAGGTATGATAACAATGTTGCATCAAAGAAAGAATACCAATAACGAGACTGAAATTTTAAAAAATAAAATAACCAAATGGAAATTATGGAGCTAAAAAGTATAATAACTGATATAAACAAATTCACTGGGGCTCAACAACAGATATGCAATGGCAGAAGAAAGAATTAACAAACTTGAAAATAGGTTGATAGAAATTATGCAAGCCCAACTAGAAAGGGAAAAAAATGAAGATAAATGAATAGAGTCTCAGAGAAATGTGGGACAATATTAAGAACATTAAAATATGTATAATAAGCATATAAGGAAAGGAGAGAAAGAAATGAGAAAAAAGTATTCAAAAAATAATGGCTAAAAACTTCTCAGTATTATTGCAAAAGTATAGCCTACATTTCCAGAAAGCTCAACAGACTCCAAGTAGAAACACAAAGAGATCCACAGACACACCCTGCTAAAAATGCTGATAGTCAAAGACAAAGAGAAAATCTTAAAAGCAGCAAGAGAAAAAAATAACACATCACTTAAATGACGCTCCAATATGATTAACAGCTAAAATCTCAGCAGGAATCAGAAGGCAGTGGGTAACATATTCAGTGTTCAAAGAAGAAAAGTCAACTAAGAATTCTGTATCTGGCAAAATGATTATTCTCAAATAAAAGTGAAACGAAGATTTTCCATATTAAAAAAAAAAAAACAGAATATGTGTTTCTAGCAGAAATGCCTTGATGAAAGCAAGCAATCCTGGACGGTAATTCACATTTATACAAACGAAGAGTACCAGTACAGGTAATTATATAACAATAAAAAACACTACTACTGCATATTTTTTTTAACTTTCTTCTTTTCTTTCTCTTTTCTTCTTTTTCCTTCTCCTTTCCTCTCTTAACTGAGTTAACAACCAATTCTTTATACACATGTAATTTATACTTGTTTATATATAATATATATTTTTAAAAATTTTTTAAGTTTATTTTTATTTGTTTTGAGAGAGAGAGAGAGAGAGAGAGCAAGCAGGGGAGGGGCAGAGAGAGAGAGGGAGACAGAATCCCAAACAGGCTCTGCACTATCAGTGCAGAGCCCAATGCAGGGCTTGAACTCACGAACCATGAGATCATGACCTGAGCCAAAGTCAAGAGTTGGGTGCTTAACTGACTGAGCCACCCAGGTGCCCCTGTATATATTTTCTACTAATAGCACAGAGGATGTAGGAGAAAGCAAATATGTAATAGGGTAAGGGAATAACTACAGATGCTAACTAAAGTAGTATTTTGGGATTTATAATTTTAATAGACATAACATGCATAACAATAATACCACAAAAAGGAGACAGAATGAATAGATTTATATAGAGGTAGTATTTTCTGTAGACTTCTGGAATTAAGCTAGCATAATCTGAAGCTGATTCTGATGAGTCAAAAAACATATATGGCAAACCCTAGAGCTATCACTAAAGTGATATGTCACTTATACTCAGAAAGTATAGTGACAAAATCAATAATGAGGCTGAAATGTTACATGAGAAAATATTTACTCACTGCAGAAAAGATCAGTAAAGGAGAAATAAAAGAACATAAAAGACATGAGACACATAGAAAACAAAATTTTAAACAGCAAACATAAATGCAACATAACAATAATAACACTGAATGTAACTGGATTAAACAAGCCAATCAAAAAGCAGAGACCATCAGACTGGATTTAAAAACATTATCCAACTCTATGTTGTCCACACAACACTTTAAATTCAAAGACACAAGTAGATTAAAAATAAAATGATGGAAAAAGATACATCATGCAAAGGGCAACCCAGAGGAAAGCTGGAGTAGTTCTACAGTAATACTAAATAAAATAGACTTCTACAAATGTTACTAGAGATAAAGAGAGAGATTTTATAATGATAAAAGGGTCCATCTATGAGGAATATATACCAATTACTAATGTATATGCACCTAATCACAAAGTGCCAAAATATATAAGGCAAAATACTGACACAAATGAAGAGAGAAACATACAACTCAATAATAATAGTTGAAGACTTCAATATCCTGCTTTCCATAATAATAAAAACAACTGAGGAGACAATCTGCAAGAAAATAGATTTGAACAACACTATAAAACAACTAGATCTAACAAACATCTATATATCCAACAACAGAATATATAGTTTTCTCAAGTGCACATGACACATTCTCCAGAATAGACCATATGCTTATGTCACAAAACAAACTTCAATAAATTTAAAAGAATAGAAATAATACTAAACATGTGTTCTGAACACAATGAAATAAAATTAGAAATCAAGGTGTGCCTGGGTGGCTCAGTCAGTTGAGCATCATTTCATCTTTGGTCATGATCTCACGGTTCATGGGTTTGAGCCCCACGTTGGGTTCTGTGCTGACAGCATGGACTCTGCTTGAGATTCTCTCTCTCCCTCTCTCTCTGCCCCTCCCTGGCCCATGTTCTCTCTCTCAAAATAAATAAATAAACAATAAAAATAATAATGTAATAAAATTAGATACCAAAACAGAAAAATTAAGGAAACATAAATATATGGAAATCATAAAACACATTCTCAAACAACCAATGGGTCAAAGAAGAAATTAAAAAGTAAACCTGAAAATACTCTGTGATGAATGAAAATAAAGATACAATATATCAAAACTTATGGGATGCAGCTAAAGGAATTCTTAGAGTGATTCTTTATAGCTGTAAATGCCTGTATTTAAAGAAAAAAGAGGGGCGCCTGGGTGACTTAGTTAAGTCTCAGACTTCAGCTCAGGTCATGATCTCGTGGTTTGTGGGTTTGAGCCCCACATCAGGCTCTGTTCTGACAGCTCAGAGCCTGGAGCCTGCTTTGTATTCTGTCTCCCTCTCTCTCTGCCCCTCACCCACTCTCTTTCTCTCTCTCACTCTTTCTCTCTCAAAAATAAGTAAACATTTAAAAAATGCTTTTAATAAAAAATTTTAAAAAGAAACAAATGTCTCAAATCAAAAATATGAACTTCTACCTTCAGATATTGAGGGGGAGGGAAAAGAGCAAACTAAACCTAAAGGAGGCAGGAGAAAAGTTAAAAGATTGTAGTGGAAATTAATGAAACAGACAACAGAAAATCAGTCTCCTTGAAAAGATCAACAACAACAACAAAAAAATAAGTAACCTTTACCAGTTTGACCAAAAGGAAAAGAGGAAAAGATTCAAATTACTAGGATCAGAAATGAATGAGCAGATATCATATAAATACCAACTTTACATAAATAAAACCAGCCTTATATAAATAAAAAGGATTATGAAGGAACACTATGAATAGTTGCACACCAACAAATTAGATTACTTAGAAGAAAGGGAGAAAATCTTAGAAAGACATAAACTACTGAAACTGACTCAAGAAGAAATAGACAATCTGAATAGATCTATATAAAAAGTGAATAAAAGACTGAATCCATAATTTAACAAAGAAGCCCAGGCCAATATGGCTTCACTGTTGATTTCTACCACATATTCAAAGGAGAGTGAATACCAATTCTTCACAAATTCTTTCAAAAACTAGAAGAGGAGTTAGTACTTCCCAACTCATTTTATAAGGGATTACCCTGATACTAAAATTAGGCAAAGAAAGCAGAGGAGGAGAGGGAGGAGAAGGAGGAGGAGGAAGATGAGGAGGAGGAGGAGGAGGAGGAGGAGGAGGAGGAGGAGGAGGAGGAGGAAAGAAAACTACACAAGAAAAGAAACTACAGGCCAATGTTTCTTATGAATATAGATGCAAAATCCTCAATAAGATACTAGCAAACTGAATTCAACAACATAGGAGAAGAATTATACATTATGGTCAAGTGAAATTTATCCCAGCATATCAGGCTGGTGCAACATCTGAAAATCAATTAATGTAATATATAATAGTAATAGAATTTTTTAAAACACACAATCATCTCAAAAGACAGAGAAAAAGGATTTGACAAAATCCAATGTCCTTTGATGATAAAAACACTACACAGACTTGGAATAGAAGGGAGCTTCCTCAACAGATAAAGGGCATCTAGAAAAAAACTCATAGTTTACCTCATACTTAATAGTGAAAGACTGAATGCTTATCTCGAAGATCAGGCACAAGACAAGGTAACCAGTCTTGCCACCTTTATTTAACATTATACAGGAAGTTCCCACAGGTCAAAAACAAAGAAATAAAAGTCATGCCGACTGCAAAGGAAGAAGTAAAACAACAACTATTCATAGATGGCGTGATCTTACATAGAGAAAATCCTAAAGAATCCACTAAAAAAAACTATTAGAATAAGTGAGTTCAGTAACTTTGCAGAATATAATATCAATATGCAAAAATCAACCGTATTTTTACACATTTACAATAGACAATCTGAAAATAAAAATTCCGTTTGCAATAACCTCAAAAGGAATAGAGTAGAATAAATTTAACCAAAGAAGCTCAAAACTTACTTCTGAATACTATAATACATTGTTGCAATAAAGTAACAAAGATCTAAGTAAATGGGAAAGTAATTCATGTTCATGGATCAGAACACTTAACATTGTTAAGAAGGCAACAGACCCCAAACTGATACACAGATTTAGTGCAATTCCTATGAAAATCCCAGCTGATTTGTGTTTTAAAATTAACAGATTCTAAAGTTCATATGAAATTGCAAGGATCCCAGAAGAGCCAAAATAGTCCTAAAAAGAAAAAAAGAGAATAAAGGAGGGATATGTACTTCCCAATTTCAAGACTTATACTGCAACAGTAATCAGACAGTATGGTACTAGCATAAAGATAGGCATACAGATCAATAGAACAGAATCGAAAATCGAGAAATACACGCAAGCACCTATGGTAAACCGATTGTTGACAAAGGTATCAAGACTACTCAATGGGAAAAGAACAGTCTTTAACAAATGGTGCTGGGACAAGACAGCCACAAGCAAAAGGATAAAGTTGGACCCCTACCTCATACCATGTGCAAAAATTAACTCTTTTCTGGCATGACAAGAATAATAAGATTAAATTGACTCATGATTTTTAACAGTTTATGATAGCTGAGAATAGTTCCTAAGTGTTTATATCTGCAATAAAGTGGATATAATCTTTTCAACTGTAGTAGTTTATAAGTAATAAAAGATTTCATCGATTTACTAGATTAGAGTCTCAGTGAGTAAAAAAGTATGATATTCCCTTAAACTAATCAGGCTCTTAGTTATCAGGAGCTTAGCATTTGGTACATAGTTAAGGTAGCACTGAGATATTATTGCATATTAAACACACAGGAAAAAACAGAGAGCTAGCTTGATATATTCGGACCTACAAAGTGAACATTAAGGTCCTTATTCCCCCACAGTGTTTCTTTTTTATAGCTTTGTAATTTGTATCTTGGAATAAAATGCAGTTTGAATGCAATGATGGAGTCTTTTCCAATAATTGTGGCAAGGTCGTCTGTCACATAATGGGTTCTGGAGTTAGACTTTCTGGGTGCAAATCATACTTCCATGCTTTTGCCAACTGAATAGTGAAGAAGCTTTTCTCATCAGAAAATGGGTGTAAATATAATAATAATTCTACTTCATTAAGTTATCAATAGGATAAAATTATTGGCACATATTAAATGCTCAATCAGTAATAGCAAATTGATATTTTCTCTCAGTTTCTTTAAGGTTCACCAGAGAGAAATATTTTTCTGTACCCTTATATGAGTCTCATCTAACCCTGGATTTTATTAGGACTAATTTCAATTAATGAACACAAGGCACAAACACCTGTGATCTCTTAAATTTTAGTTCTTCTCATCTGTTATGTGGAAGGTAATAAAAGACCTAGAGCACAACTGCTCTTCAGTCATCAAATTCCTTTTTACAGGGAGCCTTTCAACAAACACAATTTGAGCACTTACTGTGGTCAAGGTACCATGCAAAGTATTATTATAGGCTACCACAATTTTAAGGCTGTAGATGCACAGGTTTTTTTGGTAGATGTACAGTTTTAATGGCTCTTGTGTTTAAAATAATATCAACAAGTAAACTCCAACAGAAGTACTTACAATAATAAAGAGAAAGAAAAATGTGAATCAGGAACATAAATTACATATTGTAAGAAAGTGAGCCCAAGGAAACAGATTGTTCCATAAACCAGGAGTGAAAGGCATTCTGGTCAGTGATGCTCCAAGCTGTTATTCCAAAAAGATTATCTCCTAGTGCCATAAAATAAATGCTATTGGCCTTTAAATAAAGTTCTGCCATTTGACATACTATAATTACATTTCTTGTGCAATAGTTTTCCTACCATTATCTTCCTCTTGTTATTATCATTGCTATCGTTGTTATCATCATCATTATTCCTGGTAGTCAAGTATTTTAGAAATTCAAATTTTCTCCATATCCAAAGTATATTTTGTCTACAGACACAAAAAATATAATCCAAGTCACTCACTGATATAATGAAAATGTCAAAGAGTATTTGGACCATATTTCTCTTGTATATTTTAGTCCTCATATCAAGACCTCCTAAATAACCTGCATAGTCCACCTGACAATCACAAATCAAAATGTCAAACAGCTTCAGGTGGTAATCATAAACTATGCACAAATATTCCTGGTCTCATGCTTTCGGGTCAAAGATAAGATTGTTCACCCCTCCCCCTGCTTTCAACTTCAATATAGCAATAATGTGCTTGTGTCAATGAAATGTGAATGAAAACTTCCAGGCAGAAAGGTTTATTATAAGCCAGTACATGATTGACCATATTATTTCTCTCATTACCAAGGCCAGTAACATTCCATTCTGCCTCAAAGTCTGACTATAGGTAATTCATTTATGTAGTCATTGTTAAATCAAGAATTCGTATTAAAATTAGCTACAATGAAACCAAATATATCTCCCATTTTAACGGGCCGAAAAATCTATAACTCACTGAAAACAGGACTACAAACTACAGATCACACTACAGATATGAACTTACTTCTGTGCTGTATGCACAGATCCTACTAAAACAAGTGATTCAGAAAGTCTGAAAATAAAAGAATAGTGAAAAGTATAAACCACACAGTGTAGGGGGAAAAGAAAAGATAAGGATTGGGATATAACTCTCAGTTGAATCAGATGAGGCAGAGTTCCAGCCAACGTATTAAACATAAGCAAATAAAAAGTTAGAAAGGATACTTTATAAGTCTAAAGAACACAAATCACAATGAATATATTAAAGTCATTAACCTTTACATATCTCATAATATGAAACCTTTTAAAGGACAAAATAATGCAGGAGATACAAACAAAAATTTGAAATATATCAGTAGTAGAACATTATTAAGCTGCACACACAAAAAATAAATATTAAAAACTGGAATGAGTACAGATAATATTCACTGATCAAAACATAGAAAAATAGAAAATAACTTTAAATTCAGAAACAAAGAGTCCTTTTCACTTGGAAATTTAAAAAATAAAACTCTCAAATCTTGTGTCAAAGCTACAAATATATACACTATTCGAAGTTTTATTAGTGACTGGATATTAATGATTAATTACATCAGTTCATTTGTGTTCTTATATTTTATTTTATATTTGTACATTTATTTATATTATTTATATTTATTTATCTTATTTTAATATCTTCATAATATATATATTGATAATTATAATTACTTTATATATCAAGCCATTAGATTAAAACTTGGAACAATTATTTTATTGCTTTGAGGTAGGCAACTCTCTTTTATTTATTTATTTTTTTAATGTTTATTTATTTTTGAGAGAGAAAGAGAGAGAGACAGAGCATGAGCGACGGAGAGGCAAGAGAGAGGGAGACACGGAATCCGAAACAAGCTCCAGGCTCTGAGATGTTAGGGCATATAGCCATACACAGGGCTAACCTCAGGAGCTGTGAGATCATGACCTGAGCTGAAGTCGGGCGCTTACCCAACTGAGCCACCCAGATGCCCCAAAGTAGGCAGTTTTCTAACCTGTACTCAAAGTTCAGAAGCCACAGAAGAAAAGATAAATGTATTTTATTATATAAAAATTATAATTAATAACAAACCTGTAAAACAAAAAAATACCCTAAGTCAAAAGATAGATGAAACATACCTCAGGATGTTTATAAGAAGAAAATATAATGACCCAATAGAAAAAGTGAGCACAGTATATGTACAGATGGTTCATAGAAAAAGAAATGTGAATGGCCCCTAAACATCTGAAGACAGGTTTTTAACCTTATCATATGAGAAATGCAGATTAAAATTACATTGATATGATTTTTATCCAGATATCTTAAATATTTGTAATCTATTAAAAACCAAAATATTTCTGACACACTGTTAACATGCTCCTGAGTTGCTGCTGAGACCACAAAGTAGCTTAACCTATTGTGAGCAATTTGGCAAGTTCTTTCAAAATTATGTATTACCTGGATTCAATTTATCCTACAGAAATAATTGTCCACAAGCAAATGACACATATTCAGTTATTCATCACAGTATTGTTCGCAATTGCATAAAATTAGCAACCATATAGATTGCCTTCAATAAGAGACTATTTGAATTGTTACACCCATACACTGACATACTATGTAGTTATTTTTTAAAGGGAGAAAGGGAAAGACAAGGAATCTCATTGAGTTTGATATGGAAATAGTGCCAAGATACAGTGTTAAATGAATAAAACGAGGTGCTACCTTTTGAATCATGTAAAAGGTGGGTAAAGATAAGAATAAAATACAATACCTATTTGCTTATATTTGCATTAAAAACTTGTGGAAGTATACTAAAGAAATTAATAAAAGGGACTAAGAAAAGGAGTCAGGACACCTAGGTGGTTCAGTCATTTTGCATGGGACTCTTGATTTTGGCTCAGGTCATGATCTCACGATAAGTGGGATTGAGCCCTGCATCTGGCTCTGTGCTGAGCATGCAGCCTGCTTGGCATTCTCTCTCTTCCTCTCTCTCTCAAACTAAATAAACATTTAAAAAATAGGGGCGGGGGGGGCGGGAAGAGGCAGTAAGACAGTTCTGTTTTATTGTACGTCTTTTTATGTTGTTTGATTGTTTTTTTAACAAGTACATTCTAATACGAGGAAAAACCTCAAATGGCTAGCTATATATTCCATTGAGCTAAAATGGTTGTCATTTCCAAAGAGCCTTTACAATCTAAGCATTTTTTTTTTTGCATATTTATTTTTGGTTTGACCCTCTGTTTCAAATTTTCACAGAACTATAGAACTCTCTCCATGGAAAGTAAATGTCATAATTTTCCCTTTTAGTCTCCAGTTTTTGGAAGACAACATTTCCATCTCAAAGCCCCAGCAGAGATCAATGCTCTCAACCCTACATGTCTTTTTACACACACGGAGGTCTCAGCAAGGAAGTTAATCTTAAATGGCTCTATATTTGTAGAGGGGACAGGCAAAGTATTTCAAAAAAGTCTAGGATGTGGTGTTATGTTTTTGACATCAGCCCACCAGGTTTGCCTGTCAGGGGCAATGTGTGTGAAAATGTTTTATCCAGTTCTGACATTTCTCGAAGTGATTTCATCAGTAGTCCCTCTGGAGGGCCAAATGAAAGCTTGTTCAACTAGAACTTGAGGCGAAGACAGTAGCAAGCCTCTGGCAATTCCTGCTCTTGGAGTGTTAAAGGTCATTGTTAAAATTTATAACATATTATCTAGCATTAACGCTTCTGCCCATGTATTCTCAAAAAATTTTCGCTTTGATGTGCCTGAATTAAAGTCTGCTTCACAATCTGGATTCTTCAACATGTCCCTTCACAACAAGCACGGACAGAACAGTCGATTCATTGAAATATTTATGCAGACACATCCACAGGTTGTGAATTAGTCGGTCCTCTGGTTCTGAGCACAAGTGACATGCCAGACTTCAAAGAAAAGATGATTTTTGTTGTGACACTAATTATAACTGATTTGGTGGTCTTTGCCCTCCTTGCTCACACATGGCATTTTATAAATAAACGTGTCAATGTAACAAAATCACAACCACACCCACCATAGCACCATCAGCAGCATTAAGATGATGTTTTGAGGTTTGTTTTTTTTCCTTTTTAATTAAAAAACAGAGAAGCAGCAGAACACACACAATCTCTCAAAGTCTTGTTTGTCCCACAGACGTGGCTGTGCTTAGGCCAGGCATAGCTATATTGCACGCAGCACGGAAAAGCTCCAGAGAAGGAATCGAACTTCATAACCTTCTGCACAGAGGGAAAGAGGGCAAAACAGTACTGCAGGGAACATGCCGGTTTTTGAAAGCCAGTCGTGGCTACCTGGTGACAGAAGGGCACTGCTAGAAAGGATGGGGGAGGGGAGGGACTTCAGTCTCTAGTGTCAGCCTCTTCTCTTCAACGCTGCTGAGCCAAGCTGCTTGCTAAACTACCAAGAGATGAGACGGAATGCACTTCCATGGCTATCTAGGACCATTTTTCTCTCCTCCAAATGCCTAGAGCATATTAACTACATTGCATGTAACAAAACACTGTACAGGCAAAGTCTTGAGAAATGAGGACATCTTGGTCAGGGCCCAGCCTTTCTCTGTGGTCCACCTCCCTCATTCCCGGAGTCCTCACTCTGACTGAAAATACCTTCTGTCCTTCCCCAAATGAAGCCCCCCCTTTCAAATAGGGCAGGAGACATGCTTTCGACCTGCTTAGCACAATGCCCCAGACACAACAGGCATTCAATAAGTGCTTACTATTTGTTATGAAGAAAGTGCTCACTTATATAAAGCTCGAGTGATGATTATTTTAATGCTCTTCTCAGTCACCTTTGTGTTAATGAGATTGTTCAAGTTTGAAAATTTTGAAAAAAGAGCATTCCATTTGGCACCATTTAAAAAGGACAAGTGGCAAATACCAGCCAGGTTACCTGGAGGAATTTTTATACATTTGCATACAAATGGAATAGTAATTCATGCTATCTCTTTTGCTTTTACTTACGTTGGGAAATCATAACTTTGTGTGAATTAGTGGCTTAGTCTGCTCCAGGAAGTGATTCTCTATAAATACAAATAATATTATAGCTTTTACCTAATTCAATTTTACAAGAAATGGCGGGGGGGTGGGGTGGGAGGGGGAGTTCATGTATTAAATGGGCCAGGATGCTTTCCTATTACTTAAAGCAACTCATGGTGGGGCGCCTGGGTGGTGCAGTCGTTAAGCGTCCAACTTCAGCCAGGTCACGATCTCACGGTCCGTGAGTTCGAGCCCCGCGTCAGGCTCTGGGCTGATGGCTCAGAGACTGGAGCCTGTTTCCGATTCTGTGTCTCCCTCTCTCTCTGCCCCCTCCCCCGTTCATGCTCTGTCTCTCTCTGTTCCAAAAATAAATAAACGTTGAAAAAAAAAATAAAATAAAGCAACTCATGGTAACAACAATGTGTTTTGTTTCTAGACAGTAATTTGGTGTTTTATTATAGCTTGCCAATGTGATGAAACAGTTGGGCATGCTGGCTCTGCTTTAGCACATTTATTGCATAATTATTCAGCAAAAATACCAGAACTTCCTCTGCAGGCAAACAATTTTATCTGCGTATTTTCTTCATCAGGATCTTTAATTTGGACCGGTTTTAAAGTATAATCTAAATGTAGTTTTTAAAATATAGCCTAGGGGCGCCGGGGTGGCTCAGCTGGTAAAGCATCCAACTCTCGGTTTCTGCTCAGGTCATGATCTCACAGTTTCATGAGTTTGAGCCCCGCGTTGGGCTCTGCACTGACAGCACAGAGCCTGCTGGGCATTCTCTCTCTCTTCCTCTCTCTGCCCCTCTCCCACTGGCACTGCCTCTGTCTCTCTCAAAATAAGTTTAAAAAAATTAAAATGTAGTCTAAATATAATAATTATATATGAAATATTTGTCCATTAAATTCTAAAATTACACTAATATATACACATATGCTCATATACACAGATGTACATATACATGTATATGCACATATACATGTACTATATAGACATATATATATACACATATTTGTAAACAAATATATATATTAAATAGAGAGACATCATGAAAGAATATCAACTAGTCTTGTAGTTAGACTGATCTAGGCTTAAGTTTGAGTTTTATACCACATGCTAGTTAGGACAACTTGGGAGAATTACTTAACCTTTCTCAGGCTTTTTGCTCATCTATAAAATTGGGACAAGTATTCTCCTCAAGATAATTGAGAAGATTAATGCAATGTAATGAAATGTCTAATATAAAGTGCTCAGCATAGGTCAGGATGGCATCTGCCTGGGGCAACAATCAATAAGGAGAACTAACATGACCCTGGAATAAATTGGAAATACGATATGGGCTAAATCGAAAAAGGTTCATTGTGTAACTGGACATTTGTGATATTCTAATTCCCACAGAAGTAGACAGCGCCCTCAAGTGGAAGTTTTAAAAAGCACTCCCTACAGAATGGACCCGTTTGGAGCAAGATGAAAATGGCATAGTACAGGTTCCCACTTATACCCCAGGCTGGAGACTGAACAGCTGACATGGCCTCGGGCATCAAGTCTGAAAATCTGAAGCACACGATTGTGTGGTATAGTGCTATCTTCCAAGAACAGATGAGTTATTTTATCACCTAACTTGTAATTCTTTCAAAAAAAAAAAACCATAGGTTACATTTGCAGAAGCTTAATGCTGCTCAATGTCGAAGTGACAGAGATGTGTTATTTCCTACTTTTTTAACCTCCCTCCCTCCACTCCCAACAACCCTCTGAGCTAGGTGGCACTATTAACATCTCAATTGCCCGATGAGGCAACTGGAATATTAAAAAGGCAGTTGCCCAACAGGGGTCAAACAGGAAGTGAAAAATCAAGAATTGAACCTTAGGACCTTCCTTGCTCTTCATTTTTATGCCAACAAATTAGCTTTACAGTTCAGAGTATCAGAAAAGAAAGTGAGAGAAATAAAATCCCCTGGAAAATAGGAAATGTTTTGCTAACAGAAAAGACAGAAAAGAAACTTCAAATACAGTCTAAACTCTGTCCAAGAGAGGTGTTTCTTTCCTTACGGTGTGAACGACCAAACAGTACAGCAGACACAAGTTAAATGCTGTGATAATGAGTTTATGGAATGAATCTGTTATGTGGAACACAAGTATTCCATTTTTATTGATAGGAAACAAGTTTCTAAGTGCCAAAATTAAGTAAACACTGAGTATATATTTTAAAACATCAGATTTAAAGGACTCCATATTAATAGTCTGATTGTGCACTCAAATTCCTGTTTGGAGTCTGCCACACAGGAGGTGTTTAGTAAATGTTAATTTCCTGCCACCTGCTTTTCCTCTAAGATCATTTCTGTATTTATCTACATAGCCCCGAATATTGTTTTGTACAATGTTGCTTATTCAATTAAGAAATCAATTAACACTTATGCATGAATTAAGAACCACTTTCTGGCTGCTCAGTTCCTGAACTCCTGGGACTATTTTTAATACTCTTTTGCTATGGGAAGGAAAGACAGAGGAAAAATACGTCTTGCTTGTTTGACTCCATTACCAGAAAAACAGTAGGACTGGAAAAAGCACAAAAGGAATTCCTTAACTTGCATCATGAACTCGGTCTACAGAATTAAAATTAGTGGTCTCATGATGACCCTAATCACACTCATATATCTGAGAGAAACTATTTTTGTATTGCATTAATAAAGTATTCTTCCTTTTTGTTATTTTTAAAAAGTTTTAAAGCCCCCCCAAAAAAGCTTTTAAAGCCCAGAAAATAAAAAAAGGATAATAAAATGTACCTATACCTCTTTTAATTAAGTAAAATTGACATTTGGTCATATTTAAGGTTTTTTTAAGAAATAGGAGCACCTGGCTGGCCCCGTCGGTTGAGTCAGTCCGACTTTGCCTCAGGTCATAATCTCACAATTCGTGGGTTTGAACCCTGCGTCGGGCTCGGTGCTGACAGCTCAGAGCCTGGAGCCTGCTTCAGATTTTGTGTGTGTTTCTCTCGCACTTTGCCCCTCCCTGCTCTTCCTCTGTCTGTCTGTCTGTCTCTCTCTCTCTCTCTCTGTCAAAAATAAATAAACGTTAAAAAAGTAAAATAAATAAATAAAAAGAAAAAGAAAAGAAAGAAAACATCTGTGGGGGTGGAGGCACCTAGGTAGCTCAGTCAGTTAAGTGTCTGACTTGAGTTCAGCTTAGGTCATGATCCCAGGGTCATGGGATCCAGCCCATATTGGACTCTGTATTGAGTTAGGAACCTGCTTAAGATTCTCTTTCTCTCTCCCTCTGCTCCTCTCCCCCACTCGCACTCTCTCTCTCTCTCTAAAATAAAAAATATATACAAATTAAACAATAATAAAAAAGGAAACAAAACATTAGAGATTACATTCAAACACCTACATTACATTACCCACTCCCAATCCCCTCCAATCCTAGTTGCAAGTAACTAACATGATTTCTTTACTATAACTAATCCGTTTGTTTGTACTTTTATTGCATATCTATCCAGAAACAATACACAGCATTATTGTACTTTTAGTTTAATTTTCACAAATGGGATTATTCCAGTCACAATCATATTAAATATATTCTATACATAATCATTTCATGAGGTTTTTTTAATTCAGTATTTTGTCTTGAGATTTATCCACATTGACACATAAAGATCCAACCAATTCATGTTAACTGCTGTATAATGGTTTACATCTTCTAATGATTATTTGGCCAACTGTATTGATTCATAGTACTTATATATCCTGGAATGCCATTCTTTGTGTGCTATATATGTAGTTTGTTATTGACATTTGATTGTTTTGTGTATTACTGTCCAAAAAATTAATTTTACTATAGTTCCATTCATCTGTCTGTCTTTTGAGATGTGTTTTTGGGATCTTGGTAAAGAAATATTCCCATACTCCCTAGATATAGTCTCATTATCTTTTAATAATTTCAATGCTGTGTTTTTCACATAAGGGCCTTTCTTCTACCTGGGATTTATTTTTGTGATGAGGTTTTACCAAATATATTCCTTTCCACCTCCAGATCAGATCTCCCAATTCTCCATTCTACTCTGTGTCCCAAGTGGTGGATCTATCTATGTGGGCACATCAACCAGCTTCCTTTCCCTAAGGCTTCCCATTGGGTTTACTGAGTGAGAAGTCCCAGTAGGAGATGAGAGGGAAAAAGGAGAGTAAGGTCATGTCTCTATTCAAGGAGTAAAACATCTGAAGAAAAATGACTTGAAATGTATATTAATATATCTCATGGCTTAGAAGTTATATATTTGATTATTATTCTTCAGTGATAACCTTTAGGTTGTCAACATGCATACCTAAGAAAATATTTTTTCTAAAATTATTTAATATCTTTTAATATTTTTTCTAAAATTATTTAATACCTTTTTTCTCTCCCAAAAGACAAGAATCTTATCACAAACACCCTTTCCCCATCTGTATTTTCCATGTTACTACCTAGATCTATAGTCCTAATTTTTTTTTTTTTACTTATAAAAAGGTAGACATAGAGTAGTTATTAACACTTACTCACATAGTTTAGCTGTTTGTTTTCTCAACTGCACACCTGAAAATACTTTAGCTGTTACTCTATACAATTTCCTCAATTCTCTACTCCTAGGACTCCTACAAGACATATGTTGGAGCCTCTCAATCGATTTTCCACCATCATTCTAAGTACCCATTTATCTTTTTCACCTCTTTATCTTTGTGCTAGGTTCCAGATGAACTTCTCAGTAGTATTTTCCAATTAGCTAATTATTTTCTCAATACTCTTTATTCCTAAGATTTTTAATTGGTTTTTACTATCTGTAACTGTTTTTCAAAAATACATATCAGTCTGAATCTATCTCATAAATCAATTTATTTTTAAGTAGTATTTCTACTTTTATATCTTTGAGGCTCTTAAATATATTAATTTTAATGTCATATTCAAATCATTCTATTGTTTGAATTTTATGGACATATACTTTTGCCCGAACTGTTGCTTGAGACAGTCGTGTCTTGGAAATAGATTTCCTCCTGTGCATTAAAATTTTAATTTGCATGCTTCTTTAGTGGTAGTTCACTTTTCTTCCTTTCTTATTATTCTCTCTGTTCATTCTTCCCTAGCAGTTTTATGCTTGCCTACATTGCACCCTCAAGACCTCCAATGTACAATTGTGCATTATAATGGCACCTCAAGGCTCCTATTTCACATTAGTACTGGAATGATATCAAAGGCCATAACAGAGCATGATCCAGATCCTGGGTGCATGACTGTTTTCTCTTTCCTATCATACCAAGCAAGGTATAACTCTAGGCAACTGTGGCAGCCTTTTTCAGCCTGCTTTCCTTGGCAAGGAACCCTAGCCACATCCTCCAAGTTTGATTCATCAACTTGTTTCTCTAACTACTCACGAACAGAAGGCAATATTGATTGACATTAGTCCAAAGCAGTCAAATTCCAATTGTCTTTCACCATTCGGTTCCCTAAATCCCAAGAAATATGTACCTTTAGCCTTCTGTTTATTACTATCAGTTTCTGTTCTATTCATTTCTCAAAAATATTTATCTTATTTTTGAACAAAGCTACGGGCATTTAATTTTTAAATAAATGTATTTTATTTATGATTTTTATGTGTATTCAACAGAAAGGGTAAATTAAACTGTGAACGCATAGCTGCTGCTTGATCAGATGTTAAGACACACTGTTTTGTAATCAAAATCATCTTAATGCATTTAAATGCCACAGTGTGTTCCACCCATGAAAATAACTATAGGTTTCTACATTTGTCCATAAAATAAAGACAGAAAATTATAAGACTTCATTTATGCTGGTATTTTTAGAAAGTGTTGAAAACTTTTTATATTAGAAAGTATAAATTTTCAAATCAAAGAGTCAATAAATTATAAATTATGGTATGTGATACACACACCAAAGTATTTGCATTAGTTTTCAAAATATGAAAGAATTAGTTTTCAAAATATGAAAGAAAATGACAAAAACTCAGAATTTCAACAATCACCAAATCATACCCTTCCTGATTATTTAATTTATTAATAATAATGTTTTCTGCATGGAGAACAAGTTGTATGCATATGTGTTTGGGATGGGAGACTGGTGTGTTTTGCCAAAACAGTGAGACAATACCACCATTACAAATGGCACCTTTAATACCCTACTCTCAGGAAGTCATAGAACTACTAGACAAAAATCAGCAAGAATATGGACATACTGGACAATACAACCAACCAACAGTGTCTAATTGGCATTTATAGAACAGAACAATAAACAACACAGAACAGTGAACATAATTTTTTTCAAGCACCCTGGATGGGCATGGCTACTATTAGAAAACAGTAACAACACAGAACTGAAACAGTTGCCAGAATCATTTGACCTGCAGGGCTCTTTGGCATTGACTAATCAATCATTATGTCTCTAGGATTAAAATAGATGAGAAATCTGAAGAAGTCATACTTTAATTGTATAATTGTACTTATACTTAATTGTATAAGTATGAAAGGTCTAAGTATGATAAAACTCTTTCTTGAGCCACCATAAAAGAGTTACAGCTCTTCAACAAATTTCTAGACTTAAGCCTGTTTATAGACCTAGAGCCTCTTATAGAAATTGAGGATGGGTCCACTTGAGTGAGGACCCTGCTACACTTGTAACAATTTAAACTATAAATCTTCCTCCTAGCTTTCTCCAAAAGGACATGAGCCAATTTTGCGGGTGACTGTCTATACAATGGGGACAAATAAATAATCATATTTTTCAGGATTTATTAGACAGTGACTATTCCCTGAGAATCCAAACTACCACTATGATCCACCAGTCTAGATAAGGTTTAAGAAGGAGAAATGAGATCTAATCATCAATGACATTTTGGATCAGATCATCAGCCTCATAGTGAACCCAGTGGGTGCCCCCAAATTACCCCATGTTTATTTCCTCAACTCTGGAAAGGATAGTTGGAAGAGACATACTCAGAAATTTGCACAGTCCCCACATTGGATCCCTGACCTATGGATCGAGTAGGTTACAATGGAAAATGTCAAATGTAAGCCTCTAGAACTTCCACTCTTGACCAAAGTAGTGAGGAAAAACAATAGCACATTCCTGGAGAGAATGCCAAGATTTCTCTCATCATCAAGGACAGAGCCCTACCACATCCTCATTCAATTCACCTATTTGGCCTATGGATAAGGCAGATGGGTCTTGAAAAATGACACTGTACCATTATAAACTTAATTAGGTGGTAACCACAACTGCAGCTTATTTCCAGATGTGGCTGCTTTATTGGAGCAAGTCAACAACTCCATTTTTTTCTAGTTTGAGACTATTGATCTCAAAAATACGTTTTCTCAAACTTAACCAAAAAGGAGAAAGACCTGTGCTCCAAAAACTATAAAACACTGATGAAAGAAATTGAAGATGACACAACAAAATGGAAAGATATTCCATGCTTATCATTTGGAAGAATGAATATGTTAAAATGTCCATACTACCCAAAGCAATCTACAGATCCAATGTGATCCCTACCAAATACCAATGACATTTTTCACAGAACTAGAATAAATAATACTAAAATTTGCATGGAACCACAAAAGACCCTGAACAGCCAAAGCCATCTTGAGAAAGATCAAAGCTGGAGGTATCACAATCCCAAATTTCAAGAGATACTACAAAGTTGTAGTAATTAAAGCAGTATGGTCCTGGAACATAGAATAATGGAACAGAACAGAGAGCCCAGAAATAAACTCATGCTTACATTGTCAATTAATCTAAGACAAAAAAAGCAAGAACATACAATGGGTAAAAGACAGTTCTCTTCAACAAATGGTGCTGGGAAAACTGGACAGCTACACGTAAAAGAAAGACACCGAACCATTGTCTTACAACATACACAAAAATAAACTCAAGATGCATTAAAGACCTAAATGTGAGACCTGAAACCATAAAACTTCTAGAAGAAAACATAGGCAGTAATTTATTTGATACTGGCCATTGAAACATTTTTCTAGATATGTCTCCTCAGGCAAGGGAAACAAAAGCAAAAATAAACTACTGGGTCTACATCAAAATAAAAAGCTTTTGCACAGGAAACCATCATTAAAACAAAAGACAACTTTACTGAATGGGAGAAGATATTTGCAAATGACATATTTGGTAAAGGGTTAGTATCCAAAAATCTATAAAGTACTTATAGAACTTGACACTGAAACAACAACAGCAACAAAAAAATAATCTGATTAAAAATGACATAGAACCTGAACAGAAATTTTTCCAAAGAAGACATACAAATGGCCAACAGACACAAGAAAAGATGCTCAAAATCACTCATCATCAGGAAAATGCAAATCAAAACCACAATGAGATATCATCTCATACGACCCAGAATGGCTGGTATCAAAAAGATAAGAAATAACAAGTGTTGGAGAGGATGTGGAGAATAGGGAACACTTGTGCACTGTTGGTGGCAATGTAAATTGGTGCCACCACTAGGGAAAACAGTATGTAGTTTCCTGAGAAAACTAAATATAGAAGTACCATACTACCCAGTAATTTCACTGCTAGGTGTCTACCTCATGAAAATGAAAACACTGATTAAGAAAGATAAATGCACTCCTACATTTATTGCATTATTTACAATAGACAAGAAAGGGAAGGAATTCAAGTGTCCATCAGTAGATGAATGGACACACACACACACACACACACACACACACACTCACACACACAATGGAACGCTTTACTTGGCCATAAAAAGAATGAGATCTTTCCATTTGCAACAACATGGATAGACCTAGAGAATAATTCTAAGTGAAATAATCAGAATGTCAATTACCATATGATTTTACTCAGGTGAAATTTAAGGAAAAAAACAAAGAAAACAAAAGAGAAAAAAACAGACTCATATATACAGAACTGGTGGTTTCCAGAGGGGAGGTGCAGGGGGAGAGGGGGATGAAATAGATAAAGAGGATTAGGTGTACAATTATCAGGGTGCCTGGGTGGCTTAGTCAATTAAGCATCTGACTTCAGCTCAGGTCATGATCTCATGGTTCATGAGTTTGAGTCCGCATCAGGCTCTCTGCTGTCAGCACAGGGCCTGCTTCAGATCCTCCGTCTCCCCCCCCATCCACCGCCCTTCTCCTGCTCACACTCTCTCCCCCTCTCAAAAATAAATAAACATTTTAAAAAGAGTACACTTATGATGAAAACTAATATATAGAAATGTTGAATCATTATATTGTACACCTGAAACTAATATAACGTGGTATGTTAATTATATTTCAATTAAAAACTAACAAAACTGAAAAAAATACTTTTCCTCTGTACTTGCTAGTAAAGGCCACAGAAACAGTAATAGACTTTAGCATTTCACCTTAGAGCTCTATCAACTCTCCAGCTGTCTCCATGGTCTAGTCCTCTGGGAACTTGTTTGCTTCTCTCTTTTCTATAGGACATCAAGCAAGCCCATACAGATGATATCATGCTGACTGAACCCAGTGAGTAGGAAGTAGTAAAATTTCTAGCAAAATTTCCAGGGTATCGGTGGTCTGGTGCATGTTGAAGTATGTCTTACCCAATGGTAAGCATGTTTCTGTATTTGGCACCCACTACCTCTAAAAGATGGACTTCTGAATTTTAGTTGCAATAGATACCTGATTTGAGCATCTTACTTCAACCTATTCACCAAATAACCCAGTAAATGGTGTGCTTGAGTTCTAGATCAAAAGGAAGTTCTGCAACAGATCCACTCTTCTATTCAACCTGTCTTATCATTTGGGTCACATGACTCAGTATATTCAACAGTGCTTGAAGTGTCTATGGCAGTTGGTGATCCTAAGGGAAAGCTTTGATTGACTTCTATACATAAATCATAGGATACCCTTCTTGGACTTTGGAGAAAAGCTATGCTTCTGTGCAGATAATCATTTGCATTTGACAAACAGCTTCTGCCTTGTAACTGGGTCCTACTAGAGCCCTAACACTTAATACTGGCCATTAAATAAACATGTGACCTGAAATACTCATATGAACTGAGTGTTGTGTGACCCACAAAATCCTCTATAGCAGTATTTTAGTCAAGTGGAAGTGATACATAGGTTTTTCTCCCCAAGTTTTGAAGTCACAAACCAGTTACATGAAAAGTGGCTCAAATTTCCATGGCTCAGACCCCTGCCACATTTCCTCCTTTCTCTCTAATGTGAAGTTGTCTATGACACCAGAATAAAGAAGAACAATTTGGTCCTTGTTTACAGATAATTCTACACACGATTCTGGCACTATCTAAAATGAACAGCTGCAGTACTACAGGTGTGGCCCTGAAGGAGAGCAATGAAGAAAATCTTTCCAATGGGAAGAACTTCAAGCTGTGGACCTGATTGTTCATTTTGCCTGGAAGAGAAGAATAGATGGATGGAAGCACATATCTAAAAATGAGTCATGAGCAGTGGCTCACAGTTTGGCTCTGTGGCCAGAAGAAACATAGCTGGGAGAAACATGAAAAAAACACAATCTAGGGAAGAGATATGTGGAAAGACCTCTCCCAGTGGGCACAGATATGAGAATCTCTTTGTCCCATAAAAATGCTGTCCCAAACAGCAATCTTAGAAGAGGAAGATCTTAATAATCATTTGCACAAAGTGACCCATTCTTTCCCCCATTCTTTTATCTCTGTAATTGCTCAACTGGCTCATGAAGACAATGATCATGGAAGCAGAGATGGAACTTGTGTATGGGCTCAGCAACACGGATTTCCACTCACCCAGGCCAATTTGGCTAGAGCCACTGCTGAGTACCCAACCTGCCAAGAGCAAACATCAACACTGAGCCCCTAAAATGGCACCCTTTCCTGGGGGGAACCAGCCAACCACCTGGTATCAGGTTGATTACACTGGATCACTTCCATCATTGAAGGAGAAGCTCTTTGTTCTCACTGGAAAAGACATTTATGCTGGATATGGTTTTGTCTTTCCTACTCTCAGTTTCGGCTAAAACTACCATCTGTGGGCTTACCGAATGCTTTATTCACCTTCACAGTATTCCATACAACATTGCTTCTGACAAAGAAATTCACTTTATAGCAAATGAAGTACAACATTTGTCTCATGCTCATGGACTTCCTTCTCTGGTATCATCATGTTTCCCTCATCCTGAAACAGCTGGCTTAATAAAATTATGGAATGGCCTTTGGAAGACTCAGTTATGGCACCAGCTGGTGACAGCACTTTATGGGGCCGGAATAATGTCCTCCTAGATGTAAGATATGCTTTGAATCAGCTGTAAATATGTAGTGATGCTTTTCCTATACCCAGAATTCATGAGTCTAGGAATCACAAGATAGACAAAGAAATGGCTCTTCTCATATTAATGCTAATGATTCACTAGCAATGTTTTTGTTTCCTTTCTCTACAACTTTTGGCATTTTTGCCTTAGAAGTCTTCATTCCCAGAGGAAAAGTGATTCCACCAAACAATACAACATTGTCCTGGAACCTGAGATTACCATTGGCTACTTGGGACACCTCTTGACACAAATAATAGGAAAGAAGCAGGGGGAGTATTTTTAGCATGGAAGAGATCCATGAGAGTGTTACTTCGTCTTCCCACATTTTATGGTAAAAGTTAGTAAGAAGTTAACAGCCACTCAACAAAAGCAGGACTGTAACAGCACAGATTCCTTAGGAATGAAGATTTGAGCCACCCCACTAAGTAAGGAACCACAATGAACTCAGACACTGGCTGGGAGCAAAAAATATGAAATGGGGAGTGGGAAAAGTTAAGCTATCAATACCGTCTATGATCCCATCAGTTACAAATATGAAGGCACTAGTGGATAGGAGCATTCATCTGTCCCTTGTTTCTAAGTGTGGGCATTCACACACCAATTTTTCCTCTCTCCCATTTCTCTACTCTAGTAAGATCTATTAATAGTGATCAGCTATAGCTCAGAATTATTATCCTTGCTTTACTGAAAGAGAACAAATGACCACGAGTTTAATTAACCTGCCTATTTAGCTAAATCCGTCCTAAGTCTCCCCAACTCCAGCGTAAACGCTCCTTTCAGGAAGACATGCCAATGTGCACTTTCTGGAAAATATGTTTATCTCCAGGGTTCTTCGTGTCCTTTTTAAGCCCTTCTCTTTTTTCTTAGGCCAACTGACCAACTGTATACCAACTGACCTCCTGCTAACCTCTATACTTCTTCACTCCCTATAAATCATACACTATTCTGTCTCTTCCTTTTGCATCTACTCCTGAGACTTTCGAGGAACAAAACTACAATGTGTTTCACTGACAAATAATGGTTGAGTGTTTTCATTGTCATCATCTTAGAATTTAAAATCATTTATTCAACAAACATTAACCATTGTTCTGGCTTTCTTTATGACTGAGTTCCAACATGGAAGCAGTGCTTGAAAAACTCATCAAGCAGGCCTCTAAATGGTCATTTCTACATGGTGTTTTCACTGTGTACAGGACACATTTTTATACAAGGCACACATTCCACTCTTGGACAGTTGCCAACTGCCAAACAGTCCTTCCTTATGTTCCTCTGAATTCTCTCTCCATGTAACTTTCATTTTCCATGCTCTCTACACTCTACAGAATAACCCCAATCCACTTTGGTCATATGCTAGCTCTTTAAATATTGTCATGTGTCCTATTTCTAACATTTTCTCATAAAACAGTACTACCACCACCACCATCACCACTTAGCCTTTTATACCTCTCTGTTTTATTCCAGGTTTTAGAATCACTCTTGGTGTACAGCATTCAGAACCAATCATATGACTTCCACCAACATCTGACCAACTGATATTCCAGCCTCCGTGGTACTATCACCTCCCTCATTCCACATACTTTATTCCTATTCACGTAATCTAATTTCAATTGACTTTTAGAACAGGCATGTTACACGGTAATCTCATGGTAAATTTACCAATCAATAGATAACATTACTTTTTTTTCTCCTAAGAAGGTGTTGTAAATCCAGGTCTCTCTTCCTTTGTTGGGTTTTTGTTTGGTTGGGTTTTTGTTGTTGTTGTTGTTGTTTTTGTCCTAACATCTTGAACATTATTATCAGTTCACTGGAATGGAAGTTAGAGGGTGAGAATCAATAATTTAAAACTTAATTCTGTCCTCCAAAAGATTAGCTGCCCTTCCTAAATAGGTGTTGCCCATGAATAAGATAACAATGAATTTTATACCTTTATTCCTTCATCTAACTGGTTGACAAAAAATTTATAAAAGGTCAAGGACAGGAATCTAAAACACTTTCTGCTTGACATGGATTTTCTTAAATTTTTTTTTTCAACGTTTTTTATTTATTTTGGGACAGAGAGAGACAGAGCATGAACGGGGGGAGGGGCAGAGAGAGAGGGAGACACAGAATCGGAAACAGGCTCCAGGCTCCGAGCCATCAGCCCAGAGCCTGACGCGGGGCTCGAACTCACGGACCGCGAGATCGTGACCTGGCTGAAGTCGGACACTTAACCGACTGCGCCACCCAGGCGCCCCGACATGGATTTTCTAATCAACGTTTTTTGGTATGCTTGTTCAACTTTCTATACATTTCCTTCCATTTATATCAATGTCTAGCCTATTTTTTTAGTCTATTTTTCTTGAATGAATTTATCACTAAAATGGAGTTTAATAAACATTCGATATTTTAAATTTTTTTAAACGTTTATTTATTTTTGAGACAGAGAGAGACAGAGCATGAACAGGGGAGGGGCAGAGAGAGAGGGAGACACAGAATCTTAAACAGGCTCCAGGCTCTGAGCTGTCAGCACAGAGCCCGACGCGGGGCTCGAACTCACAACCGTGAGATCATGACCTGAGCGGAAGTTGGACGCTTAACCGACCGAGCCACCCAGGCGCCCTAAACATTCGATATTTTAAAGCAACTTTTTGACACAGGTGTTTTGATAAGGCCACATCTGTGCACCCATTTTAAAACTATGAGCATCCTCTTAAAACTAGATAATGGGGCCATTATGACATAGAGGATACTGTGACAGTCTAAAGAAATTACACCATAAGTTTTTTAATTGCCGAATTAGCAAAAGTAAAAAAACAGACATCTTCATAGTTCTCTTCTCTGTCATCCTGTCTTCCTTGAATTCCCCATCACTAGTGTAGAGCTCAGAAAGGGGAAATAGTAATGAATTTCTCTCATTCGAATACTTAGCAAGCAAAAACTAAAAAAAAAAAAAGAAAAAAGTACTTTAATGTTTGGCACAGCTGCTCTGAAATGTTACACCAGAACAGCTTCAATTTGGAGGGAACTATGCCAAATAACTATGGGCCTCGCTTTGCAGTGCGGGCATCCATAACAGGATTATTGGAGGTATGTGGGGAGGGAGAAGAAAGGATCTGAGCAAGAACTTTTCCTGTTAGCCTTGATCTAAAGGACGAGTGTCTACACTGAAGAATCGCGGTGCCCAGAGGATAGCTTTATCTTTATGAAGCTAATGATGCACTTCATCTCATTTCGTGAATGGGAGAACAATTCTTTTCACAGTGGTAAATAATAAGGTTCTTTATGCCAAGTGTCTCTTGCATTCTGAAGGCTTTTTAATTTCAAAGAAAAACAAATGTCTAAGGAAACCGTGTTTAAAAAAATAAAGAGTTGGGCGCCTGGGTGGCGCAGTCGGTTAAGCGTCCGACTTCAGCCAGGTCACGATCTCGCGGTCTGTGAGTTCGAGCCCCGCGTCAGGCTCTGGGCTGATGGCTCAGAGCCTGGAGCCTGTTTCTGAGTCTGTGTCTCCCTCTCTCTCTGCCCCTCCCCCGTTCATGCTCTGTCTCTCTCTGTCCCAAAAATAAATAAAACGTTGAAAAAAAAAAAAATTTAAAAAAAAAAAAAAAAAAAAAAAAATAAAGAGTTGAATGAGGAGGCCACTTCATAGTTTTCTTAGTTCTAAGTTCACAGTGAGGAATTCCTAGAAAGGACAGTCTTAAAATCCCCAAAGCTTTTTGTTTCAGCAGGAATCGCAGCGAAAAAAATAAACCATTTGACTCACATGCTCTTCAATTGTCCCCTCAACTCTAAACCATTTTCATAGAATAGCCAGATGAGACCTTACACCAGGAGGCCTATGCACGGACTCAGAGAAATTCCAAAAGTTCAACCCTGGGATTGGGGTCAGGAAATAGCTCCAATCCAGAGGCCATGAGGAAGCTAGGGTAACTTCCACACACTCCATTCAAGGGAACAAAAGCTTCTCTTTGCCCTCTTCTTTCACTAGACACCTGAAAGCAGTTTACCTCTCAAAAAAATTACACTTCCGTAAACACATTACATAGAAATAGATGTCCTCTTCCTAATTAGTGGCTTAGGAGTTTAGACCTCAAGAAGCATCCATGGGCATAAACCTCACAATTACGCAGACCAACATTGTCAAATAGCACCAACACTGCGTAATTGGTTGTTTGTGTACACATGGATAATAGAGACTATGAGCAACTTGAGGTGAGGCCTTGTTAACCTCTTGTGTTGTATTAACCACTTTATCTCCTGTGTCTAACACAGTGACTGGCACAAAGTAGGAGTTTAATAAACAGCTGTTGAATAAGCACATTTCTAAGCTAATACTTCCTTTTTAGGTTTAATTCAGTCACAGAAAGCTATTATTTGAGCACCTGCTGTATACCAGATACTATACAAAGCTGTGAGGAGACACACATGAGTCTAAGTTCCTCAGAACTTAGAGTCTAATTGAAATTGGTGAAGTAAATTCTACTGCTGACGATTGGCACTATTATGGTAATCTTGGGGATGGACAACACTACTGCTGAGCCTCAAGTCCCTCACATTCAATTTCATGTTGGAGAAAATGGGACCTACTCTATAAGCTTATTTAGTTCTAGAAGTATTGTAAAGGGTATGAAATATGTAAAGCATTATGTAAATTAACTTAAGTTTTAAGATTATAACATTATTTTTTAATTTGCATATGGCCCAAAATGGATGTTCTCCCCAGTTCAAAAGCAATTCATCTTCTCAAATGGATACAGGCATATCATTATGTAAACCACACAAAGAATCCAATGTCTCTGGCACTGTTATATTATTAAGCCAGATCAAACAAACAAACAAACAAAAAAGCCAGATCTCTATTGTATAACGTAACTTCCTTGAGAGCACAATATTTTACATTTGGTACCCTCTATAGGATCTAGTACTTTTCCAAAAAAAATAGCATTTGGAAGTGAATTAATGCAATGGAAACAATTTAAGAATCAGCAAGGATTCTATATTGAATGGTGAATGGCATTTAGAGATTCAAGAACCCTGTTAAATTATATGCAAAACTGTGCGTAGGCCATATATAGAGTTCTTTAGATTTACCAGAGTCTCGGGGCACCTGGGTGGTTCAGTCAGTTGAGTGTCCGACTTTGGCTCAGGTCATGATCTCGTGGTCTGTGAGTTCAAGCCCCACATCAGGCTCTGTGCTGACAACTCAGAGCCTGGAGCCTGTTTCGGATTCTGTGTCTCCCTCTCTCTCTCTGCCCCTCCCCTGTTCATGCTCTGTCTCTGTCTCAAAAATAAATAAAACATTAAAAAAAAAAAAAAGATTTACCAGAGTCTCAGAGAGATCTATTATCCAAAATGGTTCCTTCACTCAGTATATATTAATTGAATATCAACTACTTGCCAGGCACTGCATTTTGGCTTAGGCTTAGAATCTGAAACTTTTTAATAAATAATGAATATTGATTACAACAAGTCTTTACAAGATCTGCTTTCTTATAGTCACACCACTAAAAATAATGCATACTCTATCAAATATATCTACATCCTATACCAAGATGAGATACTACACATTTAATATATTTTCTGATAAAATATATATGCATATATATACACATACACACTGATATAATCTAAGAAAGTTTTAGTGAATCGTGTTACTCAAACTGTTTAACCTATTTCTAACTCATCAACTATCCTTTACCACAGCTGGGTTTTCATTTATTCCTAACACCAACAATGAAGCTACTGTCCGTAAAAAAAAAAAAAAAAATGATGACATATAAAGAAAACTTCATAAAATTGTTTTATAAGTAGTTTTCTCAGGGACATTCCACCTACTAAAATAAATAGCTTTTGTATGCTCCAGATGGAGAACAAAAAGTGTTATTAAAATCTCAAAGAATCCTCTAAAATTTAATAATATTTCCCCTTTGGAAATTTTATATCTCGCCTCAGTACATTAAGCATCATCTACCTACCATCAGTCAATATTTATCTGAGCAGCTATTTAAATTATCTGAATAAGAATATTTTTACCTTTGAGAATGGCTGCCATATTGTCACCAACATATGGAAAGGAGTATTTCTCCAGATTTAAAAAAAAAAAAGATTAAAATCCTCACCCACAGCAGATGTTCACTTTATAACTGAAAGTTGTAGCATGATCCAAAATGACCATTTCAAAACAAGGTTAGCTTATCTTCTCAGGAAACCATTTGTTTCTAACTTTTACACTTTACCAGAACTTAGATGCAATTAGTGATAGTGGCCAGGAGATGGTGCAGTCGCATTTCCTAAAATTTAGTTCACAGGCTTTGTGTGATTTACAAAGTTCGCTTTAAAGAGAAATGTTTTTATTAATGGCACTTATTATCACAAATGGCACAAATGAATGAAAATAAAACATACAGAAAAAAAATAAGGAATTTAAATTTCTCAAAAGTTTTACTTATTACTAACCACTTAAATGTGAATAAAATTCTTTAAAATACTTTAAATAAGTTTTTTCTCTCCTGTGTACAAGGAACAGAAGGGAAGAAAAAGTTCAAAGTAATAGTTATTTGGAATTACCTCAACTTTTCAATTCTTCCTGTTAGTTCATTTTATATACTGGGTTACTTTAACCCTTATAAACATTTTACAACTATAAACTCCATTTTTCAATAAAATAAAAACAAGTATAGTTTTAAAACAGGAATTCTTACAACTGATATTTTAGGGAGAAAATTCATTAAAGTAAAAATATTTCCTGAAATGGCTTTATTCAAGGCACGTATAATGTTTAAATGCTTCTTTCACTTAATAAATGCTAAAGAAAAGTCTTTAGATCTCAAATCTATCATATTGGTTGTAAAAAGAAATATAAGGCCTAGTCATCCACTCACATACATAACGTACACATTAATAGCTGTGGATGTGAGGGTTGTGTTGCATGCTTCTAGAAATGTTCCAGAAAGAGAGAATAGGCAGAAATATTACAGATTGTCCTGATTTGGCCTGGAATACAATCTGCCACCAGTTATGGAGTCTTTGCTAGGAAGGTAGGAAGAATCCCTAATCATTCCTGAAAATGCATAATCCAAAGCTGGCCGAAAAGGCAGTGCTGGTACCAACCCCGGAGTTAGGTAAGGAGACATAAAACCAGATAGCCCTCTTCCTGGAGAGGAATATGCCAGCCGTAACGGATTGATACCTAGTCTGGGGTTTAAGCTGTAGAGATGTGAATCACCTCCATAAGAGGCAGACGTAGTCTGAAGAGGAGAGAAAGCGGATTTATTCCCTAGAGTTCCAAAACCAATTCCACCTAAACTAAAATTTGAAGCTCTCTGAAAAGCTGTATTTGCCAATTCTCCTGAGCTTGCTAGGTCCCTGGTGTCTGGTCTGTGCTCCTTCCCATTTAGGACCTGTTCAATGGCTTGGACCACATCCCCTTTGCAGAACCGCAGAATGCCTTCTAGTCGGCTACGCCTATAACTTGGGAAAATCCTGGTAAGGATATCAAGAGGGTCTCTTGGTCTTGAGGACAGTGTGGGAAGGCTGGCTCTGGTAGCAGTGAAGTCTTTGGCCCACTCACTTTCATTTCCTGATTCCAAATCAGATGATGACAGGGACCTGGGACTCTCTTCCCCTCCTGATAACTCCCCAGGGTGAGGAGGCTGAATGCTATCATCCTTGATTGAGTTTTCTGAAATAGACGGCCTGATGTTTTGTTTTCCAATGACACCATTAGGCTTAGGAGAGGATCCCAGAGTACGTTGATGGGATTTGGAGACTGGCTCTTCTTGTCCACTCTGGCATGATTCGTATTTACTCTCTTTTAGTTCTGGGGAGAGAGAAAAAAAAAAAAAAAGGAATCAAATAAAGGAAAATTTCCCCAAAAATAGTACTACCTACTCAAAAATAATGCTGGATAAGATAATTCATTTACTCATAGCATATTAGTAATATTTATTTACTGCAAGAAATTTTAATGAACAAGAAGTTTAAAAAGTCATTCAGAAATGCAGTTATTGGAACAATGGGGAAATGCTATTTATTATGTCATTTCAGAGTCACAAAATTATATATTCAAATGCTGTAGTTAATTTAGGGATCAGAAGATACAAGTCTATTATTACCCCAACTATTAGCATAAGATCAATATCTCACAGTATTTGCACTACTTGGTGATTGTCACCCAACTTTCATTGTTATCCCAGTGAGCTATTTTTTCAAAATGACACTATGCAAAAAAGAACTAAATAAAATGATTGTTTAGATAAGAAAACAAAGGAAAGAACAATCTCACTATGACAATGAATATTTAATACCTAATACTAAATTTCAACAATATTTTTTTAATGCTCACATTTCAGGTTTCAATTAAGTTACCCGAATAATGTGAAAAACAACAAAATTCTTCATTTCACTTCAAATCTAAACCAATAATGAGCACTGCTGTACCAATCTGAAATCATACCAGAGTGCACGTATTTCATTTTATAGGAGAGATAATAGACACCTGGTATTTTTTAATGCTCTGAAATGTGGACTTTCTTTTTCAATCCCTAGGAAATATTTTTTAAGTGTACAGTCAAATTGTTTCTAATTTTTTTTAAGTTTATTTATTTTTGAGAGAGATAAAGACCAAGTGCGAGCGAGGGAGGGGCAGAGAGAGAGAGGGAGACACAGAATCGGAAGCAGGCTCCAGGCTCTGAGCCATCAGCACAGAGCCCGACACGGGGCTCGAACTCACGAACCGTGAGATCATGACCTGAGCAAAAGTCGGACGCTCAACCTACTGAGCCACCCAGGTGCCCCCAATCAAATTGTTTCTAAAAGAAAATTATAAACTGCACTATTGCACTATTGTAATCTGTACATATCTTCAAAGTGTCAATATATTAGTTATTTGCTTCAAATCACAACTCCCTTCCAACATTAAGGTAAGTTTTCTAAAAATATTTTTATATAAAAATCTGATTTTATGCCTCAACATGTTGAACATATTAATATTAATAACAGTAATATTTTAATGCCCTTTTATATAGCTTATGCCAGGAAAATAATAATAATGTATACATTCACTAAACAACTTTTAATTTGGTTTACATTTCCTCTTATCTTATACTTGATCTCTATTTCCATTAGAAAGAGTAAACTGTCAAGTAGGGTACTCAGAGTCTATGACTCACTAAATATGCCCTCCGAACATGTAAGGTGTCAAAATTTCATATCTACAGCAATTTATGCACAAAATAATTTTTGTTAGTATGCTGCCCTCACAGAGTACAAAATAATGTAATAAAATACTGATTGCATAAGACTATCCAGAAAATAAGATATCTTTAAGATATGTGATACCATTTACATCATCTCTCTGTTCTCTCAACTCCTATACCTGGTTTTACCTCTTTACTTTTATCATTTTATAGTTTGTCTTGTATTGTAGGTTTGGGGTATATATAGTCTTCCTTCTTTTGTATGTAAGTTTTTTGTGTGTAGGAAAATCTTATTCACCTCTGAATCACTTATTGGTTTTTGTCTAATGAGTAAATTAAATAGAATATTGCAGTTTATGGATATTGGATAACATGAGGCAGTCAGTTTAGAATGGCTTATAGGGATGGCTTTTCAAAAGAGGAGGTCAACTGAGGCAAAGAATAAAATAAAATACTTGACCCTAGAAAACAGAACACTTTGCTCTCTCGCCCCCAAAAAACATATAAATCAATGTCTAGCAGAGATTTAGCAGCCAGATATCATTGTTCATTTAGTTTACAGAATTTTAACTTTTACTTTTTTTATAGCAGTTACTATGTGTTTAATGAGTTTGTTTTTGGCACTCTGATTTTTCATAAGAAATAGTCTATTTAGTCCACTGAAATAAACTAGAATATGGGCAAAACACTGGCATAGGTGAACACAAAATCAAATATGCCATATTTAAATACAGAGATAGTCTTTTTCAAAAGTACATCCTGTGATCCAAGATCTGCAATATTCACAATTCAAGGAAGTTTTCCAATTAACAATTTACTTTTCATTATCACAGAATTTCATATGACACAACTTGTCTTGAATATATACAAAAATACCGAAATGACATTTTCACTGCTTAGTGTTAGGGCTGGGAAATTCACTAAAATACAGTGAGATTTACATCAGCAGGAAAACTTTAACTCTAATTTAAAAAATACAGATATCTTTTTTTACCTAATGCAGAGGATGTAGGTGTTTTGCAGTCAATAAATAAGAGAAAAAATTAAAACTCCTTGGAAAAGCAATTCCTAATATTGGACTTCTCCCTAATGGTTTCCCAAATCTGGGAAACTTAAATTTCTCTCCTGTAGGAAAGAGTTGAAACTTCAAATATTACAGCTAGAATTTCTACACTTTTGGAGGCTGACAAACAGTTGGAGGAGGTGATTAAAATTTTTAAGGTAAGGGAAGAAGGTTAAAAGGGGTTTGGTAGATTTCTCCACTTCTAGCTGGAACCAAAGCTTTGCCCCAGAGATGAGGAACTGTATTCCCAACAATCAGTGAATTTCCCAGCACCACTGGAAGATTAACTCTGGTTTTAAAACTGAAAGGAGTATAGAGCACCACGCTTTCACCCCATGCCCGCTTAAAGTTCTAACTCACGCAAAGTTAAGAGCAACTTGGGTGCAAACTCCATTCCCAGCATGAGTTGCTCATCTAATCACTCAAGCTTCCCTTTTACAGGATCTTCTCCAATCCGCTAAGAGTACAAAACGCCCTTCCAAGGTGATGCGTCTCTAGCACCCTCATTAACGTTTATATTACAGTGCAGTTTCCGAGAACTTAAATGAATGCTTCTTTTAAACAACTTTTCTCGCCCACCACGGAGGCATGGCTACTTCTTTCCAAGCGCTTTTCTCCAAAACAACCATTTTTCTTTGCAAAGAGTAGATGGAAAGACCAACTCACCTTGGTTTTCCTCCATATCATCTGGCTGGACAACTTGGAAAGCAGGGGTCGCCAGATCAGTGTGTCTCAGGGCACCCAGTCCCAGCGTCGTCACCGCCACACGGCCGCTCGAGGCCTGGGAATTCTCCGTTCGGCTACCGCCTCCGGGTGTCCGACCCCCGGGCCCGCAGGGCCCCGGGTACAGGAACCTCTGCAGCCCCCGGGCCTCGCTCTCCTCCTGGGCCTGCTGCCGGCGCAGCGCCACCTGGGCGGCCATGACGCGCTGGCGCTCGGCTATCAGGGTGCACTTGGCACACGCGCAGTCCCGCCAGCGGCAGAAGCGTTTGTGGCCCTTGAGTGCCGACACGACGCCGTGGTTGCGACAACGGGCGCACTTGGGTGTCCGCGGATAGCCGCAGCCCACGGCGCCCACCCCTCTCTCCAGTCCGGGAGCCGGCGCGCAGCCCCCGCTTCCCGCGGCGGCTGCGGCTGCCCGCAGAAAGAGGCTGGGCGGCCGCAGGAAAGTTGGAGGAACCGGTATCCCCGGGGGCACTGGCAACGCCGGAGACGGGGGCGGAGGGGCGGCCGCCACCAGCCCCGGGGCCAGGTGGGGTCGGCCGCTGCCGCTGCGGTCTCTGCTGCCACACTGTGACTGCTCCATTCTTGAGAAGTGCCTGGCGAGCAAAGTGCGCCGTCCACAGCCAACCCTGCCCGGCAGCGGGGTGCGGCAGGACCGGCCGCGGTCCCGCTGCCTCCCACCCACACACAGGCAAAGTTTGACGCAACTCCGGCCGGGGGCTGGGGACGCTAAGAGGCGCAGATGCCCAGTAAGCCTCTTAAGAGTCCCGGGGCGCTAAGTTAATGCCCCTGTGCTCCGCGCGCCCTCTGCGCGGGAGAAAGCAGGGCGGGAGACGCTTCCCCGCCCACCAGGTCGCCAGGCCGAGCGCTGAAGCCCTGGGAGGGAGGGCCGGGCGGAGAGTGGGGGCTGCCTGGGAGGAGGGACAGTGGGCGACGCAAGAAACTGTCCCGAAGGGCTGCAAAGGTGCCTTCCCCAGAGGAGCCCTTTTCTCCCACTTGCCTCCCCACCAATTGCTCAGCGTAGATTTTTATGACACCACCTTCCAGCCCTCTGCCATGCCTCTTTCTGCCCTTCTTAAATTTAAGCAAGGTTGAAGTTCTCCTTTCCTCAGTCCCACGCTTCTCCAAAGCAAGTTTGAGGATTTGGATGTGGACTTGTCTTTTCTTTTCCTTTCTAGGTGAAGTTTTCAGGATAGTAGTATGGCCAATGTTAGGGAGAAAACAGAGCTTGACAGATGGCAAATATTACCCACCTGAAAGATGCCTTATTTTAATTTTTTTAGTGTTGTTTTGTTTTGTTTTTGTTTTTTTGAGAGAGAGAGACAGACAGAGCACAAGCAGGGGAGGGGCAGAGAGGGAGGGAGACATAGAATCTAAACAGGTTCCAGGCTCTGAGTGGTCAGCACAGAACCGATGCAGGGCTTGAACCCATAAACCGTGAGATCATCACCCGAGCGGAAGTCCGATGCTTAACCCACTGCGCCACCCAGGTGCCCCAAAGATGCCTTATTTTAAACGGGTCTTACTTAGGACTGCATCAAAATAATGCATAAATAATGAAGGGAATCCACTAACATTCGGATTCTTCTCATTCATTTTATTTACAAATGCAAATCTGGATTACTCGTGTTACACGTGCTGCTGCCCAAAGAAGTCTATACATTTCTTATGTGGAACTCGTTATAGGCAGCAACTGTGTTAAAGCCGCTTCAAAAATACTTCACATTTCTATTGTAAAGTATGGGGAAAGGTCATTTAGCATTTAAATATGCTATCATAATAAGGACTCTTAAAATATGCATTTATTAAATGCAGGAAAAGATCATACTGCTTTTAAACTGAAAGAGCATCTGAAGCAGAACATTCATGAGTGTTTGTTCTTAATAGAAAGGAGAGTCAGGGCTCTGTCAGTTCTTCAAAATAATATTCAGCTACCTTGACAGGCAATTCATACTCTAGCCCTAAGATGGCAAGTAACAATGACATTTTTAGCATCACAACCACTGACATCCAGGGCAGACACTGCTAATCAATCTGGGCTTTCTCCTGCCTGCCCACTTAATACCATCACCACCATCAACATCCTCCCATATTAATATCCTAACATTCTATCACAGAGATTTTCCACCCTTCCTAAGCACTGGAACTACCTAGGTAACTTTTAAAAGATATAGATGCTCCAATCCAAATATTCTGATTCTTTTGGCCTGAGTCTTCTAAACTCTCGAGGCGATGATTATATACAACCAAGGCTTAAAACTACCACTCTAAGAATTTCTAACCTTGCAGATTCTATACTCCTCAAATTTTCTCATAATCCTAGATCTTTGCTCAAGCCACTCCTATCTAATAGCTAGTTATTCCCTAACTATGGAACTCATATCCAACATTAGAGAAATGAGTTTTTAGTGCTACATGGGTCATTAAAATTCCCTTTTCCTATTATTTGTAGGACTTGGGTACATAAAGGAAAAGGATCAGCTTGGTGTAAGTACGTCTTTAGAATCTTTAAAGACTTGTTAATTATGCTTTTTAACAAAAAAAATTTAAGAGCCTCAGCAAGTACCAGTGTTTACCTGAAATCTAACACTATTTTTCTGTTTATTTGATTATCAAAGTTACCTTCCAATCATGGCAAGTGATATTGGTTTTCATCCAAGGAAGTGAAAACAATTTTTAAGTAAATGTATTTAAATAAAATGCATTTATTTAAATGATAAATAATCAGTGTGTGAAAGACTGAAAATTAATAAACTTTGGTGTCAAAAATTAAAGACCTAAATAAATGGAGAGATCTACCACGTCCATGGGGCAGAAGACTCAATATTGTTAAGAAGACAATTCTACCTAAATTATCTATAGATCAGTTCGATTTCAGTTAAAATTCCGCAGACTTTTTTTGGTAGAAATTGTCAAACGCATTCTAAGATCCGCATGGAAATGCAAAAGAAGGACCTAGAATAGCCACGGATAAAGTTGCAAGGCTAAAAATACCTTTTTCAAAACTTATTACGAAGTTACAGTAGTCAAAACAGTGTGTAGCATTGGTGAAAAGATAGAAAAATCAACCAATGTGACAAAATAGATTTTAGAAATAGATGCACCCATACTTAGACAACTGATTTTATACAAAGGTACAAAGACAATCTGGTGGATGGAAAACAGATTGTTTTCTCCAAACAAATTTTGCTGAAACGATTGGACATCCATATGCAGCTGGAAAGAGGTTGTACAGGGGCAGTGAAAGATGAGTAGGAGGGACTACAAGGGATCAAAGGAAACTTTTGGAGATGACGAATACATTTAATTATTTTAATTGTGATAATGATTTTGTGTGTATACGTATGTCAAAATTTACCAAACTGTGTACATTATATATTTGCAGTTTATTATTTGGCAGCTATACTATGATAAGGTCGTTATCAAAAATAAAACCCCGTTACCTCTGGGGAAAAAAAGGCATAGAATAATGTGAAAGTATTTTGAACAAAGATAATCCTAAACTTAGCACCCAAAGTCAGAGCAATGATTTTAAACACTTGTATTTCTTCTTAAACACACTGGAAAACTTGAATCTCTCCCCTTAACAGTATGACACATTCTCTCTTTTTCTCAAATTATGTATACTTTTTTTCTTTTTACTCTCACGGCAATTGAGTACTGTGACTGTTCTCATAAGTCACTGAGAAGATGTTAACAGCTGCAATTTAACAGTGGCAAGTTTCATCAAATGAAAAGGTGATAAGAAGAAACATGTTTTTAATTAAACTGTGTCCAAGTATCACAAATATGTCATGTACAAATTTTTTCAAAATAAAGTAAGAAAGGAAAAAAAAAAAAAAAAACAGACCGGTCTGATAAATGGGAAATGTAAGGCATATCAGAAGGAAGAAAGGGAATAAATAGAATCTCTCCCAAGTTCAAAGACATTAATGTACCTTTTTAAATGATTCATTTCTACTTGAATTCCTCGTCCACCCTAAACGCTTACAGTTAACTGCCATGTTTTGTTGGTTCCCAGAACCAACCAATCAGCACAGAGGAGTTGGAAGCGTGAAGCAGCAATTGCAAACACAGGCCTGGATCTCAACTAAGCTAGGACAGCTTGAATTGGAGAGTTACACTCTCAGCTTTACTTTCCTCACTGACAACTGAAAACATTAAGTCATCTTCAAGGATACTTCCAAGTCTGTGGTTCATTTCATTTGCCAACCCTAGTCTGAAATTACATTTCATTAATGTTCTTAATCTCCAAAGGACCACATTATTACCCTTCTAAGGCCTCTGTCAAAGCATCTCTCTTGAGGGAAAATAGCCTGGACTAACCTGCTGGTAAAGGATAAAATTAAAATATATATACTTAGCTTGGCTGGAAGCTTTTGGCAAGAGAACTGGGGATTTGGAAGGAAAGGCTCAAAATTGTCTCTCCTTTCACGGATAAACATGTACAATTCACTCCATGGCTTCAGAACATATGTAAGCAAACCTTGTATAGTCTATCTACTCCCAAGGCTTTCCAGAGCCACACTATGTATGCTAATGTCACGTTCTGCCAGTTTTGAGGGGTTTGAACTACACATCTCTTTGCCTGAGGTTCTTCAAAAAGTAATTGAGCGTTAATCATGATTGAGAGACCACAGTCTGCAGACTGACAAAAATTTTAGCCATTGGACTATGGTTCATCAAATGGTTAGGCATCCCAGGTCTGGGAAGAAATGGGCCTCCTCTGGGACACAGCCTTTCCTGGAGTATTGTTGGGGTAAGAAAAAACATATTTGGTGATGTATATATAATTGGCCAAGAGATACCACTCTCCAAAACCCAGTATCTATTGGTAAATGCTCCCTCCTTAAACTACCCTGAAGCTGAGGAGAGATAATTCATCATACCAGAGCTGTAACTAACCACAGCATTGTGCATTTTAGGAAACAGAACTTCATCAAAGGACATCATCTCTGATCCCTTGCTCTGGGATGGCAAGAAGCCAGCTGGAGACCACATATATTATTCCTGCACCTACCCCATCAAGGGGACACCGATTACAAAATAGAGTAAAATGTGTTTTCCTTTGTTGCTTTATGAGCTCTTTCCATACAAGTTGAAGACACTTACCTGGTATCATAAGAAACTAACAAAGACAGGGAATGGAGAAGTACCATTTTTTTTTCCGTATCCATTTCTAAATGCCCAGCACATAGTAAACACTCAATACCTCTTTGAAAATAAATAAAGAATGGATGCTACAGGATTTACTTGTCAGTTGGCTGAATAAGCACTAATATCACATTACTTTTCCTTTGTATTCTGAAATTCTTGAGAAGTAATTTCCAGTCCACTAGAAATTAATCTTTTCCAGGTTTACCTCTGTGGGGCTTATATAAGCTGGAGTGTGATTTCTTTTTAAGTATGGTTTATTGTTTACTTTGTCTTCTGTACTTTTGTTTAACATCAAATAAGGTACTTTATGACAACTTTTTTAAAAAAAGAAGAGGTCTTGTGAAACTCTACAGTTATGCTTTTAATGCCACTGTACTGTATTCAGTACTTCTCAGTATGTTTAGATCTAAGTACATATTGTTGCTTATGAATGTGATGGATTAATGTGTTTCTTTACTTCTACTCCTTTTTCTGCATAAAAAACTTTATAATATTGTATATACAATAGTTTTAACTTAATGATAAACATTTCCCATTTTAACAGCATTTGGCAAACATCAGTTCTAACAGCTATATAACTTTCCATTTAGTCATACAATAATTACTTCTTCTACTTTAGGACATTTATTTTTTTTAATTAAAAAATTGTTTTAATGTTTTTTTATATTTGAGAGAGACAGAGTGTGAGTGGAGGAGGGGGGCGGAGTAGAGAGAGAGAGGGAGACACAGAATCTGAAACAGGCTCCAGGCCCTAAGCTGTCAGCACAGACCCAACACAGGGCTCGAACTTGTGAATGATGAGATCAGGACCTAGCACAAAGTCTGACATTTAACCAACTGAGCCACCCAGGCGCCCCAACTTTAGGACATTTATAATGTTTCATTCTCTCCCTGTTTTAAATAAGAAATGGATGAATATGTGACTTGGAAGTGTTTTCTATATTTCAAATTACCTCCTTAGAATAAATTGCTATAAATAAAAGTACTGAATTAAAGGTTCTGAATACTTTTAAAGCTTTTGACTTACGTTACCAAGTTTTTTTCCTGAAGAGGTCACGTGAATTTTAATTTTAGTATGCAATTCACTTCATCATCCTTCCATGTATTCCATTTTTTCCTTTTACATGGCAGTGGTTTTCTTACTAGGAAATGGAAGCTGCTTTCTAACAGTGATAACCCATAGTTCCATTAGGAAAATAATTCTACAAGGTTTCAATTCATAGTAAGATAATCACCATTTTGGAAATTCTGGTTGAGTATTGGGAGGAATTAAAGCAAAGTATGGCAAAAGCCCCAATCACCGTAACATACGCTGATGGTTTTTTGAGTAAATTACATGGCCTTTCGTGAGCTTGCCGATTTAAACAATTATTTATAAAAGAGTGCTGTTGACTGAGACTATAACAAGAAACCTTGGTGCCATCGTGGTTAATTGCATAAGCACATGTTCAAAGCTATGCTCCTTATTTAGTTCACTCTAATGGATCTAAGTCTATCGTGTAAATAGGACTCAGAACTTATGAAATCCTTGTTCTATTTTTTAACTCATAGGATATTTAAAGTAAATTCATGCTCAGGGGTGGAGATAAGCTCTGTGATTTGTCTTACACTGAATAGAACTCACTTTCATAAATTAATGTATGTGAAAACATTTCCTCAGAATTCAGTCCTTAAATAAACAGCAACACAGTTTCACTCAGGAAGTATGTGAAAGCCCTTTATGTGGCTGCTAAAGATCCTAACAGAATGAACAGCACATATTAAACACTGAAGCTTTTTAGTAAGAAGCCTAATTAAAAATTGCATGCTAGGTAAGTTCATTTTAAAAACAGCCATTAATCAGTAAGTTTCCCCCCAAAAATGTTACCATCTTAAAGGATCTTCTATATATGAAGGCTATCTCTCTTATTACTATAACTACCTTTCAAGGGTTGGTTTTTCTGTATCATGTGCCATGTGTGGACTTTATACATTATGTCCTTTAATACTCATAATCACCTTATTGAGGCCAATTACATTACCCTAATTTTACAAGTGAAAAAAAGTTTCAAACAGAAGTCCTCAAGATAGTCTAGAGTTCAGACTCCTCCCCCCCAGAAGTCAGATTAGTTCTACTGTAGTACAGATTCACGAAGCAGCCCATGAGGCAGAGCTGCCCATGATACAGTTACTCAGAAGGGGTACTTCTTGGACGACCCACGAGCAACCCCGAGAATGTACCTTATTTCAGTTATCAACAGTCCCATTTAAAAAAAAGTGTGAAGAGAGAAAGAAAGAGGAATTCAAAGTGCCATACTTGGCACATCTTCTTTTTTTTAATGTTTATTATTTTGAGAAAGAGAGCGTGCACACACATATGCACGAGGGAGCGAGACAGGAGGGGCAAAGAGAGAAGGGGAGAGAAGATCTGAAGCAGGCTTTGTGCTGACAGATGTGAGGCTTGAACTCACAAACCCTGAGATCATGACCTGGGCCAAAGTCAGATGTTTAACCAACTGAGCCCCCCAGGCACCCAGCACATCTTCTTTTACTCAAGTTTGATGATGGGGTTTTTAGGTTGTTTTTCCCTATCTTTATTTATGATTTATACCACCAGAAATTCAAACATGTTTTTTTCCTTTTACTCTCAAGCATCATCAAGTCAGATTAGATACTAAATTTTACCCCTTTCAAAACCTGACATTCAATTCAAAGATGTTCTTTTCCTCTCAAAGGAAGTTTTGTAAGACCCTGCCATTCAGCATTGGAAAAAAATGGTTAAAGCCTTTCCCAAAATAAAAATTTACAAAAGAGAAGTTCATTTGTGTCCATTTTAGAAAACAAAATAGTTAACTTTAAAAAAAAAGAAACATTTTGATGTGCTATTTCCTATTGTATTACACTGATTGAACACAAATAAGATATGTAAATCAATTCCTCAAATATCCTCAAATCCGTATTTCTTCATGAGGAATTACCATAGGACCTAGAAAATAATTTTTCATCAGTTATCAGAAAATATGATGAAATTAACTTTGAAAGGCTACACATCTGCCTTTTTCTCTTCTATCCTTTGCTGTGCCAGAGTCTGTCTTCTGGAACTTTCATTAGAAGTGTCCCAATTAAAAAGCTATGTAAGAAACAAAACAAAACAAAACAAAAAACAAAAATGGCTCTCATTCACAACAAGGATTCTAAATAAGAAGTCAATATGGTAAATCAGTTCCTCCCTGGCTTTTAGCCATTCAATCTTTTGGTTTTGAAACTCATTTCTTTGTGAGCAGAAGGTCGTTGTGATGAGGTGTTGTCAGGCCTCTGACAGGGGTATTGTGCATGGTAGAAGGTGGCATTTTTTGATCAATGTCTTCAAAGTCAAAGCTTGGAAAATAATAGCTGCACATCAAAACCCAGTGCCATTAGGCAGTTAACATTGGGCTCTTTCAGGTGGCCCCAGGGAATTACTTAATTCTCATGTTGGGCTTTACAATAATTAGTCATCTATAATGGTGTACTAAGATTTATGTGAGGACTTGTAACTCGAGATTCATTATCAAATGAGGTTCAGAAAAATCACTACCAAAAAAAAAAAAAGAAACTTATCTATTTATTGATGTTCTCCCATTTTTTTCTGAATCCCTGATTATTGCATTTCTGTTCAATTTTTAAAAAAATTTTAACCTTTATTTAGAAGGAGACAGAGAGGGAGTGGGGGAGGGGCAGAGAGAGAGAGGGAAACACAGAATCTGAAGCAGGCTCCAGGCTCTGAGCTGTTAGCATAGAGCCCAATGCGGGGCTCGAACCCATGAACTGAGAGATCACGACCAGAGCTGAAATTGAACGCTTAACCGACTGAGCCACCCAAGTGCCCCTGCATTTCTGTTCTTAAGACATCTTTTACTGACTTAATATCTTTGTATTGTAAAATGTCCATGTTTAATTTTTTAGGCCATTTGTGCAATTATTTCATGATATCCTGCCTTAAACCTTTTGTTACTGATAAAGGTAACAAAACAAAGGTTTAAGTTAGTGACCTTAAACCTTTTGTTGTAACTTTCTCTATATTCTTATTACTTTTGCAAAAAGCCTTAAACATTTACAATTGCATTAAAAGGAGGGTGGGTTTTTATGTTGTTTTTTGTTTTTCCTTTCTAGAACATAGAGTTATTGGAATATTTAAGAAAAAAGCCATTTTTGCATATATCCATACAAATAGCACAATTGCCATATATGTGTATGATATATATATATATACATATATATATATATATATATATATATGATTTCTTAAAGACGCTATTAAGTCACAGGTGGAAAATATACAATAAAAAGTCAAACCTATAGTTAAGAGATAAATGTGCCATATGTTTCTCGAATACTGAGGCACAATGGGGTGCATTAAGAAACTCATTAAGTCAATGGAAATCACAGCTGGGCTCTACAGAGGTGTCTATTCACTGCACTTCTGAAACAGAAAAACATAAAAATAGTGGACACATCCCATTTCCTCTGATTTGAACTGGTTATGTTAGCATGGGGCTAGTACAATGCAAAATACCAATGCAGCTTTCCTCTCAGCATCTAATTTAATAAACTTCATTTTAATAGTCTTTTATTTATGTTTCCCAGTAAAGGCAAAGATGTCTATCTCCCTTACTTTTTTAATTTTTCCTATAAATAAAATCAAAACTTTGCCAAAGCACCTACACAGTATAGTAGAGTCATTCACACCAAACCTCATAAATGACTTGGACAGTAAAAAAAAAAAAAAAAAATGTCTGGTTTGATTTTGTGGACCTTAGAATGAAATGAATGTCATTTAATATAAAATGCCCCACTAAAATTTTGTGTGACATTGGGAAAGGCCTTGGTTCTCAAGGTATTTGGTTTTTTCCTCTATAAAATGCTGTTTCAGATGTCTTTTTCTTCTATGTCAGTCACTTTAAGAATCTAATGAAATCTATGAGAATCTGACCTGTGAAGATATGAACAAACTTTTATATAGCATTTCAAGCACCCTTTTAGATTAAGAGCCATAAAGGATTCCCAAAGCCCCTTCCTGGATTAAAATGCTATGGTTCTATACTAGTATCAATACAAAACTTTCTTGAATTTTTAAAGAAAGATTTTTAAAGCACATTTGCAACACTGAGACCAAGTCTCTGAGGTCTCTAAAGGAAGGAATTTAATGCAGAATTATGGAATCTTGAGTGTTCAAAATAACCTTAGCATGGATTAGTTTTCTCTACTGATAGATTACAATTCATATCTACATTCATGCTTTACCAACAACAGAGCTCTGAAACAGAATAAGAAAATAAGCCTGAAAAAAAGTAACATCTCTAGCCATTTTGGTTCAATAACAGTAATTCACATTCTTGAATTCATTTTCTTCTTATATGATCTTCAAAATTCTCACTGAGTTTTAGGAAATGTTTAACAACTAAGGGGACAAAATGAAAATGTTTTCCCTACTTGGTAGTCACCACACTACAAATGTTAAACTCCTCAGAGATCATTCAAGTTTTCATGCCTCAGTAATGAATTCAGAAGTACAAAGCTTAAATTCTAAAGGCAAAATCCACATTATTATCATAGTAGCTTCAATCATTTGAAATCCTAAAACAGGTGAAGTGAGATCCTCCAGTCATTCAAAATTCCAAATCTCTCAGGGGTTCTCTTTTAATGTTTTCTGTATCTGTAGAATTTGTTAAAAATCAATGGAAAGACATGAGCTTTTAGGCACTACCTACCACCCTCAAAGTATTTACCTTGAGTATTTTTTAAAGTTTATTTATTTTGAGAGAGAGAGGGGGGTGGAGAGGAGCAGACAAAGAGGGTGAGAGAATCCCAAGCAGGCTCCATGCTGTCAGCACAGAACCTGACGCAGGGCTCGATCCCATGAACCATGAAATCATGACCTGAGCGGAAATCAAAAGTCAAACACTTAACCAACTGAGCCACCCAAGCGTCCCATGAGCTTGGGTATTGTCTTTTTAATTTTTTTTAAATGTTCATTCATTTTTGAGAGATGGAGAAAGACAGAGCATGAGTGGGGGAGGGGCAGAGAGAGAGGGAGACAGAAACAGGCTCCAGGCTCTGAGCTGTCAGCACAGAGTCCGACACGGGGCTCGAACTCACAAACTATGAGATCATGACCTGAGACGAAGTCGGACGCTTAACTGACTGAGCCACCCAGGCACCCCTAAGCTTGTGTATTTTTAAATGTATATGTAGCTTCATTTTAGCTGAGGAAGTTTCTGCCCTATTCAAATGCCTATAAAATGAAAAGTTTATCAGGCTTTACACACTGTTCAGATAAAGAGACATGTATCAATAGTTTCCGAGACTGTTAGATTTTCACTCAAACTATGGACATTTGAAGTTTGATTTGGGATGGAAAGCAAGAGGAGAAATTTCTGATGGAAAAAGCAGATATCCCCCTCTTTGCTCGTTAGTCTCTTAACTGATCCTTGTCATAAGCTACCAACATGCTCTAGTCTCTGCCATCTTGCAAAGTCCTCCTTCCACCATTTTAATATACCGCTGCTTCCTACTTTCCCTTCACAACCAAACCTCAGAAAGCTGTCTATATCCTTCATCTAGTCCCCACTTCCTCGCCTAGTATTAAGCCCTGTCTCATCAAACACGTCTCTACTCCTTCATTTCATCAACAACATTTAGTGGGGTCAGCAATGATTATGATTCCCATGCTACCAGATCAAAGGACGTTTTCCATCCTTTACCTCCTTGGCCTCTCAGAAGTATATAACACAATTAAGTATACTTCAAATTCTCTTCTCTTGACTTCCACGACATCATAATTTCTTATTTTTCTCCTACTTTTCTATTTCTTCTCAATTTTATTCATTCATTCTTTTACTTTTCCTTTTTCATATATAAGCCTATTATAGTTCTTTTGTATGTTTATGATTATTTAGTGCCTATCTCTTCCCATATGGATAAGAAACAAGACTATTTTGTTTCCCACTGTGTTCTCAGTGCCTTGATCACCTAATAGACAATCAATAAGTACATATTAGTGAAATGAATGGAGAAGGCCTGGAAAGGATCGAGGTATGAGAGATCTCATGGGCATCTGGGATCATTTTAGGGGACTATAGAAAAAAAAGTTCATTTCATTACAGAATGCACTTTAAGTGTGTGATCAGACAAAATCCATAATCCGTTAATTATAAAGAGTCTATTGGCATAAAAGTAGTCTATTGGTATAAAAATCTGTATGTCCAGATACATGGAAAAGTTTAATAATATAACATTAATTGCTAGGTAGTAATTAATTCTATAGAAACACATCTGTTTAGCATTCTATGTATGTCACTTGGGGCTTTCTGGGAAGCAGACGCCAAGACATAATTAGAAGTGCAAGAAATTTATGGGGAAGTGGGGAGCACCTGAGAAGTGTAAGGGGAGAGGGAGCAACAGCAACAGAAGAGCCTTAGACCATGATGCAGGTCTGACCCCCGCAAGCAGAAAGAAAAACAGGAGGACAGTTGTACAGGAAGAGCCTCAGACTGCAGTACAGCTCTGAGAATGTCTCCGTCAGGCCCCAGGGATCCCCACAGCAGAGACTGACTGTTAGAAGAATCCTGCTTTGGGCAAAAATGGTCTGATTCTAGTCAGTGGCTGGGAGAAGCCTGAGGACAGTCTGCCATTGGTATGGACACTGTGGTGAACCCTGCTTGCAGCAGGCTAGTTCTCAAAAGGAGAGCTGCCTGGTGCACTGTCCTCAGAAGGTTTTTGAGGCTGTCGTCTGAAGGTTTTTGTAAATCACATCTAACTGTCTTAATGGGATAGCATGTAACTTTACCCTTATGGGCAGGAGGTATATTCTTAAAATTGACCCCGTTATCATTTGTCAAAATAATTTATAAAATTTTCCTGAAACTAATGAATACATAATAGCTTTTTTCTCTTGGCAGTGCAGTTGTTTTTCTCTTCTAATTCCTAAGGATTTATTTAAAGATTCGTGGAACATCAATCAATGTGCCAAACTTGGGCTATGACCTGGATACAGGCAGAATCTTTGCCTTCTCTGAAGCTAGTTCTTTCTCAAATAGTTCCACTTCTATTCTACATTGAAGTAAACTTTCTATCCTATGAACTTGGCAATGAGTATTTCAGGAACTTTTGTTTTTTAAGTCAAAATGTCTGTTATTATCTTTATTATGCTACTGTTCATTTTTTTTTCCCTTGCATTGCTCTTAACGCCTCACTCTGCTTATGTATTCTCTCTGATGGGAGAAAGATGGCTGCTTAGTTTTTACATAAAATTGTCACTAATTTATGTAATCAACAAACAGTTATTAAATATCTACTATATGTCAAAATCCATGCTGGGTAATTTAGTTATGGAATCTCATTGATTTCTTGTAACATTCCTGTAAGATAATTATCACTCTTGCTGTCTGGACATAACAAAGCAGATGCGGCAAGTTGACCGTGCCCAAGCTCAAGCTATTTCTACTGTACCCGCCTATTCATTTAAGGTTATTACGGAAAGAGGGCAACTTAAGGTGGTCCATGTTTCAGCAAATACAGAGTCAAATCATCCCGATGTTAGAAAAGCACTCTTTCCAGTTCACAACTTAGGAGAAATTCCAGAACTAGAAAGATGTTCCCATTCAAGTCTCTTGGCTCTTGACCATCCAATCCCAAATATTAAAAGAATCTTCCTTAAACAAAGTTTCCTGAATGAGACTCCTCAGAACTCATGGAGATTTAAATAAAGTATGATAGGGGCGCCTGGGTGGCGTAGTCGGTTAAGCGTCCGACTTCAGCCAGGTCACGATCTCACGGTCCGTGAGTTCAAGCCCCGCGTCAGGCTCTGGGCGGATGGCTCGGAGCCTGGAGCCTGTTTCCGATTCTGTGTCTCCGTCTGTCTCTGCCCCTCCCCCGTTCATGCTCTGTCTCTGTCTGTCCCATAAATAAATAAAAACGTTGAAAAAAAAAATTTTTTTTAAATAAATAAATAAAGTATGATAAATGTTATGATAACCACAATTATTCCATCTACCTTAATGTTCTGCTTTATAACAATTAAATTCAATTCTCATAAAATTCTATAAGAAAAATAGTAATACCAAAATAAAACTAATAGCACCAGCCTCTTTCAACTATTACTATTTTGTAGATTTACTTAGATAGAATGAATTTCTGTTTAACCTCTAATTTTAAAATCCACTGAGTTTCAAAATTATTTACATTTGGTCTGGAGAAGTTCAAATGAAACCTGGCTGCCTAAATATCAACTTACATTTATATGTCTGCCTCATGATATTATATACTCTGTCAAGTTTCTTCTAATACCCATTAATAATAAATTATTTTACTTTAATTGAAAACTGGTATATAAAGACTGATGATCACATTGTCTTGACCACCTTTATTCTGAGCTCTTAGTAATCTCCTTAAGCTAAAAATATCTTTAATGTACAATCTCTGAGCTTCCCCAGTAGATATACAGAACAGAAATTGAAAATAAGAATACAGTAATTTATCCTGTAAATTACTAAGATAACAAATAGAGGAAGAGTAGCTGGATTAATTAGGGATAAGTGTAAAATATTGTGGTTGTCTCTCAAGGTGCTCATGCCATTGGCATCATAATTTTAAAAATGTAACATTTACCATTCGTGTTTAGTAACCATCATAATTCCCCATTGTAATAACTGTGACATGATGTAGGAATTGTGTGACAAAGAATTTTATTTTTTTTCAGTATGCTTACCCTTCTCAGGATAATCCCTTTCCCTCTAGAAGGTCAAAGACAACTGTGACTATTTTAGCAATGAGAGAAGAAAGAATACTCACAAGAGAAGTATGATTGTCAACTGGGAATAATAAAGGTCAGAAAGACAAGTTCAAACTTGACTGCCATCCAATAGCGTAACTTCCCTCAACCCATGTCCTTCTCATGTAAAAGTGAGGAGTGTACATAGAAATTAAATAAGATAATATATGTCAAAATACCTAGAGTCATGCCTGACATGTAGGCATTCAGAAAAATGTGAGTTGGCTTAATTATGTTAACAGTGCCAGTCATGCTATTCCCTTTGAAAAACTTTTCAAAACACAGAGGATTCTTTGCTATATTCTCTAAGATGCTATCAGTCTGGTCAAACAAGAAATATCAGCATCACTGAAGAGAATTTGGTGTGCCTTCAAAGAACTGGGTTTTTTTTTTTAAGTTTATTTATTTATTGGGTGTGTGCGTGAGAGAGAGAGAGACAGAGAGAGAAAGAGACAGAGAGAACTTGTGGGGGAAGAGCAGAGAGAGGAGACAGAAGATCCAAAGTAGGCTCTGTGCTGACAGCAGAGAGCCCGATGTAGGGCTCAAACTCACAAACCGTGAGATCATGACCTGAGCCAAAGTCAGACACTTAACCGATTCTCTCTCTCTCTCTCTCTGCCCCTCCCCTACTTGTCTCTCTATCCTCTCAAAATAGATAAATAAACATTTAAAAAATATATATTCACTATAATATTCAACTATGCTTTACTGCTTGGAGTCTGCAATTATATTATTTTCTCATATGTCATTGTGCTTTAAAACATTCTTCTGAATCAGCAGCTTGGTTTCATAAAAAATACACTAGTATTTCATAAAAAAATACACTAGTGTTTCATAAAAATACACTAGGGTTTATTTATGAAAAACACTCATGTCCCTTCTATTATACCAATCACAAAAGATAATAGTTTCTCTTTTTTTTCTCTAATGGAGCAATGCAACACTTCATTACCTTTATATTTCATTCTGTATAGGACTCTGGCTTTGTGATTCCAGTCTCTCGCACAGACTTCAGAATACATGTCTCCCAGACTGAAATGAAAGGTTGGAATGACCTCCCAAACTTACTGAAGCTGCCAGGACAATTGCTAAAAGGCACCTTACAAAAACAGGGTTAGAGCTGCTTAAAATTAAACCATGCTATACTGAAATCCATGAAAGGAATTAAAAATAATAAATACAGTATCCATGATGGGGGGTTGAATGGCTATAAGAGGCAGAAAGGCACAAAATTATGAATGACTTCTTGCTTTGAATGCTTTTGCTAGCCAGTATTATTACACCTGCAATAATAATTTCTCCATTAGTATACTATTAATAATGGCATTATTGGGGCACCTGGATGGCTCAGTCAGTTAAGTGTCCAACTTCAGCTCAGGTCATGATCTCGCAGGTTCATGAGTTCAAGCCCAGCATCGGGCTCTGTGCCGACAGCTCAGAGCCTGGAGCTGCTTCGGATTCTGTGTCTTCCTCTCTCTCTGCCCCTCCCCCACTCACACTCTGTCAGTCTCTCTCTCAAAAATAAACATTAAATATTTTTTAAAAAAATAATGGCATTATCAATATTAATCATCAACATAACTATACCATGTACCTTAGCCACTTACACAGTTTGAGGTTTTACAGTCCTTTCTTTGTCAATATCATAATGAGTCGACTGATTTTGATTCCTAAGCTCCATCACTGGAGCTTCTGTCAAGTTGCCTACTCTATCTAATCATCAATTTCCTCATCATTAAATTAGGGATGAAACAGTGTTTTCTTCATTGGGTATTTGTGAAGATTCAATAAATAATGTAGATAAATACTTTGAATGTAATTTATGTCCACTAATACTGTCTCAATGCAAAAAACAAAAAGCCAGTTTCTATACTTGATGACTGAATTCTTAAAGAGATATGCCCTTAAAATTAAAATGTAGGAATTACTTTTTTTTTTTTTTTATTTTTCAAGAGTAATGAACTGGTATACAACTGGCCTTGCAAGAAATTCTATGAGTCAGCCTTTATTTAATCTTCCCTCCAACTATTTTATACCTAATGTGACAGATTTTTTTCATAAATTCTCACAAACTCTCTAGAGGCCTTTTCAGCCATCTAGCTATCTTTTTACTTTATTTGCTCTTATATGACTCATCTCTATCACTTTCACCCAGTACCTAAAAATTGATCATAATTCAATTTAGAAAATTTGGAAACTAAAGGAAGAAGAGTCTGAAAAAAAAATGCTAGATAGGAACTGTAGGGAATATTTCAAGCTGATATTTTACAACCTGTCTACTGTTACTCATTTCCTGATGGTGATAACTCAGAGATATAAATAGATCCAATTGAAAGAGGCCACCTGACCACTACATTTGACATCAGTTTTCTTTATCTTATCTAATTTTAGAGCATAAAACAAGGATGTTTCACTTCTTATAAATATCAGAAAATCTTTTTGAAAACAGAAACTATGAAAATTCAGCCCAGGAAAATGCCCATACAAAATTTCACATTTGTTATCAACGGGTTCCAAGGAGCCTGTCAAGCCCATCTATAAATTCTCTAGGGCTGCACTGAGGGCAGATTTTAAGATTTTAATTTTGTACATAACAACATACCTGAAAGTTATCCTATTACTTTGTTTTGGATTTATATTTTTCCCATAGACAATTAAATAGCTTGTATGGGACAGACGTCTGCATATAGGCAGATGTAGCCATCTCCGATGGCACATTCATCAACTTATAAAACATCTGCGTGTGCGTATGCAGGCGTCTATACGTTCACTCCTTGCCGAGCATCCCCCAGGGAAAAGGGGCTGTGAGGCAGCCTGCAACGTTGCTTCGATATCCCCAATGCAAATATCCCCTAGCAGACACTGCAGTGGTGCCACAGCCTCTTATGCCAACGACATTGGGTTGAGTCTATTCCTGGTTTTCGGGTATTCCTATTACGTTTCCATGAAGAGCTCTCCCCCTGGGGTCCCATGCTTCCACTCTAACTTCTGATAAATGAGAACGCACCATTAAACTATTGATGGCTGTATTTGTCATGGATTTTATCTACCTAACTTCCAGTTCTTGTAACAGCTCTTCGAAAGTTGCATTTTTGTCACCATTTCACAGATGAGAGAATCAAACCTCAGATTCACACAGTGCCAAACACCAACTCATACTTTCCATGTATCACTGCGAGACAAACAAACTAAAAAAAGAAAAAAAAGAAAAAAAGGTCCGTACAAAAATTATTCTCTGGATATGTACCACAAAAATTTACATACTCTGTCCAAATGCCCCTAATGCTCACCAAAATAATGCATATGAAAGACAGTGCACAGAAAATACATTCTCTCAACCGTGGCTCACCAGCACTGACCCAGTCTTTCTCTCTGGATATCTTTCAAAATCACTAAATTGCAGCTACTTTTTTTGGACTTATAACAGTGTCTGTGGCTGCAACATTGTTATTTTAAGCCACTGTCTCTGTCTTTGCAAATCAATTGCTTATACACTCAGGTCTAGCAAGATTCTTTGCTTCTTCTCCCTAATCTGTTCCTCCTTCCCCCCACGCTCCCCACTGCACTCCCACCTCTTCACTAAATGACAGACTGACAGACGTGGCTAAGTGTACCTTGTTTAAACATCTGCTTCATTACTGTTGAGTGACTGCCCTATGCGTAGGCAGGGGTTTTTTCTTATCTTTTACGCAGGAATTCAGATGGTCTGATTAGAAAGCTGAACTGCTTGAAGGATCCTGACAGATGTCGCTTACTTTGTTTTCAGACCACCATGAGAACTTTGGCGTTCCACTCAGACAACTTTCAGCAGTGGAACGACCGTCTGTTTAGGTACCTGGCTATGTCAAACATGCATTTAGCTGAGGAATCCCACTTCCACACCCAAGGATCAGTTTTCCCTGGGGAAATAATTGGATAAAGAACCATTTATTCTATAAATGTTATGAGTATGTTAAGGGTCAGTTGCTATAATTGCAAAATGGAGTGATGGCTAAAAAGAATGACTGACTATTGCTAGAACTAAAATAAAACCCAGAGAAACCTAAAGACAGGAAAAAAAGGAAGAAACAAAGCCCCAAATATTACATACATAAAGCAGAAAATACAAAGAAGATCATGGGTTTCATAAAATAACCCACAGAGTTTGGTTTTTTTAGTGTGCAACTATTTTAAAGCTTACTTGTGAAGATAATTTAAAACAGAGAATATTGTAGGTTCAAATGACAGATAATTTCAGATTCAGTGATACAAATGAATACAAGTACTGACTTCAAAAACTACATATGATTTTATACTCTAGTTAGAATCCTTCAGGAAAGAAAACTACTACTCATTCTGACTTCATGTGAAGGCTTACATTCTGCAAAGTAATAATAAATAAAAACAGTACTAGTGGTATCAGAGAGTTCTAGAATATTGTGTGAAGAAACCGAGGCTCCCAAAAAGAGTGGTGGACAATGTTAACAGGAAATGAGTAAAGATGAAGTACAAAAAGGGGACAAAAAGGAGGGTGAGCACTGACACTTCCAGTTACTGTAGAAGCTGTCCTTTACCTCTCTCCCTCAGCTACTTACTTGCTAGTTGCCCTTGGCTTTCTACCCTGCCACTGTATTAAGCCCATCGGCTTTGACAGAACCTGTTTTCTCCACCACGACTCCCTCTAGAACTGACCTTATGTTTCCCCACAGGTAGCTGTTTCTTCACATCAAGCTTCAAAGTCATCTCTCAGAGAGGCTCTTCCTAACCACGAAATTTAAAGAGCTCTTCAGCCACTCTCTATCACGTGGTCCTCTTTTATTTTCATGTTTTTACTTCTTGACTTTTGCATTTTTAAAGGTTTCAGAAAAGCTATCTCATTCACCCCTGTATTTTCAGCATTTAGTACATAGGAGATGCTCAGTGAAAGCTTATTTAATGAATCAAATAAAAATAAAAACACTTAGGGGTGCCCGGCTGGCCCAGCTGGTAGAGCCTGTGACAGCTGATCTCGCCGTTGTGAGTTTGAGCCCCATGTTGGGTGTAGAGATTACTTAAAAATAAAAAAAAATCTTAAAAAATCAAATAAAATAGGAGCACATGGATGGCTCAGTTGGTTAAGCGTCCAACTTCAGCTCAGGACATGGTCTCACGGTTTGTGGGTTCAAGCCCTGCATCAGGCTCTGTGCTCACAGCTCAGAACCTGGAACCTGCTTCAGATTCTGTGTCTCCCTCTTTCCCTTCCCCTCCCCTGCTCCCTCTCTCTCTCTCTCTCTCAAAAATAAATAAACATTTAAAAAATGTTAATAAAGTAAAAAGCACGGATTTTATTAACAGTGGAACAATCACTCTGTGACAAACTCTGCCCCCTAGAATACCTTGCCCAATAGATATCAGGGTCTTTCCAGTTCACATACTTGATCTTAGCCAAAAGGTCAGGAAGTGATCAGGTCTCTCCAATTTAACCAAAACATTTATTCTTTATTTTTAAGTGGGAGGAAAAGATCATGTGAATAGATAGATAGATAATTTGAAAGTGTTCATTCTAATACTTCCACCTGTGGAGATTGCACCAGAAATTACTGCCTTCAATGAAAATGTAAGCACACGGAATAAGGCTTCCCTTTAATGAGTATTGGAACATACTATATATTCCATAAATAGTTAATGAATATCTTATGTTAAAACTTAGGAAATTTAAGGAAAGGAATCAAAGATGAGATGTAAAAAGTGTCTGTGGTCTCTGTTCCTTTATCTGTAAAAACAAGAGAAGACAAAGGAATAGACTCAAAATAAGAAATTGTCACATATATAATCATAGCCATATTGAGTACATCAAAGTATCTGACAATTTCCTTTCATGCATATTAATAAGTGTGAGCTTCTTGAGGATAGGGACCAAGGCTTTCATCTTTTGAACCCCTGCCCTTTCCTCTTCACTGTCTGAAACATCATAAAGGCTCAAAGAAATAATTGCAGAATTGAACTGATTACATTTAAGAGTAAGATGATAAAGAATTTCTTGTAACCTATTAAGTTTCTTCCAGAGCTAGAAAATAGAACATATAATACGTGTCACTTTGGAAGACATTTGCAAAGTGGGAAATTCAACAAAGTTCTGTATATGGAGACATTCTCTAACAATTTAGGCTAATCATAAACACAACTGGTTGCTTATTTGTTGCATTCTACACAGATAGGACCTTGCAAGCATAACTGAAAGTGTATATGCACCAGGGCAGAGTTAGCTACCCTAACATGAGATGCCTTGTGGAGTGTGATATATCCTTCCTAGAAACCAGGAAGTAAAGATTTCTCAGAGGAAGAACCAACACACTACTAGATGTTCAGGCCTTTCTCCAACAAGAATGGAGACAGCATCCTGTGCTTACTTTTGTGGCACCATGCCAAGTGGGATTCTGGATAGGAGATATTCGAGGGGGAGCATTTTCTATGCTTCCTACACTTTGAAGCTGCTTCTAGCTCTTGGTCTCACATCTGCAACCATTCTCCCAAACCCACATAAATCTAGTAAGCAGCTACATTAAAGTAGACGGCCATATGAGTTGTGTAGTCCCCTGACTGTTCATCAGAAAGTCATTTGTGAAACCAAAGTGAATATTTGTGTCTATGTTGAAACAAATGAAAAGAAAAAGTGTTGGCATCTTCTTGATATTTATTTTATTTGTCAGGCCTATTGAAGTATAAAAAAGTACGTTAGGGGTACCTGGGTGGCTCAGTCGGTTAAGCGACCAGCTCTTGATCTCAGCTCAGTCATGATCTCACCATTTGTGAGTTCGAGCCCCACACTGGGCTCCATGCTGTCAGTTCAGAGCCTGCTTGAGATTCTCTCTTCCCGTGTCTCTCTGCCCCTCCCTCTCTGACACCCGTGTTCTCTCACTGTCTCTCTCTCTCTCTCTCTCTCTCTCAAAAATAAAATAAACTTTAAAAAAAAAGTACTTCAAAGTGTCTGAACTCTTCCTATAATACATGTTAATAAGCTGTGAGCATCTTGAGGATGAAGATGAGATAAATGCACCCTTTGTTAGTGTAAAATAAGTTTTGACAAATGTATATAGTTGTGTAATTGCCACCACTAGAATCCAAATATGGAATATTTTAATCACTCCCAAAATTTCCCTCATGGCCATATGCAATCAACCCCCTAGCCCCATCCCTAGCAATGGGTAACCAATTATCTGGTTAAAGTCTGTATAGTTCTTCCTATTTCAGAATGCTATGCAAATTGACACACAGTATACGGAGCCTTTTGTATCTGATTTCTTTTATCTAAAACAACTTTTAGGATTCACTCACATTACTGCATGTAACAGTTTGTTCCTTTTTATTGCTCAGTAACATTCCATTGCATGTATAATACTACATCCCTCCTGACCACCCCCCCCCATCAGTTAATGGATATTTGAGTAATTTTTAGTCTGGCACTATTAAGAATAAAGTTTCTATAAATATTCATTACAGTTCTTTGTGTATACAGCAGGGTTTGTTTTTGTTTTTTTTTTTTTTTTCTTCTGTAGGATCTCTGGTTCATTGTTGTGAGTATATGTCTAACTTTAAAAGAAATTGTCAAACAGTTTTCTAAAGACCCTGCACCATTTTTATATTCCTACCAGGGAAATATGAGAGTTCCATTTGCTTTGGCATAGTCACCAGCAGTTGGTATTAACAGCATTTTAAATTTTAGCAATTCTTGTTAAGTGTTCAGTAAAATCTCATTATGATTTTAATTTCTATTTCCCTAATGACCAATAATGTTGAAGCATCTTTTTATGTGTTTGTCATTCATAACTCTTTGGTGAAGTATCTGTTCAAACTCCTGCCATTTTCAAATGGGTTATCTCACTGGCTTTATTCTAGACAGGAGTCTTTATCAAATAGGAATTTTGCAAAGTTTTCTGCCATTCTTTGGCTCACTGTTATATTTTATTAATCATTTCTTTTGAAGAACAGAGGGTTTTAATTTTAATGAAGTTCAATGTATCAACTTTTATTTTATGGTTTGACCTTCTGGGAGTCATCTATGAAATCGTCACCTAATTCAAGCTCACAAAGATTTTTCTGTTTTCTTTTTAAACGTTCAGGAATTTATCTTGTACATTTATATCTATGATCTATTTATCAAGTTAGCTTTTTTTGTGCAAGATTTATTTCTCATATGGATGCCCAGTGTCCCTGCACCATTGAGAATATACTCCTTTCGCCATTCAGTTACATTGCTCCTTTGTCAAAAATTAATTTACTCTAGATGTATGGGTTCATTTAAGGATACTCTATTCCATTGATTTGTTTATTTGTATACCATACCACACTTCCTTGATTATGTAGGTTTATAGTAAATCCCAAAATCAAGCAGTGAGAATTTTCCAAATTTGGTCTTTATTACAAAATTGTTTTCACTATTTATGTTGTTTCTCATGTACATTTTGAAATCAGCTTATATATTTCTATTTTTTAAAAAAGGCTGCTGGAATTTTGGTTGGACTTGTACTGAATCTATAGATCAACTGGGCGAAAATGAGTATCTTAAAGATACTGAGTTTTTAGATCCATAATCCTAGTATGTTTCTTCATACAGGTCTTAATTTTGTAATTTTCAGCATACAAATCTTGCAACTTTTGTTAGATTTATCTCTATGAAGTTCAAAGTTTTTGAATTTCTTTTATAAGAAATTTTTAAATTTCAAATTGCAGGTTTGTTATCATTATATAAAGTACAACTGAGTTTTGGTTACCTCAGTGGATCAGTTGTTAAACATCTGACTTCAACTCAGGTCATGATCTCATAGTTAGTGAGTTTGAGTCCCACACTGGGTGTGCTCGAGCCCTGCTTAGGGTGAGCACGAGCCCTGCTTTGGGTAAAACACAAGCCCCAGGTGAGCCCCGCTTCTCTCTCTCTCCCTCTTTCTCTCTCTGCCCCTCGTGGGATTCTCCCTCCTGTCTCTCCCTTTCTCTCTCTCTCACCATCTCTCTCTCTCTCCCCCCTAAAAAAATACAATTGATTTTTTGATTGTATTTATATCCTGCTACATGGCTAATTTCATGTATTAGTTCTCAAAGGATTCACAATTCTGTGTAGGCAATTATGTCATCTTTAAACACCAAGAGTTTTATTTTTTTTTTCCTTTTCAAATCTATGTGCCTTTTGTATGTATGTATGTATTTATGCCTTATTACTTTGCCTAGTTCTCCAATGTTGAAAGGGATGATAAGAACAATGTGACCTTGTTCCCAATCTTGCAGGGACTACAATTTCCTCAACCAGCATCAAGTATGTTACCTATAGGGTTTTTGTAGGCACATTTTATCAGATTCAAGAAGTTCCTCTTGAATACATCTTGACTCTTGTCAAATGTTTTTTCTTTTTCTATGGGGATGATATGCTCTTTATTTTTTAGTCTATTGATGTGGTGAATTGCATTAACTGATTTTAAAATGTTAAACCAAATAAATAAGTTAATTGATTAGTTAATTAATTAATTAAAATAAAACACTGAACCAAATATTCCTGAGGCAACTCCCATGTGGTTAGGATATATTATTTAAAATTATTTAGTATTATTAATTATTTATTTCATAGATTTGATTGAAAAATATTTTGTTAAGAATTTTCATGACTATATTAATGGAAAATATTGGTCTTTTTTTCTTGCATTATCTTTGGTTTTGGTATGAGGTGGGAAGTGTTCCCTACTTTTCTATTTTATGCAAGAGTTTACACAGAATAGGTATTGGTATTTCCTTAATTATTTCATAGAATCCAACAGGGAAACAAACTCTTTGAAGTGGGGCAGGAGTTACCTACAATTTAATTTATTCAGTTGAAACAGTTCAAGTTATGGGTTTCTTCTTGAATGACCTTTGATAGTCTCTGTCATTCAAGGAATTTATCTATTTCGTCTACCTTGGGAATTTATTGGCATTACGTTGCTTATAATATTCCTTATTATTCTTTTGTGTCTGTCAGATCAAAATGAAACCACATGCCCATTTACAGAATTATCATAATCTGTCTTATATTCTCGTTGGCTTTAAATACATCTATCTTCTCCAATAGAATGGGAGTTCCCTGGATGTAAAAATTATGTTTAGAATAGTGTCTGCTATAGAATTAGTATTCCCTAAGAGACAACAAGATTCTTTTTTGGATACTTTATATTCTTGAAATACCTTGTGATTAAAATGTCTATACTACCCAAAGTAATCTACACATTTAATGCAATCCCTATCAAAATACCAATGGCATTTTTCACAGAGCTATAACAAGCAATCCTAAAATGTGTATGGAACCACAAAAGACACTGAAAAGACAAAGCTACCTTGAAAAAGAAAAGCAAAGCTGGAGGCATCACAATTCCAGACTTCAAGTTGTATCACAAAGCTGTAGTGATCAAAAGAGTATGCTATTAGCACCAAAACAGACACACAGATCAATGGAATAGGATAGAAAGCCCAGAAGTGAACCCACAACTGTATGGTCCATTAATCGACAAAAGAAGAACATTCGATGGGAAAAAGACGTTCCCAACAAACGGTGTTGGGAAAACTGGAGAGCAACATGTAAAAGAATGAAACTGGACCACTTTCTCACACCATACACAAAAGTAAATTCAAAACGGATTAAAGACCTAAATGTGAGACAGAAAACCATAGAAATCCTAGAAAAGAACACAGGCAGTAGCTTCTTTGACATAGGCTGTAATAACTTCTTTCTAGATACCTCTCCTGAGGCAAGGAAAACAAAAACAATTGGGACTTCATCAAACATAAAAAGCTTCTGGACAGTGAAGGAAAAAAATCAACAAAACCAAAAGGCAATCTACAGAATGGGAGAAGATATTTGCAAAGGACATATCTGATAAAGGGTTGGAAATCCAAAATATACCAAGAACTTATATTTCACTCAGATATGGACTTTAAGGAACAAAACAAATGAGCAAAGGGGGAGAAAACAGAGAGAAAGAGAGAGAGAAGCAAACCAAGAAACAGACCCTTACTATAGAAAACAAACTGATGGTCACCAGAGGGGAGGTGAGCCAGGGGATGGGTTAAATAGGTGATGGGGATTAAGGAGTGCACTTGTGAGGAGCACCCAATATTGTACAGAAATGTTGAATCGCTATATTGTATACCCGACACTAATATTATACTGCATGTTAACTAACTGTAATTTAAATAAAAACCTAAAAAAAAACAAAACAGTGCTGCAATGTGAGAAGGACCTCAGCCCACCATTGCTGGCTTTGAAAGTAAAAGAAACCATGAGTTAAAGAATGTGGTGAAGAATCTGGAAATGGCTCTCAGTTCACAGCCAGCAAGAAAGAGCACCTCAACCATACAAGTACAAGGAATTGAATCCTGCCAACAGAAAGGAATGCAGCTTTGCTCAGATCTTGATTTTAGCTCAGTGAAACTGGTGTCGGATTTCTGACCTACAGTACTGAAAAAACTAAATTTGTGGTAAGCTGCTAAATATGCAGTAATTTGTTATAGCAGCAATAGAAAACAAATATGCCCAACAAAGAGGGACTAAGGACTTAATATAAAGTAACAGTATATTATATATGCATTAAATATTCACGGGCACCTGGGTGGCTCAGTCGGTTAAGTGTCAGACTTCGGCTCGGGTCATGATCTCACAGTTCATGAGTTCGAGCCCCACATGGGGCTCTCTGCTGACAGCTCAGAGCCTGGAACCTGCTTCTAATTCTATGTCTCCCTCTCTCTCTGCCCCTCCTCTGTGCCCTCTCTCTCTCCCTCTCACTCTCTCAAAAATAAACATTAAAACAAATTTTTTCATAAAAAATAAATAAATAAATACATATTCACAAGGTATAAATTATGATTTTTTAACCCACGTATAGATATCATTTCCAGGGCCAAGAAAGAGTAGCAAGAACTAAATAAGAACTAAACAAGTAGCAAGAACTAAAGATACTCCCACTTAAAATGAGCAAAAATCCAAATATTAATTAATTAATTAAATTTTAATTTAATGACTGTTTTCCATAAACAGGACAGAAAGTAACAAAAGATAGTGATGTCTGCGATGGAAAGGAAGTAAGGTGAGCCCTACGTTTGATTGCCTCGGTTTACTATAAGAGTTTCCAGGCCGTGAAGCAAGAATGGGAAATGCAGGTAGACTTCTCAAGTTGAGAATCTAGGGAGAATAACGGAGCCAGTATTCACAAGACTGGGTATCAGGCAGGAGAAAGTTTTGCATAGAAAGAACCCCAGAGATCTGCAATGAGTTTACTGATCAGGACATGTGTGTAAGGAAACTACCCGAGGTGGGGGAGAGAACCATCTGACAGGACTGAAGGTAACAGTGTTGGGCATTCACACACTGTAAGGAAGAGTGCTTGTTCCCTTAAGAAAGAATGAAATAACTTATAATTCAAGAGTCACTGGGTAGAATACTCAAGAAGCATCTTAACTCATTGATGGAGAGAATTAGCCCACCACTGAGCCTGCTCTGGGCCCTCCAACAAATCATAAAAGTACGAACTAAAGGAATCAAACTGTTTCCATGAAACTAAATTGTACCAAGACAAAATTCAAGACTATTTATAGAAACAAAAAACATCAGGGGCGCCTGGGTGGTGCAGTCGGTTAAGAGTCCGACTTCACCCAGGTCACGATCTCGCGGTCCGTGAGTTCGAGCCCCGCGTCAGGCTCTGGGCTGATGGCTCAGAGCCTGGAGCCTGTTTCCGATTCTGTGTCTCCCTCTCTCTCTGCCCCTCCCCCGTTCATGCTCTGTCTCTCTCTGTCCCCAAAATAAATAAACGTTGAAAAAAAAAAAAAGAAAGAAAGAAAAAACATCCAACAACAACAAGGTAGAATTCAAAACTGCTGACATCTAAACAAAAATTACCAAGCATACAAAGAAACAGAAAAACTTGACCCATAATGAAGAGAATAATCTATCCACTGAAACTAATCCAGAATTAAAACAGATGTTAAGATTAGCAGATTGAAATATGAAAATTATTATAACTGCAGCCTATATATATATATATATATTTTTTTTTTTTTTACTGCAGCCTATATGTTTTAAAAGTTAGCTAGAGACATAGAGGATATCATGAGAACACAAAATTTCTAGTGATGAAAATACAATGTCTGAGATGAAAAATATACTAGATGCGGTTAATAGTAGTAGATTAGACCTTGGTAGAAGTTTAGTGAACTTGAAGACATGGTAATGGAAAATACCCAAACGAAACACAAAAAAGAACAAACTCCAAAAAATGAAAAGAGCATCTGTAAGCTGCAGAACAACGTTAAGTAGCTGGGTATTTGTATAATTAGAGTGCCCAAGGGGGAGACAAGGACAAGAAAAAATATTTAAAAAATAAAGGCTAAAAAATTTCCAAATTAAATGAAAACTAGAAACTCTTAGATTCAAAAAGCTCAATAACCCTAAACATAAGAAATGAAGAAAAATCATACCATGGTACATAATACCCAAATGCTCAAAAGCAGTGATACTGTAAAAATCATAAAAGCAACCAGACAAAATAAAAAGACACAATTTGTACAAGGGAACAAAGATAAAGTAGCAGCATATTCCTCACCAGAAGCAATGGAAGCAGGAAAAAAGTGAAACATTTTAAAGTAATAAAAGAAAAACAGTACTTTGAAAATAAAACTCATACCTAGAGACGAAGCAAATATATTTTCAGACATATAAAAGCTAAAAGAATTCATCACCACTAAACCCATACTATAGGAAATATTTTAAAAAGTACTCAAGCAGAAAAAAATGGTATTAGATAGAAATACAGATTTACACAAAGAGCACAGAAATTGTCATTACACGAGTAAACATTAAGATTTGGTTTCTCAGTATTTAAAATCTCTTAAAGACAATTTACTTCAAATTAAATTAAATAACAATACATTATGGGATTTCTATGATATATATGAGTAAAATGTATAAAAATAAGGCCAGAGAGGAAAAATGACAGTATACTATTGTAAGCTTCTTAAACAATAGATATGTGGCTCAGTTGGTTAAGTGTCTGACTCTTGATAACGGCGCAGGTCCTGATCCTATGGTCCCAAGATCAAGCCCCGCATTGGGCTCCATGCTAAGGGTGGAGCTTGCTTAAAATTCTCTCTCTACCTCCTCCTCCTCTCTCTCTCTCTCTCTCTCTCTCTCTCTGCCCCTCCCCACTCGTGCATGTTCACACCCTCTCTCTCTCTCTTTCTCAAAATAAACATTTAAACAATAGATAAAGTGATATAATATTACTTGAAAGTAGACCGTAATATGTACAAGATGTATACTAGAGAACCTAAAGCAACCATTAAAATAACAAAACAAAGTTTTAATTAACCAACAAAGGAGATAAAATTAATTATAAAGGTATTCAATTAAGAGAAGGCAGAGAAAAAGATTAAAAAACAAGGATCAGATGCACAGATAGAAAACAAAGAGCAAGATGATAAACTTACCCCCAACTCTTTCAATAATCATATAAAATGTAAGTGGTCTGAACACCTCAAATAAAAGGCAGATATTATCAGATTGGATATAAAAACAATATACTTCCTAAAAGAAATCCACTTGATGAACATTATCAAAAGAGTAAATCCTAAAAGTTAACTTTTTTTTTTTAATTTTTTTTTTCAACGTTTATTTATTTTGGGGACAGAGAGAGACAGAGCATGAACGGGGGAGGGGCAGAGAGAGAGGGAGACACAGAATCGGAAACAGGCTCCAGGCTCTGAGCCATCAGCCCAGAGCCTGACGCGGGGCTCGAACTCACGGACCGCGAGATCGTGACCTGGCTGAAGTCGGACGCTTAACCGACTACGCCACGCAGGCGCCCCTAAAAGTTAACTTTGTATGAAGACAAATGGTAACTAGATTTATTGTGATCACTCATGATATACACAAATATTGAATCATTAGGTTGTACACCTGAAATCAATATCATATGCACATTATACTTTAATAAAAAAATGTAAATAGTAGAAACCGTTTGTTGCTGTATTAATAACTAATAAGTATGAATTAATAGAAAAAAGAAATCCATTTGAAATAAAAAGATGCAAACAGGATAAAAGTAAAAGGATGGAAAAGATATCATGCAAACATCACTCAAAACAAAGATAGAGTGGCTATATATTATCAGATAAAATAGATATCAGGGCAGAGAATATTACCATATAATTAAGTATAAGCAACTTCATTTTATAATGATCAAATGGTTGATTAATCAAAAAGACATAAACTAAATATTTATACACCTAAAAACAGAGCTTCAAAACACATGAACCCAAACTAGTAGAACTGCCTAGAAAAAAATACACAAGTCCACAAATACAGTCAGAGATGTCTATGCCCAGATCTCAGGAATTGTTGGAAGAAATAAACAGAATACGGGTGAGAATACAGTAGACTTGAATGATGCTATTAACCAACATGAACCATCTACCTGGTAACAACAGCAAGTGCATTTGGATTTTGCCAATTAGACCATATACCAGGCCATAAAATAAGTCTCAAAATTTTAAAGTGTTCATATCATACAACTTATGATCTCTGCCTGCAATGGAATTAAATTAGCAATCAATAATAGAAAACTACATGGAAGGGGCACCTGGGTGGCTCAGTCAGTTGAGTCTCTGACTCTTGATTTGGGCTCAGGTCATGATCTCATTGTTCACGGGTTCAAGCCCACATTGGGCTCTGTATTGTCAGTGGAGTCTGCTTAAGAATCTCTCTCTTTCTCTCTCTGCCCCTCCCCTGCTTATGCACTCTCTGTCTCTAAAATAAATAAAACTTAGAAAAAAAACAAAAAAACAACAAAAGAAAGAAAGAAAGAAAGAAAGAAAGAAAGAAAGAAAGAGAAAGAGAACTACATGGAAAATCCCCAAATATTTGGAAATGGAAATAATATATACTCCTAAATGACTCACTGGAAAAAGAACACCCCAAAGAGAAATCTGAAAGTATTTTAAACCAAATCAAAATGAAATCATAATATTCCAGAATTTATAGGATGTCACCACCGGATTTATCAAGGGATAAATCTGTACCACTAAATACCAAAAATAGAAAACAAAAATTGTCTCAAATAAATAATCTCAGGTACTTACCTTAAAAATCTAGAAAAGGAAGACAAGATTAAACTCAAATTAAGCAAGACACTGGAAACAGTAAATATCAAAGAGGGTATCAATTAAATAGAAAAGAGGAAAAAAACAGAACACCAATGAAATAAAAAGGGGACTTTTTAAGAAAAACAAAAATCCCATACACAAAGTGAACAAAAAAAAAAAAAAGAGAGAGAGAGAGAGAGGGAAAGAGGATTTAAGTTAGCAACATCAGGAATGACAGAAGTAACATTACTGAAGATTCTACAGATATTAAAAAGGTAATAATGGAATATACTGAACAACTTTATGCTTATACACTTGAGTGCTTACATAAGGTAGACAAATTACTTGAAAGACATAGCCAAGTTCACTGAAGGAAAAATAAATAATCCAAATAGCCCAGAATAAATTAAAGAAATTAAATTTGTAGAAACTACCATTAAATAAAACCACAGGACCAGATGGCATCACTGGTTAATTCTAAAAAACATTATTTTTCAGGTTTTATTTATTTAAGTAATCTCTACACCCAACGTGGGCTTGAACTCACAACCCCAGATCAAGAGCTGCATGCTCTTCCAATCGAGCCAGCCAGGCACTCCTCTGCCAAACATTTAACAAAGATAATTCTATACAAACACTTCCAGAAAACTGAAGAGGAGGCAATATTTTTCTACCTATTCTATGAAGTCAGCATTGTCTTCATATCAGACCAAAAACATCATAAGAAAATTACAGATTAACTGCCCTCATGAATACAGATGCAAAAATTCTAAATAGAAGTTTTACAAATTAAATCCAAAAATATATTAAAAGGCAAATATATCAAGTGGGGTTTATCTCAGGATTGCAATGGTGGTTTAACATTCCAAAGTCAATCAAAATAATGTATTATATTAATAAACTAAAAAAAACAAAACCAACAACGTATGATTATCTCTACAGAAGTTAAAAAAAAAAAAGCATGAGACAAAATTCAACATCCATTCCTAATAAAAATTCTTCAAGAAATTAGGAATAGAACTTCCTCAAAGTGATAAAGGGCATCTACAAAAAAAACCTACAGGTAACAACATGACAAAAACTTTTCTCCCTAAGATCAGGAACAAGACAAGAATGTCTGTGCTCTCACCACTTCTATTCAGTTGGATTTAGCCAGAGTAATCAACCAAAAAAAGGGTGGGGAGGGGCTCCAGATTTGAAAGGAAAAAGCAAAACTGTCTCTATTCACATACAAGATCATCTGTGTAGAAAATCTAATGAAATCTAAAAAAGGCTACTAGAATTAACAAGCAAGTTTAACAAGGTTGAGAGCACAGGATCAGTACACAAAAATCAAGTGTATTACCCTAAACTTACAACAAATAATCAGAAGTTGAAATCTAGCAAAACAATGTAATTTTAAAAGCATCAAAAATAGGAAATACTTAGGGGGAAATCTGACAAAAAATATGAAAGATTTGTTGAAAGAAATTAAAGAGGTCTGAAACTTTGTTGAAAGAAATTAAAGAGGTCTGAAGCATAAAGGTTCATGAGCCAGGTTCATGACTCAAAACACTCAATATTATTAAAATGTCAATTCTTTGCAAATTGATTTACAGACAATATAATACCAGTATGCTTTCTTGTGAAATTGCCAAATCGACTGAAATATTTATATAAAAATGCAAAGGAAATAGAGGAGCCAAAATAATTGAATAATAAAAATAAAATTGTATGACTACTTTATTTCAAGATAAATTATACTTCATCCACATTAAAAAGGCCTACCCTTCAAAAGACTTTGTTAAAAGAATAAAAAGACCCATGCACTGACTTGGAGAAAATAGTTGCAAAGCACACATCTGATAAAAGCTTTGTATCCAGAATAGGTAAAAAAACTACCAAAAACTAACAAGAAGTCAAACAACCGAATAAAAATGGGGAAAAGATTTGAACACATGGTTTATCAGAGAAGATGTGTGGATGGAAATAAACGCATGAAAACATATTCAACACTATTCGCCATGAGGGGGATGCCAATTAAAACCACAGTTAGATATCACTACATACCTAACAGAATGACTAGAACAAAAAAGATTCACCATACCAAGTTTTGGTGAGGAGGTGAAGAAACTAAAACTTGCATAAACTTCTGGTGAGAGCGTAAAATGTACAATCACTTTGGAAACCACCTTGATAATTTCTTAAACAGTTAAACATACACATACCATACGATCCAGTCATTACATTCCTAGGTATTTGATCAAGAGAAAAGCAAGCATATGTCCATACAAAGTCAGGTACATGAACAACTACAGAAATTTCACTAGTAATAGCCCACAACTAGTCACAAACCAAATACCAATTTACAGGTAAGTAGATAAAAAGTGATATCTTTTCTATAACAGAAAAATACACCACTGATACCTACCAGAACATGGATGAATCTCAAAATAATTATGTTGTATGAAAGAACTAGAAACCCATCCACCACCACCCCAACCAAGGTATGCACTGTATTACCCCATTCATTAAAACTCTAGCAAATGCAAACTAATCTACAGTGACAGAAAGCCAATGAGTAGTTTTCTGGAGAGGAGAGAAGAGGGGAATGAAGGAAGGAATTACAAGGGTGCAGGAGGAAGTTTTAGGGACAGGATGAATATATTCTCTGTCTTAACTGTGGTTATGGTTTCATGGATATGTTCATTTCAGAACTTATCAAACTGCACTGTTTAAATCTGTGCGGTCTTTTGTATAACAATTTTACCTGAATTTATATAAACATATATACACAATTATATATATATATATATATATATATATATATATATATATATATATACATATATATACATATCTACACATATACATATAGCAAACATATTCTACATTCATGTTCTCTAAAGTAATTCATTATAGTAACTATTTAAAGTACTATTTAAAATGCCTGTATCTAAGAATATACAATAATACATTACAGGACAAATATCTCAAAATAAAAATGTTATGTATATTTATAAAAAAGTAGAAGATACAGAAATAAGAAAATATTCTTAAATACCAATGTTTTATAAAAATAAATTCTTTAGCATTTAAAGTTGAGTACCTATAAAAAGACTATTATGACAATACAAGGAAAAACAATTTCATTCAAAATATCCCAAAAATGAAATCAACATCATTCCTTTTAGACTAGGATGTAGAAGGCAAAAAGTATTGTCACTTCAGCAAACACTCCTGTTTCTACTTTAGAATATGGGGAATTTTAAAACTAGTTCATGGAGTTGAAAGTGTTAACATTAAATTGTTTATGTAATGTGCCTGCTACAGGCTGGTAAAATGGCCAATGTTCAGTAAACATTAGTTCCTTCCTCCAGCACATTAAGAAAACATAAAGTCATATTTGCATGACCACAGAGAAAATGTTTGTGGTAGCAAAAGAGAAAATTGTGTAATTCAATATTTTGTTAATCTAACTGCAATCTTTGAATTAAAGGAACAAATTATGCACAATATTCTAAATAAGACTGTGTTTCTGGAGGTTAAAATAAACTTCATGCAAAATCCCCTTTGAAATCCCCATAATCTCGGTTCAGAGTAAGACAGAATATTTCAAGTGGAAAGCTGAAAAGGACTATGGATAAGCCCTAATTCTCCAGAGGGTTTTAGGGTCTACATCTAAGGATGTCACATCAGTTACTACAGGGAGAAAAGAAAAATTTTCAAATGGAAAAGAAGATAGTTGCATTTACATAATACTGTAAACAATCTAGAGTGATTTGACCTTGTTTTAAAGTTGTACTATTAAAAAAGAAGCAGGCTTATGACAAAATTTGTTAGTAAGAGAACAATCTCAGAGCTAGATACTCAATGGAGGAAAGAAAATATTTAGTAGGAAAATGAGACCACCCTACCTGAAATTTCCTGGATAAAAAAGTACCTGAGATATCTGATACTGTGAAATTCTAAATTCAGATTTTAAATTCAAGTATCTTAGAAAAGAAAAAAATAAATGTGTATGATGGGAACAGAGCATGCAAATTCATTCTACTGAATATTCTGATAAGCTGCTATTAGAGGTAGTTCAACACACACACACACACACACACACTGGCCTTAATTCAGCCCCATAATTTAACAGCACTACTTACATCATCTGTGCTCCAAGGTCTTTACTGCAAATTTTTGTGTCTATCTACTTCCAAATATTTCTTAACACACGAAGAGATCAATTAATTGTGATCCTATTTTAAAAAAAGATACAAATTTTCATTTAAAAAACCCAAACTCACTACAGATATTTAAAAAAAAAGCAATTATCAACTTAAATTAGTGACGAATCCCTTTTCACAGGACTTGTTAAAAGGTGAAACCCCTGGGGGCGCCTGGGTGGCTCAATTGGTCAAGCGTGTGACTTCAGCAGGTCATGATCTTGAGGTTTTTGAGTTCGAGCCCCAAGTCAAGCTCTGTGCTGACAGCTCAGAGCCTGGATCCTACTTCAGATTCGGTGTCTCCCTTTCTCTGTGTGCCCCTCCCCACTCACACTCTGTCTCTCTTTCTCAAAAATAAATAAACATTTAAAAAAATAAATAAATAAATAAAAGCTGAAACCCCTGGCTTTGGAGTGAAGATTGTGTTATTCAAATTAAGTAAATTCACTCTACAAACATGAGTTGTCCGAAGGACGAGTAGGATTCTTGTGCAATTTTTGCCCTAAGATTTCAGAGAGGATTTCTATGCCAGAATGTCTTGTAATGAGTGAGTTTATTCTATTTCCTTTTTATTTTAATTACTATTATTTTGCACTTGTTTGTCCCATCATTTCTTTTGTGTTTTTAATTTACCAAACTTTTTCTTTTGATTTTCATCTCCTCCATCTTCTGTTGCTGTAATTAAAATTTTCTGTATTCATTTGTTTGACTTTTTACTATTTAAAAACTCTTTTAGTCTTTCCTCATGTTTAGGTTTAAATTTTAATCTGCAACCTTGATTAAATGATATAATAATAATTTCTGTCTTCCTCCTGAACAATTAAAGAACCTTAGAACTTTAACAATGAAACACTTTATTACATTGTTTTCTAGTATATACATATTTAGCTTCAATGTCTTGTTAAATGCCACAAAATTACCCATCACTATCATTACTTTTATCAATGAGTCTTCATATCAACTCACATGTTTCTTGTAACTTGCTTATTTTTCTGGATTCCATTCTTCCTGAATGAGATCTTTTATTAGTTATTTCAATGACAGCCTGTTAGTAATCAAATCTCTCAGACTTTGTCTGAAAATGTCTCTATTTCTGCATTATTCTTATATAGAAGTTCTGCTGTGTATACAAGTTTTAACATTTTAAGATGTTATTTCATTTTCTTTTGGCTTCTTTTGCTGCTTATGAGTGTTCCATGTTAAGTATAATTATAGGTAATCTGCTCAGCTTAAGATTTTCTTACTGTTCTCATTTTGTTTAGGATTCGGTGTATGACTTCAACCTGATAATTTTTTGGAAAATTCTGATTCTGGAAAATTCTCAGTGATTTTTTTTAAAAATGTATTTTCTTAAAAAAAAGACTTTTCTGACATTATTAAATCTTCCCAATCTATCTTTTGTATCTTTTATATCTCAATCTATTCTTTTATATCTCTTTCTGTACATTCTGGTAAGTTTCTCAAACCTATCTCTTAATTCTTGTCTACTTTTGTGTAATCTGCTATGTGATTAATTTTTAGGATTTTTTTTGCTTAAATTTCAAAAACTATTTCTAGAAATTATATATGGTTCTTTTTCAAATATATATATATATATATATATATATATATATATATATATATCCTCTTCCCTCATTGTAATTTCCATCTTTCTCTCTTGAATTTTATTTCCAAACCTTTTCAAATTATTACATTTCCTGAAGTTATTTAAGGTGCTAATTTTCCTGCTTGTGTTTCTACCCAATCTCCTTTGTAGTAAATTATTTTCTGTGTGGCTTGCATTTTTGCTGTTTTTGTTGTTTTTATGAACTCATCTTCAGTCCACAGTACCTTTTGTATGAGTTCTGTGAATTTCAGTTGTAGAAACATCCTCATTTTGTATTTAATTCTGCTATATCCCAGGAGTTTTCACTGGTCCAGGAAAATATGCTAATTTCTCAGCTTGAAACTTGTACAATGCAAATAATGTGAATTTGGGCCCCATCTGTGGATACTACTTGGGCTTTCAATTACTTACAGAAGAATTATTTTCTCCTCATCCTCAACTCCAAACTCGTTACTTCTCAGCTCCACTGAGGAGCATTTTCAGGACTCTTTTTTAAGAACTGAAGGCCTCTGAGGCACCTGGATGGCTAAGTTGGGTAAGCATCTGACTCTTGAATTTGGCTCAGGTCATGATCTCACAGTTCCTGAGCTCCAGCCCCCTGTTGGGCTCTGCACTCACAGTGTGGGGCCTGTTTCGGATTCTCTCTCTCCCTCTTTCTCTGCCCCTCCCCTGCTCACACACACACTCTCTCTAAATAATAAACAGACTGGGGCACCTGGGTGGCGCAGTCGGTTAAGAGTCCGACTTCAGCCAGGTCACGATCTCGCGGTCCGTGAGTTCGAGCCCCGCGTCAGGCTCTGGGCTGATGGCTCAGAGTCTGGAGCCTGTTTCCGATTCTGTGTCTCCCTCTCTCTCTGCCCCTCCCCCGTTCATGCTCTGTCTCTCTCTGTCCCAAAAATAAAAAACGTTGAAAAAAAAAAAATTTTTTAAATAATAAACAGACTAAAAAAAAAAAAAAAAAAAAAAGAATCGAAGGCCTTTTATGGTTCCAGCTTTATACTAGGGTTTTAAACTCCCCAACTCTTGTTGGCCAGGACCTCATTTCTTGGTATTAAATCCCTAGTCCCTGGTCTTTGTCCTTTATGCAGACCACAGGCACCATCTTTGCTTGTCACAGCAGCAGTGTGCACGCCGGGAAGTCTACCTTTGAGGCTGATTATTTCTGGCACCTGTGAATTGCCCATTATTTCTTTTGAAGTTGACTGTGTGTGGTGTAATGTGAACGGAGAGCTAAATCTGTATTATCTTAGTTTGTCATGTGACCGGGAAGTGTCCTGGAACATCTTTTATAATCTTACTTTTTAATATCTTGTTTTCTTGTTTCCATCCTGTAACTGTAGATTTACAACTCTTGGTCTTATCTAATTTTATAGCATCATTCTTATTCCTCCTACAGATTTTATCACTAGTAATTAATATGTGACGGAGATAGTCTACGGAAGCCATGTAACACACCCTGCGGGCTCCATTGTCCCCTGTTTGCCTCCTTGGGAAGCCCCACACCCCACGCACCCGGCCCACGCACTGACCCTGGCACTCGGGCGTCCCCCACGGCATTCAAAAGAGAACACTTGAGGCCTGGATGAAGGAGCCAGCGCCCCCTTTGCAGGGTGATGGCAACTAGGCGAGCCAGAAAGGCAGAGCAAGCCTCTGAGGCTGCTCTCCAGGGGAAAGCCTCCAGAGACTGGAAGCAGTGGTTTCCCACGGCAAATTCTGGGCACCTCACAGCCGCAGGGAGATACAACTGCCCCCGGGAGTAGTGGTTCGGGTTGCTGAGGCCTTGCACCTTGGCAAACACCCGACTGGGGCCCCGGGGGTTCCTCACCGGAAGCTCCGCGCTTCTCCTTTGTCCTCCTGGAGGGCTGTGGCTCTGTGGCTGGAGCATGCGCACTTCACTTCCCCAGGCTGGGCTGGGGTGGTCCCGCAGAGCGTGTGGGCCAGAGCTGGTTCTGCGCGCTTGGCGTTGGAGGTTGCCGGGTAGGCGGCGTGAGCCAGACTCCCTTACAGACAAGGGTGAGAGGTGAGGCCTCTAGTGCACCGGAGCGCCCAGATGTTTCTCACTTAAGGACTCCGCAGCCGCCTGTAGAACTCGCGACACCCCGCGAGATCAGCCTTTCTCTGGAAACAGCCTTTAGTTCCTCTTTTTTGAGAGATGCTATCTATTTATCTATATGTACACATACAGAGCATGTCTCTGAACATGTATAGACGCCTGTGTGGCTCAGTCGGTTAAGTGTCCGACTTCCGCTCCGGTCGTGGTCTCACCATTGGTAAGTTCGAGCCCCAAGTCAGGCTCTGTGCTGACAGCTCAGAGCCTGGAGCCTGCTTGAGATTCGGTGTCTCCCTCTCTGTCTGCCCCTCCCCTGCTCACACGCTCTCTTTCTCTCTCTCTCTCAAAAATAAATAAATATTTAAAAATTGAAAACAAAAAGAAAACATATTTCTGAATATATACACATATATATTCAGTAATAATCAATACACCTTTCAGACACCATCCAATTTGTCTTCTAAAAAATATTTACAAATGTTTGTGGGTCAAGAAATACTGCACAGAGAATTAAAACACCTGAACAAAGACTATCTTGAACTCTTTGGAAGAAGAGACTTTTTCAGTGTCTATTGTATATATTGAAATATTCCCAATTGGCCTTAAAACTACTCACCCAAGAGACATCTAAAGGTTCCTTCTCAATGAAATGCCCCAAATACAATGATGACAAAATTAGAATATCCTATCTTTGAGTCCAAATATAAGGAAGTTCCAAAGGGCCCACTAAACTTGTCCTTAAAATGTCCCAGGCAAGTCTTCATCAGAATTCGGGAATAATTTCCTACCACCCCAAAAAAGGATATAACAAATTGTAAAAATCTGGCCTTTACTTTTGGTGGTTCCCAACCAGTCCTGAATTCTGTGCTTTCATATATAAGGGAAACAAAATCTGCAAAAGGGACTTCTAGTGTTTTATTTTTGTTTACACTTATAGTAAAACAGACCTCCAAGCCTGGGTCTTTTTGGAAATCTTAATTCTATTAGCCCTTTTTGGTTTATGAGAAAAATAAACACAAGGAGCCCAACTCTCATATTTACAGAGCAAAGCCACAGTAGTTAGGCTGAGGTTTGGTGGCTACTTAACACTGTACCTCTTTGTTTCCATCGAGCTGAGAGATCTGAAAATTCATCCAGTGTTCTTAACAGCTGGGAGGGACTGGAAATGAGACAAGTCTATCTAATCACAATTTTGGAGGCCACTCCAAGACTAAGTAGGTCCCATATCCTTGGGCAGCTATGAATGCCCGCCCTGTTGAGATTGTTTGCAGATAACAATAGGTAAGAACCCTGATAAGGCTTCAGGTGCAGAGGTCACAGAACTGCCCTTCTGGGCATAATGGGTAACAGGGAATTCTTTCCCATTGTTAACAGCAGTATCTTAAAAATCCCATTTTGTCTTCTAAAATAAATGCAGATGCCCTTATGCAATCTGTCCCTTTTCTTTGTTTGTTTGTTACATAATAGTGAGATAATTTGGGGTTAAAAATGAATACAGCACTTATCATCACATCTTAATTTCAGTAAAAGGAAATGAGAAGAAGGAGGTCTTTATGTAAAACACACCTATTTATTTACCTTTTGATGCCGGTAGCACATTTTTTTTAGAAAAAAAAAGCTTATTGAAAGAATTATTTGTTTCTCAATCTAAATTTCTCTAATCCTAGTAAATCCCAACTATACAACATAATAGTATGTGTGTGATAGGTAATTAAATTAAAGAAAAGTAAATTCAGTTCATTGCGTGAGTGATATGGACTCAGCAGATTTAATGTTTGCATTTATTATTTCATTAATCCTGTCATTCATGCTTTCAACAAGCATGTGCAGAGTGCCTGAACTGTGCTGAGTGCTAGAGATAAAAACATTTCCAACATCAAGGACATTATCATTTCGGGAGAGACATAGATAAATATACTAACAATTACAGAAGTAAAAAGTAATAATAATAATTTTTAAATAGAAATATCCTTGGAAATCTAGGAGGACAGAAGAAAGACATGTTGACAAGCCTGAAAAATAAAGAAAGCTTAGCAAAAGAAGTAGCACTTGAGAAAATGTGACAGTTCTGAAGTAGAACTGTCAACTCAGCCAGTGTCTCTCCCTTTGAGGAGACAGAGAAGTGTGCGAGGTTTCAAGTTGTCACAATGTTTCATATGTACCACCCCCTACATATGTTTGATGGACAAGGCCCAGGGAAGCAGATAAAACATCCTGCTAGGGGAGGAGATTCCTACACAATGAAGAAGCATTCCGTGATTCACAGAGGGGCTTTTTTTGTTTGTTCTAAGTTTTATTATTTTTTTTTTTCGTAATCTCTACACCCAATGTGGGGCTCCAGCTTATGACCCCAAGATCAAGAGTCACATGCTCTTCTGACTGAGCCAGCCAGGCACCCTTCACACATCTTTTTGATGTTTGGACATTCTTACAGATGGAACCCAATACATAGTCATCTGAACTTTCAACTCTGTTTTAGGGCCCCTGGGTGTCTCAGTTGGTTAAGCGTCAGACTCTTGGTTTCAGCTCAGGTCATGATCTCATGGTTCGTTGGACCGAGCCCCGCATTGGGCTCTGCACTGACAGCATGGAACCTGCTTCGGATTCTCTGTCTCCCTCTCTCTGTCCTTCCCCTGTTCATGCTCTCTCTCTCTCAAAAATTAGTAAACATTAAATAAAACTCTAAACTCAACTCTGTTTTATATATACACACAAAAATAATTTTTGCCTAGTTTATCCACTGAATTTTCCAGAATTAACACTACTGTGAAAATTGAGGAAAACTTGAGGGGCGGGGGTGCATACAAGACTAGTTCAAGATTCCCCAAAAACAGCAGTCACTACTGGTAACTTTGGTGAACCCAATATAACACATTGTATCTGTCTGATCTGCAGCTGTCCCATTCTAACTGGACCTGTATGTATATATGTATCTATAATATCTTTGAAATGTGATGTGAAAAAAAAAGCATTGACAATATTCAATTCAAAATTGAAAATCCAAATTTATTTATTAATATTAGATGCATACATAGGACTACTTCATTATGTCTTTGAATATAGATGCTCTTTAGCATTCATATATGAAAATATATGACTTACTTAAAAATCTTTTTATTTCTCCTATAATGTTAGAATTTTATCTTTAATTTTTATTGAGTTATAATTACAAACAATAAAGCACACAGATCTTAAGTATATTTTGATAAGTTTGATACATACATAATCCATATTCAATACCCCATCAAGACATAGAACATTTCCATCTCTCTGCTCACCTCGTGGCCTCTTTATCATCAGTTCTCTCCCTTCTCCACACACAAAGGCAACCAGTGTTCTGATATCAAATCCCATTGAATAGTTTTGGCTACTCTTAAATATAGTACAAATGGAATCACAAAGAATGTATACTTTTGTGCCCCAATTTACTCAACATGTTTTTTTTTTTTTTTGAGATTCATCCATGTTACTTTGTGTAATCAGTAGTTTGCTCCTTTTTATTGTTGAGCAGTATTCCATTTCATGAAAGTTAACATTTTATATGTAGGTATGTTACATTACCTATACATTTATTTCATGATAGTAGAGGGGGACTGCAAATATTTTATAAATATGGATGAAGAGATCAAGTCTGATAGATTAAGAATAGTATAGTGGTTAACAGCATGGAATTTATAAAGAATGGTCCAGGGTTGGAATAGACCTCCCAATCCATTTGCTCTTTGACAATGATTCACCTAACCTCTGTAAGCTTTGGTTTACTCATCTGGCAAACTAGGGATCCTAATAACCCCTACCTCATTGGGTTGATGCAATGATCAAATTAAATACCTTAAGATAGATAGATAGATGATAGATAGATAGATAGATGGATAGATAGATAGATAGCTATCTCAAACATTTGGCATTCAATTATTTAAACATATGTTATGGTAGAAAATGGCCCATTAAGTATTTGGATGACTATTAAAAGCTACCTCTCTCTCCAACAGTATCCATCTCCAACCAAATATGTCCACTGACTAGATTCCTAAGCTGGCCACTGGTAGGGTTTGGCTCCTTTTCTAGCAGTAAGTTTATAACCATCTATCAGATGGTTACCTCATTACTAGCATCACTTGGTGCTTGCTGCTCATATTACATTTTTGAAAGGAGATGTCTTGCTATTATGAGTAGAAATGGATGCCAAGGTGGGCTCAGAGAAAATGAGATAAGCTTAGGTTAGAAGTGACGAGGGAATACCTGGGGTCACAGGTAAATGACCAGATAGGGATTCGGAGATAAGATGTAACTAACCATAAATAATTCTTTTGCCTCCTTCGGTAACCCCTGAGAAATATGTATCCATCAAGGGTGAAAGTCAGGGCTGACTTTATGGTATCAGAGTAGGAGCAAGAAGAGTTTTGTGTCTCTTTAGATGAGTGACCTTTGCACAAAGGTACAGACTCACAGAGCATGTACCAAAACAGAAGGTTCAAAACCACTTGCCATAACCCCAGTTTGAGCCAGGTCTATAGAATTTGGTTGCCACTGTTCCCCAACACCCCCCTGAGAACCCTTATCTGGCCCAAGGGCAGTCATTTTAAAGTCAAATTTTTCCACAGGCAAATCTTAGGCTGAATTAGCTAAACACAGAAAATCAAAACAGTTCAGTGTCATATCTTTATAGTAGGTGAGAAAAAATAATGAATATGTTCTGTGAAACAATTTTTTCTTGAATTAGGCTGCTTAGAATATAGTATAAGATAAAAGACAATTTTTTTTCAGGATGATGTAAAAACATCTCCTTCTGTTCTTCCAAACCTTGCTATATTTTATGTAAAAAAAAAATATAGATCAAAATAGTGAGTCTCTTTGGAATAAACAGCATGCACTCATGATTTTTGTTTTGAAGGGCGCAAATAATCAAAGCCAAAGATGTTATTACAGTCATTTTTTTCCTTTTTACGCTAAGCCTTTAGAGTCAATAGCCAGAATTGCTTGAATGATTTGTACCATCACCTACGCATGTGAGAATCTGCATTCAAGAACAAATTATCTTGGCTCTGGGACAAAATGAAACAATCAGTAATTCTTAGAACTTGCTCAGTCTTCTCCACTTTTCTTATCCTGGAAGACACTTAAGGATAATATTTATCTTTCTTTTGTTATTACCTGGAAACTTCGGTCCACCTTTCAGGGTGGAAGCTACATTTGCCAAGATTAAAATTCAGTTGATCTTTAGGTCCTTTGTAGTGTTGGTAAAAAAGTAACTTCCTGTTTCCTATCAATAAAAGCCAACAAGGCTACTGAGGCAGATGCATGCAGGTTGTATTTCCTTTCAAAAATAAATATTGGTTTAAATCTTAAGTGAGAAAGGGTTGGGCCAAATGCATTACATTGGATTTCTGGGACATATGATGAAACCATTTCCCTGTTCCCCTTTCATTCCCACCGCTAACAAATCACCTCCTCAACAAAGAGAGAGATATTTGATTCTTTCACAAAGAATCTGGAATATGCCTCTGGCCTTTTAATGGACAATGGACTTGTTTATGGCCAAGAGAGGCCACTGAATACACAATAGACAGATTTAAATTTGATTCATCTTATAAAGGCAAGACAGGGTCAACTTGAGAAGGAGTTGTTGATCTTGACTTAAAAAGAAGTTACAGGTCTCTAGCCTTGTAACTCAAGGGACTGTATAAACTACTCTTTGCACTAACCATAGGATGGATTTTCAAATAAGGACTGTTTTTCATTTTAGGCAAAACGCCATCCAGAAAACAGAAAAATCCCCTAAGTCACTATAACTTTCACTGCAGTCTTTAGTATTGGGTTTAGAATTTTTTATATTTTTTAATGTTTATTTATTTTTGAGAGATACAGAGACAGAGACAGAGCGTGAGTGGGGGAGGGGCAGAGAGAGAGGGAGACACAATCTGAAGCAGGCTCCAGGCTCTGAGCTGTCTGCAGAGTCCGAGGCGGGGTTCAAACTCACCAACTGTGAGATAGTAGACCTGAGCCGAAGTTAGCTGCTTAACCGACTGAGCCACCCAAACACCCCAAGGATTTTTAAATCAGTTACATGTATGTTTTTGTTTGTTTTACTCCCAGCACACTCTCCTACTCAGATGTTATCCAGTAGGTGTTCAGGAGAAACTGCAAGTCCTGAGACAATAATTAATCAGGCAGACTTCTTTTCCTTTTGAAAAATTCATACCACCACTTCTATCCTTAAATTTCTACTCTCCACCCAGACTATCCACTCACTCTCCCTGCACAGCTCACACAGACACACATACCAAAAAAGCCCTTTGATCTTCTTCTCCTCCTGCCCAGCCAGCTTATGTCACTCTGCTGAGGTAGAGAGAAAAGAATTCAGAACCAAGAGGACTATATTCAGGCCCTGCTACTGACTAGCGGAGTGACTGGGCTCAAGTTGCTGTGTTGGAAGGAACATATAAAATGATGTCAAAGTACCATTCTTATAAATACAAACTATTACATACACATGTTATTATTGCTACCAACTCCATCCTTGGAGAAGAGACTGTACATCTGTTGGAGAAGGCCATCAAGGGGATGTGACCTGTGAACTGAACCTGGACAATTGGAGGCTTCTCAGCCCCTCCCCTCTGCTTAGCATGTACATTCGGCCCACCGTTCCCACAGTAGGAGCTGTTTCAAGGATGCAACCTCGAGAGAGTAATGTGTTATTGAGATCATCTGGACCGAATATGTGATGAAAAAACCCCATTAAGTCCTCTATATAAACTTTTAAAATTCTGTTAGGCAGGTGCAGAGAGCTACTCATCCAGCAGCTGCCCAAGACAAACCTTGTACATGAGTGCTCTTGCTTGTTAAACCGGTCACCTACCAACCTGGAATGGCCTGCCTCTTTCTTCAGTCTCCTTGCCCTCCATGTATGGGTGCCAGTTTGTGAAGAAACAACCACTTTAGGAAGCCATGGCACAAAAATTGCATCTGCAGCATTCAGAGCCATGATCAAGAAAAATCATAGAAAATTACAACTGGAATGTTTGTTTTTGCCGGTGGGGAAATTAAGTCATGGAGAGGTTAAATCACTTATCCAGGTAATTGAAGCTAGAACTAGAACCTTTCCCTATACCACTTTACTGAACTTCTTCCCAGCTAACTCTGGTTTCACAGAAGAAGGATACAAAGTAGAGGAGAAAGAAATGACTTGGCAGGATAAGAAAGAGGATTCATGTGGAAGGAATAGGAGGTAATAGAACATATCCAACAACCCAGGGTTATCAGCATTATAGAGGCTGAGAACACTCAGGAACCTATGGCCTGATGAGGAGAAGGGAGATATGAACTGGAATATGGTGGAGGTAAGGAGGGGAGACTACCTCTGGAATATTCCAGTAGGGTAAAGAAGATGAGATGGCAATGCTATAGTCTATGAGATGTGTGTCTGGAGGAAATCATGTTGGGAAAGAGGCAGAAATGATTTTTTTTTAAATTTAAATCCAAGTTAGTTAACATATAGTGTAATAATGATTTCAGGAGTAGAATTTAGTGATTCATCACTTATATACAACATTCAGTGCTCGTCCCAAGTGCCCTCCCTAATGCCCATCACCCATTTAGCCCATCCCCAAAGCAAATATCCCCCCAGCAGTCCTCAGTTTGTTCTCTGTATTTAAGAGTCTCTTAGGGTTTGCCTCCCTGTCTGTTTTTATCTTATTATTGCTCCCCTTCCCCTATGTCCATCTGTTTTGTATTTTAAATTCCACATATGAGTGAAATCATATGATATTTGTTTTTCTCTGACTTATTTCACTTAGCATAATACACCCATCCACGTTGTTGCAAATGGCAAGATTTCATTCTTTTTGATCACCAAGTAATATTCCATTGTATATATATATATATATATATATATATATATATATATATATCACATCTTCTTTACCCATTCGTCAGTCAATGGACATTCCATAATTTGGCTACTGTCTACAGTGCTGCTATAAACATCAGGGTGCATGTGCCCCTTCGAATCAGCATGTTTGTATCTTTTGGATAAATACCTAGTAGTGCAATTGCTGGGTCTTAGGGTAGTTCTATTTTTAATTTTTTGAGGAACCTCCATACTGTTTTTCAGAGTGGCTGCATAAGTTTGCATTCCTGGCAGCAGAGAGACATAAATGATCGAATCCATTCAATAATATCAATAGCAAATGTGATATATTGCATACACATATCACATATTTACCCTCAGAATCAAGCAGTTAGACAAAGTTGCTAATATTCCCTCCTCGGTGCAGACTAAATGAGTCCACTAACCCTCTGAATCAGAAGATTTTGTTACATAATATGTGAGGGATATTTGCTTTCTTAAAGCAAATTTAGACAAATGAAAGAGACTCTAATTCTCAATTGTGTTTATACCCTTTGGGACTTGACAAACCCCTGTCTGCATACTTGTTGCACCAGTAACTTTGGAAACTTGAACGAGCTACTTAACCTCCCAGAGCCTCTCAAAATGGGAATTTTCTCCTCTGCAAAATGGGACTGATAATTAGCCTTCGCAGAGTTTATACAAGTGTTTGATGAGAAGAACACACCACCAAGCAGAGTGTCCAGTAAGTAACAGAAATGCCTGGTGTGCTTCAGAAAATGCTAGGTCCCTTTTCAAGATGGTGAAAGAGATGATCCGAGAGAGAGAGACAGAGAGATAAAAAAAATCTAAGCTCAGATTCTTAGGCCATTAAACCAAAATTTTTCCAAGCTGTGTTTCAGTTCACTATAAGGGAATTACGATGGTAAATCTTTGATATGACTTGTTACCTACAATCTAACAGTCACTGTATTACGCACTCTGAACATCATCTCTTTTAATCCTCACCACAAACTCGTGAAGTTGATATCATTATCCCTATTTTAGGTGAAGAAACTGAGACTCCAACAGGTTAAGTAATACTGATGACCAGGGGTAAAGTAGGGAGTCCAACCCGGGTCAGGATTGTCTTTACCTCGTGTCATATGACCAGCTGGATATAACATCTCAAGTGGTATATGAAACTTTTCCTTTGACAGAACAGGATGTCAAAGTCATAATTATACTTTTACACAAACATTCTCGACTACATGGAAAAACCAGTTTCAATTTTTTTTTTCTCTGAGTTTGAGCGGCCTGCCTCTGGCTGTGCCAAGGGAACCCTGCAACTGAAGTCCAGCTTCTTCCTCTTTCAGCTAAATTTTCCTCCCCGGGATTGATGTCAGATCATTATGAGGCAATCAGTGCCAAAGAATTTTGTCAGTTTTCCACTGCCTTGGCTTAAATAAACGCTTAATGTAAACGAGGGGCACGGGGAGGACGGGGGCTCACTCACTCACACAGATGCACTGTCGCACAGACACACAACCTCACAAAGAGACACTTTGCCATGGTTCACTTGGAAAAATCCAGATGAAAAAGGAGTTGATGGATGAATAATAAAGCAAAGGAGAAAAGGGAACTAATTTAGGGATAATGAGTGCAAGACCGCCTCAATAAAGAAGAACAACCATGTGTCATTAGGTGGCAAGCTTAGCCTTTGGGCAAGATTACACTTCGAAGCCCTGCTCCAATTACCTGTTTTTAAGCAAAGGCGAGGGGGAAATGTAAGGGGGGTGGAATACTTATTCTCCCTAAGCTGTGGTAACATTCAGAGAGAATTAACTGTTGCTCTCACAAAGAGACTCTTTTTGCAATTGCAACTGTGAACGCTCAGAGTCTACCATGTCCGGCGAAACCATCCATTTGGTCAGCAGATAGAACCCCATGACTCCCAATGGTCAGAAAATGAACTGAGGAGCGATGAAAAGCACGTCCCCATATTTGCATCTTGCCTCAACATCTGGGAACCTCAGAAGCCTTTGAATGAAGCAGCAAGCCTCCGTCCGAGGTGACCTGCTCGCCGCATGGGTCAGTTCATGGGAATGAGTCTCTTTTGCCACCAGGACTAATGACAGGGCAGGAAAGCCTGCTGATGAGAAAGCCCTGAGCCCTGGACAATGCACACAAAAGCCTGGTTAAGGCGCACTTCCAAAGTCACTCCTCCCTCACCCCACCAGTGACCGCTATGTATAAAGGTAGGGGTGGGTGCAAGGATAAAGATGATCAAGGAAAGGGAAGCATAAGAGGTTTATCTCTAAATGACTCGTACTTCCCCCCTTCCCAGATATCAACTCTATTACAACTGATTGCCTTATCTAATCCCGGCCCAATTTGGGGGTAATTGTTGACTTTCACAAAGGTAAGCAGGAGATATTCTTTTCACAGTTGCCTGCTTTTCTCAAGTGTCCAGCTTCCTAAAATCTCCTTTAATAAGGATTACTTGCAGGTAAGTCAGCTTCCTTTTTTGATGCCGTGACAACAGTGTTCCTTGTAATCTGGCCAAGTACAGGCTATTTTAAAAAATAGCTAACAGGTGTGTACTTCCTGCCTGCAGGTGAAATTGGCAGCTGCCCCTCAGATTCCAAAATATGTGCAAGCATTGCCTCCAGGGAGGGTCAGGATTCATTTCCTTTCCCTCGCACTGTTTCCCACGGGGAAAGCAAAGTTTGAGAAGGAGAATCTTTCAGACGTCCTTGACATGCTCATTCTTCCAAAGACCTCATCCTGGGAATGCATTTATCAGCCTGAGATAACTGCATAAAATATAAACAAATATTTCTGAATTCAAATTGCCAATCAGCAGATCTTTCTACCTTACAACAACAAAGAAAAGGACATATGACCGCTTTTTCATAGTCATTACTTGGTGATGAGATAGGAATCTCAAAATACGGTTTAGACTAGTGTCTTTCAAACTTGGGCATGTATCAGAATCTTCTTGAGAACTTAATAAGAGCACAGAGAGCCAGGTCTTCCTCTACTGGACCACTGATTCTTCGTTAGCTCTCCAGGTGATCACGTGCACCAAAGTTACTAAGTCTCTGGCTGAGACCAATGTTAAATACTTTAGCTGAACGTACCCACATCCCCTAATAATTGACTGGTCTCTTAGACTCCTGGCTCCATCCGTCTTATTTAGAGTGGAACCTCCCATATGTCAAGCCAGCCCACTCTTAGTTTCACAGCCCCATAAACCACTCCGAGAATAGGGGGGACAGGCCAACAAGGAGGCAAGATTGTAAGTGCCTTTCACCTATTGTGTACATGTCGTTGACGCCCCCAAGACTTGACCTCCAGTCATGGTCTCTGTCTCTGGAGAGTAGGTCCCATATGCCCCACGTCACCTGGATATATGACACATGCTTGAAAAAGACCATGTTGAAAGGTACATTCTTTATCTCTCCCCTCAAAAGCCTACACTTGTACCTATTTGCGGATATAGAAGACTATCCTTACATAGTCTTTTAATCATAAAAAGGCTATTTAAGAACTCTAAAGAATCAGTGTAAACGTCCAGGAGCCTGCAGAATTGGAAAGAATTTGTGTTGACAACTATTGAGATCTAGGTTACAATTTCAACTCACTCACTGGATAAGAGTGTGGAATAATTTCTGAAACTCTGTGGACCTCTTTTTCCTCAGCTCTGAAATGGGGACAATCAAATCCATATCACCTAAATTAAGTAATTGAGATAATTTCTACAAAGTACATAAATAGACATAGGAGGCTTACATCAACAATAACCTTCCTCCCTAACAGAAATGAATCTGAAGTTAAGACAGGTTGACTAATAACTAGAGTTTTGATTCTAGCAAGATAGTTATGATACAGGACATAGAGGTAAAGGAAACACCAAAGTCACATCCCCATAGCTTAGAAAAGGAAGAGAAAATGGTGTGTGGAGAGTGTTTTATCTTTGGAGAAAAGGGATGTTGCCTCTTTTCATTCAAGGCCACACTGAAAGCAAATATAAGAGAGGCTAGAGTCATATTCCTTAACTAGCAATTTTAAGGACAAAATAGCAATATAAGTACTCTAGTATATCCTGTTAAGTGAAATTCACTGAGGCAAATATCACAGGCCATGCCTCGTTCACTCTAAAATATAAGCATTCCTGGCGCACCTGGGCAGCTCAGTTAGTTGAGTGTCCAACTCTTGATTTCGGCTCAGGTCGTGATCCCAGGGTTGTAGGCTCCGTGCTGACTGAGGAGCCTGCTTAAGATTCTCTCTCTCCCTCTGCCTCTCTCCACCCACCCTCTCTATCTAAAATAGAATTAAAATAAATAAATAAAATATAAGCATTCCTTTATTAAAAAACAAAAAAGAACTACTGCTGGTTGATGATTAGCATTTTTTCACTCTAGATATACTATTCTATAATACTATATTTAATCACTAATAAAGGGACCTTCATGAGGCGCCTGGGTGGCTCAGCTGGTTAAGCGTCCAACACTTGATTTCAGTTCGGGTCATGACCTCACAGTTCGTGAGTTCAAGTCCCACGCCCCACATCAGGCTGACAGCACTGACAGGGCAGAGCCTGCTTGGGATCCTCTCTCTCTCTCCCTCCTCCCACCTCTCTCTCTCTCAAAAACAAATAAACATTTAAAGAAAAAGGGACCTCCATAATTGCTATAAATGTACTGCTTATTTTTAAAACTTCGAATGCTTTGCTTTATTACCAGTATCTTCCCTCCCAGACTATTAAAAACACATTCAACTTAAATACTCTCAGTGGGGGAAAAAAAAACCCGCTCAGGAATATATAGTACTACATTTTACAGCTCACAAAATTTAAAAAGCAGGCAGTGGTAAAAACTAATGATAGTCCCCTACAACAAAAGAATTGGAACACAATGTTCTCAGTCTTCCCAAGAGCAAAATGATGGCTGTGTGTCTACAAGATAAACTGAGATTAACTAAATACGCATGGAGATTTAGACTGTGTGTCATGAGACAGGCATGGATCCAAAAATCCTATTGTAAACACAGGGGTCGAGTCTAAGGGCACTTTTTTTCTTTTTAATTTTTTTTTTTAACATTTATTTATTTTTGAGACAGAGAGAGAGAGAGCATGAACAGGGGAGGGTCAGAGGAAGAGGGAGACACAGAATCCGAAACAGGCTCCAGGCTCCGAGCTGTCAGCACAGAGCCCGTCGCGGGGCTCGAACCCACAGACCGCGAGATCATGACCCGAGCCGAAGACGGATGCTTAACCGACTGAGCCACCCAGGCGCCCCTAAGGGCACTTTTAAAAGTAGAATCTCTTCTTCCTGACACCTAAGTCACTCATTGATAGTTGGGTAGGTACTTAAAAAATTACATCAGGTCATTTAAACATCCAAGTACCCAGAGGTATTATGATGACTCAGGCTGGCTACGTCATCTCTGAGAGGAAAGAAAAAGAAAGAGGGGGGAAAAAGGCAGCATTTATCAAATATCACCTATGTACCATATGCTTTCATTTACTTATCTTCGTCTTCCCAACAGCCCCTGCTGTGAAAATGTTATTAATCCCAGCTTGACAGGTGGAGAAATCGAATCTTGATGAGGACAAGTAACTGGCCGAAGGTAGCACTGGAGTTCGTGCAGAGCTGAGATTGACACTCAAGTTTTCCTGACCCCAAATCCATGCCATTTCTACCAGAGGACTCTGACACGATAGAATCTTTTGAATTACCTGCTTTTCACATTTCACTTTGTTCTACTTTTTTTTATGTAAATAAAATAAAATACTCTGAACCTTCTCCCCCCAAACATCGCTTCTATTCAACTTCTCATTAGCAAAAGCATAACAAGCAATTTACACTTACATATATACCAAAATTTTAATTAATGGTACATTGTGCTATTAAAAAAAAATCCCATGTTACAAGATGTTTTCACGTGTCACCACATTTTTACTTCAGAATAGCAGAAAGGGGAATACGAAGGGAATGGAACCAGCATGCTGATCACTTTACGAGTGTGGGTTTCTATCTTCTTAATAACCATGCAAGTAGGAGTCATGATGTCTGTTCTACAGATGAGGAACTGAGGCTCAGAGTGAAATGATGAGTAGTGTCCATATTCAAATCCTCATTTGTCTCTCTTCAGTACCCTTTTCTCTTAAGTCCTATGACCATGCCTTTAAGCCAGGTTTAACCCAAAAGACATGCACAAAAGGAAAAAGAAAACCCACCGTATTTGAAAACGTTTTTGAATTTTAAAACTCACCTTAAAAGATGTACCCTCTCTCAAAACTTCTCTGATCCTCCCTCTTTGCCCTTCCTGTGTAGACGATTGTGTGCCATACACGTCTGCATGCTGTAGGGTCCACAAAAATAAATAGCACGTTGTTCCCGCCCTCGAAGAGCTTACAGTCTAGGAAGGCGGGGAAAGATTACAATTGAATTGACTCTAATATCTCAGAGCATGCAGTCAAATTATTGAGTGTATTAAAATATGAAATGAAAACTGAATATATAAATTGGAAATAATGCAGCTGACTAACTGATCCTGAAATGAGGAGGGATTTTATGAGCTTTAAGCAATGGCAAGAATGAGCAAAGAAAAAAAGCACAATAGCTCTGATGGTTTTCTTTTCATAATATAGATCATTTATATTCTTTTGTGAATTCCTTCTCCATAATCTTTGCAATTTTTTTTTTCTTTTGGAGTGTTCTTCATCCTACTGATTTGTAAGAGATCTTGTATTTTGAATGCACTCACACTTTGTATGCCATATTGCCTGGAAATATTTTTTCCAAGATGGCCTTTTGCTTTTGAATTTTGAGAATATGTTTTTAGTGGATTTTTTTTAGTGTTTTAAGAATTTTTTTAAGTTTATGTATTTATTTTGAGATAGAGTAAGTGCCAGCGGGGGAAGGGCAGAGAGAGAGAGAGAGAGAGAGGGAGAGAGAGAATCAGAAGTAGGCTCTGTGCACTGTCAGCACCGATCCCTGTGTGGGGCTCGATCTCATGACCCGTGAGATCATGACCTGAGCTGAAATTAGAGTCTGCAGCTTAACCAATGGAGTCATTCAGGCACCCTGATTCTTAGTGGATTGTTAAGGCTTATGTTATGCTTAATCTTTTTCATTATTCTTCTTTTGCCTTTATTTTATTTAGAAAGATCTCTCTAATCTTGACCTGAAACAATTATTTCCCACATTTTTCAATTATTTTTAGATTTTTTTTTTTTACATTTAACATTCTAATCAATCTGAAAGTTATTTTGGTATATGCTGGAAGGTAGCAATTCAAGTTAAATATTTTAAAGCAATTATTCACAGCTATTGCAAGAAATATAGTTTTCCATTGATTTGATTCTCCATCAGTACTGTATGTTCAATTCTTATATAGTTTCGTAGTTTTCTACTTTTTTCCACTGGCAACTTCTTCCTCCTTTCTTTTTTTTCCCCTCTTTCCCCTCTTCCCCCTTTTCCCTTCTCTTTCTCTAAGTTTTTCCTTTTAAGCGTCTCATACCACTGAAAGTTTTTGAGCTATCGAGGGATACAATTAGTCCCAATCTGTGAAAGATTCATGATGTGCTGGTGACAGGAGACACAGAAAACCAACAGCACCCTGGTATAGGGTGGAGGCAATGTAATAAAAGGAAGAAAAATGTGAGCTACTGTGGAAAGAAAAGCTGCTTGCTGGAGCAGTTATCTAGAGGTAGGATATAAGGGAAAAGGAACAGCCAAAACCCCCCCCACAGAGCTCTGATGCAGGTGGTAGTGTTAATAAGAAACAGAGAAACCTGGAAGAAGAAAACAGGAGAGAGGAACAGAGACAGAATAAGATTTGGTAAGGACTGATGACTGGCCCCACCTTAGAATCCTGAGTAAATTCTGACCTAACCTTGTGACTTAGAGATCGGTGCCATGTCAACAGGTAAAGTAGCATTTGAGGTGAAAAAAAAAAAAAAAAAAAGCTATGCCCATGACCTAACTGAACGACCATTAAATTAGTAACAAAATAAATATTTCACACAAAGAAAATCTGTGTCATTCTACTTCCCGGCCAGAAAGGGAAAAGATACAAAGAAACAAAGCACAGTTTACAGAGCATGATATTACAGATATTAGCCTTCATCTTTCCTTCTTTGTATGAAATACAAAACACTACAAAATAAATAAACAAAAATATAGCATCCTGTTTTGAAAACCACTGAGATTTTGGAAACTAGTTACTTCTCTTATTTACTGATTACCTACAGTCTCTATCCAAATTATTTCTCTTGAAAGGTTATTGGAGCTTCTGACTCCCTATGGAGAAGGGGCATCTGGAGCATTCTTTAGGCTTCCAGACAATTCGCATCCACCAGTGTTTCTACTTCCCAAGTCTCTTACATGCCACAGAACCCAACACTCTTCAGTGATGCCTCTCCTTCATTTAGCTGCAAAGCAAGAGGAAGGATCAAGTGGGATCAGGGGACAACTGAGAGGGATAAAGCTTGACTAACTGAGGCTTTGGATGAAACTGTTATCTCCATTTGGTGTACCAGATGTTAACATTCCATGCTCATTCAAAGGGAATTCTGTGATTGGTCTGACAAAGGTTTTGAGGAATGTAATTCATTATATGGGGACTTTGTCATGGTTCAGTAACTACTAAACTCTCTTCATTGTGTAATCCTGGGTACATCTATGAAATGGTCCCTGATTTATTACAGTAACATTGTTTTGCATTGAAAAGGGAATTCTTCATTTACACCAGTCCATGGTTGAAAGTATGAGCCTTTAATTTTTTTTTCCTTTCTTCGTCTCCATCCTTTGACAAATTTCTTTACTCTGGTATGACATCCTTTCTCCCCTTCCTCCTTATCTATAATCCTCAGTCATCCTTATCATACTTTTTAAAATTTCTATTGGTTTTTCTCTTCTTATCTACTTACTACCTGATTCCTCCTCTGACTTCCCCCAGGAGACTATGACAAATAATGAAAAAATAATAAAGAAAAACTATAGCCAGGAGGCCTAGGCCCTGGTGCCGGCTGTTTTCCTAATTAACCATGTGACCTTGATCGAATGCTTTCACTTTTCTGGGGCTATTAATTGAGGTGATGAGACTTGGCCTTTTCCATCTCTAAACCTCTGTTATTCCGATTCAAACAATATTACGATATTATCAAGTCAACAAATGTGCTCTAACTTTTCTTCACTTGCAGTGAATCAACAAAATAATGAGACCTGCCATGTTTAATGTAATCATTAGCAGCATGTGTCTATAGAAGTTTCAATTTAAGGTAATGAAAATGAAATAACTTTAAAAAGTCAATTCTTCAGATGCACTAATAGCATTTCAAGTGCTCAAAAGCTACATGTGGCTAGTGATTACCATGTTGGACGGCTCAGATATTATAAAACATTTATACCTTTGTAGAAAGTTCTAGTGGACAGCACTGAATTAGAACAACCTAGTATGTATGAGAGACCATTGAAAAATACACAGACACAGAAATTATAATCATTGCCTTCAAGAAGCTTGCAATTGGGAGGGGAAAAAAAATACAGACTTCCAGTGTTTAAAAGACAAAAAAACTATTCATAGCTGCATTAAAGAGGATGTCAAAATGTAATATATGGCCTGGTTTCCTATGAGTCCTTCCTTATTTTCAGTTTCACATCTGTAAAAGAAGAGCCTATAACTAGAATATCTGTACATTCCCCTTGGGTTTTCACTAAGATTCTAGAATTCTGCTAGATTTCTAAGTGTATGTGATCACCTTTAGTCTAAGAAGTCCATAAGGAAATGGTATGACTTAAAATGAGCCTCGAAAGATATTTGAGGTTGGAATAAACAGAGAAATAAGGGGAAGGTGTATGTGGAGGATGGTGAATTAAAGACAAGCTATACCAAAATACACCAACTCAACCAAGAAGGTCCCCTTACACTGGTGGTTTTATGGAAGATGTAGTGACCGTAAGTCAGGAATGGGGCTTTCTGCTTAGGTTGGGAACTTTAAAGTTAAACTAAAATTCCATTCAACTCTAAGTATCTTAAATTATGATGGTATGAATGGAGTTGATGGATACAGTGAGTTTTGAGGGCATATGAAAACAAAGGGGACAGAAATTATTTGCTAGTTTATGGCATCCAAATCAATAAAAGGTTAGATTGTATCCCCCTTTCCCAGTTGGGGTGGGGTGTAGGGAACCAAGGAGAAATGCAACTGGAACACTCAAGGATGAGAAATGTAAGAGGATCGTTAACATCTCTCTACCCCGTTGAGGAATATTGTATAAAAATAAAAAATACAGTGATTTGGCTATCTGGAGTTCTTGCAACTTCATCACATAAGCTTAAACTTCTTCTTAGACTAGATTGGTTCAGAATCTCCTGAAGAAAGGTCTCTGTGGCCTCAAGGATGAAAACATGATTAAGTCATTCCAGAGAGCAAAATAATGTACTTTCCCAAGAACAAGGAATGTGTCCCTGCCTAGTTAGAAGGATGTTCTTTCAACATGTCTACCTTCCTGGTGGGAATGAGTTTCAGAAGTCTGTAATCTCATCAAAGGAAGCCAAGTGGCAGAGACTCTCTCCACGGGGGAAGCTAATCAGCAAATCTTCCTTTCTTTTCTTCCAGGCCCTATTCATTGTTTTCCTGGGGACTAGTTTCCAAGCTATTGAAGTTTTCCTTGATCCCTCTCAACCTTCAATCAGATTTGAGGAAGTGATGATTTCCCCCTTGATTCTTTCTTTATGCTCACCCTTTTGAATTAAAGAGTTCAGTCAGGTCTTCACACAATACTTGGTCAGCTTAGCATTTGACACTTTGTGGTCTTAGACACTGGCCTAAAATGAGTTTGGATGCAGAGGTTCCCAAAATGGTTACCTTCATTAACCAAATCTCCCACAGGTCTGGGCAAACAGTTCTGGATATAAGGTAGTCTGGTGCCTTCAGGATGTATCAGGAATCTTCAAGACTGAGAACCACGTAGAGTAGATTTTACCCCAGTGAAATGATTCAAAGCTGAATCTCTACAGTTGAAAAAAAAGGGGGGCAAAATTTAGCAACTTTATTAGAAAAGAAACTGAATCTGTAGACTTTAATTCCACAAATTCACAGGGAACCCCTTTTTTTCTTATACAACAAAATGTGCAAATCCTCATTTCTTTTTTCTTACCTTTCCTTTGCCTACTAACCAGAGTGATATAGGAATAGTTTTCTTTATAGAAAATGGGAGAGCAATGGCTTCTAGCTAAACACAGGATACTTAGTAGATGAGTCATAGTCTTGCTAACCCACCCCAGTGATTACTAGGCTTTGTTTCCCCATTAACACACATGTTGGAGAACCAGACTGAATGTCATCTTAGGAGTCCTGAGATGAGTTGCTGGAGCATGGGTGAAGGAAAAGAAGAATACTGAAACATACTCTTTTAAGTTAAAAGGTTCAGCTTTTTAAATATTACTTTGATAAACTAGTACTTGCATGATAGCCATTTTGGTAACAACTTCTGGTCAACAGTTGGCCAGCCACCTCGTTGACCACCTTCCTCTAGTCTGTGAGGAAGTGGATGTCTGTGAGAATGGTGGTGCACATTCTGTTCCCCGCTACCAACAAAATGTGGAACTGTATTGTTCCTGACACATATTTTCCTGCTACCTGCTATAATATCAGTTATATTACGACACAGTTAGCCAAGACAGACGAGACATTGTGTTGGCTTCAAAGGTCTTCTTATTTTGCTTTTCCAACTCCCACTTAGGAGATGTAGTAGCTGAAACCTGAGAAGGAGAAATGCTTCTAAGTTGGTAGGAAGCCTACAGGGACCGCCTACTTAATTATCATCTTTATGACCAGCGCTGAGAGACTGTAACACTACCCCAGTCACACAATAAATGTTAGCAGTAGCCATATAAAAAAGTTTCCTTTCCTTCTTCTTGTGGATTCCCTAGCGCCACAAAGGCACCCTTTTTTGTATACATTTTCTAAACAATGTGCTTAAGACAAATTTAAATACTTTTATTTACAAGCACCAGAAAGCAGCTGCTCAGCTTCAAATTATAGATCTTGGAGGGTGCCAGGGAAATAAACACAGAACCACGTAATGATTCTCATAAACAGTTGAATTTATCTCTTGGCAACTTTTCACAACACCTTCAGCAAACAGGGCACCCATGCGTGAAAGAGAAATAATCAGGCACATGCCCTTAAGTGACAGGCTGTAGCTTATAATAAGAAAGGCTGCCTTTTTATTCTTCCCCCCCTCCCTATTACCCATCAAACCCCCACTCCCAATGCCATCTGAGAAATCCATCAGTATACAAATTCAAACAAATCTCACTCCCCCTGGAAACTCTGTTTCCACACCTCATGATCAAGTTTGCCTCCTGACAAATCTTCTGAAGATTCACTTCAAATGTATAAGGGGCTTGGGGGGGGGCAATAACACCATGTCATTTTCTTTCTTATTCAAATGAAAGATGGGGCCTTCTAAGAGTCTTTCCTGGCTTGTCTGGGGGTAGTCGATACTACCTTTTGGATTTGAAAATGTCTTGAAGCTTGTACATGTCAGTAGACATTACGTATGGGGTCTCTTATAAAGAATCAGTAGTTAGGCTAGCACTCTCTGAGCTCCAGATGGTGGCCTCCCTTCCTAGAGAACACCCAGTTTCAGGCTGGACAAGTAGCTGACCAATCCTACAGTTTCTGAGTTTAATATGCTACCCCAGCCGGTTAACTGTCTGACTCTTAGTTTCAGCTCAGGTCATGATTTCACGGTTTCAAGCCCCATGTAGGCTGTCAGCGCAGAGCCTGCTTGGGATTCTCTCTCTCCCTCTCTCTGCCTCTCCCCCACTAATGCTGTCTCTGTCTCTCTCTCAAATAAATAAACAAATAAATAAACTTAAAAACAATTAATATGCTACCTCAAATATGACTGCAGGAGTTCATGACATGCCACCTCAAAACACGCTGCTTTAATACGTGGATTATTTTGAGCTGCAGGCACTTTTAATAAACAGCAAATGCAGGGAGGAACTGTTCTTGAATTTCCTCATCTGCCTCAAGGCAGATACTCCAAAGGAAATCAGCTGTCACAAAACGCCTCCCCAGGAGTCTTATCAACCAGGAAAGATAGACCTTTGTCACAGGAGAGGAGATTGGAAGTTGACAACACACCCAGACAAACTTTGCTATAATTCTCTCATTCCTTCTCCTAAGGGCTCATTCATCTTTCCTAAAAATCGTAACTCTCCCTTCGGATGCCCATAACACTCCCCCTTTTTCCCTATTAACATGCTATTGAAGCCTGAATTCTAAGCCACCTCAGAGAGTGACTCTTTTTTCCCTGTGTATCTCCCATGTATGCATGAGGTATATATACTAAAAAACTTCTGTTTTTCTCTTGTTAACCTGTCTTTTATTACAGGGTTGTCAGCTAAGAACTCAAAAGGGTAGAAAGAAAATTCTTTTTCCTCTGCTATAGTTGACACACAATTTAGTTTCATTTAGGTATGCTTATTTTAAGATGACAGCTACACAAGCTAATAGAAATGTCTATTAGGGCATTGAGGAGACCCAGAAGAGAAATCAATAAGACATCTTTGGGATACATCCTGGATGAAGCTAAAATTTTAAGATGTTACTTATTTTTACCAGGCAACATTTACTGGCAATAAAGAAAGCTGAAACAGAGACTTGGAGAAGGTCTGAAGTTATGGAAATGTTGGGGCACCAGGGTGGCTCAGTCAGTTAAGCATCTGACTCTTTGTTTTGGCTCAGGTCATGATCTCACAGTTCATGGGTTCAAGCCCTGGATCAGGATCTGTGCTGACAGTGTGGAGCCTGCTCATAATTCTCTCTCTCTCTCTCTCTCTCTCTCTCTCTCTCTCTCTCTCTCCTCTCTGTCCCCCACCCCCCAAAATAAATGAACAAACAAACTTTAAAGTTAGGGAAATGTTAAGAAAGGAAAATATCATTTCTTGAGTGCTTACCATCTGCTATACAAACATGCCCATTCTAGTTCAGTTGTTATCAAACAGGGATGATTCTGTTCCCCAACCCAGGAGACATTTGTTAGTGTCTGGACACATTTTTGTTGCAACTAAGCTAGTGATCCTGGAATCTGGGAAGAGGCCAGGGGTGCTGCTACCCATCCTGCAATGCACAGGATATCCCTCAACAACGAAAATTATCTGGCCCAAAATGTCAATAGTGCTAAGGTTGAGAAATCTTGCCTCTGGCTGCAGGAAAAAAAATAGCGAGAGAAATATTCATTTGGCATTTTGAGGACAAGTTGTCACAAGAAGGAAGAACCTTTTGGGGAGAATGGCTTCAGGTTAAGCAAGCAACATTTTCTATTAAAGAGTTGCATTTCCTGTTACAGAATATAACAAGGACCATCCCTAAGAAGTTATAAAGGAAAATAAAAAGTGTCCAACAATTTTCATAGAAAGAACTAAAGTTTAGCGGGTTTGGTGGGATGGCAGGTAACAGAGAACAAGAGTGAAAGCAATAAAAAATGGCTGGAGGTTAACAATTGAGGTCCATGGTGTTCTTCTCTCTAATTCAACCACTACTTAGTAACTTTGCAGCAGACAAGACATATTCCAACTAATGGGTTTATTAGGGGTAGAATTGTGTTCCCACCACCAAATTCATATGTCAGAATTCTAATCCTCCAGTTGCCCAGAATTTGCCCTTGTTTGGAGAATGGAGTTTGTACAGAGGTAGTCTGCAAGTTAAAATGAGGTCATTAGAATGGGCCCTAATCCAAGATGCCTGGTGTCCCCTTAATAAGAGGAAACTTGCACACAGAGATATTCACAGAGGACGGACAGTATAAAGAGACACAAAGAGAAGACAGCCATCTACAAGCCAATAAGAAAGGCCTGGAACAGATCCCTCCTTCAGAGCCCTTAGAAGGAACAAATCCTGCCAAAATCTTGATTTCAGACTTCTAGGTTTCAAAACTGTGAGACAATAAATCTCTCCTGTTTAAGCCACCAGTTCGTGGTACTTGGTTATAACAGCCGTAGCAAACTAGCAAACTCATAAAGATCTATAGAGCACAGTAGCTTTTGACTCTAATGATAAACCTCTTTGACGGAACACCTGAAGGTAACTGGTTTCCTTCGTGCTGGACTTGGATAAAGACAAGAAGACTGCATGTTAAGCAGAGACAAGCAAGGGCACTATCTGCTGTGTCCATTGTTCTGTGAAGATTGTGGGAAACTGTATGAAATTACTAAGTCACTGTTTTACATGTGTTCCCATAGTCAGGAATTTAGCAGTTTGGTAAAAGCAGAGTCTGAGCATCCCGATTTAAATCCTGACTCTACAAGTGAGTTTAAAAATACTGGTGAACTTCCCTGAGTTTCAGCAATTCCTGTATCATAGAAATAGTAGCTATGAAGTCCTTGTCTTAGTTCTTGGCACAGAAAGCTTACTACAAAACGTAGGTATGATTATTATATTTTTAAAAGCCCAGTACAGTGTATGGGAGTATGTGGTATGAGCCTAACAAATGCACATTTGTCCTAATTAATTTAATTTAAATCTTTTTTAACATGTATTTATTTTTGAGACACAGAAAGCAAATGGGGGAGGGACAGAGACAGAGGGAGACACAGAATCAAAATCAGGCTCCAGGCTCTGAGTTGTCAGCATGGAGCCCGATACGGAGCTTGAACCCAAGAATTGTGAGATCGTGACGTGAGTCGAAGTCAGATGCTTAACTGACTGAGCTAGCCAGGTGCCCCTAATTAATTTTATTTTTGAAATTTATTGAGTACTTTGGTAAGACCTGTGTTAGCACCTTCACATGTCTCCATTATCTCATGTAGTCACTATAATGCTATGAGATGGAGCCCCTGATTATTAGTTATGTTACTAGCTACATGATCCCTAAAATACATATGGAAAAACTGAGGCTTAGAAAGGTGAGTCATTTAGCCAAGCTCACTTAGCTAGTAAGTGGCTGAACCAGGCCAGGAACCCAGACCTACTTGTCCCTCTTCCTAATCAAAGAAATTGCTTCCTTATCAAGGAAACAAAAGGGGAGAATAATTCTGCAACTGTACTTGGAACCATAACAAGTGTAAGTTATCAAGAACTATGGTGTTTATCTGAGCAAATATGATATTTGACATGGGCTTGCCAAGCCCTACCTCTTTCATGCTGAGATCTAAAGAAGGTGATCTGGTATTTAAGCTTGGGGAGAAAAACTTACAATTAGTTTTAGTAAAACATGGGAATTGTGCCTCATGACATTTCCCAAACAACCAGACTAGTCACTTGGTGGGTTGAAGAGGGGTGGGGGGTAAGCATTGTGAGCTGAGGGAGAAAGGTCTCCTCCCGCCACCCCCTCACCTTCTGGTGCAAGGGCACAGCTGGTGTGTTGGCCTGTGTTCCAGGCAATATGCTTTTCCTGACCTTAGGTTTTGGTCCATATGGCATTACCTCCCCAAATAGAAAAGGAAAGCTGTTTTGTTTTATTGAAAATTTGGTTCATATATACATAGTGTTGACAAAGGCATTATATGAGTAAGAACCATTTGTTAACTTGTAACTTAGCAAGATGCCCCTTTGGAGAAGGGAGAGGGCTTCAAGGAGCCAAGAAAGCGCCTGCTTGCTGTTTGTTCAATACTAATCCCCAAAAATCCACTGCCTGAAACCAGACAAAAGACAAATTACATGGCTGTTGAGGAGTTTATTTTTCCAGATGGCCAACCTGAAGCTATAGTTCACTTACAAATGAAGTCTCCTAATACAGAGAAATCCAGCCCCATCATGAGCTTAATAAAAAGCACAAAGTGTGCTTCTCAAACAAATTATTTGGAAATGTGGAAGGTGTTGGACAGAGTATATAAAACCAAGCCCTTGCCACATATTGAGTTTCATCTTTTATGTTTGGTCAGTTGGTAAGAAAACAAAGCTGTGAAAACTACTTTCCAATCGTCCCAGTGACTCCTGTTTATATTGGTCCAATTCTTCACAGACAGTCACTTGCCTTACTACCACACTAAGGTCAAGCTGTTTCTGTTTCTGGGTTTCCAGTGAGCTGATGTTCCATCCTTAATATTTCTCTATGGCAAGGAAATATCTATACCTATATAGATATACAGTACTTGGACATATAAGTAAAGTAGGAGAGCTATGTATTTATACATATATATCTCCCAGATGTATATGTGTGTGTATAGAGTTATATAGAAGATGTGTGTATGTATACACACACACACACACACACACACACACACACACCTTTCTCCTAGAGAAAGAAAAGAAAGAAAGAAAGAAAGAAAGAAAGAAAGAAAGAAAGAAAGAGGAAGAAGAAAGAAAGAAAGAAAGAAAGAAAGAAAGAAAGAGAAAGAAAGAAAGAAAGAAAGAAAGAAAGAAAGAAAGAAAGAAAGAAAGATGCTGGGTTTTGATTGCATGGGAGCAAATAGCAGAGAGTAAGCTGGAATAATGAAAGAAAAATCCATCATTCATCAAGTTTAGTTAATACAATAATTGTTTCCGTCAACTCAATTTTTCAAATCCGAGCTATATGGAGCAGGAGAGAGAAGAGGGATGGTGGAAAATGGTTAGGAATGAAAAGTCCAGTTGTCTTCATGATAATAAGATAGATAGTGATAGCGCTAGCCTTCATTTAATTAAATAAATGTGTATCGTATATCGGGGAGTGGGCTAAGCAGTTTGCATATATTTGTGCCATTGAACCTCACTGCAACACTATGGTATTGTAATTTCAATTTCATAGATGAAGAAACAGGTTTAGACGGTTGTTATTCTGCTAGTAACTGGTGGTGGAATCAGGATTCAAAATCTATCAGTCCTACTCCAGGGATCTTTTGCTTAACTACTATGCTCTCATTTGCTTACCCATTCATGTATTCAACAAACATTTACTGAATACCTGCTCTGTGCCACACATTATCTAAATATTGGGCATTCAGAAAAAGACACACCTCATTCACTGAGTTTTCCATCTACTGGGGGAGACAGTCATAAAAACATAAGTGCAATGTGGTAAGGTATGTTCTAGAAAGTTGTTGTGGAAGGGTGCCAAAGGCTCAAAATTAAGTGACCCCGCTGACCCTTTGGAAGGGGAGGTGAAGAAAGCTCAGAGGCAAAAAATTAACCCCCAGAATACTTATCTTTCCTCTGCCTCAAAATCAAGAGAGATGTTCTCAATAGGATTTGTCTGCAAAAATAAATAAATAAATAAATAAATAAATAAATAAATAAATGAATGAATAATACTGATTTTCTCATTGGGTCTTCCCTAAGACTCCATTTTTAAACCCCATAAAATAGCCCCATTTAGAGGTAGGAAAATCAATCTATCTACAAAATTTGTCTTGTCTCTGTTCCAAATCCACAAACTCTCTTTAACTTGTAGGCCCTCATCCTCTATTTTTTAATACTTTCCTAAAGGATGTTCTGTTCTTCATCTTAGTCCCCGTGAAGCTTAGCCTCCACTCTGCTATCAAGGTGAATTTGCTAATATGAGAAACTGACCATCCCACGTCCCTGCTAAATATCCTCCAGGGGTTCCATGTGACCATTACTAGAGTGTACAATTTGGCTTTCCGACTTCAGCTCTCTCCATGTTTCACCTTCAGGCAGTTGATACAGCCCATTAAACCTTGTAACGTAGGAGAGTTTATCCTCATTTGCAAATGGGGGAATAGAGGATCAGAGCAACTGAGTGACTCACTCAAGTTCATGCCAATAGAGAGCAGAATGGCAGCCAATACTTACTGTCTTCCCCACTAGACTGTGAGCATTTGAAGACAAAAAAACCCCTGCATTTTTTCATCTGCGTTTTACTGCTGGCACAATGCCAGACACTGAGTAGATGAATGAATGAATAAATGGCCCCGTGTTTCCAGTTCCACTACATATAAAATTTGGTTTTCAATTCCACTTTCCTTGCATCATATTCTCAGGCTGGCTGCATTTCATTGACTTCCTCAAATGCCTATTACAAAATAAAACCAGCTTTGAGTTCCTTCCCTCCCCAGGTTCCACGTGGGAATTCCAATTCACTTAGCCTCCTCTCACCCACAGGTAGAAAGCCAAAGTATAAAATGATCATTCCAGGGCGTTTGTCATTTACTATTTGCAAAGTGTTGTCAAAATCTCTCAGATGTCGATATTGTGTGGGGCCAGACTGCCTCAATCCATGACCCAGCTCTGTCATTAAGTTGTATGACTTTTGTGCATACATGGCTAAATGTGCAGATTCTTAGCTGGAATGTATGGATGAATTGGAAAAGGGAGATGTTGCAACTCTCCTGGTTAAATATAGTGTGGTGACCACCTTAAAAGGTTCTTAGAAGAATAGATGAGTTAATGTATGTAGAATGCTCAGAACAGAAACTGGCACAGAGTAAGCATTCTGTGTTTGCTGTTACTAATATGATTTCGTTTTACCCTTATGCCAGTGCTGCACTAGATGGTGTAAATATTATATTTCAATTTTACTGACAGGGACACAAATGAAAGATTAATCATGTTCCAAAGGTCATTGAATTCTAATAACCAGAAACCCATTTCCATAAGGCTTTTGACCATGTGGTACACAGGAATAATAAGGGTACATGAGACAATGAAAGTATCTCTCTCTTGTTGGCAAGGTGAAGACGCCTCAAATGGGAATACCCCAGTAGGGTCCACAATTAAGTCCTTATCCCGGAGTTTTGCCTATAGCATTTCTGTTCATTGGACCTCAGGCCCTGAGGATGAAGCGAATAAAAGAGTTTTGGGGAGGGGTGCCTGGGTGGTTCAGTCGGTTGGGCGTCCGACTTCAGCTCAGGTCATGATCTCGCAGTTCATGAGTTTGAGCCCCATGTCAGGCTCTGTGCTGACAGCTCAGAGCCGGGAGCCTGCTTTGGATTCTGTGTCTCCCTCTCTCTCTGCTCCTCCTCTGCTCATGCTCTGTCTCTGTCTCTCAAGGATGAATAAACGCTAAAAAAAAAAAAAAAGAGATTTTGGGAAAATAATTTATTTTATAAGTGGTTGTTGTTAATCACAAAACAAATTATGAGTAGATAGGCCAAGGTCAGTATATATCAGTCCCCCTTTTTGCTACTATTTACTAGCACTTTATACACATTGGCTTATTTAATACTATTTTACAGATGAGAAAACTGAGACTATGGCTTCATATGAGTGGGAACAGGATTCAAACTGAAGGCTATGAGACTTGCAAGTCTGTTTCCTAACCAGTTTTCTACCAAATATATAATCATCAAAACAGTTCAAAGCTCATGTTTGAGTACAGAGAATTGAAAAGCATTGTATTTATACCTCTTCCTTTCAATGTAAAGATTCTATAAAGTGACTGACCACTTCTCCTGTCCTGTTTGATCTACCTGCTCATACTCATGCTTCAATAGATTTTTTCAGTGCCTAATACAAGGCTATAAGCTTATGCTAACTCTCAAGCTAATAAGAATGCTCCTTGCATTCTAATCGGAATGTCATTTGAAAGGAACAATACGATCCAATGTGATTTCTGCCATTACACCATCAAAGACATTGTCTCCGTTGATGAGAGAAACTGCCAACATAAACTGAATGATAGATGTGGTCAAAATTATGGAGGACTGAAATGGTTTTTTCACTCATTAATATATCCTGAAAATCAATTTTTTTTTCAGGAATAATTATGGAGATAGAGGAGATTTCCTAATGATTGAAGGCCTTTCAGAGGCTAGAGACATACAAAGGACCATCCACCCCAGTTGCTCAGCTTTCTTTCAGAAATAAATGCTCACGTCCAGCGTCATGTTGCACTGATAGATTATTCTTAGGGGATAAGGAAGATGGAAGTCCCAACAAAGAACACGAAGAGTCTTTTGAACTGGTAGGCAAAAATGCAATATATGTCCAGAAAAATCAATGTTTGGTACTGCAAGCTAACCTTCATTAGCAGAGACTCATCGCTTCCGAGTTGGAAGGTGCCTCTGAAGACAACTTATCAAATCTTTACCTCTTTCCTCCTAGCCACTCTATTTACCACAAATAAACCATGAATCTGTCTTCTGTACAATATTCTTTACATGAGGTTTTCCACCCTCTGCGGTCCCGCTGCAGTAATGTTTGATACTTGAAGGCAATCGGTGAGTAAGAACTGGTATTTCATCTTGGGACTTTTGAGTAAGAAACAGGCTAAAATGTACCCGAGGAGATTCTACTGGCAGCAGTGCTCATACATTTAATAGACAGACAAAGGGTCTCTCAAATCAACACTGTGCCTTTTCTTTTCTCTGTTTCTTATCTTCCTATCCTAACTCTACCTATTAATTATGGCTCTCTCTTAACCACCAAGAAGCTTTTATTTTTTTTTAATTTTTTTAATGTTTATTTATTTTTGAGAGAGAAAGAGACAGAGTGTGAGAAGGGGAGGGGCAGAGAGAGAGAGGGAGACACAGAATCCGAAGCAGGCTCCAGGCTCTGAGTTGTCAGTATAGAGCCCAACATGGGGTTCAAACCCATGAACCGCAAGATCATGACCTGAGCTGAAGTCAGACACTTAATGGACTTAGCCACCCAGAAGCCCCCTGCCAAGAAACTTTTAATGATTATCCCAAACCTACTATATGTCCTTTCCGAATTCCTACATTCAAATTCCAATGTTCCACAAAAATATAGTATATTCCTCAGGTTAAAAAATTGTTTGCACTATGTCTATTGATGTCTTATCTTTTTCTTTTATTCTGCCCTGGTAACTCTCAGTATGTGAGTAGCCTCATGCAGGGAAAAGAGAGAGTCTTCAATAAATGCTTAAAGTTGGAAGTTGTGATTTGATGGAGAAAGAGAGATTCAATAACTTAACCTAAAAATCTTCATAGAGCTCAAAATTCTCACACATTGGGGAGCCTGGATGGCTCAGTCAGTTAAGTGCTTGACTCTTGATTTTTGGCTCTGGTCATGATCTCACGGTCATGAGAACACACTGAGGGTTGCTGGGGGGGGGGGGGGGAGTTCGGTGGGGGGTGGGCTAAATGGATGATGGGCATTGAGGATGGCATTTGTGAATCACTGAATTCTACTCCTGAAACTAATATTGAACTGTATGTTGACTAATTAAAATTTAAATTAAAAAAATTTACAAACCTCAAAACTATTAAATTAAATTTAAAAAACTAAATAAAATAAATAAAAGATCCTGTCTCCCTTCCCCCATTCGCTTGCTTTCTCCTTCTCTCTCTCTCAAATAATAATAATAATAATAATCCCAATCCATTAACCATTTCTTTGGCATGTCTCGTTAAAACTATTTAAAACCAAACATTTTCATGTGAAGTAGAGAATCACATATTATGCTCAGTCATTAAGTCATCAGTAGGGGTGAATTTGTAGACTCACTACTCACTGATCAACAAAGCCCTAGGTAACTGAAACTCAGAAGTAACAATTACAACAGTTAAAAGCTAATAAAATGCATTTGAGTGTGTTCCAGGAACAATCTGGTTGCTTCACACGCATTAACTCATTTAATCTTTACCACAACGCTATGAGATGAGTTCAGTAATTAAACATTTTATAGTAAACTAAGGCACACGGACACTAAATAACTCGGACATATTATACAGCTTGTAGATAAGGGGGCCAGAATTTGGTTGCAGATAGTCTGATCTTAAAACCCATGCTTTTATCTACTACTTTTTACTGCTAATTAAGTTTGGAGAAAAAAAAGAGGTATCAAAGTCCTGGACTCTTGAGTTTTTCACCAAGAAGGAAAGATTTGAGTAATACCATGAGTGGTTAGAAGGCAGCATAAAATCCTTATGTGGATAGCCAGCAAGGCCTGCCGTTTGCTTTATAACTGGTACTGAACAGTTCTGATTGGTTTCATTCACCCATCCATCCAACAAATACTTACTGAGCATTCATCATGTCCCAGGTGCTGTGCTAGATAATAGGACATAAAAATGAATAAAACCTGGTTCTTTGTCTCAAGGAATTCATTCTTACAGTGTAGCAAACATTAAAAAATTAAAGCTTAATATAAAAGAAATGCACTAAAGCCAGATCGGTCGATTGGTTCTTCTGTGTGAGGGGATCAGGAAGAGAATCTACATGGAGGTAATGTTTACAAGTATTTTGAAGGATGAGTCCAAATTCTCTAAATGAAGGAGAGAAAAGTCAAGGCAACAATAATAAAAGGCAAATCTGAGGCCTAAAAAGAAGACATTACAAAGTATCTTCAGAAAAATACAAAATAAGTAAGGTCCATAGAAGAGAATGGTGGTTGACCACAAGAAGGCAGGCTCAGCCCCAATTCAGGAGCTTGGTGTCCAATCAGATTTGGACCTGATTCTCTGTGCAGTGGAGAGTCATCAAGGTTGATAATCAAGGAAATGAATTTTGTGTTTCAGAAAGGCTATTCTAGAAGCAGTGTTGACTATAGGAGGAAACAAATAGAGCTGGGAGAGGGAGCCTAGTGAAACAGCCATGGCATTGGGACAAGACACTGAATGAGGTCAGGGAAAGTGGGAGCAGAAAAGGCCAGGAGCTGATATGACAAACTTTTGAATTAAAATTAAAATTGGATGGCAAACCAGGAGCGGCTTAGGGATAGGAAGCAGCCCGATTAGATTTCTAGAATTTATGACCAGGTTGAATGATAATGATGAACATTGACCCATGAAACACAGTTTGAGCAAGCCAGGAAAAGGAAAATGAATCATAATTATACCCATTTATTATGATAGCTTTTTCTGTTATTCCAGATATAGATTCAAACTGCTCTATTTTTTTAAAGAAAACAAACTATTTATTTAATTTTAGGTCTCCTAAATACGGCAATGTCAAGATAATGTATTTTTATGTTTTAAAAATGATAATAATCTATTTGATATTTAATGCTGCATAATTTTTTCATTTAAGAATTTATTTTTTCCAGCTTTATTGAGGTATTCTTGACAAATAAAAATTGTATATATTTCAGGTGTACAATGTTAAGTTTTGCTATTTGTAAACACTGTGAAATGATTATAACAATCAAGCTAATTAACATGTTCATCACTTCACTTAGGTTTTTCTTTTGTGTATGGCAAGAACATCTAAGATCAACCCTCTTAGGGGAACACTACCAAACTCATTTTACAAGGCCATCATTACCCTGATACCAAAGTTAGATAAAGATACTACAAGAAAAGAAAACTACAGGCCAATATCCCTGATGAATATAGGTGCAAAAGTTCTCAACAAAATACTAGCAAATTGAATTCAGTAACACATTAAAAGATCACACCCTATGTTCAAGTGAGTTTCACCTTTGGGATTTAATTCACTCACAAATCAATAAATATGACACATCACATTATTGGAATGAAAGATAAAAACCAACTGATCATCTCAATATATGCAGAAAAAGCATTCAACAAAATACAGCATCTTTTCATGATAAAAACTCTCAACAGGGTATGGAGGGAACACACCTTATCAGGGGGAAAGCTCCTTAACATTGATCTTGGTGATAATTTCTTTGGATATGACACCAAAAGCACAAAAGACAACAAAAGCAAAAATACACAAGTGGGATTGCTTTGAACGAAAAAGCTTCTGCACAGTAAACAAACAAATAAAACCAACAACAACAACAAAAAAAAAAACAATCAACCAAATGAAAAGGCAACCTGAGGCAATCCTAATGAATGGGGAAAAATATATGCAAATCCTATACCTGATAAGGGGCTAATATACAAAATACATAAGGAATTCATGCAATTCAATATATAACTTCTTAAAATTGAAATGCAGGTCATTGACCATAAGAAGTATGTTGACTAATTTAATAACAGTGTGCCATGTGATTACAGCTATGTAGCCTTCTAGAAACACCAGGTTGTTCAGAGTAGGATCCAACTATAGCATAAATGAACTGTATCTAAGAGACTGGGCCAATTCTATCTTCCCAGGTATTTATGCGTACTTGCATAAATTATGCATACTAGGACAACTATTGAAATCTTACCCAACTGTCTTCAAACAAACCAGTGATACAAACTTTCAGCTATCTACTTACAAAAATTGTTTTGGCAGGGGCGCCTGGGTGGCTCAATCAGTTAAGCGTTTGACTCTCGGTTTCAGCTCAGGTCATGACCTCACAGTTCCCGAGTTTGAGACCTGCGTGGGGCTCTGTGCTGACAATGTGGAGCCTGCTTGGGATTCTCTGTCTCCCTCTCCCCCTTTGCGCGTCCCCCACTCGCTCTCTATCTCTCTCAAGGAAATAAATAAACTTAAAAAAATTGTTCTGACAACTTTAATCATACACACACACGCACACACACATACACACATTTAAAACAACTCACTGAAGGGAAAGTCTTTTCTTAAAGTTTTAAAATTTTGTGCTATTTATTGTAGTGGTTACATTAATGTTCTATGCCCATTATTCCTAGTGTTTACTTAATGTTAAGATGCCCAATCTTTGCCATCAGTGGTAGAAACAAACTGAATATCACAGTCATGCCAATAGAGAAACAACCTCTTTTGGGGGGGGGGGGGAGTTTCTACATTTCCAGTCCAAGAGCTATAACATTTATGAGAACATTATTTATATCTTTAACCAATTATACTCAACAGAGTTGGCCCAGGGATCCATGAAATCACCAACTATCATACCATTCTCTATGAAGCTTAAAAATACATTGTCTCACAATGAAACTTTGGAACTTTACTTTCAAGAATTTGGAAACTTGCCTATTTCTATCAGACAACTATGATGGAATAAGTAAATGACTGAAGAAGAACAAAAGGAAGAATGAAAGGGTAAGCTTCACTGCAAACAGTAAAAATAATCCTAAGAAGCAAGCTTAAGCAAATGATTATGGTTCTTTTGTCTTGTTTCTAAAGATGTAACACTTTTGGAATCTTCCTGGGATTTTCCATCTTCTCTTCTCTCACAAAACAAAAACAGATGCAAACAAACCACCTACAATCTATGCTTTAATTTTGAGGGAGTTTGAGAGTATAGAATGAATAATTATTTTACATAGGGAGTTCACTATGAAAGACAACATTTTGATGTATTTATTCAAATTGAATGTGTTTTCTGAAAACAGCATTATTATCTCCTGGTGTTAATATCTTATGATGTATTTAATTGCATGTAGCTCAGTAGCATTCATGATCATTTGACAGCTGGCCAGCACAAGCTCTTGGTTTTTCAAAGAACATTATGTGCTCTGATAATCTTTATACTGAATTGTTCATCTGATAGAAAATGAAAATATATACCTGTATCTTTTCATGAGTTTCCTGTTGCTTTTTCTGATCTGGAGAAACTGCCCTGAGTTAACCAATAAATTGGCAACCCCACTAGCTCAGAAATACTCCCCTGGGGTTATCTGCATTAAATTAGCATTGCTGGTAAATGCTTTCAAGAAGACTATACAATTATGGCCAGATGAACACATTCCTCATACAATTTCAGGATTCATATTAGTCTCCTAACAACCTAGAAACCAAGATCATAATTACTGACTGCCATTTCCCTCCATTGTCCAGGTAACTGGCCCACAATATATGACCAATTTGAAACCTGGGAATCTTGGGAGAAAGCATCAGGTCTGCTGTTGGGAGATTGAATTCAAGTGCAGCCCCGCTCCCTGAACACTCATATTCTTCTTTCCTCTTTGTGCTATTTGTTCGTCTCTATTGTGCAGAGCTATCGTTTTGTGCACACATTCTGTGTTAGATTTTCTACCCGATTGAGCTTGAAAAACCAAAGCTTAAGTACTAAATGTTTCCCTAAGGCCTGAATGGACTTAAAAGGACATAGGTGCAAAAAGAAAAGAAAGGAAAATAGGGGGAGAAAACACGGCTTGTTAAGTTGTTGCAATAATCTCATGCTGAGAATAAAGACCTTTAGAGTTAAGAGAATGAAAAACACTCTTCTAAATAGATTGCTTGCTTTTGTTGCACAGGTGGCAAGGCCTGGAAATATAAGATACAGGGAACAGCAGGGCAACCTGCTAGCATTTCATTAAGCTTAAAAAATAGAATGGTGGAGTGGTTTCTTCCCGCTTTACAAGGGACACAGGCTTCTTGACAACTTGGACTTCAGGGTGCTAGTTTGCTGGTGCGTTTTCTATCAGGAATTACTCCGAGGAAAGAGTACCTCTCCCTACGCTGTGCAGAGATTTACCTCCTCTTCCTTTTTTAAAATAAAGCCTTTCACAGGGAGCGTGAATTTGTGATCATCATTGTTTTGGATTTGCTATCAGTTAGTTACTCTCGTGCTTTTAATGTTAAGTCAGTACCATCTACTTGATAACACAACTTTGGAAAATATGCTATCTCTGAACACTACCACTTACAGTTACACAAGGGTAATTGCCATGACATTGGGCTATCCCTTTGATTCAGAAACGACATCACCCCTGTCAATAAATGAAGAGTAACTGAAAAGCTTCTTCACAGCAAAGGAAACAATCAACAGAATGCAAAGACAACCCACGGAATGGAAGAAAATATTTGCAAACCATATATCTGACAAGGGGTTAATTCCCAAAATATATAAGGAACGTCTACAACTCAATAGCAAAAAAACAAAAAGCAAACAGACAAACAAAACCCCAAACCAAACAACAAAACAAAATCAAAACACTCAAAAATAGACAAAGGATTTGAATCAACATTTCTCCAAAGACATACAAATGGCCAACAAGTATATAAAAAGATGCTCGACGTCCTTAATGACCAGGGACATACAAATCAAACCTACAATGAGACATTTGCTGTATATATTTGTTGTTGCTACATAGCTTTCTAAGGCTGGGCCAGGGAAATGAGTCTATGTAACACCATCTTTTGAGAATCAGACCTGATGCCCAGCTACTTCCAGGCATTCTCCTTGGTAGGGCCAAGATCCACTGCCTCGGGTTCCAATCAGCTCTATACATAACAAAGGTAGCTCTCAGTGATTGCAGTATAGGACCCAGAGGTACTAACAAAAGTTCACATTTTTCCTAGGTGCTCATCAGCAGACTTTTCTATCCATCACAGGGGACCAGGGTAAATCATGTCTTCCCAATAGCCCCACAGAGATAAGCAAATGAAAACTAAAAGAGATCTTGAGATGACTTCATTATTAATATTCAAAGTAAACATTCAAATTTCAAATAGTTTATGACCCAGGAATCCTGGCAGAGTTTAGAGAAAGCCCTTAACCAATTTAAGTAATGACATTTTTTTTTCCCCAAATTTCCAGCTAGGCACATTTTATTTACCCTGTTGTGCTAGAATATTAGGTATTAGATGAATTAGGGACTTCATAGCCAAATCAATGATTATGATAACTAAAGATGGGAGGAACATTTTTTTTTTTTTTAACGTTTATTTATTTTGAGACAGAGAGAGACAGAGCATGAACAGGGGAGGGTCAGAAAGAGAGGGAGACACAGAATCTGAAACAGGCTCCAGGCTCTGAGCAGTCAGCACAGAGCCCCACGCAGGGCTCGAACTCACGGACAGTGAGATCGTGACCTGAGCCGAAGTCGGATGCTTAACCGACTGAGCCACCCAGGCACCCTTGGGAGGAACGTTTTAAGAAAGATGGCTTTTCGGGGCACCTGGGTGGCTCAGTCGGTTAAGCGTCCGACTTCGGCTCAGGTCATGATCTCACAGTCTGTGGGTTCGAGCCCCGCATCGGGCTCTGTGCTGACAGCTCAGAGCCTGGAGCCTGCTTCAGATTCTGTGTCTCCCTCTCTCTCTCTGTCCCTCCCCCACTGGCACTCTTTGTCTGTCACTCTCTTTCAAAAGTAAATAAGCATTAAAAAAGAAAGACGACCATTTTAGAAGGGCTAAACCACACATTCTATATGAAGAAACATTAGAATCTATTTTCTAGTCTTTGAAAGCTCTTAATGGCTTCAGATTTTAAAAAAGAAAGCTCCTGCATTTGTAACCAGTGAGCAGCACCTTCTGCGACACTACTACAAATGCACCTTGTTGGGAAATGTAAGACAAATTGTATGCCTACTTTCTCACTTGTGCCTCCTTGAATAATATATGGACCATACAAATCAGTTTGGGAGATGATGTTTCCCAATTTGTTTTGTGACACAGATCTGATGATATTAGCTCATTCTGATCTGTGAGATCAAGAAAGCCCTTTCTCTACCTCCACTGCCTTTTCCACTTTTTTTTCAGCCTTGTTATCCTTATGCTGAAGTGTTTCTTTTCCCCAGATTCTGCCTTCAAGTTTCTTCTCTTCCACAAAAATAGTGGGTTTTTGGTTGTTGTCGTTGATCTCATGTATTCCTCTGGTTTCAACTAGCACTTCAAGCGTTGTAAGTACACATTTGGATGTTTCACACCTGACTTTCTTTTTAAGTTCTTTATTCATAAAACCACCTGCTTATCAAACTCCTGAGCCTACGAATGCCAGATGTATCTCAAATCAAGCGTATCCTAAAAACTAAACTGACCATCTTCTCTCTCCTTCCCCAAATGTGATTCTCTTCTTGTGTTCTATATTCTCTCCTACTTTTCAAGCTAGAGACTTTAGAGACTGTAAGTCCACCCTGATTCATTCTTATCCCTTAATGATGCATCCATTTGTGAACCAGTTTCTGTAACTGAAAAATCAATGGAAAACATCTCTTTTTCTAGTTCCCTACTCCTATTTGTGTCCGAGTTCGTCATAAGCTATTACGAGAGCTTCTGCCCATTTCTGATATTTGCAATGCCACTTACTTCTAGTAATCATTCACATAGCTACCCAACTGATCCCTCTCAATACAGAAATGATTAGGTCAATTCTTGGGGTAGGAGATTGTAAAACTCAAAAGTACGCTAGAAAATGCTCTTCACCATCTGCCGAAATGTGCCCTTCTACGATCATCTCCCCATTCCCCTGATTTTTACCTTACATTCCCTTGCTAACAGTTGGTTTACCTATATTACCAAATTGTGCATTTACTATGTCATTGATGGTAGTTGTTTATCTGTACATGTGTCAGATTAAGAAGGGACACAACATGTCTGGGAGTCTACTTCTCCTCTCCTTGAATTTTGGCATGCAACAGAAGTGATGCTGTGCCAGTTTTGAGGCCCAGGTCTTAAGAGACTTCCTCTTCTTGTCTCTTGGAACATATGCTTTTAAAACCCAGGGGCCATGCTGTGAGAAAGCCCAAGCAGTTTTACTGAAAGGATTCCAGCTGGAAGCCCTGATCAATCTACCAACCAACAAACAGCCAACAAATTGTCAAGTCACCCAGCTGAAGCCACACTGAGTAGAAATAAGCTGTCCCCGTCAAGTCCTGCTCAAATTGCAGACTCATGAGCAAAATCAATGATTATTGTTGGTCAAAGCTGAGTTTTGGGGTGTTTTGTTACACGGCAATATCAGAAAGAGTACCAAATACATTTCCATCTTTCTCTGCCTAATGAATTTTTCTCATTCCTAAAGATACGACTCAAATGTTATCTCATATAAGAGTATGAAGCCTTCCCCAACCTGCCGAGGCAAAATCAATTACTTTCTGTTCTTCTCCAGCCCTTACTATATCGTCTTGTAGTGATTAATGTCCACTCCAAAAAAGTGTTGTAAATTTTTTTTTGAGTAGGATCTGTGAGCATTAATCTCTGTAACCTAGTGGCTAAAACAATAGAATTACTTGAACATTTGTGATGATTCCTATACTGTGCTAACATCTTTTAATTTTATTTTAGTTCCACAAACACTTATTGGGCACTGGATGCCTGGAAATACGTTATTTGATAAGGAGGCATTGTGAATAGCCTGTAGATTCCTGCCCTTGATAAGCAAATGGGCCACAGAGCTATACCAAAACACCTTCACTGTGGTAGATGGCCCAGATTTCTGGGATGTCAACCAAGTGCATGCCTAAGGGCTCAAATAGTTTCAGAGATCTTACTGGAGAAAAATACTGGTCTTTCTACTGGCCTCCATGATTTCCAGGAAGAACAGGTGGTCACTGGCCAAATGCTTGGCAAACAACAACAACACAACTCTAACTGGATGCTTAAAAGTTCCACAAGAAAATTAAAAGTCTTCTTCCTAAATGTCTAGTATCTACAGTCTTCAAACAACACAAAATATTTAAGACTTGAGGCTCTTATCTCAAATAAGCCATGAAAAATCTATGACCCAAAATATTCCAAAGACTCACTTCATATATGTGATATTTGAGAAAGACAGTGTATTAGACACGTTAAGCTTTTGTTGTTCTCATTTCTCTCCGGTTTGGGTTAAGCGTGTGATCCTGAAAGCACTGTTGAAGGGATAACATGCACCAACTAGGATTTAATATCATGTCCCCATGTTTATAAAAGAAAAATACAATGATTTGAATTGAGTTAGACTTTTATAAAAAAAAAAATCAGTTTGCATCATTTTATTTTTCAGACTGTTAGCTCTTTCTGGTATTGAGACTTTGTCTTACTTGTCTGTAAACTTCAATATCTAGTAGAGTGTCTGATCATATAGTAGGTGCTCAACAAAAGAAGAAAATCAATTAATTGGACTTTGGGCTAGTAAATCTATAAGGACCAATAAGTTTACCTGTAGTTCAATGTCAGTAAAAATGCTATCGCTGCTCTGAAAATTGTGCGTGTCCTCTTCTCTGACAAATAGCACTACATATGACAACAGTTTTCACTTTTGTCTTAGCTGTCAGGAAACTCCAGACTAAATTTTGTGCCCTACCATAACTTTTGCCAGAATATCAAAAGCACAGAATTGTGAGGAAATTACAGTGCATTCTTATTCATTTATCAAAACATACAAAAACAAACATTGTTAGCCTGATGCTAGTCGCCAAATGTGCTTAAATGTAACAAAATTGCATTTCACCTAAAATAACCTATAATTCCCAGTGGCATTCTTCCCTCACCCTTTTCCATAAACTCAGGCCAATGAGAGTTTATCTTTTGTATGTTCCAACTTAATCTGGCTTTAGGAATAGAATCCAGAACAGAACTAAGAATTCTAAAAGCCAATGTGTTAAGTACTTCTAGGTAGAGTGGCGGCCGGGTGGCCCAGTCGGTTAAGCGTCTGACTTCGACTCAGGTCATGATCTCGCGGTTCGTGAGTTCGAGCCCCGCGCCGGGCTCTGTGCCGACAGCTCGGAGCCTGGAGTCTGCTTTAGATGCTGTGTCTCTCTCTCTCTCTCTGCCCCTCCCCCGCTCATGCTCATGCTCTGTCTCTCTCTCTCTCTCTCTCTCTCCCTCTCAAAAATAAACGTTAAAATTTTTTTAAATATTTCTAGGAAGAAAGTGTTAATTGAAAATGTACAGATCCTTTTTGACGACCAGACGGACTATACGGACAAAGTTGCATATCCACATAGCTTGTTCCACATTAGAGGGGACACGGGAGGGGTTGTAACAGAGTGGGACCTTCAAGACACTTGAAAAGCTTGACGCCAGTACTTTCTTCGATGGTACTGGCATGCTGTTTTCCCAAGGAGAAAGAACCATTCCAACAGAAGCAAGTAAGATCATGGTCTCCAAGAGGCAGACAGATGGTAGTGTTGGTCTTTGCAACATTAATCTCACAAAAGCATAAGGCTCAAAAATAATCCTGATGTTAGCAGCTGTATATAATTCGGTACTTGTGGTGGCTCACCGATAAGGAATGATAATCTCTCCTCCCTTATAAAAGGGATAAATCTGAGTTTGTTTGCACAGACTAAGGTTACTGAGAAGGCCTGAAGTATAGAGAGCTCATAAGCTTATTTGGTTACAGATATGATCTTTAACTTTCCCTAGCCTGAGAAGCCAAAAATAAACATTTCATAACTTTTAATGTGTGGTTAGCAAATAGAGCTGGCCCACGGTCGTGTCCCCGTAGCCCGGAGTCCTGGACGGAGTCAGCTTTAGCTGGATGCCTGTGGCTGCCTGCTTAGAGCCTTCCCCTGTAGTTTCAAAAGAACAGGGTCTTTTTTATCCGCTTAGCTCAGTTGCTATAAACACTTGCTGTATGTTAAATGACTTCTCAGGTCCATCCAATCCGATTTGCACATCATTAGTCTGTGTAGGATGAAATGGATGCCTTTGGATATTTAGTTTTGTTAAATACTGAGCCCTTTGTAAGTGAAAAGCCCTTCATATAAAATATTACATCAGGCTTGGCTAACATTCCTGTTTCATGAATCACTGGTACCTCCAAGTTGTCCTTGAGATTTCAAATGCACTGTAGATGCTTCCAGACACGTACTGTACTTCTTTTTTTGTTTGTTTGTTTATTTATTTCTGTTTTGATTTGGATGCCAACTCTGCTATGAAAGAGCAAAATTTAGCATCAGAGCAAATGCCCTTCACGTACATCAAAAGGGAAAAGAAAAGCAGCATTAAAGCCTCGAGAGGAAAACGCTAGTCTAAATGCCAGAAAAATTCACCATAGATCCTTGCTTTGCCCTGACTCACCACACTATTGTTCAGGGACCAGCACTCACCTTTTCTATTTCTCACTGGTGATGGCCACATTAGTACCTGCTACAAGCCTCTCCCTACAGGCATTCAAGTTCGAGTTAAAAAAACCAAACAATAAATAAGCAATGAGCTTAGTATTTCATACGTACTTGTGAATTTTGCATTTTGATTTCGATGGAGCTCCTGCCCTAATTGCTGATAATTACCAATAGGACTGCTGATCACTGTTAAAAACGACATTCTAATTAGAACAACCAACCATCGGTGCTTTGAAGGCTGCCACTGTGATGTTATCACAACGAGGCAACTGTGACGCTTCATTGCCCTTTCTGTGATGCTGCGGATCTGGGCTCTACCTTCACTGAGCTGTCACAGAGGTGATGAGTTGCCACTGTGGCAGCCACACAAGGGGAAAAAGCTTGACAATGCAAACCATATCACTGTCATTTCTTGGGAATACCCCAGTACCCTTTTGCTCATGAAGTTTGCCAGCTACCATTAGACGCTAGCCATCAGGCCAAGCACATCTAGAACTCTCACCAAATTTCAGCTCCTGTCATTCTGCCTGTAGTGTTGCTGGTAGCAGATTTTAGCTGGTAAGATGCCGGGACCAGTTGACGCGGCTGCTTTCAAATGATGGTCTGTTTTGCGCCAAGAACGTTTCTACAACCCTTGGGTCAGAATTGTATTGGGCGAGGTTGAGCTTTTGTTAAGATTAAAGAAAAGGGGGGTTCTTTGGTACTTCTTGAATGTATTTGATGGTAAGAGTTTAAGATTGGTGTGTGTCTAATATTATTAAATTCCAACATAGCCCCATAAAAGAGGATTTCTTCATCTTTGCTTTACCAATACAGAAACTAATCTCACAGGGGCCTTGTTAATTTCTTTCTTCCAGAAAATATTTTAAATAAATTACTGAAAGTGTGACAAGAAGGGTAACCGCCTTTCGAGTGAAAATTACCGAAACTGCGGCAGAATGTTTTTTAATCCAAAACGTTGCTGAGAAACTAGAAACGGGAGAAATTCCTGCGTGATAGAAAGCCAGTGGGATTATAGCTCAGAAAAACAACACCAGAGAAACGCACAATGTTTAAAACCCGTAGAGGTGAGAAGTGTTGTGGAGCTAGGAGTGACTGCGAGATCTTCAGAGCCAGAATCGATAGACACAGGACATCACATTTGGCCCTGGATGAGGTTGCAGGTGAGTTTTTGGAGAACCACGGGGAACAATGGCATTTGCACCCTGGTTAAAGCCAGGATTATGGGCACTGAGACGAAAGAGGCAGGACATTGCCCCAGGTACCCCCGTGCCCAGAAGACGGCTGGTGGGAAACCCAGGAGTGTGTTTCATAGCTTGCCCACAATCTGGAAGCAATCCAAATAGAAATATCATCCATAGACAAGTACAGGGGGAATTCCAAACACAGGGATGACTGCATAACTAAAAATCACGAAGCTCAACATGGAAGAGACAACAATTTTCCATAAAATAATGATAAATTCAATACGATGCCAGTCAAACTCATGATAGGACTTTCATATGGAACTAGACAAGGCTACCTGGGAGGGACAGTTGGGATGACTTTGCCATAACAAACACCAAAGCAAACTGTGACGCTATGACCATGCAAAGCAGTTTATTAGCACAGGGATAGACAAAGAGATCAATGGAAAAAACTGGAGGATCCAGAAGAAGAGGCGAATGTGCATGTGTGCACATGCACATTAGTGTGTGTACCAATATATGAGAGAAAATGGCAATTTAAGTGAGCAGGAAAAGTTTGGATTATTTACAAAGGGCAACTAGCCCTTTAAGACTAAATTAGAACCCTACAGAGCACCATACATAAAATAAGCTACAGAATGATTAAAGTGCTAATGCAAAGAACATTTAAAAATTTTTTAAATAGAATAATGGTTTTTTAATCTTGAGGAATGAGGAAAGGGCCTCCCACAAACTAAAGAAAATAATTAACAGAGAAACTATATAAAAATCTTCAAATTTCTTTTTGGCAAAGAGCGTAACAACAACAGCAGTAATAAGAGACACTATTGAAGAAAATATTTGCAAAAAAGTTTAAGGGACAAGTAATAATGACCGTTGTATAGCAAGATCTCCCACATTGTTAGGAAAAGAGGCAATGGTAAGAAATTAGATAAAAGATGCAAGGAAAGAATTCAAAGAACGACGAACTGTATACTACATATAGGTAAAATTATGCCAAACCTTAGTGGCAATCAGGGAAATTGAAACTGAAACAACATCACTATAGTTTTTTCTCCACAGGGTGTACAAACTTTGGAAGTTTGCTAATATTTGTTTTGGGGAGGGTATGAAGGAATGGGTACCTTTCAAAACCCATTGGTGGGAGTCTGACGTCACAAACCATTTTCAGAGGGTATTTTTGTCAATATCTATCAAAACTGAACAATTCTGGAAGCCCCTATGCATGATCTTTCCCTCTATATATTTAGCCTATAAGGAATTCCTATTCACTCAAAGATTCATGTGTAAGAAAGTTCGTTGTTGCATTGTTCTAAAGCAAATAAATCAAAGCAATCAAATTGCTGTCAGGATAAGTAAATAGACCATGGCATGTCAGTTTTATGGAATACATTACACTTATAAATCATGACGTATATCTGTATAGACCGACACTAAAGAGTCACCTGGATAAACGCTTAAAACAATAATCCATCTCATAATGTGTAAATGTTTCTAAGATCTCACTTAAATTTAAAAAATGGAGACATGTGAGTGTATATCTGTATAAAAAGGAGTGTGGATGTAAGTTAAAGAGACAGTGGATTATTTTGAATTAAGTTTTTGATGGTGGCGAATGGCTGGATTTGAGGAGGGAAATATCTCCTATAAGGCATGCGGCAAATATTTTAAGTATCATCACTCTGTGTCTAATTATAAGTGAAGGTACATAAGCTTTGTCCTACAAGCCTAAGTTAGCCTTTGGAGATCAGCTAATAAAAATTCCCTGATTATATAGGCTTCACCTAGCAAAAAAAATGTTTCTCCCTATTCCTCATGGAAATTTCATAAAAAGAAATTATGACATTTTTACACCTAGATAAAATCTTTTAGCTAGTAACTCAATTATGTGGAATCACTTTTTATTTTTTAACTTCCAAACCAAAAGAGCAAAATATTTAAATAAAGAAGAAAACATTGGTGTGGAAGAAACAACGACTTTAAAAACAGCCATGGAAATATCTCTTTTCCAGCTCTTTACCGCAGCTTTTTACTAGACCTTAAATCAGTTTAGCACTCATTCCACGGATAAAATTTCCAATTTTGCTTCAGTTACTTGGGTATTTGAGACCAAGTGAATTTGAAGTATGAATAACAAAAATAATTACTGCAGACTTTATATTTTGGCTGAGAAAACCATCATGTTCCTATTTGGCAAGATTTCCCAACAAAATCTAATCTACAGCTAGCTGATGCATTTGACACTTTTCTGTAGACATAATTTATTCACTGGTGTTATAAAATCATGTTAAAATGGAGTAGTCTTACAGTTCCTTTAAAAAAAAAATTAAAGATAGAGTAATCTCTTTATTTTGTTGTAAGTCTTTGGAACTAAAAGTAGTTTAAAATAAGCTCTTCTATGATTTCAGTATCAGTACTCAATTTCTAAATAAGAACTGGGAACGAACAACAGAGAACATCTTTCTCTTCCATTATAAAATCTCTTCAATGGAAATATTTTTCTTTAATTCTAACCAGAAGCCATAAAATCCTCTTTTTGTTTGTGGGTAGTGGCTCTAAGGATCTCCACAATGCTCATAAAATGTCTGGAATTAGAAAATATGTGTGAGCTTACGCAGAAATTGTCAAATTATTTCTCTTCTTGCATTTCGATTTTTGAGCTCCTTGTAGGGGATAACATTCATTTCAACACTACTCATTGAATATTGGTCATTGGAAACTGCAATGAATGGGCCAGAGGCAAGAACAGGTTTGGGGGTGGAAGGCAGAAGTGGCAAGATTTTTTTCAGTTAAATTAAAGCTGCACTTTGGAGTCTGGAATGAGGCTAACTCATCTTTGAAGAGATACGGACAAATTTCACTGCATTCAGACTATATAGTTTAGACCTATCGGTCTGAAATTTTAATGGTTATTTTGCAAGAATACATGTTACATGTTATTTATTTAATGGCCAGGTAATTGTATTCCATGATAATTTAGACTGAAAGGCACATATTATTTTCCTTTACAGGTCTCTCTCCTATTAGATGGCGTTCCAAGAGGATAGGGTTAGGATTTAAATTTTTTTTTAATTTATTTTTGAAGGAGAGGGAGACAGAGCGTGAGTGTGGGAGAGGAAGAGAGAGAGGGAGACACAGAATCCGAAGCAGGCTCCAAGCTCTGAGGTATCAGCACAGAGCCCGACGCAGGGTTCAAACTTGTGAACCGCGAGATCATGACCTGAGCCGAAGTCAAAGTCAAAGGCTTAACTGACTGAGCCACCCAGGTACCTCAAATAGGATATTAGAATTTTCTGAATCCTCAAGTCCTACTATACTGACTGCTAAATAAAAAGCTGGGAAAATTAATACATTATTGCATCTATCAATCAACCATAAATCAATTAGAAAGTGACTCAATATGCCCTTTCCAAATTCTGAACAATTCTTCTGGCTTTATACAAATTGGTAGATAAATCAATACTTATTAAGGTCCTACTATTTATGTAGTCATATGCTTCACTATATATTAGAGAGTATTTCTAATGTGTGAACCATGGTGCATAGTCCCAAGAAGTTACAATCTAGTCAAGTGAAAAGAAAGGATAACACTATGAAAAAACAACACAAGAGAGTGACAAATAATATCGCTTGTTTCCCTGTGGGAAATCTAGATTTGTAAATATTTCAAGCCTTAATCCACAACAGAGTATGGCATTAGATAGACACATACAGGAATGGATAAATCAATACATCAAATGATTGATAGATCAATAGATAGAGAGAAAGAGACAGAAAACAGCTAGGTAACCAGTGTATCTAGTGTGTTTCGTTCATACATCTGTGGGCCCACTGGAAGTCGGCTGATCTGGGCTGGGTGTGGTTGGGGCAGCATGCCAAGTTACTGACGGCCTAGGCTAGAGCTGGCATACTGTCACTCCTCCCTTATTCTATTAACCAAAGCATGTCACATGAAGGAACATAAGTCAAGGGCCAGAGAAATATGTTCTTTAATAGGAAGAACCACAGTCATATACAAAATGCTTATACACAGGGAAGGAAGGGTAAAGGTCAACGTTTGGGACAAATAGGTAATGTACTACAAGAAACAGAAAGTGTAAATATCAAAGCAGAGTATACATATACTACCAATTAGATATGGAAGTGGTCTCGCCAGCATGTAGGGTTTTCATGGCATTTGTAAAGAATTTGTTCTCTACATCATCCTAGTTTCAGTTGTTCTTCAAATGCCATGTATGACATTTAATATTAATTGTCTTCTTGGGATTTTTTAAGCTTATCTATTTATTTTAGACAGAGAGAGAGAAAGAGAAAGCACATGAGTGGGGAAGCGGCAGAGAGAAAGGGAGAGACACAATCCCAAGCAGGCTTCGCACTGTCAGTGCAGAGCCCAATGCGGGGCTCCATCTCATGAATGGTTAAGATCATGACCTGAGCTGAAATCAAGAGTCAGACGCTCAACCGACTGAGCCACCCAGGTGCCCTGATTGTCTTTTTGTTTTATACTTAAGTATGAAGAAATTCATACTGAGCGTTCTTATTCTAGTGTTCAATTACAAATGAGATAACCATTTTTGTCAACTTGTGTCTTAAATCATAGAAATAAAACTGATCCCCAATACTATTCTTCTTCAGTGTCATGTTGTTATAATTTACTATATATTTTAAAAGCATATATAATTATATATGCTTTATACAAGGATTATATATGGATGTATATTTAAGGATTATATAATAAATATAAGGATGTATATTTAAGGATTAACTATAAAGATCAATCATCTTCTTGGAGGAAAAAGAGTCTGTGTTCTTACAATGATGAGACTCACTTTCTTTGACAGGATGATTGGGTCTCCAACATGAGGAGGGCTCAGAGCCCCTGAACTCGATGCCGCTACAGAGCCCTGCAAGGCTCCTTAGTGTTCACTTTTTAATAGGTTCCCAAATCACAATGGCCCATATATTCTATGATTTCCACACCAATATAATATTGGCCAACTATACTATACCTGTGTGCGCTGTGTAAAAGCAGTCTTTCTTAACTGTTTTCAGTTTCAATACCCTTTTTGGAATTTACTTATTCTGTTTCATGCACAGATTATTATATGCTCAATAGAAGACAAGGAAATCTTGGCAACCTGTTTTAACCATTTGCAGTAGGAAACACCCTAGATTGAGCCACATAATTTTATAAATTGGACAGTACCTGGTGTACTGAAAAGACAAAGAAATAGAGGAGAGACCAAAGGAAGCAAATGTATAGAATATTTAAGGATTTTAACCTGTGAGAATGTCAATTAAAGTTCAGGGGAAAGTAAATGGCTATAATTAATACCTGTTAACTGCTTTTGGCCTTCAGGCTCACCCTGTCCAATGATGCATAATAATTAGAAAACATTTCATTACCAGCTGGCATCAAAGGATTAAATGTGTGTGAAGGAGCTGTGCAAGCTGTAAAGTTATGAAACAAGGTAGCTGTTATTTCCATTATTAGTATCAAAAGATGCACCAAGTGGACAGGCCATTGAAACCTCACCAATAAATATTTAGTGACTAATAAATTTTCAATACTATATATACATATCACAAGTAGATTACGTGTTGATTGCTTTTTCCACTAGTCATAAAAGCACAAATTTAAGATTCAACTGAGTTTTCTAATTTTGTAATTTATTTTCAAGTATAAATTCCTCACTAAATTAATATGAAGAGAGACTACATTTTTCATACATATTTACATAGGTTTAAAGAGACGGGAAACTTCAAAGTGGTCCCAAATATCAATCATGATTATTCTCATTTACAAATTTAAAAACTAGGAGCGCCTGGGTTGCTCAGTCGGTTAAGCATCCGACTTTGGCTCAGGTCATGATCCCACAGTTGGGGGCTTTGAGCCCCATGTGCGGCTCTGTGCTGACAGCTCAGAGCCTGGAGCCTGCTTCAGACTCTGTGTGTGTGTGTGTGTCTCTCTCTCTGCAACTCCGCCATTCAAGCTCTCTCTCTGTCTCTCACAAAAATAAATAAACATTAAAAAATTATAAACAAATTTAAAAACTAAATGAAACAATTAATGATCAGAGAGGTTCAAGCATTGCCAGTTATCATGCAATCAATAAATACTGAATGTGGGATTCGAATGAAAAGTCAATCAGATTCCTGAGTCCAATATGCCACTCCAACATAAAATATTGTATTAGAGATTTAATTTCATTATATATAGATACATGTATATGTATATTCAAAATTATTACTCATTAAAATTAAAATTCCATATGAATTATAATACAAATGTGTACGGATTCTCTCTCCCTCTCTCTCTGCCCCTCCCTTACTTTCTGTCTCTCTGTCTCTCAAATAAATAAATAAATAAATAAACCCTTTAAAATGTTTATATCTTAGCGGGAAGGCATGTCTGTATACTAACAACAACTAAACAATAAGATAATTTTTTTTAAATTTTTTTTTCAACGTTTATTTATTTTTGGGACAGAGAGAGACAGAGCATGAACGGGGGAGCGACAGAGAGAGAGGGAGATACAGAATCGGAAACAGGCTCCAGGCTCTGAACCATCAGCCCAGAGCCTGATGCGGGGCTCGAACTCATGGACCGCGAGATCGTGACCTGGCTGAAGTCGGACGCTTAACCCACTGTGCCACCCAGGCGCCCCAACAATAAGATAATTTTTTAATGGAGAATAGATCTTCCTAGAAGACAGAAAGTTTTTTATCTGAAAATTGATGGGTGCATCTTCAGAAAAGTACCAGAGATATGATAACGTGGTTGTCTAGAGGGAACAGCAAGTGCTTCTATATGGCTGGAAAGTAAAGAACAAGAATTATGGTATATGGAAAGCTGACAGGGGTCAGAGAGCCAGAGGCTGGATGACTGTTTATCTTACTCAGATGTAAAAACTGAAGAGCAAGTGGACTATAGAACAGAGTAGGTACTTCTGGGGAATATGTTGAAATAACAAAAGCATCTTGCTAAATCGCCTCAAAAAAATATGGGGCCACAGAATATTTAAAAAAAACAAGCAATAAGTTTTATTAGCTATGGAAACTAGAATTTTATCCATCTGTCAGGAATATAAGGAATTTTGGTATGTACAATGCAGATCAAACGAGACAGAATAAGATATAGAGATCAATGGCAAGGAAGTAGAGGAAATTTTAACTGAATCTCACTCAATAACCTTGAACTACAAGGAGTTAGAAAATATCAGGCTAAGGCCAATAGGACGAAGCTTTCTTCAGAGTCCAAGTCCATAGCCAGGAGGCCACAAAGGGGTAGAATAGTAGGTATCTCCATCTACCAAGATGGAAAAACAAGAGGAGAAAAAAAGCAATAAAATATATGAAGAACTATAATCCAAAAGAAGAGAATATCAATGAGCAGGGGAAAAAAAAACAAAAGAAAAATGCAAGGAAAATTTGGATTCAAATTCTCAGTAATTTCAAGAAAACATCCAGCGTCTAACATCAAAGTAAGCAGTCACGAAAACAATATTTTCTCAGATCAGAGAAGATGGCATAGAAACGAACTCATTTGTTAAATTACCAAATATAATGGAGATAGTAAGTGACATATGTCCAAACACAGGCAATGCAATTAAAAATTATACGGCAAACTCTAGAAAATTTTTCAGAACTCAGAAATAATAGGAGATACAGGCTTCCAGTGATGGAATGAATAGGTCACGGAATAAAAAGCACAGCATAAGGAATATGGTCAATGACCTTGTAAGAGTGTTGTGTATCGCTTCTCGGCCTTGTGGCTGAGATCGAGAGTGATAGCGTTGCATGGTGACAGATGGTGACTTGTGGTGAGCGTAGGGTGATGCATAAACTCGTCGAATCACTGTGTGGTACACATGAAACTAATGTTTTCGTGTGTGCCAATTATTCTCAAATAAAAAATAGAAATAAAAGCAATAGATAAATAAACATGATGAAAGAAAAGAGATTTGGGAACATCTATACGTACTGGAAATAAGAGCATAAAGATACTGAGAAATAGTAAAGAATAATGGAGTAAACCCTGAAATGAAGCTAGACATGGCTTTTCCAATTTAAAAAAAAAGGGGGGGGGTGGTTACCAAGTAAGGGCAGTTCTTACCAAGTAAGAGGTCAAATCCTAGATGCATATGTTGGGAACAATTTTTTAATCTTGTGTTTTTTAAAGTCTTTATTTAAGAAGCTTCTATCACTATAGCAAAGAAAAGAAAGGAAAATATTTTTTTAGAAGAGCAAAAAAAAGGAATCTATTTGGAATCAGACTTGTCTCCAAGGTGCCAAGCACCAGGAATCAATGGTGTGGGAAGGAAATGCTTTTGAAACAAGAATTCCAAGTCCAATCAGTTGGTCCTGCAGGTTCAAGAGTAACTGAAGTTATTTTAGACACCTATATTCTCTTCCTGAGCAATTGACCAAAAACTGGCTAAGCGGTGAACCCAGATAAGGAAATCAGCTATGGAAATTTCAGAGTAAAAGAATTGATAGTGATAAAATAATTCAATCAAATATGGTTTGTATTTATAAATATGGTTGATCTTATAATAATTAAAATATAAATATTAACAAGTTCTTACTTCAAAGTAAATACTAAAGTAGTATCTAAAAGTTAGTCTTAGGGGCGTGGCTCAGTCAGTTAAGCATCTGACTCTTGGTTTCCACTCAGGTCGTGATCTCACAATTCGTGAGATTAAGCCCGTTTGTCTGGCTCTGTGCTGAAAGCATGGAGCCTAGTTGAGATTCTCTCTCTCCTTCTCTCTCTGTCCCTCTCTCTTTCTCTCTCTCTCTCTCTCTCTCTCAATAAATAAATAAACATTAAAAACTAATAAATAAAAGTTAATCTTAAAAGAAATAACTGCTAACCAGGACCTACATCCCAGCTAACAGAAAAATTGAGAGGATAGAGAAGAAAGGAGTGAAATGACTACATGCCAAAGTTTTCATCATAATCAAGACAAATCATTTAATAGTATTTTAGTCTTGATGTTTGTAATTATAGAAAATGCATTTGATTATACGACCTATACTTTTGGAACTTCCTCACATTGAAAATACACTGTTTCTAACACTAGGAAAACAAAAAATAACTGGAAATTTAAAGGAATTAAAAGAAAAACAAAAATCAAATGATGACTCTTACACTTTTTTACTTTATCCAAGTGATAACAATCTGCTAGAACTTTACTAAGTCCTTAGATTTCCCTTTTTGCTTCCATACTACCAAGTAGTACAAGAATAAACAAAGAACTCAGGACACCATGTGGTATTTGTCTATTTTTCTTCTTCCCCATGTCATAACTGGTCCAGAAGAGTAGCTTCCATGCAAAATATAGAAAAATAAAACAACATTGTGATCAAGTTAAATATTACTTTAAAATTCTATTACAAGGATGCCTGGGTGGCTCAGTCAGTTAAACATCCACTTTTGGTTTTAGCTTCTGATCTCACAGTTTGTGAGTTCGAGCCCCACATCAGGCTCTGTGCTGACAGAGCAGAGCCTGCTTGGGATTCTCTTTCTCCTTCTCTATCTGCCCCTCTCCAGCTCTCTCTCTCTCAAAATAAATAAATAAACTTTAAAAATAAAAAATAAAAATCTTTTATGCATTCTGATGAAAACAATGCCATATTAAAAAAAAGATGCTAAAAAGCAAGCTTACAGCCTACAAATGCTTAAGAGAAGAGGTTATCTAGCTTGGAAACAGGTAAGACAGGGAAACAGAAGAATGAGAAAGCATTTATCCATGGTGGTGTAGACTGCTCTACAGAATATACACCTGAAGATTCTAGGTCTCAGTTTGAAAACCAATTATAGTTACTTAGGAAATGACGCTTCTTGCTCTGGGAATTGGGCATGTCTACCTATCGCAATGTCATTACGACTTGTGACAGAAGAGCCTTAATGCCTTTTCTACCACAGTTCTTCCCCCGGGTTTTACTTTCATTTGTTTAGACTGTTAAATACAGTGTCGCAAGCAAATCAGTTGTCTCCATCTAGTCATCACAGACTCATTTGTCTGTCTAAAAGCTCTTTTATTTTATCAGGGAAGAAACCGGTTTAAAATATAGAAGCCTCAGCTCTGAGGCCTAGTTTTCACCTCAGTAAAATTAAAATGTTGAATTACACGACCCCTGAGTCCCTCTGAATTCCAAACACCTATACTTCTACCATCTGGCCACCTAAGGCTATAGAGTTCAGGGAGATACTTACCATGTAGACCGATCGAAAAGTATTTATGAATAGTTAAAATAAAAGCATCTTAGCATTTAGACTTTTAACTAGTCTAAGCTGATTTTTTAAGTGATCAATATAAGGACTTCCCATTTTTCTCTTCTTCCACAAAACAAAGCATATCTCAAACTAAATAAGCATGCAGTTCATTCAGGAAATTTGCTTAAATCGTAGTTGTCAAAATATCCACACTTTAGGCCTGAAAAAAGAACTTGAGTTTTTTGTAAAGACTATAGAAAAAGGATAACTATAAATACTATATCTGTATATGCAGGTAGTGAAACTGATTAAATCACAATTACCCTTGTAATAAATATGCCAACACATCAATTATACTGGGCTCTATTATATTGGTGTCAGACATGTTTTAACTTGAGTTTCAGAAGCATTTACACAGTAATTCATTTAAGTTGCTATACCTAGAGATTCTATTACCTTCATGATCATCTACTGTGCACAGAAGATGTCGCGAATATTTTCCTTAAAATAATATGTCAAATGCCAGGAAAATGTGACTCGGTACCCTGCCCCACTACCTTGCTCACATCTACATCAACTCCAATCACCCAAGCACCATATGCTGTAGTGCTAGTGTCGATGAGATGTCAAGTTGTGGAGTGGAGACTTGTTACTTTGATGATTCCCATGTTAGACTCTTAAAAGTGAAACTAATTAGAGCATAATCATAGTGTGAATTATAAGGGAGGAAATAAGATACTAGAGGTCGAAGGGGGTAGAAGGGGAAAAAGAAAATTTTATGCATTGAGACCAAGTTAGACTTCAGGTCCAGAGCTCTGGGAGCCTATAGCCTGACGCTACAAATTTGGAACACTTCCCGGAGAACAAGCTAAAAAAGTAAAAACAAGACTAGAAACCTCACGACTCAGACTTCCTTTGTGCTCCAAGGACACATAGAATTAGTAGATGAAAAAAAAGCAAGATGGCAGTGATGGTTTCACAGGTGTATAACATATCTCCAAATTCATCCAATTGTATGCATAAAACGTCCATTTTTTAAATATATCAATGATACCTCAATAAAGCTATTTAGAAAAAAGAAACTCTGGCAGATGGGTTTATTTCATGGTACTCATTTTGAAAAATATGGAAATAATTGAAATAGACAAGAAAATGTTTTTTCTTCCTGCTTGTCTAGGATCCATCACCATAGCTTTCTTTCTTGGGTTTGCAGGCAGATCAAAGAATTGCAAGGAGCAAGAGAAAAAGGAATGTGTCCTTCAAATTCAGTAAGATAAATTATATTATAAATTAATATTTGTATACCACCTTACATTTTACAGACAATTTTTGAAGGTTAGGCAATATTGGGGATTACATGGTCAAAAACAAACATACTCTGATCTGAGAAATGTTACAATTTTTTGCAGAAAGTGTTATGACATCCAATTTTTCCCCCAATAGAAGATAAATAAATTATCAGGTTGGTTCCTAAATAAAAAGTTATTATTCTTGTTGAAAGAGTAAGATATGTGGACTTTCCAGTTACTGAAATGGGACAGCCAACATAAACAAGAAAATTAGGAGAAAGAATGTCATTTCTTGTTAGAAAGCACGGTCAGTCATTATGTAGAACTTAATGGAAAAACGACGCTTTCATCAAAACTAAATGATAAATATTTGAACTTTGGAAAATAACATTAGCAGAGTCTAAGAATAATCTGCAAAAAGCATTATGATCCAATGAAGCAAGGAGGCATCACATTCCAGTGAAATTAGAAAACAGGAAAGAATTCTTAGCACGTGGGAGAAGATGAACCCAAATCAAAAGAAAAGCACTCCTTTTAGTCTCAGTCCCTGAACTTTCTACCAACTTTTTCACCGTCTTTGTGAAAAAGAAATAGAAAAATGCCAAATTCCACTACCCCACTTCATAGTAGAGTAATGTATCTATGTATCAGATAGCTGTGTCATTATATGCAGTTTCTGTTAGGCAGCATGGCTTTCTGTTTTGATGTTCTGAGACCAATTTCAATGTGTGTGTGTGTGTGTGTGTGTGTGTGTGTGTGTGTGTGTGTATTTTGCAGGGAGGAAGGAGCTCTTACACCGATAACAAGCAATTCTCTGGACACCCGCGGGGTGTCCTATAATTCAACCCAGTTCTGACACTATCTTTCCAGAAACAGCATCAAATCAGACAAGTTAAGGTTCAGTCCTACAGGACTGACTCCACCCAGCACTTCAGAGTCCAATCGCAAACCCAAGTTATCACTTCTGTTTCTGACCCACCAGCTAAAGATCAGGGGTTCCAACTGCTCCCTCCATGGACTTCAGGTGCCAGTCACAAGCCCAGGTTGGTGTCTGTGCTTCTGACTGACTCACTGTACATCAGAGGTCCCCATGACCACCTCCTTGGGTTTGATTACTTTGCTAGAGCAGCTCACAGAAATCAGGAAACCAATTTATTCATGTTTTAAAAGGATATAATTCAGTAACAGTCAGATAAAATAGATGCATAGAACAAGATAGGGAAAGGGCTTTGGTGCTTCCATGCCCTCTCTGAGTATGCCACTCTCCCCAAATCCCCATGTGTTGACCAACCCAGAAGCTCTCCAAATCCTCTCCTTTTGTTTTTGTTTTTTTTATGAAAGATTACAAAAATTTGATTGATTAATTTATTGGCCATTGGTGATTGATTCAACCTCCAGCCTCTCTCCTCTGTCTGGGGGTGGGGGGGAGTGTGTGGGGGGGTTTGGGGGGTTGAGAGTTTCAACCCTGTCATCACAGGGTTGGTTCTCCTGGCAACCAGCGCCCATTCTTATACGGAGGTCCAAAATCACCTCATTAACTAACAAAATACACCTTTATTACTCTTAGCATTTAGGAAATTCCAAGGGTTTTAGGAGCTCTGTGACAGAAAAGAGGAGAAAGATCAAATATATCTTTCTTATAAATCACAATATCACACTTCCCTTAATCTCAATTTACCCTTTTGTTATCTTCAGAGGGTTTTGATTTAAAGAATTCCTTCCAGGCGCCTGGGTGTCTCAGTCAGCTAAGCATGTGACTCTTGATTTCAGCTCAGGTAAGGATCTATGGTTCATGAGATCAAGCCCTACATCAGGCCCTGCACTGGCAGGGTGGAGCCTTCTTAGGATTCTCTCTTTCTGTCTCTCTCTCTTTCTGCCCCTCCCCTACTTGAGCACATTCTCTCTCTCTCTCTCTTTCTCTCTCTCTCTCTCTTTTGGTCTCTCTCACACAATAAATACATTTTTAAAATCATTTCTTCAACTATTTTTACAGATGCATGTGAACTTGTGAACCTTAGGAGATTCTTAATAGTTAAGATTTGGTTTCCTGAGTAAATAAATCAACCTTAATAAAGTGTAAGTGCTCTCTGAATATTTTAAATTATCACTAACATAATCACATTTGGTATTCACAAAATTCGTGTGGAATCAATATGGCAGATATGTTAATTCTTCTTTATAACAATGCTTTTAAAAGAACTTATTCAAGAGGCATCTGGGTGGCTCAGTCATTTAAGTGACTGACTGCAGCTATGATCTCATGATTCATGGGTTCAAGCCCCACATTGGGCTCTGTGCTGAAAGCTCAGAGCCTAGAGCCTGTTTCAGATTCTGTGTCTTTCTCTCTCTGCCCCTTCCCCAACTCACATTCTGTCTCTCTCTCAAAAAAAAGATAAATATTAAAAATTTTTTAAAAAGGAACTCATTCAAGCTCATATAGCTTGTAAGTGTAGGGAAGACTTTTTTTCTCCTACCCCTTTAGTCTCTTCAGCTGGTCTAATAATTAAATCAGCATAAAACAGAGTAACAGGAGAAAAACAAAGTTAATTTCATACATATAGGAGCCCCATAAAAATATGAGATCCAAGGGCAATTCAGGAAGTTGAGGCCTATATGCCATTCTGAGCTAAGGAATGGGAAAGAGGCCTGGGACTTCAAAGGGGAGGAGGGTATACACAGAACAGTAAGAAGTGTAGGTGTTTGGTAATTAGATATTTGGTCTGCCATATAGAGAGGTCAATTACATAAAATTGTCTCTGGAAATAGCTCTCTGTAAGCCAGGCCCCCTACCATAAATTCTTCTAGGTAGTTAAGGGAGAGGTAAAAGTTTTTCTTGATTGCCTTTTGCTCAAAATAATCCATGTCAAAGTGGCATATTTTGGGGTCACATATTCTGCTTCCCTTCAAAACCATTATAACTTATTTGATACTAAGCCATCATAAATCTAGAACTCATTCTAAGCATATAACTCTGCTCTACCCAAAGCCACACTGAAAGCCTAAAAATTTTTCAGATAAAAACAATTTAAAGGCTCTTCACCCTTCTGTTTAATTTAAAACTCCATTCTTCTCAATGCCAAGCCAAATTTTCATGTTTTTTTTAACTGCAGCACTTGAATGTATATTTCATTTCAGATAATATCTTTCACAAAAATAAACCTTACCCTGAGAACAATCAGTGTAATTTCCATACGCAAATGACAGAATTTGCCCATTGATTTTCCTGGTTGACACATCAGAAAAGGCTTACATTAGGGAAGTATCAACACATACCCACTACAATGGCTAAAATCACAACTGAAAATTCCAAGTGTTGACAAAATATGGAGTACCTACACTGTGAAAATCACTTTGGGAAAATGGGCAGCAGCTACTAAAGCTGAACAAAGTAATGTATTCCTTTCTGGGTATCTAACAGAATCACATACACGTGAACACCAAAATCCACATACAAGAATTTACACAGCCTTATTCATGATAGCACCAAACTGGAAAACAATCAAGATATTCAAGGGTGGACCACAAGGTCACATCCAGCCTATTACCTATTTTGTAAATTATTGGAACACAACCACATCTATTCATTTACACATTGTCTATGGCTGCTTTCATGATGCAATGTCAGAGTTGAATAGCTTCCACAAAAATCATATGGTCCACAGAGCCTAAAATACTATCTGGAAATTCACAGAAGAAGTCTACTAACTCCTGGTCTGTAGTACACTAGCTTAATTTTTTGAGGGGTATATTCATACAGTGGAAGGCTCTTTGGCAATGAAAATAAATGACCTACATCTAAATGGAATAATATTGATAAACCTCACACACATAATGTTAGGTTAAAGAAGACAGAAGCAAAAAATGTATATTCTAGGATTTCAATTATATATATTTCAGAAGCTAGCAAAACTTACCTTTGGTAAGATAGGATGACTTTGGGAAAAGGAAGGTATTTGTGATTGGAGGGACTATAACGGGGCTTCTGGATGATGGAAATGTTCTGATTTGAGTAGTATTAGAAACATTTTCTAATAATTCATTGAGATATTCTTTTATATTTTGTGTACTTTCTTAATCGTCATGATACTTTGTTATAAAAGTATAAGATCTTAAATATAAATTTTACAAAAGTGTAACCAGATGAAGAAAAATAAATTTAACAGGCTTCTTTTGCTCAGCTACTTGGGGTGGGAGATCAGACCCCCACTTCCAAAGGGATGTGACAGGAAGAATAAGGAACCCACACATGCACATCCATGATATTCACATCCTAAAAATCTGGAACCTGTAAATATGGTAGCTTAAAGGGCAAAAGGGACTTTGCAGATGTGACTAAGATAAAGAACCCAATATAATCACATAAGTCTAAAAAGTAGAGAACTTTGCCCAGCTATAAATACTAATAAATGCTATTAAGAAGATGAAAAATGGTTATATGCTAGATTTACTGGGGAAGAGAAGAAAGCCTAATTCAGCTAGGATAGCCGAGAAAGACCAACCTTGGAAATACAGTGTGAGCAAAACATCGAGAAAAAAAGCAGCCAGCCAGAGACCTGGGATGAAATGGTCCCACACAGGGAATGGTTGCTGCAGAGACTCTGAGATGAAGACAAGACCTGAGGCTTCTCGACTCAGAAAGATTAACGTGGCTGTTGCGAATGGTGAGGACCCAGATCTGGGTGAGGTCTTTTAGGCTATGGCTAAGGATTGAATTTGATTCCAAATGGCTTGAGATAACATGCTCCAGTTTCCATTTAAAAATTTACATTCTGATGAGCGTATAGAAGCTAGATTCGAGTGGGGAGATGGAAGGAAAAGATCAACTGGTTACAAAGATCCAGGTGAGAATTGACGGTGGCTTGGACTAGAATTTTAGCAACAGAGATCTTAAGAAGCAGCAGGACTGAGAATATTTCTTAAAGGCACAACGAACAGGATTTGCTGAGAGATTCAGTGTAGGTTATACAGGAAGGAGAAGAATCATGAATAACTCCTAGGATTTTGACTTGAGTAATTGAATAGATGATGATGATGCTGTCTTTGTTGGAGCATTATCTGCAGACAAATATAACGATGATTCAGTTTTGGTCATATATGCTTTATATGGCCTTGCAGAAAGGTGTCTTTTGCCATCCAAAATTTCATTTTACATTATCAGTCTTATGTTCCTTAATAAGCTTTAATCTCCTGATGAATGGCTTCCCTTTGTAAACTGTTAACCAAACTAGTAATGCCTGTCAACACTAAGCTAAACAATGGAAAATATACTGACTGTGCAGTAAGCTGACTACTACATCAACAAAAGCCAAAAACTCAAGCTGAAATATGAGCCACATCCAATTTTCAGGAGACCGTGCTTCACCAATTGCCACTGAGGTGAGTTACTGAACAATGTTCCAATAAAGATCCCACTCATTCCAAATAGGCTGGCCCAGCCTGACTTGCTGAATAATTGCTCACATACTAAATCACATGGAAGATAAAAGTTGTCGCCAGTTGGGTTTGAGACATCCTTGAAGACAGATAACTATTAACCATGCAAGTCTCTGGATAATCAAGAGCTTAGCTTGCATTGTTTCCTTCTAAAGTATTCCTTTATCCTTCCCCCACCGCTGGCAGGATGAAATACCTTTTTCTTATGCGATCCCATAGCACCCTCATCAAAACATTTAATTCACTATCTGTTTACTGTCTACTCGTAACATTTCTGTCTCACTGGAAAAACTATCCCTGCAGTATGGAACGATGACTCAAATAACTTACCTGAAAAAAACCCTCAAACTATCTACGTCAGCCCTTTTATTCTCATTTCATCTAAATCAAACAATCTTCTAACTAAATGCAACTTCCTGAAGTTTTTCCTATTAGAAAACAACTCTCTGATCATGTTGACTTGAAAATGCAAGGTACATTTCTCATTGTCTTTTTAAATTTTTTTTTTCAACGTTTTTATTTATTTTTGGGACAGAGAGAGACAGAGCATGAACGGGGGAGGGGCAGAGAGAGAGGGAGACACAGAATCGGAAACAGGCTCCAGGCTCCGAGCCATCAGCCCAGAGCCTGACGCGGGGCTCGAACTCACGGATCTGGACCGCGAGATTGTGACCTGGCTGAAGTCGGACGCTTAACCGACTGCGCCACCCAGGCGCCCCTCTCATTGTCTTTTTAATTCATAGATCAATCATTGCAAGATGGATTCACTTTGAAAGAGTTATCCAATCCAGTTGCTGATTCTGCAGACGGTGAACACTCCCTGCATAGACCCTTTGGGAAGCACTCAGTTGACCTCTGCTGGTAACAACTTGACTTCATTGACTCTCCTTCAATTTAAACTTCAACCCTATGAATTGGCATTTTGTAGTTTGTTTCATTACTGATTTATTAATGGGTAGTAAAATGTCTTCTTGCTAATAATTGGTCAAAACAATCATTATTTTCCTTTAGTTGTTTGTTTTTAAAGGATTTATTGCCTTAGTAATTTTATTATGCACTGGAACAAAAACATGTACGGTGAGATACATTTTCTATTTTATTGTAAGATATAAGGATAAAAATCATTTCATTGCAAATCAACTTGCACAAATTTCTTTTGGAAAATCAGCATTCCATAACATGATTAATGCTTATAATACATTGACTGAACTTATAATTGTACCTACTTTCCATTGTAATAAAATATTTATAAGGTGCTGAGAGCCAGAAACTCCTATCTTCCATTGTCCGTGTAGCTTCACAAGCAGCGAGGGTAGTGCTTATTAGACATCTCTCCTTTGGTCATGTTTTGGAGCCCTTAGAAGTGGGCCACATCATAAAAAGAATAAGATCAAAACTGAGGACTTCGCTACCATTGTTCCATGCTGCCTTCTACCCATCTATCACACACACACATGCACGTGCACACAAATACACACACACGCACACACACACCCCTCCAGATGATCTTTACAAAAGTATTACAGGCAATCATCATGTTTTTTAAATTTGTGTGCTTATACTTCTTGCTCCCCAAATGTTTAACAGAAACAGGCCGTGATCACCAGTGCCAAAATTATAATATTCCTGGTTGCCTCACAAAGATGCCTGGGCTAAGTGGAGTTGGGCATCATTTCTACTGGATCATCATCTGTCAATGTTCTTTTCCAGGGAGAGAATATTTGGAATGAATGTTAAGCCAGAAAGATGAATATAAAATGATAGCAGCAGTTCTTTTCCCTTTAAGGAGCTGGTTAAAAGGGATTCTGGCCAGAATTTTCTCAAGAACTTTCAAACACACCGAAGAACTTAAGTTTGCACTCTCTCCCAATTTTTTCTTGAAGGAGTTCATTTCTCGTGATTCATTTTCTGCATCACGCCTCACCTTCCAAACTACTGTCTATTTTGAATGAGATACTGGAAAGCGAAGGGCAATGCTTAAGAAGTGCATGAGCTCCCTCTTGTGGGGCTGAGAAATCACTTCTGAAACTTGAAGCCCCAGCCACTCCAAGTTGGTGAATTTGTAGAGTCTCCAGAAGTCGTGGCACCTTCTCCCATCCTCACCGATTTGTCAATCCCCATTTCGAGCTATGCTCAGTTGCTCCAGGGATCTATCTTGACTCTTTAAATCAATCCTAGAACCATTACTATGCATTAAAAATTTTAAACTTTCATGAAGGGCTTATTTATATGAAGATCAATATATTGAGATCTCAATTCTTGAGATCAATAATTCAGTTGTGACCAAAAATGCCTACCATTTGTTTTACTAAATTTACATCTTACAAAGTACATTCACATAACATTGTTTCGTGTGAACCACATAAGCACTGAACATGTGGTATTAAAATTCTCAGTTTTAGGTTTGGAGTCGGCAGGGAACAAACATTAACCTGCCGTCTCCTGGCACCACGTCGAACATCCCTTCCATCCCCCTCAACCCTTGCTTTCACAACCTTGCAGTTCCTTCTCCCAAGGTGATTCTTTCTCAGGTTGCAAAGTCTCAGATCACTGTCTCAGTGTCTCCTTCTTCAAAACTTCCATGCCAAATCTATAATTGCAAAATTAGAACAAATAATCTGGCTTGGGAGTCAGGTGACTCTGACCTTTAACCCGCGCATCAGTTAACACCAGTAGCTTTCTGCACAGTGACAATAATTTTAGCAAGAAGTTAAGATCATTTTGGTAGATATGGGACTGCATTTGGAGACAAAGTGTTTGAAACAGAGTCTCTCGAGAATTCAGAACGTAAAGGTTTCATTCCTATATCCTTTTCATGTCTGGTTACACAGAAACAGCCACTGAATTTGAGGGAAACTATGCTGAAATCTCATTTATCCAAACAAGGTCATTGACTGAATCTTAATCAAATGATAAATGATACCTGTTACACACCAGGAGATGCATTACAAGGCTCATTAAAAGGAGATAAGTGACATTTTACTCATCTCCTTATTTACCCAGTCCAGTTCATATACACTTACAAACAGAAAGCGGTATTTAGTCTGAAAACCAACTCTTCCATTTATTAACTGTGTCCTTGGGTAAGTTACTTAACTTCTCTGAGACTTGGTCTCCTCACATGTAAAATTAAGGTGACAATAGAACTCGCCTCATTAGGGTGGTAGGAGGAATAAATGATACAATTCACAAAAAGTACTTAGAGTCTGGCACAGATTAAATAGCCAATAAATGTAACTCTTTTTTTCATCTTTTTAAATGTTTATTTATTTTTGAGAGAGACAGAGTGTGAGTGGGGGAGGGGCAGAGAGAGAGGGAGACCCAGAATCTGAAGCAGATCCAGGCTCTGAGCTTTCAGCACAGAGCCCGATGCGGGACTCGAACTCAAGAACCATGAGATCATGACCTGGGCTGAAGTCAGACACTCAACCAACTGACTCACCCAGGCACCCCTAACTGTAACTCTTAATAGTACTGTTAACATTGCTAATCTATGAGTCTATAAATGCCCTCCATTTCTTGCAGCTTTTGTCCCACTCCTGATATCCAAATATCTTGTCAATTTTGACCTGTCTCTGTACTTATACAGTTGCCCTGGTGTCTTACCCTTTGTTCTTGATCTTTGTTGCCTTTTATCATATACTCTCACTCTCAGTAGTGTTGACAGATGGTACCACCTGAGCCTTCCTGCTAAGCTAGCTTTCATTGCCCTGATGGCTGGCCCTGCCACATCCTCCCTGGAACAGCTGCAACTCCTAATCCTAATGTACACATGGACAGCCTCGTGCCTATGCCTCTAAGTTCTATATAGAATCAGGACAAGGACATGGGCACTGACTCTTGAATTTTATGTCTCTGTTAACAGCCCTGTTCCATCCTTCTCAGACATCGACCATTCAACTTATAAGTCAGATCAACAGAAATCCAACAAGAGGAAGTGTCACTTAGCTGTCCGTTCGTTCATTCATTCATTCATTCATTCATTATTTGTCTATGTAGGTACGACTGAAGATGAAAGATGAAAGCCTGCCGCCACCAGAGATGTTTCTGGATCCAGCCACATTTATTACAGCATTATCCACAAAAAACAAGAGTTGGAAGCAACAAGATGTCCATCAACAAATGAATAAAAAAAAAAATGTGTGATACGTATATAAAATGGAATACTATTCAGCCTTTAAAAAGACAGAAATCCTGTCACATGCTACAACGTGGATGAACCTGGAGGACATTACACTAGTGAAATAAGCCAGTAACAAAAAGACAAATACCGTATGACTCCACATAACGTGCGGCATCTAAAGTAGTCAAATTCATAGAAACAAAGTAGAACAATGGTTTCCAAGGGCTGGTGGGGAGGCAGAAAGGAGGAATTGTCGTTCGGTGGGTAGAAAGTTTTACAGATGAACAAGTTCTAAAGATCTGTTGCACAACAATGTGAATATACTTAACGTGACCAAACTGCTTGAAAGTTCTTAACTATTTAAAATGGTGAAGATGGTAAAGTTGATGTTATGGGTTTTAATTTCTTTAAACAGAGCTGCTTGAATCTTCTTCAGCATTCTCTGTGGAACATGTGTGTGTGTTCTTCCGGCTGGAAGAAGTGAGTAAATCACCGTGCCCAACCGCTACAACTACTCCAAGCAAAGCAGCCTGTCATGACATTAGTGTGGGTGAAGAAGGGGCAAGAAATCCACGCATGGAGATAACTCAGTTGGAAGAAATGAACGACAGTCCCCTCATTCTCCCTTGTTAGAGAAGAACTTACAGGTAGCAACTGCTGACCAAAGATAGAGCACCTGGTGCCAAGTTTGTTACAAGGATTTTGCACACACACACACACACACACACACACACACACACACACACACACATATGTGTGTATGCATATATATGTGTGTGTGTTATTACATATATTACATATATATTACACATGATTGCAGCCCTTGTTACTTATGATAACACATGAAACTTTGTAAATAATAAAGAGTATTCCTACCTTATAATATGTTCTCCAACTGGGCCCAAGCTCCATTCTTTTTGATATGCCCAATAGAAAGTTTTAAGCATCCATTGCCCAAAAGCCTCTCTCTCTGTCTCTCTTTGTCTCTCTCTGTCTCTTTCTCATCCTTTTTCTCTCTGCCCCTCTCTGTCTCTCTCTCTAGCTCTCTCTCTCTCTCTCTCTCACACACACATACACACACACGCACACTCCTATCCTAAAGTTTAACATCTCAGGAATCTTGAAAAGAAAATCTATTTCACCATTGTGATTACATTGCTGATAACTTTATAACTTTGGGATAGTTAATCTCAATAATGGCTCTGCCTATTTTTGTTGATATTCTTGCTATCTCTGCTAATGCCAGACATGCCTATATTCATTATATATAATGAGACACATTCAATTTGCTCAACTTCTGTGTTTTTTTGAGTCAAGACAGCAGGCATGATTATAAGTCATTATCAGTATATATCACAAGTCGGAATCTTGGGAAATGCAAAAGTCATTTTGTAAATGTCTATTAGTTGAATTTTTCTGTCTTCAGAAAGCCTCAACTGTAAATGCTGATATTTTCTTACTCTCTTTGAGACAAATTCAATTTTAGATTAATAACCTCATAGCATATGGCAGCTCCATAAATTCTTACAGCTAAGTCAAGGGGACTCTGCAAAGCACTTTAAATTTTTTTTTTTTCAACGTTTATTTATTTTTGGGACAGAGAGAGACAGAGCATGAACGGGGGAGGGGCAGAGAGAGAGGGAGACACAGAATCGGAAACAGGCTCCAGGCTCCGAGCCATCAGCCCAGAGCCTGACGCGGGGCTCGAACTCACGGACCGCGAGATCGTGACCTGGCTGAAGTCGGACGCCTAACCGACTGTGCCACCCAGGCGCCCCTGCAAAGCACTTTAAACATTACCTTTTTCATTCCTCACAGTAAGCCTATGAAAAAGATATTATCATTATTGCCCCTAATTGATGAATGATAAAATTAAGATTTACAGAGATTAAATAACTTGCCCAAAGTTACATAGTAAGTAGAAGAGCAAAGATTTTAACTCATCTGACCGCACTCTATGCTTAGTCACCATTTTACTACCCATAAACCCAATATCCAAAGCCTTGTAGGAAACCTCTGTTTAACCCATTATGCATTTTACCTAAACAACACTCTCACCTCCTAGGTGTATTTTTAAATGTCCCGATGCATTCATTCACTTTTTCATTTGCTCATTCATTCCTGTATTCATTCAGTAAGCATTGTTCCAGGTACCACGTGTATAGTTATGTACACATTAAGTCCCTAATCGCATGGAACTTATGGTCTAGTCCATGTTCAAGGGGGTTTCCTATCTGCACACATGAAAAGGCTTTCCACAGAGAAAGACAGAGTGCTCTCTCTTTCACAGAGAAAGAGAGCCAGCGCAAGACAGAAAAAGTCCACATGCTGTGCTGTAGAAAGAAAGCAATTGGTCTTGTGAAGAATAACTTTTTTTTTTTTGCATTTCTATTTGGATCAAGGTTTACAGACCCAGCTTAGCTAAGTGACATGGTTTTCACAAATATTCTTAATTATGTCCTATGATATAAAGTTAGCCATGTATGTGTCTGTGATGTTGTGTCCAAACTTTCCCTTTAAAAAACACATATACAGGGGTGCCTGGGTGGCTCAGTCAGTTAAGCGTCCGACTTCGGCTCAGGTCACAATCTCATGATCCGGGAGTTCAAGCCCCGCGTCGGGCTCTGGGCTGATGGCTTAGAGCCTGGAGCCTGCTTCCGATTCTGTGTCTCCCTCTCTCTCTGCCCCTCCCCCGTTCATGCTCTGTCTCTCTCTGTCTCAAAAATAAATAAACGTTTAAAAAAAATTTAAAAAACACATATACATACTCGCTCCTCAAATATCTTCTTCAGCTGTGACTAAAATCTTAAAGATCATCATTTTAGGAGAATGGTTGGGGTTCTCTTCCCTTAAGTGCTTTACTTTTCGTTTGCCCATTCAGGAGCTCAAAACTGTTCCATACCCAGCCTTCACAAAACACGGGGCAATTAGTAACAAAGCCGATATCTTGACAAATGGGGATTTATTTTCTCATCATAACAGATTTTTTTCAGTTAGAGTCTCCAAGTGGCAAAACCAGACATCACCCGTAAGTTCGCAAGTCTTAAGACTTCAATATTGCTAACTGAGCAACTTCCATGCCCCATTAAATGTGCAGACCTGAAAATCCCAGATTTACCCTTGTTTTATTTAATAAGGCTTGATTAGCTTTGCAATTAAGCCATATAGTTCGCTGGCTTCGCTCTGAAAGAGTACCCATCTACTTACTGCCACTTAAAAAGTCTTACTTTCAGGGTAATAGCCTTTTCGAGTAGTTTCAATTGGAAAGAACAGACAATATCTCACAGCACCATTTAACACAAACTCTGCCTACAAGTACACCAAGGAACAAGCACCCCTCTCAGTTTGCAGTTAATGAATCAAAGTTTAAGACGACAAATTGGCTCGCTGAGGCAAAATAGTTAATTAACTTTTAGTCAGAAATATTCGTCCTGCTTTCCTGGCATAAACAAGTCTCATAAACTCTGTTTACTTACTCAAGTGTTTTTCTCCTCTTCTACATCCCTAGGCATCATTCAGAGCTCTTAATATATCATGTCAGAGTAGCTCCATAATTTTAATCCAATTTTTTTATGTTTTCAGCCTCCAAGACAAGAAAAAAAATACATCTTTCCATCATTAATTTAAGTTCTGTAAACACTGGAGTATAATTTTAAAAAAGAGAAAAGAAAAGAAAGAAAAACCTCCAGCATTAAACTCTCGAGCCTCCATGACTTCGGACGCTGATTGAATCAGACTTTGTGTTTCTTAAAGTAAACACATTAATTCTAAACGTTCGGTTAGCTCGGGCTGCTCGGCCTGTCAGGTGAGGCCGCAGACTGATGTTGGAGCAGTAGCTGGCGTGTTCAATTAGCAAAAAGGTTTAATGGCAACCACTCCAGACCCTCTTGCCTCTGGTACTTTATAGATGCAACATTTCCTTAAAACGACATTTTAAATATTAGCTAATAAGAGAGCTGTGTCAACAGCTTTGATGGATTTATACCTGAACAGCCATTACATTATATACCCCGTACCCACTCTTCCAAAATCACCCTTTGCTAATTTTTTCCCCAATTATTATGTTTCTTCTGGAGAAAACACTCCTACTTTTAGTAAGAACGGCATCTATTTGTTATCTTCTGTCATTGGCCTGTGTTTTCCAAAAGAAGACTGTCTGGGGCATCTGGGTGGCTCAGTCGGTTAAGCCTCTGACTTCAGCCCAGGTCATGATCTCAGTTCCCGAGTTCGAGCCTCACATCAGGCTCTGTGCTGACAGCTCAGAGCCTGAAGCCTGCTTCAAATTCCCTGTCTCCCTCTCTCTTTGCCCCTCCCCAACTCGTTCTCTCTCTTTCTCTCTCTCTCTCTCTCAAAAATAAAGAAGCATTAAGAAAAAATTAAAAATAAAGGGAGACTGTCTGTTACACTGAATGCTTGCATTTAACAGCTACCGACCCTGAACGCTACTCACATTTTGTTCTTTGCAGTGTTGCACAAAATTTACTTTTTTTTGAGCTCTGTGCCAGACTTCTCAAACCTCAAGCCGTCATCATTTTATGAGATGATTTTTCCAAAAGCAAATTGCAGGTTCATGAATTAAGTAAGTGTTGGACCAGGAATGGTGCTTAGTTTTGAAAGTGACTCATTCGTGCGTGTATGAAAAGTCAGGTTAATGCCTCTCTACATACGTTTATAGATAGACATGGTGGACTAGAGAACACAAACCTCAACTCAAAATAAATTATTTTCCAAAAGTTTATTTGCAAATTGATGTGTTCCCCCTAAGTTAAATATATTTTAATTTATGTGAGTATTTAACTTGCGTAAGTGAAGCTTATTTTCCCGTGAAACCAACCCTAACCAAGACTGATGTTGTTCAGTTCAACAAACCTGTGTTGGGCTCCTGCCAGGCATCAGGTGAGGTTCTACGAGCCAGGCGTATTAAGGTGAGTAAGACAGAGTGCTGTCTTCAAGAATTTACAAGATAACAAGACAATTTATTTTTATGGGAAAACCATTCAAAGCTCTTCTTTGGAAGTCTGAACACGTATCATCCTTCGCTCTGCTGGTGGTCTCCTCACCTCCCTCCACCTGCCACCTGGAGCAGAGACTCTCCTATGTATGGTTCCAATACAAGGTGATCACCGCATAGGGTGTCACTGAAGCAAAGAGGGTAGTCGTCCAAGATAGAGATGGGTAATGGGAATACAAATGGATAGAAAGATTTCCTAAAGGAAATGATAGCTCAGTTGAATTCTGAGGGATGGAGAGAATTTAGGAAACCAGCGGTCCTCAGAAAGTGCGGGCTTCAGACCTGTAGCATCAACATGGCCCTGGAACTTGTTAAAAACATAAATGATTGGACTCCAGCCCAGAGTGGCTGAGTCGGAATCTCTGAGGGCGGGGGTCCGCAATCTGAGTTTGAACAAGCCCTCAAGATGATTCTGGTGTGCAGTAAGGTTTGAAACCCGCTGCAATAAGGCAAGTTTTCAGGCAGTAGAGCAAGAAGAGGGGCTGGTGATTTTTCAGGGAGTGAATTACGTGAGCAAACACTCAGAACAGTTGTAGTTGATCTCCCAGCTGTTTGAGCATTGGTTGTTAGCAGCTCACAGCTGTGCTCTTCTGAGAATTGTTCCAGACTAAGGGAGGTGACCTGCCTGGGAATGCCTGGGAGACTGTGTGCCCTTTCCAAAAGAGGCCAACAATCAATGATGGACAGACTTGGAGATATAAAAGGCCGGTTCCCCTATCTCAAAAGAGAAAACTCTGTGGTATAATTCCTGCTCCAGAGCTCCCTATAGGATCAGCTGAACTCATGTCTTTGCCTGGCATATTTCCCTGTCCCGTCCTGCTTCCCTTGCTCTGTTTCAGGCTTCTCCTGTGAGCATTCCCTCCATAAATCCCTGGCACAGAATCGACACAGTGGGCAGTTTCTAGGGAACCCAAACCAGGTCAATGGCACGCAGTCTGAGAATGCATGGGGAGCTGCAGGAGATTTGCATTGATGGAGCATAAGGTGAAAGTCAGAGTGGCGAGAAAGGAAGCTGGAGGGGTGTGAGGAACCAGTCTGTGAGGTACTTTGGGCAACAATTCATAAGAGCATCAAAATTCACACACACACACACACACACACACACACACACACACTGAACTTCAATACACATAAAGTATTGACGTGGGTGAGGGAGGGGAAAGGGAGTGCCACTTTGGATTGCAAGGACAGTATCTTCCCTCCTTACAATAATCATTTACATTCTACCTGTCATCGGGCACCAGATATAAGGAGACTCCTAGATCCAAGCCACAGAGGTCAGGGGCTGTGTGATCACTTGGAGAAATGGAGATTCTCAGAGATCTCAAAGGGAAAGAAGGACTGGCAAAGAGAAGAACCGGGTAACCCTCTAAGTGACGGGAGATTGTAAGGAAAGAGACTCTGGGATGAGGAGAAAAGATAAAGACCAAAAAAATGAGACTCACTGAGGGCCAGTCATGGCTTCACTTTCTCTGTCTCAATCTTCTGCAGCTTCTTCTTTCCTTGACTCCGGGAGCTCCGGCCAGTGCAAACTACTTGGGGCACATTTCCAATCCAGGGCAGTTCAATCGTCATACACGTTCTTTTCTTCCAAGAGCTCCTGCTTTCCTTTCCATCCCATCGGTGATTGCTTCTGACCGAAATCTCTCCGATTGGCTCCAGTGCAGTGCAGCAATCCAGTCAACACTCCAAGCTTCTCCCCTTCTCCTGTCGCTCAAGTAAGCACACATAGAGCATGTCCTAAGGGTTGTTTTCTCCTATTCGTGCAATAGAAAAATAGATCGGGCAGATGCTTTAGGTTACTGTTCCGACATTTTGATTGTCTGCCTTCCCTGGCATCCATTCCTTCTTCCTTTAAAAAAATGTTGTTAATGTTTATTTATTTTTGAGAGACAGAGAGAGTGCAAGTGTTGGTGGGGGGGGCGGGACAGGGAGAGAGAGGGACAGAGGATCCAAAGCAGGCTCTATGCTGACAGCAGCGAGCCCCAAGTAGGGCTCGAACTCACAAACCGTGAGATCATGACCTGAGCCAAAATCATGAGTCTGATGCCTAACTGACAGAGCCATCCAGGTGCCCCACCCATACCTTCTTCTGACAACAATCCTCAGTCTCCTTTCAAGGGCCTCACTGCCTCCATTCAGAATTCATTTGACCCGAAGCGATCTCCATCTGGGTCTCTAGCTGGATCCCCATTTGCTAGTTTTACCAAAGAAGGGGTCTCTTTCCCATTGATTCTATCCTGAAAACAGGAATGGTTGGAGATTCTATAACTATCATGCCACCACACATAGAGAGGATGGGCTTTCAGAGACTATACAAGGACTCTGAGAATAATGTTAGCACTGGAGGTGGAGTAAAACATTGCTCGATCCCTAAATTTAGCAGTGTCTGGCCAAGTCTACCGTGGACTTTTCAGTATTGTCAAATACTAAATTCCCTTTTTTACTCTAAGCTACTTTGAACGTTTTTCTGTCCTTTTCGACAGAAAGTCTTCATGGATATGAGATGCCTTATATTTTTCAGAAAGTAAATATGACTGCATCTAATCTTTCTCCAGCCTTCACTCTTTTGCTGAAGAAATGTCTTCATCTTCCTTCTTTCATTTACACACAGTAGCCCGAAAACGCATTCCGAGGAAAATTATTTTGGACTGTTGTGCCATATAAAACATAAAAGGAAAAAGATGCTCTGTAGTCACATAAATGTGGAACTTACTTCCTCTCACAAAGCTAAATTGGTTTCTTTACTGCAGGACTTCTCAGAGTCTTTAACATACAACTGATGTGCTAAATCCTTAAGGGAGAGTCATCACATGCCTGATGCCCCCGGTGGGTTTGGCTGTGGAAATCTTATTTTCATTGAGTAATTATGGGACAAGATTACACGAAATACATTTCAGAAAATGGGGATCCAGCTGGAATTCTAGGTTCCATTCTCAACTGCTTGGCATTTAGGGGACTTTTGTTTCTCCCACCTGGGCCTTTTGGTCATTTCATCTGGTAAGGCCTAGAAGGGCTCTATATGAGAACAAGTTTGGAGAACACCGGGGTGAAGGAGAATGCCAGCTCAAGGAGAGGTATAAATAAGTGTGCTCCCCACCATCCAACATGAAACGAGGTTTCATCACCTTTGGACAGATCATAGGTCTTCAGTGGAATATGGTCATTTTATTGCTTCATGTTATATCCATTTGTGGAACTTAAAGTGGGTATATAAAAGCACATGAAAACTTCTGAAACCCATTAACTTAATAAAAAAAAAAAAACAGAAGTAACACAACAACAACAAAAACAACAACAACAAAAACCAACAACCTTTACCCAGGATATGAAAACCACTACACCAGTTAATTATCTTGAATGCATCCGAGCATAACAGATTTTAGAAAGTCACGTATAAGGTTTTGGCTGTACTTCCTGAAATGTTTTTGATGAGCTTTTAATGTTTTAAAAGTCTGACAGCTGCTCCTGAAAATTAAATGCTGTTTGTCAGCAAGCTACCGTTAACTCATTTCAATAAATAGGTAATTTGTTTCTTTAGAAAACACTTGAAAGCATTCACTGACATTTGAGTAAAGAAGAAAACCTGGGTAATTTGGGGTGGGGGGGGCATCAAATCTGACACACCCCCTCATCTTAAGCTCTCTGAAGTTAAGAAGGGGATTGGCATGAGACGGCAGACCTCTCGGTGTCTCCAGTGAAAGGAATCAAACTGCAAATGATTCTTTTTTTTTTTTTTACCACTTAACTTAGAGAAAATAGGTTACAGTATGAAAATCTGATTCCTCTGTGCGGTCTTTTGCATTTACTTTAAAGACACAGATCATCCAGAGCCTCTCCCTGAACTCACACTTCCATGCATTAAGGAATGTTCTTATCACGGATTACATGAAATTCAGACATGTTCTTCCGAGAGCTTCTTGGTCAAGATGGTGTCTTCTGTAACAATCCTCTGATGCAGCTAGGAGTTTGCCAGAGCAGATCGGAGGTCGTTCTATTTGTCCCCAGCCTTTGGAACTCCCAATTGTCTGTCTATCCACTCCATAGTTTAGACACACAAACACACACAATCAAATTCTGGTCAGGCAAACAGAAACCACTGTAATATTTCAAAATACACAATTTTTTTAACAGTTTTACATTTATTTTTGAGAGACAGAGTGCGAGTGAGGGAGGGGCAGAGAGAGGGGGGACAGAAGATCCAAAGCAGGCTCTGCACAGACAGCAATGAGCCTGACATGGGGCTTGAACTCACGAGCATAAGGTCATGACCTGAGCTGAAGTTGGACACTCAACTGACTGAGCCACCCGGAGCACCAATACAAAGGTTTTAAAACAGGGAATTAGTTGGGGCACCTGGGTGTCTCAGTCGGTTAAGCGTCTGACTTCGGCTCAGGTCACGATCTCACGGTCCGTGAGTTCGAGCCCCGCGTCAGGCTCTGGGCTGACAACTCAGAGCCTGGAGCCTGTTTCAGATTCTGTGTCTCCCTCTCTCTCTGCCCCTCCCCGACTCGCACTCTGTCTCCCTCTGTCTCAAAAATAAATAAACATTACAAAACAGGGAATTAGTTACAACAGGTAATGGACAACAAAAGAGTTTTGGGGAAGCTCAGAGAGGAAGCAGCTAGCACCCTAGGGCTGGGGTTAATGTGCCCTGTGAACTTGGACCGGGAGCCTGCAGATGTAGTACTCAGGCCTCTGAGGTGGGGTCGCACCACTGGCCATGGCTGGTGCCTCCAAGTGGGTAGGAAGACACCGGTGCCTTGAGTGCTGCAAGTAATTACAGATAGGAGCTAACTTACACTGCGGGAACAAGTAAAAAGGAGAGAGAAATCCAGGCCAGTCTCTCTCTAGTGCCCCTATTAGCACATCCTACAAGAGAATCTTCTCAGTCAGTAAAGGAGCCTTGAAAGTGGAGTTTGCAGAGACCCACAGCCTCCCAGAGGACAGTGGGAGAGCTGACTCGGAGCTGAGAGGACATAGGTAAATAGCCAGCCCTACATCAAGCCTCTTCCCTCCTCCAGAGCTAGCTCCAGGCTCTACGCTCCACCTTCCAGGACCAAAGAGAACCAAAAGGATAGAAGTAAATACCCTAACAGCCTTCCCTAAGCACCAAGCATCACGTGTCTTGTCCCGGGCCACCATGCTGGTATCACAGACATGGCAAATTCCCCCAAGGACAAGGTGATTGACTTTGGGCAAGGTACATAAATTCGCTGACATTAATTTCCTCTTCTGGGATAATTATGTCTACTTTGGAAGGTAGGATCAAGCATACAAATGGATTGTCTGAATAGAGGCCTAGCACGGTGACTATTTCATGACAGACGCACAGTAAATATTGGTTGACTTCTTTCTTTTCCTCCCTTATTCCTCATCCTTCCTTGTAGAATGAAACACTTTGTACCTAGTTACTGGAATTTAGGCAGCAGCAAATACCTGTGAGATCATTGGCAGGAAAATGCCTCTTTTTAGCTGTAGAGGTTTTCCTAGTCCAGCAGGTCAGATTCTTGAGAGTTCCAAGGAAAAGATACACAGATTGCTTACAAGGATTAATTCATTGCAAGGATACAGGGGAAACAGAACGGGGGATCTTAGAAGAACAAGTTCTTGCTCAAGAATGTGTGGCAAACTTCATGAGACACTGGGAAAATCTGCCTGACTTTGCTAGGGACAAGAACTTTTGCTTGAGTGACCTTTTCTTTGCTTAAATGGCATTTGTAATTCCCCCAAATTGTGAATTTGAAAGGTGCTTTTTGCCCAACCGGTATGAAGCCCTACTGTCACGCAGAATTCATCCCAAGTCATCTCAGAGATGATCGGCTTCTTAAACCCAGCCCCCAGGTGGTTGATTCCAGCTCATGCACCTTCCCCTACGCAATCACTGTGTTAAAGTAGCAAGATTCAGGCTGGTCTGTAAAAGGCCCTTGTCCTCACCCATTCACCTCAAAGCAAAAGGCTCTATAGGTGTTTTCTTCTGGGAGTCACTTCGCATACTCCTTCCGTCTTGATAGAAGAAAACACTTTCTACTCCTCCCTTATAATGACCATGTCCCAGAACTATCTGCCATTGAACAAGGGCTTCATGAAGCATGCTGAACAGTGGTGCACCCAGAGTCCACCAAGGTAAATGATTTGTCAAATAGAAGACACTTCGTCTTTCAACCACATCATCACATGGATCTCAGAAGTGGACAGGAGAGGACAGGGGAAAACAAATGCCTAGATTTCTAAATGGAACAATTAGCAGTTATGAATGTGCTATTATTAACAGAAATTGGGAAAACAATGATAGGACTTGCTTGTGATAAATTCCTTGTAGAAAAGTTGAAGAAGCATTTGTGGAGTGTCCAAATAGATGTTTAAGAATGATGATAGAGATAATAGCTTTAAATCAGAAAATAAATGGGGTGTCTGGGTGGGTGGCTCAGTTGGTTAAGCGTCTGAGTCTTGGTTTCAGCTCAAGTCATGATCTCATGGTTCATGAATTCAAGCCCCACATTGGGTTCTGAGCTGGCAGCTCGGAGCCTGCTCGGGATTCTCTCTCTCTTCCCCTCCCCTGCTCACGCACTCAGTCTCTCTCAAAATAAATAAATAAACTTAAAATAAAAAAATAAAATAAAAATCAGAGAATTAATGAGGGATTTTTTTGTTTTACTTTATTTTTAGTGTAATGATTCCTAAACTTTTTGGTATCTTAGATCACTTTGAGCATCTAAGGACAGCAATACACACTCAGAAAAAAAAAAAAAAAGAAGAAAAATGTTCCAATGTATATACAGCTAAAACCATGTACACACTTTGAGAAGACTCTCAGAACTCCCAGGTCAAGTTTTACCATCCGACTCCATCTAGTGAAAAAATATTATAAACAGAGATGTGAGAGCACTGAATCTGTGCTGCATTAGAAATTAGTATTCCCTCCTCTTGTATTTCATCTTCCTCACCCAAACAAACTAAAATTTTGTGTGGGTCAAATACAATAGTCCTCCCCTTATCTGCGGTTTCCACTACCCTCAGTCAACCACAGTCCAGAAGCACATAATGCTCCTTCCGAAACATCGTCAGAAGGTCAGTAGTACTTAACGCTACCTCACGATGTCTACGCCAGTCACCTCATTTCATCTCCTCCCCTAGGCATTTTATTATCTCACATCATCATAAGCAGGAGAAGGGTGAGTACTGTACAAGACATTATGAGAGAAAGACCACATTCACAAAACCTTTATAACAGTATATTGTTATAATTTTTTCCATTGTGTTAGTAGTTATTGCTGTTAATCTCTCATTGTGCCAAGTTTATAAATTAAACTTTATCATGTATAGAAAACTCATGGTATATATAGGGTTCAGTACTATCCATGGTCTCAGGCGTCCACTGGGGGGTCTTGGAACATATCCTCTGGGGACCAAGGGAGACTACTGTAGCTTTTTTGCCTACCAATGCTTTTGAGAGATAATGAAAAACAAAACAGGGCAATTCAATGATAAGAGTTTCTAACCACTGCCAGCAAGAAAACGACCCAAGATGTTCATTTTCTCAATTACTGAAATGCTCATTTTCTTGTTGGATGGGCGAGTGCTCCTGCGTAAACCTTAGGGCTAATTGTATATATCCCGGCATATACAGCGCGTCCCAAACCCAGAGGCAACAGCTAGCAATTATATTTCACTGATTAATGTGCAATCGTAAATTTACAGGCTTGATGGTCCAAAGAGGCTCCCTGCTATGTGAGATAATGAATAGGAAATTTTCAGAATAATTAGCCAAGTAAGACCTCGCAAGTCTACCTGGGAGTTAAAAGCCATGAAAGAAACAAAAATAATGCCCATCCTTTAACAGAATTAGAGATTGAAAAATGGGTTATAGAGAAGGAACAGCGTAGTCAAGATATTCCTTCTACCATTTTTGCTTCATTTAGTTCACTGGCCATAGTGTCTGTATTGAATACCATGCTATTCCCCTCAGATCCCCCTTCAGGGTACCAGGACTCATTCCTATTACTCCACCCACTCAAAGTACTGCCGTCTTTCCAACCAATCCTCTCCCAAAGGCAGGCTGTCATCCCAGGGAGCAAAGGGGGCAGCCCCCATTCAATGAGTGGTCAATGCCAGATTAAAAAGGCCTGGCCCCTCTCAGAATAAGACCAGAATTGGAAGGGTCAACCCATCTTCACAACCCCTCTACAGGGTGGACTGAAGCCTTGGTTGAGACTGCGATGCAGACCAACTTCTCCCTCTGTCCATTCTTAGTTCCCTCCCTGTGAAAACTCCCTAGTGAACTTTCTATACACTAATTGCTATGTGAATCTGCTTCCCAGAGAATCCAACATGCAGCAGTACAAATCACACATCAGTGTCAGTATTACTACGAAGAATAATGACACAAGGAATAGTCACTTCAACAAATATTTTTTGTACATGCACCATGTGCATGGCAAGTCAGAAACTAAAAAAAGTAAGCTTTTCTGTGAGATTTTCCCTTGAGAATTTTTTAAATTACCGTTTGCTTCTTTGTTTTGTATGGTCTTGTGAATCAAGTATACAGACACTAAATTCTACGATGGTTCTTTGAGTAAATTGACCCTTCTTTGGCATCCTCTCAATGTCTAAACTAAAAACATAACACAGACTTTCAAAAAATGCCCCCAAAGGGGGCGCCTGGCAGGCTCAGTGGATAGAGCATGTGACTCTTGATCTTGGGGTCATGAGTTCAAGGCCTATGTTGGGCATAGAGGTACTTTAAAAAAGTAAGTGAATATAAAAAAATAAAAATAAAGAATGCCCCTAAAGGAAACTGTTTATGATAAAAATCAATAACATTTCTATGTTCCATTTGAACTATATAATTATGTGCACAGCTTCACTATAAATTCAAGTAGATCAAAGGAAGGCATAAAAGGATTTTACAGGTCACCTATGAAAGTGATATTTGAAATAAACATCATTATATAGTGTCAATACAATAAAGCACACCACAATCTCTCTTAACTAAAAAGACTAAGAGTGGTGAGCTGCCTGGATCATATATGATAAAGAATGGGCTACTTTTTAAGAGTTATATAGATATAGTTTCGGATTATACAGATGAATCCCACCTTAAGCAAATCTGATATATGAAAACCCAGTTACTCTCGATGACAGTGATTTAAAGAATACGCTACAGGGTTTTTAAAACATTTCATTAATAATATGTCCCCAATTTGAAAATATATTTAACTTTTTATCAGCATATGTCATAGATCTCTGTTCTAGCACTGGAAATTTCCTTTTTTGACCCCATCTTCTGTACATATTATAAATTGTATTATTGTTTTTGTTTCTGTACGCATTGTGATTTATAATAAAAAATACAAGTTTTGTCTTCATCCCCTTTTCTGGCACAGAGCTCCTAAAACCCTGGGATTTAAGTGATGAGAGCAATAAACCATTTTTGTTATGTAATGGGGTGGCTTTTGGACCCCAACTAAGGATGGGGGCTGGTTGCCGGAAGCAATCATGTGATTAGAGGGCTGGAACTTTCAGTCCCACCCCCTGAAGAACAGAGAGGGATGGAGGTTTAATCCATGGCCACAAGCCAATGAGTTAATCAGTCATGGCTATGTAGTGAAGCTTTCATAAAAACCCAAAAGAATGGGGGTTGGAGCACACGGAATTTGGGGAGAATGATGCGTGTGGAGAGGGTGTGGAAGCTCTGAGCCCCTTCCCACATACCTTGCCCTGACTCTCTTCCCTCTGGCTGTTCCTGAATCACACATCCTTTTGTAATAAACTGGTAACCTAGTAAGTAAAATGTTTCTCTGAGTTCTGTGAGCTGCTCTAGGAAATTAATTAAACCCAAGGAGGAGGTCATGGAAACCTCTGATTTATAGCCAGTGGGTCAGAAATACAGGTTACAACCTGGGCTTGACGACTGGTCTCTGAAGTGGTTGGGGGATTCTTGTAGTGCCAAATTCTCAATGTGTAGACCCTGATTGTATCCCTGTGTAGACAGTGTTAGAATTGATGTGGATTCTCAGACACCCTGCTGGTATCTAAGAATTGCTTGGTGGTGTTTGGGGAAGCTACCCACCCAAACACACACACACACACACACACACACACACACACACACCGGAATTCACACAGTGAATTGAGTCCAAGAACTCAAAAGATCAACCTATACATATCGCTCACACTGTTGCGCCTTACCAGCAGTGTGATCGATTGTACAAGGGTCATTTATCTAGCCAAAGCCTCAATTTTCTCTTCTGCAAAATGGTGTTACAAATAGCTGGCTGAGAGCTATTGAGCACTAATGAGAAAACACCTCACAATTCTCAATGGTTATTGTTTGTTGTCAATAATATATAAGGTTCGATAACATTTTCCATGCAGAGATTTAAAAAGGAATATATCTAAATAAAGTGATGATTTGGGGAGCCTAGGTAGCTCAGTCAGTTAAGCGGCTGACTTTGGCTCAGCTCATGATCTCACAGCTCCTGAGTTTAAGCCCCGCCTCAGACTCTGTGCTGACAGCTCAGAGCCTGGAGCCTGCTTCGGATTCTGTGTCTCTCCCTCTCTTCTGCTCTTCCCCCACTCACACTCTGTCTCTCTCTCCTTCAAAAATAAATAAACATTAAAAATTTTTTTAAATCAATAATGCAATGATTTAGGGCACATTCAAATCCTTTATGGCTTACATAGGTCTGTACATTTTAACACAAAAAGAATATTTTTAAAAATAAACCATTAATTCTGTATTTATAAATAATTCCCTGATATAGAACAACTCCCTATTTCTCTTGAAAATGTCCTGAAATAAAGGAAACTGCTTTCAGATTAAGAATATCTACTCAAGGGGCGCCTGGGTGGCGCAGTCGTTAAGCGTCCAACTTCAGCCAGGTCACGATCTCGCGGTCCGTGAGTTCGAGCCCCGCGTGGGGCTCTGGGCTGGTGGCTCGGAGCCTGGAGCCTGTTTCCGATTCTGTGTCTCCCTCTCTCTCTCTGCCCCTCCCCCGTTCATGCTCTGTCTCTCTCTGTCCCAAAAATAAATAAAAACGTTGAAAAAAAAATTTTTTTTTTAAATAAAAAAAAAAAAAAAAGAATATCTACTCAAATCTACTCAAATATATAATGTTCCTTTTACATTTTGGTGTTGGAAAAAAAAAAGGCCTCATGAGAAGAGGCAACAGCCTGGTTAAGTACCCAAGTATTTTGTAATATAAGGATCTAGCAAGGGTAATAGGCCTTAAATAATCTCTCTAGAAGAAACTCTGTACTGTGTTTAGTAAATAATTTTGGCTACTGGGATCATTTGCTTTAAAGCTGAATTTGCTGAAAAGCCTCAGGCACCATTTTAACAGTGTCCCAAAGCACTGTAATTGGGCAACTAGTGCTTAATGATATAGAAGAAGGGTACAGCTCTAACCTACATAAAATTGAGAGAAAGGTAGTACTCAAGCTGTTAAGACCAAGGAAGCATGCATTTTCCACTGTCAGCATTACAAGTATTCTGTTGTGTTTGTTTTTTTTTTACCATACAGCAACAAAAATATATTTAATCCAAAGGCAGTCAGTCAACATTTAGAAGCAAGGACATACAAATGAAAGAGGTCTTGACTTTCATGTTCATGGAGAAGTCTAGCTGAGCGCCTAGCACATGCGTGTGTTTGGTGAGCTTCCTTCCACCTTGTTCTAGTCCCGTTCCATGCACAACACTAGGATTGACTAAGTTTTATCATTTTATAGTTTTCATGCTTTTCCAGTTTAGGACTTTTCTCCTTTATGGAGATAAGGATTTCAGTAAAATTTAGGAACTTTGGGAAATGACTTCTTGATTCAAATTTTACTTCCATAAAGCCTATGTTGCGTCATTTGAAATATTCAACTAAGCAGATATTCACCCAGTGCCACGCACTCTGTGAGGCACTAGGAACATAGACCTGACACCGTGTGTGAGCAAGAGGCATTCTCTCTGGCATTCCTGGCAAGGGGTTTTTATTATAACTACAATCTTCTATATAAGCAACTCATACAAAATTAAGGTTACACTTTTAGAAGGCTGATGTGAAATGACCTTTCATGGATGAATTGTTCTTCTGAAAAACTGACATCAAACAGAAGCAGTAATTCATAGAGATATCATTAAAAAAACCAAAAGAACTACTTTCTTTATGAGATGAACCAATTTGGAAGTAGAATTCAGACTAGTTCTGGTTTAAAATCTACCCAAGGGATAGGTGGTTAACTACTCACAGGACTGAAATATGACCAGGACTGGACCCAAGTTGATGTCAAGTCACAATGACAAATAGTTAAATAGTTATATGCTTAAAATAATCATTCAATTTACCAACATAAGTCTCAAGAAACAAAATAGATTTTTAAAAAAACATTTGAGACCTTATGCATCCAAATCAAAGCTGAGAGCCTAGGGTGAATCTCAGCTTTCGAGTCTCAACAATTCATAAGCCTTGTTCCCTCACCTATAAGTTTGACGTAGTAATGCTTGCCCTTTATTCAAAATACAAATCATAAATATGAGAGCATTTTGTGAATTATTAAATGCCACAATAATGTGGGCCAGCAAACTGGCTGCCATTAAGAGTGTCTTCTAATAAGACCACATATGTTTACTTTAAAATGGTACAAGGCTCCCAGACGCATAAGTCATTTTAGGAATATACTCACCCTCAATTCCCCTGAGCCAAACTTCAGATGGTGTTGATCAGACCTGATGAAGAAAAGGCATGTTTTTTGTTTGTTTGTTTGTTTGTTTGTTTGTTTTTTAAAGGAATTTTGAAAATAAAATCAAGGCATCAAGTGTCTGGACTTATTTTGACGCACAAAGTAGAAAGTAAATTCCTGAATTAGAGAATATGCACTAAGAAACAGAAAACGCATCCCTGAGAACAAACACAGTGCCGCCTTCTCTAATCCAAAACCCTCATGTTGCTTGTCAGATGGAGGGTTCAGGTGCTCATTGTCCAAGTGGGAGGTAGCATGGGCAGGGAAATATGAATTCCATGAATCCTATGGCTGTATGCTTCTTGGACATCATTCTAATGCCAACACTGAACTTTCTAGAGAGTGTTTTCTTCTCATTTATGAAGTTTTTCAAACAAATTTTGAGTTGAGAGACTGCTTGGTCTTCTCAGAATGACTAAGTATGAGCAGATACGTTCCAGTGTGAAAGCCAATGGATTGATCACACCATCCCTTGAGGTTCGGACCCCTTTTTTAAACAATGTAATACAGCTTAATGTGATATCCAGACTCAAACTCAAGATTAAAAGTTGAATTGTCCTTCAAGGCCACCTGGATGGCTCTGTTGGTTAAGAATCTGACTTTGGCTGAATTGTCCTTCAGATGACTGTCTTTGGACACTGAACATCCAAATTAGCAGTGCATAACCTGAAACCCATGAACTTCAGGGGACGAAGTATATCAGGAATGTTCCAAGATCACGTATAAAATATTTGTAAATATTAGCAGTTTTCTGGGTAGGGAATTCGTTTCTGCCAGACCCTTTGGCTAAACTACCAAACTACCTTTGGCTAAAGCAGAGTGAGGATTTCAGGCCTATCAAAGCTTCGGTAAAAATTGTATTTTTCATATGCCTTGCGTCCTGTAAAGGACAAATTGGCAAACAATCATCAAAAGCTACTCTTCCCTTATGTTAAGTACTGTTTTAAACTTTGGGTTGGATCGTTAATTTCAAGTGATGATGACAAATTATGCATTGAACTGAATCAGCCCATAATCGTTCTTCAGCCAGTGTATATAATCTGGGCTCTAACTCATGACATTGCTCCACTCAGCTCTCACTTGTCGGCACAAAGAAATGAGTATGAAGGTTCTTTTCACCCTATTTTCAAGATTAAGAGATTCTTGAAATGATTTCTCTGATTGATGCATACTGACATTTTAATGAATTTTTAAAAATATAGGCTCCTTGCTTCCCCAGCAAAGAAAGCATGACCGTAATAAAGATTCTGATTAATAAAGCTGTCTGCATTGCCTCAGCTCAACACTATTCAAGCACTCATGAACTAAAGTTAACTGCAGCAAACGAAGTCGTTTTGGATTAAGGCGTCTCCTTCCTTGCCTGTACATGAAACTTCAGAGAACCTGAAAACCATCTCCCTAACTCAAACCTAGGAGTTTTAAAAAAGAAAGTGTTTGCCGATTAACTATAAGGAAAAGGAGCTCTCCAATTTAATGCTTGTCTTTAGAGGGACAGATTGCTCTCGCAATGGTGATGATGACTAACATTGATACACGACTATCCTGTAGGAAAATCCTTCTCCCCACTTTTAACTCCACTCAGTTTTTATGATAACAGTGTAATATTAGTGCTATCCTGTATTTTACAAAGAAGGAAACAGATTCCCACCTGTGCTCTGAATCCTGGATCCTCAGGAAACTTTCTCATTCAGATACTTCTGCCGCTAATGGCTTATTACCCTCAGCACTAGTCAGTAGTGTAGTCAGGAGAGACAGGGAGGAAGAAAGAGGTGAAGGAGTGAGGAGAGAGAGAGAGAGAAGGAGAAGGAAAAGGAGAACAAGGAGGAGGAGTGGCAAAGATGAAGAAGAAAAGGAAGAAGAGGAAGAAGAATAAGGAGAAAGGGGAGAAGGGGAAAAGGAAGAAGAGAAAAGAAAGACAGAAGAGGAGCGGAGAGGAGAGGAGAGGAAGGAGGGAGGGAGTGAGGAAAGGGAAGAAAGGCAAGAAAGGAGGAGGGGAGAATGAAAGCTTTCCCAAATCTTCACCCAAACTTTCTTGTGAGTAGGTAGCATCCATTGTTTCTATGTCGTCACATCTCATTCACCCTTCAACTCACTGTATCAGGGCTTCCATTATCACCACACCATCAGAACTATCCTTACTAATATAATGAGCTAACTCTATAAAAAATTCACTGGGAGCTTTTCAGTCCTCTCGTGCCTGGTCTCTCTGCAACATCTCATGCAAACCTTCCTAACATTTCCAACATCTGACTCCTGTTATCACCATATTGTGAACATCTGAAACCTTTGAGACTTCTTTGAGATTCTCTCTCTACTCTCAAATTCTTGCCTTACTCTTTTAAACGTTTGTGTCACTGCTCAGGAATATACCCTGAACTGCCTTCTTTCAATTCATTTCTTCCCTTCTCCACACACTTTACTAAATGATCTTATCTGTTCTAATGGTTTCAACCATTAACTATCTTTTGATGACTACTGAATCTTTATCTCCACCTCTAACCTTCCTCCTGAATTCCTACACAAATGGCAGCTATCGCCCAGTTGGACACTTACATCTGTGTGTACCATAATCCCCTGATACGTCCAGAGCCAAACTCAGTTATTTGCTTCATCAGATTTTCTACTCTTGCCACATTCCGTATCTTTATGAAGGACACAATTATCAAACCATTTGTCCCAGCAGGAAAGGATCCTCCTCTCCCTTGCCCCAAATTTAATCAGTCAGTCAGCCCCACTGAGTCTACGGTCTTAAGTATATAACTTATCTTTCCCCTCCCCACTACCTCTGACCATGGCAACATCTTCTTAGCTACTCTCACCAATCACCAATCTATGTTTCACAATATTAACAGTGATCACTCCAAAAAAATATGTTCGTGCTAATGGACACATTTAAAATCTCTCAGTGTCAATCAATTAATTTTAGTACAAGATCTTAAGTCCTTAACATTATATAAAAAAAAAAGTCTTACCTACCTTTTTAGATCCATCTCCCACTGATTCCCAATGCACCTTGCAAACTAAGCATACTTTATTTCCCTAATCATAATATACTTGGCCTCACGTCTCTGTCCTTGCACATACTGCTCTCTCTGCCTGGGGCTTTCTTCTCCAGATAATAGAATTAAGAAAACCATCATTTTACAATCCCTAATGAAATAACGGATTCAGGCAATGGTCACCAATGGATCTTAAAACCATTAGGCATTACGTTTGATGAGAATAACACACCTTCGTCATCTCAATTTACTGATTACTAAAGATAATTTGACTCTTGATGTGATGTGATATGATGTACTCAGCACTGTCTACGAAGAATCCTTGACCTTCCTCCCTCCCCCCAAAAAACCACTGAATCCAAAAAAAAAACAAAAAACAAAAAAGAAACCAAAGAAACAACTTTAGTTCTAACTTCTAATTTATAGAAATAGATTAATAGTAGATTAAGTGATATAACAAGAACTATTTAACCAAATTTAGATTGTGGCTACCATAGGCTGGTTCTCCCCAAAGCAGACCTTGAGACAGGCTTATGGTTTATTTGTGGGATATCGTTGCCAGAGAAATGAGGAAGCAAAACAAGCCAGAGAAAGAAAGGAAGCCACCAACTGGAGTATTATTGAGCAGGTAATGGCTGCAAGTAACTGGGGTTCAGTCCGACTACGGAAGTTCAAAAGAGTAGATTGTATCTCCGAGTTATCCCAAAGGTTAAGAAGTTGAATCATTTATCTACTTTCCTCAATCATTTGGTTGAAGACTGCTGGGGGAAGAGGGAGTGGCATTATTAGCTCATGCATAGCTGGTGGTGGAGAGAGGCCAGAAAGCCCGAAGAGTCACAGTTGCCTTTTCTTGGAAGCCATTGTGTCAAGTCACTTGGGAACAGTGAGTGCCAAAGGAAAGCATTCAAAGCACTAGGGGCGTCTGCTCTAGCCAGCGAAGTCATCTACAGGACAACTGAAACCAAACCACAGAAAAAAGGGAGTGAGGAAAAGGCATTATTCCAGAGTAAAGGAAATTGGCAAAAGACTTCAGTGAAATAACCAAATCAGCAAGGGGCTTGTTTGGATCCTGATTTGGACAAACTGAGATAGTTTAAGACAATCAAGGGAATTTGCATATGGAAGCCCATTCCTAGGCAGATTCAAGGACTGAAATATTTTATATAATTTTGTGAATTCCATTTTAACCTCTCAATATAAAGACTGTATTTTCAAATTTAGAATATACTTGCATGTACCCTTCTTCTAGACCTTTAAAGTAGAACTTTTTAGATTTATTGCATTTAGTGTGCATTTTCTTGTCCTCTTATTTAGAAAATAAGCTGTAGGAGAACAGGTATCATTGTCAGTTTTGTCCACAGATATATGCCAAGTGCCATAACCATGCCTAGCAAACAGAAAGTGCTCGTTAAGTGTTTATTGAAAAGATGAATGGACTTAGGAGCTTCAATACCATTCAGAGCTATGGCAGCCAGAAGTTTCATTTAATGGAAATAAACTGGGAGTGTTGCAATGAGGTGATCCTTTCAACTTAGGCTCAATTAGAAAGGCCGTCTTCCTTCCAAAACCCAAAATGGGATAAAACCTTTCACATCATCACTGCACGATAAAAAGAATGCAGAAGAAATTAGGAAAGAGACACCTAGAGAGGGAGGTCACAGCACCATGAGAATGGAGAGTCATTGCCAGGAGCTTATAATTATTAGCAGATGTTTTGCAGGACACATTCAGGAAATGTCAGTCCCATGTTTTAATAGTAACAAGTAAAGACTCGCTACTGAAAGGGTCTGTAGTGCTACAGCAGAATTTTCTGCAAGGAGTTAAGTTTGATGATCCAAGCAAGACCATTTCAAAGTAATATACCAACATAAGAGAGAAGAGTATCTACAATTCAGTTGTGGAAAAAGAGAGAAAAGCAGTTACTTTCATTGTGACTATATTCCCCCCAGGCATGATCATACACGATGGTCAAGAGAAATAGGTTTCGTTATGAATTGATCTTTCATAACGGTTACAATACCAGGAAGTGGGGTGAGGCCATCTGCTGCAAGTGACTAAACTCAGGGTCAGTGTGTTTGTTTTTAAAAACAGGCTAACAGGCATGCCTGGCCAGCTCAGTTGGTAGAGCATGTGACTATTGGTCTCAGGGTCGTGGCTTGAGCCCCAAGTTGGGCATAGAGAAAATAAAACATTAAAAAGTAATAAAAACAGGCAACGAGTCAGACTCCGAAGCAATTTTCAACTCCTGTCTCAGGTTAATAAGAACGAAAATTATCTCTTTAGTGAAAATACCAACGGAGCCCATGTGTGATTTTGTGATACCCTAAAGCCTCTCTCAGCATGAAGGCATCTGGGAGATCAAATCTTTCTGATTCCCTTCAATTCCCTTCACAGCAACATCGTCTGAGGGCTTTTGCCATTTCCTCATTCTAGGCACAGAGCTAAGCTTGGGCCAGCTGCTTTCTCTTAGCTCACCACCACGAATGACTTCATCCTGTGGCCAGCTTTGCTGAACCCCAGTAAGCGAGCCTCAAAGTTACTGATTTATGTACACTGGCTCCAAACCAACCCCTGACATTATAGATGTCAGGCAGCAGCATGATTATGAAACACTATATCAAAAATTGGTACCTTGAAAAAAGTACGTCCTGTCATCTGGAAGGTTTTCTGATGACAATCTCTTACCAGCTATGATAGGAAACAATTGATCGGATTATCACTCTACTATAGAGTTCACAATAGCCCTAATTAATGTGAAAGAACTACACCTAGCCTCATCACTCAGCACACACCTTCCCAACCTTTCATTCTGTCCTTCTGCCCTGTGGAATATCTATCAGTTCTCTGAATATGGCTTCCTCCCTGTCACCATCACATAAGTTGTTCCTGTCACCTACCAGATGGCTCTCTCGGATTAACCTTTAAGATTTCAACTTGGATGTCACATCCTCCACAAAAAGTCCCATAAGCTCCCTGCCCAAGTTGGACAACTCCTGTTTGCCCCCTCACTTCTCTTCTCATGGTACCCAGGTGCTCCTTGTTTGTGCTTCTAGAGTTCTGAAGCCCACAAGGAGGGAGACCGTAAGTAATTAGATCAACACTGTATCTACAATAATTAGCACAAGTGCCTAGGAAACAGCAGCCACTCATTTCATATTTATATGGGACGAATAAATGAATAAACAATTTATCTTAAAAATATAGAAGAGAAGGGGCACCTGGGGGGCTCAGTTGGTTAAGCGTCTGACTCTTGATTTCGGTTCAGGTCATGTTCTCACGGTTCATGTGATCTAGCCCTGCATCAGGGCTTGGGATTCTCTCTCTCCTTCTCTCTCTCTCTGCCCCTCCTCTGCTCATACTTGCTGTCTCTCTCTCTCTCTCTCTCTCTCTCTCTCTCTCTCTCTCAAATTAATTAAATAAAACTTTAAAAAATACGGAAGAGAAGGCAAAATAAAATTTTGATCAAAGAAAAAAATATGATCCAGAAATCCTTGCCTTGATTATACAGAGCCTAGGACTCACCTACTTCTTGAAAGTGTGAGGAGAGGTTGACACATCATCTCCATCACCACCTAAACATAGGCTAACAGGGGTGCTATGCTAAACATAGCATCACAAGCATTAACTGTAAGAGCTCACATCATGGAAGGCCTTCTAGGCAGACCTCCAAGTGCTTTTGTGCATTCATTTACCTGTCCTTGCAACAACCTCAAAACATAGATACTAAAATTATATCCTTTTACAGATGAGGGAAATGAGGCACAGAGAGGTTAGTTAACTTGAGAAAAGGCACACAGCACAGAATCAGGATTTATATTCAGAAATATTAGGTGACAATAAGAACCATTTCCATGAGATACAGGCAACAAGGTTTTTGCATCAGGGAAATGGAAAACATGGATTAGTTATTTAATGGCTTTGGCCCAGAATAGTGTGCTTCCTCCATCATGTTTAGAGTAGAAGACAAATCTATCTGGTCTACTAGTAGCAAGAATTTTGGACATAAAACTCTCCCTCAAAATAGAAGAAACTACAATTCCAAAATACAATTTCCAGTGATAATTTCACTTTTATTTACTGCTAAGTAAATAAAGTCAAAGAGTAGTTAAATTCTGCATATTCTTTCTTGGTCCTAAAGTTAAATACTGGCTGTAATAGAAAGTTAATATAAACACCTGCCTTGGGGAAAATTTTAATAAGAGAAAATAAGCATACGATATGTTCCATGGATCCCAAGCTTTGCACAATATTACGGGAAAAAAGAGTCACAGAAATTTGGGAATGGTAGTTAAAAGCCAAATAAGAATGAGTACTGCTGGTATTCTCAGAAGCTTTAACATCTTATTCACTATGAAACTCCATATATATTATGCAGTGTTTCCTAAGGTATTTAACCATCACATTATTTTTTTAAGGAGTTTTCTCAGGATTTATGGGTCAAGAAAGTTAATTGGGGGAATTATTGTTCTAGCAGGTGGTATTATTCTCATTTACAAACACCTACAAGTTAACAATTGGAGACTCATCTTCTGGTTTTTACCAATTTAGTATCATAGAGAAATGCTATAAAAATCTATTAATTGGATTAGAATTATGGAAAGCTCTCAGAACTGATGTGGTTCAGCATCCCACTCAGGATGAATGATGCTATAAAAAATTGAGGTTTGGTTCAACTTTCCTGTGTAATAATCTTACTAGAAAGATTAAAATTTCCAGAGTAAAATTTTCTGCAAGGAGATCATCACAGAAGTAATTAGATGCCACATAAGCTGCCTCACTAAACTAATTATAAAGGGAGAAATTAGATTGATACTATAATGAAACATAAGTTTCTATTATTGTATTCCTTTAATTGGACTAAAGAGGTTTAACCAAGACTTTGCACCCTGTAAAGAACTTATTCCAGGAAAGTAACAATAAACTCGGGGCAATAAACAGGGCACACTTTAGGTCTCCTGTCTCCATAATTAATAAATGTCTAAAAGTCCACAATTAACCAACAGCTAATAAAAGTCCAGAACACACGCTAGGCAAAGACATAAAGAACCAGTTGATGACACAGAACAGGAGATTTTAGGGGTCAAAATTATGAAACATCAAAATGAAAATGGCCTTTCAAGTCAATATGACTTGAAATGCCCATTCCTGCCATTTAACAGATGAAAACAGTAAGGCCTAAAGGGAATAGGTGAATTACCAAGGTCATAAGGCAAGTCAAAGGCAGAGTCAGAACTATTAGGTTGAACCAACTGAAATTGCGGGCATTCACTGTTTTGACCTACAAAAATGCTAAAAGAAAGAGGAGGAGGTGGAGGAGGAGGGAGCGGGAAGGAGAGTGGGGAGGGAAGGGGGGGGGGGAAGAAAAACAAAAGGAAAGAAAGCTCCTTAGTCCAGAGCCTTAAAAAAAAAAAAGCCAGAACTTTGGCGTCTGCAACCACACTATACTAAAAAAAAGGTGGGGTTGGGGGTTGAGGCAGAGAAAGATCAGAGATGTTGAGTCTGAATTACACAAATAGAGCCTTGACCTGAATTTTGAAAACTAAGTTACTGGGAAACTTGAAGAAATAAAGTATCAGATCTTCCCATTTGAAAAATAAGACAACCAGTGGACAAAATGAATTGGAGAATAAATGTCTGGCTCAAATAATGCACCCACTTACAAATCTTAAAAAATAACAATCTTTCAAATTATTTACAGCACAGTCTGAGGCGTTGTAGTTCATGTCCGAGCTTCCCTGCGAGGCTCCTTAGCGCCACCTAGTGCCAGCCAATCAAAATTCACACCGTAAACACGACTTGGAAATCATTGCCTAAAGCTGCCGGTTCCTTCTTTTCCTTAGAAAAAGCAAGCTACCACCTGGGGAATTGTTAGCCTCTTCACCATAAATAGAAGCTGTGAAGTGTTTCAGCTCATTGGGATCCTCAAGGTTTATGACAACCCTATGTAGCTGGATATGTCTACACACTCATATCCTGAAAAAAAAAAAAAAAATTCAACCCAGTACACAATTCATTCTTTGGATCTACAGACCTTATTCAGCACCTCCTTTGTACCATGCCCTGTGCAATTGGCTAGGGACAGGAAACAAGACCTCACGGTCTGCTGGAGGAGAGAAATAAGTGATTAAATACAATAGAGTGTAATAAGTATTTATTGCCTGAATTAACTTTTAAGAATAGCAGGAAGCATCCAAGTGAAGAATCAAGGGAAAAGGCCTGCCTTACAGAAACCACAGCCTTGAAACGGCTCATAAGCACAGATGCGAAGGCCAAGAGGAGTTGAGTACAGCAGAGGCCCTGAGGGGCCAGTGGTTAAGAAGGAGGCTCTGAAGCCAGAATGGTCTGGTTTCATCTTGATTCTGCTTCTTTTAATTCTGTGTGCCTTGGTTTCACCTTTGTCAGACTGGGGTAATAATAGCGTCTCCCACATCAGGAGGTTATGAGAATGTGCTTGTAAGGGCACCTGCGCGGCGTGAGTGCTCACCAGCTATCGGCTGTAACTGTTTTGGCTGGAGTGTCGGCGCTCATGGACCAGAAAGCGAGACAGTCCGCACAGGATGCATGAATGCTTATGCTGTGAACAAACGGGAGCTGAGACTCCTCTCTCCCTCTCCTCTTTCCCTCCGCACACAGGTTCCGGAGTAGAGCGAGCCCAGGGATGCTCACAACCAGGTCTATTTCCCTCGGGCAAGGGCACAAAGGGGTCGTCTAGAGAACCAGGTGCCTCAGAGGTGATCATTTTCACCTTTTCATCCCCGTAGGTGACGTGCCGCCAGCACCTTTCCACAGCCCTTACAGTAACCAACGGCTCATGGCTACATGGGGCTAAGAGTCTCAGACTAGAGAACTCTGTGGTCCCTGCAGCCTCCTCCACGTCAGGACAGAGGACGGACAGGGGGGACAGAGAGAGAAAGACTACGACTCACTGGAATTATCTGTGATGCTTGTCTGCCCTCTTTTCTGGTGTCTTGCATTTCCTGGTGCATTCTTGTATTCCACCCACCAGGGGATCAAGGAGGAAATGAAGTAAAAGGAGACAAGGAAGAGGACAAACAAAGAGGAGGAAGACAGGGAGGAGGGCTGGGACTAGTATTTACTGAGTGCTTATGACCTAAGCATCTTCCATTAATCTCATCTAATTAGCACGACAGTCCTATGTGATTTTTCTATTATGATTCACATCTTACAAATGAGAAAACACTCCAAGCCCTAGGAAGATTACACAATTTACCCAAGTCACACAGCTGGCAAGTGGCTGGGATTCGATCACGCCTTGTACATAAGGGTTCACGTACATATCCTTAAGCTTTCTGAAAGCCCTCAGCATGAAGGCAACCAGGCACGCCTTCCTCTTGAGGTGTTCCATGCCCCAAAATTCTGTCTCCTCCTCCCCACCCAGACCTTGCCTAAAAGGGCTATTCCTGCAAAATGGCTGAATTTGGCTAGATAATAAAACAGATACGCGCATGCATTCATGCATATGTATCTGTGTTTAAGTCAACTGGCATTAAGATAAAGAGGAGTTATAGTTCTCTCCCAGCAGTACGCATCGAAACATGCTGGTGCACGTACACACACATACACACACACACACACAGCCCAACACTTAATCCTCCCAGAAACATTTGACTTTTGAAAGGATTGTTAATTTGAATTACTCCTCAACAAAAGACAAAGAAATCTATTTATTTCTTGAGAACTTCTCCTTTTATTTATTATTTATTGGCTGTCACGATTTTGGCTGGAGTTTAAGAGCTTATCTTCACCATCTTCAAACAACTAATATCCACAAGATCAGAACCGTCCTCCACTATCAAATATGCACACAGTCCCTTACAGCTCCCTGTGCAATGAAGTTCACGTGTTACTTCTCCTGGGGATTGCTTTATGAGCTTCAACTTTATTATAGAATATAAAGTTGTCTCCCCGGTTAAAAGAATTCAAATTATCTCTAAACCATGCACAACTATTTTTCCTATAAGGACCAAAAGTCAGACTTATGTGAGAGTAAAAAGTCAAACTTGGAAGGAAAGAGAAAGCACAGGTCAAAATTCCAGAGAATAATAATTTTTACACAAAAATGTTTGTGTTTGACCCCCCAAATTTTGATATATTACCTTCCCACCAGTAGTAATATAGGTTTGTATCATAAAAGCATTTCAGATCCCTCCAAAGCTAGGCTATAAAAATAGAAAGAGGAAAAGGGAAATAAGTGTTAAGAAGGACTATGTGAAATAAACCTTATAAAAGTCATTGTAACATAATCAATTCAAAAGTCAGTGTAATGTAATGTACTCGCTCCATTTTACAATATACAAGGTCACTGTCTTAGGTTCACCAAACCCACATCATTTGTTTTGTGGGCAACCTGCATGCTGTAAGAAAAAAATCTCAGGCAAGCAATGACTAAGTGGGATTTCAAAATTGGTTTCTTGGGGCACCTGGGTGGCTCAGTCAGTTAACCCTCCAACTTCAGCTCAGGTCATGATCTCGTGGTTCGCAGGTTTGAGCCCCATATCAGGCTCTGTGCTGACAGCTCAGAGCTTGGAGCCTGCTTCAGATTCTGTGTCTTCTTCTCTCTCTGCCCCTCCCCTGCTCACACTCAGTCTCTCTCTGTCTCTCTCAAAAATAAACATTAAAGTGTTTTTTTTTAATATTGGTTTCTTATTCTAAATTTAATTTGACTCATCTAGTGCATTATCTACATGGTTTCTCATTTCTCACTTCTATTGAAACAGCCTGAGTCACTATTTGGGTTTAAAATTTACAAAAGAAATGCTGTCTGCAGACACCAAGCAACTTGAGTCATTGATGTTTTCATAGCCAGAGTTTCTGAAATAGAAATGCAATCTGTAGGTGCTCAACAACTTGAGTCAGAGATATTTTTATAGCCCCATTTTCTTACAGAGACCAAAGGAGATTTTAGGGGTTTTCCCTCAGCATGACACAAACATTTTTAAAGCATGTACTATGAAAGACATTATGCTAGACTAAAGTACAGGGCCGAGTAAGACTTACTATCTAACCTTGAGGAGTTTGTTGTCCAGTTGAAAAAATAAAACACATTCATTTTATTGAACATGTATTGTGTTAAGGCAATGAATGCTAATGAAAAACAGGCTATGTTCCTTTGAGAAATATGGTTGGGGGAGAGGGAAATAACTTACATTGACAATACAGTGTAGTAAATGTTAAAATAGTCATGCACAAGGAGATCTGGGAGTGCAATGAAGACGGGGGTGGGAAGGGAGAGAGGTCATCTGGAGAACCGCTAAGCTAAATCTTAAAGGACAAGTGGAAATTAGAAGTTTACAAGATATCAGGGCACATGGGTGGTTCAGTCAGTTGAGCATCAGACTCTTGATTACAGCTCAGGTCAGGATCCCAGGGTTGTGGGATGGAGCTCTGTGCTGAGTGTGGAGGCTGCTTGGGATTCTCTCTCTCTCTCTCTCTCTCTCTCTCTCCCTCTGCCCCAACTCACACTCTCTCAAATATAATAATATAATATAATATAATATAATATAATATAATATAATATAATATAATATAATAAAAAGGAATTGAAAAGGAATGGAAAGGAAAGGAAAGGAAAGGAAATAGATAAGATAAAAATAAAATAAAATAGTTTACAAGATATAGTAGCCAGGAATTAACCCAGTTTAAAAAAAGGGTAGAGGCAATCCAGAAAGTAGAAACAGCACAGAAATGAGAGTTGAATGAAATAGCCAGATAACCTGGAAGACAAATTCTGATAAAAGCCTTGAAAAGGTCTACTGGACCTGGAGGTTGCCTAATCTGAACTTCCAAGGTTTTCAAGAGGCCTCAGGGGAATCTAGGCCCCCACTGATCATAGTAACAATTTCAATAACACACCCTCATATGGGATTTCCCACCTTCCCTGTCTCACTCTCCTGCTTTCTCACTCTTGGAATTACTTCCTAAATAAATGACTTACACACAAGTCTTTGTTTCAAGCTCTGCTTTCTGGGAAGACAAAGCAAGACAAAAGGATTCATATTTTAACTATAATGTGAGAAAGTCTTAAGGTGAATATCAACTATAGAAATACCTTAATACCTCCCATAATAGTTCACTAGTAGGTAAGGCTTAGTCACATGCAGGGCAAGGACTATGGATTTGTGTGTTAGCTACTGACTAAAGAACAGACTTGTATTTTGGGATTAGTTCTCAACCCACAAACTGAGGGAATGAAAGATGTTTTCATTACACAAAGCTCTCTTGTGATATAAATTTGTCTCAACGGAATTTGAACTAATGTAAGTCTGCACAAATGATGTATAAGAAACATCAATTGAAATGCTTGTTTTAAGGAGGGAAAAATTATTTTCTGAATGATAGAAAGATAAAGATTCTTCTTGGGGGCCAATTTTTGTTCATTTGAAACTCTCAGCAGCCAGAAATAATCTCTGAGGCAAAGGGGATTCCCCAGAAGGCTGCTGAACAAAACAAAAGCTTGGTCAAGGGAAACGTTGGGTGTGTTAGTGTGTGGAAATGATCCAGGACCTTTTTTTATTAGCAGGACTGGTTTTGGTCATTCAATAATGAGCACCCTGCGTGAACCAGACACCTTGCTAGGTACAGGAAGCAAACAAACCACCAAAACAGGCATATTCTTCTTTCCACCGAGCATACATTTCTAGGGGACATAGACAATAAACAAATACAAACACAAACACATAGCTAGAAATTATGGTAGGCGTTGAGAAGTAGTATAAGGAGAGAGAATAAGGGAAAAGAGCAAATGGAAATTAGGGTCAGGAAAGAACTCTCTGGCAAAGCCAGATTGTGTGGAACCCTAAGAGTGAGTAGGAGGGAGTTAGCCAGATGAAAAGTAGGAGAACAAGGGGTCCAAAAGGAAGAACACACGTGCTCTAATTTCACAAGGAAAATTTAAGAAGAGCTCCGTTGGTTCATGGAAGAGTTTTAAAAATTAATGAGTAGGAACACGATAAGCGGGGGCCAAGAGTGGTGCAAGATGAAGCTGGAGAAGTGGGTAGAGACTAGCTATGTGGCTCCCAGAAGGTCATATTAAAATGTTTGAAGTTTATAGTAAATGCAGTGAAGGTCAGGGAAACCATCTAGTCTAAACTTAAGCCGTATGCAAAAAAAAAAAAAGGTATCATTAGCCTTCCTGGCAAAGACTGGATCCCGAACCACAACTGCCTGGGAATTTACTATTAAAACATCCGGGTTTGATGCTAGTATCCTAATGGGAAAACTGGCTCTACAGATCTAACTTCATGTTGATTTACCTTGATTGCACAGAACAGACTTACAAGACAAATCTGGGGCGAGCCTGATGTGAATTTCAAGTGAGAACCCTCACAGGGAGACGTGTTTAACTTCTAGGGATCAACTGGGATTAGGTAAAGAGAGAGGGGAGGGGCTTAACAATTATTTAGTATCAACCAGATACTAGGGACTATGTGAGCTGCCTCGACTTTTTACGTAATCTTCACAACCACCTTAGGAACTAAGCACACTCACCTCCATTTTACAAATGAGGGAAAGACAAGTCAGAGAGATTAGGTCATTGGCTCTAAAGACACAGCTGGGAAGGCACACTTTGCCACCAGAGGTTAAGAGGGGGAGAAAAAAACCCTTTCATGCAGATCTTTATCTCGTCTTTGTAACCCCCTCGAAATGCCTGCCTAAACTTAGCAGACCATCAACAACTGTTTATTAGTTGATGAAATGACCAGATTGTGGCCATTCTGTAGCCTTAAAAAGAGGTCATTGGCGTCAAATAAACAATGAACTCATTAAGGACCACTTGTGAGACAATTAGGTCAAGGGGAATTTCAGTTGGCAAGTGTGGAAGTTGGGAGAGGGAACTTGGCTGCAGACTCAGCAAGGGCCCGTCGGTCACCCAGGGCCATGGCAGATCTGTCTTGAGGCTGAAGGCAACTCCTGGCTGCCAGGGTGCCAGCTTTGAGACAACTGGGTCCCTCCCCACCAGCACTACATCCTTCCTGGTTTCTTTCAATTTGCCTTTGAAGAACACAGCCAGGAAACCGCCGCTAGGTGTCCCCCGAGTAAAAATAATGAGAGACAAAGTACTTGGGCCCTTTGGTTTTTTTTTTTTTTAATTCCAGTGGCGTTAACCTACAGTGTTATATTCACTTTTGAGAACTAACTTGACTTATGTGTCCAGGTTCTTTGACTCCTGGGCTCTTAGGGATAGGGTGGTACTGAGTAGTTCAACGGGAACAAACGACCTCTGTAAATGAAAGGGAGTTCTGTCAAGAAAGCGGCATTTAAGCTGCTCCTTTTCATTTTCAATTAGGGTCTGTATCACCCTGCCTAGGGAAGACAGGCCACGGAGGCCTGGAATGGGCAAACAGTGTTCTCGCCCAAACTGCCTGGCTCTCTGCAGGGCGCTGCATGGGACAGAACCCCTGGGCACCCCTGAGCCCTGGCAATTTCCTACTGAGCAAATGTAAACATAGAGAACAGTGCTCTGGCACGTTTCTAACATTTAAACATCTTAAAATTTAAATGAGGTGAATTGCAGCCATTGCCTTTTCCTGAAACAGCAGGTGCAAGTGCCTTGTTTTCTTTAGTTATGGTATGGGCAAACAGAAAAGCATGATTTGGCAAAGTGTGTCCCAAGTTGGCAAAGCTACAAACACAGACTTCTCACCTTGGGCTCTCCGGGCTCGGCGTCCCCTTTCCTCTTCACCTTCCCGCAGGCCCCTTCTCCTTTCCAGTCTTTTTCCCCATCTCCCCTCTTTTGTCTCTCCTCTTCCATTTTCTCCCTCTTTTAACCATTTTTATGCACACACAGAATCAATCTTCTGATTATGATCTTTGACACATTCAACAGAAATAAGTCCTTGCCCTGGCTTTAAAGAGTCAGGAAAGGGAGGGGAGGGTGGGGGGAAAGAGACCAGAAAAGGAAAGGAGAAAGAAAAGATTTAGAAAACAGGTGCCTCTATTTGCATGCACCTGCCCAAAACTTAAGCAGGAAAATGGGCCACCAAGGGATGGGGGTAGTGACAAAAGCCTAGAGGTCCGCTTCCCTTCACTTTCCCTGCTTCAACTGCTGGACTCCTATATCATGTTGTAGGAATTTCTAATCTAACCGCAGCCAGATGACTCACACTCGCCGACTGGCTCCCTAGGCTTCCGCAAAACACCTGGAAAGATCAACCTAACCCAGAAAACAATCTCTCCCCAGGTTAACCTTTCAAGGTAGGTCGGGGAATTTTCAGCACTCGCTTCCATCTTATTCGCCAAAGATTCATAAGCCTTAATCTTGATTTCAGACATAGTTGTATCTGAGAGTCCAAAACAATTTCCAAACGAAGTGATGAATGGCCACAGACTGGGCTTGCTTCTGCCTGGAGAGGAAAACTGAAATGACCTTATTTGGGTCCAGAAAGAGCTGAGACGCCTATGAAAGGGCACCCTGTTTGCTTACAGAAGCTGGCTCTCTGGCTCCTCAACGCATTCCTCCTGTCAAGCACCTCAGTGGCCCCAGGTTGCCTTTCAGGGACATGTCTTCTTTATCTCCTTAAAGCCTAAGAGGACCTGTAACTAAATTCTAAGTGCAAGCCATAAGGGAAAGAGAAAGTGGGGTCCACAGAGGCTAATTCAAAACTTAAATGTTGACTAAACCCCAAAGAAACAATCCTATACCGGTTCGCCTTTACTTTTTGTATGAGAATCAGAAGGGAAAAGGAATTAAGGAAATACTTTTTGGGAAGTGCATAGGGGAATCCTGAATTTAGAAACTCTAGATGTAAAAGTAAATCATACATGCAAACCAGTAACTGCTTTTTCAACTCTTGTTTCTAAGATAACAGCTAATGTTTATCAAGTGCTTCAAATACTCCTGGCTCTGGGTTAGGGGCTCTACAAACATTGATTAATCTAATACTCTCAACAACCCTAAAACGTGTATATAATTTTTTAATTGAGGTATAATTGACATAGGTTAGTTTAAGGTGCACAGTGTGTTAATTTGATACATTTATACATTGCAATGGTATCACCACCATATATCATTATTGTGTCCTTAACAGGAAAGCTGTTTCTCAGAAAGATCTGAAACTTTCCTTGAAGTGAACAGCAATTTCCTCTGACGTAATTTGCCTGAGGCCCTGAGCATGCCTGAGAGCCTGAGGGACCTGGGTATTAGGAAAAACTGAATTAGAATTTAAGATGGGAAATTAGACCATTTATTAATTTTCAGACCTTCAGAAATGAAAACACCTAATATTTCTCATTATACAAAGGAGAGAAACATATGTTTTGACCATCCCCTGTTTTTGCCTTTCTCTCATTTAGAAGATTATCCATATTCTCTCCCAGTAGACTCCGTAACTCATTCAAAATATCTATGGGTGCAGAGCTAGCAGGCAAATGTCCAAAATTTGAACCCGAGACCATCCAGTTCAGAGCCTGGACTCCCATTCGTTTCCCAGGCTGACTTTCCACCTTTGGCATCTTTCATGCCCCTGCCATGGTGACCAGGTTTGAAGGGTAGAGGGACTGTAACTTTTATAAATCTGAGTACTCTTGTGTGAATGAAGGGGAACAACTGGGAAATGCCAATGGAATGAAGGAAAATGGACTGCCATAGCCAAGTTGCATTAGAAACTGGCTTGTCTTTAGGAAAGCCTATCCACAAGACATCTTCTGAGGTCTTTTATTTCAGTGCTACTCAGTGTTGCCCAAGGGCCTCTGGGTGAGATAAAGACAAAAATTGAGAGTGTGTAGAAACCTTTAGTAGTCCCATATCATCCAAGCAAAAGATTCTATATGTCCAAAAGTATGTCTGCCATGGATTGGAAATAAAAACAACCGGTTCTTCAAGACAAACAGTTCAAGAATCTTTAATTTAGTCCATTGGGATCTTGGTAGGTGTTTCCAGGTCTCCCTCATAAGGCTGAAGAACCATCCAGCGAAACCCAAGTCGACTGTCACCCTTGTCCAAATAAAACCTAAGTTTTCCCAAGGGCGGGACTTTGTTTTGCCCACTGCTCCATCCCTGGTTCCTAGAATCACGCCTGATGTTCAAGGAATATTTGTTGAATGACCAAAATGCACTCATTTCTCAGTGGGAAGTGCCCAAAATCTTGTCCAGGAGTTGCCCTTGTCCATTTTTCAAGTGGGCCTCAAGACAACCCCCGTGATGGCTGGTCCTCTACACCTAGACCACCACCTCACCTTCCTCCCATCTCCACTCCTCACCCAGCCCAGACCTCCACCCCCACCAGGAAGAGAAGTAGGACAAATTATTGCCATTTATTTCCCCAGATGAGTTTCAGAATCATTTGGGCATATTTTCCAAACTGTTCCATTGAGATTCTGACTGACATTACACTAAGCATATAAACTAACAGGAAAAGATACACATCTTTACTACATTGAGTCTTTTCACGCATGAGCATGATATGTCTACTTATTTTCTTGTCTTTTCATTTTTATTTTTTTTATGTTTATTTATTTTTGAGAGAGAGAAACAGAGCACAAGCAGGGAAGGGGCAGAGAGAGTGTCTGTGTCTCCACACAGAATCCAAAGCAAGCTCCAGGCTCTGAGCTGTCAGCACAGAGCCCAACGTGGGGCTCAAACTCACAAGCTGTGAGATCATGACCCGAGCTGAAGTAGGAAGCTTAACAACTAAGCCACCCAGGTGCCCCATTGTCTTTTTATAACTCGTAGTAAATTTTGTAGTTTTCATATACTTTCTGCATATTTATTGGTAAACTAATTTTAGGATGATTTATTTTTATAGTTGTTATCGTGTATGGGGTCTGCCTACTGTTTTGTTTTCTAATTCTTAGTATAAAGGAAGAAAGGAATCATTTTGGTAATATTTATTTTACATCTCTTCACTTTAAGTGTTGACTGATTTTCATTTGATTATCTTGGGTGTAATATCATAATATCAACAACTGATCATTTTATCGTATGCCATTTCCTTCCTCTAGTTGTACCTCTTTTTCAGCTCTTTTTCTTATTGCATTTAGGAGAGTAAATTCTTCTTAAATAAACTTTTGATTGGGGAGACATTTAAGATGCAACAGAAAAAATTACGAGAGTCTACAGGGATGCTGCCAATGTAGTACTTAGAGGAGATTTATTGCTCTTGATGCCTATACTTGGGAAAGGGAAAAACAAGAGAAACAATAAATTAAGTCAATACCTGATAAACTCTGTCCCCTTTAAGTTACAAACCAAGAGAGAGAAGAAAATGAAGTCAGAAACTTAAAATGGAGGAATGCAAAAAAGAATTGGTTAAGAAAAATATCCTTCACCATAAATAGTTTAAGAAGCACTAGTTTACTACAGTAAGGTCTTGGTAAGTACCTCTGGGTCTGCCTTATAAAGCTTAAGAATCATTAAACAAAAGCCACTTTATAAACAGACATTTTCTTTCAGCCAACAGACTACTCTCTAAAGTTCTTGAAGCCTGTAGGTCTTGAAAATAAAACTGATACCAATAATAGTAATTTTTGAACTTATGTTCCAATGATATATGTGAAATGAAATACAAAATTGTGATGAGCCACTATCTGCGTATGTTTTAAGAATGGTGGATTTCATGTGCTCAGGCAGTTCAGCCAGAGTCCTTGGTCATTCTTGATAAGAGTCAGAGCTATTCCTTGCATGCCCTATAAGAAAGAAAGAAAGAAAGAAAGAAAGAAAGAAAGAAAGAAAGAAAGAAAGAAAGAAAGAAAGAAAGAAAGAAAGAGGAAGAAAGAAAGAAAGAAAGAAAGAAAGAAAGAAAGAAAGAAAGAAAGAAAGAAAGAAAGAAAAAGCAAACCCAGTGGGCATTTCTTCTAGAGTACCTGCAGAAAGCAGCTCCAGGAATTGCCCTGATGAACAGGATCGACCCAGTCTTCTTGAAGATACAGAGGCGGTGGAAACAGCCCTCGTGGTGTTTCATCAGCATGCACTAGAAGGTGAGCAAATGTCACTTATAACCTGCCTGTGTCAGTCCTTTGCTCAGTGAAGAAAATATCTATCTCCCTGAGGAATTTTGAAATTCTATGTTTCCCATCAGGAGAGCCAGGGTGGGAGGGTTAATTTGTACCTCTGGGAAGCTCTGGAACATGAAAGCAAATATATTTAATTAAATGTGCCTCTAGGTTGGTAACACTCCAGGATCTTGTCAAAATGAAACACGAGATCTTTTCTGGAACTTTGGGCATCTTCATCCAAGTATCCTCAGTATTCTGAAACAAGTATGATTGGCCAAATATGAGGAATAAGATGTTTGCAAAAAGGAGCAAAAATATGTGAGAAAGAGGAAATAAACATAACTTCCAAGAGTGAAAATCTAATTGCCACAATTAAAAACTCACTAGATTATTTAAATAGCAGATGAGAATAAGCCAAAGAAAGAACTGGTAAACTAGAAGCTGGATTTCAGTAAATTATGCTTAATACTTCACCGAGAGACAGAAAGTTGGAAAATATATGTTAAGAGATGTGGAGGATAGAATGAAAAAAAGGCTAACAGTTGTCCAATTAGAGTTCCAGAAAGAGAAAATAGAGAAAATTGGATTGTGTTAGTTATCAATAACCATGTAACAAATTACCCTAAAATTCAGCTGCTTAAAAACAACAAACAGGGGCGCCTGGGTGGCTCAGTTGGTTAACCAACCAACTCTTGGTTTCAGCTCAGGTCATGATCTCACAGTTTTGTGAGTTCAAGCCTCACATTGGGCTCTGCGTTCGCAGCACAGAACCTGGTTGGGATTCTCTCTCTCTCTCCCTCTCTGCCTCCAACTCAAGCTGCCTCTTTCTCAAAATAAATAAATAAACTTTAAAAAATAAAATAGCAAAAACAACAAGCAGTTGTTTCTCATGGTTTCAGAGGGAAGTTTCAGTTTTCGTGTCAGGAATCTGAGAGCTGCTCACCTGAGTAGTTCAGCATCTCACAGGAGTTCAGGGTCTCACAGGAGGTTTGAGTCTTGCTGTCAGCCAATGCTGCAGTCACCTAGAGTTTGACTAGTTCAATTAGTCAGAATGATATAAAAATTATAAACCCGTATGTAGCTATTAACATGGCCTCCTAACATACAAAGCCAAAAAATTAACGAAGTTGCAAGAGGAAGTTGACAAATGCACCATAAATGGGGGGAATTTTAACACACCTTCTACACAATTAATAGATAAAGCAAACTATTATAATTATGGGAATAAAGAATATTTGAACAAACACAATTAATAATTTATGTAATGGGGACAAATTAAGCCCTGCACACATTATGATCAGAGAACATATTCTTTTCAAGCATACGTGGAACATTGATGAAAGCTGACCACATATCATACCATAAAAAGATTTTCAGTAGATTTCAGTCAGTATACTTCAAACCATATTCTATTTGTTCAATGCAATTATATTTGGAATAAGTAAAAACAAATATTACAAGAAAATAGATTTGGGAAAAGTCATAAACATAATTTATTAAACAATCAAAAGATTAAGAAAAATCATAATGAAAATTAGAATAAAGTTAATACTAGACTGCAACTCTGATAAAGACAAAAGCTATGTGTGTTTAATAACTTTACATTCTAGAATTTAGTAGGGACCTCATCAGTAATTGTCAAATAAATATCTGAATGGATTTGAGTCATAAAAGTTAAAAAATATTGCATGTAACTGTTTATTACATTCTTGTTGCTGCCTGCATTTTTCTGAGGTAATTTTAAAAAATTGTCCTCTCACACCTGTCAGAATGGCTAAAATTAACAACACAAGAAACAAAAGGGGTTGGCAAGGATGTGGAGAAAGAGGAACCCTCTTGCACTGTTGGTGGGAATGCACATTGGTGTAGCCCCTCTAGAGAACAGTATGGAGATTCCTCAAAAAACTATCAACAATAGCCAAACTATAAAGAGAGCCCAAATGTATATCGACTGATGAATGGATAAAGAAGATGTGGGGTGTGTGTGTGTGTGTGTGTGTGTGTGTGTGTGTGTATGTATATATATATATATATATGTATATATATATATATATATATATACATATATATATATATAGGAATATTACTCAGTCATCAAAAAGAATAAAATCTTGCCATTTGCAACAAGGTAGATGGCGCTAGAAGGTATTATGCTAAATAAGATAAGTCGAACAGAGAAAGACAAATACCACATGATTTCACTCATATGCAGAATTTAAGAAACAAAACAGATGAACATATGGAAATGTGGTGGGAGAAGAGGAGAGAGGGAAATAAACCACAAGAGACTCTTAACAATAGAAAACAAGCTAAGGGTTGATAGAGGGAGGTGGGTGGGAGATGGGCTAGATGGGTGATGGGTATTAAGGAGGGTATTAAGGTATTAAGGAGATACTTGTTGTGATGAGCACTGGGTGTTGTATGTAGGTGACGAATCACTGAATTCTACTCCTGAAACCAATATTGCACTCTATGATGGCTACCTAAAATTTAAATTAAAAAAATGTTTATTTAAAAAAGTCCCCTAGATGTTGTTATATTGCGAGATGTCCCTAGCTGAGTTCTTTAAAAAGTCAGCTTGCAGGAAGATTAGTTAGATTATTTTTTTCCTCCTCAGTTTTACGGAGACGTAATTGCCAAGTCAAAATTGTATATATGTAAGGTGCACAACTTGATGTTTTAATATACATATACATTGTGAAATGATCACCACAATCAAGTAATTAACATATTACTTTTAATTTGTTTAAATTAAACAAATTAATTTGGTACCTTCTTTTTAATTTGTGATGAATACTTATCATCTACCCTCCTAGCAAATTATAGGTATAAAAGTACACAATGAAGTATTGTTAACTATAGTCACTGTGCTGTACCTTAGATCTCCAGAACTTATTCTTCTTGCATACCTGAAACTTTGTAACATTTAACCAAATTGTCTCCCATTTCCTGTATCCCCTCTGCCCCCAATTACGTGGCAATCACCGTTCTGCTCAGTGTTTCTATGAGTTCAACTATTTTAGATTCTACAGATAAGTGAGATCATACAGTATTTATGTTTCCGCATTTAGCATAATGTTCTCCAGATTTACCCATTTGTCACAAATGGCAGGATTCCTTTCTTTGTAAGGGCCGAATAATATTCCATTGTACAATGCGTGTAATTTTTGTAATGACCGTAACAGGCTGAAGCAACTATTTTCATGAAATCTGTTTTTAAAAAGAAAAAAAATATTAATTATAAAATAAAGGAAAACATTAGGAACAATCTATTTTCACCTGGATACAACTACACACATAAAAATATTATTGTTTCAGAAGGTGAATCATATATCATAGTGAGTGAAACGGCATGAAAATGTTACCTTCAGTTAAATCTCCACATTGTCCCTGTGTACTTATCTTCATAAATTCCACCATTTTTATCAGTTCCCAAGGAAACACTGGCATAAATATTTCTGAACCAACTACCTATGTGCTCAGGAGAGGAAATAGGACCGAGTAATGAGCATTTGTTCTAGCTGAAGATGTCTGAAATTGGCTGGAAATGTGCCTTTTTTTTTTTTGCATTCTGTAATCCAAGCTTAATTTTTTTAAGGATAGCAGGGATATCACTTGCAAAACAGAAATGGAGGTTTATCTTTCACAGTCTAAAGTATTCCAGTAAATCATAAATCAACTGGTCATTTCTCTATTTAATGATTTACCACCTTATCAAGAGCATCTCCTTGTTAGCTTTTTATGAGGCTTATCATCTAGAGCCAGTCTCCAAAATTAGAGGCTAATAAATTATTAGCTACATGTCTAGATGTGCAACAGCTGACTGAGGAGTAATAAAAGATCCCTCCTTCCTTACCATTCAACTGGGTAATTAGTTTGTATTCACCAGCACAATGTTGTAAAGATCTGGAAGCGATTCTATTCATGCATTCAGTACAGGCAGCTGAGGGGAAGGTCTGGTCAAAACAGCTTTGGAGAAAGAAGCTCAGTAATATTTGACTGTTTCTTCTGATCACATTTAGAAGTCTCAGACCTCTACCTCCCTCTGTCATCCGTCTGTAGACAGAGGCAGATATTGATATTTTTATTTACAATTCTGAAAACCATGGGCTTTTCAAGCATGCTGTCAAATTTCACCATTCCTGATTTGGGTTCCACTAATTTCAGAAGTCCAAATAATGCTAGCAATAGCTGCAAAAAGGCCACTTTTTAAAAGCAGATCCTTTCTTTCCTGGTAAATTTGCAAGTAAATTATGTAAATACATTTTAAGGGAAGAAGATGTTTTCTATTCCCTTAGACAGTAAAAGTTTTCATGCATCTGAGAAATATCCTTTCTAGCCCAATCTAGATACAGATAGAGTAGATAGCTAGGTAAACGGAAGGAAGGAAGGAAGGAAGGAAGGAAGGAAGGAAGGAAGGAAAAAAGGGAAGGGAAAGGAAGGGAAGGGAGTTGAAGGGAAGGAAAGGAAAGGAAAGGAAAGGAAAGGAAAGGAAAGGGAAAGAAAGAAAGAAAGAAAGAAAGAAAGAAAAGAAAAGGAAAAAGAAAAGAAAAGAAAGAGAAAGAGAAAGAGAAAGAAAGAGTCTGCAGATCACTAGGGACCTAGGACCTACCATCATTCTTGTTTGTAGATCTAGAAACTTGATACGCTTGATTTTCTTGGGATGATCAGCCTCCTGGAAGCTGACTCAGCCTAACAATCCCACAGAAGAATATTTATGTTGATATTTACAGTCATTTTAAAATTTCACTGGAAGAATACTCCCTGACCAAGGTCTAAGGCCAATCGCCTGCCTTCTTATGGAAAGACATATTCAACAGAAAAGTTTGGTCAGTGGAGAAAGAATTTGAACCCAAGGAGTTGGTATTCTCTGGCAGAGGTCACTATTAACATTACAGAAAAAACAGAACAGAGTAACTAAAGTAGGTGAGCTGATGGCCGAAGCAAAAGGTTACAAACAGCCCTGCATTCTCCGGGTCACCACATTCAAGATTCAGTCCAGAGATCTGAAAGGGCAGAAACTCAGTGCTGATGGTGCAGTCACGGAAGATCAACCAAAGACGGAATAACCCTTGTGGATATCATTCACAATAGCTGAGTGCATATGGCAACACTCGCCCCAAAATGTTTCCTGCTTTTCACTTTCCTGATACATGGTAGGATTATCTTCCCTCCCACCACCATTGATATTAGACATGCTCTTTAGTTTAGCCAAGAAAATATAAATAGAAGTGAAATGTGTCATTTCCAGGCTGAAGCTCGAAGAAGCAGGATGTTATTTGCCTGCTATGGTTATTATGGATGCACAGAAAGGACTACAAGGAGCAAGCAAGGCCCTGTGTCAACCTTTGTTGGGCATGTGTGTGAGAAAGAAAGAAATAATTGTTGGGCTAAGCCCCTGAGACATTGGGGGTATTACTGAACATAACCCAACCTACCCTTCCTGTTGTGGTATATGTCCTGAAATTAAAAAATATTTTACATTAAGGCTTCTTAGAGTCAGGGTACATTGATAACCTAATTAATACTTAGAAGGTGACTTGCTTTTTATATAATCAGAACAAAGAGAGCTGAATAGTGTTTTGAGATGCCTGGAAAAGCATAATGGACCCCTCCTGCACTGTAATAGAGCATACTCTCTGGTAATGGCATTAGATCCACCTGCCAAACACCTCATTTACTCATTCATTCATTCATCCATCCCAAAATATGTATAGAGTGCTTACTACATGCCAGACACTGTGCTGGATCCTGGGGATATGAAAGGATTGAGACAGTCCCGCTCCTTACGTATGGACTTAGCCTCTTGACTCTCATTCTTCTAGATTCCATGTAGACCATGTACTTTAAACCAGCACATATTCCTTTATCATAACCGTTTAGTATCAAACTGCCACTTTCCTTAGTCATGTTTTTGTTCTAAACACACACTCTACATCAGTACTTCCCAAACTGTCATGTTTCTTTTCTGCTCAATTCCAGACTAGGGCTTAAGTAAAATACTATACAATAAAAATAAGTTACTAGAAAAATATTTCGTGTGATTGAATGCCAACACAATGGCGATAAGCTATAAAAGTTTCTAAGTCATTACTTGCAGTTTCGGGACTTCTTTCCTTCCAGGTGGACAAAAGTTCACCGACCATCGCTGGTCTGTGGACTATTCTCTGAGAAGGACAAGCAGTGAGGACCTAAGCCAACTAAGGTTTCTGTTTTCATTTGTAAAACCATCTGCCTCTTAATTACCAAAGTTAAAAAGTTTCATGTGCTGGGTACCTCTTCCGATGAGCCCCCATTGCCTATTCAGCTAACCACTTGCATCATTCTTTAGTTAATGTTTTTTCCAATCACCTCACTTTTTATATGGATACATTTTTTTAAAATGTCTACTCCATGTAAATAGAAAATCTGTTTCACTTACAATAAATAAGACGTAACTTACACTTACAATAAATAAGTGAATAATAAATAAGTGAAAATCTGTTTCACTTACAATAAATAAGACGTGCAAAGAAGCGTTATGAATAAGTAGTTATTCAAGCCTAGGGAAAGAGAGGCGGTCGCCTGCTCCGAGGAGAACTTAAATCTTACTAATGTGGAACTAAAACTTCCTACTTGACATAATCAGAAAACTGAGAGAAAACTAAAGAGAGCTTTTACTCATTATGTATTTCAGTGCTATGTAATCCTCTATTTATATTACCATCTAAAACCATTTTAAGGACCAAACAGTAGTCTCTCTATTCTTCAGAAAACAGGGCAATATTTTAACTTGCCCAATCTGAGGGCTATTCCAAGTTGTCCACCACGTCTACAGTCACCAATCTGGTGGTCATAATCACACGGATAACTGAACACAAGCATCGAATGTCACTGCTTCCTTTCCTTGGTAACCCTGTCATAGGGACTACTGGCGCTCTAGGCCATAGGCTTACTTCAATTCTGGAAGTAACACTCTCCTCAGGTCTAAACAGTCTTTATGAGATTTTTTTTTTTTCAGCAGACCTCATGCCCAACATGGGGCTTGAACTCACAACCCAAGATTAAGAGTCTCATGCTCTTCGAACTGAGCCAGCCAGGTGCCCCTATGAGACTTTTGGGAGTCCTACCATGAGTACCCAACTAACCTGTATTTTCTTCCTTCTTCCAATAATGATCAGTTTCTTTTCCTGATGAGACAAGAAAAATAGTTTTTAAAGACTGTAATTCCCCCTCAGGCTCCTTTGTAGCTACAAGGAGAAAAATTAACTCTTATCCACTTATTTTTTACTGCTTTAAGTGACTTAATCATAATCCACAATTTTTTAAAAGAATATTTTGCATGGTGAATACACAAAAATATTTACAGAATCCACCAGCAGTTAGATGCCATGATTAAATTAGGCGATTCACAAAATTCACGTGGTTTAAAAAAAAATCATGATCCACAATTATAATATTGGTCATATCAGACAGACCTTAGAGGTTTGGCTTGGCCTCTCTGTTTTCATGTACCTACAACACTATCCAACTCTGAGCATTACTTTGACGTCAGGGAGCAGGAATTCTAAGGACAGAAGAAGAGTCATTTAGCCTGAGTTTACAATTCAAGTTGTGAATTCTCTGTTAATTACCCCTAACTAAACTCCAGACCCAGGCTGCTGTGTGCACTAGCTGCAAATACGCACAGTGTGAATATTTAAGTTTGTGTGATATTCCCAGAGACGTAAATATGAGCTGAATCTTTACAACAACGGAGAGATCCTTCCGGAGGCATCGCTTACCTAATGTTGACCTTTTATCAAAGAATTTTTTTCCCCAACTAACTGTTTCAAATAAATGCTAACCATACAGGGTCTCTTCTCTCCCTTCAGGATATACAAACCACAGAATTCCGATGACTCACCCCAAAATAGCTTATGAATATGCCAGGGGCGGAAGGGCATGCTGTTTGGTTCTCTAAAACTTCCTGCCAAACTGTAGAAACTGAACATACACAGATATTTGGGGACTAACTGTGAGTAATAATGAGAATTTAATCCCCTTTAGTCTTCTGAGTTAGCAACAGCTTGCCTAACATGTCCGGTTACATCCTGTTTGCTACGCATGTGACTCCTCAAAAAAATAATAATATAATATTAATAGCACAATGTTTCATTGTTAAGACTGCTATTATCTATGTCAATGGTTCTCAAACATTGGCAGCCATTTGTAGACTAAGGTCACTTCTTGGAAGAGCTATAAATTCGTGGCTTTATGAAACAAACATATTATTATTATGTCTTTGAAATAAAAAGCCAGGATTCAAGGTATGGAATTTTAAGGCACCCAAGTCCTTAAAAGGGAAAGGCAGTTACGTATATTGATTAGAATCTTGAGTTTGAATCAGTTCTTTCGCCACCTAGGCCACATTTTGCAGGTACTTGGCCTAAGTCCTAATTTCCCCATATGTAAAATGAAGAGAATGGTAATACTGTCCATATTTAAGGTTAGAATTCTAGGTCCATACAGTGAGGATTAAATAGGGAACATCCCTAAATAAGGACTACTGCTAAGTAGCCCAATAAATAAATTATCTAGTGCCATCTCTTTTCACAAATAAAGAATCTGAAGACCAAAGCTACGGAGTGCCCTATGAACAGCCACTCACTCCTCACAGCAATGCCAAGGAAAAGCCCTATAAATGCTGTGGGTAAAAACGGGCTCTGAATCCGGTCAGCCCAAATTCAAGCCCCAGTTTTCATTCTTGCGAGCTGTATAACCTTGGGCAAGTCACTTAATTTTTCTGTGCCCCGATCTTCTCATCTATTAAATGTTAAAATAATATTTAAATATTAAAGTAATAGTAAAGTTTATTAAAATATAATTAAAATAAGAAGGGTATTATTATTAAATAATATTAAACTATTAAAATTATTGTATCAATATTAAAATAATAATAGTATTTTTCTCACAGGGTTGTTAGGACAGCCTAAGAATGTAACATGTAATAGTGCCTGGCGTGTACTGACTAATCAATAAATACTACTACACCGATATGGAAAAGTTCTAGTTCTTCTAAAAACAGATTTTAGAGTAAAATACACGTCCACAATGGCTGGCTTGAAAAAGCTATATCCAGGGGCGCCTGGGTGGCGCAGTCGGTTAAGCGTCCGACTTCAGCCAGGTCACGATCTCGCGGTCTGTGAGTTCGAGCCCCGTGTCAGGCTCTGGGCTGATGGCTCAGAGCCTGGAGCCTGTTTCCGATTCTGTGTCTCCCTCTCTCTCTGCCCCTCCCCCATTCATGCTCTGTCTCTCTCTGTCCCAAAAATAAATAAATGTTGAAAAAAAAATTAAAAAAAAAAAAGAAAAAATTATATCCATAAAAGCAACCCAAACCTAAAAAAAAGTAAAATAAACAACTCAAAAATTTATTTAATGCAATTTACAAGGTCATCGGAATACGTACAGATGTCTTTTCAGATTAAGGTATGTGTCTTCTTTAACCACGTTTAGGTGTCATATTTCCCTTCTCTTATCGAGAAAGGATACCAAAAAACAACTTAATATTTCAAACAACAGCCACAATTGTTCAAGAGTCATTTTGATCGGACTTTGAAAAGAATGCCGGTATCCAGTTGCCCTTGACATTTGTGGAGGAAGTATAAGGCAACGGGAAAAACACCAGAGTCCCCTTTCCAGTCTAGGCTTTGCCATTTAACAAGCTATAGACAAGCTACTCGATCTCTGAGTCGCCATCTATAAAATGGGGACAGCTTCTGCCTTGTTACACATACTACACGGAAACAAGTGTGAGACATGTTTCATAAATAGACTTTGTTCTGTTTATATGCATGATTTGTTATGGTACTTTACCTGAGTAGTTTGTTCAAAACTGTTCTGCAATAGTTAAGCGTCAGAAATATACTTTCCTTTGCTTATTACATACTCAAAGGACACAGAGACTCTCATTTTAAGGAGATGTGTAGAAGAGAAACAGGAGAAAACCTTTCAATCTCAGAGAAAGAAAGAATTTGAAACTTACCAGTATTGACACGTGACAAAGAGGCACACAAGACTATATACTTCTCCATCTCTTGACAATAATTCGTACCCATAATAGACGGTTAAGATGTATCTGTTAAAAGAATGGGAAAGACATGAATTAAAGGATTTATGGCGTCCTAAATTATTTTAGGATTTTAGGATTTATTGTGTCTAAATTGACACAATTAGTATGCCCTCGTTGACACCACTTTATCCCTCCTCCCACCCAATTAGTCCCTGATTTGAAAATCACTGACCCAGGCACAGCCATTGATGACCTCCGAGAGCTATATGCCTATAACTGCTAGCACCTTAACAAAAGGTTTAAAATGGGACCGTGGAATCAATAAAGAATTTCTCCTAAACTCATCATTTGTTTTCTAAGCAATAGACTATACTTTGTCTTTGAATTGTCTTAAAATTCTGCAAGTGATTTCAATCCTGAATTGAAACCAAGAGGTCAAAGGACCTGAGAAACCCTACTTCCTACCCTCATAGACGTCATTTCCAAAAGTGAGAGAGAAAAAAAAAAAATCTGCATGACCTTTGTACTCCATTTGTCTCTTGAAGCACCATAAAAACATGAGAAGGAACGTTTTGTGATGTGGGATGGGGGCCTGGACAGGTATGGACCCTCACAGCTCCTCACACCTCCCAGGAAAAAACCTGCTGAACAGAACTCTGCTTGAAGACTTCAGGGAGCATCACAGTTCAGGCTCCTCCCTCCCAGTCACACGGGACCCAAAGATCAGATGGAGACTGGGCTTCAGCGTTGCACGTGTTTGCTGGCACAGCGTCCTCAGTACGTCAGAGCCTCACCTGACGCTGACTCATTGCTGGGTGGAAAGCCAAGGCCTAATTGTGTTGGTCATGTGTAACTTGCCACTTCCAGCCAAGTATTCCAAGCCCTTTCAGAAATAGTCCACCAACTTGCTTTCCCACTATACCCTGAAATAGACCCCACAGACTCCTGAATTCTCTTGCCTCCGAGAGTTTACTCCTGCCTCTTCTGATGGCTCCCCCCTCGCCCGCCCCTGCCCTTGCCCTGTTACTGCCGACCTCTGTGTCAAACTTAATGCAGAGGCTGGGAGGCTCCTCTTTGTGGGCTCTCAATAAATATTCATTCCACTCAATTCAGTCACTCTCAGAGATAAGAGGCAACAAGGATTACCAGATTTCCTAAATACATCTGAAAACCCATTGCCTGGGGTCAGGGTGACAGGAGGTTGCTTCTTTACGGAAAAACCAATTTTCTCAAATGCACAGCAGTAAGCCTCAGTACAGATACTGTGTCTTACTCGAGCTTTATACGAAATTCAACACGTCTGTCACAGGAGCTTATGGCTTCCGAGGCAGAAAATCTAAATCCGTAACAAATTTCTCCCAAAGTAATAGATGGTTCAAAGAGTCGAACCCAACACGAAATACGTATTGGACAAAAATAGCAAAGAGTCAGCTCTTATTTCTTGGTATTTCAAACCATATGTTCACCCATTTTCCATGGTAGATTCCTTGTCCTATTTGTTTGTGTACACACTGCGCCTGCCATGTGCCAGGAACATACATCTTTTGGATTTTTTTTTGGTCACAGAAATAAAGAACGAATGGGTATGGGATTGCGAGAAATCAGGAAAAGCAAATGAAAAAGGAAAGAAAAAAGAAAGACTAAACCTGTGGCAAATCAACATTTATTCTATGAGCATGAGCACTTTAGTATGATTTTTGTGTGAATTAACATCTTAAGTCTAAAAAGGAGCCTCTGGAGCCCAATTCTGTATACAGTGGAAAAAGAGACATAACACCTAAGCCTTGAACCCAAGAGAGTAAATTGGGAACAGGAATTTTCAACACACACTGTTAAAAAAAAAATACCAAAGTTATTTATGATAAAAGTACTGGACATGTGGCCAAACAAAGCTAATTTACCCAGGACTGGCATATTCCACATTTCTATAATTCGAGAGGCAAGAAAGGCCATGATAGGCAACAGTACAATGTGTGTGTGTATATATATATATATATGTATATATATATATATATATACACATAAACAAGCCAATAAGAAAAAGTAGGTGGGCCTCAAAAAATTGTTGGGGGGGGACTTAAACAAAATAGAAAAGAGAGAATTTCAGGGACAAAACTGGGAAAGATGTTTCCCAGGTGCATGTGTGTGGAATGACTTAAATTAAGACAAACAGTCACCAAGGAGTGAGGAGGAGATAGACCCAGAGCTGTCCCTCCCCTTCCTGAAGAAATCAACGACTTTTTTTTTTTTTAAGTAGGCTTCCTGCCCAATGCGGGGCTTGATTTAACGACCCTGAGATCAAGAGTCAGATGCTGTACCGACTGAGTCAGCCAGGCACCCTGAAATCAATGAGGCTTAATTGTAGATGATAATTAGTAATATTATATTATAAATATTAATAATGCCTGTTAACAAGTAACAGCTACAAATCCAAATTGGGTGGGAAAAGGATGGAGAAAGAGAAAAATGTTGAGAAAGATTGAGTCTGGCAAGGCCATTTGGGGATACCTGGGGAAGGCAAGGGCTGTCTCAAGTAGAGGGCGGGTCTGTGGAGCCATACTTGGCCACTGGAGAGGGAACGGCTCTCTTCCGGGTGCACACCTAGCTCTTTTCACATTTATAAGCCAGAGAAAGTATTCTTATATATTACTGAATTTGTTGTTTTCCTTGCCAAATTTATCACCTCCTATCATGGTGTTAGCTTATAGCAGCTACTTAGTAAACAGTTGTTAAATGAAAAGAAAATCAACCAACAATAGAGACTCTGACACTGGCAGACTTTGCAAGCAGCTTAGGTGGGAGTAAGTTCAGCTCTGGTACAGGCTCTTTGAAAAAACCCTAACCCTGACTCTAAATTTGAGTCTGCCCTCGCATACCCTAAACAAGGAAATTCAGTAAGAATGGTCTCCCAACCTGGACAAAGCTAAACTCTTATCTATTCTCTGCACCTGTAACCGCTTGATTTATAAATAGTTTGCCCTTTTACTTGGCTTCACAGTCAGCTGCACAGCAGAAGAAATGCCTAAGATCACGTTGCTGTCGTGACTAATCTCTGAGAAGAACAGTTCGTAGATGAAAGGGAAAGTATCTCCAGAGCTCTCATAACCAGGAACAGGGTGCACACCGGCTCCATGCACACAGTTGAAATGCAGACATCTCCTGAGATGTGACTTGTTGAAAGAAAGAAGAAAGAAAGAAAGAAAGAAAGAAAGAAAGAAAGAAAGAAAGAAAGAAAGAGGAAAAGAAAAAGAAAAGAAAAGAAAAGAAAAGAAAAGAAAAGAAAAGAAAAGAAAAGAAAAGAAAAGAAAAGAAAGAAACAGTAAAAGCACTGAAAAGGACTGGGGCACCATGGGACAGAAACAGCACCAGAAAATAAAATAATTGACCAGTTTCTGAGGATTTTTGCACTTACATGACTGCTGTTACAGTATCTTAGTTAAAAATACACTGCCCCAATTAATCAATGCAATGATACATTACACAGCCACAGAATTATCATGATGCTTCTATGGTAGCATAAAAAGTCCCTTATTTGTTGATCTGATGAGTACTTATCGACCTTCTCCTATGTGCCGGCTCTGCTTTATATGGAGGTGTGCACGAGGGGGTGAAACAGGCAAAAATCTCTGGTATAATGTGCATGATATAATGCTATATCAAGGCCCAGGGAAAAAAAAATCCAGGGCAGTAAAAATCCAGGGCAGGAAAGAGCTTTCGTGGCCTGGCAGACACAGTATTAAATCCCAGTTGTGCTCCTGACGTATATAATCTTCAGCAAGCAATCAGCTGCTCTTGCTGATTCCCTTTTCTATATTTATAATAAAGGGGGACATAAGAGCTATTTTGTGGTATTCTTGTAAAGATGAAACAAGGTAGAACATCAATCAGAACTGAATCTGACAATACAATGCCTTAGGTGTCCAAAGAAATCCTCCCAGGAGAGAATACACCCCATTCACACACACACACAAAAGTAACATATAAAGTAATTGTTTTTAATGTAATGCATGGCTAAACATGCAAGCTTATCAGGGAAATCCCCAAAGGCCAGAAACAATGAGAAAACACACATGCAGAGAGATAAGCAAGTGCTTGAGACAACATTCCACTCCTGGGCACCTGCCACACTACTCACATTGGACCCAGGATCAGGGTACCAAAAAGATGGGGGAAAAAACCCTAAAGCTTGGATTCCCCAAAGATCACACTTTCAAAGGGGCATGGAGATACTTCCTTGTCTCATCCTTAGAGCTGGTTGGAGAATAAAATATCCAGGGGCGCCTGGGTGGCTCAGTCGGTTGGGCGTCTGACTTCGGCTCAGGTCATGATCTCGCGGTCCGTGAGTTCAAGCCCCGCGTCGGGCTTTGTGCTGACAGCTCAGAGCCTGGAGCCTGCTTCAGATTCTATGTCTCCCTCTTCCTCTGACCCTCCCCTGTTCATGCTCTCTCTCTCTCTGTCTGTCTCAAAAAATAAATAAATAAATGTTAAAAAAAAAATTTTTTTTAATTAAAAAAAAAAATAAAAAAAAATAAAATATCCAGAAAGCTACTAGCCATAATTCTGCACTCACACAGATTTAGGACCTTCTGGTCTCAGTACCTGTGTAAACCTTAAAAAATAAAAAGGTGAAAATTTAGATGAAAAGATTCTTGGTTTGCTGGTGCCTCTGTCCTGTGGCCCACTCCCTACCCCACCAGCACCTGACAGCAGTAAATATAAATTCTTTCTACAGGACAGCTCTTTAAACTCCATCTTCGAAGTGTTTCCACAGATAAGGTGGCAAGGCACATGGTGTCTACACACAACAAAACCAGCCACTATGGATGAAAAATCCATAGAAGTAATAAATGTTAACAAGTAGTCGAAAGTATTAAGTCTAATAAATATTTCAAAGAAAGAAATTAGTACAAAAATACATAAAAGGGAACGAGATTTATAAAAATGGCCAGGCAAATTTGTTTAAAAGTAAAACTCCTAGAAATGAAAGATACAATCATTGAAATTAGCAATGTGCTAGGGGAGGTGTCCAGCCCACATATGGGGGCATGTTTATTTCTGTACACTTACATCAATGAGCCTTATGTTTTCATTGTTACTTTTAACAGCTTTATTAGGTACAATTGATATACAAAGAACTGCACATGTTGAATGTACAATTTGATGAGTTCAGGCAGATGTAAACACCTCCTGGAATCCTCACCATAATTAACACCTTCAACACCTCCTAGTTTCCTTGTGTTCCTTTGGGTTTTTCTTTGTTTTGGGTTTGTTTTGTTTTGGTTTGGTTTTTTTTTTTTTTTTGTAGTCAGAACACCTACTATGAGGTGTGCCCTCTTAACAAATTTTGAAGCGTGCGATCATTGTGTATCGTTTTGTTAACTACAGGTACTGTGTTCTACAGCAGACCTCTATAACTTATGTACGACATAACTGAAACTTGGAACAATCACTCCTCCTTTTCCCCAGCCCCCAGCCCCTAGAAACTATTATTGTATTCTCTGCTTCTTTTTTTAAGTTTATTTACTTATTTCGAGAGAGAGAGAGAGAGAGAGAGAGAGAGAGAGAGAGAGAGGTGGGGGAGGGGCAGAGAGAGAGCGAGAATCCCAAGCAGGTTCTGCACTGTCAGCACAGAGCCCGACGTGCCTCACAAAACCACAAAATCACAAACTGAGCCGAAATCAAGAGCCGGACACTGAACCGTCTGAGCCACCAGGAACCCCAGCTTCCAAGTTTTTATATAGATGTTTGTCACAAATTTAATAGTGAAAGAGGAAAAGAGTAAAGAGAGAAAGAAGAAGTCGAAGATGCGTTTTGCAATCTATCGAGCTATAAACTCTTACCTCCTGTCTTACAGAAAAAAAAAAAAAAGTCATTTCAATGCCTCTACTTTCCTAGTTATTTCCAATTCACTCATCTAAAAATTTCTGCTGGAAACTGGGCATACTTTCAACCTCTTGAGGAAGCAAATTGCTTACATCTACTACCCAATGTTTAAAATGCAATTAGTCTTGAGATGTTTGTCTGAGTTTGGTATTCTGTGCTGTGTTTAAAAGGCGGCGTGAAAAATTAAATAAATAAATAAATAAGTAAGTAAATAAATAAATAAATAAAAGGCTACGTGATCACATTGTCTTAGATCTTTTTCCAAAATACAGAAATGAAATTCAAATATTTTCCCTTCACACTGATAATTTTACTCACTTTAACTCCCTCTCTGGACCTTTTGTATGGCATTCTCTCTTAGTCCTCGGATGTCTACACGTTTGTGCCTCGGGTTCATTACACTCAGCTGACCCACCACACCCCGGCCAGAACTTCAAAAGAAGCTGGGAACAGCCGCACTTGTTCTAGCTGGAAGATCATCCCAAGTCCCTCCCTGTTTACTCTTGAGATGTTTGGGCCTTTCATCTCTAGTTCTCAGATTCTGGCACAATAACCCAGCTCTGACATCAGGATCTAACCCTCCGGATTCCAGGCTGTCACTGAAATGTTTATGCCATGATGATTCTGTGGCTGTGCTCTCCACACTAATTGTACAGTTGCCACCGCCTTGAGTGAGAAATCTCCCTATCTAGGACGAGCCTTCAAATCCCCAGACGATGGGGATTTGGACATCTACTGTTTCTTTTCATACATCCCAGCCACACCTGGAAAGATTTATATCATTAGCCACAGTTGAAACAGGACTTTTAAATGATCCACTGTATGATATCATTGATTTTTTTCCCTGTAACTAAAATAAAATCAACGTTCTTGTTACACTTTCAAGGTATATTTTTGTTATTTGTTTGTTGTTTTATTTTAGAGAGAGGCAAAGGGGGAGAGAGAGAGAGAGAGAGAGAGAGTGAGTCAGTCTTAAGCAGGCACCACACTCAGCAGGGCCTGATCCTGTGACCCCTGGATCATGACCTGAGCTGAAATCAAGAGTGGACCTCTCATCTGACTGAGCCACCCAGGCGGCACCTTCTTGTTACACTTTCAAATCTACTTCAGCAAAGTGACATGCCCAATATACGTGAAAAGTGGCCTTCTCTGAAATTTTCTCAAGGGTTGGAAAATGCAAGGAAATACACCTCACAACCCAGGGAAAAATTTCCCAAAAAATGTTTCTTACTCATCTTTCCCTACCAAATACAACATCCAGCAGTAGCCTCCCCCCACCCCCCGTCTCTCTGTGCCTCTCTCTCTCTCTCAATCTCTAGCTGATTGCTGCTTTCTAACTTCCATGCAATTATAAAAGAGAATGAGGAATATCACTATGAACTCATTTGAAACAACTTCCCAAAGACGTCGTGAAGTGACCGACAGCACAATGCATAACATCATATATATTATACTACCTTTTGTGTAACGAGTTATACATATACCTGCATATTTTACAAAAAAAAAAACAATAAACGAGAAACCTGAAAACAATGCCCATGGTTACCTACAAAGAGTAGGGGAACCGGGTGGAAGGAATATGCAAGGCAGTGACATTTCCCTGAGAATTCCTGTTTTTATAGTTATTACTTGAAATCATGTAATTACATACTCAAAGAATAAACATAAATATAAAAAGAATAAAAAGGATAAAAAGGATAAAAAAGAAAAACTAACAAAGCAAAGTGAAACAAATGAATCCAATGTTATTTCCAAAAAAAAAAGGCCCATAATATTACAGGGATGGAACAGCAGTGAAAGAACTAGCCCAAGTCCCTAATGACCACAGTATCTGACTCTTGGCCTTGGGCCCAGCATAAAGTAGGGAGTGGAGAACAGCAAACACATTCTAAATTCTTATTAACAGGTTTGTTTTCTAATTGCACAGGCAAAAAGGTCCTGGAATTATTTTATATCTATTATAGGATTTAGCAAATAAAGTAATGCATCGAGATTGTTGAGAACCATGGTTTTCTCACTGGGAAGAATGGGCAAACTGATATGAAATAAGGAAGGCAAAAACCCTGGAGGATACAACTGAATTGGTAGTATCAGTGTGGACTCCAGATATCTGTTTTTGTTTTTAATTGTTTTATTTTGAGGGAGAGAGAGAAAGAGCACATGCACATGTGCACAAGCCGGGGAAGGCAACGTGTGAGAGAGAAAATCTCAACAAGCAGGCTCCACACTCAGCACAGAGCCCAACAGGGGGCTCAATCTCACAACCCTGGGATCAGGACCCGATCCAAAATCAAGAGTCAGATGCTCAACCGACTGAGCCACCCAGGTGCCCAAGATTTCATATATATATATATATATATATATATATATATATATACACACACAGACACATGTATATATATATATATATATATATATATATATATACACACACACACATATACATACATATGTATATATGTCTACATATATACATACATATGTATATATGTATATATATGTTTCTATGTGCATGTGTATGTGCACATATATATGTACTTACGTATGTGCATATGTATTTACATATAGCCTGTATTTTCATAATTTATATATGTGTATATGTATGGTGTGTGTATACATATAGATGCTGTCAATAGAATTCTATTCACAAAATGGCTTAAAGGCTATCACAGTAGTAATGAACACCCCTAGTGCCCAGATATTAATCTCAAATACCATTCCTCAATAAGGGAACCAAAAATCCTAGTTTCCTTGACACCAGACTTCATTTAACTGCTCAAACTAAAACTTTTTAATTAACTTTTAAAATGAATAGCCATTACTAATGATTAAAGATCTCCAAATGCTCTCCATGTTTTTTTGAAAGGTATATAAAGACCCTCAACCTTTAATACTTTAAAATCAAATCAAATTCCTAGAGTACTTTGGCAAATAACTTATTAAAATCCTTAAAGAACCTTATTTTATCATTTGAAACAGAAATAAGCTGTTGATATGAGTTTACTGGGTTTGGGGATAGCAAAAATGTCAGAATGCTAGAAGACATAAAACTCTGTCTATATCTATGTCACCAAAGAAACTATTTAGGAAATTAACTTGTAAATAGAGTAGTCTTAATGTGGAAAACACATCTATCTTTTGCTTCAACAAACTTTTCCTAGATTAGATAGAAGTTATTCAGGAAGATCTCTGATCTACGAGTTAAGTCAAAGGTTTGTCATTAATGCTTCTTCTAACCTCCTTGAGAATAACTAAGTGAACATTTTTTTTTTCATCTAAGACAGTTGACCATATAAGGAGAGTTGTACACCTTTGTTCACTCCAGGCGACCTCCTGTTTTGCATCCTATTTCACTTGATTTAACTTTTTGGCACTAAACCTACAGTTTTGTTCCCAGTAATAGTTAGCAGACTTAGCAGACTAGCCGATTATAAAGAGTGGCTTACCATAAACATGGTCTTAGCGTGTTCTTCTTTTAATGAGGTGTGACCTTGGGTTCCTTCATGGGACTTAGGTTCAGATGGCATCAGGAAGCAGCCCTAACTCGTCAGCAAATGACTCAGCCTGCTTCCTACTGATAAGGCCAATGAAGAAAGGAGTGGCCAAAGCCCCAAGGGGGGGAAACCCCTAATTGGGATGGACCCAAGACACCATCCTAGGCAGTTAAACCTATAGTCTACCCGGGATCTGACTACAGTCAGTTCGCCAGCCAGTCAGCGTGGGTGTCCTGAAAACTCAAAACAGGAAAGACACCTGGATTTCATTCAGGTCTACTAGTTCATTCTTCAGAGATCAAAAGTGAGGCGAAGCGAATTGCCCAAGACTAAACAAAACAGTGGCACACCTGGGACTAAAACTCTAATCTTTGGTCTAGGTTCCAGAATTTTCTCTGGAACAGAATTTGTGTAATGCTGATCTTTTATGTAAGCTGCTTTAATCAGCTCATGGATATAATGTACACAAGTTATTAAATGTATATAAAGGAATTGTTGAGGTAAAATTGCCTATTTTTGAAAAACATTACAGATGAAAACAAAGGCAAGTGATGTATTGTAAAGGAAATGAACAAAAATGCTTAAAGCATGGCGCGTTAGCGCTGAAAACATACTGAAAGATTGCTTCAACGATTTTACAAGGAGTTTTTGTTACTGCTGTGTGTGGCGGGGGGGAGTGGTGGTTATGTTTTTGGGGGGAAGGGGAGAGTGTTTTGTTGTTTTGGTTTTGCTTGTTTAGTTCACTTTAAACAGCGCCCCCTGAGGCACCTTTTTCATTCCCAGGGACTCAATCCGTTTGAAAAGCCCCATCTACTTCAGCCCCGGGTTTTCTTTCAAGGGAACTGAAGGCCAGACACCGAGGTCTTTCCGTGAGAAGCAGAGACGTTACTTAATGAAGTAACGGAATAAAAATACTGTCTTCATCCGTTCTTACTAGGCTGCAAAGGGAGACGGAGAGAAAGGGGAGGAAGTGGGGAGGGGCATCTATCATCTGTGCCCCTTGCCCGGAACCGTGTGTTGCGTCCGGAACCGTGTGTTGCGTCCGGCCCCGGGCCAGACCCGCAAGCCCAGAGGCCGAGCCGGCGCGGACGCGCAGCCACACAGCGCCAGAGACGCCGCGGCCTCCTGGAGACTGGGAGGAGGTAGGAGGTGGCCGGAAGGCTGGAGATCCGCTCCGCTGCTCGGGTGGGAGGAGGAGCGCAGCAAGGTGCGGGCTCATTCAAGAAGCCAACATCTGGAGAGTGAATGCAATACTGCGGGAGGCTGCAAAAGCAGAAGATCGCGTCCCTGCGGGGATGTAGTTTACGGTCAAGTTGGATCGCTGGGGGGCGGGGGGGGGGGGCGCGCGCGCGCGTGCGCGCGCGAGCGGGACGGGGGTTGGGGGGCGCTAAGAAAGAAGCCCCAGAGGGAAATTCTTAGGAGAATTTTGTTAAGCTAGTCCAGAACTAGTTGGTATATATGGATATCCTGCTGAACTGATAAGACACAATGCAATCTTCAAAGGTCTTTTTGCAAAAGATGTCTGCCCGTTACGAGGGTTTCAGAAATACCAGCCTGCGTCACAATTGCTTTGGATGATGAATTAAAAAGCCTTAGATCCAAATGTTAATCTTGATCCTGGGGACCGTGAGAATCTAGCTTGGTGCTCCGATTTAGTAAATAACTATGGAAGTTAGTTACATGGAAGAATCATAAGATGGCAGGGTCATTAAAAAACCCATCAGGCTCAGCACCTTTTTTTCCCCAAAGTTAAATATTTAAAACAGTCAAAGCAGACATTTATTTAACTTAAAGTTAATACCTTCTCAGGTATATTAATGAGTCATTAATCGCTTATTTCACACAACACATTTTCACTGACTACCATGTTCAAAGTAATGAAGGACAATCTACCAAGGAAAGAGAATAGTAGACAGCCCATTTGCTTGTAAATCAATGCACCATTATAGGCCAAAGTGGAGATAAAAGTTTAGTGTGTGAAAAAAAAAAAAAGCTTACTGTGTGATAAAGAAGTTTAGTATCTGATAAAGTTACTATCAAAAAAATTAATAAGGAAAGGAAAGGTTATCCCTTAATATGATATGAAAATGAAATAATTGGCAAAAGTCCTGTTTGTGCTTTTCACCACACCATACTCCTAAAGTTAATTCAGAGAGAATGAAGGATAAAGTATTTTTAAAAGTCATAAATCGACAGAGGTGAATTTGAGTATATATTTACTATTTGAGAATGGGAAAGACTAAGTAAAATCTTTGAAAGAAATAACAATAAAAGCCATTGATAGGCTTGACTGTAAAAATGTAAAAGTTCTTTAGGAAAAAACAAATGAAATTAGAAGAAAAAGAAAAATATTTACCAACATAAGACACACAAAATGTTTATATCTTCGCTGTAGACAAAATATTAACAACTCAGTGAGATGAGCCCTGAAAGAGAAAGTTGGTCACACATTATAATAGGCAAAAACTTACAGTTATGGATATAAACATTTGAAAAAATATTTCAAAAAACACTGAAACATAATTCATTCTCACAGAAAGTTAAAAGAAAAAAAAGAAAACATGTAGTATTTCATACATCAATTTATCAAAAAGATTGCATTTTAGTATTTCATGCTAATGAAGTTGAATTAAAATTAGTGCTCATTTTCTGGAAAAGGAAAATAATTTCTGAGGGATAATTAAGCAATAGATACTAAAAAGCTTACAAGTATTCATACTCCTGAACACAGTAATTCCATTTTAGGGACGTATGCCATGGAGTAGTCATAGATTCACACAAAGATTTTTAAAAATAATAATTGTTGCTCAATGGCTTGGGAAATGCATAAAATAAAATGTAAATTGTAAAAAGTAGGTTACAATAGCCGCACCAAAGACTGCAGGAAATATTCCAGGATATTGAACGGTCATCACTGGGTCATGAAATTATGATTGATTTTCCAACATTTTTATAAGGAACATGAATTACTTTCATAACCAGAAAAATAAATATTATAAAATGGAAAGCAATGCAAAAGAACAAAAATAATCTATCCAACATTCTCAGGAAGCCAACTACTATAAAAATCAAAAAGGAAAAACTTTTAGGGGCACCCGGTTGGCTCAGTCGGTTAAGTATCTGACTCTTGGTTTTGGCTCAGGTTGTTTTCTCAGTTGGTGAGATCGAGCCCCACATTAGGCTCTGGGCTGACAGCTTGGGATTCTCTCTCCCTCTCTCTCTTTCTCTCTCTCTTTCAAAGTAAATAAATAAAAACTTAAAAAAAATTTTTTTTAAATAGCCAAACTTTTAAATTGACTCTCTAAAGTATTATGCAACTTAAAACTAAGGATTTTCTGAGCTTAATCCCGGAGACAATAATTATTTTTACCATAATAGATCACAAGTCTGTCATCACCATCATCATATATTATTAGTATGTTCCTTCAAATAAGTGGCTTTTATGATTTCTAGTGACGTTTCACATTATTTTTGCATAATTATAACACAGGGAACTTATTGTTAAAATATGAGGTAATGATGTAAATTTGAATATATTGACTATATTAAAATTGTGAATTGGCTATATGAAATATATATTGAATATATTAAAATTGTTAATTTTGTTAAGTTGTGATAATGGCATGGTTTGTACATAAAACAGTCTTTTAATTAGCAATGCATACTGAAGTATTTATGGGCAAAATGACACAATGTCTGGAATTTGCTTAAGTGCTCTAGGCCCTCCTCACACACAAAAGTGAGGGTCAAAATGAAACAAGATTGCAAAAATATGTATAACCCTTGAAGCTGGATGATCGGCTCATGAGAACTTACACATTTTTCTCTACTTTTGTGTATGCTTTAGATTTTTCACAATTAAAATTTTTTAAAAGGCCAATGGAATAGTTTGGGTAGCTACCAATAAATACTTTTCTCAGATAGGAAAGAACATCATCCAAAAGAAATCCGACAGAATGACACATTTGAAGGCAGCAGAATCTTTCCTCAGTACTTTGTATCTTGTTCAAGTGTAAAATACCACTTACTTCTGAGTTGCCTCCCCTCCACATCCCCCATGTTCTTCTCCTCTCTATTAAAAATGTTTGCCACTACATGAATACTAGCAGTGGGTCAGGCCCATGGTGAAAATGTTTTAAAATCTCAATAACCTAAATGCGGTGTAACATATTTTTTAAAACCATGTTCTCTAATTTATATATTTTTAATAAGTAATAGAAGCATATTACTCCATGTCTATTTTTTAAATAAGTCAACATCCCCATCAGTTATAAATGGAAATAAAAATGTCTTTGTGGGGCGCCTGGGTGGCTCAGTCGGTTAAGTGTCCGACTTGAGCTCAGGTCATGACCTCACGGCTCATGTGTTCGAGCCCCGGGTCGGGCTCTGTGCTGACAGCTCAGAGCCTGGAGGCTGCTTCTGTTTCTGTGTCTTCCTCTCTCTCTGCCCCTCCCCCACTCACACTCTGTCTCTCTCCTCAAAAATAAATAAACAATTAAAAAAAATTTTTTTAATGTATTTGTATAACTGTTGCCAATGTCAATCTGCAAAAAAGTACCATCCCCAGAATTGGCCCTACTGTGCTATATTCGGTAAAGTGTTCCTTATTGCTAGAGCAGGGAGCAAAGTTTGGGAGGACCATTAAGATGAGATGGACTGCTGTAGATCTCTTGTATTCTTCCAATTTTTTTCTTTTCCCCCGCTATAGATTTCAGATGGGAGGTAGTACAGAAACATATTATTACAGAAAATGAAACCTCTTACTTATGAAAATCTTTCATCACTTCAAAACCGATATGAGACTTCCTCCATATGGCCGAGCGGACTCTGTCCCAGAGTCTTTAGTTGGCCTGTTTTAGTGGTGATATGCAAACACAATGGGACTTGAGGCCATCAGGTTTCTTTGACTCTAACACATCCTCACGGTCCTTACCCATCTCTGAACTTCTGGCTCTGTGACCCATTCCCATCCTTGGCTGCCGCACCACCATAGGTCTTAATGTTTATAAGGTTTTCCCCTTCTGCAGTTTCCCCCCAAAGGCCTTGATTTACCATGCTTTCGGTTATTCCCTTTTGCCTTAACTTTAGCTCCAATGCGTTCTACATGCCCGCCTCCAAGTTTTTTTTAGCTTTCCTACTTCCCTGCCCCTCCTCCAGCCACTCAAACCACAACCCAATATAACTCAACATAAGTATCTGATGCTCCCAGGGCTACGGGCTTGTGATATCGCATCTACCAGCCCTAAGCACTTGATTCTCACAACATGTCGCTTTGAAAAGTATTATAAAAGATATGCTGATAATACGTATTCTCTTGGGGTGTTTTGACCATCACCTTGGTCAGAAGGAAAGGATGTGGGCTTCATGTACAGTTGTGGGAAAAATGACACATATATTTTGAAAGTAGGACTTTCCTCATACTCGCTCAATGCAGATACTGCTTCCTGGTAATAAGGAAAATGAGTAAAAACTTAAACTTGAGGCTAAAACCAAAAGCTTCATTTGAGTCAGTATTTTCTAATTTGCCAGAAACCAATCTTACACCAGAAAAGTGGACCAGATTGAAAAAGAACTTTACTTTGAATTTCACTTAATGTCCCTCAGTGTGCATTTAAACATTGTGTAACTGAAAATATTTTCTTTTCAACTCTTCATCTATTCCATGAAACACCTTTTTACTGTGGACTACTCTAGTCAATACAACCAACATTGCCTAGGCATTGGTTATGTTCAAAATACTGAAAATATAAATGTGTCATAATAATCAGAGCTCAGTTATTGAGTGCCTACTCTGTGCACGGCAAGTGTCGTGTATTATTTAACCCTAATGGCAAAAGTCTGAGGCAGAGGGCCTATTCTTTTCAACTACTAAACTGAAAATTCCTTCTCAAGCTAAAAACTTTAGAGATCGAAGTTTAGAGAGAGTCTAAAGTATTATCAAAAAAATGAATTACATTTTTATTTTTTTTTTAATTTTTTTTTAACGTTTTTATTTTATTTTTGAGACAGAGAGAGACAGAGCATGAACAGGGGAGGGGCAGAGAGAGAGGGAGACACAGAATCGGAAGCAGGCTTCAGGCTCTGAGCCATCAGCCCAGAGCCCGATGCGGGGCTCGAACTCACGGACTGTGAGATCGTGACCTGAGCTGAAGTCGGACGCTTAACCGACTGAGCCACCCAGGCGCCCCAAAATGAGTTACATTTTTAAACGAAAAAATGACATAAGAAACACATACAGGCTGGAGGCAAAGGTACTGAAGACCATCTCCCACTTATGCAGAGTTTGAGTTCACAATGGGCCTTACCATTGACGTCCTACTATAAGAGTTTCATTGTTTGTTAGCATTTCTTCCAGGAGATGGGAAGGTGTAGGGATAAGAGGAGAAAGGAGAGAAAAATAGAATTAAATTTTTTCAGCTGCTCTGGGGAGAAGTTGGTTAAGGGATAATTGGAAATGACTGGTTTGGTCAAGATTTTGAATTCACCATAATCTCCAAGATCCAGATATATATATATAATATACATATATATATATATATATATATATATATATATATATATATATATATATACATATACAACCTATATATATATACACACACACACCTATATATATATATATACACACCTATATATATATATATATATACACACACACACCTATATATATATATACCTATATATATATATATACACACACACCTATATATATATACACCTATATATATATACTTATATATATATCAAAGTTGGAAATTAAGCTAGAAAGCATTCACTTTTGGCCACCTATAAAAACTAAAGGCTTTCTCTACATTATCCCATTTAGTAATTACAACTATACGATGTAGTAGGTTTTCACATTCCTATTTTATAGATAAGGAAACCAAGTCCCACAAAGATAAAGTGATGTGTTGACGCATCAAAATTGTGATATCTCGGGGGTGGGTAGCTGAGAAGCCTCGAGGAAAAATTGAGTTTTGAGCTCAGGTAGGTATGAGTTCAAATTAGAGCTCTGATACATTCTCGCTATGTAACCTTGGACCAATTCCTTAACCTGTCTGAACTTCTGTTAACTATAAAATGGAGAGAATAATGCCTATTACATAGAAATACTGTAATAATTAAATGAGGTAATATATGTGAGGTAGATGATAGTTCTTCAAATGATAGTTTGAAATGATAGTACAGATTATATTTCTTCAGATTCCTACCCAATGTGATTAATGTAATAAAGGGAGAATCGAGGTCTGTCTCACTTGGGCCACGAACTTCCCCCAAATGGCAGTCGCTGTGCCCTAGAGTCAAAATGTAGAGAATGACAGAAAATAGGATGAAGTATATATGAGGTATGGCCAAAATAAGGAGGGCCAGAGAGAGCTATTCATATTGAATGATACCATATCAAAGTTTCTTTCATTTCAAACAACGTAAACCATATTTTGAAAGGAATTTATTGGAAATATCTGGGATGAAGTACCTCACAAAACCAAAAAGAAAAAAAAGAAAAAAATGAGACTTCTCACACAATGACTGCCTCACCAGCCATAAAGGCAGGTTGGATAATCTCTTCAGATACTGCATGGCAATGAAGCCTCCAATCATTTTCCCTTCTTAAGACATTCCCTAGGATACAGGATCCTGGGAGAGAGTGTCAGCCTATGTTGGGTCACATACCTGCTCCTTGGTTAGTCACCTTGAGTGGTAGTCTGGTACACTTCAAATGACAGGTCCTAATTGGGAAGGCATGATTCACCAGGGAAAATTGGGGCCCTGTTAGAGAAGGAGTATGGACAGGTGAAAACAACTGGGTCTACAACAAAGTATATGTGGGTGGTGTGAGAAAACGCACAGGAGGAAACCTCTTTTATATCATTGATCAAAATGTTTTACAAATGTTCCTTTACCTGGGGGTTCCATGACAGTGTGGACTTCTTGAGGGCTAGGGGCTACTTTGAATATTTGTCCTCAGTGTTGGTCACACAGAGAGCTCTCAATAAATCTTAGACTCACAGAAATTTCCTAATTCACCGCACAAGTGTCACCATGGAACCATTATTGGTTGGATCCCATAAACAAAGGAAGAATATTCATTTACACAAATGCTGCATATAGATGAGTAATAGTCAGGATGAGAGGATGAATCTAAATAAATTTGCTAAAAATTATAATAAAGTTAATAAATAATTTAATAACAAATTAGTTAAAAGTTCACATTTCATTCTCTAGAATTTGTGAGTAATATAAGTGAGAAAGACTGGGGCTCCTGGGTAGCTCAGTTGATTAAACGTCTAACTTCGGCTCAGGTCATAATCTCACGTTTCATGAGTTCGGGTCCCGTGTTCAGCTCTGTGCTGACACCTGGGAGCCTGGAGCTTGCTTTGGATTCTGTGTCTCCCTCTCTCTCTGCCCCTTCCCCCCTCACACTCTGTCTCTCTCTCCCTCAAAAAATAAATAAACATTAAAAATGTTTTTAATATATATATGAGAAAGAAAAAGATCTTAAAAGTCTGGTAACCAACAATAACAACTTTTGTTGTGTACGTTGATATGCACAATAAATTTATTCCTGGCTAGTTTTAAAAAAAAGTTGAAATTTCATTTAAAGAACGAATGTGATGCATCCAGAAAGAGGCTGTTCCTTTACTTCCATCCAGGGAGAGGTGATGACATCCTTTATCAACTACCACTCCCCAACAATCTGCAACTCTGGGTTGTTTTCTCACAGGAGCATGTGTGTATATTGATTTTCTCACACCTCTTGCCCATTCCCCTTAGTGAGTAAGACGATATTTCAGAGGGTTAGAGACATAGTTTAAAATGTTGGGATGCAGTCTAAAACATGGGCCTTAAAACTATATGGTTCATGTGGGAATCCAACTCATGTTTATTGGCCTTGGACACTAGTAACTGATAATAAATGACTTGCCTTTGGGGATGTTTGTTTTTTAAAACCCGATAGGAATGAGTTTTAGAGTCAGAGTTTAAATGAAAATTTATAAATACTATCGGAAATTGTTATGATTATTTTTATTTCAAATAATCACAAAGTGATCTTTAACTTTCATGTAATTAAATAATGAGTCCATTTTTCTAAGAAAGTAGAATTTTTTCTTGTCAACTTTAGATGATCCGTATTGAGTGTGGGACCATTATAGGTTGGTGTATTTAGCATCATGGCTCCAAAATGTATAGGAAAAGACTTTAAAAACTAGAAAGCAGGAAGAAAACTCTCCCTTTTCTGCCATCAAACAAGATTGTTAGCAAGCTTCCAGAATCCATCCCAATACCCCTTTTCTTCTTTCTTCTTTCCACCTGGTCATTGGGGTTTGAAACACTGCCTTGTAAAAAGAAAAGACTGTTCATTAGAAATGGAGGCATTCCTTTTTTCTAAGTGGAAAATCTCAATTAATCTACAAACCATCAATTTAATGGGGTTCCACAATATGTCAACAGTGAAGCTAAAGGGTATTTAGCCGTTATCACAAAGTTGTGAATGAAAGGATCGTGTGATAATTGGAAAAAAAAAAAAGGGAAGTGTTCAAATAATGGTACTTGTCACCTTGAATTTCGGGGCGGGGGGGCAGTTATAAAATGCTCTTGCTACTTTATGCCTCCCTTCAAGTGTGAAGCAGGTAAGGAGAGGGGCCCTCTTTCTTACTGATTGCAGCCCTAAAGTAGAAATGGTCAATTGACTTTGCTTAAACTAACAAAGTCACCTCTCAACTAAGGGTAACATCATAAATTCTTTCTGTCAGCAATGGTTAATTTTAATGTGTCAATCTGGGTAGGGTGTGGTCTCCAGCTGTTTGGCCAACCACCAATCCAGATGTGATACTGTGAAGCTATTTCTTAGATGTGATTAATGTTTAATCAGTAGACTTTGAGTAAAGCAGATTACCCTCCATGATGTGGGTGAGTTTTGTCCAATCAGTTGAAGGCCTTAAAAGCAAGGACTGAGGTTTGGGGATATATATAGAAACATATGCTATTGATCTGTGTCTCTGGAGAACCCTGACTTCTACAACATCTTAGAGTGTTTTCAAGGTTTTCAGAAGTGCAAAGTAAGTGACTCTCCTTTTAACATTTAAAATAGTTTGAATAGATGATTTTCTTCTGATTTCATATTTTATAAATCTATAAATAGTGCCACATTTTCTCTCACTTCCTTGTTTAAAACCCACAAATGGCTTCCCAGCCCCCCCCCCCCAATCCTTAGCATGGTCTACAAGACCCTGTGCAACCTGCCTCAGATAAAAGGTTCATCTAAGAAGATTACTGGCACGAGGTATGTGCCCAAATCACTTCTTCCTGTTGGGTATGAACAATCAGTGGAACAAGGGATGCCTCAGTCTGTTCCTAGTGAGCACAGAATTAGAGCACTTAGGCATAGATGCTCTTAATAGCCTCAGTGGAATATCTGAGTGGATTGTCCTATCACTTGCTAGAGATTTCTGTCCAGACAGTAGGGGCCTGGCCTCAGACACAGACTGCTGTCTACTCTGAGAACTGCTAACTGCCCAGTGACAAGGCTTTACTCATGGGCACTCATTTCTCCGGACTCCATGTCCGTAACTCTTATCGGTTTTGACAATACAACATTCCTATAGGTGGGTTGCAATACTACTGTCCTGTTTTCCTAGGGTACACATGCTGACCACTTTGATGGAAACTGAGAAACATCCTAGTGCCTATTAATTAATGGAAAGGACATCTTTGTCTCATTAGCAGCACATTTAAAAATCTATCTCTTAGGTTATTGCCACGGAAGTTACCTTACATCTACTTTGGATCTGTTTTTATTTTCTTCAGTTTGAGTGAGAAATGTTTTCTAACACAGTCCTTATGTAATCTGAGGGTATTGTTCCCTTGTGGGATTTAGAGCGCCCTGTGCACTGATTAGGTGGTCTCATTCCTGAGTAATATGGCCATGTGGTTTGTCCCTATCTTTGAGTCATTCAGCACCCTGTCCTAAACCTGTCTAATAACACTCTGTTGTCAAAATATTGGAAGAACTTAGATTATTCCATTCAAACCCCTCAATAAGCATGGTGCAGTGCTTACTTTTTGGGAGATATGCTGATAAAATGTCCCATAACAGAAGCAGAGATCTATAGAAATTTCTGAATAAAAACTAGTAATAAAATGAATGTGTGGAAAGTTGCAACTACACCCACAGCCACCAGGGCTGCTACCATATCTCAGGGCTATACCACACACACACACACACACACACACACACACACACACACACACACACCCTCACCATCACCACCATCACACCAACAACAAAAAAGGATAAGGAAAAGGGACAAATATCACATAATCTTAATCAATTATAATCACAGGAGGAAACCCTGACCTAATTAAGCAAAATCTGAATTGTGTGGCTGTAAGTGTTAAATGTATCAACAGAAGGAAGAAGGACCTTGAAAAAGAGAAGTAAAAAAGCAAGAAGTGGTCAGTGTATCTCATGTATCATCCAAGGGGAAGTACCTTGAATCTTGAGCTTGGAAATTCCATTTTTCTAGGCAGATAATAAAGGCAATAGCTTCCACCCATATAGTTCCTACCCTGTGCCAGGCAAAATTCTAAGCAATATGCATTTACTAACCCATTTACTATGCATAGCAGCCCATACGTAAGTACTGCTCTTCTCCCCGTTTTCAGAAAAGGAAAACTGAGGCACAAAAGATTTATTTATTTCACTGGCTCAAAACCAAGAGTAGAGCTAGACTTGAATCTAGATAACCTGTCCCCAGGATCAGTTCTCCAATATTAGAAGAGTAAAACTGGAAAAGACTGCTTCCCTTTCTACTTAGGAAGCAAGAAGAGAAAAGTAGCATTTGTTGGGCAACTGCTAATTTCTTAAGATCATGCCCGGAGTTTTATATACATTACGTTGGAAACAACCACATGAATGAAACCATCTGCTCCCTATTTTATAGAGGTAAAATCTAAGCCTCAGAGAGGTCCCTGGAGAATCAAGTACTTTCTCGGGATTACCAAGAACTTGTCAAAATCAAAGCCAGTATTGGTTTCCTTTCATTCATCTTGAAACTAAGCAACAAACACGTTTAGAATATATTAAACGGACCCTGGCAAGAACAGACTTTGGCTCATCTGTTTTTCTGTTATGGACCAGTTGATAACACACACACACACACACACACACACACACACACACAGGAGAACAACAAAAACAGGAAGTTTTAGTTCGGCTGTCTCCTGAATTGGTCAAATTTTGTCGAGCATGGCTTAATTTAGTAGATTCCATTCTACTGACTATGTGTTGTGTTTAATGAAAAAGATGTCTCAGAATCTGCAGAATTGAGCACATTTTAAATCACTCCAATTGTTTGGTTAACAGCACAAAAACTTGTTTAGGTGTAGGAAAGAGATATAATCAAAGTTACAATAGAAGTCAAAGCTGGAGCCAGGATTAGCATCCCATGAATCTCTTCAAGTATAACGACTTATCCAGCGACATTTCTTTTAAACAAATTTACATTTTCTTTTATTTTTTTTTAATTTTTTTTAACGTTTATTTATTTTTGAGACAGAGAGAGAAAGAGCATGAAGGGGGGAAGGGTCAGAGAGAGAGAGGGAGACACAGAATCCGAAACAGGCTCCAGGCTCTGAGCTGTCAGCACAGAGCCCCATGCGGGCCTTGAACTCACGAACCTCAAGATCATGACCTGAGCCCAAGTCGGACACTTAACCGACTGAGCCACCCAGGTGCCCCTACATTTTCTTTTAGGATAAAAGTAGTGGATCTTCTAGAAGGGTCTATGGAAAATAAAGATAAAACTTGCAAGACTCTAAAACTCACTATCCTATGGTGATCATGCTAATATCTGAGGCAGAGATGGTATTTTATGATGCATTCATTTTAGGTAATATTTAGATCACACCACCATATATACATTTCTGGATCTTTTTCAGTTAATATTTTATTCAGAATATTGTCCTATGTTATTAAATATTTTTTGAAATTTAAAGACTGCACAATATTTATAGCATAGATATACCATAGGATATCTTCCACTGTTGGACCTTTATGTTGTTACCAGCTTGCACTGTAATGAACCAATGTGGATAAAGGTAGCAGGGGCATTGACACATTCCTCTGAAAATTGATAAATAAGGGAAAGAATCCAGATGTCTTTCCAGCATGAACTGTTTCAGAGTAATCAAACTGTTGGAGAGGGAGTGTTTCTGTATAAAAAGTTTCCAGTTAATGCAAGAGGTAGAATTAGAAAAATACCATTTTGTAAATTCTAATGAAATAATGGATCTAGGCAATAGTCATTAATAAATGTTATAACTAAAAATTATATAAAAAGTCAATAGGGACTTTGATAAAAGAGGGCTCATCAGAACCTACAAATCTTAGCGTCACTGAAAGTGGGGCAACCAGAAATTATGTGCATGCTGTTATAATATAACAGGAAGTACAAAACACCACACATACAGTATTCTTGCCAAAAAATAAAACTGAAAATGAGCCTGTCTGTAATCAAGCCTCATTCTAAGTACTAGTTTACAGGAAATAAGAAAGAAAAAGAAAAACATTAAATGATACCATGAGGCAGACATCAGCTAAATCTAGAATGTATGACATTCTACAGGACAAATGACCTAGTTTATTTATCAAATAAATAACAGGAGAAAGAGAAAGGGGAAGGAACTGTTATACATTAACTTAAGAGACGTAATATCAACATGTGCAATGTGCAGACCTTTTTGAGATTCTAATGTGAGCAAAGCAATTATTAAAAGACATTCTTTAGTCAATGAAGAAATGTGAACATCAATCTGTTTAATACCCTAAACTTAATAGCAGCCTTTGAACTTTTTAAAGCTTTTATCATACAGAAGTTTTCACAAATAAAATAAGAGGTGTTGCATTCGCTTTTAGCATAGTCCTGGAGACAGAAAGCACACAGAAACAGATGAAATAAGAGTGGAGAAATATTAATAATTTCTGAAGTCAGGTAGTGGCTACATAGAGACTGACTGTCATATTCTCTCTACTTTCATATTAGTGCAAAATTTTCCATATAAAAAGCTTTCCTAAAATACAGAAATAAAATTCTTTGCATATATATAACACATATATATGCGCACACACACACACATACACATAAAGCGCTATATATATATCATTTATATATACATTGATATATATATATTTCTGTGATATATATATATATATATATACATTATATGTTTGAATTTTTTACTAAAACCACAGAGTATATTCCCAGAAAGAGAATTATGAGGTCAGAAGGTACAAATTTATTTGAAGTTTTTAAAAAAAATTTTTAAGTGCTTTTTGGAAGGTTTGTGCCAACTTATAACCCAACCAATATGTGTCCATCTCATGAGACCATTACCAAAATGGAATATATATTTTGAAACATTCATTCTATTTTGGTAGAGAAAGGCTATCTTGTTTGAATTGATGCTTTTCTTAGAAAATGAGTTGAAATCTTTTCATTAAAATTAGTCACTTATATGTTGTCTTCACTGAATTTTTCTGGTTATACTTTTTATCTATTTTTTATTTCAGTCTTAGTGATTTTTGTCTTTGATCTGTAAGAACTTTTTATATATTAAAAAGGACTGCCTTTCTTAGTCTGATGTCAAATATTTTCCCATTTGTTGATTGATTTTCATTTTGTTTATTTATGACTATTCAAAAATCAATTTTTATGTACTCAAATCTATAGACATTTGTGCTTTCATTGTTTTTATGCTTAAAAATTCCTGTTCTCTCCTTAGATGAGGTAAATATTCATGTTCTTCTACTTTTTTAAATGATTGTTTGCATTAAAAAAAATTTTTTTAATGTTTATTTATTTTTGAGAGAGAGAAAGACAGAGCATGAGCTCTGAGCAGAGAGAGTGGGAGACACAAATAATCTGAAGCAAGCTCCAGGCTCTGAGCTGTCAGCACAGAGCCCAACATGGGGCTCGAACTCATGAACCATGAGATCATGACCTGAGCCGAAGCCAGAGGCTTAACCTACTGAGCCACCCACATGCCCCTTAAATGACTATTTACATTTTAACCCATCTGGATTTCATCTTGGTGTGTGGTTTATGGTGTCAACTGGGATCTTTATTATTTTTCAAATAGTAAGGCAATCATTTTTCTGTTTCCTTTTTAAGGTTTAAAATACTTCCTGGCACATCATAAAGTTCTCAATATACTCTTGTATATTTCTGACCTTCTCAATAACAAGGCACCCTCTTACTAGTGAATTTTGTGCCTACACCATATGATTAGGATTCTGTACCTGGTGAATAGAAATATTTGCAAGTGGCATATCCAACAAAGGGTTAATATCCAAAATATATAAAGAACTGATACATCTCAGCATCAAAAAACCTAAATAACCCAATTTCAAGAGGGGCAGAAGACATGAACAGAAATTTCTCCAAAGAACATCCAGATGGCCAATAGACATGTGAAAAGATGCTCAACTTCACTCATTATCAGGGAAATGCAGGCCAAAACCACAATGAGATATCCTATCATACCTATCAGAATGGCTAATGCCAAAATACATAAGAAACAACAAATGTTGGCAGGGATGTGGAGAAAAAGGAAAACTTGTGCACTGTTGGCGGGAATGCAAACTGGTGCAGCCAGTGTGGAAAACAGTATGGAGGCGCCTCAAAAAATTAAAATTAATCACCATATGATCCAGTAATTCCACCATGGGGTATACACCCAAAGAACATGAAAACATTAAGTTGAAAAGATATTTGCACCCCTGTTTACTGCAGCGTTATTTATAATAGTCAAATTATGGAAGCAACCCAGTGTCCATTAATAGAGAGGAATAGATAAAGAAGATGTGGTAGATATGTTTAATGGAAGATTACTCAGCCATAAAAAGGAATGAAATCTTGCCATCTGCAACAACATGGATGGAGGGGGAGGGTATAATGCTAAGTGAAACACGTCAGTCAGAGGAAGACAAATGCCGTATGATTTCACCCCTATGCGGAATTTAAGAAACAAAAATAAACAAAGGAAAAAAAGGCACAAGTAAAAAACCCGACTCTTAACTAGGTGGGTGGGGAGATGGGTGAAACAGGTGGAGGAAGAGTACACATACCGTGATGAGCACTGAGTCATGTAGCGAAGTGTTGAATCACTAGATTTTACACCTGAAACTACCATAGCACCACATGTTAATTATACCGTAATTAGAATTTCAAAAATAAGAATAAAAAATAAAAATTACTCTTTTGAAAAAAGAGATAGGGTTGTTAAACTAGGATAGGAACTGAGAGAAACAAGGAGAGGGCAAGAGATTACTACAGCACGAACAACAGATTCATATCTATATCATCTATATCACTAGATACAGAATACCAAAAACAGCTATACAAAATGTGTGCTCTAAAACAGCAATGCCCCTAAGTTGGTGTCCACAGATTCAGAATGTGATTTTATTTATTTACTGGCTGTGTGTTCTTGGACAAAGTACTCAACTTCTCTGATACTTCACTGCAAAACCAAGATAATATCTATACCGTGAGGTTCTTACAAGGTTCAAATGTAGGTGAGAGATAGCTGAGAAATTCTTGTAAGACATAAAATGGTGTATTTTTTTATTTTTTAAACAGAAATGTTGTTAATGCCCAGGATACTATAAAATAAACCAACCGATTAATTGGGAAGATGCTAGAAATGTTTGCCATGTCTTTTTCAGTAATTTCTGTTGTAAAGATGTCCACTTTTGGGACAAATGGGTATTATGTAACCTGCCAGCTATGCTGAAGGGAGTTAAAAACACACACAAAACGTCTTGTTTAAGTTCCGGCATCATTAAGAGAATTAAAAATTTTGCAGTTGACTCCAATTCTATTTGGTCAACTTGGCTGAAGTGTATGATAGACTAAAATCTAACTTCATGACTCTGCATCTTTTGGCCACTACGAACATGGCTTCACCAGCACACTGAGGAACCGAGAATAGAAGAGAAAAAATCCCCACCAGAGCTGTAAACAGATGGAGCAGAAACAGAGTCATCCTTAAAAATACCTCAGCAAGTAAGCATTGTATGAACTCTCTTCTCTGCTATCAGAAGCTGTGATCTGTGCCTTTAAAAAGATGGAACCAGCACTCACCAGTGCAGCTAGGAGGACTGAAACACAGCTGAAAACACACTTGGGGAAGCAGCCAAGCTTCCAGCAGTAAGTAATCTCGAGTGCTTGCTTGCTTTCCCTCCTCCTGCTTTAGCAACTTTGCGGCTACCGAGGGCTGAGCACCCCGCCGTCCTTCTCCTTCTTGTCAATCCTCGGTTTTCCCCCATGCTGGCTTCTCTTCTCTTCTCTTCTGCCCATCTGGGTTCTGCCTCCTCACTGGCTTCCCAAACTTCTGCTGTCCTCACTCGGTGTGGCTGGCTTCCTCTCTCTGTCAACAAGCCCCAGCGTGGGGAACAGAAGGGGGAACAAATTTTCAATCAATATACTTGATGAGAAGAACTGAATTTCAAGTGAAGAAAGAAAAAAAAATGTGCTACTAAAATGGTAAAAGATGTCAGGCTCAAAATAGAAGACTGCAGCCTTAGGGCAACCACAGCCATAAAGTTACACAAAGGCTGAATCCTCGTGGAACATAGATTCCCTGACTGCTCACGTTTGCATTTCTCTTAGATCAAAGAAGTCTGAGTGGAAAGAATATATGTTGAAATGAAACAGGTACGAATAACTTCTCAGCCCAGCTTGGGTTCTTTCACTTTTAGTCATGAAATCTCCGGAGGGATTTATTAGTCTTTGCATGAAAGCAATTGAAAGAAGAAAAGAATAGCATAAAGGCTATATCTATATAAGAGTGTGAACTATCCTGGAAATCCGTATAAGATCCAATACTTAAATTTAATTCATCCAATGTGTTCCCTGTTGATCTAGATTCATACCTACATGCGTAAGATTGAGTTGAATGTAAACAAACTCATCCTTTGCATCCTACTGTAAAACCACCAAGCACAAACCAGAGCCCCAAAGTGACTACAGTCCAAACAAAGCCATACCCTTTCTCCTTAGACTTAAGTCTTGAAGTTAGAAGCACTTAATTATATTTCTTTCTAATTTCTCAAACTCCTATGAAATGCCTACCATGTGATGAAAAGCACAGCCAGGCATTTGCCCATACATTTTCTCACTTAAACCACATAAGAACCGTAGCATTCTTATTTTGAATTCACAGAAGAATATAAAGCTGAGACAGATCAGGCAGCTGTAATGAGCAGAACGAAAATGTTAGCTCAGGTCCTCTGATTCTAAGATCTTTGCATAGCTTAGCTTTCCTTTCCTAAAATCCTTGCTAAATTTAGTCAGTAACTGGGTATAACGTTTTCTCACCATTAATAATAGCAAACAGAGAAAGTATCATGATAGAGTGTGCTTTAAAGTGTAAAATTGTTTTCCCTTCTATTTAATATTGGATTGAGGATTTTCGAGTAGAAAAAAAGACCAAAATCCAATCATTCTCATTAACATGTAAAAACAGAGTGAAGGCAAAAACCCAGACTCTAAAGATAAACAGAAATTCCTGAGAACAAACTCTGGCTCTGTGTGTACTTACTATCTCTGTTTCTCTGGGTAAGTCACTTCACCTCTCAGAACCTTGGCTTCCTCATCGACAACATGAAAATATAATTCCCGCAGAGTGGTGAATCAAGGATTAAATCAAATATCACATAATTACCATAATATGTATCCAAAAAATCATAGCTGGTAAAGTATACTTTCAGGCTTTTAGGAGCAAATTAACTGATTTGCAGGAGGAAGATGAATCAAATTAAAAAGGGGCGGCGCTTGGGTGGCACACTCAGGTGAGTGTGGGACTCTTGATTTCAGCTTAGTCATGATCCCAGCACATCATGAGATCGAGCCCCAGGTCAGGCTCCATGCTGAGTGTGAAACCTGCTTAAGATTCTCTCTCTCTCTCTCTCTCTCTCTCTCTCTCTCTCTTTCCCTCTGTCCCTTCCCTCTGTTCTCTGTCTCTATCTCTCTCTAAAATTAAAAATAATACTAAAAATTAGAAGAAGTAAGGGGTGCCTGGGTGGCTCAGTCTCTTTAAGCTCCCAACTTTGGCCCACATCACAATCTCATGGTTCCTGAGTTCAAGGCCCTATGCTGACAGCTCAGAGCCTGGAACCTGCTTTGGATTCTGTCTTCCTCCCTCTCTGCCCCTCTCACACTCATGCTCTGTCTCTCTCTCTCTCTCTCTCTCTCAAAAATAAATAAATGCTAAAAAAATTTTATTTAAAAAATCGGAATAAATACATACATTCACATACATAATACTATATTATATATGTGTGTGCATCTGTGTAAATTAGGAGAATATACATGATATTTTTTAATATCATGATAATTGCAGCCTTGGGATCAAACATGCCGTACAAAGTTGCAGCTTTGTCTGCTCGGCCTCCTCAGCCCAGGTCCTTCTCTTCCTTCAGTCTTGCCATGCCCACTTCATGGCTCTCTTCCAATTCAGGTCAAGATTTGACCTCTTCTCCCTTTTCTATCCTAGCTGCTGCCTAACCTTCCCACGCATGCAGCTCAGCTGGGGAGGTTACAAGGGACCAAGTTCCCTCTGCACCCAACAACAGTTAACTGGCACCTACAAGGCATGGAACTAATATGGTTACATTTACAGATCGTTTGGGATCAGTTGTGACATTACAACACCTTGTCCCACTCCAAGCCCCATACACAAAACACCATATGCCACCGTTGTCAACAATTTCATCTTGGTTAATTTATGTTTGACTCTTGCGTTTTCTTCACCTGGCCTTCCAAATGGCCCTTCAGCCTGCCTGCCTATACCCTGAAAGATAGGGAAATAATTTATTCTTAAAGCTGCACCATATTTAATATTTTGATAACTCTGAAAAATTCCTTTCTCATACTAGGCCAGAGTCTTCTTTTGGATAATATTAATGTATAGGTCTTCTTCTCTTTAATGATCCTTAAAAAAAAAAATCTTATTTAATCCCTTTTCTATAAAGTCAGCTTTTCTGATGAGTTCCTATATAAGTCAAGCTGTACCACAAGGGCATTATCCTAAGTGAAAGATGCCAATCTCAAAAGATTATATACAGTATGATTCCATTTATATGACATTCTGAAAAAAAAAAAAAAGCAAAACTATAAGGACAGAAACCATATCAATGGTAGCCAGGGGCTGGGATCTGGGGAGAGAGGTTGGCATTAGTATGTGACCACAGGGAGGTGCATGAGGGAATTCTTTTGAAATTGTTCTGCTTCCTATTGTGCTGGTATGTTCATGGTTACAATAAGTTATGCATGTATTAGAACTCATAGAACTGTTTACAAAATAAAGGTGAATATTACTATCTGTAATTTAAAATTTTTTTTTAATGTTTATTTATTTTTGAGAGAGAGAGCAGAGCAGGGGAGGGGCAGAGACAGAGGGAGACACAGAATCTGAAGCAGGCTCCAGGCTCCAGGCTCCAGGCTGTCAGCACAGAGCTGGATGCGGGGCTCAAACTCACGAACAGTGAGATCATGACCTGAGCTGAAGCTGGATGCTTAATCGACTGAGCCACCCAGGCGCCCCACTATCTGTAAATTTTTAAAAGAATTACATTTATTGATCTCTTACTGTATGCGTGCTTATCATAATTCTTTCATTTTAATCTTCATAATAACCCCATGAGATAGGTAGCATTATTATCACCCCCTTTCTCCAAGTAAAGAAACAGAGAGAGAGAGAGAGAGAGAGAGAGAGAGCGGTTAACTAACTTGCCCAAGGTCATAAAACTTGATAAAGACTGAGCTTGGATTTAACCCAAGTAGTCTGACTCCAGAAGTGAATATCTAGTCTGTCCTATGCTGTCTCTGAAAGAAAGTGAAAACGAGCTTCGCTTATTCTCTGTCAATGAAGCCACATGACCTATTTAAGGAGTAGAACATCACACAAAACTTCATCGACACAATTAGCTTGCAATTGGCAATTAGCATGCCACCAAGACAAACATATTTCTGGGCCACAAAAAGTCTTCACTGCTTTTTTAATAACTAATATTTCAACTCTGCATTTTCCCATTTTCTTTGCAATAAAATGTCTTGTTACTATACTAAATAAATTGTAAAATCAACTTTCTAATGCCTATGTACACTGGGAGTAAAATCTTTCCTTAACTGTCCCTTAAGAAATCCTGGTTCAGGGGCGCCTGGGTGGCGCAGTCGGTTAAGCGTCCGACTTCAGCCAGGTCACGATCTCGCGGTCCGTGAGTTCGAGCCCCGCGTCGGGCTCTGGGCTGATGGCTCAGAGCCTGGAGCCTGTTTCCGATTCTGTGTCTCCCTCTCTCTCTGCCCCTCCCCTGTTCATGCTCTGTCTCTCTCTGTCCCAAAAATAAATAAACGTTGAAAAAAAAAATTTAAAAAACAAAAAGAAATCCTGGTTCAGGGCGCCTGGGTGGCGCAGTCGGTTAAGCGTCCGACTTCAGCCAGGTCATGATCTCGCGGTCCGTGAGTTCGAGCCCCGCATCAGGCTCTGGGCTGATGGCTCAGAGCCTGGAGCCTGTTTCCGATTCTGTGTCTCCCTCTCTCTCTGCCCCTCCCCCGTTCATGCTCTGTCTCTCTCTGTCCCAAAAATAAATAAACGTTGAAAAAAAAATTAAAAAAAAAAAGAAATCCTGATTCTGATGTAAAGAAAATGGAATATATCTGTTGGAAGCTCAAATAGTTTAAAATTTCAAAAATCTCATTCCACTCCTTCTCCCTCCCCACTTCCCCAAAGCTAAATCCTTCCGGATATTTTTTAGAACTAAAACCTCTTAGTAATGAGACAAGCAGATAAATACACCCACGTTGGGTGCCTTGTGGTCATTCTTACACATTCACTTGGGTTTCTCAGTGCCTGCATTCTATATCCCCACAAACTCCAGCCAGATCACTTTGCAAAAATAAAGCCATCACTGCAGAAGTGGAGCGTGGCATGCCTCAAATTCAGTGGCAGCAGCAGCTGCAATGACAAAACAAAGGGAAAGAATTATGACGGCTTTGAAAAACAAGCATTGCAAAGGATGTCTTGGTAAGGGCAATCTTGAGATAATCCAGGTTGCTTACTTTGGATGCAAAAAGTTGGTGCCAGAAAATCTGCTTCTGGATTTTTAGTGTTCAAAACTTGCTCCTGTTGGATTTAATCCCTTCAGTGCTATCCCCAAGACAGATGACAAATGCAGTCACGTACGTGTTTGCCCATCTCCAGGCAACGTCTGGAGACCTGAGGTCTCTGTGACATTTCTGCCTGGGACCACCTTCCCTGAAATATTCAAGAGCTCAGCGAAGCTATTTTCAGCCTACCACCATTTCAGCTACCAAACAGCTGAAGCCTAAAGCCCCTTACTATTCAGAGACAGTTCTTTTAATCAATTCTATACCTTATGCAACCTACAATTAAGTTTCATGAAAAGTCACATCAGAAAAGGAACCAAAGAGAGATTTGTGGACTCTAGCTGGTTGTTGGAGTCCAACTGTCCTGGCCCCATTCATCATTCTATCATTTGCCATCAGTGTAACAGAAGATACATTATGGAATTCTCTGGTGACCTTTCTTCCATAAAAGCGCTTTAGCCATATTTATGTTTCAGGGCTCCCTTAGAATAAAATAAGATGATGCTGACCTAAAAAAGTTCTTGCCACGTATCAGGCTCTCTGTAAGGGATCATTATAATTACAATCAAGGAAAGAAATCCCACGGATGGAACAGTGTTCATCTATGGCCATTTGCAGCTTTATTTCACAATATTTCCTTAGGCAAATTTGCCTACTCCCTTCCTCGATATCAAGTTTGATCTTGTTACAAACTCCTGGGTTTTTCAGTGTTAATTATTAGTTACCAGCACATCTCTCATGGAATAAAATGGCTTTTGGTTTATGAAATCAGGCTTGCTAGAGAAATATTTAAGGGATCTGAAATGTCTTTGCAACCTGATGCAGCTAGCAGGGAGATTGCACAATTGTAATTCACAGGCGCAAGCACACACGCCCACACACCCAGGAAATGTGGGGGTTCTTGTGGAAATCAGTAGCTTATCTATTATGTGCACTCCGGAGCTATAAACAAGACCATGTGAGGACTCAGCTAGAATGCTTCCTCTGAGTCAGTATTAAACAAACTTCCGAACTGTTAGGAAGGAAATAAAGCCACCGTACCCCAAAAGACACCCAAGACAGAGAGCCAGGGATCATGGGAGTTGTATTTAATATTCTGCCACAGACAGATACAATCATTCACGTAAGTTTTTAATGAAAACAAAATGTTGCTTAATAAACAAAAGCTAGCATGAATTAGAATAAATTATAAGATCCAAGTGGAGTGCCCTATCAGAAATTTGCATGACCTATGTGGAGTGGCAGGATTTTTTAAAAGCTTTGATGTTCTATTCCATGAGAATGCTAACACAACTTTCTATTTGACGATAATAATATTGGTCTCTAATACAGTGTGTTGGCTCAGAATGAATCAGAGACAAAGATCTCATCAGTGGTGGGGAAAAAAAAAAAAACAACACCAGAAAATCATAGATTCTCATAGACCGCGTAGCATGATGCAGTGGAAAAGACACAGGCTTTGAAATCAGGAGTGTTCCAACTCTGTTTTCTAGTGTTGTGATCTTGGGCAAGTTACATTTCCTTACGGAGATTCCATTTTCTCACCTGTAAGATCATGACATTGATGAATCTCTTGTTAAGAACAAAGCGGATATTCGATGAGTAAGCATTTTGACAAATACAAACAGCTATACAATTATGAAACATTACAATTCACTGCTTTATCCTACAAATGTCCTCATATCAACTAAAACAGAGTTATAAATCAAGTTCAGAACGCCCTGGAATTGTTGTTGCTTGAGGTAAATAATGAATTCTAAAGATTACATCCCTTTTGGGCCTTACAACATTTTGGGGTTTAGAAAGGAAAAAAGGTGGAAATCACCTATAACTGGAAATCTGAACTTATAGCTGAATCCAGAGACTCCAGCTCTTATTTATATATAATTTTATTTCTGAGTTTTAGAAGACTGAATACAGAAATCATCAATCATAAAATAAGAGGAAATAGTTAAAGCTCTTTAATCCTTACCAATGTCCACAAAATAGGATGTTTTATTAAGTGTTGTCTGGGTGCTCAGACAGTAAAGGACATTACCATTTCCGGCAACCCAAAGCTTGACCTCACACTTGGACTTCTGAAGGTAAACTTCCTGAGAGGAAATTAAATACAGAGAACCTCTTCCAGTTTGAGTTACCAAAAACACTGTAAGAAACATTTAGACTAAATTAATTTTTTAAATTTTGCCCTCAAAATATTAAATCCAACTGAAAAGTCCGTGTTTTTTAATTTAGAATAGGAAGTGAAATCAAAATCAAAGATGTCCAAAATGTCCGTTTCTTCTTGCCTATGTCCCTATCAAAATATGCCCTAAAGTAAGATGAGCGTTCTTCCTTCTTTCCCTATAATATTTTTACTTAAACCTAATCTCCAAGCCTTAAAAATGAAAACATTTGACCAAAAGGAAAAGAAAGAAGAACTCTAACATTCATAATTTACGTACGTGACTTATGTAAATCACATCAAATATGAAACTTATCCACCCTATTTTCATTACTCAAGAGACCCCGGGTCATTCAGGCTTGCTTTCTTCTCTAAGGTATGGTGCACCTTCTGGGTTCAGTGGACACTTTGAAAGGTCAAACAGAGTCCATCCTTCAGGCAGATGAAACACTGTTCTATTTTTAAAAGACCTCTAGAGAAGGAAATTCCACAAGCTTCCCCAGCTACACATTCCAGTGTCTATCAAATCGCACCGTCTGAAAATTTTTCCTTTTCTCTTATCTAAATCCCTCATTCTGTAATTTAAGCCTGTTGCCTCCTGTCTGGTCCCTGATGGAGATAGTCATCATCCTTCATAGATCAGCCTTCTCGCACGAGGCTCTTTTTAAATTCTGCAAGCCAGAAACCATTTTATTTCCAACTGTCTTTGTCACAGCTCTTAAGTGATTGCTGTTACTCACCTGTTATTTTCTGCCAAGTTTTCTTCCTTCAACCCTGTATTCAATTCATTTGTCCCTTAAAAATAATACTTTTAAAAAGCAAAGGAAATGAAAATTATCTGGTAACTTTATTACACTAAGCGACCTATTTTTGATTTTCTTTGTTCTTGCCCTCCTCCATACACATTCACACATCATCGTAACTGCACTGTGTACTGAATTTCGTCAAAGTTTTAAAATCTCTCCTTTAGTTTCACAACCCAAAGCATGTGGAGGGTGAGCTAGTTTATTGTCATAACTTTAACAAAGCTGGTACAAAGTTCATGAAGAATTTCCTCCTTCATTCAATAAAATTAAATGATGGATTACATAGTGCTGCAGCACCGTTAGGTTCTAAGGACTCAAAACATTTAGCATTGTCCTTGCCCACATACCGGTCATAACAGGACACACAACCAACTAATTAGAATGAAAAAGTTCCTGTGTAAATGATTCCTGCATCTACCTATACTGTGCAAACTTCGGTTGATTGAGAGAGCAGGACCTCAGAAGAGGGCTGACCCTGCAGAAGCCAGGAGTGGAAAGTCAGATATTTGAGAGGGACTCCTACCATCTACTGGGAGATCAGATCATCTAAGGACAGAATTCTCAGTGATACCCAGAATTCATACTTCCCTGCCTTCAAATTGCTAGTTTTCTCTTTCAGGAATGTTCCTCCTCTCCTGGCCCATGTATCTCTTCCAGATAATTCATTGTTCAAGACTCAGATCTAGGAATACTTGACTCAAGAAGCTGTACCTAATACCCTAGACTGAGTTGGCTTTTCCTCTTCAGGGCTTCCACAGCAACTTCTGCATGTAGGAGCAGAGATTTCTTGGGTGGGGACTATGTCTGATCCATCTTTTAACTGCTCATGCTCACATAGCTTCTGCCATCTGAGTGGCTTACTAAATGAGTGAAATAAATATAAAGAGGTATTTAGTAGAGAATGAAGTCACTTCAAATTGGGTAGATAAGAATAGCTTTCATAGAGGAGTTGACACTTGTGTTAGATCCTGAAGGACGGTAAGGATTGGGGCATGCAAATTTAGGACAAATGCTTTTCTAAAGAATTGTGGGAACAAAGGAGCATAGCAAAATAGAATGTTTGGAGAACAGGTTCAGGGCTCCCTTCAGCAGCACGTATACTAAAATTGGAGAACAGTTCAGTTTGGCCGGAATATAGGGTCTATGGTGGGGAGATTTTTTTTTTTTTAAACACAAACAAAAAAATGGAGTGTATTTAGCCTAAAGAATCTGTTTTTATCCTTTTGACAAGGAATAACCACTGAAGTTTTTTAAAGAAATACATGACAAGGTAAGAGCTAATTAATAGGAGAGTCTGGTTCTAGAAGTGGCTGAATACCTATGTTAGACCAAACCTCCTACAGATAACAATTATAAACTCCAAACTAGTATAAAAAACAATGATTTGAAGTTACTTGAGAACATCCAAAAGGAGTCCCAGATGGAGGTGACTCAACCCTTTCAAGAAGGCAGTTGCATTGGGTGAGATTTACTTTTAGAAAGCTTTTCTTCTCAGGGCATTTCTCAGTTCATGTGGCTCAGGGTGGCTAAAATTCATAAGGAGAGCCATTGTCTTTCTGGCTGAAGGAGTCAGAGAATGAATTCACAGATGCCAAAATGACTGAAATGAGGGAAGAGAGAAGAAAGCCCCCAAATCTCCATACAGACTCCCTTCAAATCCTTGACTAACCACTGAACTGTGGACATATGGAGGAGGCTCCAAATAGCCCAGCAGAGAGCAACTGTTAAAAGGTTGAAAACCTGAGGGGTGCCTGGGTGGCCCAGTCCGTTGGGTTTCTGACTTTGGCTCAGGTCATGATCTCACGGTTCGTGTGTCCGAGCCCCGCGACAGGCTCTGTGCTGACAGCTCAGAGCCTGGAGCCCCTGCTTCGGATTCTGTGTCTGCTTCTCTTTCTGGCCCTCCCCCACTATTGCTCTCTCTCTCTCTCTGTCTCTCAAAAATGAATAAACATTAAAAAAATTTTTTTAAAGGCTGAAAAACTGAGCGGAGATTTCAGCTGACTGCCCCACCCCCCACCACAAAAAATCAGCATTCTTCAGACAAAGGGAGCAGACCCCAAAACCTCTACAACAAATTATCTGCCGTGCCTTATATATAAAAGCACTAGAATAAAAAGGAAACTGCGACCTTCAGTCAATAGACAAAATAGTCAAGACAGAGCAAACTCTGAAATGATTGAGATGTCACAATTAGCAAAAAGGACTTCAAAGCAGCTATCATAGTATGTTCAAAGACTGAAGAGAAATATGGTCGTCAAGAGAGAACAGATATGGAATATCAACAGAAAAATGAAAGCTATAAGTACAAAATGGAAGTTCTAGAATTATAGCATATAAAATCTGAAGCAGAGAACTCCTCAATGAATTTAAAAATTGGAGACTGGAGATTTCAGGGGGAAAGTAGGGGCCAGGGTAGAGTGAACTTTAAGATTGACTTGCTAAAAGAAAAAATATTGGGGAAAAAATGAGCCTTCATATTTCAGAGCCTTTATGGCTGTGGAACAATAATATCAAGAAGTCTACATGCATATAATTGGAGCCCTACGTGGAGAGGAACAAGAAAATGAAGAAGAAAACATTTGAAGAAATAATGGCCTAAAATTTGCCAATTTGTTTAAAATACTAATGTACATATCCAAGAGTCTTGGTAACTCTTAAGCAGGATAAATATAAAGGAAACTAGACCTAAGTACATCAATAACCAAACTCCTGAAAAACAAAGATAAAGGGAAAAGTCTTGAATGCAGCTCAAGGGGAAAGAACACCTTACATACAGGGGAACAATGATACAAATCATGCCTGACGTCTCATCACTCACCACAGACACAAAACACAATAGAACATATGGAAGTAAACAAACAAAAATCTATCAAACCAGCATTATATATCCAGTGAAAATATCTTTGAAAAGGAAGGCAAAATGGACTTTTTGAGATGAATGGAAACTAGAAAATGTATTACCAGCAAGTCTGCTCTAGAAGTTTTTCAGGTTGAAGGAAATAACGTCAGACGAAAGCTCAGGAATTATAGGAAAAGAATGAAGAGCAATCAATGTGATAAATGTGAGTAAATATAAAGACTATATTTTTTCTTCTATTGTTTTTTTAAATTTATTCTGAGAGAGAGAGAGAAAGTGAGCAGGGGAGGGTCAGAGAGAGAGGGGGAGAGAGAGAATCCCAAACAAGCTCCCCACCATCAGTACAGAGCCTCATGATGAGGGGATCGAGCCCACAAGCTGTGAGATCATGACCTGAGCCAGAGTCAGACACTTAACAGACTGAGCCATCCAGGCGTCCCCATCTTTTCTTCTGTTAATTTATTTAAAAGACGACTGAAAAAAGTAAGGCCTTCCAAGGATTGTCAAACATCCGTGGAAATTTTTAGCATAGAGGTCAGAACCAAACAACAGAGCTTTATCGAGACACTTCATTTGAATCTTCAGAACACTGGAAACCAAAGAAGATTCTACAAGCTTCCGGGGGGGGGGGGGGGGGGGAGGGTCACATATAGAGGATGATAAACAAAACTGCTTTGGCATTTTTCAATAACACTGAAAATCAGAAGATACTGCCTTCAAATATTTAAAGGAAATAATTTCTGACCTGTAACTCCATATCCTTTCAATCACATAGAAGGCAAAAATAAACACTTCTTCAGACATTCAAGGATTCAAAAAAAAAAAAAAAAAAGAAATTACCAACTATGCATCCTTTCTAAGACTATTGAGGAAGTGCTCCAAGAAAGAAAGCATGGGTTATAAGAAATAGAAGTTTTGGCACAAGAGGATAATTACAAGAAATCTCAGGATAACATCTGTACACCAGATGTGGAGATAAAAACAGACTTTTCAATGGAGACAAACTTCAAAACAATCTATTTTCAACCATTCTCTGGACTGCTTAGTGGACCTTTTCAATTTGGCAGCTTACATCTTGTGGAAGTTCTATTCAATTATTTGTTGAATTTCTCCATTTATTTCTCCATGTATTTCCTTGGCGTATACCAAGGAAGTAGCAAAGACAGACAGCATAAAATAGGATAGAAAATAGAGGACAGAGATATATGGGAATGTAAGGATTTTTTTTTTTTAGCTTGAATTTTCCCAAAAGTAGTGCTTGAGGCAAGAAGTTGTAAGCAGGGAGCAGAAGTGAGGGAAGAACGAGGGAAAGTGGAAACAAAGCAAATGCACAGATGCATTATTAAAATAACTATTGTACACACACACACACACACACACAAAGAATAAAATGAATAGGGGCACCTGGGTGGCGCAGTCGGTTAAGCGTCCGACTTCAGCCAGGTCACGATCTCGCGGTCGGGGAGTTCGAGCCCCGCGTCAGGCTCTGGGCTGATGGCTCGGAGCCTGGAGCCTGTTTCCGATTCTGTGTCTCCCTCTCTCTCTGCCCCTCCCCTGTTCATGCTCTGTCTCTCTCTGTCGCAAAAATAAATAAACGTTGAAAAAAAAATTTTTTTTAAAAAAAGAATAAAATGGGGCGCCTGGGTGGCGCAGTCGGTTAAGCATCCGACTTCAGCCAGGTCACGATCTCGCGGTCCGTGAGTTCGAGCCCCGCGTCGGGCTCTGTGCTGACAGCTCAGAGCCTGGAGCCTGTTTCAGATTCTGTGTCTCCCTCTCTCTCTCTGCCCCTCCCCTGTTCATGCTCTGTCTCTCTGTGTCTCAAAAATAAATAAACGTTAAAAAAAAAAAATTAAAAAAAAAAAAAAGAATAAAATGAATAAAAATATGCAATATATAATTATAGAACATCACCATTGTTTTCAAACATACCAAAATGTATACATTCAAATAAAAGGTATCCACCTCAAGTATACTTGTTACTTTTCAAAAAAAATACATAAATAAAATAAAAACAAAACAGAATAAAATAAAATAAAATAATTACAGGCAACTGGCACTCAATCGTGACTGGAATTTTCTAAAGAGGATAGAGAATACCTTTTGGAATTGTTTGCCTGAGAATTGATGATTTTTATCCACAGCTTATATCCCACATTAGTTGAAATTTACTGTGGGATATATAAATCCCTATATACTTCCAGACTGAGCATACCTGCTGGAACAGAGGACTTCCCAAAGGCATCTGTGGCTTTGGAAAGTCCCCGGGGGCAAAAGGGCAAAACAGCCAGTGCTTGAGAAAAGATGTCAGCATGAGGTAAGCCAAACTACCCACTGAATGTGCACTGAAATCAGAGAGGAGGCTAAGCGGATGTGAGTCAGGAGTCCAGAAGCAATCCGCACAGTCTGTCCTTTGTACCCCTCAGATATACCTGCGCCCTAGGTAAGCCCCAACTGCCGCTGAGTCTTCAAGGTGGTAGTCAGCCACAATTTCTACACATGACTTAATAGATAAAGATTACTGCAATAAGCTGCAGTCTTTATTGCTGCAACTGGTCCCGAAGTCATAACTGATATTTATTTTATCACCTCCTTCCTCCACCGCCCATATTAAATTTCCCTCTCCTTCAGCCATTACTCCTACTTGTCCAGGTTTCTATCCTAGTGGGGTGATGTAGCCTTCATCCCTGAGCAGGCTGAGCTCTTGACTATCTTGCTGTTGTCAGGCTGCTGTTGCTGTAATTGTCACTATTATCACTAGGCATGTGAATGGCAAGAAATGCCCATGATTGACCCATACCTTGCCAATGCCTTAGCAACCTCAAATTGCCCAAGACTTCAGTTTCCCAGGTCTCCTCTTCATAAATCACTCCCACACATATATATCTTAGCTTGAGTTGTACCAGAAAGCAAAGTCCTGGTCAAGGAGATAATCCCAGAGTACAAGTGGGGAACCAGAGGGGTGCCTGGGTGGCGCAGTCGGTTAAGCGTCCGACTTCAGCCAGGTCACGATCTCGCGGTCCGGGAGTTCGAGCCCCGCGTCGGGCTCTGGGCTGATGGCTCAGAGCCTGGAGCCTGTTTCCGATTCTGTGTCTCCCTCTCTCTCTGCCCCTCCCCCGTTCATGCTCTGTCTCTCTCTGTCCCAAAAATAAATAAATGTTGAAAAAAAAAATTAAAAAAAAAACAAGTGGGGAACCAGAAAAAATGGGGGAAGGGGAAGAAGTCTGTATAAAGCTGCCTTTCTGATATCACAGCTTTTGGATACCGGGGTTTAATTCTGGTGTCTAAGGAATATACAGAATGTATCTCGGAGTTGTCCTCTAGAAGAACAATTGGGGAAAACACTGATCCTTAGGTTTCCAGCCCTTGTTGATTGAGGACTGCTCTTAGAGTTAACTTTCATAAATTTGGGGGCTTCCTGTTTGGGCTTAACAACTAGAATCTCATGCCCAGCTATAGCGCTGGAGAAGTTAGGGAGCACATTTGAGATGAGACTCTCTTGTAATGTAAGTCAAATCCGGAATACCCACTACATCTAGGTTGGAATCAGAGAGGAGATGGAGAAGATGTGAGTTTGAATCCCAGAGGCTCTGATACAGTCTGTATGAGCTTCTCAAGGAGTTTGGACTTAAGATGTAAAACACAAGCATATAGCAAAGGTGGAGAAAAAAGGTGGAGATCATTAAGTTTGTATTGTAGGAAGATTACACTTGAGACACTGAGGAGGGTGAATTAGGCAGAGAATGGGACAGTAAAGTACATGAGACCATTCTGGAGACCCCACCTATAGCTGATTGTGCACTAGGGCAGTGCCAGTGGAGGAAAGGGGAGGAATGAATTAATGAGCTACTTGAGATACTAAATCAAGGGGGTGGGATGGGGGTGGGGGATTTGGGAAAAGCTCCCCTCTGATAATTTGTTCAAGACTACTATTTAACAAAGTATCAGCAACTAGGCACTGCCTGTCAGTTGGTAGGAAGCAGAGTTTGTTAATACAATCGATGTGGTTTCAAACTTAGGTCAATGAATAGATCATGAGCCCAGTCATAGTACGTGCATAGAAAAAAAAAAAAAAAAAAAGAAAACAACTCATGTGTTAACTGTGGTTACATACAAAGAGGTGGGTAGAGGAGAAATTGAAGTGATTTTTCAAACTTTCATTTTCTAAATTATTAACTTTGTGGCATTTTTATCTTTCAAAATGAGATAACAGTCAATATTTGATTCTAAAATCAGGGGCAGGGGGAATAAAGACATCAAAAATTTTAAAAAAGGAATAGAACTTCTCCCATATACTCAGAAATATATACAAAAAAAAAAAAAAGAGAGAGAGAAACTCTTGGGTCTAAGGCCTAGAAAATTTAGTGTTATATACTTGAAAGAGAGGGGGTTTTTAAATAAATAATATAAAAGGAAGTATAAAATAATGTATGAAAAGCATTCCTGCAGGAACAAACCAAATGCCATGAAAATGCTGAAAGTACCAAAGTCTGTCACTTCATACGGTAGTGAAATAAGGTGGAAGGAAGTCTACAAAGCTCTTTAGTTTCAGGGTTTGTCAGTTCTGATGTGGCTTTGTGCTATCATCGGCTAGTCATTTCTTCAGCTATTATTTGAACACTTATCAGATTATATGCCACTTTATTTTCCTTAGTGGAATTTATATTCCTTCAAATACCTAGCACCATCATTTAAAAAAATTTTTTTTCATCAGTAGTATTTAATGAGCAGCTACTATTTACTACTGGGGTAGGGGCTGTTGATACTATCATTGGTAACATAGACATGGTACTTACCCTTCTGATAGTAAATACCTAAATTTGTATCTGACTTTAGCACTTAATTAGCAGTGTAACTTCTAGTAATTTACTTAATCTTTTTTCTGAGCCTCAAATTCCTCATTGTTAAGGGGAGGAGGGAATATTACATACACAGGAATGCATTGAGGTAGATATAATTCATTCATTCCTGCATAACTTAATTCAGTAAACATTTGTTAAGTGCTATGTCTAATATATGTGTGTTTTGTGAACCAAAAATAATATGTCAATAGTGTAAGTTACTATTATGTGTTTGCAATAAACTGAACTGGTATTTTTTTACTTATTGGTCTGCTTTGTTTAAAAAGCGTTTTTAGCCATAATGTTCGATAAATTCAAGCACCAAAATGTGTCATCTTCTAGTTCAGGTTTGCTAAACATTTTAATGTCTAAATTCAACAAGTTTGTGAATCTGATGGAACAGATAACATTTTATTTTGAAATAGTCAGACACTCAGCCAACAGAACTGGAAAGTAAGTTGAACCGAAAAGAAGAAGAATGAGTAAAAATAACATAAAGAAAAGCAGGAAATTTGGGGGATAATTTTAAAATGTGCTATCTCAAAATCACATGTGCTCACTTTTTACTATTAATATATTTTTTTAATTTTTTTTAACGTTTATTTATTTTTAAGACAGAGAGAGACAGAGCATCAACGGGGGAGGGTCAGAAAGAGAGGGAGACACAGAATCTGAAACAGGCTCCAGGCTCTGAGCAGTCAGCACAGAGCCGGACACGGGGCTTGAACTCACGGACCGCGAGATCGTGACCTGAGCCGAAGTCGGACGCTTAACTGACTGAGCCACCCAGGCGCCCCTACTATTAATATTTTTAATGTAAAGACTACCTAAAGAAAACCACATGCCTCACTGATAACCAAACTGTTTGTTAATTGAAGGTCTGTGGAACATTTTATAAAGTGACTCAACATGAGAAGTCTGTAATATTTATGTTTTGATATTTGCATTACTTCATTTTTGAGACTAAATCTCACACTTACCTTTACATTATAATATTTAATATAAGTAATAGTCATGGCAGAACATTAATGGTACAGAAGTTGCACTTACTTTGCTGAGAACATCAAAAATTAAAAAAGATTTTTAACATCTATTTATTTTTGAGAGACAGAGCATGAGTGGGGGAGAGGCAGGGAGACAGAGAGAGAGGGAGACACAGAATCTGAAGCAGGCTCCAGGCTGAGCTGTCAGCACAGAGTCGGATGTGGGGTTCACACCCACAAACCGTGAGATCATGACCTGAGCTGAAGACGGACTCTCAACCAACTGAGCCACCCAGGTGCCCTGCACATCAGAAAAAATTTTAAGCTTATTTCCTTATTTTGAGAGAGAGAGAGAGAGAGAGAGAGAGAGAGAGAGAGCAAGCAGGGGAGGAGCAGAGAGAGAGAGGGAGAGAGAGAATCCCAAGCAGGCTCCACACTGTCAGGGTGGAGCCCAACTCGGGGGTTGATCCCACAAACCGTGAGATCATGACCTCAGCCTAAACCAAGAGTTGAATACCACTGGACTGAGCCTACATGTGCCCTGAGAACATTAGATTTAAAGGGAGAGAAATATTTTATTATAAAGCCCACAACATTCATCCAACTTTACCTTTTTACATATATTGGTGGGATTAATTATGCATAGACATTTTTCATGCCATTTTCTACCTGCAGTCTGATATCAGCTTTTCTGCTTGATCAAGGCTTTATGATAAATACATGCACATACACATACATTTTATGACCTCAAAGAATTTGAAACTCTCCCACATATACCACCTGTTCCCTTTATCACTATGTCAACATCATGACTGACAACCAGGAACAAGAGGCAAACCTAGACAGGAAATGTAATACAATAAGAGTTAAAAATCAGTGGACAAACCAAATACATTTGGAAATGAGTGGGGTCTCTGACTCGCAGTAAAAGGTACTGGGCATAAGGACTCTACTCCAGTTGATAAAGTCTTTTGCCACAGGAACAAGGGTTAACGATTCTTCTGTTTTTTAAATGTTTATTTATTTATTTATTTTGAGAAAGAGAGAGGGAGAGAGGCAGAGAGTGTGAGCAGGGGAGGGGCAGAGAAAGAGGGAGAGAGAATGCCAAGCAGGCTCCACACAGTCAGCCCAGAGCCCTACTCGGGGCTCAGTCCCATGAACTGCGAGCTCATGAGCTGAGCCCAAGAGTCGGTTGTTTAATCAACTGAGCCGCCCAGACGCCCCAGGGGTTAACGATTCTGATACTGCTATACATGTATATTGGAATTGGCAGACTGTGGGAGCAAGTTTACTCGCTGTTGGAGCGTGTGTATCCAGATAAGCAAGAGTTGGGGGAGGCGCTAACATGATACGAGTGGTAATGGATTGCAGTTGGAAACGTCAGTACGAACTCATGTTTAGGTGAAGAAGGTAGTCTCATCAGACAAATGCTGGCAGAAGTATCAACGGATACATAACCTTCTAGTATATGTTTACAAGAGCCTTACAGTTGTTCATGTGTGAATCTAATCATCTATCCTAGGGGTTAGCAAGCTGTTTCTGTAAAGCCCTGAGAGCAAATACTTTAGGCCTTGTGGGCCACGTGGGCTCTGTTGAGACTACCCCATTCTGCCCTTGCAGCATGACACAGCCATCCACAATTCTGTGAATGAATGAATGTGGCTGTGTCCACTCAGTGCACCAGATTTGGCCCACAGTCGGCCAATCTGTGATCTCTTCTAAAGAGTAACAAAAGAGGGGCGCCTGGGCGGTTCAGTCGGTTAAGTGTCCAACTAACGCTCAGGTCATGATCTCCCAGGTGCGTGTTCAAGCCCCATGTGGGACTCTGTACTGACAGCTCAGAGCCTGGAGCCTGCTTTCGATTCTGCGTCTCCCCCTCTCCCTGCCGCTCCCCTGCTTGTGTTCTCTCTCTCTCAAAAATAAATAAACAAACATTAAAAAAAAACATTTAAAGAATAACAAAAGTGAAAGAAAGTGTATGAATACAACTACATGTATGTAGGAGCTCAAATATTTAAGAAGTACTTGTAGAAAAAATGCTAGCAGAAACAGCTTTAAAATGTTAACCACATTCTTCTCTGGCTGGTAGAATAGGAACCTTTCCCCCTCCTTATTCCTACAGTTGCACTTTTTATGTATTGAAAATTTGAAAAAGAAATCCTCAAAACCAGTGTCTGAATTTGTGCTTCCATCGGTAAGCTAGAGATTCCCAGGCCAATTTAAGCTTTGAAAACCTTCTTACTTGTGATATTTATATACATCAAAAAAAAAAAAAACAAAAAACTTAATCTTCATCCAAGTCTCCACAATAATAGACTTGTTTTGACATTCATTCAGAAGCTATATTTTGAAATATTTACTTGCTTCTGATCAATTCAGATTATGATTCTCAAACTATTGTTAGTCATTCATGAATGCTTCACTTCGTCCAGAGCTGCTGAAACTTTATGAGGATCGCCTAGAGCCACAATATTGGAAAATGTTGCCTGCTTTCCTAAAGCTCTCTTTAATGACCCGTGTTCTTAACAGCCTCTGTTTAAGCGACAAAAGAGGCAGTGTTGTTAGGAGGGATGTACAGTGCATTGCACAAGTTTACCCTGGCAAGCCGCAAGCCCTGATCTGCAATCCTGTGTCAGCACTTTTCAGTCCCACTAACATGGATACAGATGGGTGTGCGGGCTGCTCCAGGCTCCTCCCGGGGCCAATCAAAACATGGAAAACAAAGGCCTTTATAAGCTCAGCACTGACCACAGTCCCTACAGTGTTGCTAAAGTCACATTTTTCCTTTGACTTTCCATCTACAGAATACCTCTCACCTGAGAGAAATCAGATTGCATTCACAGCCGGGGACTTCGGCCTGTTGTTCTGGGGAGGGGATGTGATTTTTCCCTTTGGAAAAGGGAAAATGAAGCCCTTCTCGCTCTTTCTGTAAGAACTTACGAAACAACCCAATAGCTCTCTGAACACAGGATGCAAACCAAGGACACCTAGTCAGCCCAGAGCATGGGCACAAGTTGGACAGACACTATGCAAATAAAGGAAAATGAAGAAAGTGAAGCCGTTATCTGAGACCATTCGAGGGAGAGAAAGATATGCTCGCTCAACTTCACTAGCATCTCCAAGAGCCCTACCTTAGCCACCATAAAGGTCATCCTCTCCAGTCCTTCACCCCACCCATTATTCTCTCTCAGAAAGACTTTTGTGCTATTATAAGAATTTGTCATCATATTCGGGTTTAAATTGACTTGTTTTTGTCTATTTCCCTTATTAGAAATCTGTTCTTTGTGAGGCCAGAGACTATAGTCTCTTTGTTTTCAGTTTTTGTGGCGTGTGGTGCTGTTTTCCATAGTAAAATGTGATAAATATTTGTTGAATCCCTAGATGAATAACAGGATAATTGTAGCAAGACACCAGATTACTAGTCAGACAGTGTGTGTTCTAGTCTGGCCCTACCATCAACTAGTCAGGTGTAAAACAACAAGGTTCCCACTATGATGGGAACACCTACCCCAAACCTCAGGGACCTACATCAGAAAGCATCGACTTTTGCTCACAAGTCTGTACATTTGCTGGGGCTCCATGAGGCTTGGTTCCAGCCAGCCTTCAGGGTAGAGTCAGGTGTCTCCGTATTCTGGGACTGGCTGCCATTTGCGGCATGTTTTCATCTGTTTTCCTCGAGAATGGCAGAGCCACAGAGCGGAAAGCAGAAACACACAAACCTCCCAAAGCCTCGGCTTGGAACTGACACACTGTCACTTGTGCCTACGTTCATTCCACTGACCAAAACGAATCATATGGTCAAGCCCAACCCCAGGGGGCAGAGAACATACTCCACACAGGATACACCACAGCAAGGATGAGGAGGGAAGGAAGAATTGTGGACAAGCCACATCACCTAGCGCATGACACAAGCAAAATTCAGTTTCAATTTCCAGGAAAAAAAAAAAAAAGACTGACAATTCCAGTCCTGATAAGCACAGGGCTCTTCTGAGGGCCAGATGCTCTCATGTAGACATTATGTAATTAAAATTGTTTAACCAAGAGCTAAACATTGTGTAGGCACCAGATAATGATTGAAAATGACCACTGACAGGGCGCCTGGGTGGCTCAGTCGGTTAAGCCTCTGACTTGGGCTCAGGTCATGATCTCACCCTTTGTGAGTTTGAGCCCTGCCTCAGGCTCTGTGCTAATGGCTCAGAGCCTGGAGCCTGCTTCAGATTCCATGTCTCCCTCTCTCTCTCTCTCTCAAAAATAAATAAACATTAAAAAAAAAATTAAAAAAAGAAAATGACCATTTGCTTTTTCTTATAGAGAAAAAGACTACAATCAAAATACAATATGATTGGGGCGCCTGGGTGGCTCAGTCAGTTAAGCGTCTGTCTTCAGCTCAGGTCATGATCTCACAGTTTGTGAGTTCAAGCCCCATATCAGGCTCTTTGCTGACAGCTTAGAGCCTGGAGCCTGCTTCAAGTTCTGTGTCTCCCTCTCTCTCTGCTCTTCTCCCACTCATGCTGTCTCTTTCTCCTTCAAAGATAAATAAAAACAGGGGTGCCTGGGTGGCTCAGTCGGTTGAGCGTCCGATTTCGGCTCAGGTCATGATCTCACAGCTTGTGAGTTGGAGCCCCACGTCGGGCTCTGTGCTGACAGCTCAGAGCCTGGAGCCTGTTTCTGCTTCTGTGTCTCCTTCTCTCTCTGCCCTAAACCACTCGCAGTCTGTCTCTGTCAAAAATAAATAAACAAACAAAAAAAAAAGTAAAAAAAAAAGATAAATAAAAACATTTAAAAAATTTAAAAAAAACAAAAAAACAAAAATACAATATGATCATTACTTAACATAAGTTGTGTATAAAATACTGTGGGAACAGGAGACAGAGTTGTTGAGTTGGCCTGGGTGATGTTCATGATGTTCTGCAAGCTACTTTACAATTAAGGAAGAACAACCATTGTGGAGAACAGGGAAGTGGAAGTGTGTAGGAAGAGAGGAGGCATTAACTTTATCAGTAATATTTCCCTTTTAGGGTAAAAAAGGAAAGATTTGAAGCAAATATGGAAAAAAAGTTGTCATCTGATAAATCGAGATGTTGAGAAAACGGAATCTGTTATATTATTTTCTGTGTATGCTTGAAATATTTTATAACCAAACATCAAAAATTTTTGAATGTTTATTTTTGACAGAAAGAGATAGAGAGATAGTCGGGGAGGGGCAGAGAGAGAGGGAGACAGAGAATCACAAGCAGGCTCTGCAACTGTCAGTGCAGAGCCCGACGTGGGACTGGAACCCATGAACCAGGAGATCGTGACCTGAGCTGAAGCCAAGAGTCCGTTGCTCAACAGACTGAGCCACCGAGGTGCCCCCAAACATTAAAAATTTTTGAGTTATTTTAAATTATTTTAAAATTATTCAAAATAATTATTTTAAATATTTTAAAACAGACAAAGAAGGGAATGAGGATATTCTTGGCAGAAAGAGCACAAGTGGTAGGAAAAGTAACTTGGTCTTAATGGATAATAGTGCAAAAGGGACAATGGTGGAAAAGAGTAAAACAGAAGAATGAGAAGGCACTGTAGTCATTTCTCAGGGCTGCTGTACAAATAAATACTGGGTGGTTTAAAAACAGCAGAAATTTATTCTTCCACAGTCCTCAAAGCTAAAAGTCTGAGATCAAGGGATCAGCAGGGTTGGTACCTTCGAAGGGCGCTGAGAGAAATCTGCTCCATGCCTCTGTCCTAGCTTCGTGATGGTCAGGAATTCTTGGCATTCCTTGGCTTAGAGAAACATCATTCCAACCTCTGTCTCCTTCTTCACATGGCATTCTCCTTGTGTGTCTGTGTCTTCACAAGGCCATCTCTGCACCGTCTCTGCGTCCAAGTTGCCTCTTCTAATAAGGACACCAGTCAGGTTGGATTAAGAGCCCACCATACTCCAATATGACCTCACCTTAATTTAACTAATGACATCTGCAATGACCCTATTTCCAAAAAAGATCACATTCTGAAGTACTGAGGATAAGGACCTCGGCAGATCTTTAGGGGAGACCCAATTTAACCCGGAAGAAGAATCAAGATGTTGCCACTACTTTTCTTAGCTATTATTATCAGCGTATTTTTGTACTAACTAAAAAATTCACAGGAAGGGCACAGTATGTTGTTAACCAATTGAAAGACCTCCTCAGGGGACCTATGACTTCTCTGACTCTGTAGAGGGAAGGAAATCACACGAACGATGATGCTTTCTGCGTTTCTTCCATTTTACTATTTATTCATGTGCCTCCCAGGCTAACCCACATTATGCTCTGCTTCCCTGCTTCACACCAGCCCACGCTGGGTGACTCACCATCCTGCCCCATCAGTTTCGTCATCCAAAGAAAAAACCCTCTGGCTACTACCACCAGTGTTTTGGACTGCAGTGCTTTGCCCTGGAGTTAATTTTTAACCCCGGGCCCTTCAGAAACTCACTTGCACACCAAGATCCGGCACCAGGGGTCCGCTTCATACTTGGTGTCCAATTTAGGAAACTTCCTCAGGAAGTTCTTCACAATGTATGGGCAGAGTTTTCAGGCGTTCCTGACCTGTTTTCTGGTTTACAACTATAGAAACAGTGAATTACTTCAAATCGGTCATTCGACTACTTGGCCCATGCCTTACCCTAGCCAAATGCTTTTCCCCTCCAGCTGTATGATCCAGCTCTTGTCAATTTCTCTATCCCCCCATTTCACTCCACCCTCTCCTTTGCTCCCTATTCTTAAAATCGTCTTCCTTTTGTCCTTTTCACCTCCAGGTCATTCCACAAGGTTCTCCCTCCAGCTCCTCAAATGTCTACGCATTCTCAACCTTCACTCTCGGTGGTCAAATATCACTTCTTTGGAGAGGTTTTCTCTACCCCTCTCTCTAGCCCTCTTCCCTAAAACAGCTTCCTCACATTCTCAGACTTACTGTGGCATTTATTTTCTTCTAGATTTCTTTGTTCATTTCATTATTTACCGGCTTATTGTATGTCTCCTTTAAAAAATGAGATCATCTGTCTATCTAGTTCAGGAATAGCCTCTGCTGCTCATACAGCACCTGGCACATAATAGGTGTCTAGTAAATATAAATTGAACAAACAGAATAAAACGCTGAGCTTCCCAAAATCGTTACAAGTTTGGGGTCTAAACAGGAAATGTAGGTCCCTTGCATTACTGGCCTGTTAGTGCTGGTGTCCTAGGCCTCTGGTTCTGTTTGCTGAGTTACTGACACTTTATTGTAAATCCCTTATCTTGAGTTTTTGACTCAGTTCCAAAGTTCTGGATTCCAGACCCTGCTTACAAGAGACAGGGACCTAAAGAACCAGCTGGTCTTCTCCCTCTCTGTCCCTGCACTCGAGCTTTTGCGTGCCGGATATTGTAACTGCTGCTCCTATCCGCCTTGACCCCAAACCCGCCAAAGTCCTTCTTGTCTGACTCAGTTCCTGTCCTCCTTCTCTCTTGTGCCTACCTTTCCACTATAAACCTTCTTTCTTGTTTCTACCCCAAACATGCCATGATGATAAGCATAAAGGAATGGTGAATCTGAACACATTTTTAGAAGCTAATCATTCCAACTCACGGTGGCCTCTATTGGAGGCTTGTGCAAAACTGCTAGTATATCTGTGTCACTAAATACAAATAAATGTCCACATCAATCTATGCGTTTGCCAACACCAATATAGATAGGGACTAAAGCTGCAAGGTTTTCACGTTTGGGTACTTTTAGACAACTTTCGGGTATAATTGAGACCATTTACAGGATTGATAAGGGGCATGCCTTGAAGACTCTTCTCTGTAAACCTAATTATATCACTTTCCTTAAAATCCAGTGTCCAGAAAGCATTTGAGAAAAGCTACTTTGAGTTGCCTGGATATTTTCCAAGCTCTGGATACCATAGTTAGTCACATGGAATGTGGAATGGGCTAGACGTTTTGGAATTGTTCTTGTTAAACTGGTGTAAGCGATTGACCCAAAAGCTTTAATAATCATTATTTGTTTAACAAGTTCCTGTGAGGAAAGCTATGCAGTTGTCTTGTGAAGTAGCTTCTTAAAAGGCTTTTATTTTGTCTGGATATGATAAGAATCATTACATGGTATGTCTAACCGATGAGTTAGTGCTCTTTCAGTGCATAGAAACTTCTATGGGAAAAAGAATTAGACAATAAGCACCAATGACTTAATACATGCCATGTTTCCAATTCAATTTGCTTTGATAAAAATCTAATAATCTCCAGGAACACAAATATTTATCTACAGTGATTGGACAGTCGGTTAAAATAGGCATTCTCGGTCCCTTCAAAACATTCATTTGTCCTTTATACGACCCACACATTGTCAAGAGGTTAATAATGTTGAAAAATTCCTGTGGTGTTTTTAGTTTTTGTGCTATCTGGCACAGAAACATCAGGATCCTTAATTTTGTTTTCAACATAGCATATTCCTTATTCACAATCAATGCTCCTCTGTCTTAATCAACAAAATAGGAAACAGATTTTTAAATTCTGAAATCACTATAAATTCATAGCATTTTTCCTTTGAAGTAAAATATTTTACATGACTATAGTGAAACAGGAAAAGAATTTGTTTGATCAGAAGGCTCAACAACTAAAAGAATAATAATTTGTCTTCAGAGAAACAGATCAAGATTTGAAAGATAAACAAGTATTATTTAAGAATTTGGTAAAAATGATTTTTAAATGTGCTAGGTTTTATGTTATAGAATGTGTTTCAGAATATAATTCAGCCCTAAATACAATTATATACCACATTGCCTGTGTGCAAATATTATTCTTTCCTATTTAGACATTGTTTTAAGTATGACATTCTACCTTAGTAGCAAATATCCTGGCTCCACAGTAAAATGTACCTTAAAAAAGATAAGTTATCTGCTCCAATAAAACCATGGCAGGTAAACCCTTTCATTGAATATGTCAAGCACATGTTAAATCATAAAATCTCATAGGACTGACTGTAGAAGATACCTGCATACAAGGTTCCTATCTTTATATACATTAGATCTCTAATACGTTTCAAGTAAGCCTTTGAAAAAAGAATAATTTATAATTCGTAAGATGTGGCAATTAATATTAGACATCAAATTCAAAAGCACAGATGGGCTTCACTTCTTTCAATAAATCTCAGGTGTCTAGAAGAAAAGTACAATGGGAAGAAAACGCCGTGGATCAAAACAGTGGGTAAAGAGGAACGAACCCAATTCTAACCCATCAGAGAGATGGAAGCCTCCAGAAACAGGATGCTGTATAAGCCTCCCATTAGTCTATATGATAAGCATGTTGCTATTAAAAAAATTTTTTTTTCAACGTTTATTTATTTTTGGGACAGAGAGAGACAGAGCATGAACGGGGGAGGGGCAGAGAGAGGGAGACACAGAATCGGAAACAGGCTCCAGGTTCTGAGCCATCAGCCCAGAGCCTGACGCGGGGCTCGAACTCACGGACCGCGAGATCGTGACCTGGCTGAAGTCGGACGCTTAACCGACTGCACCACCCAGGCGCCCCGGCATGTTGCTATTAAAAAGCAAGACAACTGACCACCATTTCTCTTAAAGTATGTGAGGGAGCCTAGAGATGTTTCCATTGTCCCCATCTGTCCCCAGCTTCTTGTTTGGACTTGAAATCTCCTCCATTACCTTTATTTACCTAATCCACTGACCACCCCTCCTCTCATATCTACCGCTATTTTCTCACCTCCTTAACTTCCTTCAAAGTGATCTTGCCCCATGGGCCCATCCTGATCAACCCCAACCAACCATGTTCACGCCTTTCCCTATTTTTATCCCTACAGTTTCACTCTCAGGCACAACTCCTCTGCTCAAGGCTATCTTGCCTTGGGTCCATGTTCAAAAGCTGGTGTGTGTGTGTGTGTGTGTGTGTGTGTGTGTGTGTGCGCGCGCGCGCGCGCGCGCACACGCATGCCCACGTGCCACAGCTTGTGTTTCAGGGTAACCATTCTCCCTGTGCTCAAACCCCAGCTCTGCTCTTCTGTTGTGACGTACGTCAACTAAACCCATTAAGCTTCGATGCTCCCTTTCTGTAAAGTGAGGATTATAATGGAATTTACCTAGTAAGGATATTTTGAAGATAGAAGAGGTAATGCAAGTAAATCACTCAATACAGTGCTGGTAAAGAGTAAACACATAATAAATACTGGTTTTTATTATTCTTATTGTATTTATTATTTCATCTACACAGAGGCAATTCTCTTCAGTGTGGACTCAAAATATTTTATATTACTTAGTATCACCTGTAAATTTGGTGACTGCACTGTTTGAACTAAAATTGGGACAAATCCAGAAAATCACACGTACTTATGCAGGAAAGAAACAGAAGCAGTGAAATAAAAACAGTACCAGGTGATTTGAGATGGGGAAATCACTGTGTCCCTAAGTCCTGTGCTATGCTTTTTTAATAAAATTGAGTCCTCCAAGAAAAGTATGCTGGGTCTACACAAGTGAAGTGAAGGACTAATTGGTTTGGGGTTGGATTCTGAATTCGCAGGCAGGTTAGAACAAGCTTTTCCCCCACTGCATGGGATGCATAAATACAGACACCTGTGCAGTGTACTAGGTTATTGCTGTTAAAGAAAACCTTATCTTCTCTTCCGACAATTTGTTGTGAGGACAATGTCAGGAAGAAAACCTTCCCAGTACCAGGGTGGGAGGGGCCAGCAGACAGAACAAAGTCGTGAAACAGACTTATTATCATGTGAAAACCAGAGCTGGAAGGAAGTTTTTGATAGAGCCGGAACCCCTGTTGCCAAGGAAAATGGGCCAGGAGGTCTATGATATCTAAGGTCTTCAGTAATTATCTGAGAGCAGACTTGTAACAAATGCTTTCAAGTCTGTTAACTGGATGGCTTTGGAAAATCCCAGCTGAACTCTTAGAATCTCATCTGCCTAATTCCAATTTTGCCAATATTTTAAATGCGTATATAGTATAAGAACCAGGGCTTTCTGAAAACCTGCCATTAAGGTAATACCAGAGGAGGAGACAGAGAGGGGAGCAGGGAAGGTGTGTGGCTGAAGGTTGGTGGCACAAGAAGGCAGCTCCAACAGAGACGGACTATAACCGAGTGGCCTTCTATGCTTTTTAAAGGGAATTTCCAGGATAGACACACCTCACAGACAAATCTAAGTATGGCAATACCTTCCTCATTTTCTATAATCCATGCCTCTGTTCTCAAGCATTTATGTGGATAATTGAAAAATGACGGTATATCGGGGACCTGGTGGCTCAGTCAGTTAAGCATCCAGCTTTGGCTCAGGTCATGATCTCATGGTTCGTGGGTTCCAGCCCCACGTAAGGCTCTGCGCTCAGAGCTCAGAGCCTGGACCCTGCTTCGGATTCTGTGTCTCCCTCCGTCTCTGCCCCTCCCTGCTTACACTCTATCTCTCTCAAAAATAAATAAACATTGAAAGATTTAAGAAAAATGACAGTATAACACATTTCTTTCCTTGAGTCTCCATTTCCCTAAAGGCAGATGAGCTTCAATACTGAAGACAAATGCTCCGTGTGGCAAGGGACAGTCGTGTCTCAGGTAATCCAGTGATCTCATCCTGATAGCCCGGCCCTACCAGTGCCCTTCCCAACAACCCTGAATGGAAGCAACACCCATGCACCCATGGGAATAGAATGGCTCCAAATGGCCTTTTGTTTTCATGCTCCTAATCTTCAGGGTCCTCATGCTCTTCTCTTGACCTTGCTTTGTTTCCAAGGTGAAATATTTATATTCCTACTGTACCTTATTTTGATAGCTGGTTTAAGGTGTCTCTCATTATGCTCTTTAAGACGTCGTTACTGATAACCCATTAAGACTTTGTATTGGAGGAAAAAAATATCCATCCTGTACTGGGATAAGAACTAGGGCCTAAAAGGTAAAAAGCATATGTATGGTCCATTATCTACTCACCATCAAATGCAGACACACCATCCATAATTTATGCCAACATATATAGAGTATATAGAGAGCATAAAACTAGGGCATGAATTATTATTATTGTTGTTTTGAGAGAGAGAAAGAAAAAAAGAGAGAGTGGGGTAAGGGCAGATGGAGAGGAAGAGAGAGAATCTCAAGTAAGCTCCACGTTCAGCACAGAGCCCAACTCAGGGTTCCATCACATGACCCTGGGATCATGACCTGAGTCAAAATCAAGAGTCAGATGCTTAACCAACTGAGCCACCCAGGTGCCCTAAGGCAGAAATTATTGAAGCCAGGTCCAGGTACCCAGTTCTTCAATATACTGTTCTCTCTACTGTGGTGTATGCTTGAAAATTTCCATCACAAAAAACTTCAAAAATATATATGGGATCCGAGAGACAAACTCAGAAAAGAAAAAAAAAAAGTGATCTGAATGATATTCTCTGATGTTAGATTACTGTAGGCAGCATTCCTATGCTTAGGAGACCTCCAGTGTTCCTCTCTGCAACCTTGGGAAGCTCGTGGGAGGAAGAGGGGTGTTTATTTTTAGTGTATGTTACTTTAGTGAGTGCCCAGTTTTCTTGCTGAGGTGGTCCAGGCACGAAATGCTATGTATTTGATTTTTTCAAACTACATGGCGGCAAGGAAATAAAAGTGTAAAAGCTTCGGTATTGGACAGACTAGATTCAAACACTCTTAGGGTACAACTTGGGAGCAATTGCTAATTTCTCTGACCTTTCATCCCCTACAAAGTAGAGTTAATATCAGTTTCACAAGGTTATTATAGAAAAAGTGCCTACCGATAGGTCTAGCAAATAACAGATTGTCGATGCATTTTCGTTTCCTTCCTACTTGTCATATTTTCAGCTGCCAGTCATATAGCATGTTGAAAAAAAATTCCAAAGACTTTCTAGATATAACTCGGAAACCTTTTCAGTTCTCCAAAACACCAGCAAAATCTTGGCATATCCAGTCACTGCACATTATTAATAGTAGAGCTATTAATAGACAAGGAACCCACGCCTTTAGATAGACACCAGATTGTGTGGTGTTATTAGAAAGGACAATAAACTCTCAGTTAGGGACATGAAGTCTCATCTCCACTCTCTCACTAAGAAGCGTTGCCTTTATTTTTTTTTTAATTTTTTTTTAAATTTTTTTTTTCAACGTTTTTTATTTATTTTTGGGACAGAGAGAGACAGAGCATGAACGGGGGAGGGGCAGAGAGAGAGGGAGACACAGAATCGGAAACAGGCTCCAGGCTCCGAGCCACCAGCCCAGAGCCCGACGCGGGGCTCGAACTCACGGACCGAGAAGCGTTGCCTTTAAAAGGGACACCCAGCCATCTCCTGTCCTTGGAGAAGAAATTTTTCTAAAGCATTTTTGAGCCCCCAACTTTCTAAAACAGAGAGAATGATAAGCATAGAAACAGTCAAATATATATATGCCATTAATAATTCGATATGTTACTATACTAAATAGACATCAGTTTGATTGTCCTCAGGTATGAAAACCACCCTTATTAGATTTTGACAAAGTAAAAGCACTATACAAATATGAGGTTTTGACTCTGGATCAAATGGCCTTGGCCAGAGGCCACTGCAAATAGTTCTGTTGTGTGATTATTACTGTTTTTACTATGATGAAAGTGGGATTATGAATTTAATGCAATAAATAGCTGCAAAGTAGCTAAAGCTCAGCATAGAGAATAATTAACAGTGTGGGACATCAGCAGGCCCCTGGCCTGGCCCCGTGCTTACCGTGGCCTTGGCAAGTTATAGTTGCTTGATTGCTACAATAAAGCACATACCCTGTCTTTAAAAGTTGTTAGAAGTTAAATGAGACAATGCTGGTAAAATGTTCCTGGTATTACTAAGTGCCTAAGAATCTATTTTCTTCATGAATTTCCACTTTGGAAATATTATATCAGTACTTTATCAATCAGGTTGATTTTCCAGAATTAAAATTCAAAATTTTACTTTTCATATTTATGAGTCATTCACTGTTACATGTGTATGTGTGAGAGAGAGACAGAGACACAGAGATTACACATTTATAGGGTTTCAAAAAACAGCAAAATCTTAATTAAATAGCAAGAGGACAGTATTCAGCTGAGCTGAGCAGTCATGAAGGCAACATGGAACTCACAGATAGACTAGAGGGAGTTAAGGAGTGGGTGACTCTCAGTAAGAAAATACTTCCTTCCAGGGGCGCCTGGGTGGCACAGTCGGTTAAGCGTCCGACTTCAGCCAGGTCACGATCTCGCGGTCCGTGAGTTCGAGCCCCGCGTCGGGCTCTGGGCTGATGGCTCAGAGCCTGGAGCCTGTTTCCGATTCTGTGTCTCCCTCTCTCTCTGCCCCTCGCCCGTTCATGCTCTGTCTCTCTCTGTCCCAAAAATAAATAAACGTTGAAAAAATAAATAAATAAATAAATAAATAAATAAAAGAAAAAAAAAAAAAAGAAAATACTTCCTTCCATCAAAAGTCACAGATGTCTCTACAGCCCTTGCCACCACAGCCCCCCTCACAGGCAAGTTGTGCACGCACATCAGTCAAGACGATATGCAAATCACCCTTGAACAACAAAGGAGTCACATCTCCAGCATATTCCATATCTGAAGAATTGAAAGCTAAGAAAAGAAAGAGCCTGCACAAGGCATGTAAACACAGTTGAAGGGTCTACATTTGAGATGCTACATTTTGAACAATTGCCAGAGACAGCATTCTCTTCCGTGGAAAATCAAGCTTTCATTCAAGAGAGTGACCCATAAAACCTTGACAGTGCTGGATGTGACCCAGTACTCTGCTACTGACACAGAGCAGCAGGTGACCCGAAACCCAGAGGACAGGAAGAAACCAACACACAAATGGAACCACCCAGACCCAGCCTTCCTCCGACCTCATTTATCATAATCCTAATGGATGGGGACAGAGGACAAGCCGCTGCTGGTGTGTGCTGTTTTTGCTACGTGTGAATTCAAGCACAAATGAATCTATGCATTTCCACCATTTAGGCTGAGGTCTTCTCAAAGATGGCCTGCAGTTTTGTTTTAAAAAAAAAAAAAAAAAATCAGGTGAACTGGACTGATAACCATACAACATTTGCAGAGAAACACCCATGACAAACGATGGCCAGACAGCCTAATCCTATCTGAGGGCACCACCTCTGATGTGTACATGACAGGTATTGATTCTGGCCCTGACAGTCTTCAGCCTCTCACCACAAGACAGGATTTGGAAACCTCAGGCAAGCTGGCTGTCTTTTCCTAGGGGTTCAGTATCATCGCCGGGGACTCCCGGGGAAGAACAGACCCCAGGGCTTTTACTATTTGAGGACCAAGGGGTTATCTTCCTGTCTCCGCTCCAAACTGGAAAAGCAAATCGTCTACCTTTACGTTTCTTCTGGCTCGTAAGTCTTCCTCAATGCTTCCTTCATTTTTCTTCTTCCTTTCTCTCCTCACAGTTTCTTTTCCCAAAGCCATTCATCTTGTCCTCACCTCCTATCAACCAGGAAATCATTTAGCTGCTGAGACGGGTGGCCCCAGTTTACTTTGTTTTAAAGATAGACTTACCCCCTAGTGGAATCCCTGCCAGAAAGCCTGCTCCACCGCCACCCCCACTGCCCCGCCGCCCTCACCTCCTCATCCTTGAGTAAGAAAACCCAGACATTTATCTGGGCCTGCAACTGCCCTTGCCGGAGGAGCCAGAACCTCCCAGACAAGGGAGGAAATGCTGTAGACAATAGCTGAAGCCACTCGGTCCACAGCACTCAACTTTTCAACCACACCCATTGGTGGAATTTGTTACCGGTAAACACGCATTGCTCTAAGCACCATTATTTGTTAGAGATGAAAGGGAAAAATCATCTGCTCCTGAAGTCAGCCCAGCTCTTACAGATGATTCTGGATCTGATACACATGAAAAGTGGATATTTGTGCTTCTCTGAGCCAGAAACTAGACAGGGAAGCCCTTTGCTACCTAAAGATTGCCCTTTTCTCTGTACCTGGAGCCCAGTTGGTCTGCTGAAACTCCAGGATGGGCAATGACTTCAAATCAGATTGTAAAGTAATGAGGGCAGGGAACATGAGAAACCTGTGCAACACTATTTGGAAACCTTATCAAAATCCCCTTTAAGAATTACATGGTGGTTCGAGTTAGCCTTACAAAATTACATTTAACCTAAGTAAAATGATAATAAGAATAGTGAAGAATACGGAAAAAGAACAATGAGAGTACCAGCGATGATCCACATCCTGAGGGGGTCCTTCCTGACTCACCCAGCCTGTCTCCGCATAGGTGAAGCTGCTACCTGTCAGAACTTGCAACACTCTCTTGGGATCCTCGTCTCTTTCGTGGTATCTCTCAACTTATGCCAGCAGCCATAGCTCCAACCTCTCTCCAGGAACTGGCAAATAATGAGCAAATCATTCAGTCAATGTATTGCATTCAATGTATTTCAAATACTTTGCAGTTCTGTGTAGGGTCTTCAAAGTCAGCATAACCCTGTTACGTTTCTATCTCTTCCATGGTAAACGCTCTGTCTTTTAATGACGGATTTGATTTTTCCAATAGCCAAGAGGTGTTCATAGCCAGTCCCTCTGGGAAATAAAATTGGTTATCAAGCGAGATAAAATATTTTCTGTGAAAAATAAAATGTACTCTATTTTTTTAATGTTTATTTATTTTGAGAGAGTGCAAGTGGGGGAGGGGGCAGAGAGAGGGGGAGAGAGAATCCCAGGCAGGCTCCACACTCAACACAGAGCCCCACGAACCGTGAGATCATGACCTGAACTGAAATCAAGAGTCGTGTGTTCAACCGAGCCACACAGGTGCCCCCAAAATATACTGTAAAATAATGTGTGTGTGTGTGTGTGTGTGTGTGTGTGTGTGTGTGTGTGTGTGTGTAATAAATTGGCTCTGAAAGATGTTTCCACTGGTAGGTTTAAATATGTTTTATACCAGTAGGTATGAAAAGTTTCCAAGGGTCACAGCTCTGAAGGACAATTCACATTTGGATATACACATTATGCTATGTTTGCTTTAAAAGATTGATTATTTTATAGCTACAATTCATAAAGCCTGTGGTCATAAAACACCTCCCTCTATCTTGGAGGCAGACTACACTTGTACAAATAATGTTATCAGGTTCTAACTCAGCTAAGACCACTTCTGGCCCTAAACATGGCTAGACTCCATTCCACTCTCAAGTAGCCAGGACCACAGGATCTATTCCCAAACATGACTTCTAGCTTACACAGGAAAATAAAAGAGGAAATTTCATTGCAAAGGAACCAATCCTGTAAAAGGATAAGAAGTCACTAAAAAATCAAAACAGCTTCAACCATAGAAAAAAGCTTAATATTGGTTTGGGGGCATTTTTGTCAATTACAAAGGGCTTTTAAAGAGAGAGGCAGCAACTTTATCTCGATACCACATCTGCCACTTGCCAAGGTGTGGCATCTGTCTCCAATAACCCTGCTTTGTCACCATCCAGCTCCAACGGACTCAACGGTGCCCTTTGTCACTTGCGAGTCTCACTCCTCAAATCTGCTGCTTGCTACTTGAAAAGCTCCTAATCTACAATTTCGTATTCTGTGCCCACAACCTCCACGTTATGTTTACTCATTCTCTTCTTAATTCTCTAAAAAGTGGGATTCTGGTTTCCAGAAATAAAGACTGGGCTTGAGACGGATTCAATTCTTGGCTTTTAGTTGTGGCCTCAGAAAATGTCATTAAACTTCCTAAGTCTTTCCAAATAAAAAAGAAACTATTATAGGCTGTCCTAAATTATTTAATATATATTCCTTAAAAACTGAAAAAAAAAATGACTATATAAGGCAAGTGTTTATGAGTTTGGTGTATTTTCGTCTGCATATGTTACATACATAAGTTTTATGACGTGGGAACATAGTATAATATTTATTGTTGTGCTGTGTGCTTTGCTTCCCTTTACAAGATTACCAGTAATGCAGCCTCTGCTTATACATGTCTTTGCAGTGACCAAGAGCCACATAATTGTGAAAGTAATCCCTTCTGCTGTGGCTGCTGAAATGCTGGCATTGTATCTGATATTGAGAGGTCCTCCCCATTTTGGTTTTAGATCTTCCTCCCTCTACCTGCATACATTTGCCCTCCTGCAGTCTTCTAGAACAACACATATAAATCTAATCCCTTTGCCATATGACAACCCTAAAATATTGAAAGTGAGCTTTCATATCTCTCCAGCTCTTTTCTTCTCCGATCTGAGTAGCCTTGGTGTTTTTGTTTTTCTTTGTCCATTTCTCCTCTGACGTTATTTGTGGGTCCTTGGTCGTCCTCACCATAGCATGTGCCAACTCTAGCTTCTCACACCCCTGAGGCCTCCTTCAGTTCCATCTCTCACCTGAAACTCTTACCCTGTCAGTGTAAACTCCTCTCTCTCCCCCAGCTTCTACTGAACTTTATTCTGTTTTCATAGGTCTCCTCATCTAGGCTATGAAAGATATGTCTTGTATTTCTTTTGGAACAAACCACTACCCACTTTTCACCTCTGCCATCATCAACCTCATAGGAGACTGTCTCAAAGCTACCTTTGAGACCTAGATTCTTTTGGTTGACTTTGGCAGTTATTTCCTTTTTTTTTTTTTTTTTTATGTAACCAATACATTTTCTGTGCATTGTTGCAACCTTTAGAACAGTCTCAAAAGCTAATAAACTAATCAAAATGCTTTATGAAGTGGAAAAAGGAAGGATCAAACATAAAGAGAATTGTAGTCATCATCTGGGCCCAGTTTTATTTTCTTTAATGTGCATATGTATACATAGTTGTCAAAATGACTACTCTGGAGTCCAACTGCTAAGGTTCAAATCCCTATCACTTAATAGCTCTGTGTCCTCTCTTTACTTCTGTTTCTTCATCTGTAAAATGGGGATAATAGAAACCGCCTCATGAGGTTGTTCTGAAGATTTCGCGATTACCAGTAATACGTGGGAAGTGCCTAGATCAGTAGTCGGCACTAGGCAAGCAAATGTTTGCTACTGTGATGCTGAAGAGGACAATGATCTAGGCGCTCGGGAAAATCACTTTTCATCTTTCCAGGTCTCAACTCCCTAACCTGTAAAACGAGAAGGAAAAAGGATTAAATGCTTCCAACTGTGATAGTGACAACTGTACAATCCTAGAGCCCTTGACATTTTGCAAAGCACGTCCGTATGCAGCAGCTCGCCAGGAAACACTCATCAGTAGCCCATGCTTTCAGTATACCTGACTTGCTGAAACAGCTGACCAATGTACTGGAAAGTCTAAATACTGACTCTGGGCCCTGGCCTCCATTTAGCAGAAAGATCCAAAGTCCTCAAATAGCTTATGCCTTCTCCAGTATCTGGCTTGCTATCTGCAAAATAATTCACCTTGAAAATCTGGACTACCAAATGGCATGTAAGAAACTGGAAAGAGGCAGGCAACGAATAAAACAAGGCAAGGATATTTATTGAGTATCTACAATATAGATCATTATAATGTCAATCCCATTAAGCCCTCGCAACAACCCGCGTGGAAGGTTTTACTACCCGTATTTCTGAGATGATTTCCTCATAGAGGCTCAATACGAGTGCCAAAGTCAGACAGTTACTAAGTTGAAATCAGGTTGGAAGTCTGACTGAGCTCAAAGCTTGAGCTCATGCTAAAGTTCCACACTGTCTCCCTGAGATTTGCAATCTACTAGGATTGGGATACTGGTTGCCATTTTAACTTCTCTGCTCAACCTTAAGCCCACTGAAAGGTTTTGTTCGATAAATGGTGCCAAGAACATGATGAGGTATTTTATCATAACAACTGGCCTATAGGTGGCAATATTTTCCACTCGCGACTGACCCAATCCAGCACTCATCACGAAAGCCTCAATGCAAAAATGTCACTGTATTTTGAAGGCACCCTGAGACAGCTCTACCTCACAAGTCCACCCCGTAAGCGATCCAGACAGCTATTGAGCAATAACATTTCTTCCATATTTACAGTGTAACAGAGAACAAACACGTCTAAACCATGATCATTGTTCCATATAATAAATATTGTCATTGAATGAGCTCAGGCCACTTTTTTTTTGTTCTTGTTCTTCCTCATTTATTTCCCACCAACACATTTTATTGCTCCCTGGCTTGATGGCTGCTAGCCCTGAGGGCACGTGAAAGTGAAGTCAGCAGAACTGTTGCTGAAAAGTCTCCAGTTGGTCAACAGACTTGCTAGTCCATTCAAAGGAAGTAGCATGAAAGTGAGGGAGCAACGAAGCCATGGTCTTGAGATCCCAAAGATATCACTGTGTTTGGCAAACTCCACCGAACTAGAACGTTTGGCCTTAAATAAGTGAAATTATAATTATATGTTAAGCTACATCTACATCAGGGGCTCCTGGGTGGCTCAGTTGGTGAAGTGTCCAACTCTTGATTTCAGCTCAGGTAGTGATCTCAAGGTCTGTGAGTTCATTCAAGCCCCGAATCAGGCTCCCCGCCTGATGTGTGGAACCTGCTTGTGATTCTCTTTTCCTCGTTCTCTGCCCCTTCCCCGCTGTCTCCCTCTCTCTAAATGAATAGATAAACCCTAAATAAAAAAAATTTTTTTTAAAGCTACATCTACATTATCTTCATGGCCATTTTAAGAGAACAGTTACCTGATGCCAGGCAGGGTACACTATATATTACTCTGTTTGGGCCTCACATGTAATCTTGTGAGGTAGGCACAGTTGTTATAACCATATTTAATGAGGAAACCGAGGCACAGAAATGTTTTGTAGTGTTCTTATTGTCATAGAACAAAACAACGGTAGCATGAGGATCCACAGGCCAGCAGCCAGCCTCCAATGCCCATGCTTTTTCAAAGCAAGTTTCTGATTGCTTCTGGAAAATTGTAAGATACTCAAGTGCATGCCCATAAGCAGAACCATTTAGTTTAATAGTTTTCATGAGATTTCCCAATCCATTTAAACAATCCTGTACCAAGCAGTTAGTGTGATGAAAATGAACGCGATCTGCATATGCTAAGAAAACCAAAGCCACGGTGATCAAATGAATTTCCTCTGTAGGGTCACTTCACATACCTATTAGATTGATCACACACAGCATTTGAGATGGAATTACTCTGAGAATTTTTGGTATGGCTGGAGCTAACTTATGGTGAGTGTACTTAAGGGATTACATTTGATTCTTACCATGACTTTTAGTCAAAGTATCTGACAATGAGATGAATAGCTGTTAGAAAGGAAAGGTAAAGAGAAAACTGTCAGCCCACAGAACAACTTGTCACTGATTTGTTTCAGAGGCTTGAATTCATAACTCTTCTTCCTCTTTTTAACTCCACAAAGGTCCTTCTCCTTCCAGAAAGTTCCTCTTCCCAAAGCCAAGGACTGATAAGGAATGAGGACAGAATATCAGGTGCCTTGTTGTCTCAAGTGGCTTATTGACATCGCTAAGATTTTTCAGACTGGGTAACACCCATTTAGCTTATTATGCCCCTCATGGCAATAATCTTTAGTACTTTCTCCCTGAGAAGGAGTGAAGTACACTGGAGTGGGATGATCCCATTATAAGAGCTAATTGTATGTGGCCACAAAATACAACTGAAAGGCAAAGGGGGACAATGGCTTGTAACAAGGAAGCTAGGAGACCCCACCTGGGGCAATGCTCCCTATGTTATACCCATATCCGTCAAGGAAGCATGACAAATGGAAGATGGCACAGCCCTAGGGGTTGGAAGGTCCAGATCTGAGTACCACTCACCCTATAATCTTGGGCAAGCTTCTTTTCCTGTTGAGGCCCCAGTTGTCTCACTGTTATAAGGGATAAAACCTCACCCAGAGGGTCGGGAGACACTGATGAGATTTCATTCTGGCAGATATCGGTCACTCTAGGGATCTATGTCAATGTTAGTTGTGAGTTGATTCTTCAGAGTTCTGGCCTTGCCTCTCACTCTATCCAAAAGCTTCCCCTTGATCTTTGCACCTCTTCCCAAGCCCAGAAGAGGTAAAGATTCGACATTGCCTTGGGTGTGATCCCAGGCAGTCTTATTAATCAACATGACTTCCTGTTTCCCTACAGTGAGAAGAGAGGAGGGAAACAAGGTCTGAGGAGAGTGGCAGGGGCCACACCAAGCGAGGACCTCAGCAGGGACAACAAGAGCCTGCTCAAGCTGAGTCAGTCCAGTGTTTTTTCCTGTTAAATGATTCACATGCTGAGGCAAATCGGTCTGAGATGTGCACACTCTTCTTTGCCTTTCATGACCTTCCAAATGAGTTGGTGATTTTTGTTTTTGTTTTTCCTATTTCACTTCTCTTTCCTTGGAAAAATGATTGTACTGTTTTCATTCTAGGTTGAGGTCCCCCCCAACCCCCACCCCCTGTCATTTCAATGTTAGGGGTGGAGCGGCGGTCATATCAAAAAAACACTGTGCTAATACATGACATTAAAGCCACTTAAATGTCCATTTTAATTGTTATTCATATTCCCTAAGCTTCTTGTGTTTTTTTAACTCAAGTAGGTTAAATTATAAATAAAACCTCATTGCATATTATATACAATAAAGTCTGAGTCTTTAAAAATCAAGCTCTAAATAGATGAATTTTCCATGTGTCTTAAAAGGCTTATTGTTGTACACAACCAAGACTTTTTTCAGTTATTTTGAATGGGAATTCCTTCTGGAATACATAACAGAAAAAACATTTTTCTTCTTAACAAAATTAAAACTTTGATTCATTATTAAAAGCCATAATCCCTAAATCCTTTTAACACTCCTGGCTACCATTTTGTCCTCCTCTCATGTTTAAGTGAGGTCAGTTGTCACTGAGGCCCTTCTTCCATGTTTGGTTGATCTCCACGCATATCCATAGCTGTAATATCTTTTTTAGACAAGTTATCCAGGAAGAGATGGTTTTACTATTTGGTTAAGTCTGGACAATGCTGACATTTCCCAGCTTAAGACCCTCTGGTAACTTCTCACTATAGTTAGAATAGTAGCCAAACTCCTTTTCATGACTTATAGAACCCCATATGGCCTATTCCCTGATCTTCTCTCCAACCGATTTCCCCCTCATCCCCACACTGGCTTTCTCTCTGTTCCTCAAAAGGGCCAGTTTGTTTCAGGTGCTTTGCACTTGCCATTGCTACTTCCCTCATCTTCCTCCGACTGCTTCCTCTCCCTTTTAGGTCTAAGGTCAAATGTCACTTCCTCACAGAAGTCATCAATGTCTCCCACACCAAGCAGGTTGTAACCACTTTCCTGCATTATTTTCTTCCCAGCAGGTAAAGCACTTTTGGGATGCTTCAGGTCTGTTATACAGGAGAAGGAGGCCTTCATCTGTGTTGTTCACTGCTTTATTACTGTTTCCAGAACAGCTCTCAATACATAGGAGGCACTCAATAAAGACTGTTAAAGGGAAAAATCCTGGCTCATCTCCACACCTCCTTAAAGCTCTTCCGTTTAACATAGGGAGCTCTGGTTGCCTTGAGTCTTATTACACATTGGGTAACCCAGTCTAAATGATCAATTACAATGACATCATCAGATGGCTCTCACAACATTAAAAAGCTGGTAACGTCCAATTTCATCCCCATTTTGGAAAGAGAGGAAGAGAATGTTGATGACACACCCTAATTTCTTGGGTAGTTCTTTTCAAACTTTTCCAACAAGATATAACTAATAGTTTAGGGGGGATCAGAACAGGAGTATAAAGTGGCCCCCAAAGAAAATATATCTTTCACATGTTGTGGACTTTTTTTAATTTTTAAAAAATGTTTACTTGGGGCGCCTGGGTGGCGCAGTTGGTTAAGCTTCCGACTTCAGCCAGGTCACGATCTCACGGTCCGTGAGTTCGAGCCCCGCGTCCGGCTCTGGGCTGATGGCTCAGAGCCTGGAGCCTGTTTCCGACTCTGTGTCTCCCTCTCTCTCTGCCCCTCCCCCGTTCATGCTCTGTCTCTCTCTGTCCCAAAAATAAATAAACGTTGAAAAAAAAAATTATAAAAAAAAAATGTTTACTTATTTATTTTGAGAGAGAGAGAGAGCACAAGAGCACACACGTGGGGGAGGGGCAGAGAGAGAGGGAGAGAGAGTCCCAGACTAACAGCATGGGACCAAGACCTGGGGCTCTAATCCACAAACCGTCAGATCATGACCTGAGCCGAAATCAAGAGTCAGATGCTTAACCGACTGAGCCACTGAGGTGCCCTTTACATGTTTTTAAAATCCAGATGGGAGCGCCTGGGTGGCTCAGTCGGTTAAGCGTCCGACTTCAGCTCAGGTCACGATCTCGCGGTCCGTGAGTTCGAGCCCCGCGTGGGGCTCTGTGCTGACCGCTCAGAGCCTGGAGCCTGTTTCGGATTCTGTGTCTCCCTCTCTCTCTGCCCCTCCCCCGTTCATGCTCCGTCTCTCTCTGTCTCAAAAATAAATAAGCATTAAAAAAAAATTAAAAATAAATAAAAATAAAAAATAAAATCCAGATGCACTTTGCATTCTAATAATCACATATCTGGGTTTGATTTAGCATAAAAGAACTTTCCCCTCAAATTGTTGGAAGAAATATGCCCTCCAAGAAGATGTGTCCTGTTCACCCTGGAAAACCGCCAAGCATCCCCAAGTACATATGATCCAAGCTGGTAATCATCTAGAAATAATTCTAGTGGAGCCTTGAAGGGAGAACAGCCCCTACCCACCCTTTGCTACCCTCACCCCATCTTCACCCCAGGGAGGAAGAGCTCTGGAATAAAGACATCTAAGTGAGCCTTAAGTCATAAGGGGTATGAAGTTTTGAAAAGGAAAAAAAAAGCTAAAAGTTATATCTTTCTGCATCACTCTTTTTTCAGACATTTCTTTTAAATCATTTCACTGCTCTCTTTCTTTCCATGTGCTTGGCAAGGTGGGAGGTATAAACTCTCCTTGCTCCCTAGAGGAGAGAACCTACAATGAGCATATAACTCAATTTTCCCAGCACCATCCTGGTTATGACTATGTTGTCCTGGCAGTATTATTCATGCTCCCTCTCCATTTGTATAGTATATGGTCACTCCAACGGATGCCTTCCCCACTCTCCCTCCCACTTATAAAGGACAAGCAGGAACCACTCTGAACAAGTCATAAACAACATGATGTAAATCTTCTTCCAGTCCAATTTCAACCCACCAAGGAAAAGGAGTCCTTATGACTCAGATGAGTTGTCCATTTGATCCATTGAGAAAAATCATAAGAGCATTTGGGGTCCAAACCTTGGTTTTAGCAATGACATTTCCTTTGTCTAATACATTTCTGCAATTAGGAAATCGATAATTACCATGGGTTGCTCATTGAGGATTGGAGGTTCAGGATCCAAGCCATCATGGCGCAAATTACAATAATAATATTTATAGGAACAAGACAAAAGAAGCGACCAGGATGGTGAGGGTGAATTGAGTTAATTAGTAAAAGCATTTAAAAAGAAAATGTAATAGGGGCGCCTGGTGGCTCAGTCGGTTGAGCGTCCGACTTCAGCTCAGGTCATGATCTCACGGTCTGTGAGTTCGAGTCCCGCATCGGGCTCTGTGCTGACAGCTCAGAGACTGGAGCCTGTTTCAGATTCTGTGTCTCCCTCTCTCTCTGCCCCTTCCCCCACTCATGCTCTGTTTCTCTGTCTCTCTCTCAAAAGTAAATAAACATTTAAAAAAATTTAAAAAAATAAAATGTAATAAATGTAATATATTCAGTCAGAGATGCCACATGAATTTGAATAATCAGCCCTTTCAATGACCTGGCATTTGAAGGCATGAAAAAGAAAACCGTTATCCCATGAATGTACCAAAAAAGATTGCTGGGGTAGTAATTATGGTGGCCACTGTGGGAAGCATAATAGACCAATGGTCCCAGCTGCTGCCCTCTGAGATCCATCACCACATTTGTTCTGAGGCCGTGCTTTCTGTGGCTGCTCCCAGCCATGACTAAGCACAGCAGGGCTACTAAGGGCAGGCCCGTTCCTGAAAGACCTCTGATGCGACTCCCAGTTAGCCTTGCCAGAACTTCCTCAGAATTGAAATCTTAAGGCCTTTCTTCCTCATCTTCTCTCCCTCTCTTCTTCACAGGGATCAGTCCTGCATGGGGGTCGACAGCTCTCCCAGCGTCCTCCAGCTCCCTCCCATTTTCTCTCACAAGGTTTTCCTCAACAGATCTCTTCAGGTCTCATCTCATTTTAGCATCTGCCTCTCAGACGACCTGAATTAACAAAGTGATCCAGGCAGGAACTAGTTGAGGGATAGCGAGAATTAAGCCTTTTAATGCATTTAAGATCATTTGATCTAATACCAAGAAGCAGGGTAATGGGTGATCATAAAAGAAGAAGTTTGAGGAGTTTAATACTTAAAAGGGAACTTTCCCAGAATAACCAAGTCATGATAGAAGTGGCTACGACAGTGGGGGTGGAGGTGAGAATACTCAGGGTCAGAAGTTATTCATTTGCATATCTGACGCTACATTAGATCCAAAGGCCTGTAGGAGATCTTTTTGATGTAGAACTAGGGAAATGTTGACAACATTGTTTCTTGCCATCTAGAAGAAACCAATCTATGGTGAAAGAGAAGAAAGGCAACACAGAGAGGGAAGCAAGAGCTTGAGGGGGATCCTTGAGGGAGATTTTGACCTCTTATTTCAATTTTTGAGGAAGTCCGTCTGCATCCTGATAGCTCTCATGGGGGGTTGATTGTTCAACGTTTCTCATTTCACCTAAACTAGTTCAAGATGGGTTTAGTCACTTGTCACCAACAGAGATGTGACTCACACAACAGAGAAATTTTATTTCGTTTTCTCTGAAAAACACTTGTTGTATATAAAAATATCCAAGGCCACATTACTCATAACAGCAAAAATAAATAAAATGATAACAACTCAGACATCTACCAATGGTAGAATAAATTGTAGCAAGATCATCCAATGGAATATTATTCAGCAATAACCATGAATAAAACCACAGCTACACATGTCAATAATGATAAGTCTCAAAATAAAATATTGAGAAACTAGTAAGTTCTAGAAGAATTCACACTATAAGATTCCAGTTACATCAAGTTCAAAAACAAGTACAACTAAACCATGTATATTACATAGGAATACAAACACAAATGGCAAAACTAACGAAAAGCAGGTAATGGTTTATGCAAAATTTAGGATAGTGGTTACGTCTAGAGGTAAGAGGGGGATGTGACTGGAGAGGACACACAGGGACATCTAAGGACTGAAAAAGCTGTATTTCTTAAACTGAGACATGTATATAGGATGTTTGTTTTCTAATTCTATGCATATATATTTAATTCACTTACATACAATTTTATACATATATTTAAATTTTTAAAGTAGGCTTCATGCCCAGCATGGGGCCCAACATGGGGATTGAACTCAGGACCCTGAGATCAAGACCTGAGCTGAGATCAAGAGTCAGACACAACAAACTGAGCCACCCAGGTGCCCCTACATATGATAATTTTAAAACAAAAATAATTATTACAATAGCTACTATTATTTTATATAATTAAATAAGACTACAGATGTTTAGCAATAGTGTCTAGCATAGAGTAAGCTCTCAATAAATGATAAGAGCCATAATGAGATGCAGATATTTGTACCACTTAGAAGAAAATACCAAAAAGTATGTCTTCATCTGTGTACACACCGCTGTGTTCCAAGATGCCTGAAAAATCTGTTAGAACCACAGCCCCATCAGAGATTGAAACTTGATGGTTTTCAACTTTTACTCATCTAAGTGATAGTACCAGAAGAGATTCTCAGATTCACAGCCACAGACAAGAACGTACTTGGTTAATATCAGACACTCTGTGGATATCCAAAGTAATGAATATAAAGTGTTTAGTTACCTGATATCACATAATTAGCCCAACACTGAAAGAAAAAATAATATCTGCATCTTAGTAGAGAAAATAAGAAACAATGGATCAAGTGTCAGCTTCAATCTATTCTAACCGGGGTCTCTTCGCAAAATAAGAGAATTGTGGAATTAGTCACGTACCCTGACCGTCATTTTATCTAGCCGCTTATTTTACGACTGAAGAAGGAAAAGCTGAGGGAGGTTATTTGGATTCTTCAAGGTCAACAGTGACTTTGTGGTAGAGTCAGGACTAGAACAGAAGTTGGGATGGAAGCTGCAGAAAATGTCCTGCTATCGGTGTTCACAGACCAAAAAGAACAGAAGAAGAGACTAGAAGGAAAAGTGAGCGAGATCAGGTATGGACGGTCCAGCACCCCATCCCTTTCAAAGGAGCATAAGAGCTGGAATCCACTGAAGCTTGCAGAGGATATACGCTCACCACTTTACTTTTTTTTTTTTTTATTTATTTTTGAGACAGAGAGAGACAGAGCATGAATGGGGGAGGGGCAGAGAGAGAGGGAGACACAGAATCCGAAGCAGGCTCCAGGCTCTGAGCCATCAGCCCAGAGCCCGACGCGGGGCTCAAACTCACGGACCGCAAGATCGTGACCTGAGCTGAAGTCGGACGCTTAACCGACTGAGACACCCAGGCGCCCCACCACTTTACTTTTTGAGTAGCACCTCTGAATGAACTCTACTGGAGACAAGTTCCTGGGAAGAAGCCACACTCAGCTAATTCTCATAGCAGAAAATATTTCATAGGCAATTTCAGAGAAATTTCCTTTTTTTAATGTTTATTTATTGGGGGGGGGCAGGGCAGAGAGAGAGGGAGAGAGAATCCCAAGCAGGCTCTGCAGCTATCAGCGCAAAGCCTGACGCGGGGCTCGAACTCCCAAACTGTGAGATCACGACGTGAGCCAAAATCAAGAGTCCAACACTGACTTAACCGACTGAGTCACCTAGGCGCCCCTCAGAGAAATTTCTATCGCAACCTCACTCTCATCTCTATCATCTGCATCTAATGCACTTGATGAGCATACAGTACAATACTTGTTATTAACTATTTTATTTTTCTCTTAAATCATGTTTATCCCTAGCCAGTTACCAATCTAAGGCTAAGTTCACAATTATTTCTTCAATAAGTACTCACAGGGATAAAGGATAAAGGCTCTGTACTAGGCACTAGAAATCTAATGCAAAGTGTTTAATCAAACTCCATTTACTGTGTCCAATCACGGGAGACAGTGATTTATTCAGAAGAACATACCAAGCAGAAGTAACTCGATGCGGACAATTCCCCTCAACCTTTTTGTCACAAGACAACTAATAAGAGCTCATAAAGAAACTTTGCTTGCTTCAAAATCTTATCATCTTCAGCCCAGCTGATAGGGAAAGTAGGTCTTATGGCTGAACTCTTGAACCAGGAAAGGATCAGTCCAAAGTTTCTGTCAGGTGACGTGACCTGCAAAACTATTTCCATTCCTTGGCTTATCTTTACGACCGAAAAATGATTGCCTCTTATTTGCTTTATATGCTGGAAAATGTGGTTGAATTGCTGAAGCTGTCCCAAGCTAGAAGTTTCCTTCTGGGAAAAAAGAAAAGTCATCCCCTAAATGCAAGTTTTAATTAATGAAAAAGTAGCCTAGATTATCAAAGTATGCCTTTTTTTTTTGGTCTGATGTTTAGTGGTTTGGGAGTTTGTTTTTTTAACAAGCAAAAAACCTGTAAAAAGGAACCAGACCCTTCTCTAATTTTTATACTCTAATCTGTTGCCACTTCACAGTGTTTGTAGTAGCTCATAACAAGAAAGTATGACCTCATCAGTTATTCACTCACTGCCATTCAGCAATTTAATGAGTTTCATTGGAAATTCCCATTTTAGAGGAAATTTCTCAATTGTAAAATAACTCTTTTTTGTTATTTACAAATGAAAAAGTTGAATTGTAATGAAAGCATAGTGGATGATTTCTCTAAAGGAGTATTCAGGGCGCAAAGCCAAGTTTAAGCCTCTCTGTTCATTAAAGAAAGCTAGATCTAAGATCCTAAACCAGGACTGTGACCAAACTGTGTGAGCATCTAGTTGGCTCTACGCACTGGTATAGTTTAACCAGCTTATAACTTCAGAGACTGACAGCAAAAGGAGAAGTTAACAACTATCTATTGAATGACCAAGCAGTGTGCATAGACAGTGTTCAAACAATTAGCGTAATACTCTCTTCCCAAGTGATATATTGCCTGAAACACTGGGTTAAATGGGGCACCCTCTGTATCTAACGGCAGCAGTCAGTGGACAAAAGCTGTTGATCAAATGTCAACCTCCACAGTCCACTGGGAGAGGCAATAATTTATTCAAAATGTAGCATCAGAATAAAGTTACCTTTCAAAAAATAATCCTTTTATATGGAAAACAGAGAAAGAAACAGACAGAAGGCACAAACAAGTAGATAACCATGAATAAGTCTATCAGACAAGGTCACAGCATTTTTTTTCTTTTTTAGAGAGAGAGAAAGAAAGAGAAGGAGAGGGGAAGGAGCAGAGAGGGAGGGAGAGAGAGAATGCCAAGCAGGCTCTGCACTGTCAGCACAGAGCCAGACACAGGGCTTGAACCCACAAACTGAGATCATGCCCTGAGCTGAAACCAAGAGTTGGACACAACAAACTGAGCCACCAAGGTGCCCCAATTGTTTTCATCTCAGAAATTATTCCAGTTTAAATAAAATAATTTGAAAAAATATTTTCATCGTCAGAAAAACTAGGTTTGGGGGTTGTGTGTTGGTTTATTGCTTGTTTTAGGTAACTTTCCTATCAAGGGCCAGTTTGTGCCTCAGATTTTGACCCAGCAATAGATTAAAGTCCCTTATCAGAGATATGGAATGCTGTATCCAATGACACATATCCTTTCTCTGTCTTTTAAAGCACATATAGTCCCTCCAAAGGAACTTCACCATGAAACTACATGACACAATCAATAAGGACCTCCGACGGAGACCAACCCCTCACCCGCCCTACCCCCCCCCCCGCCTGAAGACCATATCATTGCCCCAGTCAGTCATCCTTTGCGCGAACCAGTAAATTGCATGTGTAGCTCCAGCACTGGATGAAGGAAGCAGGGACAGCAGAAAGCAGCCTTTGGTCATCCTCCCAAGGCCCCTGATGTGGAAGGAACAATCGCCTGGTACACAAAAACGCTCATTGTAATCCCCAGTACGAGGGCTTGGGGTGTGGGAAAGGAAGGGCGGCCCGGAATTTGAAAGCTAGAATAGCAAGGTAAGAGATCTGAGAGCTTCAAGAGGAGTCTGTGTTGTTTGTTTTTAGTCTAGACTGAGAGCGCAAGGACTTAGGAAATATGCGTTAAGTTAGAAGACACCCTGGGGTTGTTTTCTTTCTCCACTTGGAACCCTGAGTAATTGTGCACAGGCCAGTGCCTGCGCCCAAGCTGACTAACAGCTACAGCAATTCCCTCCCTTTCTCTCCACATCCAATCAGGAATCAAGAATGACTGCCACTCACTTCTTAGGACCTCCTCCACCTTTCCCACACTATGTGTGTCTGCAATATATCAGAAATCTCCATATTTCTCACCTGATTAGAGCCCCTGATCCATAAACCAGCCTGCTTTTTAAAGAGCAGGTTTAACCAGAGGACTGCCCAGTTTAAAAATTCTTCAGTGGCTCCAAGTAGCCAAAATCCGAACTGGCCTCCTATACAGGCCCTGTCAAAACAATTACCTTGGTTCATATCCTGTCTTTGCTATTTGCCAATCTGGGAAATTTTCTTAAACTCTTTGATCCTCAGTTTCATCATCTATAAAATAGGGTAACAATAGTCATTCTTCATAGGTTTGTTGTGAAGATCAATGAGACACTCCTTTTAAAAAGCTTTGCACTGCTGAACTTGGGGCGCCTGAGTGGCTCAGTCCGTTAAGCCTCCGACCTCGGCTCAGGTCATGATCTCACGGTTGGTGAGTTCAAGCCCCACGTAGGGCTCTGTGCTGACAGCTCAGAGCCTGGAGCCTGCTTTGGATTCTGTGTCTCTCTCGCTCTCTGCCCCTCTCCCACTCACTCTGTCTCTCAAAAATAAATGTTAAAAAAGATTTTTTTAAAGACCTTAGCACTGCCTAGTGTTCAGTCACTTGACTATCATTGCTATTATTATTTTACCAACTTACTATTCGCTACAAAAGCCCTCCCCACATTGGCCCTTCCTCCTCTCCAGCTATCTATCTTGTTACTGGCCGATCTGTAATCCCAGGTTTTGTATCCGAAGGACCCACTTCGTGCCAGCCCCCAAAGCCACTCCATGAGATAAGTACTGGCATCCTCATTATACAGAGAAGGAAACTGAGACTCAAAAAAGTTAAGCAGGGCCCCTGGGCGGCTTAATCAGTTAAGGGTCCAACTCAGTTTCGGCTCAGGTCATGATCTCATAGTTCGTGAGTTCCAGCACCCCCCCCCCCGCCCTACCCCACCCCCCCACCCCACCCCCACCCCCGCCCTGCGCTGTCAGCACAGAGCCTGCTTGGGATTCTCTGTCTCCCTCACTCTCTGCCCCTCCCCTGCTTGCTCTCAAAATAAATAAATAAACTTTAAAAAAAAAGTTAAGCAACTTGGCCAAAGTAACCCAGCTACTAAGTGGTGGAGTCCATAGATGAAATCAAAGTCCATCACACTCCAAATCTGTTTTTTTAATGACTACTTTCTGCTGCATTTATCCCACCTTATTTCCCCTAAAGTTGCTGAAACAATTTTCTGGCCCTGCATGCTTTTCCAGAACCTCACCACTTCTCCATCAAGAGGTGGAATCTATGTCATCTCTCCTTGAACCGGGGCAGCACCCTTTGGTTGCCTCTGCTGAGTCTGGCACAAGTTAAGCTATGTGATTTTCAAGTCTAGGTCATAAAAGGAAATGAAGCCAGGGCACCGGGCGGTTCAGTCGGTTAAGCCTCCGACTTCAGTTGAGGTTGTGATCTTATGGTTCATGGGTTTGAGCCCCATGTTGGGTTCTGTGCTGACAGCTCAGAGCCTGGAGCCTGCTTCAGATTCTGTGTCTCCCTCTCTCTCTGTCCCTCCCAACTCATACTCTATCTCTCTCTCTTTCTCAAAAATAAATAAAAAACATTAAAAAAAAAAAAAGGAAATGAAATGAAGTTTCCGTCTGGCAATCTCTTTTAGAGCATGCACCTTTGGAGGCCTAAGCTGCCATTCAGAAGTTCAACTACCTGAAGCTGCCATGCTTGAGAGACCATGAGAAGAGATCACATAAAGATAGAAATGCTTGGGGAGCCCCAGCCATCAGCCATCTTTCGAGCACCTCCAGCAGTCACTGCACAGAATGGAAAGGAGTCGTCTTCCCCAAGTCCTGCCCAAATTGCAGATTTGTGAACTAAATCAATGATCATGATGACTGAAGCCACTAAGTTTTGGAGTGTTTTGTCACACACTAATAGAAAACCAGATCACCCACGCAAACCTCCAACACTATTTAATCACTTTCATTTCCCCTGACAAACACATCTCTCATGGCCCTCTTCACGAGAGCAATTGCTTCTGCCTACAAATCACTACCAGCCCAGGATCCCTCAGCCAGAGCACACACATCCTCATTTAAAGAGTTACTTGGCTTTCAAGAGTCATTGTAGGTATTGTCATTTTAGTCATCTTTCCCAAATTTGGAAGTGAGTGGTTAAGGACCCAAACTGCTAGTCAAAATGTCTAGACTTAAAATTTTTTTGTTCACTGCTTCCAACCTGCAGGACTTAATGTCTCCAAAACCCCTGTGCCTACAAAAGGGAATAATAACAAAACCCTATTTTGGTATTATAGCGATTAATTTGTAGCTCCCAGCAAAGTTCCTGCTATTTAATAAGAGTTCAATATACAGGGCGCCTGGGTGGCTCAGTCAGTTAAGTGTCTGACTTCAGCTCAGGTCATGATCTCACGGTTCATGGGTTCAAGCCCCCCGTCAGGCTCCACACTGTGGAGCTTGGGATTCTCCTTCTCCCTCTCTTTCTGTCCCTTCCCCACTCGTGTTTTCTCTCTCTCTCAAAACTAAATAAACTTAAACAAAAAAGTTCAATACATGTTGCTGTAATTAGAGCACTAATTATATTGCATTGCAATTATCTATGTTTTTGTTTATTTCCTCTTCTGAACAAGAACAGTGTGCCCTCAATGCCTGGCACCTAAGATATGCAAAAAACATTTTGGTTAAATATATAAACAAATGAATGAACAAAGAAACAAACAAAGGAAGGTGAACAGGTATGTGTGCTCTAGCCTCCTTTCAACTCCTCAGATCTAGCGTGTAAGAGGGTAAAATGACAGAGATCTCCACTCCTATGGGAAGCAGTTCCAGCCATCACTTCTGAGACTCCCACACACCCAAAGCCGAGGGAGCATCCTCACTTGGCCAGGACAACCTTTTTGCTTCTGACACTCCAAACCAGATGCCAGGACTATAAGGAAAACCAGTGCCAAAATGTGAGATGGCCTCCAAATGCAGATTCTCTTTCCTCGTCTATTTTATAGCCTGCCATCAAGATGCCTGACCTTGCCAAGTAAAACCCAGTTAATCTTTTACAATGTCAGTCTCCTTTACGGACTCCACGATATGGCAACACCATATGGTGGCGATGCTGTAAAAGGGACTCTGCTCTTTCCTGAAAGCAGGTTTATGCTGCACTTAGCAAATAATGCGCCTCTTGCCTCATGCGTGATATTTCCCCACTGATTTCTGCTCAATCTAAAGAAATTGAGAGAAATTATTAAACAGCAGCATAACTTTCATTAATAAGGTGAGAAACCTACACTTAATTTTCATTTTCACCGTAGAATTTACATATATGTATATACATAAAATTCTCATTATAACAGCTAACAAGCTACGGATATGTTGGCTGAGCTCCAATAACTGCCGTTGCAAGTCTATGCCTTCCCCAAGTACCAATGTCATTCTAGTACGCCTTAATTTCAAGATCCAGAAAACCCCAATGCACCAGTGGGGCACCTCCAGCCTCGGCATAAAAGTAAAAGTTTAAATATTTATTAAATGAGTAAAATTCCGGGTGTTGGCTGTCTATAGTCATAAATTGCTTTAAAAGCAAATATGGACTTTGTCTTACTGTTGTTATTATTGTAGATTCTATGCTTTTTGTAAGTTAAATCATTTCTGCATTCTTCTCTGAAAGGAGTTGTCTGAAGGCTGCAGAATGCTGAGAGTTAGAAAGATTTCTGAGGCATGGCATCACATTCTCTGATTGGGCAGCTGCTCTCGAACGATGTGGGCCTTTTGCTGTTGACTCACCAGAGGGCAGCAGCTTTGCAGCTTGATGTCAGCACACAAGAATGTCAGACACTTCTCTTTGCCAGCCACCCCCCACCCAGCCCCCAGGAGTAGCCCAGAATTAAGCAAAGCTGTTTGGGTTAGCTTCTGACTAGCCTCCTGGTTGGGTTTCTCGCTGCCCTGGTTACTATGCTCCAGCAAAGAAAATCCCCACCAGATCTCTGCAGGGGAACAAGAAACGTTTCCAGCTATGTGTCTCTGGGGATACCAATATAATTGCCCAATGAAGGTTTGGATATTTGGGGGAATGGGTATATTTGGGGGCCTGGGTATGGTTTTCTGGGTGCCCCTTTCCAACACACACACACACAGACACACACACACATACTTATCTTCCCTAGAAAGAAAACAATACAGAAAGAACCTTGCAAACAAGCACTAGCAAAATTTCTGGATTCTAAATGGATTATGCATTGCTTGTACTCCTGGTATTTGATCTGTTTCAATCTCCCCCACATTTCTGACTTTCCCAACTGAAGCCTCAGATCTAGTTCTAGCCTAGCTGGGATATCCCCGAGGTCCTTTCTACCCTACCAGTCTGTGTTCGCATGAAATTAGACAACAAAGAGCTTTCGGAAAGGATCAGTTTCTTGATGATGCCCATGGGACCCAGCAGAGTTGTCTGCCCCACAGTAACTAGTCCCAGCTCCTGAGTACCTAGTTTTATATGTGACCTAGTTTTACATCTCCTGTCCCACCATCTCCCCATTTAACAGAGAAAAGAGTCTTGGTTCTAAGTTAATTAACATGTTCATATTTGCTGTTTTTAGATGGTTCTTGTGGTTTTAGGCAACTGAAAGCAGTAAGCAGACAGTATATTGCATACCCACTTAAAGTAATTGTGGCCAAGGTCAATTAAACCAGTATAGTTAAGCCAAGGTGAAATTGATGGGTCACAGCAACTAAGTCTGTCCTAATTCAACTTGAAAAAGCGTGGGGATCCCAGAGCTTAAGGCTGTTTGATTCCGGGGATCCCAGGGCTTAAGGCTGTTTGATTCCCTTGATGCACTGATATTTGAGGCAAAATCATTCTCTGTGATCTCACCCTCATTCCACTTCTTTAACCTGAAGGATGGCACCAGCCTCAACTCCCCATTCCACTTAAATGTCCTCCAGGATTCTCCAGTTTGCTTATTGCAGTGAACTAAATTGTGGCCCCTAAAAAGACATGTCCATGCCTAATGCCTGGAACCTGGGAATATGACCTTATTTGGAAAAAGTTAAGGATCTGGAGATGAGATCATTCTGGATGATACGACTGGGCCCTGAATCCAATGGGAAATGTCCTTATAACCAGAGGAGAGACATGGAGGGAGCCTGGGGAAGAGGACAAAGCCATATAAAGATGGAGGGAGAAGTGGAGTGATACAGTCACAAGCTAAGAAACTCCTGAAGCCACCAAAAGCCAGAAGAGGTGAGGAATGGGTCCTCCTCTAGAGCCTCTGTGGGGAGCACAGCTCTTGCCAATGTTTTGATTTTGGATTTCCTACCTCCAGAATTGTGAAGACCTTTCTGTTGGGTACTTAGTTATAGCAGCCATAGAAAACAAATACAGTTATAAACTCAAATACCTTACAGGAATCATACAAGCAATGAAATGAGCAAGCAGTCCAGATAGGGAAATCGTGGGTTTAGCATCTCATATAATTTTTCATTAACTAAAATTGATCATCTCAAGGCAGGGAAACAACAGGAAGTACAAGTGGTCTTTAGCAAAAGTGAGAACAAATATCCTAGCCAAAAGTAGTATCTATAACCCAGACCCACCTAATTGTTACCATACGAAAACATAAGCCCAGCATGGCCACATCTTCCCATTTTTATTGGATTTTTATTTTAAATCTTTTGTATTTTTTTTTTTTTTGAGAGAGAGAGTGATCCAGAGCATGAGCAGGGAAAGGGAAGAGGAAGAGGGAGAGAGAGAGATTTTTTTTTTAAGTTCATTTATTTATTTTGAGAGAGAGAGAGAGAGAGAGAGAGCATGAGCAGAGGAGGGGCAGAGAGAGAGGGAGAGAGAGTCCCAAGCAGGCTCTGAGCTATTAGCGCAGAGTCCGATATAGGCCTCAATCTCACAAACTGTGAGATTTTTATGACCTGAGCTGAGACCAAGAGTTGGGTATTCAACTGATTGAGCTACTCAAGCACCCATAAATCTCCTACATTTTAAGTGTTGGTTCACAAACCAAATAGGCAAACTGCACTCTGCAGGCCCAACCAAGTATGTTTGAGGACTGAAGTATGACCACAAGTGGCCAGTTGCAGGGAGCACTTTGACTCTTATAATAGTATTTAAAGTATGTGCTACCAATAGTTCATGATAAAACTAAGACCAGGGCCTTGTTTTTCTCCTCCTCCACCTGGTCTGCCAACCCACACCACTTACATTCAAAATCTTTCCCATCGTTGGTGTAGGCAGAGAGAAATATTCTGTTGAACCCTAAGATAGTATATCTCCTTCCTCCTTTTAGGCCTTCTAGGCCTTGTGTCTTAGTTTCTATATGGTAACTTAATTTGGACTCTGACCACTTAGAATCTAGAAGTCGTGTGCGTGCGTGTGTGTGTGTGTGTGTGTGTGTGTTTGCATGTGTGTCTTGAAGAGGATTACAGATAGGTACCCTGCATTATGAGTGATTACTTTAGAAGGAAAAATAAAATAAAATTATTCACTAGGGACAAGTAAAATTCAAAGGCCATTTTTCTCTGCTTATTTTATCCCATAATATTAAAATATATTTTTACTAAAAGGATTGGTATTTAGGTCAGATAAAACTGAAGATATAAAACTCAGACATAACTTGATAGTGACACAGCCTCTGTATTTACTTTATTAAATGTTGCTATTTCTTTGATCATTTATCAAATCTCTAGAGCTACCCATTTCCCAATTCAGACAGTAGGTGTCCTACAGAGCACTATAAAGTAAGCCATGGTTCAACTAGATTGAATTTTTCAGTCTGTCCATAAAGGTGATTAGGAAGATAGTTATGAGCTTTGAAAGTACCACAAAAATGAATGCAAGACAAAGATTGATATTGTAGGGGCACTTGGGTGACTTAGTAGGTCAAGCATCAACTCTTGATTTCAACTCAGGTAGTGATCTCACTGTCGGGAGATCGTGGGTTCGTGCCCCGTTGGGCTCTGTGCTAAGTGAAGCCTGCTTGAGAGTCTCTCCCTCTGCCCCTCCCCCATTCATGTTTTCTCTCTCTCAAAATAAATAAATAAACTTAAGAAAATATTTATATTATAACTCTTGGTTGAGTCTGTAATTAGGAAAGAAAGTTGTATATAATCAATATTCATAATTGATCCCTATGTTCTTATGGAAATATTCTAAAAATAAATAGGACAGACTTTTGAAGGGTCCCTCTAAAAAATTTAAAAGATTTTCAGAAATAGAAAGAGAAATGAGTTTCCCTACTGGTGGAGAAGTTTCCTTTGTCAAATTAAAGTGAAGGATGCAAAGAATTCTAACAACTCAATAAGAAGACAACCCAATTTTAAAATGGGAAAAAGATTTAAATAGGCATTTCACCAAAGAAGATGTATAAACGGTTTATAAGCACCTGAAAATGTGTTGAACATCACGAGTCATTAGTGAAAGGCACATCAAACCCATAATAAGGTACCACCTCGACCCACTAGGATCAAATCTGTCACCAAGACAATGAAAAGTGTTGGTAAGGATAAGGAGAGGCAGGAACCCTCCTTAATTCCTTGTTGATAAGGATATACAGAGATGTAGCTACTTTGGGAAACAGTTTGACAGTTTCATGTAGAGTTAAATATAAATTTCCATACAACATAGCAATTCTCGTCCTAGATGTCTCCTAAGGAGAAATGAAAAAAATGCTTCTACATGAAGACTTGAACATGATGCTCCTAACAGCATTATTAATAATAGTCAAAAAGTGGAAACAGCTGAAATGTCCATTAACTGGTGAATGTACACACAAAATGTTGTATGTCCATGCAATAGCATGTTATTCAACCATAAAAAAGAATGAAATGCTGATATATATATATGAATATATATATATGAAACATTATACTAAGTAAAAAAAACAGACACAAAACACCACGTATTATATGATTTTATTTATATGAATTGTCCAAAAAAGGTAGTCATAAAAATAGACAGTTGACTAGTGGTTGCCTGTGCCTGGGGTGAGGACGGGAATAACGGGAATGGGGTATCTTATTGGGATGATGAAAATGTTCTAAAAATATTGTAGTTATGGTCACACAGCTCAGTAAGTTTATTAGAAGTTTATTAGAAGTCACCGGATTGTGCACTTAAAATGGGTGAATTTATGGTATGTGAGTTAAATTTCAATAAATCTGTTTTAAAAAGTTAGAGAATCATTAAAAGACTAAAACCTGACATCTAAAAATTTTCTCTTTTATCCTACAACGAATCTGTCAACAAATTTGTCAATAATTCCTACCAAACACCTCTTATTTTTTTTATCATTTTTGTATTAGTTTATTTATTCATTTTGAGAGAGAGAGAGAAAGTGCAAGCCAGGGAGGGGCAGAGAGAGAGGGAGAGGGAGAATCCCAAGCAAGCTCCACACTGTCAGGACAGAGCCCAATGTGGGGCTCAAACCCACCAGTCATGAGATCAGGACCTGAGGCGAAATCAGAAATCAGACGCTTAACTGACTGAGCCACCCAGAGCCCCATTTTTATCATTTTACGTATTTCTTTTTTTAAGTTTATTTATTTATTTTGAAAGAGAGAGAGCGTGCGTGTGAGCAGGGGAAGGGCGGGGGGTGGGGTGGGGGGAGAGAGAATGAGAGAGAGAGAGAGAGAGAGAGAGAGAATCCCAAGTAGGCTCCACACTGTCAGCACAGAGCCCAACTCAGGGCTTGAGCCCATGAACATAATCATGACCTGAGCTGAAATCAAGAGTCTGACACTTAACCAACTGAGCCACCCAGGCACCCCTCATTCTACATAGTTCAAAATATAACATGTACAAAATAGAACACAAAGAAAAAATTTTCTTCCACTATTTTCCCTCAGCCCCCAAATGCCCTTTCTTGGAAGCAATCATTGTTATTCGTTTCTTGTGTGTCTTTCTAGAAATATTTTATGCATCTCTAGAAATATATATGTATGTGTATTCTACCCCCAACACAGACACATACACACACACACACATACACACACACACACACACACACACACACACACACACACACACACTCTTTCCCACAGCTTGCAGCATATTATACATAGTGTTCTACACATTTCTTTTTTTTACTTAATAATCAATAATCTAAATTTCAGAATCTAAACATATGAATCTAAATATTACTCAAATCTTTTCCGTCTTTACTGTCCCACTTTGCTTGGACCCACTGTATTTTACTTATTTTGAGATGCCATCAGTTATAAAACACACTGGTATTTGGGGACCATTAAGAGAGAAAAAAATGCTGCCAATTAAATTATGACATAAAATTGATTGTAAGATACATCTCAGTTTCGGGGAAAAAAACCTACAATGTTAACAAGTGCATATATATACACAAACATGTAAATAATAAAATATCATATTACAACATTGTTTAGCATCAGACATTGACCCTGGCCCCTTCTCAATTCATACTCTCCTGCCAGAATAATTTTTCTAAGCTCTAAGTTTAATCTTTTCATTTATTTCTCTGCTAAAAATCATTTATGGCTTCCCATTGCTACAGGATGAAGTCCAAATAACTCAGTGTTACAAATGTCAGTGTTACAAGACCCTTCCCTTTCCTGGCTTCATTTCTTTGCACGCTCTAGACAGGCCCAACTATTGACTCTTCCTCAAAAATGTAGCATTCTTTCAAAATTTTGTGCTCTTGTACATGTTGTCCTCTCTCGCCTGGAATACACTTGACCCTAACTGGGAGGACCTAGCTAAATACCATTTGTCCTCCAAGACTCATCTCCGGGAAAATCGCCATGAACTTCCCCAGTTCAATTAAATGTCCTTTTTGTACTGCCACCCTCGCTGTGCTTAATTCCATCCAGAGCACTCCCTGCCCAGTATCAGGATTTTTTCTCCCTTGTCTGTCTTCACCACTCTTATTTTTCTCGCATCACCAGGGATTGCCATAGTGCCTAGTCCATGGTGAGCATTCAATAAATATTTATTGAATGAATGTGTACTTTAGCCCCTGGAAGTAATCAACACATCTGCAATAAGGGAGGTGTGGTCAGCTTATTATAGGGGAAAGTGCACACTGTATCTGAAGTCAGAGGATGCCGGTTACAGGCTCTGAACACTTCCTTTTTTTAATGTGCATTTATTTTTTTTAATGTTTTAGTTATTTATTTTGAGAGAGACAGCATGCAAGCAGGGAAGGAGCAGAAGAGAAGGAGAGAGAGAGAGAGAGAGAGAGAGGGAATCCCAAGCAGGCTCCACATTGCCAGTGCGGAGCCCGACATGGGGCTCAATCCCACAAACTGTGAGAATCTGAGCTGAAGTCAAGAGTCAGATGCTTAACCAACTGCAGGCTCTGACACTTCTTTTTTTTTTTTTTTTTTTTAATGTTTATTTATTTTTGAGAGAGAGAGAGACAGCGTAAGCAGGAGAGGGACAGAGAGAGAGGGAGACACAGAATCCGAAGCAGGCTCCAGGCTCTGGGCTGTCAGCACAGAGCCTGACACGGGGCTCAAACTCGTGAACTGTGAGATCATGATCTGAGCCGAAGTCGGACACTTAACCAACTGAGCCACTCAGGCACGCCTCTGACACTACTAACTCTCTGATCTTGGTTTGATGAGACTTGGTCTCATCATCTAAAAATATGAACAGTAACTACCAGCCTAGAAGGGAAGTGACTGGCATGGAGTGGGTGCTCTAAAGACAGCAGCTTTTATTAGAGTGACGGGAACATCCTATGCCGCTGAACAGATTTTGTTTACCCTGAAAGCAGACACACCACGGACATGTGTTGTACTACCAAACGGACTTTGTTTTCCCGTTTTTATTTTGTATCAGTTGAAAAAGAAAGTAATGCCTTTTGACAGACTTGAAAAGAGGACATATAACCATGTTTCAGAAATCAAGATGACAAAAAGACACACAGCCAATTCTTGCTCCCAACTTTACCCCAGCTCCAGTAGGTAATCACCTGTAACCGTTTTTTGTTTGTTTTTATTGTGAGAGAGACCGCATGAGCAGGAGGAGATAGGCAGAGAGAGAGGGGGGGATCTTTAAAAAAAAAAAAAAAGTTTATTTATTTATTTTGAGAGAGAGAGAGAGCGCAGGGGAGGGGCACAGAGGGAATCCCAAACAGGCTCTGCACTGTGCAGAGCCAGATGTGGGGCTTGATTTCATGAACAGTGAGATTACGACCCGAGCTAAAATCAAGAGTCGGAGGCTTAACCAAGCCACCCAGGTGCCTCAAGAGAGAAAGAGAGAGAGAGAGAGAGAGAGAGAGAGATCTAGAGAGAGAATCTTAAGCAGGCTCCAAGCTCATCCCGGAGCCTGATTCGGGACTTGATCCCACAATCCTGGGATCATGACCTGAGCTGAAATCTCAGCCGACTGAGCCACCCAGGCATTCCCACCTTTAACAGTTTTTTTTAAATCCTTCTCATGTTTATTCATAAGACAAATACAAGCACATATAAATAAATACGTATTATTCCCCCCTTTTCCTTACACAACGTGTGCCATGTTATATATATATATACGCTATTCTATATGTTGCTCTTTCCGCTTAATATCTAAAGGAATTCTGTGACCTTCTAAGTTTGCCCTGCAAAATTCCAATCAAGTAGACAGGTCATGGAAAGGGCTATCTTATTTATCGCTTTTGCATCCTGGCTCTAAACTATAAGCAAAAGTTAAAGGCTTGACTCACAGCTTCAACCACAAAGTAACTATATGACTAAAACAAGGAGCCGTTTGCCTGCCTGTCGCGCCAAGCCACAGGCAAAGAAACCCCAGCCCGGATGAAAAGGTACAAAGAACGCTGCAAACAGCACTGGCAGGCAGGCTAGTCGGTCTTTAGTCCCTACTATTGCCTACCTGGTTTTCATCACGTAAATGATAAAAGCCTTCACCTTTAAAGGAAATGATTATTTTCAGAATTGTAAATAGCTTCCATTTGGGGGCTGTGACTCAGAACGAGATCTGCATTTTTTTTTTTTCCGAGAGCTGGTAGCCTCTAGCCTACCAGCCTAGCTGGTAGACCAAGGGGATGTTTCGGGCTCTACAAATACCTCTATTCTTTCAGTTCTGTTGGTCACATAAATGATAAAGGTACACGTACAAGAATATTAAAACATTTGGCAAAATGAGGCTATTAGAATAATAGACCTTTCTTTCCCTGGCAAGTTTAGTTATGGCTCAGATTGCCCACGTCCCCTCTGCCTTCTGATTTCTTTCTCAGGCATCCATCACCTGAGTTGGTGACCCAAAGTCCCAAACTCTCCTCCAAATGGCCCCAGTTTAATCACTATGCCCCCCACTCCAAGTCTCTGACTGCCCACTGCCCTTCCAGAAGTGCTCCACATGAGCAAACAGACTAGTTAGAAGTCAGCACACACAACAGATTCTCTGTCTCATACACAGCAAACCACGTCATTCTGACCCCATTTGTCATGTATACACACTGCAGGGAATTTAGCAGGAAGATTAAAGATGAGCTTGGAAGAGGATAGAAACTTCCTGACGTCTCAAAGGGATTGTGTCTGACCCATAAGCCCAGCAAGTGGGAACCCAGGTCACCTGTCTACACAGTTCAGACCGCAAACACTGCAAATCCAGCAGGCAAAGAAAAATAAGTCAGCAGCAAAGGCATCGAATCCAACACAGTGACACGGAAGGATGGAGGGTTATTAGGGCAATAAGGTGAAGCCTCTTAGCAGCTGATTTCTCCAGAAACCGTAAGATATTGGCACAATATACTTACTATTAGTGTTTGAGCCAGAGCAGTAGGAAAGTCTGAGGAATGAGCTGGGAATGGCCAGGTGGAGAAGGGCAGAGGGAACAAAACACACAAAAGCACTAAGGCTCTAAGTCTGGAAATAACAAGGCATTTGAATACCTCTAGACAGTTCCATGTGAATGCAGACAGAATACCCGGAAGCCAAGGCCAGCATCATGGTGAGAGACGAAATGAGGCTAGAGAAACGGCCAGCTGGTGAAGGATTCTGTGAGGCCATGCTCAGGATCTTGGATTTTAACTTGAAGGCACTACTGGGAGCCACTATAGGATTTTAATCAGAGAATAACAAGATCAGATTTAAGTTGTGGGAAGGTCAATCATAGCATATAGATCATGGATTTGAGTGCTGTGTCCACAGCACCTACTATTCGACTGTCCAAGCTAAGCTGTAACCTCAATGAAAGCAGGGAGTATATCTGCTGTCTCGTTACATCTCTGGTCCCTGATACAATGCCTAGCACACTGCTGGTCATGAATGAATGAATGGACGGTGGGATCCAGTCTCATTCGTCTCTGTGTCCCTAATGCTTATGTAGTGATTAGCACCATGGAGGTATTTGATAAAGATCTGTTGAATAAATAAATAAATACTAACTTCTGCCTCATTCTCTCCCAACGCTCCCCTAAAACAAAAAAAAAATTGTATAATTTACCTAAATTCCCTATATTGTTTGCTTCTTGTATGCTGTTCCCTCTGGAATTCCCTATGCCTCTTTCCTTTCTATCCTCTGAGTTGCACTTATGCCTCAATACTCGGCTCACATTTTACCCACTTGGGGGTCAGCCCCTAACCACTATGCTGACCCACACAGGATTCCTTCTGACCTACTTACTCCTTGGTTCTGGTTATATACTTTCTCATTTGTATAGTTTTTGTTGCATTCATCACATTTGTAGTATAATTTACTTATGTGTGGCTTTAGATTTTGAGTGTCTAGAGGACTGTCTCACTTTGCTTCCTTAACACCCCTCCCAGCTTAGGTCTTGACCACAAGAGACATTCAAGCAATGTCTTTCTGAAATTTAATTGTATATTATTTGAAGCTCTTCATTTTTCATCACTTCTGAAATTGATTCGCTTCAGGGTTTACCGTCCAGTGTGTTAAGCAACTCTTCCTTTTCATATCCTAAAGTCACCTCAGGCTACCTTCAGCAAGGGCTTTGGGAGTTGGTGAATAATTCCGTGTCCACAGAACCTATCACCCTTGTGATTTCCTCTCTGTCCTCTCTCCTTTCATGTCTGAAGATTGAAGAGTCCAAAGTCAGATGAGGTAGCCCCTTAATTATCGTTTTTTAAAAAACATTTGCCTTTCGGACACCATCTTTATCCAAACTATCCTGTAGGAAACTTACAGAAGCCAAAACCACAGTATTCTAGGAGTAAACACATCGCACAAATGAAAGGTAATGCATTTTGTCTCATTTACCACATTTTTCCCCAGTGCATGATCATGATTGTAGGTTTTTGAAGGAAAAGCTATAGATCAAATCAGAGTCGTAGCAATAATCTCTGTCTCCTTTTCGTAAACAAGAGCTCAACTCCCAGTGCAGCCCCCCCTCACCCCCACCACGTCTCTTTCCCTGATTACCATTATGGCCACCAACCACTATATACAAGGATTTCTTCCAACCCTGGTTACCAAGCATTGTGTTCAGCAAGATGGAGTGTGCAACTTACTCCTTCCAACTAGAATAGATGAAAAAGGGTGCCTGGGTGACTCAGTAGGTTAAACATCTGACTCTAGATTTCATCTCAGGTCACGATCTCATGGTTTGTGGGTTTGGGCCCCGCATCAGGTCCCACACTGAGAGCACGGAACCTGCTTGGGATTCTCTCTCCTCCCCCCTCTCTCTCTGCCCCTCCCCAATTGCTCTGTCTTTCAAAATAAATAAATAAACTTAATTTTAAAAAAATTAGAATAGATGAAAAAAAACTAGAAACAACTGTCAGTTTTCTCTAAAATTAATCTTTTTCCATTTTGCCATTTCCATTTCTAATTCCTGCTCTCAAGGTTTAATAATCATTATTATTGTATTATTTAATAATCATAATACTTGTAGAATGCCAGATTTATGTCGGGCACTATTCTAAGTGATTGGTATTATATACATATAGTTATTTAATCCTCATGAAATCCAGATGAAATTCATACCATTATTATCTCTATTTTACAAATGAAGAAACCAGGGCACAGAGAAATTGGGTAATTTGTCGATAACACATATTCCAAATCTAATATGTGGCAGAGTGGAGTTTTTCACCTATGCACTCTGACTCTTGGCCTAGAGCTGGGGTTTGGTGGAGAGAAAGGGGTAGGGAAAGCAGACAGTTTTATCTGAGCCTTTGCGCTATTAGCAGTGACTTTGGGTGAATATGCAAACTTGCTGAGCCTCAGTTTTGATGCCTGTAATGTGAAGACAGAAATAGACATTTCAGGGGCACCTGGGTGGCTCAGTCAGTTAAGCGTCTGACTTCAGCTCAGGTCACGATCTCACACTCTGTGAGTTCAAGCCCCACGTCAGGCCCTGTGCTGACAGCTCAGAGCCTGGAGCCTGCTTTGGATTCTGTGTCTCCCTCTCTCTCTGCCCTCTGCTCATGCTCTGTCTCTCTCACTCTCAAAAATGAATAAATGTTAAAAAAAAAAAAAGAAATAGACATTTCAACAGTTTGTTGAGAGTAGTAAATATAAACATGCATGTAAAATACCCGGTTGACTGAAAGTACTTCACAAATGTCACGTCTCTTTCTCCTTCACCCAATTAGTTCTCTATTTTTACATTGTCACAAGCATTTGAGAGCCACCGCCAGAAACCACATGGTTTACAACCCAGTCCTGTCCTATACCAGCTGTGTGAACTAAAGCCCCCATCTCCTCTACTGTAAACTGGCAATCGTAAAACCCATTGTAAGATTAAGTGAGATCGTGTTTGAAAGGCTATTAGCACAATGCCTGGCATATGGTAAATGCTCAATAAATGACAGAAGCTATAATGATGGTGATGATAAAGAAGAGGAGGGGATTATGAAGGACTAAGGCAATGATGTTTTCAGCTCCATTCTCCCTTCCCCCCTAAAAAAACCTGCCATCTGCCCTCCAGGGCTATAAGAAAAAGAAAAGCGTGCCACCGTTACTTCCTGGAAGGGGGGAAATTACTTGAAGCCCCAGTGACCACACTCAAACACAGTAGTCTCAACCTTCTAGTGCATAAAATCATCTGCGACATTTATTAAAATTGCAGAAAGCACAAGTTCTGGTCAACAGAAAAATGATGTGGGCCAGAGAACCGGAGATCTACACTTTGAACCAGCTCTCAGGTGATTGCTTTGGTAGCCCTGGGATCACACTAAAATCACTGCCTTGGGATTAAATCAGCACATTTACTGCCTTGAACCAAGATTATTTCTAAGAATCTAAATGGGGCTTTCAGTGAGATTTAAGACTGATTGTTGTTTGAAGGGGATTATTTATTAGGAAATATTCATTACTACTGACCAATTCAAAGTATTGTTCAACTATCAGACAGTTTAATTCTTGAGAATAAAATAAATAAATAGACACTCTTTTGACAAATATATGTGTACTCAAGTACATGTGAGTATTGATCTCAGGACTTTGAAGTATCCATAAAAGAACTGCCAGTCTATGTTCATTATCTCATACAACCTAGTCTTAAATTTTAGCCTGCTAGCCTATAGATGGTTTCACCCAAATTTACCTACTGTTACAGAAAGGATAATGAATTTGTGCATTGTGTAATCCTAAAAGGGCTTTATTGTTTTATTCAAACTTTATTCCTCGTACACTCATCAAGAATGTTTCCATGCGGGGACACCTGGGTGGCTCAGTTGGTTAAGTGTCCAACTGCAGCTCAGGTCATGATCTCATGATTCGTGGCTTCCAGCCCTGCGTCAGGCTCTGCACTGACAGCTTGGAGCCTTCTTTGGATTCTCTGTCTCTCTTTCTCTCTCTGTCCCTCCCCCGAGCATGCATGCGTGCACGCTCTCTCTCTCAAATAAACATTTAAAAAAGTATATAAAAAAAGAATATTTCAATGCACTTCATTAAGTTCACACAATGAACAGCTTCAATATTGGTAAAGAAAATGTATGCATGGATAGTGCCACTTGTTAGATTAAGAAGTTGAGGGGGACAAGTTTCCATTTCCACAGGCCAAAAAAAGTCAACATAATGAATTCATTGTCATCAAATGATTCTGTGCCTGAATCACTAGACTTTGTCTGCCATCAATTAAATTTAGTCTATCTCTGTTGGTTTAGAAAAAAGAACTCTTAAAGATAAAAAAATAAAATTTTCATATTTCACTTATGGCCATGAAATATTATTATTATGGCTTCCACAGTATTATTAAGAAGTTAAATCTAAAGTCCTTCCAGGGACAAATTTAAGCTCACAACCCAGTAAGGCAGATAAATTCATCTTTACTGATCTTAAAAAAATTTGACACATTTGATAACTTTTCATTATTTCTGGCCAAGCCTTAAGTAAACCAAAAAATACAGGAAATCTGAGAGGTGGTTCTTAATATAAACCAAGGAACTTCACTCAGAGATAATGAACGCCTCACCTTTTATAAGGTTTTTCTAGTATTTTTCAAACATTTGTTATGCAAAGAATTAAATCAGGTGCATATCACCAATTCCAGATCTCCTTTTCAACATCACTTTGATCAACTATTTTTAATCCAAACATTTCTTGTAACATTTGGGAGTGAAATGTTTTAATTTAGCCGTTTACAAATGTTTAAAATTAATCATTGGCTCAATTTCATACCAATTTAAAGAAAAAAAATTTAAGAAGCTTAGTTTATGATTTTAAAAATTTTAGGGGCACCTGGGTGGCTCAGTCGGTTAAGCGTCCCACTTTGGCTCGGGTCACGATCTCACGGTTGGTGGGTTTGAGCCCTGCATCTGGCTCTGTGCTGACAGCTCAGAGCCTGGAACCTGCTTATGATTCTGTGTCTCCTTCTCTCTCTGCCCTCCCCACTCATGCTGTCTCTCTCTCTCTCTCTCTCATAAATAAGTAAACTTAAAAAAAATTTTTTTAATTTCATAGCCCATTAACATTTGTTTCAAAAACTAGTTGGGGTCTTATTACATCTGTAATGTCTTAGCCCTACAGTTGAATGTTTTTAATATTATCTTTTAAAATTAGAGGTTAAAAGCATCTATTTCAACTTGCTATTTATCCTATCCCTTTTAAGGGAAAAATTATTTGTCTAAAAAAAAGTTGGAGGGTGTTTTTAAAGACTAATGGACCATCACAAATTAGAATCACGTGATATCTTTGCTCGGTTGACAATGTAAGAAGCAGGTGTCTATCGGGTTTCTCTTTGGTTTGACAAGCAGGTGTGCGGTATGCTGCTGTTGCTGATCCAGTCAGACACCCAAGTTCAGACAATGGCAATCCAAAGTTCCTAGTCATTTTTGTTTATTCTAGCTAAGGAACGCCTGTGAACTCCATCCAGTCTGGGGAGTCTGCTTGCTCAGGGACAATTTTACTGGGTACATTCAGTGGTGTTTCAAAGTTTACAAGGATGAATATATATATATATATATATATATATATATATATATATATATGGTTGACTGATTTTCTTTTTATAGAGCCTGACCTCATCTCTTGAAGCCTCCTGGAAGGCAGTATCAGTGTAATCTATGTCTATTCAAAGTAGATGTTGAGGGGAAAGTAATTCTCCAGTTTAGTGTATTTAAATTAACCTACTACTCTTACTCATGTAAAGACATTCTAAAACCATGTTTTGCACTCAACCACAGTTTGCACTGAACTGAATCCCACGGTAAGCTCTAAAAGAACACATATAAAATATAAAGAATGCTGCTTCTTGGCCTAGGGTCCTTGGGCCCTCTGATCCTATGTGAAAATTCTGTGTGTGTGTAATTGTGCATTTTCCTGAGTAGAAGAACCACAGTTTTCCAGAAATTCTCAATAGGGCACATGATTGCAAAAACTCTCTGACATGGAGAGAATAATAAATGATTGCTTGTCCTTGCTTTACTACCAAGTATAATAAAACATAGCAACATTGGATTCTTACGCCCCTTCATAATCGCATCAATAAAAGGCTGATTCTTAGGCCTTTCTCCTCTCCTCAGGGTTACCCTGAACCTCACTCCAGTAAGAATTTCTCAGGAGGCCAGGCCCTTTTGAGGGCTCTCTGGAGGGTCAGTTCCAGGGACAGAGCACTGGTGGAACACCAGATGACTTTAGATGGCACAGGCATGGCAATTAGATAAATTCAGATGGCTACCAAATGTCTCCCTTGATCTTCTCTTTTAGTTCTTCCTGTGATGGCAAAGAAATAGTCCAGTTGATGTTAGGATTATTTTTACCACCTCTAGAACACTCCCTAGTCTCTCTTTTCAACAGAGAGAGCAAGCCTCAGGCTCAGTCTTCAAAGGCATATATATCTGGCAAGAATTTCATAACATCTCTTTACTCATGGCATTTCTTTTTATAATTACCTTCTCTTTAAGGCAAATAATATTGGTTTTCAATTTACAGCTAGTGAGAAAATTTATTTTTTAAATGAATGTATCTAATTGGAAAAAGGGGAGACAACATCATAAAAATAAATGATAGAAATTTGGAAAACACTAGACCCAACAGCTGCTAATCAAGTCATGCTTTTAATTTTTGAGATTGTCTTTTTGTTTTTTAATGTTTGTATTTTTTTAATGTTTCTATTTTATTTTTGAGAGAGGGAGGGACATAGTGCAAGCAGGCAGGGGCAGAGAGGGAGACACAGAATCCAAAGCAGGCTCCAGGCTCTGAGCTGTCAGCACAGAGCCTGAGACCGGGCTGGAACGCGTGAACCGTGAGATAATGATCTGAGCTGAAGTCGACACTTAACCGACTGAGCCACCCAGGCACCCCAAAACCGACTGTCTTTTGGAAAACTCAAACTAGTTAGGACAAATGTTATAGCCAACCATAGAAATTTCTATTAACCATCTCTGAAAAATAAGTGCAAATGGTGAGGGATGTCTTTAATATTAATCAGTTAGGACGTTTTCCAATGCTTGTAATAGAAAACACAACTAAGGTGCACCTGTGTGGCTCAGCTGGTTAGGTGTCTGACTTCAGTTCAGGTCATGATCTCGTGGTCCATGAGGTCAAGCCCTGCATCCGGCTCAGCGCTGACCGTCAGAGCCTGGAGCCTGGTTTGGATTCTGTGTCTCCTTCTCGTTCTGCCCTTCCCCCACTCATGCTCTGTCTCTCTCTGTCTCTCAAAAATAAATAAACATTTAAAGAGAAAGAAAGAAAGAAAGAAAGAAAGAAAGAAAGAAAGAAAGAAAGAAAGAAAGAAAGAGAGGAAGGAAGGAAGGAAGGAAGGAAGGAAGGAAGGAAGGAAGGAAGGAAACACAACTAAAAGTTACCTTAACCAGTAAGGACTGTCTCCTAATAGTTTCAGAGCAGATTCAGTGAGTGACTCAGAGACATCATCAAAACCCAGGTTCTCCGCCATTCTTAGCATGTAGTTTTGTCTTCAGATTTATTCCCTCATGATCTCAAGACAGCTTCCAAGACACCAACTCCTCATCTAACAATGACCAGATTCAGGAAAGTGTGAACCACTGTCTTCTGGCCCTTTCAAGAGCAAAGGAAACTTACTCAAAAGTTTCCCAAGTTTTCCTTCACATTTCATTAGCAAGGTTGTACCTCATGCCTATATCTAAATAACATCACCAAAAAAAAAGAAACTACCAGTTGGGCCTTAGTCCAATCCCCATTTGCCCACCAGAGGGACTACTGAAGATACCAGGTCTAATAACAGAACAATACTGGGGTTCTCTTGCCAAGGAAGTATGAAGGGAATGGCTGTTGGGTAGGCAATCTACATTGTTTGCCATGAGCTTGCATTATTAATACAAGATTTTAACAAGTCTGAGGGGTGCAAAAAGGTTAAAAATAGAAGGTTAAAAGTAGAAGATGGTAGTTTTTTTTCAGGGTCCATATAGAGTAAACTCTCAAAAAAATAATAATCTTAGGGGGGTTAAAAAACATTGATTAACCAATAATCCTTTTCCCCTATCCCAACCCCTCAGATATTGTGAGCAGGAAAAAGATACGCAAGGGCAATCCCACCTCAGTAAAAAAGTGGTTATTGTTGTTCTTGTTAAGAATTTGATCTATTTTTTAAGGCTGCACAATAGTTATCATGGGGAAAAGATAAGATCATTATTGGACTTTGTTAGACCCTTTCATTTTTAAAAGAAATTCACTTACATGTGGAATCTGTCAACGGGCATCTTTATGTCACCCATGCATAGAACGTATAAATATTTAATCTGCCCTGACAGGTAATTTTAGTGATAGTAAATGAAGTAGGATATAAACCTCCAATTCACCGCTCTCAGGTTATTTGTGTTATAAATGCTTTCTAAGCATAATTCTTGGCTTTATTTCCCACCCTAGAATGAATGGAATTAAAGAAATGGCTGAATTAGGATCTGGACGGAGCCATGAGAAGACAGGAAAGGCCATTTGACAAATATTGAGATATTGCTTGAGCATGTAAGGGATATCAGGTTCTTTGCATTTATTCTGACTCAATAATAACTCTTCAAGACAGACAATTTTGTCCAATTTTAAAGATGTAAAATTGAGGACCAAAGAAAGGGAGTCATTTGCTAGAGTTTACAGAGCTAGTAAAGAGTGGAACAAAGATTTGAATGCAAGGTCTTTCTGAATTCAAATCCCATATTATTTCCATTGAACTATCCTGCATTTGTACAGCCCAATACCAAAGGACAAATTCAAGAGGTTATAAAGTGGGTTCAAAACAACAAGTTAAAAGATGTAGAGAAATAGAAAACCAAAAGTCAAGAACAAATCTAGACAACAAATAGACATTTAACACCTACTGTATGCCAACTGGACTAGAAAAGAGACTGGAAAACCTCTCTAGACATGGTGGGGGAAGGGAGGGAGTCAAGAATCAATAATGACTCTAAGATACTCTGAGATCTAAAGGGAGGGGCTTTTTATATGTTCCTTGGTGTGGGGCCAGAACAGGGAGTAGGTGTGGCTGGGACTTAGGGATAAACAGGCACACCTGGGGAATAAGGAATGTACTTTGCAGGGTGGGGTTGGGGGAAACCTACTTTATGGTAAGGTTGCCTTTTCACCGCTAGGTAAAATTTCCCTTACTTTACACTTCTATGGATCTGGGGGCAAAGTCTAGCTACCTAACTCTAAATTAACTGACAGACTTTTTCTCCTTGATCACAGACGGCCCCAATATTTCCATGGTTTATACATTGGTAGAAGTTATTTTTATCATAAATTTTAGTAATTACCGTTCATCAGGAATTATTAAAGCTATGATAGTATTACCATATTTGAGATCCCTCCGGGAAAATGATTTTAGCATTTCTTTTGCTCACATAACAAAAAGTGGGGCATTGTTGCCTGAGTTGTCATTTGAGTGTCAGTATTATCCAGATATCTGTCACTTAGATTAAATATCATTATCACAGTTGTCGGTCAAAATAATACCACATAGTTTCAGCCATATGACTCATTTGTAGAAAAGAATGCAATTTCTTTTAGTGTATCAATTTTAACCTGCCAATCTTCATAATGGCCTGCATATTTTTCATTAGCCTCTTTCATACTTATCAGTGCTACCAAGAAGACTTGGCAGATATCTGTATTTATCCAAACCTAAGGAAAAACAATGCTGGTGCTAGGACATATTTTCAACTTGGGCTTACCAAAAGCCGATCTAGTTTCAACCCAAAGCGGGATATACCCCGTGCCCTGAAAAGCAAGTTGGGAAAATCCCAGGGGGCCAGACCATGCAACAAAATTTCCCAGCAGCAAACCAATGCCACACTCCTACTCACCCCCTTTCACTCTCTGGAAGTGCAGAAAATGTAGACTACTCCACATGCTCTTGGTCAAAGGTCAGAAGGTACTTTGAACAGTCTAATCCTGCCGATCTGTGGGAAGTGTACATAAATTCATCTTACTAAATATAATTTAGTAAGCATCTCATTTCTCGAAAACCATTAAACTCATTTTTCTAAATGAATTGTTCAGTATTTAAACATACTTTGGAATTAGCATGCAAAAGTTACTGGTGGTAGATTGTATTGCTTCTTTTACAAAGATAATATGAAGACTGTCTGCCTGATCAAAAGCTCTGAGCCTGGAGTCAGAAAGTCTTGGGTTCAAGTCCTGGCTCAACCATTTGGTCAAGTTACAAAACCTCCCTTGATCTTTGCATCTAACACATAAAGATAATAAATTTTATTTCAACAAGTTGTTGGTTTGACCCCAGTGAGATGGTACAAATAAGTGGTTATAATAGTGGATGGCCCTTAAGGACTATAAAGAAATGGTAACAAATTTAAAAAGCAGTAGACTCAGTCAAGAGTCAGAAAGGAAATGCAGGGGCACCTGGGTGGCTTGGGTCGGTAAGCATCCAACTCTTGGCTGCGGCTCAGGTCATGATCTCATGGTTCATGGGTTTGAGCCCCATGTCTGGCTCTGTACTGGCAGTGCAAAGCCTGCTTGGGATTCTCTCTCCCCCTTCTCTCTCTCTGCCCCTACCCCGTTCATGCCCTCTCTCTCTCTCTTTCTCTCAAAATAAGTAAACTTAGAAAAAAAATTTTTTTAAAGAAAGGAAATACATTTAAGATATAGAGTGATTATTTGACTATTGAGAGAAAATTGAAGGTTTGGGTATTTTAAAAATTCCATGTAAAATATAGAGCAACCACTCTCCAAATACCAAATGATCGCCACATCTTAATCTGCAGCTTTGACCTCTACTCCAAGCTTTAGACTCTGATATCCAACTTCCCACAGGTCCTTCAAGACTACCGTTATTTCCTAACTTAGCAGAGGGTACCCATAATTCACTCAGTCACATAATTCAGAAACCTGGCTGTTATCCTAAAATCCTCCCTCTCATGTTCCACCCCAAACATCTAGATCAAGGTCAATAGAGCTGTGGTTCTTGAACCTGGCAGAGTTTCAGAACTAGGGTGTTTTGTAAAAATACCAAGTCTACCCCAGAGATTCTGGTTCAGAAGACCCAAGGTATGTCGTGGGAATCTGCATTCAAAAATAAATAAACAGGGGCGCCTACGTGGCTCAGTCAATAGAGCATATGGCTCTTGATCTCAAGGTTGTGAGTTCAAGCCCCACATCAGGGGTAGAGTTTACTTGAATGAATGAATGAATGAATGAATGAATGAACAGACAAACAAGGAAACAAGACTTCACAGAGAATCTGATGTTCATGGAGATTTAGGATCCACTGCTATAGTGTACCTACTAACCAGGTCTCATTTCTGTACCTTCCTCACATCCTTACTATAGCTGTTTTACTACAGACCCTCATGTCTCTCCTGAATACTGAAATTACTCTATTAGTGGTCATCTTGCATCCAGTACCCCTGGCCCTTGCCACATTCAATCTATCCTTCTCAGTGCTGCAAGATTTATTTATCTGCACCTAAGCTTTAGAGAAGAACAAACCCTTGCATTACTAATTAACAGGCCTATAATCTTGAGCAAGTAATGCATCTCCCTAAGACTCCATTTTCTCATCAGAAAAATGAGGATGATACTAATACCTATTAAAGGAGATTAGGGGCTCCTGGGCGGCTCAGTCAGTTAAGTGTCCAACTCTTGCTTTCAGCTCAGGTCATGATCTCAGTTTGTGGGTTCGAGCCCTATATCAGGCTCTGCACTGACAGCACGGAGCCTGCTTGGGATTCTCTCCATCCCTCTTTCTCTGCCTCTCCCTGGCTTATTCTCTCTCTCTCTCTCTCCCAAAAAATACATAAACATAATTTAAATTTTTTTTAAATGAAGAAGATTAAATGAATTAAATATGTAAAGTTCTTAGTACAGGGACTGGCATATAGCAAGCTGTTACGATTATTATCATCATCGTTGTTCTGACATAAGTCTAATTATGTAATTTCTGTTTCATGTCCCTCTCCTGCTTACAAGCCTCTTCTTCAGTGAGCAAATCCCACACTTAGAACTTCTGGATTCCAATTCCCTTTCTCCAACCTGGACTTTAAATTATAAGCAGTCAGGAAGCATCCTATGATATTGCACGTCTTTCCAGATTTCCTCCCGTGGCTCACTCCCATGCCTGGATTATGTGGTTCAGCCAAATGGGAAGATCTAGTCTGTGATTTGGATCTTCCCCTGCTCAGGTCTGACTCCTCCAACTACCAGCTAACCAGAGTGAAGTATCCTGACTCCAAATGAAGTTAATGAGCACAATACTCTATATGGTTTGTACAGCACCATATTTACCACAGATCCATGGTATACATAATTATACACTCTTCTCCAAACATGAAGTTCTGAGTGATTCCTGCCTTAGCCAATAGCTAAAGTTTAAGCTCAGGTAGAAGTAAACATGGATGTAAAAAAGGTAGAAGCTCAGGTAAAGGGGACCAGGGGAGACATGTCATTTTCCGGGGGTGGGTGGGTCTTGTGGTCAGATCAGCAAGAGTGCCGTTATTCTTTATTGAAAGTGAAACATCTCGATTTCAGGAAGGTACATTGTGGTTGAAGCTGTACCCCCAGCCTGTGACTGGGGGGTATCGAAAGGGCAAAGGGAAGCAGAGTGAAGCCCTCAGGAAGAGAGATTAGTACAACACACACAAAAGGTAATGACGATGGTAATGATAGCTGACTTTTATGGAGTATCCATTATGGATTTGATGCTATGTTAATTCTTTCACAAACATTTTCTCCAACTGTCACAATAACTGTACAAGAGGTTGAGTGCCAGATGGAAAAACTGAGTCTCAGAGGAGGTGAGAGACTTGTCCAAGATTACACAACTAGTAAAAAAAAAAAAAGCCCACCCCCAACCCCACCCCACCTCCCACAGGAGCCCAGTCATAAAAACACTTGAAGGAGACATTTTAGTTCACTGAGCACAGGCATGTGCCAGGGGCCCTTGTGAATCAATTTGCATGCTGTGCTCAGAATAGCAATTAGTGCCTGTTTCTTTCATCCCTAGGATTCCCCCCGCTTTTCTTTATTTCAAGTTTTTATTTAAACTCTAGTTAGTTAACATATATGGTAAACTTGGTTTCAGGTGTAGAATTTAGTGACTCATCGCTTACATATAACACCCAGTGCTCGTCACAAGTGCCCTCCTTAATGCCCATCACCCATTTAGCCCATCCTTTGCCCATCGCCTTCCATCAACCCTCAGTTTGTTCTCTGTAGTTAAAAGTCTTTTATGGTTTGCTACCCTCTCTTTCTCTTTTTTCTTCTTCTTCCCCTATGTTCATCTGTTTTGTTTTATTTTTTTCCTTAAGCTCAACATATGAGTTTGGTTCAAGCCAGACGGGGCCAAGCCTGGTGGTGGCAGGTGAGGCTGGAGCAGATAATGACTTCACTATTTCAAGTCCCAACTCTAGGTTGGCAATACAGTCTCAGACACTGGCTTACACAACACTATCCTTTTAAATCACACAAGAGGTCACTCATAAATCCACTAGATTCTGCCCATTATATACAAGTAAATAATCTCCCTGAGAATCAATTCTGGATAATTAATCCAGGACATTCAAACATGGCCTTAGTTATAACCTCCCCCCCCCGCCCCCACAAAAGAAAGAAAAAAAGAAAACAAAAGAAAAAAAACCAACAATACAAGGACAAATAAGTAATTTTCGGCATAAATCTACAAAACGGCCATTAAAACCTACATGAAAAAATGTTCATGACAACTTTGAAACAGACTTAGGGTATAAGCTAAAGTTTAAAAAGGAGTCAAATCGTATCTACCATATGGACATAATTACGTTTTTGTTCAAAGCATAGGAAACAAAACAACAACAAAAAGAATGAACCACAGTCAGAAGGGAGGGGTTGATCCTAGGCAGTGGGAGCATTTTCATTTTTCTGCTTGTTGACATTTTATATTTTTAATGAGCATAGGTTCTCAACTAAATTAAATTCTCAATTTAAAAAAAACCACTGTATTTAAAAGTATATATATATATATACACACACACACACACATATGTGTGTGTGTGTGTGTGTGTGTGTGTGTGTGTGTGTGTGTGTATAAAGAACTAACCTCCTGGAAAGTCCTAGTGCATTTTGGAATTGTTTCTGAGTCTGGCTTGGCCCACCCTCCTATTTTTGTCGTCATGTAGCCATGATCCCATGACCCAATAGCCCGGTGGCCTGTGGTAATCAAAGCTATTAAGTAACTTCCCTGAAGTTTTGAGGGTTTTGCCATTTTCTCCTGTACCTTATAAAGAGCCGTCAACAGGTTTTTGGCTTCATAAACTATCAGAAATCAGTCTTCCCCTCAGCAGTCCATTTTCACAGAGTGATGTGGTGAAAACACAGGACCACACAAGCAAGGACTGGTTTCAATTGTCAAACATCCCCTGTTGTGTTTGGTTTCTTTCTTCTCCCTGATGGGCTCCACTAGAACTCATCTGTAAACTGCTGCTCGTGAAAGATTCCACAATCCAAATAGGGCCACCCCCCACCACAGTGTATTCAGAACAGAAGTAGCCAGGTCACAAGCTTGCATCAACCAGTGATACCTAAGGATCCTTACCTAAGAGGAAACAGATGCCAGCTCAGTCACAGTGAACACAAAAATATCAAAGGACTCTTGTTACAATGTTCCAGTGGTCGGTACATACTTTTCAAGTTCTGTTCTAAAATATCTTGGCAGCCATTTTACTCCAGGGATCCAGACAGGGGAAAGTCTGTTCTTGCATCATTACCAACAGCTTGGGGAAAGCCCAGCCCCTTCACACACAAACAGGGCTGGCTGCATTTGACTGCACAAAGCCAGCCAGACTGGGACTCCTTAATATCTCATACCTTCTGTGATTATTCACTCAACACTACCTCTGAGATTTAGTGAAGAGCACAAAATACTACCACACTTTCAGACTGTAATACTACCACACTTTCAGAAGTACACCTAGTTTGTTTTTTTTTTTTCCTACCTCCCGTCAGCCCTGCTTTGGTAAACAGGCAGATTCAGTCAAATTCATTTCTGTAAAACAGTGCTGCTCCATATGACTGTACTGAAACCACATTAAAGGTCTCAACTGAGGGCTATCTGGATTACTAGAAAGACACTTCAAGAAACATAAAATCTCAAAACAGTGTGACGAGTGCAACATGAAGCCAGATGAACCCAAGAAGATGAAGAAGGAAAAAGCTGTAACGGTAGAGGAGGGACAGGGACATCTAAGGGGAATATAGATCGATGGATGATAAAGAAGTCAAGAGAAGAGAAAAAATAACAAACCTGGAACAAATTTCTATTCTCAAAAAAAAAAAAGCACCTCAATTAAAAAAAAAATGTTTTTTAACATTTATTTATTATTGAGAGACAGAGAGAGAGCATGAGCATGGGAGGGGCAGAGAGAGGAGGAGACACAGAATCCGAAGCAGGCTCCAGGCTCTGAGCTGTCAGCACAGAGCCCCACGCGGGGCTCAAACCCACCAATCGCCAGATCACGACCTGAGCCGAAGTCGGACGCTTAACCGACTGAGCCACCCAGGCGCCCCAGAAGCACCTCAATTTTACTTCACTTTGGGTCTGCATCTGGGAGTATAAGTGGCACTGAGGGGCCCCAAACCTTCCAACAGGACTAAATTCACTTCTCCACAAATCGTTTCCTCACCCTCTCTCAGCCTTCCTCTCTCTTCCACCTTCCAGTGAAATTAAATGATCTCGCACATTTTACGTTTCGCATTGACTTCTTTTTAATTTTGACAAAATGAATCAGAACTGAGGAAAATAAAGTTAAAATACGAAACAAGACCAATCAGAAAAATATTTTCCAGAGATTGACAACTGCCTTGGTGGACCCCGCCTTCCCTAAGGTTTCCCTAGCTCTTGTTGGGGAGCCAAACAAACTCAATAAAAATGGACACCGTGATAGTCTTCGTCCTATCAGACTATGAGGAAACCCAAAAGAAGGGTATACATGGCTCCTCTTCCCTTAAGGAAATGAGAGTTTCAAAATTCTGCATACATAAGCCCCAGCTAAGATTTTAAAGGATCTCAGAGAGCTGTTTTACAGTGAGAAAATGTATATTCTTGTGATAATGAAGAAAATGTGGAAGGAGGATCGGTCGTTTAAAAAAAAAAAAAACAAAAAATCTTCAGATACCCTAAGAATTTTTTACTCAAAATGTAGTCCATGGGAGCTTGCTCATGTAAAATCTTGGACATTACCCCAGATCTACTGAATCAGAATTTGCATCTTAGTAAGGGCTACAGCGTAGACATGTGTTCATTAAGGTTTTGAGAGGTACTTACCTAAAACCCTTCACCCCCTGACACCCTGTTCAAACTGAATACAATGTGGTTTAAAAATGTTGGATGGGGTAAAAAGAAATCGAACTGCCTCAAATGGTATAGAGGCAAGATCAGCTTTCTTTTCTTATCAAAAAAAAAAAAAAAAAAAAAAAAAAAGGTGAAACATTTCAAAAAGTAAAACAAAATTAAACAAGTACAGGAAGAAGGAAAATGGGGGTTTCAGTTACTGATAAGCTTGATATGAAGCAACAGACTGTGGTTTGAAAAAAATTGAAAAGCAAGCAAATAACAAAAGCAAGAGGCTGCATTAATAGACGCGTGGTATAGATCAGGAAGATGACCGCCCTACTGTGCCTCACACTTATCAAATCTTATCTTAAGTACATTCATCTCAAGCCATCATAATGAAGGATAATACAAACAAGAACATGTTCAGGAGAGAGGGTCCAGAGTAATGAAATTGAAGTCATGACACGGGATGGTGGTGGGGATTTTTTCGGAGGAACTGGAGTTGTTAAACCCAGTTACAAAAAATTTGGTAAGGGGCGCCTGGGTGGCTCAGTCAGTTGGGCGTCCCACTTCGGCTCGGGGCATGATCTCACAGCTTGTGAGTTCAAGCCCTGCATCGAGCTCTGTGCTGACAGCTCAGAGCCTGGAATAAATAAAACATTTAAAACATTAAAAAAAAGAAAAGATTTGGGGAAAAGGGTTATAAGAGAATGTCATGGGGAAAGCACATGCTTGGTCTGTGGACAAGCAATCAAGAACCATTGGTTAAGATATTTGAGGACCATTCAAACCCCATAAATCCATTATTTATGGCCCTCAATGAAACTTTCAAAGTATCTTCTGCAAAAACCAACAAGGTAGAGGAACAGGTGCCATTCTCCTTGAATTACAGGAGAGGAAAACATGATTAATGACGGATCTTGATCTAGAATGAGGTTTTCTGAGCTTTGTCCAATTTGTTTTCATACATATGGTTTCTTATGACATTCCTACCTTGGTCATCATTACAGAAGAAAAGGGGCTAAAAGTGACCCCAAAAAATCATTTTTTTTCTCCTATCCTATGGTCCAATCTGGTTGTCACTCGGCCTCATGGAGTACTGAGCACCTGAAACATAGCTAAGTGGAACTGAAGAAATAAAATTTTATTTTCATTTAACTTAAGTTAATTGAAATAATAAATATAATTATTTATATTAAACTAATATCAATTCAGTTATTGGAAAACTTTAAGTATATTTGAAACATTTTAGATATATGTCTACTTTTTCAACCGCATATGTTATAAAATTTAAACATTATTTCCAGTGACAATTTAACATCTTAATTAACATATGCTATAAGTGGAAAATACACTGCCAATATCAAATTATTTCATGAAAAAAATGAAAACTATGTCAGCATTTTGTATATTAATTACACATTAAAATATTTTAGATATATTGAGTTAAATAATATATATTATTAAAATTAATTTCCTATTTCTTTTTATTTTTGTAATATGTTTATTAAAAATGACAAATGTGGGGGCGCCTGGGTGGCTCAGTTGGTTAAACATCTGACTTTGGCTCAGGTCATGATCTCGCGATTCATGAGTTCGAGCCCCGCATCAGGCTCTGTGCTGACAGCTCAGAGCCTGGAGCTCGTTTCAGATTCTGTGTCTCCCTCTCTCTCTGCCCCTCCCCTGCTCATGCTCTGTCTCTCTCTGTCTCAAAAATAAATAAAAACATTAAAAAAAAAATGACAAACGTAGGGGCACCTGGGTGGCTCAATCGGTTAAGTGTCCAACTTTGGCTCAGGTCATGATCTCACAGTTCGTGGGTTCAAGCCCCACATCGGGCTCTGGGCTGACAACTCAGAGCCTAGAGCCTGCTAAGGATTCTGTGTCTCTCTCTCTCTCTCTGCCCCTCCCCCATTCATGCTCTGTCTCTCTCTGTCTCAAAAAAGTAAACGTTTAAAATAGTTTTTTTAAAGGATAAATGTGGCTCAGTTTATATTTCTATTAGACATCCCTGTTCTACGTTACTCTGAAAGAGCATATTATTTGTATTTCTTTGTTCATGTTCAAAAAAGAACTCAAACCCCTCCAAGCTGAGGTTGCCAGTAGTTGACTTTTCTATCAAGCATACGTTAAGAAGGAAATATAGGGGCACCCGGGCGGCTCAGTCAGTTAAGTGACTTTGGCTCAGGTCATGATCTCACGGTCCATGGGTTCTAGCCCCACATCTGGCTCTGTGCTGACAGCTCAGAGCCTCGAGCCTGTTTTGGATTCTGTGTCTTCCTCTCTCTCTGCCCCTCCCCTGCTCACACTTGTCTCTCTCTCTCAAAAATAACTAAGCATTAAACAAAAATAATTTTTAAAAAAGGTGGAAAGATAAAGAAGGAAATATAGGGGCACCTGGGTGGCTCAGTCGGTTAAGTGTCTGACTCTTAATCTTGGCTCAGGTCATAATCTTGAGGTCCACACGCGTCCGGCTCTGCACTGATGGTGTGGAGTTTGTTTGGTGTTCTCTCTCTCCCTCTTGCTCTGCCCTTACCCCACTCACGCTCTCTCTCTCTCTCTCTCAAAATAAATACATAGATTTTTTAAAAAGAAGAAAAGATAAAAACTGCCAAGAAGAGCAAGATCCCCGGCATTGCTCTCTCCTCGTGTCCCCTCCAGAGTTAAGCAGAGCCTCATTCTTAGAAACAGTTTCCCTGCTGGAAGACACTCCCAAACAAAGAAATGGGACACTTCTGGAACATATTAAATACAGGAAGAAATTCCTTCTCTTTTCTGCTTTTGTTTCAGACGCGTGGCCATCCCTCAGGTGGTTGCCCTATTTTGCTATTGCCCTAGTTGCCTTTGGTGGGACTGGTCACAGAGAAGACCGTTACCCTGTTCCTTCTGTCCCTCACAGGAAAAGAGGTACATACCAAACTGCATACACTCGAAAGCCTGTGTCAGAAATGAAATTACAGATAGCCTGGCCCTTCCCATCTCTCTCAAATTAACGAAGAGCTCAAAATTTGCATTCATGGTTTAAGAAATGAGAGTAGAATACATCATTTCTTCCCTCTTCTTCTTCGCCTGGCTAGCTCCTGCTAGTCAACTGAGGCTTCTCTCTTTCAGGAAACCTTCACAAATCCAACTGTTAAGTCAAAATGTCCTTTTCTCTATTTCAGTCATTTCCTGTGCCTCCTCCTTTCATATTCTTCACCACTCTCTAGGTTAAAGGTCCCCTAGAACCTGCTGAGGTGTGTTTCCCCATGATTGCCTGACATTCTCAAGGTAAAGGCCAACCTGCAAAGGACATCTTGACTCTGGAGTCTAACTAGTTTGTGGGCCTGGAAAGAAGCAAGGAGCTAGCCTAGGGTCTACTACAGTGCTTAGCTAACCTCACCCATTCACATGCCACCTTCATGTTTTCTGCCACACCTGAGATCCTCCAGAGCTCTTTTAATGTTTGTCTTTAAATCAACACACACTTGTAATGTAAATAAATGCGTTTAAAGAAGAATTAGGTGTGCCCGGGTGGCTCAGTCCATGAAGCATCCAACTCTTGATTTTGGCTCAGGTCATGAGCCCAGGGTCATGGGATTGAACCCCACATCAGGCTCCATGCTAATTGTGGAGCCTGCTTGGGGTTCTCTCTCTCTCTCTCTCTCTCTCTCTCTCTCTCTCTGCCCCTCTCCTCTGCTTGTGCTCTCTCTCTCTCTCTCTCTGCCCCCCTCCTCTGCTTGTGCTCTCTCTCTCTCTCTCTCTAAAATAAAAAATAAAAATTTTAAAATGAAGAAGAATTAAAGACATTACAGATACTTTATATCATTGCATCAATGGAAATGAATGTTTTTCCTATGCATTAAAAATACATAACAATCAAGGGGTACCTGAGTGGCTCAGTCAGTTCACCTTCTGGCTTTGGCTCAGATCATGGTCTCATGTTCGTGGGTTCAAGCCCCACATCGGGCTCTGTGCTGACGGCTTGGAGCCCGGAGCCTCCTTTGAATTCTGGGTCTCCCTCTCTCTCTGCCCCTCCCCTGCTCACGCTCTGTCTCTGTCTCTAATAAAATAAAACGTTAAAAAAAATATTTTTAACTATATAACAATCAAAATAAAAGATTTATCCATGTAGCATCTAAAATCCTCTCTTTTACCACCAACAGTGTGCCAATGAAATGGAGGAACAATGGTCTAGAATGTCAGTGGCAGACCAGATGAAAGTCTAATGTGCGGACTGGAGCCTATGAAATTTCATGGTGAACTGATCCATATGGTTTAGGAGACCAGATAACGCTTTCTCTGAGCCACGGCCCACAGAGAGTGCAGATCCTCTCTCTGAACTCAGAGCTGAGGATGGTGGGGGAGGTGGGGGCGGGAAATAGGAAAGCACAGATATCCAGTAAAGCCCAAGAAAAGCAAAAACGATCCCCCAAACTCATTCCCCACCCCACTCCACTGCCAGCTTCCAGCTTCCAGCTTCCAGCTTCCAGCAGTGGTATCTGCCTGAGCAACATATTAAGAGTCTTGGGATGGATGAAGACTTTACTGGGGAGGCAAAAGGAAACAAGTATATGAAGTCTGAGGTTTAGACTTCGAGTGTGCTGTGTATCCCAAAGTGACCAGGTAGGTTTCTCAAGTGCTTTACGCAAACCTCCCTCCCCAACCTCTTTCATCAAAGATCATATCTAGTGATAATTTCAAAATCCCCTTTAAACCAGGTTCTGCAGACAAAATCAATTCGGCTTGACTTTTTCTTCTAAGTCTTCTTTCTTCTTTGGGACTACTGTTTTTATCAGTATCATATAGTTGCTCTTTGGCCAAGCATACGAGATGAAACAAAACTCCTCCTTTTGGAAATAGGATCTTAAAATTCCAAAACCTCAAATTTTATTAAAATCCCCTAGTTGTGTATAATGACTTTAGATCTAGACCACAGTTTAGTTTTACATACATCGTCTTATTTCAGTCAACTCTCAAGTTGAAACAGAAAGAATGTGTTTTTTAAAAAGCTAAATTAAATAAACAAATTTAAAAAAATGTTTAATGCTTATTTATTTTTGAGGGGCGGGGGGCAAAGAGAGAGGGAGACAAAGAATCCAAAGCAGGCTCCAGGCTCTGAGCTATCAACACAGATCTCACGATCCATGAGATCATGACCAGAGCTGAAGGTGGACAGTTTAACTGACTGAGCCACCCAGGTGCCCCAAACATAAATTTTATATAATATATCTATAGGCAGTTAAGATGGTAAAGAAAGCTTCTGGTAGCTGAATGGGTAAGCGACAGTTTCCTTTATACCAAACAAAACTAAGGGGCTGCAAACAGGTTATTTTAGAGGCAGGTTTCCAAGAAATGTCAATCACTCTCAGTTAACAGAAAGTTACACCCATATATTCTTAGAAATCTCTCAGTTCTCTCCTCACTACAGAGTGCTATGGTAATTTTCCTCTTTGAGGTGGTGTATATTAAATACACGTGGCTTGATCTGAAAATGTTAGGGGATTTTTGCAGTTTCCCAGCTTAGATGCACAGATACTATTAGAAATATTAAAAAAAAAAAAAAGAAATATTTAGCAGAAGAAAGTAAAGGCTTGACACATGTCCCAGATAATCTTTTGAATAGTTAAAATATTGTCCTAAAAATTAATAGTTCCTTAGAAGGAAACAATTATTTTCTTGGTAGAAAAAAATAAGTTGACAATAGTTATCAATTTTCAACGGTATAGTGGAAACATTTGACAAATACAGCTTTTCGGGAACCCTTTTATAAAGTACAAAGGCAGTGTTAGCCTCACAGAAATTAATAAACAGAGAAAAGATGGGGCGCCTGGGTGGCTCAGCTGGTTAAGCGTCCGACTTCGGCTCAGGTCATGATCTCACGGTTTGTGAGTTCCAGCCCCGCGTCGGGCTCTGTGCTGACAGCTCAGAGCCTGGGGCCTGCTTCGGATTCTGTGTCTCCCTCTCTCTCTGCCCCTCCCCTGCTTGTGCCCTGTCTCTCTCTGTCTCTCAAAAATGAATAAATGTAAAAAATTGTTTTTTAAATAATAAATAAAATAAAATAGAGAAAAGAATTATTTTAATAAGTGGTAGAGGCCAATGGATATAAAATAATGTGTATTGTGTAAAAAAAAAAAAAGGAAAGGTATATAACCATATTAATTTTTAAGGTTAATTGTACCATATTAACATGAACTTTCACATTCATGTTTTCTATCACAAAGACTTTAATATTCACTATCTCCTTTTAGTTTCTATAAAATAGGATTGCAATATTATGTTCAACTTAGCTATGAAGATATAGAAATCTAGAGAGGTTAAATAACATTCATAGAGTTACAAAGCACAGTAGTAAGTTAAGCTGGGACAACCTGGGACTTTTATCCTCTGGCCAAGTGAAATTATCAAACTGTGGTTTGTCTTCATTCTGTATATTGACCTTACAAGTTAGGCGGTCTTGTGCGCCTGTCATTTTCTTTCTTTGGAACCTAATAATTCACTTGACCACAGTTCAAACGAAACCCCACTCATACACTATTATCTAATAACATTTATTTAGGCTCTGTGCTGGGCAATCCCTTGAGAGAGATACAATTATTCCCATTTTACTGATGACAAAACTAAGGCTTAAAGAATTTACATCACGTGTGCAGGGTCACACTGGCCAACGTGGTTAGAGAGGAGACAGCACCTGGCTCCAGCAAGCTGCCCAGCCGGCGTCTTTGCCCCTTCCCCAGACTCGGGTGGAGCTGCAGAACTCCGGGTCACTGTGCAGCTGACAGAACTGTTTGTGGACAGGCTAAGAAACGGACTACAAGCTAAAAAATTACTTGGGTGAATCACATTAATTGCTATATGACAAAAAAAAATTATCCAAAAGAGTTCATCAACCAATTAAGTGCTTATAATATCATACAAAGAAAAATGTTAGTAAATTGTTCCCAAACTTGGAGACAACCACTCTTAAAGGACCCAGAGGTGGGTTTCCTGGGTGGTTCAGTCACTTAAGCGTCTGACTTCGGCTCAGGTCATGATCTCACGGTTTGTGAGTTTGAGCCCCACATCCGCTTTGGGCTGACAGCTAAGAGCCTGGAGCCTGCTTCGGATTCTGTGTCTCTCTCTCTCTCTGCCCCTCCCCTGCTCATGCTCTGTCTCTCTCTCTCTCTCTCTCTCTCTCTCTCTCTCTCTCTCTCAATAACAAATAAACGTTAAAAAAAATTTGTTTTTAAAGGACCCAAAGGTATCCACAGTGATAGGTATGGTGCTGATCTTCTAAAGACTTATGATTCAACCCCAATTCTGTTTCAGACGGGAATGTATTTCCAACCTGCCTGTGTTCCTCAGGACTCTGCTCTATGCCTCCCTCTGAGTGCCGACAACAGCCTCACTTCTCCTACTGATGCACAGAGTCAAGCCGAGCCCTCTCTCTAACCCTGCTCTTGTTTGGGATCACACGTTCCCTGGATTGTTTGGGGCTACAAACAATATCAAATTGCATCTGAGAATACAAAACTATGTAAGTAATACTGACTAGAAATAACTACTCTCTTTTGCAACCCCTAGCCCATGATCAGTGTTCAGTAAATATTTGTGGCATTGAACCCAATAATATCAAAAATAATCCAGAAGGAAGGTTAGCCCAGAATATGTAGGAATATGTAAGATCCACCACGGGTAATTGAACATTGAGTGTACTTCTTCTTCAAATCATAGAAATGGAAGAGGAATTAAAGATAATTACATCCCATGAGCAACTCAGGCCCAGAGATACACCCAAGGTCACAATGATGATTAGTGGCAAATAGACCATGAAGTGATGCTCTTTCTGCAATGTTGTCACTTGGAAATGTCATTTTAAAACTAAACTCAGTCACACTCTCAAATATGTGGTTCCCTCAAAACAGACCTCTAGATACATGTATATTTAGGTCTTCACAAGCATATGCTTTTTAAATGCTGGATATTCCTAAATCTGGCCTCTGAGTCAAGAGACCTCAGTTTTAGTCTCAGTTTTTGACTAACCACTTGATAGTGAGTCACTTTAGCGTACTGAAAATTAGTCTCCTGAACTGTAAATTAAGAGGCCAAATATATCTATTAGGTTGCAAATGACCAAAAATATATACATGCATATAATTTATATGTACATATATATGTACATTTATACATATATATTATATATATATGTATCAAACTGACTTCAGCAAAAAATGCAAACTGACTTATCTCTTGTAACTGAAGAATTTAGAAATGCACCTGTTTCAGGTGTGGCTTAATCCAGCGACTTGAATAACGTCACCAGGATCTAATTTTCTCCCATCTCTCTCTTATGTTCCTATAAACCAGCTCTGCTTTCAGGCCCCGTGTGTCACAAGATGGCTGTCAGCTACTCTAGGCCTATGTGCTCCCAACTCAAGTCCTTTGGGTCAGGCAAAGTCAACAACTACACTGGACAAAATACCTTCTAGGTCACTTACATGTGCATTGATTTCTGGTTCTGTGAGCTTCTGTTAATATCTATCTTAGGGTATAAGAATAAGTTAACTGTTTGGAGGAAACTTAGACTCCTACTGCCATTGCCATGACAAATAACAGGCACTTCATCATGTGCCCCACGCTTTAGTTCTGCCCGACTGTAGCTTCTTCCCTGTACTCTGTCGTCACAGGTCCCTCCGCCCTTGTACACAGTCTTCCCTCTGTCTTAGATGCCTTGATTCTTCCTTATCTCTCCGAAAAGTGTTTATACCCACTGCACCAAACTTTTCCCTGGGAAATCTTCCCTGATTACAGCCCTCCCCTCAAGTGAAACTGACCACTCGATTGTACTTAAACCTTCTCACTTACCTTGAAGGGCATGCATATCATATTGTATAGTGTTCACATGTTTGCATATCTTCTCCAAGGATTATCGGCATTTGAAAGGCAGGAACATCCTTATTCAACTTTACATCCTCAGGACCACATGCAATGCCTGAAACATAGCAATCATTTGATAAACATTAATGATTCAATCAACGAATCAATGAACTTTAGTTCCTCCAAACTAGAACATTACTGACTCCCATTTTGTCCCTAAAACATACAATTATGCTCTAAAACCCCACCTTTCAGGTTCTTTGAATGAACCACACTTTCTCAAATCCAAGTTTGTGCATACTGTCGTATCTGCCTAGAATATCCTTCTCCCACTCCCTGCCTGATTCCCCAGTGTCACCTAATCAAATTTTCTTTTCCTTCAGCTCACAGTTCCTCAGGAATACCTCCCGTGATCTCTTGAATTCAATTACACCCCCGTGCATCCTGAACTTTTCCTTCCCTGACCCTTTTCACACCTACAGTTATTTGTTCAATGTTTGCCTTCCTTGACTGACTATAAGGTCCATGAGGGCCGGGACCCTACTGTCTTCACAGCTGTGAACAGGAAAACAGGACTGTGGAGTAGTCTGATTCAGTTTGGGAAGAATGAAGAAAAGGAGAATAGAAACAGATTCTGGACACTTGCCCATCTCCACTGACTCCGTTTACCTTCTTCATCTGGACCCCAACATACAGCCAGCTTTTGGACTTGTGTTTTATAGCTGAATATGGAACATTAAAGCCTGTTTCTTCTTATTTAAGATTTATAAGACATTTTAGGCTCCTTTCTCGGTAGATCCTTGTAGTCTTTCAAAAAACAATCCAATCAATAAGTATTATGGAACTCCTGTGGCCAGCACGGAGAACTCTGTGGCCAGAGATGCTTTAGCCTGCCTTCGTATCTCACGTCTCTACATCCTTCCTAGACACGTGGCTGCTTGTGTGTGTGTTCATCCTTTTCAGTTTCTTTTTATTTTCGTTTTAAAATTTTTTAACTTTATTTTTGAGAGAGAGAGACAGAGACAGTGAGTGGGGAAGGGGCAGAGAGCGCGGGAGAGAGAGAATCTCAAGCAGGTTCCACAGTGTCAGCACAGAGCCCGGTGTGGGCCCAAACTCACAGACGGTGAGATCGTGACCCGGAGCCGAAACCAAGCATCAGACACGTAACCAACTGAGCTACCCAGGCGCCCCTTTTTCAGTTTCTTTTTAAATCGGCATTCTGTGATGACAGGAACACACTTCGGTGGTGCGTTAGGTGAGAAAGTTGAGATACTTGCTTACATGACTCAACCCAGCTCATGTTTTCTCTGAAGCTTCATTTATTCCCTCCCTCATTCTGACCACACCGTTTTGGCAACACCACTAAGTACTGAAGATGGCAATGATTAAGTCCAGTCTCCTAAATAAAAGATGCACTATACATCTGTCTGTTTATGGTAAGAAAAATCCATGCTACGATCTGTCTGAACATAACAGCCTGTACCATTCCACAAGGAACACTCATGCTAAATTTTCCCTGACTTACAAAAAAAAGGAGGATTCAATAATTCTGTGCATCCTTGGAAACTGGGATCAGCTTTCTTCCAAAGCTGATTCTAGAGAAGGAGACTCTAACAAAAATCCTCACCTCCCAAATCCCTATGCTTTGAGGGGAACGCCCCAGGCAGTTTGGAGTGACGTGATAAAGGATAAGCATAGAGTTTGGGGAATTCTCAAGAAGCCAGAAGAGCAGCATTACCAAGGCAGAAAATGTAAGTTGAACGAGAATTTTAAACACATTAATGTTTACCTAGTAAATGTCAACTCTTCGCCACCCAGATGGTGCTGTAAAGGAAGTCAGGGGAGATTCAAATGGATAAAATCAGAATTTCTGGAGAGAAGTCAACATGAGCGATCTGAGAAAGAAGGCACTGGGAGGTCACCAGCCTTCCAGGGGAGGATTCAAAGCCTCAGACAAAATCAGTGACAGTTCAAAGAACTTCTGTCTCTAGGCGATTCTCCAAGGCAGTTTCTACCTGAAGGCCCAAAATGGCCCTTATTCCGGAATGAAGAGGCAGGGGTAGAGCCCACCCAGCATAGAATACATCCATCACATAATGTTGTAAGCTAAGAGAGAAAAGGGAACATATAACCGAGTTTTCTTCTCTCGAGACGAAATCACATTTTACTAAAAATAATCTGGGCACTTCTTCCTCGTTTACCAAGCGTGTCGTATCGCGCTGCACGATAGAGATAGGTGCACCCCATTACTCTCAGGCATGTGGTTTCTGCAGAAAAACAGTCTCCATGTCCCAGGCCGTGAAAGGAAAACAAAATCACCATCTGTAGGAAAGTGATGACAGAACAAAGCTAATGAACCTGCTTGGAAATTACCCTTTAAAAAGTCTATTCCACCACAGAAGCTGCCTTTCCCCTTCCAAGAATATCCAACATCTAAAAACTCGAGTACAGTCTCAGTTCAATTTCAAAGGGAGCGAGGAAATACTCAGAAAGGAATGCCTTTCTCTTGGTTAGAATCAAAGCTGCCTGTCTCCGTGAAAGATTTTAGACAGTTTCAAACTGCAATTCTCAGAGTCTAGCACCACTTTCCTGTGGATGTCTTCTGTCAACTCATCCAGGGGAACCTGGCAATCTTGGCTTAAGGCATGCCAGTCAGCTCAGCTCTGCAAATGAGCCAGGAGCTGGAGGCGTTCTTAAGCCTGGAGCAAGGAACTTGGTGGGTGGTCTAGAAGGGAATCCAGGCTTTGTAACAGAAAGATACAGAGATGGAGCTTCTGGCCATGAGAAGCTGCTGAGGGAGACCAACTCCAGGGAAAGATGCCAGTCCACATCAAGACTACATAATCACCGAAGAGAATCAGCCCAGGTGCCAGCCCAACGCTATAAATAAAGAATCTTGGCTTTATCAACGGGAAGCTCTTAGTATCCTAGGGAGTATGTTACACATACACAGATGAGCACACAGAGAAAGACATCAAAGGTGTGGGTAACAATAAAACTTAACATACATCTAGCAATTACAGTTTTTAAAGTGCTTTTCCACAAATGACTTCACTGAATCTTCTCAGCTCCAGGGATGGAAGAAAGGCAGATATTTTATTATCCTTATCGCTGTGGCCGCCTTTCGGCTTTATCATGAGGCTAGAGATGAGATGTTAAGTGGAAACTATCTTGCATGTGGCCACTCATCACATCATGAGACCACCCCAGGGATAAGAGGCCTGATCCCTCCACCCTGCACACAGGAGACAGACCATGCTCACATCCTTCATGACCCCAGTTCCCACACAGTGAGCCCACCCACACATGACTGGGCCAGATCCCACCTCAGACCTTCAGACATCTTTGTCATCAAATGACTCACTCCGTCTTTGGAATATCTGTGGTCAATTAATTTCAATCAAGGTTTCCACTCCTATAATCCTCCTATGCCAGAAGAAGGCCAGCTTACCTCCCCTGTTCTTAACCCCTTAATTTCTGCACTTCCTCTCTCTGGCTTCTCTCTTCAAACCACTATGCCTTCGGGAATCTCCTTACTGTATGTAAAAGGAAAAAAAAAAACTTAAAAGCAAAGCATCTCCCCACATTATGGTATGTATTTCACCTCCCATAGAACTAAGGGTAGGAGTGACAAGCTATGAGCTCTTTGATCTACTTTAGAACCACCAGAGTTCCACTCTGGTATCCATGCCCTCTGACTATACTACCACGTACAATTCTACGTTTCTATCATCTGCTGACCTTCTGGTTACATTCGTTAGGACAGGACACTCCTCTTTCCTCCTCAACCCCACTCCTGCCCACATCTAGAAAACTTCAGTATCTCTGCGGGCAATCCACCCAACACCTTCAATCAACTGTTCCTTGACCTCAAATACACAATAACAAATCTCGCTTTCACTCAGCTTAGACTCCCCCACACTGCCAGGGAAACATCCTGAACTTTGTCATCACCAAGAATGGCTCCACACCCAAAATCTTAACTGCAAACATTGCATTCTCTGACCCAGATGCCTTTCAGGATCCTCCCTTGCACACACCTAGTCCTCAAACTCACTGAGTCCTTCAGTTCCTGAGTCTTAATTTCCCCCACAGTCTCTCAGCCTTCCTCTAAAGAAACTACAAACAGTTGGGCATATGAACCACTCACCACCAGTGTCCCCAAATCCATACATGTATCTCCCTGTATTGCATTTATCGGGCCAACTCCCAACATAGGGTCAATGTCATCCCGGTACCTCAAAGCAGAACACTCCTGAAGAAAATGTTATAACCACTCAGATTATGGTCATGACAAACATATGGCATCTGATTTTAGAACTTCAATACATCCCCTCAATCCTTTCACTTGATCAACTGTCCTTCCTACTTTCCTTGGCCATTATTTGAAACCTAAGTATCTCTATTGAGGACCTCTATCAGAGCCTGCCTCCCTACTCTAAGCAAACAACATAATCGTTTTCTTCACTGATAGAAAAAGGATGTCCAGAAATGTAAGAGGAAAATTGTGGTATCGTAAGAGCAAACTTGCTTTGAAGAATCTTCTACCCTGTCTATGAGGCTATTAAAGAGAAAATTTCTCAACCCTCACCCTAGGCTCTCTTGTCTCCTCATTTTCAGAAGTATATATCATCTACTACTATAGCTCCAATTATCTCTTTTATGCAAAGGACTCTGAAGTCTCTATTAATCAGTCCAGACCTCTGTCCTAGATATCATTAAAACTTCATGGGGCGCCTGGGTGGTTCAGTCGGTTAAGCGTCTGACTTCGGCTCAGGTCACGATCCCGCGGTTCATGGGTTTGAGCCCCACATTGGGCTCTGTGCTGGCAGCTCAGAGCCTGGAGCCTGCTTCAGATTCTGTGTCTCCCTCTCTCTCTGCCCCTCCCCCACTCATGGGTCTCTCTGTCTCAGAAATAAACATAAAAAATTTTTAAAAATAAATAAATAAACATTTTTTAATTTTTTTTGAAATTAAATAATAAAATAAAACTTCAACTCAAAATTTCTACTTATATATCTATCAACAAAGCACCTCAGATCCTCATGTCCAAAATTGACATTTGACATCTTTCTCTGTATGTCCATCTCTCTGTGTGGTTCTCTCTCTCTCTCTCTCTGTCACACACACACACACACACACACACACACACACACACACACACATTTCTCTTATCTCCTCCTGAATAAAAGGCATCACCACCCAGTTGCCTGAGATAGAAACCTGGTAGTCATCCTGCCTCCTCCCTCTGCCTCACCCAATTCATCAACAATTTCTACTAATATTATCTCCTGCCTTCCCTCAAATCCAATTACTGCCCCCTGTTCAAATAATGAACGACAACCTAGTTCAAATAAGGAAACTAGAGCTGAAAGAGAGGTTAAGACATTGCACAATGTCACACAATTAGTATGACACAGGCACCTCAGACTCCCATCTGCTTCCAAAACCCTTGCTTGAAACTAGAGAATACTGTCTCACTTGGGGGAACTCTCAGAGCCAAAGATATCTCCAAGAAATACATATTAGACTATTTCAACCACAAGATGGTCCAGATCCCAAGTGAAGAAGGCACTGGGGGGTAATCAGCTTTGCAGGGAAGCACTTAGAGCCTCAAACAAAACCAATAGTTCAGAGAACTTCTGTGTTCAGATTTTCCTTAGGGTAGTTTCTACAGAAAGACCAAAAAATGGGCCTGTGACCAGAAGGAAGAGATAGGGGTACAAACTGATGCTGAATAAAAAAAGCCATTGATGTGACCATGGATGAGCATGTGTCATGAATGAGAATAATCCTTTGTTTTTTAAGTTACTGAGATTTTGAGGTTCTTGTTACCACAGCATAACCTGGCTTATCTTGACTGATTCAATATCTTTCTGTTTTCATTCATGCTTGTGTGGTACTCTCACTATCAAATCCAAAAAGAAACAAATATTTGAAAGGGCTGCAAAGAATGGTTCTCTCCGGGAAATAATAATAATAATTCTAATAATTCTTTTTGTTTTCCTGTTCAGTTCATGTTTCTCCCTATTTCTCTCTTTATACTTCTGATGTCAGTGAAGGTGACCATCGGAGAGACTGAGAAGGGGAGAAAATGAAATGAACGGCAATTTTTGGGCAGCCCTCCCAGATAAAATTACAGAAGAATACACCTTGAGTCCTATGGAAGGTAGATAAATAGGATCGATTCATTAAACTACACCACCTTTCTAGGGCTCTATTCTTTATGTCTTCTTGAGTGTGGTCAGCCAAAATATTCTATGAACTAGAAGCTGCAATGACTTTTGTTCAGTGGTGCAGTGTTCTAAATTACTTTCGGTTACAAACATGGGCTTTGGAGTCCAGCAGAAATAAGTTCACATCTTGGTTCTCTGCCACTTCCCATCTGTGTGACCTTAAGCGGGTCAAAAATGAAGGCAATGACAGTATCCACCCCAGAGGGCCACTGTGAGGTTTAAACCAGCAGTGAATACAGTGTTTATTACAGTGCATGGCAAGGTTGAATAGATGCTGTTGAGTCCTACTAGCAGTAGGAATACTATTATTTTTATCGTTACTGTCATTTTCACTATTATGACAGATACATGAAGACATGTATTTGTGTACCTAATCCACAGCAGCTTGGTCTGAAAGGCGAGAGAATGTGAAAACTCTTTTGGAAGATGTGAAAAACAGATTGCAACGTGCGTGCAAACTGAAGAAAACAAGGCTCTTCTGGACAACTTGGGAGTTAATTTCTGGAAAGGAATCAAGAGACGATCTCCAGAAAATCAATTTTTTTAATTTAATATTTATTTTTGTCTCAACAATTCATGTGCATTTGGAGGCAAATCTTACCACCATGAGGCTTATAACAAAAACCAACCGCCACTTGTGTGGGGTGGGGTAGAAGTGAATTCACAATATGTGTTATTAAATGGTAAGGCCATATGTCGAGTGACTTCAAGTTCGGGGGACCCTAAGCAACTAGGTGGATGGCAAGCCCATTAACTAAGATGGGAAAGACTGGTGGAAGAGGAGGATTTCCAGCAGCAAAGCAGAGGAGGTTGGGTGGAAGCTAAGAATCAAGAGTTCTAATCCGGGCCTACAAATTATCACAGTGGAGATGTCCAGCAGACAATTTGATATATAGCCTAGAGGTCAGGGCATGGGTCAAGGGAGAGTTATGGATCTAGAGGCCACTGGCATGTAGATGTTAAATATTTAGTATTTAAATGATAGCAAGTTAGGAGAAGAGAGCTAAAAATGGGATGCTGAAGCCATTCAATATGTAGAGCTCAGGCTGAGGAAGAACAGCCAGGAAAGGTGACTGAGAAGCAGTGGTAAGACTAGTGAAGAGCCAGGGGGGAGCCATGGTTCTGCAGTAAACAGTGGCTCAAGGAGGGTGGCACGCTCAACTGTGTGCATGAGACTCAGTACTCATGATATAAACCCAGCCACCCTCACTTCCCTGCCCCTACCCTGCTTGGCAATAGTCATAGTTCCCTTAAACTTTCTCACAGATGCACTTTGGCTCTTATTATTCTCTTGCATTGGAATGCCTCCTCATCTGCCAAGATTCTATCCTCATGACCCAGCAAGAATGCCATGACCTTGGTAATGCATATCTTGACTCCACTAATAAAATAGGACCTCTTCCCCTATTATATCCCATAGCGTGTTGTATACCATATTTTATTTTGCCTTGTGCTATATTTATATGTAGTCTCTCTTCATCCTTCCTGTACCCCAGTTGGACTATAGTGGAGGCCCCCAAACCCTCATAACATAGCAGAATGTTTGGTATACACAAGGTGCTCAATGAAGATTTTCTTTTTTTTAAGTTTATTTATTTACTTTAAGAGAGAGATTCGGGGGGTGGGAGGGCCAGAGAAAGAGGGAGAGAGAGAATCCCAAGCAGCCTCATCATGGGCCTCGCAGGGCTCCATCCCATGAACTGTGAGATCATGACCTGAGTCTAAACCAAGAGTTGGATGCTTAACCAACTGAGCCATCCAGGTGACCCTCAGTGAAGATTTGCAATGAGTCAAATCCAAAAATACCTAACTCACGTCTGGAGAAGTATCTACAAAGGACAAAATCTTTTATGACTTTAGATTTCTGTTTTCCAGCACATGCATCATTTGCACTCAGGCCCAGGAATTATTTACACATTTTCCTGTTCCTCTATAGGAAAATGGTGGGAGTGATCATTCTTGGGAAACAACTTTTTTTTTAATATCTTTCTTTTTTTTTTCAGACTATGTGACTGAAAGCTCTTGCCACAGGCCTTGGTTATGTATCTCCTGAGCTAATGGCTATTTTAAAACCCATTTCGGTTTCTTCCAGATCTCAGGTCTGAAAATAGAATAACAAATCGCAAAAGTCTCATGGATGAAACAACCTTTGTGATCCCCGAGCCTCACACTAAAAACTAGAAAGATTATACTAATCCAAGCCTTGGGTTAAAAGTCAGGCAGAAGTTCTTGAATGTTCTTGCTTCAAACATCAACATGTACTTGTATTCTCTCACACTGGGGAGGAAGAGTGTGGTAGAAAGAAATCCTCTGGAAGGTAGCTCTGGTCAAGAGTTGAAGGAAGAAGAGAGAGAGAGAGAAAAAAAACAGGTTATCAATGGTAAACACAGAATCAAAGCTTTATGAACCAAACAGAATTTCCACAGGCCTAACTATTAATGAGAATTATCTGCTCAGCTGCTATGTACAACATGCTGTAAAAATGGCTGGGGTTTATGGCAAGAATGTTAAATATTATGATTTCCTTTACCCCCTCTTCTATTGTGTACTAGGTTGTACCTCAACTGGCTTCCAAACTAACCGCTCTTTCGTGGTCAATGACAATTCAGAAACACAGATCCTTAAACTTTAGCTAAAAACTCCAGGTCTTTACAGATCTTTGAAGATACACAAAGAGCCTAGTGATTAAGGATATACATCCTTTTTAAGTGATATTCCAGACCCACGACATATGAACTATGTGGTCATCCAAATTGGTTGTCTGTGTTAAGATTCCTACCTCCCGTGCTTTCAGACTCACGTGTTCAGAATCGGAAAAATTTCTGAGAGTACAAGGTGACACTTCTTGCCAATGCCCAGTAGTAGATTGCGTAAGTATAAATAATCAAACTCAACTCCCTTTGCTTGCTAACATTTTCTCACAAGACTAAAAAGTTCAGTAACCTCCTTTTCTTAATGGTGGCGCCACTTCAACCACACTCTGGAAGGTATTGGTTTCCTTAAGTACAATGTGGAACCATCAGAATAAAAGGGCAGCATGAGGGAAAACGACAGTATGGGGCTTTGTGGCCTATCAATTTAGTTGCTCGTAAGAGAATCTGGGAGGGGGAAACCCCCAAAAGATTAGTCACTTCATTTTGTGTTGCAGAGCTCAATTCAGGTTAACAAAGCATTTGCCAACAAAGGAGATGGGAGAATGGCAGTATTCACTTGCTCCGGACTGAATAAACAAATGTGGGATTTGTGGGCTGACTAATGTCCTGGGATAAACCAGGCAGTCAGCCAAATTCTAGGAGTTTTGATGAAAAGACAGCAAGCCCACACTTTTCTTCTTGGAAAGTGCTCCATGGGAGTATTGATGTCCACCAGGCAGCCTGAGCCCTCAGCTCGCCTTAAAAGTTTTGCCCATGTTCGGCCACAGGGAATTCTCAATGCCTCCGTAATCAAAGACCTAGATCAAGTGATAGAAGCTGCATTCCTTCTTCTTGGAAAGTGTTAAATATGCCCTTCATCTCCTTTTAGAAATGTGTTATCACTGTCCCTTTTTAAATACTACATTACCCGGAAATTATACAGGTAGGCCACTAAAAGGTGACTCTGGTTCTATCTGGTTCCACTCATTCATTCATTTCATTCATTGGGCACTTTCCATATGCTCTGGATGCCATCTAAGTCTCTGAGGATAAAGTAATGACTGAATCAGACCACAGTTAATGCCCTCGGGAAGCCCCCAGACAACCTTGAAATCTTTAAGAGCAATGGAAAAGTAATAAAGCCTTATAATTTTATTTTTGGTTGGAGGAAAGTGTTAAAATTTGCAATTATTTTTATTGGGAAAGGCAATAAATCCTTCAATTAAAGACACACAACATAAATTTGTAGGGATGTCAGAAATTAGAATAAGGGCTTGCCCTTTATTTCTACCATGTTATTAGGACCATATAACCATGGTCTAGACTAAAGTTGATTTTATTACAAACTGCAGCTCCTGAAATGTCAAGGATTAAGTTTCACGGGCTCTTAACTAAAGAAAAACTTCCCGGCAGCAGCTGATACAGCCTCCTTTAAATCTATAAATCTGGCTTATCTACCCAGATCAGAAACATATATGGTACCCGCATGGAATGATTCAGTGTGAGCATAATATACACTAGGGGGAGAGAGTTCACTGTGGTAACTGACAGAGAGCATCTTAAGAGTCTCCACAAAAGTCTCCAAACTTCCTCGAAATTTCAAGTCTTCAGTGGTATTTACCTGCATCAGAACTTTCAGACTTCTGTTATGAAGACTAATCTCCAGACTTATTAATGCTCCAGAGTGACAGCAGGAGGCTGCCAAATGACAAATGTAGAGAATTTGTTTTAGGAGGCATTATGTGTAACTGCATTTAGGAGAAAACTAGATTAGCAAAGATTTTAGGCAGATTCTTTCACACACACACACACACACACACACACACACACACACACACACACACAACCTGGCAAGGAATCTTGACGAAGTCATCAAACCGATACCAAGTTTAACATACTTACATTAGTCTTATAAACACAATTCGGCAAAAATGACGGTATTGCAAAATCAAGGTTTGGAAAAGGAGGGTAACTCCTCCTTACCTACTATGAAGGCAGGAGGGAGAGTTGAAAGGGCAAGCTAAAGACAAACTCTGCAATAAGAGCTATTGCAGGCTTAAAAACTGGGAAGGAACACCGGAGACTGGGGTTGGATGATAAGCAGGCAGCAGAAACCACCCACAAAAACTCTGACCAGCGGCTCAGTGTGAGCCTTGAAGGAACAAGATGACGCCTAACAGCCCACAAACCAGAGGAAGGCCTGCACAGGAAGTGGAGAGGAAAGGTGCAGAGCTATGGACTCCCGCACAGGATGAAGCCAGTCCATGTGAGGTTCGAGAAAACCAAGAAGGCAATACAAGCATCAGAGTGCTTCCTTATGTCATTAACTCAGGACCACATCCTGATTTCACACAACATGGGACCATAGGAAAGCCATACAAACTGGGGTCATTTTTGAAAACATGTCACAGACAATCAGCACCCCCTTGGAGTACTTTGCTGGCTGGATCCCACTGAGGTGAGCGATTTGACGGGAAGCGTCCAGTTTCCCAGAAAAATGAGACAAACAGCTTGACTTGACAAGTAGCATGAAGTAGCATAAAGAGCCTCCCCAGACAGTGCCAGAGAATTTGGTGCCAAAAGCCTGAGGTGGTTATTAGAAAATGGTTACCGCCCCTGATTGGCTGACTACAGCCTCTTCATCACCAGAAAAAAGCCACGGCAGAATCCAGCCAAAGCAATCACCGCTCCCTTGGGAAGCATTCGCTGTTCACCGTGAGCTCTTGCTAACATCCCTGCTGTTTGCAAAGTGGCGAGACAGGGCAGTGACAGCAATTCCTGTCGTCAGTTAAGGAGAGATTGCCCAGTGGGATTTTAACTTTTAATTGGATTTCAGCCACGCTGTTTCCTTTGGTTACTTATCAGCTGAGAATCCTTTGGCGCCAAGTTCAAGTGCAGTTCCCTTCCACAGTCTTCAGAGCAGTATGGAGGAAGAACAATTGCCAAGGGGTCAGAACACCCCAGCTCTATCCCTAATCAGCTGCAAGGCCTTTGGCTCAGTCAAGTTGCTTCTTCTCTGTGCCCCCTATTCCTTTAGTTATAAAATAGGAAATATAAAACCCACCTCACAGGGGTGCCTGGGTGGCTCGGTCGGTTAAGCATCCAACTTCGGCTCAGGTCACGATCTCGCAGTCCGTGAGTTCGAGCCCCGTGTCGGGCTCTGTGCTGACAGCTCAGAGCCTCGAGCCTGTTTTGGATTCTGTGTCTCCCTCTCTCTCTGCCCCTCCCCTGTTCATGCTCTGTCTCTCTCTGTCTCAAAAATAAATAAATGTTAAAAAAATTTAAAAAATTAAATTAAATTAAAAAATATAAAAAATAAAACCCACCTCACATGCTTATAAAGTCGGAGAGAACAGATGAGCAAAAGGTTACAGAAGGTATAGCATATAAACTTACATATGTGTGTATGTGTGTGTGTACATACAACTTTTTCAAAAATATTTTTATTTATTTTTGAGAGAGAGAGAGAGAGAGAGAGAGAGAGAGAGAGAGAGCACGAAGTGGGAAGGGGCAGAGAGACAGGGAGATACAGAATCTGAAGCAGTCTCCAGGCTCTGAGCTGTCAGCACAGGGCTGACATGGGGCTCGAACTCGTGAACTGCAAGATCATGACCTGAGCTGGAGCCAGACGCTTAACTGACTGAGCCACCCAGGCGTCCCTGTATGTACAACTTTTTTAATGTTTTCCAATTGCATGAAAGAGAAGTGTAGATTGACCAAGCACCTGAGTAAATTAAGTGATACAGTAAAACCTTGGATTGCAAGTAACTTGTTCTGTGAGTGTTCCACAAGACGAACAAACATGTCTAATAAATTTTAACTTGATAAATGAGTGATATCTTGCAATACGAGTAGTATGTGATGCCGACAGTCACATGATCACAACTGAGCCAATGGTTCTTCTCTCTCTCTCTCTCTCTCTCCCTCCTGCTGAGGGATTGTGGGTGATTGTCAATGCAATGTCACATTTCTGTGAAATCCTCAAAAGGAGGCAAAAGGAAGTGTCATTGGATAGGTTCCTTGTTAAATTTGCATGAAAAGAGAAAGATTCCATTGAGCCAATAGATAGCAGTGATTCCGTTAATGATAGTGAAAGTCGTCCTACGTAATAACCCTCTTCTCTCTTGTCTCCCTCACACCAGCCACGAAGGTTTTCAAAGGTAAGTGCAGGTTAATTTGCTTATTTTTCTTTATATTTTGTATTTTTTTATTATTTTATATTACATTACAGTGATCATTTTTATATGAATATTTTTGGGTTGTGAAGGAATCACCTGAGTTTCCACCATTTCTTATGGGGAAATTCGCTATGATATACAAGTGCTTTGGATTGCAAGCATGTTTCCAGAACAAATTCTGCTCACAAACCAAAGTGTTACCGTACAGACAATCTAGGTATTTTAGAACAAACATGCCACCCTTGGTTTTAGGGGAAAAGACAGTTGTCTAAATTGTTCAGACCATTTTTCTTCTCTAAGTCTTTGTCATGGAGTCTACAGAAGACTGACTTTCGTGATTGCGAAGAGGTCAGAAACCAAGTATTATGAGGGAAAAGCAGGAAGAGCAACTGATTATTAAATGTTTACTACATGCTGGCCAATCTGTGGGGTCCTTTACAGATATTATTTCACTTCGTCTTCATTACAATCCCGTGAAATACGTATTATTTAATAACATTATACAGCCTAAGCTTATGAGCAAATGTATCATCTGAACTGACTGATATTGAAATTAAAATCTGTCTCACTCTGGGGCTTCATCTGAATTAGAGCCATTCTAGCTCCCCATGAAGGAAACTATGTTTCTCTTTTGTCTCTGCTTGAGGCTTTGGCATTTTTTTAATTTTAATGTTTGATTTATTTTTGAGAGAGAGACAGAGACAGAATGCAAGCAGGGGAGGGGCAGAGAGGTGGGGAGACACAGACTTTGAAGTAGGCTCCAGGCTCTGAGCTGTCAGCCCAGAGCCCGACGTGGGGCTCGAACCCATGAACCATGAGATCTTGACCTGAGCCGAGGTTGGACGCTCAACCTACTGAGCCACTCAGGCGCCCTGAGGCTTTGGCATTTTGCCTTGCTATTAAATGTTGGACCATGTGCTCCAGCTGGTCTGTGGGTCAGTCCCTATGTGGCCCTTCACGAAAGAGCAGACAGTTACTGGAGGGTGATGTGGGGGAGCGGTGTGAAAGAAAAGCTCCAAAAGGAGGAGACAAAGAAGCTTCGTGAGTAAAGCACCTACGGGACCCAGTTCTGAAGGGCAGCATTTCTTGGGTAAATGCCCAAGGAATTTTCTTACATTCTCTTACAGGAATTCTCTTACATTCTCTTACATTTTCTTACAGGAAGAAATTTTCTTACATTCTCTGGTCATTCCACTTAGATAAAAACTACCCTTCAGATGTAGCAATGAGCTGTTTTGTAAATTTATCCAGTTAGGATTAATGTCTAAAAAGTTGTTTCCTCTCTCCACCCACTCCCTCAGGTGGTTGTTTTAGGGTTAGATACGTTCCAAATAGGCATATAATTTTTGTCATAAAAAGAAGTATTGACTCAGGAAAGTGTCTAATAGGCTTCACCAGAATGCTCTAACCCTAGAAGAACTTCACAGCATATTAGCTTAGTTATTAGAAAGTATTTAGAAACACCAATTGGGATGATTTAAACAATAGCATTTTAAAAGTGGAGTAATAGTAATATCTGAAGAGCTGATATTTGTTGAGCCTTCACACAATGAAAAGCACAGTATTACACCTCTTACCCACATTATTTCTTTTGGCTTTTGCAATATCCCTATGAGACAAGCACTGTTAGGATTCTCATTTTCAAATAAGTTTGTCATCAATATTTCTCATTGTCAAAATGCTCACCAAAGTGACAAAGGAGGGTAGAGTTGAGGCTAAAGCAATGGAACATTTTCACATATCCACCCCTTCCAGCCTCCCCACTTTTCCAGTGTTCTCCCAAATATCTTATTCCGTCACCCAAGGCAGCCCAAAAATCCATTCATTTGTCCTACTGCTTTGCTGAAATGGATTGCTGACTCAGTATATTTCATGAAATTACCCCCAAAAGAGCCAAAAACAAAACAAAACAAACACAGAAAAACCTTAAAAGAAGCAAGTAAAGACAATTAACTGAAAAGGACTTGAGAATGAACCATTACTCCAAGAAAAGGGTATATGCAATTTATGACATTGATTGTGAAACCTAATAATCCAATGGAGAATCCTAATGACCAGACTTGCCCCATAAGCAGTCTCTTTCAAGCAATTCAATAAAATTATTCCACTGGAGTTATACAAAAGACAAGTAAAAAAAGAGATTCTGTTGAGAAATGCAGGATCAGGAGAGTTAGGCCAATATGATGAGCCAATATGGTATGTGTCCTTTGGCCGACTCCCTCACCCCTTAGGGCCTGACCCAGCTGAGAGATTTCCTACCAGCATCAACCTTAGAGGTACACAACCTGGGGCAGCGAGGTTAGTACAGAAAGACATTTGCAGGATGATAGTGACAAGCTAATTGTTGATGAAATCCAGCTCTAAACTATACCCAGTAATCTACATCATCCTTGGGTTTCCAACATAATATTTGTTCATCTAGCATCTAAGCACAGAAAAGCTGTATCTCAAATTCTCCTTAAAGGGAAAATATTTAGGAGGAAGTTATATAGCAGGACCCTGTTTCTTTTCCACTGTTGTTGTTACTAATTGGCTATGTTTTATAATATACTTTCTTTGATGAAGACAGTATGAATCATAAAATGATATAAGGAATTTTGTACGATTTAACCTGAGCTATAAGAATCATAATAAATAATAATTATGATACATTTTAGCATCTGTAATGCAGTGGGTACAGCTGTTCTAGATGCTCTGCTCACTTCATACTTGCACTTGGCTAATCCATCACACGTGGTAAGTGCTGCAGCTCAGCAGTTCTTGGAAGCATGGACTTGCAACAGTGGTGAAAGACTGTCTCTCTGATGCCAGAGTCAAAGTTAAACCTCAGAAATAACTGCTTCTTTCTCACCAATTCACCAGCAGCCAAATTTTTCCCTCTAAAACTTGTGAGAATGAAATACTTATAGCAGCATATAAATGAATGCAAACATTCAGCGTCTCCTTTATATATGGTTGCTGCAACCAAAGACATATACATAACTGTAGAGCTTGTGCAAAACTTTAGCACAGAAAAAAAAATAACGAAAAGAGAAGAAAAGGGAAGAGAAGAGGGAAAGGAGGGGATGGGAGCTTGGGCAAAAAAAAAAAGGAGATAAAAAGACTCTTTTCTCGCCCAGTTCGTTTTATGTCTACTTGTGTGATAAATTTACCTGCATTGCTTACATTTTATCTGTATGATAACTCTGGAGGTAATCTGAATCACCTTCATTTCTCAGAAGAAGAAATTGGTGCTCAAAATAGTGACATAGGCCACACCACTGAAAAGTGTCAATTCCAGGATTTGATCCTAGGTTGCTATGATTTTAAAAATACCCACTCTCTTTCATTGTATCTCATTACCTCTCTTCCCAAGGGAAACCTCCTTTAATGCAGCTTTCCATTATTTAGGTGCTGATAACATATCTGAAGCCAATAAGACAGAAGTCTTTTCCTTGATCTCTACATCTGAACAAGAATGAGGTTTATTCTTCTTCTCATCAAAAGAGAAACTGGATGTAGGAGAAAGAAGAGGCAGATGTTAATCCTGTGATTTGGCTTTGACCCAAACATAGCAGGTATTTCCTAATCCCCCTTCCTAGACACCTTTATCACCATGGACAGTGTATGGAGTGGAGAAATACATCGAACATGATATACCTGTACTTGATAAATAGAATACAATAGCTCTACCTTTTCATTGAGTACAGATGTCTACTTGAAACCTAAGCACCACATCTTCCTACATTTTTCCTCCTCTTGAAGCAGCTATCTATACAGAGTCAAGTCTCCAAGACAACCTTGGGAGTTCCTTGAAGGGCAGGCAGTCTAGGGGTTTAAAAGTACATGGGCTTTCATATCATATCTGGGTTCAAATCCTGGATCCATCATTGATGTGGCCTTGGAAGCACCAATTTATTTTACTTCTCTGATCTTTCTGTGGTTCCTCAGTCTCTTAAATGGGGATAATATCTTATGGAGTTGCTATTAAAATTAAACAAAATGATGTGCATAAAATTCCTAGCATGGTGCTTAAGACATAATAAGAGTCAGTACATTTTTCTTGAATTATTGCTCTGATCCGGCTCAATAAAACTCTACTTTGAGGTAGCTCTAAGGGAATCATTCTGATGGCTCCTATTTGCTACAGGGAAATTTGTCTGGAAGAAAAGAAGCTGTTCAAAGAAGCTGAGAACTTTCTCAAGAAACCTTAGCTATTGAAGTTGTCCCAAATTTGTTTCCTAAGTTCTAAGGCCAGGGAAAACAAAATTTCAGTCTATTAAATATGTAATATTTAATCTAGTCTATAAATTCATGTTAGGTCCAATTTGTGATACTGTAGTATAGCACTGGATTATTGCATGTATATATAAAATATTGTTAAATGAATGTGCATGGTGATTTATGAAGATTTTAAAGAGCTTGGACCACAATTTTGAGGAATTTACATCATGATAGAACTTCATACTGTTGTATCTTCACTTTTATAACATATTGTTAAGTCTATACAGCTTATTTAACACCAAGATCTTGGTGAAGAATATAACCTCCAAGAATGACTTCAGACTTTAAACGAACCACTTTTTGACCTACACTGTGACAAAGAGGCTGTGCATTTTACTACATCCTCCATCAAAACCACAGCTACCCCCAGAACCCAACAATTACTGCTCCCCAAACCTATTCCACTTATTAAGGATTGACAGGTGAAAAAAAATGATTGACTAATGTAATGAAGCTAAGTTATCTGTACATTTGCTGAGACAGTACAAGCTAGAGAGGTTATAGCAGTGACTCTGGGTGAGACCACCAGAAGGTTTAAATCCCACCCACCACTAATTTAGCAGGGTGGAGCTGAATGAATTCAACTCTCTAAGCCTCCATTTCTACACCTACAAAATCTAAACAAATTCAAAATGGTGATGAGGTCATTCAATTAGATTAGATATTTTGATCAGTGTTTCATCTAATATATAAGAAATGCTCCATACAATAGCTACCCAATGCCAGAATACAGACCATTCATTTTCACTTTATAAATCTACCCATGTTTCCTTTCTCCCTTTTTAAAAATCTACATATTTTTCCTTTCGCTCTTAGCCCTACAGTGTTATTTGGGTTTGTAAAACCCACTTAAATCTTTTGTGGAAGGAGATCAGGTATTAAGAGAAAAACATGCACAGGTAAATAAATAATATTGAAAATAGTATTTAAGTATAAAAATAATATTACAAATATAAAAATAATATTTTTTTCTAGTTCTTTCATCAAAGAACAACTCTCTGAGTATTGAGTTTGTGAAATGTATGTGCAGTGGGGATCATCTGGCACTTTCTACCTTGAATACAAAGTGCTCTTCTCAGGAGAGGACAAGGAGGGTTGTGTGAGGACACTAACGAAATATACTCAGGCACCTTTGGCCTTCAAACCTCTTTTCCCAGACAAGATAAAAAATGTGGGCACAACATTTCCACTCTAACTGACTCATTTGGCAGAAAAAGATGTCCGGATGCCAGGAGGAATCGGAAGGGGGGAAAAAAAAAACTGGCGGAGGAAAAAGGTGCCGGAAGGAGGGGGAGGTAGATGAACCGTGTCACATTTCATCAAGCTATAAAAACACCCATCTTGAGAATTAAAAAGGAGGATGCATTGACCTTCACAGATAAAAACAGGGCCCTGGAAATAGGCTGATTCTTAAAGTATACCTCACACCAAAAAGTGTTAACCATCAAAGTGTTTTTGTAACAAATCACTATGCTGCAATTCAGTTATCTACAGGATAATAACAAAGACTATGTGAACCGACATGGGAAAGCCACTGGTAAAACCTCCAAAACATTCATGTTCAAATATACTAACAAATCCAAAGCTGCACTTTGATTAGACTGCTGTGAAAAATGATCACAGTACGGTTACACATATGTCCAGAATCATCATATTGTATATATTAATTGTGTGCAGTTTTTGTATACCTATATGTCAAGAAACCTTGAGGGAAAAAAGAAAAATAATCAGAGTAATTGTTTGGTAATTTAATTATGTGAAATAGCTAGCATAGTTTAATCTTTTTCTAAGCATCTTATAATTCTAGCTAATTTGTTCCATAATAATCGATCCAGATCAATCGATCTTACAATTGAGGTAAGATGTAAATTGATCTGGACCAATTTTCTTACAGCTCCTGTCATTTATGTAGATGTCCAATTAAAATATTTAATCAACATAGTCCATGCACCTTAGGGTTTTCATCTTTTTAGGTCTGGCCATTCTCAAATAGAGTCTATGCCCAGAATACATAAACGTGACAAGGGACAGCATACTCCTCCAGCTATTTGAGTCTCAAATACACTGTCTGACACTTTTACAGGGAAGATGAGTAATGGAATGCTAAATGAGGTTTAAGTACCTAGAAAGTTTATGTCAAAGAAGAATGAAAAGGCAGGTTTATGGGGTATATCATACCTTTTAGGTAGTTGAAAAATGATTACTCAATACCAAGGAAGTACATGGCACACTGACAAAATTGCAGGGCGGGAAACAAACATGGTTTGTCCTCAGAGCCATCATATATGGTTCAGAGCCACCAAAATTCAGGCATGCAAATAAAAACAAGTGCATGTCGTGGGCTTTATGATGAAAATATTAGTTATGAAAACACAAGGAAATTTTTCAGAATCATTGCTGTTTCAACCTTTTTCTCTCTGTAAAGGGAGGGAGCTGTCTTTGGTCCTGTAGGTCTCTTCCAGCATTAATACTTTGAGATAATATGTTTATAAAAATATTTATTTCACTATTTTTTAGCAGAGACCTAGGAGAACTTTGTCGTTAATAAGTTAGGCTCTTATGCCAAAGAGGGCAAAGGCTCTTGAACATGCCTCGGTTCAGTAGGACAAAGATATTCTTGCTGATTAGCAACTGGAGAAACAGAATACCAAAAACTAAAGAAAAGAAAATGTGTTTTAATCAGATTTCTCTCACTTGATCCTGCATCCTTAGAATGGGTACAATTACACTAACATGATTTTTGGGGATTATTATTTTTTTTAATTAATAAATATATTTGAGGGGCGCCTGGGTGGCTCAGTCGGTTAAGCGTCCGACTTCAGCTCAGGTCACGATCTCACAGTCCGTGAGCTCGAGCCCCGCGTCAGGCTCTGGGCTGATGGCTCAGAGCCTGGAGCCTGTTTCCGATTCTGTGTCTCCCTCTCTCTCTGCCCCTCCCCCGTTCATGCTCTGTCTCTCTCTGTCTCAAAAATAAATAAAAACATTAAAATAAATAAATAAATAAATATATTTGATTAAAAAGTTTTTCAATCTGCCACCATCACGCTCTAATTTACATGAAATAATCAAATGTGAAATCTCAGTCAAGTAAAGAAAAGAACAAAAACTAAAACGTTATGGCACATGTTAGTTACAGCTGCCCTAAGTAGGATGAAATTTCACTTCTACTCTTACCTCTTTCTTGCTCTTTTGCCTCACATTTCTGTTATCTGCATGCCTGCAAGAGAGCAAAGATTAAATAAGATAAAATTAAATGACACATGTAAAGCCTTCAGTAAATAATAGCTTTGTGACCATTGCCTATGATTATTATCATTACTTATGCATTTTATTTTTTCCGCCATTCTTCACCTCAAAGGTGGCCCTACTTTTGTAAAGCTTCCCAAAGTATATGTGTTGTGAGAGCACTTGAGAATATTTGGGGATGCATACAGACAATACATATATAATTTAATAATGCTATATTTACATTAAAGTATATTTGAAAATTATATACCCAGCACATCAACCTGGTGATTTTAAAGATACTATTTTTTAATGTTCATTTATTTTTTGGAGAGAGAGAGAATGTGTGTAAGAGCAGGGGAAGGGCAGAAAGAGGGATAGTGAGAACCCCAAGCCAACTCCACACAGTCAGTGCAGAGCCCGACATGGAACTTGATCCCATGAACCATGAGATCATGACCTGAGCCAAAATCAAGAGCCGGAGGCTTAACCGACTGAGCCACCCAGGCGCCCTAAAAGATATTATTATTAAATAAATTTAATTAAGCTGAAATCGTAGTATATTTACAGAGTCATAACAGCATAGGTGGTATGTGAATATAGCAAAAATTATGAAGATGGTATGTGAACAGCTGAAGTTTGGGAAGCAATTAACGAAAGCACCAAGTATTTGCTTTCACAGTCTAAGGAGCAGAGGAGTAGTGTCACATTTTGAAAGAGGCAAATGTTTTACCTCCTAAATTATAAGTTACTTAAGGGGAAATTCAGTCTCCACCTAGGTGAGTAGTAATATGTGCTCAACCGCTGAATGCTGCATAGATTTGAAGATCATTGAAACTGTATGTATGTGTATGTGTGTGTGCATATAATGGCAGAGTGGCTATTGGACACAGTGGAGTCGGGGTACAACAGGGAGGGTGGGGTTTACTCTGAACTCACAATGACAGATGAGCTGGTCTTCATTTTATGTGTTGAAACCTATAAATACATTTCTATGCTATATTTCCAAAGAACATTTGTGCTCTTTCTGCTTTTTAAAGACAGAAATAAAGATTTAGATTACTGAGCTCTGTCAATAGTAAAATTTCCCGCTGACTATTATAATTATTCATTTATAAGTTCTAGAAGGCAGGAAATGTCTGGCTCACTATTGTATTTCTAGAGCCCAAGACAGTGCCTGACACGTTATAGGTTTTCACTAAATATTTGTTGAATGAATGAATTTATAAATGAATGCTTTAGTCTCCAGAAGCAGAAGAAGGAGTTTGGGGGAGGAAATAAGAAAGAGAACTTTTGAGACCCAAAGTCAAGCCATTTATTTCATAGCCTCTTCTGCGTACCAAGCCCAGCAATGAGACAGCCAAGCGGTGATCTCACCTGCAGAACCTGCTGGGCCAGTCCAGTGAGCAAGTGAGGTGAGTCCTTACCACTCATGTGTCAAACACAGTCAACCTGGCTAATAGATTCTCAGAAGTACACTGTGATTGCTCTCTCTATCCAAATTGGCCCTGGTGCACTGCATCTAATTATCCACCATGGAATTTGGCCAGTACAATGAGATTATGGTATATTGAGAAATTTGAACTTTAACCACACATAAATAAAAGCACAAGGATCAGGGCCACTCCTTATTACTTCTGTGTGATTCTCAAAACAACAAAAAATTTTTTTTTCAAAAAGAAAAAAAGTTGCTTAGGAGTCTGTGAGTTTTCAACTAGAGGGAAATATAAGTCACATTGATTCAACTTTTAATGTAAACTCTCTTTCAAATGCTTTTAAAATAATTTAAATTTATTGAATAATAATATCTGGAATCTAAATAAAACTCAGTACCCTGTGTTAATCTTCAAAAAAAAAAAAAAACTGGTTAGATGCAGAGAAAGATACAAAATAAGTAAAATACAGTCCCCGGTGCTGACTTTTTCAGTCAGATTTCAACTGAAGTAGTTCAAAGCCCTAAGAAAATGTTCTCCTTGATCTCTCAGCAATAGATGCAGGAAGGTTAATTCTTTCCAATTTACAGTAGAAGGTCACCATGCACATTATCACATGTGCATGCAGTCTTAATGTTCCTTTTTAAGCAAATTTTCCCGGCAAAGAAAAACGGTCTCAGGGTTATATGCTATGTGGTATTCTCAAGCTTTCTGGGTACAGCTGGGCAAAGTCCTCTCCATAAGCAAACCAGAGGCTGATCAGAGTTTTCTTCACTTTAAAAAATGGCTTACAGGGGCGCCTGGGTGGCGCAGTCGGTTAAGCGACCGACTTCAGCCAGGTCACGATCTCGCGGTCCGTGAGTTCGAGCCCCGCGTCAGGCTCTGGGCTGATGGCTCGGAGCCTGGAGCCTGTTTCCGATTCTGTGTCTCTCTCTCTCTCTGCCCCTCCCCCGTTCATGCTCTGTCTCTCTCTGTCCCAAAAATAAATAAAAACGTTGAAAAAAAATTTAAAAAAAAATGGCTTACAGTAGGATCCCAACAGCTAGACAATTTCCACAGCACATTACACTTTTGCCCACAAGTCTTCACAATCATGCCTACTGAAGAGGGTCAGGTACACGTGTAACATTTATTCTCCTCACCATCTCAGAACTGACCTGTTGCCTTTAATCTTCTCTCATTTCCTTTCCTCCAAATATATCCCTTTTTTCTTGCACTGAAGGACACCACTTTGCAACATGCCTTCTTATCTCTGTCTTATGTCTTATGCCATCAACGTCTCTGGTACATTTGTTTTCTGTTTTCATGGGAAATTCTGCCTTGACAGAGAGATGTTTAATGGGAGAAAGGGAGTGGTATAAAACCACAGGAGCGACTAGAAAAGTCACAGAGAGCAAAACTGATTTTACTGGCAGTGAGAAATGATAGATAGAATGCTGCATGGAAATCAGAAAACCTAGGTTTTGGTTCTGGCACCAACGATTACTTTGTGGCCTTGGAATTCAGGGAACTTCTTGAGAATTTCAGTTTCCTCATCTACGCAATTGGCATGCCCATTTGGAACGCCTGGGTGGCTCATTCGGTTAAGCATCTGACTCTTGATCTCAGCTCAGGTCTTGATCTCAGGCTAATGAGTTCAAGCTCCACGTTGGACCCCATGCTGGGTGTAGAGCCTACTTAAATACACACACACACACACACACACACACACACACACACACACACACACATATAATAATTAGCCTGCTCTTCACGGCCCTGTCTACCTAACAGAATTGACAATAAAATTTAAGCAGACTGCAGGAGCTTTATGCTGCATTAATTTATAAACTGCATGTCTCTGTAGCACATGAGATGTGGTGGTTGATGATGTTAGACACCCAGATGCAAAGGAGGCACTCATGCACACCAACTGTCCCCAGTCTCATGTCTACTCTTGCTTGGACTGGACTAACTTGGGAAAATTTTGCAGTTCATTCCTCAGGGTACAAGAAATTCATACATATGAACATTCCTACCATCTTTAGATCTAGTCCAGAGAGTTAGCTTCATAAAGCTTCTCCCAAGCCTGCTTTATGGACCTGGTGCTGACCATGACCTCCTTTCAACCTATAAGTACTGTCCACACCCCCAGCTGCAGTCTGGCTCTTGTGAGCATCTGGACTAGACAAGAACTGAGTAGGGCGATGGCTCTGGTATTAGACTGGCTTCGGTTCAGACACTGGCTCTATAATGAAGTAGCTTTGACACCTTAAACTTGTTATTTAATTTCTCTGAGACTCCATTTCCTAACTTGTATGGAGAAGACACTAATAGCTACATTGTAAAGAGATGGAACAAATAAAAAACAATAAAGCTTTATTAGAGCCCAAGAGCTAAAAGTAATAGACATCACAAATATGGATAATTAGAATTGTCCAGATATTTAAGTTGTAGGCTTTTATTTTTTTTAATGTTTTTTTATTTAAATGTTTCTTTTTTTTTTTAACGTTTATTTATTTTTGAGACAGAGAGAGACAGAGCATGAACAGGGGAGGGGCAGAGAGAGAGGGAGACACAGAATCTGAAACAGGCTCCAGGCTCTGAGCTGTCAGCACAGAGCCCGATGCGGGGCTCGAACTCAAGGCTGGTGAGATCATGACCTGAGCCAAAGTCGGATGCCTAACCGACCAAGCCACCCAGGCGCCCCTGTAGGCTTTTAAAAATAAAAGATTTCTGGGGCACCTGGGTGGCTCAGTCAGTTGAGCCTCTGACTTCAGCTCAGGTCATGATCTCACTGTTCATGAGTTGGAGCCCCACAACAGGATCTGTGCTGACAGCTCAGAGCCTGGAGCCTGCTTCAGATTCTGTGTCTCCCTCTCTCTCTCAAAAGGTGGTTGAGGGCCCCCACTCACACTCTGTCTCTCTCTCTCTCAAAAATAAATAAACATTAATAAAAAAATCTTTTAATAAAAGATTTTAAAGATTGCAATTAAAATAAGACACATTTGTGCCTTCTTTGAGCTCAGAGCTCTTGAATAGATTATCAAATCTGCACTGGTACAGTAATTAAGCCTAACAAGTACTTAATTACTTTTTAATAATTAAATAAGTAAATAATTGAATGAATGAGTTGAGTGAGTGAATGAATAAATGAATGAATGAATTCTACTGAAGTTGTTTGGAGAAATGTTCAATTTCACATCTCTCCTCTAGGTGGCGAACTGAAACTTCCTACGGTGTATTGTGTTTCCTGTGTCTTCCACAATTGACATGAAAATTGTACTAAAAAAATCTATGATTTAATGTCTGTCATGGTATAGAAGTAAGAAACCATTAGTGTATTTTTTCCCCAAAGTTATCTCTTTATTGTTACATCTTTATGCTTCTCGTCAAGAAAAAATTGTTTATAGAAAGTCATTAAGAAATATGATTGTGTAAGTACTCTAAAGAAACTGAATTGTGCAAGAGACTTTTCAAAGCACTTCTGCAAGCTTGCTGTGAGTTCTTTCCATTTCGTGGTGTGCTCTTACGAAAACACTGTTTTGTCCAAAGTTTTTTATTTTCCTAGGGTGTTCATTCTCCTCTAAATCTGGGGAAGAATAAAAATAATTCTCCTAGCAATGACTTTTTTTAAACTAAGTGTCAAATATGCATTTTTTTCTTCTAGATTCACTGTGACAGTGACAGATAAAATTAAATAAGAGCTGAATGCATTATCCTGTAAATTGAGTAGAGAAGAACAATCAAATGAGATGAATCAGTCCAAATACATTGCTTTAATTTTCCTTCAAGTCAGGATATGAGTTCCCTGAATGATGTAAATAATGTCCCCCAATCCCACTTCCCTTTGCGATGACATAGTCTATATTTTCTTATACAGGAAATATGACTCGAAAATATCTTAGAGTGCCATGAAAGCTGAAGGACAAAGCTAAAATCCACCTAAGAGCACACCAAACAGGATCAACAAGAATCGAAGATGCCTGTCCTGTTTCAAAAGCAAGGGGAGGAGGTGAGTAAAAAGAACAATGACATGTTACAGCCCAAGAGCTAAAATTAAATGCATGTAAACAATTCTTGTTGGAACTAGAAGCCAATGTAGATTAGCCAAACCAGGTAAAGAGTTCTTTCTTGCCAAAACATGCCAGAAGAGTCACCTAGCATTGAGACATGGCTACTGACAGAAATGAGGTTAATACTGGCCGATCACAGGGGATTCTGAACTTGCATGGCAGCTCTTAAAAGGTGGCATATACCTAAAGCCCATATTTCTTTTTTATCCTATCCAAAAAGCTGAAAGCCACTTTGTTCAGATACCGGAATCTGAGTGAGAATTGTAGCTTATGTGTAAATATTTCTCCAACACACATTTCTTAAGCAACAACTCTGAGCCAGGCCCTTGAATAATACAGACATGAATAAGGCATGGTCCCTGCCCTCAGACATGTACACACATAATTATATGAGATTAATCAAGGGAGAGGGAGAGAAAAAAAAGGAGCTAAGGCCAAACTGGTATGTTGATGTGAGAGTATGGAAGGTCCCATTCCACGGTTAGGTTAGTGGCAACTTGTCTGACCAGAATCCAAACATAGCAGTAGTTTTTGTGAATTTCTAGTTAAACCCATCCTTCTGGGACCTTGATGCAGCTAAAGCTATGGAAACAGACCTGGAAATAGGGAGATAGAAGCACCTAAAAAAACCTTTCCAAAGGCATCACAGGCTTGTTTCATAAGATCATTCCCAAAGGTGTGCAAGAAGCCAGAGGAGTTACAGAAGAAAACACCATCCATTTAACCAGCATATTATTCCTAACTTTGTCATGAGCATGCAACCCTAAACCTTTCTAAGTAAACTAAGTATAATCATTAATAGAGGAGTATAAATAAATCATAGAATATCACATATAGTAATTTTAAGAGAATGATGTGGCTCTAGAATAGAAACGTCTCCATATGTACAAAAATGAAAGAAAACAGCCAGGGGGAGACAATTTGGGCTATAAACTTGCCTTGCGACTTGATATAATTTAGTCTTTTTCTGAAGGTTAAGTAAAAGCAGAAAATGACACAAATATCTTAATAAAGTATGAAATATGATGTATTCTTTACTTATCACTATTATGTTATGCCTCCAGAATCATGATGATTTAAAATGAATTTTGTATTTAAAATGTTTTTGGTGTTTGGACTGTTATTTTACCTACAAAAAACACATTTTGTCTTGAAATGCAGAGTGTGAAGGTTTTTAATACCATCCCTAAATATTACTATGTTGTTTTTGGCCTTTTCTCTATAGCCACTTTTGCAAGCTAACACATATTTAAAGTCTTTAGTCCAAATAGCCCATGCACACTTCAATTTCAATTCAAAGAGAGAAAAGTAAATTTTGACCTAACTTGTATTATTAATTTGATCCTATCCCCATATCAGCCCAAGGCAGATCTGTTATCATTTGTCTTTCTTCTTCATTACAAGAAAAGAAAAAGAAAAGGAGAAAAGTTGGAAAGCGGCTCAGTAAAAGAAAGGACTGACCACCCCTTCCGATAGCAGGAACTGAAAGTTGTCTGTTACCTGTAACCCTTTGGTTTATGGTAAGACAATAACCCAGGCCCTGTGGCTTCTGCTTTACTGTGATTGTTCCATCTTTTCCCTTAGTGAAAAATTCTCTTTGAGTAAGTTCTCTTCAATGACTTCAGGCCCTCTAGATATGGTAATAGTTTCCTCCCCTAGGGAAAATTTTGAATACAAAAGCCAGAGTCTTCCTTCTTTGAGCCAAACTCCCCTCTAGAAATGAGGCAGAACATCACAGAAAGAAAGCTCCTGTGGCCTGCTGAGGATGCGGGGCACAGCCCCACAGCTCCAATCAGCCAGTGACCTTTCACAAGAAGACAAACACACAGAGAAGCACCGCCACATTGGTGCCAGCGTTACACAAGCACAGCAGGTGCATCCACGCCCTTCTGGTGCCACAGCCTGAGGTGGACACACCCAGCCTGTCCCACTCACGGGGCCACCCGGGCTTGTCTGAATTCAAATCAGTAGAAGCTCATTGCCATGGGGATATAGGTGAGATCTAGGTTTGATGCCAATCAACATATGCATGATTGCCCAACAAGGAAAATAAAGAAGTAAAGCAAACATAAGCACCCATATCTATACAATTCTTTTAAAAAGGACTTGAAGTACAAAAGCTAAAACCAAGAGAGAATGGTATTAGCTCAGTAAGTATGAAATAGCACCAACACTCTCTAAAACAATTTTCTAATCCCAGCAGAACAATCTTCAATGATGAACCAGCAAAACACAGTTTCCACTGCCTTCAATAGCACTTTTTGGTTTACTATAAATACATTAGTTAGACTACACGACCAGCCAAAAAACCTACAAGAAATTAAAATAATAGTGTTGTAATGATGATGATAATAATTACAGTTACCATTTATTAAACACTTATTAGGTGCCAGTGTGCTATATTTTATCTACATAGCTTAATCTTTGTAACAGTCTTATGAAGTAGATTTTATTATCCCTATACAGATAATGAAACTCTATCACATCTAAAATAAATATCTTTTCCCAAAATACCCAGCTAAAGTGAAAGTGCCATAATCAAACTCCAGTTGAATTTTTTTCACTATACCAGGGGTCAGCAGACTATGACCCTTGTGTCACATCCGTCTTGCTGCTTGCTTTGGTAAATAAAGTTGCATGGAATTCAGACATTCTCTTCCATTTATGTATCATCTGTGGCTGTTTTGGTGTTGTAACAGCAGAGTTAAGTAGTTGTGACAGAAACCATATGGCTCACAAAAGCTAAACAATTTACTATCAGGCCCTTTAGAGAAAAACTTGGCCAAACTCTGCTCTTCGGTGTGCCATTAAGAATTTTTTAAATGTTGAGGCGCCTGGGTGGCTCAGTCGGTTAAGGGTCCAACTTCAGCTCAGGTCATGATCTCACTGTTTGTGAGTTCGGGCCCCACAGTGGCCTCTGTGCTGACAGCTCAGAGCCTGGAGCCTGCTTCAGATCTGTGTCTCCCTCTCTCTCTGCCCCTCCCCTGATCGCACTCTGTCTATCTCTCTGTCTCAAAAATAAATAAACATAAAAAAATTTTTTTTGAAAAAGAATTTTTAAAATGTTGACAATAAAAAATATTTCCTGAGAATTATGAAATTCTAAGAAGCAGGTGTTCACTGCAATTAATTATTAATTTCTTTGTGAACAGCTACCCCAAGACATTCTGCGTCTGCATACAGCTTTCTTCCACTCCCTAAAAACTCCGTTAGGGAAAGAGTATTGGAAAACAAGAATCTAAATTTCACTGACTAATTCATTCATGTCCTCCCAGTCCTGCCTCCAGCTTCTCCTCAGCTCACCTTCTCACAGGACATCCCATCCAACTATGTACCTAAAAGAAAAGGAGAGAGAAGAACACAATGAAAAAGTGTTGTTATAGCTTCATGGAACTTCTATTTCATTTTCAGACCCTGCTCACATGCCACAGGGGACATTTGAAGGAAACATGACAAATATCAGGGTTTACTTAGTTTAGGTTTGTCAGATTGATATAAGCCTGAGTGGATGAATAATATAATTTTAACATGGAAGACACATCAGATAGTAACTAATTGAGATGATTCAGTTTATCAACTAAAACCAAACAGCAACAAAAGCAACAAAAAACAAGAACCCGGCAAAGCTGAGTGACTGATTTCTTGCAGGTTAAAGAGGTAGCAACAGAGAAGAGGCTTCTTATCCATTCTACCATACATTCAACAGGATCCAGTGTAAGGCCACAACTGTAGCTTATTCACCTGGTTCCATATATACATTGAGTTCATGTCCTTTATCAAGGCCACACCTTTAATGGAAAGGTGAATCAAGCCGATTCAGGTTCAAATCCTGTTTTGGTCACTTACTACTTATATAAACTTAGGAAAGTCAGTAAACCAGTTTAAGCCTCAGTTTTATAGAAGTAAAATACGGTTCATTGTTGCTGAGTGTAAAGAAGAGAAAATGGGACAGCCAGTGCCTGACAAAGTATCGAGCACATTGTAGGCACTTTCTCAATACATGGCAAATGCTAGTATTGTTCTCAAACGACAAGTAAAACTGCATCATCTCAGTCTTTTATTGGACCAAGGTCAGTAGGTATTAACTGGACAAAAAGGCACCTCACGGTCAGTAGGTATTAGTTGGACAAAAAAGCACCTCACGGCTCAGGTATAGATGATAACCTGCTGGCCATATACTATAGAGGTATTTTCACTCTGAGGGAAATTCAGAATTTTCACCTGAGAAAGCTAAATGTTAATTTTCTAATCAAGTCCTGTACCAGTTGCACATAATTGTTATTATATGTTATGATTTATGGACAGCCCTGTTTTTAATTATGAGGTTTTTATTGGAGAGACAGGTTTCGGGGTGAGTCTGCCATCTGACTTGCCAGCACTTGTTAAAAGTTTTCATAGTGTGACTCATTTATGTGTGTGTGTGTGTGTGTGTGTGTGTGTATTTAGGAGTGTTATTAAATGTTGCTGGCATATAGTAAGAAATTTGTGATTCAAATTTGTCCATGTATACCTCCCCACCACCTACTCTATCCCTTCACATGCCCCACCCCTCCCCCATTTATCAAGGCTAGTTTCAGATTATTTTCAAGGTTTCATACAGATAACCTTACCTGGAATGGTCCTTGCCTAATTCTCTTTAGCTATTTGTGCATGTGAAATACAAGCAAAGACTGCCCAAGAGTGAAAATCTTTTCAGGTCGTGTGGTGGATGGAAAAACTGGAGAGAATCAGTAAGACAGTGTAAAGCATGAACGTTATTTCTTTATGCTCTATGTTTTTAATTCTGTAGGTACCTGCAGGAAAAGCCATCTTCACATCAAAGTCAGTGAGAGGTACTGGTAGATCAGTGCTATAAATTGCCTCCAAAGGAAAAGACAGAGAACATGAGTATACAAAGCCTATAAAAGAATCAAGACATTGCCACAAGTAGAAATGGAATGAATAGCACTGAATCAACTCCATGGGGATTCAATAACACCAACAGCCAAACCTTCGTTAGGTAACTCCTACATACGCACTAGGTAGCCTACATATGGAGCTTGGCACAGAGCATCGTGGAAAGATATAAATGATAACATTTTGCAGATGCAGGACTTTTATTTTGTGTTGCTACTGACTTTAAGTTTCCAACTCCTCTGTTAATTAAAAGTATGAAAGGGGTGCCTGGGTAGCTCAGTGGGTTAAGCATGTGACTCTTGGTTTCAGCTCAAGTCATGATCTCACAGTTCATGGGTTCGAGCTCCGCGTCAGGCTCTGCACTGACAGTGCAGAGCTTGCTGAGGATCCTCTCTCTCCCTTTCTCCCTCTGTTCCTCCCCTACTCGCTCTCTATCCCTCTCTCTCTCTCTCTCTCCTCTCTCTCTCCCAAAATAAATAAATAAACATTTAAAAATTTTTGAAGTGTGAAAGAGTAGGAGGAATGAAGGGAAAGAGAGAAGGGAAGAAAGAATAGAAAAATGAGAGAAAGAAAAAGTGTCTCCAGTGTTAGATATCACAGTTCATCAGAACTGCAAACACTTGGGGTCCATGCACAGCAGTGATAACTTGGTTCCACTTCCACTGAATCACTTCTGGAAATGAGTCCTGAAGACTCGTGTTATATACTGCTGAATAACAGATTAACCCACTCCCCAAAAATGAGTAGCTTAAAACGCCTGTGGTCAGGGCTCTGGAGATGACTTAACTGGGTCTTCTGCTTCACAATCTCCCACAAGACTGCAGGCAAGGTGTCCATCAAGGCTGGATCTCATCCAAAGGCTCACTTATGGAAGGATCTGCTTCCCAACTAACACATGGGATTGTCGGCACGATTCATTTCCTTGAGGGATGTTGAACTGAGGGCTTCAGTTCCCTGCTGTCCTCGGGTTTTCTCTCCTAGGGCAGGAGAGCCTCCCTCCTGTGGCAGCTCACTTTATCAAAATCAGTGAGAGAGAGAGAGAGAGAGAGAGAGACAGAGAGAGAGACAGAGAGAGACAGAGACTTCTAGCAAGACAGAAGTCACAATCTTTTGCAAACTAAGCAAGGAAGTGACACCCCTCTAAATTGCCATATTATATTAGTTAGAGAGCAATTTCACAAGTGGAGGGGATTACACAAGACACGAATGCTAGAAGGGAAGATAATCAGGGGCTATCTTAGAGGCTGCCTGCCACAACTTGGCAATCTACTCCCCTCTCCTTTGTTTACGAATTTTTTTCTGTCTCATCTCTATTCAGATTACCACAAAACTCCAAAACAGTCAGGTCTAAAAGGATAAAAGTTTATTTTGATTCTAAATTTGCATTCCTTGGAAGAGTTGGTAGTACAGAAGCAGTAGGTTGAGGAGGAGAAAGCACGAGTACCAGGCCCAGTCCCAGAAATATACTGGCTATAAGATTTTATCCATGAATCTGATTTTCTGACTTGTTCATCTTTGAAATGGGCACAATTACGTTTTCTCTGCTCATCTCGCATAATGATTACGAGGACCAAGAAATATCCTGTGTGTGAGTGTTTTCCAAAACACAGTAACGTAGGGCAAGAGGTACTTCCCATGACTATAGGTGGTATACGGACTGGAGGTGGAACTTTTTTAAGGTATTTGTTTTTCGAGTGCATTAGAAAAATATAACTCGCACAGCAAATCCATGATTTTATAGCTAATGTTGTTTAAATGGGACTTCAATAAAGTTGGGAAAAAGGTGAGTCAATTTGAAGAAAACTATTAACAAAATAATGATAGATGGTCTAAGAATGGGGCAAACATTATGAAGGTGATATACAAATAACTGCATAAAATGTAAAATGCTCCACAAATGCATCCAATCTTGTGCATTGACTAATGCTCCATGATTCTGGTTTAAGAAGGAAACTAGATACATTCTTTACTGCCAGCAGAGTAACCCTAAATACAATGGTGAAAGAGATGACCACATGAAAATCCAATCCCAAGTGCTTTGCCTACAAAGAATCCTTCCCATGTTATTAATAAAACATTTATATCATTTGTTCCCTGATGCATTTTCTTTCCTAGCAATGTATTAATAATAATTCGAGTTTATTAGGAGCTTACTGTATGCTAACATCTATATATATACATTGTATATATATACATTGTATATATATAATGTGTGTGTGTATATATATATATATATATTTCCAATTAATACTTCTCCTATGAGGAAGGTTGTGTTATAGCTTATAAATAAGGAAACTGAAGCCTAAAGAGGTTAAATAACTTGGCCAAAATCACTCAGCTGGAAAGTTAACAGAGCTAGAATTTAAACTCAGTTTTACCTAACTCCAAAGCCCATGTTAATGTTACTCCGCCAGTAAAGTTTAAAAGGACTGAACTGTCTACGGCCATACCACCCTGAACGCGCCCGATCTCGTCTGATCTCGGAAGCTAAGCAGGGTCGGGCCTGGTTAGTACTTGGATGGGAGACCGCCTGGGAATACCGGGTGCTGTAGGCTTTAAAAAAATAAATAAATAAATAAATAAAAGGACTGAACTTCTCACTATGCCCATACTTCACCCTTTTCTACTTCTTACACTTTTACATTTGTGCACTGCAAAATTTTTTTCTGGAGCATGGGAAAATACGTCCACACCAGAGCATTCAAAACAAGGTCAGAGAATGAGTCACCTTGTGCCAAACACCCAGACACTAAACACACACTAAACAGAATAAGAGAACCAACTACCTACTGGCCCAAACTCTCACCCCACTCATTCCCAGGGGCAGAGGAGCAAACAAAAAGATAAGGAAGGGCTCCTTCCCAGGCAGAGATGTGTCACTCACCACTTCCGGTATGACCTCCCAGCCAAGGACAATGCTATACACAAAGAAGAAGCGCATGGACTCTAAACACCCAGTAAGCTGTTTAACTGCACAGTCTCTCCTCAAAAGAAGACAATACCTCACTTTTGCTTTTTTCCAAGTGACATGTAAGTTTTGGCTGAAACCATGTATTCCAGGTGATGAAGGTAACTGAAATGTTTAATTCTCTTTCAAGAAGAGCTTTGAGCTTTACATCTTTAGATCTAGAAAAATAGACTTAAAAAATCTATTTTGAGAAAACTGATTGCTAGGCTTATAGCTCACTAAGCAGTAAGTATGATTCAATAGAATTGCATATAGGTCCCATATAGGAAATATTACTTTCTATACTCAGACTATCTACTATCCATGTTGTAACAAAAAGCAACTTTTTGCTCATTTGAATCATGGAATATTAACATTACAATGCATTTATATTGATTATGTTTTTCCTAACTCTTTAATTTGTTTTGAAACTTTCATTTCAACACTGCCTAGGTTTGTAACCACATTAAATACAACTTGAGACTAGGGTGTCAACACTAAAATCCTAAAGCCGCCATCATAATGATACTAAATTTTGGCTTATGATAATCTTTCTAAACTTTCATTTCAACTATGCCTTGGTTTATAACCATATCTAGCTTTTCAGCATTGAATTATGAGTATGCACTTAGTATGGGAATGGCAAAATTAAAAATCTAAATGTAATGTGCCTTATTTTAGTACCAAAGCCTAGTTCTTGAAACTTTTATTTTAACTCTGCAAAGGTTTCTCTGAGATGAACAATCACTTTGCAGTCAGTTTATGATTGTTAAGGAAATGGTTTTATCATTGATTCATTCACATAACAAAAATTATTTTAGAAGTCTCAATGTAATATGGGTATTGATTTCTTATAAGCCAGACCTTGTATGTTTGATGATGTAGTATAAAAATATGAAGCACTCTTTTAAGTGATATGTCTATAATGTGATTAACTTTACAACAGAAATGGCCACCCATGCTACAATGTAAGAGCCATGAAGACAGGTGTCTTTTACTGTTTTGTCACTGATGCATCTTAAGGGTCTAGAAGAATGCCTGGCACATAACAGGTGTTCAAAAAATATTTGCTGAGTGGCTAGCAGATGAATGGAATAATCAACACAACGGGAATGATAGTTATAGTGCATTAAAATACATCAATTAAGTTCAAATCCACAAGTTTACAATAATTCAAAAATCATCAGTCACCTTTGGAAGATGCTGAAGCTCAAATCATTATTTTTAAAACTTATAAGTAAATTTGAAAATAAAGTACTCAGCCTGTCTTTTGTATATGTACCTGAGGGCAAACAGGTAGATAACAAAGCTTTCTCTTTACAGAAATTTTTCAGCTAGTAAATGAAGAAGGGATGGTTGAATTAGAATGCCACCATTTTGCAAGCCCTAAGGAAATAATATATTATAGAAATAATTATCAATGGCTGCTATAATCATAGACAAAGAAGCAGATTATATGCCTTTTGGTAGAAGTTTATAATACTTATAAAGTATTTTTGCCAAAATATCAAACCTGAATCACATCCAGACTCTAGAGCTAAATAATAAATTACAAAAAATACAGGTGACAGAGAAAAATGTTAAATGCCACCATGAAGAAGCATTCTGCAAAGTTCAGACTACAGAAAACTACAGAACTAGCAATCCAATTCCTGCAACAAATAAATTGAAAAGAATAAAAGGAATAAAGAAGAGAATCTACAGATTAAAAGAGACACAAGTTGGGGTGCCTGACTGGCTCAGTCAGTAAGTTAGAGCATGAGACTTTTGATCTCTGGGTTGTGAGTTTGACCCCATGTTGGGTGTAGAGATTATTTAAAAATAAAATCTTTGGGTTCCTGGGTGGCTCAGTCAGTTAAGCATCCAACCCTTAATTTCACCTCAGGTCATGATGTCACTATTCAAGAGATCATGAGATCAAGCCCTGCATCAGGGTCTGCACTGACAGCACAGAGCCTGCTTGGGATTCTCTCTCTCTCTCTCTCTCTCTCTCTCTCTCTCTCTCTCTGTCCTTCCCACCCCCCTCTCAAAATAAATAAATAAACATTTTAAAAAATAAAATAATTAAGAAATAAATAAAAAATAAACAGAGATAAAAGAGACTGGTATCAATATCAACAAATTTCAATGTGTTGATATTATTTTCATCCTTATTCAAATAAATACATTATTAACAGAAATGATATGTGTAAAAACTGGGAAAGATTCCATTATGGACTGAATTGTGTCTCTCCAAAATTCACATGTTAAATCTTTAACCCCCACTATCTCAGACTGTGACTATACTAGAAGATAGGGCATTTAAAGAAGTGATTAAGTTAAAATGAGACTTTTGGGGTAGGTTCTAATCCAATCTGACTGGTGTCTTTATAAGAAGAGGGAATTTGGATACACAAGAGATTACCAGGAGCTTACATGCACACAGGATGCCTATGTGAAAAGGCAGCAGGAATGTGACCACCTGCAAGGCAAGGAGACAGGCCTCAGGAGAAACCAAAACTGTGAGAAACCAAAACCAAAATAAATTTCTATTGTTTAAGCCAACTAGTCTGTGGTACTTTTCTATGGCAGCCTTGGAAAATTCATACAGATGCTAAAATATCCACTGTTCAATAAAAGTTAAGAAATATATATGGGAATATAGAAAGAGATACCCTATGAATCCTGAAACATACATCTCAACTGATGAAATGGAGAGAATCAAGCCTCCTGATGGGAGGTGGGTCATATATAGTTTGAAAAAGTCCCCAAAATGATTTTTAATTCCCTCTCTCTCCACTTAGAAACCATGGATCCAACCATATGCAAAGTTATGTCATTATCTCTCTTGGTCATTCAACCGATTCTATTCACACCTTCATAGTGAGTTCATATACAGTTTCACCAACTAGAATATAAACATTGTCACTAGACATTTGCATTATTTATTATTTTGAAACTGATTCTATTTATTCATTCCCTTCTATTTACCTCCGAAATTCTATGTCAGTTTACCATTTACTTCCTCTCTTTTCTCACTTATAAACTATCCACCCTATTAAATGGCATAGCTGTGACAATTCTAAGTTTCAGCTGCCCACTATGTTCCCATCCACTTCATCTCTTAAATGTGTTTAAAGCATTAACAATAGGTTGTGTTTCATCCTAGAGACAGCTAGGTTTCAGGGAGAGGTAAAATGTTTCATTATCTCACCCTATTGTCCAAGACAAATGTGCTATTGTATTACGTGTGAAATGTCATCTTTGAAGTCTATTAAGGGTGTGCTGTGAGGTGAGCCATTTGGAAAACACAATGTAGACTGGAAAATAATTATAATCCAGTTAATTGCATTTTTTCCCCAGTTAAGCCTACCATGACAGCTGCTAAAAACACTATGTAGTGTTATGGATAGAGGCACTGAAGCCACACAGGTCAGACCCTACCTCCAAAAATGCTTAGTTAGTATGCAAGTTACTTTCTCTGAATCTTTGGTCTTGTCTGTAAAATTGAGAAACTAATGCATTTTGCATAGGGGTGTTACAAGAGTTAAATGAAATAATGCTTGTAAAGCACTTGGAACAGGGTAGACATTGAGGTGTGATCTCTCTTCTTTTAAATATAGAGGATATTTAATGTTCTTTACATAGAGAATATTAGATAATCCAGTAGTATTTGGAAACCAGATCGAGCAGTTCATTGTAAAGATGTTTCGTAAAGAAGCTCATTGAGTTTCCATGTGGCTTTCTTTGAATTTCAGGAGAGAAAAAGGGTTTGAAAGATCATGTGTGAAGCTTTCTCAGCAATTCTCAGTCTGGAGTGGGTTAGGACCACCCACACACGCTTACTAGGAAAGCGCTGTCCGTGGTGCTAGCAATCGTATGTAACGCTGGCAACATTTCCCCCGCCCAAATTCTTTTCCTGTCAACTTACGTGGTGAATCTCTCACATTAGCTGCCTCGCTGAAGATTCTTACTCATTCCGCTAACTGGCTTTTTCCCTATCTTGCCACTCTTTATCTATGTCCCCTACAACTAAAAACAATTTTCTCCAATCTCTTTATCAACTCCAAATAGTTTTTATTTTTCAGACACTTTGGCCATGCTTACCACTTAAGAAGGTGGCTCAAAAATTGGTTCATGCTATCTTTTTCTACCCTTTTTGTTGAGTTTCAGAGAAACCCAAAGCTCAAAGCTAGAACACAAGAAACAATTAATGATGCATTCTCTAAAGGCTCTTCATCTGGCGACGCCTCTAGGAAATCCCCTGCATCTCCATCTTGAGTCAAGTTCCCCCCTTCTTACTCCCAAAATATCCTATAGGTACATCCACAGTAAAGTTATCACATTAAATTGAAACTCTCTATTCGTTTTGAGTGACACCAGGGAGACTTTCTTAAAATCTAGCACCCATATCTTACTCAGTTGTGGACTCCTAGAATATAGGATATGCTGGAGCTAAATTTCGTTGAACTAATTTAATTACTGGACCCATTAGAAGAAATATCTGAACAACACTCCTTTAAAAGCAACCTGCCTTGTTACCTTTCGCTGTGCACTAAATTTCAGGGTAGCCAGGCTATTCTGATGAAGATACTATGATGAAGATATTCTGATAAAGACATTTGCTACTGCATCCACCTATATGAGTCTGATGACTCAGCCCCTCAGAGTGACTACCAAAAAACTCTGACTTCCCACTGTCCATATTTCCTCTTCCCTCTCCCATTCTACCTACATATCTGCAATCCCCAGTACACTGTGGGTGGGGACTGGCCCCAAAGACTGGAGAAAAAAAAGCTCATCTATTCTTTTCATCCAGAAATAGACTTCTATTCCTCTGGCCGGGCCAAGGAATGGAGCCACCATCAACAAATAAAAGGAATTTTCTTTTTCAGGTAAGTGTGGAGGTTCAAATAAGAGGAAAATATAGGAAAATTAAGAAAGAAAACTAAGAGATGGAGGTTGGATAAGAGAGAGAAAAAATGGTTATTAATACTGCCTTCCTTCTCTTCCCTATCCAGGTGGATTTCAACTCTGTCTCAATCAGTAGATCTCCATCCCTAACCACCACTTCCATGGGCTCCCCTAACTTTAAAGAGCTCTTCTTTAGTCTACAACGGACTGGGGGGAAGGGAGTCCAAGCTAAGGAATGCTAGAAGAAACATGTGAAACAAACTCATTTGTGAGTAAGCAAGCAATTGCCTTCCCTTAAAAACTGCCTTCCTCTGCACTATGAACCAATAAATGATCTTGTAAATGAGAACTGTTCCATGTTAAGAGAAGCTCAGTGTAATGTGGTTCCTCACCAAAACTTTCAGACAACAGATACATAACTTGTGGTTCTCTTCCTATTTCAATCAAACATCAGCTGTCATTTCTTAAATCTTCAGAGCAATGCATATGTTAATTCAAACTCACCTAGGAAGATTGGGAAGAAAAGAAAAGCAACTGGCCTTTAAATCTTCAGAAGAGGATTTAATGACAGGTTCAGCCTGTTTAATGACAGGCCCAGCACCACACCCCTGTTTTATTATGTTTCATTATTACTGCATAAATTTCCTTTATTACTCAGGATAAATAAAAATCAAATACTTGCGAAGTGGGTTTAAATAGGTAAGCATGCAAACAAAAATAATACTGTTCAAATATCATGAAACTGGAATTTCAGATTCTTAAAATATATATTTATATTTTTTAAATGTCTCACGTGCACCAGTTTGCCATTGTCAATCTCAAACTAGGTTTGTTTTTTGGAGCTGTGTATCTATTATTCAAATATGAAAAGAATAAAAGTCACATTCAAAACAGGATTCTCAGGATTTTTCACTGTAACTGATTTTTGACTGATTCAAATAGGAAGACACACCCAAAAGAAAATTGCTAAGGTTGATGCAAGATGAAAAGCTAGTGAAGTTCAAGTACTGCCTGGGGGTGAATTTAACCTGCATGACAGGTGCAAAGCTGTCACTTTCAGAAATCTTGGGAGAGACAGAGTTATTTTAAATGCCTTTCTCTCAGCCAGCCATTCAATTATACAAGGAGCGGCTAACGTCCCCAAAGTGAAAGCAGCTGGCACGGGACTGAGGAATAGAAATCCTCTGCTCCGCCTGCTGGAGGAAGGGGATTAGGAGCTGAGTGCATGGATTCAACTTTTCCAAACCTTAGTTAAGGCCTTGCAGGACACTCGGCGAGCAGGACAACAGGCTCTGCGCGCTTCCTGTCTGGCGCATGCGTCCCAGCAGAGTCTGGGCTGGCTTCCCAACACCGCCCTCCTCCCGCGCCCCGCCCCTACCTCGTCGGCTGTAACGTCATCCGAGGGCCGGGCCTCGCAGCCTGCAAAGTGGGGACTTGCCCGGCCCGGCCAGACGGACAGGGGGCGGAGCCTAAGGGGGTGGGGAATACCCTGTCCGGCCGCCCAGCTGGAAACGGACTCATTCCCTTGCAGGCTCTCTACCTAGCCGGACCACTGCGACCAAGCGAGGCGCTTTTTCCCGGGAGCGAGCTGGGAAAAGCCCGGTTTAGCCACGAGTGGCTCGGCCATTGCACGGGCCGCCTAAGCCACAGGAGGGCGGTGAAAGAGAGCTGAAGCTAACCTGAGCTCTCCCACGTAGGGGTGAGCGCGCCAGGGCGAGGTGGGGAAGAAGGGAGGAGTGTGGCGAAGCTCACAGCCAGTGGTGGATTATCCGGGCCAGTCTGCGTCTGTGGACTGCGAAATGCGCGAGGAGGACAAGGGCATGCTCCGTGGTGGCGGCGACGGCGCGGGCCTGGCCAACGCCTCCGCGCGGGGGCAAGTGGACACTGTGCAGCAGCTCTTGGAAGCCGGTGCGGATCCGAACGGAGTCAACCGCTTCGGAAGGCGCCCAATCCAGGTAGCTGGGGCCCTGGGGCCTCGCCGGCAGGGGGCGCAGGAGTGCAGGGGAGCGGCCTCCGTGGGACGCGACTGGGACCGAGATCTTCACCGACGTCCCTTTTTCTCTCTTCCTGGAGGTGTGGAGCCTAGGTGTAAAACAGGTTCTCCCGCCCCAAAGATCCTAAAGAACGGGATTGGAAAAAAAACATTACTTCAGTTTGGTTTTCTTTTTAGTGGTGGAAAAAATGTCAATAGTCTCTCTTCCGTCTCATGATCACAGATACAACGGATAGATTCAATTGGGAAGAAAAGGAGAGGTTATTTGGGGAGAAAAACTTTTGTCTTGTCTGTCTTTAAACAAATATCTATCAACTTTGAATGATAATTAAATTACAAGTTACACAGTCCGGATTAAATTTGAGGAATCATGCAGAATCACATTACATGAAAAAATTCACCGTGAACTTCTAGGTTGTGATATAAAATTCTTTGTATTTTTTTTTCATAGAGGCAAACTGAATACAAAGAGATGAGCCAGGATTCCTCGATCAAAGTATTTAATTCCTTTTATGTTAGAAGTGTCTCTTGAATATTACATAAGAAAAAAATGCTTTTATGGATTTTTGCTTAATTATCATACAAAATGATTGGATTACAAAAGCATGCTTATAGCAACTGTTAGGTCCTTTTTAAATGGCAGAGATTCTACATGAATAATTAGCCTCTTCGTTGATAAAGTTCTTTTGTTCAATATGTTTATTAATCTCGCTTTAATGAGTACATATGTATTTTTTCATTCCTTTAAAATCCAATATCTTGTGCTTTATTGTTGACTATAATGGTCACAATTAGTATTCATCTCAATGTCACATTCTAGAACCAAACTATTATTAAGGAGTCTTGTTAACTGTATAGATTTTTAAAGGAAATACGTGTCCATTCCTTTTGCATTCTTGGAAAAGTGTTCTAAGAAGCAGCAAAAATCTTGTAAAGTAGTTCTTAGACTTCAAATAATATTAATAATTGTAAAAAGATTTTAATTATAGTTTTAATTCACCATTTTCTGAGATAACAAAAAACCCTTTTTTCCTTCTATGTATGAAATACCTTACATTAATAGTGATAATGATAACATATCATGGTTTTTAAGGGAGGAAATGGATGCTTCTAATATTCATGAAACAAAAAAGTAGTATGCTATCTTTCAGTTACATGGTACATTTTAAAATACATGAACTGGCAAGAACAAGTAACTCCGTTTTGGATATTTAATTATCAAAAACTTTTATTGTTAATTACAAGAAAGTAAATGCTTGCATAATGTACATATACACAAATGGCTGCTACAGGATTACTGCTCTAAAACATCTTTTTTCTAAGTTATGCATTGCTCTGATTTGACTAACATCCAAGCTCTTTTTTATATAGCAAATTATTTACCATCTAACATTATAAAATCCTATTACATTATAAAATCCTGTACAATGTAAATACAGTGTTTATTTTACATGCTTATGTTACATTAAATATATTACCCTTAAACTTTATCCCTTACCTGTAACACCAACTTAAAAATATTAAAACTGGTAAATCATTTGTTAAAAAAAAAAAACTTGTTTTCATCATCTTATTTTCTTTTTCCCCTCTATCTCCAATTTGACCCAAATTATCAGACCATATTCAGTTTATGACAACAGACATGCAGGCCAGTGAAAAGTAAAAACTCTGACAAGGGATTTACTATGAGAACTAAACAACCTATTTCTCCTCTAAAGCATGACTCTAACTCTTAAAAATATCAGCTGACTGCCTAATAAATATTTGTAGAGGTGGATTATGGCTGAGGTAGGAAAGACATCAAGGGAAATAATTTAAGACTTTAAAGGCTTTTAAACTTAACTCTGCCCATAAATCATTTAACAAACTAGATTCCCATGTTCCAACGAAAATCAAGATTTTTTTCTTTTTCTGCACAACGAGGATTAGTGCTTTATTATCAGCTCTTTCTTGTCTCCCCTTGTTTGGAGAATGAAATGGAACTCAAGCAGGGCTGAGTAAAGTAAGTGTAAAACGGGACAGGGGGGGTGGGGGGCGGTGAGTGCATCAGCCAATGAAGCGTAACCAGACGGTCTCGAGGCTCCTAGCCCCTTTGCGTTAGTGAGAAACTTCATGAATAGGTATTTCTTTGAAATGGTTCTACCTCTGGTGGCCAGGCCTGCGTGTCGCTGCTCCCGCTGCCGCCCTGACCACTCTGCTCTCTCCGACAGGTCATGATGATGGGCAGCGCCCGCGTGGCCGAGCTGCTGCTGCTCCACGGCGCGGACCCCAACTGCGCGGATCCCGCCACCCTCACCCGACCTGTGCACGACGCCGCCCGGGAGGGGTTCCTGGACACGCTGGTGGTGCTGCACCGAGCCGGGGCGCGGCTGGATGTGCGCGATGCCTGGGGCCGCCTGCCCGTGGACCTGGCTGAGGAGCGGGGCCACCGCGATATCGCCCGGTACCTGCGCGCAGCCGCGGGAGATTGATGGCCGGTCCAGCCAGCCGCCCACCAGGACATTTCTTTTCTCCCCTGTGCCCCACGCCCAACTTAGTTCAAGGAAGGCTACGAACATGGAGCGGCGCAAAGCCTGAAAGCCTTCCAGGAGCCTTGACTCACCGTGGGGGAGGAGAAGCAGACCGTGAATAAAATTTTTTTTTTCCTTTTTCTTTTTCTCTGGATCCGGTCTTCACGCTCACCGTGAAGCAAGCGGACTTCCCAGAGATTTAGGAGCTGAACGTGAAGCCCCCCGGTGTTGTTGACTTTTCAGGCTTTTCTGGCAAAAAAGTGGCCTGTAGAGTCTCTAATGACCCGAGGTGCCTGCGAAACTTCACAGGAAAGACGCTGGTGGCAAGAGGGGCAGGCGGCGGCCACTGGCATGTGAGTTGGGGGCGGGTGATCCGTTCGCCCCTCTGACCTTAAGGGAGCGCCCCGGAAGCCCCTACTGTAAGGCGTTGGGCCCCCGGAGGCTGGAGGGGAAACCGGAAGGCCGAGGAGACGGAGGACACGAGGAGGACCGCAGACCTGGGCGCCACCAGGTGCCCAAGGCTTTCCACGCTGTGTGTTGCGCTGCAAAGCACTCACCTGCGAAGCGCTGCTTCCCGGAAGCCCCGCAGACATGCGCCGAACTCCACCGCCAGGGACCGGAGGACGCGAGAGCGCGGTGAATTTTCCCACAGGTTCGAAAATCCCTGAGCCAAGATGACTCAGAACGGCTCTCGGAAGAGGGCTGTAGCCTGCCGTGTATTCCTCAGAGGAGGGGAGACTCTTCGGGAGTTCCCAGAAGTCAGCGATCCGGATGAAGTGGTGGATTGCAGGGAGGGCAACCACCTCCATTAACCATTTGCTTCATCTGTGTACGACGGGATACACGCCCCCCCCCCGGAAGTTGGAAAAGATTTGGAGATGTTTTTAACTTTCGGGGTGTTCTTAACTTACCGGGGAGGCTTTAAGGAAGAAAGTAACTCCTTGGTAAAGAAGTGAAGAACTGCAGCTTTTAAATGAAACCTTGGCACGCTGCCAAAGCCTAGACCCATTTATCCATAACCTATTTATTTCTTTAAGTTTTCTGACCGGTTACTTTACTAGAGTGTCTCGGGGGTCAAACTATGAAATATTCCAAATGTCTTTTAGAAAACCGATGCACCCACCCAGTAAATTATCACGGGGTATTTCCCAGAGGGCTGCTGAAAGAGTAAACTGGGTATCAAACTGTTGAAAATGTATGATGATGGCTCACGGAATGTCTTAATATCCGCTGAACAAACTAAAGGGGCACTGCTTTTGGGATTTAATTTCCAGTGCTGCTTGATTCATTACAGCATTGGAACAACTGATCCTTCAATACTTTAATAAAGAAAAAAAAAGCAATAGATTGGACTCCAAGGTCTGGCTAATTTGTTTTAAAAATGTATGATCATGGATTTACCACTAACTCCTGAGAAATGTTAAAGACTCAAAGACGGTCATTTCCCTCACTCTTTGTAATGATTATTGATAAATGATACCAACAACAATTCATTTAAAAAAAAAAAAAACCCTGCTACCCATACTAGGAAAAGATTTATACATGGTGTGTGTGTATGAGAGAAAAAGAGGAAAAAAATACTAACTTGGGAGACCAAAGGAAGGGGTTTCTTTGAACTGACTAAAAAATCTTTACTTCCCCATCAATTCTTTATGCCTCAGATGAATATATTACTGGGGAAAGGTAGTTGAGAATCAGAGCATTTCTTACTGGAAATAATATGTAAGCACTTATCGACACATACCTTAGGCCAGACATGCTTTAAAATACATTTGTGAATTTAATACTTAAACCTGAGAGATAGGTACCATTTCCCAGATGAGAACAAGACAGAGAAATATTGATTATTTTTATAATAGGGTATAATTTTTCCAATGTTCAAGACATTGCCACTCTACCAAAAGAAAAGTAGAATTAGTGATCTGAAAAAGAACAGAAATCATCAAAAGAAGCACTTCTATGGACTGCCTTCTGAAGAAAATGCAAAAGTCAGTGTCATCTAAAATACAAAAGGTCTGGGGCTCCCAGCTGGCTCAGTTGGTAAAGCACGTGACTTAATCTAGAGGTCCTGAATTCGAGCCCCACACTGTAGGGATTACTTAAATGCAAAGATTACTTAAGTAAGTAATTAAATAAATATCTTAAAAATACAAGAGATCTGCTTTCATGTATATGTCAGCAGCTAATCATAACCAAATTCTGACATACAGTACTTACTAAGTTTTCATTACTAACAACCTATTGAGTTCTTTTGTGAAAACCTGAATAATTTTTGGCTTGGTATAATTTCACAGTGTCCAATTACTAAGCTACAAATAGATATGGACATGGAGATCATAGATGACAGAACGTATGTAAGAAAATAAAAATTTTGTTTAAAATTTGTTCAATGTTTATTGTTGAGAGAGGGAGACAGAGTGCAAGCTGGGGAGGGACAAATAGAGAGGGAGACACAGAATCCGGAGCAGGCTCCAGGCTCTGAGCTGTCAGCACAGAGCCTAACGCAGGGCTGGAACTCACAAACTGTGAGATCATGAACTGAGCCGAAAATCAGGTGCTTAACCAACTGAGCTACCCAGGCACCCCTAAAATTTTAATTTTAAAAATTAGTTGGAGCAAGAACAGTTTTTCACAAAACTTTCCATGATCTTTTCCTGTTCTATTTATAATGCCAGGGAAGCAGGAGAGGATGAAGGAAAGAGAAGTTAGGGCCTGACTGGAAAATAGAAGACCAGGGTCCCAGTATTGGTTCTTCAACTACATGATGTACTGAGTCATATAACTTTGATGAGCCTCAATTTCCCTCATCTTTAAAAGGTGGGAATTGGACCAGATTACTCCTAAGTTCCCTACCATCACTAAAGTTTTACCCTTTACGAATTTGTCTCACACCTGACTGTAGTGGTGTCTTATATTTTATTAGTAATAATTGTGCCATAGTATGAATCCAGGAAGGATTACGTAGAAGAATAGAGAGGAACAACATGTTTTAAAATTCTGGAGCCCTGGGAAGGAAAAAACTGTTTATAAGCACCACCTCCACCAGTTAGTTGAAAAACGACACGACAAATTTGTGAGAAGTAGGAACAGAAAGGATGCTTTGCAAAATCAATAGTTTAGCATTAAGGTCTTTCTCACTTCATTTTACTTCTCATTTTTCCTGTTGCTGTTTGCATTTCTCTTATGCCACCTGGAGTCACGAGACGGATTGGTTTCTTAAAGTGAGATAAGCAAGTAGACCCAATAGATTTATAAAGTAATGCTGAAGTAGGTAGACAAACTAATACAAATGTTCTGAAAGAAAAAGCAGTTTTAAAGGGAGCATATAAGAAGGGATTCTGACCTAGAATGGGGTGGTGTAGGAGTTAGAACCAAGAGAAAAAGTTGGGCTGGAGTACCTAGCGGGCTTAGTGGGTAGAGTATGCGAGTCTTTATTTGAGGGTCTTGATCTTGGTGTTGTGAGTTCAAGCCCAACTCTTTGTTGGACTGTAGAGCTTAGTTTAGAAGAAAAAAAGAGAGAGAAAGAGAGAAGGTTGGGGATATCAAAGTGCAAAGGGAAGAAAATGCTAAAATACATAGTCAACAGGAGATACGTAACTCTGTAAACAGGTGTCATGGATTTTACAGACCCATTTCTAAGTGTCTGTACTTTCTCATTTGTTTCTACTGGAATCCTTAAATTTTGTCTGGGTGGTAGCAGAAACCATCTGGTTAGGGAAGACCTTCTGTATCACCTAAATATGTACATGTCAGCCTCAGAGTTCGTGTCAGTACTCTGTCAGGAGGACAGAGAAGAGGAAAGCAACAAAAGAAAAACGAGGAGCAGCTTGGTGGTGTTTTGTGGAAGGAGGGTCAATAACTCAACAGAATTCATCAAATCAAACCAAAACAAACTTACATGGTCTACATATTTATGGGATTTGTGAAATATTCTCAGGCCTAAAATAATTCGAATCTGCTCATTCCCTACTACCCTGATTTTCTATAAAACTTTCTCAAGTTCAGCTACTACAAATGGGATAGCTCCTTTCTTGCCTCTTGAATCCCCCACTCAGAAGATTTTAATATCACTCCTTGCATAAGGAAAAAAATTACTTTTAGATATGGTAACTTTATATTTATGGTTTAGATATGGTAATTTATATTTAATTATACAATTATGTATAATATAGGTATAATGTATACTATACGTAGTTACCTAATTTATATATTTATAATCCCATTACTAATTTTACCACAAATTTCCTTCAAAACCAGTGCAGCTAATGAAATACTATGTAACTAGCATGGATTACATATTAGGCACAGTAATATAAATCAACATGTACATCAAAACTGAGCAGCCAACTCTGATTTACTCATTTGAAGTTTGAAATAAATATAAACCAAAGATTTTACTGGGGAAAAAAAAAACCATTAGAGATGTGTGAAGATAACGTGCTATCTCACAGCCATGTACATTACAGTGAAAGTTTACAAAGGAACCCCAAACACCTATGAATCCCCTTCCCACTCAGAGGCCCCCCACCCCCACCCACATCCCTCCATGAGACCTTCAGTACCTGTGGGTATGAGTTGCTGAGCTTTACCACCTTTCCCAGGGCACAGAAGAACCCTTTATCCCTGTACCCCCTCCCAACATGTCACCTAGAGTTATAAATACTAACCTTGCCTAAAATATTTTGTCATCTTCTACTACTCTCTATTGTCTGGATTGCCTTTGATAGAGTTATCACATAAGGATCTATTCAATATTGCAGGAGCCTTTTATCTGCTTAAATCTCACCATAAACAAAAGAACTTACTATCATCCTTTCTAGGGAAATATTGAATGATACTTCATTTTACATTCACCTTAGGTATTTATTATATCTTTACAATGATAGTGCTATCCCCAGCAGTCATTTGCGACCAACATATAAGGATGCAGTTCTCTATCTTGGCTCCATATGAGAATCACCTATATAGAGAGATGTTCTAGAATTTAGATTTATTGACCAACATCCAGTCTAAAGAATTCGAATCCCTGGGTTTGAGGCTCCAAGTGTCTCTGGTGGTTACTTTAAAATTCTTGTTCATGATAAACTTTCAAACAGTACAGAAAATAAACAAAATTAAGTGAAAATCTCCTAAAACCTCGCTACCCCTCCCCATTCTCACTACCCAGGGGTAACCATGATTTTTAAAAATGTTTAACTGACCTTCCAGAAATATAGGTACCTATAATTGTAAACACCTGTCCCCAATAATCACACTTGGAAAACGTAAATGGGATCATACTATTCTACAACTTGTTTTCTCTGATTAGTAATAGATCTTTGACAACTTTCCCTATCAGGACACAGAGATACACTTCATTACTTCATTTTTTTATGGCTGTATAGTATTGTGGTTTAAAATGTTTTTTTAACGTTTATTCACTTTTGAGAGGGAGAGAGAGACAGAGCGTGAGCATGGGAGGGGCAGAGAGAGAGGGAAACACAGAATCTGAGCTGTCAGCACACAGCCCGTTGTGGGGCTCAAACCCACAAATAGTGAGACCATGACTTGAGCTGAAGTCCCAGACTGAGCCACCGAGGCATCCTGCGAATAGTATTGTGTTTTATGGATGAAACCCAGTTTTAAAAAGAAACCTATTGATAAACAAATTATCTCCTTTTTCCTTTCTTGATTTTTTTTGTGCTACTACCTATGATGCTATAAAGAATCTTTTTTGCATCCTTAAGTGAATTATCTGCAGAAACTTATAGAGAGAAATTCATAGGGTTAAGAATACATCTCTCTTTCTCTCTCACACACACGCACACAAAGTGTGTGTGCATACATGTGTCGTATGTAAAACCTTTCCATACTTATATATACATATATATATTATGTGTATGTATATCTTCAATATTAAATGAGTGTGTTTATATGCACACATATAATTATGTATTTTTTCATACTTGTATGAGTTATAGGAGTGGGACTGCATATCTTTATATATGTATATAAACATGTCTGTATATATAAAAATACAAATAATATCATAAATACAAATATATGCATGCATGCATAACATACACCTCTTTCCATACATGTATATTACATATAGCATATATATATTTCCATACTTATATTTATGTATGTGTGTATCTTTGCATACGTACATAAGTTATGGGAGAGGAATTGCTAAGCCAAAGGGATACATATGCATGTTCAATTTTTATACATACTATAAAGTTGCCTTCCAAAACAATACACCAAGTTACAATAGTGTGTGTGATTGTTTCCTGACAACTTTACCAACACTACCATTCCTTTTTTTATTTTTGCCACATCCATAGATACTGGTCATTATTTCTCTTATCCTTCTTCACTAATGAGTAAAACTGAGTATCTTTCCATATATTTTTCTGCCCATTTGACCATTTGTATATGCTCTACTATAAACAACCCATTGTATTCTTTGCTCATTTTTCTCCAAGTTTATCTTTTCATATATGTATTTACTTACATATTCTAAAAGTTACTCTTTTGTCATATATGTTCAGATGATAGTTTTTAAATCTTGCTTATGGTGACTTTGGTCTTATACCTTTGGGGTTTTCAGTTTGAACATGTGCAATATTAGAGAAGTTTCTCATGGAATTCTCATCATCAAGAGTTACCAGAGGGAAGAAACTAGTATCCTGGGACATCACGGGAGGAGACGGGCAGGTGGTACAACATAAGTTAAGTAAAATGCTCTCTTCTATCTCTGTCCGTGGGATGAACTTTCTGATCCAAAATAGAAAATCCTTTGCCTCCGTTCGAAAACTCAGAGAGAGCTGAGAGATCAGTTTTTTAGGCCAAAGGAAGAGAGCAATGAAAAGAAATCACATTCAGTGATTCTGAACAAATGACCCACTGATAGCTCACTCCCTACTGACACCAGCCTTTAGTACAACAGAAAGAGCACGAGGCTTGTAGTCTAAAGACCTCCTTGATGATTACAGCCCTTACACTTGCTGGCCATAGACTGTCCAAGATTTGAGCCTCTCCGGGCCTGTTTTCTCACCTGTAAAGTAGAAGTAGAAATCCCAAATTCAAAGGGCCACTGTGAGGATATAATAAGTAATACATGTGAAAGTGTGTACCCAGTTCTTAAGGATGCATTTTTTAAAGATCACATAGCCAAAAGCCATTTGGGATTCCAAAAGTCTTTGTAATGCCACAAATTAGTTGTTTTGCTAAAGATTCAGCTTCATAATTATATTTTACTTAGTCTACTATTAAAATTGCATAGAATTCCCCCTGCATACCACAACGTACAAAACACAGGTGTTCGGCAGCAGGGGAAAACCAAGATGGAATTGAAGTTTAAATGTTAAAATTTATATTCATTGGACACAGAGCTTACTGTAGAATGACCTTAATGCTCTTACTCAAATGGCATCCCTCTGAAGTGGGCAACTTCCCTCACCCCCAGACCAAGTTTGGGTGGAGATGAAATGGCTATACGTTAAGCTATACAGACCGCATCAATACAGACAGATTCCTTAATTTAAACTTGTCTGGAAAACTGAGGCTCAGTAAACCCCTCAGACATAATGGGATAATGTGATAGCTAATTAGGTGTCAACTTGGCTAGGGTAGAGTACCTAGATGTCTTCTCAAACACCAGTCAAGATGTTGCTGCAAAGGCATTTTTTAGGTATGATTAACATTTAAATCCAAAGACTTTGGGGTGGGGGAGCAGATTATCCTCTACAATGCATGTGGGCCTCACCAAGGCCGTAAGTGAAAAGACAGGTTTTCGGAAGAAAAAGGAATTCTGTCTTCAGGCTGTCTTTTGACTCAAAACTGCCTCCTCTGTTCTTCCCTGCGTCTCCAACCTCATCTACGTGTCTTGCAGATTTCAGACTTGCCAGCCCCTATAATCAAGTAAGCCAGTTCCTTACAATAAATCACACACAGAAACACATGCACACATGTCCCATCGGTTCCATTTCTCTGAAGAACCCTAATAATTTCAAGAGATGTGCCTTACAGGTCTTCTTGACCTCACCCACTATGGTTTACTGCCACAGCTAACCCCCCCTTCCTGGAAACCCTTCACTCTACCACTTGTCCAGGGTTCTTCTAGAATACCATACTGGATATTACACTGTTCTCTAATGGTGTGCAAAGTCGCTTCCCTAAGATGGACTGAACTTCAAATTCAGTATCCCTCTTCTACATGATTTTTGTATTGTTGTTATTATTACTATCATTAGCATCATTGGTGACAGCTTAGGGAGAATCTCCCAGGGAGGTGGTGTTTGAGTTTCGACTGGCTTTGAGGATTTGATGATCAAACTATATTCAATATACCCAAGGACAAATGGAAATTATTACTCTTAATAATTACATTAATAGTAAAAGTAATGTATACGTGAAAAAAAACTAATACCTTCCTGGAATTGGGCAGCATTTTCCCTCCAGGATGCTTTCTCTACCCACCCTCTAATGTGCCCCTCCTCTATTGGCCATAAAATGAAATCCCCTCATTATAATCCATCTCACCCATGAAGGGTCTGGGGGGGGGGGGTGGGTCATGGGTGTAAGTGTAAGAACAGAATCTGGCTCCCATGGAGTTTACCTACCACTGTAAGAGACAAACCACAAACAAGTAAACAATCACATAGGATAATTTCTGTATGCTAAATGCTATGCAGGGAGGAAAAAAAAAAAAAAAAAAAAAAAACCACCACCACATCAACATGGTGATAAGATGGGGCCTGAAAGAGGAAGAGTCTGTGAGCAGGGAAACTTGAGAAGAGATCTGAAGGAGAAAGAGCTAGCCTCGTGAAGACCGAGAAAGAGAATTCAGTCTAGTCGGAGAAGTAGCACGCAGCCCCAGCACGGAACACAGTGCTCAGTAAATTGAGTGAATCCTACAGGTTCCGGGAGGTGCGTTGTGAAGACCTAGACATTTAGAATAGCTACTTAAGACTGGTACCTAAGTCTCGCTTCTTCTAACAGGCCTGGTCGGCGGCTCGGTCTCGGGACGAGGGGAGGGATGGAGAACGGGAAGACATCTGCCGCCAGACCCGGCCTCTCGGTACACTGCTTGGGCAAGGCAAGCCTCGCTTTCTCCACGTAGTGAGGGGCTTGGCACCTGATCTGTAAGGCTCTGTCAGCTCTCACGCTGTGGGTCCTCTTCGGCAGCTAAGCCACCACCCCGGGCACATAGAAGAAACCACCGCGCGGCGGGCCACCTTTAGGGTTCCGCGAAGGCTGGGCCTAGTCCCACATCCTCTGTTACACGCGCGGCCGGCCAGGCCGCGCCTCCAGCCCGAGAGGCTGTAGATCGATCGCTACTGACTACAGGCCCTGGAGGTTGGGGAACCGGGTCAGCGCCACCCGCCTGAAAGCTGCGTCCTGGGCTGGACTTCCCGCCTTTGGGGAGCCAGCGAGCCGGCGTCCGAGCTCCATCCAGCCCCGGAGCGGGGACCTGCCCTGCTGCGCTCTGGAACTGGGCTCCGTGTCCTTAGGCCGCCTCCGTATCCTCGACTCACCCCTCCTTTATGCTGCCGCTTCCTTTCCTTCCCCCGCTTTTCCTGTGCTGAGTGGACCACGGAGGGGAAGGGGGAGGGAGGGTGGCCGGCAATAAAAGATCAGTGGTGTGGAAGAAACCGGAGGGCAGGGGAAGGAAGCCGGGAGCGCGGGAGAGCGGACAGCGACCGCGCTGAGGAGTCGGGCAGCGAAAGCCGAGGGTGTCGGAGCGCCGGGAGGGAGGAGAGGGAGGAGGGCTCTCCGCCGGGAATCACTGACCGCGAGGAAACCGGGAAAAGCGGGGAGCAGCCCCTGGGGGGGGAGGGGAGTGCCGCGGGCGGAGGAAAGAGGAAGAAGCGTTCAGATGTTGCGCCGCTTCTCGAAGGTTAAAACCGAAAATAAAAACTGCCGGGCTTCTCCGCCCAGTCCCGCGCTCTCGGCGACGCTGGAGCACAGAGGGGAAGAGGTACCCCGACCCAGCAAGGAAGCCGGGGTTGGGGTTCGGCTCCACCTACCTGCTGGGGCGCCAGGCCCGCTGCTCCGGCGGCGCCAGCGCCACTCAGTGTCCACATGTCGCGTCGGCTGCAGGCAGCGGTTTCCTTTAATTTCGCTCGTTTCCCAAATCTAGAAGTGGAGCGTAGCGCCATTTCTTTCAAAACTGACATCCAGCCTCCTGAGTGGCTGATCGAGCGCTGAGATGACCTTGCTTTTCCTTTCTTTTTCCTCTTTTAAATAATCCGGTTTGGAGGAGTGGAAGATCTCTAGCGAGGAGCGCGAAGAATAAAAGAAGTGGGGGGGGGGCAGGGGAACTGGGGCGCGAGCGAGCAGGACTGGAAGCTGCCGCATGGCAACGCGGCGGTTCCTGCTTACGGCCGTGTCAGGTGACAAATGTTGCGAGGGGGCGGGGGCCTGGAGATGCGTTCTGGCGACAGGCCCTTGAGCTGTCACTGCGTGGGGCGCCCGCGCGGATCGGGCGGGAAAGAAGTCGTGGGGGAAGGGAGGAGAACCTTGGGTGCTAGCGGCCCGCGCGCGCGCAGCACTCCGAGCTTCTCCGCCGGCCTTTCCCGCGCGCGCCGGGCGCAGAACGGTTCTGAGACCTGGGGAGGTCGGGGGCGCGCGAGCGCGCGCAGGGAAAGCGGGGGCGCGCCTGCGGGGCGGGGATGGGCGGGGGGCGGTGCGTGGGTCTCAGTCTGAGATCGGGGGGCGGGCGCGGCGCTACCTACCTCTGGTGCCAAAGGGCGGCGCAGCGGCCTCGGAGCACAGCGGTGGTGGCGGCTGCTGAAGTATGGTGCGCGCGTTTTTGATCACAGTGCGGATTCGGCGTGCTGGTGGCCCTCCACGAGTGAGGGCTTTTGTTGTGCGGATCGCGCGGCCAGCGGGTGAGTGGGCAGCTCCGGGTGTGCGGGCCGCTGCGGCCCTGGTGCTAAAGCTAGTGAGGAGCCGTCGCAGAGCGCAGCAGCCGCATCCTAGAAGAGCAGGTAAGAAAGGCCTCGAAAAGTCCCGGGCGCAGTCGGCCTTTGGAAGACTTTGTTTGGTATGATTTAATACAGATAAACCATCTTCTAGACCAGGATAGGAGGAGGAGGTTTCTAGGGGTGGAACCTCTTTCCCGGTTCGGGTTACAGTTGCTTAGAGGTGTGGTGCTCCCAATGTATTGAGCCCGGGGCTCCTTTCACACACCTCCTCAATCCGGTGAAACTCTGGGAGGAACCGGGAGATCCCAAACCCACCTTAGAAGTCAGTCACTCCTGAATTTCCTGGGTGAGAGCCAGTAAACACTCGCGCGCGCACACACATGCACACACACACACACACACACACACACACACACACACACACACATGCACGCACACACTCTGTGAAGGTGTATTTCTAGGGCACTTTATTTCGCCCTGGAGGAAAGTATTACCAAAGGTCTTAGTTTTAAGGGGGCCACCTGTTGTCTCCTCTGCCAGGTCAACTCTCTCTCCTTACAGTAGTGGGGGATGTTAGAGGTTGGGGGCTGGCACGTGGTTTGACTTCCCGAAATAGTAACACTGATCGGAGAAGCAAACATTTGCTTTTGCAGTCTATAGAGAGAGTTGGGCTTTCGTAGTGAGGCGCAGACTTCTTATTTGAAATCTTGACAGATTCAAACTGCTCCGAATGATGCTTAGCATCAAATGTTTAGCAAAAAATAGACCTACAGTGGTGAGTCTGAGAAATCACTATTAATCATACTTTAATCCTCTCAGGCCACAATGAACACTTGTTTAAAAATGAGGCCTACTTCTTGAAAAACAAAATCCTGGGTAGTTTTGTCATCACAACAGGCAAATCTTTACACGGTGTAATTTCCTATGACCAGAATAGTTGAAAAATACACATTGCTACAATATGCAGAATCCTAATTAGAACTTGGATAATAAATCTAAAAGCAATTTAATGAGACTTAATTTTTGTGACCTTACACAAGTAAGGCATCCATTTCCACCAATAGACGTTTTAAAAAAACAAATGCGGGGGGAGGGGGAATTTTTTTCTCCCCAACGTTAATAGGCCTTTAACACGTAAATGTAAAACTGTTAAACTATAGGTGTTTAGTTAGGTACCTCCATTTCTAATGCCAAAAATTTACAAGCAGGGGCGCATGGCTGGCTCAGTCCGTAGAGCAAGCACCTCTTGATCTCCGGATTCTAAGTCCGAGCCCCACTTTGGGTGTAGAGATTACTTAAAAATAAAATCTTAAAAAAAACTTACAATGTATAGAGTAAATACACATTTTCTTTTTCATATAATTATGAAAGTTCAGTATTTTTAAAGAATTAGTTAGAGCTTGTAAAAGATTTCATGGCATGTTGCTGGACTTAACTTTCCTTCATTTTAAAACATTAACAAGACCCTGTTTGTTTTATGGTGCTTTATTCTGGCCAGCAAATGTTTAGCCATCATATATTTGTGAATATCAGAGTGGTTACTATTACTCTCTACTTAAAGCTATTTTATTTAAAGTGTTAGGTTGCTTCTGGAAATCTATAGTAACAAAGTAGAAAGTTTTAATCTGTGTATTATAATTATGTGTTTTCTATTTTAGGAATACACAATGTAATAGTGCAATTAACTTTAAAGACATATTTTATATATTTTATGAAATGTTAAAAATACAAAAATGGTAGTTCTTTGAAAGTAGCCATTTATTCCTTGTTATTTAGGTATAAATCAATTTTCAGGAATAATATGTAAAGTTATTTAAAAATGTATTGACTATTTGAAAAGCCCAATTTTTAGTAAATATCTGAAGGCAGAACACATGACTTAGGTAGAATAGACTATTTCTTAAATATATGCGCAATTCTCCAACTTCATTTTTTAAGTTGGTTATAATGATTTAAGAACGTATATAGAATGGATGGTAATTATGTTGGGACCCATACAATTTCTTAAGAGCCACAATGCTTAAAAAAATTCTTGTATGAATTACTTAATATTATTAATATAAGTATAGAAGGTGTTATTTTTTGTTTTTAAAGTTTCTGCAACTATGTTCATTATGACTTTTTATTTTTATATGACTGGAAAATGTATATAATAAAATTCCACATTACTAGTTTCTTATTCACACATGCCTGATGAATTACATTAATTGATTTGTTGTTATTTCTACCTTGGTGTGTTCACAAAAAAAGTCATATTTATATAACAGTAAGTGTTTATTTGTTTGCTGCTATTTGGGAACCCTTAGGATTTTTTATCCCCTTTGACAGAATGCATTCTCTCAAGGTAAGCTCTATACAGTTAGCATAAACCATAATTCGCAATGCGTACATGATCCCCAGGTTGTATTATGTAAAGAAACAATAACACTTAACCAAACTCAATATTTATTTACTTCTTTGGGGTCTCTTGAATTCTAAAAAGTCCATTGTCATCCTCAGGTAGCAAGGACATAACCTTGTCTACGTCCATAATATTTTATATGTCTGTTAATACATGTTAGTTCATCGCTAGTAACTACCATGGTAGGGTTAATCTAAACCATTTTCCCAACATGTGAGTGACCCCTGTTAGTAAAATGATCCAAATCATCTCCAAAATACTTTCTTAGCTGAACATTTGGTCCAGTATTTTTATTCTTCACAATTTTTCTTCCTTTTTGAGAAGCATAACAATCTCACTCATCCCCTCCACACTAAAACTCCTTGGGCCAGAGAATCCTTCTGTCTGCTGCAAAATCTAACCTGATTAAAAGAAAAGTTGTGATGCTTTATTTCTACAGTTTAAATTATGTAAACAATGGATATTCTTTCACTTTATAAATATAAAATTATAGTTGTTTACTAACTTTTTAAAAAAGCTACAATTCTCTAAATTCTCATTGTCACATAATGATAGCTATTAATGCACTTCTTAAACCCCTCACTGGCAAGGATATTTTTACTGTAGGTATGAAGAACTTTTAAAATATCCATACATTTTTGGGGGCACCTGGTTGGCTCAGTCCTCAGAGCATGTGACTTGCAAGTTCAAGCCCCATGTTGGGCATAGAGCTGACTTAAAAAAAAATTTTTTTTAATCAGAAAAAACATCCATACATTTGTATTCTCTGTGTGGGCATCATCCAATGAAAGAAAGATTCTGACAAAGGTTAATACAGACAAATAGTAGCAAGAAATTGAAAATTACCTTACATTCTAGCAACAAGATGTTAAATTGTGGTACAAAACTATGCTCTGGAATAATGGTCTGGAATATTCTGCACTCTGGAATACTAGATAATCATCGTGTCTTTGAAGAATATTTAGTAGAATGTGAAATGATTACATTATAAAGTTAGGTGATTTTTCAAGATTCAAAACAGTAAACAATTCTTATTCTCATTTTTCCTCCTTTCCTCTCTCTGGACACACACATACACTCTGTTTTTGTACAAAAATTTTTATAGTGTTTTCCTCAGGATGAGGGGATTGGGATTGGTGATCTTTAATTTCTTCGTTATACTTTTGAGTTTTTCAAGAAGTTATGACCATCACCAGTAAATATATATAAATATATGTATATATATATAGTCATTTTCAAGCCCTGAAATGATCGTGCATTAAGGATGAACTGAGAGCTTGCTTAGCCTTAGATTGTTGGGGGGTGGGGTGGGGCTGGGCAGTGAGGAAACTGACTTGTGCAAGGATCATAACAAGGTTCTGGTAAGGTCTGGAGAAAGCACGAGAGAGTTGTGACTTCAGACCAATGCTCGCTGTGCCTATTCACAACCTAGTTCGTTTTTACATAGACTATAAACGCATAGCTATGTCTATTTCCAAAGAGCTTGGGTATTAGGCCTCTGGTCACATAACTTGCCCCCTTCTAGGAATCCCTCTCCCTAGTCCTCTCCGGACGATTTCAAACTGGGGCTCACCGCCTCCCACAGCCTGGCTGGGGTTGCAAAGGGCCTCCCCCAGGACCACAGAGAGAGTCTACCGTAGGAAGCGAGACTCAAAGCTGCACCGACCTAGCCTCCCCCACCTCCTAGCTGCGACCACCCTCCTCGACCCCATCTCCCCACCCTCTCAATTTCTAGAGACGCTGCGGATCCCAGAGATTTAACTGGCAGCTGGGGTAGGACCCCGTAGCAAGAGTTTAGAGGCATAGCCCACTGATCACCCCACTCCGCGAATGCACCCCTTCTGTTGTTAACCGCCCCGGGCCTCGCCCCACACCCCAACTGTTTCCTCGGGTAAGATGTGATCTGCGTTAACAGTGACTGATGCCTAGAGCGGGATTGGGGCCCAACTAGGTGGAGGACGAAGTGGGGGCCTCTCGGATTCAGGAGGGGTGCAAGGAATGACGAGGAGGTCTCTTGGTCATCTCCCCAGCTTGGAACTGGCCAGGCCTTTTTTCTGGAGGGGTGGAGCGGAATGGGTCAGGTTCATTCGAGGAAAGTGTCCAAAACTCGGCAGCCAATCCCTTCCGCGCCAGTTGGCCACCAGCGAGTGTTGAAAGGCCTTCTTCTCTTTGTTCCTCTTTCTGGGGTACAAGACGGAATGGAGGATGGAATAAGAAGTGTTTCCAGTGATGAAGAATTTGCCTCAAATTGTTCTCTCAACTGTTTTCTTCCCATACTGCAGCTTTCCTTGTGTTTGAACACTTCCCCTACGTTAAAACATTCATTTATTAGAATGAAAAAAAAAATCACTAAGCGTTAAAATAAGATCAATTTCTATGACAGTAAGCCAACCAATGGAGATAACCTTGGGAATAAATAAAGGCTTTGTTCAGTAGGGGAAGGAAGGTCTCTTTGTAAGGCTCTCCCCCATCCTAGAAAATGCCCAAATTGGGACCTGCACTGGTTTACCATATCCTAAGCCATGCTATGTCGGTGTGTATTCAGCAAAACTACGTATATTGACAATTGTTGCACTTGCTAAGTGTCAGCATTTATATTTTAAAGAAGGGAAAATTGAAGACAATCTCTGCTTATCAGTGCAGTTATTTATTTCAGGAGCCCTAGAATAATGGCTGCAACTGGGCAGACCTACATAAAGAAGTAATAGAAGGGAAAAAACTAAACCGTCAATTACAAGACTTAAAGTTCCAGTGCCTCAGAGGTCCTTTTGAAAAATAATAAGTTGATTTTTATTTTTTATATTTTAAGTAACATAATGGCTTTGTTCATGATAATATAAAAATTCTATCACAAATGGCTTTTTAATTCTTCTTCAACAAGATCTCACTTTTTCCCTTCACCTCAAAAAAAAAAAAAAAAAAAAACTCAATTTATTTAAATGGTTTCAAAGCCAGTAGGAAGAAAGGTTTTGTAGAGGTTCAGAACTATATGAGCAAAGATATGTAATCTCTTAAACAAACTGAAACTAATAAAATTGTGCAATCAGAGTGGTATAAACAAATATGCCTTTACTTTCTTAATTTAAGCATGAGAGTAATGAGAAGTCGAAGAACTGAGGCAAAGGTTATCAGCAACATCATTACCTGGACTGCTGTTTAAAAATACACATTTCTGGGCTTCCTCACAGAAAATCTAATTCAGCATACTTGCTGCAGGTGCCAAGAATCTGCATTTTATTTTATTTTATTCCAAGAATCTGCATTTTAAATAAGCACTTGGAGGGGATTCTGTTACAGGTGGATTTCTGCAACATCATTTGGCACATATGACCAATGTTGCTTTTTAACTAATCTTATGTTTGCTTTTTTGTTTTTAAGTCAAGGCCCAGGCTTTTAGGTAAGATTTAGATTTTAGAATCAGTCATGCTTTGGGCCCCAGGAGAGTCTGAATAATCAGTGGAGGAGCTATTTTACTAAGCAAAGGAAAACTCTTTATTATTATGTGATCCTTCATCTAAATTGAAAAAGATGATGTCTTAGATCCCAGATTTTTACTATCAGAACATATTTTGGGGGGAAGGATATAACATGATATACTTGTGTGTTAAAGCTCGTAGCACCAAACAGAAATTTTCCACAGAAAACATTTGTGATATCTTTTTGAAACACTATACAAACTTAACTCCTGCTTACATAGGATGAATGGTTCTAGATAGATAGATAGATAGATCGATAAGAGGTTTCTTTCATTTCATTTTATTATCCAAACCAGAAACGAGCCTGGTAAACATGACCATCTAAAATTACGTAAGAGAGGAAAAACAAAACAAAGAAGTGTTTTACAGGTTTAAATTATATTTATTAATAAAGGCAAAATTGCAATAAAATGTAGCCCTAAGAGAATAAAGCATTTATGGACAAAACGATGGGACTTTGTATCTCTCTAAAAGCACACTGACACACAATATATATACATATATATATATACACACACATATATATAATATAAGCTAAAAAAATAATTAGCCATTATAAGAAAAACTAAAATATTATGCCTTCCAAATTACAATTTTTCTGCCTTTAAAGTACAATTTGTCTAATGTTATACCTACTTTGCAGATGTATTAAGGAAGCTTATGTTTTGCTTTCTTTTCTTTTCTTTTTTTATGAGTGCCACCATTTTCTTGCTCTGAATCTCCGAGGCTGCCAGATCATCTGACTCAGCAACTGTACAGTTTTTTCACCCAATTTAAAGAAACAGCAGCCATCCAAAGAACAATGAGTCCTCCCAGTTGCAAATCTTTCTCACCTGTAGAATAAGTACCAAATTTTAACTTTGAAACAATTGTTAAATGTCCATACAACATGGGGCACTTGGAACTCATTCAGTTTACATGCTGAATAATTGAAGTTGAATATATTTTGTGTAATATATGATTTTTAAAAGAAGCTTATTGAAACTTTGTTCCAAAAGCACAGGGTCAAGTTTGCTTTCTCTTTTCCTTCAAAATAATTACAAGGACCTTAACAGTAATAGTGCACATCAACTCACAGCATCTCATTTAATTGTCACATTGTCTGTTTTAGAGATTTTATTTTCTCATTTTATAGACTGGAGACTGAGGTTCAGATAAGATGTTGCATGGTCTGCCAAAATTCACCAGTAATTCATATATATTTGAACTAGGTGTGCTGCTTGCCTCAAGTGCCCTGACGAACCACTTTATAATTTCCAGGTATATATATATATATCCATATATCACCTATCTTTATATCTATCTATATCTATTTTTATTTCTATGTCTATATCTATATCTGTATTGTTTCAGTTCTATCTCTTCTAGTTCATTGTTGCTTCATAAGTTGCTTAACTCCCTTGGATCTCTGTTTTACTCAGCATCAGCCACATGTGTTCCAATTAATATACATTGATCAGGTGAATGGAAAAGTTCTGAAAAACAAGTCAGTATAATAATAACTGAAGTGTCCTTATGGGCTCAAAAAGCCATTGCAGCTCATAATAAAACAAGGAGATTAATTTCTTTCAGAATTTGTTTCTTGCCCAGAGTAAAATTAATTCAAACCCCCCTTGTAAATTAAGTGTAAATTACTTATTCCTACTTTGATTCAAGAGCCATAAGTGGGAAACCTATGCACAAGCATAAGAATCACTTAGAGCACAAAGTAGAAAAGTAACTTTCTTGGAATACATTACTTGTGATTAGATTGTTTCCTTTACTTACTAGCTATGTAGTATTAGGACTAAGCATTTGAAACATTTTCTAGTCTGTAAGTATGAGACAGTAGCCTATTATATTCATCTAATAAAAACTCCATAAAATAGTCTATGTAAAGATATACTGTAAATTTTAATTTGGCATACATTTTTCAGTTGTTGTTAAAGTGCCAAATTAAACTATGCCCTTAAAAGCACATTAGTTTACTTTTGCAGTTAAATGCCTACTTAATTTGACCTTAATTATTCAGACTAGCTGCAAATTCCTGAACTCCATGTTAAAATACATACATATCATAATAAAAATGTATTTATCAATTCAAATCCCTGCCACCTTCCAAGTGTGATGTCAAATCAGTGTAAATTTGCCTACTTTTTTAACCCACGTTTACACAGAAGCCCTGTATGATGTCCTTTACAGAATGACTCTGAACTCTAGTATTCATAATCATGATGTCAATATTAAATATTCATTAACCTCTATTTTCTAAGATGAAAAGTCAAATTACTTTTAGAGAGCTGAAAAAAAGTTACTGACTTGCCTTCAATTTATCAAAAAACTCAGTAACCCAGAATAATCATTTCTGGAGGGAACACTGAAGTAGTAGACTCTTAATTCCTCCAGAATGGTTGCCGTGGTCTGAATATCTGAATCAATAGTTTTGGCACAGAATTTTGTAAAAAAAAATTTTAGTATAAAAAGTTGTGTGTGGGGGCGCCTGGGTGGCTCAGTCTGTTGGGTGTCCGACTTCAGCTCAGGTCATGATCTCACGGTCCATGAGTTCGAGCCCCGCATCGGGCTCTGTGCTGACAGCTCAGAGCCTGGCGCCTGCTTCAGATTCTGTGTCTCCCTCTCTCTCTGCCCCTCCCCTGCTCATACTCTGTCTCTCTTTGTCTCAAAAATAAATAAAAACATTTAAAAAAAATAAAAAAAAATAAAAAGTTGTGTGTGTATGAAAGAGAGAGAATGCAAGGAAAGTGGACTAGAAACATTAAAGTCATCCTAAAAATCTTCAGAATCTCTGCCTTGGAAGGTGGCGTGCAATTTATTAGGATATTTACGTTTATTAGGATATCAAAAAATAAAATGTATTATTTACATTTATTTACAAAAATACGAAATATATTATGTAAACTTCCTTAAGGCAAAATTGACTTAGGTGTATAAAATTGTTGCAGAGTAAGCATAAAATATATTGTTATCATTGCCTTTTTAAAAATGATGTATGGCAGTTATCATCTTAACCATAAGAAAAAATATATAAAGCTATACCTTCAACCCAGAGACTCAAAAGAAAACATGAATGGAGATGTTATATCTGTGAATAAAAGGTGCTAAACATGAATAAGAAGCATTTCCTCATTTATTCAGAGTTGACACATATCATTATGAAGTTGATTCCTTCCAGAGAAGTTTAATCACATATTAGGTGAAGAATGTGACTTGAGGAAAAGCAGTCCAAAACAAGAACTATTTTTAAAGGTCTTTTATAATATCAGATGATAATTTGGTTTCAGAAGTCCAGGAAAAGCCAAAAAAAAAAAAAAATTGAACATAACAGTAAGACCACAGAGCCCCAAGAAGGCAGGCTACTCTTAAAGGGTAATTGTGGGGAGGAGGGCAATCATTTCTCCATTTGAAGAGGAAAACTTCAACTTAGATGATTACCCTGAAATTAGAGTATCCTATGTCACTGTTAACCCAATCAACCATGAACATTCAACCCCTACCCCCAAGAGTAAAAACTTAATTATTTCTCTGTGAGTTTCAATAGTTTCTCTGCATTCTAATAGCACATACATGCATCAGCAGCATAAGCAAAAATGGAATATTCCCCCCCCCCTTTTTTTTTTTTGCCATCAACAACAGACATTTATTTTCTCACAGTTCTGGAGGCTGGAAGTTCAAGATCAAGATGCCAGCCAGCAGCATTGGTTTCCTGTGAGGACTCTCTCCTAGTCTTGCAGACAGGCACCTTCTTGCTGCCTCTTCACATGGTCTTTTCCTCTGACCCTGGTATCTCTCTTATAAGGACATGGGTGATACAGGATCAAGGAGCCACTCTAATTGCCTTAGATTAACTAAATTACTGTTTTGAAAGCCCTATCTTCCAAGTAATTTACATGGATTAGGGTCTGCCCATATGACCTCATTTTACCTTAATTTCTCCATAGAGGCCCTACCTCCAAATTCATTAGATTCTATAATAACTTCCTTTAATTTTAGATAGCATGTCTCATCAAAATATACTGATAACTGCCATCTTCAGGGATTCCAGTTGCTTTATAGTTATCCATAAATAACCTGGATTTCAGGTGCCCACACCTCCACTACCCCTGCCTTTGGGTGAATAAGAAAAACTTGATTCAAAACCAGTTCTACCACCCATTAAGATCCAAAGGTTGTGCTGTGATCCTGGGATTGTCCATGGCTAATGTGCTTCTGGGCTCCTCCCCACTGATGATCACACTCATGGGTGCTGCCTCTATTTCACCCCCCTTAACCAGACCGTTAATTCAGCTCCTTCGGGGATCTTCACAAAACCCCATAATGAGCTTCCTCACTTTATTTAAGAGTTGGGGCCGGTGGGGCGCCTGCGTGGCTCAGTCAGTTAAGTGTCTGACTTGGCTCAGGTCATGATCTCGAGGTTCTGGAGTTTGAACCCCCCATTGGGCTCTGTGCTGACAGTGCAGAGCCTGCTTGGGATTCTCTCTCTCTCTCTCTCTCTCTCTCTGTCTCTCTGCCCTTCCCCTGTTTGTGCACTCATGCGTGCTCTGTCTCTCTCAAAAGAAATAAACTTAAAAAAAAAAAAAAAAAAAAAGAGTTGGGGCTGGAGCCAGAGCCATGGAGAGGCATTCTTCTCACACCCCTCTTCTCAACACCACCACCAGTTTCCCTCACTTTCTTTTCTTTCCTCTTCCCTCTTATGATTATGACAAATGCCTCTCCTTATCACATGCAGAGCAGTTTACTAATAACTTCTCTAGCTTGATGATACTCTTGGGTCTCACCCTCTGCCCCAAATGGTTTATTAAAGTATTTCTTCACCCAAATATATTCAGAGCTCTAAGAGGAATGCTGGTGAATATGTTTTTCTCTCCCTCATTATGTATACAGAAATAAGCTCCTACTTCTGATCCAGCCCCCGTGTTCATTCTATATATCCATAACCTTGTGTTGGGGCATCCCCCTGAATGCCTTCCTGTAATGGGGTAGGACACCCAGAAGGCTGCTTGCCTGGTGCAGCTACAGCTGGACAAGGATCAGCAACATGGTTGTGCAAAGTGATGCCACGCGCACTACAAGTCTTTATTTCAGTGAGATGCAACACTCCTCCCGTGCAAAAGCTCAGCAGTTTCCCCATGTGCAATTCTCGTTACCCGCCAGGCAAATTTGTGGCTGTAGGCAGACTCTTTAAACCTGACTCTTCCAGACTTCTGAGTTTTCTCAGCTCACAGTGTTCCTGCAGCAAGGAATTCTCTCTTGCCACAGAGAAAAAAATTCTCTGAATATTTGTGTCTCATGCAGTTCAGCAGATCACAAAGGATAAACAGGCACACTCTCTTTGTTTACAATTTTTTTTAACATTTATTCATTTTTGAAAGGCAGAGAGAGACAGAGTGCGAACAGGGGAGGGGCAGAGAGAGAGGGAGACACAGAAACAGAAGCGGGCTCCAGGCTCTGAGCCGGCAGCACAGAGCCCAACACGGGGCTCGAACTCACGGACCTAGAGATCATGACCTGAACCGAAGTCGGCTGCTCAACCGACTGAGCCACCCAGGCGCCCCATCTTTGAATTTGGCTTCAGAAGTGTGTCCATCAATCCAAGTGATCCTGGCTGCCAGAGACCTCAGAATTCATCAGCCTAGGACCCAATTCCTCCTGTTAAGGCTCTTGATGTTTTCTTTCTTTCATGTCCCTTCTGTCATGTTCCTTAGTCCCCAGTCCTCTTCAATTACACACTCCCATTAGGACTCAAATACCAGATGGTATCCCATTATTTGACAATAACTCCCCAAATGAGAGTAAAGATACTGACTCAGTGTGAGGGCACTCAAACTGTCCAATATTTTCAACTCCTGTAAGCTTTCTGCAGTGCAGGAACACCCCTTATGGAATCGACATGTGCACACAGTGAGTTCTGCAAGGATGTCACCATCCTTGTCAGAAGCCACCAAGTCCTAAGTTTCTGTTACTCTAGTCTTTGAAATAAGAGATCGTAACATCTCAGTTTTTCCCACTCTAAGCCACGGAGTCAGCCATTTTTGGTAGTTCTCAGAACTTCTTGCCAAGAAAATACATCTACTCCCTGGCCAAGCATCCCCCTGGGTCTATTTGCAAAAGGTGTTCTATTGGGTACAATATTTGAGTACCACTGCATTTCCATTATACCTGCCTCATTATCTTACAGGAATGTGTCTGTCCTTTGTTTGGAAATGTGCTGATTGTGGAGCCTGGTAAACCTCAGGCTGAAAACAGGAGTTTATGAGCTGTCCTCCAGTTCCTGTCTGCCCTCTCCTGTGGCCACAACCCCAAAAGATCAGTCACTGAAACATGTTTTGGTGTTAACTCTGAAATTCTGCTTTTTAAGAGCATACCATAATGAAACCTTGGAAACAGCATGCAGAGTTTCACCTCGTCATACCCCTGAAGATCACATGCTCTAATTCAACTTAAAGGGACACTAATCATACTCAGCAGTCAGGCAGAGAGGCTTGTAGTTGGAGATGACACTATCATTTGTACAGGATGTAAAAATGAAGGACCATGAATTTTATATCATTAACTGAAGAGCAGTAGTGTTAAACCTCTATAGTTATCTTCAGTGAATACATTTCAGAGACATCTTCACAAATGGGCCTTGTGTGTGACTGCACCAGCCTATAGATCCTAGAACAAAGGCAAGGCTCTATGCTGTCCTCTTCAAGGTGCACGGGCTAGCTCATCATTAAGTTAAAAGCTTAACTTAGGGGCGCCTGGGTGGCGCAGTCGGTTAAGCGTCCGACTTCAGCCAGGTCACGATCTCGCGGTCCGTGAGTTCGAGCCCCGCGTCAGGCTCGGGGCTGATGGCTCGGAGCCTGGAGCCTGTTTCCGATTCTGTGTCTCCCTCTCTCTCTGCCCCTCCCCCGTTCATGCTCTGTCTCTCTCTGTCCCAAAAATAAACGTTGAAAAATAAATAAATAAATAAAAATAAATAAAAGCTTAACTTAAACCTGAATTTCTTCCTCTGAGTAGAAATAAGACATGTGGGGATTCTAGGCTCCTGGGAGGATAGTGTGCCTGGAAGAGGGGTGTCTAGAGCCTCATGCCATGTTTCTGAACCACTGAGACAGAGGACAGGGAGGAAGCCCTGCAGCCCTGGGATGTAGGTAAGGTCTCCATACAACCTCCAGAACTCTGCACTCTAGCCTATCAGCACCCCCACCAGGACCTGGCGCCATCTTGTTCCTGATTTCATCCCCATGTCCTCTGTACGTTCTACATTTACCAGTCCCATATGTTATCCCTACACACCAAACTTGGCCCAATGTGTTGGTCCACAGAGGTAAATCACTCAACAACTCACTCTGCAATGCTACCCAGCTGACTGGTCTGCAACCCCAGGTCAGCATGGAAAGTAGCACTTCTAAGGATTTACACAGAAGATCATAAAGAACCATTTGAGTGACTTATTAGCAAAAAAAAAAAAAAAAAAAAAAAAAGGTAGGGTAAAGGATATGGATGGGGAGGGAATAGGAATGAACTGGAAGGAAAATTCAGCCCTGTGATCACAAGCAACATGATGCGAGGGTCAAAGGCATCAATCAGAGAGAGTCATGATGATCCATCTTTGCTTCCATATGAGTGGGTGAGAAGACAGGGTAGGGCATTAGGGATAGAAGGACTGGGCAAGGAGTAAGTGATGCCCAAGGTTTAATAGTTTGGGAGTTCTGCTAATTATGCCAACATGCAAACTTATCACCTGAAAAATAGTAAAGCTACTTTTGAAGCTTAGAGTCACAGAATCTCCCTGGTATGCAATTTAGGGTTCCTGGGGGGAAAGGTTAGGAGTCACTAGTGGAAATAAAGCAAGGCATTAGCCAATGATGTAGCATGATGTGCACACACACTCAGCTGAAAAGGCCCTGTCTCCAGAGGTGGGGAAGGAGTGACAATACCAGTAGGAATTTTAGATACCAATGTGCCCGGGTTGGGGAAGAACCTGGGGCAAACAGGCCTTTTAAGATAGGTTTTACTTGGGAACCTTGTCTCACTTTGTGATAAGCTTTTGTAGGTATAAGGGGCTCAACTCAGGATAGTGGGGGCTTCCACTAAATTCCTATATGCCTCACAGCTCAATTGGCTCTTCGTTTCATGCTTCATTTTCTTAGTTTGGTATATATGCTTTTCTTTTCACTACTTTCTTGCGGTCGATTTTGCATACAATAGACTATGTATATTTAAAGTATACAATTTGATGTGTTCACAGAAGTTTGCAATATACATACATACACACACACGCACACAAAGTCAAGATACCAAGCGTTCTTATCATTTCCAAAGTTTCCATTTTCCACCCAAAGTTCGTGTTTAGCAATGAAGAGGGCAACATGTGTTTGAAAGGAGAAAATCTGTCCCATCAGGAGGAAAAAGAAGAAGGTTGGGAATAGAGGTTTAGAGGAGGTAAACTTTATAATCCCTCAGTTTTGCCTGTAGTTTCCCCATTGTACCTGGTATTTGAACTGCACACCAGGAGTGGTGGTGGGTGGCAATGAATGCAGAGAAAACTTTGAACACTGACATACTTCATTGTTACTTTCCATGATTTAATGAAGGTTTTTGTGTAAGTTCTTTTGTTTTACACAGCCAACTTTATTACAAAGAAGCTTTGTTTTCCAGACATTACAATTCAAAGACAAAATTAATCACACCTTTTGGAAGGGAGTTTGCTTGTTCAAACCGCAGATACCAGCTAGAATGTATAGTAATGAACAAAAAAATACCCCAGAGGAAATTGACTTTGATGGCCTAAATGATTAACATGATAGTAAATGCCATGTCTATTCTCCAAAAAAGTAAATTCTATTTATTGAGCCTGCTGTGTGCTTAGATTTTTATATATCTGACATTCTTTATTCTTTATAAAAACCCTATAAGGTAAGCTTTATTTTCCCCACCTTGAGAGGTGGGGAAATGTAGACTCAGAAAGTTTCCATAATTTCTTCAATCCCACAGAGCTAGTTAAATGAGGGATCAGGTCTATCAGGCTTTCCAGACTGGGATTGTCCCATTACCATGCTGCATTTGTGTCTCCTCCAAGATTAGGAAGGACATGGTTGACAATCTCACCAACCACACCTGTCCAAGTCAGAGTAAACAGCTGTAAACATAGAAAGATTATGGAGAGACGATTGGTTCAAAACCCGCAGCAAATATTTATTAACTGTGTAACCATGGCAATATATCACCCCTCCATTTTCTCATCTATAAGTCGGGGGGGGGGTAGCTTTTTGAAAAGCAATTTTGCAGTATGTGTCAAGAGCCTTATACTTTGTGAAAAACTGCAATGCTATTTATTGTAGCAATTGGAAACACCTTAAATATCTGACAACAGGGCATCATTAAGTAAACTGTAACATTGTTTCAGTGGAATGAGGTGCAGCTGTTAAAAGTAGTGTTTATAAAGTGATTTTTGGGGAGAATTTATAGAAATGTTTTAATGATAAGTGAGAGAAAAATCTTATTTCAGAATTCTGTTATATCCACGAGAACTAAGCAAGGAAAAAGAAAGGAAGTATTTCAAAATGTTAACAGTCATTGCTTCTCTGCAGTGTCATTTTCCATTTTCTTTATGCATCTCATTCCTTAAAAATTTTTTTACACATGTGAACTATAATCCGGAAAAAAGCGTTCAAAAATAATAGAGTTAAGTGACTCTGAAAGGACCTTAAGATCCAAATTTCTGTCATTATGCGTGGTTTTAACCAACAGTACATCACTGAGAAACACAGTACTTCCAGAAAGTGGAGATCCTGACACCTTGGTCAGGATCTGCCACCTGCTTCTCAATTCTCAAAGAAAAAAGAGCAATGCTGAGTTGTCCCCCATGCTCTGTACAAATCAGCCAACCAGGAGACGCACCAGGGAGAGGGTGGACTTCTCAGACAGAACTGCTGACACAGTTAGTAGTTTGAAGTCCATCTCCTTGTGCATGTTGTTCCTGAAGCACTCTGGGCTTCTGTTTTGATCTATGAAGGAAGGATGATACTGTCCACCCCACAGGACAGCTGTGGGATTAGACATGACGTATGTAAAGCTGCTTAATGTTTGTCACATAGTTGGGGTTCAATAAATGGTAGCCATTATGATTTTCTTGGCAATTTTGAATGAATTTCCTATTCTTTATTTATGTCTGTTTATCCCTCCTCTAATTATATACCTTATTACTTATTTTGTTCTTTAGGATGAGGCTAATTCTCAGTATCTCTACAGGTAAAAAAAATTGTACACGTGCACACAAATACATACTCTAGATAGATATAGATAGATAAATAGATAGATGTACACACACACACACACACACACACACACACACACACACACACACTGTGCTAACATTTTAGTTTTCTCAACTGGCCAAATAGCTGCAAATAGATAAATACAAGTAATACACCTCAGAAACTTCTCCATATACAAAAGCAGACATTTACAGTTGAATTTGGGAATGATGGTTTTCATGAGCTGCAAAGATTCCTCATTTCATAAGAACCCACTCTATAAATACATTATAGTAAGCTCCTTACATAGATTTAAAATCATATTTGTTTTGCACAAAATTTAGAAATGATATCTGCTATATAACAAATAATGCACTTCTAAATTTTTCTCAAAATGATCTTGGGAAGATGATAGCGACTGCAGATTCTGTGCCCAGTTAATACTTTGGAAACTAAAATTGGAAAATTGTGACTTACCTATAATAATGCATCAAGTTTATAATAAGTGAAGGCATTTTGAGTTTCATGTTCCTTGCCAAAGTCCTGTCTGAACAAGAAGAGAAAATTTACAGTAATTCCTAGTGAACAGAGATGTCATAGGGTCCCTAAAAGAGCACCTTACCTATAGCAGGCACTCAGCAATTGTGCTATACTGAATTTGATTAGAGAATATTGAGAGGGAGAAGGAAACATCCTCCACCTTGAATTTTCCATAGAGCTAATCCTCCATCCCTTTTTCAGCAAACTTGTTCAGAGGTCTGCTCTGTTTTCTCAGGGATCTCCCTTTCATGTTAAAGGTATTTTCTTCTTGTGGGAAAGTAAATAAAGGGAAACCTTGTCTTTAATTTTCTTTGCCATTTTTCACCTAAGGAAGTCCTTCTTTCCCATTTAAAATACACAGATCGGACACTGAACCCTCAGAATTCTTACCCGGGGGCACTTTAATGGAGGAGCATGTTTCTTGGATCAACAATAATCTTTTGAGGCACAGTCATTAATATACTTGCTTTGTAGATGGGGATATTTAAGCAGAATAAAGTATGACTTGTTCAAGGTGATTGGTGGCAGAGGTAGGCTCTCTTTTCCTTACAGTATTAACCTCTAAATGAAAAGGGGCACATGAAATTATTCTCCCATTGTCTTTGTCTTTGAATAATCCTCTATTGCACCCAGCATTCAATCCTAGAGCCCATCCATTCAGGCTTAACCCAACTATGTCCAGAAGCTCTATTACACAGCATAGCTTCCTCTGATAAGCTATTTCCTAAGAAACTCTCCTTAATTATGGGATCCTCTCCACACCCTGAAACATCTTTTCCCTGGTAACACAGGTCTGGGATGTCAGTTATCAGAATTCATTTTCCTTCTTCTATACTATTAATACAGACTCCCCTCAAGAGCCCATCCCATTTCAAAACCACCTCCCTCCTTCAGAGAAGCAAGCATGTTGACTAGGACTCTCTCTTGACTAGGACCCTTCCTTTTTTGGACCCACAGCTTAAAGCCAAGCAGCTGACATACAGTCTGTATTCAGTTACTCTTTGTCAAAGATATGAATGATGGTTTTCAGAAAGGTAACTCTTATTTGCCTAGTAAAGTTATTATGTTTAATTAATTAGAATGGCTAAAGTATGCACATAGTACAAAATTCAAACATTACAAGTTGCAGAACGTGAAAAAGAAAGTCTCATGTCCATCACAGTTCCTCATTTCCTCTCCCAACAGTTAACAGACTTTTCTACATCTTTCCAGAGATATTCTATGTATATTTTATTTTTAACCTCAAACTATATTTTGAACAATTGTTTAATAACAATGCTAATATTGAATATGGTAAAGATATATATGCTTTTAAAAATAGCTTTTATGTGTATCTCACTTGATATCATAACCTCATGAAGTATAACAAATAGAGCAAGATAGATCTCATTTTAAAGATATGGACATTGAAGCTAAAAATAGTCTCAAAGGAGTTCATAGTCAAACAGCAGTTCACTAGATACATCAGGACTGTCATTCGGTTCCATTTCAGAGCGATTTCTCCAACACCTTTTATTTTCCCAATAAAATGTTTTCATATGATACATTTGTACACAATTCATATCAATCTTGCCAATCCTGCAGTGCCTTGTTAGAATCAGAACCTAATTTCAGAATACTACCTTCTTAATTATCTTTCTATTTCCTTCTGCTGATGTGTTAAATTAATAGTCACATCTAGAATTACTATTCTTTGATTTGTAGGTTTACTGGGGTAGCACCATTGCAAGACTTTCTTTAATTTAAATAAAATAGTCAGATGCTCCTGCAATGTCATGGTCTCTTATTCTAGCTGGGTTCTCCAGGCTGATGAAATGCTTCTCTAAGTCCTACTCAGCCCATCCCTTTCTCCTAGTAACAGATATTCTAAATCTTAACCACTCTCACTTCCTTTTTTTAAATATAAATTTTTATTTAAATTCCAGTTAACATACAGTGTTTTATTAGTTTCAGATGTACAATTTAGTAATTCATCACTTACATACAAGTGCCCTCCTTAATCCCCATCACCTATTTAACCCATCCTCCACCCAGGTCTCCTCTGGTTTTGTTCTCTATAGTTAAGAGTCTGTTTCTTGGTTTTTCTCTTTCTTTGTCCCCCCATGATCATTTGTTTTGTTTCTTAAATTCTACACATGAGTGAGATAACAATGGTATTTGTATTTCTCCGATTGACTTATTCTGCTTAGAATAATACTCCTAGTTCCATCCACATTGTTGCAAATGGCAAGATTTTATTCCTTTTGATGGCTGAGTAATATTCCATTATATATATTCCAGTATAAATTCCGTTATATATATGTGTGTGTGTGTGGTGTGTTGTGTGTGTGGTGTGTGTGTGTACAACACCACACCACACACACCACACACACACACACACACACACACACACACACACACACACACCACATCTTTATCCATTCATTGGTCGATGGACATTTGGACTCTTTCCATAATTGGCTATAGTGGATAATACTGTTGTAAACATCAGGGTGCATGTATCCCTTCGAATTAGTATTTTTTCTATTCTTTGGGTAAACACCTAGTAGTACAATTGCTGGATCATAGAGTAGTTCTATGTTTAACTTTTTGAGGAACCTCCATACTGTTCTCCAGAGTGGCTCCACCAGTTTGCATTCCCACCAGCAGTGTAAGAGGGCTTCCCTTTCTCTGCATCCTCGCCTACACCTGTTGTTTCTTAATTTTAGCCATTCTGACAGGTGTGAGTTGATATCTCATTGTAGTTTGGATTTGTAGTTCCTTGATGATGATTGATGTTGAGCATCTTTTCATGTGTCTGTTGGCCATCTGTATATCTTCTTTGGAAAAAAATGTCCATTCATGTGTTCTGTGCATTTTAAGTGAATTATTTGGTTTTGAGGTGTTGAGTTTTGTAAGTTCTTTATATATTTTGGATACTAAGCCTTTATCAGATATGGCATTCACTCTCACTTCCTAATCCACCATCTTATCCTCACTGCAAACAAGCCAGCCACTTTGTTCATGAAAGGAAGTGCTTCAACTTCCTCCCTGCCTTAACCTTTTCTTCTTTCTCAAATCTAGCTGTGCCTCCTGCGTCCAAATTTATGACTGCTCTCTGCGCCTTGTATTCTATTTCTTCCTGACTTTTTAAGGACCTCTGGTTCTCAGAAATACCTTATCTTGCCTGGGTCCTCAACTTCCCTTTTTCTCTTCTAGCTGTCCTTCTCTTCACCTGGCACCTTTCCTTGTGTGTGCTCAAGCCTCCCAGCCCTGCCTCCCTTCACCCTACATTGCTGTGAACTGTGACCGCTAAGCTGGGAAAGAATAGTCACTCCAGGTTTTCCAGCTGACAGTCTGAGCAGCCCTTCCCAGCCTCCTCTGAAGGCTCTTCTTCAGGGAGTTTATTTCTCCAGCTTCTCACCATACATCCCAGTGAATTATTTTCAGTGTTCTTGAACTTCTATGCCTTTTCACACGCTCTCACCTTTGCTTGGAACATCTTGCTCCTCCTTTTACGTCTTTAAGCTCTTGCACCATTCTCCAAAGCCAGGGTCAGCTTTCAGCATCCGTGCAGCCTGGGCCTGAGCCACCAGAAGTTTCGTTCCTTTTTCACTTTCCTGTGTCATCCTCTGCTTCCTTTTGCTTCCACACACATTACATGTAATGCCACATTTAATATCTACAGCAGCTCTTTGAGGCATCTGTATCTCACTTATACAGATGAGAAAACAGACCCAGATGCATTAAGTAACTTTTTTCAAAGTTATAGGAGCATTAAATGAAAAGTACAGGTTTGAACCCAGGCAGTCCTACTCTAGAACCATTATGTTTAAACCCCCCCCACCACCTCCATGCTCCACCGTTAGCCTCTTAAGTTTGTCAAATGAATGAACAAGTCTTTTTCTTTTTGGTTTTTTTTTTTAACATTTATTCATTTTTGAGAGACAGAGAGAGACAGAGCATGAGTTGGGGAGGGGCAGAGAGAGGGAGACACAGAATTTGAAGCAGGCTTCAGGCTCTAAGCTGTCAGCACAGAGCCTGATGCGGGGCTCGAACCCATGAACCCGTGAGATCCTGACCAGAGCCAAAGTCGGACACTTAACCGACTGAGCCACCCAGGCACCCCATGAGTCTTTTTCTTAAAAAATGGATCAAAATTAAACAAGTTTAAATTTCATAGCGTAGATTTTCAAAACTGCCAAGGCAACACAGACCTAAATAAGGCCATGATATTCTCAAGGAAGAAGAAAAGTAAGTTTGGGAATGATAATAACAATATGTAACAGCACCTGCATGGCTCAGTGGGTTAAATGTCTGATTCTTGATTTCGGCTCAGGTCATGATCTCACTGTTGGTGAGTTCAAGCCCCACATGGGGCTCTTCACTCTCAGCATGGAGCCTGCTTGGGATTCTCTCTCTCCCTCTCTCTCTCTCTGCCCCTCTGCTGCTCCCTCACTCTCAAAATAAATAAACTTTAAAAAAAGATAATAATATTATGTAATAAGTTTAGGATTAAAAAAGCTCTTTGGTGTGTATCATCTCATTTTATCAGCTTATGAAATATATTACAATTCCATTTTACACGTGGGCTGAGGCTGGAATAACCAGCACCAGGTTATATTTTATGTCTTCTGAAGTACTGGCCTTCAGGTATTTACTGATATGGAAGAGTAAATTGAGAGTATGTAGGCTCTTTAAAAGAAAAACTAGGAGAGTTTTACACTATTATTAACTACTTACTTATGCAAGATTTCTAATGGAGTAGGGGATCAATTTCTAGAACAAAAGGGCCACACCCAGGGATGCCATAATCTTTTGGGAGCTCCACTGCAAGTGTCAGAGTTAGGATATACCTGTCTAAAAAAAAGTCAACCTCCATGTCTGTATACAATTCATCAGTGGATGTTTTAATATGGTTCCTTTACCCATTTCCTTAAACAACAGTCCAGTATATTGCATAAGAGTTTAATGAGTTCTTTTTAAAACTTTTTTTAATGTTTATTTAGTTGAGAGAGAGAGAGAGAGAGAGAGAGAGAGAGAGAGAGAGAGAGACATAGCTCAGGTGGGGGAGGGCCAGAGAGAGAGGGAGATACAGAATCTGAAACAGGCTCCAGGCTCTGAGCTGTCAGCACAGAACCCGATGTGAGGCTTGAACTTGAGAATGGCGAGATCGTGACCTGAGCCAAAGTCAGACACTTAACCAACTGAGCCACCCAGGAGTCCTTTAATGAGTTTGATGTAGGAATCCATAGGTGAGTTTCAGAAGAATTTCTGAATTCCCTGAAAGTTATATTCAGAAATACATGTGCAAATGAACTCATTACTTTATATTTTTAAATTTATTTATTTTGAGACACACAGAGAGAGCATGAGTGGGGTAGGGGGCAGAGAGAGAGGGAGAATTTTAAGCAGGCTCCACAGAGTCAGCCCAGAACCCAGTGTGGGGCTAGAACTCACAAGACTGTAAGATCATGACCTGAGCCAACATCAAGAATCAGATGCTTAAGTGACTGAGCCACCCAGTCACCCCATGAACACACTAGTTTAAAAAAGTATTGCATATTTTATTTTATTTTATTTTATTTTATTTTATTTTATTTACCTTTTATTTATTTTTGAGAGAGAGAGCAAGTAGGGAAAAGGCAGAGAGAGAAGGGGACACAGAATCCAAAGCAGGCTCCACGCTCTGAGCTGTCAGCACAGAGCCCGATGCGGGGCTCGAAGCCACAAACCGTGAGATCATGACCTGAGCTGAAGTCAGACACTTAACCAACTGAGCCACCCAGGCGCCCCGCATACTTTATTTTTTGAGGAGAGGGTCTATAGCCTTCAACAGATTCTCAAAGGCCTACTTCCCCTGTGCCAAGATTAAGAAGCATTTTTTTTTTTTTTTTTTTTTTTTTTTTTTGGTGATGAAAGCTAATTTTGATACTGGTGTAACAGCCAGATACATTATAAGGGAAATCTGTTCCCCATTCCCATTCCCACGACTACTATTTTCCCCTTCCCTATCATACAATACCTTCAGTCACATTAAAAGAATATTGTGTCCTTTTTTTGTTTTGTTTTTTAGAACTTTATGTTCTTAGCCACAGTTTGAATTTTCCACACCAATATTACTGAGATAATTGATAGGTGCCTAGAAGAAAATATAGGAAGCACAGTAATGCATTTTTATAACAGATTTTAACATTCCATAAGTGTTTTAACTGGCATCATTTTATTTTTTTAAGTAATCTCTAAGCCCAATGTGGGACTCAAACTCATGACCCAGAGATCAATACTCACTTACTCTACTATCTGAACCAGCCAGATGCTCCTTAATTGGCATTCATATTTTGCCTGAGCTAACAGAAACTGAAAGTATTCTGGGAGCTTCAGGAAAAGTCACCTACGGATTGAAACATAAGTAGAACTGGATTCAAGTAGAGCTGGATTATCTATTAGGGATATTAAGCATGTGCTTTAAGGCATCAGCAAAGCCTGAGCAATCTTTTAAAAATAATATATATTGCAAAATATATTAGCCACAGGAAAAAGTAACAACCACAGGTAAAATTAGAACCTCACTGGATTTTCTTTTGCTTGCTATTTCTCAGTTGTTCAACTGTTTATTAAATTTGTGGGTGGTGGAGGGTATCCATTATCTTTTCAGTGAGTAAGGTCTGCTTGGCCTTCCCTTTTATATAATATTGATAATTCTATCCAAAGCATTTTATTCTCTGTGCCTCACAACAAGATTGTAAAAGAATCCTCAAAATGGAAAATTTAAGAGCTAAGGTATTATTAGCTTAAGATGTGCTGCACTGTTCTAAATGCTTATATGTTCAGCAATTCATTTAAAATTCACAACAGCCTTATGAAGTAGGGACTACTCTTAGCCTCCCATTTATAACTAGCATAATTGTAAGGTTTTTGTTTGTTTGTTTTTTTTTTCTAGTAGGAAGGAGGGGCGGGGGCGGGAGAGGAGCGGCCCCAGGACATTGCGGGACCCTGGTCTCTGAATCACTAAGCAACTCTGCTTCTAGAGCTCTGAGCACTTTTTAAGGTCTAGGAGTAATTATTTATTTAGAACAGAGTCTAGCAGCCCAATGACTCCCTTGCCAGTTTCCTATCTGCTTGTTGGCAGAAATCTCCATCATCCCTATTAAATAGACCTCATCTTCTCGGAGCCAACCCTTATTCAAGGCACTAGTCCCGGGCATTACACAAGAAAAAAGGATTTGCTGTCGACATCCATTTTACACGTGTGTATGTAGTGAGGACAGGCTGCTGGCCGGGCGGCCGACTCTCCGAAATGAATGTTTGAGCTAGGATTTCTGGCATAATGGGCCCAGCACGCAAAATCCAGGTGTTGAGTGGTGAAGGGGTTAGTCATCTAAAACTAGGAAGCCTCCGGCAGCCTGGGGAGGGGGCCGGATACAGTTAAACCCGGTCCGACTAGGCTAGGGTCATGATCTCACAGTTCGTGGGTTCAAGCCTCCTTCGGATTCTGTGTCTCCCTCTTTCTCTGCCCCTCCCCCCCTCAAAAATAAACAAACATTTTTTGAAACTTAAAAAAAATTAAAGTCGGTAAGCCACGCAGTGCTACCAGGGATACCAGTGCTGGGCAGGGCTCTTACTGCCAGAAGAGTTAGATGTTTCTTCTGATTAAAAGAGGAAGCAGTACTTTGCCTAAGACATCAAACAGCCTGGTTCGAACTTGGCGGTTAGGAATCCTGTGCGGCTTTCAAATGCGAGGTGGTAGTACAGGGGAGGAAGGGAAACAGGGGAGAAGTACCGCTTTAATCGCGTGAACTCGCTCGGAGACCGCGTGCCTCCGCTGGGGGCGGGGGGAGTGCAGCACCGAGAGGAGGGCGGGCGGGGGACGCGGGAGGGGGGGGTAGCAGGGGAGGAGCCCCGGGGTCCCTCCCGCCCAGGGCCGCGTCCCGCTCCTAGCGCCCGTCCCCCCCCGGCCAGCTGCAGACCCGTTGACAGCGGAGGCCCCGCGCGGGGCGACTCCACCGGGTGTCACATTCGCAGCGAGTTCAGGGCGGACGGCGCTCCCCTGGAGAGAGACTCCTGCAGGAGGAGGGGAAGGGCAGAGTCTGGGGGCCGCTTCCGCCGGCCGGGGAGGAGAGAGGAGGGGCGGGCTGATCACGAGAGGCCGGGGCGGGCCGCTGGCGACCGACAGCCCCAGAAGAAGAGAGGGAACGGGGCAGCGAGCGCTGGAGAGCAGCATGGAGCCCTTGGCCGACAGGCTCGCGACCGCGGCTGCACGGGGTCGGGCCGAAGAGGTGCGGGCGCTGCTCGCGGCGGGGGCGCAGCCCAATGCGCCGAACCGCCTGGGTCGGAGCCCGATTCAGGTGGGTGAGCCGGCCTGCCAGCCGCGGGAGAAGGGGGTGGCGGGCGCCTTTGGAGCACAAGGTTTGCAAGAGAGTTGGTACCGGTGAGCGTTGCGATTCTCGGGTAAGGGGAGACTTCCTGGTGAGTTCTCTGGTGGAGTTTGGAGCGGGAGCCCACCCCTCGTCCAAGTCCTGGGGGCTTAGGAAGCCGCGGGAGGAATGAGGAGACCTTTGGGGTGCAGATCTGTATAATGTGGTGAAGATCGGGGCAGGGGGAGCCTATTTGTGTTAATATAGTCCGAGGTATGTTCTTTATCAGATATACAGTTACGAACGCTTGGGGGTAAAAGCAAGATTTTAAAGAAATGTAAGGTTTGTTGGGCCCACTTAGCTCGGAATTCACAGGCACCTGAAGGGAGCTGACCATCTTCCTTGCTGGGGGGGGGGGGGGGGTTGCAGTGGAAACCTTCTGCTATTTTTGTTGAATAAATATCAACTGAAATTATTCAGAAGCAACTATATATTGTGTTTATTTTTTTAACCGAATAAAGAAAATATATGCTTGTTGTAAGAATTTAGAAAATACAGACATATATGAAGAAAAAAGTTAGTGTGACCTTGCCTGAAATGTTGTCAATTTAGTTACTCTTTTGCGGGTATCTCCTATTTTGTTATTTTTAACTTTATTTGTTATAGATTAACTTATTTGGGACAGAGTTTTAAATTCCTCATTGTTCAAAAAGGTTGTTTCTCCCCTTCTCCAGTTTGGGGGTGGGGGTGGGGTTGGGGGGAAGAGGTATTTGTCGTTTTTGTTTGCCTTCACTAACTTCCAAAATCCAGGCTAAAACAAAATGAAACAAAACAAAAAAACGATTTCTTTCTGGCAGTCACCACCCTAGTTTTATTTCCAGTGTCGACAGTGATTTCTAATTCTGAAAAATAAATGTATATGAAAGAAAGGTTCGCACAAACTCCAGCGAAACGAGACAAAGGAAAGTAACTTGTACTTGCAATTTCACAGATTTCATGAGTCCATCTTCCTCTCTTGAAACTATGCTACGTCGAACAAGTTTTACACATTTTAAAATACAGATATAAAAATAGGGGCGCCTGGGAGGCTCAGTCGGTTAAGCCTCCTCTCGATTTTGGCTCAGGTCATAATCTTAGAGCTCTTGAGTTGAGCCCTGCATCCGGAGCCTGGACCCTACTTCCAATTCTGTGTCTCCCTCTCTCTCTGCCCCTACCCCGTGCTCTCTCTCTCTCTCTCAAAAATAAATAACATTAAAAATCTTTTAATAAAAATAAAATAAAATACAGATATGAAAGTAAAACCAAAATGCCTTAAAACTTGAGATTATTTGGGATTTGTAGTGTGGAGAGATTTTGAGAGTAGAGAGGTTTTGTGATAGTAGAAGAAAAGCATGAATCCTTTAAAAATAATGCATGCATGATTCCTAATTTGATATCTCGAAAATTTTATCTGAAGACTGAATTGGCCTTGAAGTTCTGGAATATGTTAGAAGAGACTCCATTTGTTTAAATACAAAAAGAAAAAAATAATTAGATAGTTTTAGCAATTTTTTAAATAGGGAGGCTAAAAACATAGAGAAAAGGGGGCATGATTTTGGTTTAGAACCCTAACCAAACTTGTGTTTAATATAAAACTATTTAGTTTATAGAAAATTTTAACTACTTCATTGAACTCCATGTCTTATCAAATGGATTTAACACTCTACAAATATTCATTTAATTGATTCTTTTTCTTTTTGCTTTGGATTGCTATTTAGATTTAAATATTTAAATGTTAGGTTTCCTTTCATACTTTAACATGATGAAAACACTTAAAAGCAATTAAATGATGAAGCACTTCATTGGATAAACAACGTTTCATCTGTTATATTTTCACTTACATCATATACAGACATGGAGGTTGATGTCTTCTAAGAACAGGTTTTAGACATGTGTTTCCTAGCTCTGGCACTTGCACGAGAGCTCCCAAAAGATTCTGGCATACTTGGGTGTGGCCCCCTTGTTCTGGTAGTTGACCCTTTAATCTATTAGAAGTCTTGTGTAAATAAGCAGTTAACAGTGTGAGAGCTTTTCCAGTTTTTCTTCTAAAAACAGTGCATTGTTCTAGTGCACTGCAAGGGTTTTTGTTTTTTTTTTTTTTTCCTTTTCGTAGCTGTAATTTGATTCACTTACATATTCTCTCTTTTTCCAAATCAGTTTCACTTTCTCTAGGACAAGAATCAACCACCACAGTAGAACTTATTATGGTTCCTTGGTCTAGAGAAATTAAATAATTCATGTTTAATACACAATGTAACTAAAAATAAGTAATTCCTCCTTCTAAGTCACTGTTGTCTAGCTAATATAATCAAATAATGGTTACCCTAAAAAATAATTATCTATCACTGCCATCCATCATGCAACACTCAAATTATAAGGTTGCTGTGATTGTGGATACTATTTAAAAATTCCTCTTTGGTGATGACTTTGTTTCAAAGATGATTTATGAAGCAAATGACGGGAGCACCTCCTATTTAATGAACTCTCAGAGTGTGAACTTGGAAAGTTGCTTAGTTTCCTATTTCTGCTGTAACAAATTGCCACAAACTTAGTGGCTCAAACTAACATAAATTTATTATCTTCTAGTTCTGGATATCTAAATGGTATCTAGATATCTAGATATCTGAAATGGATCCATAGGGCTGCATTCCTTTTGGAAGTTCCAGGGGAGAATCTGTTTCCTTGCCTTTTGCAACTTCTAATGACCATCAACATTCCTTGGCTCATGGCCCCTGCATCTTTTCTCTGACCTCCATTCTTAGATCTTTTCTCTGTGACCTTCTTTAAAGGAAACTTATGATTACCTTGGGCCCACCCTGACAATCCAGGTTAATCTCCCTGAAAATTCTTAACTTAATCACATCTGAAGTCTCTTGCCATGTCAGGTAATATATTCACAGCTTTCAAGTGGACATCTTTGGGAGGCATTATTTAGCTTATCACAGGAAGGAATTTGGGGGCTGGTTAGGCAAGCCTCATTTTATACTTAAAGAAAGTGAATTTCAATATTCTGGGAGGCTTAAGTATAGATTAAAAGTTTTATAAGAATTAAAGGTTAGTTGTTTTCATTTTAGCTTTTTAACGATTATCTGTACTTGGATATACAGCAGAAAACCATATAAAATCTCTGGGCCTTATATAACTGTACCAAAACGAGGGGGGAAATACAAGAGATCAGGCTGTTGTTAAGCCAGTTTTGTCCCTCACCATTTTGCTGTTGTCTGTGCATCTGGCAGTGTTGTGTGTGTGGCTGGAAACCCACAGAAGTTTGGAGAATATAACGGAATTCAATGTGTACAGAAAGATGGAATGAGTATACTGGAGAACTAGCTAAGAGAGTTGGTAACTGAATGCAAATAGAGAGTAACTAGACACCAGTTGCTTGTACCGGAGTCTGCGCGGGGAGGAGGCTTCACAAAGAGTTTCTCTAAATGAGTCTTGCCCCTTCCACCTGTCACCGCCCTGACCACTCTGCTCTCTCCGACAGGTCATGATGATGGGCAGCGCCCGCGTGGCCGAGCTGCTGCTGCTCCACGGCGCGGACCCCAACTGCGCGGATCCCGCCACCCTCACCCGACCTGTGCACGACGCCGCCCGGGAGGGGTTCCTGGACACGCTGGTGGTGCTGCACCGAGCCGGGGCGCGGCTGGATGTGCGCGATGCCTGGGGCCGCCTGCCCGTGGACCTGGCTGAGGAGCGGGGCCACCGCGACATAGTCCGGTACCTTCGCGCAGCCACGGGGGGCACCGGCAGTGGTAGCCACACCGGTACAGACGGTGCAGAAGGTGTCGCAGGTGAGGTGGAAGATTTGAGTTGGACCCCGAAGAGCTTCAGCATTCCACTGCACTCCTTTTTCAGAAAAGAAAGCTGGCGCCGGGAGAGCAGGATCTTGGGTCCCTTGTCAGCTCTCACACTGCCATCCTGTATAACAACCCCAAGTGTCCAATCTCGCTGCCTGGCCAGGGCTATGGACAGGCAATAGCCTAGAAGGATTTCTGCACTTTAAAACCCATCCCATAAACCGTGCCCCTATCCTCCGCCCCAAATACTCACCCTCCCCACAGCTCAAGGACTTGACTAAGGAGCATTGATGACTCAGGATGCTAGAGGTCTAGTAGCCCCAGTTCCTCCAAACTAGCTGGCAACCGCATCCATTCAACTGCTCTGTGTCCACATTAGCATGGGTAGCTGGACCAGCCCTGCTATTTCTACAACCATTTGCACGTGGCATCATCTGACAGAAATCTATCACTCCCAGCTCTATTGCAAAACTCAACTAAATCTGACCCTCAGCTCTGTGCGGTGTTGTTTTCCAGAGCTGTCCAAGGGAGAGAGACCTCTCCAACCCTGGCAGTCTGCATATGGGGATTTGATGCACTCTGAGAAACAGAGACCCTCTCTTAAGCTTTTCTTTCTCAAGCCTTTTTTTCTTTGCGAGAGAGATCACTGAGAGGGAGATGGCTATACGGTCCACCTTGCCTTCTCCTACAACCACAAGCCTTCTCTCGTGGCCCTGTTTCTCCACCTCCACTCCAGCCTGCCTGAAGCACCAATTTTCCTGATTTTTTTTCCTGAAGGGAGAACCATTATATATACATGACATTAACACGATTATTTAAGGTAAACCATGACTTTGAAGATACTGAGATCTACTCTATTTTGGCTCAGAATTGGGGCACTAGACCCTCTGGGCCTTAGGGGGACCTAGGAGGACAGAGAGGAGAGGCTCCCTCTGGGTCCTAGACCGGTGATGCAGCGAGTGATGTGCCTTTGACAAGAAGCAAGAAGATCTCTTTTAGCCTGCCCACCCTCTCCTCCCATTGAAGCTTGTATCCGGACACAGCGTAGGACAAGGGACCAATCATAGGGCTGCTGAGCGGCCCTGAAGAGAAGGATTAGGTGATTGAATCGAGTCACAGACAAATACATATTGTAACCCTTTATAAGCAAAACTAAGAGATTTGACCAAGCACACAAGTCCCTCCCTCTCTCCCTGCCTCCCTTCTCTTTATCCTACTACACGACCTCCATTTTAGATGGGGCACAAAAATGAATGAGACGAAACAGGAGACTTGCCCTCATAGAGCTTATATTCTGGGAAACAGACTTTAAACAATATATTTTCAGAGTTAGTTTGTAAAACCAATTTAGTTGTAAATAGGGAGACAGGATTAGAGTGCTCAGAGAGCCTGATGAGAAGAGATTAGCCACTGGAGGCAGAGACACATTCAAGTCGCAAAGACTGTGGCAGGAATGAATGTGGCGGGTTAGGAGGACAGAAGGCGGGCACTGGAGCGCGCACACAAGGAGATCAGGGAGGAGGGCAAAGGCCAGATAATGTACCAGCTTGTAGGTCAAAGAAAGGATGTTGGGTCGAAACGTGGATTTTGAGAAACTTTAGGATGCTATTAATGGGTTTGGGAGAGGAAGCCTAGGAAGAAAGATGACAGGGCTGGAACTGAAGTTTCTAGATTGCCCAGCCGCTCCTAAGCCTCAGACGCCCTCTGCTTACCCGTGTTCGCCGAATAGCCTGCAGACGCGCCAAGAGCGAGGCGGTATTTTCACGTCCTGCGCTAGGCGCTGTGCGCGGCACGTCCGCAGCACGCGTTATATACCGGGATTTTCCTGTTGCAAGCCTGCGAGGCGGAGTGACCGCGCGCTCTCTGCCGTCGCCTGGCGGGCCCGGAGCTGCCGGCGAGCCCGGGCAGCCAGCCGCGCAGTGGACGCGATGCGATATCAGAGAGGCTGAGGAGTGCACCTGCTGGCAGGGTCTAGCCTTGGTGGACAGACCCTGTGCCGAGGGTTGGTGGATATTGAGAGGAGGTGTACATGCCAGGGAAGCCGTTTGAGAATCTTGTCCATAAATGTCTGAATACTAGGTGGGAGATTACGAGAGAGGAGGGATCGGTCGCGCATTCTTGACTTCTGGTTTCTAATGTCTTTTTCTCTTTCTACCGCCTGCAGACAGCCGGACTTAAAGAATCATTGAGATCTGAAGACACCTCAATATGGTTTTGATCTTCCGTCACCCAAGAGAAATAACCCCATCCCACCCAACTCTTCCCTGCTTTCTTAGTTGCCATATATCAAATAGCGCTTTTTAAATCTGCCTTCCCCTTCCCCTAAATTTACATTTGTATTTCCATTTATACATTGTTATAAAAGCTAAAAAGCAACACTGTTTCTGCCTTTTTATTATTGGGTTAGAGTTTTCTGGAGCACGTTCTTAGGCCCTGAAAACACATCTATGTGGGCACTTCCTCTTTCCAGCCTGGCACCTCAAAGGGTACTGTTGTTTTTACAGACCCTTGTGAACTAAAGATACCAAACTTAAACGGGTTACATGGCCTTTCCTGTGTCCAGCAGCCATTAAGTGGCAGTGCCAAAGCTCACTTTTTAAAAAGTGTTCTTTTGTTTACTCATTTATTCAGTCAACATTTACTGAGTACCTATTATGGCATCTTGCCATGGGTATGGGAAATGGAGACAGATATCAATTAATGAACCCACAAACGCATGACTAGAAATTTTTATGCTGATTTTATTGACTAGAAGGTAATATTGTTTCCAGAAGATAAATGTACACTGCAGTAAGAGTATATAGCATGGATTGTAAGACATCTGAATTTCAGATGATAAAATGTCAAGAGCTGGGTCTTAAGATCAATGAAATGGGATAACAAAGTGATGAACAGAAACTCCAGGGAGACCTCAGATTGACAGACTCACGGCTGGCCTTCCCCTACTCACCTGGCTGCAGGAGTTGAGCCCCTCAAGGTTTGGGGCATTTTGCCCAAATCTTCAAAGCAAGCATGTGACTGAGCCAGCAAAGTGTGGTCTACAACCACAGAGCCTGGTTCTGCAGTCTGCTGGGGGCCTGACTGAGCTGCCCCCAACCATGCCCAGCGCAGCTTCCTGAAACCCTCCCACAGTGGTTCCAGAGGGCTGTGAAGTAGCTACTGACCGCCACTCAAACCAAAAGCAGCTCCAGCTTCTCTGCCATGGCAGGAGGAGGAATGTGGCTTCAACTTCAGCAGAGGCCAGGAGGCCATGCTGCCTCCTCTGCAGTAGAGGTATCATACCTTCATTACTTATTTTTTTGAGGTGCAATTCATATAAAATTAATAATTTTATGTATATTTTAATGTTTATTTGAGAGAAAGAAAAAGAGCATGCACTGAGGAGAGAAGGGAGAGAAGCAGAGAGAGAGACAGAGAGAGAGAGAGAGAGAGAGAGAGAGAGAGAGAGAGGATCCCAAACAGGCTCCATACTGAGTGTGGGGCTCCACATGGGCCTGGATCCCACCACCTCCAGATCAGGACCTGAGCTGACATCAAGAGTTGGATGCTCAACTGACCGAGCCACCAAGGTGCCCCAAAATTAACAAATTTAAACCGTACAATTTGGTGTCATTTAGTCAACTCACAATGTTGTGCAGCCATCACCATTTATCTAGTTCAGAAACATTTCCATCACCTCCAAAGGAAACCCTGTATATATTAGGCATACTCATTAAATACTCCCTGTCCCCAGGCCCTGACAACCACTAATCTCCTTTTGTCTATGGATTTACCTATTTTGCACATTTCATGTAAGTGGAAGCACACAATACGTTGCCTTTTGTGCCTGGTTTCTTTCATTTAGCATAAGTGTTTGCAGTTCATGCATGTTGTAGCACATACCAGTACTTCATTCCTTTTTATAGCTGAATAGTATCCCACTGCTTACGCCATCTCATAATGAATGTTTGGGTTGTTTCCACCTTTTAGCTATAGCAAACAGTGCTATATTCACATATAAGTATTTGTTCAAATACTTGTTTTCAATTATTTTGGGTATATACCTAGGAGTGGAATTGTTGGATCATATAATTCTATGTTTACCTTTTTGAGGAACTGACAAACTGTTTCCACAGTAGCTGCACCATTAAACATTCCCACAACAATATACAAGGGTTCCAATATCTCCATACCCTCAATAACACTTGTTATTTTGGGATTTTTTAGAAGCCATCTAGTGGGTATGAAGTGGTATCTAATTATAGATTTCATTTGCATTTCCTTAATGACTACAGATGTTGAGCATTTTTTGTTTTTATTGGCGATTTGCATATTTTCTTAGGAGAAATGTCTATTCAAGTCCTTTGCCCATTTTTAAATTGAGTTTTTAAATTTTGTTAAGTTCTAGGAGTTCATTGTATATTATGGATACTAGACCTTTATCAAATATATCACTTATAAATATTTTCTCTCATTGTGTGCTGACACTTTGTGTCTTTTGATGCACAAAAGACTTTAATTTTGATTAAGTGTAATCAATCTTGTTTTTCTTTTGTTGTGCTTTTAGTGCCATGTCTAGGAATCCATGGACAAATCCAAGGTCATAAAGATTTACCTCTATGTTTTCTTCTATGACTTTTACAGCTTTATATCTTGCATCTAGGTCTTTGATCCATTTTTGGTTTTTGTTTGTTTTGTTTTCTTGGAGTCTTTTTTTTTTTTTTTTTGCATATAATATAAGGTAGGGCTCTAACTTCATTTTTTCGTGTGGGTACCCAATTGTCCCAGCATCATTTGTTAAAGCAGCTGTTCTTTGCTAATTGAATGATCTGGGATCTGTGTCAAAAATCAATTGACTATACAGATATTAGTTTATTTCTAGACTCTCAATTCTATTCCATTGAGATATATGTCTATCTTTATGTCAATTCTACACTATTTTGATTACTGTAACTTTGTGGTTACTATGTTTTGAAATTGGGAAATGTGAGTACTCTTTTTTTCTTTTTCAAAATAATTTTAATCTGTTTTAAGCTTGTGTCTGGGGTCCCTCGCAATTCCATATACATTTATGGATCAGCTTTTCCATTTCTACCAAAAAAAAAAAAAAGGCCACTGGGATTTTCATGGGGACTGCATTGTATATGTAGATCATTTTGGGTCCTACTGCCACCCTGAGAATATTAAGTCTTCTAATTCATAAACAAAAGATGTCTTTCCATTAATTTAGTCTTTAATTACAGCATTTTAAAAAAATTTCCAGTGCACAAGTATTGCATGTATTCAGTTAAATTTAGTCCTATTTTATTATTTTTGAATCTACAGAAAACTGAATTGTTTTCTTAATTTTTTTGGTCATTACTAGTGTATAGAAATACAAGTGATTTTGCCGTATTAGTCTTTTATTGAAGCTTCACTAAATTTATTAGCCCTAATAAAAGTAAATTAAAAATCTCCAGGATTTCCTATATGTGAGATTATAACATCTGCAAAGAGGAAGTTTTACTTGTTTCTTTCCAATTTGGATGCCTCATTCCTTCTTTTTTTTTTTTCTGTGCCTAATCGTTCAGGTTAAACTTTTCAGCACAATGTTGCTTATACCATTTTGAATAGAAGAAGCAGAAGCTGGCATTCTTTTCTTGTGCCTGATATCAGCAGGAAATCTTTTGGTCTTTCACCATTGATTATGATTATGATATTAGTGGTAATTTTTTCATAAGTGCCATTAATCAGATTGAAGAAGTTCTGTTCATTCCTACTTTGTTGAATGTTTTATCATGAAAAAGTGTTGGATTTTGTCAAATTCTTTCTCTGCATCAATAGATTGTATGTTTTCCTTGATTCTATTAATATGATATATTACACTGATCCATTTTTGTATGTGGAACCCCTTGCATTCCTGAGATAAATGTCACTTGATCATGGTGGTTTGCAAGGATTTTCTTGAGGATTTTTTTTTTTCATCTTTGACTTAATTTCTTGTATGTCTTTGCCTGGTTTTGGCATCAGGATAACGTTGGCCCCATGGAATGAGTTAGGAAGTGTTCACCATTCTAAGAAGAGAGAAGGACTGGTGTTAATTTTTCTTTAAACATTTGATACAATGCACTAGTGAAGCCATCTGCTCCTGGGCTTTTGTCAAGAGGTTTTTGACTACTGATTCAATTTATTTACTTGTTATAAGTCTATTTACATTTTCTTTTTTTCCCTTGAGTCAGTTTTGGTAGGTTATGTGTTTCCAGGGAATTTGTCTATTTTACTTAGGCTTGTCAGCATACATAATTCATAGTTTTATAATCCCTTTTGTTCCTTTAATGTCGCTAGTAATGTCCCCATTATGCTGTGGTTAAGTCATCTTTTTCTTGATCAAGAGTTCAGTTGGTTGCTGTAAACCTGTGACTACTTTCCAGCGTTCCCACAAAGTCAATTCTGACGTTTATCTTCTTGACGTTTCTTTTTAGAGATGGGCTCTTGGAGCTTCCTACCCTGTTATTTGCACCGATGCACTTCTACTTTTTGTTTTCTATTAGAGTAGAATGGCCAACTGCCTCTGAAACGCGAAGTTCCTTCCCCCGTACATCCCGCCTGACTGGGATTTGGTTCCCCACTCCTGGCCTTCCCACCATCTGGGTATCTGTTCTCCACCATTTCTTTGAACCTCTCTAGCTCTAACACTAAGCTATGTCCCTCCAAATGTTTTCCACTCTCCCTCCTCCTCACGCTCCCCACCAGCACCACCCAAACCCCACCCCCCCCCTTCTGATTGTAGGAGCTCGCCCTTCATTGCTTAACCCTCCCGCGCGCGCGCACGCGCACAACACACACACACACACACACACACACACACACACACACACACACACACACACACACACACACACACACACACACACACACACACACACACACACACACACACACACACACACACACACGTGTCACTCTCTTACCCTTAGCCAGCAGGCTCCGCTGTGGTGAGGGCGCCTCAGAGACTGCACTGGCGCCGACTCGAAGGCCCCAAAGCCTCTCTCTGACAGGACCGCGCTTCCCTGCGGGGCTCCCCGCGGGGGAGCCCCGGGCTCGCGGAGGCTCCACGTGAGCGCTCCCCCCACGCCGAGCGCGCGCACGCCTGCCCGCCAGCGCCTTCGCGGAGGGATCTGGGAGTGAAGCGCCGGGCCGGGCGCGGGTCGCACAGGTGCTTCGGCCGGACGCGAAACGGCTTTCAGTGGTTAGAAAGAGTAAGGGAGAAAGAGAAAAGGGAGGGTGCGAGAACGGGAGCGGAAGAAGAGAGAGGGAGGGGTATCATCAAGACGGTCCGAGCGCGGCGAGGGGGTAGGATGGCCTCTCAGCTCCGCGACGGGGGTTTTCCCTTGGTAACGGACCAAACGACCGAGTCAAGCAGCCGTGGGCTGTATGGTGGTGAGGGGTAGGGAATAACGATAAAAAATAGAAAAGGCGCCGCTAGACTGCAGCATTTTCAAGCTTGGGTTGGAGCGCAGCCCAGGTCCCGCGAACTGGGAACCGGGAAGGCGGTAGTGGACGCTGCCGCGTCTCGAGACGGAAAGCGGCCGTGAGCCTCCCTGGGCCCCGCTCACCCCCGGGCCGGCCGTCGGGAAGGGCTTGCACCCCACCTCTTGCACCTCCTGTCAGGCCTCGCATACGTGGTTTAGGCAACAGCGTTCAAGTAATAAGCAAATAAGCATATATATTTTTAAGTGAATATTATTATGACCTCACTTTTTTCCGGAGTTGAGCTGCTTTGAATTGTCTTGAAACGGTTTAGTAGTTTTCTGAATTCTCAAGTGTCTTTTCATCAGATAGCGGACGCAGTAATTCGGTGTTGCCGCAGCCCTAGCCGTCGATAAGAGGACTTTTTCGAGAGGCTGCAGCCAAGGAACGAGACTGAGAAAGTCGCTCTTAAACGTTTTCTGTCTACCGACTACTCTCTGAGATTAAGTTCTCTTTAAAGTATTTCTGAACATTTTGAGAATAATCAGCTCCTAACCTTTGTCTCCATTTAGATGGATGATGTAGCTGCCCCACTTCCTACTTGCACTCTTGTTTACTGGAAAAATGCATGGGAGATCTGTGGAGGCGGTAAAGCGAGGAGTTCTGACTCTGTAAGTAAGCTTGCCATTCCCTAATTCATTCAATCAATAATCACTGAGCGCTTCTTGTATGCCAGGCACTGTGCTAGGCAATAGAAGTAAAGGGCTCATCATCCCGAAAGAAAAAAAAAAAATAACAAAACAGGAAGTACTGTAGGTGTTCTTAAATCTTCCCATGTTTTGTTCTAGTTATCTCCTGAGGGAGTCCTTCCTTTCCATGGCAGGGGGAGAACAATATTAACTGACTAAAACCATACCTGTTCCCCAACCAAGCCAGTCTTTCTTGATTCGGTAAAGAGCACCAAAAATATTTTTTAATTTTTTTTAACGTTTATTTATTTTTGAGACAGAGAGAGACAGAGCATGAATAGGGGGGGGGGGTCAGAGAGAGAGAGGGAGACACAGAATCTGAAACAGGCTCCAGGCTCTGAGCTGTCAGCACAGAGCCCCCTGCGGGGCTTGAACTCACGAACTGCGAGATCATGACCTGAGCCGAAGTCGGACGCTTAACCGACTGAGCCACCCAGGCGCCCCAAAAATATTTTTTAATAAGAGAACAATTCACCATATTAGCCTACCTAGAAGAAGCTGGTGATGGTATTTTTTCTTTATTGGAGGTGAGGAGGGAGAAAGGGAGAGAGAGAAATAGTGTTCCTCTCATTATAAATCATTTAATGGAATGATTTTTGTTGTTGTCAATGACTCACGTGTGAAAACTGTTGCTATAGATGAAATTTGAAGTTAGCAATCTGGGAAGTAAATCTTGAGTCCTTCTACCTACCAGCTTCTAAAGTAACCAAGTCTGATAAATTGCTACATGATTTTAAAGCTGTTTTAACATGTAAAAAAAAAAAATGTATTGGTTGCCATACTCTTAAGCTTTAGATAGGAACAGCAAGGCAAAATAGGTTTGGTTTTTACAAATCAAGGAATCTCTATAGATAGGAAGCTGAGAAAATGACTTTCCAGGAAGCTAAACAATAATCAAATAAAATGTTTCCCTAAGGACCCTTGAGATGAGATTGATGAGAGGAGGGAAGAGAAAAATGGGGAATGTCTCTCTTTTTGACAGAAAAAGTCCCTGAAGTAAATAGTTCTTAGAAAGGGACACTTGTCCACTGGGTCCACCGTGGAACCAGAGGTACCATCAGAAAGTGAGCCAGGGTTGTGAGGGGCCAGTCCGCTCCAAAGCAGAGTTATCTTTTATAGGAAGAGCAGAGTTAATAATTTCCATGTCTGTCTTATATGAAGTAGATCAATCATGTAGAAACCAAAAGAGAAGGGAATTGATTTCACAGTTTCAGTTAGAAGGTAGTACCGTTACAGGAAACCAACCCCTGAACAAGGCTAAAAAAACCTAAATTTGGGTGACGAGTGTATGTAAATAAGACCAATTTTCCTTTTTCCTTTTCTTTCTTTTCCTCTTGTACAAAGTGTTTCCATAATGTTGAAAAGGGCGTGGATAAATATTGCTGAGGGGAATAAAATTACATAAAATCCACAGAGAAAAATTAGCAATATCGATGAAAATTTTAAAGGGACATCTCTTCGATTAATTCCACCTCTAGAAACGATTCTGCAGATATATTTGCACATGTGCAAAATGGCCCATGTGTAAGAATAGTAACTGTAGTTTTGTAATGACACAAGAGATGAGACTATTTCAATGGCTATAAATGGAGAGGGATCAATTAAATCATGAGGCTTCCCTAAAATTAATAATATATAGCTATTAAACAATGCAGCAGATCTGGCAAAAATATAGTGATTTTCAAGATACGTTGTTGAGGGGAAAAAAGGGTATAGGATAATGTGTGTAAAATAATTCAACTTAAATTTTAAAAATATTTGTGTAGGGGCGCCTGGGTGGCGCAGTCGGTTAAGCGTCCGACTTCAGCCAGGTCACGATCTCGCGGTCCGTGAGTTCGAGCCCCGCGTCGGGCTCTGGGCTGATGGCTCAGAGCCTGGAGCCTGTTTCCGATTCTGTGTCTCCCTCTCTCTCTGCCCCTCCCCCGTTCATGCTCTGTCTCTCTCTGTCCCAAAAATAAATAAACGTTGAAAAAAAAAATATTTGTGTATACATAGAATATTTCTGGAAAGACATGCAAAATGTTGTTGACTGTTGCCTCAAGGGAAGGATGTAGGTATCCGAGGGCTGTGTGGAGGGAAATTTATTTTGTACAGAACACAATTTGCTACCAGTTTTAAAAACAAGTGTTTGAACTATGTAATACAAATAAATAACTAATAACATAAGCCAAGCACTGGTAGCAGGAAGTCTTTCTAGAACTTACCACATTCTATTTCGTAAGAATTCTGCAACTGTCAAAATTGCATTAACAGGAAGAGAAAAAAGAAACCATCAGGATAAGTGATTCAGTTAGGCCTTATCTAAGCCTTAGTTTCCTCATTTGTAAAATGGGTACAAGGGTAACTATTTTGCAGAGTTGTTGTCTGGATTAGACATAAAGTCTATGAATTATTATAATAGTAGTACACACACACACACACACACACACTCCTCTGACTCAGGCCTTCAGTTTCCCCAGTGTAATTCCCAGAAAAAGATCAAGCTGGGCCTGAAACAGGAAGAATTTTTTTTCTCACCAGCACAGGATTTAGCACTAGTAGTAAGTCCCATCCCCTTGGATTTCATTTACTAAATGGGAAAATGGATCCCGGGATACCATGATGACCAAGACAAAACTCTGTGCTTTCAACAGTATTATGCAGATTATACATAAGTGGATTTGCATTCAAATAATAGAGAACAAAACTAGTATTTCCCTTTGCTGTTACTCTTCTCCCCGGAGATTAATTGCTGATATCGTCGTAAAGGTGAGGGAGATCCTTTATGACTTATGGTTTTGTTTGATGCATGTTGTTTCCCCCCTTCATTAGCATCATAAAGTATACACTGGCTAAAATATCAATATGTCTTAGAGGTTTTTCGCAGGTCATAAAGATTCTTCCCTATTCTTTTAAACTGCTGCAGGTAGCCTAGTGTATGGATAAATGTGCCATTTATATTTAATCATTTATCTGTTGATGGACATTTAAGTTTTCAATTTTTCCTAGTATAAAATGCCCAAAAGAGCATGGTTATACATATATCTGTTTCGTATATTCAAACCCATATATTTTTCTCTCTTTTTTTTCCTCTGAGGCTATTAATCTTGGTTATAAACATTACAAATGTTGTCTGCCAGCTTGTTGTTTGTATTATTACTTTGTATATGGTATCATTCAACCTACAGAATTAAATTTTTTGATGGAAATAAATGTACCAACCATTATTTTAAAAAGATGTTTTTCTTACAACTTTGTTTTCTTGTTTAAGGTCTTTTACACACCCAAGATTATATGCACATATTCTCCTATATATTCTGTTAGTATTTGAAATTTGCATATTTTATCAACCAGGAATTTATTTTCAGTGTATGTCAAGTTGTAGTAGGCAGTATAGTGCTCCTCCACACAAGATGTCCGTGTCCCAATCTCCAGAACCTGTGAATATGTTAGGATACAGTATGCAAAATGAAATTAAGGTTGGAAATGAAATTAAGGTTGGAGATGAAATTAAGGTGGTAATCAGCAGACCTTGTGATGATGTATTAGTTTCCTATTGCTGCTATGACAAACCACCATAAATTTAGTAACTTTAAAACAACACAAATTTCTCCTGAAAGTCAGAAGTCTTCTTCTGAAAGTCAGAAGGCCAAATGAAATAAGTTTCACTGGGCTGGAGTGAAAATGTAGGGCTGATTCTTTCTGGAGGCTCTGAGGGGAAAGTCTGATACCTTCTTTTTTTCATCTTGTAGTGGCCACTTGTATTCCTTGACATGCAGCCCTCTCTTCTACCTTCAAAGCCTGTCTCTCTAATCTCTGCTTCTGTCATCATATCTCCTTCACCTTCCTGTTGTCAAATCTCTGTCACACTTATAAGGACACTTGTGATTACATTTAGGGCTCATCCAGATAATCCAGGATAATTTCATCATTTCAAGATCCTTAATTATGTATGCAAAGTCCCTTTTTCCATATAAAGTAACAATCATAGGTTCCAGGAACTCAGGCCCAGATATTTTGGGGGACATTATTCAGTCTGCCATATATAGAGTGATTATTTTGGATTATCCAGATGGGCCCAAAGTATCACAATTCTTATAAATAAAAGAGGGAGGCAGAACAAAGAGAACCTGAGACATAGCATTGTGAAAAAGACACAGCCTGATGTTGCTGGCTTTCAAGATAGAAGGAGGGTGTAATAAACCAAGGAATGTGGGTGACCTCTAGAGAATGGAAAAGGCAAGAAACAATTATCCCCTAGTGCCTCCATAGCCATGTTAACACATTAATTCTAACCCAGTAAGACCCATCTTAGAAGTTTTTTAAAAAAACCTTAATTTTAGTAAGAACATTTAACATGAAATTTACCCTCTTAAAATTTTAAGTATACAATACAGTATTGTTAACTATAGGTATAATGTTGTACAGCAGATCTCTAGAACTTATTCATCTTGCTTAACTGAAACTTTATGGATATTGATTAATAACTTACATTTTCAGGGTACTTGGGTGGCTTGGTTGGGTGTCCAACTTTGGTTCAGGTCATTATGCCATGGCTCATGGGTTTGAGCTGTGGATCGGGCTCTATGCTAACAGCTCAGAACCTGGAGCCTGCTTTGGATTCTGTGTCTCCCTGTGTCTCTGCCCCTCCCCACTCACTCTCTGTCTCTCAAAACTGAAAAAAAATTACAAATTTTTTTAAAAATAATAATTCACATTTTCCCCTTTCTCCAGCCCCTGGAAACCACATTACATATTTTGATTCTATGAATTTGACTTTTTTAGATACCTCATGTAAGTGAAATCATGCAATTTTTCTTTCTGTGACTGGTTCATTCCACTTAGCATAATGTCTTCAAGGTTCATCCATGTTGTTGCATATGACAGAATTTTCTTCTTTTTTAAGGCTTTTCTTTATTTCTTTATTTCTTTATTCATTATTTCTTTATTCATCTGTCGATGAACATTTATATTGTTTTCACATCTTGGCAATTGTGAATGGTTCTGTAATGAACATGGGAATGTTAATATTTTTTTAAGATTCTCTTTCAATTTTTTTGGATAAATATCCAGAAGTGGGATTGCTGGATCATATTTTTATTTAAAATTTTAATCTCCATTCTGTTTACCATAGTGGTTACACAATTTTGCATTCCCACCAGCAGTGCACAAGGGTTCCAATTTCTCTATATCCTCACCAACATTTGTAGGTTTTTTGTTTTGTTTTTATAATAGCCATTCTTAAAAATGTGAAGTGATATTTTATTGTTTTTTGATTTGCATTCCCTAATAATTAGTGATATTGGAGCATTTTTCATATACCCGATAGCTATTTATTTATATTTCTTTTTTTGAGAAATGTCTGTTAACTCCTTAGCTCATTTTTAAATCAGGCTTTGGTTTTTTTGCTATTGAGCTGTAGGAGTTCCTTATATATTTTGGATATTAACCCCTTACCAGATATATGGTTTGCACATATTTTCTCACATTCCACAATTTCCCTTTTCACTCTGCTAATTGTTTTCATTGCTGTACAGAAGCTTTTTAGTTTGATGCAGTCCCACTTGACTGCGATGCCTTTAGCTTTGTTCTTTCTCAAAATGGTTTGGCTATTCTGTGTCCTTTGGGATTCTATGTGAATTTTAGGATTTTTTTTCTGTTTCTGAAAAAAAAAAAAAGCCATAGGATTTTGATAGGGAATGCTTTGAAATGGTAGGTCACTTTGTGGACCTTTTATCCACTGTGTGGATATTTTAATAATATTAGTTCTTCCTATCCATGAACATAGGATGTCTTTCCATTAATTTATGTCTTCTTTAATGTCATTTATCAACTTTTTAAAGTAGTCTCCATGCCCAGTGTGGGGCTTAAACTAATGACCCTGAGATCAAGGGCCGTATGCTCTACTGGCTGAGCCAGCCAGGCACCCCTCATTTATTGAAGTTTTGAAGCATTCGGTATACAAGTCTTTCACCTCATTAGTTAAGTTTATTTCAAAGCATTTTGTTATGTTTAATGCTATTGCAAATGGGACTTTTATTTCTGCATAGTTCATTGTTAGTGTATAGAAACACAATTGATTTTCTATATTGACTTTGTATTATAACACTTTACTGAATTAATGTATTAGTTCTTACAGGGTTTTTTTAAGTCTTTAGAGTTTTTCACATGTAAGATTATGCCATTTGTGGAGATAATTTTACTTCTTCCTTTCTAATTTGGTTGCCTTTTACTTTATTTTCTTGTCTAATTGCAATGGCTAGGACTTCCAGTACTACATTGAACTGAAGTGGAAAGAATAGGCATCCCTGCTGATTTTTCAGTTTCTTTTTTTTTTTTTTTAATTTTTTTTTTTCAACGTTTATTTATTTTTGGGACAGAGAGAGACAGAGCATGAAGGGGGGAGGGGCAGAGAGAGAGGGAGACACAGAATCGGAAACAGGCTCCAGGCTCTGAGCCATCAGCCCAGAGCCCGACGCGGGGCTTGAACTCACGGACCGCGAGATCGTGACCTGGCTGAAGTCGGACGCTTAACCGACTGCGCCACCCAGGCGCCCCTGATTTTTCAGTTTCAAGAACAGCTTTCCATTTTTCACTGTTCAGTATGATGTTAATTGCAGGCTTTTCATATATGGTCATTATTATGTTAGGGTAATTTCTTTCAGTTCCTACTTTATTGACCGTTTTATCATGAAAGGATGTTGAATTTTGTCAAATGTTTTGTCTGTTATCTATTGAAATAATTACTGTGGATAGTGTTTTTGTTACTAATTTAATCTTTTATTGTAGATCTGTTCAGATTATCTTCTGCTTGAGTCATTTTAGAAATTTGTGTGTTTCCAGGACTTTGCCTACTTTATTTAGGCTATCTAATTTGCTCATACAATTGCTCATAGTATCCTTTTATAATCCTTTTTATTTCTTTTTTTTTTTTAATTTTTTTTTTTTTTTTTACGTTTATTTTTGAGACAGAGAGAGACAGAGCATGAACAGGGGAGGGGCAGACAGAGAGGGAGACACAGAACTGGAAGCAGGCTCCAGACTCTGAGCCATCAGCCCAGAGCCCGACGCGGGGCTCGAACTCACGGTCTGTGAGATCGTGACCTGAGCTGAAGTCAGATGCTTAACCGACGGAGCCACCCAGGCGCCCCAATCCTTTTTATTTCTATAAGAAGAGTAGGAGTGTCTCATCTTTCATTTCTAATTCCAGCAGTTTGAATGCCATCTCTTTTGTCTTTGTTAATCAAGCTAAAGTTTTATCAATTTTGTTGCTCTTTAAGAAAATAAGCTCTTTAATTGATTTTCTATATTTTTAAATTTTGTTTTATTAATTTCCACTCTGATCTGCTATTTACTTTCTTCTTCCTGCTTTAGGTTTATTTTGCTCTTCTTTTTCCAGTATTTTAAAGTGGAAAGTTAGGTTTTTGGTTTGGGATCTTTCTTTTCTTTTTGAAATGTTTCTGTGAACACTGCTTTTGCTACATCCCTTAAGTTTTGGTGTGTGTTTCCATTTTTATTCATCTCAACTTTGAGATGTTTTTGAGATTTTTAAAGTTCCCTTTTGATTTTTTCTTTGACCCATTGATTATTTAGAAGTGTGTTGTTTGATATCTTATGTTTCTGAATTTTTCAGTTTCCTGTCTGTGGTTGATTCCTAATGTTGAAAAACATATCTTTATATCATTTCTATCCTTTTAATTTTTTAATGATTTCTATTCTATATACTTTATTAAAACAATCCTTTAATTATTTCTACTATACTTTAAATTCATTGAGTTTTGTATTATGGTCTATGATCTATTCTGGAGAATAGCTCATATACACTTGGGAAGAGTATGTATTCTGTTCCTGTTTTGAGGACCATTGTATAAATGGTTGATTTATAGTGTTGCCCAAATCCTCTATTTCCTTGTTGATCTTCTGGCTAGTTTAATTGTTCTATCTATTATTGGAAGTGGGGTATTGAAATCTTAAACTATTATTAACTTCTTATTATTAAACTATTATTAAGTTCTTTATTTTAATTCCAGTACAGTTAACATACAATGTTATATTAGTTTCAGGTATACAAATAGTGATTCAACAATTCTATACATTACTCAGTGCTCATGATGGTAAGTGTACTCTATTCCCCTTCACTTATTCCACCTATCTCTCCAGAACATTTTTAGTGTTTATTTGTTTTTGGGAGAGAGAGACAGATCATGAGCAGGGGAAGGGCAGAGAGAGAGGGAGACACAGAACTCAAAGTGGGCTCCAGGCCCCGCACTGTCAGCACAGCCTGATGCAGGGCACGAACTTACGAACCGTGAGATCATGACCAGAGCTGAAGTCGGATGCTCAACCGCCTGAGCCACCCAGAAGCCCCGTTTAGAACCTTTTTAATGTCTGCTTTTTCTGATGTTATAGCCACTCCAGCTTATTTGTTGTTGCTCTTTGCATAATGCACCGCTTTCCGTTCATTTGCTTCAAGTCTTTGTATTTTGAATCTAAAATGTGTCTCCCGTAGACAGCATAGAGTGGATCTTTAATGCACTGACAATCTCCGCCTTTTAATCAAATTATTTAATATAGTCACATTTAATGTTATTGATATATTTGGATTTATATCTGCCATTTTCTTTATGTTTTTGTATGTCTTACATCTTTTAGTTCCTTTATTTCTTCTTTACTGCTCTCTTTTGCATTAAACTAATATTATCTGATGTACCATTTTAATTTTTAATAGTCTTTTATACTATATTTTTTTCAATTTTTATTTAAATTACAGTTAGTTAACATGTAGTATAATATTAATTTCAGGTGTATAATATAGTGATTCATCACTTCCATACAATCCCTGGTGCTCATCATATACTACATATTTTTTGAGTAAGTTTCTTACTGATTGCTCTAGGCTTACGATATACATCTTATCAGAATCAGCTTTATATTTATATTTATATTAATATTAATTTAATTCCAGTGAGATTTAGAAACATTACTGGTAAATAGCTCCATTCCCTTTCCTCTGTTTTCTGTTATTATTGGTATACATATTATATCTGTACGTTACAAACCCAATGCATGATTATAATTATATAATACTATGTCTTTTAGACTAGTTAAGAGAAGAAAGGAGAGCAAGTACATATTTATAGCTTTTCTTATATTAACCTTCTTATTTATAATTTCTGATTCTCTTTATTTATTCTTGCAGAATCAAGTCACCATTTGGCGTTATTTCCTTAGCCCAATATAACTCCCCCCCCATACCTTTTGTGCTGTTATTAACAAACGTATTACATTTGTATGTATCATAGGTCCAAGAATACATTACATACATATTGATTTATACAGTTGCTTTTTATTTTTTTTTTTAATTTTTTTTTCAACGTTTATTTATTTTTGGGGGACAGAGAGAAACAGAGCATGAACGGAGGAGGGGCAGAGAGAGAGGGAGACACAGAATCGGAAACAGGCTCCAGGCTCTGAGCCATCAGCCCAGAGCCTGACGCGGGGCTCGAACTCACGGACCGCGAGATCGTGACCTGGCTGAAGTCGGACGCTTAACCGACTGCGCCACCCAGGCACCCCTACAGTTGCTTTTTAAATTGGGTAGGAGAAGAAAGGAGAAAAATGGATTTATGTTGTCTTTTTTATGACATAATTATCATTACCAGTGCTCTTTGTTTTTTAATAAGAATTTAATTACCATTGGGGATCACTTACTTTCAGTCTGACTAACTTCCTTTAGAATTTCTTATAAGGAGGGTCTGCTAACAACAGATTCTCTTTGTTCATCTGGGAATATCTTTCATTTACTTTTGTTTTTTAAAGATAGATTTGCTGAATATAGGATTCTTGGTTAACAGTTTCTTACTTTGAGCACTTCAAATATATTATCCCATCGTTTCCTGGTCTCCATTGTTTCTGCTGCAGATGTCATATTTTAATAATTTTGAGGTTCCCTTGAAAATGAGTCATTTTCTTACTCCTGTCAATTTTCTCCCTGTGTTTTGTTCTTCCAGAATTTTTTTTAAGTTTATTTATTTTGAGAGAGAGAGAGAGAGAGAGCACGTACGAACAGGGGAGGGGCAGAGAGAGAGGGAGAGAGATGGTGAGAGAGAGGGTGACAGTTTCCTCACTATCAATGCAGAGCTCAATGCAGGGCTCAGACTCACAAACCATGAGATCATGACCTGAGCCAAAATCAAGAATCAGTGCTTAACCCACTGAGCCATCCAGGCACCCATGGTTCTTTCAGAATTTTTACTATGTTTTTATTTGTGGAACTTTGTGTTTTCCTACCTGGAGTTTGTTGAGCTACCTATATGTGTAGATTATTGTTTTTCAGTAAATTTGAGATGTTTTCATCCATTATTTCTTCAAATATTGCTGCGCTTAATAGTGTCCATATTTCTCTGAAGCTCTGTTCATTTTTCTTCATTCGTTTCTCTCTCTGCTCTTCAGGTTGCATAATCTCTATTATCTTTATTCACATTTGCTAATTATTTCTCTTTTTAAAATTTTATTTATTTTGCGAGAGCATGAATGGGTTAGGGGTAGAGAGAGAGGGAGTGAGATTTCCAAGCAGGCTCGGTGCTGTCAGCTCAGAGCCTGGTGCAGAGGCTTCAGCTCAGGAACCATGAGGTCATGACCTGAGCAGAGTCAAGAGTTGGACACTCAACTGACTAAGCCGCCCAGGGCCCCACTACTAATTATTTCTTAATCACATCTACTGTTGAGCCTCTTCAATGAAGTTTTCACTTTAGTCATTGTACTTTTCTAGTCTAGAATTTCCATTTGATTCTTTTTTATAATTCCTATCTCTTTATTGATATTCTGTATTTGCTGAACATGTTCATCATTCCTTTTTAACTCTTTAGTCATGACTCCCTTTAGTTCTTTGAACATGTTTATAATGACTACTCTGAAGACTTTGTCAAATTTGACATCTGGTTACTCTGTAGGCAGTTAGGCACTTTCTGTTGTCTGCCTTTTTTTTCCCCCCAGGGTGCGGGTCATACTTTCCTGTTTCCTTGCATGACTAATCATTTTTGTTGGAATCTGGACATTTTAGATAATATATTTTGGCAACTCTGGGTACTGGTGCCTCCCCTCTTGTTGTTTGTTTGTTTATTTGTTTAGTAACATTATTTTAATAGAGTCTGTTTCTCCCTTGCACTGATAAGCTTCTGATATTGCTCTTCAGGGAGCATATCCTTGGGTTATATGCACAGTCACCCTGGGTTAATGATGGTTTTTTTCAAGGTTCTCTTTGGTTGTCTCTTTTCCTGATCATACCCAGTTGTTAAACTCTAATTGCTGGGTGATTTCTTTATGGCTTTCAATCAGTACCCTGGGGCATAAATTGCTCATCAACTAAACCAAAGAAATTCAGACTCCTTTGAAGGGATAGTTCTGGAAGGCAGTTATTAATATTTGTTCTGACCCTAGACAGTTTCCTGTAGCTATGTTCTTCCAGGTTCTCTCCTGCACACTAGCTGGCTCACAATTTAACTTATATGTCCAATGATTCTACCAATAGCATCCCAATTGCCCTTCAGTACTTCTTCCACTAGTAGTGAGAGTAGTTTTAGGGGCACCTTTAGGCTTAAACTTCTCCACACTCTCTTGCAAATAAAGTCATTTCCTTTAGGAAAAGCTTTATTGCCTACTCTCCCTCCAGGAAAAGTCTTGGAGTTATGGCTATGGACCTGGAAGCGAGGACAATGGCAAGCTTCTCTCTCAATGACATTCCCAGTTTAGGAGCTGAGTGCTCAGTGGTGGTGGTTAGGGGTGGGGTGGGCAGTATCTTCTGCTTTTTGTTTTTGTTTTGTTTTGTTTTGGGTTTTTTTGCTTGATTCTCCCAGCATGTAGTCAACAGACTGGTGGAAAGATGATTGGGGTCCCAATATTCTCAGCAACACCACACCCAGGGTAGAGCTCCTTAGGGACTGGGTAGAAGAAAAACTCCACCTCTATGCTTGCCTATAACTTAGCCTCAGTAGCAGATCGGTGGGGGAAAGATGAGAAATACTGACTTCCTGCCCCTCCTGGGATGATAGCTTTCTAACTGGGAACTAGGGGAGATGAAACTGCTCTTGCCTGAGCCAGCCTAGAGTGAAGTTTCCATCTTGCTGAATTAGGAGGAAGGGGAAGCAGATTTCTCAGTTCAAATACCACAGACTGTCATGGTTCTTCACACATTTTAATAAATTCTCTTGAATGTGTGTTTATTCAGATGTGTGTACTTAACCATACTGAGCAATTTTAGCTGGTTGTTTTAAAATTGTTTTCACTGGGTTTGCTGGTGACTGAGTCTACGGAGTTCCTCAGGCTGTCATGCTGAGAGTCTGAGGAATGCTACCCATCTTTATTTCCTCTTTCTGGAACATGTATTCTCTTCAGTAAGATTTACATTGGAACTTCTGCCATGCTTTACATTTCAAGCTGTCATATTTTCCATCTCTTTATTTCTGTTATATTCTTTTCTGTGTAAGCTCTACACCCAATGCGAGGCTAGAATTCAACTCATAACCCCGAGATCAGGAGTCACATGCTATACCAACTGAGCCAACCAGGCGCCCCTATTTCTTTGTACATTCTGAGTTTATTTTCTTTAGTTCATAATCCATCTAACCAATTTTCTCTCCAACTCTGTCTAATAGTCTGAGTTACTCTTGAATTTTTAATTTTATTTGAGTAATTTCATTTTGATTTTAATTCAGTTTTATTGAATTTTATTTTAATTTTATTTATTAAAATTTTATATTTTAAATTTTCTTTGGTACTATTTAGTTCTTTTAAAAATCTGCCTGGTATTTTAAGATAGGGTCTCATTGATTTCGTGTATTTTCTCCTCCTATGGCTTTGTTTCTAATCATTTATCCAATATGTATTTCATAGTATATATCTGATCCATTCTTAAATTCTAAGGAATTTCTGTTTCTTGTTTACTAAGCTTTTTTGCCATGAATGACTTAAATTTTATGAAATGCTCTTTCTGTATATAAAGATATTTTTAATCTTAATCAGGGAGGCTGTCACCTTACATTTCATGTGTTTAAATGGAGGTAACTTTGAATCAGAATATCATTTTTTTGCAACCCAATTTAAATTAATGGATAGATGGGTCATCTGGGTGGCTTAGTTGGTTGAGCTGTCCAACTGGACTCTTGATTTCAGCTCAGGTCATGATCTCAAGGTCATGGGATTGAGCCCCATGTCCGGCTCTGCACTAAGCAGTGGAGCCTGCTTAAGATTCTCTTTCTCTTCCTATCTATCTTCTCTCTCTCCCTCCCTCCTTCTGCACCTCTTCCCTCCTCACACACTCTAAAAATTTTTTTAAAATAAATTAATGGGTAGAGGCATTAAAAGCTGATGGCTACTAACATCCAAGAGAGATGAGACATTATGTGCCTCCTGATGAAAGAACATACCACCTCCTCTGAAGTAGCCTTGAGAAAAAAATCTATCTAGATTCAACTAATCAACTTAGAGGAAATCAGAAGACCAAGGATTATGTTAAACTACACTATGGAGATGCAGTTAATAGAATCTGGATTATATGAAACTCTCCAGGACAAACAACTGGCTTTCCTCACCAAGTAAACTGTAAGGAGAGAGAGCAGGAGAGAACACATGAAAGATGGGGAGGGAAAGGGAAAGCAAAAGAGCCAGCAAGAATGGGAGAGTGAACTCAGAGATTAAAAGAAACATAAAATACATATAAACCAATTGCTATGTGTGGAATTTAACTGGATCCTGATTCAAATAAAGAATATGTAAAAAAAAAAAAAGTGGCATTCAGGAGATATGTGAAGTTTTGAATATTCATTGCATATTTGATGTCACTAAGGAATTTTAATTTATTTTCAAATGTGTGCCAATGGCATTGTGCCTATCTTAAAAATAGTGATCTTTTAGATGTAACATTGAAATACTCATGGTTGAAATTATATAATGTATGTAAAATGCTTCAAAATAACATGGGATGAGTATAGTATAGAAGAAACATATAGGCTATGAGATGATAATTCTTGAAGCCAGGTAATAGATAAAGGTTCATTACTATTCTTTGTATTCTCTTATACATTTGGAATTGACTTTGCTATTACTTACTGCTTTAACCTTGTAATCTTGATTCTTACAGGGAAGGAATTTTGCTAAAGTGAGGTCAAAAAGAGCAGTTAACAAATGCATCATCACATTCCGATGTGTAGACTTTTTAAACCTGAATCATCTGTAAAGCTGAGGGCATCGTTTGAAAACACTTACAATTTCCTGTTAATTTTCCCTAAATGAAATCATCAAATGCATTTGTTTTTATTCTGAAAAAAATGTGCTTTGCTACAAAATACTTATGGAATCAAGCACACATCTCTTTTTTCGGTTCTGAAACACTTAAAATATTTCAGTGTCTGTACTTTTTCGAAAATCATTTTTTCAGGATCCTATTGATATCACAAGCTGTTCAGTTTTTGAGTGTTCAGTTTAAACTACTGATTGAGGCAAAACCAACAACTTTTTATTAGTTGCTCATTAAATGTAATAAGACATGGGCACCTTGGGAATGGCACCTAAATCAATCCATAATTTATAGAAACCTACAGTCTCCTTGGGAAGACAGATTACATGACAAGATGAACAAGAGAAATGTGTAAAAATAATTGTCAAGGCAACAGAATAAATTATATATATGTATTTTTTGTCAACTCAGAATTCAGTACCCAGAATTCCTAATTCCCTCCATCGTAAGTATTTTTTAACTGTATTAAACCTTGATTCACCCCCACCTCTGCTGAGATAACAAGGGGATATAAATGGGCAAAATAGAATGGGTAAAGGGCTCTAGTAACGTTAATTAAGGCACCAACATACTATCTGTAAATATAGTCTTTCCCTTCTTGAAAAACATGGACTTTTGGTTTCTGCCATGCCAGGACACTATGATCTTTATCCTGAATTGAACTGTTACAAGGAGCCAGACTCTAGTCCTAGGGAGAAGTGATTTGAAATGGAAATGGAAGCATCACTAAAATTTCAATAGGCAGAAGCATAATGGGTTTATACATTTCACAAATATATATAGTAATGCTTATGTGTCAGTCACTATGCTAACTGGACAATCAGGCAATTTAATACAGTGTGAACAGGGTGTTTGGGGAACACAAAAGGAAGGACAGCCAGCCAAGTGAGGCAGATGAAAGAGGGTGGTGGTGGAGCAGTCAGGTGGAGAGATAACAAAGGGCAGAAGTAAGAGGGGGTCCATCCTGCTTGGACCAGAAGTCTAAGAGCTGCTCTGATATGGCGGCCATTAGACACATGTGGCTGTCGAACACTTGAAATAAACTTACTTAACTGAGAAACAATTTGTAATTTTAGCACATAAATTTAAAAACTGATAGGTTTGTTTTTTTTTTACTTTTATTTTTTTTTTCAGTATATGAAATTTATTGTCAAATTGGTTTCCATACAACACCCAGTGCTCATCCCCAAAGGTGCCCTCCTCAATACCCATCACCCACCCTCCCATCCCTCCCACCCCCCATCAACCCTCAGTTAAAAACTGATGTTTCAATATACTTGCAATGAGTATGTGGACCTACTTTTTCATAGTAAAATTTATAAAATTTAATAACATCAAATTACTTCTAATGAAAGTTTAGCATCTGATTTGAGATATGCTGGTAAGTGTAAAATACACATCTGATTCCAAAGATTTAGTATTTGCAAAAGATGTGTAAAATTTTTTGACTTTTCACTACTGATTACATGTTGACATATTTTGGATAGAGTAAGTAAATATATTATTATAATTAATTGGCTTTTAAAAAATGTGGCTCCTATGGGGCGCCTGGGTGGCGCAGTCGGTTAAGCGTCCAACTTCAGCCAGGTCACGATCTCGCGGTCTGTGAGTTCGAGCCCTGCGTCAGGCTCTGGGCTGATGGCTCAGAGCCTGGAGCCTGTTTCCGATTCTGTGTCTCCCTCTCTCTCTGCCCCTCGCCCGTTCATGCTCTGTCTCTCTCTGTCCCAAAAATAAATAAACGTTGAAAAAAAATTAAAAAAAAAATGTGGCTCCTAGATTTAAAATTACATATTGGCTCACATTATATTTCTAGGGATAGCACTAGTCTGTAGTGCTGTCAGGTGTGGGAGATAGAAGAGGCTGGAGTAAGCCAGAATATGTTAGGACATGCAGGGCTTTGCAAATTGTGATAATCAATAAGAAGCTGTACATTCAAAATAGTATTGGCTTGAAAGCCTACCAAGTGCCACTTCCTGGTCCCTTGGGATATCTATCAGTGAACAAGATTTCTGCCTTCACAGTGTGTACATTTCTAGGGAATGGGAGTGGAAGTTATCAAAAATCAAACAAGCAAACACAAATAAATATTAGATTTGTTGGGAGGTGTTAATAGCTTATGAAAGAAAAAAATTGAGTCATGTGGGAATGGGCAGGAGGGCAGGGGCTGTGGAGTGAGAATCATTGCCCTCCATTAAAATAGGATGTTGGGTTGATGCACTGTGATTTTTGAGCAGAGATTGGAAGGTGATAGAGTGAACCACGTGGTTATCTAGAAGTTTTTCAAGTATTAGGAATATAAAGCAAATACTCTGGTATTAAAGGCAGGAGAGGGCCTGATCTGCTCCAGGAAAAGCAAGGCCGGTGGTACAGAGGATGGTAGTTAGGAAGTCAGAGATGAGGGACATGTGCAGATTCCATGAGGACTCGTGGACTATTGTGAGGATTTGGGCTCTTATTCTGAGTGAAAGAGAGTTTGAGCAAAGGAATGACTCATGTTTTACAAGGATCATTCTGGATCCTGGGTTGCTGTATGGGACTAGAGAAGAAGAAAAGAGGACCAGTTAGAGCACCCAGGTGAGAGGTGAGTGGCTCAGACCAGGGTAGAGGTAGTAGCTGTTGTGAGGGTGTCAGTTTCTGGATATATTTTGGATGGTAGAATGAATAAACATCTTCCTGGTGTGAATGTGGGTTTTGAAGAGTCCAGGATAACTCCATGATTTTGGTCTGAGGGACCAGAGCCATAAAACTGCCAACTACCAAGAGATGGCAGAGATTTGGTGGCGGCGAGGGTGGGGGTGGAGATGGGAAACAGTCACTGAGGAATGAGTGAAGATAGAGAAGTCCAAGAATTGAGCCCTGGGGCAGGGAACATTAAAAGATCTGAGAGAACAGCAGGAATCAGAAAAGAAGATTGAGTAGCAACCATTGAGGTAGAAGGAAAACTGACTGTAGCATCCTTGGAAGCCATGTGAGGAATATTTATCACGGAGGAGGGACAGATGAAATCTATCAAATGCGGCTGATAGAAAAAGAAAGATGAAATCTTAGAACTGACTGATTTAGTAAGGAGGTGACCTTGAAAATGGTGGTAGTGGTGGTGCTGAAAGTAGAGTGCTGGAAAAGCTAGATTGGAGTGAGCTGAAGAAAGGAGGAATTGGAGACAGAATAGATCTTTGGGGGTTATATTCCAATGAAAGGCAAAGCAGTAAGACAAACAGCATACTGGATTGTGGCCAAGAATTCTTTTTTAATGGGAGAAAGTAACAGCATTATTTGTGTGCAGAGAGAAATGATGCAAAAAGGGAACATTTGAGCATGGAGAGATGGGCAACCACTAGAGTGAGGTCTTTGACCAGGTCAGAATTACACAGGAATGATCAGATTTTCATATATGCAAATATTCACTGAACTTGTGCCAAGCACAAGGAACTGAGGATTCCAGTGAAAAAGACACAGTTCCTGCTTTTATGTAGGTTTATCAAAGAGTGAGGGAGATAGGGAAGTCCTTAACTGAATGATAGCCCTTTATATATTGGAAATTCTCAAAGTTTTCCCTTCAATGGTTAGAAATTCTCAATTCCTTTAACCACTACTTATGTGGCATGGTCTTCCCAATCCTCACACCTTCCTAAACTGGTGCTTTTTAGATGGTCAGTGTTCTCCTAAAAATGTTGTGCCCAGAACTGTGTTCCAGACATGATTTAACAGAATTCAATGTCAAACTAAGAGATTATTTTATTTTACAAAGCCAGGTCTCCTCTAGAGTCCACTCCTTAAAAGGTATCAATTTAAGGGGCACCTGGGTGATTCAGTGGGTTAAAGTATCCAACTCTTGATTTTGGCTCAAGTCATGACCTCACAGTTTGGGAGTTTAAGTCCCGCACTGGGGTTTCAGACTGACCGTGTGGGGCCTGCTTAGGATTCTCTACCCCCCCCTTCCCTCTGCCCCTCCTGCACATGCTTTCTCTCAAAATAAATAAACTTTTTTTTAAAGGTATCAATTTAAGAGAGTAGATGCTTACAGTAAAAAGCTCCAACAGTGCAGAAAGACATGAAGTACACAGATCTCTTGATTCATACCTCAGAGGTTATCACCAAGCTTCTTACCAGAAACTTTCTATGACCATAAAGCATAAATACACTATCCACACATCCAGTATTTTTCTGACTTCCACTTGTAACAGACATCATTCCATTCTGGTGCATAAAGATACACATCATTTATTTGAGCTGATGTATCTTATTTAGATGCCCCCACTCCTTTGAGAATTTTAGCCATTCCTAAGCTTTTGCCTACTATAAACAACTCCAGAATGCACTCAGGCTAACTTGCAAAACATGTCAGGTTTCAAATATAACCCTGGTATTCCACCCTTCTCCTTTTTTGGTTAACACTCTACATATGAAGGATTCTGGTTTATCCACAAAATCATGAAAAACAATGCAAAACAATGCATTATCAATAAAGTTTTTAAGTAGATGCAAATGCACAAATCAGTAACTTGGCACTCTTCCAGAGGGTTCAGTCACTATGCTACAACTTTTCCATTATGCCCATAACCTTCACTAGGGAAACTGAAAAGTATTTCAAAACTGACCAATGTGTTCCCTTAATTTTGTAGCTAAAAAAAAAAAAAAAAAAAAAAAAAAAAGTGAAAGATCATGTAAAAAGCATCCCAGGAAGAAAGTCTACATAGTCCTTAAGAATAAGGTATCAGTTGGGGCGCCTGGGTGGCGCAGTCGGTTAAGCGGCCGACTTCAGCCAGGTCACGATCTCGCGGTCCGTGAGTTCGAGCCCCGCGTCGGGCTCTGGGCTGATGGCTCAGAGCCTGGAGCCTGTTTCCGATTCTGTGTCTCCCTCTCTCTCTGACCCTCCCCTGTTCATGCTCTGTCTCTCTCTGTCCCAAAAATAAATAAACGTTGAAAAAAAAAAAAAAAAAAAAAATTAAAAAAAAAAAAAAAAGAATAAGGTATCAGCTGGGGCACGTGGGTGGCTCATGTGGTTAAGCATCTGACTTTTGATCTCAACTCAGGTCATGATCTCATTGTTCCTGAGTTTCAGCCCTGCGTCTGCCTCTGCACTGATGGCTAGGAGCCTGCTTGGGATTCTAGCTCTACCTCTCTCTGCCCCTCTCCTGCTCGTGCATGTGCGTGCTATTTCTCAAAATAAGTAAACTTTAATTTTTTTAATGTTTATTTTTTGAGAGAGAGAGAGAGAGAGAGAGCGCGAGCAGGGGAAGGGCAGAGAGAGAGAGAGGGAGACAGAGGATCTGAAGCAGGCTCCAGGCTCCAGCTGTCTGCACAGAGCCCTATGTAAAGCTTGAATCCCTGAAACCACGAGATCATGACCTAAGCTGAAGTCGGACGCTTAACCAACGGAGCCACCCAGGTGCCCCAAAATAAATAAACTTAAAATGCCCCCCCTTTGCTCATGCTCTTTCTCAAAAATAAACATTTTAAAAAAATGAAAAAAAAAAAAAAAAGACTGACTGATGGGTAACAACAAAAAGACAGGAGTATATGCCAAATGAGAACTCTGAAAATGAGGTTGCTAGAAAAGGCTACTGAATCAAGAAAAGTACCTAAGTCATTGGGGGAAAACTGTGCTTTCTGAAGGCAGCAAGAAAAATGCCCACGTTTTTGCCTTGATATCCTCAGACTTCTAAGAATGAAGGAAAGGAAGGTATAGTATTACAGAGTAGTGAATCAGGGTTTACAGACCCAGACAACCCTGGGTTCAGATTCATTAGGCCATCTGTGCATCTCTAATGCGCAACCAGAGTTGAATCATTGTATTGGAGAATGCGAGAGTCATAATCACATGTAACCCAAACAGCTCCATGTTTTAATGCTGGGGGTAACTGGTTTATTTTATTGTTTATAATTAGCAGATTATCTTGAAGCCAATCTCCTAGACACAAACACATGGACTTTACAGACTCTTTAAACAGGATACATCACTAAAGGATCCAGTAACAGCCCACAGTGAAAAGTAATAATTCTGAGGAAAAAAAAAAGATCTCCCTGTGACAGAACAAAACACATTCCTATAAAATTAACAAAAAGCAGTGTAAGAAGCAAGCTTCTATTTTATGAAAAAATCTACACCACTAACTCATGTAAAATAATTCATCAACTCAAAAAGTAGAAACAAAGATCAAATATTAATTTTAAAAATACCTGACACACTATAATGTGTGTATATAGTCTCTTACATGGTTTAAGACTATCTGAGTATTAAACACCCAGTTTTTCTCAAGTTGTGGCAAGCCCAAATATCGTTCTGACTGTACAGTCACTCATGAAGATCGAACTCAAACAGAACTCTTCTTAGAATTACCATCTTAAATTTTGTATCATTACACCTGTAATTTTTTCAAGAACTGGGTCTTTTTTATTTTTAAGACAGCTTTACCATTTGATTATATTCACTGTAGAAAAATGTGAAGACACAGAAAAATATAAAGAAAATTAAAATTGTTTCCCTCCCCCAAATATGGTAACAAAAGATTATAATATATTCATTTCTAGTCTTTTTATACATCAATGCAGAATTTAAAGACAAAATTAGCAATGTAAAATGCTTACACATATCCTTTTGTCATTTCATATTACAGAGCAGTCATTTCTTTAGGACATTAAATATGTGAAAACATGATCTTTACTTGGCTGCTTCACAATCTAATTAGAGCTAGGTCATAATTTACCTCCAACTGTTGGATATTCAGATTGTTTTGTATATTTGTTATTATAACTAAAACTATATTAGATATCCTTCTTTATACATAATTCTTTGTATCTCTGATAATTTTATAAAGATAAAGTCCTAGGACTAGAGTAGCCAGCACAAAGGGTGTAAGTATTTTTAAAACTTTTTAAAACTGTAGGAATTTTACCAAACTGCCCTCCAGAAAGACTGTATGAATTTACAGTTACACCAATAAATAGTCTAGGAATTCCAGTTCTTCTTCATATTTCCTTGGTAACATAGGAAGCTGGATGTTATCTCCTACCCTGTATTATTACAAACTTACTGGGGGAAGGGCAAATGGGGTCTTGTCTTTTTAAGAATTTTTCCACGTGTTTAACTGGTGATTTGCTTTCCTTCTGTTTTCTGAAGCAGTCCAAGCCTTCTAGAAGGCATTTCTGATATGTGCATGTCTTGTCATGTTCTTCCTTAGCAGGCAGGGGCATGAGAGCTGCATGTCTTTCCATGTTTTTTCCATTAACTAGGCAGAAATTTCCCAAATGACTGGAATTAGAAAGTCTTCTGGTCTTCTAGGCAGCCATGCTCTTTTAATGTCTTGGTAATAAAACAGAAAACTGGGCTGTATTCTAAAAGGAAGAAAGCAGGCATAGATTACAGTTAACCAAGCACTTGCTGTAGGTAGTGATTCTTAGGATCAGGATAATCACCTGGAGTACTTATTACAAAACCAGATTTTAATTTTAATGTTTATTTTTGAGAGAGAGAGAGAGCACGAGAAGGGGAGGCCAAGAGAAGGAGACAGGGTCTGAAACAGGCTCCAGCTCTGAGCTATCAGCACAGGGCCCAACACAGGGCTTGAACTGACAGACCTCAGGACGGTGACCTGAGCCAAAGTCGGATGCTTAACCGACTGAGCCACCCAGGTGCCCCAAACCAGATTTTGATTTCAGAGAGTGAGGACTCATGGTGTACACTCCTCAGAAAATTCTCATGTTCACCAAAGCTTAAAAACAACCAACCAGAGGTGGGACTTGGGACATAGCTCATAACTCTTTGTTCCTCTGTCTCTCTCTCCTTTCCTGTAAAGTGTGTTTATTTCAAGAAGGTTGTTCAGATTCTCTCAGATCTCTATTCCCTTTCACATTCACTAGGACACATTTTATGCACCAACCTCCAGCCTCGATTAATTTAACGCAATCTCTGTCATTCACCTTATCCCACTGGAAAAAATCCTTGAAATTTTAACATACTGGTATCTCCAAACATAATAGGATCTTCTTTATCACAGCGAGTCTTATATATCTTTATAAACCACAGCTGGACACACAACAGGTACTAAGTGTTTCTGAAATGCATGAGTGAATGTATGATACACATTTCAGTGTACAGAGGTCTGAACATGCTACCCCAGAAAACCCCAAAAGAATAAGCGGTTATTAGTAGGGTGTCCCTTAATGTGACAGAATGGAGGTCATGATTCTTAGTTTTGTCTAGAGCAGCAATTCTTCATTTTCTTCAGAATCTGATGATCAATTTCTTTCCTGAGAATCTGATGAAAGCTACACCTATTAACCCTCTTTAAAAATGCATATATACAGGGGCGCCTGGGTGGCGCAGTCGGTTAGGCGTCCGACTTCAGCCAGGTCACGATCTCGCGGTCCGTGAGTTCGAGCCCCGCATCAGGCTCTGGGCTGATGGCTCAGAGCCTGGAGCCTGTTTCCGATTCTGTGTCTCCCTCTCTCTCTGCTCCTCCCCCGTTCATGCTCTGTCTCTCTCTGTCCCAAAAATAAATAAATGTTAAAAAAAAAAAAAAAATGCATATATACAGAAATACACTATTTTTACATACTTTTCAGAAGTTTCTCAGAAGGAAAGGAACACATGAATTTCTACCATTCAAGCATTTTTTACTTAAAAATGAGGCTGAAATAATTTATTGCTTGGGAAATTATCTTCAAATTCAAAAGACCATGGTCAAAATACGGTCAGTTGGAAAACCTAAAAAAAAAAAAACCCATCATATTTTGCAGGTGACATTAGCCTCAGCAGCTGCAAAAGTATGAGTCATATTTCCCACAATCAATAGTGTGCTTGTTTAGACAAGCTAACGTTATGCTGCTCCTACTGCACCGCACTCAGGAAAATATAACGGTTTCTGGTTATAACACTCCCTATTCTTAGAAATTATTGTTTCCCTTTCCTTCTTAATTATAGGGTTGCCTGTATTCAATTATGATGGGGGAAAAGGGCTATCGTTTACTCACTTAAGAACATGTATCTCCTAGGTATACAGGTTGAAACCAACACAGGTATTTCCTGTCCCTTATGGACTTGAAGTCTAGTGGGAAAACAGAATACAAATTCCAATATTCTTGACTTTGCCAGTCCTTAAGGCTGACAGACACCTTGTTATAGGGTGTGCTGCAGCCTGCTATATCAGTTTGCAAGAACCAGCTCTGTGTATCTATCAGTGGCTTTGTGTGGACAGCTTGAAGTCAGCTGTGCTGGAGCATTTATACCATGCAGTCAGCATCCACTCCAAATCATGGTTCCTCCAAGCCCAGCAGTTGTCCATCACTGACCACCACACGGTGTCTTCATCACACTGAAATCGTGGCTCTCATTCCAGGGCTCCTTGGTAGTAGCAGTTCAGGTAGGGAGGGCTTTTACCAACTTTTCAAATCCTCTCTCAACTACCTGTCATAAGATCCAAGAGTACAGGTGTGTTCTAGGCCTTAGAACATGCTAGTTACCTTCTCTGGATAGTAGGGGAATATAATATCCAATCCATTTGAGGCAATTCCTTATCCAATGGGGTTAATCATCAGAGTCACAAAATGTCCAAATAAAAATCATGAGTCTCTGAGTTTAGCAGTCTGTTTAAATTATATTCTGGGAATTACTACTAGAGTTGAAAAGCTACCAATCTACAACCCATCCCATGTTTATCATTAATCACTGTCTTAATTTGACACAACATCAGCCCTGGGTAGACATTCTTTGGCACCGTTTTGGTATTGCTATCTTAGTGTTTTGGCTTTAAATTTTGCATGGATCTGCCGAACAGCAAATAGCTTTGTCAACAATGTAAGCCATGTGCACAATAAGCACAATCAATCTTCTTTAAAGTATGACTTAGTGATACCTTGCAAAGCATGACAATGTTAAGAATCTGGCGGACTAGATAATAAAACTCTCACCACCTCGACTTTCAACAGTCTTGCATTATTAGCCAAAACATAAAACTACTCAATTTTAGTATGATAGTAAAGAGCATGAAAACTTGTAGAGAACTTCTAGACTAGTATAAAATACACGACGGGCTAAATCAAGGTGAAGTGAAAATAAGAGAAAAAGGCAGCTGAAGGTCTATGGAAGGGTCGCTTGAAGATGGCTAAGGATACTTACCTTCAGGTTCTGGAGGGTTTCTGACCATTCCATGGACCCTATCTGAGGTATGGTAGTGAGGAGTAAACTTTTGGCTTTATTGGCATTTTCTTTCAGGGTCTTTAAGACCCGGTCCACTGAAACCTAGAGAAACAACAGCACAGGGTGTTACTAGCAATTTATAATTCCACTGCTTTTCGCAGACCATTTTCCCGAGTTTCTACCTCATCTGTGAAGTCAGTTTACTCCAATTCCAATCCCCTGAGCACCAGCTCTGCATTTTTCAAGGCAGTCTTGCTTCCAGGGGGAAGGTCTTGGAGAAACCTAATGACATCTCTGAAAAGCACCACTGGTTCTCAATATAATGCCTGAGAAACCATCTCAGAAGTATGTGTTAGCATGGTCTAGAAAGATGTGGCTAATTCTCCTCACATCCACAGTAAAATGGATCCCAGTCTTAAAACCATTGCTACACTGGCTAACCAATCAGAAGATGAACATATTTCTCTTAAAAAAAAATTTTTTTTTTTTAATAGAACTACCCTATGATCCAGCAATTGCACTATCAGGTATTTATCCAAGGGATACATGCTGTTTCGAAGGGGCACATGCCCCCCAATGTTTATCGCAGCACTATCAACAATAGCCAAAGTATGGAAAGAGCCCAAATGTCCATCGATGGATGAATGGATAAAGAAGATGTGGAATATATATACAATGGAGTATTTATTACTCGGCAATCAAAAATAATGAAATCTTGCCATTTGCAACTATGTGGATGGAACTAGAGGGTATTATGTTAAATAGTCAGAGAAAGATAATTATCATAGGACTTCACTCATACGAGGACTTTAAGACAGAACAGATGAACACAAGGGAAGCAAAAATAATATAAAAACAGGGAGGGGGATAAAACATAAGAGACTCTTGAATATGGAGAACAGAGGGTTACTGGAGGGGTTATGGGAGGCAGGATGGGCTAAATGGGCAAGGGGCTTTAAGGAATCTACTCCTGAAATCACTGTTACACTATATGCTAACTAACTTGGATGTAAATTAAAAAAAAAAAATCTTTCTTAATGTTTATTCATTTTTTGAGAGAGAGCGAGCGCATGAATGGGGGAGGGGTAGAGAGCAAGGGAGACACAGAATCTGAAGTAGACTCCAGGCTGTCAGCAGAGGGCCTGATTCAGGCGCTCGAACCCACGAACTGCGAGATCATGACCTGAGCCTAAGTCTGACATTTAACAGACTGAGCCACCCAGATGCTCCAGCACGTTTCCCTTTAGAGACGTCTTCAAGACGAATCAGTCTCATTATTTTTATAGCTCCCAATGAATTAATGGATGAGCTGCTAATATCACAGAAACAACAACAAAAAAATCCCAAACCAAACAAATAGTCCACTTTAATGAGCTTCCTGATGGGAAAACTAAACACTACATCTGCCACCTGAACTGGATCGAAAAATCTTTAGAACCAGCTGTCAATTTACAGAAAATAATACAGCGGACAGAGAAATCTTTCAAACTACCCCAAGGAGATGATTTCAGTGATCCAGATGGTGGGAAACTCTATGGGTCAAATGACCTGGTTTCTTTTCAGAACACTTGGAAGTAAAAAACTGTGGTGTTAGAGATCACTAGAAACGTGAACTCTGCCTCGATAAGTTAAGGAATTATTGTTGGAAAGTGATGATAATGTATGTTGTTAGGTGTCTATGGATAAAATTATGGATCAGAGTATAGATGAAATATGGTTGGCCATTAAGTTGGTATGTTCATAGATGAAGCTGGGTGCTGATTTATAAAAGCTCATAGTATTATCTACTTTTGTATATGACTGAAATTGCTTCATAAGGAAGTTGAAAATTGTGAATGTAAAATGGATAATTAGAGGTGGAATATTTGTCACACCTCACTGTACTTCAGAATGGATCTGAGGTTCAGGGACACAAGGACTATAATACTTTTCTACTTATTTCCTGGAGTTTATATAAAGTCCAAATCCCTCCCACAAACACTGAGGTGTGTTTTGGAAAAAAATGATGAGCACCGTTCACTGCGGGGATACGAAGCAGTGACGGGCTGGGTGCTGCCAGGTACATGGAGAGGCATACTTTAAGCAGAGTCTTCCAGGGCAGGCTCATGAAGCACCCAAGGGATTTACCTTATATTTGCTTTTTTTTTCCTTACACTTTTCCTTTTGACTGATATTTCTATATAGACTCTGACCTCTCTTTTCTTTGTTCCTAATGTTGGGTTCTACCCAAAATGCCCACTCTACTAACCTCCTCATAATAAAATCTAACCCTCTGTTTAAAGTTTATTATTTATTTTTGAGAAAGAGCAAGTAAGAGCTAGAGCAAGGGAGGGGCAGAGAGGGGGAGAAAGAGAGGATCCCAAACAGGCTCTGCAAAGCCCAATGTGGGGTTCGATCTTATGACCATGAGATCACGACCTGAGCCGAAGTCAGAGGCTTAACCGACTGAGCCACCCAGGCGCCCCTCTAAATCCTCTGTTTAATGTCTAGCTCAAATGTCAAGTTTTCTTCACACTTCTGCACCCCCCTCCGTCATAGCTGCCATCCGATGACCACCCCTGCATAGGAGCCAGCACTATGGTACTTGCTCAACATGTATCATTTGGTTTAATTCTCCCAGAAATCCTGCAAGGTCAAAACTATATACACCTCCCCCCCTCACTTTTGGCTCCATCCCACAGAAGAGTAAATGGATCAAATAACCTGCCCCGTCTTACAAGTAAATGGAGCAACAGGAATTTGACAGCGGGTTTAGGCAACTCCCAGATCTTCACACCACGCCAGGCTGCACATCTGGTCTAAAGCACAGTGACACACATGGCTGGTTGATGATGCGAACTTCATCTATGCTTTTCTTGTGGCATTCAGCGTTATCTGCCTTCATGCCTTACCACTTACACCCAGCTTAGTTTCTCTGCTTTCAACTCAAGCGACTCCAACTGACTGCTTTCCAAACCTCATGTATTAAAGGAAAGCACCATTTGCTCTGCAGAGGAGACCGATGTTACCAGACTGAGCAGAAAGCCACAGGCAGGAAGCAATCTGCTCTTGGGGAGTGGCAGGGGCTGGAGCCTCCTGCTAATTGGAGGCAGCTTCTCAACACCGCAAGTCTGAGCTGTCCCTTAGGTGACCAGAGCTGCCAAGTCAGAGATTATGCTGTGTCAGGATCTGGAAGTCTCTTACACACCAAGCTACTGATGCAAAACAAGGAACCTGTGTTCAAGTATAACCCAAACTCCATATACACAGATGGACAGACAGCAAGAACATCTTACTCGGTTTTGTATGAAAATGGACGGTGAAACAAGCAGTTCTGACGTAGTGGGAAGGGTCACCTTGGAGAAGATGTCAGCTCCCCTACGTGTGCTCAGAACAGCCAGCCCTGTACTCGTTCTTTACTTCAAAACTCCTTGACTGTACTTTTGTCCCTTTCTCTATTTTAGTCTATGTGCTGCTGAAGCGAGCACTCCCTTTCTCTTTTAAAATGAGATAGAGGACGGGGCGCCTGGGTGGCGCAGTCGGTTAAGCGTCCGACTTCAGCCAGGTCACGATCTCGCGGTCCGTGAGTTCGAGCCCCGCGTCGGGCTCTGGGCTGATGGCTCAGAGCCTGGAGCCTGTTTCCGATTCTGTGTCTCCCTCTCTCTCTGCCCCTCCCCCGTTCATGCTCTGTCTCTCTCTGTCCCAAAAAAATAAATAAATGTTAAAAAAAAAAATTTTTTAAATGAGATAGAGGACAAGACATATGATCCAGTTTCTTCAAGTAAAATCCAAGGAGTGAAAAGACAGGGGAATATTAGATTGAAAGAGATATAAGAGGCGTATCATTCCAGGGGCGCCTGGGTGGCTCAGTTGGTTAAGTGTCTGACTCTTGATTTCAGCTCAGCACATGATCTCACAGTTGTGAGATCGAACCCTGTGTTGGGCTCTGTGCTGAGTGTGGAGTCTACTTAAGATTCTCTCTCCCTCTCCCTTTGCCCTTCCTGCACAAGCTTGCATCCTCTCTCTCAAAACAAAACAAAACAAAACAAAGCAAAACAAAACAAAACAAAAAAAGGTATATCATTCAAATGCAATGTATGGGTTATAAGGGACCCTGATGTGAATGGTTGTAGAAGATTAGAAGGAAAATGTCAACAGTCTAGATATTTGATTACACTAGGAATTCATATCAGTATTTTGGGGGTACAATAATGGTATTGTGGTTATTTTGTTATTTTATTTAAAAAAATAAAAGAGACTCCTTTTGGAAAAATATTTACTCAAAATAATGAGGGCAGGGGAGAGAGAAGTGGGTAGGGGTATATTTATATGACCCAAGACTGGCCATAGGAAAGGTGGGTGATGGGTAACTGGGAGTTCATTATACTAGACTCTCTACTTTTGTAGCTGTTTGAAGTTTTCCACAATGAGAATATTTATTTTGGGAGCCTGACTGAAGTGGTCGAGTGTCTTCAGATACCAGTTGGACCTTGCCGTCTTTCCTGCCCAGAACTCCTTACTAATCTCCCCGCTGAAATCCTTAGTCTACATGGCGCTGCCTGCCTCCCTCCCTCCTCTCCACTCCACCCACGCATGCCTGCCTTTCCCACCGCACATACACCAGAAAGGCTTCCCAGACTTCAAATGCTTGGTTGAGTCAACTGGATATGTACTTCTCACCATACTATTTCTTTATAAGCCTGAGCTTTCTTACATTGGTCTGCTTAACCTCTGTAGTTCCTCCCTAAGCCCCCCAAAAACTCAGAATGTTAGACCCTTACAGGCTTGACTGTCTGCTGTCATATTCCTACACCAAGCATCATCCATCCAGTCATGGCAGGTTAAACAGATATGAACACAGAGTCCTCTTACCAGGAAGAGGTAATAGGTCTTTCCCTTTGAAAACAAACAACCCGTAGCACAGGATAAGGAAATTACAACCAAAACACACTTTCGCCTTTAAAATAAGGCCCAAGTCTCGGGGTGCCTGGGTGTCTCAGTTGGGTAAGCGTCTGACTTCTGCTCAGGTCATGATCTCATGGTTCGTGGGTTTGAGCTCTGGGTCGGGCTCTGTGCTGACTGTTCAGAGCCTGGAGCCTGCTTCGGATTCTGTGTCTCCCTCTCTTTCTGTCCCTCCCCTGCTTGTATTCTCTCTCTCTCTCAAAAATAAACATTAAAAAAATAAAAAATAAGGCGCAAGTCTCAAAATGAATTCCCACTGCACCTACATGTCTACAATGTACTGTTTACTGTTGATCCTTGGAAAGAAGTGTCTTGTTCTTCTCTCTGGAGACCTATTTTGTATCTTCCAATGAGAACTATAAAGAAAATATTTGACCATATATAAAAAGCTGACTTTAAGACCTGGTAGAAAGGTGGTTTCTGGAACTAATACAGTAGAAACAAATGGTTAAGGCACTCTCTCAATGGCTCTCGTGGCACCCGGAAACCCAGGCGGTATATATTCAGAAGCAAATTCCACCTACCGCTTCCTCATGCTCCTTCCAGCAATCATAATCTGTCGCCATGGCGATACTTGCATAGCAAATTCCAGCCTCCTTAGCAAGAACCACCTCGGGAACCGTGGTCATGTTGATAACATCCGCCCCCCAGGTGCGGAACATGAAGCTTTCTGCCCGGGAGCTAAAGCGAGGTCCCTCAATTGTGACCATTGTCCCTTTTGAGTGGCACCGGAGCCCTAACTTTTTAGCAGTCTCTATGAGGACCTAGAAAACACACAGAGTCACAAACTCAAAACATACAAATGTAAGTAACAGTTTAATATTGTTTTTTTTTCCCCCAATGTTGAACAAGTTAATTACTTAAGTATTTTTCTATAAATGGCTAGTACCTGGAGGCCCTCAGACAGAGCCTGGGAGATCACGGAAATGTGTTTCTTGGATCCTCACCTTCCTTACATAATCCTGTTCCCCCAGCGCCTTGCACATATGGCTTACAGCAATAAAAGCAAACAGTGAGCTTTTTCTATACACTAGGCATTTCTTTTTATACTTTAATTTCATTTATTTCTTAACAGCTTGAAGAGACTAAGCTGGGTTGTGAATATGGATTTGAGTCTGAGCTCTTCACCCCAGAGGCTGAGCTAAGGTTCTGATTCTAGTCACATCTCAAAGACATGCTAGGAACAGTTTCCAAGCTCCTGAAAGGTCTTTCATACACAATCTAAAGACCATTGTAAAAGCTTTTCTTGGCTAGAAGATGATTTCTTCATAATCTCTTTTGCCTGTTGCCTCTCCCACAAACATACCGAAACAGAATGAGGCTGTGCAGGTTTTTTCTCTCTAGGGATAAATTTATCATGGCATCTCTTTCAATGGTAAGGCTATGCATGGATTTTAAAAACATTATTTTTTTTTAACATTTATTTATTTTTGAGACAGAGAGAGACAGAGCATGAATGGGGGAGGGTCAGAGAGAGGGAGACACAGAATCTGAAACAGGCTCCAGGCTCTGAGCTGTCAGCAGAGCCCCACGCAGGGCTCAAACCCACGGACCGCGAGATCATGACCTGAGCCGAAGTCGGAGGCTTAACCGACTGAGCCACCCAGGCGCCCCTAAAAACATTATTTAAAAGCCTGATCAGTTTTTCCAGTATCTAATTAATAATGTACATCTAACCTTCAGGTTATTAATTTCTAGCCTGTGCTTCAACATTCCTTTTTAATTAAAAACAAAAATGAAGTCCTAAAAAAAAAAAATTAAGTCTTTTAAACTTAACTGTTAACCTACTTAAGCACTGCCAGAAATTCACTTAATCTTTGTATGTTGTTTTCTCATCTGTAAAATGGTAATTAAGATTGTATTATAGAAGTGTTGTGCAGGTTAAAGGAGCTAAGGAATATACATCACAGAACTGTGTTGGGCATATTGTAAACACTGTGTAAAAAGCCAAACCGGTCTTCTAACAATTGCTAATTTTGGCACCTTCTACACACGTTTGCCAAATAATTGACAAAGGTTCCTGGGGTGCTTTAAATATAAAATGGAGAGACTCAATGTCAATAAAGTCTCCAATTTAGGCCAAAGTATGTCTAGCCTGCATGTGTCGGAACCACATAAGCAAATTAACCTATTTCTTAAATAATTTTGGCAACTCCAAATTTAGAAGCGTGACAAGTCATAGGACAGTGAACAGTTGATGTTATATCATGTTTATTTATCCCAGATTATGTTGAAAATAAGAATATGCTTAATAAAAACTTTTCCCTAGAGTACAGGTTATAAATTCAAAGGCCTAAATCACTCCTCTTTCCCCTACCTACCCCCGCCACCCCCAAATTAAGAATATACCCAGCCTAGGGGTGCCTGGGTGGCTCTGTTGGTTGAGCATCCAACTTTGGCTCAGGTCATGATCTCCCAGTTCGTGAATTCAAGCCCTGCATCAGGCTCTGTGCTGACAGCTCAGAGACTGGAGGCTGCTTCAGATTCTGTTTTTCTCTCTCTCTCTGTCCCTCCCCCGCTGGTGCTCTGTGTCTCTCTCAAAAATGAATGAACATTTAAAAAATTGTTTTTAAAAGATATAGCCAGCCCAGTCCTGTCTTCATTAAATGTCTTTTAAAATCCTGAATACCTAAGCTGTATGTCTGGCCAAACTTGAGCACCTCTAGAGATGAGTGAAGGAATAACACAACCACTTGGTACATTGGATTATGGCGTGTTAAGTTCTCACGTCACTCTGGGAGGTGGGTGCATGATGGTGAGGAGGAAGAAGAGAAGGCTTCTTTGGGTGTGGGCCAGCTACAGTGACAGACCCCGGGGTCTCGTCACTTTGCACCCCCCACAAGAACAGAGAACTCCAACACTATGTACCAGAGATACAAACCACAGGCTGACTGAGAGATCTCTGGGTCTGAGGTCAAGATGCTTTCATTTACATGTTTTGAGCAATCATGATGGAATTCCTGAACCTACCACCATCCTTCAAATATTATCAGCAATATTAGATCACCAAGCTAAATATATTTTATGTGTTAGAACTTCCAAAGACTGTGTCTTCAGATTACCTCCTAAAACGACATGAAGTGAAAATATTTTGGGGGTAGAAGTGACATGGGACAAAAGATAAACACTACAAAAGGATATTATTCTGTGACGAGTATTTTTTCTACCCACGTCCTAGTGAGCCAATTCACCTCCCCAAGGGAAATCACTAGTTTTTTGGGTCAGTTTTCCAAAAAGACTATTTGCATGTAAATATTTTCATATTTACCTCTTTATATATAACACAAGTGGTAGAGCAGTACAACCATTGTTCACACCTTGTTTGCCACTTGACAATTCACCTTGACAATCCTTCCTCATCAGTACATGAAAAGTCATGTGAATGTTCAAAGTTAAAGTAATAATTACCAAGGGGCAGCACCATCTACTCTTTACATTTCTGGACAATATTTACAAATCTCTCAGAGTATGTAGGAATAAAGTTATATTCCAAAGGCTTATTTTTCTTTTTTTTTTTTTTTAGTTAGAGAACACGCACAAGAGGAGGGGGGTGGGAATGGGGAGAGGGAGAGAGTGGGAGAGAGGGAGAGAGAGAATATCCCAAGCAGGCTCAACATTCAGTGTGGAGCCTAACATGGGGGCTCCATCCCACAACCCCGGGATCATGACCTGAGTTGAAATGAAGAATTGGACGCTCACCTGCCTGAACCACCTAGGCACCCCTTTCCCATTTTCTTAAACTGCCTTTCCTAGCACTCTAAATGTTGGGGGGGTCCCTTGACTTGGCTAGACCAATAACTGCTGAGTTAATGTGGTCTCAAGGGAGGCCAAACTCTGTTACTGGAAACTATCACCAAGCCACCACATTTGCATGAGTTCTGAAGACATCATTAGTATTTCCCTTACCCTACCTCTACTCCTAGTACTGTAAATCAGTGTTTTCTCTGTGGGACAAGATCTCAAGCACATCTCTCCCTAGTCTATTTCTTCCCAAGCTGCCCCCATTTGGAAATGGATGACAATTTTATATACATCTAATTAACCCTGGGAAACAAATTCATTATGTGGACAGATCTGTGTTTCAGAGGGAAGACTAGCACCAACATTTTGATATATTCTGCTAACTACCCAGAAACATATACATCCAAATACAAAAATACAAACTTAACCTTCCATTTTTTTAAAACAAATAAAAAATTACTTTCACAGAAATCAGAGGGAACCAACAAGCAGTGGTATATCTGAAATGGCTTCCCTGCCCCCTGATCCCCCGCAACTCCTGGTTTAAGATTCTAGAATTTTGAGATCACAGTCAGGTTAAGATGCCCTTGCTATTAACCACAAGGAACCTATTTTTACACAATTATGCAGGGTTGAACATAAAAGTTCTTCTACTTTCCATATGTAGGTGTTGAAATTATCTGAATGAGTGGCATGGTTAGGTACTTCCACTGGCATTTGTAGGGCTAACCCCGTAGTTCTGAGAGTTTACTATAATCCTGGAAAGGAGGCTGGACAGTAATAGCCAAACTCATCTTAAAAGTCAATGATGCCAATCTGACAATTTACAGATTATCACTAATAACTTAATTCATAAAAGCAGGTCCCACTCATTGGATGTCTCATAACAGGTATAGTTCAAAGCACTTTATGAGTAATAACCTATCTATCCCTCACACATTTCTATGAGGTACAGGTTATCATTATCTTCATTTTTCAAATGGGGAAACTGAGGCTCAGAGGCATTAAGTAACTTGTCCAACAAAACACAACTAAGCAGAAGAGCAGAGGTTTGATCCAAGAACCAAGGTAATCTTGTTCTAGACTATACATCCTTGACTAATACGCTGTCCTACACTAAATTATTTAAAAGGTATTCTGGGCCACCAGGGTGGTTCAGTCAGTTAAGTATCCGACTCATGGTTTCAGCTCAGGTCATGATCTCATGGTTCATGGGATCATGCCCTGAGTCGGGCTCCATGCGGACAGCTCAGGGCCTGCTTGGGATTCTCTCTCTCCCTCTTTCTGCTCCTTCCCTGCTTGTGCGCACATGCACCCTCTCTCTCAAAATAAATAAACTTAAAAAAAGGTTTTCTGACAGCAGAATCAAGTCCTATAAAAAGTAGCTTGCAACTTTGAGTGATTCAGCTTATAAATGACTAAGAGGCATTACTGACACAGAGAAACTCTTCGTGAAACCTTGCCCAAGAAGCAAGCTTGAGAGGTGGAAGAGGGACCATGTGCTTAGCCAATTAGTCTAACTCTAGATGCCACCCCAAGCCCTTACAACTTATTTTAGCGCACCTTCTAGAAAGACTACAAACCTCTCTCGTTTTGGGGCAGAACGGCTCAGCCATGGGAATATGGCATACTCCTCTGGCACAGGAATGACTTCCATCATAGAAGGTCTGAGGCCTTATGGTGGTCCTATAAAATAAAGTGAAAAAAAATTTTTTTTAAAAGCCATCACTCCATCCTCTGGAGGCTGGTGAATCAACTTTATCTAGGTCAGCATCTTGGTGCCTGCTCCAGAATCAATAGCTCTGGATATGGTGAAGGCAACTATTGGAAAAGCCACTCTGGAATGGTATTTGGCTTTTTTGGCTCTGGGTTGGTGGCAAAATGCTTCCCACCAGGTCTGGTGACTATGACAGGACAACCAAAGTGGACTGTAGGCACAGCTCAACTTTGGGCTTGGGAGGCTGGATAAACCACTTAAGAAGTCACTATAAAATTCCCAATCATTGTAGATGTAGAGGACTGTACAGTGAACCCCATATATATCCATCACCTGGATTCAACAATTCAAATGTTGTCAAGCTTGCCTCATCTGTTAGCTTTTCTATGATTGCAAATCTCAGACTTTGTCATTTTACCCCTCATTAGATGGACCAAAATATGTGTACTTTTCACTGCAATGTCATTATCACATCTGATTAAAATTAATTCCTCAGCACCAACTAATACACAGACCACATGCAAATTTCCTTGATGCCCTCAAAAATGTCCTTTTTTTTTTTTAAGCAAATGCTTTTTTAGTTTCAAGTTCCAGATGAGGTCCTAAACTTGCATTTGATTGACCTGTCTCTAATGAAAGTAATTTCTGCCCTCTACCCCCAATCTTATTTTTTCATGCCTTTGGCCCACTGAAAAAGCAGCCATTTGTCCTGCTCCACTTTTGGGAATCTCTTTGCCACCCCATTTAGCTTGTTGCTCTACCCATCATAATTAGTTCTGAACTCTCTTAGTTCAACTTTTTGGTAAAACATTTTTGAATCCACAAAGAAGAGGTTAAAATTAACCCAGAGCCAGAGCCAAATCACCCTGCAATTTTCACCCGAAGTTTTCAGAATAAAGCACTTTCTATGTCCTTTATATTGTTCTCAACTTGAACTCATGAGTAATACAGGAAAGAGACTCTTCATCTTTCCTACAGAGGGGAGGGCTGGAGAGGGCCAGACCAAGGGAAAACAGGGGAAGGTAGATCACTTAATGTCTACTTCCGGGGACAGGAGAGAAGGAAACGGCATGGAGAATATACTGGTTCAGTTTATACAGCTGGTGGGTCCGCCTACCAAAATTAATCTGTTACTTTCATCCTGTCACATACCAAACAGGGACACTAGCTGGCACCAAAGTCACCTGGCTCAGTAAGGAGGCCTCCGTGCTTTGCAGGGATGAAAACCTAGCCTGTACTCCTCCCAACCTTTTGTCATGTGTCTCAGGGGAAGGCTAAGTTAACCCCAAAGCAATTCCAGATGGGGTTGAAGAACAGGTCAAATGACTGTTCCAGCCCATATAAACAGAGGCTTTTCTCTTTTTGTAAAACTAACCAATAAAATGGTGCCACGTACTCCAGCTCTGGCTTGGTATCTGCCTTCCATGAGTCAAGTATTAGCAATATCCCCATTTACAACCATGATCGAGTACAAAAACAGGGCCACAAAAACCTCTAGCAGCTATACCCCAATGTCCACGCAATAGAACCCACACCGTATCTCTGTCCCTCTCTCCTCTATTTCTACCCTTTCTTTGCCTAATCACTCCTCTCTGTTCTGAACTTCTATCTTAAGACAAAACATGTATTAGTTATGCTTTATGTTATGTCATATACATGTGATATTATTAACTATAGTTTTCATTTCCTCTGTCAAGTGGAAGATTTTACATTTTTCACTTTATTTTTTTTTTAATTTTTTTTTTAACCTTTATTTATTTTTGAGACAGAGAGAGACAGAGCATGAACGGGGGAGGGGCAGAGAGAGAGGGAGACACAGAATCTGAAACAGGCTCCAGGCTCTGAGCCATCAGCACAGAGCCCGACGCGGGGCTGGAACTCACGGACCATGAGATCATGACCTGAGCCGAAGTCAGACGCTCAACCGACTGAGCCACCCAGGCGCCCCTTACATTTTTCACTTTAAATAAAGCTCTTTAACCACTAGCTATATGGCTTAGAGCAAACTGCCGTATCTTTTTGATTTTCCATTTCCAATCATAAAATGTATTTTATCCACCCATTTATACAGGTATTATGAGGATTAAGTCAATCAAGATGTCCAGACAAATGCCAGCAGCTCAGAAGTGAGGTCTGGGCTGGAGATGGAACAGAGAGCCAGCACCAAGGAGAAGCTGTGGTTGAGGCTGGAGCCTCAGAGCACTCAAGCCTACAGGGGCAAGTGAAGGGGACAGCCCTGAGGAGGAAATGAAGACTTTAATACTAATATTTCCAATGGTTTCAGGGCTAGACTGTCGAGATCCAGCAAAGGAAGGAGCAAATGAGAAATACCTTGCTTCACACAGCCTGCCCACCTATCCGTGGTGTTTCATATAACTTAAGTGTCAGTACATTCAATGAAACATTTAATGACCTAAACTTCAATTGCTATAAATAGCAATACTCCTGTCCAGCATAAAATAAGGCATGATTAATGTTGAAAGAAATGCTGACCAAGGGCAATGGGAGTTTACAATCATAGGGGACAAGAATGGAGTCCATTTTCTTTGATAAGTACAGTAAAGTATATAAATGTATTTTCTTTATGATTTTCTTTTTTTAAATGTTTTTATTTATTTATTTTTGAGAGAGAGAGAGAGAGAGAGAATGCGCACGCACACGACAGAGAATCCTAAGCAGGCTCCACGCTATAAGCACATGGAGCTTATGCTTGTAAACTGTGAGATCATGACCTGAGCCACAATCAAGAGTCAGATCCTCAACAGACTAAGCCACCCAGGTGCCCCTTCCTTAGAATTTTCTTAATGACACCTTCTTTTCTGTAGCTTACTTTATGGTAAGACTATAGTACATAATACATATACCAGATAAAATTCACGTTAAATGACTGTTATCAAAGGCTTCTGGTCAACAGTAGACTATTAGTAGTTAAGTTTTGGGGAGGTTAAAAATTATACATGGGCTTTCAACTCAACAGGAGTCAGCACTCCTAGCCCCCATGTTGTTTAAGGGTCAACTGTAATTTGTTACAGCATCAACAGGACACTAATACATATGCTCACATGGTTTAAGATACAGTCAACTGAGTTCTGGTTTCTGCAAGTAATAAAGAAATGACGCTGAAGGCTGTCCCAGCTCTTGCTACAGTTAGCAAACCTTCCCAGCTAGGCAAGAGGACTATCATTTCACTTCCCCACTAGCTTAGGACCCCACCTGGCAGAAAGACTCTTGAAGTGACTGATCTGGCTGGCTTTACCGCTTACTCAATAACTCTATGCCTCTAGGAAAGTCAATCTGATGTCTATGCACCTCAGTTTTTATCTGTTTTCTCATATTCAGAATGAGAAGTAAGTAATACCACCTGCCTTCCAAGATTGATGTGAAGACTGAATGAGACACATGAAGCAAGTGCTCAGCACTAGCAACTACTGTTCAGGGAAAATCTACTTCTGTACTTGCCACGTGCCAACCTCAGAGCCTGATGTGTGTGTGGACCTCAAGGCAAAGGTGCACAAAAAACTGTGTGAGACTATCAAACCCGGATACATGCTAAGAGACGTTACGTGTACATACAAACAAAAAACTGCCCATAGTAGAGTGAAGGAGGCAAAATTGTGTTGTGTACTGGCAAGAAAAATGACTTCAAGACTGCCAAGGAGAGAACACTGGGCACTTTCACACACAGAATAGGGAAAAGCCTAGAAAAAGACAGACTGGTAGGTTGTTTCTGAATCAAGACTCTTAAATCAGCCATAAGACAGTCATTTGTTAATAATTTTCCTTTGAAGAAATGCTGAGTTGCAAACAACTTGTCCTACAGCAGAAGCAAACCTAACTGCACATCTCTGAGGAGGCACATGTCCCCAACAGGCCTCAGCATGCAGGAACATGAGTCAATTAATATACTGGCAAAGCAGGGCCAACGACTACTCATAAGGAGCATGGCTTTGGGGAAATGATTCCACCCACATCACTTAAAAGATATCCAAACAATAATGTGCATGGGCAGAGACAAACTCAGTTTCTGAGAAACCAAAATGAAACAAAAAAAACCTCCCAGTCCCTCTTTTCATTACAGCCTGGGCTCTGAGGGAAAGTGGAGGTGTTCTATGTAGGTCTGTCACAGCCACCTTGACGCCCAGAAGCTGTGCTAGCAATTTATCCTACAGGGATGTTCACACAAATACAAAGATAACTGGACACACCAATGTTAACTGAACCAGTTAATACAAACAGGAAACTGAAAACAAATTTCTCACTTAGAAGGCAACTTAAATAAATCACATACCCAACAATGGAAGAGCGTATAGCTGTTAGGAAGAACGTGGTATATCTGACTACAGGTATGGAAAGCTAAGAGAGATGGTGAAAAGGGAAAACTGCATGTTGTGAACTGGAATAGAATAAAAAGAAAAACTTCTTTTTCTAGAATTCCTACAGTCATACAAACGTATTTTCTTTGTGTTAAAGAATATATAAATGTATATAATATGGACTCACAAAATGCTTGATTTAGTTAACAATATCTCTTTTTTTTTAGTTAATGGTACATCTCGACAATTTTTCTAGATCAGGACATAAAAATCTATTTGTTTAAAGTGCTAAATAGAAAGCCACAGATAGGCCAGTATATTTATTATACAAAAAATGGGTAATTAAAAAGGGTACAACCAGTATCTCTGCATGAGCTACCTTGTACACAGTTCTCAAAAAACCAAGAAAAGGAACTGTTTCGGTCAAAGGCCACACACTTTTGAAGTTTAATAGATCTTACCAAACTGCTTTTCAAAGGGCTGTAGCAAGGCATACACCCACTGGAAACATAGGAGGGTGTCACTTTCTACCATATGCTCTCCTCTACCATTTTCATTTTATTCCGTTACAAATATGCATTACTCTTTAAACGCTTTAAAACACAAGACTGTTGGATAGCATTTTAGTTTTAGCACATATTACAACACCAGAGACAATTTAAATTAAAAATCTGAAAAGTATACAAACAGGCAAAGATGGCAAAAAAAAAAAAAAAAAAAAAGGGCCAAGTCACCAACTGATTAAATCAGAAGGGTTATTTATATCCTAGGAAACATGCATAGTTTTAAGATCAACAGGATTAAGAATGAGCCTTCTCAATTTCTAGGAGTATATATGTGTGTAGGTGTACACACACATATTTGTGAACAGCATTGTCATGAGCACGTTTATAAGTGAAGGATCAAATCCTAGAAGACTTGGGTCAAGGGTTCTCCTCTGGAAAAGAAAGGTAGGGCACAGGGGGAAAGGAAGATAGTATTTAAAACTGCAGTGGGTAGAAGTAGAGGAAATTCTGATGTGAATGGCAACAAATTAGGCCACGACGGAGTCTGCTCTATTAATCAGAAGAAACCGAAACCTTCTAAATTTGGACAAAGGTCATTAAGATCCCACTATTGTTCTGATCTAATGAGTGCTTATGGTGCTACAGAAAAGAAAACCCAATGATGTTTATATCCCAATGAGGAAGCAATACTGCTCAATAAATAGCTAACAGTTTCCCTTCTTATTCTGGACTTTTCATGAGGTCTTGCTAAACAGAGGATGCAGAGCAGTAGCCAAGAACAAAATCTCGACTCCGACACAGGTGGTGAGTAACCATCTCTTTGGGTCTCAGTTTTCTCATCTGTATGAGATGCTTTCCAGTGCTGTGATAATTAGCAGTACTAGGAACATGTTACGACTACAAAAGCAGCTTTGTTTTGCTGTAAAGTATCATGGACACCACTCCAGGTCAATGTATGTAGCTTTACAAGATCCTGTTTGCAACTTCACGACATTCCACAGGATGGCTGTCAACCACTGCTTTAGGCTGCTCACTCAGGAAACAATATACATATATCTTGGTATGTGTCTAGAAAAATTTGCTGCTTTTATTCTTAGGACTGCAAACTGCAAAAGGGAAAGGCTGGTTGGAAAGACATGCATACTTTAAACCTTAATAAGAAGTCAGACTGCCTTTTTTTTTTTTAATTTTTTTTTTTTTTTTTTTTTTAACGTTTACTTACTTTTGAGACAGAGAGAGACAGAGCATGAACGGGGGAGGGTCAGAGAGAGGGAGACACAGAATCTGAAACAGGCTCCAGGCTCTGAGCTGTCAGCACAGAGCCCGACGCGGGGCTCGAACTCACGGACCGCGAGATCATGACCTGAGCCAAAGTGGGACGCTTAACCGACCGAGCCACCCAGGCGCCCCCAGACTGCCTTTTAAGAAGAGTTCTAACAATCTCTACCAGCAATAACTATGTGAGTTAATTATCCAGGACTTAACAGCACCTGACATGTGGGAGGAGCTTAATATTTTATTTCACTTCAGAATTACACAGAAATAACTTCATGTTTACAATCATTTATAAACATTAATAACTCACCGGGGAGAGGGAAATGGGCAGGGATACTAAGCACAAAGGCAATGGAAGAAACTACCACAAAGGTGACCAGATATATGTCAAAGATCATTGGCATCGATGACAAAAGGAACTAGGAAAAAATTACATCAAATTACAGGAAGAGCTGAGGTCTTCTACAAGAGCTTTTTTTTTTTTTTAATTTTATTTATTTCTTTAAATTTACATCCAAGTTAGTTAGCATATAGTGCAATAATGATTTCAGGAGTAGATTCCAATGATTCATCCCCTATGTATAACACCCAGTGCTCATCCCAACAAGTGTCATCCTTAATGCCCCTTGCCCATTTAGCCCATTCCCTGACCCACAACCCCTCTGGCAACCTTCAGTTTGTTCTCTGTATATAACAGTCTCTTTGTCCCCCTCCCTATTTTTACATTATTTTTGCTTCCCTTCCCTTATGTTCATCTGTTCTGTATCTTAAATTCCACATATGAGCAGAATCATATGGTATTTGTCTCTCTATGACTTCACTTAGCATAATACCCTCTAGTTCGATCCATGTTAACTGCAAACGGCAAGATTTCATTCTTTTTGACTGCTGAGGAATACTCCATTGTACATATATACCACTTCTTCTTTATCCATTCATCTGTCAAAGGACATTTGGGCTCTCTTCATACTTTGGCTATTGTCGAAAGTGCTGCTATAAACATTGGGGGCACATGTGGCCCCTTCAAAATAGCACAACTGTATCCTTTGGATAAATACCTAGTAGTGTAATGCTGGGTCATAGGGTAGTTCTATCTTTAATTTTTTTAATTTTTTTTAACATTTGAGAGACAGAGAGAGAGCATGAGCATGGGAGGGGCAGAGAGAGGAGGAGACACAGAATCTGAAGGAGGTTCTGGGCTCTGAGCTGTCAGCACAGAGCCCGACGCGGGGCTAGAACTCACAGACAGTGAGATCATGACCTGAGCCGAAGTCAGACACTTAACCGACTGAGCCACCCAGGCGCCCCTATCTTTAATTTTTTGAGGAACATCCTTACTCTTTTCCAGAGAGGCTGTACCAGTTTGCATTCCCACCAGCAGTACAAAAGGGTTCCTATTTCTCCAGGTCCTCGCCAACATGTGTTGTTGCCTGAGTTGTTAATATTAGCCATTCTGACTGGTGTGAGGTGGTATCTCATTGTAGTTTTAATTTGTAGTTCCTTGATAATGAGTGATGTTGAGCATTTTTTCATGTGTCTCTTAGCCATCTGGATATCTTCTTTGGAAAAGTGTCTATTCATGTCTTTTGCCCATTTCTTCACTGGATTATTTCTTGGGTGTTGAGTTGGGATAAATTCTTTGGAGATTTTGGATACTAATCCTTTATCTGATATGTCATTTGTAAATATCTTCTCCCATTCCCTTGGTTGCCTTTTAGTTTTGCTGATTGTTTCCTTCCCTGTGCAGAAGCTTTCTATCTTGATGAGGTCCCAATAGTTCATTTTTGCTTTTGTTCCCCTTGCCTCCAGAGACGTGTTAAGTAAGAAGTTGCTGCAGCTAAGGTCAGAGGTTTTTGCCTGCTTTCTTCAAGGATTTTGATGGCTTCCTGTCTTACGTTTAGGTCTTTCATCCATTTTGAGTTAATTTTTGTGTATGGTGTAAGAAAGTGGTCCAGGTTCATTTTTCTACATGTCACTGTCCAGTTTTCCCAGCACCACTTGCTGAAGAGACTGTCTACATTCCACTGAATATTCTTTCTGCTTTGTCAAAGATTAGGTGGCCATACACATCCGTGGGTCCACTTCTGCGTTCTCTATTCTGTTCTATTGATCTGAGTGTCTGTTTTTGTGCCAGTACCATACTGTCTTGATGATTACAGCTTTGTAATACATCTTGAAGTGCGGGATTGTGATGCCTCCAGCTTTGGTTTTCAGGATTGCTTTGGTTATTCAGGGACTTTTCTGGTTCCATACAAATTTTAAGATTGTTCTAGCTCTGTGAAGAATGCTAGTGTTATTTTGATAGCAATTGTGTTAAATATGTAGATTGCTTTGGATACTATTGATATTTTAACACTATTTGTTCTTCCAATCCACAAGCCTGGAATATTTTTCCATTTTTTTGTGTCTTCAATTACTTTCATAAGCTTGCTATATTCTTCAGTGTATAGATTTTTTACCTCCTTGGTTAGGTTTATTTCTAGGTATTTTATGGGTTTTGGTGCAATTGTAAATGGGATTGATTCCTTGATTTTTGTTGCTTCATTATTGATGTATAGAAATGAAACCAATTTCTGTGCACTGATTTTATATCCTGTGACTGCTGAATTCATGGATCAGTTCTAGCAGTTTTTGGTGGAATCTTTTGGGTTTTCCACATAGAGTATCATGTTGTCTGCAAAGAGTGAGAGTTTGACTTCCTCCTTGCTGTATCAGATGCCTTTTATTCTTTTGTGTTGTCTGATTGTTGAGGCTAGGACTTCCAAATACTATGTTGAAGAACAGTGGTGAGAGTGGACATATCTGTCCTTCCCTGACCTTAGGGGGAAAGTGCTCAGTTTTTCCCCATTGAGAATGATATTAGTGGTGGGTCTTTCATATATGGCTTTTAAGATCTTGAGGTATGATCCCTTTATCCCTACCTTCCTGAGGTATTTTATCAAGAAAGGATGCTACACTTTGTCAAATGCTTTCTCTGCATCTATTGAGAGGATTATATTGTTCTTGTCCTTTTATTGATAGGATATATCACATTGCTTGTTTTGCAGATATTGAAACAGCCCTGCATCTCAGGTATAAATCCCACTTGCTCATGATGAGTAATTTTTTTAATGTATTGTTGGATCCGGTTGGCTAGTATCTTGTTGAGGATTTTTGCATCCATGTTTATCAGGGAAATTAGTCTGTAGTTCTACTTTTTAGTGGAGTCTTTGTTTGGTTTTGGAATCAAGGTAATGATGGCTTCATAGAATGAATTTGGAAGTTTTCCTTCCATTTCTATTTTGTGGAACAACTTCAAAAAAATAGGTGTTAACTCTTCTTTAAATGTTTGGGAGAATTCCCCTGGAAAGACGTGGACTCTTGTTTTTGGAAAACTTTTGATTACTAATTTGATTTCTTTACTGGTTATGGGTCTTTTCAAATTTTCTATTTCTTCTTGTTTCAGTTTTGGTAGCTTATGTTTCTAGGAATTTGTCCATTTCTTCCACATTGCCCAATTTCTTGATGTATAATTGCTCATAATATTCTCTTATTGTTTGTATTTCTGCAGTGTTGGTTGTGATATCTCCTCTTTCATTCTTGATTTCATTTATTTGGGTCCTTTTTTCTTTTTGATCAAAGTGGCTAGGGGGTTATCAATTTTTTTAATTCTCTCAAAGAACCAGCTCCTGGTTTCACTGACCTGTTCTACGGTTTCTTTTGGTTTTGTTAGCATTGATTTCTGTTCTAATCTTTATTATTTCCCATCTTCTGCTGGTTTGGGGTTTTATTAGCTGTTCTTTTTCCAGCTCTTCAAGGTTTAAGGTTAACTTGTGTATCTGACACCCTTCTTCCTTCTTTAGGAAGGCCTGGATTGCTTCCTGGATATACTTCCCTCTTATGACTGCCTTTGCTGCATCCCACAGGTTTTGAGTTGTGGTATTATCATTTTCATTGGCTTCCATGTACTTTTTAATTTCCTTTTTAACTTCTTGGTTAGCCCATTCATTCTTTACTAGGATGTTCTTTAGTCTCCAAGTATTTGTTGTCTTCCAGATTTTTTCTTGTGGTTGATTTCAAGTTTCATAGTGTTGCGGTCTAAAATATGCATGGTATGATCTCAGTCTTTTTGTACTTGTTGAGAGCTGATTTGTGTTCCAATATGTGATATATTCTGGAGAATACGTGAGAAGAATGTATATTCTGCTGCTTCAGGATGAAATGTTCTGAATAATATCTGCTAAGTCCATCTGGTCCAGTGTGTCATTCAAAGCTGTTGCTTCCTTGCTGATTTTCTGTTTAGGTGATCTGTCCATTGCTGTAAGTAGGGTATTGAAGTCCCCTACTATTATGGTATTATTATCAGTGAGTTTCTGTATGTTTGTGATTAACTGATTTATAAATTTGGGGGCTCCAACATTTGGAGCATACATGTTTACAATGGTTAGATCTTCTTGGTGGATAGACTCCTTAATCATGATCAAATGCCCTTCTTTATCTCGTTAGTCTTCATTTTAAAATCTAGATTGTCTGATATAAGTATGGCTACTATGGCTTTCTTTTGGCAACCATTAGCATGATAGATGATTCTCCATCCCCTTACTTTCAATCTGCAGGTGTCTTTAGGTCTAAAATGGGTTGCTTATAAACAACATATAGATGGATTTTCTTTTCTCATCCATTCTGTTACCCTATGTCTTTTGATTGGAGCATTTAGTCCATTGATATTTAGAGTGAGTACTGAAAGATATGAATTTATTGCCATTATGTTGCCTGTAGAGTTGGGAGTTTCTGGTGGTGATCTCAGGTCATTTCTAGTCTTTGTTGCTTTTTTGTTTTGTTTTGTTTCATCTTTTCTCCCCTCAGAGAGTTCCCCCCTAAAATTTCTTACAGGGCCAGTTTAGTGGTCACAAACTCCTTTAGTTTTTGTTTGGGAATTTTTTTTATCTCTCCTTCTATTTTGAATGACAGCCTTGATGGATAAAGAATTCTTGGCTACATATTTTTCTGATTCAGCACAATAAATATATCCTGCCACTCCTTTATGGCCTGCCAAGTTCTGTAGATAGGTCTGTTGCAAATCTGATCTGTCTTCCCTTGTTGGTTAAGGACTCTTTTTCCCTTGCTGCTTTCATGATTCTTTCCTTGTCTGTGTATTTTGTGAATTTGACTATGATATGCCTTGTTGATGATTGGGTTTTGTTGAATCTAAAGGGGGTTCTCTGTGCTTCCTGGATTTGGATGTCTGTGTCTTTCCCCAGGTTAGTAAAGTTTTCTGCTATGATTTGCTCACAAAAGCCTTCTACCCCTTTTTCTCTCTCTTCATCTTCTATTACCCCTATGATTCAGAAGTTACTCCTTTTTAATGAGTCACTGAGTTCTCTAATTCTTATATCATGCTCTTTTGCCTTCGTTTCCCTCTTTTGTTCTGCTTCATTATTCTACATAAATTCGTCTTCTATATCGCTGATACGCTGTTCTGCTTCATTCATCCTTGCCCTTGTGACATCAATGCGAGATTGCATCTCAGTTATAGCATTTCTAATTTTGTCCTGACTAGATTTTACTTCTTTTGTCTCTGCAGAAAGGGATTCTATGCTTTTTTCAACCCTAGCTAGTATTCTTATTATTATGATTCTAAATTCTGGTTCAGACATCTTGCTTGTATCTGTGCTGATTAAGTCCCTGACTCTCATTTCTTCCTGGTCTTTCTTTTGGGGTGAATTTTGTCATTTTGGAGGAAGAAAAGGAATTAATAAAATAAAAATTGAAAAATTAAAAGCACCACAAAATCAAATAAAGAACTGAAGATCCTAGGTATGTTTTGGTCTAGTTGTTGAAAGAAGCTGGACAGAATAGAGAAAAAAGGGAAGAAAAGAAAAAAAAGGAAAAAAGGAAAATGTTTGAAAATTTAAAAACATAAATACAATAAAAAAGAATAAAATGGAATGACGAAGTAAAATAGAACTAAAAAATTTACAAAAAAGTAAAAGTATAGTAGAAAAAATTAAAGAAAATTTTTATTAATATGGAAAATAAAAATAAGTTTTCCTCTTTATGTATTCAAGAATAAGAGAAGAAAAAAAATTCAATAGATGGACCAACAGAATGAAATATGATTGGAATTATGTCCAGTTGCTCTTGGAAGTCAAACTATGAAGCACTTTATGGTCTTAAACTAAGCAGGCAGAGACGTGTGGTGTTCCTCTAGAGCACAGTTGGCACAGTTGGATGGGGCTTGGTATAATGGCTCTGTTCTCCACTAGATGGTGCTGAGTTTACCAGGGTGGATCATTTGTGGTGCATGCACAGGAAGGGTGAAAATGGTGTCACCCAGCTACCCAGTCTCTAGTATCAGAACTCTGTGTTCTCCCCAACAGGCAATCAAGTGCCCCTCCTTTGTCTCCAGCTTCCGTCCACTCCCCTCTTCTACACTGTCCTTGACCAAGCCATCAGCCTGCCAGGCGGCACCTCCCTCCTGAGCTTTATCTCAGATGGAGCTGTGTTTCCAAACCCCTCACTTCTGAGGGACCTGTGGCTTTGACCCACTCCAATCCTCTGGGGGAGGGTCTCACTGAGCAATGGCCAGGTGCCAGCCTGCCCCAGAAAAAGTTCAGATCGTGTAGCAGCAGCATTCCAGGGATTATGGTAAATCACAACACACATCTGGTGCCAGACTTCACCTTTAACATCCTTGTTCCAACACCAGCAAATGTGGCTGTCCTCCGGGGTCCACTGGGACCTTTGCCTGCGGGGAGGCCGCACAACCTCTACCAAATGTCCTCTCAGCAGGGGAACCACTTCTCCCCATGTGGCCTGAGGACCCCTCAGACCCTGCTGTCTGCTCCTAGGAATTCACCTTTCCCACTAGAGCTCCAACAGGTATCAAGCTGTGGAGTTTTAGACTCTGCACTCCCCTGTTTATAGTGTCTTAACGGTATTTAAACCCTCTTCTTTGTATTTTCTCCTTTCTCCCTTTCTTGTTAAGCCCCTTAGAGGTGTTTCCACTCTTTCCCTTTCTCTCCAGCTGCTTTAGGGGGAGTGCTTTTCCTGTTTTCTCTCCCCCACCCCAGTCTCCATCATCTCTCCGCAAGCAAAATCAGCTCTCTACCCTCTACGGCTTCTCTCTCCCCTAGTTCACTTCTGCGTGCCATGTAACTGCCAAGTTCTGTGCTTCAAGTTGTGCAGCCTGTCGTGTTAATCCTCAGATCAGTTTTTAGGTGTGCAAAATAGTTTGGTGTTGATCTAGCTGCATTTCAGGGATGACAGAGGCAAAAAAACCTTCCATGCTGCTCCGCCATCTTGGCCCCTCCCAAACAAAGAGCTTATTAGGACATTCCTTCTCCCCAGGCTGTATTGTTAACTCAGCCCTGTGGGTCTGAGCTGGTACTAATCACCACTGTGTGACAACCCTAAGCGAGTGCTCCCAGAGAGTAGTGGATGCTTTGTTTCCAGCACTTTTCTGATCATGTCTTTGTTTCTGTTCTATTTTCTGGGAGTAGTCTGGAAACCAGCTTTGCAGGAGACACACTGGAGAGAAGGAGGGATGTGAGGGAAGTGGTTGACAGAGAACAGAGGGTGGTTCAAAGCACACACAGGTATGACCTGAGGATGGACTCTCCATGCAGGGGTGACCCAGAGCCATGGCACTGACTGCCAGGTTGAGGCAGCACCATGGGTATGATCAACTTAGGAATTTTCCAAGCAGGGAAGGAAGAGCTGAGGTGGGGTGAGAGTGTGGGGTTAGAAGACATCCAAGGGGGGTAATTTAATCTTGAATTACAAAGTGTGAGGTATCTCTGGGACCCTGTCCTGTATCTAGTGGCCAGTGGGATCTGAAGGGGGAAGGCGCAGCTGGGAAGTCTGTGTGGGAAGGGTGGGTGAGGTCACAGGCTCTGGATGCTAACTGGACTTCAAACTCCATGGGTCCCACTTACTAGAGAGTAATGACCAGTATCTTTGAGTTTTAAGTCTCTTCAACCATAGACTGAGAAAATTACACTTGTACGTGGTGAACAGGATTAAGGCACTTGGCAATAACCCCCAAATTGGGAGCTTATCAGCATTTTTAATAAGAGAAGGGCTATGAAGCGAGGCAGTAATAAGAGAACTAGGTTGCGGGGCAGAATGAGGAAACTCTCGGGAACATGGGTATAGCTGCCCCTGCTTCCTGGACAGGTGGGCAGAAAGATGGTAAAGGCTGGGCACGCAAGTAACTGGTGAGAGGGAGGGGGAAGGAACATGGTAAGTTATGCCTAATAGCTTCTGTTTTTTCATAAAGAAGTAATACTCTCAACTAAGAGTGAAGGAGAGGGGCAGGAAGCAGTCAGGGTTTGAAACAGCTGCTCACGGGCATGGAAAAAGGGCTAAGGGAGGGCTTCCTGTGCAATCCTTTACCAGAAGCCCCATTAGTACCGATAAAAATCCACGCCATGCCCCAGAAGTTCAAAGACTGGTGATATAATGGACAGCAGAGCACACCTCAACCTCCGGGTCAGTCCTTGGCAGGGGCCCGTTCAAACAATATTACACCATGACCTCAAGGGGGGAAGCCCAGGGCTTTGGGAGGGGGAAATAAACTGACATAATCCCTTACCACTGTGTTTACAGCGGGACTTTCCTGATGAGTAAGCAAGCAAGCATCACAGCCACATTACTCAAACCTTTCCCTGACGTAGTGAAAAAAGAACGCTAGGAAGAGGGAGGCTATCAACTCAAGAACCAATCCAGCACCCTCATTTTGCAGATGAGGACACTCAGTGACAAAAGAGTTTGGGGGCAAAGCCAGGGAACAATTCTGGACGTTCTCACTTCTAAGCTGGGGCTTCTCCCACTGCATTCTCCACCAGAACCTAACTGGGGGCCTCAAACGTAACAGGCTAACATGTTAACAGCATTTTGCAGAAAACATCTGGCAGTAGGAATCACACCCTCTTTTTCATCTCAAATTTTTTATTGTATTTTTCTTATTGTTTAAAAAAAAAAGTCCTTATCTGCATAACATTCCTGATAAAAGCCACTATTAGAAAGTAAGAATCTCATCTTTGTCCTTCACAGATGTTTGCTAGCCCCAGCTCGAGATAGTTCCGATAGCTATAGCAGTTTAATGGGTCCTACTAATCTGCATCTTAAAAAACAAACAAACAAAAAAAAAAACCAAACAAAAACTTAATAGAACGTGGGTATCTTTCCAAATAGCGTACCCACATATAGAGAATTCAATTCCTTTCAGTAACTATCAGGATTGATGGTGAAGAGAAGAAGAGTCATGTATGGAACTGCTGGAATCCTCTACCCATGTGTACCAGGCACGACATGGAGAGTCAGTAGTTCGGGGTGACAGGTATACGCTATACACACAAGGGTTTGCATCACAAAGAACCCCCAAATTATGAATCTCGGAGCATCTCCCTTGTGAGATCCTTTTAAAGTATAAACAGCCTCTCAACAGTCTCTTAAGACAGACAGAAAGATCAAATTCCTTCCCTAGTTCAAAGCAATGACCGTGGAATGACCGTCAAGGAGTGAAACAAGTCCCATTCTTAACCATGTTTTATCCCGAACTGTCAAATGACCTGTGGCTCTGACAACAAGAGCCTCCATCAAGGTAGAAGAAATGGATCAATCAAACCCAGTTCCATCAGAAGGCCTGAGGCACTGAAAAAACTAACTGTGGACGAACCTCCTACAAGTTTTCAGTACTTGTAGAACGCCATTTGTAACTGGTTTCTGAAAAGCGTTGTGCCTGAAGCCCAGGACCCAGGGCAAGGGAAGAGTGAAGAAACCTGTCACCGTGTAGGAAGAATAGGAAAATGACAAAACCAACACATTCTTCTGGTATTTAAATTCTAGATCATCCATTTTGCTTTCCACAGCTGCCCTAATCATAAGCACAAGATATTATTTTCACTTTAAATATTTGCTAAGGCATTTCTTTGCATGTCTGAGAAAGAGATGCATGACTGCACACACCCCAAAAATACTTGGAGCCACTCCCCTCCCCACCTGTCTGCTGTCCTGCTCTCTCCATGTCAGCCACACCCAGGATTCCCCTTCTCTCAGGCCCAGGCTTTCAACTTTTCACAGGCTGGAACACAGCTGGAGAGAAAAAAATTACTTTCAGAAGACAATGAGCTTGGGGCACCTGGGTGGCTCGGTCAGTTAAGCGTCCAACTCTTGGTTTCAGCTCAGGTCACGATCTCACAGCTTGTGAGTTCGACCCCCACATGGGGCTCTGCGGTGACAGTGTGGAGCCTGCTTGGGATTCTCTCTCTCTTCTTCTCTCTCTGCCCTTCCCTAACTCATGCATCTCTCTCAAAATAAATAAATAAACTTTAAAAAAAAAAAAAAAGAGGACAATGAGCTTATTTTCTTAAAAGAGCTTCTAGTCCATCATACTCCTTAAGGGTGTATTCCGTTTTTAGGGTAGAAATCTAACATTTTAAAAACCACCATAAAATCAGAGCCTGCTGTCACTCTTAACGTTAATGGCCTCTAAGCTAGGCTTGGCTGATAAGCCAGGCTGGTGGTGGTTTTCTCTATGCTGGACACTTTTTCTATGGACGGCAGAGAAAATGACATGTTTTAGTTCTGCCATCTGTTAAGTAAGAATAGCCACACTACTCCTTCCTGATTCTTTATCACAAGTTTCCGTTGGGGATATTAAAACAATCCCACTTAATCCTCTGATGACCACTTTAGGACAAGGATATTTTTTCTAAGATAATGTGCCGACAAAGTGACAGCAGTAAGCGAAAATATGTTTCTAGATCAGTCCCTGCAGAAGAATCCATATGTAGTGCAGAGAGAAAGAGCCTAAGCAATGTGGGGCTCAACCTGGATTTAAGAGAGGGCAACGGGCTGCTGATCTGGCTGAGGATAAACAGAGCCAAGAGAACACCTCATAATCCAGGGCTCCTGTCCCCGTGGCTATCACCCACTGGGTGGCTTTGCAGAATGTTGCGATTTTGTCACCCAAGCTGAGGCTGGGTGGGTGGCTACGGGAACCTCAAGCTACAAACAGCACAGCCGCTCGCTCACCATTCTGTGTCTGACGTCATCACCCAGAGAACGCATCAGGTGCCTGCCTGAACACACCAAGGTTTACCTTAAATACACGAAGGCCATTACTCATAAGGCAAAAAGTACCGATTCTCCTCTCCTATGACAGGAACCTACTCACGGTGACTCAGGTACGTACCCAAGCTTGGTTACCTGGCCCAGCTAGTGGCAGCATTATTCAGAAACACTGTCCAATAGCAGTATAATACAAGCCACTTAGTCATTTTACGTTTTCTAACACATTAAAAAAAAGTAAAAGAAACAAGTAAAATTAGCTTCAGTATCTTATCTAGCCCAATAAATCCAAAATGTCATCATTGCGATATGTCATCAACATAAAACTTCAGATTTCTTCTAAATGATATTCCCTTAAGAGAAAGTCTCTTCTATTGTTACCAAATAATGTTAACTACAGACCCACCCAACCAACATGCCACAAGCACAATAATGGCACCCAAGGACTGGGAAGGTAGTACGTGCTGGATAAAAGGCACTTGCTAGACTCTGAATTTCCAAGGTAAGAGCAAGGAGTCAGGTTATCCACACTTCACATAAAAGAAAACAGGTATCAGAAGGTGTTAAGGTTACACAGCTAAGGAGTGCTACGACGGAACGAAAGCACATAGAAGGGCAACGCTTGTTCTCTTTCTCTTCTCCATCACCCCAACTGCTTTCTTGAAAGAGCCAGTATGGGAAACATCTACATTTGCTATATGTGAGGAAAATATCTGGCAAACACCACAGTTACACCATCTAAGTAACAAATTAATCCAAGGCTTAATGCCCAAGTCAGACATTTCTTTCCAGCACCATCTATGATACTTAATAAATTTGGATCAGTCTGAATACGGAGTTTTATACTCTGCTGTACTTTTTTTTTTTTTAAGTAGGCCCCACACCCAATGTGGGACTTGAACTCACCACCCTGAAGTCAAGAGTCCCATGCTCTCTACTGACTGAGCTAGTCAGGCAGCCCATGTACTCTGCTTTATTAAACACAAGCATATTACAGCCATTTTCTCAAGTCATTACCTCCAAGCACAGGGACTCTTGACAACCATAGAGATTTTGATCAAGAATTCCAACCTCTCTCTTCCTTCGAACGATCACGTTCATGCAATTGCTAAACAATACTGACTGGCTGGTTCAGTCGGTTAAGTGTCCGACTCTAGATTGCAACTCAGGTCATGATCTCACAGTTTGTGATATCGAGCCCCGTGTCCAGCTCTGCGCTGACAGTGGAGCCTGCTTGAGATTCTCTCTCCCTCTCTGCCCCTCCCCTATTCATGCACTCACGCTCTTGCGCTCTCTCTCAAAATAAAGAAAAGAAACTTTAAAAATAAATACTGACGGAGCAACTACAGGCCATGCACTGTTTTGAGTATTAGGGATAAAAGTGGCAGATAGGGTCTTTACCCTCACATGGCCTACATTCTAGAGGGAAAGATGAATAATAAACATATGGTGTCAGGTGCTGAAAAAATGATAGGAAAAATGATACATGAAGGTCATGTAATGATTTTCGTCTACCCCCATTATTTGTTAGGTGGAGCCACATGAAACTGCTGATATTCAACCATTTCTGACCTAGAGAATGGTCAATTTCATGTAGTTCAACCTAACAGTTTCACTCCATCAGGGAATAATCAAGAATGCTTCTGATGGACTCTAACTAGAACAGATCCCTGGCAGGCAGAAGACACAGAGAACCAGACTGAATAAACTTTCCTTGCATAGAAGAGGTATGAGAGGTGTGTGGGTGTAGTAAACTCAGACAGAGCAGATGGGAAGGGAGTGATAGACACAGGTCATGGTCTGGGGACTCCAGTAGGAGCCACCAAGTGGCTTCCACTCTGCTACTTCTCCCCATCATTGACTCAAGGTGCAGAGCACAGCCACCGGTCTCCATCCAAAACACCTTGGGAGGTGGTTCTTTTCACCACGAATTGTAGGGGGGCAGGGTGCAGCAGGCAGGAATCCCTAGGAGACCACCCATTCTCCCTTGTGACCTCTTTAACTATTTCTAAGTCCAGAAAAAGCCCAGGAGCTTGGCAGTCTATTTCTACTGAATTTTTTTGGTAAAGGACAGTTATAAATTACTTGTGCAATTAAATACAAAGAAGTCCGTAGTTCCTGAACCAAATGATCAATCTTAACACCGTGTAAAGACAAGCAGATATCACGTGCCTGCTGGTACAACGCGGAAGGGAGGGTTCTTGCCAAGAATTTGAACCTGGTTCTTATCAGGCCTCCAGAGCTACCCACTGGTTTACAACAAACACAGGACACAAGGGAACACCCTAAGTGACACTTAAGGATGCAGTCAGTAAAATCCAGATGGGGGACACTACAGAATAACAAGAAAAAGGAAAAAAGGAGGTGGATGAAACATTATTAGCTCATGCATGTATGAGTGGACCCCCCCCTCTGGACCCGTATTTGAACAAACCAACTTAACAAAAGTCTCTAAGATGGTAGAGAAGAGGGGAGCACTGTCTAGACTGCTAATACTAAGGAAATATTAAGTGATTTGCTTGTTTCTAACAGAGTCTTTATCTTTTCAAGTTACAGGCTGTAGTGAACTGATATATGGCAAAGCTGGGAACTGGTAACCGGAGAGATTCTTATTCTGTTTTGCAGATGTTTAAAACTCCCACAATGAAAAGCTTAGAGCAAGTCTGTGGGCCTGCCCTCCGCATCTCTCCCAGGTACCCACCAAATGTCCATTTGAGCTGGGAATGATCTTACATGAGCCTAAAGCATCTTCAATGATCTGCTCACCTGTCGATGAACTGATCGATAATGACAATATCACCAGGTTGAATCTCTTCCCTCAAAGAACCGCAAGCTGTGGTCACTATGACATGTGTACAGCCCTCCTCCTTCAGAGCCCAGATGTTCGCCTGGTAGTTGACTTTGGAAGGCATGATGCTGTGCTGTCTCCCATGCCTGTGGGAAGAATACAGCAGATGAGTGAGCAGGGCACTCGAATACTGTTAGAATAGAAGCAGTATTTCATAGAGTTAAAATTATTCTGGGCTGCTTGGGGCGCCTGGGTGGCGCAGTCGGTTAAGCGTCCGACTTCAGCCAGGTCACGATCTCGCGGTCCGTGAGTTCGAGCCCCGCGTCGGGCTCTGGGCTGATGGCTCAGAGCCTGGAGCCTGTTTCCGATTCTGTGTCTCCCTCTCTCTCTGCCCCTCCCCCATTCATGCTCTGTCTCTCTCTGTCCCAAAAATAAATAAACATTGAAAAAAAAAAAATTAAAAAAAAAAAAAAAAAAAAATTATTCTGGGCTGCTTGAAAAACTACCAATACTACATGGAATGTTCCACCACAGAAAGGCAAAGTGTCAAGTCCAGTGTCCTTTACATGTGGTAATACAGAGGTAAGCTTTCAAGGAAGTAACCGAGAACACACAAATCTCTTTCTAGAATGACGATTAAGTTTGAGCTTTGGAGTAAAACTGCCTGGGTCCAAATCCTAGCATTGCCATTTACTACTGGGGTGATCTCATCACAGCCACTCAGCTCTCTCAGCCCAGTTTTTTTCATCTGTAAAATGGATATTACCTGCACCATAGATTGTTATTAAATATCCCTTGTATCATCCCATATTTATATTAAAAAAGAAAACTTTAATCTTTACCAACAGAATTATGTAAAACATCAAAATGCTCTGTATATAATGTCAGACTTATCAGGGAATAGCTTATCAGGGTTTTTATCCTGAGTTGACAGATGACTTCTCAGAAGGTAGAGGTTCATGAATGCCCAGAAAGTTGCATTTTCCTAAGACTGGTCTTCAAAACACTAAAAAGATTTTCAAAAGAAAACCAAAAACCAAAAGTAGGCAAGAGGGGTGGGTGGCTCAGTCAGTTAAGTGTCTGATTTCGGGTCAGGTCATGATCTCATGGTCCATGAGTTCGAGCCCCACATAGGGGTTCTGTGCTGACAGCTCTGAGCCTGGAGCCTGCTTCGGATTCTGTGTCTCCCTTCTCTGCCCCTCCCCTGCTTGCTCTCTGTCTCTCTCTCTCTCTCAAAAATGAATAAACATTTAAAAAAAAAAGCAGTTAGGAAACACTGCACTAGACATGCACGAGGGTGGCTTAGTTGGTAAGCATACAACTCTTGATCTCAGGGTTGTGAGTTCGAGCCCATGTTGGGTGTAGGGATTACTCAAAAGTAAAATCTTTAGGGGTGCCTGGGTGGCTCAGTCCTTAAGCATCTGACTTCGGCTCAGGTCATGACTCACGGTTCTTGAGTTCGAGCCCCACATCAGGTGAGCTTGAGCCCCGCTCAAGCCCCGCTTTGGGTGAGCCTTGCTTCTCTCTCTCTCTCTTTCTCTGCCCCTAGCTCACTCGTGCCCTCTCACTCTCAAATAAAAAAAAAATTTTTTTTTAAAGTAAAATGAAATAAAATCTTAAAAAAAAAAAAAAGAAACACTACATTAGAGGGACAAATAGTTCACAGTCCATCACAATTCAGTTCAATTGGCAGTAGTATAAAAGCCTCACCATGGGGCCACACCACTAGCTGTTTTCTCTTAGAGCCTGGAAAAAATTAATCAATCCTCCCGCAATGACCACAGACCAACAAAGAATTTTGCCTGAAATCAACCCATGTAACCATCTAAACCTAAATTTAGTTTTACTGAATTCAGCAAAGTCACTTCTGTTTTAAAAATGTGGTGTGGCAGACAGGGGCACCTGGGTGGCTCAATCAGTTGGGCGTCCCGACTTCAGCTCACGTCATGATCTCATGGTTTGTGAGTTTGAGCCCCGCATTGGGCTGGCTGTGTGCTGAGAGCTCACAGCCTGGAGCCTGTTTTGGATTCTGTGTCTGTCTGTCTGTCTCTCTCTCTCTCTGCCCCTCCCTGGTTCTCAAGGTCTCTCTCTCAAAAATAAATAAACATTAAAAATATATTTTTTTAAAAAGGGGTGTGGCAAACAGACTCTAGGGTGATCCCCGTTTTCACGCTCCACCTAATTCCCTCCTCCCTCCACTGCAGGTGGATGTGAGATTTGCTTCCAGCCAATGGGCTACACCAGAGGTGTTGGGGTCACTCTCCTGACTAGGTTTCACCTGGCCAGCATGTACTAGAGCACACCCTCCTTCTGGCCTTGAGGAAGCAGGCTGCTATCCTATGACCTACGCCCCCGGAACTGAATTCTGCCAACAAGCACTTAAGCCTGAATGAGGACCCGGAGCTCCAAATGTTGAGAACAAGTGCTGAGTGTACCTTGTGTGACCTTGTGTGACCCTGAACACAGGAGTCAGCTAAGCTGCACCCATACTCCTGGGGCTCAGAAAGTGTGTATTGTTTTAAGCTGCTAAATTTGTGCTAATTTGTTCTACAGCAACAGAAAACTAATCTATGTAGTCTAATTTCCAACCATGTGATAAAAATGATTTGCCCCCTCTGTAATAGTGGAATAGTCCTAGCCTGGTCAAGAAAACAGAGTGTGGATACCAAAGGGAACCCACTCCCCGCAAACCTAGAACTGTTACTACACCAGGGGTCGTGAATGAAGCAGTCTGCCTTATTAGAAGAAAAACAATGGGGGTGGCTGGGTGACTCAGTCAGTTGAGCGACTAACTCTTTTGATTTCAGCTCAGGTCATGATCCCAGGGTTGTGGGATCAAGTCCTGCGTCAGGCTCAAAGCTGAGCATGGAGCCTGCTTGAGATATTCTCTTTCTCTCTCTCTCTCTCTCTCTCTCTCTCTCTCTCTCTCTCTCTCTCTCCCTCCCTCCTTCCGCCCCTCTCCCCTGCTTACAAATACACTCTTACTCTCTAAAATAAATTTTTTAAAAAAGAAGAGAAACAACGGACATGAGAAAGCCTCTCTCCTCTTGAAGTTAGAACTGAAACCAGAAGCTTCAATTTTTGTCGGACTTGCTGTACTGCTCATTAATTACTCTAACCACTTGCCTAGTCTAAGGGGGGTGGGGTGAGATCTCTGTTCTCCAGAGTCCAGATAATTTACCCCAAAACCATAAGTAGTAAATAAAGGTGACCGAGAGGCTCTGGCTCCACCAGCACATAAAAACTCAATCCTGTGTCATTACTCTCTCCAGAATTCAGGTCAAATTTAAATCTTCCTTTGGTACCAACATTCAAAAAGCTTAGAATATCTTACCTTGCAAGGAGGACGCAGTCCACATTCTTTATCTTCCCCAAAATTAAGGCATCAGAAGGCTGAACATAATGAAAAATGGTTACAACCCAGTGACGTGGATACACTCATATATAAACAATTTAAAAACTGCCACTTCCATTGTTCAACCACAAAAGGATTCGTGAGAACTTGGAAGATATGCTTTTAAAGAAGTACAAGAGTCTATATTTGATTAACTTAGTCACTAATACTGAGCCTTCTACAAGCACAGAAAGTCACAGGACCTGGAGAGCTGCCTTGGGTGCATGGGGTAGACCGCACTTAGCAAGAACTATTTGTAGCCAAGCGCCCCGGGGATTCTGATGTCACTTACACTGATCAAAGAGAGAGGTGTCAAGGGTATTGGGCGGGTACAAGAACAGGTGCAGAAAGGAGTTCGCTGTCACAGAATTTAAGGACTCCGCACTGGAACAGTTTGCCATGTTAACCAGGTCTAAGATGGTCATGGGACGATCTGAGATAATGGAGAGGAAGGTCCTGACAACTTGAAGGGGGCGGGGGGGGGGGGGTGTTAAGAAAACAGGAGACCGTGAAGTGAGCCAAGGCAAAAGCAGGACTTAGAGAACACAAGGTCAATCTATAGCCTTGGATGAAAAGGAGGACTGGGTTGAGACTGCCAGATGCAGGGATCTTACAGGACCAGGAGAACCATCGAGTTTGGAAGCAGCACTATGGAATTAGAAGGTAGACACCTCATCCTAGCTGGATGACACAAGAGCTGGAAGAACAAATAGCCTCCATGCAACAGAAAAGGAGTGTTTTATTTCCAGTTTAGTTATGCTATTGTGTTCTGCATCCTCAGGAAATCCCCCCTTTGGGCCAGGGCTTACTGAGAAGAGGCCACTTTGCATTATTTGCTACCGTGTGTCATCAGTCTGTCTCCAAAATTAGTATGGAAGACACACAGGCCCCAATTAGAAGCTGATTTGAATGCAGAGGTCTGAAGAAGTGCAGTTGCGGTCTCTGAAATGAGTATCTGGCTTCTAGAGATAAAAATTGAGAAGTTGTGTGTGCACGTTCAAAAGCCATGTTCTCAATCCTGTGAAGTCCAAGGCACTCTTAGGGACATGGTCTCAGCTGGCAGAGCCCAATGACAGGAATACTGGCCCCTCTCAGCCGGGGGCAGAGAGCCCTGTGCTGCCACGACAAAAGCAATTTAAAAAAAGTTCTTTTTAACTTAAAAACCAAGCCAGCAAGAAGAAAGGAAGAGGCCGGAATGTCTCTGCTAACTGGATATGAACCTTGCCAAATGGAGTATCCACGTATTTTTCTGTTCGTCCTTCCAAGATCTCAGGATCATCCAGGCCTGTTCCACCAATTATTCCAATCTAAAGGAGACAATAAGAAAACGACATATTTGGTCATTTTTCATTGTAAACAAAACCATTATTTCATGCAAGTTCATTTATTCATACATATATGCTCTTCACCATTCCTGCTAAGTCCTAGTTATTTTTAAAAAACTGAACATCACAGGGGTGCCTGGGTGGCTCAGTCGGTTGAGCATCTGACTTCCGCCCAGGTCATGATCTCACGGTCTGTGAGTTCGAGCCCCGCGTCGGGCTCTGTGCTGACAGCTCAGAGCCTGGAGAGTGTTTCAGATTCTGTGTCTCCTGCTCTCTATGATCCTCCCCCGTTCATGCTCTGTCTCTTTCTGTCTCAAAAATAAATAAACGTTAAAAAAAAAAAATTAAAAAAAAAAACTGAACATCACAGAAACACAATCACTCATTCAATACACATTTGAGAGCCTTCTGTATTCCAGAAATAACCAATACATGGGACATATTTTGGACTATATGACATTTGTTTCTGACTATGGGAATAACAAAGGTAGCATAGAAAGGTACTTTAACTAGCTTAAGTTAGAAAAGCAAACCTAAAAATGAGGCATGTGGTTCTAACCAATCTTGTTTTCTCTACTAAATGGGTTATGGAGTAAGGAATGCTCAAAAGACGGCCAGGACAGAAAATATTCTGTATCCCCATCCAGTAATGATTTCTCTTCATTATGCCATTTGATTAAGAAACAAGAAAGATTTTCTTTCCTAGGCCACTGAAATCACAGAGCTGTAACAGATCATGATAGAAGAGTCTGAAAAAGTATAAAAAGTTAGCTTCATGTATATTTATAAAATCAAACTATCCTTCATATATATATAAATATAAATAAGTAATGCAAGTTCTAAATTAAAAAAAATTTTTTTTAAAGTTTTTTGTTTTAACGTTTATTTATTATTGAGAGAGAGAGAGAGAGACAGAGCATGAGCATGGGAGGGGCAGAGAGAGGGGGAGACACAGAATCCGAAGGAGGCTCCAGGCCCCGAACTGTTAGCATAGAGCCCAATGCGGGGCTCAAACTCAATACTGGCGAGATCATGACCTGAGCCGAAGTTGGACGCTTAACTGACTGAGCCACCCAGGCGCCCCTAAAATTTTTTTAATGTTTATTTATTTTTGAGAGAGAAAGAGCGAGAGGGGGAGGGACAGAAAGAGGGAGATACAGAATCCAAAGGAGGCTCCAGGCTCTGAGCTGTCAGCACAGAGCCCAATGAGGGGCTCAAACTTGTAAACTGTGAGATCATGACCTGAGCCGAAGTCAGACGCTTAACTGACTGGGCCACCCAGGCACCCCAACAAGTTCTAAATTTTTTAAGTTCAAGTGTTGTATTGCATTTTCCAGAGATGAACTTATTAGTCCTTGTCTCCAGGTGCTAATCGGAGTTACAGGAACCTGATACTGCAATTCCAGAGTTAATTTAATTTGATGACTAAGAAACACAAACAAGAATAATTACAAAGACAACTAAATATTAACTGAACAGTTAACTAAAACTTCAATGACTGAAATCATTCAGGTTTCCTGGGCTGACAGTTCCTCAAAGAGAAACAGGATTTAAATTACTGATGACAGGTTAAAGAGAGGACACTTTACTAGAAACTGAATGGAAAGTGACCTGCACGTTTTCCTTTTTTTCAACAAAAAGCTTTAAATCTATTGTCACTGGAGTAAAATTTCTACTAAATGAAAGAAAGCAGCTCCTTGAGAAAAAATTCCAGAGTTAAGAATTAACTGAACATCTGAGTGATTTTCAGATCAAGTGACACAAGTTGACTTCTATTTAATATGTGGGAAAATGGCCACCTCTCTGGCCCGCGGTTTTCTGGAAGGAAAACCAAACAGAATAAAACAACACAGGTAATTTAGTGAGATTTTACTGAAGAACTGCTAGTTACAGGATCCAGACCTTTGAAAATATCCCCCCAACGTCCTCAAGTGGCTAAACCAGTTTTTGAAGTTGGTGCCACCTTGTGGTATGTTAAAACCACAGCAGGTTACACATTCGATGCCGACCCCACATTTCTCTCGTACCTTGCTACCACATAAGACAAAACCCACATTGCAGTTTTGAAATCAACAGAAATGTTCATTTAAGTCAGTCCATTTAAACCATGCCAATTTTGATAGAAAAAAAAGTTTTTAAATTCGGTTTTATATAATCCTAACCCTTCCTTCCGCTGGGCCAGGGCATCTCACGTCCGGATTCAATACTGGATTCTCAGACTTGTACATACAAGACAACACAGACTTTGTTGTGAAACCACCTCGGTTTGGGGGAAGCTAGCCCAGCCTCGCAGCAGCGATGAAGAAATGCCAACCAGGGATCCTGCTGAAGTTTGGAACCCCTGGGCCCGCTGTCAGCAGCCCCAAGCTTCAGTCCGCAGCACCCTGGCTGCATGACTGCATTCGGTAGCTGGTAACTCAGCCCTCAGAGAGGAACACGTAGTTTCACTGGGCATGAAAGCAAGAGCTGCTACCGCTCCCCAGAAGGTTGGAACAGGGTCTCGGGCACTGGAATTATCTATAGGTGAACACATCCAGTCATCTAACCGGCTCCAATTATTCATGGAAAACCACATCTCAAAAGGGATACAGAACACATGTAGCAAACTGCGTACTGCCATATCATATCGGGGAAATAGACCTCTAACCATTTTTCTGCTGAGGAGGGAGGCCAGCAGTGCCAGAATGGGGCAATGTTGCCACCTGCTGGCTCCACAGCAAAGTACAACTAGGAGGGAACTCTCTCAAGCACCCATGGCCTAACTGGGTGTCACATGGAGCCTCTCAATTCAACAGTCCATCTAGTACCTGCCTTGGTAATGCCTTAGTGATGAAGTAACTGTGTCTGAGTACTTACAAGTCACAGGCATTAGGCTGAGTGTTTCAGATGCCTTACCTCAAATGATCTTCACAACCACCCTGCAAGACAGGCCCCACAGTGTCACAGTCACTTTACCAAAGACAAAAAAAAAAAAAAAAAGCATCAGATTAAGAAACTTGTCCAAGAAGTAAGGAGCAAAGCTGGAATAGGAACCTAGGTCTTCCACGCTCAACTACAACGATGTACTACTACCTTCCAATATCCCCTGGAGTCCTTTACAGCATCATACCGTACTGGGAAAGTTTTTCTGTCTCCGTGTATTAAGGAAACTGATGTCCAGAGAGGTCAAATTCTGGACCGGGGTCACAGAGCGAACAGAAATAATGACTCTGGCATCTACGCAAACACCTAAGAAGGGAGGGGACTCTCCATCAGTGACTTCATCCACACTCAGGAAGCAACGACAGGACCTTACCAGGCCTCTGGGTCAGAAGCATCAGCCCTCCATCCAGGAAACCCTAGACTGCTAGAAATAAATATGTTTGGAGACAAGGATGGAATTCCTAGGTCACTTTACACCAGATAAAGTTCTAAAATAGGACCCCCGCCCCCCGCCCCAACCTGGTCAATCATGGTCACTGCCAAATTATAACAGCTACTGGTTCATTCCATACTTTCCCACTGAGAGACCACCGAGTCAACTTCCTTCAAAAGAGAAGAGAGTTTGACTTCCTGAGAGTACAAAAGCATTTTATCTAAATGTTGGCTTACCTGGCCAGAATGGTTATTTCCAGCAATGCTAAAAGGGCTCACACTAACCCCCTATCCTGTGTCCTTTTCCCCTGGTACCTAGACCTAGGAGATTTCACATATCCCACTTGGTTTCAAGAACCACTCACCATCACTGTGAGGCCCAGATACACTACCTGAAGGAACCTAGCACTCCACGACGGCATTCTCAAAACACCGTAACCCCAAGCAGTTGAGACTAGCTCCTGCCAGAGAGGTGGTCTTCCTCTGAGTGCTTCAAGCTCACGAGGAGGCAAGAAGGCCAGAGCTCAAGCTGGCAGCAATCCCTGATCTGAGCATTTCAGTCCTGCAGCCCCGGCTGCCGTTGACCTATTTGGCAAGCACAAGAGACAAAAGTTCTCCTTTAATTGAGCCAACCTGGCTTTGAGCCTCCCAGGGCCTTGCAAAATCCCAGAAGCCCAGCTGTATGGGGACAGAGTGGCCAAATGTCTCAGTCTGGGTGGCCTGTTGAAAACCTGCAATACGGTCCAGATAGCTGGTGGCTCCATCTCGGACAAGATGCCCTTCTCCGTAAGCCACTCTTGTAGGTGATGGTTATGGGCTGAACTGGTTCCCCCCAAATCCGTATTTTGAAGCACTAATATCTAATATCTCAGAATGCAACTCTTTTTGGAAATAGGATCTTTGTTGAGGTAATTAAAGTTAAATGAAGTCACAGGAAGGGCCCTAATCCACTACGACTGGTATCCCTATAAAACAAGATTAGGAACACAAACACACAGAGGGAAGACCGTGTGAGGCACAGGAAGCTGGCTGACTGCAAGCCAAGGAGAGGCCTCAGAAGCAACCAACCGTGCTGACACCTGGATCTTGGCCTCCCAGCCTCCAGACAATGAATAAATGTCTGTTGCCTAAGTAACAGTTTGTGGTACTTTGCTATGGCGGCACTGAGAAACTAATCTGGTCATGTGATATTCTGATCAGAGATAACCTTGGGGCTCAGAACATCCGTAGCTTTACTTAACCAACCACCCCTTGCAAAGTCAGGATGTTTATTCTAATGGGTAGACACCCCCCTTGAAGATATAATTCACCTCCTGAAATGGCCAATTTTTTTTTCTTTTTTGAGAAGGATTTTCCTCAATGCTAATTGTATTCTGTAGAGCTTTCCTTCCCTTGTGGCACAGCAGCAGGAATGTTCCCGGTGTTCCCCCTGGGTCAGCTCCCGGATACGAGAATCCTGCAGGGAACTTTCAATACTGAAGCTCAGGTCCAAGATTCCAGAGACTCTGATTAACCGGGCAAGGCAAGGTTTGTGTTCTTAAAGCTCCTCAGGTAGTTCTAATGTGCAGCCAGAAATGAGCACCCCCACCCTATGGCCCAGACCACGAATTGCCAAAATCTGGACTAGCTGAGGCTAAATAAATAACGCTCCTGAAAGAGATCCTGTCTGTGTCCTAAGCCCCAGAACCTGTGAATGTTACCTTACTGGATTAAGTTACAAATCTCGAGACAGGGAGATTATCCTGGATTATCTGGGTAGGCCCTAAATATCCTTATAAGATGGTCAAATGGGAAAGAAGGTGACGTGATCCGGGGCCATGAGCCAAGGAACACTGGTGATCTCTAGATGCTGGAAAAGCAAGGGACCGGACTCTCCCTTGGATCTTCCAAGAGGAGCCACTTACTGACACTCCCATTTTAGCCCAGTTAGGACTCATTCTTGCACTTCTAACCTCCAGAACTGCGAGAAAATACATCTGCATTGTTTTAAGCCATCCAGTCTGTGTAACGGTTATAGCAGCCATGGGAAACTAGAACACCAAGAAGCGTCTGAAGAGCTTGTTAAGAATGCAGAAACCTGGCCTTTTCAAAGCTCCCTGGGTCAGCAGCTATCACACTCTAGTGGGCTTCTGAATACACTGAGGCTCTTTAAAACCAAGATTGTTGGACCCCCCAACCCCCAGAGGTTCTGATTCAGCAGGCCTGGGGTAGGCCTGATAACATGCATTTCTAACAAATCCCCAAGGTGGGTGCAGATGCATCATCCACTTTGAAAACGATTGCTTTAGATGTTTCTGAGGCACAGACTAGAATACCATGATCATGGGGCACCTGGTGGTTCAGTCGGTTAAGCGTCCTGACTTAGGCTCAGGTCATGATCTCGCAGTTCAAGGGTTTGAGCCCCGCGTTGGGCTCTGTGCTGACAGCTCAGAGCCTGGAGCCTGCTTTAGATTCTGTGTCTCCCTCTCTCTGTCTCTCTCTCTCTCTGCCCCTCCCCTGCTCACGCTTTCTCTCTCTCAAAAATAAACATTAAAAAAAATTAAAAAATAGAATACCATGATCACAATCACAGTTAGGGATTAGAGTCCATTGGACACAAAAATTTATATCACCTGTTTGCTCATCGGTACTGAAAAGGAGATCCTTAATCTATAGAATGATGAGAATCAAGTGAAATAATGCATTAATATCTGTCACCGTTTCTGTATATCTTCCCACTTCCAGCAAAAACAAAACAAAAATGAACATCCCTCGAAGCAACAACAAAAAGCCCCCTATTGCTTGGTCTTTCTCTGCCGGTCGGAATGCAAACTGGGCTGCTCCCGCATCTCCTCACCAGGTAGTCTCTGCCTCAGGGATCTGGCCCAGGTCCCTCAACCCAGCGTGTACTGGCTCTCCTGGGAGTGTCGGGAAACCCATGGGGACACTTCTGGCTGCCACAACAAGGGGGCAGGAGCACCACTGGCATTTTGTGGGGAGGCATCCAAGACGCACTATTATGCCTGGCAATGCTCAGGGCGGCCCTACAAGCATCCTGTCCAAAATGCCACTGTGACCCCAGGCAAAAAATGAAGGCTCCGTGGCCTCTAGCTTCCAGTTGGGGCCTGGTTTCAGAGAGTCGCTCAAGGACTCTCAGTCTGAAGGCCTCTGCCAGCCACACTCAGGCAGCCAAAAGGAGAGCTCAAAAGGCCCATTCATCACAGTCTAGACTCCGTGACTTGCCTGTCTCTCTCCATACCATTTTGTTGATAGCTCACTGCACACTTATGATGGAACCGTATTTCCTCCTTGTGATAACAACCGTGATTAATAAGGCTTATTTTTAATCCCCCAGAGCAGCTGCCTGGGGGAACCATAGCCAGCTGAAAGAGCCCTTTAGAATGTTCTGTATGGGTGCCAAAAACCAGTTTAGCCCTCTGCATGGTCATACGTACAACCTGCCCGTGACTGATGTTGGAGGATGATGTCTCCCTGAGATCCTCTCAGACAACAGCTATCCTTAATAGTAACATGGGAGAGCAGCCAGTGGGCACGGGCAGGGGGGTGCAGGCTGCATGATCTCTCTACTCACACAATAAAACAGGACATGTCGTATTTTGGAACTGCCTCACATCTAGTTGGGGTCACACCGGGCTCTGGGCCCAATTCTATCACTATCTAGGTCCAGCTGTATAGTCCTGGACACCTTAGTCGACCCTTCCAGGCCTCAGCTTTATGTCCACAAAAAGGGTCTGTGTGGCTATGTGGTCTTAAGAAATGTTCCAGCTCTACATTTCACAATCTGGGGACAGGGTATGGTTTTTAGAGCCCATTTTGCTCTGCACGCTGGCACCTTTTGTCTCCTGCATAGGACGTAGCCTCAGCAGTCTGAGGGATTTGGCGTTGCCATCATGGTTTCTCAAAGCACAGCAGTCACCTTTCTAAGCTCAAAGAGCAATCAGCCAGCAGGCCTAGCACTATTTGTCCCTCTTAATTTTATATTCAGCAGCTCGCCAAGACCAAAGATATACGTCATTCAGTATTTACATCAGGGCTCTAGTCAATGCCCGTTCTGCACTTAAGTGTACTGCACTAATTTCACAGGGATTGTGTGACTGGAGAATGTCAAACAAGACTGAAGGGAGGCTGTTTCCATAACCATCCTTCTCTGCTCCTAATGTCACTTTAAGTGTACTCCTATAAGGGAAAGGTGATCACTTCCGCTGCTTAGCCACTGAAAGCTGTCATCTAATAAGACCTAGCAAAATAATTGTTGGAGAAAAGACCTGTAAAATTTATTTCAGCTCCCCCACTAATAAGCACTAACATCTAATAAGTTTCAACCATGTGCTAGACAGATTAATTGTCACCATCCCAGCAAACCCTGCAGGAAAATCCCCACTTAAAAGACGGGCACCTACTTTGCTCATAAGTGTGGTAAACATTTTCTGCTTGTCCTCTGCTACTGACAAGGGAGAGGCCTTCTATAAATATTTGTTAAACGCAAGATTCTTTTCAAAATGTCAAAGCTGAGTTTCATGTCTGAGTATGAATGCAACACTCTCTACCCTACCCCTTCTCATTCTAAGTGTCTCATTAAGAGCTGCAAGGGCTAATAAACTCATCACTCTGGCTGAATACACACCGCAGAGATTTGCCTTCTCCCAAAAGAAGTGAACACAAAGGCAGGAATCAGGAGATAACCGAAGAGGGATCTATCCCAGACCTTCCTATCCCATCCGCCAAGAATTTCTAAAGTCAAACAAATTTACTGAGTTCTTAGCCAATCATAAACAACATAGAAGAGATCTGAAGTTTCATCATCAATATTTCCATTGCTCTGTAATTCTACACTCTCTCCCGAGACTACAACCAGGATGTATTTAAAAAGCCCCAGGGAAGCTCGAGGCACCCTTCAGAACTCGGGCCCTCCTCTGGCCAAAGCTTCCACCGAACAAAGATCCCTTGTATGGAGACCTGTGAGGTCTGAGGGTACAAGGAAACCGATCTCTAACTGTTTCAAGGTTGCAAACAAAGCAGCTTAAAGCCAGAGGCCTCCAAACAGGGAGCGGCCCGGTACTCCATTTCGGTGAGGTCAAAAAGTCTCAGAATTCCCCAAGCATTGCGCTGCAGGGAAAACTTCAGGGCAGAAAAGCCCTACGTTTGAAAGCATAAGAAAAAAACCGGAAGCTCGCACAAGTTCAAGCACCCAGTTCTCCCACGTGGGCCGCGGGCAGCGAGCCGAGTTGGAGCGGAAGCTTGAGTACTGCCGGCACCGGGGGCGGGTCTCAGCAGTTGTGGGCGCCCACAATGCTAGTCCAGCAGCTGCCCGCCGGAAAGGAGTGGAGCTGGGGAAGCGTTTTGGGGGGGGGGGGGGTAGTGTGGGGAGCAAGCGCAGCCTCCGCCCACCGCCCTTCTCCACTTGCCCACTCCTGGCGCGGCGCAGGTGCCTCTGAGCCCAAGGTGTGGGGGGAGAGGAGCGAGACTGCAAGCATTCTCTCTCCCCCAGCCCACGCCGCTGGGCCAGCGCCCCCGGGGCCGGGCCCCAGACCCTGCCGCCGTGGCTGGGGCGCACAGGCCCGGCGCGTGGCCCGAAGGCGCGGTCCCCCACCCACCCAGCGGGAGCAGGGCGGACTGCAGCCGCCGAGACGGCTCATCTCACCTTCACCGCCGCGGGGGTGGCACCTGAGGCCATATCTGCGCGGGGAAGCGGCTGCGGTGGCGGACGCGCTGAGTCCGGAGCCGACCGAGTTGTAGTGGTGGCACCGCGCGGAGCAGTGAGGAGTCCCGGGGGAGGCCCTGGCTCCTCCTCTTCCTCCCCGAGACAGCTGGATTGGCTGCTGGTGTGGGAATCGCCCCCGCCACCCCCCTCCTCAATTGGAGGTTCTCGCGTCCGGTCCTTTTGGCAGACCTTTCCGGTTCTCCGCGGTTTCTTTCTCACCCCAGTTCTAAGTAAGGGGTTCACAGTTATGATAATAATAGGGGAGACCGTTAGTTGAGCCGTTGCACTGCCCCAGATTCTGTGCCTTTGCCCTTTAATCAGATCTGTTACCTTTCCAAGATCCCTACGAGGAAGAGCGCCACTCCGTGCTCTGCCCACTGGTAGCTGCAACCTCGGCCTCCTCTGTAAAATCAGGCTGGTCCGTGTTCCAGAAGTTCTCGCGGGAGGGAGACTCCTCTGGAGGAAACTGGCTGTTCACAGACATTCTGCCCAACTGCTAACACCCGGCTGCCGAGACTTGCTCTTCCTACTCTCGCGTCCCAATCGGGGGTGTGCTCCTGTCCCTGAATTCCTAAAGGACCGAGTAGGGATGAGGTTGACGCAAGACTCCGAGGTAACAGAAAGGAAATAAACAGAGTAACCGGCTACAGGATGACCTTTCTGATGTGCATACTATACTCATCTTAAATTTGAGGGGAGCCTTTTGAGGGAATGAGACACTGCCAACCCCCAGTTTAGCTTGATGCAGGCCAAGGCCATCTTTAACCTCTCCCACCCCAGCCAATGTCCAATACACCGAGATTCAGAATCCAGACTCATGGTCTTCATTGTTCGACACCGACTGATCACTCCCGCATCCTCCTGCTGCATGCCCTCCTCCCCAACCATCCCCAAGGCAGAGCACCAGCCCTCCACTGGGATAATCCTTTCCTTTCAAAGTCCCCATCCCTTCCCTGCTGGGATAATCTAGTTGAACCTCCCTTGATGGATTAAACTCTCCTAAACTAAATGCTGGGTGGCAGTAATGTTCTGAGATACAAAAATACTGCACATAAACCTAGGGGTTGGGAGGATGGCTGTGAAAGAATACACTTTCCTCTTTCCCTACAGCAGCAAAGCACTGAAACAAGACACAAGTACACTTTCATTTAAAATATCACTGTGGGGGTGCTGCCCATGTAAGCTGTTTACTGAAATAGTAAAGACTTCCACTCTTTGTTACTTTTTGCTCTAGGTCTACCCTTTCTTAAAATGTTAAGGTTGTTTGTTTATTTTAAGTTATAAAATGAAATGGCTAAAGAATAAATGTAGAAGACGGGGGTGTTCCTTTGAAAAGGCAGAAGGCTGGGAGTCCCTCAAAGATGTAGTTTTCTGGGAGTCTGCTGATTTCTCTACTGGGGAGCAGGAAGCCCAGTGATCAGAAGGGAACCATTGTGGGAAGGAAGATACCCTGGGTATGATTGCTTTGTAACTGGGGGATCTTGACCAACTTCTGTGCTTTAATGTGACCAGCAAGTCCAGTTTCTGTTCTGTGCTGCCTCTCTGCCCAAAGTTAGACCCTGTGAATAGAATGGATCCTGTAAGCATTAGAAGACTCTCAGAGAAGGAGTTGGAAACTTGGAAGGGGTTAAACTGGACTTCTGGACTTTTGTACTGTAACTTGCAGGTCAGGGCTCAAACGTGCTCTTTTTAAAAAATTTTTAATTTTATTTATATTTTGAAAAATGTACATCCAAATTAGCATACAGTGCAACAATGATTTCAGGACTAGATTCCTTAGTGCCCCTTACCCATTTAGCCCATCCCCCCTCCCACAACCCCTCCAGTAACCCTCTGTTTGTTCTCCATATTTATGAGTCTCTTCTGTTTTGTCCCCCTCCCTGTTTTTATATTATTTTTGTTTCCCTTCCCTATGTTCATCTGTTTTGTCTCCTCATATGAGTGAAGTCATATGGTATTTGTCTTTCTCTGACTAATTTCACTTAGCATGATAGCCTCCAGTTCCATCCACGTAGTTGCAAATGGCAAAATTTCATTCTTTTTGATTGCCAAGTAATACTCCATTGTATACATATATACCACATCTTCTGTATCCATTCATCCATTGATGGACATTGGGCTCTTTCCAGACTTCGGCTATTGTTGATAGTGCTGCTATAAACATTGGGGTGCATGTGTCCCTTCAAAACAGCACACCTGTATCCCTTGGATAAATACCTAGTAATGCAATTGCTGGGTGGTAGGGTAGTTCTATTTTTAGTTTTTCGAGGAACCTCCATACTGTTTTCCAGAGTGGCTGCACCAGCTTGCATTCCCACCAGCAGTGCAAAAGAGATCCTCTTTGTCCGCATCCTCACCAACATCTTCAAACATGTGCTCTTGAACATGTGATGTCTGTGAAGGGAAAATTGTCCCAAATCTGGTCTGGGTTTTTGAGTGATATAATTCACAAACCATCAGTAGGAGGAAATTAGCACTTCTAGACAAAATGTAAGCAATTTTCTAACCTCTTGTAGGAAACCAGGCACTTCCCCCGCCCCCCACCCCCAGCTGATTGTCATGCACTATTTATGTGTGTGTGTGTGTGTGTGTGTGGCATGTAGTTCAAGACAAATGGACCCACCTTCCAAGGGGACTGTATTAGTTTTTATCATGATGCATTATGAGAAAAAAGCAGGCAAATACTGAGAAGGATTGGACTGGCAAACTCTAGGTGATTTGAACTCACAGCAGCCACTATAGGGTTCTCTCAATATAAAAATCCAATTTTAGAAGAATGTGTCAAAATAAGTTTTCAGATAATTAAAAACACAATATTCAAATGAATATATAGTCCGCCTGTGTCAGAGATGTACTTAGTCTCTAAAAAATCTCTTAGTCGTTAGTAAAGGATCTAGTGGAGTGGCAAAGCTGATTCAAGGGAGGAGAGTAAGAAGCTGAAACAGCAGAAAATAGTATGTTAGAAGATGGCAAAATTAGATACAAAACTGTTTTTGCAAAACAATAAAACTGTAGCCTTTGGAGTTTTCTTATCTACCAACAATCCTATTTGCAGCTTTGCCAAAAAAAAAAAAAAAAAAAAAGTAACTTATCAACCATAACAAACAAGAAATCTACCACCTGAGTCTAAACACTTATCAATAAGAAACAATAAAACAAAGTTACAGCCCCTTAGGTAAGGTCTGCAAACCTTACCTATTAAGAGGCAAAAATCAAGGAGTATGTGAAGCTTGAAAATGTAGACAATGTCTAAATGAATGAGCATGGCTATATTCCAGTACAACTTTATGGACACTAGAATTTGAATTTTATATAGTGTTTACATATGACAAACTATAACTCTTCTTTAGAGTTTTTCATCTCCCACTTAAGATTATAAAAACCATTCTTAGTTTGAATCTATGTAAAAACAGGTAGAGAGCTGGTTTGGCTAAGGGTGAGGGCCATTGTTTGCCATTCACCCCTGGAAGCAGATGACCCTTGGGCAGACTTGTTGGATAATGACTTCATGTGTCTTTGAAAAGACAGACAGTAACCTTTTTGGCTTATTTCCAAGTTTTAGATAATTTTTTTTTTCTTAGTAAGCCCTCAAATCAACAGAGGGCAACATTTTTAATAGTTAGTGGTCTCTCTTTTTGATTGGTATGGGGAATTCACAAGAGGTATCTCAAGAGTCTGTATATGAAAATAACATCTTGCTCTATCCTTCTGTTCTTGCCCTATAAATTCTCTCTGTTCACCTGTACACCTGTTTTTTTCTAAGAAATTCTAAAGAAGTACCCAGGCCACCTTGTAACAATTCTGATTATGACACTGTACAGGTATTTCAATAGCTTCTTCTTTTTTCGGGTAATCCCTCATACATACCTTCCCAACTTCCAGCTCCCAGCCAACAACATACTGAGAGGGTGTTGCTAATAGCTGTCCATATCACATCTTGAGCATGACCTGAGCCCAAATCAAGAGTTGGATGCTTAACTGACTGAGCCACTCAGGTGCCCCTACAAATACTTGTTTAAATATTATTTTTTTCCTAAGGATAAATTTCTAGGAGTGGGGCTGGAGAATCTAAAGGAATGAACATTTTGCAAGCACCCAATAGGGTCCAATTATCTTACAGAAAGCTACCACCAAGAAAGCTTGCACTACTGGGAAGAAAATGAAATTGTTTCCCACATACTCACCAATAATAAGCATTATATTTATAAATATAAATCCATTTTATGGTTAATTTGTATTTAACTCCTTGTACATCTGAGCTTTTTCTCATATATTATTAGCCATTCACATTTCAAGTGTTTTGTCTTGATCCATATCCTGAATTAAAAAATATATTAAATAGATACATGTATAAATACTTTCTTTATAAACCCCAATTTTATGTCCTAATTCTACAGAAATAGTCAGCTATACTTTCTAACTTGAACTAAAGAGAAAACTCACTATCTGAAAGGACATTTATTGAAAAAATACCTACATGTCAATTATATTACAGTTACATGTCAATTACATTTAACAATTTAATCTCCTAAAAAAATCTATAAGATAGAAATTATTATTCCCACTTTAGAAAGGGGAAAACTCAGGATTAAGGAATGTCAGGTCAATTTCCATCTTCTACAAGGATGAGACATTGGGACATGACAAGATTTACATATACGTATATATGATGATATACATGTGCATACATGTATATACATATGATGCATACACATATACATGTTTATATGTACACACATGATGATGGGGCTAGGCTTTTCAACTTTCAACATTCAAATTCCTTAGTGTGTCTTCTTAAAATGGTGAAATTTGACTTCATACCTACTTGAAAAACCTGAATGTTCTCTGATGCTTCTTAATTTTTTTTTACCAAGTGATATACTTCAGACTAGTGAGTTTGCAATACAGGGATGGGGAGCTTGATAAGTAGGACTTGGGGAGGAGAGTGATGATCAGAGGAAAGGCGTGCCAAGTCACTTCTTGAGTCTGTCTTAGTGTCATTGGCTCCTAAGAGAAAGGTTTTGTAGGTTGGACATGCCCAGATCTAAGCAATAAACTAGTGACCAAATCACTTGATCCTTAACTTTAACTGTGGTAATTTACAATTCAAATGGCAAGACTCCACAGTTTTCACAAAATGTTGACAGAGTGCTTTACATAAATATTTGGTTTTCCAATCACAACCCAGTTGATTGCCCTTTGTGTTGGCACCACCCTGGGGCTGTTGCATTAAATTGGTTGAGAGCCCAAACTCTTCAGTGGTGACAATGACCATGCTATTTTTGACAACATTAATCAGCTAATCAGATTTCGTAAGAAATAATCTCGAGTAGGATTAGCCATGATTAACTTTCTTCCTGGGACAAACTTAAAGAATGCCATATGAGCCTTTGTGATTAGCTGGTTATAAATTAGAAATAGCTCAGTGGTTCTTACAACTATTCATGGTGCATACATAATAAGTTTTCTGATGGGATGGATATATAAAATTGGGAAATATCTGAGTGTAAAAGAAATTGCTGTTATTGAAATCTTTGCATTTCCTTTCTGGCCTGACAATAGTAAGCTGTGAGTAAAAAAAGAAAAGAAAAGAAAAGAGAAAAAACCAACCCCAAAACAAAAAAGTTGATTTGCTATATTTCTGAGTATTATAGGTAATTCTATAAGTATATAAATAATTCCATCTAAAAATATTTGAGTTATTGGAAATGCTTTGCTTATAGGTATCTTAAATGTGTCTTGTTAGAAATGTGAAATGCTTCAATATAAAATGAAATATGTAAAATTTTTGAAAAATTTAAAATTTTCAATTGAATCTAATGACAAAAGAGAGCTGAGGAAAATTATTCTGTTCAATATAGAAATGTTACCAATAATAGTTAATACAATAATCAGTAAAAAAGTGGAGATATTTCTCATTGTACCCAATGTAAAAATAGAATAGGACAATTTGTAAACTGAATGTAATTACTGAAGGAATACTTACAACTTGTTTTTTATTTTGTGGCCTTAATAAATTGAATATTAATGTTAAAACCAAATAGTTTAAAACACTTCTTTATATATATGCAGAGCTCTCTACTCCATCTGACTCCAGAATATTAAACATAAAAACAAAGCCCTCACACTGATTATTCCACCAAGAGTGGAAACTGACTAGACTGAAGAGCAAAAGGAATGGTCTGGAAGTGAGGAAGAGACAAGAGATACCTCCCTCCTGAAGTTTGGAAGTGAAAGGAGGCGACACTGAAACACGATAAGAGGAGAGGAAGTCAATGTTGGTTTTCTTCCCCTTTAACGATGAAAGAGTTTTGAATACATTTGTAAGCAGAGGGGAAGAAGTTCACACAGAAGGAAAAATGGAAGATACTGATAGAGAGGGATGACTAATGGGGCAGGATCTCAGAGTTTCTCAGAGGGATGGGATCAGAAGTACTGATGAAGAGAATGGTCCTGTATCAGAGGAAGGAGCTGTGGGTCTGGAAAAAGGAGGTAAGAATGGGAGCTCGAGAAAAACTTAATAGAAGGTTCCTGATGGCCTAATATTCTCAACAAAGTGAGAGATGAGGTTGCAAAATGGCTTTGAAGATAAATGGCATACTTTTGGTTGTGGGACTATGTCAGATTAAGGACCATAAATTTGAAATGGTACCAATCTACAATGGTGTATAATTTTCCCTCGAAGCCCTCTATTGTCTGACTTGCTAGGGTCTCAAGGAATGGGCGGAATTGGGAAGGTGAGATTATATCATCAGTCATGGGAGTCCAACCTTCTAGGGAGCAGAGGCCAAGAAGGAGCTGGGTGATGGTAAAAGGAACTGAAGATCGCAAAAAAAAGGCTCGGCACAGTGGTGGTAGGATGAAGGGGTGTGAAAGATGGAAGGAGGGGAGGTCCTGACGGGAGATACTGAAGCTCAAGGTTTTAGAAAAATAGTCACCCCAGGTTATGGCAAGATCCAAAAAGTGTACAGCTAAATCAGATCATTAGATAGGACAGAAGATATTGTCTGTGTGCATGGTCTGAGATCATACTGTATCTCCATGGTCTATAACAGAACTTGGGGAAAGGGGAAGGCAGGGAGCCAGGATCCAACTGCTGGAGGAACTGGCAAGAGAGAACTACAAGGCTGGTCAGAGACCTCAATATAGTATTAGTTTTATAGACATCAGGAAGCAAACCAATCTGGAGTTGGCAGTTGAGGGACTGGCAGTCCCATGATACATGAGGAACGCTAGAACATTTGGCGTCTCCTGGAGAAAGTTGTGGAGGGAAATGGTTGACTAGGCTTCAATAAAGGCAAGGAGGTGGAAAGAGTGATCGAGAAGGAGGGTGAGGTTGTAGGGGAGCTTATTAATAATTAAACAGTCATTTCACGGAGTGCAGTGGAAAATGTATTTATAAAGTGCTAAGGGAAAATGCGAGAGAGGAGTTCTTAATCAGACTGGTAGCTCAGGAAGAATCAGGAAAAACTTCCCAGAGGTGGTGATATGTGATGGGGCTCCTAAAAGACAGCCCCTAGTTAGCTACGTAAAGTGGGGAGGTAGTTGCCAAGTTTCAAGCCAATGGACGATATTTCATGGAGAAATGGCACTCCTGTGGTATTGCCATAGGTTCCAAGCGGCTGAATTGAAGAGTAAGTGATTGGCCATCGCTGAGGTAGCTTGTGATCAAACTGAAATTATCGCTTTATGGCCAAATGGAGCAAAGGTTAGTAAAAGGAAGCACGGTGTTGCTGAGAATTCCACAGGCCTCCCCAGAGATCTTATACCAGATGCAATATTTTATTCTAGATCATCTGACAAGATATTTCAGAATTAAATTAAAACATTAGTTTGTGTGTTCGAGCCCCAAATCTGGCTCTGTGCTGCCAGCTCAGAGCCTGGAGCCCGCTTCACATTCTGTGTCTCCCTGTCTCTCTGCCGCTCCCCCACTCAAGCTCTGTCTCTCTGTCTCAAAAATAAACATTAAAAAAAAGTTTTATGCTTAAAATGGACTTAAAGTAAAAAGGAAACAAGTGGCTATCCTCCTGGTGCTGCCATGACTGGGTTACACTCTGTTCACCGTCCTGCCCACTCTCTCCTCCCCTCCTTCTCCTTGCCTGTCCTCCCTTTCTGCCCCCTTCCCTTCTCTTCCCCACTCTTCCTCAGACTATTATTAAGGCAAACATCACTGATTTGATACAACTGAATGTATGGACTCTAGGGACATTATTTTAATTAATTAATTAATTAATTTAGAGAGAGAGGAAGAGAGAGAGTACAAGCAGGTGAGGGACAGCGAGAGAAAGGGAGAGAATCCCAAGCAGACTCGGCTCGGTCAAGGCAGAGCCTGAAGCGGGGCTCAACCCCACCAACTGTGAGATAATTACCCGAGCTGAAATGAAGAGTCAGATGCTTCACCGACCGAGCCACCCAGGCGCCCCTCTAGGGGCATTTTGAAACAGATTTTCATGTCATTTTACCTTGGAATTCTTCATTTGCTTTCCTTGTCTCAGTCAGGTTTTCTTTCCTTGTCTCAGTCACCTTGTACAGCATGGTTCATAGGTAGGTAGTACGGCTTGTATTCATTCATTGAGTAAATAACTGAGTGAACAACTACGTGAATAAATAAAAGCAGGAACAAACACATTTTGTTTTTAGTTTTAGCAAGAATGAAAGCTCAGATATGCTAAGAAACTTGAACAGCAGGGGGCAGCAAAACTTAGCCTTTTTTTTTTCTTTTCTTTTTTAACCTTGCCAGTCAATATTGTCTAACATTTGTCGCACTCACTTTGTACGGGAAAGAGAGACACACACAGATACACACAGAGGTGTCATCATTTAAAGGTCAACTTTAAAGTCACAAATGTACCCACAAATGGGTTGGCGTGTGCTTTTTCACAGTCCTTTCAAGGACCCCAAACTGGTCATACAGAGTTAAATACCAATGGCCAGCAGATGGCAGTACTTTTCGTGGGTCAGGATTACGAAACAAGATCTTGAGGAAAACATAAAGCATACAGAGGGCATGAAATCTTTATTTTAAAAACTATAGAAGTAAAGTCAGTATGAAATAGAAGTTTAAGTCTTATAGGTCTCAAATGTCTTGATGAAAGAAAGGTAGAATTTTAACCGTAGGTGCATCGTTGGTTTTGAAGCACGGTGATAATGAAAACGTTTTAAAATGTCAAGTTTGAGACTGACAAAAGGTAAGCTGTAATTGATGGCAATCATTTGGATTTCACTGTGTACTTTTAGAATGTTCCTTTATCAGATTTATCAGTGATCAATCCACAGATGTTAGCCAAGGGAGAGACACTTGCACACCTACACAAAGCTTTTAGATTACTGATTAATAGCAGTAAATGACTTCCTGCGTTGCCCTTGGCTACAGTATTTAAGTGTCAACAGAGTACTCAGAGTGTCTTACGTATTATCAGGTCTTCAGCTTTTTTAAACATTTAACTACTTTAGTTGGCTTTTAATAATCAGATTAAAAGGAGGAACAATGTCTGTAGTTGGAGTACTTGAACTGCAAAGGAAATGGCAGATCCCCTGGCTTTGAGAGTGACTGCACTTGCCCAGACACTGCACACAGGACCTGAAACTTCCATCCGGGTGAAGGAGCAGAGACCCGTCTAGCACTTGGCTTCTTTTTAGATCTTATATCCTTAGCCATGCAGATAAACAATAACTGCTTGGAGGGGCATAAAAAGCATTCTGTTGCATTTCTGCATATAATGAAAAGTCCCCTTGTGGCTCTTTGCGATTCCACATGAAGCCCAACTTGGATTTTACTACAATAACAAAGAGCACTAGAAAAAAACAGAAGGGCATATTTGCTTAAATTGTTGTTTGCACCAAAAGAAACTCCCTAATGGGGTTATCGCTGGGTCAGGCCGCACTCTGTTTTTCACCAAGGCTGAATCAAGGGAAAATGAATTCAGAAAGCTAGGCGGGTTTAGATTCTTTGAACACCGCTGTTTTAATAACGTTTTGCCTTCTTGGCAAAACAGGCTCTGAGCTCTTCTATTTGATTAGCAACTGAAAGATACATCAAAAGGGATTAGGAATCCTGAAGAATGGTCAATTACCCAGGAAATGACCCTTAGATTTAATTTTGTTTCCAAAGAGTAACGCTACTCCACGTGGGAGGAACTATGATCTAGAAAAGTGGCCTCTGATCCTAGACTATTTGGTGTTGAATATTGTCACATTCTGTGCCTCAGTTTCCTTAGCTGTAAAATGAAGAGAATAGCAGGTAGGGTGAGAGTTCGAGTTAGTACTTGTAAAGCACTAGGAATGCAGTGAGAACTATGTGTGTTAATGATGATAATGGTGTACCCAGCACTCATGAAGTGCTGAGAAAATAAATGGGTAAGACAACAATCTGACTGCCGCACCAGGACACGGGCTGGTCTGGGTATCATGGGCTGGAGACAAGAAGGAAACTGTGCTACTGAGTTATGCCCAGCTCTGTGAAACTGCGTTGCAACTTCTGAGTTACATCCAATAGTCACTGAACAAATGTAGGAAACCCATTAGGTGCGAGGTTCTTGCTAATTCTACTCTGCTTTTAGGGAGTCTATTGCTGTTGTAAATACTTGGAGGAAGGGGACACTTGAATGAATAAGACACAAATTTTGGCCTTCAAGTAGGTTATAACCTGGTAGAGAAAATCAATCTGCAAGTAAATGACTGTAATTCGGAGCAGAGTGACAGGCCCAGAAGCAGCAGCAATGAATTCTGACTTGTGGGTAGGTTCAAACAATCAAGTCTTTGAAAGGAAGGAACTAAGAGTACATTTTTCCCCAAAATTTTCTGTGAGAATGCCCTTGAAATCATTCCTAGAAAAGAGATACTAATAGAATCTTACAGCTGGACAGGAGAAGCTAGAGGTGAATACATTCTAACCTTCGACTTTACAAAGAAATTAAATCCTAGCAAAACTCTCATAGCTTGAAAGAAGCAAATTTTCATTCCTGTGCCAAGCAGGAGACACTCATTCATTTCACTTCATGATCATTTAAAAGAAAAACAAACACACTGACGAAAGAAAATGCATTTTCAGCTGTTAAAACTGATGGCTGTGAAATCCTCCCTGTACCTTTGAACAAATTCAGTTATATATTTTACACCAAATCACACTTTTTTTTATAAAATATCTTCCACCTCAATGAATCTTTTCTTTATGCCCTTTCTAAAGAGACTTACTTTTTAAAAAATAAGTTTAAGATGCAATTTTTAAGGGAAGTCTCAACCAGCATCAAATAATATATGCCATGCATATTATGTATACATTTCTCTCTCAACACAGCAAGGCCTCTTTAAATACATATACATAAAAGTTTTTCATATATATAAAAATTTGCCCCTCAGTATAGCATTAAAGGTAGTTAACGTAATCAAGTGTTTTGCCCTCTGTAGGGAAAAAAAAAAAAAGATTCTCCATTAGGAGAATCTTAAAATCGTTCACAAACAAGCCCCAGAGTAGATTTTAATCACTGTTTTTCCCTCATCTGGCCACTAGGAGAGAGCAAGACCCATAGTTGAAATGACTTATTCAGAGTTGAGAAGCATTAGCAAAGCTTAGACCCTGGCTGGTGACATCATCCCATCCCAGAAGCCACATTGTCTAACTGCTGGTCACTCATGCAGAAGGTATTTCTGGAGTCTCACCTTGAAGTGGATTTGCTTGGTAGTTGGGAAAGTAGGAAGGATAAATCAGTGACTTCCTCCTACCTACTGAACAACTTGCTGAACATGTTGTGCACTGTCCAGGTAACCGAGATGAGAATCTGAGGGGAAAAAAATCAGCAAAGTTCAAACAGCTGCAAGCACTCCCAGAGAATAAAAGCGATTTCTCCCCCAAAGGTAATTGAGTGGAGCTTATTTTAGCTGAAAATTAATCTTATGTCTTTGTTGTTTCCTTCTTCTTCTGTCTCAGATCCCTTTCGTTATTGCCTAAGACTTGTAGGAAAAATCCCTGAAATATTTAAACCTTCATATATTAAACGTAAATAATAATAATGACAATAATAATACTGATTCATATTGAATAAGCTGGAGAAGAGGACTAGTTTCGAGTGATGAATCCACACTTTGAATCTGCTGAAAATTCACCGCATCCTGCATGTCTCACACTATGCAAGAGGAATCACTGGATTATGCCACTCAAAAGGAATCTAAACTGTATGTGTGCAGGATGGCACTCAGATTTACCTTTGGTTGTTGGGTGAAAGCAAAAAGAGAATGCTATGACATCTGGCAAAAAAGGCTCAAGGCAGAATTTCCTGCAGGATTTTATTCATGATAAGTGAAAAAAAAATTACCGACTGTTGTAATGCTTTTTTTTTTTTTTCCTAGCCTGTTCCTCTACATTTCTTCACACAGGAAACATGATTTTCTATCATTTAATTGCTCTCCTTTCTCCAGCATGGAACCATTCACCTGTAATCGAGTGCAGTGTTTAAAGTAAATGCGAACACACGAACGTAATTTTTACCCCAGCATGCACAGGGGAGCTGATTGTTCCAGAAAGCAGAGAGCCAGCTATATTAACTCTCCCTGGATCAAGCTGTAGTGGACAGAGACGGGGCTTTTGGGAATGATAGGAAGAATGGAGCCCTTGTTTTCCCAGCTTCTTTTAAATACATAATAATTAAAGAGTGAGAGAAATCTCCATGGAGTTTGGCAAAGAGCTAAAGACATCTGCCTTCTATACCTTTAGCTTTCTCTAGGTGGAAAAGTTTATGGAAAATTCCTTCTCTGTTAATCGTAGAAGCAATATCTCAACCATAGTATAGGACAGCTTGAAAAAGAAGAATAATTCATAGTTTTGTCATCCTGAGGCCAGATTCTCAAGTTGAATTCTGACCATGTCCCTTTGTAGCTGACTGACCTTGGAAAAGTTATTAAGCCTCTTTTGCTTCAATTTCCTCACCCAGAAGATGGAGATATTGATAGTACTCACTTAATTGAGCAGTTTGAGGATTATGTTAGATAAAATATATATAAAACACTTAGAACAGTGCTTGGCACCAAGAAGTGTTTTGTAAATATTAGTCACTATTATTATTAATTTTGAAATAATTATATTAAAAATATTCATCCTTTTTAATCTTAGTCCAAATTCTACATATTTTTTAAAAAGTGTTTATTTATTTATTTTTAAAGTTTATTTCTTTATTTTTACAGAGACTGAGACAGCATGAGTAGGGGAGGGGCAGAGAGAGAGGCACACAAAATCTGAAGCAGGCTCCAGGTTCTGAGCTGTCAGCATAGAGCCTGACATGGGGCTGTAGCTCATGAACTGTTGAGATCATGACCTGAGCCAAACTTGGACGCTTGACCAAGTGAGCCACCCAGTCGCCCCTAAAATAACGATATTTTTAATATAACTCTCCAAAATGGTTGCCCTAAATTACAATATTGCAAATACTGTATGAATGCTTTGTATCACATCTTCACTAGATGTGGATTGTTATTAATCCAGTTTGGTTCATTTGATAGGATTAAACTAATATTTTTATTGTTATCTTCTGTTTATTTTTTTAGAATTTATATCTCTTACTATGTGGTCATTGCTTGTATCCTTTGAACACTTAACTATTGGGATTACTTTTCTCTTCTTTTCTTTTCTTTTTTTAAAGAGAGAGAATGCAAACAGGGGAGAGGGGTAGAGGGAGGAGAGAGACAGAGAAAGAGAGAGAGAGAGAATCCTAAACAGGCTGTATGCTCAGTGCAGAGTAGGACATGGGGCTCAATCCCATGACCCTGGGATCATGACCTGAGCAGAAATCAAAAGTCAGATACCCAACCGACTGAGCCACTTAGGCATGCTGGGATTATTTTTCTTATATGCTTGAATATGGACATTAATCCTTTTCTTCACATTTAATGCGAAACAATTTCCTTTTTATTATTGTTTTGTGATTTGCATATTTGCGATTTCATAAAGTTTTGTATATTTGAATATTTTCCTTTGAATCTTTCTAAAATTAAAAAAAAATTATTTATTTTTGAGAGAGAGAAACACACACATACACAGCATGAGCAGGGAAGGGCCAGAAAGAGAGAGGGAGACAGAATCCAAAGCAGACTCCAAGCTCTGAGCTGTCAGCATAGAGCTCAATGCAGGGCTCGAACTCATGAACTCATGACCTGAGCTGAAGTTGGACGCTTAACTGACTGAGCCACTCAGGCGCCCCTCCTTTGAATCTTTTTTTATTGCATCTGAGTTGCATCAAGATAGAATTATCTTGTTCTTCTATTTTTCTTCTTTTTTTTCCCCCTCACACATAAATTCTTTGGGATTTATTTTGACATACAGCATAAGAAAGATTTTTAAAACAATGATATTCTAGGGACACGTGGGTAGCTCAGTTGGTTGAGCTACCGACCCTTGACTTTGCCTCAGGTCATGATCCCAGGGTCGTGGGATCAAACCCCACCATGGGCTCCACGCTCAGCTTAAGATTCTCTCTCTCTTTCTCTTTCCCTATTCCCCTCTCTCCCCGCTCAGTTTCTCTTTCTCTCTCTCTAAAAAAAAAGAAAGAAAAAAATAACATTCTAGCAAATTACCACATTATATTAAACAGCTAGTATTTGTATTTCTGAGATACAATATTACAAGTAAGGGAGAAATACAACAGGATTCTACAAGAAGCTGAGAACAGGTAGCTGATTCTTTGAGTAGAGTCTCTTTGCTTTTGCTTTGTGTTAGCTTGTCCTGATTCCAGACACAAACTCCAAACAAAGGGAGAAACCGGTGCCCCAAATACAGCAAAAAGTTTAGTACTAAAGACCATGTTGAGGACTCACTGTCTCTTTGGCTTGGCTGATCTACTTTATCTTCTCTTTTCATAAAATTAATCTTAAGTGCACACACTGCTCATGCTCCTGAATTAAGGGATGCTTAATGTACTTAGTGCAAGCTAGAAATATTGATTTCTTAATGTAATACTTAAACACATATATCATGACACCAATTCCTGGCAGAAACTACTTTAATTCTTTTAATGAGTAAAAAAATAAAAGTGCTGTTTGTGGTTAGAAATATAAGTGTATTGGGGCGCCTGGGTGGCTCGGTCAATTAAACATCTGACTCTTGACATCAGCTCAGGTCATGATCTCAGCGTTCGTGAGTTCAAGCGCCGCGACGGGCTCTGTGCTGACAGCATGGAACCTGCTTGGGATTCTCTGTCTCTCTCTCTCTCTCTTTTTCTCTCTCTCTGCCCTTTCCCTGCTCACTCTCTCTCTCTCAAAAAATAAATAAACAAACTTAAAAAAACAATTAAGTGTACTTAGCAAGAGGTCCAGTTTGGTAAGTTTACAAACCAGAAATTCTAACAAAATATTGTGTCTCACTTGATTACTTGACTCTAGACACAGAAAGACCTGGTCTTTTTGGCTTTTTTTTTTTTTTTTAATTTTTTTTTTCAACGTTTATTTATTTTTGGGACAGAGAGAGACAGAGCATGAACGGGGGAGGGGCAGAGAGAGAGGGAGACGCAGAATTGGAAACAGGCTCCAGGCTCCGAGCCATCAGCCCAGAGCCTGACGCGGGGCTCGAACTCACGGACCGCGAGATCGTGACCTGGCTGAAGTTGGACGCTTAACTGACTGCGCCACCCAGGCGCCCCTTTTTGGCTTTTTAAACATTTCATTTTGGTACATCAAACATTTATTAAGTACCTCTTCTGTACTAGGCGTACTGGAGGTAAAAAGGTGCTGGAGGTAAAAAGATAAATAAGAAAAAGATCTTGCTGGGGCAATTTAAAGCCTACTTGTAGACAGGCACGTAAACAGATCATTGCAATATAATTCAAGTCCTGAGATTCAGAGCATTTAGCTGTTTATGTCAAAGATTTTAAGGGAGGTCGATACTTTACCCTTTGTAGGATTATTCTCCTACCTGGTTTTATTTTAAGTTTATTTATTTTTGAGAGAAGGAGGGAGAGAAAGAGAGAGAAGCTCAGGGGAGGAGCAGAGAGAGAGAGAGAGTGAGCAAGAGAGAATCCCAAGCAGGTTCCCAGCTATTAGATGCTTAACTGACTGGGTCACCCAGACGCCACTCTCCCACCCTCTTTGATGCTTCTCCAGTTCAACATAAAAGGCTTTAGAGACACACAGCCTTCCTTCCACAACTCCACCAACCTAGTTCCTCCACCTGTTTCGTCATCACCTACTTACTACCTTAGCCCCCTATCCCAGGAAGGAAGCTGTACTCAGAATTCATTTCCGCCTTTCCCTAAGAGGCCATGGGACTAATCCTCATGTCTCACACTCTCATTGGCCTTAGTCACCACAAGTCCAAGCCTCTCAGGTCAACACAGGCACTCCAGTCCATACGTTGCTGCGCAGCCCGTTATTTGAGCCACCCTCCCGTTCCTTCCCAAACTGCAGTCCTTACCAATGTGGCCTTGGAACTCAGAGCTTGAATAGCAACACCTCTTTTACCTTCACGCTCTTCTCTGAATCCTCTTCCCAGACTCTCTTCTGAATACCTTCACGTTCTTGCTCTCAGACCTGGATCTGCCCCCTGCATCCTGCTTACTGGCAGCCCTTCCAATTGGTGGCTGTGTTTGCTTCCCCATCCCACATTTCTGGATCCTAGAGGTGAGAATAGGAAAACAGGTGCTCTCCTTGTTTCTCATCAGTGCTTCTTTTTCAGAAACCCCTGCTGCCTTGAAGTGACATGAGACTGCTTTCATCTCCTATCCGCCCAGTCATTCCGCTTCAGGCATGGCAGATTTGAGCAACCAGCTCACTACATTTCCTTCTGTTACTGCTCCTGGTATCATTCTTGGTGACTTCAACACTTATATAGATGGTTGGTCTTCAAATTTACCTACACATTTGCATCACAGGATGATGTTTTTCAAGATTACCTGGGCCCACCTCCCCAAACCTAGAGAGGCTGATTTAATTGGTCAAGATAAAATCCAGGCATTGGGTATTTTTTTTCTCAACTCGTGGTTGATCTGAACATGCAGGCGGGATTCAGAACCCCTTTACTTGGGAGATCAAGTCCAATTCCTTAATCTCACTCCCAACATCTCCCCTCCACCCACCTCCCGTCATGCTCACTTGTTCCCACAATGATAGCCTAGATCTTGTTATTATCAGCAAGCTCCAAAATCTTGTTTTCCGTCACCCCACTTTGTGATCTCCACTGTGATATCACTCAAAAATGACACCATTCCGGTAGATCAGGGATCCACCCCATGACCTCTTCCCTGTCCAATTCTCTCCTCTTGTCTCACTTCTTTCCTTACCCAGCTTAGATTTCATAGAGTGTCACCTCAACTCTTTTGTCTGCCTCTATTTCCATTGTACCGTTCCTGACAAAACCCAAACCCTGGTGATAATTCAACCCTGCCTATCCCACACCTGCATTCTAGCAGCCAGATGGATGGGACGTGAGGAAAAGACATTTGCTTTACATGCATTGCCACAGATCTCAACTGGGGGCCCAGAACCGCAGGAGAATTCTGCTGGAATTCTCTGTTCAGTTTCCTGTCCACTTTTTCAGATGACTGTTCTAGATCGTCTCTCTTTTCCAACCTCCAATGCTTCCTCCCGGTCACCACCCTCAGCTTATAATTAACAACAACAACAAAAAAGCAAGCAGATGAGAATTGCTTCCTTTCCCCAGTCCCAAATCTACCAGCCTCCTTTCGCCACACCCTCATGCAATGTCTTCCCTTTGGTCACAAAGGATGAGCAGCTCCTGCTCTCTCTAAGGACAGTCTGTCCACCCTGAGCCCGTCCCCGGCACTTCCACTCTTCTGTCTCACTGGATATCAGCATGCAATTAGACTTTTCATCTCAGCAAAGTAGAGGCAAGCCTTTCCTAGACCTACTCCCACATTGACTCAGCTTCTGGGCAAGACTTAACAGACTTTACTGTGTTCGGTGTCGCACTGTCTCACCTCGCGCAGCGCGTTGACTCGCTTCAGCAGGGATTTGCCCTCACTACTCTGAAATTGCTCTGTGAAAATCACCAGCAATCTCCATGTTGCTAAAAGCAGCGGTTTTCTCCTGCTTTTTATGGTCTTTAAATTTGAGTATGGTTGACACACCGCAGTACGTTAGATGCACAACATAGTGGTTCGACTTCTCTCTACGTCAGGCGGTGATCACAAGTATAGCCACCCTCTGTCGCCACACAGCACTAGTATAGTATCATTGACTCTATTCCCTGTGCTGTGCCTTTCATTCCCGTGATTTGCTCGATCCATAACTGGAAGCTTGGATCTCCGGTTCCCCTTCTCCCATGTTGCCCACTCCTACCCCTCCCGTCTGGCCACCGCTAGCAGCCAATTTTCTTTTTTCTTTTTTTTTTTCAACATTTATTTATTTTTGAGACAGAGAGAGACAGAGCATGAACGGGGGAGGGTCAGAGAGAGGGAGACACAGAATGGGAAACAGGCTCCAGGCTCCGAGCTGTCAGCACAGAGCCCGACACGGGGCTCGAACTCACGGATCGCGAGATCGTGACCTGAGCCGAAGTCGGCCGCTCAACCGACTGAGCCACCCAGGCGCCCCTAGCAGCCAATTTTCAATCTCCATGTTCTGCAACCTCGCGGCAGACTGAGCACAGATATCCCCTCGGAAGCACGGTCTTGTGGGCCCTCCCTGCACACCTGCACATACTCTCCTGGGTATCCTCCCACCTCACCTCTTTTGCTTCCCAGTTCCGGCTGCAAGCTCTTGGCCCCGCCCTCCTCACGGGCTCCCTAGCTGATCCCATCCAGGCGCGTGGCTTTAAATAGCATCCAGTGAGAATCCCCTTCCCTCCTGCCCCCGAAGCTTCAGGTTTGAATACCATCTACTGGATACTTCCATTTGTATGTCTAAAAAGCATAACACGTTAAAACCAAAATTATTAATTTTCTTTCGTCTCAAATCCGCCCTTTGCACGGATTCTCTTTTTTAGTATAGGGCATCACCATTGCCTGAATCACACAGTCAAATGTGTAGGTGTCATCCCAAATCTTCACACACTTTACTTCTCTTCCTCCAAGTGTTGTCAGCGGCACCTTCAAAACATGACGTTGAATCTGACAGTTCTCACCACATCCACCTCTCTTATTTTGGTCCAAGGGAGTATTACACCTGACTGTGGTATTAATTAAATTCCTAACTCATCTTCCTATTTTTGCTCCTGCTTTTTACCAACTGGTTCTCCACCCAGCAGCAGAATATGTTTCTGGAACATAAATTTGTCTGATGAAGCCGCTTAAAACTATCCTGTGTTTGCCACTCCACTGTGAGCAAGGTAAATCCTTGCGGGGTCTGACAAGGCCCTCTGTGACCCGCCTTCTGAATCACCTTCCTGACCTCTTTACCAGTACCCCTTGCTCGGTCTGCTTAAGTCAAACGGTCTGGCATTGCTTTCTGGAATGCACTAAGCTTGCTCTTTCAGGTCGTTCATTTTGTTATTCTGCAGTATGTAGTATGCAGAATGCAGTATGCAGTATGTGGAATGTACTTTTGTTCATTTTGCAGAGAATGCTGCGCCCCTGTATCTTCACACCTGCTCAGTTTCTCATTTCATAGAAATGAATGCTTCTGTGAGTAGCAATACCTAGACCTCCTTGTCTTCCTTCTCTTACTTTCCTTTATATCCTCCATATTACTGATCACTACCTGAATTCAAATATTTATGTTTACTTTTTTTTATTATGTGTTTCTCTTGCTAGAATAAGCCTCTTGAGGGTCGAAATCTTACCTGTCTTGTTTATAGTGGCATCCCCAATGTGTGGAAACACAGCCTGGGATCTGGGAGAGTCTCAAGAAGCATTTGTTTGACGAATGAATGGAAGGCGTAAATCATCACTAAAACAGACTTAAATATTTATGCCAAGAGGTTACCTTATTGATATTACTTTATTACTCATTAAAAACAAATAACTACTTGTGCATTTCTGTACCGCCTAAACCCATCTTGCCTACTTTTAAATAACATTGCAGCCACCATACTTTGAATAGCACTATTATCTAACTTGCGAACTGAACATATGACCTCTGCTGACCCTGGCTGGTTCAACCAGGGGTGGGTCCCTGGCTAAAGAACTACCGATCAACTGTGTGATTACTGACCAACTAGTTAGCCTGGTTTGCAAACCTGATCAAAAGGAGCATTACTACTTAGGTTGAAACCTGCTGCCGGGTAGCATAAAGTGATTGCCGGCAGATCATTGCTGTCTGGTTTATAATGTTAGAAAATGTAGAATACCTTGAATGTCTAATATTAGAGGACTGGGTACTTATGCAGTATAGAATGTTATACAGGCATTAAAATGATACAAATAAAAACCTTTGAAAGATGCTTACTATATATGGTGTATTGTTGAGTGAAAGAAGCAGGGAGCAAAGCGGTTTATGCTGTATGACTTCAATTTTGTTAATCTCTCCCATCTCTGTCTCTCTCTCTCCCTATATATATATATATATATATATATATATATATATATATATGTATATATATGTATATGTATATACACACACACCTTTACATCTATCTATCTATCTATCTATCTATCTGTCTAATCTATCTTTCTATCTATATCTTCACAAGAAAGAGAAAAGAAATATACCAAATATTTAATAGGGCTTCCCTTTTCCTGGATGGTGCCAATGAAGATTATGGGAATATCCTCATTATGTATGATTTTATTTTTGTCTTTATAGTTTTATGAACTTTTTCAAATTAAAGTAATTATGATAAAAAGCTACATTACTTAGAAACCTTTCCACAAAAAGAACACACTGAGATTTAGTACATTGTTTGAAACCATATTTTTTTTGCATTATATATAAAACTATAGGAATAAAATATTATATATAGCTCTGTGTTACATAGTATTTATGTCACCTACCAGGTTAGAATATATTGCATATATTGTGTTTTACACACATACACACACATATAACTTCATAGAATAGTGAATTCCTTGATTTGATGATAATTCCTTTAAATTTTTTTTTTTTCAACGTTTATTTATTTTTGGGACAGAGAGAATCAGAGCATGAACGGGGGAGGGGCAGAGAGAGAGGGAGACACAGAATCGGAAACAGGCTCCAGGCTCTGAGCCATCAGCCCAGAGCCTGACGCGGGGCTCGAACTCACGGACCGCGAGATCATGACCTGGCTGAAGTCGGGCGCTTAACCGACTGCGCCACCCAGGCGCCCCTGATGATAATTCCTTTAAATGACTGCCAAGCATTTGGTTTTTATTCTAAAGAGAGTACAATAAATAAAAATAAGTCTGAGTATAATTATATCCTTATATGAGAATGAAAAAGTTAAAGTCCAGTTGTTTAAAGATTGCACTGTGGGATAATGAGAGCTTTATTTTAACATTATTATTCATTTCATAAATTCCAATATATCCTTGGTAGATGATAATGACCTCGTCTTTAACCCCTAAATGCTACATGCATGCAAAGTAGGAAATTGAGCTATTACATAGTAAATCTCAAAGAGTAGTTTATTATAATTCAAATATTAAGGCCTAGGACTGAAAATGATTTGAAATAACAGTTTAAAGACAATACAGAAACGAATAATACAAATACATTTTGTTGAAAAATAAAATTAATGGGCTTAGTTTGTACTTACTCCTTGTTTAAAATTCAGATTTAGTCATTACTTCTTTTATCTGTTGATTTGACAAGTATTTATAGAGCATCTACTGTGCCAAGTGCTAAGAATACAGTGGTGAAAAAGAGATGAACCATATCTTCTTGAAATAGACTGTGCATTAGTCAACTGGTTGCACAATTTATCAGTGAGTCATAAGTATGATACATATTAGGGAGTTGAAGTGGGGCTGAACATTAAGTTTGAGGTGAAGTATAGGATCTCAAGGGATCCTTTCTTCCAAAGAAGTGTTTAAAGCTTCTAAACCCTATTTACCTAAAGCACCTGGCCAGGGGGTGAAATCTGTTTTTCTTTGTAGCCTAGATGAAAACTGATTGTACAATTAGTCACTGACATGCCTGAAATTCCGTGCTTACGTTATCCACAAGGTATACCACAGGAATGAGAGCAAAGCAGACATTTACCAACCCCCAGGTGGTGTGCTTCTAATACCCCGTCCCCCCCACCATGTTATGGTTCCAAATTGTTATTTGTCTTATGACAAATGGTCAAATGCCCACTGATCATTCTGAACCAATAAACACATTTCTGTGATAGATGCTGGATAATAGGACAGAGAGAGGGGGCGAGAGTAAGGACAAATGATAAGAACGTCAGCTCCCTTTTTCTTTTTTAATTTTTTAAATGTTTATTTATTATTTTTGAGAGACAGAGAGAGACAGAGCATGAGCGGGGGAGAGGTAGAGAGAGAGAAAAAGTGAGGTACAGAATCTAAAGCAGGCTCCAGGCTCTGAGCTGTCAGCATAGAGCCCGATGCGGGCTTGAACCCACAAGCCGTGAGATCATGATCTGAGCCGAAGTTGGATGCTTAATGGACCGAGCCATCCAGGTGCCCCAGTTCCCCCTTTTTAGATCCCTACTACATGCCACGTTCTATGCCTGATCCTCATAAGAACTCTGCAGCACAGATACTATCGTAACTTAATGATGAGAAAACTTGGGTCAAGAAACGCAGAAGGAATCATTCAGGGATACTTAGCAATTACACAGTAGATCTATGATTAAAATTCAGGTCTTTCAAACTCCAGAGCTAGGGCTGTTTTTAAATACTTCCGTGCTAGTAGCAGAATATCTACACAGGGAGGAAAAAGGAGAGTAACCATAGAAGTTGTGGATCTTTTGTAATTATCCAAAAAATGCAAGAATTAGGGATGCTAGCAAATAAAATTGATAACTTTATAACTGCCGGATTTGCTTTATTGTGATTCTCACTGCAGTTTGCTTTATTTTTTTTCCAAATATTTATTTATTTATTTATTTATTTATTTATTTATTTATTGGGAAAGCACAAGTGGGGTAGGGGGAACGTGATGGGGACAGAAGATCTGAAGGGGTCTCTGCACTGACAGGCTGGCAGCAGCGAGCCTGATGGGGGGCTCGAACTTAATGAACGGTAAGATCATGACCTAAGCCAAAGTCAGATGCTCAACCAACTGAACCACCCAGGTGCCCCCAGTTTGCTTTTTTTTTTAAAGTTTACTTATTTATTTTGAGAGAGAGAGAAGTGGGGGAGGGAGAGAGAGACAGAGCGAGAGAGAGAATCCCAAGCAGGATCTGAGCTATCAGGGCAAAGCCCGACGTGGGGCTCAAACTCACAGACGGGGAGATCATGACCCTCACCGAAATCAAGAGTTGGTCGCTCCACCGACTGAGCCACCCAGTCACGTCACCCAGTGACATTTGCTTTTTTAACCCTCCTCTACTCCAGTCTTGCTAGAAAATGTTTCCCCAGGAAGTTCAACATATCCTATACATATGGATCATTGTGGTTGACTGAATTTGGGGTCTCAATTCTTTATTGTCTCATGACAGATTTATATCATTCCTTCCCTTGCCTTGCTCCCATATGAGTGAAGTGTGTTTTTCCTACTCTTCAACTTTGGGCTTGGACATGTAAGCTGCTTTGGTGATGCAATGATGGTGACAAAAGCAGAGACTAGAAACATACCTGAATGGTTCTGCCTGCCCTCTTGTACTCCAGTTTCCCCCATGAGAAGAACATGCTCTACCTGGAGAGCTGTTTCCCTGCCAGCCCAGTCCCCTCACACAGACACTTAGAATAGACTTCAACTGAACCTGCAGCCGGGAACCAAAGCCAGCCAGCCCACAGCCTGGAAAAGAGGCTAGGTTAGCCAGACCACATCTTCCGCAAGTGTAAGAATAAACGTTATTGCTGTAAGCCACCGAGTTTAGGGATCATTTGTTACGCAGCAGTATTGTGCCTCCAGTTGACTGAGATAGCCATCATGTGCACATAAAATTACTAGAGTTGCATAAGAAGAAAGATATTCTTCCTAATCTTAATTCTTTCTGAGTCAACAAGACAGAAAGTCAGAAATGAAGGGCCATGACTAAGGGACTTGAATATGTGGCCCGAGCACATGTGAGAACTGTTCCCGCATGTTGATTTGCATGACCAGGGGAGAGCTAGCAGGTGAAGGGTGAAGGAGAGCCCCACCAGTGTGAGAGCAGCTCCCCAGCCAGACTCTTAAGCTTAGCTGCAGGAGCCAAGCGAATGCTGTCAGAGGGAGAAATAGGATAAGGGACAAAGGATTAAAGCAATTGTCTCAGCTCTTAGCTCTGCAGCCTTACAAATGAAACTAATAAATTGCCAAACTGTACTTTTTGTGTTACTAGCTGACTTCATAATAGTAACCACCTCTCGTTTCCCTAGAGAATGATATTTTAAGCCAACTAGGGCTTAAGGCCTCATTAGATATATTGGCGTATACTTTGCTCATGAAGTAAGCTGTAGATTAAAGTCACTGGAACAAAATACCAAAAATGAAGGTGCTTGAGGCGATTTTAGTCTCGGTATAGATTATCGCCTGGTGAAGGATTTACCACAGAAACATGTTATTCAGACGTATGCAGGTGAGGATTTACAGTAATATTTAGTAAAAAACAGGCACGGGGCTTATCATGAAATAGGCTCATGTGATGTGTCCGACACGCCTAAGGAACTTGGCACAAATACTAAAGCTCCACTACGTGATGCCAAAGTCACTAATATGAGGTGGTTCACCTCAAGAGACACAACTATTTGATTTATACACAGACCAAAAAAAAAAAAAAAAAAAAAATCACCTTAGCTCAGTTAAAAACATCCACATGCTGGTTCCAGTTTTGAGCCATTTTCTGATAGATGTCTTTGTTTGGCTAACTCCTTTTTACTGACTTTGTTTGTTTGTTTGTTTTAGTTCTTGGACTTCTCGCATGGAAAATAGTACTAGAACCGACAGGATGCTTTTGCCACTTGAGTTATATGGAATATGCGTCCCGTGATGGTGAGATGAAGAAGATTTTCCAGACACATTCCTTTATTCTGTGCGGACCAATTTTCTAGTTTTTTAAAACCCTGTGTTATATGACACTTGCATGTAGTCAACCAGTCATTCACATCCATTTTTAGGGAGTGGTGGCAGAAAGAATAATATTAAAAAAAACAAACAGAAGTTTCACGTTTTGTCTTCTTCATAGTCCAAATGGTGAGGGTCTCTTACAACCAAGTATTTCTGTTTTGAGGTAATGAGTGCCCCTTGGTTGTGACTCAAAATTTCTCATCTAAAATTCAGGGGAATAATAGTATCTCCTTGTAATGAGTTTCCTATTGTTCCTATAGCAAAGTAGCACAAACTCAGTGGCTTGAAACAACACACATTGACTTTTCAGTTTTGTGGGTCAGAGGCCTGATGTGGGTCTCGCTGGATTAAAATCAAGATGTTGGCAGGACTGTGTTCTTTCTGGAGATCCTAGGGGAGAATCAGGTTTTTGGCCTTTTCTAGCTTCTAGAGGCTGCCCACACTCTTTGGTTTGTGGCCCCCGTGCCTTCTCAAAGCCAGCAAGAGCCCACTGAATCTTACTCACATTGCATCACTCTGGCACTGACTTCTTCCATATTCAAGAACTCTTGCGATTACTTTAGGCCCACTCAGATAATCCAGGATAATCTCCCTATTTTTTTTTTTTTTTTTGAGAGACAGCAAGCATGCATGACAGCAAGGGAGGGGCAAATAGAAAGAAAGAGAGAGAGTGAGAGAGAGAGAGAGAGAGAGAGAATCCCAAGCAGGCTGCACACCCAGCATGGAGCCCAACGGGGGGTTAGACTTCATGACGGTGAGATCATGACCTGAGCTGAAATCAAGAATCAGTCGCTTAACTGACTAAGCCACCCAGGAGCCCCCAAATCTCCCTATTTTTAAAGTCAGATGATTAGCAGCCTTAATTTCACCTGTTACCTTGCTTCTCTTTTGCATTGTAACATAACATTCATAGGTTGGTGGGATTAATGTGTGGACATCTTTTGGAAACCCCTATTTCGCCTTCCACACTCTTGTATGTTTGTGAGGATTAAGTGAGATCATACACATGTAAATCTGACCCATAGGGCATACTCAATAAAAGCTTTAGCTAACTTTATTATTGTTACTTTGTAAAGGCAAGGTGTCAGATATGTTACCTCTGATTGAAGGCTCACCAATCGCAAACACTACCACACTTCAACATACAGGTAAATATTCATGGGGATTGGATTTTGAAAACTCCAAACCTTCAGCAGGCTTTGTCTCTAGGCATTTGGGACCTCAATGTCTGCCTGGTGCATAAAGTATAGAATCAGGTAACTGGGAAATGCTAGTTTTTCAGGACATGCCCTTCATTGATAGGATGGGCACCATAGACATGCAGAACACCCCACTTTTCAATGCCCATAAGGACCAAAAAGTAAACTGGTATTCAATCTAAGTTGATGTTTAAGAGCCATGGGAGACAAGAATAATTTTCCAAGTCCTATTAGTGTGGCCTTAAGTGGATTATTTGGTTTGGATCAGGGCCCCTGCCAATGGGTACAGAGGGTAGGGTTTACTCACACTGAAAAGCATCTTGATGACTGGGGTCCAGCCCCAGGCCTAACTGGGTAAATGGGATACACAGTAGGCAACTAAAGTTCAAGTTCAGTACTGAACCATAGAATGGAACAAGCCAGTTGCTAAGCAAAGAAAGCCGCCTGGTGGGATCACCTTAGTACGCTGATTACTCTGTTTAGGTAAACAAGACTCATTCTAGATTGGACCGGTGGATGAGTCTGAAGCTGCAAATGCTTAACTGCTTTGGCTGGATTTGGTTGCCGATTGCAGGCCATAGCTAGTCAAACCTGGGGAATGGCAGTGGCATTAGATTCAGGAAGTTTAACATTAGCCGTTCATTTAGCAAATAGCGACTGAACTCTGTGTATAATATGTGCGCATATTTAAGGAAAAAGTAGTGGGAAGAATGAGTGCAGGCCTCATTTATAGATAGAATTGTATTTAAGTTCTGCTGCTAAAAGTGACAAGGTTTATGACCTAGAACAGTTGCAAAGTAAGCCTAAGGTTCTTCATCTATAACGTTACACACAAACAAGGTTGTATGGATTAAATGACATCACATGCTAAAGGACCCAGAATGGCCTAACACATTGGAGAAATGCAATAAATGATACAAGTATACTGATTTGACAATTGAGGAGAAAGTTCTTTTTTTTTTTTCTTTTCCAACTACTTTAACCAGGAGCCAAGACTTTGTCCTCATGGAGAGGAGAGCACCTTTTGCAGAGCTTTTGACAAGCTGTACAAAGTGAGCCTCCAATTCCAAGGATTCTCTGCACCTGTCACTAAAGCAAACTCAAAATATAGTACTTGTATTTATCCTGTTTGGAATTCCCTGAGCTTTTTGAGTCTTTGGATTACTGTGTTTAAATGTTTTTTTAATGTTTATTTATTTTTGAGAGAGAGAGACAGACAGACAGAGACAGAGAGAGACAGAGCATGAGTGGGGGAGGGGCAGTGAAAGGGAGACAGAGACTCTGAAGCAGGCTCCAGGCTCTGAGCTGTCAGCACAGAGCCTGAGGTGGAGCTTGAACCCACAAACCACAAGATCGTGACCTGAGCCAAAGTCAGATGCTTAAGCACTGGGCCACCCAGGTGCCTCTGGATTACAGTGTTTAAATACATTTGGAAAAATGTTCAACTATTATGTCTGTAAAGAAACATACACATTTTTTAACCCATTGTTTTCTGCTTAAGTTCTAATTAAACATGTTAGACTGTTTAATACTGTCCTAAAGATTATGGAAGCTTTGTTTAAATTTTTTCAACTTTTTCTCTCTGTGTGTGCTGAAGTTTGTATGATTTTTATCAGGCAGTCTTCATAATTATTGATCCTCTTTTGTGCTGTTTGCAATCTACTTGATAGTCCCATCCAACAAATTTTTTATTTCAGATATTGAATTTAAATTCTAGAATTTCCATTTTTGCGTTTGTTCTTTTCAGTTTACAAATCTCTCCTGGAATTTCTCTTCTCTTCACCTCCTGAAGCCATATTTGGAATACGTACTAAGATTATTTTACAATTTTTTATGGATCAACATTGGAGGTCTATTTCTTTTTTTTTTTTTTTTTTTAACGTTTATTTATCTTTGAGACAGAGACAGAGCATGAACAGGGGAGGGGCAGAGAGAGAGGGATACACAGAATCTGAAACAGGCTCCAGGCTCTGAGCTGTCAGCACAGAGCCCGACGCGGGGGTCGAACTCACGGACCGCGAGATCATGACCTGAGCCGAAGTTGGATGCTTAACTGACCGAGCCACCCAGGCGCCCCAGGTCTATTTCTATTAATAGATTTTTCTCTTGACTTTGAGACACACTCGACTGTTTCTTTACATTACTAGTAATTTATAATGGCATATGGGACATTATGGATGACACATTGTAGAGACTCTGGATTATTATATATTCCTTTAAAGCGTGAGTTGCAAAATTTTGCTGCCAAGGGGCAGGTAATAAGTGATTTAGAGCTTGTGGGTCACCTGTTATTTTTGTTGTTTCTTCCTCTTCCTCTTCTCTTTCTCCTGCCTCTGCATCTGTCTCCTCTTCTTCAATGCTTTAAGAATATAAACATCATTCTTATCTTGAGGGCCATACAAAAACAGGCCATAGGCTGTAGTTTGCTAACCCTTGCTCTAAGTAGAATTAAGTTTTCTTTAAACAGACAGTTAGGGGCGCCTGGGTGGCTTGGTCGGTTAAGCATCCAACTTCGGCTCAGGTCATGATCTCAGGGTCCGTGAGTTCGAGCCCCGCGTCAGGTTCTGTGCTGACGGCTCAGAGCCTGGAGCCTGTTTCAGATTCTGTGTCTCCCTCTCTCTCTGCCCCTCCCCTGTTCATGCTCTGTCTCTCTCAGTCTCAAAAATAAATAAACGTTAAAAAAAATTTGTTTAAACAGTTAAATTACAGGCAGATCATTTTGAACTTGTTGGGTTTGCTTTTGCAATTTACTAAGTCAGGTCTATTTCAGTTTTGTCCTTAGTTCAAGAGAAAATCCCTTAGTCTTGGAATGTAGTCTTTACTTTCAACGTATGACCCTTCTGGAATTTCAGTGGAAAACCCCAGATATTCACCCATCCCTGCTAAAATGATTGGACTTGAACTCTAAACCGCTTCTCTGCAGCTTTCTCGGCATCTCTTCCTCATACACATGCAGCCAAGGATTTGAGGGGATATTTACACGCAACTTTTAAGCCTCCCTTTCTGCAGCTTCATCTTTTCTGGGAGGCAAATCCTTAATTTGACTTCCCAGGCCAGTAAGACTGCAGATTTTTTTTTGTTTTTTTTTTTTGTTTTTTTTTTTGTTTTTTTTTGAGCTCCATATGTCAAACACCACTGAGATCACAGAGAAGGCGTCAGGGGAAACACTGTATAAACCCAGTGATTCCCTCATTTCAAAGGTCAGATCACCTCCAGTTTCTACCTGCTTTTGGTCACTCTCCAGTATCTTTCAGTTGTTGCTTTTCGAATATTTCGTGCAGGGTTTACAACTGTTTTCTGAAGACTAGTTAATCTGGGACAAGATGTACAAGGTCATAACGTTTGAAATTTCATTAAAACCTTTCAAAGAGAATAAAAGTTATAGATTCAAAGGAGCAAAAGAAAGGTGATGAAGGAGTTTAGACAGGGTGTGACCTGCGCTGGTCTATGTTTCAAACAGATCTCCCTGGTGGAAGTGTGGATGATGGGTTAGAAAGAAAAGCAAGACCTCAATGTAGGGAATCCAGTTAGGAAAATACTGCAGTAATTCAGGTGAGTGACATCCATGGCTGGAGGTGGTTCCAGAGAATGAAAAATGGGTTTGAGCAACATATAGGAAATTCAATCGGCTGAAATCAGAGACTGAGTAGATGTCAGGGGTAAGGCCTAGCATGCTTCCCAGATTTTTATTTTGGTGGCTAGCGGCAGGAGCATACTATCACTGAGACAGGAGACAGAGAGGGATAAACAAATTCAGGGACAGAGGAGGTGCGGAGTTTGTTATTTTTGTCACATGTACACATCCAGGATAGGCTTTCAAGTCCTTACTCGTTAAAAATTTGCTGTAAGTATTTTTTAGGAAAAAAAAAAGACACTTAGAAAGCTCATATTTTAAAATGATATATTGATTACTAGAACTTTGAATTCATTATGTGTCCCTCTAGTACTATTGGGTTTCTAGAATGTATTCCCAGCATATTGATACTGAGCAGGACAGAATTCCATTTATTTTCAGTAATTTTTAAATTTCCTTCCACCTTCTACCACATTCATTATACTTCTGATAGGAACCCTTGGTATGTGGCTGTCTTCCAATACCTTTTCTCATCAATAATTTCTGTGGCTATAGAACACATAATGAATATTTTAAAAGAATCACATGTATATTGAGAATGCCCCATGCCACGAACAGGTCAATATTCTGTATTCTTTTAGTAATCCTTTACAATGGAATCTAATTACAGGATCCATTAAGATTTTGCTTGTTTCAATTATTGCTACATAAAGAATATATTAAATTCTTCATAACTCTTAAGAGAATAGATAATGTCATATAGAAAATATGCTTTATTGCTGTGTAATTCGTACTACTTTGCATCAAAGTTTTCCCAATCGGTACTTTCTCAAATTATGCTAAGTAGATCTCTATTTACACACATATATTTTATAGTGTTAAAAGTGTGAACATTGGATTTCTTCCCACATGTGGGGGTGTAGCTGGCTGGTTTGAATGAAAATCGCTGTTTCACAGATGGTGCTGTGGATTTAACATAGAACTAAGGATGACTTCAAAAATTAAATTGAATGAGTAGGAGACTCTTACAGAACTGTTGAGCAAGACTTGGAATCACACTATTTTTAGCCTTTGACAAAAAACAGCTCTGTGCTTAAATTCCTGGAATCGTCTTTTTGAGCTCAGCAACAGCCTCACTTTCAAGCTATTATCTTGGTTCTTCTTTATTCACTTCCCGGCTTCCTTCTTCCTTCTCCTTCACCCTTCCCTTCCAATTAATCAATGTGACTTTCTAAATATCTCCTGACTCCATCCATGTCTCTCTATTGACTCTGCCGCTATTGTAGTCCAAGTTACCATTACCTTTCATAGCCTTTTACCTGGTCTCCTGCATCCTGACTCACCCCTAATCTGTTGGCCACAGTGACATTTTTTTTTCTAAATGAAGAATTCCTTTGGGGCACCTGGATGGCATCTGACTCTTGATCTCAGCTCAGTTTTTTTTTTTTTTTAATGTTTACTTATTTATTTTTGAGAGAGAGAAAGAGAGAGAGGACGCATACACACAAGTGGGGGAGCAGCAGAGAGAGACACACACAGAATGTGAAGCAGGCTCCAGGCTCCAAGCTGTCAGCACAGAGCCCGACACAGGGCTCGAACCCACAAGCTGTGAGATCATGACCTGAGCCGAAGTTGGACGCTTAACCAACTGAGCCACCCGGCACCCCTCAGCTCAGTCTTGAGCTCAGCTTAGGTCTTGATCTCAGGGTCTTGAGTTCAAGCCCTGCATTGGGCTCTGCACTGGGTGTCAAGCCTACTTAAAAAAAATAATGAAAATAAAATAAAATAAAATAAAATAAAATAATAAAATAAAATAAAATTCCTTCAATGGTTTCTATATTCTTAAGGGAAAAACAAATCCTTAACATGATTTGCAATTTTCTGTCTCTCATTCCTGGGTGTCAGCTTTACCTTGAGACCACTCTGCTCTTTCCCTCTGAATTTCAGCCACTTTGAATTTCTGTGGGTTCCATGTTGTCACTGTGTTTTCATTTGTAGAAACAAATGAATGCTTTGGCGAATGTTCCAAACATCCTTCTACGCCTACTCCTTCTTTTCCTAACTCCAACCCCTCCCCCGACCCTTCAGGTATCTTTTTAAGTAGCACTTTCTCAAGAAGGGCTTTTCTTGACTTCTCCTTGACACTATAATACCCTGAATATCCTCTGTCATAACACATATCAAACTTTGTCATAACCTCTTGGTTAGTTAGCTGCCTTGATTCTTTTTCTCAAATGTTTGTTTATTTTAGAGAGAGACTGTGAGCAGGGGAGAGGCAGACAGAGAGGAGGACAGATGATCCAAAGCAGGCTCCAGGCTGACAGCAGAGAGCCCGATGTAGGGCTCGAACTCACCAACCATTAGATCATGACCTGGATTCTATACTGCAAACTCCATGGGAACTGGGACAGTGTCTCACTGGTTCTTGTTGCCTGGTATTTAGTAGATTCTCAATAAATATTTGTACAAAAAATTGTCTTGTCTGTTCTAAAACTTCTTAAAGAAAACAACGAACTTTTTACTATTCTACTAAGGTTAAAACCTTAAAGTCAGGAATTAGACCCTTAGGTTTAACTTGAACCCCATTTGTACCAATTTCAGACTTTTCTGAATTCCTCTGCCTTCCGTGAACAAAGAGAAGCTTTCTGACATCCCACTATCGTTATCTGTTTTAATTCTGTCTAAAAAAGGCTTAGAAATTTGGGGAATGTTTGTCAAGTAAGTTGGAGCATGTAGACTATTTTCCTCACTGGAAGGTTAATCAGCATCTTTGAAAAATGTCCATTGAGGACGACGAGCTGGTTAAAAAGCAAGTCATGGTAGGCTAGTCTGAGATCCACACCAAGAGTGTGTCTTACGTTGTTATACGTTAATGATATCTCAATAAAGCTGTGGAAAACAAGAGTGTCTTAGTAATAATCAAAAAGTGATCCCATTTGGAATCCAACACTAACGGGAACTTTGAGGACAGCAGTTGAAGGAGAGCCGGGCCTGTTCTTCTCTAAGCCACACTGGAGTCCTCACACGGTGACTCAGGCAAGAAGGCTAGAGCATTTGATATTAGTCGCATAAAAGGTTGTATCTACTTCTTGCAATGGAGACATATAGAAGAGCACTTCAGAACAGAAATAGAAACAGCAGGAGCAATAGAAATGTGGTTGACGGAGTTCACATGGCTAGGACGGAAAGCCTGCATTAGCAGCTCTGAATTTAGGGCAGTTACAAAAATGCATAGAAACTCTGTACCTTTAGAGAACTGTCCTGTCAGCAGCAAGTGACCGGTCTGGCATACAGAAGCACGGGGATGTAGAAAAAAATCAAGAAGGATTAAAAATATAAACTTAGTATGAGGGAGAGGCAACTCCAGCCTGGGACTGACACCTTATCTCTACTCTGGCCACCTCTGCTTAAGAACATCACCTATAGCCTCGTGTTTGCGGCAGTTATGTTTTTGTTATTTATAATTTGTTATATATTTGTATGCTTGAGAAAATCTTAAAACAATTTCAAGACTCTATCAGAAGATCTCCAGTTATCTGCAAGAAAATTTGAAACTCCGGCCCTGGGGCGCCTGGGTGGCGCCGTCGGTTAAGTGTCCGACTTCAGCCAGGTCATGATCTCGTGGTCCGTGAGTTCGAGCCCCGCGTCGGGCTCTGGGCTGATGGCTCAGAGCATGGAGCCTGTTTCCGATTCTGTGTCTCCCTCTCTCTCTGCCCCTCCCCTGTTCATGCTCTGTCTCTCTCTGTCCCAAAAATAAATAAAAAACGTCGAAAAAAAAATAAAAAAAAAAAAAAAGAAAGAAACTCCGGCCCTTAAGTGATTGTGTTCACATCTAGATATTTTTGAAACCAGTTTTCTTTCAGGTGTTTGTATTTAATTAATTAATTAATTAAAAATTTATTTACTTATTTTGAGGGAGAGAGAGTGCAAATGGGGAAGGGGCAGAGAGAGAGAGAGAACCCTAAGCAGGCTCTGTGCCGTCAGCACAGAGCCCAAAGAGGGGCTCAAACTGATACACCATGAGACCATGACCTGAGCTGAGATCAAGAGTCAGATGCCCAACCAACTGAGCCACCCAGGTGTCCCCAAATGTTTGTATATAAATTGATAGTATTTCAAATACTTCACATAAATGAATAAGTTTAGCATCTGCATTTTGAAACAATTTCCAGTAAAAAGGAAAATGAAAACAGATCTTGAAAACTGGCCATGAATATAAACCTCAGAGCAGTAGCCATCTTCCCGCTCTCTCCTCTCTCTACCACTATTCCCTTATTCCTGCACCATCTTTCTTTCTTGTTTTTAAATTTTTAAAAAATATTTATTTATTTTTGAGACAGAGGGAGACAGAGCATGAACGGGGGAGGGTCAGAAGGAGAGGGAGACACAGAATCCGAAGCAGGCTCCAGGCTCTGAGCTGTCAGCACAGAGCCCGACGCGGGGCACGAACTCACAGACTGTGAGATCATGGCCTGAGCTGAAGTCGGATGCTCAACCGACTGAGCCACCCAGGCTCCCCATGTTTCATCAATATTTTATAGTTTCCAGTGTATCTGAAAACATCTTTCTTTGGCTAAATTTATTCCTGATAGTTCGTTGCCTCCATTGCTATTGTGGATGGGATTGTTTCCATAAAGTCTCTTTTGGATAGATTGATGTTAGTGTTTGGAAATGCAACTGATTTTTGTATGTTGATTTTGTGTTCTGGAACTTCGCTGAATTTATTCATTAGTTTTAACCGTCTTTTACTATAGCTTTAGGATTTTCAACATGTAAGATTACGTTATGTGCACATAGAGACAATTTTACTTTTTCCTTTCCAGTTTGGATCCCTTTTATGTCTTTTTTCTTGCTTAATTGCTGAGCTGATTGCTCAGGATAAGTCTATACTGAGTAGATGTGATGGCAGTGGGCAACTTTGTTTTGATCTTGATCTTAGAGAAAATACTTTCAACTTTTCACCATTGAGTATGATGTGACCTGTGGGCGTGTCACAGACAGATTTGATTATGTTTAGGTACATTTTGTCTACACCCACGTTGGTGAGAGTGTTTATTCTCAAAGGTGTTGTTTTTGTCAAATGCTCTTTCTGCATCTATTGAGATGTTTATATGATTTTTATCCTTTATGCTGTTAATGTGGTATATCACACTTATTGATTTGTATATGTTGAATCATTCTTGATATCCAGGGAAATAATCCAACTTCATCATGGTAAATGATCCTTTTAACGTGAAGTTGAATTCGGGTTGCCAGTATTTTATCGAGGAGTTTTGCATTTTTGTCCATCAGGGATATTGGCATTATCATTTTCTTTTCTTTTAAAAAAATTTTTTTTTCATTTTATTTACTTTAGAGAGAGAGAGAGTGCAAGCTGGGGAGAGGGGCAGAGAGAGAGAAAGAGAGAGAGAGAGGGAAGACATTGTAAGCAGAGCCTGAGACCTGTAAGAGATCCCATGACCCTGAACTGAAATCAACAGTTGGTTGCTCAACCAACTGAACCACCCAGTCGCTCCTAAGTTTCTTTTATTGTAGGGTCCTTGCTTGGCTTTGGTAGCATGGTAATGCTGGCCTCATTAAATGAACTGAGAAGTGTTCCCTCCTCTTCAATATTTTGGAAGAGTTTGAGAACGATTAGTATTAATTTTTCTTGAAATGCTTCGTGGAATTCACTAGAGAAGCCATCCAGTTCTGGACTTTTGTTTGTTGAGAGGTTTTTGATTACTGAGTCAATCACTTAGTAGCAATTGCTCTGTTCAGATTTTCTATATCTCTTTCTTCAAAATTCAGTCTTGGTAGGTTGTGTGCTTCTAGGAATTTGCTCATGTCTTCTAGGTTGTCCATTTTGTTGATGTGTAATTGTTAATTGTGATTTCTTATGATTTTTTGTATTTCTGTGGTATCAGTTGTAATGCCTCCTCTTTCATTTCTAATTTGAGTCTTCTGGATTTTTTTCTTAGTCTAGTTAAAGATTTATTAATTTCATTTATCTTTTCAAAAAAACAGCTCTCAGTTTTATTAATCTTTTCTATTGTCTCTCTAGACTTTATTTATTTCTGTTCTGATGTTTATTACATCCTTTTCCCACTAACTTTAGCTTAGTTTGTTGATCTTTTTCTAGTTTCTTCGGACATAAAGTTAGGTTGTTTATTTAAAATCTTTCTTTTTCCTTAAAGTAGGTATTTATTGCTACAAACCTCCTTCTTAGAACTGCTTTCACTGCATCCAGAAGTTTTGGTATGTGGCATTTCCACTTTAATTTGTCTCGAGACATTTTTTTACCTCTCTTTTGATTTCTTCTTTGACCCATTGGTTGTTCGAGAATGTGCTGTTCTGGGGCACCCGGGTGGCTTGGTCGGTGGGGAGTCCAACTCTTGGTTTCAGCTCAGGTCATGATCTCATGGTTCATGAGATCCATGCTGACGTGGAGCCTGCTTGGGATTCTCTCTCTCCTCCTCCTTTTTGTCCCTCCCTCCGTTCACGCCCTCTCTCTCTCTCAAAAAGTGAATAAAAAATGTTTTTTAAAAAGTTAAAAGAAAAGAACGTGTTGTTCCATCTCACATAACAGTAAAACCTTGGATTGCGAGTAACTTGTTCTGCGAGTGTTCGGCAAGACGAGCAAATTTTTCTTTTCACTTAATAAACGAACGATGTCTTGCAAGATGCGTAGTACATGACACCAAACATCACATGACCACAGATGAGCCAATGGTTCTTTCCTCTTTCTTTCTTTCTCTCTCTCTCTCTCTGCAGGATTGTGAGTGATTGTCTCCCATGCTCAGATGCTCAGTCTCAGGCTGTGGTGTTTGGAAGATTCCAGTGATTTTTCAGAAGGTTGGAAGGTGCCCACAACCGGCTCTAGTGTATTTTTTGTCACTTCAGAGCACCTATGGACAGTCCTTTGCTTTTTTATACAAGAGTAAGCTTAGGAATGTTTTGCTTGGTTCTAGGTCAGGCTGTCTGCAGATATAGACCCCTTTCTCTGCTGCCTTATTGCCAGTTACGTTAAATACAGTATATGGCAAGAGTTTATTAATACTGTACTATAGTCAACATCTGTTAGTGACAGTGAAAGCCATCCTACACAATAACCCTCCTCTCTCTTATCTCCCTCACACCAGCCACGAAAGTTTACAACGGTAAGTGCAGGGTAATTTATTTTTCTTCATATTTTGTATTTTCTTTATTATTTTGTATTATATTACAGTATTATCATCATTTTTATATGAATATTTTTGGGTTGTGGAATGAACCACCTGAGTTTCCATTATTTCTTATGGGGAAACTCACTTTGATATACAAGCGCTTTGGATTATAAGCATGTTTCCGGAACGAATTCTGCTCACACACCAAAGTTTTACTGTATTTGTGAATTTCCAGTTTTCTTCTTACTGCTTTATGATTTCAGACATCATGGTTGGAAAAGATACTTGAAATGATTTTAATCTTCTTAAATTTGTAAAGACTTATTTTGTGGCCTAATATATGATTTATCCGAGAGAATATTCCATTTATCTCAAGAATGTGTGCTTGAGAAGAGTGTGTATTCTATTGCTGTTGGATGGAATGTGCTGTAGATGTTTTTTAGGCCCATTTGGTCTAAAGCATAGGTTAAGTCCAGTGTTTCCTTACTGATCTTCTATCTAAATGATCTATCCATTGTTGATAGTGGGGTATTGAAGTTCCTTTCTATTACTGTATTGCTGTCTATTTCTCCTTTCAGATCGGCTTTGCATATTTGTATATTTTGTATATTCGCATTGTGTATTTATGTACTTTAAGGTGGGTTGCGTATATATTTACAAAATTATTTCCTGTTAATGAATTGACTCTCTTATCATTATGTAATAACCTTCTTTGTCTTTTACTATAGTTTTTGGCTTCAAATCTCTTCTTCTGATATAAATACAGCTGCCTTTGTTCTCCTTTGGTCTCCATTTTTATGGGATATTTTTTCCATCCCTTGTTTAGAGAATTTTGATTGGAGAATTTTGTCCATGACATCTAAAGTAATTATTGATAGGTAAAAACTTATGAATTCCTGCTTCCCAGTCATTTTATGTGTTTGATGTCACAATTTACATCTTTTTATATTGTGCATCCATTAACAATTTATTATAGTTATTTTTGCTACTTTTTTTCTTTAATCTTTATACTAGAGTTATATGTGATTTAAACACCATTATTGCAATATTAATGTATTTTGAATTTGACTACATTAGGTATAATTGTCTTTGTCAATGAGTTTTATACTTTTATATGATTTTATGGTACCAGTTAGAACCCCTTCTTTTCAGTTTGAATAACTTCCTTTTTTTGGTTCATCCTTTCACCAATTATGAGTGCCAACTGCCTATGGCATCCCAGAAACCATTCCTTTGCTCAGTAATTACTCATTCATTCACTCACTAGTTCCTTGAACAAATATTTATTGAGCACCTACTATATATGAGGGACTGTACTGAAGGGAAGGGGCACGATGACTAGAAAGATGAATAATACCATGTTGTACAGAGAAAGAAACATAAACAAATATTGACAACATGTTGTGACAAGAGGAATAACTGGAGTAGTGATTGACTATGGACTTGAGAGTGGGTAAACCAGATTCTGATGGGGTGGGAGTAGGGCAGGGGAACTGTGGGTATTTCAAATTACACTCTCATCCTGGAAGTTTCAACCCCACAGGAGACAGGCATTGTGCCCTAACCCTAACCCTGACATTCCTTTCTCAGATAGAATCCCACTGAGCTGCCATCACTAACAGGATCATGCTAGATCCCTGGGGTGCTGAAGCACAAAGAAGGTTGAGGCGACACTGAATTAAGAGGATATACAAACTGCTATGGGACACTAAGGGGATCCTGGAGTCCTTCATGAAGAAGGTGGTATTTTTGCTGCATTTTGAAGAAGAAGAAACTTGTCAATTTAAAGGAGATATTCCAGGCAAAGGATACAATGTGCAAAGGCTGGAAACAGAAGAGAGGAGAATTGTTTCTATTGAGGAAACATCAAAGATTTGTATAATGGTAGAATAGATGGTGTGTGTGTGTGTGTGTGTGTGTGTATGTGTGTGTGTAAATGGGCTGGACATAGTTGGAACTGTTTTTGATGAATGAGGTGTGGTCCACTGGAAAGTTTTCACCCTGTTTTTTAGAGAATGAGTATTAATTGTCTCCACACTCAACACCTTCTCCATAGTCAAATTAAGATTTCAGGAAGAGCCTGGATTATTATTACATTTCTGTGACCTCTCTCCTGCCCCTATCTCTTCTTTTCTAGACAACTGAATTTGCAGATTTGATATGAACCAGTGGCTGAAAAAAATTCCTTCTGTCAACTGGTTTATCTTGTTACTGACATGAATAATCAGATTCAATTGGATTAAACAAGCTGTAACACACTGTCAAAATCCATTAGCTATATAAGAGCTTCCAGCCATAAAGAACTCTTTCTGTATATCTTAGAGTTTTCCTCATGAAAGGAAAAACTTGAACTAAAGGAAACAATGTGTGTCATTTACAAGCTCTGAGTGCCCAAGGGTCTTCTCATTGGCTCTCTGGTTTAATTTTTTTTTCTTTTCTTTTTTTCTGGAAATTAGGAACAATCTCATAATATCATATATTATATATTATAATGTCATACATTATATATGGCCGTTTTCTTGGCAAGATTGAAAACCTGGATATATCAAACTTTGCATGCTATCCAGATTTTCAAAAGGGAAAAAAATGAGGAGGTGTAACCAAAACCAAGGTGGAGGAAATTGATTCTACCTTCCGAGAGATTATTTTACCCACTTCTGGAACCACTGTTGTATTTTCCCTGACTCAATGGTACCATACAGCTCCTACCTTCACATGCCTGCCAGTTTCCTGTAGATACACAGGTAGAGAGGTTAGCTACTGTAATTGACAAGATGCCAACATCAGAGATGGAAAACTTTGACAGAGCGACACAGAAACTTAAATGAGTTGCAAATGGACACACACTAAATAATCCCGGTGCCACTTCCCACTGATCATTCTCCTTTGAAGAAAATACAATTGCAGGCAAATGCAATACCTGATGCCATCTATGTAATAGTTTTATTAAAATGTCATGAGAACAGAGATTACTTATGACTGCCTTTGCAGGCATTTGCAATATACATGTTGTCCCTGCTGAAATGATCAGATGAAACCAGACATACAAGACGAAACATAAACCCACACCACTATTTCCTCTTCTCTTTCGGAACCATCTCAGTCCTATGATGATCCTGGGTTGAAGGAAACAGAACGAAAACAGGACGAAAAAAATGGAGGCATTTTAATGCCTCTTGTGGATTCATTTTCACAAAGTCCTAGAGCGCAATGTTATAAATAACATTTGTACCTCAAGCACCTTGGATCCCCTGTGCCTCGGACAGATTTTATTTTTGGTGAAGTTTAGGCAGGAGGAGGTGAGCTCCAGTCTTAACTGAGAGTGTACAGTTTGCAAGACGTGCCACCAAGGACCCTCAAACGCTAGTCACACCTTCCTTGTGAGAACATACCTTGAGAAGCACTTGATGTAAAGGGGACATTGGTTGCTGGTAGCCCTCCTTATTCCAAGCTGTGGCATGGAAGCAAGATTAAGGCCTGCTAAGAGGGCTAAGAAGTCTCCCCATAGCTGACACAGACATGCCCCACCCATGTGTTCCACCATCAAGGGACTTGCTGCCTGGCTATGAGAATTTTTACTAGCTAAAGACCTCCAGCCATCTCCTTTACGACCCATCTCGGCTTCCACACTGAGGGCATGCCTTTCTTGGAGCGGTCTGGAAGATCACTAAGCTAGCTGGTGAAAACTAAGGTTATGTGCTTCTCAGTATAGCTCTGACCAATAATCGATCAAGGTAGGGTAGCCTTTCCACCATGCTTAAGATGACGTTAACGAGCAAATCTTGTGTGGAGCTCGCCTTTGGCTTGGCTGACCTCACTGGCTACAATGAGTCTGAAGGCTATCCCTGCTCAATCCTGCCTTCTTTCCTTTTATTTTATTCTCCCCAAACCTTTCACATTCCTCATTACATTTCAAGGTCTGCTTCCCAGGAAAACCAACCCCAATACTGCCTCGAAATAATCATGTATATTAATGGATATTAAAGCTATAAAGTCTATGGGGCGCCTGAGTGGCTCCGTTAATTGAGCACCTGACTCTTGATTTTGGCTCAGATCATGATCTCATGGTTCGTGGGTTCGAGCCCTGCATCGGGGTCTGTGCTGACAGTGTAGAGCCTGCTTTGGATTCTCTCTCTCTCTCTCTCTCTCTCCCCCCCTCTCCCTCCCCCACTTGTGCTCTCTCTCTCTCAAAATAAATAAATCAACTTAGAAAAAAAGCTATAAAGTCTAAATATTAAAACAGAAAGGAGTAAATTCTGCCAGCGAGCAGAAAGTGTGCATGAAATTTCTAATCCAGGGGCGCCTGGGTGGCTCTGTCGGTTGAGCATCCGACTTTGGCTCAGGTCATGATCTTGCGGTCTGTGAGTTCGAGCCCCACGTCCGGCTCTGTGCTGACAGCTCGGAGCCTGGAGCCTGCTTCGGGTTCTGTGTCTCCCTCTCCCTCTGCCCCTCCCTGCTCACGCTCTGCCTCTCTCTCTGTCAATAATAAATAAACATTAAAAAACATAAATAAATAAACTAAAAAAAAATTTCTAATCCACATAAAGAGAAGGTCATCAAAGAATGTTCATTGTACAAAAGGGTTAACCATAAGCTCTTATTAAATATCAAGAATGTATTCAAAATTACCCCCCAAAATAATTTTTTAAAAATTTAGAAAATATAACTGCTGAGCAAATTAACAGTTTTTTACTATATGATTGCCAGAATAATAACAAATACAGCTGTCTTTTTTTGTGGATGTCCTATATGCCAGGTATTATGGTTGTTACTTTACATGTATTTTCCTTAAACTTTTTCTTTTCTTTTCTTTTCTTTTTGCTCAGCATTTTTTCCCCCTAATTTTATCGAGAGACAATTGTCTTATTGAACCTTCACAATAACCCCATGTTATTTTCCCTTATTTATAGGTGAAGAAACCAAGGTTTAGAAAGTAAGTAAATTGCCAAAGATCCTGCAGAGGCAGGATTCGAGAGAAGCACACTCAGGTTCTTGGCCACTGGTCTACAATAGCAGCTCGTACACACGCCAAGGCCATACAGTTGCTGGGTTATGTACTTTACATGCACAATTTTGTTTATCCTCATAACAGCCCCTGAAGGCAGGTACAATTATTGAGGCCTGACACGTAAAATTATTGAGGCCGAGTGAATTTGTGTGATTCGAAAAGGTGAAACCTAACAGGCAGAATAATTGGGATTTAGAATGAAGGCAATCTGATTTCAGGGTTTATCACTCTGCTGTGATGCTTGCATCAGGTGTAAACACAGTTTGCCCTTGACCTGCACTAATCCAACTTACATAGATTCACAGTAAAGAGTACTACTAGTTTGGGGCACCTGGGTGACTCAGTCCGTTAAGTGTCCAACTCTTGATTTCAGCTCAGGTCATGAATCTTATGGTTTGTGGGATTGAGCCCTGAGTCAGGCTTTGTGTTGACAGCATGGATCCTGCTTGGGATTCTCTCTCTCCCTGTCTCTCTGTCCCTTCCCCACTTATGCACGTGTGCATTCTCTCTCTCTCTCTCTCTCTCTCTCTCTCTCTGCCTTTATCAAAATAAATAATAATAAAAAAGAATTACCAGTTATATCCAAGTCAAAGCCATCACAGGACTCAGTGTCAGTTTTGCTAAAGGACATACTGTACTTCTTTTTTTTTTTATTTTTTTTAAATTTTTTTTTTTAACATTTATTTATTTTTGAGACAGAGAGAGACAGAGCATGAACAGGGGAGGGGCAGAGAGAGAGGGAGACACAGAATCGGAAGCAGGCTCCAGGCTCTGAGCCATCAGCCCAGAGCCTGACGCGGGGCTCGAACTCACAGACTGCGAGATCGTGACCTGAGCCGAAGTCGGACGCTCAACCGACTGAGCCACCCAGGCGCCCCAGACATACTGTACTTCTTAAACTTTAGTCTCTACTTAGTGTTGACATGGCACGATCCTATCAATCAACATCATTTGCCTATTAAACTTGTCCTTTGCTTTTATAGAAATTGAAGTTGATTATGTGGTAAGCCCCAGAAAGTTGTGCATGCTTTGATGTGCTTAGAGACTTTCCAGGTGTTCAAATAAGAAATGACAGACTGGTCTTAACTTTCCACTGAAATGTTTAACCAGGACAGTCTTTGGGTCTGAGCCTTTCCTCTTCAGGATGTGACAGGAAAGAGTAGACAGACTGTCTACCTACCTGCCGTTGCTCCACACACCAATTTCATGCCCCTGGGCCATTCTTCAAGCTGTTCCCTCCCAACAGAATTCCCTTAAGTTCCTTCCCTATCTGCCCCAATCCTTTTAATACTTAAGACTTGGGCTCAACCCTCACTCTGAGAAAACTCCCCAACCCATTACCTCTGCACAACCACCAACCATATCGTTTGAGAGAACGAATGGCTTCCGTGTTCCCCATTTTCGAGTCTTCCATCACGGACATGGTATACGCACATCCTAGACTGTTAGTTCTTTGAAGACATGGACCATCTATTTTAATGATTCTTGAACTTGTTGTTCCTAGCATAGTGTCCAGCACATACAGGTATCCAGTTGTTAAGCACAAGAGGGGTATTAGTTATCTAACCAGATTCCATGGAGCTGAAATTTCCAGCAGTGTCAGGGACAATTCGCTAATCCACAAATCGTGAATAACCCTGTCTGGAACAGTGGAAGGCAGGGACCATGTTCATCTTATTTCACAACAGCACATCTGGCATGTGGCATGGTGCCTGGCGTGTGGTAAGTTCTCTGTTTATTATACAGTTGCTGAACCAACATTGTGAGTCCATTATTCCAGTATACAGTCCTACTGTATATTATTACCATGAAAATGCCAATGCCCTTAGTTTAAAAACTGTATTCCCATGCCAAAAAAAAATTAATAATAACAACAGGGGAGAGGGGAAGAAACCCTTAGTCAAAACAGGCAGTTGGTGACTTGCTCCACCAATATACTGAAAAATTTCTTCTTTCATGGGAGCCTGCGTGGTTCGGTTGATTAAGCATCTGACTCTTGATTTCAGCTCGGGTAGTGATCTCACAGTTCGCGAGCCCAACAGAGGGCTCCATACTGACAGCGCTGAGCCTTCTTGGGGATCCTCTCTCTCTCCCTCTCCGCCCTTCCTGATCTCCGTCTCTCAAAATAAATTAATAAACTTAAAAACTATTTTTAAAAAATTTCTTTTAGGCGCCCCGTGATAGAATTCAACAACAATCAAGACTACCGTGACTTTACCACAATTTATTGTCTCTCATGTATTAAAACTAGTGGTTAAACAGGATTCTGGTAAATCACATCTTTATGTGAGCAGCGAAGAGTTCCATGAGCTAATGGGCCAGGTGTCCTGCATCTAATTCAAATGCCTCTCCTTTTTTGGCAGACCTTCAACCACTGCTTTTGTCTAACATGATTTGGCCAGCCTTTCCGCACCTGTGGGGAGACCTTTAATGCTTTTGAACACAAATACAGCCCTTCGCACCCAGACCCACCCACCCCCTCAGCCACCCATCTTTCCCCAGCCTGAGCTTCACAAAGGACTTGATGCTTCATTTATAGTCACACTTCCATTGTCCCCTGAGGGTCTTCGTATATTCTTCAATGCACTCAATGCCATGTCGTTGTTGAACAAATAGACCGTGAGTCAGCCAGCAAGAGCAGATGATAATAGTGTGTTTAAAATAAGAACGAGGGGAGGGCCAGAGAGAAAATAAGAAAGGTAGGAATTTGCCAGAAGTCTGCTCAAGGAAATAGAAGTTTTTGTGATTGTGTCCATTTCGATGGACGCCCCCCATTTCATGGGGCGTCCAGGTGGCTCAGTCGGTTGAGCGACCCACTTCGGCTCAGGTCATGATCTCACGGTTTGTGAGTTTGAGCCCCATGTCGGGCTCTGTGCTGACAGCTCAGAGCCTGGAGCCTGCTTCTGATTCTGTCTCCCTCTATCTCTGTGCACCCCCCCCCCAACTCATGCTCTGTCTCTCTCTGTCTCAGAAATAAATAAACATTAAAAAAAAAAAAAAGAACAGGATTTAGCCCCCAAGAAAACACAAAGTGTATCCCTTCATAAAGAAATTTCCTACATGAATGTTTATTGTTGCATTACTCCTAAGAGCCAAAAGGTGGAAATGACCCAAGGGTCCATCACGTGATAAATAAACAAAATGTTTATATTGGTATATTCACATAATACTAATTTCACATACATTCGTATAATGGAATAAAATGGGATGCATTACTGATACATGTTTCAGTGATGAATCTTGAAAACATGCTAAGTGAAAAAAGCCAGTCACAAAAAACCACACATTATGTGATTCTATTTATATGAAATGTCCAGAACCGGCAAACTGTAGAGAGTAAATTAGTACTAGGGGGTAGCAGGTGATAGGGTATTGAAGGCTAAAGGATACACGGTGTCTTTTTGACACGGATTGAAAACGGTTTAAAACTGCTGTGGTGATGGTTGATGATTTAGTATATTTGGGAATTTACCAAAATCCATTGACATGGACACTTTAAATGGGTGAACTGTGGGGTGTATTGTTTTGCTAAGGCTACAGTAGCAAAGTACCATAGATTGGGTTGATGAGACACCAGAAGTGTATTTTCTTACAGTTCTGAAGTCTAGGACTCCAAGATCAAGGTGTTAGTAGGGCTATGAAGGAAGGAGATGCTCCAGGCGTCTCTCTTCAACTTGCAGATGACTATCTTGTCCCTGTGTCCTCACATATTCTTCTCTTTGTGTACCTCTGTGTCCACATCTCCTCCTCTTATATGGACACTAGTAATTGGATTACAGCCCACTCTAATGACCTCATTTTAATTTAATTATCTTGATACAGACCCTATCTCCAAATATGGTCACATTCTGAGATATTGGAGATTGAGAATTTAATATAGGTCTTTTGAGGAAATACGATCCAGTCCATAACCTATGGTGTGTGAATTTTATCTCAATAAAATTGGGGTTTTTTTTAAGTTTACTTATTTATTTTGAGAGGGAGAGAGTGAGTGCGCTCACACAAGTGGGGGAGGGGCAGAGAGAAGGAGAGACAGAATCCCAAGCAGGCTCCACACCATCAGCGCGGAGCCTGATGTGGGGCTTGAACTCACAAACTGTGAGATCGTGATCTGAGCCAAGATCAAGAGTCAGATGCTTAACTGGCTGAGGCACCCAGGCGCCCCTCAATATATGTGTTTACAAAAGAAGATTTCCCCCCGGACACTGGACCTGCTTCTCAGATAGAGTTGATCTGGGTAGAGGAAGTTAAATGAGAAACACTCCTGTTTGCCACAGGGCAGTCCTTTGCTCTTCTGTGACTGATCTGGACTCACACCACCCCTACGTCCACAAGTGTGAAACTACAGGAATGTAGTAGGAAAAAACCAAAGGTCACAAAATGAGGCTCATCATTTGAGTCCAATAACCGACACGTTTTATTTAGCCCGCATAGTGTTTTCACAATTTTTGAATTTGTATCTTTAAATTCAAGGTATGCACATACTATAGTTTGCTACAGTCCTCACCATCCCCTGTTGTCTGACACACGGCATGCTTCGTGCATTCGCCAACTGCTTGAACAGTTTTGAGCTTGAGGCCTTGGGAACAAACACGTCAACTGGACACAACATCTCTTGGCACATCTAACACATAGCATTATAAAAAAATAGGTTTCACAACTTCCTGATTAAAAGCCACAATGCGGAAGGGCACTTACGTGACAGCTTGGGTTCAAATCTACTGTTTAGGCTATGTTTTGCTGGACTGTGCACAGCAGTTATAAACGTAGGCAAAATATAAATCTGTAACGAATTCAGTTATCAAGGGAGGGTTGGGTCGGTGAAGGTTTCAGACGTAAGCAAATAATTTTCACTTAAAACTTAAATCTAAAGTTCCTTAAAATATATACATCCTTTCAAGACATCTTCTTAGCTTAGTAAATCATAATATAGGCAAGGAGTCTAGGACTCTTATGATACAGCTACATATATGTGAATATAGCACATGTTCCATGATTTCCTCCCATTTCACATGATAAAGACTTATCAAGGTTAGTTTTCACAAGTGTTTTTCAAAGCTAAGAGTGCATTGTCTGGAAGGCTTGTTAAAACAGATTTCTGGACTCCCATCTCCAGAGTTTCTGATTCAATCAATAGGTTTGGGGTGAAGTCCGAGAATCTGCATTTTTAATAAGTTTCCACGTGATGCTGCTGGCCCAGGAACCACACTTTGAGAATCACTGGTCTCAAAGAGTGTGAGGCTGTCTCTCCATTTCAGCTTAAACGTGGCCTTACCCTAATTGTTAAAAGTTTGGAAAATTCTGGGAAATGAGTCTAACTGACCAGTTTGTGAGCACCCAACACTCCAATCAGTGAGGCGGGGTGGAGGGATAGAGTCTATTTGTAGAAAGACACAGGGAAGACACGCCAAGCAGGCTAACACAATGTCCATGCTCTGAGTAGGGGGACAATAGAGTTTTAAAGGAAATTGTCTCTTGAGAATTATAGAATCATCTGCTTATTTTCTTTACAATATTGTACTTTGAGATGATCAGATTCAATGACTTGAACAGATAATTAGTATTCAGTAGACCTTTGTGTTTGGAATCATGAATTAGCAAACAAAATACAGACAGATCATATTTGTGAAATACACGATGCCCCGATGGTTCATAAAAACGAGGGGAAAAAATGGGAAATACATAATAATGGGCATTCATTTGTTCTGAGAAGCCAGGACTTATTTTATGATAAAGTATCTTTTTGTCAACTTGAGCTAATCTCAAAATTACGTTTCTTCAAAAACGTGGCCGTGCCCACTGAGGTTTTGTTTCTGCATTTACCGAAAATGCTGACAGTAATCATCGTTCCTGTTAAATCTTACTTTTCACATAGGTGCTTTGTACATGTTAATTAATTTGAGCCTTACAACAACCCTATCTGATTTTATTATCCATTATTATCCATTACAGAAATGAGGCTTAGTGTTTTAATCACTTCCCCGTGGTCACAATTCCGCAGTCTGATTTGCTCTAGGGCCTTGTACTTTTCCTCTTTCAAAACTTCTTCCACATGATTCCAAAAGTGCTGTATCAGCTATTCATGAACACAAGAAAGCAAAATGGTAATTCTCGAAGCTCCCAGAGATTTTATTTGCTTGTAAATCAAATTAAATATTGGAATTGTTTTTGGGAAGTGTCCTCTCATGGTCGGGGGAAAAAGGAATCTAATTTATATATTTTCTTATTTGCCCAGTGTTTTTAAACCAACTTTTTGTTGCCTTGCCCAAATTTTGAAAGCAAAAGAGTGCTAAGGATGAGGGGAAGAAAGAAAAATACACTCTGAAAAAAAAGATACGACCAAAATTTTACAACAGGATAAACTTACTTTGTTTTAAGTCTTCAACTTTAGACGATTCTGCTGTGTTATTTCATTTAAGCTCGCACATCCAAGTTTGCATTTTCTCTTTCAAAGCTCCCGATTGTAGATGAGGTAAAAGCCCACGTTGTTTTCTTAAGGCTCAGAAAACTCAGTAGCAGTCTCCCTGCAAGACTCAACCACAGGCTGATGGAGGGTGATGTCAACTCCCAATTAACTTGACAGGAATAGTATTTACTGTTATGAAATTTAAATGTGTGCAGACCATATCCTGTCCTTTCAATGATACACCCTGGTAGTTAATTCATGCGGATTTATGAAAGACGTAAGAAAATAGCCACCTATTAGCTTACTTTTGCATGGCTGCCTAAACGTGTAAATCTATCTTCTTGTACCTGGCTTGGTTTCTTGTGCCAGGTTATTCTACTTACACGTGAGGAGCCCAACCTTCCAGTTGTCCAGTCCAAGAACGCATGACTCCTCTCATTCTGTCACTCTACATCTTATGCATCAGCATTAGCTGCAAACTATATTCGAAATCTGGCCGTTTCTCATCACTTTCACTGCTTTAACCCTGGCCCAAGCCACCAGCTTCTCTCATTTGGAACACTGCAAGGACCTGCTCCCTGGATTCTCTGCAATCAATTCCGACACAGCAGCCAGACTGATTCTAACAGAGTGATCATACAACATATATTTTTAAAAGACCCCTTAGCGTGCTCAGAATCTTCCAATGGTTTCTCATCACTACCAGGGTCAAAGCCTTCCTGGTTTGCAACAGCCTGCACTTGCTTCTCTTCCCCTCTGAGCTCATCTGTCTGCTCCAGCAACACTGCCCCACCCCCTGATCTCCATGAGACCTCACCCTCACCTTCCGGTCCTCGCTCAGATGTTGACTTTCTTCTGTAAAGTCTTCTTTGACTACCTTATTTAAAATTGACACCTGCCTGCTTCCCGACACCCCGTCTTCCTAATTTATTTCTATTGCTATCATCACTTCACATACTTTGTACCTTTAATGTACTTATCTTTTAGTATCTGTCTCCTGCCTCTGGAATGTAGGCTCCAGGAGCGCAGCGATTTTGTGCGTTCACGTTCACCGTCGTATCTACCGTGCTTCCAAGAGTGCTGGATATATAGCATATTCTCCACAAATACTTGTGAAATCGAATGCTTTCTGGACAAAAGTCACTTCCACCTGCAGTTAAGATACCTCAAAGTGAATATTTATTTTGGCAAAGCCAGAGATGACAACCATCTTCCTCCCTTCTCCTCTCTACTAGGCGGGCAATTTGACAGGATGCAATATGATAGGGTAAGGCCCAGCATGGTATGTATGCAGTGTTTCATAGCAGGGAATACTTTTTGGAGGAACTATCGGTCCAAATGCACACTTTTGCCCCATCTCTGCAATTCACTGGTGAGGTGGAGCGTTGAGTTGATGACTCTAATTAGGATCATGAAAAATAGAAAGCTTAGCATTTAAAAGGACTGAGCCATATCCCTGCCTTTGGGGAGGTTTTTTTTTCTTTTTTTTTTTCCCACTAAGCAAGTCAACCGGCCACTTATGCCATTTATTTCTAGGTGAGGTTAAACCCCCGGGTATATCTAATCCAGATTTAGAAGAGCCAAGAAGGAGCAATGCCCGACAAGACAGTGGCCTGTGAGTAAAGTAGCACCGTGATCTCCCTAGGTAGAGATCTGCATGTTAGTTTCATGGGAACACTTGGGCTGTGAAATCTCCACTCCCACCTTCCAAGGTCCTGAGCTGCCAGAGCTGTGGCCAACGGTGGCTAAGTGCCAGGCTTCTTGGCCTTGTAAGTTGTCACGATCACTAAATAGGCTCTTTTTTCTTTTAAAAGAGGTATGAATTTTGCGCTCCATAACCCCTAACAAACATGCCAAACAGCTTAAGAAATTGTGCTGAATCAGAAGCAACACAGGCTGCCAATTCACACATGCCAAGGGTTTCTTAGCACCACTCAAAGTTTGCTTTGACTACCAAAGCCTATGATGGTAGGTCTGAGTTTCCAGCAGGTCTGGAATGAAGGATCTGGCAGAAAGTTTTATGTCTTTTTTTTCTTCCCTTGACAAATTTCCCCCTACATTTTCCTGACTCTCCTGATACCCATTATGTCATGCCCCATCATGTTAGGCCAAGCAACATCCCACAATGTGGTGGAAAACAATTTCAAGAAAACTAGGGAGTTAGGTGTCTGTGCATAGCTTGCTTTGAGCCTCAAATAAATTAGCTGCTGAGTACATGGTTTGTATGGTCATGAGGGCTAACACCTGAGATTTTTGCAGTGGTCACTCCATAGGGCTATTAATTTAGTAGTGAAGCAAGGCATTAAGTCAAATTGATGTGGTATTGATGAAATATACACAGGCCAGAAGCTAGAACTATGGAAAAGACAAGCAGAGGTTAGAAAGAATCATGTGTATCTCTCTCTCTCTCTCTCTCTCTCTTTCTCTCTCTTTCTCTCTCTTTCTCTCTGGAAGAGTGGCAGAACCAGTGGAAAATCCTTAATATAAATACGTTTTCCAAGGGCTATATTTCCATGGATTTTAATATATAATCTTTAACTTTTACTAATTATAAATACAACTGCACAAAGCAGAGTTCTTGAAATAAAGGTAGGAATAATCTCAGGTTTTGGTAATTGTTCCTTGTTAAGTATTTTGTCTCATCAACCTTCCCTGTCCCCCCGATCCTGAGCCCCATCATCTACCTTCTCTGCCCTGCTCTTTGCCTGTGTTTCCTTGCTAAAACTCTGGCTGATACGATATTTGGTCTCAAGAGTAACCTCAGGAAACAGACCCTCTGGAGAGAATTGTGAAACTAAGGTTGTTCTCATATTTTAAGAACACACAAATGACCTCCTTATGCAGGTAGAAATTGAACCTTGGTAATGGGTGACATGTAGTGGTGTCATGATTCTTGAAATTATCACTGATGATGGCAGGAGACGGTGAGCTGCTGGGACGCAAAACTGTGAGTGATAAAACAGAGGTTACATCTGATAGCCATGCAACTTTGGTGATTACAAAGATTACAGCATGTGTTAACTGCATCTGATTTTGTTAGAGAGCTTATAAAAAAAAAAACCCATAAGCTTATAGCCTTGACCTCCCAACTCAAAGCAAAAGTGAAGAACAAGAAAGTTTCTATAATGGTAGCGATATGGCTATGTATGAGCTCAGCAACATGGAATTCACATCACCAAGGCTCTTGTGACTGTGACCATTGCTGTAGCACAGAGGCCAACAGTGAGACCCCGATATGTCATTATTCCTGGGGAAAATACCTGGTCGCCTGGAGAAGGCAGACGTATGTGCTTATGGAATAGATACGTGTTCTGGATTCAAATTTGCTTTCCATCCTCACAATGCCCTGCCAAGACCACCATTCCTATCTGGCAGATAGGAATGTTGTTGTTTTTATTGGAATTCTTTAAAAATTCCGTATAATGAACATACAGTTCATTTCAGGTGTACAATATAGCGATTCAGTGATTCTATACATTACTCACTGCTCATCACCATAAGTATACTCTTAAATCCCTTCACCTGTTTCACCCATCCCCCTACCCATCTTCCCTCTGGTAACCATCAGTTTGTTCTCTAGAATAAGAGTGTTTCTTGGTTTGTCTTCTTTTCTTTGTTCATTTGCTTTTTTTCTTAAATTCCACATATGAGTGAAATCATCTGGTATTTGTCTTTCTCTGACTGACTTATTTCACTTAGCACCATGTCCTCTAGTTCCCTTCGTGTTGTTGCAAATGGCAAGGTTTTATTTTTTATGGCTGAGTAATATTCTATTGCATTTTTATACCACATCTTCTGTATCCATTCATCTATGGTTGGATACTTGGATTGTTTCCATATTTTGACAATTGTGAATTACATTGCAACAAACATAGGGGTGCATATATGTCTTTGAATTGGTGTTTTTGTATTATTTGGGTAAATACTCAGTAGTGGAGTCACTGAATCCTATGGTAATTCTATTTTTAATTTTTTGAGGAACCTCCATACTGTTTTCCACAGTGAATACACTGGTTTGCATTCCCACCAACAGTGCGGGAGGGTTTCTTTTTAGAGCAGGGGTTTTCAAAAAGCTTTTTTTGTAGGGTCTCCCTCCTATCAAGGAATAGTCTCTTACATTCTTTTACAGTCTGAAGTAGAAAGCTTTAATCTGTACCTGAGCATTGCACTTTAAAAGAATTAATTAGAATGTAAGCATCATACTATAAAAAGGATCTTGGTGTCTCTTCAGTTGAGTTCAGATCATTAAATAAGAGAGAGAACAACTCAAGACTAAAATATTAGAAACGATTGTTGAGTAAGAGCCAATCAGAAAATAAGACAGGCAAATATGAAATGATACAAACCAAAATAGATAAATCACATAAAAAATTGTTGCTTTGGGGGCGCCTGGGTGGTTCAGTCGGTTAAGCGTCCGACTTCCGCTCAGGTCGCAATCTCGCGATCTCGCCGTCCGTGAATTCGAGCCCTGAGTCGGGCTCTGGGCTGATGGCTCAGAGCCTGGAGCCTGCTTCCGATTCTGTGTCTCCCTCTCTCTCTGCTCCTCCCCCGTTCATGCTCTGTCTCTCTCGGTCTCAAAAATAAATAAACGTTAAAAAAAAACGTTTAAAAAAAAATTGTGGCTTTCACTTTACCAGATAGGATGCTAAAACAGTCATCTGCTCTGTTTAATTCTGGATACCTAGCGGATTCTTCAAGTGTACCAGACTCCACAAACAATTCTCTGAAGGTCTTAGGCTAAAGGAAGAAAGGAGAAGATAAAGATGGGATTAGGGTGGGCAAAGGAAGCGGAAAACCTCTTGGCAGGCCCGTGATATGCCAGAAACCATCTTGTTTAGTTCATCTTGTAGGTGGTCCAGGCATGGGGCTTGTGATCTTTTCAATGCCTGTTGTACTAGACACTATTTGTCCTGCCCAGATGTGTCCCTCCCCAATCCCTTTCATCAGCACTGTGCTCCCGTCCCCCAGCCTCTGTATCTTTTGCTGCAAAAAACTACGTTATCTGTCAGAGGACTGTCCTTGGGGCACATCAGCTGCTTTATCAGTAAGGCAAGGGCCTGGGAATATTCCCATCCAGTGACTGACTGATGTGAGGGTACAAAAGCCTGGCTCCCTAGCTTCCAAGGTTAGGATAAACCCTGCTGTGTGATTTATGTTCCAGAGGTCCCCACAGGATCAAGCTGAGGCTGGGGCTTCATCGGAAATCACCCCCTTGTTTGGCTTCTTCCTCTACCGTGTCTTCTCCCCACCCACTTCTCCCAACTCCTGGAAGCACTTCCGTAATAAACCACCTATGGTGAATCCTCATCTCGGGTTCTGTTTCTGGGGGGTGCGAACCAAGACAACTAACAGAAATGTCTGAAAGCTGAAAACAAATGGACACGAAGACAAGAAAACTACCAAATTGAAATAAATAAATATATGTTTGTGTATAACACATACACAAACACATAAAACTGCCAAAGGAAATAAATTCCCACAAAATTTGATAGTGTATCAATGAGTGCTTTGCCACTGAATTTAGTCGACATGATTCTATATAATGTCCTTAGTCTATACTGTGAATCTATCTTAATATATTGACTTCTTCAAATGTCTTCAAAGACAAGAGGGCCCTAGGCATGCCTGATTTCAGAAGCTGGTGAGGACGGCACTACCTTTTACCCACCCAAATCACTTCCTAGCAAGAATTTTGTTCAGGAAGCAATCGCCTCTCTGGGTGGACACCACAGATTTTTTTTTCTGAAGAAAAGTCCTTCTCCTAGCAAATGAGATAAACCTAGTAGGACTTGCAGTTGTCCGAGGTCTACTGAAGAGGAAAGGAAAAGCCCTCCATTTTACAATTCTAGAACAAAGGCAGAGAGTAGAGATGCAAATACCCCTCAGCAGCGTGTAGACTGACAGTCACACCAAAGTGCAAATTGCAGTTTAACCCATCAATTTGGGTAGACAACCCGCGTCAGATCCTTCCCACTTTCATTGGAGTTGAGGCCAAGTTTGCCAGGTGCATTGAAGGCAGTTGGGTCCTTGAAGAAGCGGTGGTGGGAAGGAGCGTAACAAAAAGGTCCTCAGAGGGAGGCTCTGGGACATAAAACAAACTCAAGACAATTACGTTCGAGCACAATTTAGCTTTTCTTCAATTGAGTGGTGACGAAGAAAGTGTATTTTAGAACCTACCTCCAAGGAGATTCAACGTTACTTCCAAAGTAATTCAGTATGATGAAAGATCACCTCAGCTTTCTCCTGTTTCCTCATTTAGGTCTTATTTTGTTAGAATAATGGTGTTCGGTTAGTTTTTTTTAGAGATCCTTTTAGCAAGATGCTCAGTCAGAACCTCAATTAAATATTAATGGTAATAATATTCATCCGCTTAATGCTTCAGGCATCCCAGCTTGTGCGAGCTTTCTCTAGGGAACAATACTCAATTTGTGGTTGTTCACATGTGGTCTCCAAATTCTTTTCATTGGTCTTTGCGCTGGGAAAAGACTGAGGCCCAACATTTCTGCAGGTATTACAGGGTATACATGAATGCTGATGGGTTGCTAGGGATTTTCTTCTCTTGCAAAGAACAGAAGCACATGGGACACATTGTACCGATTGCCGATGTGAGCTTTTTTAATATTATGAAAAACACTCTTTTCAGACTTTCTTGAAATAGACCCATTCTCCAGCCAATCCTCTTTGCATCAGCCACTTGAGGATCATACTCCCTTTGCTCTATCTTCTCCTTATCCCGTAGATCTCGTTATCCCATAGATGTTCCAAGGCTTCTCACTCCATGAAACGATGGGTTTCGGTGCTTCAGGGGAAGAGTGTCAGAACATTATCCCCAGTAGAACACAGCGAGTTTATTAAGCTTTGTCAAATTACAGTTTAGTTTGCCTCTACAACTTGAAAATAAGCTCAAAGGCTAGGCTTTGTCAAGAAAAAAAAAAAGAGGTCAAAAATTTCTTTAGCATATCCAAGCTGGACTCTGGTAAACTCACCTTATTTTTCTCCCGTAGCACAGACAGGATGTCCCTTCTATCTGGGATCCCAGGCCTGAAGCTTGCTGAATAAAGAGTAGATGTGACGAGGGGCAGGGCCTCTCAAACTATCTGTGAGGAAACTTTTTAAAAGTTTCCAAGATACGTTGCACCTATAATTTTGTAAGATATAACAGAATGAGTTCGGAGAAAAATCAAACAGTAAAACAAAGGCATATAACATAAAAGCCCTACATTTTGATTAGATTCAACAGACATAACATTACTGTGCCAGATTGCCCTAAGTATATCCCAAAATTTACCCTCAATTTCTGTGTATTTTGTGGTGAGCCAGTGATGGCCCATGGCTTGGCATCAGTTTGAATAGCACGGGTATAGAGGAATTGGAAAGCCAGAAATTTACTCTGTGGCTGACTAGATTTGAGAGAGGAGAGAGAAGCACAGTGAGAAGACAGAATCTAAGGCTCTTGTGTTCTTCCTATACCTCAGCCCCCTACAGCGGCTTTGCAGAATTCTGTTCTACTGGTACCTACTTCCATCATGGCCAAGGGCAATGACGTATCTCATGGGCAGAATGTAACAAAGGAGGCAGACGAGGAACTCAAGAGGTGCCGGCATGCCCCTTGGCCAATGCTGAAGGAAGCTGAATCGTGGGCAAGGAATCAACCTTAGGCCCCTGAGGTAAGGCATCGAGTGTCTGTGTAAGGCTGTGGGTTAGGTAGCCGCTGCCAAGATATGGATGGAAAACATGCCAGGGTCTTATGGGGGGTCTACACACGCGAGGCCAAGTCGCTCAAGGACAGTCGGGTGTGTAAACTGAGAGAGCAGGCTCCAAACTTCAGCAGCAGATGCCCACAAGCTCAGGAATGGGACCAGTCACACCTGGTGGTTCCTAAGAGCCACCAGACTGCAGCTCAGAGCAGCCACTCCTCAGTAAAGAACAGGAGAGAACAACATGAAGTATGAATCTCTACATCCAGGACCTTCTTGGAGAGGGGCTGCGTAGGGACAGAGTGTTTTCTCTTCACATCTGGGCTGCGAGGTTTAAAACCGCAGCCACTACTCCTGAGGAATGTGCATATCTGTGGATGGGAAGAATGAGCCCTTGGTACATGAACACCCTGTGCTCATCCTGACATCTGTCTTTGAAAAAATGTAGAGACAATAACGTTACCCATAGCTGTATCGTTTCTGGGATAGGCATGCTCAGCAGAAAGAGTTCCAATGATCTAACCTCACTATAATTCATTTTCTTTAAGAATGTCTGAAAATGACTGTAAAATGCATCATCTGCCTCCAGTCCAGTCATTTGGCCTTTCCTCATGCCATTCATCCAGAGCTTTCCTATAGATGGTGACTACACTTAATCATGGTGAGCAATATAACATTGTATGTCAACTATACTTCCATAACAAAAAGTTTTTTTTTTAATTTTTTTTTGTAAATTTTTTTTTCAACGTTTATTTATTTTTGGGACAGAGAGAGACAGAGCATGAACGGGGGAGGGGCAGAGAGAGAGGGAGACACAGAATCGGAAACAGGCTCCAGGCTCCGAGCCATCAGCCCAGAGCCCGACGCGGGGCTCGAACTCCCGGACCGCGAGATCGTGACCTGACTGAAGTCGGACGCTTAACCGACTGCGCCACCCAGGCGCCCCATAACAAAAAGTTTTTAAGAAGAAAATATATTGACAAAAGGAAGAAAAGGATGCTTCCAATTCTCAAGGCTTTGTAGGCTCTTTGATGACATGGTGAAAACCTCACCTTGAAATAGATAAGAAAAGTATTACTAAAGGGACCAATTTCTAGATTTAGTAAATGCAGTTCCTAATGAATCACACATCTCTCCCAACCCCCAGGGGGTGAGACGGGGACACATCTGCTTTCACTTGTTAATTTATCTCAAGATTGTTTTTTCTAACATAATCATTTATTCAAATAGTGTGGAAAAGTTACATGAGAGACTCTCTAAAACATTATTTGATACCTAGAACCTAGAAAAATTATAATCTCTGAATAAATTATTTTTTAAAGAAATCTGTGATCTGTTTCTTTTTTTTAATGTTTATTTATTTTTGAGAGAGAGAGAGAGAGAATGGTGGGGAGGGGCAGGGAGAGAGGGAGATACAGAATCCGAAGCAGGCTTCGGGCTCTGAGCTGACAGCACAGAGCCCCGACGCAGGGCTCGAACCAAAGAACTGCGAGATCATGACCTGAGCCAAAGTCGGACCCTTGACCAACTGAGCGAGCCACCCAGACGTTTCAAGAAAAGATTGATAAACCAGAGGGAAGAGCAATTTTCTGCTGTCTGGACTGACTTGAATATAGCCAAGTAACTACTCAAACATCATGACAGACAATATTTGAAAAGACCTTCTAGCACGGTGTATCTCAAACTTCAATGTACAAAAGCACTTGATTCAATAGCCCTAAGTGGAGCCCAAGATTCTGCATTACTACAAGCTCCTGGCTGATACTCATGCTGTTGGTCCAGGAGCTATACTTTCAGTGGCAGGGCGTAGAGAAGCGTCTGAGCTTTCTATAATGCAGAGCAACTTCTCAGGTTCCTGAAGTAAAAAATTGACCAGTGGGGTCAGGGTCCTTAATACAAAAAGTTCTTACATAGAGTAGGGGAGACACTTCATTTCCTAATCTGTCAATGTTGGCATATTTCATGGAGACCTTCCTGAAGGAGGAAGGGTTGAATTCTCACCCCCCACCGCTGTATTTCATCTGCATTCCGCATCGGCCTAAAATCAATTCTACTGATTTTCTCCACTGGCAGGATTAACGTCCCGTTCCATTTCCAATCTAGGTGATCACAGGAAAGCAGTTAATTCGAATAGGTCCGATTCCACAATTTTAATGCCTCTTCATGCAGGAAGTTGGCTGTCCTAGGGATCTATGCCTCACTGACAGATCTTGGATAGAACACTGACTACTTTCAATTTTTCCAAATGTGTGTTCTATGACTCATGAGGCCCACTAGTCTATTTTATTGTTTTAATTTTTTTAATTTATTTTTTTGAGACAGTGAGACAGAGCATGGGCGGGGGAGGGACACACACACACACACACACACACACAGAATCTGAAACAGGCTCCAGTCTCTGAGCTGTCAGCACACAGCCTGATGTGGGGCTTGAACTCGGAAGCCTTGAGATCATGACCTGAGCTGGAGTCAGACGCTCAACCAACTGAGTCACCCAGGCACCCCTACCACTAGTTTATTTTAAATCGGGGTAATATTGCTTGCCATAGTGTTCGGTATTGTTTTTTCACACTTCTTCTTTTCTCAGCATTTCAAATACACGTTGCCATAAATCGTAAAACGATGGCTCAGTATGATTTATCAGTTCATTCATTCACTTATGCATTCATTTATTCCTATGTATTAGGTTGTTGAAGGTAGAAATTGGTAAGAAATGGTTCATGCTCTTGAGGATTAAATTTCAGCCAAATGTAACTGAACACCATACATTTTTTGGTTTAAAAACCCCACGTTTATTTTTCTCACAGACACCTGAAAGTGTGCAGTTGCTAGCATTGGCTCCACATCTTTAGAGACCAGAACAGGGTTCTTTACAACTCTCTTGGTCTTTTCTGCAGGTTACCTAGTATCTGTTGCAGAAATAGCTCTAGTAATTGTGTTCAGATTCCAGTGAGGAAGACGGAAAAAGAGGGTAACGTGTGTTCCAGAGAAACAAAGTTGTCAGAAACTTGACTTCTGCTTCCGTTTCATTGACCAGACCTGGGTCACATGACCCAGTCTCAGCTTCAAAAAAGACTGCCTTTTTCGTTTGTTTCGTTTGCTTTGTTTTAGGCTGAGCGCATTGAAATCTCCAACGAAATCGTGAGTGTTAAGACGAAGTGGACAATGGATGTTAGGCAGTCATTTTGTTGTGTCCAGTCAAGGAACTTAAAGTCTACTTTATGTGGACTATTCTCAGTCAGAGAATAGCGTGAGCAAACATCCTAAGCAGAGGAAGAGTAGGATTTGTATGAGAAACCCTGGGCTATTGAATTTTTCAGGAGTGAAGAATGTAAGTGGAGGAATCAGAGATAATTTATACCTGTTTCTATCTCAGGAGATCTTTTCTGTGTCCCCAAGGTGTCAGGATGCCTTTGCTCTGCCTTGTCGCCGTTATCTTCGTGCATATTTCCATGATAGCCGTGCAACTAGAATAATGGCTGAAGGGGCGCCTGGGTGGCGCAGTCGGTTAAGCGTCCGACTTCAGCCAGGTCACGATCTCGCGGTCCGTGAGTTCGAGCCCCGCGTCGGGCTCTGGGCTGATGGCTCAGAGCCTGGAGCCTGTTTCCAATTCTGTGTCTCCCTCTCTCTCTGCCCCTCCCCCGTTCATGCTCTGTCTCTCTCTGTCCCAAAAATAAATAAATGTTGAAAAAAAAAAAAAAAAGAATAATGGCTGAAAAGGCTGATGGGGCAAGATTTTTCAAACTGCAGGTTATACTTTGAAATCATTTTATTTGTCTATGTTTTTATAGTTAATATTCATTTAGATTCACCCATCTATTTATTCTTTCTCGTGCTCTTCATTTCTTTTTGTACAATTAACCTTCCATCTGGGATCATTTTCCTTTTGCTTGAAGAATTCCATTAAATATCTCTATAGTAGCAACAAAATTCTCTCGGTTTTTTGCTTGTCTAAAAGCATTTTCAGGGGCACCTGGGTGGCTCAGAAGGTTGGGCGTCTGACTTTGGCTTTGGTCATGATCTTGCAGTTGACGAGTTTGAGCCCCACGTCGGGCTCTGTGCTGATAGCTCAGAGCCTGGAGCCTGCTTCCGATTCTGTGTCTCCTCCCTTTTTGCCTCTCCCCTGCTCATGCTGTGTCTCTCTGTGTCTCAAAAATAAAGATAAACATTAAAAAAATTTTTAAAGCATTTTTACTTTGTCTTCATTTATTGATTTATTTCCATTGTTTATTTTTGCTCTTGGCTTCACCCATTTGATTCTTTGTAAATGTGTGCCTATTAATTTTGGATTGAATGTTGGAAACTATGAAAAATTGTAGGAGATGTTAATTTACTCCAAATAAATTTTAATTTTCTTTTGGTAGAAAGAGAGAATACCAGCAAAATACTTTGATTCAGTTAGGGACTGAACTGATTTGAAGTTCTATTTCAGGATTTGTAAAAAAAAACGGTATAATTTGTATTTACTCCTAGGTCCTAAGATCTTAAGGCTATTAAAGGAAATCTTGGAGTATTTACCAAGGTCCACTCCTTAACAGGCGACAAACTCCAATTTTCATCTCTCTATCACCAATGCACAGTTTAGGGCTTGGCAAATGTTTTAGGGGTAAAATGCATGCAGAATACTAATCTCATTTTTCTTCAGAGTATTTGTCTTTCAAGCAATGACTGACTTTGCAGTCCTAACTCTAGTTTTGTTTTTTGTTGTTGTTGTTGTTGTTTTTTTTTTTATCTCTCAGCCCAGTGAGACAGCCACATACTTTAGAATACTACTTTCTCTGGCATTGGTACCCCTGAGCTGTGAATTAGCAAATGCCCAAGAGGAAAAAGTAGCAGCAAATAGGATCACTGCAAGCACTTTTCTTCTCCTTGCAGCTTATATTTCTGACTGCTTTGGCTGTTCTTAATATTTTTAAACCCAGAATGAAGTTTTGGCTGCCAACTAATTATAAATGTGAGTGGATGAGCTACGTACATTTCGGAGGGCTAGAGAAGCAGGAAATCTGCTAGGCTTGTTGACGTAAAACCCCACAGCATTTGGTATCTCGCGCTTGTACACTTTTGAGATGTTCTGATCAGGAAAATATTTTCTCTACCATTGGACAACATTTCTAATGTATATGGAGGCATTTCCCATATAACCAGAAGGGAGGAAAAATTCCTTGCCTTAATTGTTTTCTACTACTTTTTCATTTTTAAAAAGTAATAAATAGGGGCGCCTGGGTGGCTCAGTCGGTTAAGCGTCCCACTTCGGCTCAGGTCATGATCTCGCGGTTTGTGAGTTCGAGCCCCACGTCGAGCTCTCTGCTGACAGCTCAGAGCCTGGAGCCTGCTTCGGATTCTGTCTCCCTCTCTCTCTGCCCCGCCCCCCATGCTCTGTCTCTCTCTCTCTCAAAACTAAACTAAAAACTTTAAAAAAAAGTAATAAATATTGTGAAATTCTATTTAGAACAAAAATGAGGATAAAAAAGCAAAACACAATTATGATAAATAAGGAAACAATTCTTCAATTTGGGCTATGTTTTTTTCTTTTTCCTTTTTAAAGATTTTTTAATGTGTATTTACTTTTGAGAGAGAGAGAGAGAGAGAGGGAGAGAGAAAGTGCACAAAGTGGGGAAGGGCAGAAAGAGAGGGGGACAGAGGAGCCAAAGCAGGCTGCGTGCAGACAGCAGAGAGCCGGATGTGGGGCTTGAACTCAGGAACTGTGAGATCATGACCTGAGCTGAAGTTAGCAGCTCAACCAACTGAACCACCCAGGTACCCCTTTCTTTTTCCTTTTTAAATGTATTCCTATTGTTTTTGGTGTCCTCACTTCATTATAAAAGGTAAGAGTTCTTACTGATTTTCAAAGCTAAGAATTTCAGAGTTATTTTATGAAACTTCCGAGGCTTTCATCAATTTAGCTAGCACATTAAATTTGTAATTTATTTTCAGAGTATGTTTTGCTATGAGCTGTTTAAACTTTTGCACAATTTTGGGGGATCACTTTTCCATGTTAGTAGCATTTTATTTTGATCCCAAGATTAGTACTATAGCTCCAAACATATAGGAACACAAATTTAGTTGGCCTCATTTAAAAGTCAGTGCTTTCTTGAAAAGGTTTCATTGTTTTTATAAGCCATCTGAAATGAAGATAATAATTGTTTAATTCAGCCTTGTCATTTGCTATAAACACCAACTGCTATAATTGTAGGCATTCCCACACGGGGGATTTTTACCAACTGCTAGAAAAATATTTTAAAAGGAGAACAAAACAATCTGGAAGTATGAAACAAAAGCATACGATGCCTATAAAATACAGGCCATCTGTAGCTCACAATTTATATTCTGTATGATAACTTTGGATTTTAGTTTCTCTTTTATTGTACCAAAAATATATTTAAAAGCAGGAGAGCCAGGGTAATACGCAGTAGCAATTGTGTATTATAAATAATGAATTTTTAGAAAAGGAGTAAAGAATATTTTCAAATTTGACTAATTTATCTCAAAGGAATTCTCTACTATTATATTCCCTACTGATATGTAACAATAATATGACACAGACGTACATCTTCAATATACATTTTACATTTGGCTAATACAGAGTCTTACCTTAAGAAATACAATGGTCTCAGGGCGTCTGGGTGGCTCAGTCGGCTGAGCGCCCGACTTCGGCTCAGGTCATGATCTCATGGTTTGTGAGTTCGAGCCCCGCGTCGGGCTCCGTGCTGACAGCTCAGAGCCTGGAACCTGCTTTGGATTCTGTGTCTCCCTCTCTGTCCCTCCCCTGCTCACGCTCTGTCTCTCTCTGTCTCAAAAATAAATAAAACATTAAAAAACAAAATTTTTTTTGAAGATATATAATGGTCTCGGGGCACCTGGGTGGCTCAGTCAATTGAGCCTCCTACTTCGGCTCAGGCAATCTTGTAGTTCGTGAGATCGAGCCCCGCATCAGGCTCTGTGTTGACGGCTCAGAGCCTGGAGCCTGCTTCGGATTCTGTGCCTCCCTCTCTCTGCTCCTCCCACACTCGCACACTCTCTCTCTCAAAAATAAATCAACATTAAGAAAAAAAAAAGAAATATAACAGTCCCTTCTCAGCATATCCATTACATACTCTTATTTCTCCTCCTTTGAATCTTTTCCCACCGAACTCCTTATTCAGTGAGTGATCCTACCCAGCCCCTCCTTGACTTGCATTGTCTTACCTCTCCCAACATACCACCCACCAAATCCTGTTAGTCCACCTGGGGAATGCTCTCTGCTTCTCCCTGTCCACACTGCTACTCCCTTAGCATGGCCATCGTTATCTCTTCTTACAATAACTTCCGCTGCCTTCCACCTTTTCTTGGCCCCCAGTCTTGACCTCCTCTTCTCAGTTCTCCAGCTGCACCTCTGTCAGCTTTTTATTTCATTTCATTTCATTTCATTTCATTTCATTTCATTTCATTTCATTTCATTTCATTGTTTTGAGAGAGAGAGAGAGAGAGTGAGTGAGTAGGGAAGGGGCAGAGAGAGGAGAGAGAATCCCAAGGAGGCTCCACACTGTCAGCGCAGAGCCACCAATTGTGAGATCATGACCTGAGCAGAAACCAAGAGTCAGACACTTAACCGACTGAGCCACCCGGGCACCCCCAACCCCAGCCAGCCTTTCAAATGCAAGTGCAAACCACCTCTTCTTTGAACACTTCTGGTGGCTCCCACTCGAATCTGTGTCACCCCAGATGGCACATTAGTGTCCTTACAGTTACTAGAGAGCTCACTTCCTCTCTCTCTCTCTCTCTCTCTCTCTCTCTGTTACCCACCGTGTGAGGATTCAGCAAGAACTCAGCAACCCCGAAGAGGGCTCTCACCAGAACCCTACCATGCTACATCATGATCTTGGACTTCCAGCCTCCAAGACTGTAAGAAATTAAGTCCCATTGTTGATAAGCTCCCCAGTTTGTGGTATTTTGGTATAGCAACCTGAACTAAGACAGAAATTGGTACCATGAGGGGCGCCTGGGTGGCTCAGTCAGTTAAGTGTCAGACTCTTGGTTTCGGCTCAGGTCATGATTTCACAGTTTGTGGGTTCGAGTCCTGTATTGGGCTCTGTGCTACTGGCACAAAGCCTGCTTGGGATTCTCTCTCCCTCTCTCTCTGCCCCTCCCTTGCTGTCTCAAAAAAAAAAAAAAAAATGGTACCAAGAAGTGAGGGGCTGCTGTAACAAATGCCTAGGAATGTGGAAGTGGTTTTTGAACCCGGTAGATAAGTAGAGACTAGAAGGGTTTTAACGATTGGGAAAAAACCTGCATTGCTGCGAGTGGACCACGAAGGCCGTTTTTCGGTGAGATCTCAGGAAAAAAAAAAAAAAAAAAAAAAAGAGGAGTGTCGTCGGCAAAGCCTCAGTCTTCTTAGAGAATGCACGTGTGTCATGAACAGAATGGAGGTAGAAGCAGGGGTGGTAAAGACTATTCTGATGAGGTCTCAGATGCAAATGAGGAACTTTTGATTGGCAAATGGAGGAAAAGGGATCCTTGTCATACACTGGTAAAGAACTTGGCCAAATTACGTTCGTGTTCTAGTGTTTTGTGGGAGGTAGGACTTGTGAGCGATGAAACTGGATATTTAGCTGAAGAGATTTCCAAGCAAAGTGTTGAAGATGTGGCTTGCCTCTTTCTGACGGCCTATAGTAAAATTTGAGGAGAGAGAGAAATTAACCCGAAGATGAAATTATTAAGCAGAAAGCAACTGGAAATTCAAGATTTGGAAAATTCTCATCCTATCCATATTGCAGAAAATGAGAAGGTGTGTTCAGAAGGGGACACTGAGGGTATGTATGGCCAAGCATTACTTTGATAAGGGATGGGGGCACGAAGCCCAGACCTACTTAGCTACCCCAGCAGGAAAATTGCCAGTTTAAACTACAGAGGAAAGAGATAGGAGGTCATGAAGGACTCCTTACATTTTATAGGACAGGACTATAGAGCTATCTGACTGCAAACGTGTGTGCTAATCTTCAAGACAAGGGAAGAATGAATTCAGAGATCATGATGGCTGCCTTCTTGGTTTCAAAATGGGGCACCATTGCCCCACTTTCAACAAGCCAGACAAACTCCTGCCCAAAGAGGGACCTCCCAGAGCTCTGGGACCAACCCCTGCCCGGCAGAGCCTCAGGGGCAAGACCCTTGCCCCCCGTGGGTCCAGAACGTGGGGTATCTGTCCCAGTAGGTCCTGGAGAACAGAGCTCATGAAGTTTGCCTGGCTGGGTTTTGTACTTACTGGGACCTGTCACTTCTTCCTTCTTTCCTATTTCTACCTTTTAGAAGGGAATGTCTGTCTTATGCCTGTTCGGCCATGATATTTTGGAAGCACCCACCTTGTCTTGTCTTACAGGTTCACAGTTGGAGAGGAATTTTGCCTCAGAACAAATCTTACCTTGAGTCTCACCCATGTCTGATTTACTAGTTATAGATGGCCTATGATTATTAGAACAAGGAAGGTGGACCCACACCTAGGAAACTAGAATATGATAGAAAGAACTCCAGCGTTCTAGTCAACCACATACACCCTATATATCTGTAGTCTACCATTTGTATCGGAGGGATTCTAGGAAAGCCACTGCTGCTTTCTAGAGCCTATCTTCCCCCTCTGCATTATGAGGGTGGTATTAATTACCAAAGCATATTCCATGGAATACAAATCCCAAAGAGTGTTTAGGAAAAAATTTCCCTGAGCACATACATTTGGAAAATGCTGTGTTATTTAACCCTCTAAGAACTAACAACTCTATTAGCTCATTAAGGGCTCTCAGAATTCCTACAGTAAAGCAATCCTTTTCTGCTGAATGCCGAAAAATAAGCTGTATAACATGCTTCTGAAAACACCAGACCAGGTCATGTTTAACCTCAACTGTAATTTTCTATAGACATGCGTCTGGGTGCAGGGCAGTGGAACATTATGAGAGAGTGCAAAAATTTTCGCTCATGTTCCCTTAGCATAAAAATGACAGTTGGGAGAAGTGTTAAGTTGGGGCATTGCTACATACTTCACAGAAGGATCATGAGTGGTGACCATGCACGAGACCTCATTAAAAACAGGGCAATGTACTCATATTGGCAGGTGGGTGGCAAGATGGAGGAAGAAGGGTGACAAATTTCCCAGAGTTAAACCAGTCATCAAAAGAGCTACAAGCCAGGGGTGCCTGGGTGGCTCAGTCGGTTAAGCGTCCAACTTCAGCACAGGTCATGATCTCGCGGTTTGTGAGTTCGAGCCCCACGTCAAGCTCTGTGCTGACAGCTCAGAGCTTGGAGCCTGCTTCGGATTCTGTGTCTCCCCCTCTCTCTGCCCCTTCCCTGCTCTGCTCTGTGTCTATCTGTCTCTCAATAATGAGTATTTTTAAAAATTAAAAAAAGAAATCTACAAGCCATAAGAAATGTCATGGGCTCACACTTTGGGAGGTCCCCTGTGGTTTCTGAAACCTGGGCATTGATCTAACTCCAAGAGATATCTGGGTGAGGCAGAAGTGAGAAAATGAGTTTTATTGGAAGGGATAAGAAGAGATGGAGAGAATGTCGTCAGTTCTTTCAGCTAGTGTAAAAAAGATTTGAAGCTATGCAAGCATGCAAACTTGTACACAGTATTAATTGTCATCATTGAATTTCAATTCCCAAATGGGCCGATGGCTCTCTGTCCAAAGACCAAAGTTAGGGTAGACAAACACTGCTAAAAACCATTTAACGTACCCTCTCTTATGAAATATATTTTGTTCTATTTCTTTCAGTCTCATTTATAAAGACAAATTTTAGACATAACCAAAAGAAAAGAAGAGAGTATAATAGCCCCCTGATGTCCATGAACCTTCCCGAGGATAAAATAAAAGCACATAATGAAAGTATAATGTGAATCTGGCCAGTATCTGTAGTGGATCAAACAATCTCTGAGGTCCCCTTCAGATCGAACATTCGGAGGCTGAAAAGCCTCATGATCTGCTATCTGCACGCTGGGGGCCCGGGAATTGGTAGAATTCATTCCAAGCCTGAAGGGCTGAGAACCAGAGGAACTGATGGTATACATTCCAGTCCAAAGGGATAAAAAGATGTCCCAGCTCAAGCAAGAAGGTGGTAAGGGAACAAATCCTTCTCTGCTCTGTTTTTTGTTCTATTCAGGCCCTCCTGGACAGGATAATGCCTACTCACACGGGGAAAGCAAGCTACTTTCCTGAGTCTACTGATTCAAATGCTAATCTCTTTCAGAAACACCCACACAAACCCCTAGAAATAACCAGCTATCTGGGCATCTCTTGACCCGATCAAGTGGACACATAAATTTAATCATTACAGACGTTGTCCTGAGAGAAAAATGGCATGTCTTTTGAGCCCCCAAAATAAGTGAAGCACAACCCTACTCTTTTTCAGATTATTGTTGCTCTTGGCCTTTTAGAAAGTGACAAAACTAAATTACTGAATATTTGCTGCAAAAAATAACTTTGGGGGAAGCCTACACTATTGTTCCATATCACTGTCACTAATGATATTCGCATCCACCTACAACAACATTTCTATCCTTCACTTACCTGACTCCTTTGAAACTGTCAGTCCTAAATACAAGTAATTCTGCCATGAATGTTGGGGGATATCGTCATTCACGTTAATGAACAAGACAAACGTGAAGTAATGAAGATGTAGGTCAGAACCTCACTCATTAATCATTACTGGTGTTGGTGACTTCTTTGCTGAGGCAGATAATAGATTTTGAATACTGACGGAGTATTTCCTTAATTTTTTGTGTTATTGACAATGTATCTGCCACAGGCCTGACACGTTTTTAGTATAGTCTGTTACCAACACTCTCTCCATTGCATCCTTAAGTGTAGACAGCCTACAAAACAATCAATCAAGCCCTCATGCACAGCATTTGTCCATTTTCAGGGTGGAAATACTCTTACCCTGACTCATTTCAAGCTACCAACATGAGGTCACTGAACAGAGTTGGAAAGAGATGCGCAGTGCCTCACCACTACAATGGTATTGCCACGATGTGGATACAATAGATGTCATAGCCTCAGAAGCGTAGATACTAAGAAATACAGTAAATATTTAGAAAGCAATTACTTTTGAAACCTTACGTTCATTTAAACGTTACATATTTAATTGTAAGTTAATATAATTTATTTTTTTAGTAATGGCCCTGTTTAGAGTAGAAAAGTCGTTGCCAGGGGCTGGGGGATGGGGACATAGGAAGAGGTTGGTAAAAAGGTATTATAAACTTCCAGTTGTAAGATGAACGAGGTGTGAGGATCAAATATATAACACGGTGACTGTAGTTGATAACACTGTATTTTGAAATTGAAATTCACTAAGAGAAGTTAAATTTTCTCACCAAAAAAAAATATGTGAGCTGATGGATATATTGATTTTTTTTTTTTTTTTAGTGTTTATTTTCTTTTGAGAGAGACAGAGACAGAGCATGAGCCGGGGAGGGGCAGAGAGGGACAGAGACACAGAATCCCAAGCTGGCTCCAGGCTGTGAGCTGTCAGCACAGAGCCCAATGCGGGTCTTGAACTCATGACTGCGAGATTACGACCTGAGCCGAAGTCAGATGCTTAACCAACTGAGCCACTCAGGCGCCCCAGGTGATGGATATATTACTAACTGGATGCAGGGAGGAAATCCTTCTGCAATGGGTCCAGACAGAAAGTCATGACATTGCATACTTTAAATACCTTGCAATCTTTTTTTTTTTTTTTTTTTAATTTTTTTTTCAACGTTTATTTATTTTTGGGACAGAGAGAGACAGAGCATGAACGGGGGAGGGGCAGAGAGAGAGGGAGACACAGAATCGGAAACAGGCTCCAGGCTCTGAGCCATCAGCCCAGAGCCCGACGCGGGGCTCGAACCCACGGACCGCGAGATCGTGACCTGGCTGAAGTCGGACGCTTAACCGACTGCGCCACCCAGGCGCCCCTAAATACCTTGCAATCTTATTGGTCAATTATACCTCAGTAAAGCTGAAAAAAAAAAATGTATTTGTTGTTGTTGTTTTTAAACGAAGTGTTTAAAACCTGGCTCTTAAAATTCGTGAAAATTTATCCCTTGACTCTCACAAGCCAGTATGAGCTGGCCTGAGCACACTACTGGGCCCTTCCCTTTACCTATTTTCCTCTGACCAGTTTCAAATCACTTTCCCAGTTCAAGCCCCACCCCACCCCACCCCCCTTTTTCTTTTCACATTTGAGGAAAATAAGGTACTTCACGTTGCTTCCAAGATCGCCACCGTCCCCACCCTATCATTGTTTCTGAAACTTTATTTCCTTTGACACTAAATCTTCAAGACTTTGGTAAAATCATTTGGGGAAATAATGTGTTCCCCTTTGGGAAGCGGTCTTGCATATTTAACACACTAAATGCTGTGAGAAGTCCAGCAGTAACTGGACTATGGAATACAATTTGCTGTATTTACAGCTGAGGGTATCCAAATATAGAAACATTCCCAGGGCTTTGAATTCTTTCCTCTATACCAGCCAGGGGAAGTTCATTCTGGTTATATCCTTACACCGGTGATAAATGCTTTGAGGCATCGATAATAACAATACTTGTTTTGTCCTCACCTTGTGCCAGGCACTGTTGTAAGGGACTTACAAAGATTAACTCATTAAATCTTCACAGAACTCCTTAAGGTAGGAACTGTGGTTATTGCTATATTACATGTGAGAAAATTGAAACAGAGATAGATTAAGTAACCTACCCAAGGTCATTCAGCTAGCAAGTGTCAGAGTTTGGAATCAAACCTAATAAAATGTCTCCAGAGTTCATGCTCTGAAACATCACCCTATACTGCCCTTCTGAACAATTTCAGTACAACTTGAATTTTATTTTTTTTTATTTTTTTTTTTTTAATTTTTTTTTTTTTTCAATGTTTATTTATTTTTGGGACAGAGAGAGACAGAGCATGAACGGGGGAGGGGCAGAGAGAGGGAGACACAGAATCGGAAGCAGGCTCCAGGCTCCGAGCCATCAGCCCAGAGCCTGACGCGGGGCTCGAACTCACGGACCGCGAGATCGTGACCTGGCTGAAGTCGGACGCTTAACTGACTGCGCCACCCAGGCGCCCCTTGAATTTTAAAGTTCATTTTAAATTCTTCCTTTTGATGGAATTTCAAGGCTTCTTATTTGTATGTCAGGGTTTTAGCCCCTTTACATAGGAACTGAGTTTGGAAAAGCTGCACATGGGAGCTATTAACAATGGGCAAAGTACTTAGAACAAAATACAGAGTATTTATTGCTGTGCATTTAAAATGTTTAATGATATTTGGGGTTTAATATTTAATTTTGGATAAAGTAAGATGCATTTAATGTAAAAACATCATCATCATCAATAGTTGGGTGATTACTATGAGACAGGAGTTGTGACAGGCCACTAGTATGTTGCCTCAATGAAGGTAGTGGCTTGTCTGGCCAGTTCCCTGCTAAATACTGAGCACTGATATCATGCCTGGCATACAGAGGACATATAATCCACAATATACATGTCTTATTTCGTCTAATCCTCAATACTCTCCTAAGGAAAGTATTATTAACATCACTGCAGATGAGAAAACTTAAGATATTTGCCCAATGTTACCTAATTGGTTAAGTCAGCCAGGATTCAAAACCAGGTCATCCGATTTCAGAATTTCTGCTCTTAATGAATACATCATGCAGCCATAAATCTATAAAGCAAGATATAAATATAACGAGAAACAGTATAACAAAGTCTTTTATAAGCAGAGTACCGTGACAGTGGCTTAAATGCAGCATTCGGTGATTGTTTAACAAGAATTCTTCAAAGTGTAAGTGGTCACTTAGATAAATCTCTTTGTAATTCGACAAGCATCTTGTCCTTCTACTCTGGAAAATGTTAGAGGCTATGAAAAGAGTTTTTTAATCTTAATAGACTCAGCAAACACAGATGAGATCAGGTAATTTTCGATGGGCAGGAATTTAAAGTAGTTATCTGCCCAGTTTGTGTGTTCCCGTGACTCATTGAAATGTACATATTTGATATTCACTAATGATATTTGCTGCATCTTCCCACTGCAGGTGAAATCTTCAAGGCTCCACCTTACTATTTTGTTCTTGTGCATTTTGCATGAGCTCAGAGTGTAGTTAAATTAAGTGGCTACTATTAAATTTCTCAAGTATGGCTCTTTATCCACACCCATTCATTTCACCTGTACCCACTTAAAAAGATAATGAATGGATTTGGTGTGCTCACTGTGACAGCTTAATTATCTTAAAGACAAGCATATTTTAAACTTATGATGAAAGTAAATTCCTCTGATAAGAACGTTCTAAATCCATTTTTACTAGAAATAGTTATAAGGGAGAGGTGTACACGGGTGACTTCAAGGAGATGATGGATTAGAGGGGAAAAGAGGTGAAAAAAGTCAAGATTGTAGAAACACAAAATGGTGATTACTATAATATACGTTGATTTGACAGAATAATAGAATCACGGATCTCAAGAGTTGGAAGGGATCTCAAAGGACAGCTGGAGCAGTGCCCAACCTCCAGGCGGGGATATTATCCTCATTTCACAGATGTGGCAAGGAGGCTCGGAAAGGTTACATAATCTGCCCGAGGCCAATAGCTAATACGTGGCAGGGAAGGCACTAGAAGTAGGTATTGTAGTTTCTCTTGAATTGCCTTCTCTCTTAAACTAGGCTGAAAGCCTTTGGTGCTTTATTATTTGGAAGTAAAAAATATCTTTCCCTTGAAAGACCCCCAGGAATCAGCTACAGGGAGACTCCCAGATGGTTCTCCGGGGAAGACTTTTTACACTTAAGATGTAGAAAACCCCCAATAGAAATATGGTAAGACAGAAAAAGCCTGTAAGATTAGCCCAGGAAGAGTTTTTCAGGTGTAATGAGCCCATCCTTGGACGTCTCAGGAAAGATGGAGTACTAATAGGCAGGAGGGAAATGCAATAAACCCACTAAGCACAACAAACCAAATAATCACGTGGCTATTGGTTTAGAGCTAAATATAAACAAAGCAGCAGATGGGTAGGAATACTGATACACAAAAGTGCAAAGCACTTGGAACCTCCAGGTTTAATTCACATGACTATTACATAGAATATTATTAAGAGTTTATATTCAAAGGCCCCCCTAGATCTCAGTTAAGATTCAGGAAGTGTGTATTTGACAAACATCCTAGGTGATTCTAATGCAGGTAGTCACTGATTTCACTTGAAAAACTTTTGTGAACTACAATGGTGCTTCTCAAATTCCAATATGATTACAAATCACTCAGGCAGGAAGTTAAGCGCAGATTCTGATTCAGTATATCGGTGAGTGAAGTCGAAGATTCTGTTTATCTAACAAGCTCCCAGGAGATACCTATGCTGCTGGTTCACAGAGCACATTTTGAATACCAAAGAACAAGAATACCGATATGTAATCAAGTAATGATGTAACTGTTTAACAGAAGAGATTAATGGCGGGGTGCCTGGCTGGCTCAGTTGGTAGAGCATGTGACTGTTGATCTTGGGGTCATGCGTTTGAGCCCCAAGTTGGGTGTAGAGCTTACTAAAAAATAGAAAGATTGATGGCAATTTAATAGATGGATAAAAAAAATATTTGTCTACTATGAAAATTATTCTCCTTTAACATATCTGTGTATCTGGTGAAAAAGGAAGATCATGAAAGAAATGCTGATAGTACTAAGTTTTTGTTGATATTTAACTGGTAGTAGTAAAATTAAAAAAAAAAAATCCGAGTTCTAATCTGACTCTGATACCAGCTGTGTGAAACCTCCATCAGTAAGAGAAAAAAACAATATGCAGGTAACATTTTAAAAAGATTTCATGGGGCGCCTGGGTGGCTCAATAGGTTAAGGGTCTGATTTTGGCTCAGCTCATAATCTCACAGTTCATGAGTTTGAGCCCCATGTCAGGCTCTGTGCTGACAGCTCAGAGCCTGGAGCCTGCTTCGGGTTCTGTGTCTCTGTCTCTCTCTGCCCCTCCCTGACTCACTATCTGTCTCTCTCAACAATTAATAAATGTTAAAGAAAAAAAAGATTACAATTTATAAGCTCCAGTATACCTAAACTTGCACAGTAACAAGACATCAATACCAGCTGCTAATGATGGGCTGTGTCATTTCTGGCAAGAGATCTTTATCTTTTTCTCTCCACTCCTAAACCCATATGAGTGCAACGGAATAAAAGTCATGTTACTCCAGTTTATTAAAAATACGCAAATTATTATTGTTAGTAATGTAACCTAAATAAAGCTGAGCCTCCCTGTGGCTCTTCCTCTGCATGGAATCACATTCAGAGAAACATCAGCATTCAAAATAATTGGGGAACAATTTAATCTTCACTTCTCTAGAAAATGCCCCCCAAAAGCTACATTTATGAAGCACAGGAAATATCCTTAAAATAAACCCTTTTTCCTTATCTCTATTACTATCGATTTTTCCAAAACATCCACAGAAGCTCCTGTCTCCCCTCTCATCTTATCCTCAAAGGCTCTCATAAACCCACTCTGATTAACTTCTTATCTCTCGCTTCCCTGAAGCCTGGCTCAATTTTTTATCATGTAGATTAACTCTGTTTCTCTTGCTTCTATTAATTTTTAAATTCCCTCTTTACCCTCATTCTGTAAGACAATGGGGCAGGGGTTCCAAAAGCTGACTCAGTGAGGGAGAAGCCTTTCTCTTTAGAAGTGGGGGCAGAGGGAAAGGGAGGGAACAATTTTATAAATCTTACAGCTTAATTTTTTTGATTCTTGTCATAGTAACAAATTATTTGCCATGTACCTCCCAAGTGATCTTGACACATTGCTTGAGAACTTATACTGTATTCCACCACCATGTAAATTTTCTATGACTCTGAGACCATGTGAAAAAACTAATGTTAAGTAGATTTATATTCCACCCAGGTAATTTCCAATATTCTTAAGGGGAATTGTTAGTTTCCCAATCTATCGGTTTGTTCGTCACTCCCTCTTCCCCCCAAAATCTAAGGACAACTTTTATTTATTTACTTTTTAATTGTTTTTAGTTTATTCATTTTTTGAGAGAGAGGGAGAGACAGAGCACGAGCAGGGGAGGGGCAGAGAGAGAGAGGGAAACACAGAATCTGAAGCAGACTCCAGGTTCTGAGCTGTCAGCGCAAAGCCTGACGTGGGGCTCGAACTCACACATGAACCACCAGATCATGACCTGAGCCGAAGTCAGCCAGCCACTTAACCGACTGAGCCACCCAGGCGCCCCTCTAAGAACAACTTTTAAAACATGCCTCATTTTAATTCACTTTGAACAAAGACATAGTATACAAAACTTTTATTTTGTGAAAAAGGGCTCAATATTTCAAGGATATTTTTAGTCAGTCAGGAGGAAGAGTGATTTTTCTGGTTTGGAGCAGACACTACACATCACTTTGGTAATAGCAGCTGTTGGGACTTAGATCAGAATAGTATTATGAATTTTGAAGTCATTAGTTATCTTTTTGATAAGGGGATTATTACTGCTATGCTGTTGATAATTTAACTCGATTATAAAGATGATGCATAGTTTAACATGAATAGACAAAACAGAAACCGTTACTCAAAGATTCACTTAAAATTTCAAAGGACTAGCCAATCTAATCAATGATACACCATCCAATCTAATCAATGATACACGTCCTCTATATGAAAGGTACAGAAATTGACTAACAGACATGAGGGATGAACCAGAAATTGTTGACTATTTTCAAATGCCAGTTCAAAGACTGTATGCTAGTCTGAGGTTTTGATAAGAAAGTCATCCTGGCTATAACACGTGCTTGGCAGACTTTTGATACAAAAGACTATTTTTAAGTGCTTGGAGTCAAGTAAATTGAGCACATTTCCAATAATTCTAGAGATCTGGATCCTCTGACATTCTGACCACTCAATCTAGATCAGCTAAAAGCCAATGCTTAACAGTTGTTCTTTTCCAAAATAATTTCAATTTTGGAAGCATAGGTAAAAGTTTTAAGGTGATTTGATTCTAAAGTAGATTTTTATTTATCCAAGCAAGGAAAACACCCAGTGCACCTTTGTTTAAGAACTCCGATTAGGTCCACATTTTGGAGTCATAGTGTTTGAAAGGTGTGTGCTGACATAATTATTGTATCTACACTATGAGCAGAATCTGTTGGTTACACTGGCAGTTTTGATGTGGGCTTAATCTAGATTTCCTGGATATAATTCCCATAAGAACACATGAATGTGTATATTCATTTGATAGACACAGTAGCTCAGTTTTCTAAGAGACATTCACAGGGAGACAAATGCGAAACAAGAGAGCTCTGGCAGACAAAGGCAGTTGATGCATAATCCTCCCTGAGCTACTGAGAGACCTGTGCTTTTGAGCCAGATTTTAACCCTCCCACTTCCGGTTTGCTTCTCCTGCTTCTTCCGGAACAGCAGTCATAATCCCCACCATAAGGAAAGAGATTATTATAAACTCCCTGTTGGAGCATGTATGGAGCCATTGGAAAGCAAATAAGCAGAGGAAAGGGCAAAATTTAAGGTCGTAGGTGCCTGTGATGGTTAATTTTGGGTCAATTTGGCTAGGCCATGGTACTCAGATATTCGGTCTAGACCTTTCTGTGAATGTATGTTTTAGATGAGATTAATATTTAAATCAGTGGACTGAGTAAAAAGATTAACCTCCATAATGTGAGTGGGCCTCATCCAATCAGTTGAAGGGTTTAACAGAAAAAGACTGACCACCTGGGAAGAAGAGGTGATTCTGCCAAGCAAACCATCTTTGAACTCAAACTACAACTCTTCCCTGGGTCTCCAGCCTAGAGTCTGCTCTGCAGATTTTGGACTTGCCAGCCTCCATAATCACATGAGCTAATTCCTTAAAGTACATCCCCCCATCGCCACATACATATATAGAGAAACTTTGGATAGAAAGTCTACTTAGTAATCATTTTTCTAAGTTTATTTATTTATTTTGACAGAAGGAGGGTGAGTGAGAGAGAGAGAGCACACATGCGCACGAGTCGGGGAGGGGCAGAGAGAGAATCCCAAGCAGGCTCCAAGCCATCAGTGGGAAGCCCGACGCAGGGCTCAAACTCACGAACTGTGAGATCATGACCTGAGCCGACATCAAGAGTCAGACGCTCAACTGACTGAGCCACCCAGGTGCCCCGAGAAAGCCTATTTTAAAATGCTTAAATATATAAAGGCAGCACACACACACACACACACACACACCCTGTTGGTCTGTTTCTCTGGAGAACCCTGACTAATACAGTACTGATAGAAAAATCTAAGTTACAAAAATGAAAGACTCATATAGTTAATATATCACTGCAATAAAACTAGCTAGGCCAGAATAAATCCTCAATCCTGGCTGCTATCCTGGGAAGTATTAAAAATATGTTGATGCCTGGGCCCCTGGCCCAAGATTGTAACTCAATAGATCTGGGTAGGATCCAGGCATCAGTATATTTAAAGAGCTCCCCATTTCCCTAAGTAATTCTAATCTATGCCAACGTGCTAGAACCCTGAAATAGAAGAATGGTAATACCTTAGGCTATTCATAAAAAATATATATAGAAAAATACACACCACTTGTATTTTTGTAAGGCAAACTAAATGTTCTACATAATACCATTCATTAATTTACTCATTTAAAAATATTAAGCAGAGATTATGTACTAGACTCGGGGCTAGGGTTTGAATGGCAAAAAGTTCAGTAAAACTAGGTGTCTGGCTTTTAGGTGGGATAGACAGATACTAAAACAACCTACAACAAGCATGAGCTAAGTTTACCTTTTAAGCAAATATTTACTGAGCACTTATTGGGTGCTGGAACTATATATATGGGATTTTTAAAATATCCTTACAATAACCCTCTAAGAGAAACATTATCCCACAGTTAGTAAATGATAGAATTAAGCTCTGAACCCAGGCAATCTGACTTTGGCATCTGTGCTCTTAATCAATACACTACAATCCCAGAAACCAAGATATCCTCAAGAAAGTTTAGCAGAGAAAGCCATTAGTACGTTCCACAAAGAACACAGAAATAACTCTTAGAATGGCACCTTCATGTACTCCCACAATGTTAGAACACTGAACAGGGTATCTGAGAACCCCAAAAAGCCCTGTAATATTTGTGGCATCTCTATGCTAAGCCCCCAAAAAATAAAGTTGAGCTTTATGAAGGCACACAGTATGAAGCTTTGTGGATTGCACGATATAAAAGTTGCAGAAGACCTTGGAGGTGACTTAACCTAAGTGTCTCAGTTTCATATGTGGAGACTGATGTTCAAAGTTGTTGAGTTAATTAAGACTACCCAATGAGTTAGCAGCAGAGGTGGGAGAAGAATTCAGATCTCACTCTTGGTTTTATTCTTGCCACAAGCTCACGTTCCTGTGGCTGGTCCCCTAGTACATTTGGTACATGACAACCCACCTCCCTCATTGGTTCAATCAGTCTGATTCCTGGAAATTTCAAATTAAGACAAACGGAGAGAAGTTTTTTCCCCTTTGTGTGTGGGGGGCGGGGAGGGGGTAGTTGGAAGCCGTCTTTGTAAAATATAAGCATTGAAGCTGCAGTCTGGGAATTTTCCACAACAGGGAAACTTCGAGTCATACCAGCTGCTGTAAAAGATAAATCCCCAAATCTCAATAGCTTAATGAAATGGAATAGAACTAAACAGGATAGGGGCATCTGGGTGGCTCAGTCGGTTAAGTGTCCGACTTCGCCTCAGGTCATGATCTAACAGTTCGTGGGTTCGAGCCCTGCACTGGGCTCTGTGCTGAACGCTTGTTCAGAGCCTGGAGGCTGCTTCGGATTCTGCGTCTCCTTCTCTCTCTGCCCCTCCTCCGCTCGTGCTCTGCCTCGCTCTGTCTCTCAAAAATAAATAAGTGTAAAAAAAAAAAAAAACTTTAAAAAAAGAACGAAACAGGATAGAACTTCATTTCTCAGTCACATCAAGTCCACGGTGGTTGGGCGGAGGGGATGAGAGCAAGAGGGATGGGCACCAAGCTCCTTTTATCGTGTGGCTTCCACCTTCCTCCAGGGTCTCAGTCTTCTACGTTCTGCCAGCAGATGGAGAGAGAGAATAAATAGAGAATTGCATAGGCGCTTCCTATGGGCCACGCTTTGAAGTGGAAGCCAGAAGTGAGCTCCGCGGCCACACCTAATGGGAGGTCGAGTCCCGCTGTGCCTCCGAAGAAAAGAAAATGAATTTGCTGAGCAACCAGCCAGTGTCTGCCATACAAAGGAAACCAGTCCACGGAGAACAAGAGGAACGAGCAGATGGACTGAGGAAGAGAGATGAAGGAGAGAGAAAAATTTTAGGGCTTTCCAGATTTTGCTACCGGTCCCTTTCTGAGACCCCACCGCATCCCTGCGGCCGGGTAGGCGAGACATCCGGCATCCCCATCATTCCCCGATTCTGCTGAAGCTAGCTGATGTCTGCTTCTGTCGTTGACGTCCAAAACAACCCTAACAAATATTCACACTCAGAAGGATTGTAACAACTTGTACAAAACATATGCCTTCAAAATCGCACCCCCATCTCCAACAGTGTACTGAGTTTCACTTCCTTATATCCATTTCCATAATGGCATTAGCAGCCTGGAGATTAGTATTTACAATTGTACTAAAGCCCTTCATACAGATGATGCAGCTGAAGTCAGCCGTAAAAAAAAAAAAAAAAAAAAAAAAAGAAGCAAACCAAGACAGCGCGAGCAAGCTGCGCCGGAAAGAGTTGATTATTATATCACACGCATTGATTTATAGGCTCAGTTTGCCTTTACCTAAATGTCTAGTTATTTAACAGCTGTTATGAATCAGCCGGATAGAGGATTAAGAAGAGGTGGGGGTGGGGGGAAAGTAGGTGAAAAAATGCTTTAATCTTTTGCTACAATAGAGGAACAAGTTGAGTCAGGTCCCATCTAGTAATTTTGGCTCTCTGAGGCTTTTTAAAGGGGAGCGTTGTTCGGCTGGGAGGTGAACAGCTTAGCGTAAGACCACCGGCCAGCGTTCGCATTAACCCCGTCAATGAGCGAGCGAGCCACGCAGCGTATGCGTGAGAAAACAAGAGAGAAAACGTGGGGGAGTGGCCGGCTAGGTCAAAACAGTTCCAACTGGGCTTTGGCCTTAAGTAGACGACTTACTCTAGAAGTTTGGGTGAGAACGCGAGGATTTAATAAGATGTAATACAAGGTGTCACATAGGTTGCCAGACAGAAATCGAGACAGCATTCGGTGGGGGTGGCTCCTTAGCCGATTGTGTTCCGTCTTGACGTCAGGCTTGGACGAGAGTCAGGACGGATTTGTCGAGTGCAGGTATCTCTTGGCAAGAATTTCTTTTACTCAGGAGCTTTGTGAAGGCAAAAAGGCACTTGCGGGGGATGTCTGAAACCCTCCTCTGAGATGAGACAGAGGTAAAAATTACTCTCTGTGTTCTGCACGCTAGGGGGGTACATCAGCTGGGGGCTGAGGTGGCTATCTCCTCTTCGTCCTCGTCCTCGTCCTCCTCGTCCTCGTCCTCCTCCTCCTCGGCACTAAGGATGATTCTTACAGTCCACCCAGGGAAAGAGATGCTGTGTAAGGTCCTCTTCTGTGTACCAACTTGCTCTTGCCTTACTCACTTTTGTCTGTGCTCAGATGTTTGTCTTGCTCGAACCTTGGCCTAAAGCATTCAACTTACCCAAAGTACAATGTCTTGATTGTTTCCTGCTTGGTTTCCAGTAAGTTTTGCCTCTCTTTAAAATGCTCTGCACGTTCGTTGCTCTAGCTTTTTTACCTGAACTTGGACACAACCCTCCCCTCTTCCTCCCTCCTACCCCACGCGCTGGCAATAGTTTTGTTCCATTTGGAGGCCAAAAAAATGGTTTCTGTACCGACTCATCTACCCCCTCCCCACTCCCAGTCCCTGCCGCGTATCCGAAGCTCTGCGCCTGCCGTTTTATCACTTTATGGTAAACGTTGAGCAGGATGGGGTTTAAAAACAATTTTTTTTTAATTTTTATTTCTTTTTGAGAGAGACAGAGACAGAATGCGAGTGGCTTAGGGGCAGAGAGAGAGGGAGACACAGAATCCGAAGCAGGTTCCAGGCTCTGAGCTGTCAGCACAGAGCCTGCCACGGGGCTCAAACTCATGAGCTGTGAGATCGTGACCTGAGCCGAATTCGGACGCTCAACCGACTGAGTCACCCAGGCGCCCCAAGCGGGATAGGGTTTTAGAAAAGAACACCAGCACTACTACTACTGAAATTATCACCAGTGCCTACATCCACTGCATTTCGTAAGTTTCTTTACAGCCACCTGATGAAAATATTTGCTAACATGTTCCTCTATGAATGATCCCAGTGAAAACACCAAACACCCAGACCTGAGAAGGGGGTGATTGTTTGCTTTGCCCAGAAGCACACAGCAGGTGGTACACACTTCTTCTCACGCTGCCTCCACATCGAGACACAGAAAAAGAGAAAACTTTCGGTCCGAGGGGGTACCCCAGGCCCTGAGTCTTTGAGTGAAAAAGAGTGTTGTTGCAAGAGCAATATGAACTACACCTGCACCTTCAATTAGTTTGTTCTCTAGCCCCAGGGCCTTTGTACAGGCTGTTTGAGCAAGATACAAACATTGAAGCACCGACCAAATTGGAGCAAGTCAGGGCACAGAAATGCTCCTCCTCACTTCATGCTGGTTAAATCTCAGCACGTTCAAATCCTTTTCTGACCTCCTGACTTGGCCGATACCACAATTACATCCTCTCGGAGCTCCATGTACCTCTCCTGCATAGCCCTATGACTCTCGTAATTATTTGTGCTATACTCTTCGACTATAGTTTATCGCTTTCATGAGACTGTCAGCCCTATCGGAGCAGGGACTATGATTGTGCTCTTGGATCCCCCATTATAGCACTGTGCTAAGCCTCCCGGAGGAGCTCAAGAAGTGTTTGTGAAACGAATGCATAACCAGTTGCTTTTGGATCCATGATATGAGGTTACTACTAAGTCATAGAATCCAGAAAGCAAATAATCGTAGAGACATGCAGTCAAGCATACCGCATCTGCTAAGATGTTCACGATGTGAATAAACAGGAAAAGGGCACAGCCCAAAGATATTTCTCACCTGATGTTTAGTCAAAACGTGATCCCAGGTAAAGGAAGGGTAGAGGCTGGAGTGAATTGAGAATGATTTTCCAAAGCAAGCCCCGGCGGCAGGCAGTCCTGCTGAAACCAGAGGACTACACCCCCAGCCCCCCTCCAGCCTCTGGCGTCTATGAAACCCGTGACAAGGCCTTTATTAGGCACCAAGACGTTTCTTCTCTTCCCAAAGTGTCTGTGTTTTTATAGAGCTAGCTGTCCCGATTGTTTTGTGTTGTTCATGCCCCTAAAAAGCGATTTGGAAATTGAATTTCTGACAGACTACCTTCTAAATCCACCAGGAAGAGTGCTTCTTAACTTGGGATTCATGCCAAAACATCACAGTCTATTTCATAAGATTAGGTCCAAAATGTGGTTTATGTGTCAATGTGTGGGTTTTTTTGAAAGAGAAATTTGGATGGGGCACCTGGGTGGTTCAGTCGGTTAAGCGGCCGACTTCAGCTCAGGTCATGATCTTGCGGTCCGTGAGTTGGAGCCCCGCGTCGGGCTCTGTGCTGACAGCTTAGAGCCTGGAGCCTGTTTCAGATTCTGTGTCTCCCTCTCTCTGACCCTCCCCTGTTCATGCTCTGTCTCTCCCTGTCTCAAAAATAAAACGTTAAAAAAAAAAAAAAAAAAAAAAAAGAAATTTGGAGCTTCTCATAAGATCTTAAGGGAGTTGATAAGTTCAAAGAGTTTTAAAATCCTATTTAAGGGAACACATTGAAAATCTTAGCAAGTTCCCTTGTAAAGCAAAGATTAATTTCTCTATTATATCTGTACCTAGTTAGTGCTGGCATATTATTTCTATATAAATTTATTTTTATAGTCTTAACTTATCAGTATATTATTTATTAGTATTTTATTTTGTACAAAGTCATTAGAATCATTTCTATATGGCATAATTTATCAGCATATTCATGGCTCTGTGGAACTTATATATACAGGGAAATAAAATAAGTCAGCATTTTTTTGCAAAGAAATTCTTAAAAATTTACATTTATGCTTATTAGCAGTTATTTGTTATTGTTATTATTATTACCATCATAACTTAGACCACAGATGATTGGAAATTGAAAACTAGACTAACTGCTAAGATTTTTTCAGTAATTAGTACATAAGAGCTATTTTGACTGATTAAAAACTGAAGTAGAACAGTCAGCCTGTGTGATAATCTCATAATACTTTCTAAGCATGAACTTAAGATAATGAGGAAAAAGTGACAATTTTAGTAAGCTTTTTTTGTTGTTTTCTGGTCTGACCTAAAACACATAGACTTATACCAAAAATTTTTAGCAGCATGCCAGGGCTAAGTGAGGAACGTGGCATATAGTCCCAGACCAGCAATGTTTACTCCACGTTAAGTAAAATATTCTCCTATGAAAACATATCCCAATGTATTGATGAGCAAATTCTGCATTAATTTTTAATATAGATCATAACTTCAAAGCAATTTTAGTCTCCAGTGAGTCGTTTCTCTTTTATCATCCTCACTTCAGGATCCTGATGAACCTCTGGACACAATATTGGCTGTTAATAACACTCTATACAGAATGTTTTTAAAAAGAAGCACTTTTTCTTATGGCTCGCAATGCACCATTAACTTTCTCTAAACATAACTCCTTTTCCTTGTTTGTACATGGAATTCTAGATGGGTGTCATTTTCATGCAATTTTATAGTAATAGATATTTCTAGATTCTTCATATTGATTTCTTGTCCCACACAACTGTTGTCCTACACAACTTGTCCTACACAAGTGTTGATAAGGAAAATGGGGTAGGGATTTTAATTTGTGATCCACATTCAATGCATTCATGCATTGATCAATGCATTCATGCATTCATGCATTGATCAATGCATTCATGTATTCATGCATTCATGCATTAATCAATGCATTCATGCATTCAACCATTCATGCATTGATAGACATTCTCTCCCCTACATAATTAGAAGAAGTAATCCTCTTTCTCTCCAACATCTAACCTTTGAATACCTTTCTCCTTTTCCACATAAAAGACCATAATCCATCAATAATAGTAAAAATGAAAATAGCTACCATCGATTTAGAATTTACTATGTTTTACATGCTAAGCTTTTCTATATATGTATTTCATTAAGTCCTCACAACCACCTTTTCTAGGGGATGTAATTTTACCTGACGAATGAGGAAACTGAGACAATGAACTCAAGGGATTTTCCCCAAATGACACAGTTATGGCCAAGAAATTGGGTCTTAGATTCAGCTCTGACACCAAACTCTTTTGATCACTATCTTCTCATCCTATCAATTGTGTGTCTTCAACGTGTCATAGGGAAATTTTTTCTAGAAACCAGCCTGCATGGTATCTTTACACATTATCTTCTTTGTTGGTGGCACTAGGAAAGCAAGAAGTGGGGAATTCTTCAACAAGGAAAACAATATTGTGTTGCACCTGGAATAAGGTAGGTTGACCAGGAAGTGTAGGAGAGGAAGTGGATGCTGGAAGGCAGTACCAACATGTGTAAAGGCACAGAAGGGAAAGTAGGAGTTTGGTGTGCCTGGAATATAAGGTACATGGTACCAAGGGCAGGAGATGAGGTCTGAGAAGTCTAGAGGGCTACTTCATAGTAGGGCTTGGGTGCCATGCCAAGGAATTTTGGGTCATGTCCTTGAGATGTGAGGGGTCCTTACAAAGGGGTGACTTGTTTGGTTTTGTTTGAGGAAGATCACTTTGGTAGTGGTTCAGAGAATGAATACAAGAGGATCAGCCTCACATGAAGTTGGTCATCTTTTGTGGAAGCTGAAGTGAAAAGTGATTGGGGATAATGAAAGAAATGACAGAGGGGATAGACCATTGGGAATAAAATTAGAGGGACTGAAAGGAGAACGGGCATAGCTTGGTGGTAGATGGACTGAAGGGTTTGAGAGAGAAGAAGAAACTGAGGATGAGCTGGATATTTCACCGAAAGTCATAACATCTCTGTAATCCTTCTCTCATGACCATGGATACAACTATTAGGTTCAATTAAATTTAACTTGACTTCATTATTTGAAACTGATGACCTTGTTGAACTCAACCTGCTACCATGCTAACATGTTAAAATATAAGGAAGCTAATTAAAAATGTGATGTACTTTGAAATTTCTCATCAACGTAAAATCAGGAAAAGACTGTGAAAAGTAGTCAAAGGAAGTATTTTAAAATAAGTTTATCTACTCTCCGCAATAACATACCTAGAAGACAATGGACAGTGGAATCCAATTTGTGTTTGTTGTGTCATCTACTGTGCAGTGGCTAAATGTGAGACCAGCTGAGGGAAAAGGTTGACTCTAGGTTTTGCAGAATTTTGCATCGGAAACAACTGATTACAATAAGAAGTGATTGTGTGTGGGGGGGGGTGGGCTACATGGGTAAGGGGCACTAAGGAATCTACTCCTGAAATCATTGTTGCACTATATGCTAACTAATTTGGATGTAAATTTAAAATAATAAAAAATAAAATCAGAAAAGAAAGAATGCATGTAAAAATAAAACGTCATCAACATTATATATGCATATACATAAACATGTATAAAAAGGCAAAAATAAAACAAAACAAAACAAAACAAAATAAAATAAAATAAAATAAAATAAGAAGTGATCAGGGCGCCTAGGTGGCTCAGTCAGTTGAGCAGCCAACTTTTGGTTTCCGTTTAGGTCAGGATTTCACAGTTTGCGGGTTCAAGCCCCACATTGGGCTCTGTGCTGACAGTCTGCTTGGGATTCTCTCTCTCCCTCTCTCTCTCTGCCCCTCCTCTGCTCATGCTCTCTCTGTCTCTCTTAAATACATAAACTTAAAGAAAAAAGAAGTTATCACATTTGGATTAATTTAACATCAACTGGACTACAATCTTATATACCACCCAGAATATGCCATATTTTATTCAAGTCTAGTTGGTATCCAAACTGGGGCAAAATAGTCAATTAAAAATAATGCCCCCAATTCAACATGGTGGTGAACTTATTGAATGAACAAACGAGTAGGAAACAAATTTGTTAAGAAATGGTAACTTGTATCTAGAGACACTATAGACAGGGAGAAGGACATCAACTACAGATATGGTAGGAAGCAGCAGTTGTCAATACTGGCTGCATCTGGGAAGCTTTTCCACAAGCATTAAGAAAATGAAAAGTAAAGCAAGTCTGGAAGAAAGTGTTTGCAACACAAAAGACTTTTATCCAGAATATTTAAAAAAAAACCCTGCAATAAATAAATAACAAAGAGATAAAAAACCCAATCTTAGTGCTCAACATCACTCATCATCAGGGAAATACAAATCAAAACCACAATGAGATACCACCTCACACTTGTAATAATGACTAAAATTCACAACTAGGGAAATAACAGATGTTGGGGAGCATGTGGGAAAAGGGGATCCCTTTTGCACTGTTGATGGGAACACAAACTGGTGGGAAAACAGTATGGAAGTTCCTCAAAATCTTAAAAATAGAACTACCCTATGACCCAGCAAGTATTTATCCAAAGGATACAAAAATGCTGATTCAAAGGGGCACACACTCCCCAATGTTTATAGCAGCTCTACCAATAATAGCCAGTTTATGGAAAGAGCCCAAATTTCCATCAACTGATGAATGGATAAAGAAGATGTATTCCATTGTGTGTGTATACACACACACACACACACACACACACACACACACACACATACAATACAAGATTTCGCTCTTTTTCATTGCCGAGTAGTATTCCTTACATACATAAGGAATACTATATATACGATTATATATATAAGAAATACTACTCGGCAATGAAAAAGAACGAGATCTTGTTATTTGCAACGTGGATAGAACTAGAGTGTATTATGCTAAGTAAAATAAGTCAGTCAGAGAGAGACATATGTCATATGAATTCACTCATACGTGGAATTTAAGAAACAAGACAGGTAAACATAGGGAAGGGAAGGAAAAATAAGATAAAAACAGAGAGGGAGGCAAAGCATAAGAGACTTTTCAATACAGAGAACAAACAAAGGGTTGCTGGAGGGGAGATGGAGGGAGATGGGTTAAACGGGTGATGGGCATGAAGAGGGACCCTTTTAGGGATAAGCACTAGGTATCATACGTAAGGGATGAATTACTAGATTCTACTCCTGAAATCAAAACTACACTGTATGTTAACTAACTTGAATTTAAATTAAAAATAAAATAAAATAAAATAAAATGAAATAAAATAAAATAAAATACTTCTACATAAAAAAATAAAATCAAGGAAGCTGAAATTTTCAAAAAACAAGACACAACCCAATCTTAGAGGAATATGCAAAAAATGAGATATTGCACAAGAGTGGATGAATAGTTAATAAGCACAAGAAAAGATAAATTCAAACTAAAATCACAATGATACCATTTTGTACCAGCTACATGGCAGAAATTAAAGAGCAATGTGTCAGTCAATAAAAGAATTTGGAGCAACGGGATCCCTCATGCATTTCTGGTGAGAGTGTAACATGATACAACCATTTGTAACATGAACCTTATAATACTAAACCTTCATATATTTTATGATCTAGCAGTTCTGGTCCTTGATATATGCCCAAGAGAAATGGGTACGTGTGCTCACAGAAAGACATGCGCAAGAAAGTTTACAGCAATTTACTCAGTATAGCCCTAAACTGGAAACAATAAAAATTCCCATGAATGGAAAATGCATATACAAATAGTGACATGTTCATCCAGTGGAATGTTACTCAATAGAAAAGAATGATCAAGAATGCAACTATACAGGTGAATCTCAATTACCAAAATGAAAGAAGCAGACACAAGAGAGTATACACGTGCCATTTATATGAAGTTCAAAGATAGGCAAAACTAATCTACGGTGAAAAAAATCAGAACCATGATTGTTTATGAAGGAAGAAGGTTCCCTGGAAGGGAAGTCATAAAGCTTTCTTTTTTTAATTTTTTTTATTTTTTTAAATGTTTATTTATTTTTGAGACAGAGAGAGACAGAGTGCAAGTGGGGGAGGGGCAGAGAGAGAAAGGGAAACACAGAAGCTGAAACAGGCTCCAGGCTCTGAGCTGTCAGCACAGAGCCGGACGCGGGGCTCGAATCCATGAACCGTGAGATCATGACCTGAGCCAAAGTCGGACGCTTAACCAACTGAGCCACCCAGGTGCCCCCAGCTTTCTGGGTTGATGAAAACATTTTGTATCTTGGTTGGGGTGGTACTTCCAAAAATACATTTGTGTACACCCCAAACTCACTGATTTATATTGATCTGCATATTTCATTCTGTGTTAATTACTTCAGTTAAAAAAAATCTAGCCCCCTAAAATTCATATTGAAGTCTTAACATCCAGCATGACTGTATGAGGAGGGGATAAAGACTAAATGAGGCCGTAAGCGTAGGGCCCTAATCTTATAGGGCTGGTGCCCTAAGAGGAAGAGCCACCGGCACTCACTCTCTCGACCATGTGAGGACACAGTGAGAAGGTGGCCTTCTACAAGCCAGGAACAGAACTCTCATCAGACAATGAGTTATCGGAAACTGGCACCTTGATGTTGGACTTCTCAGCCTCCAGAATTGTGACACCATAAATTTCTGTTGTTTAAACCATCTAGTCTATGGTATTTTCTGATGGCAGCCTAAGCAGACTGATGCAATTGCCATGCTTCGAAATGAAGACTTAAATTGCCACATCAGCAAACAAAAGCATTGCTAGCTATATTTGATTTCATATATCATGTTAGAGCCCTCACATTTCTACTCACTAAATAAGTGAATTTGATTTTGCATTGTAACCTAGGTTTTGATTCAACAGCTTACTCTATTTTCTAAGTGTTGATGACTCAGAATATTTTAACTGAGTAATAAAGCACATTTTAAATATGCTCATATGTGGCCAGCATTTAAAATTCAGCTGCATTCACAGGTGTTTTACTGAACTCAAATGGCCTTTCCTGAATTCAATAGAAACACATTCAAGATTACAAAACAACAGTGATTCGATAGTTAAATATAATTTCAATGGTAACTGCACAAACCAAAGAGGTTTCCTCCTTGAAAGAAAATTAATTTTTATGGACGTTGAAAGTTTGGCTTCACTTTTCAATGTAGAACAAACTGATATCTATCAAAACCCCATCTTTATTTTCCCTCAATAGATATTAATTAAAATTGGGACTTACGGTATAGTTTCTTTGCTTTAATAGTTTTTTAGTGTCAATAGAATTTTCCAATTTTCAGGACTGAGTCAATATAAATTAATGATACAGCCATAATTAGTGGTAGATACACTTCAATGGAAAAATTATGGTTTTGTATTATTGGCTTAGATGAAAAAAGTTTGCATTGCTATCAACTTCCAGCTAGAGGATCTCTCTAACATTTCATCAGTGTCAAAATTGAGTTAGAAAAGCAATAGTATTATTTAAAAATCAGTATGATTTCATCTTTTTTTCAAAAGGGCCTCAAATTTTCAAGGAGCATAAAGAGCCCTTAAAACATTGCATTCTGATGGAACAGAAACCTTAAGGTCACTTTTCAGCTGAAAGTTAAAACAATGTTTGGAGTTTAATTTTTACTTCATTAATTGGTTAATGAAGTCTGTATCTTTTATTTATTTCAAAGATTTTCTTTGTAAGTAATCTCTACACCCAATGTGAGGCTCGAACTCACAACCCTGAGGTCAAGTGTAGCACTCTCTATCCACTGAGCCAGCTGGGCGCCCCTTGTCTATATCTTTTAAATTTAGTATGTTGTATATGCAAGATACCACCCTCAGTGTTTTAGAAAAAAATGAAGGACAAAGTAGACAGTCTAGTGAGCGTGTAATGTGGGGAAATAAAACATATACACGAATAGCCAGAATATTATTTGATGCTTTAGACACAGAATTTTGTGAGTTCAGAGAAAGAAGGGATTCCTTTCAGGTGGGAGAATCAGGGAAGATTTCTTAAATGGAAAAGAGAGAATTTGAGCATAGCATTTTGACTTGATTATAATTTAGACGTGTCATTTCATGGAGAGCAATTGAAGGTGCTCATTGCCAGTGACCTTTCCCTACAAGTACCTTCACACATCAGCTTTTCTGGGCCTTGTCATCCTCTGCACAGACAGCCTACCGCTGAAATACCTTAAAATCTAATATTCTGTCTTCCCATATAATCTCCAGTTCACCGAGTGAGCTTCTGCCTTCGTTTTCATCACTGCTTTGCTGTCATTAGTATCTCCAGGTGCTGGGGCGCCTGGGTGGTTCAGTTGGTTGAGTGGCCGACATCAGCTCAGGTCATGATCTCACCGCTTGTGAGTTCCAGCCCCACGTCGGGCTCTGTGCTGACAGCTCAGAGCCTGGAGCCTGCTTCCGATTCTGTGTCTCCCTCTCTCCCTTCCCCTCCCCTGCTCGTGCTCTGTCTGTCTCTCTCCCTCAAAAATAAATAAACATTAAATACACTAAACGGAACAACTTTGGAACTGAATGACTCAAAGTCTAAGCTCAACCACCTATCGCTGGAAGCCTCTGCTAGGTTACTTTTTTTTAAATTTTTTTTTTCAACGTTTATTTATTTTTGGGACAGAGAGAGACAGAGCATGAACGGCGGAGGGGCAGAGAGAGAGGGAGACACAGAATCGGAAACAGGCTCCAGGCTCCGAGCCGTCAGCCCAGAGCCCGACGCGGGGCTCGAACCCATGGACCGCGAGATCGTGACCTGGCTGAAGTCGGATGCTCAACCGACTGCGCCACCCAGGCGCCCCGCTAGGTTACTTATTTGTTCTGATCCTTGGCCTCCTCGATTTAAAAGTGGTGTTACTGACCGTTCCGATATGACAGGCCAATTGAGCATGTCCAAGTAGATAACAGAAGAAGATCACGCCACAGTAGCTGGGTTAAATAACAGTGTTAGCTCTCCTGCGTTAAAACTTTTATTGCTGGGGCGACTGGGTGGCGCAGTCGGTTAAGCGTCCGACTTCAGCTCAGGTCACGATCTCGCGGTCCGGGAGTTCGAGCCCCGCGTCAGGCTCTGGGCTGACGGCTCAGAGCCTGGAGCCTGTTTCCGATTCTGTGTCTCCCTCTCTCTCTGCCCCTCCCCCGTTCATGCTCTGTCTCTCTCTGTCGCAAAAATAAATAAATGTTGAAAAAAAAAAAAAACTTTTATTGCTGTTTATCCCAGAATCAATGCCAGGGATTACCACGTTTATTTGTTCAGCCATTCCCCTCTTTTTGGCCAGACCATCTTTTCAACTGCTGATCCAACTTCTCCCCTTGTGTTCCAGCAATGGCTAGTATTCATTCAGTCAACCAACAGTATTTACTGAGCGTTGGCTATGCCCTGTAAATCAAGTAGTCTAGGGGAGGTGCAGACATAAAACAGGCAATATCGTATCGTATGATCCATGCGACAATAGGGTAACTTTATGGGAGGGGGATAATTAACCAGTCTTGGGAACGGGGATCAGGGTCTCTAACTTTAACCCCATTCTGGCCCCTACCACACCCCTGGAACATGTTAGGTGCTTAATGAACACGTGTTGCCCTAAGTGGCATCAAAACTGGAATTTAAGGATGAACATGTGTTATGAAGGGATTCAGAGACTAAGGGATTCGAAGACTAAGAACTGTATAAAGTTTTTGAAGTCGCGTGGGACCACGGAGTATATGTGTGAGCAGACGAGATACGTGCCATTCCTGGCTGGCCCTGAGCATAGTACCCTGGTGTGGTGTGCGTGGAATTTCAGTAAGACTCAAAGCAAGTAGAAGGTAAGTGTATTACATCTATGACTATGTAAGCTTTCTTTTCAAACCAGAATTTCCTCCGCGTGCAAAAAAAAAAAAAAAAAAAAAATGGCAATGGTAGTCAAAGAAGCTCAAAAGAACCAAGGAACCTATCACATGCTTCCACACTCATGTTATTCCCGGGTATTAGCCCACCTGTGGTATACTAACATAGAAGAAAAGGGAAAGGTAGGGAAACCCATCGTTCCTTTTCTTGAAAGTCCTCCGTTACTTATCAGTAAGCTGAAGCGAGAGAGTGTTGGTAGAATGTGTGTGTATTGAGGAGTAACATGAAACAGCTGAGTTCTTTTGGGGGCAATATTTTCACTGTTCTGGTAAGAAGGAAGTATGTAGGCATGGTCAAGTTAAATATTACCGTATTTACACTTCAAAGGTGTATTGCTTACTATAGAGATGAATTGCAAAATTCATGCTAATAATTTAAATTAATTTTTCTTTACTTAGAGCAACAGTAAATAGGGGTGCCTGGGTGGCTCAGTCGGTAAAGCGTCCGACTTCGGCTCAGGTCATGATCTCGCGGTTTGGGAGTTCAGGTCCCACATCAGGCTCTGTGCTGACAGCTCGGAGACTGGAGCCCGCTTCAGATTCTGTGTCTCCCCCTCTCTCTACTCCTCCCATGCTCATGCTCTGTCTCTGTCTCTCAATAATAAATAAATGTTAAGAAAGAAAAAGGAACAACAGTAAATAACAAATAAAAGCAGCATAGCACGTGGAGAGAGAGACTCGGAGGGAAAAAAAATAACACTGTATGTTTTAGTACCTTCAGTGGCACTTTTTCCTTTCTTTTGAATGGGGAACTCTGCATTTCCCTTTTGCACCGGGCCCTGCAAATTATGTAGCTAACCCTGCCCTCCGCTAATAAATAAATGGCCAAGCCACAAGTGGATCCTAAATGACGCACCAAACCACACTTCTTTCTGCGACACTCACTGCACAGTGTTAGGTCAAGGAAGTCTGCGTGCCATTCACTATTTCCGATGCAGTGGAAATGCCTCTTTGAGGGAAGAAACCACCCAAGTTACCTGTTCATGACCAAGACATTCACTGCCAGCTTATTGCTCCATTCCTCCAGAGCTTTCCACAGGACCTTTGTTGCTATGAAATCACAGATCAACTTCTCCTTCTGCCCAATCCTGCTTGCTTCACTCGGGTCTCACAGGCGTGACTCCCAAGGAAACCCCCAAGAAACTGCCAGCACAGAAAGTGCTGTCTCTGAGTCTCTTTGTCATGAGGGCCAACCTAGGACATCGTGTTGGACACTGGATTTTAACAAATGTATCTTGCATTTTTCCAATCAACATTGTACAGTGTGTACATTCACTATATGTTTAGTTCTCTGCCTTACTTTTGCTGTAGTCATAGCTGTATTACCTTTACTTTTCTCCACGCTGATGAAATTCTGTTATTTTAATGTTTTACCCTGCGGAGACCAGTTCTGTATGCCTGCTGTCAGAGCTCTCACTAAAAGCAGAGAAACTGCAATTCCTAAGCAAGCCATGAACTATTAGATCTATTCCAGAGTGAAGTTCTTACTCTTGTAAGCATTTTCCTCTCTCCAGGGGAGAAGTATCAAAGCTGATCCTTTAGGGTTGGATCAGTTATCTTCCTGCATGATTTCAAAGAATTTACTAAACGGTCATGTCTCTTTTTCACCTGTTTTGGAGTTAGATTTACTTTGAAGTGTTAAACATGAGCTTTAAATGACTATCCTTTTAATGCAGACTGATTAAGGCACAGGTTAGCTATAAAAATCATTCTTACTCATGTTCTTTTAATTAAAAAAAAACAAAAAACCACTAAATGCCTAAATGTCCCAGGCACAAGTTGGTACTGCCCCAGAGCACGTTTGCTGTATACAATGGTATTTCTTGTGAGTAAGTGTACATTCTGTAACTCATTTCAGAAGCATTTGGCTGACTCAACCCTAACTTTTGGAAGATAAAAATATAATAGCTTCTGAGTCCAGCTCATTGGTAAATATATTTTATAAAGAAGAGAGAACTGTCCATATAGAGGCCATTTGATCATTTTTTTAAGCCTTGTAGACTTCCCCAGAGTCCAGATATATTCCTAGGTATTGGTAATTAGCAGAGGGCAAGTAGAACACAAAATTAAAGAGCCAGCATCCAGTTAGCTAAACTGGAATTTAAAAAAAGAAAACCGAACACACAAGACTTGAAATGTAAAAAATTATCAGTCAAAAAATAAAGACATAAAAAGTTGGCATCCTTTATTTTGTTTGACAATGGACGGCACCCTTTCTCTTTCTCCCCTCTCCTGGCTCACCTCCACCACACGTGGACATGGGCGCACAGCTAAACTCTATTCCTCAATGGCATCTGTCAAAAAAGCTGAACTCTGGGTACAGAAGCAAACGCACAAAAACAAGCAAGCCCGCCTCATATCGAAAGGCAGCTCTGATTGTCCAAAGCGAAACCAGAACGATTGTTTATAACATGCTGAGCCCCAGCCCTCCTGTCTTCCTGAGAGCACGGTTGGCAGAGACCTGGATGTTAATTGTGGTGCTGAGACCATCATTCTTGTCACACGTGAGCGCATGTGGCTGGGGACCCTTTATAGAGCAAAGAGACGCTCAGCCAAGACAGGAGCCCCGAGACCCGGAGTCACTCTATCCAGACTTGGCTAGGAAGAGACCAACGCAGCTCCAAGAGAATTCCATCTGCTTTAGTAAGTTAGCTACCAGGTTAACCCTTCAGTTATAGAGGTACAAAACAGAAAGCCGCCCCTTCGGATACCAGTAGAGCAGGCCAGGGGTGAGAAGATGGGGGAGGAGAGGGTGTGGGCACCACAGAGCCTTGGAACCACACTGGGGGCAGCTGCTTTTCGGTGTTGGTGCCAGAAGGTGGTAATCAATGAACATCTAGCGTTGCCGAACCTTATATTTTTTTCTAAAGTTATTAGAAATCACAATGTTTATCTACAATATCCTACCTTTTAAATGTTAGCGGATACTTCTTTCTTTTGAAACCAGTGGGCGGACTAACAGAACACATCTGCCAAGTGTTCACCATAGCCCGGGTCTCTGACCTCCTTCCCACGCTGACCTCCTCCCCATAGCTTCTACTCTCCCCCCTCCCTAGCTCCCACCTGCCCTCTCACCCCCTCTGTCTGGCTCTTCCTTGATTGTGCAATGCACTCTCCAGTCTCAAGGGCTTTGCACTAGCACTTTCCTCCCCTGGAAGACCCGTGTCCTAAACGGCTCGCAGGGTCACCTCCTTTGGATCTTGTTTCAAATGCCAGCTTCCCAGTGAGACCTACCCATTTGGAACCACACTCTCTTCCCACACTCCACACTTCTCTTTGCTGTCTGATTTTACTAAAAAGCACTATTATCATCTAACAAATGTATTTTTTATTTGATTTTTTTCCCCCATTTCTTCCCACAGTGGAATGTAAACTTCGTCAAGGCAGAGATTTTGGGTTATTTTCCTCATGGCTATATCCCCAGTGCCTAGAACAGAGTCTGGCACAGAGTAGAAACTTGATAAATGTTTCTTGAATGAATTAATGTGCAGATGGATACATGTGCAGGCCATCTTTGCTTGTGGTCCAGGCTTCCAACTTGTTACTCCTGATTTATACTGGAAATCTCATGGTATAACCCTAAGAAAGGAGACATGAGAAGTTTGGGCAGTGAACATCTAAACTCTTTCTTTTCTTTTCTTTTTTAAGTTTACTTATTTACTTATTTTGAGAGAGAGAGAAAGAGAGTGAGTGAGTAGGGGAGGGGCAGAGGGAGAAGGAGAGAGAGAATCCCAAGCAGACTCCACACTGGCAGCACAGATCCCCATGTGGGGCTCAAACTCACAAACCGCTAGCTCGTGACCTGAGATCACGTGACATGATCATGAAACCAAGAGTCAGATGCTTAACTGACTGAGCCACCCCGGTGCCCCTCTAAACTCTTATTTTCTAAGAAAGTCAAGTAATCAAATGGCATCATCCACAATGTCACAGAGCATTTCTGTCAATTGTAGTACCTTTCACCTGCAAAAGTAAAGCATATCCAGCCAACGCCAAATTGACTAATCCCTTGATATTTTATTTGCCCCATTTTGATTAGATGCTTACCCAACAATGACAAAGTTTAGAGTTTAACCTACTCAGAATAGGTCACCTTGCCCACAGTGTTGAGCTTCAAGCGAGTAGTCTCTAAAGTTAAGCATAGTTCCTTTCCGGTTTGGAAAATGAAAACGAAAATAAAATAAATATAAAGGAGACAGGAGGGAATAACGAGGAAGTCTGATCTTTGTGAAGGTAGGAACTCAGTTCACAGAAATGATATTTTCTCTCAATGTCTTACTTTCCCTCTTTACTCCAGCCTATATGATTCAAAACTTGGTTGATATTGTTAAGAACTCAGCTCATTTCTATCTTTCTCTCCTTATACTTTCTGCACAGAAGAAGTACAGACAAAGCCAACTAAATGAAAGAGCGAAATTCAGGTTGTATGTTTTGTTTGTATTCTCCCATCTAAGAACAGAAGGCTTCCACCCAAACATGATCAATATCCATAACGGGATGAAAGGCATAGGGAGAGATACATACATGTTTAATTACTATTACACCAGAGATGCCTTGACCTTGAGATATTTTTAATAGTAGCAAATGAGCAAAATTACTTTATGACCGGGTAAAACATTTTGTAGCTCCTTACCACAGAAGTAGTGCACAATGAAGATACGAGAAACTCGAAAAAGTTGAACTCCTGAAGGAAGTGCCAGGAACTTTCACTGGGTATCTCAGCTGCTTGCAGGGCCCACATGGGTGAGTTCAGGAGGGCCCTCAGAAGTCACTGGCAAAACCTAGGTCCTGCTATCTGCCAAAGACGATGTGCCTCTGGCAACACCAGAGCAATAATGGTGCCTCCTCTTTCACCTTCCAAATCTCATGCAAGCAACTTCCGGTGGAAGACCTTAAGCCAAAGGATGGGTCTAGGAAATGTAGTCTTCAGCCTTGAGGGCCCCGCTTCCAGGGGGGCATAGATCCATTCAGACAGGGCCAGATGGATCCAAGGCGACCCAGGATTTGAATTTTCTGTTCTTATGCAAAGACCAGGCATTCTTGGAACCATCAACGGGTTTAACAACCGTTCCTTACATCATTTTTATTCTCTAAGTAAGACAATCACACAAATGCTTGGGAATTCACGTTTCACTAACATTAATTGATTCCTTTTAAAAGTTAATTCTTCCAAAGGGTCTTGCTGTATGGGGACACTTCTCAATCGGCATTCTCCCCCCAAGAATGGGGGCCTTGGGGACGGGTGTTGGAAATAAGGAAAGAACTAGTTTATTTACATGAGGCAGACTGAAAATTTTACCAGACCAGACCAAATTCATCTTAGTAAAATTTATATCGCAACGTAGACCAGCAATTTCCTCTCCCGCAACTCTAAAGCCTTCCTGTTGTGTGACTCAGTTTCCTACACTAAAGGGCTGTTGCCACAGTAGTCGGGGGAAGGAAATGCTTGCTCACCTTTGCTGTGTTTAGAATCAGCACTCCACATCAAAGAGGTGACTCATTCCGTCCACTTGCCAGCCCTGAACTTGCTTCCTACCTCCCACTACCCCTTGCTGGCTGTGCTGTTCTTGGCTGGAGAGACCTTCCACCAGCAAGTCCAGGTTTGTGGAGTCTGGCACGCTCACCTCCCTGAATGACGAGGCTTCCTGATGTGGGTTGCTCTGCAGGTTGGGGCACGAAGGTGACCACCAATTTGCCTGACCTGTGGTTCAAGGTGTGTGATTCAAAACCAAGAAGCCGGGCTTTTACCTCTGCCTTCTCAAACAGCACAGAGGGAAATGGGATTGTTTTTATTTCCCGACTCCTGTTAACAGTAAACAGGTAACCCGAAAAGGTATAGGTACCTATTTTCATGGGTTTTAGAGAAACATGCTGCTGCTAGAAATCCTAGAAGCCATCAGGTTCATTTTGTTGAGCTCAGCAGTGTTTGTTATAACATGGGGCAGATGGTGAGTGCTCAGAAGGTATTTATTCCTGGTGGATATGCTTCTGTCTGAATGGAAGCCATCTTAGGGTAATAACCTTGCCTTTGAGATTGTTAGAGAGGGAGAATCTGGACTTCCTTTAATAAAATCCGCCGCTGGATTCAATATCGAGGACAGTGTGGATATGGAAAAATAAAGTGTTTTGTAATTTATAGAGATGGGTTTGAAATGAGGAATTCTGGGCAAATCCCTGAAGTTGTTTTCAAATACATATAACACGGTGCTAAAGGAATTTCCAGTCAGATCGGCCTGTGCTCGAGTCTCAGCAGACCACTTACAATTGTTGATTTACTTTTCTAATTTTCCGTTTCCTCATGTAATAAATAGGATAATAGTAAAATTGTCTTCTTAAGCTTTTTTGAAAGGATTAAATACGATAACGCGATCAATGTTCTAAACGCAAAGCCTAGGACACATTAGCATTCAATATATTCTCTTCTCTGAAACTGTGTCCTCTTTTGGAAAATGGGAAGAATGAAACATGCCATACTCTGCTGCAAAGGGATATTACAGATCAGATGAAGTTAATATGGAGAAAGTGCTTCCCAAGTGTGATTTATCAGCGTTCTCTAACTCCCTCTTGACAATGAGCCCGTTCCTTTTTTTCCAGCGTCTGCATATAGGCTAGCTGCTGTTATCTTTTGGCACAATCCTAGGCAATTTACACATATATTTAACAGACCAGCACTCAGAAGGCTTACAGCACATGATTACTTCCATTAATAGTGAGTATGGCCATCCACATGTGTTTAAGGACCCTTATCCTCAGATATTTTGCCTTTGAATGTTCACATTGCCAGCTTTCTCTTCTGCTAGGATATTTAGGGGAACTGAGATTTACCATGGTTATATGGCTCAATCGATGCTGGGATGGTCCCAGGACTGACACTTCTTAAAACCAGATCCTTCCAGGACGGGATTGGCAGAAGGACGACCTGCCTGTGTTAGAGCAGAGCTCCTCTCACCCCACCTTTTCCCTCAGGCAGCCAGTTAGCCTTTTCTAGCCTGCCCTGCTTGATAAAAAATGCCCTGGGATATTTGGAGAAGAGTTGGTGTGAATGGGTTTATATATTATCCAGATTGCCTCATCATTACTCACAGTCAATTGGAAAATTTCCAACCTTTTCTACTTGATCTTAGCTACCTAAGGGATTTGAACTGACACCTGCTATCAAAATCCATCTGGAAAGAGAATATATGAGTATTAGATTTCATTTAACAAACATTACGTTGGAACCATTGGTAACAAGGGTGTGGTGTGAAGGAGAAGAAAGTCCCGGCTTCAGAAAAAGATTGACTGAAATTCAAATCCCAGCTGTGCCACCACCGTCTGTATGCCCCCGGACATGTTAATTTCAGAGCATCACTTACTGATCTATAAAGTAAAATGTAATATCTCTTTATAATGTTGTGAGGAGTAATAAAGATTTTTGCACATAAGACTCCCTAGCAGTAGTAAGTGTTCAATCAGTGGCAGCTATTATAAATATTACTTTCTTAGTAGTCTGACTCTTCTAGTGAAAGGAAATGTTCAGAGAAATTGATCAACTCTGCTTCAGATGCCCCTATCACATAAGGTGACTGTATCAGATAGGGAAAATGGGTGGGCAAATGTAAAGTTACAGTGGTTATTCAGAGAAAAGTCACTTGAGGTCCAAGAAACCCTGAGGGCTATACCAAATAGAGTGACCTCTTTTTCTTTGTTAAAATATAGGACAAGAAGACAAGGAATTGAGATTCATAACTGAGATTCGTTTTTTACATACGTCTTGGATTGGTCCATTTCTACCGTGGGTAACTATAACATTTCTATAAGAAATTTTGTTTGGTGGTGTTTATTTATGTCTATCTGTGTGTGCATGTGTGTGTGTGCACGTTAAAGATTTTTATCTGGCTGAATAATTTTCTTCTTATTGATTCTTAAAGAAGGATTCGGACACAGAAGGGAAGAAGAACAAAGGTAGATTTTACTCTTAATATGTTACTAAAAAATTTGTAGGGAAATCGACTAAAGCAACAGGGGAAAAATGAAGCTAAAAATATCTTAACATCATTAATTGGATGTATTTTCACATTACACTCAAGATCTACAAGTCTAAGGAAATTGCTCACATTAATACCAAGTAATTCAATCTATTCTTCATCTCTGAGTAATGATTAACCGTTGTAAAAATTGGATTTATTTACTAATCTGGAAAAACCCACACTTATTTGGAGGGCATTTATTCTCAGTAAGCTCTCTTAATTAAAATTCCAGCACTGGAATTGGCTGTGGCAACATAGGCCATGTGACAAAGAGGTTAATAGATTACCTGGGTAATTTGGTCAGTAAAGATAGCTGATGTAGGCATGTAGGTAAGTCCTCCAAGTTTTGTGGTAAGCTTTATTTCCCTGCCTTGTCTGGGTAATTGCATCAAATTTCCACATTGCTTGGCTGTATAGACAAGAAGATTTTTAGCAAATGCACAAAGGGTTGAGAAAGCCTGGCTTGCATAATTGGTATTCTGCGTTTAAAACATCTTTCTATGAATGCTTAACCGAATAATTTGCCTGAACTTGCCTTTTGGAGTTTCTCAATGTGGGTTGATATTTGCCATCGTGACTATGGCACTTGGGGAGCCTACGTAGAAACATATATCCTCCTTAAATCTCTTCCTTTTCTCCCTCCCTGTCTTCCTTTCTTGTTTCCTTCCTTCCTTTTTTTCTTTTTCTTCTTCCAACTCTTTTTCATAAAATCATATAATGCTGGAATTTGGTGCAACTATAGCAACTGTAACTACTCTGTACTTCTCAAAATGTGTTAATCCCCATACCACGTTCATGGATTTTTCGTATATGATTATTTAACTTTTAAAAAATAGATTCTTCTTTTTAAAACAACTTACTTTTTCAGATGCACTTTTATTTATTTTTTTAAAGTTTTATTTATTTATTTGAGACAGACTGAGACAGTACGAGTTGGGGAGGAGCAGAGAGAGAGGGAGGGAGAGAGTCTTGCGTTGCCGGCACAGAGCCTGACGCGGCGCTGGAGCTCACAAAACCGTGAGATCATGACCTGAGTGGAAACTAAGAGTCAGACGCTTAACCAACAGAGCCACCCAGATGCCCCTCAGATGCACTTTTAAAAACTATATTCAAGAATAATAGATTTAGGGGCACCTGGGTGGCTCAGTCGGTTAGGCGTCTGACTTCAGCTCAGGTCATGATCTCAGAGTTCGTGGGTTCAAGCCCTGCGTCGGGCTCTGTGCTGACACCTCAGAGCCTGGAACCTGCTTCGGATTCTGTGTCTCCTTCTCTCTCTGTTCCTCCCTTGCTCATGCTCTCTCTCTCTCAAAAATAAATAAAGATTAAAAAAATTAAAAAAAAAAAGAGTAATAGATTTAGTATGCTGATTATTTTTTCCTGATAAAAAAGTAAAAGAGACAAACAATTAGAGACATTTTGTACAGGTACAACCTAAAATCGTATCATTTAGCTTTGGGAAACACTGTTCTAGCCTGGCCTTCAAATGAGAGAGCTGAGACCCAGAGAATTACAGTGATGTTTTCTAGAGGCGGTTAGGAGCAGAACTAATAGTTGAAATCATGCTTCTGGACTCTTTAATCCAGGCCTTTCCTCCTACACTTCACTGACTTACAGTGTTAGTTACTTTAAGGCAGGGCTGTAAGAATCGCTAACAGAGTATAGCAAAGCCATCAATAGCCAAACCATGAAAACAGCCGTCTTCCTATTTATTGGTCCTTCAATAATTCTTCGATCACCAAGAGGTCACAGATGATTCGAGACGGTAGTTCTCAAACAAGAGTACTCATGTAGGGGTTTACAAGGATTCCAAGGACCCGGGTAGTGCGAAAGATCTTTCCAGAGCCATGCTTTTCCTGTGAATTCTTCCCCAAAAAAGGGCCTGGGGTTAAGGCATCACTGTTCATAACTGCTCCTTTGCCACCTTCCACAAGAAAGTCACACTTGTCATTTACAGCTTGCCCCTGGAGTGTCGTCAGCACATCAGCACTGACACCAAACTCAAACCCATGGACTCCTGAAAACACCATAGCCTGCTGGCATAGGTGTGGAAGGGTGCAAGAATCTCATGTTTGGGTGACAAATCACAGGTGGTCTCCCATTCTTGGCTTTCCTCAAAAATGAAGGAGGGTTAAACAAATTTTCAGCCAATAGATCTTTAAAAATGATTTTGCACGACGGACGCATATGTAAGCTGACATAAGAGTTGTTCTTTTAAAAGTTTTTTTTTTTTAACGTTTATTTACTTTTGAGACAGAGAGAGACAGAGCATGAATGGGGGAGGGTCAGAGAGAGAGAGGGAGACACAGAATCCGAAGCAGGCTCCAGGCTCTGAGCTGTCAGCACAGAGCCCAACGCGGGGCTCAAACTCACAAACCGTGAGATCATGACCTGAGCCAAAGTCAGACGCTTAACCGACTGAGCCACCCAGGTGCCCCGACGTAGGAGTTGTTTAAAGTTGTTTACAGATCCAAGAATTAAGTGTTAATACTAACCCCCTAACTCATTCTGATACTAGGTAGTAAGTAATAACCATATACAGACCTGTGGGGAAAGGAAATTTGGATGGATCCATCTTCTTAATAGATACACATCCAAAATGAGATATTTTTTTACACATTACTTTTTATTACTTTTATTTCAATATATATTGATCAATATTTTAATATATTATTAAATATATACTTATATTAAATATACTTCAATAATAGAACCTATTTTGTCAGCTTGGTTACTAGTAGTAATTGTCATATTACTCAGGAGAAATTTTGAACATTTACAACCTATTTGGGGATTAAAATATAAATTTAGCTTATATTTTTGTTGCAAAGTATAATAAGGTCTTTAACAGAAGACTTTAACGAGTAAAGTTATGTGACTAGAGTAAAACTTAGTGAGAAAGGGAAATGAAAAAACAAGTTCAGTAAATAAAAGGAAGATTTAACATTTCTAATTGTTCAGAACCACTTATGATTGCTATTTTTTTTAATTTTTTTTTCCAACGTTTATTTATTTTTGGGACAGAGAGAGACAGAGCATGAACGGGCGAGGGGCAGAGAGAGAGGGAGACACAGAATCGGAAACAGGCTCCAGGCTCTGAGCCATCAGCCCAGAGCCTGACGCGGGGCTCGAACTCCCGGACCGCGAGATCGTGACCTGGCTGAAGTCGGACGCTTAACCGACTGCGCCACCCAAGCGCCCCTATTTTTTTAAATTTTTTAATGTTTATTTAATTTTGAGAGAGAGCGAGAGACAGAGTATGAGTGGTGGAGGGGAAGAGAGAGAGGGAGACACAGAATCCGAAGCAGGCTCCAGGCTCCTAGCTGTGAGCACAGAGCCCCACATGTGGCCCAAACCCATGAACCGTGAGATCGTGACCTGAGCCGAAGTTGGACACTTAACCAACCAAGCCACCCAGGCACCCCTGTGATTACTATTTTTTTAAGTGGGGATGACAGGGGATCGAGTCACTTTCGTATTTATATTCCACGGGATGCATTTTAAAATTGTGTAACAGTTTTATTTTAAAAGATTAATACTTAAAATAAGTCGGAGAGTCCATAATTTGTGTTATTTACATTTTGGAGAAATTTTAGATGTCACCTTAACGTTTTGCAAAGTATTGCAGAGATTTCCCAACTCCTTTCTGAGTACACAAACAGGAAGCTTGAAGACCATTGCTGTCAGAGTTGGAATTGGTTGCCCAGCTGCAGAATGCTTCATGGAGAATCTTCTGCCTCCGACTGGATTCCCAGGAATGAAAACGGTAACCAATGTTTACCAAAGGAGTATACTTGCGTCCAGTTGCTGCCAGGACTCCTGGGGCCGGCTTTCAGATATCCAGGACCCATGGGAGCCTGGATGCTCTCGGCTTTGGTGCCTACTAGATTAGCATCTGCGGGAAACTCCAAAACCTGATAGAAGTTGCAATGGTCGTAAAGAAATCTTCTCTAGCAACCCCCCCCCACCACTGTAGAATGCAACTTCTGTATTTACCAGATAAGATAAAAATGGTTCTTTTTCACATTCTTACAAAAGTTCCAAAATTCCCATGTAGATAACAGGAATAGAAATCATTTGAATCAAAAAAGAGCGGCATGCATTAAAAACGTGTGTGCATATATGTAAAACAAATGTGCACTTTTTAAAATGTGTAACTGTGCTATTGTTCGGTGATGAAAATTTTGAGGTTGAATTTAGGGCTGAAGTTGTCTTTAAAGAGGGTTCCTGCAGACCATAGCTCCTCACTCTAGTAACGTATGTATGTAGTTCTTCTATCCCAGGAAAATACAAATTATTTACGCTCCATTCCAGCAACATCTTATGTTTCACATTACCAACAGCTTATAATTAGAGGGTATCCATGAAGTTTCCTTTCATTTTCTTTTCTAATTTCTATGCTGTTTTGTAAGAAATAAAAGAAAAAGAGAAAAAAGGCAAAATTTCCCCCATATATTTACAATGGACTTTTAAATAACTACAAAAGTATACAAGTCACTAGAAATGACCTTGATCAAATTAATAATTTTCAATCAAGACTTCATAAGCATCTCAACACAATCGCAGGGTGGAGGCAGCCGTTGGCTTTAACTTCAAAGTATTAGGAAATGGGGATTTTATTCTGTTCTATTAACTCTTGATTATATTCGAAAGTGGCTGACCTCTCTTTCCCCAATAACATTTGTCTTCATCTCAGGAGAAACAAAACAAAAAATAGTGAAACCTAGCACGTTCACACAGAGTCCTTCTACACAGCTAAGAATCTGAAAATGAATCCACCGTCAGTGCTAATACACTGCTCTGTAATGTCCTCTTATCCTCAGTAATCACAATTTTGCTTTATGTCACTCATATTCCACTCCAAAATGCTGCAAAGGAGCCATGGAAACTATTATCATCAGGGAAAAATACTTCCATTTAAGAAAATTTGCTTCTGTGCTAGACTTGACTAAGAAAGGATTTATTATAAACACCACATAGCTCGGAAAATCAGAAACCTGAAAATCTTCCAAACAATTAGGAAAAGACATTATTCTTAAATATGAATTGTTTTTTCAAACTGAAATAACTCTTCAAATAATGTTGGTAAAGAAAATCGCCAGACAATTTCCAGTTGTTTCACTGACATTTTTTTTAATGATTTTTTTTTTTTTTTTTTAATGAATCCAACATTTGTACTGGCATCACAATGGTAAAATACCACAAGATTTGTCCTGACCCATTTGGGGGGAAGAAAAAAAAAGCCCAGGGTTCATCCAAAGAATATAAGAGGATGATTTGACAGAGTAAATGGATAAGTAGGGTGACATATTTTGGATTTAATCGTGGGTGGGTATAGCAGGGTATTCAGGTCATTTGCTGAAGAGAAAGGAAATGATGAGTTACACCTCGCCTTTTTGATAAAAATCATGCAGCACTTCATGCTTCATTCACTGTTTAGTAAGTTTAGCTATGATGTTTACAATAACTGTGTTCCAAGTTGATTAAGGATTAATCACAACTGACTAAGCAAGTGCTCATGAAACAGAGAGAATAAGTCATAATTATTACTCTCGTGTGTATCCTAACAATATTCACAAGGATTTAGAGGCTCGAATTTGTACCCTCTGCAGCTGGTTGGACCTTAGCTTTTCTGGAAGATTAACTTGAGGCGTATAGGGAAACTGAAAGTGCAGAAAATATTTATTTAAGAGCCTTTCACGTGTTGTCTGGCATTCTGGTAAGTTTTCACACAGGTTAAGAAAGCTGTATTCCCCAAATATGTCAGGGAGAGCCGCTTTCCCTACCTCATACACATGTTCAGACCTAAGTCCCCTCAGAGCTTTGCGTGGAAGTTTCGGTCTGAGGTGAAAGCCCTTGTCCTAGGTGAATAAGGAGGAAAAGCAAGAGCTCTGTGCCTGACCTGTCCCTCTCTCTCCACATCTGGCCTGGAACAGAAGTGCCTGGCCCCCTTGGACGGCCAGGTAGAATCTTCTAAACTTTCTGCAGGTTTAGGCAAGCCTGGTCTTCAGCCCATGGTTTGGCAACCTGCGGGACAGGAGAATGTAACAAATCGAGCTCTTTTCCTTGGCAATGAAAGACTGTCTTTGAACACGAACAGGAGGTAGTTGACAGTCATTGGGACATTTTTAAGATGTAAACTGAACATCTGTTTCAATATCTGTTTAAGTTTCATCAATAAAAATTTACAATCTCTAGCCTACAATATCTAGCAAGGAAAAGAAGAAACCAATCATTTCCTCTTTACATTTTGCTATTTCGGGCTAGATTTCCAACATCTTTGAGCAAAATGTTTTGTTGTTTCAAATATCATAAAATAAATGTCACTTAGCTCCACAGTTTTGGAATAACTGAAGAGTGACCCTGAGATACATTCTGAATACACAGTGGAATGTACGAGAACATTTGCATGTAAAACTTGCAGCCCAAAGCATACAGATATGTGAGTTTTCTGTCAGGTCTCTTGATGACTCCAAACTCCTAAAAGAAATGGATTTACCAATAATGGAAAAAGGGGAAAGAAACAAAAATCACCTTTTCTAAAACAGTAACAATCACAACAACTCCTAAGACTTTTATTGGTTTGGCCACAAGCTGTTTCACTTACGAAGCCAAGACTCGAGTAGCAATGAAGGAGAAAACCCAACTCCTTTAGAAACTGAAACCAAAGGTTGACAAAAAAGGGTTTTTTAAACCTACAAATAGAAAGCTCACATTCCACTTTTCTTCCATCACGTTTTTTGGGGAGTTCTATAATTGTCACATTTGTGTCTCATATATTGAAAATGTGAATGATACTAAGTATCACATGATATTTAGCAAATGTCCGCGTAAGGATTTTCCAAAAGGGTGGTTGCCTCCCAAGTTCAGTTAGTTTTATGTTCAGCATTCACACACTTTTTAGTGTAGAAACAACTGTCCATTTGCCTGGAGCGTTGTTGCTCATGGTCACCCCTCGTTGGAAATGAATGTTCTACCTGGTTCACTCTTTCTGCCTTTCATTCCATCTTCCCACCCAGTGATTGCGTGAGAAATACTTGGACAAGTCTAATACTTTCAATCAAAATACAAAGCGCTATACTACAAGCAACAAAGTGAAATAAAAATAAATTATTTCTAAAAGATCTGTTATTTGCCAATTAAAAGAAGTGTGTTGGATTTGAAACCTCATGATGAGCAAGGTTTTTACCTAGTAATTTAAATAATAGGTGTGTTTATTATTATATTGTATAATTTTATTTTATTTTATTTTATTTATTTTATTTTTTTTCAATATATGAAATTTATTGTCAAAATGGTTTCCATACTAATTTTATTTTATTTTTAAGGTCAAGCCCCCATGCATGTAAAATTACAAGGACTGGAGACAAGACACATCAAAAATCATCTGGTGACACCCCTTCCCTGTACAGATGAGCAAACTGAAGCTGAAAGAGCTGGCTTGGTTTTGTAAAGGGGCATGAGTTTTGGACTCAAACAGAACCAGGCTTGAATTCTGTTTTAGCACCTGTGTGAACTTGGGTAAGTTACTTCAACTTTCTAAGCTTTGGTGTCCTCCTTTGTGGAACGGGGATAAGAATACCCACCTTCTAGGAATGCTATGACTTCCTATGAATCCTATGTAGCGATGGTTAAATTAAAATTGTGTATTTGGATGCCTGATGAGCAGTAGACACTGAGTACTTCTTGGTCCTCTTCCCTTTTAAGACGGTCGAGTAACTAAGTGACAGAAACCTGCTCTAGATTTCAAACAAAGCTGACTTCTATTTTGTGTTATTTCTATCACGACTTGCTAATGAGTCCCCAAGGAAGCTTCAGCTTCTGGAATTGAAATCCCTCACCCCACCCCATTCACTACTTTTGCCAATGGATGAGACACCTTTATCGAAGGCTGTATCCACTATAGTTTGTCCAAGCAGAGACAGAAGATGCAGAGATCATTTCCCAATTACTCACTTACCAGTTGCCAATGGGCTAAACCAAGGGCAAACATGACTGGATCATCAATGACGGTTTATCCGTCACTAAGTGATATATTCTGGAGTTAATAGCCAAACTTTCATTATGGACCCTGTTATCCCAGAGGTCTTCAACTCATGCCACTTTAAGGACATGTCCGCAAAAGATTCCCCTCACCCCACGTTTCTGATTCCAGCTAACCCCCATTTCCCTTCTTCACCAGATAATTTGGAGGCTACATTTACTTACCTTTTTAAAATCATAATTCATGTATAGGTGATCTATTCCTATCTACTCTTCTAATGGTTCTTTTTATAGGCCTCTCAGAACTGTTTCCTTCGAATAAAAATCTCTCAATCCTCGATTGTTTTTTGGTTCCCTTCCAGTGTCTCTGTGCACGGAAACATCTTTTATCTTGTTACTCTAACCCAGAAGTCAGAAAACTATGGGCCTACAGGTTGAATCCAGCCTTTGCTTACCTGTGTATGACTAATGAGAACAGTCTTAATGGTCTTAATATTCAGGCTGAAATTCTTTGCCAGGGAGGAGGAATTGCATTTGGACCCCACACTGACTACAGGAGACATTCATTTGAATCTTATGAAATCCAATATTTTTCATTCAGTCCAGTGGCTATTATCCAAAGTTCACCTCTAGGGCCTTTGCCTGAAGCTCCACCTATTTTCTTCATATTCTAGAACAAAATAAAATTCACAGCAGCTAACTTGAAGTCTAATTACCTATTGGATAAACAAGGAAATCCTTCTTATTTTTAGCTATTGAGTTTAATAAATATGCCCCCTCTTAAATAAAAGTTATACACAATAAGAAAAAATATATAAACAGAAAATAAGCAGTAGAGAAGAGGAGAATGAAGACATGAACCATAAAAGTTAGCATAATAGCCATGATTACCTTTAAAATTAAACCCTGTTGCCATGGCAGCTAAGACAAAAAGGGAATCATTTAGAAGTTGCATATTAGCACAGTACATCAAAATTCATTTAAGAGCTATCAAATAAGCTGACGTTATAAAGTTTGTCAGAAGAGAAAACATAAGAGAATATCTTTGTGGTTCAAAGATGCAGAAAATATTACCTATAAAAGAAAGTAAATAGATATCATCAAAATCACAAATTGCTCAAGACCATTAAGAAAATGAAAAAAGCACACACTTGCAGAAATATTCACATTACATATATCAGTCAAAAGATTTATAATCATAATATATAAAGAACTCACACTGCTCAATAATAAAAAGCCAAACAGTCTAAAATGTCTGAAGTGGGTAAAAAAACCTTGAACACAAGGAATATGCATGAATGGCCATGAAATACATGAAAAGGTGCTCAACATTCTTAGTCATCAGGGAATGGAAATTAAAATCGCAATGAGATACCATTGCCTACCCACCAGAGTGACTGAAATTTTAAAAACTGGTAACACAAAATGTTGGAGAGGATTAGAGGCTCTCCTATGTGTGTAAAAAGATACGGCCACTCGGAAAACATTCAATATGCCTACCCTTTGATCTTCCAAAGGACTTGGACAGGAATGTTCATATTAATTTTACTTAAATTAATTAAATTAAAAACCCCAAACTGGAATCAACCAAAATATTCATCAGGAGGAGGACCAATAAACAAATTATAGTATAGTCATTCACTGGAAAGTTCCTCATAATGAAAAGAAGCATGGGTCAATATGCATGATAAATCTGAAAAACATTATGCCTAACAAAGCAGAAGACACAAAAGAGTTTATACTACATGTTTCTATTTGCATGAAGTTTTAGAACAAGAAAACTAATTTCGGGTTCACTAAATCAATATTTTTCCATGACGGGAGGGAAGGATGGGAGGTTAACTGGGAAGGAGCATGTGGGAACTTTCTGAAGTGATAGTGGTATGAGTTACATGGGTGGGTGCATTTGTCAAAATTCATCAAACTGTACGCTTAAGAGTCATGCGTTTCATGCTATGTAATTAGAAAAGAGACAAAGTTTTTCCTTAGTTACTCAATTGCTGAAATAAACAATGCTCTCGACTACAGTTTGAAAGCAAATCATGGAGCAGATTTTATACGTCTGAGGCGCCACAGAGGTCCTACGCACCCCGACTAAGACATCTTTTTGTTTTCGTAATCTCTAGACATGTGATCTCAATTACATTTCTCCCTGTTTGACCACTGGTAGCCTTTTGTGGCTATGGACCAACAGCATCTGCATCCTCTGGGAGCTTGTTAGATAGAAGTGTAAATTCTCAGGGCCCCAGAATCCTTGGGCTGGGGTCCAGGAATGTACGCTTCACAAGCCCCCCAAGTGATTGTGATGCATGTTGCAGGATGAGAAGTTCGCTGTATTATAATCTGACACGGTGAATTAGGAAGAAGTTCTCTCAGGCAGCAGCAGACCTCCAGGAAGGTGTTTCGGCCTAGAGTGCCGAGTGACACGCAAGCCCTTGATGGGGAAGAACCATCTGGGAGCCAGCTGGCAGCCCGGGTATTCTGGGCACAGGGGCTCCACTGTGTGGCTGCCAGAGCCTCCCTCTTGGACAGGCACCAAGGCCGGCCAAGAAACAAATGCCATTTCTTCCACTTCCTTTTTCTTCTCTTTCCCGACCTAGTGGCACTGCTGACCTGCCCGCCAGATTTAATTACAGCCTGGGAGAGAAGAGCTTGTGTTTGGATTTGGTTCCCTAAGGAAAAAATGACTTCCTTCAGCTGATGGGAGATACGCACTCAGAAGGGCAGAGGGACTGCATGGCAGGGAAGCCGAAATGATGGTTTTCTCTGTGAGAGCTACCAGCTAGCCTCGAGGATAAGCAGAAAACAGAATGAGAAATCACCAAGGCATGTAGTTCACCTTGCCAGGATTTATGGCACAGCCCGGAATATTTGGAGGAGGCCTGGAAACCCGCTTGTGTCCTGCACCAGCCCACACATGCACTTGGACGGTTGTTGTGTCCTTACCCCACGGTGGTTAGCAACATATAAAATCTTTGTGTTATCTATACCAGGAGGATGTAGCAGGGCTTGTTCCTTCTGATAAAAGAGACTCTTACGTGGTTTCCAAAAAGGTTGTGTTTTTTTTTTTTTTTTAATTTTTTTTTTCAACGTTTATTTTTATTTTTGGGACAGAGAGAGACAGAGCATGAACGGGGGAGGGGCAGAGAGAGAGGGAGACACAGAATCCGAAACAGGCTCCAGGCTCTGAGCCATCAGCCCAGAGCCCGACGCGGGGCTCGAACTCACGGACCGCGAGATCGTGACCTGGCTGAAGTCGGACGCTTAACCAACTGTGCCACCCAGGCGCCCCAAAAAGGTTGTGTTTCAGGTAACCGGAACAAATCACTGTCACATAGTTCGTAAAGAAAGTCAAGAGAGATACAAGGAAGCATATTTCCCTAAAATAACTGACCTGTCACTCAGCAGGCAAGGAAAAAGATCAAGTTTCTGCTTTAAAGAGGTTCAAATGGAATACAAATTTATTTATCAATACGCTTCTCTTCATTAAATACTTTTCAATACACAATTCTGTGTGTTTATGCACACTTTCATATCACAAAACGTACTGGAGAGACCCCTGAAAAGATATGTGAACACCCGTGTTTGTTGTAGCATTGTTCACAACAGCCAGCTGCTAGAAGGAACCCAGATGTCCATCGAGGGATGAATGGACAAGGAAAAAATGGCACGAACGTATTGTAGAATATTCTTCAGCCTTAAAAATGAAGGAAATTTTGCTCTATGCTACAACATGGACGCAACTTGAAGACATGATACTAAGTGAAATAAGCCAGTCACAAAAAGACAAATACCTTTGGAATTCACTAACCCGAGGTATGTAAAGTAGTCAAACTTGTAGAAACAGAAGGTAAGATGATGGTTGTCAGGTGCTGGAGGGAAGGGGAACATTGTTCAATGGGTATAGACTTTGAGTTTTTAAGATAAAAGGTTCTAGAGATCTGTGGTACAACAATGTGAATTTATATAACGCTACTGTACTGTATACTTAAAAATGGTTAAGATGGTAATCTTTATGTGGTTTTAAATTTATTTTTAAAAAAAATTTTTAATGTTTATTTATTTTTCAGAGAGAGAGAGGGAGAAACAGAGGGCGAGCAGGGCAGAGAGAGAGGGAGACACAGAATCCAAAGCAGGCTCCACGCTCTGAGCTGTCAGCCCAGAGCCAGATGTGGGACTCAAACTCACGACCGCGAGATTATGACCTGCGCCTAAGTCGGACGCCCAACCGACTGAGCCACCCAGGTGCCCCTATGTTATGTGCTTTTAATCTCAATTTAAAAAATGTGTTCTTAAGAAATTCCATCTTTCTCTTCATTTGGAAAAGGTTTCTATCACACAGAGAATTACAATGAGGCATGAAAAGCTAGTATTTTCACATACTCTTCTCCATGTTTACGATGAAAGAACCCAACGAAATGAGCTTAATTTTTAAACGGAAAATTAACTAGAACCCAAAGACGCAAGCAGTGAAAATCTCCTCGAAGTTCAGTTTGGTCTCTGCCATCGCTAGGAAAGAAAATGCTCATTTCCCACAATCCTGTCCAGACTGGAAACCAACTTGGATGAGTGACCTATTATGATAAGAAAAAGTGTCTGGTTACACCTCTCACAAAACGTCAATCTTCTTTCAACACAACAAGCATCACTTTTGACAGTCCTTCTCCAGAGAAGACAGAAGCCCTTACAAATTTGCTATCTCTCAATCGACCCCATTCTCTGCGTTAGAGGTTAGAGGTCCAGAGGTTGTAGAGCTGATGTGAATCTTTTGATGCTGTCCAGAGGGAGAACCCAGCCTTACCTGGAGAGAAGCGCTATGGGAGAATTTACTGCTTTTGAATATTTTGGATAATTTGTTATTGTTCCCTATAGAAACACAATGGGACAACTGGTAGAATGGGAAAACTCTTGGCTACGACATTAGAAGTCATTAGTTGCAGATCTTCTCACTCATTTTCTAGGCCTGAATGACGCACATAAAATGCTTGAGTTTTCATGTCCTTATTCTATAAAGTAGGTCATCGCAAGATCCAGCACCACTTTTGGATCCTGCACTTTTTTAAAAAAAAATTTTTTTTTAACGTTTTATTTATTTTTGAGACAGAGAGAGACAGAGCATGAACGGGGGAGGGGCAGAGAGAGAGGGAGACACAGAATCGGAAGCAGGCTCCAGGCTCTGAGCCATCCGCCCAGAGCCCGATGCGGGGCTCGAACTCACGGACTGCGAGATGGTGACCTGAGCTGAAGTCGGCCGCTTAACCAACTGAGCCACCCAGGCGCCCCTGGATCCTGCACTTTGAAGGTTTCTCCTGAAGTTGTGTCCTCCCCTGACAGCTAAGAGTCAGGAGGACCAAGGGAGTCTGAGCCCATTAAGACCCTATGCATCCCTCTTCTAGACTTCTGGACCATGGTCTCCTCCACAGCTCTCCAGAATCCTCTGTCTCAAATGGGCACAGCCCTACTCTAGGGCTGCATAAACACGCTCCCCAGTTTTCCCGAAAGGGGTGCTGTGATGTTATTGGACCCTTTAGGCCTAAGAAGTGATCAAGTGGAGTCTATTTGCATGGGGTGTGGACAGACCTTAGACATGTGGATGTGTCCACATCCAAGTTTCAAGCCCTTACGCTGTAACATTGAACAGGGAATGAGAAAAGAAAGGGGACAGAACATGAACTGGGAGTTTCCATTTGCATTTGCCCCTGGGGCTTCACAAATGCGATGGGCAGTTTCTCTTTTTATAGGGTTCATTACAAAATCAGGTACCGAACGGCCACATTTTGTCAGACATCATGATAGACTCCATTAACAGAGAGATAAGGAAGATTATGCTTTAGAAATGGTCACAGTCCAGAGGAGAGGTCTATATTATCAACACAATAGATAAAATCCCCACCCTGTCCTTACCTCAGCAGCTCAAATGACAATCGACGCCAGAGCCTGTCACATCCCTGGAACAAATGTCAATTAAGATCATGTTGGGTGGCCAAAGAATTCCATAGGAGGATTCTGCATACAAATGAACGTCACTTTGTGTACATGACATAGGGCGCGTTTGTGTTCCTCATTCAGTATGGGGGTGATGACAAAGAGGTCAAAAGTCACCAGTCCTGACGTCAGAAAGGCAGGGTTTGAACCTCTCTTCTATCCACTATTTTTGTGACTTATGACTAATAACTTACCTAAACTCAGTTTCTTAATTTGTAAAATGGAGACTAAAGCTCTCTTTTTCCCATGGAAAATGGAATTTCTGTGAGGATTATTAAAAGTAACATTTGTAAAGTACTTAACACAGGATCGGATATTTTGTAAGCATTCAGTAAAGGGGAGCTATTATTATTTTTAAAACCTGAGGAATTCAGCTGGACTTATGTCTCATTTCTTCATATGTGTATCTAGTTTGAATAACTCCAGTTATGGGGCGCCTGGGTGGCTCAGTCGGCTGAGCGTCCGACTTCGGCTCAGGTCACGATCTCGCGGTCCGTGAGTTCGAGCCCCGCGTCGGGCTCTGGGCTGACGGCTCAGAGCCTGGAGCCTGCTTCGGAATCTGTGTCTCCCTCTCTCTCTGCCCCTCCCCCGTTCATGCTCTGTCTCTCTCTGTCTCAAATAAACGTTAAAAAAAATTAAAAAAAAAAAAAAAAAAAAAGAATAACTCCAGTTTGCGTTTTCCAAGAGTCAGTGCAAAACAAACATTTAAGCTAAAGAAGCAGCTTCAAGCTTTTGATGTTCCTGCTTGATATGAAACAATCTCTGTAGGTAGAGATTGAGTCTTACCTGTGTTTTGTTTTCATACCTGATAGGATCCCTGGCATTAGATATTTTGGTTGAATGAATAAATGAATTCAAAAGAGAGGAAAAGCACTTTTTTGAAAGTATATTCAATGTCTGTGACCACCTATATTCAACTGGAAACTAGGCAGTAATTGGAAGTTCTCTGAAGGCAAATGAGGCAGGAACTTTACCCTCACCTCCCAAACTCTATACTTGTTAATAAAACCACAGCAATATACATCCTTAGCTGATCACTTCTTAGCTGACTCTCCTGCACTGTGAATGCTGGTGAGGAAATTGGCGATAAAATCATTTCTGTGTATTGACTGGCTTTACATATTCAGCATCCATGGAGTTAATGAGAATCCTCTAAGAAATAGCATTTAACTGCAATATCAGTGGCATATTGATTCAAAATATGACTAGATGACATACTTCTCACATTTTCTGAGACATAACATTGACACAAAAGACACCAAGATCAACAAAAAGCAAAGCCTCTTTTCAAGGGGTTGTTGTTTTTCCCTTCCCACTTCCTATGGGAACATTTCACTGAAAATATATTTAGAACAATGGGAAAAACATAATCCAATGTTCAAAATTTCTATGCATAAAAATCCCTTGAATGATATATTTCAGATATGTTAAAAATCAGATTTTTTTTTTTTTTTTTTTACACCCAGCTTGGTTTTCTATGAAACTCTTGGGTCTGACTTTTATTTCTTTGAGAGAAATGTAATTGTCACACTGTGATCTTTCGGAGTTGATATTTACACAGAGGAATCTGAAAATAACCTGATTTTAGCTCTTTTGACAGTGCGTTGCAATAAGTGTTTATTTCCCTGTTTAGATGCTTGTAGATTTTAGACAGTTGAAAATTTTTCACAATCTGTGCTGGCTTTTTGGTTTTTTGGGTGTTATTTTTCACTGGATTAGTCTGTGATGTAAATGCATGTGCAGGGAACGTGAGTCAAAGCTGGAGGCCAGACAATGTATACGTACAGGAACAAGCTTGGGGAGGGGCCCACAGGTAGGGGAGGTATTTTTTTTTTAATTTTTTTAATGTTTTATTCATTTTTAAGACAGAGAGAGACAGAGCATAAGTGGGGATGGGGCAGAGAGAGAGGAAGACACAGAATCTGAATCAGGCTCCAGGCTCTGAGCTGTCAGCACAGAGCCTGACGCGGGGCTCGAACTCACGAACTGTGAGATCATGACCTGGGCCGAAGGCGGACACTCAACTGACTGAGCCACCTGGGCGCCCCTAGGGGAGGTATTCACTGTATTTCATTTTGTATGGGGGCTGGTACAAAGTAGTGGTGTAAATTCTAAGCTGTGACATGCTCTGAGACGAGAGCGAGAGCACCTGTGGCCACCAGGAAAATGACTGGGAACTGAGACCCCCGGAGAATCCCCCCATAGACAGGAGTCAGCAGGATGCAGCCGGGGTGGAGCAGTGAATGTGAGTCTTAGGCCAGTGGGCATTGACCTGTAAGGAAGCCTCGGTGGCGGCCTCTAGGCCCCAGTAATGGTTGGTGTCTGAAGAGTACTTGAATCCTATTCCCTGGGAGGTCTGGGTGGATATAAGAAATATGTGGAAGGCAGGGCAGATTTGTATTAACATAAAAGTATAAGTTCGCTGAAACCAATGCCCTAAAAATTTTAGGTTTGTAGCCCCAGAATAATGCCAAACCCTATTGATTAGCAAGGGGGGGGGGTGCCCAGACCTCAGTGGTGCAACGTCAGCAAACGGCCAAGAGAGGAGGTGGGAAGAAGCTGATGAAAATCTTAGGGGGAGGAGTGGAACAGTGTGTCCGATTTTAATTGCTGCTTAGGCACAGGGTGCTGTGCTAGTATCTTTATGTGCCTTAACGCCTAATCAATCCTCACAACCCTTGTGTCAGATGAGGGTCATCATCCCATTTTCGGGGTTGAAAATAGGTTTGTTCGAGGTTAAACACTTGTGCAAATGTCGTGGCCCGGTACATGCTTATTTCTTGTCATTTACTGCTCTTGCTAAGGATATTTTCAGTTTCGGATAGTTTCATTCCATTTCAGTGGATTTCTCTAGAAGAGATACAGCGGTCTCCTTATTTTGCCTTCTTCATAGATGTCTCCAGCAGACTTCTTTTCTGCAGTGTGTATAGTGAGGTCAGTCTAACCATCTAGAACAGCTGATCTTGGCCCTTAGTGTGCATAAGAAACACCCGGGGAGCATGTTAAAATTACAGACTCCATAGCGTTTCCCTAAGTTCCAGTAGGTCTGGGATGGATTCAAGGGGTCCACATTTTAAACAAGCACCAGGGGCGCCTGGGTGGCTCAGTCAGTTAAGCGGCCGACTTCGGCTCAGGTCATGATCTCGCGGTCCGTGAGTTCGAGCCCCGCGTCGGGCTCTGTGCTGACAGCTCAGAGCCTGGAGCCTGTTTCAGATTCTGTGTCTCCCTCTCTCTGACCCTCCCCTGTTCATGCTCTGTCTCTCCCTGTCTCAAAAATAAATAAAAAGTTAAAAAAAAAAAAATTTAAACAAGCACCAGACTTGAATTCAGATGCAAATTGTCTACAGATTATGCATTGAGACAGACGATAGTAAAACAGTAGAGATCTGGAGTCGCATTCATCTCCACATTTGGCCTGTTCCTCCAGCACCGCTTTTATTGCAAAATCAAAGAAGCAGTAAGTAGAAGAAGCTGCAGGTAGGGGAGGAAGTGAAGGAAGAGTAGAAAAGCTGGTGAGATGTAGGTCAAGGAAGAGCCACGGGATGCTCTTACACAATGTGGCTTTGACTGGCAAATACTGGATTACAAGGTCAAAGCCAGAACGGTCTGGAACCTCTCCAAGCAGAACAGATAAACCCACAGGCCAACTTTAACAGGAAATATCTGCTAGCAAATTTAATATTTTGTATTTTTAAAAATAATTCTGGGGCAAAGGTTAATCATTTATTAGCGTAAGTAAAAACCTGGAGGTTTATTAGGGATTTCCTTATGTTAAAATAGTGAGTAATATTGGGCTCGTGCCAGAAAAGAATATAGATACACCATGAAATATTTATGTACTCTCAGAGTGTTTTATTTGACAATAGAAATGGGTGGCTAAGGCTCATATATTTTCTGATAGTAATTTCTTGTCTCCAGATACAAACCCCAAATTTTTTAGGGAGGACACTTTTTACTTCATGGAGCCGCCCACAGTTTGCTTAATGTAAGAAACGAATTCCTGAAAACTTGCTAGAAAATGGACTTCTAGAAATGTGATCATATTGAAATCTTGCCATTTATAGGAATTCTATAAAAATCATTCTGTGGAAAAGAAAAAAGTACCACCCACTAATTGATCCATCTTGGCAAATCTGGAATTAATTATGTCTCTATATTTTAATGCAGATTTGGGCAGCATTTGGAATCGTGCAGAATGAATAAGGATACATAAAAAGTGCTTTTGAGTAAAGAATTTGAAAGCAAGGGAAAAGATGGAAAATTGTATTTGAATAAACCTAAAAATAAGCAATCTTCACTTATTAAGCAAACTTAACTTATAAATCTATATTTACAGTAAGAGGAAAACTACTGTAAGTTATAACAGCAAAGTATAAAAATCAGGACAATAACCAATTTTATAACCTGTTTCTCATGACAGAGCATCCTGTTATCTGAAGACTAGGACAGTTCCACCAAAAAATACAGTGGAGACTGCCAGGTGTCAAATTAATGAAGGACTTTATCAAAGAAGGTGAGTTTGGTGCATCTGGTTTCTCTTTCATGGAAATTGGCAAAACATCACTGGTCCTAATCCTACAAATGTAGATGTTTAAAACAGGTTGAGGCAGCAACATTTTACAGGCCAGCATGAAAAGAAAAACAATCACAGGAATGATATAATTACAGGGTAATAAAAACATAAACACCATTATTGCATTAATCTTATATTTGGGTTTTCTTCCATGGTTGGCTTAGCAGCTTATAAGTGCAAGGTTTTGATTACAAAATCAGTTAGATATTTTGCCATATTATCCATCTTAAGACACACACACACACATTGGATTTGATCATTTTCATAGGAGTTTGGCGTAATTTGCCATCGAAAAGAGTAGAGAATTTAGAAGGATTTTTACCAAACCTAGAGAGAAAGAAAGAGAAGTAGCAGCCACTTTTGATTTCTTAGATGCTTCCAAATTAATACATTATCAGGAATAACTGTTCCTTTATATTGACCTCCCGAGGCCATCAATACACTCTTTCTTGGACTTCGATTAAAGTAGAGGCTTGTTGACAGACAACTGTGTTATCTTGGCGAATGACTTAAACCCTGCAAGATTCAGTTTCTTCGCTTGTAAAATCAAGGTGTCATGGCTACTTCAGAAGGTTGTTCTAGAGAGAAAAGGTAATGCCGAGGGGCTATACACAGTGCAAAGCTCAATAAATGATGGCTATCATTTTAACGCTGGAAAAGAAAGCCAGAGTCAGTAAGAGCTGCCTCATTCTGATCCTCTTATGCAGCCCCTAGTGAATGTGGTTGAGAGCCAGCTCTTCACAGGAAAGTTGGCTCGCAAATTCATGACATCAACAACAGTAACAAAATGAGCTTAATCGTTGGATACCAATTGGAAGTATGATTCCTACTGGGGAGGTGTTAGCTAGTGTGTGTGTGTGTGTGTGTGTGTGTGTGTGTGTGTGTGTGTGGTGTTGCTGTTGTTGCTGTGTGTTTAGAGCACTGGGTGTTGTATGTAAGCAATGTACCAATGTACCACGGGAATCTACCCCAAAAACCAAGAGCACATTTTACACGCTGTATGTTAGACAATTTGACAATAAATTATATATTTTTAAAAAAATTTTTTTAATGTTGGGGCGCCTGGGTGGCACAGTCGGTTAAGCGTCCGACTTCAGCCAGGTCACGATCTCGCGGTCCGGGAGTTCGAGCCCCGCGTCAGGCTCTGGGCTGACGGCTCAGAGCCTGGAGCCTGTTTCCGATGCTGTGTCTCCCTCTCTCTCTGCCCCTCCCCCATTCATGCTCTGTCTTTCTCTGTCCCAAAAATAAATAAATGTTGAAAAAAAAATTAAAAAAAATTTTTTTTAATGTTTATTTATTTTTGAGACAGAGAGACAGAGCATGAACAGGGGAGGGTCAGAGAGAGAGGAAGACACAGAATCTGAAACAGGCTCCAGGCTCCGAGCTGTCAGCACAGAGCCCGACGCGGGGCTCGAACTCACGGACCGCGAGATCACGACCTGAGCCGAACTTGGCCGCTTAACCGACTGAGCCACCCAGGCGCCCCAATAAATTATATTTTTTAAATAAATAAATAAATAAATAAATAAATAAATAGAGTAGAATAGGCATTTTATTAAAAATTAAATCAAATTCTTAAAAGAATTCATAGACAACATTTTTTTGTAACTGAGGGCACCAGTAAATCTTGAGAGGCTGCACAGCAGCAACCACATGCTTCTGGGGTTCAAATGTGTCCAGGTTGTGGGATGGACCAGCCTTTCTAACGTCCCTTATCTGCAGATATAGTCACACAGGGCAGTCCCAGCCGTTAGCCTCCGGCCCTGCTCTCCTTTCAGAAATCCACTTCACCTCAGATGGGTGAGTTGATTTGTTCTCATTGTGGTAGGGATGCAGATCAACTTTACTCCTGGAAAAATTATATGTTAAAAAAGTAATCTCAGGGGCACCTGGGTGGCGCAGTCGGTTAAGCGTCCAACTTCAGCCAGGTCACGATCTCGCGGTCCGTGAGTTCGAGCCCCGCGTCGGGCTCTGGGCTGATGGCTCAGAGCCTGGAGCCTGTTTCTGATTCTGTGTCTCCCTCTCTCTCTGCCCTTCCCCCGTTCATGCTCTGTCTCTCTCTGTCCCAAAAATAAATAAAAACGTTGAAAAAAAATTAAAAAAAAAAAGTAATCTCACGTTTAAATATGTTTGGAAAAGGTGGACGATCAGAACCTCACTTCTGGATATTCATACTCTATAGTAGCATATGGAAGGCTGTGACATGCCCTGTTTAACTCAGTTTTCCCAAACTGTTTGCACACTTAAATTTTTCCTGTCACTTCATTTGATACCCTGCATTGTCCTGCAAAATACACTTTGGGAAACAGTGATTTAGAGACTCAACTATCTGGCCATCGCAGAGGCTACACTGTTTTAATGCAAAGATATTACTATACCAACACGGCACTTTGACAACATCTTAAATTTTTACTCATTTGAGTATTTTGCCATACATTCTCATCTTACCCAATCGCTTTCCTTTCTGTAAAGGCACCTAAAGGAGTGGAACACAGTGAGTTCCCTTATCTGGCTTCTGTCTGTTTCCTCCGCATTTTATGTCCCACGCGTGGAGTTTTAGTATCTCAAATCTCCCGGAGATTAGATCCGAGCAGGGAAAAAGACAACGTCTTAGAAACAAGAGAACGGGAACAGTATGATATTTTGAAATTTATATGTTTACAAACATGAGTTTATCCATCAGGCATAAAGGAGCACCAACCCTCCATGTACACAGCCCCCAAATGATGTGCTGTGCATCGTACTCCAAGATAACCTGAGTGTGAAGAGTGTAGATACTCATCCTTCAGGTTCTGAACAGGTAGAGAATCCATAAATAGCAAGGCTGTCTGAAGATTCCTAATTCACCCTAATAAAATCAAATTTTACAGTGAATGTGAAGAAGGTGTATATTACTGCTTCTCAGAAACAGCATGCTGAATGTTGCCACTTGCATTATTTAGAAGCCTCTTACAGTTTGCTAATGGATGTGGATCTAGCTGATGAAGACATTCTGTTTCCAGCCCCCTTCAAAATGGAATACTGTACTCATTACTACAGTGTAACAATAATTACATTATTATTGGGCTAGGTAGAGGCAAATTGTCCTCCCTGGGGGTACGATGTAAAGGACATTCTATAGAAGTTAGTATGTGGGATAAGAACTGCCAGCCTAAATATCAATTTTCATATGGTGTCAATTATCTAAAATGGTCTCGATAGAAAGCTAAAGAATCCTGGTGCAGGGGGAAAATATCCAAAGGCAAATTTAAAGGGTAATAAACACAAGGAGATCAAACAAACTGACAGGAGATATTGTTTGAGCTATTGGCAATTTCCCCCCCTTAGACTTCTGGTTTCCAACCACAGTCTACCTCATCAGAGCAAAGGGCAAAGAAATTCCAGGGGAATTAACTCATAATATTTCTGAGCACAAGAGGTTCTTGAAACAAATCTCCAGTATAAGCTATGTGTTCACTGAACAATATGTTAATATATCTTTTAGTATGTAGTTCAGGTAGTTTCCAAGCTAGTTCGTTTAAGGAATAGTGTCCACAATCTCACATCCCAATCTGGTGGCTGAAAGAAAGAAACATTCAGCTATAGAGAGACCAAAATGCACATATATAGATGACTCTTGTGCTTGTATTTGGAAACAAACGTTTTCCTTTGAGAAAATAATTTCACCTCTCAATTTTTGCATCCGTGAGGTGATAAAATCGTATTGATAATATTTAAAATGCTTTACATTTTAATTTGTGTAATATAACAATTTTTTCTATTGTTTGTCTCTATTAGAAAAGTAGCTATTCCCAAAGACCACTACAGACCGGTTGTGTTGAAACCTTCTGGTGAGCTTTGTGAAAATACAGAATCTTAGGCTTTGCCCCAGAGATTCTGATTTAGGAGGTCTGGGGTGGGCTTCAGGATCGTGCATTTTTTTGAAGCGATACTGATACTCATCTTAACCTGTGGCCATGCTTGAGAACCACTGACCTAGACTTACAGCAGCCAGGAGTAAAATCAATATTTCCCATTTGGAGCAAATCACTTGGAACGTTTCAATTGCTAGTAACAGAGAACTTGTCAATTTGATTTATACAATAAAGGAAATTCCTCATCTCAAATAACTGGAAGCTTAGAAGTTGGGCCTGTTCCATGATTTGGTTCCCCTTTTGTCTGATCTGGCAGCTCTGACTGGCTCTGTGAGATGTTTTCAACCTCAGACTTTAGGCAAGTCTCTTTGTCTCCTGCATTTCTTTTGGAAGCAAGAACTCTTTCCCCAAAACTTTCCTACAGCCTTGCTTTGCGTTTTCTTGGCGAGAATCGGATCACACACTCATTCATAAGCTGATTATTAACAAAGATCATGGTTCTCCCTCTTGGTTGAACATTGGAATCACTGGGAAAACTTTAAAAATTAGAGTATCTGGGTCCAGCCCCCAGAGTTTGTGATTTAATTGGTCCGGGGTGTGGTCAAGGCACCTAAAGTTCAACAAGTTTCCCAGATGACGCTAATGGGTGGCCAAATTTGAAAACCACTGTCTTAGATGAATCATCCGGAGATGGAACACTGCTGGGGAGTCAACTGCCATGACCACTAAAATCCTTTAGAATCCCTTAGACAAAAAGTGCTTCTACTTTATATCAGTGTTACGATCACTAGAAGCCTTACGGACGTACCCAGGGTAAGACCAACCAGGAAGTGCCATACACACGCGTTCTTTGATTCTTAGTCTAATGTGCTTCCTACCACAGCACACCTGCTTCTGCGTCTAGAGCCAGCGATGGGAAGGAAGACAGCCATGCGGGAAGCATTGCAACTCATCTTGGTGACTCCAACACCGTCTACATCCAAATGATTTCAACTAGAACTTGGCTGTAGCCACTAAGGCTATAGCAAAGTAAAGTATTAAACAAAGTAAGGAAGTATTAAGGAAGTATTAAGCAAAGTAAATAGATACAACAAAAATGAGTCACATCATAGGGTGGCAAAAGGTAGATTAAAAAACCATGGAAAATTTTCACTTTTGCCGTAATATACCATGATATCATCACAATAAGAGCACGTTCTTTTTTTTTTTTTTTTTTTAATTTTTTTTTTTTTCAACGTTTTTTATTTATTTTTGGGACAGAGAGAGACAGAGCATGAACGGGGGAGGGGCAGAGAGAGAGGGAGACACAGAATCGTAAACAGGCTCCAGGCTCCGAGCCATCAGCCCAGAGCCTGATGCGGGGCTCGAACTCACAGACCGCGAGATCGTGACCTGGCTGAAGTCGGACGCTTAACCGACTACGCCACCCAGGCGCCCCAAGAGCACGTTCTTTGACATGCCTGGATACAAATTCTTTCAGGAAATCTCTTCTAGAAAAATCTCTTGTTGGTGAAACTTGACAGGCTCCATAAGAGACAGGAGATCTCAGCAAACAGGGGAGAGAAACAGTAGATCTTTTACATGGTCTTTAAAATACATACTTTCCAAAAATAGTCATAGAATTTAACAAACTGGCTTTTAACCAAGAGAAAACTATCCTGGGTTATCTACAGGCCTGAGATTACCAAGTGGATTTCCCTAACTATACATTAACAGTACGTTTACAACTTTGGATTTTTTCAGCATGTATTTTACAACCATTCACATTTCGTAAATGTAAATCAAAATACCTTTCTTGGCCTATTAGATGGTGCAACGTTTGTTTGGGTCTCATTATAGACAATTATAATCAAAACGTTGAAAAATCTCCCTCTCAGGTTTCAAAGAAAAAAACAATATAAAAAAGTTTTAATTCCTCAGGCTAGAATGATTTCAGCAAAAGAGCTACGATTAAAGTTTAGGAGATTAGGAAGAAAAGAAAAAGCGTAGCTATAAACAAATTCACTTATTAATAAAATCCTTACATTAAATCTAGGAGGTATCCCCTTAAAACTTGAGCGGGCACGATTTGCGGCCTTCAAATCAAATACTGTTATATAGCTGATATAAAAATTAGACTTTCTGTTACCTTGAAGAGTAGATAAGTTGAACATATGGTTTTGAGAAGATGTTAGGTAAATTCCTTAATGATTATCATTCACTACCAGTCATTACAGAGTATTAAAGATTTATCATTATGAGAGACGTCTATTCTTTCCAAAATGTATACTGTTATTGCTAGAACCAAAAGTCTTGACTGGTGTGGTGTGGCTTTCTTATCCTTATATTCTAAGGTACTGACTCTTGCTGCCCCCTTGATAGCCTTGTTCCCCGGAAAGGAAACCATCCACCTCATGCTCATTCGACTAGTTATGAACATTAATGGACCATCAACCACGAGCTAGGGGCTGTATTAGACTTTGGCAATATTTAGATTAGAAATACAGATCCCAACATGAAGCACTTTTTATCCAGTGGGCGCAACCACGTATGGCAACTCAGTGTGTTCTACATCGTGACAGAGGTAAGCATGGAATGCTGTGGAAACACAAGCAGAGAGTTACCCAAATGAGCTGGAAGGAGGGGTGGGGTAGAGAAGGCAGGACTTTTTGGAGGATATAATGCCTACATAGGAATCAGACAGGCAGAGAAAGAAGAAACAGACGTATCGGTATCATGAGAAAATATATGTAGGAGATAAACAAGTAGCTATGTTTAGCAGCCATAAAAGGTTACAGAGAGACTTGGTGAGAGGGCTGAACAGAGGGGTTAGACAGGGGTCATGTCACAGAAGCCAGTTAAGTCCCAACATTTTAGCCTGAAGATAGTATCTTGAGCTTTTTTCATCAGATTTTATAAGTTTCCCCACTTATGACGATAAAGGAACCAAATAGTTTGAGAGACGTTATAGTAAAGGGAAAGATGCCCTACTTGTGCAAAATCATAGCAATCTGCTTAATGTAGAAAGTAAGGCAGAAGTGATCGAATAGACACCTTTAATTGCGCACCTACTGTGTGACAGGCAGTGTATTATGTGCCTTGCACACATTATTTCTAATGCTCATAATAACTCTGCAAGTCAAGTATTATTATTATTTTACAGGTGATACAACTGACGCTCAGAGACATTGACGGGTCTACATGGACCCGGCTGCTTCTGGTGAGATGCAAAACAGGACTTACCAAATTGTACCATAAAGAAATACGGCAGGATTTTTTGTTCACGGTTCATTCCTGAGATAAAAAAGAAACAGTGTATAAGACTGTATTTCCTCAAGAATCAGTGACCAAAGCACAGCCCGAATACCCATCTTTCGGCAAATTAGTACATGAGTCATCTTTACCCCCCTTTCCCAGGCTAGAAGCCAAAAACAACTTCTCATCATTTTAAACTGAGGAGGGTGTCGATTTGAAATTAAACTCTGCCCACATCAGTTAACTGCATGTACGTTCAGCGTCTGCTAACTCGCTAGTACATTACAATCAGAATCTTCTCGTCACTATAAACGGGGCAAATACCTTTGTTATATAGTCATAAAGCTTTGTTCTACTAACATCTTTATAGCAGATCCGTGGACAAGTGACCTAATGTTCCCCCAGGACTTTTCTTGAAAGGTTATTGTTGATTAAATGAGAAAATCTGCTCAAAGCCCATTACCATTGTGTTGGAAACATGATAAATCTGTGATATATGACAGCTATTGTTGCTGAGAACCAATCAAGACGTCTCTGTCTTGTACTACCTCCCTCCAGCCCCACCAACGTGCGCAGGGAGATGTTTAAGAATCAGAGTTCCATTTTAGGACAGAAGCCCTCGGTATGTCCCCTAGGGTATAGGTTGAAAGAATGAAGGGATCACCCCCACAGTTTGGGTCCATAAAGATAGAAAAATCTTTTAATAAACCAGACAATAAATTATCAGTGCTTACGCTATAGACGCAGCCTTCACTATCATCTCCAATAATCAGTAAATCATCTCTTTGGTTAAGAAAAGTAGTTGACCCTGAGCTTTATTTCCAAATGAGGAATCTACAACACACAGATGTTATGTCATATATTCAAGGACTTACAGCCAGAAGAGGTTGGAATTGAATTCACACCTCTTGATTGTAGGTCATTGGCTAATCCTCCTAAAATAGGTATCTGCGAGAATCATTCACTTGCCCACATCTTTCTTGATTCTCTAGTACTTGTTGAATATAATTCAATATTTTAAAACTGGCATTCAAAGCCCTTTACGGTGCAGCCCCAAGCTCTCTTTCCAGGATTGTCTACAACCACTCTGTCAAGCAAACAGAACCCGGCCAAACTCAACTGTTGCCATTCTCCAGATAAGCCCCACATTGCAACATTCTGAGCCTTTTCCCATTCAGTTCTCTCTTCTTGCCGTGCACTTGAATCTTCCTTACCTATCCAACTCATACTTGTTTTCCAAGTGTCGGCCCCAATGTCACCTTCTACAAAAAAAAACCCGACTGGGTATACCTCACTGGAAGTGACCTAAATCAAAGGATCTAATTTCCCATACCTGACTTCTCTGTGCTGCTCTTTCTGTGTTAAGTCTAGTTTTATGTTTAAGTCGCCATGTACTTCTCTTTACCCCTTTAATTGTAAGCTTCTTGTAGTTAGAGGCTACGTTTAAATCTTCTCTGCACGTCGACAAACTGAAACAGTTCTACACGTTATAGATATTTTTAAAAAATGTGCTGCGAGTGAATGAAAGACTGAACGCATGCAGACTCAGATCTCCGCGTGCTTGTCTAAGTTACTGATAAAAAGCATAAGTCCCCAGGGAAGATGTACTGATGTAAAGAGACAGGTTTCTATCTCGTGTTACGTATTCAAATATCTCCGTGCCACGGCACAGTGGAAGGACATTGTGCCACTTGCGTGCCGTCGAGAAAGATGTGAGTGCAGTCAGTTTATCAGGGCGCTGTTGGGAAAAACAGCTGTCCATAGTTGATTCACATTCCCTTAGTTTTTACCTAATGTCTTTTCTACTCTGGGGTGCCATCTAGGATTCCACCTTATACTTCTTCATGTCTTCATGAAATTAGTAGGAAGTGTATTTTCCCCTTGTTTCCTGAAAGACTTTCTATCCAATTGATATATTATCTACACTTTAAATATGTGAAAAAGTCAAAATGTGAAGTGATTTGGGACTGCAATTCTCTCGGTGAGATTTTATTTTTATTTTTTTTTTTATTTTATTATTTTTTTTTTTTAACGTTTATTTATTTTTTTGGGACAGAGAGAGACAGAGCATGAACGGGGGAGGGGCAGAGAGAGAGGGAGACACAGAATCGGAAACAGGCTCCAGGCTCTGAGCCATCAGCCCAGAGCCCGACGCGGGGCTCGAACTCACGGACCGCGAGATCGTGACCTGGCTGAAGTCGGACGCTTAACCGACTGCGCCACCCAGGCGCCCCTCGGTGAGATTTTAAAGTGTATATTCAGTTGCAGGACTCTTTGGATTTTCTGGTTCTTCTTGTGAGAGGTTTCTTTTCTTTTTTTTTTTTTTTTTTTTTTTAACTGAGGCATAGTTGACGTGCAATATTATATTAGTTTCAAGTGGACAGCACAGTGATGGGGCAATTCTATATATTACACAACGCTCACCAGGTGTAGTCACCAACTGTCATCACACAAAGTTATTACAATATTATTGACCATAATCCTTATGTCATCCTTTTCATCCTTGCGGTTTATTTTATAACATGAAGTTTGTACCTCTTAATCCCTTTCACCTATTTTGCCCATGCCCGTTAGAGTTTTGCTAAATTGCACTTTTTCAGTTATTTGCTCATTTCATCTAAATCGTCATTTTGGTTTCATGTACGTAATATCCATTTTTGCTTTTTGTGTTTTGTTTTTATTTCTGTAGCATCTATAGTGACATAACCTATTTATTTTTTTCATTTATTATTTTGTATTTTCTTTTCTTAATCAGTCCTGCTAGGTCTTATCAATTTTATTAATCTTTATTCAAAGAGTTTACTGTAAAATTATTTTCTCTGCGATACACTTCTTTCTATTCCTTGGTTTTTATTTTTTCTCGTATCTTTACTACTTATTTCCTTTTACATTTTTGGCTGATTTGCTGTTCTTTTCTAGCTTCCTGAGGTGGAAATGGAGGTAATTTTCAGCCTTTTTCCTATTCTGATATGCATTGATGTCTATTAATTTACCATTAAGCTGCTTAGCAAACCTGTAAGTTTTAATAAGTTGTGCCTTCATTATAATTTAGATCAAAATACTCCCCAATACAGTTGACCCTTAAGCAACACTGGTTTCAACTGCATGGGTCCACTTAAACATGGATTGTGTTTTCAATACAGTACAGTACTATAAATGTATTTTCTCTTTCTTATTATTTTCTTAACAACATTTTCTTTTAACTAACTTTGCTGTAAGAATATAGCATACAATACATATAACATACAAAATACGTGTGAATTGACAGTTTACATTATCAGTAAGGCTTCCAGCCAACAGCAGGCTATTAGTAATTAACTTTTTGCAGAGTCAAAAGTTTGATTCAAATTTCTGTCTGTGTAGAGGGCTGGTGCCCCTAACTCATGTGTGTTGAAGGGTCAACGGCATTTTGAAACACAAGAGTACTTTTTAAAACTCCATGAATTAAGAGAAATATTTCTTGCCTTCCAAGTTACTTTCCAACATTAATTTTCTGACACCATTTGGGGTCCTCCACTTCTGCTCAATTCTGACATTAACTACACAAAGTTAGCCCGGTCCCCACAAGTTAAAGGCTCAGTTCCATAAGACTGTCCCACTTCAGGTGGTAGCCTGACGTCTTGAGTGTCCTCAATTCACCTGTATTTGTGCTCGGCCAGCTACGATTTCAGGGCTTCCCATAATACCCGTGGCTTTGATAGTTTGCTAGGATGACTCACAGAGCTCATGAAAGCACTATGCTTCTAATTATTGTTTTATTATAAAGGATACAAATAAACAGCCACTCACAGAGGCACACGGGGCAGGATTAGAAATGTCCCAGTTGCAGGAGCTTCTGTCCCCATGGAGTCAAGATGCAGCCACCCTTTAGGTATATCAATATATTCACCACCCAGGAAGGTCCCTTGAACCTTGTGTTCAGAATCTTTAATCAAGGTAACATTACGCAGTCATGTTGGATTAAGTCATTGGCTATACAGTTGACCTCTACCCACAGTCCTCTTTCTGTCCCTAGAAGTCAGAGTGTGGGGCTGAAAGTTCTCACTAATCAGGTACTTAGTTTTTCCAAGATAGCCAGCTCATCCCTTGGTACTATATAAGGGTTCACTGTGAGTCACCTCCCTAGCATAAACTCGGGACTAATCAAAAGTGAGTCATTATGAAAAACAAAAGACACTCCTATTGGGACATTCCAAGGGTTTTTGACTATGCCATAAACCAGGAACGAAAAAGAGATCAAATACACCCTTTATTATATTTTACAAGTAGTTGGGGATTTTCTAGTGATCTTAGGATTTTTCCTAGCTTATTTCCACTGTGTTTAGAGAACATGTTGTGAATGATTTCAATTATCTAAAATTTGTTTGACTCAGAATATGACTGATTCTGATTAACACTCAATATGCACATGGAAAGAATGTGGTCTCTACAGTAGTTGGGTTTGCTCTATAAATGTAAAGAAGGTCAAGTTTGTTAACAATTGTTTGTTAATTTACTGATTTTTGTGTGGCAGTTTCTAACAGCTATTAGAAAAGATATGACTCTCACTTATGAGTGTGGAATTATGTATTTCTCCTTCTAGTTCTCAGAATTTTTGCTTTATACATATAGTGAAGCTATATCATTGGGGCATATGACTTCAGAATTTTAGCGTTTCCCCGGCACATCGATGCCTTCATCATAATGAAATGTTCTTTCTAATAGTGCTTCTTGCCCGAAAGTCTGTTTTGCTTGATGTTATTATAGTGACGCCAGATTTTTTTTTTCTTTTCATCAGTTTTATTGAGGAAGCTGCTACCACCAGCATAACATAGAACAGTTCAATTATCCTAAAAATTTTCCTAGTGGCGATTTTCAGTTAACCCTCATCCCCTCAATGCCGACCCCTGGCAACAACTGATGTGTTTCTGTCACTATAGTTTTCCTTTTCCTGTTTTATCTGAGTGAAATAATATGATAGGCAGTCTTAGTGTCTCCTTTTGTCTCATTAAGCCTGCTGCATTTAAGATCCACCCATATTGTTGTAGTTATCAGTAAGTCATTCCTTTAGAAGTAATATCTTATTGTATTAATGACCCAAATTGTCCCACATTTGACCAGAAGCTCTTTCAGATGGCTTCTGTGTCATTCTGACATGTCCTCATCATTCTTTGATCACTTCCTCGCTTTCTGGCACAAGATGTCCTAGGGGTCATCTTACACCCAGCTCTAGATTTTAACCTAAAACTTAACCTTAAATTTTAACTTAATATTTTTGCCTTAGAGAGTTTTTTTTTTTTTTTAACCACACAAATTACATGCATTCAGGACTAAATACGTTGAGAGTCAAAGATGGCCTTGAAATCTCAGAGGAGGTTTTCTTGTTTTGTTTTGTTTTGTTTTGTTTTGTTTTGTTTTGTTTTTCACCTCTACCCAGAGTTTAGAATATGACATTTTCCTCTGCTATTTGCCTCTCTGTGGAGACTTTTATTTAGTTTAAGCCTTATATTCCAAGTAGCCAGCATGTACTGATAGGTGCTTAGCAAATGACTGTCTGGAAAAAAAAGAGGGAGATCCTGATTTATAGCCTATGTGGATTTCTGTGATGTAAAAACTCTTGCCATAGCTGGTTTCAAGCCACCAACACGAAGTAAACCAACTTGAAAAATTCCTGAAAACTTAACAACTGACCTTTGCAAGCAAGTACAAGCCTCGCTGTGCTTGGTTTTTTGTGCATAAGACTGAAGCAATCAATCCGGCACAACCCGTGGCTTAGATCACAGTCCTCTCTATACTGACTTCGTTGTGGGGAAATTTTGGTCACAGAGCTCTATATGAGTCCTTAAGGCATGTGGCAATTTCACAGTTCATTTTCCTTCATGATCTGGTGTGTTCTGCCTTGTTCTAAGGCTCAGAGAAGACTTATCTCCTTCCATTCTCTTCCACTGATTTAAAAGTGTGTCTGCGCCTGTATGTGTGTGTACCTGTGTGTGTATGTATATGTTTGCATTCCCAAGCCCCACAGCATTAGAGGTTTTGTATCTGGAGGATTTCAGGATCTTTCGTCTGTCATATTACCAGAAATGGATACCTCTTATGTCTTCGTTACAAGATGTTAGTTAATCCAGCAAAATCCTAATCACATTTCTCAAGCAATAATCTCAATAGACTTTATCTACCAACTGAATGCACTGTAATATTTACCAAACATGCTTTGTTTCTTGTGCATTAACAACTGTTTTTTCAAATAGTGGAAAATATTTGCAATTAGCATCATACCCAGAATAAAAGTGCTTCACAATATCAACCATTATTATTCAGGAATGAATTTACTATGTACATAATAAGCTGTGCATACTATCTGAAAGAGTGTTTTTCAGACTTCCCCTTTGGAGCCCTGATAATTCCATCAGTTTGTTTAAGGGACCATGCAAGAGACAAAGAGGACTGGATAAGGGGTCTATTCCAGCTCTCAACTTGTATTACAATTATACTAATGGACTTCAGGATAAGGTTTTGTTCGAAAACCAGTTGCATGGGTATTAAAAGTTTGCAAAGCCTTTTTCATCTCATTTGCCAACTCTAGAGGCTGAAAGATATAGCTCCTAACAGAAATTAGGGCATATTATAAAGACATGGAGTTCCTTAAGTGGGTCTGTGTTTATTCAGGCTGCATGTGCTCACTTGTACAAACCCCTCCTACCAGAAAGTATTAGGACAGAAAGAGCTGGTGAATATTGGAGCTCATGTAGTGAGAATGAATATTCCTGGGTCCTTAGAATGCTTGGAACTTTTTCGTATGGCCGCTGCAGACAATTTGCTGCCCTACAAATCTTTTTTAAATCAGCGGAGAAGCATTTTTAACATCTCATTTTCCATGTTGACCTTCTTTGGAGTTTCTGTCAAACAGAGAAATCATCAAAGAGATGATAACATGAAAAGAAACCCTTCGCAGGAGAGCAAGGGAGAAAAGAGAAATCTACAAACAACCTCGCCTGCTCCTAGAAAGTGAAACTCTGACTAAGCTCCTTTCAAAAGCGTAGATAGCTGTTATTTGCCTCTGAAGTACCTACCGAAGTTTTTTCTTTTTTCTTTTTTTTTGGCTTGTTTTCCAAGATTTCAGCATTTGATGTTTTACGTGCAGTCAAGTGCACAATTTAAAAATGGGATTTGGAGGTAGTGAGTCCAACAAGAGCCTGGCCATTTTGTCTCCCTCAGGACATCTGGGGGCTCCCTACGGTCTTACATAATCGGGACACGATTTAAAACATCACTCACTGCTCAACCTCTCTACACTGTCTCTTACTTATACCAACCGATCCAGGATTTTACAGTGCTTTTCTTTTTTTTCTTTCAAGTGTCTGGTACAGTTAACATGCTGTTTATTCCGAACTTAAGTCTCTTCAGTTATTCAGTCCTCTTAGCTCAACAGAGCAAGGGAAATTATACAGCAGAGGTCAAACCCACTTGGGGAAAGAGAACTAAATATACATGTATGTGAGTTTGTAATGACTAGCTTTGATGCATTTATGCTTGTTAAAAAGAAGGGGGGATGGAGAGCTACTGTCATCATCCGAAAAGTGGAAAGTGATTTTCTTCCCCTTGCAGTGCTGTTATTGGTCGGTGGCTAACCTCCCCGACACCTCTAAGTGCCAAAAACAGAGCCGTGGGAAGAATGATAGCCTTGGCCCTCTCCCTTTCCTCCAGCCCTTGTGTTAGTCAGGACTCTCCAGAGAAATAGAACCCATAGGGGATGGATACACACACACACACACACACACACACACACACACATATCCATATATATATATATATATATATATATATATGATAAAGAAGCCCTTAACCTTGTATAACTCTGCCAGCATAAACCTTCTTTGTTCAAAAGAAACAATTAGGAAAAGAGACAATTTTATTTCTAAAGTAAGTCACTATTCATTAAAAAAGTAAAGACATTGAAAAATAGCATCCTTTGCAAGTACATCTCTAAATAACCTTCCAGGCTCACTTTTATTTTTATTTTTTTTAATTTTTTTTAACGTTTATTTATTTTTGAGACACAGAGAGACAGAGCATGAACGGGGGAGGGGCAGAGAGAGAGGGAGACACAGAATCGGAAACAGGCTCCAGGCTCCGAGCCATCAGCCCAGAGCCTGACGCGGGGCTTGAACTCACGGACCGCGAGATCGTGACCTGGCTGAAGTCGGACGCTTAACCGACTGCGCCACCCAGGCGCCCCAAGGCTCACTTTTAGAGGTTATTTTGTTCTATTTTTAAAAGCACAGAATTGGAATACAATCCATTTGACCTTAGAAACCGAGGTCTCACACTGGTTTTTGTCTTTCATACCTTTGTATTTCCCACATTTCCTTTGTGGATATCTAAGTCAAAAGAGGATTAAATGAATTAATTAGATGTAAAACCATTAGAAGTCCTTGGAGCACATCTGGCACATGATAAGTGCCCAATATGAAGTGCGTCTCTGACATTACTTTTTTAAATTACTGCAATAATCCTATAAGGCAAATATGAGTAAAATCCCCACTTTATAGACAAGAAAACCAAGGCTCAGGAAGAGTAAGTGAGTTCCCAAGAGCACACAAATAGTAAATGGAAGAGGCAGTGATCAAATCCAGGTAGCCTGACCCCAAAGCCTACACTCAACATTAGGCTTTACACTTTCCCTGGGCTCGGTAACCTCCCATACAAGAGACAGAGGGTACTTAGCCTATTCAGAGGCTCTGAGTAGCCACTATATACACTGATAAATACAAACAGATGAAATTGCTACTTGATAAATGCCAGTTGTTTGCTGGGATTGCCCATTTAAAGCGCAGCTTTATACATACCACACTTGTATGGTATCTTTATGTCTGTGTCTATGTTCCCTCTTGCGGTGTAAAAGTCCCTCAACCTGACTTGTAGTAATAACAATGAGGCCATTCAAATTAACCCTTTCATACAATGGAATAGCAAACAACAAGAAAACGAACAAATGCAGGCATTCATAGACATATGGATGATTGCTCAAACATAGATTGAGTAAATGAAGCCAGGCACAAAATAATACATACTGCCTGATTCTATTTATTGTATTTAGGGATGCATGTTTCGATGAAACGCAGTGAAGAAAAGCAAGAACTCGTGTACCAGAAAGTCATGGTTGTGAGTCTCTTCAGGGAAGAAGGAAGAGGTCATGGTTGGGAAGGGGTCCAGGAGGGGTTTCTAGAGACTGGTAATTTTCTATTTCTCGATCTGGGTGGTGGCTATACGGTTGTTTGCTTTATAATAGTTTATGAAGCTGACGCTAAAGTTTTCTCTATGTGTGTGATGTTTAACAATAAAAATGTTTGGAAAGAAAAGTCAGGAAACTGTTATAGATAGTAAGCCGTGAAGACCTATACAAAAGCAATGACATCACCGCTATGCATTGATGAATGATTTGAAAGTATAAATTAAGGTTTTCTCGGTTGTGGTTGGGTAACAGGACCTCCATTCTTAGAGTCTCATTCACTCATTCAGCATCATTTGCTGAACACCTGTTATGTGCCAGGCTCTGTAGGTGATGAGGGTACTGCAGGGGACAAAAATAACAAATCCCCAATTTTATGAAGCTTACAGTTCACCAGGGCTTCAGAAGGACCCATAACCTACAAGATTCTTACGTGATTCTTAATATGAAAACAACTGGTCTACGTGCTAAACTTTCTTTAAATACTTCCAAGCCGATGCTTACGGAAAGACTCATTTGAATGAAGTTAGAATTCAAAGAAATTTGGTTCCTAACACATCACAGAAAATCCAAAGCATTTTTACATCAATTGAAATTCTCCAGCCAATATGGGTCAAAAGCACGTCCTGGCAATTCTGATTTATTTTCTAATTGTCCTTCAAGACTTCAGTTACCACCTCCTTCTGTCGTTAATCTTTTCAGCTTTAAAATTATTCCACCCCCACCATTCTCATCTTGTGCAGTTTTTTTTTTTTTTCACTATAGCATAAATGGGACAAGTTAAGCCCGGGATTCTTTAAAGATATAGTCAAGAAACTTCCACGGCTTTATTTTAATTCCCTCTCTATGACAGCTTGAGTAGCTAAAATTTCATTCAGGGGATCCAAGAGCTTCTTGAATACCAAGCAGTACTCCTCATCTCTAATGAAGAAATCTAAATGACATTAAAGCAAAGAAGACAACAAGAATATCAACAAAAGCCCACGAAGATCTAAGGCACTTCATTTAAAAATCTCTCATTTCCTTTAAAGAACCAAAATGATAAAAATGATAGAGCTGAATGTAACCTGTAGATACCAAGCCCCAACTCCCATTAAAGAGAGAAAGGCACTGACAGAGAACGGAGAGATGATCTCAAATGTGGTCATCCTGCTAAGATAAATAAATTAAACTTCATTCATTCATTCATTCATTCATTCATTGTATCAGGTACTATTCTAGGCTCTCAGGCTATTGCTGTAAACAAAACAAAACACCTCTGACCTGATGATGCTTACATTCTAGTGTGTATGTGTAGATGGTTAAGTGGAAGGCAGATAATACATAAATTTAAAAGTAGGTTAGGTGATCTTAGTAACAAAAAGCATGAGTGGTTGCCTGGGGACAAGAGTTGTGATGTGGGAGAGTTTCAAATGAACATAAGAGTACTTTTTGGAGTGATGGAGATGTTCTATATCTTGATTATGGTGGTGATCACATGCATGTGTCCATTTGTCAAAACCCACTCAGGGTGCATAAACATCTGGTATGTTGGTGCTTGTAAAAATGTTTCAAAGTAGGCTAGGGAACTAGAAAATAATAATGGCTATAGAGAAAAATAAAGCAGGCTATGGGGGTAGAAGGTCTGGGTAGAGATGAGGTTTAAAGTTTCACAGGGGACGGTTAAGGAAGCCCTCAAGGACAAAGTGAAAACTTGACTTAAAAACTTGGGGGCACCTGGGTGGCTCAGTTGGTTAAGCACCCGACTTCTGCTCAGGTCATGCTCTCACAGTTCACGAGTTCGAGCCCCGCGTGGGGCTCTGTGCTGACAGCTCAGAGCCTGGAGCCTGCTTCGGATTCTGTGTTTCCCTCTCTCTCTACCCCTCCCCCACTTGCGCTCTGTCTCTCTCTCTCTCTGTCTCAAAAACAAATAAAAACATTAAAAAAAAAAAAAAAACTTGGAAGAAGCAAGAGAGTGAGCTGGGATGGCTTTGAGGGAAGAACATTCCAGACCAGGGATTTTCAGATTTGCACGAGGCAAGCAAGGTCAGCAGGCAGAGCGTGTACTTGGTCGTTTTTTAGAATCTAAGTTATAAAATGGACGTATTAATTCTCTCTTATCAATAATTTCGAAGTTTAGATGAGATCATGGGTTTCATCACGGATGTGACATTTGGCGTGTAGAAATTTCAATCTCAAAATTACCAGTTGCTTATTTAGTGCCTAAGAGATATCAAATACTGAGTGCACAACTATAAATAAACACTGCTTGATGACATGAAGGAATTTAGAATAGTGTTATGGAGACAATAGTAAGGGGATCATTTTAAAATGTGGCGTTTTCTATACTAAATTTTTGGTGCTAAAGGAATTAGGGAGAGTAAATAATGTGACCACATTTTAAGGGAAGAAATGAAAATACAGAGATATTAGTGGATGCAGCAAGGGTGGTTGGTATAAGTTTGAACCCTTTCTTTTTTTAAATGTTTTTAAATTTTTTAACGTTTATTTATTTTGAGAGAGAGCATGCGAGCAAGGAAAGGGCAGAAGAAAAGGAGAGAGAGAGAGAGAGTCTCCAGCAGATTCCACACTGTCAGCGTAGAGCCCAGTGTGAGGCTTGAACCCACAAACCATGAGATCACGACCTGAGCCGAAACCAAGAGTCAGACACTTAATCGACTAAGCCACCCAGGCGCCCCTGAACCCTGACCTTCTGCTATGCTTGCTATGCTATGCTTGCATGAAAACACTCCAAAATAATGAATAAGCCACTGGGACAGCCTAGTGAATAAGTGAAGACGTCACAGGGATGAAAGGGACAGCACAGGGAATGTCGTCAGCGGTATTGTAATGACGTGTGGCGGCAGATGGTAGCTGTGAGCAGATGGTGAGCACAGCATAACGCATAGAGTTGTCAAGTCATTATGCTCTACGCCCGAAACTAATGTAACATCATGTATCCACGCTATTTCATTTCTTATATGTGTATATTTAATTTTTAAAGTTTATTTATTTGTTTTGGGAGAGAGAGAGTGAGCACGAGTGCGGTAGGGGTAGAGAGAGAGGAAGAGAGAATTCCAAGCAGGTCTCATGCTGTCAGTACAGAGCCCGATATGGGGCTTGAACTCACGAACCGTGAGGTCAGGACCTGAGCCGAGATCAAGAGTCAGACGCTTACCAGCCTGAGCCAGCCAGGCGCCTCTGTATCCACTATATTTCCATTAAAAAACCCGAAAACACTCCAGTCTAGTACTCTCTCAGGTTAACAGTGCGGAGGAGTGAGACCTAGGGCAAAGTTCATTGCTTTTCACTGCTGATGCTCCCATTTTGCCCATTGCTCTGCACAGCGAGGCTGAGCAGAGAAGACAGAGACCTGATCCTCTAGCACCTGTGCCTGAGGGTGCTGGATACAGCTGTCAGGATGGGGGGGGGGGCGGTGGGGTGGGAAATAATCCCAGTTGCCACTTGTCCTTTTACACCTCTTTTCCCATTTGATCCTTAAAACAGTCTTGCTAACCCAGCAGAAATCGTTAGTTCCACTTTACATATAAGAACAAATGCTTAAAGAATGTAAGTGCTTTGCCCCAGGTCATATGGCTAGGCAGTGGGAGAGACCAAAAGGAAGCCCAGATTTCTATCTCTAACTCTATTATTCTTTCGGCAATCTTATTTAGGTAGGATACTGGGGCTGTTGGGGATTGGTTCTCCTGAAAGTAAAATGGAGGAGGAGGAGGAGAGTGGGCCACGCGATGTCTGTGCCTTCACACGCGTGCACCTGCTCCGTTTCCTGCACACCAACCCCAACATGTTTAAAAAAAAACAAACCCTTAAATAACAAAAATGTTTTATTTTAGAGCAGTGTTAGATTTACAGAATTACCGCATAGACAGTACAGAGAGTTCTCATGTGCCCCAGACTCAATTTCCCCTATTATTAACCTCTTATCTCCAATGGTACATTTGTCACAATTAATGAGCTAGTATTGACACGTTTTATTAGCTAAAGCCTATATTTTATCTAAATGTCCTCATTGTTTTACCCTAATATATGTTTCTTCTGTTCCAGGTTCCCATGCAGGAAACCACGTTGGATTTAATAATCAGGTCTCCTTAGGCTACTCTTGGCTTTGACAGTTTCTCAGACTGTCCTTATTTTTGATGACCTTGACAGTTTTGAGAGGCACTGGTCAAGCATTTCATAGAGCCCCCTTGAATTGTGATTTGACTGATGTTTTTCTCGTGATTGGATTGGGGTTGTGTGTTTTGGGAAGAAAGGCCACATAGGTGAAGTACCATTGTAACCGTATCATATCAAGGGCACATGCTGTCGGGATGCCTTACCACTGTTGATGCTAACCTTGATCATAAACAAACCCCAAAAAACTTGATACATATTCTCTTTCTCTGTCTCTCTTTCTGTTTTTCCTCTCTTCTCTAATAGGATGAGGAATAATGGCAAAGAAATATTTTGCAAAGGTTTTTTTAAAAAACTGGGTCAGAAAATTGCAAAGAAGGACATAATTTATGTAGATCTATGCACACAAGTTGACAGAATTATGACTAGGGAAAATAATTTCTGTATTTTACCTTGAGTATACCTCACATTTACTTTCTTGACCCCGCCCCTCCCCCCCCCCCCCCCCCCCCCCCCCCCGCCGCTGGACTAAACTATGTCAAGGAACTGAAAGTAAATTGAAAAACATAAGAAGTAAGAGGAAAATGAACTTTTTGTTGAAATCTGGAGATTATTAGGATAATTACATGTCATTCGGTAAGATCAGAATGGAATTGATCCTGTCCTCAGAGTTAGCCAAGGGCTTTTCCACTCAACCTTATAAATTCTGTTCAGTCAATTTGATGCACCTATTTCCTTTTTTCCATTAAAAATTTACTTCTATGGAAACTCCAATTTAATATTGATTTTTCTATTTGTAATGAAACTTGACTGAGGCTTTCTAAATAAGGAAAAAGAACAGGCTGAAACTAAGCCTGTTTTGTACTATTTATGTGTCATTTTTTAATATGAAATTTATTGTCAAATCGGTTTCCATACAACACCCAGGGCTCATCCCAACAGGTGCCCTCCTCAATACCCATCACCCACCCCCCATCAACCCTCAGTTTGTTCTCAGTTTTTAAGAGTCTCTTATGCTTTGGCTCCCTCCCTCTCTAACCTCTTTTTTTTTTTCTTCCCCTCCCCCATGGTCTTCTGTTAAGTTTCTCAGGATCCACATAAGAGTGAAAACATATGGTATCTGTCTTTCTCTGTATGACTTATTTCTATTTATGTGTCATTTATAATGGATTTGGAAATCAGAGGGCTCCACACATACTACAAACTTATATTTACGTTGCATTGTGACCTTTGAATGGTCATAACCCTAAAGTTGTCATTTTGGCAGGAGGCAAGACAAATACACGAATATTAATATAAGAACACAACTGTAGGGGCGCCTGGGTGGCTCAGTTGATTAAGCGTCCGACTTCAGCTCAGGCCATGATCTCGGGGTCCATGAGTTCGAGCCCCACATAGGGCTCTGTGCTGACAACTCAGAGCCTGGACCCTGTTTCCGATTCTGTGTCTCCCCCTCTCTCTGCCCCTAATGAGTTGAAGATGTGAAGTACTCATCTGTGAGGTAAGGAATTTCTGTCTATAAAATGAAGGATCGTATCAAATGATCTCCAAGGTCTCTTCCTGCTTCAACATTCCTTGATTCTAGAGCATCATTTCTAAACATCCAACCGCAAAATCATAAACCACTCACAAAACCTCTTTCTACAAAGATTTCTATAAAGAAAATGGAAATTCCCTGTTAATCACTGAATTCAATTAATCACTGAATTAATAGCAGAATACTTTCCTTATATTGATGTTACCAAAGTGATAGTGAATAAAATTGGGCTTGTGCCTGTGAAGGTAGATAGCTAGGTTTTTGAAAGAAATGCTTTAATTAGCATATGGTTATTCCCATTCAAAATCAAAATCAAATGAAAAACCCAATCTACCGATTTCTTTTTGTGAGCTAGTTTGGTTGTTATTTGAAAATTTGAGCACTCATGCAAAATTACCTTTGAGTGTACCATTTCCCTTGCAACTAATAGAAATTCATAGACTATTCCAAGATGGGAACATTCATAGTTAGTCATTCAAGAGAATAGAGTTGTGCATACCTGTGCATCATAGAAAAACACCCACACATACAAAGGCTGCATTTTTACCTAGACCTGAAAGGAGAAAATATAAGTAGAATGCCTTCTTACCACCTCCACCCTAACCACACCTTCCTGCCCTAAGCTTATTACCCAAACCTGGCTATGCCCCAATGTTTGCCTCTTTGAAATTTAAAAAAGATGTTGAGGGAAAAGGTGAGTGAAAGAATAAGGTCAGGAAGAGAAATTGGTGAAAAATAGATAAAGAGCAGGAAATTCTGGTAGGTGTGGCTTTGTGAAGTGAATTGCTGTCTTTTGGAAATGTAAGAAAGCAATTAAGGCTGTAAAAATAACTAGGTTGTGGCTCATTCTTATATTTCTTCTGTTATGCTCAGAAACTAGATGAACATCAAACAATTCAATTGAATTAGCCAAGTGGGGGTTATCTTAATGACGTCAAATAAATTTTTTAAATTATCTTTATTATTATTATGATTATTTAGTGTTTATTCATTCTTTTTTTTTTTTAAATTTTTTTTTTCAACATTTATTTATTTTTGGGACAGAGAGAGACAGAGCATGAACAGGGGAGGGGCAGAGAGAGAGAGGGAGACACAGAATCGGAAACAGGCTCCAGGCTCTGAGCCATCAGCCCAGAGCCCGACGCGGGGCTCAAACTTGTGGACCGCGAGATCGTGACCTGGCTGAAGTCGGACGCTTAACCGACTGCGCCACCCAGGCGCCCCAATGTTTATTCATTCTTGAGACAGAGAGAGACAGAGTGTGAGCTGGGGAAGGGCAGAGAGAGAGAGAGAGAGATACAGAATCAGAAGCAGGATCCAGGCTCCGAGCTGTCAGCACAGAGCCTGACTCAGGGTTCCAACCCAGGAGCCCTAAGATCATGACCTGAACCAAAGTCAGACACTTAACTGACTGAGCCACCCAGGTGCCCCCGAATAAATTTTTACCTCTTCAGCGACTAATGGTAGTTCTATTACCAATTTCAATTTGAAATTGGATCAAATTCTTGCTTTGATCATTTGGCTTGGACCTCTTGAAAGAGATAACTGATTCAATTTAATTCTCTTGTCTTTATGCCTCCCAGATGGTGCCTGATCACTTCCACAGTGATTCTCTTGGAACTCTCTTAACTCTTCCTTCCTTCTCTCTGTCTCTTTGGACTTTTAAGTTAGCTGAGCCTTTTCAGCTCTTGCATCTATTGAAGCCAGGCAGCCTGCTGAGTCCTGTAAAGGAGCAGATAAATTCAAAGACAGAACCCCAGAAAAACTGATAAAAAGGAAGGGAAGATGGTTTCCAGAGATAAGCACTTCTGACAGGATGTAGCCAATCAGGACTCCAACCATCTGATAATGCTGTGTAGACAGGGCAGAGGCAGATGCTAATTGGGCCCGTGGGAGGTAGCGAAATGTGCCCAGAGACTCTAAGTTCCAAAGGTGATCAAGCTGGGTGAGAATTCCACACGCCTGGCTAGGGCCAACCCAGTTGCTGCTGTGATATGAAGACCAAGATTCGTTGGTCTGGATGGGCGACCTGTAAAGAATATGCAAAGCAAAAATTTGACCCAATTATTTGGCTTCTGTCCCTTTTAAGCCGACTGACCACGGAAATTAAATGCTCAAAACTATTGTCGGTTTGTTACTGTATCTCTCGATACAAAGTTGGTTCATTTCTTCCTTTTTCATCCTGAAAAGAAAAGAAAAGCTTAGGCAAGGAAGAACGTGTAGCTTGCAGAAAGTGCACAGTCCTAGGGCGTTTATGATTAATAATCAAGCTGCAATTTGTGCAAGAAGAAAGGGGGCCATCTATTACATTAGCACGTACAAACAGTTTGCTTTATTAAATCTGAGCTGAGCCAAAATGCTTGTCATTCAACAGTAGCATTGTCAGCACTGCAGAAGTAAAAAAGTGAAAATTTGACCAGCGTCAGCATTGATTCACTCAGTTCTCATGCGGTGACTAATTAATGAGGAGTATATCCCTCGCGAACAATCAGAGTTAAAGAGAAACCATTGCATGTGAAAAATATCTTGATTGAAAGTGGTTGGAAAGGACTTGGATTGAATTTAATTACAACAAACATTTATTGAGCATTTACATAGGTAACAAATTGTAATGGCAACAGACATCCTAAGGTAAATGATACCTTTGTTCAAGTAGTTTATGAATGATACAGTCACATACATTACCACAACGTGAGGTATTGAAATAAAGGTTAGATGGAGGTCCATCATGGTGAGTCAGGAGATCGCCAGCCCCGGGCCACAAATAGATCTGGCTTTGAAGTCATATCCCCGCCAGTTATCACCAGTGTTACACCAGACAAGTTACTTCATCTCTCTGAACTGCAATGTACTCATCTGTAAAATGGGGATCATAAATGTTGTCTATGGTTATAAAGATCAAATTGGGTAGTAGACTTTATATTATATATATTATTTACTATATTCCCTCCATTCTTCCCAGGATTAGGAAACAACGAGACTAATTTCCGTAAGACGAATCAGAGAAAGTATCACCGAGGGAGCTGTGGAACTTTAACATCTCTGGTGAGATGATTTCATTTGTGGAATAGAACGAGTGGAAGAATCGATTTGCTGGAGTACATACATGTTTGGGCAGTGTTGAACGGTCCAGTGTGACCAAATCAGAGAGCACAGGGAGAAGGTGTGGAACCCAGAGCACCGGGGAGTAATTGACGATAAAACTAAAAAACAGGAAAAATCACTTTTACAAGGCAATGTTGAAAAGGTAAAGGAACCCCATTTGACATAAGTTTCAGAAAGTTATTTTTGAGCGGCTGTATGAAGGTTGACCGGCTGCAAACATTTAGAAGACTACCAAATAGCTTTCTAAGTGATGATAATGACATCAGTTCAGGCCATAATGGTAAGAATAGATATGAGGAAGCGGGTATAAGAAAGGATTCTATGGGAGCATTGGCAAAACAAGGTAAAAGCTCCTTTCTTTGGGGACCCAAAACTTGGAAGACGTAGACCCATCTCGTGAAAATTGTTTCCTTTTTTTCAGGATGCGAGATTAATAATACTATTGTCTGTTAGAACAGTTGGCTGTCATTTTTTCATGAAATAGCTCTAAGGTCATGATACCCTTTCCATTAAATATTTGCCTGTCTACACTGTAAGAAGTTTGATAATATATTTAAGTTCAATGCTCGCAGTTCTTCAGTTTAGGAGGACAGTGGTCTCAGATTAGTATGTGTCAGATTCAATTGGAGGGCTTGTTAAAACACACTGCTGCGTGCCCAGAATTCCTGTCTGATTCAGTAGGTCTGGGGTAGCACCCAAGATTTTACTGATCTAGAGACTACACTTTGAGAACCACTAATATATATATGTGGGTGTGTGTGTGTGTGTGTGTGTGTACACATATGTATATATATATGTGTGTGTGTATATATATATACATATATATATATGATATATCATATATATGACTTGACCCTTTGATTAAGACCTTGTGGGTTTTACCTAGATGAGGGCTAATGGCGTTAGTACATTGGGAAGACTGGAAAAGTATTTCCATCTCTATTCTGAGAAAAATAATCAAGGAATTAGCCCATTCTTTTCCTCTTGCTAGAGCAGTAGCCTGAAAATTCCCTTTAGAGTTTCAGTGTCAGGTTTTGGTTACTGGGTTCCACCATCTGCCCCAATCATGAATAAGCCATATTAAGTTCAGGCTTAGGACCAGTTAGAAGTTTCCATACTGAAGCAGAGAGCTAAAAGCCATGTAGGTAATATCCAATTCTTTGTGGGTATTGCATTCGACAGGAGATAACATTTCATGTGAGATTCTTTAACCGGACTCTGTTTCTTGATACAGTGTAATTTCTATCGTGTTGCGAAGAATGTAAGAGAATGGTTTAGCCACACACATACACATACAAATGGAGTTGTCCCTAATTTGCCAGTACTTAAAACATCTGAACCTAGCGCATGAGGTAGAATTACGTATAGAAATGACCGCAGGGTTTTAATTTCGATGACTGGTGGACAAAACCAACAACAAGATGGCCCGAAGAGGATGAGTAGGTTCTGGCAGAAGATGAGGTTAAATTTAACTTGTAACAGAGGCTTCCAAGTGGAGACTTTCCACATACAATATGGGTTTGGTGCTTAGGTGTTTATCTGTATAAAAATAACACTTACACCTATGGGATTGACAGATTTGCCTAGAGGGGATCATGAAGAAGAGAGAAGGCATAGGAATCTTTTCTTGATTTGCTAAGGAAAGCATACGCTATTTAATTTTTTTCTGAAAATAACCGTAGGAAGTGTTTGGGTAACTCAAAGTATGAAAAACTTTATTGTTAAGGCAACACTTTGGGCATTTAAGGGCCATCTAATGCTTTGGAATTCTTCAATGTAAGTCAATATGGATATTTTGCCATAAAATGCCCCTTGGAGTTAATATCAGAGAAAAAAAATTAGACTAGTAAACTGATCCCTATTGGGCTATTTCTTACCACATGTATTTTCATGTTCTTTGTAAGCTAATAGAACATTAAACCTAAAATCATTCACTTTCTTGTCAACTGAATATTTTTCAAACTTTTAAAACTATTAATAAGACCTCAAACTATTGGATCGACTCTGTAGTGACATCCAAATTACGTTATTAGGAAAAATAACAGGTATTTTTCTACATTTTCAACCTACGTACCATGAAAAGAATCATAGAATACAAAAGCTGAAGTATGCCATAAGGATGACTCAATCTAGCATTTTACAGGTTAGAAAATGTAGACCCCCCCCCCAAGTAGTTATTTAACTTACTAAAGATGATCTCGCAAAGAAAGAAAGAAAGGAAGAAAGAAAGAAAGAAAGAAAGAAGAAAAGAAAGAAAGAAAGAAAGAAAGAAAGAAAGAAAGAAAGAAAGATCTAAGTAAAGATCACCCAACTCTCCTGACCCACTGACCGCCCCCCAACCCCGCAAAGCATCTCCCTATATGTAGGGATTCGTCTTTAAGCAGGCACACTTTCTTTCCTATTTCTCTTTAAAGCTTAAAAAGAAAACCCTAATCCAGAAACAATATAAATGAAGCATCCTCAGGAACCATCTACATAAATAAGTGAAATTTGGGAAGGGGGGACCCCAATATTTTAAGTTGAAAAATGGGCAAAGCCAATTAAAACTGTGACAGAAGAAAAATCTTTCTAGTCGATACTTTTATTTCCACCCTTAAAAATCCTTAGACTGCTCCTATACATGATGCCAATGTATACACGAAAGCCAAAAAAGTATTATTTTGCTAACGGTGATGCCAGACTGATTGGACTTTACTGGCTTCATGTAGATGCAACTCTAGGCTATACACACACAAACATGCACACACACGAACACACACATTTTTTTCCCTCTCTGTCTCTTCTAGAATGAGTTCCTTAAGAAGGCCAGGGAAGACCACAGAACCAAATCATTGTATTTCTATCACCTCCTGAGATACCCCACATTAAAAAAAAAAAGCTTCTTTAAATGCCCCATTCAGTTGAAGAGCCCCAAGTGAGTCACCTTTGGATGGTGGCCCTCTGGTGTTGTGGATGGGGGTTGGCTTCCTGAACAAGTCTCAGATTCTGCTGATAAAAATCGCTTCTGTGAGCCATTCAACAGCCCTACCTCTCTGTAGAGCCACCAGGAGCAGGGTGGGCATGATTGGAGGGTAGACAGCCCTTGGAGGGCTATTGGAGGGTAGACAGCCCTTTCCTTCTTCTTTCCTTGTCCATCAGAGCAGTTTTCTCCTCAGTGTCTTCTGGTTTCACTTAATTATAATTTGTCATAGGAAGTTCAAAAGGCATTTCCTCCAACAACTATATCACTTTTTTCTAAGAGCCTCTCTTTTTTTTATTTGAGAGAGAGAGAGAGAGAGAGAGAGAGAAGCAGAAGGTGGGAGAGAGAGAGAGAGAAAGAGAGAGGATCCGAAGCAGGCTCCACGCTGAGCTCAGGGATCATGCCCTGAACCGAAATCAAGAGTCTCGTGTTGAACCAACCAAGCCACCCAGGCCCCCCATCTCTTTCATTTTTAAGGAATAACCGATACTTGAACAATGCACCAGCAAATTCTTAGATGATGAATATATCCAAAGAAAATCCCATTCCAGGATTTTCAGTAAAATAAACAAAATTAAGTAGTCTTTTTTTAAAGAATAATTTTTACAAATTCTTATGTCTGTTCTTTAAATCCAAGGATGACATATTCAAGGACATTTTATCTGTGGCTCCACTAATAGAAGGCAAAACTAGAGTTGTTGTGTGCATAAAATTTAAATGCTGTCTTCCCAAGCTGAATTCTTCATGGATGTCTTTTCCCCAAGAGCCCCCGGTCCTCTGGATCTGGCCCCTTTGGAGTCTTTAGACCAGCCTGTTTCTTTCAGTATAATGTCTTCTAGATTTACAAACATGGAAGGACTCTAAGGACTGGTTTTTTACTACATTTGAGACCAGGTCATAAAATACAAACATGAGTCATCGTGCCATCGCTGCTTGTTCAAGGAAGCATCAGCATCAATGTCAATTTGAGTGAAATGGAAAAAAAAGGCAGGGTCACCCCACAGCCTAAATCTACTGTTCACAGTGCTGAATCATGACCAGTTGCACCCTCTTAAATCCTGTGTAGTTGGCTGCTGGCCAGTGCCCCATCATGCTTGCTCAGCCCTGGACCATCTAGTCCTCAGGACTCTACACACAGGAACTTGAGCCTTGGGTTTCCAGGGAGGCTCTATAACTGAGTCATTCCCTATAGGTGAATGCAGCCTTTTATTTTTCAACACAGAGACAGGGAAAACCCATACAGGGCTATGAGCACACTCTCAGCTAACTCCTCACTCCACATGCGTGTGAAAACTCGCGTGTCAGTGCTGGCCCCAGAGCTTATGGGCAGACACTCCCTCTGAACTCCCTTTGAAGGCCGGAGGAAATACCTTCCTCCCTTTTGTCCTCCTGGTCTCTTCTCCTTACTACCATCTGGTCCAAAGCCAGCCAATTCATCTAAGCCAACGACAAGGAGTTAACTCCTCTGTGTAAAACAATTTTCCCTGTGACTCATGGTTCTTGATGAGGTCTCACGCTTGCCAACTGTAACATTAGTGCAAGTCCCGAATTAGCGCAAGTCTGCTAAATGTCCTAGGATCCGAGAGGCAAACACCACTTTATAAATAATGCAATAGCTTCTGCTCTGGATAGCTCGTTCCTTCTTTAAGCACAACTGTAGAGGCGTTGCAAATAGACTAGCTAACAAACTGGGTTGTTTTTTTTTTTTTGCAGTTTATTTATTTATTTTGACAGAGGGAGAGAGAGAGCAAGTGGGGAGGGGCAGAGAAAGGAAAGAGAGAATCCCAAGCAGCGCCCACGCTGTCGGAGCGGGGCCTGACGTGCGGCTCCAACTACGAACCGTGGGATCATGACCTGAGCTGAAATCAAGAGTCGGATCCTTAACCAACTGAGCCAACCAGGCACCCCAGCTAACAAACTTTTAAAACGATTTCCAGAGAAATCACATGCATAAATTCAACTGTAAAAGCAGTATAAAATGTACTTTTAGATTGAACAGACTTATTGCTTGAGCCATCCATGTGGCTTATGTGCCTTTTAATTTCTTCCAGCTGCACCGCACTTATGTTTCCTACTGTTTCCTTTGTATAATCTGTGATAAGCTGTTGTTCTAGTTTATCTCCGGCTGCCTCTCATCTTAGGCCTCTGATATTTTGCATCTGCAAAGCACTTCAGAGTTTACAAAGACCTTCACTGATGTATTCCTATTCATCTTCAATCCTACAACCTATGAGGTCTGCAGCCCTACATCCCCGTTGCCCAGTTGAGGAAACTGGAGGTTCAAGAGCCTCAGTGATTTGTTATGTCACACTGGCAGCAAATGACAGGACTGTGTCCGGAACCTTGGATTTCGAACACCAAGTTCATTTTTAAACCAGGCGATCCCTGTTGCCCAGCATGCCACCAGCTTTTCTGCCTTAAAGCCTTTTGCACACACCAAATTTACCCTTGCTGTTTTAGCCTCTACCTCCTATCCGGCCCACAGATGCTCCAAGGTTCCAAAGTGTTTGGGAGAGGATTGTGCCGTGCCATGCAACTCTCCGATTCTTCACAAATTAAGGCTGAGGTGGGGGCTACGTGGCTCTCAGGAGAGATGCGGAGGTGTGACCTGAATAGATTGACCTTGGTCAATGTAACCTGTCTCCACATGGCGCGGTCATCTCTGCAATGTAGCCAGGCCGTCTGATATGCCCAACAGCAAAGGGCACTCCTTTAAGGCATGCCTTTTATGAAAATCTTTTGTTTTCTTTCTTTTTTTCTTTGTTTCTTTGGTTTTTTCTTGCCTTTTTTTTCTTTTCTTTTTTTCTTTATTTTTCCTTCCTACCTTCCTTCCTTTCTCCCATCTTCTTTTTCTTTTTTCTTTCTTTCTTTTTCTTTCTTTTCTTTCTCTCTTCTCTCTTTTTTTGTCCTTCATTATGTTTCTTTCCTTTTTTTCCTTCTTTCTTTTCTTCTTTTTCCAATATAGGGATGCCTAGTGTGGTTAATTTTTAGAGATGGCCCCAAACAATGTTTGTGTTTCCTACCCATGAATATAGGCTGGTCCTATGAAGAAAGTGATATGCTGAGACTTCTAAGCCCAGGCATTAAGAAGACTTGGAAGCTTTTGCTTCCTTCTTTTTGGAGATATAATCCATTGTGTATAAATCCAAGTTACCCTGATGGAAAGAGAGGCCATATGGTGAGGTCCTGGACGACGAAAGGATTTGAACAAGCAACAAGGAGCCAACCACGAGATCCTATCTGCAGCCCATTGGTCTCATGAAAGACCTCAAGTGAGACCAGTAGAGGAATCACCCAAGCAGGACGTAGCCAACCCAGAGAATCATGAAATAAAATAAAAATTGGTTGTTGTTTTAAGCCACTAGATTTTTGAATGGTTTGTTATGCAGCATAATTGGCCATCTACCCCTAGTCTGAACCTTCAGTAACCTTTAGCAAGTTCTTGAAACAACTGGGCTCAAACAGGCCAGTTTGGAACAGAGATGGGGGACCTGAAGGGCAGACAATAGATAGTAGATGGTGGTCAGCAGATAGGAGAAGGAGAGTTTATGCCAAAGATGGAATAAAAACCCAGGAAATGGAAATACAGAGGAAGGAAAAGCAATGTTTCTTAGGAACTTGAATTTAGTTCTATGTAACTCTGAATCTCTCTTGTATCCCAGGCTTTGTTTAAAATAGAGGAAACTGCTAAAAAAATTTTTTTTTTAATTTAAAAAAAAGGGGGCCGTCTAGGTGGCTCTGTCCATTAAGTGTCCGACTTCGGCTCAGGTCATGATCTCACGGTTCGCGAGCTTGAGCCCCACATTGGGCTCTATGCTGAGGGCTCAGTGCCTGGAGCCTGTTTCAGATTCTTTGTCTCCCTCTCTCTCCGCCCTTCCCCTACTCATGCTTGCTCTCTCTCTCTCTCTCAAAAATAAATAAACATTAAAAACAAATTTTTTTTAAATAGAGGAAAATGCTGCTCATTACATGGTTTGCCTAGGCTTGACACTTCAAGAAGTGCATCTATTTCCTTTTTTTGTGGTCATTCCTGGATTCAAGAATTAAGGAGACTCAATGCAGAAAACCCACCAGGGCTCCTGCGTGGCTCAGTCAGTTAAGCGTCTGACTCTTGGTTTCGGCTCAGGTCACGATCTCACGGTTCGTGGGTTGGAGTCCGGCATGGAGTCCCGAATGGAGCCCCACATCCGCAGTGTAGCTCCTGCTTGGGATTCTCTCTCTGCCCCTTCCCTGCTCTCCCTGTCTCTCTCATTCTCTCTCTCTCTCTCTCCCCCTCTGAGAATAAACAAACTTTTCCAAAAATGGAGAAAACTCACCAAGTCATACTTTTGGGGGGGTTGGACCAGGCAAATAATCATCTGAAGCCATTGGATCTTTGTATTTCTAGAAAGGAGTACATTGTTTGGAACCTTGGAGGCATTTGAGACTTTCTTTTTTCTTTTCCTTTTTTTTTTCCAATTGAACTGACTCGGGGCTCTGACAGACCCCTGAGTGACTAAGGTGCAGGCAAAGAGATTGGTTCTGGGCCCTGTCTTCTATCCACAGGAGAAAAACTGCATCATTATTGGCTATTTATCCTTGGAGTGTCTGTCTATCTAGAATGGCCACAAAGCCTTGGATAAAACTAAGACATTTGGAAGAAACATGTAAGTTAAAACTAGCTCAAAGTCACTTGCTTCTTCTATTTATTTATTTGGTCTGAGATGATTCCCACATTCACTTACCATATGGCATTAAATCATTCTGGTCCTTGAGTTATTATTACATGATTCAAAGAGTATAATTTGCAGAATTGCCAGCCCAGGCTGCACTCTGTCCCACACCAAAAAAAGACCACAAGGAGGGGAGAAGAAAAATGACTGTTTCCTGGTAGCCCATATTTACGCAATTTTCTCCCACCACAGATTGTTTTGGCAGTCTAGACAGAGTCTTGTAAAATCCTTCCCTGATGTCATCCACATCCTTCCTTGATAAGTTCAAAATGCGTCCCGAGCAAGCATGGCTCCTCTAGCAATGTCACACAAATAATGAGTGCACAGCCACCGGGAGAGGCCTTGGACTCTGGTAATTTCCCCATGAAGGAACGGACTGATGAGCTGGCCCCCAGATTATGTAAATATGTGGCCGACAATGCGGCCGCCCGAAGGGGAGCAAGAAACACACATATGGACGGTGCGTGTTTTAACAGAACCTTGTGGAAAACAAAACAGAGTCGAGAGAAGTAGGCTAGATTCAGGGAAAGAAAGATGGAGGAAGTTATGTTCTTAGTAAAACCAGGGACACACTCTGAAATTAATACTTCCGTAAGAGACAACTTACAGTTGTATATCAAAGAGAACACACTGGGGCTTATTTCTGTCATTTTTGCAGAGGAAAGGTGGTTCCAGGTTAGGATTTGAAATTCAGGTTCGAAGAAGAAATTTATTTTTATCATTTTCTTTCTTTATCAGCGGAGTAATAAGTCACACACACCACCACCTGTACAAATAGGACAGAGGATACAAATGTTGTTCTTCTCTAATAGAAGATAAAATTCCCAAGACACATTCACACAACGATCGGACCTATAGCCTCATTGAAAATCAATTCCAGTTGGTTAGAAAAAAACTTTTTTGAGTCAGAACACATAGGGACAGACACAGCCCCTACTCATCGTTTGAAAATTTTCTGTGTGCTAAATTTTTATTTTTACCTGATTATATTCTTCTGGCCTTCGGGGGAATTGAGAGAAAAATGCTTCTCACACGGCACTTTTAATATTCTCTTCAATCTGGTTAAATTCTTCAAAACAAACGAAGTGGTATAAAAAGGAATGTTCAATTTCATTCTCACATTGTCCCCGCAGTTGGTGATTTCAGAACGGCAGGAAATACTTAGATGTACGTGGTTTTTTTGCCTACATCCCGACACGTTTATCAGCTCCTCAGCCTTTCTTCTCTCCGTCCGCTTCTCGAATGATTTCCTTCAGGTCCTCTGTTTCACTCCTTGCTGGGCTGTTTCAGGATCGATCTAAGTGTGCTTTGGTGCAGCCCCCCCTGGTAACTAAAACACAGGCATGATCTTGTTCTTTCCTAACTCAAAGCCATTTGGTGGCCTCTAAACACCCTATCATGCCTTCCCAGCAGCCTCTGCCTGCCAATGCCCCTACCTGGCCTCTGCTGGAGCCGCATCTTCTACCATCACCTAGACCTCTGGGTCCTTTCAAGTTTCCAATGCTTGGCCAATTCCTGCCCCTCCTTCAAGAAGGTACCATGCTTCCTCTGCCTGGCAGGTTACTCCTCATTCTTCAAGAAACAAACCTTGTGCCAATCTTGTCATCAGTCCGTGTGGTCCTGCTGGGACACCTTTAGTTGGCCAATGCTAGTTGCACATTCCACAACTGACATCACCTGAGAAGAAGCCTTTGTCACCCTTACAATGGTCATTGCTTCTGACTGAACCCACTACGAGTATGTGTTGCAAGCTCATCTCTCCCAACTCTGTGCCTTCCCAGTCTCTGACCTCCACTCCTTCCCTCAGAGACATTTGCCTCTCTGACTTTTTTTACATTTATTTTTATTGAAATGTCATTGACATATAATATCGTGTAAATTTAAGATGTACGATGCATTGATTTGCTACATTTATATATTGCAATATGATTGCCACTGTAGCATTAGCTAACACTCTATCACCTTCGTGTAGCAGTCGTTTCATTTTTGTGGTGGGAACATTTCAGATCTTCTCATGCTTATTGCATCGTTAGTCCCGGTAACCAATCTACGGACACGATGCGAGTGTCTATCAAGGGATGAATGGATAAACCTATATGTAAACCTATATAAAAATATATGCCCGCAATGGAATATTAGAGAAAGAAGGAAATCCTCAATTTTGCAGCCACATGGATGAAACTTAAGGGGATTATGCGAAGTAAAATAAGTCAGGCACAGAAAGACAAATACAGTATATTATATGGCATCCCGTATAGGTGGAATCTAAAAAAGCCTAACTGGTAAAAACAGAATAGACGGTGGTCATCGGGCACTGGAGGGTCGGGTGAGGGGATTGGGGAGATGGCGTTTAAGGGCACAAACTTGCGACAAGTAGATGAATAATTCCTGGAGATCTACTGACAGAGTAGTGATTTTAGACAATACTGTATTATAAACTTCAAAGTCGCTAAGAGACAAGATCTGACTCTGATGTTAGTCCATTTACGTCCTCTGTTTTGAATATCCCACTCTCAGTTGTGGGGCTTAATATTTTATTAGACTTACTAGGTTGGCACACTGGGTTGTTTACCTCAGCCCCTGCCAACAAGGGATGTGTTAAAATTCTGTGCTCCGTTCTTCTCCAGGAGATCATCTTATATTTATCTTTATGCTTTTACCCAGCAGTAAGCTCTTAAAAAGCAATCATAGTATTTTACTCGTTTTGGTATCCTCGGAGCATAATATAATGCAGTGTTTGTTGAATGAGTGGGTGTGATTCTCCGATTTCTTACCTATACATTTCATTATATCCACCTGCTTTATCAAATTGCATAGAATATACTAGGCCCATGACAAATATTTTTGGATTAAATAAATAAGGTTGTTCATTTCTATACTGTTTGACTTGTTATAATGAAGCGAAAAACAAACAAACAAAAAACTAAAGACATTTTCAAAAACAAGGAAATATGGTGGTTATGTCCTTCTAAGTTTAGCATTGTGGACTCACTGTGGAGACTAAATTGGGAATACCTCCTTAATTAAAAATTTGTGAATATGTGGGAAAAAGTCCTGAAGTAATGTCCATGACAAATAAGAGAGGCTTTCCAAACAAGTGCAGCAGAGAAGCAATATCGAAAAGCAATGGTTTCCAAACTCTTTATTTAAATGTAGTTGAAAATGCTTTAATAATAGTTTGAAGAAAAGTAACAGTAATTTATTTTTTAGTTAATTTTTTCCCTTTGGGGGGAATATCTTTTTAAAAAATTTTTTTTAAGTTTATTTTTGAAAGAGAGACAGAGTGCAAGTGGGGGAGGGGCAGAGCGAGAGGGAGACACAGAATCCGAAGCAGGCTCCAGGCTCTGAGCTGTCAGCACAGAGCACAATGTGGGTCTCAAACTCATGAACCCTGCGATCATGACATAAACTGAAGTCGGATGCTTAACCAACGGAGCCATCCAGGCGCCCCTTGAGGGGAAATTTCTTTAATCAAGATGTTGAACCATTGATGGAGCAAACTGACGTGAGCTGTACAAGTCATGAGGAAGTGACTTTTACACACACTCCTGTGATCTGAGGAAGCAATGGATGGCTGTCCGCAAGAAGCTGTCCGCAAGATGCTGCCTCCAGCAAATATGGCTGCAGGATGGCAGGAAGCAGATGGAGTAGAAGTGAGCACGGACTTCGGGCTCTGCCCTTACAAGCTGTGTGACCCTGGACAGTTCATGCAACCTTAATTCTTCCTTTGTAAATAAAGGGAGGTGACCATCAAAGACCTTGCTGAATTCTTGTGAGAAATAATTTAGATACGTACAAAATGCCAAACACATGCTTGGATTATTGTAGGTGCCATATACAACCATTATTTTAAATTCGATTTGACCATAAACTCCTGAAGGGCAGTGCGAGTGCTTGGCACTGTCGCTAATCACTGAATATTAATTGAATGAATGGGGTGCCTAGGTGGCTCAGTCGGTTAAGCGTCCGACTTCAGCTCAGGTCACGATCTCGCGGTCCGTGAGTTCGAGCCCCGCTTCGGGCTCTGGGCTGATGGCTCAGAGCCTGGAGCCTGCTTCCGTGTCTGTGTCTCCCTCTCTCTCTGCCCCTTCCCCGTTCATGCTCTGTCTCAAAAATAAACAAACGTTAATTAAAAATATATATATTAATTGAATGAATGAATGAATACTAAACACTCAATTCTAAGGATGAGGGGGCTGACCACTTCTGTCAGGAAGGCAGCTGCTAAATCAGGAGGAGGAAGAATCAGGAATGCTGAGAATAATAACTTATTTTTAAAAGATATGGGTCCCCAGTAATATTAGTCATGGGTATATCATAAATATCTACGATAAATAACACATCTAAAAACCATTAAAGTAGCTGGTTGACTGGTCCTTCTCCGATTTGCTTATCTGATTTGCAATAATTAAAATTATTGCCATCATTAGCTCACTCACCTAAGATAAACTAACTGCTTACGATATGTCAAGGGCTGTACAGATGTGATCATTAACCATACTTCGAGAGAAGGAAGCCTCCTTACGGCACAATTCCATAAGAGGACTGGCTATCCAGCTTAACATTCCCTGGGCCCCCGTGTCTTAAAATAATGAGGTCGTGTCTTTGGGAGGATTCCCACCATTGAAAGGAAAAAAAGAAATAATGAGGTAGTGTCTGTACATCATTCAATTTCACTTATAATTTGAGAAAGATAAAATAAAACAGCAAGATCTCCTTTTTGCCCATTTGTTGCAAGGCTTGAAGAGCATGAGAATAGCAGCTGTTGGCCCTCACCTGGGGGGGGGGGGGTGTGTGGCGCTCACACATTGCTGGCACAGGTGTAACTTAACACTACCCTGAAAACCGACTTAAAGAACATACAGAAAAATTGAGGATGTGTTTATCCTGCGACCCAGCAGTTCCACTTGGGTATATTTCTTTAAAACCAGAAGCAAAAAACTCCCAATCTATACACACAAAGAGATACGTTCATTGAGACACTTTTGTATCAGAAACAACAACAACAACAACAACAACAACTGGCTACACCCTGAATGCTTAGCGGTAGGTCAGAAAATAAGTAAATTGTGCTATGTTTATAAAATGGTCTAGACCAATTAAAATTATCATGGATGTATCTAAAAATGATGAGGATGAGGGAAAAGGAATTACAAAATTGTATATTGACTTGTGTAAAAGCACAAATAAAATAATAGCGTATCGATACCACTCTATACGTGTGAGAGGATTAAAACTGATCTGGAAGCTTGTGACTCTTGATCTGGGGGTTGCGAGTTCAAGCCCCACATTCAGTAGACAGCCTACTTAAAAAGAAATAGAGATTTAGATTTATCTGTCAGTTTCTATTTCTTAAGAAACACTGGCAGCAACTCCTGGCCCCCAAAGAGGACACTTACCTTGTCCATGGAACCTTCTATGACTCCCCAAGCAGACGTGATAGCTCATCCACCTTATCAAACCCTATTGAAAAGAATTGTTTGCAGGTCTGTTTTCATGCTAAACTGATTTCCCCCATGTCAGGGAGTCTATATTATTCATTTCTGTACCTCTTGAGTAGTACAGTAGAAGACCCCAAATGGGCATTCAATAAATATTTGAGGAGTTAAAATAAAGCTTAATGTGCAAGGGGAAAGTCCAAGAAAGCACTTGTTTAGAGCCAAATAGGAATGATCTCCAGGATTAACTGTTGTTTGCAGTTATCTATGGTCTTTACTATTCTTCACTAAGGTAGCTAATGGAGTCATCATTACCCATAAGACCCATCATTAACCATAAGACCTTCTAATCAAAGAATGCAGGAAAACAGCTTTTCCAAGAGGAAATACTAAAAATATGAATATCATAGTTGCGGAAAGACCTCAGTGGTCATAAACTACTATGAGAAATTCTTCTAAAATCCCCCCATAAAAGAAATCATGTATGAAGTTGTTCTCTAAAGACATATAGAGCCTTACAAAATTAGTGGACACATACTATGTGCCAAATATGCTCCTTATGACCCTGCTTTAATTATGCCTCTTATACTCATTATAAGCATAGGAGGTAAGTATTATATGGCACCCATTTCACAGATGAAAACACTGAGGCACAGAGGCTGTGGAACTTGTCAATGTCATAGGACTAGGAACCAGTAATTTGAATCCAGTCAGTTTGGGGGCGTCTTTGTAGCTCAGTTGGCTGAGGGTCCGACTCTTGATTTCAGCTCAGGTCATGACCCCAGGGTTGCAGGATCGGGCCCCCCGTTGGGTCCCACAATGGGCTCCCCCCACACTGAGTGTAGAGCCTGCTTAAAATTCTCCCTCCCTCTCCCTCTGCTCCTCTCCCCCACCCCCTCTCTCTCTTTCTCTCTAAGATAAAATTTAAAAAAGAATCCAGTCAGTTAGGCTCCAGAGACTAAACCCCTAGTTTCTGTGTTTTACTACTTCTCAGTACTGTGATTACGTTATGTTGTCAAGATTCCATTGTTTTGTGTTTCATGAAATTTATTACTGGATATTCACTTGCTTTATACAAGTACCACTTCTTAAAATATGAAAATAGTTCCATCGTGGTTGGTAAGCAGGCACTGCCCTGAGGTTCCTGAGTAACATTTCAATATTCTAGTCCTCTTGGCCCACCTCTGGGATTTCAACAATCCCCTCTGTGAAACACACACACACACACACACACACACACAGAGGAGTAACATCAGGAGTCACTCTGACCTCTGCTCCAGATCTATGGACCCCGTGACGCTGATGGGCTGGCATCCGTGTAATTCAGCTTGCTCAATATGGTGACTGCCATCCCTAAACATAGAGTCTACTTAGCACCCTCAGGATACAGGTAGTGGTAAGGTAGCCAGGGAGAGGTTCGGTGAGCTCCTTAACAATTATAGACTCATAAATCCCCGTCAGTCTTCAGGCGTTTGCTGCCTGCGGACAGGGCATGGGCTCTGCACTTGAGAGAAGTGAGTTTGCCTCTCAGCTCCACCGGTCACTCATTATATGGCCTTGGGCAAATGACTTAACCTTGCAGAAACTCAGCTTTTCACTGAGGGATGATGCTCATCTTTCATGGGCTATATGAGAATTAAATAATAAAAAGCACACGAAGTGCTTAATTTAGCGTTTGGCTCATAGCTGTTAATATCAGAAGATATTAACGGTGCCAGACGTTATTGTTCTTACGTAAAATAGGCATGGTAGTTGACAATTAATAATCAATTGAGAAAAGCAAAGCTATCAGAAACACGCCTGATACATAATAAACTCAAAATATACGTGCTGGTTATTAGTTTGCCATAAGTCAATTCTATTTAAAGTTTGTAAGTCATTGGGGCACCTGGGTGGCGCAGTCGGTTAAGCGTCCGACTTCAGCCAGGTCACGATCTCGCGGTCCGTGAGTTCGAGACCCGCGTCGGGCTCTGGGCTGATGGCTCAGAGCCTGGAGCCTGTTTCCGATTCTGTGTCTCCCTCTCTCTCTGCCCCTCCCCCGTTCATGCTCTGTCTCTCTCTGTCCCAAAAATAAATAAACATTGAAAAAGAAATTAAAAAAAAAAAAAAATAAAGTTTGTAAGTCATGTATATCTATGTAGCTTTATATATCTATATATATACATACATATATAGATATATATAATAGGCCTATTTTAAACTTTTTTTCTCTTAAAAGAATTTTTTCTAGGTTGAAACTCTGTGAAAAACTTCTGTATAAATAGGTGTATTTTTGCCACCTTTGTATAAGGATTCAAACCCTAATATAGCTGATATAGCAGCTTGACGTTTATGCCTTCAGTTTGAAAGCCTGATGAGACCATTTTCTGCTTAGGAAAAGCCAACCTCAACATCTCCCTGACGAGATCGGTTGCAAACATGTTTTAGTATTTTGTTTCAATACTTTGAGGCAGTGGTGAGTGGATTCTAATTTTGAGAGAAAATTACCCAAAAAGAAGAGGGGGGACAAAACCACATTAGTTTACATTTTATTTTCAATTGATTTTGACAAAAAGGAAATGAATGTTCAAGTGGAAACTCAGGATGGGATCCTCAGGGAGAATGTTTATTTTCTTTCTGGAACATGGGAGCGGAGAGTTTTAAGGAGTGGGATAGAGAGATGAGGGAGGTCCTCCTGTGCATTCCCACAAAGGAGATGAAATCCCACTGAAACTTCAGTTGCCATGAGCAACCAATGGAAACACTGACACTGAGAGAAAGGGTTTCTGGTTTGAAAATGATGTTTTTATTACGTATCATCTGAAAATATTGAATGAAGAGTCAGATCGTTGATGCTGGTCCTGCCTCTGCGGACGGTCAGAGCTGTGGCCTCAGGTAATGTGTTTAACCTCACTGCCTCCCAGAACCATTATGTGTAATGTTTGTGGGTTGGACGTGGTATTTTTTAATCTCCATTTTAAGCTCCTCTAAATTTAAGTTTCGAGTAAGCAAATGTAGAAGGTAACCAATGTCTAAAACATTTCTAACCCTGCACACGCTGGCCATCAAGACGAACACCCGGCTTAATTCAATTAACTCACAATTGTAAGACACCTGCGTACTTTATAGAGACAAAATGCAGCGATATAGATATAAAAGACAATATAGATATAAAAAAACAAAGAGAAATGATGTCTTCTCCAGGAGCTCCCAGTGCTGTCTCCAGATGATCTACAACACTGCGAGATTAAACACGGCAAAAGATACTGCGAGGGATGAGGGTCAGAGACAATCTGAGAAGTCCCTGAGTGGAATTTTAAGGACAAATGTTGAGCATGTCAGCTATTCTTTTTTTTTTTTAAGTTTATTTATTTATTTTTAAGAAAGAGAGAGAGCGTGTGTGAGTGGGGCAGGGGCAGAGAGACAGGGGGACAGAGGACCTGAAGCGTGCTCTACTCAGAAAGCCAGATGTAGGGCTCAAACTCACGAACTGCGAGATCACGACCGGAGCCAAAGGCAGACGCTTAACCAACTGAGCCACCCAGGTGCCCCATAGCATGTCAGCCATGCTACAATCCATAAGCTTCACACATAAATGAACCAGCCGTCTCTCTCAGTTGATGGTCTCGTACGTGTCTGTGTGAAGGGGCCCCTTTGGAAACAAGGCATCCCTTTGGGTGTGCGATGGGCATTTAAGTATTGCTGCTATTCAGCAAGTAGTTTGGAGCTCTCTCCAGGCAATTCCGGCAAGGCCGTATTTATAACATTTTGTAAACAGCGGGACAAGCCTCCCACTGCCACGCTAAGCCTTGCCTGTATAGGACTCAGTTCCTGTCTGCTCCCACCAAGCAAGAACACGGCAGACCCAATGCTATTTTCAGCCAGCGACACCTCTTAGATGAGTTACCAAGCAAGCCAGGACATAAATTTCAGAGGAACACAGGACAGCAAACAATTCTTATGTGGCATTCTGTAAAGAGCCAAAATTGCTCTAAGGACTCTACCAATGTCGCTTAAAATTTCCAGGGGCCGTTGTTTCTCGCACCCCAGAGAGCTGATCGATCCCCTGTTAACAGCAGCCAGCTTTTTCAATCCAAACTGTGGCCATTAACATTGGTCTCAGGTAATTAAAAACAACAGGCTGCTTAAAAGATGGATTTTCCTTTCAAGCAGTTGTTTGTTCTATTCCGGCAGAAAATTGGAATCCCGGAGGGATATATTACAACCTGTCTCCTCCCAAGTAGGAGACGGTTAATAATAACAGACACCACCACTTTTGGAGTCCTTTTCTGAGCCAGGCTCTTTCACAGACATTTGTTAGCTAAATCCTCTTGTTTATCAGCAATGGCGGGTATTATTTTCCTGGGAGCCCGAGGCTCAGAGACATTAAATAACCCCACGGCAAGAATATGGCAGAAAGACATGAAAATATTTGTCTAGCCAGGATTCATCCTACATGCTGGCAACGTGTTTAGGTTTCTTAAAGTAAAATCTGTGGGAATGGGGGCTGCGAATCCAAGTTCATCACGGAGACCCTCTCTTTTCTCTACAGAGGAGTCACCTATGATCAGTTACCTATGACTCTGAGGAGTCACCTATGATCAGTTACCTCCGAGCTGCAGTTGGGAAGAAACGTGGGCCAGATGAGAACGATACTTTGACACAGCAGGAAAATATTTGGACATTCGTCATGTATTTCGTTAATCTTACCTTTGTCACTACTCATATTTACCTATGAATCGTGTCCCTAGGGATACCCTCAATTATGAGTGAATATTCTAGCAAAGGTGGCCATCAAGTACTTTTTTCCATTGCTCTTAATGTTAAAGCGGACGTATATTCTGATAGAAGGAAAAAAAGTTTGGATTCTGGACATAGCCAAATGAAACTTTAAGGTTATAGCACACCTTTGAAGAGCCTACTCAAAACTATTTTCTCGTTTAAAATGAAATACAATCTTGATAAATAAATAAGATCCCAGAGGGATGTACAAAGATATCCACAAAGCAAAATCAATGCTATGTCCACTATGAGCACTGTATTAGGAGTTCTGGTTTCATATTACATTTTCTGCAGTGTCAGCAATAAAGATTCAATCATTTTACTAGTCTCAAACATCTCAATGCTTTCAAATTTATATGTATTCTTAATTACTTTTCTCAGCCTATTGCTTCAAATTACACTGCTTGATCTCATTGGATATTTTCCCCAGGAACACCTGTGAGCTCCTTTTATTTTTTTTTTGCCTTATATATATTTAATTATATTCTGTCTTTTCCCTAGTGCACATCAGGAGGTTTACAATGGGTATGTATCAAAAGTGGCACAAGTTAAAAGTGGCATAAAGGAAATAAAATCAGAGACAAGGATTCAACAGAAATAGAATAAAAAGTGCTTATGTTCGTGACCCACATGTACGCTGGAGTAGGGAATAAAATAAGGAGGCACTTTGGCAGTAGGTTTGCCAGCAGCTAAGTGAAAAAAATGTGGTCGGTTATACAGTTCAGAGTCCGTAAGGTAAAAACAGACTGACTGCTCAGAAGAATTACATCTGTTCTTGGTGGTGAAATCGGGCAAGAATTTCTCCCAGGAGTGTCGTAAAGAAGACGAGGTATGATGTGGAAAATACATTTCTGACAACAAAGAGGCAGAGGCTCTTTCTTATAAAGACACCCAATCTAGACCGATGGGATCCTGTTGAGGGTCAGCTTGCTAAAAAGAGAATTTCAGAGATTTTTAAGTTAGCTACAGTTTTTGGTTTGTTTGTTGTTGTTTTATTTTATTTTATTTTATTTTAATTTTTATTTTATGTTTTTGAGAAGAAGGCGGGGGGGGGGGGGTGGGGAAGCCCAGAAAATTAAGGGTGGAAAGTTTGATCCTCCCTTGGCAATGAAGACTCAAGCCAGTGTTTTCTAGTTAAGCTCAAATCTGAAAGCTTTTAGGCGCCATGCAAGGGTTTGTTTACAATTACCTATTGGTTGATGTGGTCAGGACAAAGGTGGCTTTTGATACACATAGAGTGATCCATCAATGGATGTCTGCAGCACACTGTTAGACATAATGTTGGTTAAATATAGCATATCTGAAATGGGCGCTCTTAGCTCATCGTGGGAGGTTAGTGTTTCTCACCCTTCTATATTCTGTTTTCATTGCTGGGACCAGGTGCCTGCAAACCTCCGTTCTCCTTCCTCAGCTCTGACAACAGGAAGCCCCAGAGGGACATGGAAAGGCTGGAGGAGGAGGAAGGGACCGGCTCCTCCCTGTGTGTTTACTGCTCCTGTAACGGATTCTCCACCTCGAAGCAGCAGCTGGTTCCATAGACACATTTGGTTCCAGTTTGTAAATGTCCCCCCTTCCTAGACCCAGCCTTCACCCCCTCGGAGGTACCAGCATGAGCGTGCTGGTGCTACCTCCTCAGACACATGAGTCTAAGAGCTATGAGGGTCCCCCTTGGACTCCTGAGACACCAGCGCCAGTCACACAGTCTTCTCCTCAGAGGTTTGGGTCTTAGAGGGCCCTTCCTCTAAGTTGCTAACTTCTAATAATCCCAACCTGGACCTTCAGTGGGGGAGCTTCTTCCTGCAGCCATCACTTTTGAAAAACCCCAGCTCTCCTTTTCTGCCTTTGCAGTTCTCAAAACTAGAGTAATAAGATTTCATGGGTCTGTTTTCTGTTTCCAGGAATCTTGCTGGCACAGTGGTAAATACAAGATGGCTTCAGGGCACCCCCAAATTTCCATAAATTGAGGAGTTGGTGTTCCCTTAGAATAAATGTATAGTGTATTTCATTAATACCTTAAGTTCCTGATTTCTTACGGGTACTAGCAAAGGCATTATCTAGAAAATAACCTGTCTCTGGACATCTTTGAAGTAATAGCAATTTGGGGCGTCTGGGGGGGCTCAGTCAGTTAAGCATTCGACTTCGGCTCAGATCATGATCTCATGCCCGACTGGCATCGGGCTCTGTGCTGACAGCTGGGAGCCTGGAACTTGCTTTGAATTCTGCGTCTCCCTCTCTCTCTGCCCCTCCCCTGCTCTCTGTCTCTCTGTCTCTCAAAAATCAACATTAAAAAAATTTTTTTTGAAGTCGTAGCAATTTATATGATCAAGGTTGTAATACCCACCAGGTATGCACCAGATTGGTGAGTGCCCATTTTGTACTTCCTGCTAGATTTTTTTAGATTGGCCAGATATCTATGGTTACATTTTTATATTCTGATTATAAATGATTTGTATGCACTTCAGGAAAGTGGGGAAAAAATGGAAAAGCATAACGCGAAAAGTTTTAATTATTTGTAGTCCCACAATACTTGTTTATGTTATCGTTATATGTATGTATGTTATGTATATTTATATGTATTCAGTAGGCTTCTTATTATACACATTTTTATAACCTACTTTTTCATTCAATCACCCATTTATTTTTTTTAAAATATTCTTAATTCATTGCATCTTTTTAGATGAAAGATTGACATAAAATTAAGTCCCCAAAAGAAAAAGACGCCGGCCTAATCTTGAATATATAGTATTATTAGTTTGCATTTGTTTTTAATTCAGAGGTCTCCTAAAGAACAGGAAGAAAGGGTGAAGCTCTGAGACAGGGAAGGTAGATAGACTCCAACACGTGTGCCCACAGCATTGGCTGCACAGTTCCCTGCCCTCCCATGACAAGGCTCCCAGTGGGACATCAGCTACTGGGATCTCTTAGCAGTCTTCAGTGGCTATGGTGGCATGAGTCATGTGTCTGCTAACCACACCCTGAGGCACGTTACTGGATCTTGCAAAGTGGAGTCTTTTTCATTCACCGTTAATTGTCGCCAGAGAACTCTGCTCAACTGAAGACTTCATTCATTCATCTAATCACAAACGCACAGTGTGTTTCAGTTATCTATCGCTACACGACAAACCACAACAAATCTTAATAGCATAAAACAATACCCATTTTATTATGCTCATAATTCTCTGGGTCAAATATTCAGGCTGGGCACAGAGACGATAGCTCATCTCTGCTCTGGGATGTTTGGGGTCTCAGCTAGAGGCTGGAATGGCTCCACTGGGGGTTTATGCTGTCATCTGAGCTCCTCGGTTCTTCTCCACAGGGCGTCTGCCAGGATCCAATGTGGGCAGATGGCTCCCCGGACTGAGATAACAGGAACAGATAAGAATCTCTCTCTCTCCTGGCAGTTTCTCTAGGTGGTTAGCCTGGGCGTCCTTACAGCATGGCAGTCCCAGGATGAGCAACCTTCTCTCAGGGTGACTGACTGACCCTGATTAAGCATTCCAACAGTGCACAGTGGGAGCCTCAAGACTTCTTATGACCTAGCCTCAAAATTCACACAGCACCATTTCTGTCACATTCTATTGGTTACACAGGGCCAGTCACCTTTTGGTGAGGAGATCGAAGTTGGGAGTTGAAGTTCTTCGAGAACCCTCTGTTGAGGGATAGTTACCACATACTATTTTGTAGATCAGTAGGCTTTTCCACTTGAATCACCTTCACTGACACTCACTGTGCTCTGTGCAGTGGAAGTCTGGGATTCTCATCATTGAAAGCAGGAGACGAAAAAGGGGATCCAGTGGTTTTCCAAGCCAATAGATCATTTACTGCTGGTAACTCCATGCTTGGGAGTATTTTTCTCAGAGAGTATGAATAACACTTTGGAGTCTAAGTCACAGGGCGAGAAGCAGAAGCAAGCATTTGGGTATTGGAAATGGAGGGTATTGGAGAGGAAAGTTCACGGAAGACAGAGTGCAGTTAACTACCAAATGTTGAATAACAGAATACCAACAGAGGGAGAAGTGCGGCATTTTGGAGCAAAATCTTTGAACACAGTTTGTAATAGTGTCCTTTTTCAGAGAATTCTTACATGAGTCAAGGCGAAGGAACATTAAAGAAAGCCTACCAGCGCAGACATCTAGTAAAGGTTTGTTAGTTCTATTTTATAAATGAAGAAGGAGGCACATTAAGTGACTTGCCCTAACATACATAGCTAGTTAAGTAGCAGAGCCCAGATGACAGCTCAGATTATGTAACTAGAAGTCTGTGCTCTCTTTAGCTGTGTCATGAGATCTTCTACATCAGACACCATACACTGAACAGTTAGAGTTCTTGGTTATAAACACAGAAACTTGGGGCGCCTGCGTGGCTCAGTCGGTCCAGCATCAGACTGTTGGTTTCAGCTCAGGTCATGGTCTCACAGTTTGTGAGTTCGAGCCCTGCATCAGGCTCCACATTGGTAGCTTGGAGCCTGCTCGGTATCCTCTCCCCCCTCTCTTCCCCTCCCCTGCTGGCACTGTCTCTCTCTCTCTCTCTCTCTCTCTCTCAAAAGAAATAAATAAACTTTAAAAATAAATAACAATAAAAACTTGCTTTGGCTAGTGTGAACAGAAATGAAATTCAATGGAAGGCTATCGAGTAGCTTACTGTGTGGACAGGAACCCTGAAGGATTTATGTCAGAAAATACTAACTGAGACAGTCATGGTCAAGCCAAAGGAAGAGACTGGCGAGGGCACTGGCGTTAGCACTTGCAGCCTGGACCCTCGTGGCGAGCAACAGCTATTGCCACTGTTGTTCTATTAATGTCACCGATCACAATGCTAGTGAGTATCATGGAGCCTTTATGTCATCTGTCAGGATCCCAAGTCCCAGGTGGGAGCATCTGATTAGTCACATGCTCTAGCTGTCAAGTGGTTGTTGAAAAAAGAAACACCTAGGCCTGTGTGCCTACCTCTCACGAAGCACATACAGTGGCCTTCACCAAAATGAAATGTGGCTGTGATTGCTGGCTAGCCAGAAATAAACAAGGGTTTGCTCTATGCATTTTAACCTGCAGTGACCACACTTTGGAGTTCCAGATAAAGCACACCATTCTCACTGGAAACTGATGGTTCGAGGCAAGGATGCTAGGAGTGCCCCACCAAGCCCGGGATATTTGTTAGTGTGGTCCACATTCTGAGGCCTATTCTCTGCCCTCTGCAGCTAGTAAATGAAACAAAGGAAAAAAGAGAGGAGGGAAAAGCTTGCTGTAGGCTAGGACTTGTCCCTGCGCCCGTGACAGCCATGCCTGTGTTTACTTATCAGCGTAGAACAATCAGAAAAGATGATGGTGGCAAAGTCGAAATTACATCAGCCCTTTTTGAGGCCGAGCTGACGACAGGATGATCTGAGTAAGAACTGTATTTCTTAGAACAACATGCAAGAAGGACTTTCAATGAATTCCCCGCAAGACACCCTTAGCAGAGTATGAGTCTGACGTGTGCAGTCTAGCAAGTAATTCTTTGTAGACTATAAGAGAAGGCTCGGAATGGGATGGGGGCAGAGCTCAGGACAATAGTGTTAGGGGGTTTGGGATTGAATCAGGGGAAGGGAGTAAGTATATATTGATTTGTTTTATAAATCCAATAGGGAAACTCAAGAAGGGCATTTATAAGAAAGGGATTTCCAGGGCCCAGATTAAGTTGAGAGATGCATTACTCAGCAGAGACCATGAGTGAATCTGGCTAAAAGAGAGGTAAAAACAAACTCAGATGATGAAGCTTTTGTTGGCAGAGAGAAGTTAGATTTGGCATTGAACTAAAGGGATACGGTGAAAAGAGTAGAATGAATGACTGGATCAGTTGCCAGGGGAGGAGAAAGACTAGAACAAGGAGCCAGTTATGGAATACATACGAGAGGGTGAAATAGGAGAATAAATTCTTCAACGTTGAAAAGACTGCCTGGTTGGGGCGCCTGGGTGGCGCAGTCGGTTAAGCGTCCGACTTCAGCCAGGTCACGATCTCGCGGTCTGTGAGTTCGAGCCCCGCGTCAGGCTCTGGGCTGATGGCTCAGAGCCTGGAGCCTGTTTCCGATTCTGTGTCTCCCTCTCTCTCTGCCCCTCCCCCGTTCATGCTCTGTCTCTCTCTGTCCCAAAAATAAATAAAAACGTGGAAAAAAAAAATTTTTAAAAAAAAAAAAAAGAAAAGACTGCCTGGCCCATCCATTCTGGGTGGGATCAAGTCCTTAAAAAAAGCAAACCAGTCTGAAAGCAAGCATTTTAAATTTATTGTCTTATGCCAGTCAAAGCCTCATCCCTATTTTACAGACGGGCAACTTGAGGTTGAGAGATGTTGAACTATTTTTACCAAAAATACCTCTTCAGCAGTGAGCTAGCTGCGATTTAAGCCCAAATCCGTGTGATTCAAAAGCCCAGGCTCTTTTCACTTTACGATGACTCTCGAATTCAGAAAATTTAAAGCCAGAGGTTGTCTGCTCTTGCATTTATTTCCAATCTAAGCATTAAGTAGAAGAAAGAGGCTGTCTTTGAGACTCTTAGTAAATGTTAAAGGAAATGGAGAAAATATGAGCGCTTCTCGGTGGGAGAGAAGTAGAATGGGAAAGACGGGCAAGTCCACTCCCTGCAATTCCCCTTCCCCCCACAGATACGTGATCTTCTCTGATTTCAGGACATTTTTTGACTACTCATCTAATGCTCATGTGGGAGAGACAGATGGCTGCCCTGCAAAGATTTATTTTGTGCTCCCTTTCTTGGTGTAGTGTTGCTGTTGGGACAAAGGTGCCCCTCCGGGGACTACTCATTCCAGCCCCCCTTTCATCTAAACAGAGCCATGTAATTAATTTCAGGCTAAGGCCATTAGGAGACAGGTGTGCCTTTTTTCACCATCCTTCTAGCTCGACAGTATCACCCAGAATGACCTTGAAAGTCACTTGTCGAATACGGCAGACCCCCTCTCAGCTTGGCTTCTGAATAAACTACCACTCTCTCACCTTCTCCCTCTCTCCAAACATGAAGATAAGTATTAGACTATTACCTGAGTAAGAATGTTTCATTTTGTGTTAAGCCATTGATATTTTGGGGTTTATTCCTTACAGCAGCTGGCATTCCCTGAACTAACACAATTGAATTAAGGTATTCAGTCTCTTTAGTGGTCTTGCTTCTTTCTTTCTTGTTTCACTTTTGATGCTCTCAGTCAGGATTTGCTGAGTTATTTGAAGTCAATTCATAAGTCTGAGATGTTGTGGCTCTTAGCTCACTTTTCCATGGCAGAATTAGTTCATTTGTTACTCATTGAGCAAGCATTTAATAAACATGTATCTTGTGCTACACGTTAAGTGCCATATGGACTATGAGTAAAATTTTTTTAAATGTCCTTTTAGATGTAACACAGTCACGTAACTATAAGGATATTAAGGCAACGTTGCTCATAATACCAAAAGAAAGGAAAATATATAAATGGTTAAGACTAGAACAATGGATAATATCATCTATGGTGTATTTGTCTAACAAAACACTAAGAATTATGTTTAAGGGGAACTGAGTTTGAACTTTACTCAGTAGAGACTTGGAGATTGTTGAAACTTTTTGGGGATGTGAAATGATCAAACTGTACTTCAAGGAGAGTAATCAGTATGTAGGGTCAATTGAATTAGTAAGAGAATCATGGATGAGATGACCAACTGGTCTTGGTATTTGCTCTCACCTCCTTTTATCAGCGAGAGAACTACAGAGTATTAGCTGATCAAATGGCATCCCAGCTAACATCAATATATCCTAGCCTCCCTTGAGATAGATGTCACCAGGCAACTGAGTTCTGGCCAGGAGTTGCTTTTACAGAAGAGAAGACTGGACTGTCTCTCCTCTCTTTCGTATGTACCTCCCACTAGGATATCTTGGCCAGACGGTGGGAGTCAACCCATTGGCAGGGTGAGCTGCCTTCATATCTACGTCTGTTGTTTCAGTGACCATCAGATATTATGTTGAGAAAGACAGAGCGGAACAGGTAGAACACAGAGGCCAGTAATTGTGAGCTCTCGAGCACAAGATGTGTGCTTGAGCTGCAACTAAGCTGCAAGGTCCTAACATGGTTGTGCCTTTTCTCTGCCTGGGTGCTCTTGACCTTCCCTGGGTCTCTTACAATGCCCTGCAGGCATTCTCTCATGGACGGGATCTTTTTTCAAATGAACACATAGCCAGTTTTCTTTGAGGCTCGTTAGAAATTATGAGCCCCAATGTTGGGAAGTCAGAATACTTAGAAGGAAAGCCTTTCACAAATCCTCTCTTGCTCTCTACTCTTTTAGCTTTTTTATAGCCCTCATGTGAGTGAGGAAGCTCAAAAGTTGGGTCAAAAGTTTACAGATATGATAAGTTCCTCTCTCAACTCACAATGAAATATAGCATCTATTATCTTGTCTTGGCTAAAACAGAGACAAGACAAACTCCATTTTAACACACAACCCCACAGATACTAGAGAGCCCAAAGCTAGAGAAAGCACACAAAAAAATCACGAGATTTTCTTAAAGGTTTTCATTTGTATAAAAAAGTGTACCCTACAGGAGAGAGATACAGCCAGACTTCAGGAATAGAAAGGAACTTGGTGCTAGGAAGTCAGGAAGCAGTGATACTTGCTCTGGAATCTGAGTTACTGGTTCCTGCTTCTCTCTGACCTTTATCCTTTTCTTTCAGTGTATCCTCTTTTTCTGCTATTCACTCCACCTGATTGAAATGGAATGTCTCAGAACTCTAGTTTTTACATATTCTATGTCCAAGGAATTAATCTAAAAGGAATTCAAACTTCTCAGGACTAACTCCAAATTCCTAAAAGACAGAATGTGATTGGCACAGCTTTGATCAGCGTCCAATAAACTTTGGACATGGGGACAGGCAATGACCACAACTTCCTGAAACTCATCCTATGAGTGAAGGATTGAAGGTCATGGGTCATGTTGAGCTGGTTTCCCAAATACCTTCTTCATAGAGCGGCAATACATTGTGGGAAATTGAAAGATATTGTGGAGAGAGAATCAATAGGCCTTGGAAGTCAATTGGATGTAAAGGGAGAGGAAAAGAGCCAAACGTATTGAAGGTAGAGTCACAATAATCAGAGGAGAGCAGGGCCATTGATTCAAATAGGGGACTTAAATGAAGGTAATAGTTCTGTTTGGGAAATTGAGATTCTGATGTGACATCTGAATGGGAGTTAGTAACGTGGGCTAGAATTCAGGAGAGAGCTAAGAGTTGGAGATAGTAATTTTTTCATTTATTTAAGTGAAGAATTGATCCTGAGTACGTTCTCTGTGGCAAGTGCTCTTTTAGACGTTGGGGTTATAGCAATGAAGAGACAAGTGGTCCTAACCCAGGTAATTGTGTCCTCCATGGTTTTATGAATAGGCTTAAGAAGCTATGAACCTCTTCAAATAATGAAAAAATTCATATGGGCTACGGAATGAATGTTTGTGCCCTCCCCCCCCCCCCACATTCATATGTTGAAATACTAATCCTTAATGTAATTTTATTAGGAAGTGGGATCTTTATGAGGGGATTAATTCATGAGTGTGCAGCTCTCATAAATGGAAATAGTGCCCTTATAAAAGAGAACATTTCTGCCCCTTCCACCAAGTGATGACTCCGTGAAGACAGTGGTCTATGAACCAGGAAGCAGGTCCCCATCAGACACAGAATGTGCCAACACCTTGAGGTTGAACTGTGAGCCTCCTAAACTGTGGGAAATAAGTGTTTGCTGTTTAAGCCACCCAGTACGTTTTTTGTTTTTTGTTTTTTGTTTTTTTTTTCATTATAACAGCCCAAATGGACTAGGACAATATGCATATGCTTAAGTGTATTTTTCTGGGGGAAAAGTCCCTGGCTTTTAACAGAATCTCCAAAAGGTACATGACCCCAAAGAAGTGAAAGATTACAAGTACAAAGCTGTATTTAGGCATTAAAAGAAAATATATGGAAAGAACTAGTTCAATGCCTTGATTGACATCAACGTAGACGGTACGAGAGAAGGCAGAGAAGCCAGAAAAGAAGCAGACAACCTAACAGAATAAGATTTTGAAACCTTACCTAATGTTATTGAATTTTTCCTTCTTGCCAATTCCTTTTATGCACAGTTGACTATAAACCCCGAGGCTGAGGCTTAATGTGTTAAGAAAACAAAGAATAAAGGGGTGGGGGAGGTGGATCTCAGCAAGAAAGAGAGATTATTCTTTTTGAGTTCCAAAAGAAGTTCTTGAAAGCCAATGATAGAGACACTGTCTTTGAAAGAGAAAGACTGTTGTTGTTGTTTTTTTTAACTCTCCACCCCCTAACACACAGCTAAGAGTCTGGTGGACTCAGAATACTTTCTTCTTTAAACTACAGAATCTGTGAGAACTTATGATCACTGAAGAGCAGGTTTGCACCGTAGAAAGAAAAGTAGGAATCCTTTCTGGGATGAAGAAAGAGGAGGTCTGGAGAGGAATAGGGAAGGAGGGCAAGAGAGTTTGGATACTAGTGTGAGCTCTTATCTCAGGGTCAAAATCTCAGGGAGAGATAGAGATGCCCAGATGAGTTTGGAGATTGAAAAACAAGGGAATGTAAGCTTGTCTTTCAAACCCTGGAAGGAGATAGATTTCCCAAGGGTCTTCTGTCAATATGGAGTAGCCAGAAAAAGGTGGAAATTTTTTTCTGGACAAGTCTAGGCAGAGTGTGGATTGCGATAGCCCCTCCCCACTCTCTCCAACCACTTCTCAATCTCTTCGGATTTCTTTGAGATATAGAAGAGATCCTAAAACATTGTGTGTGTCTTGTGAAGCATCAAAAGAGCTGGCAGCTAAAAAAAAAAAAAAAAGAGCTGGCAGCTGAGAAGTAGGCTTTCTGAAAGGGGTTACCACAAAAGATAACAGGTCAAAGGCCAGGAGAGCTGTTAGCAGAAGCTGAAGTGTGGCCAGCCACACCATGAATGAAAGGAAGACATGAGTAACTCTTAAAGGGTCACAGTGCCAAGTATTATGAGGTAGGGGTGAGTCAGCAGAAGCAGACCACCAAGTTTCCAGAAGCAGTCACCATGCACTTGCAGAGCAAGAGAACAGGAATGTCATCAAAGGAAAATTCCAGCAAAAACTCTCTCTCCCAAATGAGAAGCAAAGATAAGCCCCTCTGAGCTTAGATCAGTCTGGGGAGAAGGAAAAGAGAATGCAGAAGGCAGGAATCAAAGAGATTTGTGCTTTAAAAACAGAAAACCCTCAAAAAAAACCCCAAAAAACTAAAAAGACAGAAAACCCTCAAAGATCATGATCTGATAAATTCAAGTTTTTCACCATTAATGAACATGAAAGTGACTAGGTGTGGTTAGAATGAAATAAAATGTCAACTTTGTTTAAGGTACATGGTATATAAAATTTATACCCGTGCCATAGAAGTTAAATCAGGAAAGTCAGGCATCAGAGAATCTGGCAGAAGAGGGTTTCAAGAGAGAGCACATGTTCAGGTCCATCAAATCCCAAGAAGATTGAACAAAGTTTTGTACCTTGATGACAGCAGAAGGGAGACTGCAAGTAAGGACTGAGTACATGGTGAACAGAGAAAGTGAGTGTTTCAAGAAAGATTAGCAATTAAAGAACAAAAAGCAATAGCAAAATTCTTGCAGCCTCTGCTTTCTTATCTGGGAAGTAAAGAGAAACAGAACCGAAAGATATAGAGCTGGTATCAGAACTAATGAAGCTTAAAAACGTGTCAGACATAACAGATACTTTACAAATACTAGCTTTCTAGCTTACATTCTAACCTTTCTTCTTTCCCTTCTGGGAATGGAAGAAATCAGCATCCTTACGATATTCCTATGTCTGTTTGAGCATTATTATCACCCTCAGCCTTATTTTTATGAAGAAGTAATGCATACCCACACATGATACGGTAGGGCTAAGGGGAGTCTTAGAACACATCATTTGAACTTAAGAAATTAGAAGTTTAGCTAAATGAAGCGAGGCCTCCATAATAACATGAATAGATAGGAGAGCCAGGATGAGAACCAGCATGATTGTTTTCCAGTCCGATGCTCTTCTATTTAGTGTCTGATCATTTTCTCAATGGTCATGCTTGCCGTATTAGTCCAATCTTCAACTTGTTACAAAGGCCAGCATGACCGAGATCCCATGTCTCTTCCACGTTGTTTAAAGTGTTGGATTTAATCGACACTCAAAATGTACCAAGCTATGCCCCTGTCTCAAGTCACCCTTACCTGCATGGCAGAGCAGTCCGTGTGGCTTGATTTGAGCAGCTCTTCATGAAACATTGATCACTACCCTGTGATTCGTTTAATCTGGCATCAGGAAATCCCGTCAAAGGCTAAAGAGGGAACATCAGAGACCATCTTGAGTGCACGTAAGGTATTTGGCACCACTAAAAAAATAAAGCAAACCGGGAAATAAGAAAACTACATCTTTGCCATAGAGCCACCTCCATAAGTCTCTTCCACTTTTTTTTTTTTTCCCAAAAGAAGACATTTGTAACTAGAGCAACCGATGGAGTCTCCAGTTCGCTGAGATGACAGGTTTTCACAATTAGTCCTGGGCTTAAGCTAAATTCCAATCATTAGGATCTCTGGGCACTGGGCTATGGAGAAGCCCAAATGCCTCATCTCTTTTTGGAACAGGGAACTAGAGCTATTAGGCATGGGTAGCTCTAAAAATAAATTAAGATAAAGACAAGCTAAGAAAGATCAGACTTCATTTCTCTTTCATTCTCGTGAACATTCATGGTGGTTATTATTTAAGATGGCTGGATGTTCTTAAAAGTTTGGAATTTCCCCTCTTTTAACTCTGCGGACCTAATAGATGAGGTAGCTAATAGCAGTCAAAACAATTGTGTTTAGCTGATGGGAGGTGCCGGCTGCAGACTGGAAGGAGGAGGGAGAGAGATCAGGGTATTTCTTCCCCAGGCTCCCACCGTTTGATGCTGCAGTTTTGGTGTGACTGCCATGGGTTTGTTTGGCTGGGTGTTGTTCACTTTAAACTATTTGGGATCTTTGAATTTTGACTGTATCTCTTTAGAAATTTTTCTACTCTCTGCCCTGCTGTGGGTCTTGGAAAACTGACCTCTGTAGACTGTGTCACTCGAATGCCATTGCCTCTTGTCTTCCAGTTAGGTTCAGTCAATGAGGGGATACCAGGAGGAGACCCAGGCAGTGCTGTTTCTTCCTTGTTCCCTCCCTGTGGTGCTATGGTGATAGCATCCTTCCTCCATGATAACAGCTCTAGTCAGACAGTCCCTCTTCTACGGCTCCAGTTCTCTTAGGCTCCCATGACACTACTTCCTCTCCATTGGAATGCCTTCTCAGTGTTGCTTGTTTAATTTCCTAATGTCTCCTCCTACTCTTGTGTCTACCCCTCCGTAAATAATCCTTTTATTAAATCATTTCAATTAAAACAGCTGAGAGGAAGTCTCTTTCTACTGGGATCCTGAGTGACACATCTGGGAATGGAAGACGTAGTCAAAATAATATACCCATCCTACATGAGATTTGAGAGAAGAGACCTTCAGAGGGAAGAATGAGAGGCAGCATCTGGGAAAAATGGGATAGTCAATCCCTGGGACAGGGAGAAGTGCTGGAAAAAAGAAAGTGATAAGCTTGAGCATATAAATCGACTAGACTAAGAAATATCTCTCTGGATATTACACTGGCAGTTCTGGATTTATGGGCCATTTTTTGGTTCCCGGAATCCAAAGTCTTACTGAATCCTTGGAACATGACACTTCCACATCCTATAACAAAGCTCACTCTCTTATTCCTTCTCGTCGCTATCTCCTTTTCAACCTCAGGTCTGGGCTTTGATTATCACCTATTCAGTGAGGCTATTCAGACCATGCTATCTTATTAGTTAGTCCCTCCTCATTGTTCTAGATATCAGCTCATTGTTTGTGTCCTTTACAAGGTTTATACATAAGTTTATAACAACTTGTAATTATTTTATGTGCTCATTTATTCTTTTCGTCAATTGTTCCCAACAGAATGTAAGTTTCTTGAGGATAGAGACTATGTCTGACTTGTTCAACATTATATCCCTAGAGTCTAGAGTAGAGCCTAGAAGATGAAATATAACTAGTAAATATTCATTAAATTAGTGAATGGACAGATGAATGAATGGATTGATGAATGAGAGAGAGAGACTGGTGGCATGCATGCTATGTTTTTACCTTTACCCCAGCTAATTGTAACAGGCTATATAAGCCATTAGTTTCCAAATCACTATGTTCCAAAAACTCATTCTGCAAATACAGGGAGTAATAGCTGGAAATGCCTGAGCTAAGGACCTAGTTAGAAGAATGTCTAAAGAACCGTAAAATGAACATAGACTTTGGAACCGAAAGCCCTGGTGTAAATTGCAAGTCCCCTAGTCAGTAGCTATTTGACCTTGGCCAAGTCATTTATTATTTCTGAGCCTCAGTTTCTTCATCCATACATGGAGATAATAATTCTAACTTGTCTGATTGATAGGCAACATACTTGGCATTAATGGCAATACAATTACTCTTCAAAAAAATATGGTTGCTTATAGGGCGCCTGGGTGGTTCAGTCAGTTAAGCATCTGACTCTTGATTTCCACCCAGATCATGATCTGAAGGTTGTAAGATCGAGCCCTGCATCAGGCTCCACGCTGAACATGGAGATTCTCTCTCTCTCACTCTCTCTGCCCCTCTCCCACTCAATAGATAGATAGATGGATGGACAGATAGATAGATACGGTTGTTTACATTTTCATCAGCCAACAGTCTTGTCTGTCTTCTCACAGTTGTATTTATCTGCCTATAATAGTGCCTGACATTTCAGATGTTTGAAAGATGTTTGCTGAATGAATGTTACATTTGTGCTTTAAGAACAGTAATTAAAATAGATACGATGTATGCAGATATTCTGATGAGCGCTTTATGTACATCACCTTATTTAACATCTGCACAAAGCACATACTACTATCTTTTCCCATTTTATGAATAAAAAAGATGAATGTTAGAAAGAAAAACATATGTTACTAAATAAAGAATCTAAATGCCTCCCTGCCCCATCTCATCAACTCCAACCCCTGTTGTGTAGGACAGGTCCCAGTAGCTTAGCACACCCTTTTCAGAAGATTCCAAACCGTGACCTTAGTGCTTTTCAATTGGATTAGAACTTCTCTGAGGATTTTCAGAGATCCTAAATCTAATCTGTTCTATATTGCATTTTCAAGGCCATTTAGTGCAATTATGCATCTTCATTCATTCCAAACCTGCATAACATGTAAGAGCTTTGAACAATAATGTAGCCACTAAAAGAGTACGTCTGCAGGATGCATAAATTATTAACTTTACTTATAATGCATTAAAAATGTATTAAAACGAGACACTCCTGATACCTCATTTTGGTGGCCCAGCTACATCTTGCTACATAACCAGCATAATTAAAGAGGATGGAACATGGAGTTAGATAAAACTGGACCTGTAGCCTGGCTCCTCCACATATTTTAACAAGTGATCTTGACCATGGGTCTTAGGTCCCCCGAGCCCTAGATTCTGATCTGGAAAATAGAGTTCATAACGCCAATGTCACCCAGCAGCTGTTAAGTATTAAACAGATCATCCACATAAAGCAATTTGTGAGCAGTTCATGGAAATGTCCAATTGTCTTTGCTTTCATATTTTTTTAACCTGTGATCTTAACAATTAAGTCAATATTATATATTTGCTATTTTTCACGTGTATTTTTATTTTGTCTTCGAGGTCAAGGTAAAGTACTTTAATGAAGCAGTTTTGGAGAAAGGACCGCTGCCAGTTTTTATTGTGTCTTTTCTTCAACAAATGATAAAACTCAGCCTTCAGATTTACCCAGCAGATTTTTGTGAACAGAACATTCACTAAAATATATGCATGAAATGATTAAAATATTTGGTATTTGTGTTTCAACATACTATGTGTAAATAAAAACTTCTCAAATCTGCTAAAATCTTTCCAGAATTTAGAGGATTTGGTATTTTTTTTTCGAGAGAGAGACAGCATGTGAGCAGGGAAGAAGCAGAGAGAGAGAGAGAGAGGCACACACAGAATGGGAAGCAGGCTCCAGGCTCCGAGCTGTCAGCACAAAGCCCAATGCAGGGCTCGAACTCACAAACCGTGAGATCATGACCTGAGCCAAAGTGGGACGCTCAACCCACTGAGCCACCCAGGCGCCCTGGGTTGTTTTTCTTTTTTATTTTAAGGCCAGGGGTGGAGGATTACATTATGTAAAACAACAGGAAATGATTCGGATCGAAGCAATTTCTGATGCCTCAGGTTCAGGACTTCTCATTATCAGAAGGTGTTTCCTTTGTTGAGTCGTTTCTTCAAATATATATTAAGCATCAATTATGTATGGTGCTCTGTGCAAGGCACTGAGATGAGCAGTTCATATTATCAGGGCATCCCTAATCTGGAAGGGAGAGAAAACACGTATTTGAGTAGCCATAATGCAAACTTAACTTTACTAAGCACCACAGGATGTAGAGGTAGAATATTCTGAGATATAAACGAAGGAGTAATTGTTTTCCATTGAGGAGAGACGGAAGAGCCTTTAAATATTTGGTAAATTGACAGGGCGCCTGGGTGACTCAGTCGGTTAAGTGTCTGACTTTGGCTCAGGTCATGATCTCACGGTTTGTGAGTTCAAGCCCAACGTCAGGCTCTATGCTGTCAGTTCAGAGCCTGGAGCCTGCTTCGGATTCTGTGTCTCCCTCTCTCTCTCCCCCTCCCCCACTCATGCTCTGTCTCTCTATCAAAAAAATGAATAAACGTTAAAAGTTTTTTTTTTTAATGTTTGGTAAATTGTAAAGAAACTGCTCAGGAGATGTTGCTATTAGGTCAGACTCTGGAAATGCACTGGTCACCTAGAGTCTCAATCATGAAGACAGAGAACTTTTATTTTTAACTATTTAAAAAATTTATCTATTTATTTTGAGAAAGACAGAGAACATGAGCAGGAAGAGGCAGAGAGAGACAGACAGAGAGAGAATCCCCGGCAGGCTCCACACTGTCAGCGCGGAGCCCAGTTCAGGGCTCGAACTCACAAACCGTGAGATCATGACCTGAGCCGAAGTGGGACGCTCAACCCACTGAGCCAGCCAGGCGCCCCATGAAGACAGAGAACTTTAAGAAAGTCTCACAGGTTCTAAGGATGCTGTCTGTTCACAGTTGGTGCAGACGAGCGCCTCCATGCACGACCATCCTCAGCCATGGCACAAGTAAGTCGTGCTGCCTTCTTGTCATTTACTTTTCTGACTTCCTGGCTAGCTGATGAACTCCTAGGGAGCAGAGACCTTGCCTTTCTCTTCTGGAGAAACCAGGAACGAAGAATGGATTTGAACGTTGCCTCTGCAGTTTAAGTTCTTCACAGCCAGAGTGTGGGGCTTTGGCAACGATTGGGCACTTAGGTCACACAGGCAGGAGGCTGGGGCTGGACCACTTCCAGAACAGGCCAGGGTTGGCTGGGCCACGGTGGCACACTAAGCCACGGGGAAGGTAGGACTCAGCCTTGCGCAGTGAGGAAAGCAAGCCCCATTCTTCTCTCCCAGCCCTGGCTTGAGGTTAGTGGTAGGAGCATGAGGCTTGAAGTTAGGCGTGCAGGTAAGGGCTAATTCTGAAATTATCTGAAATTCTAAAGAGGCAAGCAGATAATTCTCTGAAAACAATGTAGAAGGAGGGTGCCTGGGTGGCTCAGTCGGTGAAGAGTCCAGCTCTTGATTTTGGCCGAGGTCGTAATCTCATGGCTTCGTGGGTTTGCGCTCCAGTCGGGCTCCGTGCTGGCAGAGTAGAGTCTGCTTGGGATTCTCTCTCTCCTCTCTCTCTGCTCCTCCCCCATTTGCATTGTCTTTGTCTCTCTCAAATAAATAAATAAGCTTAAAATAATAATAATATTATAAAAATAATATAGAAGAGTTAATTTGGAGGAAAGTCTGGGCTCATTTCTGTCTCCTGACAGGTAAGATATTGACAAAAACATCACTGGCCACCTAGCTGCGTGCTGTAAGAATTCAGAGTCTAAAAAATTTCTAGCCCTGGGGACAATGTTATCTTTTCCTTTTCACTGTAAATTTATTTTTAAACACAATTAGTGGACCCAATGCACAATACTGTCTAGGATACAAAAAAAAAAAAAAAGTTCATAAAAGAGATCAATGCAACACGCTGTATATTCAAGGGCAGAGATTTATCCAAGTTAAGTGCCTCTCAAATTAAGATTCTTGGACTGCCTGTATCAGCATCACCTCGCAAGTGGAGTAAAGTGCAGATTCATCATCCCCAGCTCAGACTTAATCAGGATCTTTGGAAAAGGGTCTGGGAATCTGCATTTTCAACACACCCACAAATGACTCAGGTGTCCACTAAAATGTATGAATCACTGCCTGCCTTTATGAATCATGGAGGGCCTCTCTTCGTGTTTGAAGTTTAAGCTACTAAACTCCTATTTTCTAAGGCCTCCTTCTGCTCTCAGCCTGGAGCAAGGAGCTTGAGGAAGTGGAGGCAAGGCTGAAGGACGAAATTGGCATCAAAGTTCGTGCACACAGGGGTGCTGGAGTCATTTAACAGGTCAAACACGAGGCTCAGGACAAGCTGGAGATCATAGTTCTGGCAGACGAATAGTTAAAAAGAGGAGGCTGCAGGTGCCAAATGGCTTAAAAATCCAAGTATGTGGCTAAAAATCCAAGTCAAACATGAGGAATCAGCCTGCAAGAATTAAAGAGGGCCAGGCGAGTCAGGGAAGCGGAAGACCAGATCTGGGACAGCAACAACACAGAGGATCCAACTGCACAAGGCTAACGTTTTCCTCAGCCATCGGGCCAGACTGAGACTCGTCAACAACGAAGACATAGGTGAAGTAGAAAATTAGAATACATGGTAATACACAGCCATTATTTCCCTGCCAAGAAACAACATCCTGTGTGTCAACTATATTCAGGGGGAAAAAAAAGGTATTAGAAGACAAGAACAACAACGATATCGAGTTTGAGTGCCCAAGTGCTGCATGATTGCTTCGCCAGTAATAATAAACTTTTATCGGATATATCTATGGACCAGGCACAGTTTTACACATCTTACAGGTATTAATTCATGTAATCCTCACAACCACTCTATGAAATTGTTACTATTTCAAATGTCTGTTCTACCGATGGGAGATCTGCTGTAAAGAGAGGTAAGCCACTTGCTTAAGGCCACGTAGATCCAGAATCTGAATTCTTCACGACTATTTCACGCTGTCCGCTGGAGACTAGATACGTGTATGAATTTTACACACAAAAAGAAATAACTCTCAGTTGCAACGGACTACTGACGTGGCCATTACAGTTGCTGTTACGATGCGTATACAATCAGGAAGGGAATTTTTTTTTAACGTTTATTTTACTTTTAAGACAGAGACAGAGCATGAACGGGGGAGGGGCAGAGAGAGAGGGAGACACAGAATCGGAAGCAGGCTCCAGGCTCCGAGCCATCAGCCCAGAGCCCGACGCGGGGCTCGAACTCACGGACTGTGAGATCGTGACCTGGGCTGAAGTCGGACGCCCAACCGACTGAGCCACCCAGGCGCCCCAGGAAGGGAATTTAGAAGTTCTCAGTACAGCACCGCAGACCATGAATCCTTAAAATGCATGCAGTGTCCCGTGTACAAATGTCGACATTTGACATCACAAGCATCAGAGCTGTGGTATGATGTGGTTTTCACAAAAAGCAATGCCAACATAATTTTCTTGGTAAGAAGGTAACCAAAGAACTTCCAGAGACCCAACTGTGTGTGTGCGTATGTGTGCCTGTAATTGACCTTGAACTTTTTTGTTCTGCCTGGTTCTTCTTTCCTTCATTCATTTTTGGCTCTGGTTATGTGGACTTGTTCAAACATTTTTTTTTCAAATGTACTTGTGCACGTGCACAGAACAAGCTATTCCTTTTATCTCACATCTCTAGAGTTTGTCTTTCTATTTGAGACACACCATGGTCACTGGGAAAGGGAGAAACAAAGAAAGCAAGCCCAGGTTGATTTAAGAAAGTCTCATGAGTATAAAACAAAATTAAGCTACCTGCAGACTGAATGAAAAATAAATGAAACAGAAGAACATTTCCTAAAGGTTTTTATCATGCCTTTATGACATCCAGAGTTTTATTTGCATTTGTAGATCATTTTTTCCTCTTATTGTCCAGCATTCAAGGAGGTCCCTGGTAAAGTCTAACCTTTCAAAATGCACTGACAATTTCTGGTGGCTGGTCCATCATGACCTGTAACTAGAAGCTATTCTCTTATCCCTCATGCATAGTTGAAACCCCTTATAAAACAGCAGCAACTGAAACCACAGACACACACGGTCCAAATAACGAAATAAAATATACTTCTGGTGTATTTGGTACATTATGGTAAGTTATACTAATGTGGTAAGAAGGAACCAATATATACTTAATTGGATCAAAGATATTCTTAGAGATCTCTTCCTATGACCTTCTGCAAAATGAAAGAAAACAAAAACCAATGCTCTGAACATGATGGGAAGTCTTCTCATAATGTTAGCAGATAAACAATGTAGGCTGGCTTAGTTTTTAAAAATTTAGTTCCTCCGGGGTGCCTGGGGGCTTAGTCGGTTAAGCATCTGCCTCGTGATTTCTGCTCAAGTCCTGATCTCACAGTTCGTGAGATGGAGGCCCACATGGGGCTCTGCACTGACAGCTCAGAGACTCCTTGGATTCTCTCTCTCCTCTCTCTCTCTCTGCCTTCCCCTGTTTGCTCATGCGCGCGTGCTCTCTCTCTCTCTCTCTCCTCTCATCTCATCTCTCTCTCTCTCTCTGTCTCAAAATAAATAAATGAACATTAAAAAATACTAAAAACATAAAATAAAATTTAGTTCCTCCAACATTTTTTCAACCTTTCCTAGCCTTCACTTTATTTTTACTCTTAACTGTTAAAAACACCTGTCAATATTACAAATTACGAATTGTGAGTGAAAGATGTGAATTAGAGGGAAGAATAATCAGCACTACTTTTAGATTTTTCAGAAAGAAGTTGCAACTAAGAGAACAAAGGGAGAAAGGTCAAAATAAATATTTAATAAACTACAGAAAGCAAAAATATATGTGTGAATCAAATTACAGCTACTCTTTAGAACATGTTAAAAATCAGTTTCAAATTACATAGCATTCTTTCTAGATCATTTGGAGTCATTTTTCCCTCAGACGTAGTCACTGTGCCAAATTCTGATTGTAACACGCAATTCTATTTACACCTGTATTACACATTACATGTGTGTATGTTGCAAGTTATACGAGGGAGCAAAATCAGTGGGGGTAGGAAGTGATAATGGTTCCTGCCTTGACGCACAAAGAGGTTATTACCTTAAAGATGTGACCAGGGTGGTTGGTAATATTATTTGTGCAAATGTTTACTTTGGTTTTTAGTTATAACAGGACAATGATCCAGCAAATACCTAACAAAGGGCATGGACTGCCCACGCTTAGAAAATGCCAGGACAAAAGATTTCTATCATTTTATGGGTTGCTTTTTCAAATGTCCTTCAACCTGGCCTTGAGAAAAAAACACATTTGCTGGGGGCAGTGATGGAGTACTTTGCAGAAGATTCAGAAAACATACAAATTAATCAAAACACATCCAGATCACTCTAAGGTTTTTTTCCTTTTTCTTTTCCTTGTTTTTCCTTTCTTTTTGTCTCCTCTTTTCTTTTTCCTTTTCCTTTCTTTTCTGTTTTGTTCCTTACTTTTTTTCTTCTTCATTTTCCTATTCTGCCTGACCTCCTAAATATCAAGACTTATAAACGAGCTTTTTACTAATGATAGTCTATGCATCAGATAGCACAAACAGCTTCCAGAATGGTCATGTACACTGGGGGAGGAGAGCCAGAGGGCCTAAAGCATAATGGTAATGAAAGCACAGCTACAGTTCACTTAAGATGTAGCTTTTAATTGAATAGTGATGATATCTTTTGGAAGTATCAAACACTCACCTGATGTGTAAGTGGTTAATTTCTTCAGGAAGAAAGAAACTCCACTGAAATTATTTCATGTGTCTGAGTCAGGTCTACTTTGGGAAATAATGAACAAAAATGTTCTGAAATCTATTTGACCCAAGGTTCTGGAGAAAGATTAGGAATGCACAAATTAAAAGAAACGAAAACCAGGTCTCTATTTATTTTATAAGTACTCTTCAAATTAAAATTTTATCCTAGTTTGAGAAAATAATTCCCCCTTTTTAAAAAAGATTCAGTGGCCTGTATGTTGGCAATTAGCATTTTGTAGATCATAAAACATAGGTTCTTATTCTATTAAGTAAAATAAATCAGGTTGGTGACAGATAATCTCCTCTCTTGCCATTCTTCTCTAAAATGTAATTTCTCAGTTTTGCGAAGCTTTAAGAATAGACATCTTGAAAATAGAAAGTAGTCATACAAGAAAACATGTGAATCTCGAGACCATTAACAAATTCATAAGAGTTTATTTTACTTACTATTAAAAGCAGTGTTGTTCCAAGAAACTTGATGTTATGAATATTTCACAGGGTTACGTGGTCAATAATTTGCCCTCCCTGTGCAAGAAAGATGAGTCAGCAATTCTTCTGGGACCAAATGGTTTACTCTTGTTATTTGTATTTTCTTTTTTGGAATATCTTGTCAGCATCATACACAAGTAAACCATTTCTTCTGGCAATAAATAGTACCACGGTGTGCTATCACAAGCCGTCTCTATACTTAGTTGACTTCACACATACATTATTTTCCCTGATTCTTCTGGATTATCACATGGTACACTTGCAGAGATGATCTCACCCGTACCTCAGTGCCAAGCGGTCAGTGTGATTATTTCTTGTTTCCAGGGAAATCTGGGGTTAGAGCAGCACCCAACATCTCCCAGGTGCTGGCTCGAGGCTCAGTATGTTACATACACTTTGGTGCTTAGTTTGACAGAAGCATTGCAGTAAGAGCATTTGTATCCCCATTTTACAGATGGGAAAATAGGTTTAGAGTGATGTGATTCCAAAATCCTTCCTAAGGAAAACTGGGCTAAAAATAGAATTTGAACAAAAGTCGAAACAAATAATAAGTTAACATCCTTTGATGGTGGTTGAGAAGTTACCACCATGTACCAGAGACGAAAGAATCATATGAATCTTATTAATTTCTTCTCTGTTTGATGAAACACACACACATGCATGCACACACACACACGAAAGTATTAAAGCAAGTCTTGGAATTCAGTCTTTGCAGGTCCCAACTCATACCCTCAATTATATTTTTAAATCCTTAGTTTTATTAGAGAAATAAGACTCTTCCTGACTTACTTCTAACTGCATTTGAAAGGATTTATATAAGATTTATTTAGAGTGAAGCCCATGAAAGCTGCTTTTTCACTTGACTTTTTTTTTAACTCATGTCAAACTGAAAGAGAAAGTAAATCAGGTAAGAAAACCTCTGTATTTTTTTTTTTTTTTACTATAGTAGCACTTAAATGCTATGCATAAAGATTGGGATGCATTTTTTAAAGATTTATCTGTATTTTTTAATTACAAAAAACTATTTTTTAAAATAATGTTTATTTATTTTTGAGAGAGAGAGAGAGACAGAGCGCAAGTGGGGGAGGGGCAGAGAAAGCGGGAGACAGAATCTGAAGCAGGCTCCAGGCTCTGAGTTGTCAGCACAGAGCCTGTTGTGGGGCTTGAACTCACCAACTGCGAGATCATGACCTGAGCTGAAGTCGGACATTCAACCAACTGAACCACCAAGGCACCCCATCGCAAAAACGATTTAAAGTTCCAAATAGATTGAGATGAATACTTATAAGTGTTATGGCAAATTGGGGATTTAAATTCTTATGTGAAAAAGGATTACACAAATTTCTAAGAAAAGCAGTAAGACCGCCATGCACACATACATAGAAAAAGGATAATTACATTTTACACGAAAGGAAACATCAGTGAGTTGAACATTCTTAAGTCTTTAACATTGCTGGTAATTAAAAATGAAAATTAAAAGAATAGTTCAATTCTATTTTCTCCTATTAATCAGCATGTTTTTTTTCTTAAGAATTCATAATGTAAATAGAAGTACAAATTGAAATTAGCCAAAAATGTTGTGAAACAATTTGTAAATATTTATCAAAGGAGCTTTAAATATGCTTCTAGTGTTCTAACTCTGAAATGCAAGCAAATATTTAAATATAAAGATATACTTTTATATGTAAAAAAAAACAAAAACCAGAAACCTTAAATGTCCTTGAGCAAGAAGCACATATGAAGACCATTTTTTTTAAACTTTTTTTTAACGTTTATTCATTTTTGAGACAGAGAGAGACAGAGCATGAACGGGGGAGGGTCAGAGAGAGGGGGACACAGAATCTGAAACAGGCTTCAGGCTCTGAGCTGTCAGCACAGAGCCTGATGCGGGGCTCGAACTCACGGACCGCGAGATCATGACCTGAGCCGAAGTCGGCCGCTTAACTGACTGAGCCACCCAGGCGCCCCAGAAGACCATTTAATGACATTGGAAACTAAATTCTTGTGACTTAATAATAATAAGAAAAAAAACAGGTTATAATATTACATTACAGTTTGAGCTCAAGCATAGAAAGTACAGAGAATTATATTGAGATATATAAATAGCAGTGACAACAGTGGTTATCTCTGTATTATTATTCTATTGGTTTTGCTATAGTTTTCTGTATTTATAAGTTTATTTCTATAACTTGAAAAAATGATAGAAGAAAAGAGGGAAAAACAGGAGCGCCTGGGTGGCTCAATCGGTTGAGCATCTGACTTTGGCTCAGATCATGATCTCGCGGTCTGTGGGTTCAAGCCCCACGTCGGGCTCTGTGCTGACAGCTCAGAGCCTGGAGCCTGCTTTGGATTCTGTGTCTCCTTCTCTCTCTGCCCCTCCCCCACTTGTGCTCTGTCTCTCTCTGTCTCTCAAAAAATAAATAAATGTAAAAGAAATTTTTAACATATATAGGCTGAGTAAGATGCAGAATGAGTGGAGGAATTTAATCCTGGACATCTCCATTGACCTGAGATTCCTTCGCAGGCCGTCTAGGGTCAAAAATCCAACCCAAACCAGGTATCGGTTTTGTCAACCACAGGGTCTATGTAACATAACACCATGACACGGTGACGGTCCAAACAAATGCACTCTCGGGATGCATGAGTCCAATGTCCAGAACAAAGGAGGCGGGTGGCTCAGTCCGCTCTGAACTCACCAGACCCTGTCTGGAGCGTGTGGTTAGCACTGTGCACCACATCTGAAGCAGAATGGTAAATAACTGGAGTCTGGCCAGAAGAGGGTGGCCACAATGGTAAAATGTCTGGAAATCCTATGACTTCTCAGCTTAAAATTATCTCCTGGTTTCTTATTACTCTCAGAATAAAGTCCAGAACGCTGCCTCATCTTCTAAGATTTTTCTCCTCTCCTCACAAAGTTCTAGTCACACACTTCCATCCCTCTGGTGCATCCAGCTCTCCCCACGTCAGATCTATGGCGGGTTCTACTTCCCCAGCCCAGGATGACTCTGCCTTCCTCCCCCTCCACCCCGGCCCTGTCTCTTCCACAAACATACTTTCTTGCTTGGCCAATTCTTGCCCTTTTTTCAGATCTCCCATCAAACAGTTCTTTTCTCGGGAATACTTTCTGACCACCCACCTAGGAAAAATGCCCATTACATACTTTTATTTTACCCTACAGTTGCTTTGGGTTAATTACCTTTCTTCCGTCTCTATTTCTTGCAAGGTAGCAGACTCTGTGAGGACAGCGCTGTGTGTCTTAGTTCATCTGGGCTGCTCTAACCAAAATACCATAGACTGGGTGGCTTAGAAACAACAGAGTAAAATCTCAGAAATAAATAAACAACTCGTTTCTTAAGCTATGGAGACTGGGAAGTCCAAGATCAAGGTGCTTAAAGATTCGGTGTCTGGTGAGAACCCCTTTCCTGGTTGGAACATGGCTAATCTCCTTGCTGTGTCTCCACGTGGCTGAAAGGCTGAGAGAGCTCTCTGGACTCTCTCTTTTGGGGGCACTAATTCCATTCATGAGGGCTCCACCCTCATGATCTAATCACCTCACAGAGTCCCCATCTCCTAAGACTGTCAACATTGGCGGTTAGGACTTCAACATATGAACTTCAAGGGGAACACAAACATTCAGTATATAGCATAATATATTCCCAGGATTTAGTACAGTGCCTTGGGGTATTCACTGAATGAATGAATGAGTGAATAAATTCATTCACTCATTCATCCATTCATTCATTCATTCATTCATTCTGTGAAGCCCATCTGTCTATATGTCTTTATGGCTACCCTCTACTTTCACATCTCAATGTCTCCTTCATGCTTGGAAAAGGGGATTATTAGTTTGAAAAAAGAGAAAACAAGTAGGAGAGAGGGGGATACGATAGCTTCCCATCACACGGACGTTCTGTGCATCTCTATAGAGAACTAAGACTAGTTACAGTTCCAAAATCATAAGGAAGAACTTCTTAAAAATTAAATTAGCACCCTGTGTGGTAATGAATTCCATTTTATGAAGTGCGTGCTAGTCTCATTTGAATGTAAGCGTGGGCTGGAGTTGTTGTAAAAGAGATTCCTATATTAGCTGGTTCGATTTGATGACTTTTAGGATCACTTAAAAGTATATAATACTGGGGGTGCCTGGGTGGCTCATTCAGCTGAGTGTCAGACTCTTGATTTCAGCTCAGGTTATAATCCCAGGGTTTTGGGATTGAGCCCTGCATCAGGCTCTGCACTAAGCATGGAGCAGATTGAAACTCCCTCTCTCTCTCTCTCTCTCTCTCTCTCTCTCTCCTTCTCCCCCACTGCCCAACTTCCATGCTCTCTCCCTCTCTCTCTCTAAAATAAAAAAGTTTTGAAAGTATGTGATTCTGTAACCTAGCAATCTCTTTGGATGCAGAGCACTACAGAAGAGAAGATTTAAGACAAAACGGGGCATGAAGCTAAACAAAGAAAAGCTTGGGGAAGAAAAGGAAATGTAACACTGTCTTAAAACGTTTGATCTCAATCATTTCAAACCTTCTCTGAGAATGGGGTTGGCAGGCCTCCCAGAGAAACCAAAACAAAGCAACCTAACAGGGCATCACAAGTGAAAGGGGACCTAAGCTGGGAGATGAGAAAGCCCAGCCTTTAGACTCACGGAGGAGGGAGAGAGGGGGTGTCAAAGGCAGGCTTTCTCTTCAGGGTCCTTTTCAATTCCCTTAAAGGCACACCTCGGAAACGAACATTCTCTGTAGAGAGAAGGCACTTCCCCAAATCCAGAAGTCTGGGCATGAAAGACCATGGCTAAAGAAAGGTGATGAAAATGTCAGTGCAACTTCTTTCGGGTCTTCACTATCCTTAACCCAAACGTGAGGCATCATTCTGGAATGAGCAAGGCCTGCTCAACAAACCCAGCTTTTATCATCTCCTTTGTATTTGCTTAGTCACAATTGAGAAATCGTCCAATGGCCTTCTGACTCTCGAATCAAAAGAATGAAAGTTGTTGTGGAAGGAAAAACCAACTTCCATTTGGTTTGAGAGAAAGACCCACAAGATGCCTCTGCCTGAGGTGTGAAAGATGAAAATGAAGTTATACTGTGTAACCTTGCCTCAGGTGGTAACTTTTCCCTACTACAGTGTGGAGACTCCTCATGAAGATGAGCACAATTTTTTTTTAAATTTTGACAGGACTGCTGCTAAAAATATTTAATACGTACTGTGTGCTGTGTTTCAGGCAATGTGCTGAGTGATTTGTATATGTTATCTCCAGAGTTCTAAGAACAGTCTAGAAGCAGATGCAATTATAGTCCCTGTATGTGGAAACTATGTGCTCTCTATTACAATAAGAATTGAAAACGTGTGATAGTATCCAAATCAGGAAACATACTATTACATTTATTTTAACTTTATTAACAGCTTTAACATACTACAAAGTCCTTTATAATAAAGTCCTACATATCAGTCACCCCACGTTTTACCATATTTCCTTCACTATTTTCTCTTTGCCCATTATTTTATTTATTTATTTTTATTTTTATTTTTTTAAAATTTTTTTTTCAACGTTTATTTATTTTTGGGACAGAGAGAGACAGAGCATGAACGGGGGAGGGGCAGAGAGAGAGGGAGACACAGAATCGGAAACAGGCTCCAGGCTCTGAGCCATCAGCCCAGAGCCTGACGCGGGGCTCGAACTCACGGACTGCGAGATTGTGACCTGGCTGAAGTCGGACGCTCAACCGACTGCGCCACCCAGGCGCCCCTTTGCCCATTATTTTAAAGGAAGCCTCAGATACTACAAACTTCAGCCTCTAAATGTTTCAGTATGCATCTCTAAAAATTAAAGACATTTCCTTACATACTATTATCACTTTTAAAGAACAATTTTTTAAACATCTCATACCCAGTCTATATTCAGATTTCCCAGATTGTCTCCAATTTTGCCATTGTTTTTTCATAACTGTAACATTAAATTCCTCGTGACAATGATAATAGGTTGTAAGAAAACTTGCTTCTACAAACAAAGCAGATGTGGGAGGGATTTGGAAGCAGAGTGAAGTGGGATCAATACCTACTTGACCTGGGTTTACCCCAGGCATTCTGGGAGCTTACCCTAAGTCATCAACGCTACTCCCAGGCCCCACCTGGATCTGAGCTTAAATTAAAACTTGAAGGTTAAGTGCATGGACTCTGGAATCTTTTATTACTTATTAGCTGGGCAACCTTGGACAAGCTCATCTCTCTGCACCTTAGTTTCATTATGGGTAAAAGAGGAATATGAATAGTATCTTCCTTGTAGAGTTATTAAATGAAATAACACGAGTTAAATGACACGGAACAGTGTCAGGTATTTAAGTCCTCACTAAATGTCAGCCATTGTCATTGTTGTCATCATCATCATTATGGTTACCCTGATAGTGACTGGCTTCAGGGTAAAAATTGATCCTGTCATTGTTCAAGATACAGGAACGATAGAAATCAAGAATTAGGATAATGGCTGGATTTCAGTGACCTTATACAATTCTTTCTCCAAATTCCTTTTTTTATGTTGTCAAATGGTCCTTTCCATGAGAAGTTCTTTTAAAGCCACCTGCTTAGCACTGGTGAAAATAAACCCCCAAGTAACCTACTGCCCTGAGCTAGTGTCCAGCCCCTTTGCACGGCTGCCTCCAATCCAGCATCCACCACTGGCCTCTGCAGAGGAGGAAACTTCTGGCCCTTTCTAAGCCAAGGTCCTCATGTACCTCATAACGCCCACCTTGCTCCCTTAGCTCTCCTAACTTGTCTAGACCACCAACCTCAAGTCTCATTTCCTATCACTTTCTGGCCTTTTCTTTTCACCCACCCACCAGTTTACGTTCTCTCATTTGAACTTGGACCACCCTCTTTTTTTTTTTTTATAATTTTTTTTTTTAACATTTTATTTATTTTTGAGACAGAGATAGAGAGCGCATGAACAGGGGAGGGTCAGAGAAAGAGGGAGACACAGAATCCGAAACAGGCTCCAGGCTCGGAGCTGTCAGCACAGAGCCCGACACGGGGCTCGAACCCACGGACCACGAGATGATGACCTGAGCCGAAGTCGGATGCTCAACCGACTGAGCCACCCAGGCGCCCCTGGGCCACGCTCTTTTTATTTGTCTTTACTGTGTCTCAGCAAAGACAAGTCATTCAACAAGCCACACAGAGAATAACCTACTCAGTGGTAGGCACTACGGTGAGCACTGAGAATACAGATCTCATGGAGCTCAGGATCTAATGGATCTCAGAGAAGCTCTCCATGATCTTCCAACTTCCTGTGTATTGCCTGTATGTGACTTGCTAGAGATACTTGCCTGGTCTGTTCTTGCTTTATAGGCACGTTACAGACAAAAAACCATAACAGTCTATACTACTGATCAACCCTGGATGAGTTACATTCTCCTGATTGGATATCTGGTCAGCTATTTTTAAAAATTTTCCACTTAGTCTACTAATAGTCATGATTGTCACAAAAGTAATTGTTGACAGTTCATGTTATAAGGAAAAGCAAAGTCAGTGTTGTAGACTCTTAGGCAGGACTGGAAGAGTAACAAAGAATTTTAAATTAGAACTGTTCTAGACCTACCAGGCATGAAGTAAAGGAAGGTTTCCAATTACAGATATGGACTCCAGTTCTGCAGAATTCCTGTAAAAATCAATTACTCCTCTTTCCTCTCAACACCTATTTCTGAGCCCTTCTTGGTTGTGCTGTCATAAAAGTACTTTGCTAAATTGGACCATAGTCCACATTTTTAGCAAATGCAAAATTGAAGGCAATTCAAGATGAAGCTCCATAAAAAGAAGAACAGAGAACTAAACCTACTTACTGTGCAAGTCTCAGAGAAGATTCCTGGGAAATCAACCACCAGCTCTTTGGATGTAACTGGTCTCCAACATCCCCAGGTGCCTCCCCTGAAGGTTTTAGAGCCGTCACAGTCCAATTTCTCCTTCCTCCAGCTCAAGAAGATGGCTTCATTTACCTCTCCTGTGCACTTTTTTTTTTTTAATATTCAAGAGTAAAATGTGAAACGCACTGATTGAGATTACACATAAGAAGCCTTGGTCAATTCCTGATATCGTGAGGCACCAACCTCAAAAGAATGATTCGGGGCGCCTGAGTGGCTCAGTACATAAAGCGTCCGACTTCAGCTCAGGTCATGATCTTCCAGTCCCTGAGTTCTGAGCTGTCAGCATGGAGCCTGGAGCCTGCTTCAGATTCTGTCTCTCTCTCTCTCTCTCTGCCCCTCCCCGACTTGCATCTCTCTCTCTCTTTCAAAAATAATAAATAAACATTTTTTAAAAAAGGAGAAAAACGATTCAGAGTCATTGAGCAGGGATCCAGCAGAAGTACTAAGAATGAAGAGAGAACACAAGTGCAGAGCCTGAAGAGTCCTATGGGGGGTGGGGGGGGGGGGGTGGGCGGCAACAGGGGGCTGGCTAAGTAAATGGCAATAGCTCACATGGCATCAATCAAAGGTCTTAGATCCCAAGAATGGTCTGGTTGGAGCCAGTGGTATGAATTCTGTCCCCAGTATATACATACTTTTTTTTTTTTTTTCTTAATTTAAATTTAAAACTCAGGTCAGGCAGACTATGTTGACTTAAGGGCCTGGCCTTGGAACAGACGGCCTAAGTTTGTGTCCCTTTCTAGCCAGTGGCTGCAAATCAGCTGCTTAAGTATGCATGCCTCCGTTTCCTCATCTGAGACTGGGCCTAACAGTTGTGCCTACCGCACAGAGTTGTTGTGAGGCTTACTTGTTGTGAATCAGCACAGGTAAAGCTCTTAGCTATGGCAAGGGCCCATTAATTTGTTCTTAAAATCTAACAGGATATAAGTTTGCCATCTGTGGCCATATTTTTCCATCAAGGAGAAAGTCATTCTTGAGTAGGAAAGAATAAAGCGAACCTCTGGACAGAGATAGAAGGAGAGGGAAAGAAGAAAGTCTCCATTGGAGCATTTGAGTCCTTGACCCTCGTTATCACTGAGGTTCCTTCTACCCCTGCCCGTGCAATTTGCTGACGCGAAACAATACATTCTTCGTTTTTCTTAGGATACCTTTTGTTGGGTTTCTGAACACAAGTGCAAAGCCTTAAGAGTCTTGTCGTGGGGCAGAGAGGAGGTCCAAGGAACAGGAGGCTGGCCAAAAGCCGAAGAATTCTGACTGATAAACTTACTTTGTGACAGACACAGGGCTAAGCTTTAACTAAATACTACATCTTATGGTTCTCAAACAAGTCTAATATAGGCCGGGAAAGTACAAGTCAGAACTGTGCTCTATTGTTAACCTATTAGAAAGGCAGCAAAGGGTAGTGGTCAGAGGACATTCTGGGGACAGAGGAACTGGACTAAAATTCTGGCTTTATTTCTTTTTTTTTTTTTTTTTTTTTTTTAATTTTTTTTTCAACGTTTTTTATTTATTTTTGGGACAGAGAGAGACAGAGCATGAACGGGGGAGGGGCAGAGAGAGAGGGAGACACAGAATCGGAAACAGGCTCCAGGCTCCGAGCCATCAGCCCAGAGCCCGACGCGGGGCTCGAACTCACGGACCGCGAGATCGTGACCTGGCTGAAGTCGGACGCTTAACCGACTGCGCCACCCAGGCGCCCCTCTGGCTTTATTTCTTACTAGCTGGACAGGCTTGAGCTACTTACTTAACCCCTATGGGACTTCATTTCCTCATCTATAAAGAGGAGATATTAATAGGCCCAACTTCATAGCATAAATGTGAGCATTTAATGACCATTCTACATAAAGCACTCAGCACATACTGAGAACTCTGTATTAACTATTATTATCAGAGAAGCCTTTCCTAATACCGTTTATAAAACTTTCTGTCATTCTCTGACCCCTTAGCCAGCTTTATTTTTCCTCTCTGATTCATCCCCCTTGATATCATAAATGTCTATCCATTTGTAGTTACTCTCCCTTAACCAGAATAGAAGTTTCTGTTTGCTACTTATCCCCAGGATGTAAAAAAGTGGCTGAGAGATAGAGAAAGTACCCAATAGCCATCTGGCAAGTGAGTAAATGAACTTGTCAAGGTCCGATAGCTAATTAGAGTTGAGCTGAACAGGATTCCAGCTCGGGGCTGTTTGGCTACAAGTTAAGCACTGTCTACCATAACATAAACTGAAATTTCCAAATTTGTAGGTTATTAACATGTGAGGTGTATCATTTTAAGCACAAAAATACTGCAACTAGAAACAGTATGGTGGACACTGAGCCGGGAGACATGGGGTCTTATCAGTTTCTAGCTCTGTGACCGTGGTAACTCATTGCATTTCATCAGTTTATATTTTCTCATTTGTAAAGTGAGGAGATTAAATAAAATTATTTCTATGATTTCCTCAGTCCAATTTTCTCTGATTCTATTCCAAATAATTAAGTAAGCCAAGTTCATTGGCAAATAGTTTTATACCATGGTATAGTTTTGGATTCAAAGCATTTCTCTCTGTACTTTTTCCTTCTACAGTGAATAAAGAGAAAAGTTAGAAAAGAAATTACAAAGAGAATTTTGTAGCAGCTAGCAATCTAATTGTGCTGTGACCTACATTGATTTTTTTTCTCCTTGAAATCATCCTTTAAAAATCTAAGCTATTCCAGAGAAATCACTCTTTGCATATTTGGCTGTGATGACAAGGGCCCAATAGTAAATAAGTGTTATCACTGGTGACAGAAAGAAGTGTCTGGGAACAAAGCCAAGTGGAAATCTAACCCACATTGGCTCCCAAAAGCCACTAGTCTTCTTTGATTGCTCACTTCACTGAACTCCTCTGACCCTCGAGATCTTTAACAAAAAAGAAAACTGTCAACCATTGTTTACCTAGGTTAAGTGTGTCCCCCACCTAGAAATGAAGTAAGTTATTGAAGTTATTGAGGGGTCCTAGCTTATATTTCTGTGTTCTTAACCAGTGCTGAGTACAGAGTAGTGATGTCAGACGCCCAGCGAGTAATTAATTACCAATGGATTGTTCTCATCTGTGGGATTCCATTTGGTCTACCAATTGAGCACGCATTCTATCTACTTCCCTCTGAACTTTGTTCTGTTTCCTTCTCCTTCACCTTTTACCTTATGTAAAGTTGGCTAAGGAAAGTTCCTTACTCTTGTCTTGACCATCCTCTTTTATGTTCCTCAGGAATAGTCCATGTCTGTTGATGGCAGTGCCGTGCTAGCTCCTGACTTTCTAATTCTGATTTGCTGGAGGAAAACAATTTTATTTTCCAGATTTCAGGAGGAGAGGTGGCTTGAGTGTTGTTGGTGGCAAAGACATAAATGCTGAGCAGCATAACGTGAAACGCAACACTAGTTAAGCAGATTTGCTTCGAAGTCCCATTTCCAGGTGCCCCTCAGGCTTTCTTCTGTTCTCTTACTTTGTCATTGAAAAGCTAGGCAATCCTCTCATATCTACAAACAAAGCAGGCGAAAGTACACATGCGTACAAATAGGAAGACATGTTTTGACTACATATGATAAAAGTTATGCCAGAATAGTAGAAAAGAAAATGGAAAAACATCCCCGATGATGAGAGCTGTTGGAATCTTGGATAATTTCCAAAAGATTTAAACATGAAGAAATAGAGACAAATGACATTATCTATAGAGCAATCCCGTTTTGGTAAGGGTTTAGCTTTTGGATAGCTTGATTGGACCCTTTCCATCTCCAATTGTCCATGATTAGAGGATTCGAACTCTTTCACACTGAGCTTGTACTGTAAATGTGGCTTAAAAGATTTTATTTAAAATAAACTGACAAGGCAAAAATTATGGGAAGAACAGATTTCTGAGAAGGCACTCAGCTAGCAAACCAGCAGTCATGTGCCAGTACAGGAAAAGAATGATGTCATACCATTTAGCAAGCTGTACTTTCCTGAATGCCGAAGATAGCAATATCTTAACAAGTAAGGAATGTATCGAGTTGGTTAACTGATATTGTCAGTGATTTAATATAATTTGAGCAAAGCTTTGACATACTAATTCCAAGGTACTGGATAAAAAGTTACAAAAAAATCACTAAATTCATTCTATATCAATAATTACCTCATTTTTTATTGCTCAGATGCACTTAAATAAAATGAGAAAATTAAAACTACTTTGGTTAGGAGAATTTGATTTCAGAAACTCACTTTTTCTTTGCATATTTAACTATGGGCCAAGGCAGAAAATTGTTCCTATAGAAAATGCATATAATTTAATCAGTGTATACCCACCTTTCTCCTTGATTCTTTTGGAAGCATGATGGGTATTTATACATAATCGAATTAGTATACATCAATTTCAAGAGCTTAAATATAAGAAAAAAGGAAATGCTATGACAAACTAGTGGATACTCTCAGCCCCTTTGCTTTGCCTCTCTTGGTGGTTATCTGTTGTTGTTCTTAAAACTAGAAATCTCCCCCAAATATCTCTAGATTCCATTATATAGCCCACTTTACATTTATAAATCCAAGTAAATCACTTTTGAATCTACCTTATTTTTCAGGCTGCACTTACTGAAGTTTTTAAACTTCCAAAAGTTTACAATATAAAGAAAAATATCTTTCCATCTTAAAAACTACAATAAAAGCTGGTTTACCTGGTACCTGGCAATTTGCATTTATTTAGCGTTCTGTTAACCAGAACTCATTAACAACACTTACAGCCGGCCGAGCAGGGTGCCGAAACATTCAGCCGTCCTGATGACACCTCCATGGTATTTAGCATTTGAAAAGAGATAACAAACAATGGTTAAAATAAACACATCATTCTTTTTTTTTTTTTTTTTTTTGAAAACTGGTGACTTCTACATATTATAATAATTATTACCATCCTTGTATACTTATTCCTGACTTTACCCACAATAGCATTTTTTTGGTCCTTTCTCAAGTTTCATGAATTCTGGAATTCAGAGAACGAGTCCATACCCTTTGTTGTTTCATAACTATCAGTCGTCTTGCTGATTCTACTATCCTCTCCTCTCATTGTCTTAGATCTTTTTACACCAGAGTGAAAACTGTATGCCTATTATATAAACTGTATGCCTGTATACCCCGTTGTCTCTCTCTCTCTCTCTCTCTCTCTCACTCACACACACATTTTAAAAATACTCTCTCATTCTCATAAAAGTTTTCATTTTCTGTTTTTCCTCTATATCCTGCTTTCATTTCCTGTTCTGTTTCATGTTACATTCTTATTCTGTGTTAAGAGGGATCTGTAGAAGGGAAAAGGTGAACAAACTATCCACCGGAGAAAACAGAAAATAAATGTGCTCTGTGAGGACAGTCCAATTTTTAACAAGAGCAAATACTTCTATGCATGTCCATAGATCGAGTTTCAGTTCTCAAGGAAAAGTAGCAGCAGACAGACAAAATGGAGTCAAGTCAAAATGGGGTGGTACATACATCTGTCTGGGGGTGTATTGTTTTGGATGAAACTGCCTAGATTGCTTCCAACTCACATTAGACAATAAAGTTCATTCTGATGTTAGAAATTCAACAGGCATACAATGAATTATCCCAGCCGTGGCATGTGTTTTATACATGTTAGAACCCATTTCGACTTCAAGGTCAATTCAGGTGAACAGGGTCCAGTGACATAATAGTTATATGGTAAATTGTTTATGTGTATATTCCATTTCAATTTTTTTCTTATGTTGATGTGTTCAATTAGTGGTGATGTAAGATGGTCCTGAGTGTTGATTTCAGAGACTTTAAGGAAATGTGATTAACTTTTGTTAACAAAGATGAACTTGTCAGTAGTTCCTGGAACCTGGAGCCTTCTGAGCTCCAACGCTGACTTTGCCACTTCCTCTGTGTCATCTTAACCAAGCTAGTTAAGCTAGTTAAGCCTAGCTTCTCCATGGTAATAGGGACTGTGATTCCACCTTAAAGCATTATAGTGAGGGTCAGATGTGAGTGATATTGAACTTTGCCTGGGGGAAACCATTCAGTGATTAGTTTTTCTTCTTCAAACCAGCCAGAGACACAGTGGAATAAATTTCAATGTGTACGTCAGATGATAAAAACAGATTTTTTTAAGGGATCATCATTATATTTTATATAAGCAATAACCATGTCTTCATAACTTTGGAGTAAAAAGGATACAGACAAATTCATTTTCTTTTTCATCAGGAATGAAAGACACTCTTATGTACTGTTAGTTTTCTTTTTTTGACTTAAAAACCAATTTTTCGGGGCGCCTGGGTGGCTCAGTCGGTTAAGCGTCCAACTTTGGCTCAGTTCACGATCTCACAGTTTGTGCGTTCAAGCCCCTCTTAGGGCTCTGTGCTGACAGCTCAGAGCCTGGACCCGGCTTCGGATTCTGTGTCTCCTCTCTGTCCCTCCCCCACGCATGCTCTGTCTCTCTCTCTCTTTCCATATTCAAAATAAATAAACACTAAAAAAAAAAAAAAAAAATTAGAATAAAAATCTTGTTCCTGGCCCTATCCGCAGGGCCCAGCATAATGCCCAGTATATGGTAAGCACTCAGAAAAAAAGGTTATTGAATGTAGGACTGACGCACATGTAGCATGCACTGGGATGACTAGGTTTGTTAAACCCTGATGTAGTTCTGTACTAGACGTAAACAGCCAGTACCCCGTGGCCCATCCCATGCCCCTTCTGCATCCCTGGCCTCTTTCCTGGGGACATCTTCCCGTCCCTTCATTCAGCAATTAGTGGGGTAAGTCCCGACAGATGGGGGAGCTTTCTAGCCTCCAGAGCTCTGGCCACCTTCAGCCCTGGTTGGCTGGCGCTCATGTTAGACTAGTCGGGATATATTTTTAATATTACCTTCGATGAAAGCGATCGTCTATGTGTTGATTTCACAAAATCCGCCAGCCCTGATGCAACAGAAGGCGGGGAACATGCCGTATTCTGAGGAGCAGAAGAGAGTAGAGTGGGGGAGACATGAAAACCAACCGAGGGAAGGTAGGAGGGGTAGGAAAGATGGAGGAGCAACAGGAGGAAAAGGTGGCATCGGCGGATCACCACCTGCAGGGACTTGTTCCATGCGACCACCTTTCACATGTGCGTTCCACCAATTCTGTCTTCCCAGGATGGTGAGTGAAAGCTCTTTGACGAGTACGTGGTACATGTCTAGAACCAGGACCATGATTACGGTGTTTGCTGTGCTGACACCATTGTCTGACAAAATATCGTGCTGGACGTTTTCTTTCTTTTGCCCTTTGTGCTGGCTTATTTTGGGTAAAATAGCACCAGTCAGATTCATATCCAACCCAGGTGAAATCCTGTTACAATGTACTCCACGGCTGGTGTCTGCATCGCTTCATTGTGTTGGGATTCCATTGTATTAGATGTCGTTGAAAATCTGGTACTTGGGAATCTTTTGGTGTTTTGACGAAGGGGTATTACGTAGTGTAATTTAGAAAGCACTCAAGAACCATTGCTGAATGTGTGAATTGCTTTTGTTTGGATTAGAGCTCAGTTTTGCAAACTGTGCCCTGCTAAATTCCGGAAGAGTGAAAGTGGGTTTGGTGGCCAAAAATGTTTGGGAAATACAATGCATGTTAGAATATTAAAGGTTCTGAGAAGTCATGTATTAAAAAAAAAAAAAAGCTTAACTTTTTTAAACTCCAGGTTTCTCAAATTTAATTGACTGTCTTCCTCTCTCTCTCTCTCTCTGCCTGTCTCTCTCTCTTTTGGTCTCTCTCTCTTTCTCTCAATTTTTTCCTGAAACTTCTAATGTGGGATACCAAGTTTTAGAAATGGGAAATGCTGGGTCAGGGTATTCATTCTTGCATTTATAGGGCACCTGCCATGTGTTTGGAAACGGGCCAGGCTGGCAAAACAAAGACAAATAATGCACACTGCTTGTACCTGAAAGGCTAGCCGAGGAGATGTGATGCAAATCATATTACAGAGTTGTTTTGTTTTATTTTTTAACTGTGAGAAAACAGAAGACCAAGCAACCGAACAGAAAAGAACAGAGGTTAAGACCATATCTGGGAAAGCTTCCCTGGTGAGAAGGTCTCACTGTAAGAATATGTTCATGCGAATGTCAGGCACTAGAGATTTATAAAATAGCCAACGGGGTAGGGGGGAAGACCCTCTCAAACATCCTCAATTAAAACCATTTAAGGGGCACCTGGGTGGCTCAGTTGGTTAAACATCTGACTCTTGATTTCAGCTCAGGTCACGATCTCATAGTTTGTAGCTTCGAGCCCTGCATCAGGCTCTGTGCTAACACTGCAGAGCCTGCTTGGGATTCTCATTCTCTCTCTCTTATGCGTGCGTGCTCTCTCTCTTTCTCAAATAAATAAATAAACATTAAAAAAAATTTAAGATATATCCTAACAACATAAATTCCTCCTACCTCAGGACATTGGGTATGCCAACATGTCTCCCTGAAGACAGCTAGCTCTACATTTCAGATAGTTTCATGGAGGGTGAGTAGTGGCCATAAAGGTAATTGCATTTTGTTTTCTTTAACACACGTATACACTAATGATTTCGGTCTTAATTGGTATCTGCTTAGATCCTAGCTCTCTTGCCATGGCTGGACAGGGATTTAAGGAATGTGCCAGGTTTCCCTGGCTGTGGACTTGTTTTTTCTTGCATCCAACATGCATACTGGCATGGCCTTTATTAACTAGTTATTTAGTGGATGGGGAGTGGGAATGGGTTGGAATCCTTGATGTGGTTCCAAACATTGCTGGCTTTCTCAGCCTTAAAACCAACAGCCCAAAGACATCTGAATGTCTTTGATGCATTCTACATAGCACCTAACACAGTAGGTGTGCAGCCCCACCATTATAGACCAATGTAAGGGAAATAGAACGTTCTATTTTACTTATTGTTCTCTCTCTCTAATAAAGAAAGGTGGTATACCCTCCACTCTGCTAATTAATTCACATGTATTATTTTGTTTAATTTTTATCAATACTATATGCGGTAGATATTACAGTAGTTTCATCATTTTCACTGGGGTGCAAACTGAGGAACAAAGCTGTTGGGCATTTATCCACAGTAAGAGGCAGAGTGAGGAGTAAAACGGGAGATTCTTTTCATTCTGAAGCCTAAATACACTTCCACTGCACCCACTTAGAGCGTCAGAATAAGGGGAAGACTAAAATGTAATATTTACTACCCTAAAATAATTCCAATAATGCTAAGCTGATGACAGTAGTCCTTATTTCAGATAGAATGTACTGTGCCTTCTTTTCCCAAAGGAGAGAAAAGTTACTGAAGTTTTTCAAAATGGTTCAAAACAGAGTCCATTATTCCTTCACTTCTTTCTTCTTTTCTAATAAATACATTCCTTGTAGGAATTAGTCCAGTTCTTTTTTTTTTTTTTAATGTTTATTTATGTATTCTGAGAGAAAGAGAGAGAGCCTTTGTGTGAGCTGGGGAGGGGCAGAGAGGAAAAAAGAGAATCCCAAGCAGGCTCCCAGCTGCCAGCGCAGAGCTTGATACGGGGCTTGATCCCATGAACAGTGAGATCATGACCTGAGCTGAAATCAAGAGTCAGATGCTTAACCGACTGAGCCACCCAGATGCCCCCAACTCTCTTTAGTAAATAAGGAAAGGATGGCTAGAATTTAGGGTATACTCAGAACTCTTTGATGGTTGCCCTGTCACTCTTGGGAGAGACACACAAATTAAGAGACAGGATTTCCAGAAGTGTTAGCTAGTTTAAGATGATCCTTAAGGGGCGCCTGGGTGGCTCAGTCGGTTGAGCGTCCGACTTCGCTCAGGTCACGATCTCACGGTCCGTGAGTTCGAGCCCCGCATCAGGCTCTGTGCTGACAGCTCAGAGCCTGGAGCCTGCTTCAGATTCTGTGTCTCCCTCTCTCTCTGGCCCTCCCCCCGTTCATGCTCTGTCTCTCTCTGTCTCAAAAATAAATAAATGAAAAAAAAAAAAAAAAAGATGATCCTTAAGTATTTCTTCCACTTTAGAGATAGTTTCACAACTGAAAATACCTTGTCTAGAATAATGGCTGATGGAAAGGCAAAGCACTAGTCCTAAGGTTTTTTAAGCATACTGACGATATGCTACAGATAATTAAACAGAAAGAATGAAAGGTAAATTCAAATAGGCAATGTTTTCAAGTGATATTTAAAAAAAACAACAACTTGACATCAGAGGAAAAACAGAATGAAATAGGATTTAGAGGAAGGTAAGATATATCAGTCGTTCTTAAATGGTTAGGGGCAGATCCTCTGTGAATTTGATGAACACTAAGAACTCTCTTTTTGGAAAAATTGAAATCTACAGTCACATTTTATATTCAATAGGTTTCTCAGCCTCTGACACTCACCTACTGACCCCACTAGGAGGCTTTGATGTGGTGTTAAAGATATTGAAAAAAGAAAAGAAAAGAAAAGAAAAGAAAAGAAAAGAAAAGAAAAGAAAAGAAAAGAAAAGAAAAGAAAATTGCCCAGGATGAAGAAGGGCAAAAAACATGATTTCTCAAGGTACCCCGTGTCTCTATTAATCTACGATTCCAGTGGCCCAGTTTTTAAATGTTCCTCTAAAATCCTCACCCTGAGAGTCATGCTTCCTATTTGAGACCTTAACAAAAATTTCAGGAGTATTAGTGACCTGAAGATTTCTGCCTTTTCTCCAGCAAGAAAAGCCAGGAGACCCAAACCACAGAACAGGAAATGTTTATGTCAACCATGCATTTCTCTAATGCTCATGCTAAAGTGTTTCCCAAATGTTAGTACACACCCACATCAACTGGTATCTTCTTAAAACACAGATTCTGATTCAGAAGACCTGGGGTAGGATCCAGGATCCTGCATTTCTAACAAATTTCCAGATGACGCTGATACTGTCAGTCTGGGGAACGAACTGAGTAGTAAGACTCTAGAAGTGGGTCCATATACACCGCTACCGCAGAGCACTTCAGAACAGCTCCTCCCACTGTTTGCTCATATATCCTAGAGCTACTTCATCTCACCACGCAGAGCCTAAACCTACTCGAAGAGGAAGATATAACCGGGGCGTTCGGTAAGAGAGTCAACTGACTTTTTTCCTTAGAAGAAGATTCCGTGATCTGAGTTTTGCATTACATATAGTTCTCTATCTACTTTGGTGGCGCTTACCATGTTGGCGTGTCTCTGTAAGATCTCAGGTGGATTACAATTCATGTCTGTGAATGGCTTATCTTTTTAAGTTAGAGCAAATTTAAGATTATCCCTTTAAAAACGTTGTTTTCGCTTGCTTTCAAGAGAGGAGCAAGAGACGGAATCGGAGTTAGCAAGTACTGAGAATTAGGCTGTCAAAACCTGATAATTGATGCCAAGCCCACAGATACACCCGTATCATCCACGTGTGGGTTGGAGAACCACTGTTCTTCCTTATACACACCACTGCCATCTTTTGATTCTTCAAAATATGGCTGAGTCGAAGACGAATAAGGCCGCTGATCGGAAAGATTTATTTCCGAGCCAAAGATTAACTTTCTATGTGTTAGCAACTCATGAAATTTTTTTTTAGCTGCTGGTGTCATTGATTGCATTTTCAATGAAAAGAAGTTTCATGACAGTTCCTAAAATGGAGGTCGAACAGGCAATGCTGAAAATTTATGAACACTGATTTAGCATTTAAAAATTGCATGTATACCTAATGACAATTATACAAGCCAAGAATATGTCATTTGGTGTTTAAGGGAATGAAAACCATGTCTTTCTATAAATATTCTCATAAAACACCATATAAAGAATGAAATTGGACATGGCTTTTTTCATATTCAGCTTCTTTCAATAATATAAATATTTCTTTCACTGTTTCTATTTTATAGAAATTAGGTAAAATGAAGTATGTCTTTTGATTACTTGTTTAGAGAGACTAATGCCACCATGCAAAATAACATTCCACACTCAACATGGAACAAAAGATATAATGTCACAAAACATTTTCAGCTTGCTCCTATTTTAACTACAAAATTTACTTTAAAAAGCGTGGCAATGTTTCTTTTAAAAATATTCATTTTCTTCTTTCTACATGCACGAAAATGATTCTTTCCCACCTCTCTCCACAGTTAGAACTCTTATTCAGAAAATAGCAGGCATGAGATTACAGCCAGCAAAAAATGTCTACCAATGAAAGCTAACTAAAGGGTTAAAAATTGTGTAAGGACAAATGGAAAATCACAAGTAATTTTTAAATTACTTCAATATTATATTTTCTTATTTATTTCCATTTTTATTCTTAATTATGAAACATTTCAAAACGTCAGAGATCTGTATACCCACCATTGAGGTTTTTAAAAATTTTTTTATGTTTATTTATTTTTGAGAGACAGCATGAGTCAGGGAGGGGCAGAGAGAGAGGGAGACACAGAATCTGAAGCTGGCTCCAGACTCTGAGCTGATAGCAGAGAGCTTGAGGTGGGGCTCAAACCCATGCACCATGAGATCATGACCTGAGCTAAAGTCAGATGCTTAACCGACTGAGCCACCCAGGTGTCCCTCTCACCATTTAGTTTCAACCAACATGAACATTTTGTATAGATATCTACTCTGTTGTCTTTTTTAAAAAATATTTTTTAATGTTTTTATTTATTTTTGAGAGAGAGCAAGCAGGGGAGGGGCAGAGAGAGAGGGAGACATAGAATCCGAGGCAGGCTCCAGGCTCCAAGCTGTCAGCACACAGCCTGACACGGGGCTCGAACCCATGAACCGTGAGATCATGACCTGAGCTGAAGTCGGACACTTAACCAACTGAGCCACCGAGGAGCCCCTGTTCTGTTGTCTTTAAAAAAAAAAAAAAAAAGTTTATTTATTTTGAGAGGGGGAAGGGAGAGAGAGAGAGGGACAGAGAGAATCCCAGGCAGGCTCTGCGCTCTCGGCCTGAAGCCCTGCGCTGGGCTGTATTCACGAACTGTGAAATCATGACGTGAGCCGAAATCAAGAGTTGGAGGCTTAACCCACTGACCCATCTAGGCGCCTCTGTTGTCTTTTTAGAAAGATTTTTCTTCAGTAAAAAGAAAACATTAAAAGCTTTGTCATTGTTGTCAGAGGGGTGAACCACTTCAACTGAAATTATCTGCTAACTTCCTTTTAAAACTTTTAAAGGTTGACAGAGAGGCCTCTAAAAGAAATTCTTTCCCCATGATTCTTGTACCGTGTCAATGTTCAAAAATAATACCAATAGTAATCACTAGAATTTGGGTTTGCTTATAGGGGAGATTTTTTCCTAAATAAATTAATTAAAAATGGAATAGAAAGTACATTTTGTAGACTTTCTATTAATGTGTTTCATAATTATTGTAAAAATATATTTTTAAAAGATATCTTAATTCGTCTACTCCTATATGTCCTATACTTGATTTGTGTGAGGAGGTGAGGGGTAGGTGTGTGTGAAATATACTTATGGGTATGGATAACTTTGTGTTAACGTTTAAAAAACCTTAAATGAGGTAAAGATTCTATTCCACCTTCTTCTGAAAGTCCCTGATAGTCAGCAGATTTGGAAAGATGTGATAAGTAACACAGAACAGTTTTAAATACAAAAATTATTAATAACTGAAACAATAAATTAACTTTTGTAAGTAATATATTTAGAGATTATTTACATGGTGGGTGAAAATAAGGCCTTGGTGCTCATCTTTAGGTACAGCTAGAAACTAAATCACAGTTCATCTTTCCCTTGCTGGTAAACATTAAAGTGGCAATTCCCAAATTTCAGACAATGCTGTAATTATTATGGAGTAAACTGTGAACAAAATGTTTTATGTGATGTACCCTGGGCCAGCCCTTTTGATATAAAATTGAAGATGTTTACGTGTTTTGCCGTGTGGGCCATTCATGGCTATGTTCTATTAACTCTGGGTTTACTGTGTGATATTATGTGTATTTGTCTTGGGGCAAACAGCTTGTTTGTCTCAAATCAAAGTCTAAAAGATAATTCTTTCTCTTTCTATGGGCTTAAAATAGTTTTTGTTTGGATTGATATTTACTGTTTGCGGTGAATTATCCCTCTGTTGGCTCTTTTCTATTCATTATAATATATAATTTTGGTTAAGCAATTGTATAATCTTTTCTATACCATTATTCTGGACTTCTGTATAAAAGTTGAAAAATGTTTTCCACAAACAAAATGCTTATGCTTGCATATTCAATATCTTTCCTATTGGACTTTGGACACAGTCTTGTGTAATGGAACTCATTTGTTATGAAATCTTTTTTTTTCTTTTTACATATTTTGCTTAAAACAGCTATTTGAGTGTAATAATACTATATTTTCCATGATAAAGTTAGAGTAGTATTTTTTCACTTCAAAGAATGCCAAAAGCTTTTTTGAGTTTTCTTCAAACGGGTTTCGCTAACCATACATATATTTATAAATATATGTACATATTTTATATGTATATTTAAGAACACTTAGCTCTAAGTTTCATAGTCTTTACATCTTATGGCACATTTTTCATGATTTGTAAAATATTTTTTTTTCCTTTACGCTGGGACTAAACATTTTGAAAACTCATTTTTCAAAAGTATCAGGAATATTTTAAGAGCAATAACCTTGTTAATTTTTGTTGCTTATTTCCTGGTCAAGATAGTCAAGCTGGCTTGAGATTTCTCAGTTCTTTAAAAGAGAGTTCTTTAATTCAACCTGTTTTAAGCTGAAGCGTACGTGACTTTCTATGACTCTGTTTACAGAACAGTAGTAATCATTAAATACGACTGACTTCATAACTCAAAACATACACTTAAGTGTAGGAAACGATAAGTGGTACATAAACATTTCATTCAACTGTATTTTATACAGGAAATGTAAAACTTGGATCTTTCATACAGTCCTTCTCTCAAATGCTCATGCAAATATAATTTACGTAATACACCAACTGCATTGGATTTATATACGTAGAAGAAAAGGAGCCTGAGAAAAGGAGCCTTTAGGAAATACCAACTCATTGGGAAACATCTGATGAATATTTTTCATTGTGCTTGAATGAATGATTTTTTACATAGAGACATATTCCACCATCAATAAATACCACTATGAATTTTGCTACGCCACGCCCCCCTCACCCCCCGTGGAATTTTTCCTTGCGGTAGTTAGACCGACCTTGGCCAAAAACAAATACATTCCCACACGGAAACACAACTACCCTCTACCCGCACCCACACCCCGCCACCCAGGTGCAAGGCGCCACGCTGGGCTCTCGGAGGATACAGATAAGGAGGACCGCCAGAATTTCTGGCTAGGTCACGTGGTCCGACCACCCTGCCAAGTACCTTTCGGTATTTACTTGAAAACTTCAGAGACGAGCAACTTATTGTAGCCTCTGCCTTCAAAGAATTTAAGCCCAAGTGGAAAGGATTAGGAATGCATACATCTCTCTGCTCGTACCGAACAGGAGTCCACACAGCAAAATAAAAACAACTAACGTGTGTAGAGATGGCCCACCGCATTTCACAAAGCGCTCCCACCCAAAGGAGGGGCCGGTAGAAAGGTTCAGAGAGCCCTGGCTCTCCAAAACAGGGCGAAATCAAATCTGGGCCGCGGGTGAGCACCTGGAAAAAATTCGTGGTGGAGATGGCATCTGAGAAAGGCCTCGAAGCACCTACAGGGTTGCGAATGCCGGCGCGGTCACCCCAAATGGAAGGACCCCCTACCTCGCTCTAAAGCCAGTTAAACCGCGGGGCCCACGCTACCGGGCACGATTTTAGAAGCCCCCCTCCAAATGCAAGGGTCCGACCTAGGAGGCACTTCCGCTGTGCAGTTTGCTAAGTTTGGATTCCGAGAGTGCATGGGGGAGTCTACGGCTCACGCAGGTGGGACCCTCTCTCCGCCTTAGCTTAGACTCTATGCGAAACGCTCCCGCCCGCCAAAGGCTGCGGTGGCCACAGAGGCTGCCGTGACTGCCGCTCCCCCCACCAAATTCTGGCGCTCAGGAGGCGCGCTGCAGTGGAGAGACCTGAGTCCCGCCCCAGCCCGAAGGAGAAGGCGCAGCGCCTCCGCTCGCGCTCCCGGGTCGGGGAGCCTCTTTCCTCCCCCTTTTTCCCCGCGGCGGCGGCGGCGGCTGCGGCGGAGGCAGCGGAGAGGGGAGGGGGGGAGCGGGCGAGGGGCGGAGACAGGGAGGAGCCGCGACCGCCGCGGCCCCGCGGCGGCAGGTGTGGATGGGCGCGGCGGAGGTGCGGAGGAGACTGAGGTGCGGGGATGTCCACTCCCGCCTGCGCTCGCCCGGGGCCCGGGCTTGGGGGCGGGGAGCGCCTGCCCGGAGGAGCTCCGAGAGCTGCTTCGACCTGCGCACAACTTGGGGCGCGGCCCGGGCGCGCAGGTTCCACGTCCGGCGCCGGGAGGAGAAAGGCGCGCGTCCCCGGCCGCGGCGCCCGCGCGGACCCCAACGGTGAGGCGGCGGCCGGGGCTGGAGGGTGGGCGGCGCCTCCGCCCTCCGCGTCGACCGGCGGGTAAGCGAGGAACGCGCAGGCAGCGGGGCGGGGGCGCGTCCCTCGCCGAGTTAAGAGGGGGGCCTCGGGGCCCGGCGCTCGGCAGACTTCGCCGCGGGCCCCCGGGCGAGGATGCCGCGGCCGGGTCTGGCGCATCCCGGGCCACGGCGGCCCTGGCTCTGCGCAGAACCTTCTCCACCTCCTGCCCAAACAGCAGGTTGTTTCCCTAGCCTGACCTCGGAAGTCGCAGGTCCGCTCTCTTCCTCTAAACGGCGAAGGAGGAACTGTGTGTGTCCGGGAGCGCGTTGAGGGCGAGCGCTTTCAACCAGCGATGTTTGATGAGAGCCCGTTCCCGAGTTAAAATGCCTGTCACTTTGCAACTTCTCTGCTCTCTCCCTTCTTCGAGGGAGAAGCCAGGCGACTTTTAAATCCCACCTGGTAGAATTAGAGTTTATTTGCGCCGTATACAGGTGGGAAAATGATGCTCCGTAAAATCCTGGTTTTTCCAACAGCGTTTCACTTAAAAGAGCCTCCCATCCTGCAGCGAGACAATGGCAGTCGTGAAACACACAACAGAAGTGTTCACCTAGCGCCGCGTTGGCAGGGGAGAAGTTAAGGAAAACTTAAGCTTAAGCGACCCCTGAATAGGCTTCTTGCGGGACCGTTTTGTTCCGGTGCAAGTGGTGTTAGGACTGGAAATGACAGCTCAAGACCTACGCTTGGTTTGGAGCTGAGGCTGGGGCCCGACACCCCTCACCGCCCCGGGACTCTCGAATTGGGCCTTTTTGCTTCCTTCACTGAAATCATGGCAGCTTTGAAGTGAAATGAGGAAAATGATCCTCCTTTTTGCCCTGGAGTTTATTACCTCTGCATTAAAATGTGTCTCTCATGGGCAGAAATGTAAACAATCTTCTATTTTATACTTTGTTTTAAAGACCTTTTACTTGAATCGGTTAAAAAAAAAAAAAGGATTTAAAATGGACAGCCAAATTTAGGTTTGTTTGTTGTGGAGTTTTGTGTTGGAGGGAGGGAGTGACTTTTAAGTTATTTTTCAAGGCTAATATTGATTACTTTTCATTGTTTGCAGATGTTAATCCCTCAGTGAAGGCATTTTAAGGAATAAATGAAAAAATAACAGTGGGTTAAGCCCACTCATAAGAACTGTAGCCTGCCCCCCTCCTTTTTTTCTTAACCTGTGACAGAGCCTCATGAAAATCGAGCTTGGGATGTAAAAAACATCTTAAGTTGAATTTTAGGCCTCCAAATGAAAAATGTTCATTTGCGTTAATCCAGTAGAATTCTCAGACTTTATGGAATTGTCAGCTTACGATGTTTATTTTTTTATTTATATCGTATTAGGACTTTACATGTGGATATTTCTTCGGTAATTGGCAGATGTGGGGAAAAGTCAGAAGGCCCTTTAAAAGATACAGACTTATTCTCTGGGTGAAATTTTATGGTTCTGAAAAGCACGTATCAGAGACAAAGCTCTTAACTGATAACATTGACTGTTCTCTTTTTGAAATTTTAAATGGATTAAGAAGGGAGGTTTTATACTTCATACTTGGGCATAGTTTTTGAAAATGCAAGTGGAAAAAAGTTAAGAATATCATTTTTGTACAATGTAATAACTAGACAGCTATTCTAGAGGCTATAAAAATGCTTGAGGAAATAAAAAGGTAGCATAAAATTATGTATTGTACTGTTAGAATTTTAAGGAGAATGCATACTTGTAAGTCTCAAATACTCAAGTGAGCGGTATTAAAGTGGATCAAATAGAAGAATTTTCTTGCATATCATTTTTTCTCAGATTAAAAAAATATGTATTTATTTTGGTTTGTCTTAAAATTGAAGTTATAGTTAAATTTTGTTGGTACCTATATGGGATCATACAAAGGTTGGTAAGATGTCTTTTGCTTGGCACATTGACATTTAGTGACAGGTATCTTTAAATTTTTCATAGAGTTGCCACAGTTTTTCTTCACTGGATGTATTTGGGTAGTTTTAGCATACAAACACCATAGGGTCTCTTAAACTTACATTGTAAAAAAGCAATAGATTAAATCCCTGATTATTAACATTTCAAGGATGGAAACCTACTTTCAAATAAAAATGCCTTTTTGAGGACATTTTAGAATACATATAAGGGTATGATTCTGGGAGACTGTTTTTGATAGTTCTTTTCCTATTCTTTGAAATCATAAAGTAAATTAACAAAAGAATCAATAATTATGTGTTAACAGTTTCTTGATGTATTTAACAGACTGTTTCCTTAATAGGAATCTCCCAAGTGTTTCAGAAATTTGTGTAAGAGCAAGAAAGTTTATTTTCTGTTCAGATGTATTTCTGTAGACTAGGAAGAAAAAAGTTTATGAATTTAGAGTAGGCCAGTCTTAAATAATAAGAAACAATGAAATTTGATCTTTGTATTGTAAAATGTGTTTTCACTGAGGACTTTTAAACTGTGTCCTGTCTTTAAACACATTAGTATAGAAAGTAAATCAGATATTTCATTGGCAAAATATAAGTGCCCTAATGCTTTGATAATGATTATTGAGACTTTTTCCCCCCACATCTTATATAAGCAGTGGGGTCCAGAAAATTATCAAAATAATTTTGGATAAGATTGAGATGAAGTGAAAAAAATCCACGCATGATTATGGTATATATGTGTGTTGTTTTGCAACAGTGAAAGAGTGAAAAAGAAGAGTTTAGGATCAAAATTTATCCACGTTAGTCAGATTCCCTAGCATTTTCTACTTTATTGTGTAATTGACTTTTTAGCTAATATGTAGTTATTCCGTGTTTTAATACAGCAGACATCAGAAAAAAATAAATCTCATTTGAGAATCTATAATCTTGGCTTTATCAAATATACAGACTACTCTATATTGTCTACCTATCAACATTCAAGCTATTCAACATTTGAGACAATTTACAAACTAAATATATTATAAATGTTAATTAAAGAAGTAATTTTCATTTTAAGAGAATTCCTTCTGAGGGGTTATTTTTAACATTACAGATAGCACTATCCTTTGAGTAAAATAAGAATTAATTACAAATTATACTTTTAGCAAAGGGAAAATGCAATTTTTATTGGCCTTGGGGGCATGTATGCTAAGTAGTTTGTGGCCCAGTTTCCATTTCTGTATCTGTGCTGCCTCAGACCACGGATTGGGTACTGCGGGAGGAAAGACTGTGAGGAGAAAGTTAACAAAGAAGCTACATGAGTTGATCATAGTTCTGCTCAGAAACCTATGTCCACCTGAATTCAGAACCAGAAGAGAAATTCTGACAGTCTGTTTCCCCAGCCCTTTTACATCGATTTCTGAGAGTCAGCAGTGGCAGAGAAGAGTTGTCTCTGCCATTTGCAAAGCCGACTGCTTGATCCACAGCAAATCAAACCCAGGAAATCTTTTAGTCTTGTCCATTTCAGTTCCACTTCCTTGCCAGGGGCATAACAGCTGAAGTTAAAAGACTTATACCCAAATGGGAAAATTAGTGCCATTTGTGTAGAGGCAGTAGCCTTATTCAAACTGCTTTCAACCTAATTGGAAAAAAAAAAAGACAGACTATGACTTGATTAGAAGTCCTCTGGGGTGGGTAGCACGTAGGAGACTATGGTTCAAGAATGCTTTTAGGTTTTTCACTTATTTTGAATTATAGTTTGCATTGTATTCTCGGGTTTGTGTGTGTCTGTGTGTGTCTGTGTCAGTGTGTCAGTGTCCTTTTCTTCAGCTTCTACAATTTGGAATAGGCAAAAAGTACCAAAATGGTAAACTTTAAAGTGACCAAGATGGCATTGGGTTGGTCATGTAAAAGTTCTTCCACTACTCCAGCACGTCTATAACAGAGGTAATGCCCCGCTGGATTTACTTCCGTGTATTGTAAATTTAGGGTTTTTTTTTTTTTTTTTTTTTTTTTGCTTAGAAGTAATCTCAGTTTTGAGAAGGGGAGCAGAGAAGGAAAAGAACTTTGCCTAAAAACCAGTGCCATCTGACAACCGATGTCTTCAATTAGCTCTGTCAAATTTCGGGTGAACTTTGGCCCTGTTAGTAAATTGGATATGTATTAAAGAAGATTTTTAACAAATCAGCTCAGAAAGGCCTGCTCCAGAAACTTGTGGTATGTGTGCTTTTGCAATTAATCTAAATGTAACATGTAAGACCAATATTATTATACATATGAGGTGAAATTGTTTTGGAGTCCAAATGTAGGAAAGGATTCAGTCCCCAAAAAAGCCAAACTGATAAGATCTTACTAAAATCACCTGAGATTTTTGACTTACAGCGCACACCCAAGTGGAAATTCAAGTCATAAAATCATTATTGAATAGCCCCATGGAATAATTCTTTTCTTTCTTTAAACGTGACCTTTTACCTGTTATCTCCACTTCATTAAGTTAATTTAAAAAAAGTCTCAGATAAGAAACAGTAGGCTCAAGGAATAAAGTGTGAGAGCTCTGTGGTAAAATCTACCTATAGTGCATGAAGTCTTTTAAAATTAGGATTTAAGTGGCTTTTAACTAGAGTGGCTTTTTAGGTAACTAACTGGTAATATTGTCACTTGACATTTCCTTTTCATATTCTGTGCCATAACTCAAAACTGATTTCCTTTTTATGGGTAAGAGTGGAACTATAATAAATCAAAAACAAAACAAACAACTTACAGCTTATAGTCTGATTTTAATATAGAACACTGCTGCATATTTGCTAGCACCTGAAAAGATTCTAGGTTGCTTCATTATTTATTTTTGTTTTTGGAATGGGGATTAGGATTTTTTTTTTTAATGAAAAGAGTAACATTAATATCCCTTTTAGATGATATCCATATGCATATTAACTGTTAGTTGTGACAAACAGTAGTTTGAATTATAGTTCTAAGTAAAAAAATTACAAGTTAGTACCTGGACTGATGTCGTCTGGTAAGTTACATTCTTAGTGCTCGTAATAATCAAACAGTTGAAATTTTATCATATTTTAATGTCTGAAAAATTTTCCAGATTCATATAAAAGGGGAAAATATAATAAGACATCTTAATCTTGTTAAATTTTAAGGTAGATTAACCAAAAGGTATTTTCTTTCAGTGATTTGTGTTTTTTCAGCCAAAGGTACTAAAAATACCTTTATAGACAAAAGAATATATGAAAAGAAATATAAAACAAAAGACTAACAAACTGGGTTTATTTTTTTTTAAAGAAACTAAATTTTTATTATAATTTTTATTCTTGGTGCCTATAGTTTTTCAAATTCTGGAGAAATGGCAATAAATCATACAAAATGACAAAGATGATCAAAAGATTTAACAAAATTTCGTTTCCCTTCAAAATAAGTGTATTTAGTGTTGGAAAAAGCTAATGTTCTGTGTTTCCTTTAGTTAATTAGCACATTTTCACAAATAAACCAATGAAATCATAAAGCCAATTATGTATCAATTAAGAATAATTTGAAAAGCAGATTTGTTTGAAAAGTAAATCTTCCTTCTGAAGGCGGAGTTCATTGTACTAATCATAAGTGTCAGTGAAATTTCCTTTTGCAAAATATATTGAAGTAGAAATGATAAGACAACTGCATATTTCAGAATAATAGATAAATTACTATGTGTCAGTTCTACTCGCTAACCTAAAAACATGATTTATATTAGGAATATTAAAATATAAATGGAATAGCAGAATTTATTATTGTCCACTTGTAATTTCAGAACACCTGTCCAAATATTATCTAGAACCAGCACAGAATGATTGTCCTAAATTTCTGGAATTTTGACTTTGTCAAGATCTTTTTTCAAAAGCAAATACTAAAATAAAATGTGTCCAACTCTCCTAACCGCCAGAACAATAATAATGATAATTATCACTCTATTGATTATTTTCTGTGTGCCTGTGCTTTACCACATGCGTTGTTTGTATTACCTCCGATGATCTTTGCAGTAACCTCACAGTCTTGGCACCATGATTGGTCCTGTTTTATAGACAAGAAAACTGTGGCCTGGCAAGATTAAAGGGATCAAACAGCTAGGAAATAGTGTGGCTCCCAGACTCAAACCTAAGTTTTGCCTGTTCCCACCTCTCTATACTTGCTTACTTTACTATACTTCACAGTAATTGAGCAGAATATTTGGGGATCTCGTCTAACAAGCTGTTTGGGAGTCTTTTGTCCTCAGTTATTGCACATCTTTTTCTTTGATTTTTAGAACTATCTCCAAGTCTTTCATGCCCAAGTCTGGCAAAAGACATAGATGATATAGGTAATAATGTTTGTGCCCCAAAGAAACAGGTAGTGTCTTTAAGATACCGAGCCTGATAATTCAGAACGGATTGGAAATTTTCTCTGGAGATCTTTTCAAAAGACTCATGTAGACAATTTTTTGTTGTGTGTTTCTGGAACCATGACACTGGAATTGGAATCCAGATTTACACCCAACCCGCAGTAGGTGTTCAGATATTTTTTAAAACAAGGAATGAATAAAACGATAGCATTTCTTTGCCTGTGAAAGTTCTAATACACACTGTGTGTTCAAGGGTAGTACCGAGGGCGGGTATCTTACCACTGACTGTGCAACCTTGGACAAGTTACTGCACCCTCTTGAACCTCAGTTTCCTCTTTTGTGAAATGAAAATAACTACATCTTCCTCAGTAAGTTGTGAAGATTAAATAAATAATTGCCTTTTCTTTGTTCTCACACCTGACCTTTTATGTGGGTATAAAGCCTGTTGGAGTAGTGAGGATTGAAGGGAAATTGTCAGAGCAAGCCATAATGAAGCCATGAGTTGAGATAGGAGTTCGTGTAACTAAACCCACCAGAGAAAGAGTCAAGGCCAAGGAAGAAGATGAAGGTGGTGCTTTGCTGGTTCTGGAGTAAGGGTACAAGCCCAGACAGAGAATAGCAGAGGAAGGGGCCTGTATTCCCTTGCTAAATCCCTAGTGTTGACCGTGGCTTTAGACAAGTTGCCTGGGCTGTTGATGTGTAAACTGAGAGCACACTTCAGGGCTACCTAAGAGTTGCTTGAGCATGGTCCATCTTACAGCTCTGCCTACAAAGTTTTAAGTGTCTGCTGTCACTGTACCTCCTCTAGGGGACTTAAGGGAACTCTGTGTAGGAAGATGTTAGCGTTGCAGACATACAGCCTCACCTTTAGGATCCAGGTTAGCACTTCTTGGACCTGAACCTTCTCCTTATCACTATCCTCCCTTCTCCCCTCCCCCCAAACTCTTTCACTGCTCTCTCTGATGGCAAAGGAGGCAGGCGGCAGTTTTTATTTTGTAGAGGTTAAAGACCCTACAGTGCTATGCAGGATAATAGCAAAGGCCCCTTTCAGGGCTAACATTTTACAGCTTTTGAAGTCCTGTGTAGGTACACAGTGAAAGAGCAAAAGCAGAAGGCTAAAGAGGCAACCGAGTCAGTTTGCAGGCTGGACAAAACCAGGATTAAAATGCAGAGAAATAGAAGGAACTTTAATAGCAAAGACACACACACACACACACACACACACACACACACATACATATATCACACACAGAGTTAAGATGGGTGCAAAGGTCAAAGCATAAATGTTAAGGACAAAATTAGACAAATTTACATGAGAAGAAAATGAAACTGTAAAAAACAAATTTCATAATGGAAAAATGACTTTTAAATAGCAAAAGCAATTAAAGCTTAAGGTTTTTTCCATCATAGTTCCTCTTTTGAGGCCCATTGGAACAGAGTAGTTATATTCCAGGAAAGCAATTTTATGTGTATGGGGAAAGAGGTTAAGAGGAAGGTGATAGAGAACAACATTCTGGGACACCACCAAATCCAAATCTAAGGATTTTGAAAGGGAGGTATTTGACAAAAGAGTATTCTAAAGTTACTTGAAAATAGGAAGCCTTTCGCTCTTTTTTGTGCCTGAAATGGAAAGCAAGGACTACACAGATTGAAAGTCGCCTGAAATTTAAAGCATTTAAAGAAAAAAAAAGCAAAAGAATTTGTCATCAGAAATGTTTCCAAAAAACTCATTGGAATCAAAGGGCTAATAAAATAGAAACAACATGATAACTAGAAAAGAACTATAGCAAATTCTGCATTCTGTTTGGGTCAGAGGGACCCGATATAATTGCTGGAACCTGTGGCATTCTAGAAAATGACACTAGTTTATGCAGAGTCGTGTGTGAGAGTTAACAGGGAGATATGAGCTAACACTGCTTACCAGTTACCAGGGCCTGCTCAGTCTCACGGTAACGAAGTTAAGTAGGTTGCTGTGGATAGAAGACTCTTAACATTTCACTTTTTTTGTCTTCCCTGACCCCAACATTATAGGTGCCTCACAGGAGTTATCGACTAGGTGTAGACTTTAGTATGGAAAGCTCTGTGTTTGAGGCCCAGCTGAGCACTTAACTTCTGGTCATGTGACATGGGCACATCTTCTAAAAGCTCTCCACCTCACTTTCCACATTTGTTAAATGAGATTATTAATGTTAATCTAGTACCTTCCTCACAGGGCTGTTGGGAGAATCAAATGAGCTTTACATATGTGGAAGTATTTTGTAAGCATACCTGAATGTTTTTAGTGACAGGGGAGAGATCGTTTTGGAACTACTTCCAAAGAGAAGAAGAAATTAAAGAATGCAGTGAATTCATTTTTTTGTTCTCTTCAGTCACCAAAGCTCTTGAGCCTTTATGACCTCACCTAAATATAGAACTTCCTAATCTGTTGTCCATGGATCACAAGTGACCCACAGAGAGAATTCAGGGGATCATGAACTTGGATGCAAAAAAAAAAAAAATGTGTTTGCATTCTATTTGTGCTAACCACTAATTGGAATTTAGCATTTCCTTCAATTTTGAGTGGAGGCAACAAGTTGCAGTAGTATTTTAGCAGGACCTGTGATTTTATCACTGCTAAAAATTACAAGTAATTTATATTACATTACAGTTGTTGCTGACATCTAGAAATACTGTCTACGGGTGACCCAGCTTTGACATAACGTTAGTTACAAGACATCTGCTAGATCTTGTTATTTAATGTGTTAAGAATCCCATGTATGACTATACTATATGTGCATTTTAATATTTAGATATTTCAAAGTAATTGGTTTCCTTTGTAACCTAGTATGCTGTATTTTATGCATTTCATGTGAGAAGGGGTCCATAGATGCAAAAACTTTTTTTGAAGTTTTTATTCTGACAGAGGGCCTACCGGCTTTACCAGATACTGATATTAAAAGGATTACTGGTACATTAGCTCCTCACATAGCCACATCTGATAGTGTACTCCATGGTGAGAAAATCCAGTTATTCAAGTTAAAATAGCTTAACGTTACAATATAACGAAACAGTGCCCTGGACAATACGAGGCACAGATCTCTTCATCTGGTGTCACCTCTCTCATGCATGGTGGATTCAGGCCAGACTCTGCAGTGCACTCAGAGGGGTGAAGATCACAGGGCATGACAAGCCACATACGTACCCTCCAGTTTAGATGTCTCCTAACATCTGTAGGTGATGTCTAAACAATAGAATAAGAACGTTATTATTCTTATTCCATAAGGATGGAATAAGAATGTGCAGCTAGAAACCCAAACAAGAAGATAAATGTTTACATTTCATTTTTAAATTTTATTTTGTGCTTTTGCAATTGTCCATTTGACATTAAAAAAATGGCAATAATTAAGATTACTCTGCTCCCATGGTCTTTGTTTAAATGTCAGAATACTCATGGAATGCCTAATATATTTACATCTTCCTCCTCAAATAGAGTTTTAGTTTCTTGAGATGGCAATCCTGCCTTGTCATATTTTCTGCTGATTTTATTTAGCACCTAATAAGAGATAATAAATTATACTGGTGTATACTTTGAATGGTTAAGACCTTTTTTTATTGTATCTGTATTTTTCCCTGCCAGCTCTGTTTTCTGCTTAAAAAATTAGGCTGCATTTGCCTATTCATCTTGATTTCTTGTATTGGATATTTGAGCTTCTTCAAAAACAAGAATTTGATAGACATGATCGTCCTGGGTTTGTCACAGCTCTTGATTTTGACTATGATGTCTCTGTCATCTGATATCGCATGACTTTGAGATCTACTAGTGATGCTCATTGTGCAGGCATATCAGCAAATCAGAAGGGCCCAAAATTCTCTTCTGTGTTGATGATCACTGAGGCCCAGAAAAGTCATGGGACTTACCCAGGATTCAGAATGGGTAAGTGGTAGACTCATGGAATAAATCCTGTCTGTAGATTCTCAATCCATCACCCTATCACCACACTGGCCTGTCCCTAAACTGTGCTCGATCCTGTAAGATTCTGGGTAAGACTCTTGAATTGGTTAGTTTTGAAAATTCCGCATGCCATATATTTTTACCTTTTAAAGATTCTGAGAAGTTCTGCAGTGAACAAACTTGGCTGATGTTAATCTACTATTTTCTAAGTTTACTTGACCACAGAATCCCTTTTCTCCCCCTCCACCCACCCAAATCTACCTAGTAAGGGATAATACTTTGGGAAATACTACCCTGCACAGTGGTAAGCTTTGGGGGTGGTGGTGGTGATGGTGATAACAGCATTTACTGAGCACGTACTACTGTGTCATAGGCACTGTTCTAAGTGCTATATAATTAATCACTTAACCCTCCCAACCACCGAGTGAAGCAGGTACTCTGCCCGTTGCCATTTTGCACATGAGGAGACTGAAGCCAGAGAGGCAGCTGGAAGTGAAGTGTTTATATCACTTAGGCGGTTGCTTCGTGCTATAAACCAGGGTTTCTCAACCTTGTCACCACTGACATTTTGACCCTCTGATTTGTCCTGTGCAGGGAGGCTTCCCTATGCGTTACAGAGTGTTTAGCAGCAACATCCTTGGCCTGTACCAACTTGTGTCAACCAAAAATGTCTACAGACATTTGCCAAATGTCCTCTAAATTGCTCCCAGTTGAAAACAACTGCTGTAAACTTAACAGCAGAAATGTGCTTTCCCAGCCAACCTTCTTAGTTGCTTTTACAGCGACTCATCATCACGATTGGGCAAATTACACCTTGCAGGTTCTGTGATGGTGTCAGGTTGTGCATACTTGCATGGGGGAGGATGCAAGTTGAAATGGACCCATGCTGCTCTCTTCCACTCCCTTTCTGTACACTGCTTCTGGTAAGAGAGAGCCAAGAGGCCAATGTTTTGTGTGCAACTTCTTATAATTGCCCTGTATACACACCCAATTCATATATTGTTTCCATTTTACACTTCCCCTTGGACTTGACCCCCACAGACACACACACACAGACACACACACACACACACACACACAGAGTCTTGTTTTTTCTCTGTGTAGTAGAGGACTTAACACATTTGAATTACTCTACAGTAAGAATTTATGTCTGAGCCAAGATTGACTGCCAAGGAAAACATACCAACAATGAATAACACCCAGATTTGGTGAAGAAAAAGCCAGGTTATATGACGAAGTATGCTACAAAGGTATTGGGTTTTATTTTTGCAATGTGATAACCTGTTAAATTCACACACTACAAATGGACTCGAGGCTTCTGGTCATTGTTTCTTTGTAATTTAATGCACCATTTTTTGGGAGCAGCCGAGGATTAATAAAAACAACAGTGAAATACCTGGGTTTAAATCCTGGCTCTGCCAAACATTTACTAATCGAGTGACCTCACCTCGTCTTTTCTAAGGGTTGGGTTAATAATATGAAACATATTTTTGAAAGGTTGAAAGGAGAGAATATATGCCCAGTATCCAGCCCTGGTCCTTCCAGTACCAGTTTTTCAAGGAACTGTACCATGGTTTGAACTTCATGATCCTTTTCAGCAATTCTTTAAGTGTAAACGATGGTCTTTGAAAGTAACAGATATTATGAAGCAGATGAGTGCAGGTAACTCTTGTTATAAGATGGGCTCGGACGGCATTACCCCAAACCTTTGTATCCTGGAAAGCTTTACATTTAAAGACAGCAACAAAGCAAAGGGAGGGGGCGAAAGGATTCACAGAGGAATTTTAGGAGCCAAAGTTTATCCTCTACCCTTGGTGACCATTTGCTGGTCCAACCTTTCATTGGATATTTGAGTGTCTATTGTGTCCTGGACACTAAACAGGCACGAGGGATACAAAGAGCGCAAGTAACAAAAATAACCAGTCTATCCCTGCACCTGTCCCTTTGGAACTTAGATAGCGACCATGCCATGTCTTTGTCCCAATTCCAACTGACAGTCGCTGCCTACAATGCTAGTTTCACAAGGGTCCTTAGGGTTGGCCGAACTCATCAGAAAGAATGCTGCGATCCATCAATACTGTCTGCCTTGGACAAGAGATAAAGGCAGCCGCTACCCAGGATTTGACAGTCCTCCCCCAGTGTGGGTCTGACCCATTAGTGTGTGATGACACCAGTTATGTGGATCACCATGAGCATTGTTGAAGAAAGGAAATAGAAAAACAGCAGAGTGTGTTTGCATGTAAGAATGATAATTATAGCTTTGTAAAACTTTTGTTTTAGTTATATACATATTGGGTAATAAGTCATGATGTAAAATGGATTTCCTATAATGGGTCCTGTAACAGATGTGATTCTGGTGGTTCGATGAGCTCCTGCTCTTTCTCTACATTCACACTTTTTGTTTTCTGAGACTACATTGATCGTTTGTGCCTGATTAATGAAAACCAGAGCAATTCATACATTCTAGGAGTCATTCTTCAACACATGATACATTTATCCTTTGAGTCTGCTTTCATTAGGGTTTTTATATTTTCTCTGGGGTCATTGACAATTTTATTTATAGTCAGTTCTGAGGGGAGAGGTAGAAGGAGCCACGTAGTTAGAAGCACAGGCACTAGGGTGAAGCTTGCTTTATGATACAGACCATGCCGGGGGCACCTGGGTAGCTCAGTTGGTTGAGTGTCCAAGTTCAGCTCAGGTCACAATCTTGTCATTTGTGAGTTCGAGTCCCTGTCGGGCTCTTTGCTGATGGCTCGGAGCCTGGAGCCTGCTTCGGATTCTGTGTCTCCCTCTATCTGCTTCTCCCCTGCTCATGCTCTGTCTCTCTCTCTGAAAAATAAATAAACGTTAAAAAATTAAAAAAACTATATATAGACCATGCCACTTTAGAGCTGGGTGACCTAGAGAAGCTACTGAAAACTTGGATTTTGTGACCATCACACATGTTCATTTTTACATACACACTCACACAGAAGATCTTGATTCAGAATTCTCTGGTTACTCCTTAGAGCAATGTAGATACATGCTCTCCTGTTGTGTGGGCAGCTTGTCATATCACACGGCAAGATTTTGTAGAAACAGCATCCGAGTGAAACACGGGAAGTAAAAATGCTGCTACGTGTCGTGTTTTGAGAGCATGTCCACCGTGAATGATTAGGAGAAACCAACACCATTTTAGTACTTGATCCAACAGCTGATGGTCCTGCTTAATTCCAAAAGTCACAAGAAAAAAGAAGCTGTAATAAGAGAAGTGTCCATAGAAGGAGAAGACTATTTGGGAACCATGAGGAAAGAGGATAGGGAACAAGAGGGTAAGAAGCAGGATAATAGGAAGTGAGGGCAATCTGGCCATGACATCTGTCACCCCATTGATCGCCAGTGTTGATTCGGCTGATCTGGCTGGCTAGGTGGATGTCCCCTTCCTCCCTCACCACTCCACGTGTGTCCCTCCTGATGTCGCATGCTCAGTTGAAGAGGACGACCTTCCCCGATAGAAGAGGATCGGTCTTCGGTCAAGGGTATACGAGTAGCTGTGCTCCCCTGCTAGAACCTCCAAACAAGCTCTCAAGGTCCATTTGTAGGAGAATGTAGGATAGGCAAGCTTCTAAGACTCCACAAACACATCCAAATGTCTTTCTTAAAAAAAAAAAAAAAAAAGGATAATAGGAAAGACAACACTTTGCCTCTATTCTGAATCTGTGTTTCAGGCATAAAGGGGTCATTTAAAAGTCCTGCAGTGATGCTATATAATTAGAGAAAACCCTGAGGCATGGCTTGCCTGACTGTTCCTTAGATAAGAATTAGATATTTTAAACATGCTTTTTCTTTCAATGTGTATTTATTTATTTTGAGAGGAAGGTGCACAGAGAGAGGGAGTGAGAGAATCCCAAGCAGGCTTCTTGGTGTCAGCACAGAGCCGGATGTGGGGCTTGATCTCACGAACTGTGAGATCATGACCTGAAGCAAAATCAAGAGTCAGACACCTTACCAACTGAGCCACCCAGGCGCTCCTAAACATGCGTTAAAACATGATAAAATGAAAGCACCTTGAGTTTGGAGGAAGACAGAACTGGGTTGGAATCCTTGGCCAATCACTTCACCTCTTGGAACTTCATTTGTGTCTCAGGTGAAATCGCATCTCACAGGGCAATGATCAAGATGAACTGAGAGCTTGTATGTAAAATCCCTAACACGTGATGAATGGCCACCAAAAATTCTCCCCAATCTCCTACCCTACTGGAGAAAGATCTGGAGTGTATTATTTAAAACGTAAGCAATCTCCACATGAACACATGTGAAAGCATTATGGACAAGATCAGTGTCTGAGCGCATACAGTAAAACTTTCTCAAAGGATCTTTAATTGAAAAATAATTAAGTTTCACACTTTACCTGTGTACTTGTGGCTACTGGCTTTGCCTTGGTGCCAGGAACAGAGGGAAAAGAGTGCACCAAGGCCACCCCTTACACCTACTGGCTTACTCGCCATTGCATTTCATACCATAGGCCGAATAAACAAATGGTGCATCATACACATTTAATGTGAATTTGGTATTCCTTGTAGGTTAAGAGGTCTCACAGACAACTTGTTTTTACATCTCCGAATTGGTCAGGTAAGGCAATTAGACTAGTCAATCTAGTCATCTAAGCCTTCCCATCTTAAGATTCTGTGATTCTCCATCCATTTGAATTGTGATCCACAGTATCTCTGCTATTTTTTCTTCTAGTTTAGTGTCTTGAAGACATTTCAGCTTTCTCTTGGCCTGGGCAGTAACTGTACCTATGCTTAGAACATTAGCCAAAGTGACTGTTCTTTCCTGAGTCTTCCAACCCCTACCTCCTAAAAGCCCTTGTTTGTATATCACAATATTTGCTCAACGCAGAACTTCCTTTTCAAGAAGAAATTCACAAAGTGCCAAGTGACAAGCCGTATTTGCACGTGAGCACAAACGGATGGTGTATCTGTCAAAACCAGGTACCTGTTACGCGTGCACTTTATAAAAATTCCTGGAAAAAAATGCATCCCGGTGCCCAGAGCGGGCACTTTTAAAAGTGAGCATTGACTTGGCTTACTGAGAAGGACCAACCCAGAGCCAGCTGTGCTCACCCAGGCAAAATATGCTCCACCATGATTTCTCTCACCGTTCCAAGAGTTCTCTGCCCTCCTCTATCCATGAATGACTTTGGTGGGTGTTTTCTTTTCTACTGGCTCCTTTGTAATTGGCATTAATGTGTCCGACCACTCATGGCTTTATTGGACTTTTTATATGGAAATGTTCTGCTTTGTTAGGAGTTCAAAAGATGTAGGAATACTGACTTTATGGGAAGGTTTTGAAATTGCCACCCTGCAAACTATAGAATAGTTCGTCACCACAGTTAAAATTCTAACAGGTACTGCTTGAGGAAGTTAACAAATGTTATTCTGGTGACACGACAGCTTTTGCATCATTTTCCTGGATTTAGGAATACATTAATTTCAAATCTGCACTGTTCCAAATTATTGAAATTTATTAATTAGCTTAATTTTCCTTTTAAGATTTACTAGTTCAGAAGCATGATCTTTAATAGAGACGTTTTGAAATTATTAGAGATTCACTGGCAAAATACTGCAATTATGAGCCCTAAAGGAGTAGATACTCTCTAAAATTTTACTCATTTAGACAGCTCTGTTCTGCCCTTGTACTCTTAATATTATGTATCTCAGATCATTACAAGCAATGTATTTTTCACTGAATTCTTGAACACTTGGTTATAATTTTAGGAAATGCCTGCTAGGTACAGACAAAGGCTAATTAAATGCTAATATGTGAAAATCAACGTTGTTTTTTAAATCGACCTGAGAATTTAAGATGTTTCAATTTACTTTAAAGAAGGTGGTCCTTCTTTAAAATCTTTAAAAAATTTTTTGACACTCATCATCAAAGCGAGAGAAACTTTAAGCATTTAAGTTTTCTGCTTTTGCCAGTATCATTTAATGCTAATCAAGTTAGTAGTTGGAAGACTGTCAAGGGTTTGACAAGCTGAATGCAATGAGCCATTTTCTCCAATAGCCAAACCCTCCCCCCCAATAGTTTTCTAGAGGCAAGAGTTTTCTGGTGTGTTCAGACTCAACAGTGTTTCCCACTTCTGCAAATGCCTTGGACCTTCATAGACAGCCACCATGGACTCACTTAATTAATGTAATACACACACACACACACACACACACACACACACACACACACACACACGGCTGTATGCAAGTGTGAAGGCTTAATATGCAGACATAATGGCAGGCGGGTGGACATCTGACCTCAGTTTCACCACAGTTTATAATTTCCTACAAGGAAATCGTTGGGTTCCTAGATTTTTAGACAGGTTCTCACTACTGGATCCTCTCTCTAGACGTGTGCTTTTTGAGAGATGATGTTCTTAAAAGCCTTTTAAAATGTTAATAATTATGGAATTGATCAAATTCCTCCAGGTAGTTGCAATCATGATGTTTGACAATTTGATAGGTAGAATAAACAGGCTGATTTCCACTGCGTGGTGATTTGGGATAGTGCAGATGCACTGCTGAGGCTGAGTGGAGGGTGGCTGTGCAGAGGATATAATCCACCTCTGCTGGTTTGGTAGTTACGAGAATCGAGGCCACGATCACAGGGTCTTCAGAATCAGAGTTGGGACTTAAAGCTGGTCAGTGTCCTTCTCATGGCATTTTGATGCACGGCTTTGATGCACCATAGTGCTTTCAAGTGTGCTTAGTGTCTGAAAGTTGTGGAGAGCAAACTGTGGTGTGAAAAGTACATTTTTTTTGGCCTGACTTTGCATTAACTTAAAAGAGAATACAGACTACATGATTTTATGTGCAGTGCCTCCTGATTTGGGGGGATGTGGAAGTGTGGATTAAAACAGTAAGAAAGAGGGGTGCCTGGGTGGCTCAGTTAGTTGAGTGTCCCAACTCTTGATTTCATGACCCCGTATGATATCATGACCCCAGGGTTATGGGATCCAGCCCTGTGTCAGGCTCCACGCCAGGCATGGAGCCTGCTTAAGATTCTCTCTCTCTCTCTCTCTCTCTCTCTCTCTCTCTCTCTCTCTCTCTCCCCCCCTTCCCCTCCCTCCCTCCCTCCCTCCCTTCCTCTCTCCCTCTCTGCCCCTCATCCATGTTCTCTCTAAATAAATAAGTAATAAAGATACACAAAAAAATTGTAGAAGGGTAGGTCTCTGTGACTTTATTTTTTAAATAATTATTACTCTCGCCACACTTTATCTTCAAAGTACTTGGCAAATACTAATTAACTTTTTAAAACTTTAAAGGAACTCCAGTAAGCTTGCTTTTTCATGGAGAATATCCCATTGAAGTCAGGTGGTCTAGGATTGAACTATAATTGAGCTATAATAGAATTATTAAAAGATTCTTAATGGGGATGCCTGGGCTTCAAAGAATGGAGATCTAAGTAGAGTAAAGTAGCACACATCTAAGAAAGTAATTTGGTTTATGCTGAAGAAAAACTAAATTTGTCTTGGCCAAATAAATTCATACCCAAATAAAATCCCTTAATAGTGAGAAATGGACTGGGTTTAATTTGATTTCTGCACCATTCAGGAGGCTGTAGATTGCCACTTGGTCTGATATCTACATTAAATACTCACAGATTTTGGTCCATGTAGGCATTTATTAAAGAATTGTTTTCCATATTGAGAAGTAGCAAAAAATTAATAAGCCCAGAATTAACCCATTCTAAACAAAACGAGTGACCTAAAATTGTGAGCATTGAAAAATACTTTCAAAACGAGTACAAGTATTTGTCAATAGTTTTGACAAACTCTACCAGATCCAGAGTTCAGAACATCCTGTAGTTTTAACATAATTTAATTCCTATATTGAACTTCTGAAAGATTTGCTTTTATTAAAGGTTTCTCTTTTAAGGTGATTATTCCAATATGGCACACATTATTTCCTGATTAGTTGCTCCCCAAACTATTTACATTTATGACATGTTCCATTCCTTCCTGCCCCCTACATACACACACCACGGACAGGTATCAGCAGAGAGTTAATATTTAACTCTTGTGGCCATGAGGAAGTACTCTGGTGGGTAAATCCAAAACCCTGGACACCAGCAGTTCGTCATAATCCTTTCCATGTAATGAGAGCAACTGATAGGATATAATACGTATTTTAAGAGATTCCACATAAACAGAAGAATAATATTAACTACCCATGGAGGTGTAGTTCCTGGGATAGCTAAAGTAGCCCTTACCTACCTGAGCCTCAGTTTTTCTTATTTGTAATATGGTTGCAGTTTAAAACACAAAACGGGCACCTGGGTGGCTCAGTTGGTTAAGTGTCCGACTTCGGCTCAGATTCGTGAGTTGCTCAGAGCCTGGAGCCCGCTTCAGATTCTGTCTCCCTTTCTCTCCCTCCCCCGCTCGTGTGCTCGCTCACTCTCTTTCTCTGTCTCTCTCCAAAATAAACATTAAGAAAAAAAAAAAAAAACTAGCACAGTCCTTGTCATACAGTGTGTTTTTCATAAGTGCGCACTCCCTGCCCTCAAAGTCAAGGTTCTTACAAGTTTCTATTTTCGGAGAAAGCGGAGCTAATTCTGTTAGGTCTTGGCTGCTTCATGCGTGAGATCATTTGCATGGACTTTTTCTGTCTTAGCAAAGTTCTATCCTGTCTTACCTGGTTTTTCCACAGTCTTCAGAAGCCTGCTCAGTCTTTAGTTCCTCCGTGAAACTTTTTATGACTTCCTTCCGGACAAAATTCATCTATCTTTTCCCCGTGTTTTAGAATCTTTAGATATTTCTGTTCTTGTCTGTATCATAATGATGTGTTAGTTTTTAATCTTTCCACCCTCTCCACTTGGTTGTTAGCCCATCAGTGCTGAACTGCATTGGGCTTGTCTCTGTTTTTTATTCCCTGGTATATAAGGATTAAGCAATAAATCTTTGTTGAGATTAGGTGAAAATGCTCACCACAAACACTAAAAGGTCTTTAAGATTTCATTTTAAATGTAACGACTTTTTTTTACTGTGCCCCATTGTAAAAAATAATGTTATCTTATTTTTGCTGTAAAAATTAAATCAATATTATTGCAGGAATTTTGGAAAACACATTTTTATTTACTTAAAAAAAATTTTTATGTTTATTTATTTTTGAGAGAGAGAGGGAGACACAGAATCGGAAGCAGGCTCCAGACTCCGAGCTGTCAGCCTGGAGCCTGATGTGGGGCTTGAACTCAGGAACCATGAGATCATAACCTGAGCCGAAGTCAGGTGCTTAACCGCCTGAGGCACCCAAGTGCCCCAAAAACATACACATTTTTAAAAGAAGAAAATTAAAATCGCTTATTATTTTACTACTCAGAAATTGAACAATTTTAACACTTTGATATGTTTCTTCAGTCTTTTTTACTTAAGGATATAAATACATGTCTAGGTATGTATTGAAACAAAGTGGGGATGCTATGCTATTTTGTAACTGCTTTTTGCCAAGTAGTTTGTAATTATCTTCACAGATTTGCAGATATTCTTCTAAAACACAGACCGACTACAAATTATTATTGATGATACAAAATTTTTCCAGTTTGTTTGTTTGCAGCTATACTAAAATACTGAAATATTTCTATACTGATTGGAAACTAGACATCACCCCAGGTGCCCTCAGTGTCCTCCCTCCAGCCCTCTTCCTGGACTCCTGATGATCCAACAGTTAGTGGGTTTCAAATTAGCAGAGTAACAGGCCTCTAGGACATAGGTGGCATTTATTCTGATTAGTCCTGACTATGGTATATCTCTTCAAACTAGTTAATGACACCCCTGAATCTTTGCATACGTCTCTCGTTATTTCTTTTTATTTAAGTAATCCCTACACCTGACATGGGGCTCAAACTCATAACCCTGCGATCAAGAGCCACATGCTCTTCCAACTGAACCAGCCAGGTGCCCCATGTCTCTTGGCCAACAAATACGTGTCAGGAACCCGTCAGGGTTCAGGAAACAGATCACTCAAATTAGGATGATTTGTATAGGGTTCGGTAAAAGAACTGTTGACAAGGGAGAGGACAGAGTAGGAGCCGAGCTCCTAAGCGCAGAGACAGTTTGCACCCTGGGCATGCAGGAGCGGGTAGGCGCGGTTACAGGGACCTGCCAGAGAGACACCTTGAGAGGGGCTGTGACTTTCCGCTGAGCTCCCATGGGGAGCAAACCCAGGGAGCACACACTCCCAATTTCCTTCTCATCCTTCCCTCACATCTCCTGTCAGGACCTCTCAATACTGGCCCCAACCGGAGTCAAAGGACAGGGGAGTCTGTTTATACAGCCCTTTATAGGTCAGCTTCCCGGGTGAAGAAGGGTAGGGAGTTCATTTGGAGTGGTAAACCTAGAAGAGAGTTGGCACACGTATAGCCTCTTCATTCCATATGAAGGTCTGTCGCCAGAAAAAAATGTTTTAGGGCGTCAGGTGTAGGCTATAATGTGGATGTGAGCCGATTGTATTTACAGTAAATCTGAATGGACCCAAAGGGGGTGCAGCGGCCATTCTCTTGTGTCCACAGATAGAGTCTTCTCCAGATACTACCAGTTTACCATGGAGCTTCGTTTTTCCTCCACTCAACACTCACCAGCTTGTTAACAATAATAAGCGTATCATGATGTGACCGCCTGTCTCAAAGCCTCTTACCTGCGATTCTCTACCCTGGCTGCACATGATAATCCTGTGAGGAGCTTTTATAAACATACCGGTGCTCAGGCCCTATCTGGAGATTCTGGTTTCTTCACCGTGCTGCAAGGGTTCAGGCATCAGTAGTTTTAAAAAGTTCAGAGGATTCTAGTGAACGGCAAGGACTGAGGACTTCTGCTCTGCTGGAGGCTCAGTAGACGTTAAAATTCCCAGGAGGGACAGGAGTTTGCTCCCGCCTCTGGCATCAGCTTGCCCGCCCACCGTCTATACCCATCCCTCTGGTCACTGATCACGAAGTTGGCAGGAAATGAAAAGTCAGCTTCTGATCTGGAGGAAGATTGGAGTATGAGTCTCTGGCCTGGAAATTGGGACTAAAGTGCTCATAATTATACTGCTTTTAAGAAATTTTGTAAATCAGGGGTGCCTGGGTGGCTCAGTTGGTTAAGCGTGTGACTTTGGCTCAGGTCATGATCTAGCGGTCTGTGAGTTTGAGCCCCGCGTGGGCTCTGTGCTGACAGCTCAGAGCCTGGAGCCTGCTTTGGATTCTCTCTCTCTGCCCCTCCCCCACTTATGCTCTGTCTTACTTTGTCTCTCAGAAATAAATAAATGTTAAAAAAAAAAAAGAAATTTTGTAAATCAGAAATAAACTGAGTAATAAAACTAGTGAGAAGCAAATATCTGTGCTTATAAGAAAGAGTTCTATTTTCCCAAGATTCATTCATTGATATCCCATCATACACCTTAAGTGGTTATTTTTTGCATATATGAAATATAAATGTTTTTAACATTCAGGTTTTGGGGGAAAGTATACATTTTAAGTAGAGGTGGTCATATTTTTAATGTTTCCAAATGAGTCAGGAGAATTATGTTACGAGGTAAATTTTTAGTAGCATTTCTAGACATAATTTCAAGCAATAGTATTTCTAAAAATCTACATTCCTCCCTTGTAATAAATATTGTGAAGGTTTAAATGTAAGACAGTAATCTATTATTGAAGATATTTACATTATCTGTTACCTACTGTTTTAAATGAAGAGCAGTGAGTTGTATTTTTTTGGTTTGCATTTTCTTTTTGCCAACATTCTTAAAAAATCCAAACACCCTCGGTTCTATCCTAACCATTCCATTGTGTTTGGAAAGCGCCTTGTCGCCTATTTGCTTTTTCCAAGTATAACCTGGGCCAGTTTTTCGTTCCAGGTCTATAAAAAGTCATCATCCTTGCAGTAGCAGATACTTTGCAATATAGTAAGTGGGACAGTTTGCACTTTCTTCTGGATATCAACATGATAGATACAAAGTTGAACCTAGTTAAAATATTCTCCATTCCTTTTTACGTATTGTTTCTTGCTAAAAGTCCAACACAAGTTATGACTCTAGAAAACTAACTGCAAATTAATAAGGAAAGGATTTTTCTTATATCTCTGTCTTAAAAGTGTAGCTTGTGTTTGTCTTAAAATGCCATGTCCTAATTAAATCCATTAATGGCTGTCATCAAGAATTGAAATTATTTTGATTGTGTGCTTCTTGCATTTCAGAGCGAATGTTCTCAGGCTGACATTAGTAATCAACACATGGGGCTTTTAGTAAAAGATAATTCCTGTCAATACAAGTAGAAATATAATTAAAAATATGTAAATGGAGGGGCGCCTGGGTGGCTCAGTTGGTTAGGAGCCAACTTCAGCTCAGGTTATGATCTCATGGTTCGGGAATTCGAGCTCCGTATTGGGCTCTGTACTGATGGCTCAGAGCCTGGAGCCTGCTTTGGATTCTCTGTCTCCCTCTCTCTCTGCCCCTCCCCTGCTCACACTCTGTCTCTCTGTCTCTTTGTCTCTCTCTCTCTCTCTCTCAAAAATAAACATTAAAAAATTTTTTAAAAAGGATATGTAAATGGATCTTCACTGTAAGAAAAAATAAACATATTTGTAGTCACCTAGTCCTATGAAAAACAAAAGTCCCCAGGGCAGGGGCTTCCTCACCATGAGGTGAGGCATTCAGTGGCCCAGGGGGCATTCAGTGCACTGCCAAATTCATTACTGATTAGACTTGCCTCCTCTTCACCTAAGTTGGACTTGTGTCTTTTCACCTCCAGGTTTTCTTTCAGTCTCCTTGTTTCTGCTCTTCTGCTTCTTGGTTTTATTTGGGATTCTTACAGGCATTTACTGGGGAAATGATTTATATGCTTTAAGAAGTATTTCCAGAGTGCTTTGAATTGTTTAGCAGAAGTATCTTAAAATGCACACATTTACTCCCTTTCTTGTTTAACATATATTAATATTTATCTTTTCTTGGTGGGTATTAAAATTCAAGAATTTGAGCTCTAGACAGGACTTCGGTGATACATTTAGTGAAAGGGTAGCCCAACTGATAAAAGTACAAAGGAAACACATGGTAAGTGTTTTGTTTTTAAACAATGCAGAACTCCTGAATCAGATTTGATTTATAAAGTATCAATTCTGCACATTCTCTATAAAGAGAATAAAATGGGAATGATGATGCTTACCTTGCAGGGCTGTGGGGAAGATTGGAAATAATCCGATAACATATATAAAAGCCTAAAGTAGGGGCGCCTGGGTGGCGCAGTCGGTTAAGCGTCCGACTTCAACCAGGTCACGATCTCGCAGTCCGTGAGTTCGAGCCCCGCGTCAGGCTCTGGGCTGATGGCTCAGAGCCTGGAGCCTGTTTCCGATTCTGTGTCTCCCTCTCTCTCTGCCCCTCCCCTGTTCATGCTCTGTCTCTCTCTGTCCCAAAAATAAATAAAAACGTTGAAAAAAAAAATTAAAAATAAATAAATAAATAAAAGCCTAAAGTAGAAGCAAGTGACAGCCACTGTTCTCTCCGGCAGACTGTCTACCTCTCCACCCTTAACCCCAGGTAGCTTGTGCACGATGACCTTGACTCCAGTCTCCTTGAAGTGGTCAGGCCATATTCCTTCCTAAAGCCTCCTTCTGGATTCTAGATCTTCTCGGAGCCTTATAGTCTCTGGATCAGAAAACTGCCCTGTCATCATTAGTTGCTCAAGGCATTAGATTTTAATTAGGACAAAAGCCTTGGCAAAAGCCTACAGACATCGAGCCCAATTGGCCAATGTGCCTTCATCAGCAGCACCAAAATTACCTGCAAGGGAGAATTTGAAAAGCAAAAACCAAACACACAGCCTCCAGTAAATACAACTTAGCATGCCTCAGTCTGTTCCTTGGTTGGAATTGGGCATTTGTCATCATCGTCATTGGTCATCATTATCACCATCGTCATCATGGCACTGCCTGAGCAGAGCTTTGAAGATGAATTCTGCTTTCCCAGGTAGAGCAAGGGTTATGTTAGGAGGGCGTTATAGACAGGAAACAACACTTGCAAAGGGCTGGGGACTTTGCCTCCTAAGAGAATGCCACTTCAGGTGACGGAAATACTTGGGAGCCCTTGGTTTTTGGAGTACTTGGGAGATTTCCCCTACCATGTGTGCTTTATGTCTGAAAAGTGGTATTTGACTCACAGGTAACCGTCTAGTCTGACAATAAAAATGTTTGGTTTAAAAAACTTTTAAGTTTATTTATTTTGAGAGAGAGAGAGAGAGAGAGAGAGCAGGGGAGGGACAGAGAGAGAGAGAGAGAGAGAGAGAGAGAGAGAGAATCCCAAGCAGGCTTCGCACCGGCAGCATGGAAGCCTGACCTGAGGCTCGAACTCACGAATGGTAAGATCATGACCTAAGCCGAAACCAAGAGTTGGATGCTTAACTGACTGATCCACCCAAACACTCCAAAATGTTTTATGTTTTAATTGTATGTTTAGACAGTACTCCGAAGATTATTGACAAATAAGAAAATGGAGTCATTTATAGTTTTGCTGTGAATCAACATGGTGGATCATTCCTTTGAGTTCAGAATGCTTCCTTTGGGATGGATCCTTTTGGAATCATGAAGCAGAATGATCATGTAGAGGAATATTTGAGGGGCAGGAGAAAAGGTATGAACAAACTACAGCTGGGCCTGCGTCTGGCATGGGATGGATATGGTGAGGAGGTAAATCTAGCCCCAGAGGGAGAGCCATGTTGATAAGTAGAAAATAAGGCTGGTGAGACTGGAAGTTAGTATGGGGGCACAGATGGTGCAGAGCTCAGGGACAATATGCTGAATTTTGACTCTGACATTTACTGGCAGTGTAATTATAAATTCACCACTTAACCTTTCTGAGGTTTAGTTTCCTCGTGTATAAAATGGAGATAATTTTCCTCAACAGCTCTTCAGTGTGGAGTTAGGATTTAATAACAAAATAGATGTAAAGTGTTTGACACTTAATATATTCTAAATTCATCCTCCCTTTGGTTTAGGCTTTGGAGGATCTAGAATACGAATTCGGTGGAAAACTCCATCATTACCAACACTTTTTAAGACATGCACTGAACCAGATCTTTAAGGGTGGTGGCTCTCCAGTGGTGAAAGGGGTACCCGTGTGCTTGGCTGGGCTTTGGAGCCACCATAGATTGCTGACAAGTCACTCAACTCCTCCTGTGATTCACAGTAGCACCACATTCTCCACATTTCACACACGAAAGTATCGCTCACCCACCATCAGAGTGCTTCGGTCTCTTTGCAGAAGTGTTGACAAGTTTGCACACATCTGTCCCCAGTCTCTCACAACCCTGGCCCCTGTAAGGCCAACAGCACACATTTTTTAGGTGACTAGCTATGATTGGAGTGACAGTCCATGGCCAGGAAGTCCAGAGAAAGAAGAAGGACTCGTAAATCAAATCATGACCCTATTGCAGAATAAACATTTCAGTTTAATAAAGCATATATTTTAAGGGCTTGATTAAGGGCTAAAATCTGTAGGAAAAGATGCCAGTCATCCATCCAAGCCAATGCTTTTACACTGACATAGACCATAATGTGGCAGCTGTAAGCAGTCTTCAAAAAGATAATTGAATCATAACCTTAAACAATTGGATTTTTAAAAAGTAATGGCATTACGTGAAAATCTAGGAATATGGAGTTTGATGAGCATAAGGGAGCAAAATGAGAGTTCATATTTCACGTGAGTGAAATGTTCTAAAGTCTAGTTTAATCTTCACGTCCATAGATAATTTGTTAAGGAGGAAAGGATTCATCCTTAGTCTCTAAAACTGATTTTGCACTCTTTTCCGTCTTAAGCTTAATTTCCTTTCAAGGTTTAACACAGCTCAAGAAGTCTTCGTGGTGGAGCTGTATTTTGCCCTCTTACAAAGATTCAGCACAGCCCTCATTCAGACCGCTTCGGCCCCATAAGGCAAATGAACTTTTCCGGTGTCACAGGGTACAATTCAGTGTTCAAGGAACATCAATCTGCAAGTAAATTGATGCCACAGATTCTTTAAATTGAAGTTCCAGGTGGTGGCTTTAGATGAGGATTAACTCAAGATCTCTCTAATCAGGAGTCTACATTTTTGAAATATTTGTCTCTTCCCAACTTCCCTGTATCAGTGAAAGTCTCTGCCCATCCAGGAGCACAGATCAGCAAACTTTTTTTTTTTTTCTTGGTTCCTCCATTTCCTTAGGCCCTCAAGTCCTCGAGCAAGATTTTTCTGTTCTGCCTCTCAAATATATCTTGAATCTGTGTGCTTTTTCTTCTCAACCAAACTGACACCCTCTCTGCCTGGACAGCCTTGGTGGCTCCTAGTTGGTCTCTGTGCATCTGCTCCAGCCCCTTCCATCTGTTCACCACTAGAGAACAGTCCCGTCTAAACACAAAGCGATACCAATTGTTGAAACTTAAAACACACACACTCACATCTCACACACACGCACACACACACACACGCACACACGTCTTATGTTGCTGCCTTATAGCCCTCTGGTGGCTTCCCATTCTTGGTAAAATAAACCAAATCTTATTCTTTTTTCATTCAACGGATACTGATGGGCCTTTCTGCTAAAAGCCTTTTTCATCACACTGTGTCCTGGGGATGAGCGATAAATCAGTCTTGTCTCCAACCCTCAGGGAGCTCACAATTGAGCAAAACAGTACTTGATCAAAGTTTACTTGTGTGTTCACAAATATTCACAGAAATCCTGTAATTTACCAGCATAGTTGCAGAATGAACTTAGGTAACAGTTGACTGTGTTATGCCTCTTAGTGAAATGGATGGCTTGAACAAACATAGCCTACGCTGCTCTAAGGATACTTTTGACCCAGTCAGCCTAAATCCGGGGCACATAGTCTTAATGATTACACTTATGCCAGTCATCTTTCTACAGTAATGCTGCATAGCAAACAACCGGAACACCCAAAGGAGTTCATCACTGTTTATCTGCTTACACATTGGAGTGGTCAGCTAAGCAGCTCTGTTCATCTAGGTTGGGCTTACTCACACGTCAGGGTCGGCTGGCTGTCAGCTGACCAACACTGGCCTTGGCTGGGATGCCCAGGGAGACTTTGCTGTGCTATATGTGTCTTATTTTTCAGTAGAGTAGCCTGGATATGTTCTCATAGTGACGGCTAAGGTTCAAGAGAGAGCAGATAAGCCTGGTCTCACAAGTGCTTTTGAAGTTCTGCTTGCATCATATCTTGCTAACATCACAAGTTGACTAAAGTGAATGACGCCGCTAACTCCAGAGCCAGAATGGGTACGTCAAAGCTATGTGGCCAGGAGCGGATTCAGGGAGAAGTGAGGTCGTAATTGTAATCCATCACAATGCCATGCTTTCGCTTATACTTTGTAACTTGATCATAGGACTTACCAAATTAAGTGGAAATACAGAATTTCTTCAATGCCCGACTTGGGAAACCCACCATGGACAGAGATCCAGTCTTCAGCACAATGCTTGGCATCAAATAGATGCCCAACAGACGTCAAACTAGCAGAATTATTAGCAGGCTGGTGACTTTGGACTGTTTATTTGAGGTAATTAAGCGTACTCAGCCTCAGCTTGATCATTTGTAAATAAGGGATAATAATACCAACTGCAACCACTCTTCTGAGGATTAAATAGGGAGGGAAATGTAAAAGTACATTCTGTTTGCTCAAAAGAGAAAGGTGCTACTCTCCCCTCTTCCCACCTTCCTTTCTCATTAGGAAAAGAGTAGAGGACTTAATCTTAGCCTGTTTTAGGCCAAGAGTTTATAGGATAGAGATTCACCTATTGAAAATATCTTTCAGGGGCACCTGGGTGGCTCAGTCGGTTAAGCGCCTGACTTTGGCTCAGGTCATGATCTCACGGTTCATGGGTTCGAGCCCCACATTGGGTTCTGTGCTGACAGCTCAGAGCCTGGAGCCTGTTTCAGACTCTCTGTTTCCCTCTCTCTCTGCCCCTCCCCCACTCGCGCACTGTCTCTGTCTCAAAAAGAAATAAACATTAAAAAAAATATATATGGGGCGCCTGGGTGGCGCAGTCGGTTAAGCGTCCGACTTCAGCCAGGTCACGATCTCGCGGTCCGGGAGTTCGAGCCCCGCGTCAGGCTCTGGGCTGATGGCTCGGAGCCTGGAGCCTGTTTCCGATTCTGTGTCTCCCTCTCTCTCTGCCCCTCCCCCGTTCATGCTCTGTCTCTCTCTGTCCCAAAAATAAATTAAAAAAAAAAAAAAAACGTTGAAATAAAAAAAATATATATATATCTTCCATATCTTCTAACTAACAAATACTTTTGTATAATGCCCATGCCCTAAAAAATTTAGGTCCCCATGAAGGCTTAAAGCTATGAACCCATTTGCTCTTTGTCTTAAGTTCCTGTAATAAAGAGGCAGGTGTCTTCTTTCTCATTCCCATAGGGAACATATGCAAAGAGGAAAAAGGAGCTTAGAATGGGGAGAGGAGTGTAATTTTGGGTAGTGGGGCTATTTGAGGGAGAACAAGTCTGGTAGGTACCACAGTATATGTCAGGGGCAGGGGGCAAAAGGGGGGGGTTGCGGTGCACCAGACAGACAAAGGGGAGTATGAGGCCTTCCAGCAGGAGTGATGGGGTCACTGGAGAGAACAAGGAATAAAAAACTAACCCTTGTTGCCAGTGCCTCTTTGCTTTAGTGGTTGTAGTTTAGGGGTTGTTTCTGATGCCTGATCTAGATATTCAATTGTGCTTCATTAAAATTCCTAAATTAAAAAATACATAATTTCACTTTATATTTACTTATATATATTTATTTTATTTATATTTTTATATTTAGTTTTTACATATAGTTATATATTTAATTATATGTTGCTATGTGTAAATTAACATATGTAAGTTATATACAAATGAAAATAAATTAACATCTATAACTTGACTCCTTTCTCTTATAACCCCCCAGATGTAAGGCAAATGCACATCTGGCTTCTATCAGTTAGTGAGTAGCTTTTAAGCACATCCTGTCAAATTGTCTGTTCCCAAAAGCAATACCAACACATTCAGTGGATGTTATTTTTTCCCCACAGTTATGTTCTTGATTGGACCACAAATTTTTCCATAATACTGTAGTTGAAAAATAGGACATTCTAGCTCTTTGTACGTAATCAGCCTCCTACCTCCAGCGTGTTTTAAAAAAACTTTTTTTTTAATAAGGCATTAACTAAATTGAATTCCAGCTCTGGAAAAAACACATTGAGTATTAGTTACATTATTATTTTAGTTGCCGTGATTGAGTTGTTCTCATTCTTTGTATCTGTGTAGTAATTGGGGCTGATATAGTCAACTACTTCCTGTCCCCCACATGTCTAGGACATACTGGATTTTCTGTCAGGATGGTTTTAAGCCAGTTATTCACAAAATGAAATCAGATTATTGATTTTTAATGAATTTAAAGTTAGTTAAAATACTTTGAAAAATTCTGGACTTGAACTTTATTTTGTTAATTGTACCCTTAAAGGTTTGAGATGTGGGGAGCCTGGGTGGCTCCGTCGGTTGAGCATCTGACTTCAGCTCAGGTCACAATCTCACGGTCCGTGAGTTCGAGCCCTGCATCGGGCTCTGGGCTGATGGCTCAGAGCCTGGAGCCTGCTTCCGATTCTGTGTCTCCCTCTCTCTCTGCCCCTCCCCCGTTCATGCTCTGTCTCTCTCTGTCTCAAAAATAAATAAACGTTAAAAAAAAAATTAAAAAGGTTTGAGATGCTTTTTAAAAATTTAAAATTTTTCTTTTAGGAAAAAATTATAGGGCCACCTGAGTGGCTCAACCAGTTAAGTGTCCGACTTCAGCTCAGGTCATGACCTCATGGTTTGTGGGTTCAAGCCCCGCGTCGGGCTCTGTGCTGACAGCTCAGAGCCTGAAGCCTGCTTCGGATTCTGTGCCTCCCACTCTCTCTCTGTCTCTCCCTTGCTCACACTCTGTCTCTCTCTCTTTCAAAAATAAGTAAACATTAAAAAAAATTTTTTTTAATTATAAATAGGCCCTGTGATCTCCAGGACATTTTACTGAGTGTTTTTCAAAATTTAACTGTTAAAGGCTGTAATTAGGTACCCATAATATTTTTCTGGTTTCCAGCTGTAACATAATTCATAGATGGGTTGTATTTTTGCAGATTTGTCTGAGGTGTATGTAGTGAGGAGGTGCATTTTACCAGTGACCTGTGAGAAGCCACTAGATACATCAAAGAAATCGATGGAAAGAACCCAAGTTTCAACAACATCTTTAATAGAGGAATGGTATGGTCTTCTAGACTTTCCAATTATACATTGAGAAATTATTTGATAACTTACAAAGTAGGTTTCTTCCTTTTTAAAAATGTGCAAGTAAATAAGAAGAGGAATGTAGTGCATCCTATCTTTGATCCCTTCAGTGATCCGCATAATGAAATAGCCCATATAACCTCTCAGGGATCTGTTGGATCTGCTGGATCTGACTGGTAAATGAGATCATTGCTAGCATATAGTTTCCTTTTGCAGAATGAGCCTTAAAAAAATCACAGGAAATTATTGTTTTCAAATATGTAGTATATACCTTCTAAAATGATATAACCAGATCTCCCTCTCAATTATGAATATTAGAAATACAAGAACATGAATTTTGGGGAGAAATTTGATTCAATTCAATCTTCTTGATTCAGTGATTTTTTAAACCTGTATTTGTAATCTATATTGTGTTTGCCTTTAATTTTGATCCAGTGTTCCATACCTGATGAGCCAAAAATTCCTAAATACCTTTACATTAATAAATCATGTTATCAAGTTGAACTGTATTCTGGGAAGTCAATTAGTGCCTCTTCCACCAGTCACCTTGCCCCAGCACAAGTTTTTACAGTGTCTTGTGCAATAGAATCCTTATTTCCTCCTCTCCTCCCACAAGAAATATACACCACCTTGGCATGCGTGTTAAGTGAATGACTGTGTGTGTATAAACCTAGTTCCAGACTTAGGAGAAACACTGAACTTTTGCTTCTGGTAAATACAATTGATAATTAGCCATGTTTGTGCTTCCTTCTAATCTGTACCTTGATAATGCTACATGACTAAATGTTTTATACTTCATAGGTAGATCTTAGACTCATTTTTGGGGTAAATACCATTTATCAGTATTCTTATTGGAGACATTTAAAGAAGAAAACGAGTAGAATTTATAATACTGTCATCTGTTTATTTTTACTATTTAAAATAATAAATCATTCTTGTATCCTTCAAGAAAAATGTGTATACTTCAGAACGTGTGTGTGTGTGTGTGTGTATACATACTTTCATACTTACAGTTGACCCTTAAACAATGTGGGGTTTGCAGGTGCCGACCATCCCCCCCACCACCCATGTAGTCGACTATGCATATAACTTTTGATTCCCCCAGAACTTAACTGCTAATAGCCTACTGATGACTGGAAGCATTACCAATAACATAAAAAGTCAAGACATACTTTGTATATGTAGGGGTGCCTGGGTGGCTCAGCTGATGGACATGCAACTCTTGATCTCAAGATTATATGTTTGAGCTCCATGTTGGGTGTAGAGATGGCTTAAAAATAAAATCTTTAAAAAAAAAGACATAATTTTGCGTACTTTCTTCTTACAATAAAGTATGCTAGAGAAGAGGAAATGTTATTAAGAAAATTATAAGGAATGGACTTTGATCCTAGTAATATAATTATGGATATGTCTCTTCAGGCAAGGGAGACAAAAGCAAAAAAATAAACTATTAGAACTACACCAAAATAAAAAGCTTTTGCACATCAAAGGAAACAATCAACAAAACAAAGGCAACTTAGAGGATGGGAGAAGATATTTACAAATGATCTATCCAGCAAGGAGTTAATATCTGAAATATATGAAGAACTTCTACAACTCAACACCAAAAAAACAGAAAGCAGTCAAAAAATCTGATTAAAAAATGGGCAGAGGACCTAAATAGACATTTTTCCAGAGAAGACATACAGATGGCCAATCAACACGTGAAAAGATGTTCAACATCACTAATCAGGGAAATGCAAATCAAAACTGCAATGAGATATCACTTCATACCAACCAGATTGACTAGTATCAAAATAATAAGAAATAATGAATGTTGGCAAGTATGTGGACAAAAGGGAACCCTTGTGCACTGTTGCTGGGAATGTAAATTGGTGAAGCCACTGTGGAAGACTGGATGGAAGTTCCTCAAAAAGTTAAAAATAGAAATTCTGTATGATTCAGTAATTCCACCACTGGGTATTTACCCGAAGAAAATGAAAACAGGAATTCAAAAAGAAATAAGCACCCCTGTGTTTATTGCAGAATTGTTTACAATAGCCAAGATATGAAAGCAACCCAAGTGTACATCAGTAGATGAGTAAAGAAGTTGTTTTATATACTTATGATGGAATATTACTCAGCCATAAAAAAAAAAAACGAGATCTTGACATTTGTGACAACATGGATGGACCTAGAGGGTATTAGGCCAAGTGAAATAAATCAGAGAAAAATGAATACCATATGATTCTACTTATATCTGAAATCTAAACAACAAATGAACAAACAAGAAAACACAAACCAGACTCTTCAATACAGAGAACAAACTTGTGGTTGCCAAAGCAGATAGATAGATGGATCTAAGGGTTTAAGAGGTATAAACTTCCAGCTGTAAAATATATAAGGCACAGAGATGAAAAGTACAGCATAGGGAATATATATAGTCAGCGATACAGAAATAGTGTTGTATAGTGACAAATAGTGACTACACTTACCGTGGTAAGCATTGAGTAACGTATAGAATCGTCAGATCAATATGTTGTATGCCTGAGACAAATATAAAATTGTATCTTAATTGTGCTTCAACTTAAAATTTGTTTAAAGAAAGTCATAAGGCAGAGAACATACATTCACAGTACTATAATGTATATACTGAAAAAAAATTGCATATAAGTGGACCCTTGCAAGTCAAGCCCATATTGTTGAGCAGTCACCTGTACACAGAACTGCTCCTACGCAGTGTCATTATTCTTATGCCTTAAGCTTTGGTAAGGATGATAAAATAGCCTGTGTGAGATCATATCACCACTGAGAGTCATAATTTAGCCAGTATCAATCATACTGATAGGCATTCAGGTTATTTCCAGTTCTTTGGCTATTTAAAAACAGTGTTGCAGCGAACATCCTTGGCAAATATGACTTCCTTGGCAAATATAACTTCGTGGTGCTTTTGCAAATGTACTAGGAATAAGTTCCTAGCTGCAAATCGTTGGCTCAAAAGAGCACGATTTTTAAGGGCACACGGAGCAGTGAACCACACCCTGCAGGATGGCAGTTTGTTATTCTTTTAAGTACATCTGAGTGACAGAAACTGACCAATAGAGTGATTAGAGTAAAAATTAAACTGTACTAAGAATCACTGGGATGTACAGTGCCCTCTAAATATGGTGGTAATAGCCTATAATTATCTCCCATCAACTTTCGACTTTACGGGCTTGAAATTTATGTCAGAAATTTTCCCTCGTCGTTTCACGAGGGGTGAGTTAACATTCTCAGGGTTCATTTTAGATCAAAGGCCACGAACAAAGAAACTAGCCACAACCTTCCTGTGCTTAACTACTTCTTCAAAATTGACCACTCTAAGAAGACTGTTGTGATGTTCAGAAATAAACTTGCATTTTTAATTAATGAGTATGTTTTCCTTCCCTCAGGTGGAAGGGAAGATTTTGGAAAAGTAAACCACCGAAGAAGCATGGTATTGTTCCTGTAACTTAGAACTGGAGAGGAGGCAAGATGCTGGCATAGCTGTTGACCTGAGAACCTGCTATGCCAACATATTGCCATCTCTCTTGTCTGACCGCAGCCATGGCCACCGTGTGCCACTCCTCACGTATTGCTACGGATGTGTACCTTTCCTTGGAGATGTGGGTTTCCATGACCTGGCCCTGCTCACCTCTCTGACCTCTCTTCTGCCAGTGCTCCATGTCGCTCCCTTTTAGCCACACTGGCCTTTCCGGGTGTTCCTGCCTCTTAGCATGCCTGCCTCTTTCTCATCATTTGGGTCTCACAGAGGGCATGAACTCCTCAGAGAAACCTTCCTTGACCGCACCATCTAAAATAGCTGTCACATATCCCACGTGCCCTGCACCCCTGTACTCTGCTTTATTTTTGCAAAATATTGGTTCACTCCCTGGAACATACTCATTGATTTAAGTACCTTTATCCCTTGCATGAGAATGTGAGCTCCTCGAGGGGTAGGGACCTTCTTTGTCTTGTTCAACCACTGTACCCCTGGAGCCTGACACACAGTAGACCCTCAGGACATGCTGTTGAAACTCCACCCCGATTTTTATGGTGCAAGAGAGAGGTCACATCATAATATTTTCCCCTTTACAAATGACGGGTGAAACTGTGACTAACAGCATGTAGTATTGTTACAATACTACAAGTAACAAGTACCAATATGAAGAAGTAAACTATTATTTAGTTCTGGACCTGCAAACCTCACTCCTTAAATAGTCTATATATGTATATGGTATCATTGGGTCCACAGTTTCATGGAAGTCGGTATATCATAATGAGAAAAGCCTGGGCTTCAAAATAAAACCTCTGTGAGACTCTCACACTGGAGTTGCCTGTCTGTGTGTTCTTGGACAAATCATTTGACCTTTGAGCCATGTTTCTCTCAATTGTAAAATGAGGATAATAACACTAATCCCAAAGGCTTCTTGAGACTAAGAGCTAAGATCTTTTAGCCAGATGATTCTTACTTCACGTCTGAAAAGTTAGTGCCTGTAAAATTCCTGATACGCGCTTAGGAGTAGGCACCCAACAAGTTTTAATTAGTTTACTACCAAGGAAAAAAAAGTTAATTTTTCTTTAGTTAGACACAGGTAATCTGGCAGAAGTCTGTGGAGTGCTATGCCGGAACTATAGCATATGTGGAATTCCATGTTAAGACACAAGAGCTCTTGAGAGACTAAGGAGTTAATTGTCCAAGTATCTCAAATTCTTCTCCTCTCCTGGTTAGTTCTCACTCCTCTACCTTCCTTTATTCCTAGAGTTCCTGGTCTTTGGATCTATTTTTTTTTTTTATTGTTTTTCTCCCCCCTCCTTCCCCCCCTTTGGATCTCTTTTAAAAGCAACTTTTATAGATTCAATTGATAGAGTGAGAATATTTAATAAATACTATTTATTCTTATTTTTAAGCATTGAAGTTTTAGCAAAATGTTTTATTTTTCATAATTGAATTTTTATTTTAATTTTTGTGCCTTTTCAAGAAATAAAATAACTATTAGTACCCTTGGCTCTCATCATTTATTGCTACTCATGGAATTATAAGTCTGACACTCAGAAAGTGTTCACTATGCCTTTAGGTCAAGCCTCTGAGAGTATATTAATCTGAGCTATGAATTTAACAAAAGCATGTAGCATGAAAGTATGGCAATTTTAGTCCATAAGTTTTATAAGCATTCTGTTTAAAGACATCATTTAAAACTCAATGTGATAATTATGTACCTTGAGCAATATTACAGTTCTTTTCTGGTCTGAAGTATCTACAGATTTATTGTTTCCATCTTGATGGTTTGTGTATTCACTACCTTGCTTTGTTCTTTCAATTCTTGAAGAAATAAACACAGAGCACCAGCCCTGAGGGTCACTGCCTGCACAATAGCTGTCGCTGAAATTTGATATCCGCAGTGTCTTATTCATTCTTTGTCTTCCTAGTAAAAGCAATGGTGCAGAATGAAGGGACTAGGACATGCTGCTTATTTTAAGAACTATTGTTATTTTGGGGCACCTGGGTGGTTCAGTCAGTTAGGCATCCGACTCTTGATTTCGGCTCAGATCATGATTCACCGTTCGTGGGATCGAGCCCTGCATCGGGCTCTGCGCTGAGTGTGGAGCCTGCTTGGGATTCTCTCTGTCCCTCTCTCTCTGCCTGTTCCCCCCTCCCTCAAAATAAATAAACTTTTAAAATTTTCATTAAAAACATAACTGTTGTTATTTAATAGTTTTTTGTTGTTGTTGTTTTTACCTGCAATTTTGTTCTAAACTGGTTTCATGAGCTTGTTTGGACTTCTTTCCGCTTTTTTCAGAGTTCCATTTACCCTCATCTACATCAATTAACAGAGATATCCACAGCCCCTTGACCTCAGTTCAAGGTGAGCTCGACCCAAGTGTGGAAATGAACACAGAGCTCACGTCAGTCAATCCTCCTCATGTTTTACTGTCATTTGCTAAATACCTGAACCTGCTCTTTTGATTTCAAGTGGTCCTGGGGGTGGAGAGTACTTAGGACATAGGAAGAGCAGAGCAGCAGACTAAGAAATTACTATTCGAATACAGTAAAACCTTGGCTTGTGAGCATAAACCGTCCCAGAAACATGCTTGTAATCCAAAGCCCTTGTACATCAAAGTGAATTTCCCCATAAGAAATAATGGAAACTCAGATGATTCATTCCCCAACCCTAAAATATTCATGTAAAAATGCTTACACTACTGTAATATAATACAAAATAATTTTCTAAAAGTACAAAAAATAAAGAAAAATAAACTAACCTGCATTTACCCTTGAAAATCTTCATGGCTGGTGTGAGAGGGACCAGAGAGAGGAAGGTTACTGTCTGGGACGACTTTCACTATCACTAATGGAATCCCTGCTATCTATTGACTCAATGGAGTCTTCTTCTTTTCGTGGAACTTTAACAAGGAACCTATCCAATGACACTTGCTTTTGCCTCCTTCTGAGGATTTCGCAGAAATGTGACATTGCATTGTCGTCAAACAGATTCATCGCTCGTACCGTTATAGCCTTATTCCTGTGGTGCTTTTCTACAAAATTCTGCAATGTTTCCTGCATTTTACACATCTCCCTAATCTCATTTGAAGTGAGGGATTCCTCCACCCTTTTTCTCCTCCTCTGCAGACGAGTTGCTGATGTAGACTTATAAAATCTTGTGATTTTAGCTACTCGCATACCTCGTTCATACTTCTTGATGGTTTCCTTCTTAACTTCCACCATAATCATCTCCTTCTTACCGCCTTAACTTTCAACCTTTTTGCTGCATGGGGGCAGTTGTATATGCTCGCACGGATGTTGACTACAGTACAGTATTAATAAACTCTTGTCATATTTAGTGTAACTGGCAATAAGGCAGCAGAGAAAAGGGCTTATATCTGCAGGCAGCCTGACCTAAAATGAAGCAAAGCATTCCTAAGCTAACTTTTCTATGGAAAAGCAAAGGACTGTCCATAGGTGCTCTGAAGTGACAAAAAATACACCAGTGTCAGTTGTGGGCACCTTCCAAGCTTCTGAAAAATCACTGATTTCTGCCAAACACCATGACCCGAGACCGGGCAACCACGCATGGGAGACGGTCACCCACAATCCCACAGAGAGAGAACCATTGGCTCGGTTGTGATCATGTGATGTTCAGCATCACGTACTGTTCCTACTGCAAGACATCGCTCATTTATCAAGTTAAAATTTATTAGAAATGTTTGCTTGACTTGCAGAACACTTGCAGAACAAGTTACTCGCAATCCAAGGTTTTACTGTTATATCCAGTAATTTCTGGGGTTTTCAACTTCAGCGTTCATTATCAGCTGCCTAGAGAGCTTGTGAAGAAATGCAGATCCCAAACTAACCCCTTAGACATTCTGATTTAATGGGTCTTGACTGAGACTTAAGGATCTTCACTAACAAGCATCTTGATAGTTTGACAACGTACTACACTTTGAGAACACCTGTCTTCAATCTCACATCACAGGGCAAATTTTTTAACATCTCATACAGTTCTCAAGATGGAATTCGGGCATGGTCTTGGAAGCAGCCTGCTTTCTACTGTAGCTGTGCTTAACGGAAAACTGGAACAGCATTTTGTAATTGTGTTTTCTTTTTACTCTGGGGTTTCTTACATAAACAGCCCATATCAATGCACACTGGAGCATAATAGGCTGCCCATGTGCTTCTGTGGGAGTTGTTTTTAATTCAATCATCTTTTCTCCGCTGGCTCACGTTACAATTTCTAAGATGTTGTCTTTTCTTTTCTGATTGACTTGATATTGACCCAAATCCTTTCCCTCTCAATATACATACTTGTTTAGAATTTATGTCAAATTGTAAGTGATCTATGAACTCCTCGAGGCTAGAGACCAAGTCTAATTATGCAGAAGGGGAATTTTCAACACTTATAGGACTGCTACGGTGGCAAATCTTTCCATAAACTAAAGGGTCACATCTTAATTGATCTGTTTCTGAAGTTTAGATTTTTGTGGATTTTTAAAAATTGGGACTTCTCTTCCTTTGTGAGACAGTGTAGTAAAAACAGCTTCAGAATGAAATGCAAAAACAAAACCATCTAGGCTCTACTCCCAGACCTGTCATTTTCTAACACCGTACATGAATTTGGGCAGAGCATTTAATCTGTCATCCTATTTGGAAGTAATAGCAAGAGAGACTATATGATAAATTAGAAAGAAAAAAGGGGAAAGCAAAAATATAGCTGTGAAAACATCATGCAGGCAAACTGGAAGGGACTCTACAAGAAGAAAATAGTTGGGAGATCTTGACTAGTCATTAATTTTATTTTAAAATGTTTATAGTCTTTTATTGCTTTGTGTTGTTATTGTATAATTTAGATATGAGTAAAAAATACTGAGTTCTGGTTAAAAGGCAGAACTTTGTTCTCATCCAGCGTGAACCATTCATTTGCTAGCTAATCCCGGTCAAAAGAGAAGAAATGTGATATTTTAGTGTTATCTGGAGGAAAGGTCCGGCTTCTCTTACGCTGTTTAAAGTCCAGAAATAGCTTCTAGGCCTTCAAATAATGATAATGATTCTGTAACTCCTACACCTTTTTTCTATCTCATTTGGCTTATGAGATTCAAATTAGGTAAGGTACATGACACTGCTTTGAAAGCGGTTAGAAGTTATACAAAGTCCTTGGATACTGTTTATTAAGTCCTTCCAACCCTCCCTGGCTCCCTTCACCCCTACAAAAGTTTACTTTTGAAGTGATTGAAAGTATTTTATTCTAAACTGGCTATAAAGTTTCAATTCATAGGATTGTAGTCATTTACCCTTATATTTATAGCAGCTAAATGGACAGGAGCTTGTATGTTGGGGCCCATCGTCTTTTAGTTCTGTCATCTGGGAACACAGAAGCAAAAAAGTGGGGGCCTGGAGCTTCCACTGAAGGGGAGTACTTACTCCATCAGCATGCAGTTCGAACCCATATTCAAACCAGAGGACTATTATTTGTGGTTTCGCTGAAACTAACATAATGTGTTTATTCCCATATAAATATTTTGTGTACTTATTTAATGTGTGCTAGAAAAATATACATTATAGTTTACTTTTGAAAGGAAATTTGTTATGGGGCGCCTGGGTGGCTCAGTCGGTTAAGTGTCAGACTTTGGCTAAGGTCATGACCTTGTGCTTTGTGGGTCGAGCCCCAGGTCAGGCTCTGTGCTCACAGCTCAGAGCCTGGAGCCTGCTTCAGATTCTGTGTCTCCCACTCTCTCTGCCCTCCCTGGCTTGTGCTCTGTCTCTGTCTCTCAAAAATACATATACGTTTAAAAGAATAAATTTGTTGTAATATTTTAGAAGTTAATCAACCTAAATAAAATGTTAAGGAATTTAAGATAGTCAAACTTTGGGAAACAGGAGTTTGGGTGAGCAAGATCTTGTTGTGGGAGAAGGAAGGAGAGCTCTGTGGAATGGGATAGATGTTTCCTAAAGTTTTTCCAATGTACAGTTCAAATTGAGAAGTTCATGTATTATTCTTGGATGCAGAACATTTTTGTTTTCATAAAGTGACAATGAGTGGGCTTTACCTGTGCATTGCATATATGATCATATATTTAGTTGCTGTGGAGAATTACTAGTATTTCCCTAATATAAAGACCTTGCCATTATGTCTTTGAAAGCAAAGCCCAGTTGGCAAATGAGAAAGTGTATTCATTCATAAGTTGATAAGCCAATCTGAGCAAGTATTTGAGGATAGATGTGTGGCCTTTTGTGGCGGTAAGAGGGCCCTCAGTGCCGAACTGTGGCACTTTCCATTGACAGAGCAGGAACGTAATCTGTATATGGCAACAAAAGCAGACACCTTTTCTTAAATAGTCTAGAGAACCTTCAAAGTCTCATAGCAGAGAATAACAGTGGGAGATTTGCCTTATAGCGCCTCTACAATGCCATGAGAAATGCAAATTAGAAACATGTCAGCAAAGACAATTTGCTAAATTTGAAATTCAAAATCTGAAAGTCCCGAAAGATCTGTGCAGAGGGGAGTCATCAAGCGTGCATGGGGAAACAAAACTGGGATGATATTACAGGAAGATGATGTAGTTAGTTACTGGGAAGCAGGCCACCCTCGTAGTTTGCATACATATCTAAGTGCTTAACTTTCCAGAAAAAATGAGTGATTTGACTTGCTGATTCCAAATTCATTACCTCATCATTAAGGTAATTTCCAGGAGAGCACTCCTGGAAATTGGGTGACCAAAAATAACTGCTCGTGTTTCCTGATCTGCCTTTTCACTTGCAAATCTTTCCTGATTTCTGAAACTGTACTGGACTTTGAAGACTCGTCAAAAAAAAAAAAAAAATTAGGTTGTGTATTGCTGGATTGTGGAGGTGGGGAGGGAGTGGCGAAGGAGGAAAAGAGAAGGAGAAAGATCATCTTGGGCAGATCAAGATCTAATACGGAAAGAAAGACCAGCACTTGAGAATGAAGAAAAGGTTTTTACCTTTCCTGTTTTTACAAAGGAAACAAATGTAACTAGTGACAAGGCCACAAAGTGAAAAAGGAGAGAAACCCCACCTTGTAAAATACAAATGCTTATAGAGTCTTTCAATGAATACTTTTTCTAAATTTAATACATTCAAAATAATTGTACAGTGCTTACGATTATTTTGAATCACATGACTCTTACTTGCATTGTTACAGCATAAAAGCTTTGTCAGTTTTTTGAGAATTACCGAAGTCCTTTACCCAACTTTCTCTGTCATGGCTTAGTTTTTTTTCAGTTATTTATTCATCATACAGTATTTATTAGGTGCGTGCCATGTTCCAGGAACAGTACCTTCCTGTGGCTTGCAGTCTAAGAAAAGAGATAAGCCATTGTAAGTGTGATTATGACTGGGAAGTACTTTTGTGTGTGTGGAAACATAACAAGGCAATCTAATTTAGGCAGGAAATGGTGAAGGAAAACCATTCCGAGGAAGATGTGTTTTAAGTTTACTTAGGTCCTCCTAAGAGTGTTTTGTCGGAGGGAGAGTACCTGTCTTACTTCTTTGTATATCGTCATGATACCCAGGACAACACCTTGCACATACATCTGATGATATCGGTCATGATAATTATCAAGTGTTGTTTGATATACAAAGTACTTCAAAGGGATTGGCTTTTATTAACTTGAATTCACACACACGCACGCGCACACACACACACACGCACGCACGTATGAAATGCTGTGGTTCCTTTTCCTTAGTGAGGACTCCTTTCCCAGCATAAACTCTTCAGAAGCACCTTACTATAAAAGCTGCTATGATTAAACTCTGATTTCAAGGATCAGAGTCTTGCCCCACTTACCTCTGGAAGAAGGGTCTGGTGTAAGAATTCATGGCTGGAACTAAAAGATGTCAAGAACTAAAACAGCTCTGAGGAAAGCCTCTTCTCTCCACCTGTCACTCCCTGTGTATCTATTGCTCGTTGGTTCCCTACTCCCTTCTGAGAGGCAACTCCATTTTCTTCATCGGGTCAACTTTGTATTTTTACTCATTTTTCTCTTTCTCAGAGCCTTGGCTTAGAAGGGGCTCTTCAAAGTACCACCACCCATTTCTGTGGACTCAGTCTCTGTCTCATCTTCACCCTCACATTTAACTTCTCCATGTATTCCAGCTCAAATTACCAACATTGAGAAGCTGATGGCCCAGCTGTCCTGTGCCAAACCATGTCGTAGGGTTCTACCACGGGCAGTCCCTAGGTCTTGTGCCACTTCTGGTCCAGTCACCTTCTAGCCTGCTACAAAACATGGTTGCCTAGGTCATAGGACAAGGGTCCCTCTTTGTAAAGAGTGTGAGCAGGGTTTACCTAAGCTCACCAAATGTCATCACTGAATATCTACATACACTTACAAATTCAGAATTATTTTCCTACTCTCATATATCCTGATCAAACACTAAAGTAATTGTATTGGTTAAAAACCATAACCCCAATTCTTATTTGTCGCTTCTGTTTCTCCTCTTTTCCATGATGTGCTTTGTTCTTCAAAGCATTCATTTATAGGACTTTCTCACACACACATAAGATTTAAAGTATGCTGATGTTCCCAGAAAGGATTAAACCTTAGACATTCCTTGTCTCTCCTCTTCCTCATCATTTCATAATAGAGCCCACGTAAGTTCCCAGTTTTTGGTGTTTGCCCTCTCTTTTTCCATCCCTTATCTTACTGCTTCCAAGAATTTTGGATAAACTCTGGAGAATACGTGAGGCTGGGTCTCCTCATTTCATGTTCTACTTCAGGCCTGGTTCTTTTGACATTTACCCCACAAATGAATTTGATGTCCAGTGATTTGCTGAGTTAGAGAAATCATGAGAAAAAAGAAGGACTTTCTAGATTCAAGGAATCAAGTCTGATATCTTGTTTAATTTCCCAGATCTTTCACCTTTAATTCTGAAGTTATGTAATCCAGAATATCTCCGTGAAAGACATTATGACCATAGCATAAATAGCCCACATTTCCAATTTAATCTTAGGGTTTTCCTTGGGTGCTCTTGAAAACATCCTTTTTGGTGGTAGCCAGAATCAGAGTAAAGCATTTCTTTATTTTGGCCTTCTTTAATTTTTTTAAACATGAATGGACGAGTTTTTAAAAATAGTAATAAGGCAGTGTGCTGATTTGCAGTCTTCCCTGGCATTTCTCTTGCCTTTAGCTAATCTTTGTTGTTGTTGTTTTTTATTTTTAAATTTACATCCAAGTTATTTAGCATATAGTGCAACAATGATTTCAGGAGTATATTCCTTAATGCTCCTTAGCCTTTTAGCCCATCCTCCCTCCCACCACCCCTCCAGTAACCCTGTTTGTTCTCCATATTTAAGAGTCTCTTATGTTTTGTCCCCTTGTTTTTGTATTATTTTTGCTTCCCTTTCCTTGTGTTCATCTGTTTCATTTTAAAGTCTTCATATGAGTGAAGTGATGATATTTGTCTTTCTCTGACTGACTAATTTTGCTTAGCAAAATATCCTCTAGTTCCATCCACGTAGTTACAAATGGCAAGATTTCATGCTTTTTGATTGCCCAGTAATAATCCATTGTATATATATACCACATTTTCTTTATCCATTCATCCATCGATGGACATTTGGGCTCTTTCCATACTTTGGCTATTGTTGATAGCCCTGCTATAAACATGGGGGTGCGTGTGCCCCCTCAAAACAGCATGTATCCCTTGGATAAATACCTACTGGTGCAATTGCTGGGTTGTAGGGTGGTTCTATTTTTAATTTTTTGAGGAACCTCCATACTGTTTTCCAGAGTGCCTGAACCAGTTTGCATTCCCACCAGCAGTACAAAAGACATCCTCTTTCTCCACATCCTCGCCAACATTTGTCGTTGCCTGAGTTGTTAATGTTAGCCATTCTGACAGGTGTGAGGTGGTATCTCGGTGTGGTTTTGATTTGTATTTCCCTGATGATGAGTGATGTTGAGCATCTTTTCCTGTGTTGGTTGGCCATCTGGATGTCTTCTTTGGAGAAGTGTCTATTCATGCCTTTTGCCCATTTCTTCACTGGATTATTTGTTTTTTGGGGTGTTGAGTTTTAGCTAACCTTTGTAATTCCCTGTTAATGTGTTTTGGTATGTAGGTTTGTTCTCCACCTCTTCTTACAGGAAAATTACAAGAGAATCTAAAAGCTAACAACATGTTCTTTCTCTCTGAAAGGACAAGAGGAGTGATCATTTGGAAAAAGATGTAACATTCAAAACCTATCTTTAGGAATCACATGAGGAATCTCTAGGTTTCACTGCTAGTTTTGATAGGTACTCAGTAAATACTTGTAAAAATGACTAACGATTTCCATTATTAAATAAATGAAGTTTCTGATCTTTTCAAACCCTCGTAGTCTAGACTTTAAAGGAGTAACACGTCCTTAAAGATCAAGTTTCCTTTTGGAGGAACATAAAGAGTAATTCATGAAGGCACTGCCTTCCAGAAAAGTCTCAAAATTAACTGTGTCGCACTTGCTGAAACTTTATCCTTTGTAAAGACTGACAAAGATATCCACATTGCCTTACATGCAGTGACCCACTTTTCCACAGACCATATGCAAAGTTCCCATTTTTGTTTGGGGCCCATAAACACACCTGGATTCCTTTCTCTTTATTTCTTTAAGCTTAAATTTGCTTATCTACCAATAGATCAATGGTCTTAGTCTATCGTTTTCTAACATCTTTAAAGGACAAAACATCTAGGAGTCATGGTGTTATTAAAAGAACACCATGAATTACTGCTATGACTATTTTAATTGCATGCTATGAGCAAATCAGATGCCATTTTGAGAAGTCAAGGTAAATCATTGCCACATGAGTGGTTTAAGACCAATTTATGAGGAAAATGCTTACAATTTAGAAAGTGCTTCCATTAACTTATTTGTATATAAATTGGGAAATGCTTGCTAGTATTTGATTTTAACAGCAGATCATCTAGCTTCAACCTGCAAAACCTTTGTTCCACTGAGTGTGAGAACCAATGGTCTTCACTATTAAACTCTTAATAAAATGAAAAATAACATGTCAGTCTAATATAAAATCTGATGTAAAATTTTGAGAGTCAGAAAATTTATCACTGCTTTTCTTATTTAAAAAACGTAGTTGTGCCTGTACTTATATCTCAATAAATTACAAAATGTTTTGTTTCTATTGCCTGTCTTTTAATGCCCTCCGCTTTCTACCATTCTCCTTCCCCACCTTATATCTATGCACTTTTTCCGTTCACATCAGTGTGTGATCTTTTTTTTTTTAATGTTTATTTATTTTTGAGAGAGAGAGAGACCAAGCACAAGCAGGGGAGGGGCAGAGAGAGAGGGAGACACAGAATGTGAAGCAGGCTCCATGCTCTGAGCTGTCAGCACAGAGCCCTATGCAGGGCTTGAACCCATGAACCATGAGACCATGACCTGAGCCAAAGTCGGACACTCAACTGATTGACTCACCCAGGCACCCCCAGTATGTGATCTTCTAATTATGGCTAAATAGACATGAACTACAGATGGAAAAGTTCAATTTTGCTGAAGTCTAAAATTAAGCATTGTAGTTCATACTTTAATAAGAAATCACTGTCCTTAAATTTCTGGGATGGTAATGTGAACATACAGAGGATATGGCCAGGAGCTACTATTCAAAATCGCACATTTTTTTTAAAGCCCACCTGATGAATATAAAATGATCTCCTTGGTCTCTGAAAGGCCAACAAAAAATCTCAAAGACTTACAGTACTACAATGCTTTGTATTCATCACGCAATCCCAAACAACAGCTGACTGGCAACGTTTCATAGTGTCCATTTTCCCCCTCCTCTGATATAAAGTGTTTTCTTTTAAAATGTTCTTTTCTGGGGCTCCTGGGTGGCTCAGTTGGTTAAGTGTCCAACTTCAGCTCAGATCATGATCTCACGGCTCGTGAGTTAGCGCCCCATGTCGGGCTCTGTGCTGACAGCTTGGAGCCTGGAGTCTGCTTCAGATTCTGTCTCTCCCTCGCTCTCTGCCCCTCCCCTGTTCTCTCTCTCTCAAAAATAAATAATAACATTAAAAAATTGTTTCAATGTTCTTTTCTTCTCTGTACATAAAGATCATGCCTGCTGATGTTTCAAAAAGAAAAACCATTCTGAGGGCCTCAGAAACTGATTTAATGAAACCGTCTTGAAAGTGTCATTACACCACCGGCCAGGCAGGCCGTTCATTTCAGGGTGATCTTAATCTTGTTCTGACCTTCAGGAAGGGTGAGATGAATAGGAAGAGGCTCAGTTTATATTCCCAACGCTAATGAATGGCTTCATTATGTGACCTGACTGTATCTGCTGCAAAGTCATAGTGACAAAGAGAACATTTGTTCCTGTGTCTAAAGACTTCTTTTAAAAAACCTTTATTCCTACCCCCAAAAAGGAGAACTGTCACCACACAGGACGCTTATCAGAGACACCGCCATCCTTCCAGCGTGCTCCACCCGTGCCCCAGTTGCTGCCTGTTGTTGAGTGTGTGTCCATTTCCAAGCCGTCTTCTCTTGAATTTCCATAGGGGCCACTCTGGGCAGCTGTCTCCCAGTTTTCTATCTTTAGAATGACTCTCTTCATCTTGCATTCACACATGACCCAAGGAATATAACACACAGATTGGGTTTCCTGGCTTCCCAGGTTAGTCGGAGTGAAGTTTGACACTGATAGATGGGGTCAAACTAAGGTGCCCTCAGGAAGTTGAGCATGCAGATAAATTGACTCACTGTTAATAAGTGTAATTATGTTCAAAAAAATTGAAATTGAATTTAAGTCTGTTAAATACTCCTCCCTTTTTGAGCTCCAGGCATAGGTGTTTACTCGTTATAAAGAACTTTACAGGGGCGCCTGGGTGGCTCAGTCGGTTGAGCGACCGACTTCGGCTCAGGTCATGATCTCATGGTTTGTGAGTTCGAGCCCCGCGTCAGGCTCTGTGCTGACAGCTCAGAGCCTGGAGCCTGCTTCACATTCTGTGTCTCCTTCTCTCTCTGCCCCTCCCCCTCTCATGCTCTATCTCTCTGTGTCTCGGAAATAATAAACGTTAAAAAAAAGAAAAGAAAAAGAACTTTACAAATCTACTGCACCTTTAATAAGATCTTTTTTAAGCAGCGATACCTTGTCTTAGTTTTTAGTTTATTTATTTATTTAGAAGAACATCTTATTTATTTGAGGCAATAATTCTTATCTCAGGCCACAAGAGTATCTTTATCTGGAACTGAGGTGAACTTGGATTCCTGGCATGGCAGTCCATAGATCACATGATATTCTCCCATCTCACTGATCTTTTGATAATACTTCAGTCTAAGAGTTTCCTGGAAACTTCCCACTAGTGGGAAGGCTTTTAGGCCATAGCCTTCCCGCTAGGGATCCCTCTGGTCCTAGTTGTTCACTGTGTCAAGAGAAATATGTGACCAGGTAGTCAGACTAAGTTACTCAGCAAACTCATCAATCCCTGGACCAGCTCAGGCTGGTTCATATCCTTGTACATATCTGCTTTCTGGTCGTTACACAGGTAGCAGTATTGATTTTAGACAACCGTGTCACTTGATAATTGCTTAGAGCCTTGAAAAATGTCTGCTAGAGTAAGAAGGCAAAGGGCAAAGTTTATAGCTCTTTACTATTTTATAGACTTTTGATTTATTTTTCTCTTTGCTCTGCCAAGGACTGAAGCCGGTTGAGTTCTTCTCAAAACTCAGAGAATAACGAATTCCAAATGTGACAGAGCCCCATGTGGTTACAGTGGCTTCTCTGGTGTTTGTCTCTTTTGGTCTATCAAATGTTTCTTCAGGAAAGGAAGAAGTGACAAATCTAACCTGAGAGAGTTGACACCAGGGACCAGTGGTTTGGAACCTTAGCTCAGTTCCTGTATCAGGAAGATTTCCTGTCAAATAAAATAAATAGGAATTGGAGGGGGACAAAAAGGACTCCAGAAGGACAGCAAAATAATTTTAAATTACTAATACTAGGCAATTTATATATGTTACTTTATTTAATCTTTGTAACTAGTCTATGGTGTTACTGTTACATACCTAATTTACCAAAATGGCGGCTTACTGCAGTTGACTGGCTCTCCAAGTACTGTGCAGATCGTGTGCTATTTCAGAGCCAGGACTATCTCAGCGTAAGACACGGACTCTTTCAAATACATTTTGTTCCAAGGAAACAAGACAGCATTCATTACAACAATGTGAAGTTGACTGGCACGTTTCCTAAAATATATATTTTGGCAGATCTTTTTCTGTAATGATTTCCATGTAGAATCCCTGTTAACTTTTTCAGGTCAAAAGAGCAGCATCCATTAAGACATTGTATACTATTCTGGAAGAAATATGTTTGCTCACATTATCTGGTGCATTAGATTTAGATGCGGCAAAAGTTTGGTGCAAAAGGATCCAGGACCTCTTGGCACCCAGGACCACTCCCCTAAACACACACACACACACACACACACACACACACACACACAGAGAGAGAGAGAGAGAGAGAGAGAGAGAGAGAGAGAGAGAGAACAGAGCTTTTCCTGAGCCTTGTTCAGACCTTTCAATCATTGATTTTTATGTACATTCTTAAGCCCAGGTAAGAATTTCAGGGTTCTCCCCTGCTAGTGATTGAAAAACAGTTATGTCTCTGTGTGCCAAGTGGATGATAAATAACTTCTCACATGTTATCTCAATAATTGGTATATATTGTTATATATCAGGCTATCTTTCTATCCCGATTTTACAGATGAGGCAATGAATTCAAAGCTGTAGAGGTTTGTACAAGTTCACCTAGCTAAATGACAGAGCTAGAATATGAGCCTGTGTCTGTCTGGATCCTCAAATTGTTCTCTTCCTTGTGACATGTTTACATTTGCCCTTCTACCCACAAAACCTCTCCTTGGATGATATTTCTACTTTTGTTGTTAGCTGTGGGGGTTTTTTTTTGAAGACACTGTAAAATGAGAAGCACCAAGGGAACATGATAATACCTTAGAGTCACGTGGAGCTTGGTTTTAATTCTACTTATGACCTAACCATCTTTGCTGTGTCTTTGTTTTGGGTTGTTAATCCCATCTAGTGACATTTTCAGATATTGTGTTTTTCAGGTCTTGAGTGTCTCTTTGGTTCAGTTTTTTGTTCTGTTTTCCATTTCCCTTCTCATTGTATTTATGTTCATTTTCCCTGTGGATCTTATTTAGAGTAGCTGCTTTAATATCTCTGCTAATTCCATCATCTCTCAGTCCATTTCTGTTGACTCATTTTTTTCCCTGAATACGGGAAACACATTTTCCTATATCCTTATAGGTTTAATAGTTTATATTGAATGTCAGACATTGCAGTTTTATGTTTTAGAGTGCTGGATTTTGTTTTATTTCTTTAAAGAATTTTGGGTTTTGTTCTATAGGCAGTCATTGGTTGTAGATTAGTTGGTTTTTTTCCGATCTTGTTCTTAAGCTCTTTCAAGACAGGTCTTGATTAGGCTTTACTTTAGGACTAATTTAGCCTTATATTTAAGAGTGACTTTTTGGGGGTTCTTCATTGAATGCCCTATGGATTCAAGAACGTCTCTCCTAGGTAGCTGGTGGGACTTGGAATGATTTCCAACCCTGAATGTATTCTTTGGCTTCAAGCCCCATGATGTTTGTTTTCTTCCTCTGAACGTTATACTTGTTGAGCCTTACTGGGCTTCACCTGATGTGTGCACAGGTCAGTATTCACCAAGGACTCAAGAGTACCCCTCTGAAAATTTCTGGAACTCTCTCTCCATAACTAGCTCCCTCCTTTTGGGTGCTGTGCTCTGCAAGTTCTGGTTGTTTTTGGCCTCCCCAAACTCTAATCTCTGTTTCTTCAACTCAGAGAGATTGTCTAGGGAGGATCCTCCTTCCTGGAGCCCAGTCTAGAAATTGCCTCCAATTAGAAAGCCTCATTTGCTTCCCATCTCTCAGGAACGACAGTCTTCCGCTGCCTTTCATCCAGTGACTACAAATAGCTGTTGCCTATATTTTGTCTAGTTTTCTAGCTGTTTACTCTGGGAGGTTAATTCTTGACCTGTAAGTCCCTCATGATCAGAAGTGAAAGTCCCTGTGGTTGGAAATGTTATTTAACTTCTCTAAATCACAGGTGGGTTTTTTTTTTCTTTTCATTTTAAAGTGGAGATAATAAGACCTACCTCTCAAGCCTATTATAAAGATTATAAATAATATCAATATGTACTGTTAGTACTGCACAACATTTGGATTTAATATGTCCGTGTCTTGGTTTCCTTATTTGTGCGATGGGAGCTGTAAGAGCACTTAAATCATAGAACAATGAAATGAATTCATATTTAGAGTTTGCCAAAAGTAATGCCTTACACATAGAGTTGTAGGTGTTAGTTAAATAAAAATTTTATTTAATTTTCATCCAAGTTAGTTAGCATGTAGTGCAATAATGGTAGTTAAATAAAAATTTTAGACAATCATGGGGGTGTTGTCTGCTACTAGAAAGAAAATTCTACCACTAACCAACAGTAAACATACTTGGAGTTCGGAGGACATGCAAACAATTTCTTAACTTTTCCCACTGAGATGCTTTTCAGTTTATACAGACCATCTTTCATGGTTGTACAGGGTTCCATCTCTCTCTTCTGCCCTTCATTTTCCCTCTGTCTTAAACTTCTTGTCCCCTCCCTGCCCAATTACCCAGTTCACTCCTGGCTGCGTGATGAAATATTCTCAAAATCATGATGCCCATATTTGCCTGCATCTTTGAAGAGCTTTGGTGTATCTTTTCCTGTTGATCTCCGAAAAGCTTAGGTCTTTTAATTTTGTCAGAAAGGATCCTGTGTAGCAAAAATCTTTCTCTTGTTATCTGGACCACTTCTTATGACTTTGATATTTTGATGTGCTAAGAGTCTCTGTTGCTTTACAATATTTTACCGAAGAATCCTGCTGAGGGTTGGGGGTGAGGGGAAGAAAAGAGGAGGTGATAAATTACAAATACATAAAGCTTTACAAGAAGTATTTCATATGTAGTATATATTAAGTAAGTGGATATTGCCATGTGAGTGGATACACAAGTAGCATTGTTATCTAACCAAGTATAAATATGAAGACTAGAGAAAATAGGAAGTCAATTGTGAAGTATGATCAGAGGGGTGTAGGTGGACTATATTGCCCCTGAACTTGATCATTTAGGTATGATCATTTAGGTATAATCCAGACTCGCCTGTAATCAGTTCCAGAATTCAACACTTCCACCGCTCTCTTTCTCGTATCTTAGAGTCCCTTGTTTCATTGTCATTCAGTTGAATACCACCTGGCGAAGTCCCAATCCTGGATGGACTGTGGACCTTCTCTGCTTCTGTTCAAAGCAAGGTAAATTGATGTCATTATTACCTTAGGGGTGACTAAGCAGCTATGCACTATATACCTGGTGACTAACCAGGTATATTAGTCAAGTAATACATGCATATACATTAAATATGAAATATATATGTGAATATAATTTTATATTGACACCTAGTCTTTCTTCCATCCTTCCTGCTAAAGACCAAGCCTGCCATGAGTTCCATCTCTTTCTCCTCTCTCCACTGGCCTCATCTAGTCAACAGGTTGCCATTACCACCTCAAAAACCAAAATAAAATATCAAAGCCCTCCAAGATTGAATATTCCATTATTGCTTTCTTTTGGTTTTTCTCTTCCATGTAGTGATCAAACTTTTGTTGGCATCACCTACATTGTTTTTTCCATTTCATCTTAAAAGCAGTGAAATCTGGCTCCCACCCAGACTGCTCTGTTGAAAATTCTGTTTACGAAAGTCACTAATGACTTCCATGTCATTAACACCAATGTATGCTTTCAAGTACTTTCTTTGCTTATCCACTCAGCAGCATGGGACACTGTTAGACTACCCTTCTTTCTTGAAAGCCGCTTTCCCTTCTACTGATCCAGACACTCTATTTCCCTTTGTGGTATCCTCGTCCACTCATTCCTTAGATCCTGGTGTGCCTCAGGGGGTGATCTTAGGCTACCTGGCTTTCTTGTTCTGTATATGGAAGTTCTACAGCCAGGCAGTCTATAAGTAGAAAGAGAAGATGCTCCCAACTGATCTTATTCTGATCTACTTTTATGTCATGCTATACAATTTGATTATACTTCACTGTTTTTCCCTTCTCACCCTACCTAATCCAGTTAAGCTTCATTCCTGGGATCTTTATCACTGGCCCACTGAACAGGCCTAAACGGTGATAAGAAGATAATAAGCAATTAATAAAAATTTGTTGACTGAATTAATGTCATGAGGACCACTACATGTTGTCTAAGTGCTTTTAGAGCATGCACCCTCTTGATCCTTCTTTCTTTGGATTAATTGACATTTACTGGAAAAAAAAAAACACTGATGGAAGATAGGCTTCATCTTATTTTCAGCTGTGACTGATTAATAGGGGACTGAGCAGGGACTGAGCTTGGGAGAGCTATGTTGAATGTACTTGTCTGGGGATCAATGGAAGAGAGTGTTTCAATCTATTGATACTGTCATACCTCATACAAATAACATACTAATATCATTTATTGAGTGTGGAGCAACTGCCAAACACTGTGATAAGCACATTGTTTCAACCAGAAGTCACAACAGCTGCATGAGATACTGTTGTTACCCTTGTCTTTACATTGATGTAATGGAGACGCAGAGATGTTAATCGCTTGGTTAAGAGCACACAGCAAACAGATAGTAAAGCTGGGCTGTCACACTTTAGAGCCCATGAGCTTAAGCATCATGCTATACTCATAATGCAGAGTGGTGGCCTTTTCTTTCCCTGTATTTTTGCCATTCTTGGCCTCAATTAAACTGTGAAGAGGGGACAAAAAAAAGCATAGGAGATGATAGTATGGAGAAAGAAGGGTACTCTGCCCTATGAGGCCTCAGTGATCACATCTCAAAAATGAATAATTTCACTAAAAAAATACATGCACATGCAAACACACACTTTTCTCCCCTTTGCCAATATAAGAGAGAGAATCTTGGTTTTGAAACATTTCAGAGTAACTGCCTGTCTGATGCCCCAATATTCTCACGAACTTTAACGTGTATTTCCTATAAGCAGGAACATTTCTCCTGCATAACCATAATGTCATCATCAAAACTACGAAATTAACATCATTACATTAGAAGAATGTAATACTCAGCCTTCATGTTTAGATTTGTCCAGTTGTACCAGTAATATCCTTAATAGCAAATGGACACTGTTGAGAATCACAGTGTGTTCAGTTGGCATATTCTTTAGTCTCACGGAACCTCTAGCAATCTGCCAATTACAGTTCAGGTTTCCTGCTCCCACCCTGTTTCCCACAATGGTTTCTGCTCATGAGCCTCTGCTTCAGTAAACTGTTAGTCCCTGGATTCTCCGGCCTCTCTCTCTCCAATTTGGGGGGCGTTGGTTTGCCCTGTGTCTTCCTCTGTCTTATGGATCCAAAAAGAGTGATTGATTTTTCAGTGTGTTTAGCTTTTTACTTAATAGGACAGAGTGATGCCTTGTAAGCTCCTCATTTACAGAACTGGAAACCGGAGGTCCCTTTAGTCTCCTTTAATCTGAAATGTTTCCTTGGTCTTTCTTTGACTTTCACAGCCTTGAACTGTTACAGGGCAATTATTTTGTAGAATGTTCCTCAATTTTGGTAAGTGATATTTCCTCATGATTAAATCCAAGTTATTTACATTGGTGGGAATAGCGCAGAAGGGATGTTGTTATTTTGATTTGCATCTTGTGAGATGGTGCATGATTTCAATTTGTCCCATTACTGATGGGGCTCACTTTGATCCTCTGAGTAGGTATGGCATCTAGGCATTTTGATGTGGCTGCCTGGCTATTCCTCTATTTAACTCATTAACACTAGTAAGTATTTACGTAAGCTATATGAACTATATGAGGTATATATATTTAACGTTTGTTTATTTTTGTGAGAGAGAGAGGGAGAGCACACATGTGAGTGGGGAGGAGCAGAGAAAGGGAGGGACAGAGGATCCAAAGTGGCCTCTGTAATGACAGCAGAGAGCCCAATGCAAGGCTCGAACTCACAAACCGTGAAATCACGACATGAGCAGAAATTAGTTGTTTAACCTACTGAGTCATCCAGGCGCCCCCGTTGAGGTAATAGATACATTAATTAGCTCGATTATAGTGATCATTTCACAATGTACATGTATACCAAAATATCACATTATTTACCTTAAATATATACAACTTTTATAAATAAACGGAGAATAAAGTTGTTGAGTAATTTCTATGGCTGTACTTTGAAACTTTCTCCGTAAGAGCTTTGCCTTCCTCCATAAGTCACTCGCCTTAGGCTATGGCTCTTTCCAGAAACTGTACCCCCACAGATACTCTACTCTTCTCAGGCTCCAACACCCCATGCTAGGTCAGCTGTCCATATGGAGGCTCGCCTCATCCTCTTTGAGCCCTGGCATCCCTCTGAACTACCACGCATCCCCACCTCTTCTGGCACAATTCTTACCTTTTTTTCTGCCCAAATAGCGGTTTTAGGACTGGATTTTTCAGAAGAGGTATACGAAGCAGAGATTATATGTCATTTAAGATCACTTCTAACTAACAGCATCCGATGACAGGTAAATTAATATGGTTAAATTTTTGTAAATAGATGCTCAGAAAAAAGGGGGCAGAGGTGTGTTGAGATCATTGTGACAAATGACCATGCCCAAAATAATCACTGAGTCCAGGGAAAGTGAGGTAGTGGGTAGCCTGGATGAGGGCTAGATGTATCAGATGGGGACTCTGGCCAGAAGCACAAGACCCAAGAGCATGCAGAGAAGTCAGGTTGTGCTGACCAACAGCCCTTACAAAAGGGAGAAGTGATGTCTGTGAATAGTCAGGAAGCAACGTGTCCATTAAAGCGATCAAGGCAAGAAAAGGGAAAGACTTCATAATACTAACCAGCAGGTATCTTCATATGACTTAGAGTAATTAATGATCTTATGCATTATGGGAACTATTCATTTTGTCAAAGTAATAATGTGTTGCTGACCACACATTATTAGACCACTAGGTGCCATGAACTTTTGGATTTCTCTTGCCAACAGTGCAAGATGATACCAGGCTCTAAGTAATTGATGTTATGCTGCCATCTTTTGGTTAAATGTAAAATGCTTTTCTTACAGGGGCGCCTGGGTGGCTCAGTTGGTTAAGTGTTCTGGACTTAAGCTCAGGTCATGATCTCACGGTTAGTGGGCTCGAGCCCTGCACCGGGTTCTATGCTGACAGCTTGGAGCCTGGAGCCTGCTTCAGATTCTGTGTCTCCTTCTCTCTCTGCCCCTCCCCTGCTTCTGCTCTGTCTCTATCCCTCAAAAATAAATAAACATTAAAAAAAAATTTAATGCCTTTCTTACTAATGAGCTATTGTGGTATGTTTTGAACACAGAGAGGTAATCACGAGGTTTTTTTTTTTTTTGCAGCATCAATGTTTTTTAGATTGACAATAATGTTAAATAAATTCGTGGGAAAAAAGGTGAATAGATAAAAATGTATATTTGAGCAAATTTAAAAACCACTTACAAAGTCCATTCTAGTGAAAGATAGATTGCCACTGTTAGTTTATTCTATTTTTTCTTTCTTTTTTAAAATTTTCTTTATGTTTATTTATTTTTGAGACAGAGAGAGACAGAGCATGAACGGGGGGGGGGGGTCAGAGAGAGGAAGACACAGAATCTGAAGCAGGCTCCAGGCTCCAAGCTGTCAGCACAGAGCCTGACGTGGGGCTCAAACTCATGGACTGTGAGATCATGACCTGAGCCAAAGTTGGATGCTTAACCCACTGAGCCACCCAGGCACCCCTATTCTATTTTTTTTCAAAGACTTTGTCTTAATCAGTGATACTTAAGACTTAGCACTTTTTTTCATTGTCATACTTTTCCACTGTTTTTCTCTCAAGTATTATAAGCTGGCAGTAGATTCCCTTAATACCATCCTTAGATTTAGACGAAAGGGACCCACACACTAGGCTTTGCCATTTCATGGGCTTCATATGTCGTTCGTGACCCTCTACATGCACATGCATGTGTATAGGCACACACTCAAGTGCATGTACACATGCACACACACGACTCTTTTTTTTTTTTAATGTTTTTTACTTATTTTTGAGAGAGAAAGAGACAGAACGTGAGTGGGGGAGGGGCAGAGAGAGAGGGAGACACAGAATCTGAAGCAGGCTCCAGGCTCTGAGCTGTCAGCACAGAGCCCGATGCGGGGCTCCAACTCACGAACCGCGAGATCACAACCTGAGCGGAAGTCAGACGCTTAACCAACTGAGCGACCCACGTGCCCTGCACACACAACTTTTTGTTAAGAATACCTAGTGTCCATGTCACTTAGAATCTCAAGACTGGGGAAAGAATACTCAGGAAGGAATCAGCCTCGGTGCTTGGGTGGCTCAGTGGGCTGAGCGTCAGACTTTGGCTCAGGTCATGATCTCACTGTTCCGGAATTCGAGCTCCACGTCAGGCTCACTGCCGTCAACCTTTCAGCGTAGAACCCACTTTGGATCCTCTGTCCCCCTCTCACTGACCCTCCCCTGCTTGTGCTCTCCCCAAAATAAATAAATATTTTTTTAAAAGGAATGGGCCAACTATCCCCAGGGTGGACACAGGGCTGGGAACATCTCCTGCTTCCATCAGCCAGAGTGCAAAGACTTCCTAGTACAGGGAACAGTGAGTAGAGTCCTTATAAGGATGGTCCCTTGGTAGTGAGATGACATTACCCTAGACTACAAAGTCTGCTCCATCCATGCTACCAAAGTTTAAAAACAAGCCCCAAACAAACAGATTCCAAGTAATTCAACTATGTCCTAAAACAAAGCCCGGCGTATATGTAGGGCTTAACAAATCCAGTACCCATGATGTAGAACTTAGAATGTTCTGAATCCAGCCAAAAGCCATCAGGCATACAAAGAAACAGGAAAATAGGACCCATAAGCAGTAGAAAAGGTAATCATGAAACAAGGCCCAGAAATGACACAAATGACAGAATTAGCAGAGAAGGAAGCTTAAACACCTATCATAAACAAACCACATAAGCTCAGGAAGATAGGAGAAAAGATGAACGTGATGAGGAAAGAAATGAAAGATATCAAAAAGGAACAAAGTAAACTTCTAGAGATGAGAAATGTACTACCTAAAGTGATAAATATACTAGATGGGATTAACATTCAGATAAGATAAAGCAGAAGAAATTATCACTGAACCTGAAGACATCGCCATAGAAATGATCAAAAATAAAAGAGAAAAAGCTAAACGAACAAAACATCAGTGGCCTGTATGATCATACTGGATGGTCTGATATATCTGTACTTAAAGTCCCAGAAGGAGATAAAAAATGTTGAAAAAAATAAGGCCTGAAACTTTTCCCAATTTAATTAAAATTATCGGGGCGCCTGGGTGGCTCAGTTGGTTAAGCGCCCAACTTCAGCTCAGGTCATGATCTCGCGGTTCGTGAGTTTGAGCCCTGCATTGGGCTCTGTGCTGACAGCTCAGAGCCTAGAGCCTGCTTTGGATCTGTGTCTCTCTGTCTCTGCCTCCTCCCTGCTCATGCTCTGTGTCTCCCTCTCAAAAATAAGTAAATTAAAAAAAATTATAAACTCACAGATTCAAAAAGCTTAGGAAACTCGTAATAGAAGATACAAGAAGAAAATTGCATCAAGGCGCATTATCATCAAATTGCTGAAATATCATGGTACAGAGAAAACCTTAAAAGCAGTTGGGGAAAGAGAAGACATATTATGCAAAAGAAATAAAATTAAGATGACAGCAGTCTTCTCTTCAGAAATCGTGCAAGCCAAAAGACAATGGAACAACATCTTTACAGTACTGAGGGAAAAACTATCTCAACTTAGAATTCTATACTCAGCAAAAACGTATGTTCAAACTGAAGGCAAAATGCTTTTTCAGACAAACAAAAAGCCAAGAGAATTTGTCACCAGCAGAACTGAGATACAAGAATTATTAAAGGATTTAAGAATAATAATAGTTATTCAAGAAAAATGATAGCAAATAGAAATTTAGATCTACTGAAAGGAAATGAACAGCACCAGAAATGGTATGTTGGTAAATGTATGATAATGAGTAAATATAGAAGAAAGGTTTCCTCATTTAAAAAATCTCTTTAAAATGTATAATTGACTATTTAAAATAAATATAGTATCAATGTTTGTGGGGTTTAAAACACATGAAAATGTATAACAACTAGAGCACAAAGGATGAGTGGATGGAGAAGAGTATATTGTGATATCCTTTAAGTCATGTGTAATATTATTTGAAAGTAAATGGTAATATGCTAAATAAAGATATATATTTTAATATTTTTTAAGTTTTTAAATCTATTTTGAGAAAGAGAGAAAGCACACGAGCATGGGAGGGGCAGAGAGAGAGGGAGAGAGAATCCCAAGCAGGCTCCACGCTATCAGCACAAAGTCCCACATGGTGCTCGATCCCACAAACTGACCATGACCTGAGCTGAAATCAAGAGTCAGATGCTTAACCAACTGAGCCACCCAGGCACCCCAAAGACATATATTTTACACCCTAGAGAAACTACTATAAAAATAAAGTGGTATAGCTAATAAACCAATAGTGGAGATAAAATGGAATCATGTTTTGTAATCAATCCAAAAGAAGGAAAAAAACCATATGAACAATTAGAAAACAAATAGCAACATGGTTAGATATAACCCTGCTATATGACATTAATCATACTTACATACTCACATAAATGTAAACGTGACAAAAATATATAGCCATGCATAAGACAGAACAAGAAAAGTGTTTTTAAAAAGGTATACAATGCTGTGAGGATCCAGAAGACAGATTATAGCTTCGTAAAAGAAATCTACATCCTAAAGAAGTAACCTTTAGTCCTTACACAGACACATATTAGAGGTGAAGGAGGTAACACCATGGGTGATATTTCTGAGAGAGAAGACACACACACACATACCTCTGCTAGGTGTATTAAGGAAATAGTGAGTCATTAACTTTATCTGGAATTCAGTTTCCCTTACCTTATATTTGGAGCAACAGTGGGAGATAAGATTGGTAAGGTAGATTGAGGGCATATTTGGGAGGACTTAAAATGTGGAACTGGGTATTTGTAATTCAAGAGGCATTATTAATGTAAAGAGAGTAGCTTTGGTTTACCATAGTTAGTGGTACCCTAGGGAATGTACATCAGCCAACTGCCCAACCTTTTCACATATAACTTTATCATTTATAATGATTACATGGCATTTAATTATATGGATATACCAACATTTATTTAACCATTTCCCTATTATTGGACCTATAAGCCATTTCTAATATTCTGCAGTTGTAATAACTTTATAATGACCTTCTTTTGCTAATTTTTTTCTCATTCACATTACTTTCATAGGTTAGAAACTTAGATATTGAACTACTTTAGTAAGATATAAAACAATTTGGGATGCCTGGGTGCCTCAGTCTGTTGAGCGTCCAACTCTTGGTTTCTGCTCAGGTCATGATTTCATGGTTTGGGAGTTGGAGCCCCATGTCAGGCTCTGTGCTGACAGTGAGGAGCCTGCTTGGGATTCTCTCTCTGCTCGTCACCTGCTCTCTCTCTCGCTCTCTGTCAAAAATAAATAATGAATAAACATTAAAAAACAATTTTAGATTGCTCATACATATTTTAAGGTTAATTTGCTCAAGCATTTGCACAAATTTACAGTTCTACTTGAGTTTTTAAATTTAGTAGTCTGTATAGATTTTAATTCCCTGCCCCCGCCCCGTCCAAGCACGCTATAGGTGCTGCTAAGCCTCTGATAAATATTACTCCATGAAAGAGTACTCCTTTAAAAAAATACTCTCAATAAAAGAACTTTAATAAGCTTGACCAAATATTTAGAAAGCATATTGTGTTGAGTGAAACTTTGTATCTAATACATAATAAGAGTAATAGAAAATCATATTGGGTGACTAGTCTGTAATTATCCAAGGAACACATACAATGAAACAAGTTCTTTTGGTTACTTCATTAAACAGCCAACACAATGGGGAAAGTGGAGGAAATGTCCCATAAACACTATGAAAAGGGAACCAGAAAACCCAGTATGTAATCTCGGAGTAATGACAGCATCAGAAAACAAAACCAACAAAAGAGAACACCTTCCAGAACAATCTGAGCTGCATGAAAGGCAAACATTCACTAAAGTTGGAGCTTTCCTAAGTCTGCCCAGAGATAAGTGGCATATTTGACCTTCACCATGATTAACAAGCATTTCTTTGAAATTGTGTCGGTGCTGTTGGCCTCTTCTACTATCTTCTCCCTAGAGTTGAAACTGGCTCTCTTCCAACAAAGAGTAAACAGAGAGAGTTTAAAACTCTTGAGTACATTGCAAAGCTCATCAATTCAGCAGTGTCTGCCACACAGGAAAAACTTCCTGCTTCCCCAGCGGTCTGTGAATCTTCGCCAGTACCAGAAAGGACAAACACTGGCCATTCTTCACGAGATGCTTCAGCAGATCTTCAACCTCTTCAGGGCAAATACTTCTTCAGATGGTTGGGAGGAAAGCCACGTGGAGAAGTTCCTCACTGAGCTTCATCAACAGCTGGAATACCTAGAAGAACTCACAGGCCCGGAAGCAGAGCAGGACAGCTGCACCTTGGGGAGTGAGAACGTTAGGTTACAGATTAAAATGTACTTCCAAAGGATCCATGATTACCTGGAAAGCCAAGAGTACAGCAGCTGTGCCTGGACCATTGTTCGAGTAGAAATCAACCGGTGTCTCTTCTTTGCACTCCAGCTGATAAGAAAGATAAGCAAACGAGGAATGCATTCCTTGAAGACTGTGGAGCATGAGCCAAGGGCAGACTTTAGAAGCATAGGGTAGGTGGAGGGGCGGGAGGACTGTTCCAGAGACTATTATTTCTTCTTGTCATTAATTGCTTTGGTTTCGTGTGTGTAGATATATGTATATTTACCTGTCCTTTAAGATTATGCAGAGTGACTACAATGGTCTTTGTTTTGTAATGTCACTTTGTATTTTCCATTCATCTTAAATTTTCATGAGATAAAATAGATTCATCAGTATTTCATACTTGGTTCTTCAAATGGGTTTATTTTCCTCAAAGTAAATGAGGTATGTCTCCACCGAACTAATTTCTTAACTTACCACATCCATTCCAATGATTTCTTTGCCAGAAATTGGTAGAAACATTAAGAAGTACAAGGAATAATGTGCATTGCCAGACTTGAAAATGTCAATACACACTGAATATCTGTTACAGGTGACACAATAGAAATATGGCCAAAGGTCATGAACAGCAGATTGCAGAGGGAAAACAAATGCATGAAAACAGGTTCAACCTCACTTATAATGATAAAAAATACAAATTAAAAGTGAACAGCATGCCATTCATAACAGCTGAAGGCCCACACTTTTGTGGAGATTTTGGAGAGGGATGCTCCTATAATTTGCCAGAGCACTGGAAATTGGTTGAATCGCTGTAGAGGCAATATATCGATATCTGTTACAATTACCGTCTTTGAGCCATAAATTTGAAATTGATCTTATAAAAATGCTTGCATATGTGTCTGATGGCGTGCATACAATACTGTTCACTGCAGCATTATTTATAATATCAAAAGACAGGAAACCACTCAAATTCTTTTAGTTTGAGACAGTTGAAGTATAGTCACACAAAGGAACACCACCCAGCTGGAGAACAGAGTGAGGATGCTCTTCCTATACTGAAAGAAAAAAGTAAAAAACTAGGCAAGATGCAGAACAGTGTGTATAAAATGCTGTATTTGACATTAAAATGTAAAACAAGGGGTGCCTGGGTGGCTCACTCGGTTAGGCCGACTTTGGCTCAGGTCATGATCTTGCGGTTCGTGAGTTCGAGCCCCACGTCGGGCTCTGTGCTGACAGCTCAGAGCCTGGAGCCTGCTTCGGATTCTGTGTCTCCCTCTCTGTCTGCCCCTCCCCTGCTCGCACTCTGTCTCTGTCTGTCTCTCAGAAATAAATAAACATTAAAAAAAATTTTTTTAATAAAATGTAAAACAAATTTTCTATCTGACCTAACTTGTGCATGAACAAATAAAGAATATATAAGAATAAATTACGATGATAACTTGTGTTTTGGGGAAACAAGACTAGGGGAAGAAGCAGGGGGAGGGAGGTTTTCCAGCATATTTTTGTATTTTTAATCATGTGAACATTACAAATTAAAACAATAAATGAAAGTGTACCTAACAAGTCAGAGTTCTTAGAAATATGCATGAAGGAGTCTTGCTGGCAAAAGGAAGTGTTAGTTGAAGGGTAGAAGAAACAGGACTGCTCCAGCCTTCCCCTGGAGGGGAGGGGAGTGGCCAGGAGGAGGAGGAGGGTTGCACAGAAGGGCACTCGTGCCAACCAAGGGAGGGGGTTTCCACTCATGAGAGCTGCTAGGGATGAAGGGATTCCAGCTCTTCCAGCCGGAAGCTTCCCGAAACCATGATGGAACAAATGCGGGGCCAGAGAAACTGAAGTTCAGTTGAGACTTGGTGGCTTTCCCACGGCCACAGTGACCTTCACCCAATGTAAGAAGCAGAGCCATGGTCCAAAATTCTGGGGCTAATTCTGCCACTTTACGTCATGCTCTGTTTTTGACTCATTGTACAATTCGAGATGAAATCTATCACTTAATGTGAAAACTTGCTGAAGAACAAAACACATTTCATTTCGGTTTAATTAGTGTTAGTAAGTGTATTCGTTGTTGGCCTGTGCTTTCGGATTTGGCTTCAGAGGAAGGAGGATGAGCTGAATAGGCTCCTGAGTCTGAGGCAGGGCCAACTGCCAGAGAGGAAAAGGGCAGAGAAGCAGAGGCAGTCTTGGTCAACGTCACCTTTCAACCCCTGTGTACCTTCAAGTTCACCTAGAGGTAGGGAGGTGGAGAGAGGAGAGGCATTTACCACACTTGACTGCAAATACAGGTCATTTGCTTCACATGATCAGTAGAATTTTTGTTTTCTTTAAACCAGGAAGTTTTCAGAAGCAAATCCTTCATTTAACACATTATTCGATCCTCAAGTTAACCTAGCAAGATAGTTTCTATATTATATTCTTTTCTGAAATGAGAATAACAAGACTTTAAAGGTGAAGTAACTTGCTCAAAGTAATGTAGCAAGTCACGGAGCCAGTATATGCCAGAGCAGAGATTCTCCACCAGATCTGTCTGACTCAAAAGAGTGCACTCTGTTCTAGACCCCACAAACCCAAATGGCATTGTGCAAGATCTCTGCGAAATAATAATGATAACAAGCATGACAACAATTTGCTCCTGGCTTTCCTTATTCAAGTTCACATACTGTCCGCAGTCTTGAATTAGAGAAAGAACATTTTCTCCCCCTGGATATTTCTTTCCTAAGAACTGAAGAGAACAGAATGGAGAAGAGGCCAAGTAGAAATTTACAGCAGTTAATATGTACTCCTATCTAGAAGCTAAAAGCAATACTGTACATGCTAATGTTTCCCCAAACATTCAGCTTTATTAGGTTGACATCCTACTTGTATTACTGTCTTAACTGCTTCATACGAAATAAAAATTGCTTGCTTTTAAATATGTGTGCTCTCTTAAAATTTTAAAACCAGAGTTCTAAACTTGGAGATATTGAGGAAGATACATATTTTATTTTTCTGTGTGAGCTTTTATTTATTTTTTATTTTTATTTTTTAAATATGAAATTTATTGTCAAATTGGTTCCCATACAACACCCAGTGCTCATCCCAAAAGGTGCCCTCCTCAATACCCATCACCCACCCTCCCCTCTCTCCCACCCCCCCATCAACCCTCAGTTTGTTCTCAGTTTTTTTTCTTTTTTTTCAATATATGAAATTTATTGTCAAATTGGTTTCCATACGACACCCAGTGCACCAAAAGGTGCCCTCCTCAATACCCATCATCCACCCTCCCTTCCCTCCCACCCTCCATCAACCCTCAGCTTGTTCTCAGTTTTTAGGAGTCTCTTATGCTTTGGATCTCTTCCACTCTAACCTCTTTTTTTTTTTTTTTCCTTCCCCTCCCCCATGGGTTTCTGTTAAGTTTCTCAAGATCCACATAAGAGTGAAACCATATGGTATCTGTCTTTCTCTTTATGGCTTATTTCACTTAGCATCACACTCTCCAGTTCCATCCATGTTGCTACAAAGGGCCATATTTCATTCTTTCTCATTGCCACGTAGTACTCCATTGTGTATATAAACCACAATTTCTTTATCCATTCATCAGTTGATGGACCTTTAGGCTCTTTCCATAATCTGGCTATTGTTGAGAGTGCTGCTATAAACATTGGGGTACAAGTGCCCCTATGCATCAGCACTCGTGTATCCCTTGGGTAAATTCTTAGCAGTGCTATTGCTGGGTCATAGGGTAGATCTATTTTTAATTTTTTGAGGAACCTCCGCACTGTTTTCCAGAGCGGCTGCACCAGTTTGCATTCCCACCAACAGTGCAAGAGGGTTCCCGTTTCTCCACATCCTCGCCAGCATCTATAGGCTTCTGGTTTGTTCATTTTAGCCACTCTTTCTGGCACAAGGTGGTATCTCAGTGTGGTTTTGATTTGTATTTCCCTGATGAGGAGCGACGTTGAGCATCTTTTCATGTGCCTGTTGGCCATCTGGATGTCGTCTTTAGAGAAGTGTCTATTCATGTTTTCTGCCCATTTCTTCACTGGATTATTTGTTTTTCGGGTGTGGAGTTTGGTGAGCTCTTTATAGATTTTGGATACTAGCCCTTTGTCTGATATGTCATTTGCAAATATCTTTTCCCATTCCGTCAGTTGCCTTTTAGTTTGGTTGATTGTTTCCTTTGCAGTGCAGAAGCTTTTTCTCTTCATGAGGTCCCAATAGTTCATTTTTGCTCTTAATTCCCTTGCCTTTGGGGACGTGTCAAGTAAGAAATTTCTGCGGCTGAGGTCAGAGAGGTCTTTTCCTGCTTTCTCCTCTAGGGTTTTGATGGTTTCCTGTCTCACATTCAGGTCCTTTATCCATTTTGAGTTTGTTTTTGTGAATGGTGTGAGAAAGTGGTCTAGTTTCAACCTTCTGCATGTTGCTGTCCAGTTCTCCCAGCACCATTTGTTAAAGAGACTGTCTTTTTTCCATTGGATGCTCTTTCCTGCTTTGTCAAAGATGAGTTGGCCATACGTTTGTGGGTCTAGTTCTGGGGTTTCTATTCTATTCCATTGGTTTATGTGTCTGTTTTTGTGCCAATACCATGCTGTCTTGATGATGACAGCTTTGTAGTAGAGGCTAAAGTCTGGGATTGTGATGCCTCCTGCTTTGGTCTTCTTCTTCAAAATTACTTTGGCTATTTGGGGCCTTTTGTGGTTCCATACAAATTTTAGGATTGCTTGTTCTAGCTTCGAGAAGAATGCTGGTGCAATTTTGATTGGGATTGAATGTGTAGATAGCTTTGGGTAGTATTGACATTTTAACAGTATTTATTCTTCCAATCCATGAGCATGGAATGTTTTTCCATTTCTTTATATCTTCTTCAATTTCCTTCATAAGCTTTCTATAGTTTTCAGCATACAGATCTTTTACATCTTTGGTTAGGTTTATTCCTAGGTATTTTATGCTTCTTGGTGCAATTGTGAATGGGATCCGTTTCTTTATTTGTCTTTCTGTTGCTTCATTATTAGTGTATAAGAATGCAACTGATTTCTATACATTAATTTTGAAGAGACAAGGTTGGGGGCTCAGAGTAAAGATAAGCTCATTTGTACTCATAGGCTGGGTCATCTGAGTTATCCTTGTCACATATACATGTATGAGCTAAATAGATTATTAAATCAAAAAGCAGGTTACAAAATAACTAGTACCATCATAATTTCTATAAATAAAAATGCTTGTAAAATGTCTGAAAAGAATTGCGCTAAAATGTTCACAGCAGTACTATCTGGGTAATAGAATTTCCATTCTCATATTTTTGAATATTATTTTCTTTTATTAAACTTTATTTATTTTGAGAGAGGGAGCACATATGAGCAGGAGAGGGGCAGAGGGAGGGGGAGAGAGAGAATCCCAAGCAGGCTCCACACAGTCAGCCCAGAGCCCAACGTGGGACTTGAACTCACAAACCGTGAGATCATGACCTGAGCTGAGGTCGGATGCCCCACTGACTGCACCACCCAGGCTCCCCTAAATATGGCTTCTTGTAGAGATTTGGCTCAAGATACTTATCACCTGCACTAAATGAAGCCCCATCTCCAGTGTGTATCAGAGTCATCTGGAGGGCTTGTTAAAATACAGGGGGCATGGCTTCACCCCAGTGTTTCTGATCCACTAAGTCTTACAGTGGGGACTGAGTATTTGCATTTCTAACAATTTCTAGATGATTTTGATGCTTTTGGTCCTCGGACTCCACATTACAGCCCATGCCTCTGTTTCTTGATAGCCTTGGTAGACTGTTAACAGCTGAAGACATGGTCTCTTTGAGGTTACTGATCTCATATTTTCCCATAATACCTAGAGAGAAGTGAGCCTCTCAGGTGGGAGATAGTTGGTAAGGATAGTTTTTTTTTTCTTTTTTCTATCACTGCCTTTTCACAGCAACAGATTCAATGGTCTTTCTCCTTCTTAAAGAAGCTGGATGTAAAGACTCTAATACGCCAGGTGACAGTAACTGTCTCTTCAGGAAGATGATCCAACCCAAGTTTTGTTTCTGTAACCGTGTGTGTTCCTCATGCCTATGATCGTGTGACATCAAAACTGCAACCATAACAATATCCGATTGGATGAAGATTATGGTGTGAACACAGGGAAATCAAACTTGTGAAAGACAGAGGATTCCAAGGTGGAAGATGGCAGATGGTTCAGTAATCTCTTCTGTTGGGAAATGTAGATGTTTGGTAAATACAGAGACTTGGGAGTCATTCTTGGAATTGCCTTTGGCTGAAATGAGTCATTTAGCCCCAGTTTTCTCCCCTCTATGCAAGGACTGGATGTGGAGGGATAAAGGCTCAGACCCCTCACTCCACCCCTGAAGGGTCATTGCAGTCTCAGAGCCCCTTCGTCCACCGGGTTTTGACCAAAGCCACACTGTGACTGCACAGTAGCTCGGGTTTTCCTCCGTTCCTCGTCCTGCCTGCTCTTCTCACATGCGTGGAGCCCATAGCACTCCCTACTAAACTCCTCACATGGCACTTTTTGTCTCAGAGTCTGCTTTCTCAGCACCTGACCTCCAAAAGCATAACACACAGACCTTCTATCTGGGGCCACAGAAAACCCAAACTCACATTCTATTGCCTTGGCCGTGTACAGATTCGCTTCCTAATATGTGCTAATATCTCATTCTTGCTCTTTATGACTCCTTAAAATTTTTCACAGAAAGCCCTCAGAGTCCAATCTGTCTAAATCTATCTGCCCCTCCAGAGCACAACTTTTATCACGTCCCAGACCACACTGTACAATGATGGGTTAGTACTCTCTCAACTAAGGTATGACCTACTTCATGGTGGGGAAATGGCTTCTGAACTCTTTGCCTAGCACACTCCTGAACACATAAAGGACAATGTAAATACTGAATGAGTAAGGCAATTTAAAGTGCAGCATTAACGGGGGGGGGGGGGGGGGGGGGCACCAGGATGTCTCAGTTGGTTGAGCGTCTGACTCTTGATTTTGGCTCAGGTCATGACCCCAGGGTCACGGGATGGAGCCCTTCATCAGGCTCTGCGCTCAGTGCAGGGCCTGCTTGGGATTATCTCTGTCTCTCCCTCTGCCCCTCTCCCCTGCTTGTGTGTGCTCTCTCTCTCTCAAATAAAAATAAATAAATAAATTTTTTTAAATGCAGCATTAACAAAGAGAGAGAAACAGAGAGATAAGTACCATATCGTCATGGCCAGTTATACACGTAAGGAGACACTCTACCTACAGATGAGGAAGTCTTGTTTATGTGTCTGCTAAGAGGTCATATTCTTACTTTTGTTTTTCAGTTTCTCTACTCTTCCGGGATGGACAACTTGGGTAAGCGACTTCGTGCACTAAAAAATGAAGTATCTTTCTTTCTCTAATGACAGGGTGGTTTTCATCTTTGTATGGTAAGAGCACAATAAGACATGACATGTAGGACAGAAGTGCCGGTGGGAGCCCCTCTCCCAACTAATTGTTCTGCTCACCTGAGAAAAATCCTTTCCTGAACCCGCTCTTCATGGCCCTTCAGTCGCTGTCTGCCGGTGACCATTAGTCACACTTTCAACCGCCGAGTAATATAGAAACCACTGACACCAACTTGAGTGTTTCCTATTTTTGGTGCAGTTTAAGAAACACTGAATATAGCAGATATACATAAAACAATACATGAGAATAGTGTAAATGGCTCACTTTTATAGTTGTATGGAGTGTAGCACTCCTCCCATTGTTGTATTCAAAAAGCACTTGTCGGGGCGCCTGGGTGGCGCAGTCGGTTAAGCGTCCGACTTCAGCCAGGTCACAATCTCGCGGTCCGTGAGTTCGAGCCCCGTGTCGGGCTCTGGGCTGATGGCTCAGAGCCTGGAGCCTGTTTCCGATTCTGTGTCTCCCTCTCTCTCTGCCCCTCCCCCATTCATGCTCTGTCTCTCTCTGTCCCAAAAATAAACAAACGTTGAAAAAAAAAATTTAAAAAAAAAAAAAAAAAAGCACTTGTCTTGTTACTGTCCAAAGTGGGTGAATTAGTTTTCCACCCACTATTAGTAGAGATTTGATGGAAAATGTCCTTATTTCTTTGGCTTGTACACTTGAAATATTATGGGTAAGCAGAAGATAGCCAGCATGTAGTATCTAGAGACAAGTAGCCAGAGTCACATTACAGTGATGCAGGGAAATGATCATAACACAAAAATGGTTCCATGGTTTTACCTTCAATGCGAGAAGAATCCATCTTCTTGGAAGTATTGAAACCTGGTCAGACACGTTTTAGTCACTGAAGGTGGAGATGTGTACCTGTTGGGAAGGGTGGAGCAAGGTTTGAGGAGAACAAAGAACAAGGTTACCCTTGACCCATAAATCATGTGACTTTTTCTACATAAGAGATCTAAGTGTGCCTTGTTGTAGTGAAATTTATTCCAAGTTTCCGTATTCGCCTTGTAATAAATAAAATATTTCCCTGGGAGAGACTTTAATTATTCCAAATAACAGAAATTCATTTGGGCTCACGCCAGATGAACAAAGCGGTTATCAATGTGGATAAAAATATTTATGATCAAAAGGGAGTTAGTTTGAGAGCGCTAAAAATTGGATTCTTAGCTGGTATATTATTCAGTATAGTGGAATTTGTGTAGTAACAGCTCCTCATTTATTCTCATTCCTTGGGAGGAAGGAAAGATGCTCAATGGAACTGGGACGAAAATAAGCATACTTCCAGAGCAAATTATGGGATTACACGAGAAATACCTTGAAGGACCCATTTGTGCCTACTGAGGGTTGGGGGAGAAAGAGGATGCATTCTCTGTGGGTGGGTGGGTTTCAGGAACTGAAATAAATAAACCAACAAAATTGTCCTCAAAATCCCTCTGGCTGGGTGGATTTCTTTTTTTTTTTTTTTTTTTTTTTAACGTCTATTTATTTTTGAGACAGAGAGAGACAGGGCATGAACAGGGGAGGGGGCAGAGAGAGGGAGACACAGAATCCGAAACAGGCTCCAGGCTCTGAGCTGTCAGCACAGAGCTCGACATGGGGCTCGAACTCACCGACCGTGAGATCATGACCTGAGCCCAAGTCGGACGCTCACCGACCGAGCCATCCAGGCGCCCCTGGCTGGGCAGATTTCTACCATGAGTTGAAATTAGAAGGGCAAAGAGAGGTGTTCGGATATTTTAGGGTTTCAGCCGTAGCCTTCTACAGGGAGATTGTCTCAGAAGATACACAATCAAGGGTCCTGTGCAGAAAGGATGTTAGAGATCTCCCCAGCAGATTCATCTCTAAGTTCTAGACGCAAAGTTCCTTGGACCACTTGGGCCCATATCTGAGGCCTTAGACATCAAAAACTACATGCGCGTTATACACACATGGGTAGAGGGCTCAGTTCTGGAGGAAAGATTTCTTTCCCTAAAGCATCTCTCTCAGGTTGCTGTGTGCAACAAATGCCTGACATATTAAAAGTAAACGAATACAACAAGAACAATAAAACACCAACTGTCCTTCTCTTTCACATCATTTAGATACAGCATTTTCGGGAGAGGCCAAGGGTGATCCTGGTGTCATCATCATGGCTTTATCAGAATTGACTTTCTATTCCCAAGCTGGGTAATGAGAATTGGACCAGGTTGTGAATTAACTTTCTTCTTCCTCAGAATGGGTTCTTCTTAGGATGTTCCTTGTCATCTAATGTAAATGTGAGCCCACTCTAAGACCCCTGATGTAAATGCCTGCTGGTGTGAATCCAAAGGCAGTGCTATTTTAGGCTCAAATTAGGTATCTTCCCTACTTAAGAAAAAATGTAAAATATAATACAGTATGTACATATGTTGAGGCAATTCAGATGATGAAACAAATGCTGGATATACATCCAATAAACTGTGAAACTCAGACCCAATAAAAACATGTTTTTCGAGAGATAGATACACCCCTACCTGGGTCCTAACTCTGCTCCAGCCCCACTTGCTTCCTGGGCGGGGTTCAGACTTGAGGGTAGAATTTGAACAGGAAGGGGGTCTTAACACTTCTGTACCAAATGAGAATTTTGCTTCTGTCACTCCCAGAGAATAGGAGGGACCTTCCGAGTCCCTCAGTAGCTGATGGAAGAGAGCCAGGCACTGACAAAAGACCAAGCCATCGTATCCTTCACGTGAGGTGCCAGCAGGTTTTCAGCCTCGCGGCACAGAGGATCTCCTGTTATTTGGGACGAGACCCGGATGGAGCAACTCCTCCCCGGGGTTCATCAGCAGGTGACCCTTCATCAGCAGGTGGCCGTAGTAGGGGCGAGGGAGGAGAAAAAAGAAGTTCCCCTCCTGAGCAGTGAGGCACTAACAGTGGGAATTAAGAGAATTTCCCAAGGAATAAGCCTCTCTGTTGAAAGCAAAAGAATACAGCCCCTGGCCTGGGAGGATGTCAGGGTGAAATCAGCAGGTGCTATCTTTCCATGAAAAAACCTGCTGAAAAGTTAAGAGAATAAGGAAAATTGAGGAAAGGAAGAAGGCGATGCAGCGTCTCTCCATGTGGAAGTGTTGAACATATCCGGTGCCCACACAAGCGATATGGTTTGGTAGCCCCTGGGTTGAAAAGTGATACTTATTAATGCTAACTCAGAGGATCTAACACTCAGAGGATCTGTTCTCAAGAGCAGAGATCGAGCCACAGAAACTGGGGCCCATGCCACGTCCTCTGAACACAAGGGAACCAAGATGTTGCTATCTTTCCTCAAGCATCCTGAGCAGTGCCATTCCATGGTGCCTGTGGGTCAGAATCATCAGGAGACCCCCTACACCCTCCTCCCTCATCAACTCTTAAGTCCTGATTTGGTTTTGTATTTAAATATATTATACAAGCGATCGTCACACGCATTGAAATATTCATAGGAGCAAAACAAAAAGCAAATGCATGTGTATTCACAGCTTCTTCCTCTCAGGTACCCTGTAAGGAAGATTGTGCCTCTGTCTGCTTGGTCTGGGGGTCTTTTGTCATGGTCCATTATATGCATATATAAAAGTGTAGAAAGTGATGCAGAAGTGGAATGATCTCCAGAAAACAATAGAAAGCAATTTTTATAATATATAGGAAGAAAATAATTGTGAGATGGATAGAAGAATGGATCCAGCAGAGCAGGGGCAGGGATCAGAAAAAAGGCAAACATTCCATGTAGTTAGAGATGATTTGAGGAGAGATCCCCTCTTCAAATTTAGATTTAGAAAGAGAGGTAAAAGGAGAATCCTAAGAGGTTCCACGGTGCAGAGGCTGGGGGAATAGGGTGCAGGATGGGTGAGCAGAATCCAGATGGAAAAGCCTGGGAAGGAGTTACGCTTTCCGATAATAATTTGAATTGGATTTTCATATATCTTGGCAAAAAAGGGTATTTTTTTTTGTTGACACATATGTAACCTCTACTTAAAAACAATTTTAGAAATTGGAATTTTTAAAGTTGATACTGGAACAAAAACAAATACAATTGCTTTAGGATCCCTGGCAGATACGTATAAATGAGGACTGATAATAGAATAATGGTTGTTTTCGAAATAAATAAGGAAAGGTTGACTGATTCAATTAACGTTGTTGGGAAAATAGTCTCTTTGGGACAAAAAAAAAATGAGATTTCAAATCTCCCATAATACGCAAAATGAAATTTGATGTTTAAGGGATAAAAGGAAATGAGCAGGTTGGCTGTAAAGGGAAATCATCTGGGTTTCGATGGCAGCTTTGACATACAGGGCTCTGTGGCCAGGAGCATGTCACTGCCTCTATAAGACCACCCAGCTGTTACGTGAGTACAATAAAAGTTGCTAAGTCACTGAACGGTTATGGGTATAAATATATGAAAGGAAAAAAACCCTGTTAAATACGAGGGAAAAAACCATGTATGTAAAAAGCGTTAGGGGTGCCCTGGTGGCTCAGTCAGTTAGGCGTCTGACTCTTGATTTCGGCTCACGTCATGATCTCACAGTTGTGAGATCAAGCCCCACATTGGGGTCCGTGCTGGGTGTGGAGCCCCCTTAAGATTCTCTCTCTCCCTCTGCCCCTCCTTGGCTCAAATTAAAAAAATAATGAAATCAAAATAAAATTTGAAAATATTTTTTAATTTTCAGATGGGAAAGTTCTTCTGAGTGATATGAAAACCCAAGGCCAGAAAAGAAAAGAACAACACATTTTAATATGTGATTTTTTTTTAAGTCGGCCCGATAAAGAACTATCAAGAAATTTAAAGATGTACGAAAAAAAATCTTGAAACATATGATTGATGCTAACATTTTCAATATAAAAAGGACTCAGAAAAGTTTAACAACTCAGTGCCAATTACAAAAACAGATAGAGCTACAAGTAGATAATATACATATATCAAAAAACCAGCCTCCCTGGCGATCATTTATATAAATAAAAAATCCGATAAACAAGATGGTTTGGTGATGATTGGGGTAAGAGCACATACCTATACACAGTAGAGGTGTATAATTCTCAAACATGGGCGATTAATTTGGTAAAATCTACCAAAATTTTTGAACCACTGAACCCAGAAAATGCAGTTCTAGATATTTATATTACAGAACTACACCTGTCCAAATATGTGCCCAATTTTTTATTGCAGCATTATTTATATAAAAGATGATTGCTCTCATCTGATGTACATCGATCTTATTCTGATATTGCTTCTTATTTAAACTATTCCTTTGGTCATAGCCACAAAAGAAAGATGGGAATATGTTCAGACAAGCTGAGATTTTAGGAAACACTACGAAATAGCACATGTGTTTATAGCCACATCCATCCTAAGTGAGAAAATGCTTCGTATAGGAGAACAACCTGCAGAAAGAATAGCCATAATAATGTGCTATTATAAAGGATTAGATAAATAAACAATGGGCCCTCCATTTTATAGAATACTGTAATAGCCATTAAATTCACTTGGGTAAAGAATATTCACCTGCATCCAGACTCATGTTAAATAGGAATAGATTGTTCTGAATTTTTGCCAGTAGTTTGTTAGCCTTAAAAAATAAAACTGTTAGGGGCACCTGGGTGGCTCAGTCGGTTGGGCGTCCCACTTCAGCTCAGGTCACGATCTCGCGGTTCATGAGTTCGAGCCCCGCATCAGACTCTGGGCTGATGGCTCGGAGCCTGGAGCCTGCTTCCGATTCTGTGTCTCCCTCTCTCTCTGCCCCTCCCCCGTTCATGCTCTGTCTCTCTCTGTCTCAAAAATAAATAAAATGTTAAAAAAAATTTTTTTTTAAATAAAACTGCTAAATTTTTGCCAGCAATCGATGGGTTTGTTTGGGAATAGCACAGAATTGCAATCAGGCACAGTAAGGTATAGCAAAACAGTAGACAAGTTTGGGAAAAAAAAGAGGAAATGTTCTTTTATAGAGAAAAGTGGGAGAGTGGGGTTGCTGGGGAGGGTAGCTGTTGTAAACAAAAAGTCCATTGGAGTAAACTAGGAGGTCAAAGTATAGTGGCTTCCCATTGGCTGAATTGTGACTGTCTCTCACTGGCTGGACTATTGCCAATAGTAAAGTAATATTGGCTCGCAAGGCCCATGTCTTCCGGTTGGATTCGCAACTGACTTTGATTGGTAGGGCTGGCAAGGCAGGAGTGTTCCCCCTGCCCAACCTCCTGACTCCATTTTATTGAGGTTTCTTTTTATTAATTTTCACAAGTTGGTTTGAAAACCCATGTTACTGATCACATTATTGATTGTGATAACTAGCTTATAAACAATGTGTACAAAAATGTTCCAACTGTCATTTTATTTAAATAGCAAATATATTTATGGGAATCTAGAATAAATAAATAATGCAAAACAAAGGGGAAAGGCAGGCTTTAAAATGATGATGTCAGCCTAACACCAGTTCTGTGTTGTTATTTACTGTCTAATCTGACTGCATCACACCATCCAATATAATTGGCTTTTAAGGGAATTGGGGGTAATTTTTCCCATCCTGATTTTAATAACTTTATCACCTGGTATCACTTGCTAAGAAGTAAGAAGCATATTTGAATGGCTGAATGCTGGTAAAAACAAAAGACAACAACAATGACAACAACAACAAAGCACTAGCTGTGGTCGTTAAGGATGAACATAGCCTGGTGCTACGTTAATTAACCAGATGCAGTAAGACGTATGAATACCTAGAATTACTTTGTTTTTTATTGACACACTGAGCAGCCTCTCTAGTGACTGATACTATTCTGTCCTCTAGTGGTTCGAATTGAAAATCCCTGCCTACATACATTCCGGGAAAATTGCTATCAGGTGGAAACTTTGTGAAATTCTCCCCTTAAAAGGAAAACAAACCAAAAATGAAAAACAGCCTGGAAAACTTGATGTATATACATCATCAAATAATCAGAGCGGAAATAACTTGATCTCACTGTAATTCAGATTTCCATTGTTTTGCCCATTACGTCATTCAAAAGTTTTCAGAACTACGACATTTCAACTCGATTTTAAGCATTCACAACCAACGGTGGAATTCAATAGAGTCTTCTCCATGCCATTTTCTAAAGAGTACCATATCTTCAAGCCTTAAGAAAGTAACATTTTTCAAAGGCAGGAAAAAGGAACCATGTAACATACCCAAACACAAATAAAGCTGACAAAGTCTTAGTTTTCTAAGTACTTTTTGTACACTATTTCCTTGAAGACTCTAGGATCTTTGCCACTTTAGCTCAGTAGGTTTCATCTAGTTCACACACACACACACACACACACACACACAAGCACACATGTGTGAATGACACAGAATAGCTTCTGGATCAGTGAACCCAGATTCTCCCAGTGCTCCACACGTTTCAGCCAAGGTTATTTGTTGACCATCTGCACAGTCAGATGGCCATGACTACATCCCCTATTCTCCAGCACCTTCTTTCTGCAGGTTGTTCTCCTATATGAAGCATTTTCCCACTTAGGATGGATGTGACTATAAACACGTGTGCTATTTTGTAGTGCTTCCTAAAATCTCAGCTTGTCTGAACATATTCCCATCTTTCTTTTGTGGATATGACCAAAGGAATAGTTTAAATAAGAAGCAATATCAGAATAAGATCGATGTACATCAGATGAGAGCTCCCCAGGTCTGTGACTCAGGCTGTGCTGTTTTATTATGCATAGTCTCCTTTTCTAGCTCTTGTCTCTAAAAGCATATGCAACTGTTTACTGGGCCATGTTCCCAAAACTGTTACAATAAAAATGGGGTCTTATCATTCTTTGACTTATTTCAGCCAAAATCCAGTCAACAGCTTGGGGAGTATGGACAAGGAGGCTGGGGAGAAGGAAAGTATAATCACTATTGACTCATCTACTTTATCTTATTACATGGGGAAAGTGTAAGACTCAGAAATCAAAATATTCTTTAAATCAAAATTCAGTCATCAACCAGAAATGTGCTCTGTGTGAATTTTAATTTAAAAAAGTCAGTATTGGGGCGCCTGGGTGGCTCAGTCGGTTAAGCGTCCGACTTCAGCTCAGGTCACGATCTCGCGGTCCGTGAGTTCGAGCCCCGCGTCAGGCTCTGGGCTGAGGGCTCAGAGCCTGGAGCCTGCTTCCGATTCTGTGTCTCCCTCTCTCTCTGCCCCTCCCCCATTCATGCTCTGTCTCTCTCTGTCCCCAAAATAAATAAACATTAAAAATAAATAAATAAATAAATAAATAAATAAGTCAGCATTAACTCATAATTTACAATCCTTGCAAATTTTACTTCTTCCACCAGGCTTAAAGTTTACCCCATTTTTTTCTGTCATCCCCTCTGCCTACATGCATACACCTTCTTTGAGCTAATAATTACAAATGTACCTCAAGAAATATCTTACATTCTGTATGTATCAACACCAACCTTGGAAGGTCACCTTATTTTAGTTCAAGGAAAAAGATAAACATAGGGTTCTTCACCCTTGGGTGCTGGATCTCCTGCCCAGGGCACAGGTGAGCACGCCCAGCATGCCCTTGGTCTCCTGGATCCATTCTTCCTACCTCTTCGCCCAAAATGTTCCCTCCTGTCCAGTATAAAAGCCCAGTGGTTTGCTTTAGCCCCGTTCCAGTTCTGCTTCCCTTTCTATACAATATATCATCCTTAGCACACAGGAAAAACAATCAATCACACAAATGCAGGATTTTCTTTAGAGAGAGTCCCTGAGATAAGAAATACAGTGAATGAATTTCCCCCTGTTAGTAATTTGTTTCTGTTGCTGTCTAATAAGCTTTTCTCCCCTTTGTATTTTTTTATGTGCATGTGTTTTGTTTTTTGTATTTTGTTTTTGTTTTTGTTTTTGTTTTTTTTTTAGAGAGAGAGAGCGCACGTGCACAAGCGGGGAAGGGGCAAAGAGAGAGGAAGACACAGAATCCCAAGCAGGCTCCAGGCTCTGAGCTGTCAGCATAGAACCTGACGCGGGGCTTGAACTCATGAGCTGTGAGATCATGACCTGAGCCAAAGTCAGATGCTTAACCAACAGACCCAGCGAGGTGCCCCCTCTTTCAATAAGTCTCTTACCTCTGCATGATTTTGGTCATTTGGAAATTATTGGTTCACTGAATTATATCGTCCATCCAAATGTTGACACATTTCATTTTATAATTTTTAATGTTTTTTTTTTTTTGAGAGAGACAGAGACAGGAGCGACAGCGACGCAAGATGGCAGCCACCACGGGCTCGGGAGTAAAAGTCCCTCGTGACTTTCGACTGTTGGAAGAACTGGAAGAAGGCCAGAAAGGAGTAGGAGATGGCACAGTTAGCTGGGGTCTAGAAGATGACGAAGACATGACACTTACAAGATGGACAGGGATGATAATTGGGCCTCCGAGAACAATTTATGAAAACCAAATATACAGCCTTAAAATAGAATGTGGACCTAAATACCCAGAAGCACCCCCCTTTGTAAGATTTGTAACAAAAATTAATATTAATGGAGTGGTGGACCCAAGAGCCATATCAGTGCTAGCAAAATGGCAGAATTCATATAGCATCAAAGTCGTCCTGCAAGAGCTCCGGCACCTAATGATGTCTAAAGAAAACATGAAACTCCCTCAGCCGGGGGCGCCTGGGTGGCGCAGTCGGTTAAGCGTCCGACTTCAGCCAGGTCACGATCTCGCGGTCCGTGAGTTCGAGCCCCGCGTCGGGCTCTGGGCTGATGGCTCGGAGCCTGGAGCCTGTTTCCGGTTCTGTGTCTCCTTCTCTCTCTGCCCCTCCCCCGTTCATGCTCTGTCTCTCTCTGTCCCAAAAATAAATAAAAACGTTGAAAAAAAAATTAAAAAAAAAAAAAAAAAAGAAAAGAAACTCCCTCAGCCGCCCGAAGGACAGTGTTACAGCAATTAATCAAAAAGAAAAACCACAGGCCCTCCCCCTACCCCCCTCCCATTCGATTTAAGCACTCTTCATTTTCCACAGTAGTAAGTTTTCTAGATACGTCTTGTAGACCTCAAAGTACTGGAAAGGAAGCTCCCATTCAAAGGCAATTTATCTTAAGATACTGGAAACGATACTAATTTTTTTGTCCATCTAAAATACATAAGTTGTGCTATAACAAATCATCCTGTCAAGTGTAACCACTGTCCACATAGTTGAACTTCGGGGATCAAGAAGGTATATTTAAATTGATTCCCATCATAACTGGTGGGGCACATCTAACTCAACTGTGAAAAGACACATCACACAATCACCTCGCTGCTGATAACATGGCCTGGGGTCTCTGCCTTCTACCTTTCTCCTCCCCCTGCCTCCCTCCCTCCCCCCTTCCCTCCCTGCAACAGCCCTCCAGCTTGGGTTGGCTTGCTAGAGTAGGTGTGAGGGTTTCAGGTCACAGCCTGTGGGACTACTGCTGGGTGTGTGTGGGTGCTCCAGCTGCACCCCTGCTTTTTTTAAGTCTTAAATGATGCCCCCCACCACACCCCCCCCAGGCCATTGTCCCTTCTTAACTTTCCACCACCACCCTTGGCCGAAGCATAGATTGTAACCCCCTCTGCTCCCCTCTGAAATTGGCCTTTGGTGAGGAATTCAGGGCTCTCCCCGTATCTTCTCCCCCACCTTGATTGAGGGCTGCTGCTTTTTTCCTTCCTCCTCCTCAACTCCCTCTTTGTACCATCACCACCCAACACTTTCCACCGTACTTCCTTGCTTTGGCCAGAAGCCATCAGGTAAGGTTGGAAAGAGTCTCTGACTTCCCTCGTTTAGTTTTGGAACCACATTTACTCACTCTCCACCAGCCTGGGAATGAATATTGGGTCCCCAGCCCTGCCACCCTCTGCTGTCATCGTCAGCTGATGCGGTTTTTTAGCTCAGGTTCGATAAAGTGAAAAGAACAGTCACCAGGGGGTACTCACACCTGCCAGCTCTCAAAGTTCTTGGTGGTTAAACTTGGAGAAGGCCACAGAAGACACTTGTAAGCACACACAATCCCTCTGAATGAATTTTCTTTTCCTGTAATCGCTTTTGCTTTTAAAAATTGAAAAAGTTTTACACAGGGTTCTCATGTGGTCATCTTGCAATCCATTTGGGTCTAGTTTGGAATGTGGCAACTGGAACAAAAAGAACCTTGAATTCGGTGCACACTTTGGTTTTGGTGCTGCTGTTTCTCACGGTCCTCAGCAGGGACTGAAAAAGAACTCGGTGTGCACAGCGGATCCCCGAAATTGGCGGGCTTGGCTTCCTGGCAAATTGCTGCGTTTTTCCACTTTTCTGTTCAGGACCACTAAATGCTGAGATGTGGATGCATACCGAAATAAAAGCGATTCATTGTGTTCTAAAAAAAAAAAAGAGAGAGAGAGAGACAGAGACAGAGTGCAAGTGGGGGAGGGGCAGAGAGAGAGGGAGACACAGAATCTGAAGCAGGTTCCAGGCTCTGAGCTGTCAGCCCCGAGCCCGACACGGGGCTCAAAGCCACAAACCATGAGACCATTACGTGAGCAGAAGTCGGACACTTAACCAACTGAGCCACTCAGGCACCCCTGTGCATGTTATTATAACTAATTAATTACTTACTACAAACAAATCAAGAGTATCCGGATCTTGGCAAGAGTGGCGGTGATTAGGCACTGTAGATGAACTGACATGCCTTTGAAGGCCACTACTTGTAGATGCTGAAGATACTCTGGGAGATTTTTCTAGTAGTCGGCACATGTTCTCTGAGTTTTCAAAGCATGAAGGGAGGCCGGTCTGTGTGCTATGTCTTTGGTGCTACATCTTTGGAGCTTCTCAAGTGGTGATGACATTCTTGGAGTTGTCAAAATATCTATTTATTTTATTTATTTTAGAGAGAGAGAGAGAGAAGGGGAGAGGGGTGGGGGGAAGAGAGAGAGAGAGGGAGGGAGGGAGTGAGAGAGAGAGAGAGAAAGAGAACCTCAAGCTGGCTCCACACTCAGCACGGAGCCCGACACAGGGCTTGATCCCAAGACCCTGGGATTATGACCTGAGCAGAAATCAAGAGTCAGATGCTCAACTGACTGAGCCACCCAAGAGCCCCAATCTATTTTTGCCTTTAAGTGAGTTCAATCCTCATCTTCAAATAGAGACAATAATAGACTTAAAGCTTTCTTAGAGCTAGAATATTTTGATCTAGAGTTTCTGTCAGGTGCCCGGAGACTCTCCCTCCTCCCAGGAACTTAATGTGTCTATGGGTCCTGAACAAAAATGACTCACTGAGATTTGACCCCAGAATCAGTCTGGGAAATACAGGTATTTCCTGTTTCTAGTGTAGATCTCTCCTAGAAAAAACATCTCCTCTCTTCAGTGTGTGTTTGCATCGGCTTAGATATAGAAATTGAGCACATCGCTTTTGATCACTTTTGAGAAATTCCATGTGTTTTTACAGAACAAAGTTGTTATACATTATAATGAGAATATTGTTCTATAAAATATAAATACCATGCGCAAGCTAAAATCCATAAAAATAAATTTAAACCTGTCAGACTGATCGCTGAACAGAATTCATATTTCTCTGATTAAGGCCACTATTGTTGATTCCAAGCTTCCGTTTTCAGTTTTTTGAGCAACTTCTAAAATGCATGACCACCTGGACTTGTACGAATCATTTGTTGTTGTTTTACGAGAGCTTACTTCTCTTCCTTTTTCCCTTAGTTTGTTTTTTTTTTACCAGTTTGTTAATGAAGAGGAAGCACCTGCTGATTTCCACTGTGACAATTTCTTACACACAGAGATGGTAACCCACGTTTCCCTCGAAGTAATACCTTATTTCTCTCCCCCCACTTCACAAACAAGCGTATAAAGATAATTTCTATACATGGTATCCCTAATTCTCGTTCTTGTGTTTTCTCTTCCACCTACTCCTATCTGGCCTCTGCCCCATTAATTCCACTAAACCAAAACCATGCTAAGGCCACCAGCCCCATCTGTTTGCAGGTCCATGGGGACAGTTCATCCACACCTGCCCTACAAAGCACCACCCTGACCCGTATTCCCTTCATGGTCAAGTCTTGTCCCCATGTGTCCTTCCAACTGCACTGGCCACTCTGCCTCAATGCCCTTCCCAGACTCTCCTCTGCCTGACCTTTAAACATTGAAGGTCTGCAGGACTACATCTCATTGTCCATTCTACTTATACGTGACCACATTCATTCCCATGCCTCGTTCCCAGATACTCAGTAAGGAATCCCAAACCGACACCTCCCTCATGGCATTTTTGTAAATTCCAGACCCACATTCCCAACTGCAGGTAAGACTTCAGCACTCACGTGTCTCCCAGGCGCCTTAGAAAGGATATCTAATATCACTCTTCCTTGCCAACATCCTTTGTACCTAAAGCTTCTTGTGTAAGAACATCATTTTCCTTTGCTTCCCTTTGTAATTTTTAACATAATTGAAATAAAATAAACATTAGTACTGTTTTTTATGTCTCCTTCCCTATAAGGCTGAGTTTCAACACAGCAGAAACTGTATGTGCTTTATTGACCTCTAGATTTTGTTTTTCATTTTTTAAAAAGATTTTACTTCTTTCAAATATAATTTATTGTCAAATTGGCTAACATACAGCGTGTAAAGTGTGCTCTTGGTCTCCGGGGTAGATTCCCGTGGTTCATCACTTACATACAACACCCAGTGCTCATCCCAACAAGTGCCCTCCTCAATGCCCATCACCCATTTCCCCCTCTTCCCCACCCCCACCCCCATCAACCCTCAGAATGTTCTCTGCATTTAGGGTCCCTTTTGGTTTGCCTGCCTCCCTTTCTGTTTGTAACTATTTTTCCCCCTTTCCTTCCCCCATGGTCTTCTGTTAAGTTTCTCAAGATCGACATATGAGTGAAAACATGATATCTATCCTTCTCTGACTGACTTATTTCACTCAGCATAATACCTTCCAGTTCCATCCATGTTGCTGCAAATGGCATGACTTCATTCTTTCTCATTGTCAAGTAGTATTCCATCATATACATATATATATATATATATATATATATATACCGCATTTTCTTTATCCATTCATCTGCTGATGGACATTTAGGCTTTTCCCATAATTTGGCTTTTTAAGTAATATCTACACCTCCAATTTATAAACCGGAAATCAAGAGTTGCACGCCTTACAGACTAAGCCAGCCAGGCGCCCCTTTCATTTTTTAAAAAGTGAGGTCCATGCCCAACGTGGAGCTTGAGCTCACAACCCTGAGATCAAGAGTTGCAGTTCTACTGACTGAGCCATCCAGGCACCCCAGGTGACCTCTAGTTCCTTGACCACAATTGCACATTTGTCATTTAGATACTCCCGTTTTGACATATACTCTGAATGGAATGAATGAGTAAATAAATTTTACCATCTGTTCCTCAATATCATTTACAATGATGTGGATTTTGATTTTAAAACAAACATTCGAGAAGTTCTCTTTGATAAGTATGTAACATATAAAGCAAAATGCAAATTTAATAACACGGAAAGGTAAATATGTTTTGTAAATTTTAATGCAATTTAAAGATGAACATTTCACTGTATATAACCTCTGAATTCTATAAATACGATAGATGCAAGAAGGAATACAAATAAATAAATAAATAAATAAATAACTTTTTTAAAAAAGGGAAACCAAGCATCAGAGAAGTCATCTCTTAGAGACTAACAATCCTGAAGCTGAATTTTTTAAAACATCTTCTTCATACTATTCACAAAGTATTTGTTGAGTTAAATTCAATGAATTCTCTACTAAAGCAGGAATGAGTCTCTTGAAGTGAGCAGGCATAGTGCAGGGGTGATGTGGCACGTCAGGCAGTGAGAATCACTTCAAGGTGACCCCAGGTCTCCATCCTTGATGGCCAAGCTGTCTTGCAAGGTCGCCGAGGAGGACAAGGCTCTCATGATTTCCAGTCTGACAATTTCCCAGGCGCAGTCACTGTATCCCTCGTCCTCCAGGTAGACGCGGATGTCCTGGAAGTACCTCTTGATGGCCAGGGCAGGGCCGTGCATCTCCGGGGCGCGCTCTCCCTCGCCCGTGGCCTGCAGCAAGCAGGCGTCCAGGGCTTCCAGCTGCCGGTGGAGGCCAGAGCGGAGTCCGTGCAGCGGCGCGGGGCTCCAGGCCGCCGAGGAGCGCTCCGTGTGCAACAGGTTGAAGGTCTGCTGGAGCAGCTCCCGCAGGACGGCGGCGGCGGCCTGGGCCTCCCGGAGCTGGCCGCCCTCCAGCATCTCCCGGGGGAAGCGGAAGTCTTTTCTGGCCCGCAGGCACAAGAAAGGGGACAGTCTCCGCATCTGGCCCAGGAGCACCAAGTTGTCCCTGCTAACCTGCGCGTGGCTCCCAGGCAGGGCACAGCCCAGAGAGCCTCCAGGGCGGCAGGTGAGCAGCGCCAGGGCGGTCAGCAGAGGGCGCAGGAGAGCCATGGGGAAGCCGAGGGGGCTGCTGGCCGGGCTGAGCTGGGCGGCTGGGGGACCTCGGGCCGAGGTTCTCTGAGGACCAACTCGAAGCATGGCTCTTAAATAGGCAACGCGGACAATTTCATTTTCTGAACATCTTCTCCACTTCTACTTCCTTTTTTTTGTTTTCATTTATGCATTCTCCTTATTGTGTAAGAAGATGTCATCAATCTAAAATACTACGTTGGCAATGGAAGCTTTATTTCCCGATAAACTTCCGATATGTCCATTCCAATGGACACTTATCAACCAAACGAGAAACGTCTTTGTCCTAAAGACTGGAGTGATGTAGGCATGTAGGTACTCATACACACACCTGCTCACATATATGTTTTCATATATGAACATTGCTCTTTGTGTTAGAAAGAAACTTTGGCCTTGATCGTGGACTAGGTTTTTACCCTCTTTACTTCATACAGAGACAGGATCCTTCAATCCTATGGGTTTTTGTATCTTGCTAGGTTCTGACCAGACCACGTACAGTAAATAAGCTCTTTAGAACCAGGACTGGGTTTTAATTACTGTTGTATTCACATTAGAGGCTTGTGGTGATAAGTGAATGAGTTTCTTGGATGTTTCTCTTCATTCTAGAAATAACTGATGCAGGTCCATGCAGTTATGCTTCACTGGAGCCTCAGGGTCAAGACTAATAATACAGACACTATCCTTCTGCCATTTTGTAACCCGTCTACAGTGCTCCTCAGGCTGTGCCAGTGTCCCCAGCAGGAAGCCCGGTTCTGGTCTGGGACATGTAGCTGTGAAGATTCTAATCCCAGATCATTTTATTTTCTCAGAAACCCCTCACTCGCAAGGTTGTTATCACCTCTACTGGAGTGACTGAGTGTCCTCAACCCAGCCTCTCCTGGACTCACTCCCTGAGGGCAGGCTCACCTTGTCCTGAGGACATTAGAATTCCCCTGCTGTGGAGGCACTGGTTTCTTTGTTAGCAAAAGAGTTAATGCCCCTTATTCCTTCCCTCCACCCCTGGAGTGTTTGTGTGAGGGACCCTAGCTCTCAGTGTTGACCTCCTCCTCTCCAGAGCGGGTATCAAAGTGTCAACAGCTCTCAGATGCCAAGGGCAAAAGTTTGTTTCCTCTAAGGAGGGGAGTGACCCAACTGTAATCATTTCACCTTTAGTAAGCAAATACTTTTATTTTGCCACCATCGCTTTTATTGTTCAATCTTTTACTTCAATCATTGAACACTAGTTAGACTCAAAACTTCTGAGCTGGGCTCAGGGGACTCACTGATGATGTCTCTCAGTGGAATCTTTCAGCACAGAAACTAGCGATTCTCGGGTGTTCATTCAGTCTAGGTATTTCTGTTTAGTTTCTTAGTCTGTTCCTCCCTCTCATGCTCAGAATGAAGGGGGTGAGGCCGAGGCTGTTATGTCAGAGAGAAGTGTCTTTTTTCCTTTATTTATTCATGATCTTTCATTTTAAAATAAATGAAGATAACAACAAAAAGAATTCTAATAACTTAGTTTTTACACAGTGGTGACATAGTCTGTCTTCCTCCTCCTGCGTCGTGTTCTACATCATCCTGAGGTTAATACAAAGGGAAGTTAAAGAAAGGCCAAGGGGCTGCCCCATTTTTCTCTATCATTTTCAGAACATCTGTTGTGTTGTTTCCCATTTCAACTTTCCTAGAAAGCAAAACATGACAGTTCTGCATGGGCAAAAAACAAACAAACAAACAAAAACCTCACAAAGGTTAAGTCCAAATGTCACGAAAGTGAAAGAAGTGACCTTTCTGCTGACAAAATGTAAGTGAGCACGATTCGGTGCAGCAGAACCGGGGACTGGGAGTTCTGGCAGAGAGAACGAAGGCCACCCTGAGTTCCCCCAAATCAGCAAAAGAGCTGTGTCAGCCAGAGGCTCAGAGAAGACCAACTCCTGGATCCATGGACGGCCCTCAGCTCTGCAAGACCAGCCACCTGATTTTACTTTCACTTAATCCACATATGATCAGCTCTGAGGAGAGACGACAGGGGTCGCATCAACCGGCTCGCAAGAGACTGGCAAGCAGACCCCACCTGCTAACCCCGTGTGGAAGGATCAGGATCGCAGATATTTGCCTTGCCCGAGCACGCTACCTCGTTAAGAAAGCCACTCACTCAATGGCAGTATTGCCCTGAGGAAGGGAATTGGATGGTCCTAAAAGATTCTGCTCTTCATCTGCATAATAATGATGATGATGTTTTATGATGACAACACCGGGGTTGACTGGATGCTAACTATTCTAAGATCTTTGAAATTATGAATTCAGTCTTCTCAATGGACCCATTGGGATCACAGTCGTTTATACAACGGTTTAGAGAGAATATACATCTGGAGGAATAAATTATCCTGATGGGACGAAAGATCCAAGGTCAAAACCGTAAGGAGAATTGAGATAATGACTTGTCTGGAAGCACCTCTTAAGGGAATGAAGGATAGAAATGGACACTGGAATTCAGAACCAGGAAAGGCTAGGGCATGAAATCAGTATGGCAGGGAGGGTGAGGTGATCAAGGATTCCAAATTCCACTTCAGATGCCAAAGGGTTGTTGTCTATGTTTTGGACGGCAACAGGGGCTGTGGTATGAGACACCTAAATGGACTGACTTGACATTCTAAGGACAAGTTGACAAAATCCCTTTTAAATAGTCATAAGGCAGTAGATTTTTCTGCCAGTTGAGACAGAAGTTTGCATCTGGCACTGGAGTAGCCCCCCCTCCCTTCCAATACCCTGCAGGCTGCTGTGATGTCATCGCCACCCCTGCTGGGGACACTGCTATTGGCCACGTCCACACAGGAGAAGTCTGTGCTCCCAAGGTCCACTTGAATCTTCTCAGGGTCCGGAACTGAAGAATCTGGAGAGCCTGGCCTCAATGCTGCCCTTTGGTGTTGTTCCACCCCCTGAGGACATGTCACTGATCCCACGGACCCTTTTACATTTCTCTTCTCCTTCCATGTTCCCCAGTGGCTGCGGACTTTCGACACCTTTACGTTTTCAGATGTGCAGCTGTGGTTTTTTGAAGAAACGAGCCTCCTGCACCTGTAATCAGAACGTAGTCATGCCCAAACACAGGCACGGATGAGCACCTGGGTGTAGATGTGTGGGCAGGGTTCCCCGAGTTTTGTGTTTCTGTGCTGGACTGGACATCTGGGGGCCTTGACCTCCGCAGCCCAGCAATCAGCCGGCAGAGGGTGAAGCTATGGCCCGATGCACACTCTGACTTCTGAAGCTGGAGAACGTTGGCTGCTTCCGCTGCTGCTGCAAGTGATCTTGCCAAGCCCATCAGTGGGCACCTGGCAACAGGCCCTGCCTCCTCCGTGTCCCCTGTCAGGTTGGCCAGAAGTGCCTGGGGATGGAAAGTTGGCGGGTGGGGCTCAATCCCCTGGCCAGCGCCTCTGGCCCTGCAGCTAAGTTCTCCAAAACTTTTGAATATTTAATATTTTGAATATTTGAGTCCTTTAAGTCGTAGCTTCAAGGGACAATTTCAGGAAGAAGTCGAATTTCTGCATGCATCCCAAACCCTTCCCCCAGTTTTGGTCGCTGCCCCAGTAGCACATGGCCACCAGGGGGCGGTCTTCCCTGAAAGGAGCTTCATTCGCCCACCCTTCAAAGGGATCCCGCTTTCTGTTTCCTTTTAGCCTCAGTTGCTATTACATCACATTCAATAGAAATTCAAAGAAAGTCTCTCTTGCAGGTGTTTCTGCAAAACCTAGACGTTTCATTTGGTTTTTGCTTTCTACTTGTGATGTGCTGCTCTTAAGGGAAACTTTAAGCTGAGACCGCAACGGGAACAGAAATAGGCTGACAGGTCAAGGGAGTGAGCGACCACGGTGTGTGGGAACTTCCGTCTGGGACAGGGAGGAAACCCATAGGGCAGGGGAAAGTGTCCTGGAATGCTGGGGGAGGGGCAGGTGCCAGAATATTAAAGAAACATCATGTTCTTCTGAACTTCCACCTAGATGTTTATTCTCGACGCTCAGATATTAACACAAGCCACCGTTTCATCACTGAATATAAATACGACACTTTTTCGAAATGAGGAATGAATCAGTCAGCCATCTCTAGAATTCACGATAGAATTCTGGTTTTTTAGGCTGCCTCCTTTGATGGTCAGTTAGTGCAAGGAAGGACAGGAAAGCTTGCTAAGAATTGTGTAGAAAGAGACAAACACTATTCTCATATATAGCTGTCTGAAGAAAACTAGGAAAATACAGGCCATGTTTTTAGTCATTACTCTCAGGAAGATGCAATGCTCGGTGCCTTTCATGTGCATGACTTCATGCATAATATTCTACTATCATAAGGTTTTTTTTAATGTTTATTTGTTTTTGAGAGAGAAAGAGAGACAGAGTGTGAACGGGGGAGGGGAAGAGAGAGGGAGGGAGACACAGAATCCGAAGCAGGTTCCAGGCTCTGAGCTGTCAGCACAGAGCCCAACGTGAGGCTCGAACTCACACACCGCGAGATCATGACCTGAGCTGAAGTCAGACTCTTAACCAACTGAGCCACCCAGGCGCCCCCATAATATTCCACTATAACTACTCCTGAATTATATACGACGCTCTTGTGCTCTATGGATTTTCCTTCTTCGTGTTGTATTTTCAGCTGATTTTAACTAAATTTTTCTTTGCCTTAAGCATTAACAAAGAGAATGCCTGACCCAGCTTCCCACTTTCATTTTAAGAAAATCTGTCTGTCTTTATGTCCATAATAATTTTGCTATTTTGGGATCCACCAATGATTGTGGTAGTTACAAAATTAGGGAAAATTACCGGTGAGTAACATAAGAGCCTTGCTGATATACAAGGTAGTAATAACTAAGGATAAACCATTGAAAGTAATTAAGTAAATCATGAATCAAAATAAATGCAATATTAAACACATTAACATGCCAGTGCATCAATTTCATGAAATCACCCAGAGGAAACCATATGGCATAAAAGGCAGAACGACGCACAGAAAAACTACCCCACAACATTTTCCAGATCCCACGCTGTCTTCTCCACTTCAGAGGCACTAACTTCTCTTATTAAGGCTTCCATCCACTCCGGTGTGGTTTCTGCTTATTAATTCCACCAAGCCAGCTCTCATGGAGGTCACCGATGGTATCTATTTTTCTGATGTAGCAGGCAATTAAATCCACATCGTCCATGAATCCACTGACACTCTTCTAAGCACAATGTATTTCCTCAAATACGCTCCTCACCATCCTCTCTTGTTATCCTTCTACTGAATGGTCAGTATACTTGTGTATCCTTTGTGTCTCTTCTCTCTCCTCCCTTGACTGCTTGAGGATCCTTAGAATCCAGTTTATGTCTTTTTCTCACACTACACTGTCTCCCCCCATGTCCACCTCTGTTTCTGGCTTCCCATTGTCACATATGGACCGCTAGGCATGGCGTTACTTGTAAAATGCAAGCTCACTTGTCCTCTAACAATGGTAATTTGCACTCCGATGTCTCCCAGTCAACTGTAGAGATGGGCAGCTTTTATTTTTATTTCTTGACATACTTCGTTCTAGCACCAGGTGAGAGAATTCACTTATTTGCCTTCTTCATTATAACATTAAGTATGATTATTGTTTTTATTATTTTTAATGTTTATTTATTTATTCTGAGAGAGAGAGAGAAAGCATGAGCAGGGGAGGGGCACAGAGAGAGGGAGACAAAGGATCCCAAGCAGGCTCCATGCTTCCGGCCCAGAGCCCGACACGGGGTTTCATCTCACAAACCGTGAGATCATGACCTGAGCCCAAATCAAGAGTCAGATGTTTAACTGACTGAGCGACCCAGGTGCTCCTGGTTATTGTTTTTAGATCTATCCCTAGAAAAATGAAAGATAAAGACATTAGAAACTGTATCTGTGGGACGCCTCGGTGGCTCAGTCCCTTAAGCGTCCGACTTTGGCTCAGGTCATGATCTCACAGTTTGCGAATTTGAGCCCCACGTCGGGCTCTGTGCTGACAGCTCGGAGCCTGGAGCCTGCTACGGATTCCGTATCTCCTCTCTCTGCCCCTCCCAGACTTGTGCTCTGTCTCTGACTCTCCAAAATAAATAAATGTTAAAAAAAATTAAAACAAAAAAAAGAAACTGTATTTGTTAGGTCCTATATCCTCGGGGCAAAGTACAACTTGTCTTATAGGAAGTCAGTTGCTACTTCTGATGTTAACATAATATAATAGGTAAATGCATTTTGCCATCTGTTTTTTTTAATGTTTATTTATTTATTTATTTTTTTGAAGGAGAGAGAGACAGCGTGTGAGTGGAGGAGGGGAGAGAGAGAGAGAGACACAGATTCTGAAGCAGGCTCCAGGCTCCCAGCTATCAGCACAGAGCCCGACACAGGACTCAAACTCACAAACCGCGAGATCATGACCTGAGCCAAAGTTGGACGCTCAACTGACTGAGCCACCCAGGCACCCTTTGCCATCCATTTTTAAATCAAGTTACAAAATTAGGCCTGGATTTCTTTTTAAACACACTTCCTATAGTAAAATTGAATAAACAAAAAACAAACACTAAATTGACAAAATATAAACAATACATTTTATTATATTATCACAATGTAAATGTGCACATATTATATGAAAAAATTTGATCTTACAAATAGTTAAATAGATAAATAGATAAATAGATAAATAGACATCAGCATGGTCATTGATAAGTGGCTAGTGCTTGTAGAGTTGACATGATGTCATTTAATACTCCTGAAAACATTGGACAAATTGATTCCATTCATGTCACAGCAGAATGGAGAAATGACAGTCTTTGACATGGCAGGACAGGTGGAAAGTGTGGTGTGATGAGTCAGTGAGAATCATTTCCATGTTGAACAGGTCTCATTTCTCGCTCCTTAATCTTTTCTGCAAGGCTATTGATGAATAATACAAGGATCTCATGATTTCTGCTCTGACGATCTCCCAGGCACAAGGGCTGTATTTCTTCTCTTGCAGATAGAGGGAGAGTCTTTGGAAGTAGTTCCTCAGGATGGAGTCCTCGGGATGAACGTCCTCGTTCGTGAGGGGAGCCTCTCCCTCCCCCGCCTCCTGCACGACACAGGCTTCCAGGCGGGTCAGCTGCCGATCAAGTCCCGTGCAGAATTCCTCCAGGAGGGTGGTGTTCCAAGCAGCAGACGAGGACGCCTCTGTGCAGAAGAAGTGGAAGATCTTCTGGTTCGTCACGTGCACCACAGAGAGGGCTTGGGCCTTGTGGGACCGGTCTCCACCAAACACGTCCTGGGGGAAGGCGAAGTCATTTCTGTCCTTCTGGCAGGAGCTGGCAGAGAGTCTCCTCATTTGTCCCAGGAGCGCCAAGGCCCTCCTGTTCAGCAGGCCGTGGGTCTGAGGCAGGTCACAGCCCAGAGAGCAGACGGAGTGGCAGCCCAGCGCCACCAGGGCCACCAAGAAGGAAGAGGGCAGCGCCATTGGGGATCTTGCAGATGCTGTTGGCCTGGCTGGGGTGGGCGACTCTGTGACCCGTGGCTCTAGGTCCTCTGAACATCTTCCCTTGTGCGTGTGGCTTAAGTAGGGAACATAGCAGTTTTCACTTTCTGAACGTTGTCCTTACTTTCTACTTCTGTTTTTGCTTTCCTTTATGCACCTTCTACTTGGGTTTAGAGCATGGGTTCCACAACCTTTTTTTTTTCATCATTACCTCTTTCTTGCCTCCAGAGTTTTGTACCTATTTATCTAACTGAACCTTCTAAGAAAATTTAATAACACAGATACACATTATGTGTAATTATGTACTGTATATTTAACTGTACTTTATCCATAAAATATCATAAAAAAGGAAATATAAAGTTTACTCTATTTATCCAATGCAGGGTTAAGAATTACTAAAAATTTTTAAAAGTTAAAATTTAAAGCCATTGATGCTTAAGTATGGACCTAAATTTGATTTTTTTTAATGTTTCCTTATTTATCTATTTACATTTTTAATATGAAATTTATTGTCAAATTGGTTTCCATACAACACCCAGTGCTCATCCCAATTGGTGCCCTCCTCGATACCCATCACCCACCCTTCCCTCCCTCCCACCCCCCATCAACCCACAGTTTATTCTCAGTTTTTAACAGTCTCTTATGATTTGCCTCCCTCCCTCTCTAACTTTTTTTTTCCCCTTCCCCTCCCCCATGGTCTTCTGTTAAGTTTCTCATGATCCCATAAGAGTGAAAACACATGATATCTGTGTTTCTCTGTATGACTTATTTCACTTAGCATAACACTTTCCAGTTAAATCCACGTTGCCACAAAAGGCCATATTTCATTCTTTCTCATTACCAAGTAGTATTCCATTGTGTATATAAACCAAAACTTCTTTATCCATTCATCAGTGGATGGCAGTTAAGCTCTTTCCATAATTTGGATATTATTGAAAGTGCTGCTATAAACATTGGGGTACAAGTGCCCTTATGCATCAGTACTCCTGTATCCCTTGGGTAAATTCCTAGCACTGCTACTGCTGGGTCATAGGGTAGGTCTATTTTTAATTTTTTGAGGAACCTCCACACTGTTTTCCAGAGTGGCTGAACCAGTTTGCATTCCCACCAACAGTGCAAGAAGGTTCCCATTTCACCACATCCTCTCCAACATCTATAGGCTCCTGGTTTGTTCATTTTGGCCACTCTGACCGGCGTGAGGTGATATCTGTGGTTTTGATTTGTATTTCCCTGATGAGGAGCAACGTTGATCATCTTTTCATGTGCCTGTTGGCCATCTGGTTGTCTTACTTACAGAAGTGTCTATTCATGTTTTCTGCCCCTTTCTTCGCTGAATTATTTGTTTTTGGAGTGGAGTTTGGTGTGGAGTTTGGGTGTGGAGTTTGGTGAGTTCGTTATAGATTTTGGATACTAGCCCTTTGTCCGATATGTCATTTGCAAATATCTTTTCCCATTCCATTGGTTGCCTTTTAGTTTGGTTGATTGTTTCCTTTGCAGTGCAGAAGCTTTTTATCTTGATGAGGTCCCAATAGTTCATTTTTGCTTTTAATTCCCTTGCCTTTGGAGATGTGTCAAGTAAGAAGTTGCTGCGGCTGAGGTCAGAGAGGTTTTTTCCTGCTTTCTCCTCTAGGGTTTTGATAGTTTCCTGTCTCACAGTCAGGTCGTTCATCCATTTTGAGTTTATTTTTGTGAATGGTATAAGAAAGTGGTCTAGTTTCAACCTTCTGCATGTTGCTGTCCAGTTCTCCCAGCACCATTTGTTAAAGAGACTGTCTTTTTTCCATTGGATATTCTTTCCTGCTTTGTCAAAGATTAGCTGGCCATACATTTGTGGGTCCAATTCTGGAGTCTCTATTCTATTCCAGACCTAAATTTAATTTGTGACTTATAACTTATTTACTTATATAGATTTTATATAAAGTACATAAGTAAATTAAAATTTCTATAAAGGCATACAGATTTCAATGTCCTTAAATATTTAAAATCATTCCAAATTGCTAAAAGCAAGCAAAAATTTTAATTATTCACTTAAATTATTCACTGATTTATTTTCAGTGTACTGAATTTTAATGTTGATCATGAAAAAATAATTTTTTTCAGTTTATTTATTTATTTGGGAGAGAGCACAAGCAGAAGAGGAGAAGAGAGAAAGAGAGGCAGAATCCAAAGCAGGCTCCATGCCATCAGCACAGAGCCCGACATGGGACTCAAACTCATAAACCATGAGATCATGACCTAAGCCGAGATGAAGAGTCAGACGCTTAACCGACTGAGCCACCCAGGCGCCCTAACAAAATAATTTTTAACTTAACCTGCTGCTACATACTCTTGAAGATATTGTCACAATATTTTTCTGTTTCCCACTAGATAATTGCTGATGTGTTGAATGAGTTTTGTAGAATTAAATCATAAAATATAATATATTTGTATTTAATTCCCAAAGCCCACATCACACCGAGGTTCAGACAAAAGCAACATGCACAAGACAGCCAATAGCAGCTCACAAGTGAGCAAAGGCCACCTCTCCCAGAATGACTTTGAGATCCAAAAAACAATGGAGAGAAACTCCTCCAATCACAGAGACGGGTTAGCCCCAGGTTTGTCACACTGATCTTGCAGATGTTTTGTGTATATTCCACAAATCCAATGTCCGTGCTTCTCGTATGATACCCAAGAAAATCCAATGAGAGAAAATAAATATTAAGGAATAATGTTTTGTTAGACTGGCCCAATGTTGAGCTTTGGAGTGCCACAGACCACTGCAATATTTCAGGCTGGTTCACAACCCTAGGAACTTACTGTTATACCCTTGGAAGCAATTGTAACAACTATTCCACCTGGTGTGGCAATGCTGATAATGGGGGAGACTATTCATATACAGAACCGAGGAGTATGTGAAGTCTCGATATCTTGCACTCAATTTTGCTGTGAAGCTAACGGCTCTTGGGGGCTCAGTTGGTTGATCATCTGACTTCAGCTCAGGTCATGATCTCACGATTCATGAGTTCAAGCCCCACATCAGACTCTCTGCTGTCAGCACAGAGCCTGCTTCAGATCCTCTGTCCCCAGTCTCTCTCTGCCCCTCCCTTATGTGCTCACTCTCTCTCTCAAAAAAAAAAAAAAAAAAAGAGAACACTTGTGTTTTTTCAAAACTATATCCAAGGTAAGGAAATTGGCTTATTATGTTATTGGAGTCAGTTCTTTCCAGGAAAGAGCCATTTTTCTCTGTAGAAAATATTCCTGCCTGGGAACAGACTTCTGTAGACCACAAGCCAGGTCTCCAGACCCGGTCACTGTCTTTGTCCATCTTGGCCAGTAGGTGGCACTCTTCCTTTGTAAATATTTTAACAGACCCCTGGCTAAAATGATCCTGCTTTCTCTTTCCTTTTTCCCTACAGCTAGTTACATCATTGCAGGAGGAACATTCCCTCATGGCCAAAAAAGGTCACGAGAAGAAAAAGAAGAGAACAAGAACTCTCCTGTGAGAGTTTCCAAAAACCTAGAACTTTCACACAACTCTTGATTTCAGTTAGTGACTTTTGTACTTGGCCGGAAACCACAGCAGAAAAGGAAGCAGCTGTGTGAATGGGCAGGGCAGGTTCAGGAGGAGAGACTGAGGAGAGCAGAGCTCGCTGGGGGTTTCTACACTGGGGCAGAAGGAAACACTGTGAGATGCAGGTGAAGAATGAGATCTGGGGAAGCGGGAGGAAAGGGGAACGTGCTAGTGTCAGAATACATAGTGCACGTGTATATACATAGTATCTATGTGCACATAGTATATTAGTATGTATATAATTACATTGAGGAGCCACTTGTTCCCAATTCTGTTTTTTTAGAGTCTCAGCATTTTGCAGTCAGTTACAGAGAGAGGGCTAGGAGAAGTTACTTATGCTCTTATAGACCTCTATGAATAAATAAGAACATGATGGTAAGCCTTCATTCAGTGGAAAATACTCCGCTAAGCGCTTCTAAATGTTCTAACGTGACCACCCTGCTAAGGGACACAGGAAAGTTAGAGGGGCTTGCAGTTGTGTCTTTCCTGTCCCCCGAGTGGAAGAGGAGAGAGGGCTGGACTTCCTTTCCCCCGGTGGGGGCGGGGGAGGCTCTAGGAAAATCATTTCTCTGGAGAGCAGGCCTTTGTTGAGGGGAACAGGAGACCGAGAGGATTCCCAGCCAGTGATTTCTCTTTCCTTTCCTCTGCTGGAAGCACCAGGAGTTTGTTTTCTCATCTTCACAGTGAGAACCTGGTGAAGGTTTCTCCCGAAGGTAACACTCACAAAAGCATGTGGCCCCCAAAGACAGGATACCTTGCAGTTTTTCGATCTCAAGCTTATCCATATGGACCTGCCAGTAATTCTTCCATTTCAGCTTCAGTGTTTCTACCAATACGAGCTTCAGCTGTGCTTTAAACTCTTACATTTCTGCTCCCAGTCATCCAGGGTCTCTGTCTGGATCTAGGAAGAGTTGTTGCTTTTCAGTTTGTTTGGCACTTGTGTTGTAGTTGATGGAAGGTCAAGGCTGATGACCAGCCCAGCTGATCACATGTTGGATGGGAACCAGAACGTCCGCCAATACATGAATACGTATGTCACATCGTTAGAGGTACAGTGTCTCCCAAGGAAAGAGGCCCGAGAGATAATCACTGAAGAAGAACATTGGAGCACACTTTTGAACAATTTAACTCGATACATTCTAAGACGAAAGCAGAAATAAAGTCAGTGAAATGACTAAATACCTGGGAATGTGACTTCATGTATTAAAGAGAATCATTTTGGGGTCTCCTTCCGTCCTCCTTACTAATTGTTACAAATTTGAATATGCAGACAACGATCACGTGATTTGCACTCAGGCATCTTTCTAGAGGCACAATCACTCCATTGCTTCTCTTGAGACTGAGATGAAGTCCCCGGATGGAACTTTTGTCCTCTAGTGAAAGGTTCTTGCTGGAGTGTCCGGGTGTGTGCTTTTAAGGCAGGTGTCCCGGGTTCCGGCTGTCCCTGGAGCCCCGTGCAGTTTGTCCAGCAGGATCGGGTTCCAGGCAGCAGATGGCAATTTGTGAGGAACTTGGAAGGTCTGCCAGAGCAGCTCCTGGGGACAGAGGTGGCCTGGGCCTCCTGCAACCGGCAGCCACCCACCCTCTCCCCGGGGGAGATGCCCCTCAGTCAGGAGAACTGGGACGTCCTCCTGATCTGTGTCAGAAGCAGTAGGTCTTCCTATGAAGCCGCCCATGGCCGGGATGCAGGTCAGAGCCCAGAAAGGAGATGCGGCCACAGGGATCCAGCAGGAGGCCCGCAGAGGGGGTGCGCGCTGGGCACCTGAGGGGTCTGGTGGCCTGGGTGACGAGCGAGGGGGGCGTCTTGGGCCCTAGTTCCTCTCAAGTTCTTTCTCACACGTCTTTTAATACAAAACCGTTTTCATTTTCTGAATGTTCCTGTATACGTTTTATTCTTCTTAAGTTTTTTTCCTTTCTTTATGTAAGCCTTAGATTAGAGTGGATTAGATTGGAAAACATTAACCCTATGAATTATTCATTTCACTATTTCATTGAAATTTAAGTTGCCCCAGTACTTCCAATGTTTCAGCGTAAAGGGATCCAAAGCTTTCAAATGACGGAAATCTTTTGTGTTACGATCAAAAGCAGGTAGGTGTTGTTCTCCTTGCTCAGGACATACTTTTACCTCCGAGCCTGAGCTCTGTTGTTGTGATTTTTATTTTTTGCGCATCAGCCAAGGTGCCTGGTCCCTTTGGGTCAGCGTGCCCATAGCCCTGTGTGTGACACCTGGCTCCCCTCGCTCACTCTCGCTTTCTCTGTAACTGGCCGCCAGGAGTCAGCTCATCATAGTTCCAGCTTTGAGCAAAATTTTATTGGAGGGTGGCTGCTTTTGTCCCCCAAATAATCAACTGTCCGCGACCCAAGCTTGTTTCTGTCACCAATTCCTTCTCTTTCTGTCAGGTGCTCAAGAGTCAGATTTTTCCATAGCTTCCAGAGGACACAAACGTTCTGCACTTCATGTGTGTAGGGGGCACTGGTGTGGGTAAACTATCCTTTTTTTTTTTTTTAACCTTAAATAGCAACAGGAATTTTATTTTGCTAAATATTGATTTCTATGTGGAGTTCAGTTTATTAACCTGTGGAGTCCTTCTCATGCTCTCAGTTTCTGAGGCCGCAGGGGACTCAGTGTTGATTTTCCTGCTGCTGGAGGCTTGCACTGAAGTAACTAATAAGGCTTCCTGGGTTGGTGAGTCAGTTCTTTTCTCCTGAGCTATTTGGTTCATCGTGATCCATCTCACAGCCAAGATGTGGGGCGGGGAGGCCACATACTAGAGAAACTAACCCCTTTCTTTACTAGCTTGGAGTTTTTTTCATTGTATATGTTCTTTTTAATTTAGTAATTTTATAGGCACGGGTGGACTTCTCTTCTGAGTTCCTTTCTACTTCATCTTGAGGTCAGTACCAAAAGAGGGAAACAAGAATGCAAACAGGAAGGGCCTATACCATTATTTCCCATCAGTTTTGATACAGCATCTTTTTCTTTCTCCACTCAGCTTTCCTAGAAAGCTGTCACGGCATTGGGATGCACCGAGGCACCAGGAAATCAAAGGCAAATCTGACCGTGACGGCCGTGGAAACACTAGGGTGGCTCCCAGGTGAGGGGAAGCCAGCGGGAGCCCTTGGCTTCTGCTACCACCTTCCACCTGCTCACTGTGGTGCCTGCTTGCGAATTCCACCCAGCCCTCGCTAAGGTCAGTTCCATCTGCTTCCCCACATACTGGATGGTTTCCGTCCACAGAACAGCTTCCTGACCTTCCGCATAGTACGCATCAAAATGATAATAGATTATCATGGTAAGGAATGAAAGGTGCCATGCTTTAAAATAAGCACAACATTAAGCATGTGAACGTGATTTGCCAATACATCCAATCCATGTATCTATCCAGAGACACACATAGCGCAAAACGGAGAACTCTGCAGGAAAAGAAAAAAAAAAAAAACTTCACGTAATTCCCAATTCCCATTCTATTCTCCTGTTGCATTTCCGCAGGCACATCTCTCACAACTATTTGCTCCTTATACCTGAACTTCTCTTCTCTTATTCACTCATTCCCTCCCACCCTCCAATATGGTTTCTGTGAGTTCTTCCAAGCCAGCTCTCACCAAAGCTTCAATGCCCCCTTCATCCCAGTGCGGCGGGCACTTTACATCCACATTTTACAATGATGCAATTCTTTGAAGCCATTTCAGTCCTTGAAATCGACTTTTACCGATATTCTCTCTTACCCTACTACCTCATGGCCATTCTGTCTCTGTTTCTGTTGTGGCTCTTTTCTCCCTTTACCATCTGAAGTTTCGAGGAATCGATCTGAAGTTCTTTGCTCGTGCTCTCCTCTTCCCGTGTGACCGCTTCTGTTTTAAGGCTGTCAGTTAATGGAGTTGCTTGTAAATTGCAGACTCAATATCCATTTTCCAAAGAATATTCGCACTTGGAAGTCCACCAGTCAATTATAGGAGATATCTACGGCTTTGGTTTCTGTTTCCTGGCATGCTTTCCTGCAGATTCTGCTGAGAGAACTCCATTTTCCCCCTTCTCCTCATTATACCGTTTAATATAACTGATATAAATTCAGTGTGATTATTGTCTTTAGGTTGCTTTCTCCACAAAACTCACTGGTGCAAAAGCAGAACTGGATTTGTTATGTCCACCCCTATCCTGACAGCCGCATACAGACTGGCTTAGAGAAAGGCTATTTTTAATGTATAACGTGAATAATGTAATGAGTAAGTGAATTGCACAATCCATTCTTTCATCAGAGTTGTTTCTTTTTTAAATGATAAACAAAGACAAGAATTTTTCTATAGAAAATATTTAATAAAGAAAAAAATAAGTTGAATAAATATAAAGAATATATTTTTCTCTTAACCACAAAGTGAAAGTACATCATTATTATTCAAATATGATTTAAATCTTATAAATAGTTAAGTAAATAAGTAAATTGTGAAATAGATCAGCAAGGTCATCGGAAAGTGACTAGTGCTTGTAGAGTTGACATGATGTACTTAATACTCCTGAAACTATGGACAGATTGATGCCATTCATGTCACAGCAGAATGGAGAAATGACAGTCTTTGACATGGCAGAACACGTGGATAGTGTGATACGATTAGTCAGCGAGAATCATTTCCATGTTGAACAGGTCTCATTTCTCGCTCCTTAATCTTTTCTGCAAGGCTATTGATGAATAATACAAGGATCTCATGATTTCTGCTCTGACGATCTCCCAGGCACAAGGGCTGTATTTCTTCTCTTGCAGATAGAGGGAGAGTCTTTGGAAGTAGTTCCTCAGGATGGAGTCCTCGGGATGAACGTCCTCGTTCGTGAGGGGAGCCTCTCCCTCCCCCGCCTCCTGCACGACACAGGCTTCCAGGCGGGTCAGCTGCCGATCAAGTCCCGTGCAGAATTCCTCCAGGAGGGTGGTGTTCCAAGCAGCAGACGAGGACGCCTCTGTGCAGAAGAAGTGGAAGATCTTCTGGTTCGTCACGTGCACCACAGAGAGGGCTTGGGCCTTGTGGGACCGGTCTCCACCAAACACGTCCTGGGGGAAGGCGAAGTCATTTCTGTCCTTCTGGCAGGAGCTGGCAGGGAGTCTCCTCATTTGTCCCAGGAGCGCCAAGGCCCTCCTGTTCAGCAGGCCGTGGGTCTGAGGCAGGTCACAGCCCAGAGAGCAGACGGAGTGGCAGCCCAGCGCCACCAGGGCCACCAAGAAGGAAGAGGGCAGCGCCATTGGGGATCTTGCAGATGCTGTTGGCCTGGCTGGGGTGGGCGACTCTGTGACCCGTGGCTCTAGGTCCTCTGAACATCTTCCCTGGTGCGCACCTCCTAAATGGGAACACATCAGTTTCCATTTTCTGAATCTCCTCTTACTTCCTACTTTTGTTTTCTGGTTTTCATTTTACATTCTCCAAATGGGTTTAGAGCAGTGCTTCTCAACCGTTTTATTTAATTATTGCCCCCTTCCCCTGACCCCTGAGCCCTTTTAGATTTTTTTTGCTAATTGAACCCCTCATGAAATTTTAATGACACAGTTATACTCTATATCTATTTATGTACTCTCTCTCTATCTATCCTTTATACATAGAAAAAGAGAGTGCCAAACTTCCTTTTTTATCCAAGGCAGGGTTAAAATTGATAAAAATTTTAAGCTAAAAGTAAATTTAAAAGTTATTACCATTTTATTTATCTCTATAGCTAATTTGCAGAGCAAATTTTAACATATTTACGTGTATAAATAGTAATGTATTAAGTTACATATTCAAATTAATAATTATACAAAGACAATAATAATATACATGTAATGATATACTTAAAACGATTTTAAGAACTTCTAAAAACAATTGAAAAATTACAGTATTGTCTTAACATGTATTTTTAGGTCTTAACTTTTAATTTTGCTTCATATCAAAAAACAATTTTTAATTTCACTAGCAGCTAGATATTCATCAAGATATTCTCAACATCGATTTCTTTTCAGCAATTGACATAATTATAAATGAGTCGAATAACTTTAGTAGAATTAAATGATCAAATAGAAACTACTCGCATTTAGTTTTAGAGCCCAGTTCACGCTAAGGCTCCAACGTAAGCACCGTGGCGTCTTCTAAGTAAGGGAAGCCCACCTCTCCCAACACAGCTTTGAAATCTAGCAAATGATGGAGGGAGAGTCCTCTGGTGATCCATCTACTGGATGTAAGTTTTATTGCTCTTAACATGCATACATTTTGTATAACGTCCATGAACTCAGCATCAATACTTCACATAAGATACCCAAGAAACACCGAGAAGATACAAGGTGATGAGATAATAAATCCTAAGGAATAAGATTTGGTTGAATAGGGTTGATTTGAAGAGCAACGAACCATTGTAATACGTAAGATTTGTTCACTCCCCAAGAGCTAATTTTTGCACCGTTTGTAATGATATGGCCTACGAAAATAGGCAAGTAAGAAAACGTATTCACAGGCGCCTGGGTGGCTCAGTTGGTTAAGCGTCTGACTCTTGCTTTCAGCGCAGGTCATGATCTCACATTTTGTGAGTTTGAGCCCCTCGTCGGGCTCTGCGCTGACAGTGCAGAGCCTGCTTGGGACTCTCTTTCTCCCTGTCTCTCTATTCCTCCCCGCTTGTGCTCCCTCTCTCTCTCAAAAGAGATAATCTTAAAAAACATATATATTCAATTCGAATTTTCTTTTATATTTGCATTTAATTTCAAATTTCCCAGAGGACTTTCAGAAGTCCCAAACCAGATCTATTCTTAAAAAAAAAAGAAAAGAAAAGAAAAGAAAAGAAAAGAAAAGAAAGTTGTTTGTCCTAAATTCAGAAGTTTGTAAATATTGATTATTATCATGTGAAGAACTTTCTCTGAGCTCCCATCCTTAACTCTTTGGATTTTGCATAGGAAGTTACCCGGCCTAAGCCCTCCATAGACCAACTCTTTAAATGGAAGCTGTGTACCCATCTTGGACACACCAGCTCTTAGTCACGGGCTCTGTTACATTCACTCTGTTGTCCTCAGCACCGGGCCCTGAACACTGGCTCAGTAAGTCACTTTTACTGCAGGTGTCTCACTGATTTTCTCCTCCTACCAGAAGGCATTCGTGAATGACCATGCTAGTTTGCTTCATCAGGGCCATAGGTGCTGAGCAAGATTGTAGAGACAATGGCTGAAATTTCTGCTCTACTCTCCTGCTGTCCACGTGGCCTACTGAGATTATTGCTGAAGCCACTGGGATTTTATTTGCTTTCCTGCACACAGGGCTCTGGGACTCAGGCTGCCAAAACAGCACTATTTTCAGCCTTTGCCCAGCACGAGGAAGAACCCCCAGGTGTGGCCTCATCTCAAATCGCCCCTCAACGTGGTCATCACAGAAAACTAACCAGCCTGGCGTCCTGCACAGAACAACACATCGAAACTCCAACTCTCCCGGACCCCAGAGCTCACAGCCACCAGACCATTGATCCCCGGACTTGGTGGTGGGTCTTTACTGAAGCGCCAACGATCGAGCCTTCACCCTGAGCTTCTCTGGAGACAACTCAGAAAGAACATGAACCATTAGCTGCATGCTCCTATCTCCGTCTATTTCTGTGGGAGAGTAGGCTCCGTTTCAGTTTGATATGTAGAATTCGGAGAGGGCAGGGTGGGTAATAATCAGAGCTTCCCTTCCCATCAGAAAGCAAGGCTTTGGCTTCCTAATTCTAGGCGCCCTGTCCTTGCCTGCCAACCTGCCTCCTCACTCTTGTCACTCGGCACGGCTGTGTTCTATCTTCTAAATGGCGGGCATGGAGCCTTTAAGGAGCCGCTATGGTCAGACTGTTTGCATGTTATCTGTTGAAGTCCTAACTCCAAAGTGATGGTATTAGGTGGTGGGGCCTTTGGAAGGTAGTGCGAGAACAAGAGTGTAGCCCTCATGATGGAATTGGGGCCTTTATAAGAGACACCCCACTCTTGGATTTCCAGCCTGTAGAACTGTGACCAATAAATTACCGCTTTTTAAAAAAATTTTTTTAATATTTATATTTTGAGAGAGAAAGAGACACAGACAGGGGTGAGTGGGAGAGAGACTGAGAGAGAGGGAGACACAGAATCTGAAGCAGGCTCCAGGCTCTGAGCTGTCAGCGCAGAGCCCGACGCGGGGCTCAAACTCACAAACCACGAGATCATGACCTGAGCCAAAGTCGGACGTCCAACTGGCTCAGCCACCCAAGCACCCCAATAAATTACTGCTTTTTACAAGCTACCCAGGGTATGCTATTTTTTTAAGGCAGCCCAAACAGATTGAGCCCTGACCTGCTCTGTTTTCTCCTTAGAATACCTCCCTCCAGGGGTCTGTAAAATACTTAAGGGGAGAGACATCATCTTAGCCGGCTGTTTTTCTAGGCACCCAGTCTGGTCCACATCATTTCCAGAGCACAATCAATATTCATGAGGAAAACAAGCATGGTAATTACAGGAGAAAGAATACTACCAACAGAGGCTACAGAGATATGAATCATGTGATTTGCAAGGACAATAGATCTGAAGATCTTATATGAATTCCTCACGGTCCTACAGGGAACTTATAATGGAATAGCCTGTGAGGCATTTAAAAACAAAACAATACAAGAAGAAGAAGAAGAAGAAGAAGAAGAAGAAGAGAAGAATGAAAGAAATAAAAGAAAGAAAGAAAGAAAGAAAGAAAGAAAGAAAGAAAGAAAGAAAGAAAGATTTCTGTGTGTGGAAATTTCCTTCAAGTTTGTATTTTCAGTATTTAGAATATTAAGACGAGAATCACGGGTCTGGTCATCAATGGAAGACTCACTCTCCTCTTTTATTTCAGGGAGCCTCAAGTACCCGCAAGGAGCTACCTCATCATACCTTGCTCACCTCCCTCACATAATGATAACTGAATTTTACAAAGTGTTCCAAGACCTCATCTCCACACTTTCCAACATCAGCCTCTGGCAATAGATTGCAATGCTTCTTTCAGTGGATCAATGATGCTGTCAAGTCTAAAGAGTGACATCCATTGGACTGAATCTCCCCCCGGTTTAAACTGTGGAGTCAGACTTTGGGTCAGTCGTTTTGAGCTTTTCAAGAAAAAGTGTGCTGCCAACATACTGGCTATTGTTCCCCTTGAGAAAAGCATCAGTACAGGGGTGCCTTAGTGGCTCAGTCGGTTAAGCGGCTGACTTCGGCTCAGGGCATGATCTCGCAGTCTGTGGGTTCGAGCCCCGCATCAGGCTCTGTGCTGACAGCTCGGAGCCTGGAGCCTGTGTCTCCTTGTGTGTCTCCTTGTCTCTGACCCTCCCCCATTCATGCTCTGTCTCTCTCTGTCTCAAAAATAAGTAAACGTAAAGAAAAAAAAAGCATCAGTACAAATAATGTAACAGTGAAAACTCACTTTCACTGAACTCCTCTCTTCCACAGTCACCAGAGTAGAGTCTGTTTCCCAGTGGACGCACTTGATATTGACACTTAGGCAGCCCATGAGAATACATTCGGACCAGACAAATGGTGGTGGAAGTGATACTGTCCTGTGGGGTCTAGCCTTGACCCTTGAAAACCTCCCATGTGATCTTCCATATTGTTTCCCTTTACAACTAACTGGAATAGACTCAAGCATCCCACACCCATTTGGAGTCCTGTGCTGAATATGGTCAAGGCACAGAATGGAAGGGCCTCGTGTCCTTGAGTCACTGTTTGAAGATGAGCCAACCAGAAGAGACATGTGAGCAGGAACTCCTGCACGGTTCTCTTCTAGTTTTCTATAGATCTGGTACAACAGCTGGCATTCACTTACTGACAAATGTCTTTCAGAAAATACTATCCCCAAACACCTCTCCACTTAGAATTTGGACTTTACATTTTGGAAATCGCAAATACGCCCCAAACCTCGATCAGATTTTAAAATTACATCACAAGATCATTTACTTACGGAAATAGATCATGTTCTTCTCCTAAACATGTCTTCTATACTTTTTTTTTTTTTTAAGTTCATGATTTTGGAGACCCTAGGTGGCTCACTGGATGAAGCCTCCCACTCTTGGTCTCAGCTCAGGTCATGGTATCAGACTTGACTTCCAGGTCCCCCTCTGGCTCCGTGTGGGCAGGGCAGAGCTTACCTGAGATTCTCTCTCTCTCCTATCCTCTCTGCCCCTCCCCTGCTCCCGCTGTCTCTGTCTCTCTCAAAATAAATAAATAAACTTAATTTTTTTTTTAAGTTCACGGTTTTGGTTTCAGATATTTCTCACCTGCTACCCAGGTAGAGCGACTGTGTGTCTTTTCCTTCATATACCGATGGATGCTTTAGAAGTACTTCTAGGCCACAATTCCCAAACACGGGCTGGATTGTCTTCTTCCGGGGGCTCCAGGTGTTCCAGGCTGCGATCCAGGCTAGACAGGAGGGTAAGGAGGTGGGCGTCGCCCCAAGCAGCGCGGCTGTCGTCTGTGCTGAAGAGGCTGAGATCTGCTGGAGCATGTGATGGTGGAAACAGGTGGTTTGTGCCTCCTGCACTTGGGCGATATAGCCTCTTTCCCAAGGAAGTCTGAAACAGGAGGTTCTGTCATTCAGACATGTGTGAGAGGGACTCCTTTTCAACTGTCTCAAAAGTAGGAGGATGTCCCTGTTTCCTGGGCTCTGGAGCCAAGGCAGGTCTCCAGAAAGGGAGCAGGCAGGGATGCTGCAGAGCCTGACTAACCACAGATCTGGGCCATTGACGATTTCGGTGGTTCTCCAGGCAGCCGGCAGGTGGCGCTCGGCCGTCCTTTTCGGAAGTGGCTTTAGGGCAAAGAAGCTGTGACTTTGAAACAGAAAGCGGAGCGTCGGGGCAGCTTCTGGGCACCTTCGGGGGACTCCAGGCTGAGCCCTTCCAAGAGCGCCAGGGCAAAGCGAGGGCTGAGGCGCTCTGGGCGCCAACTGTGTGCTGCTTTTATAGTCCCCGCAAAGCCCTGCTTCTCCCCGCCCTTAGCGCCTGGCGGGCACCTCCTCTGTGCTTCCTCCGCCAGGAACATCCTCCACGGGGAGGGAGGCGTGGACCTTGAGTTTTCTGGGCTCCCTGTGTCCCGAACTCTCCTTTTGCGCCGAGAGTGCAGCCGGACCATTTTTTCCAACAATCGTTTCCTAAACGAACTGGAGGCTCCGAACCCACGTGAGCGCGTTGAATCGCCCTGTCAGCCTAGGGTAGCGTGTGAGCCTGAGGCCGCGGCCGAGACCGGCTGGGACAGGATTGGGGGGTAAGAGGGTACGGAGGACAGGGCCCGAAGGCAGGAAGATGGGAGGGTGGGAGGAGGGGGCAATGGAGCGATGGGATGAGCGGACAGTGGGACGTTAGCGCGATGGGACGACGGGGTGATCAGGCATCGGAATCAAGGGACGACGGGACTGTGGGACGATGGGACGATGGGACGATGGGACGATGGGGTGATGGGACGATGGGCGTTGGGACGATGGGACGATGGGCGATGGACCGAAGGAACGATGGGCGATGGGGCGATGGGACGATGGGGCGATGGGCGTTGGGACGATGGGCGATGGGACAATGGGACGATGGGGCGATGGGCGATGGCGATGGGGCTTTGGGACGATGGGGCGATGGGACGATGAGCTATGGCGATGGGGCTTTGGGACGATGGGGCGATGGGAGGATGGGAAGATGGGACGAAGGGACGATGGAGCGATGGGACGGTGGAGCGATGGGACGGTGGGGCGATGGGACGGTGCGGCGGTGGGGCGATGGGAACATGGGATGATGGGACGATGGGGCGATGGAAAGTTGGGACGATGGGACGGTGGAGCGATGGGGCGGTGGGACGATGCGGCGGTGGGGCGATGGGAACATGGGACGATGGGGCGAAGGGACGATGGGACAGTGCAGCGGTGGGACGGTGGGACGATGGGGCGATGGGCGATGGCAATGGGGCTTTGGGACGATGGGACGATGGGCTATGGCGATGGGGCTTTGGACGATGGGGCGATGGGAGGATGGGAAGATGGGACGAAGGGACGATGGAGCGATGGGACGGTGGAGCGATGGGACGATGGGCGATGGCGATGGGGCTTTGGGACGATGGGGCGATGGGCGATGGCGATGGGGCTTTGGGACGATGGGCGATGGCGATGGGGCTTTGGGACGATGGGGCGATGGGACGATGGGGCGATGGGACGATGGGCGATGGCGATGGGGCTTTGGGACGATGGGGCGATGGGGCGATGGAACGATGGGACGATGGGCGATGGAAAGTTGGGACGATGGGCGATGGGGCTTTGGGACGATGGGAGGATGGGACGAAGGGACGATGTGGCGATGTGGCGATGGGACGATGGGACGGTGGAGCGATGGGGCGGTGGGGCGATGGGAACATGGGACGATGGGGCGATGGGGCGATGGAAAGTTGGGGCGATGGGGCTTTTGGGACGTTGGGACAATGGGACGATGGGAAGATGGGACGATGGAGCGATGGGACGGTGGAGCGATGGGGCGATGGGACGGTGGGATGGTGCGGCGGTGGGGCGATGGGAACATGGGACGATGGAGCGATGGGGCGATAGGACGATGGGCGATGGCGATGGGGCTTTGGGACGATGGGGCGATGGGAGGATGGGACGATGGGAAGATGGGACGAAGGGACGATGGGGCGATGGGACGATGGGCGATGGCGATGGGGCTTTTGGACGATGGGGCGATGGGAGGATGGGACGAAGGGACGATGGGACGATGGGGCGATGGAGCGATGGGACGATGGGACGGTGGAGCGATGGGGCGATGGGACGGTGGGATGGTGCGGCGGTGGGGCGATGGGAACATGGGACGATGGGGCGATGGGACGATGGGCGATGGCGATGGGGCTTTGGGACGATGGGACGATGGGAAGATGGGACGAAGGGATTATGGGACGGTGGGGCGATGGGAACATGGGACGATGGGGCGATGGAAAGTTGGGACGATGGGCGATGGGGCTTTGGGACGATGGGAGGATGGGAGGAAGGGACGTTGGGACGGTGGAGCGATGGGGCGGTGGGACGGTGGGGCGATGGGAACATGGGACGATGGGGCGATGGAAAGTTGGGACGATGGGGCGATGGGGCTTTGGGAGGATGGGACGGTGGGGCGATGGGAACATGGGACGATGGGGCGATGGAAAGTTGGGACGATGGGAAGATGGGCGATGGGGCTTTGGGACGATGGGAGGATGGGACGAAGGGACGATGGGGCGATGGGACGGTGGAGCGATGGGGCGATGGGACGGTGTGGCGGTGGGACAATGGGAACATGGGACGATGGGACCATGGGGCGATGGAAAGTTGGGGCGATGGGGCTTTGGGACGATGGGAGGATGGGAAGATGGGACGAAGGGACGATGGGACGATGGGGTGATGGAGCGATGGGGCGATGGGACGGTGGGATGGTGCGGTGGTGGGGCGATGGGAACATGGGAGGATGGCACGATGGGTGATGACGATGGGGCTTTGGGACGATGGGAAGATGGGACGAAGGGACGATGGGGCGATGGGATGATGGGACAGTGGAGCGATGGGGCGGTGGGGCGATGGGAACATGGGAGGATGGGGCGATGGGACGATGGGGGGATGGAAAGTTGGGACGATGGGCGATGGGGCTTTGGGAGGATGGGAAGATGGGACGAAGGGACGATGGAGGGATGGGACGGTGGGGCGATGGGAACATGGGACGATGGGGAGATGGGACGATGGAAAGTTGGGACGATGGGCAATTTTGCGATGGGGCTTTGGGACGATGGGACGGTGGAGCGATGGGGCGGTGGGACGGTGCGGCGGTGGGGCGATGGGAACATGGGACGATGGGACGATGGGGCGATGGAAAGTTGGGACGATGGGACGGTGGAGCGATGGGGCGGTGGGGCGATGGCGATGGGGCTTTGGGACGATGGGGCGATGGGACGATGGGCTATGGCGATGGGGCTTTGGGACGATGGGGCGATGGGAGGATGGGACGAAGGGACGATGGAGCGATGGGACGGTGGGGCGATGGGACGGTGCGGCGGTGGGGCGATGGGAACATGGGATGATGGGACGATGGGGCGATGGAAAGTTGGGACGATGGGACGGTGGAGCGATGGGGCGGTGGGACGATGCGGCGGTGGGGCGATGGGACGATGGGGCGATGGAAAGTTGGGACGATGGGACGGTGGAGCGATGGGGCCGTGGGACGATGCGGCGGTGGGGCGATGGGAACATGGGACGATGGGACGATGGGACAGTGCAGCGGTGGGACGGTGGGGCGATGGGCGATGGCGATGGGGCTTTGGGACGATGGGGCGATGGGAGGATGGGAAGATGGGACGAAGGGACGATGGAGCGATGGGACGGTGGAGCGATGGGACGGTGGGGCGATGGGACGGTGCGGCGGTGGGGCGATGGGAACATGGGATGATGGGACGATGGGGCGATGGAAAGTTGGGACGATGGGACGGTGGAGCGATGGGGCGGTGGGACGATGCAGCGGTGGGGCGATGGGAACATGGGACGATGGGGCAGTGGGACGATGGGGCGATGCGGCGATGGGACGCGCCTGGACCAAAGCATGGATACAGTCGTGGGAGCCAGTCGTGCGCCGCCAGCATCGGGATGCTCTCTGTGAGGAAGTCGGGCACCCAGTAGCATTCTGCTGACTTCCAGCAACAGTGGCCAGCGTCGGAATCAAGGGACGACGGGACTGTGGGATGATGGGACGATGGGACGAAGGGACGATGGGACGATGGGACTATGGGGCGATGGGACGATGGGGCGATGGGACTATGGGACTATGGGGCGATGGGACTATGGGACTATGGGGCGATGGGGCGATGGGGCGATGGGACGCTCCTGGACCAAAGCGCTGATACAGTCGTGGGAGCCAGTCGCGTGCCGCCAGCATCTGGAAGCTCTTTGCGAGGAAGTGTGGCGCCCACTCGCGTTCTGCTGACTTCTAGCAACGTTGGCCACCCGGAAGTCGGTGCGCAGGCGTGAACAGATTGCACTTTGCAAAAGAGGAATTGAGAATCTCGCACAGCACTGTCGTCAACTGGGTCACCATGACGTATTTGATAGTAAATATTACATTAAAATATTAGACATAAGATATTAAACATTCTCATATTAAGATATTCAACCGCTATTTTCGTGAACTTTTTGCAGTGGGATTGAATGCATATTTACCGCAAAACCACAATTGAATATAACTTTACTCTTCCACCATTGATGGAAACAAACTCAATATAGTGGAATTACTTCTTCTTTTCAGTTGGTAGAACTGTACGTTTGACAATTTCTTGTGTCTCCCTGACAAACTTCATGTCATTTTTATTTAACTCCTGGTTAATGAAACATCTCTCCCAGTATTCCAACTTGACTCTATGGTTAAAGAGGAAGGGTGGTGTTGTGCACAAGCATTCAGCACATTTAGCAGGTGAGATCTTTGTATTTTCTTTGGCAAGAAATTCCTAGACTGAATGGAATTTGCCAAAATTTCATATGCACTGTGGCTCCTTTGAAGACTCAGGAACTTGCACGTGCAAGGTCAGTTCTCCTCTGTATTTAACATGTTGATATTTTGTACCTCATGGATGTTCTGCATTAACTTACATTTTAAAGTATTGCATTAAGGTATTTATCTTGATTACTTAGATTTGGTGCCTCTTTAAATTTAGTACTTGAAGGAAGTACTCACCTACTTTACCCAAATACTGACCCAGGAAATAGCTTTTGAATTAGGGCTGTGAAAGTCAATGGCTGAACATCTAGGAATGTCCCATTTCTCATCACCCTCTCCTTCATAATTTTTAAAACTGGTTTCCTCGTTTCTACAAATGTTGTCTTCTCCACTGTGCCTTCAAAACTATCACCGGAAGTGGTCTGAAGGTGAGTGAGCCTGAGGGAAGGAGCTCTGACCGCTTTATACTATTCACAGAGCAGCCATTTCTGTCAGACAACTTTCAAGAGGCTGGTTCCCCGCAAAGACCTTCTTTGCGCTGTGAGATCTCTCTCCTTTATGTTCCAGGTACTGACCCCAGAGGGGAAACTTGGGCTCTGCTCCTTCACAGTCCTGCAGACACTGCCCTCTCCAGGAGTGTCCAGGGTGCGGAGAGGGGCCCCATGCACACCCCTGAGGGTGTTAAGGGAGCTTCACTGAAAGCTTGAGCTGGTTTGGGTGAGTGTGGACTCTACCCAGCATTGGATGTCCTACTAGCCCTGCAGGCAGCGACCATTTACTGCGGTCCGGTGGACTCTCATCTGTGATCAGCCTAAAATTTGCAAACTTTATCTCATTTAGTCTTTACACTTTCCTGTGTGACCACTACTAATATCTCCACTTCTTTTTGAGGAGGAGATGAAAATCCGGTGTCATTTATCCTCCGGAGCCACAGGTGTCTTCAAAAGTGGGGCTTTCTGCTGCCCTCCAGTCCCTCCTCTTCCTCAGCTCTTAGTACGTGCCCTTAACTGCACTGACTGTGCTGGTGCCTCATTAATCTGAACCATGTCTTTAATGTCTGCCTTCCTTGTTCCCTGGAGGGCAGTCACCATCCCTGTCTTGCCTTCTGTGAGTCCACATGGCCACACACTGCCTTCCGCGTGTTGTGCAGGCGGCACCTTCTGGGGGACAGGATGCAGAGAACTCTGTGAGTTAACCCTTGAAGTTCACCTTTATGCCTCTGTTATCTTCAGACTGTGTCAGAATATATGAGCCATGTCTCCTGTAAAGAGATAGGGGAGAATTCAAACTTAATGGAGAGCCCCTTACAAGGGAAATGCAGAGGGTTGGGGCAAGTTGTCTTCGAGTGCATTGGGAGAAGTGGAAGAATGGTACCTGGATCAAACCACTGAGCGTTCTTTTTAGAATTGAAAAACAGACATGGACGGAGAGTCGGGCTTTTACTTCAACCTGGGGTCTCATTTAGGTGAACGTATCCTATTGGACTGAGACTTCTATGATGTCCATGAGTGTGTTTGATCTGCAGCGTCACAATACAAAGGAAGTGTTGAGGTCATGACGTTGTCTGAAACCCTGACAAAAAGTGGAAAGAAGATCGGGATAAGAACCGAGGCGGCAGTCCCGGCCTAATGAAGAACCTCATGTGCAAGAAGGTGTTCAGAGCAGCTGGGTAAAGTCTCCCCCGGGTGGACTTGTGCGTCATCACGCCCGCCTGGGGCCTGCCAGCCTCTCCATGATGACACTGGAGACGATGCTCTCCAGCTCTGTCAGCACCCTCCGCGGCGACCTGACCCAGAACCGTGGCCTGCCCACGCTGGAGACCGTCACAGTTCTGCAGTATGTGGGGAGGATCGTCCTTGCCGTCGTGCCTGAAGGACCGAGAACATTTTCAGGTTTCCCCAGAAGCAGGTGCGTGGCAGCCGGTTCCAAAGAGCGCAGGCCACCTCTGTCTTCAGGAGATGATGATCCAACTCACGACGATCCAGCACGAACCGCTGAAAGTGCTCACTGGACTCGATGAGAAGGCGGACGACCCGGTGACCAGTTCGGTGCAGGAGATGGGGAAGGAAAAGACCCTCCTGAGCAACGAGGACGCCAGCCTGCCTGTGGGGAGGCAAAGAATCAGTCTTCTCTGGCAAGAAAGTACATAGCTGCCCTGCCGGGACGTTGTCAGACTGGAAATTCAGAAGCGGAAATCAAGAAGTGCTTTCCCTGTATTAATAAGCTCATCAGAAAACCCGGCAAGTTGGAGAGGAGACTCGGACTCAACCTTCTGCAATTGAGTCTCATCTATTTCTGTGTGGCTTCAATTTTATAAATATTCACTGAAATATTTTTTGTCTGGGTCAGTTTTAAAATGTGGTGAGTCGTTTGCAGCACATGATGTATTAATAATAAGAAACCATACTTTTGGGAAAAGGAATTGCATTTTAACCTGAGTAATGAGAATTTAATATCCTATAATAATTTCTATTTTTGCAAATGTTATCATTTATATTATAATATGGTAAGCTTTGCTTTCTGTTTATATTGCTTTGTGGGGGTAGTTAAATCTGTATTTTAATGTTTGGGTCTTACCCATACCTGTAAAGAGATACAAAATGTCCATACGCCTTTAATCTGCCTTGAAATGCAAAAGGAGCATAAATAGTTTTATTAATTCCATTCACACCTTTGCCAACTTTGGTAAGAACTGGAAGGAATGGCCATTTGATCGTGCCATTTCCTTGCCAGAAACTTGAACTTGCCACCATGGGAAACCGTCACCTCAGCTAGAAAACGTGGAATTTCCACACAGAGCCTGAATCTTTTCGCTTTTCACTTTAGGATTAACATGTCACACATTGCTTCTGATTGGCAGCTGTATTCAAGTGCCCATGTTCTATCTGCAAAGGAGACTGGAGATGTCAATTGCGTCTTCTACATTGTTAATTTAGTTTTCCGTTGATGCATAATTAGTTATTAAACAACAATAGTTTTTTACCAGTTTTTGTGAATCAGGAATTGGAAAGCAGATTCAGTGGTCTCAGGGTCTCCCATGTGGTCGAGATATCAACTGGCCTGAAGTCACCTGACGGCTTCATTGAGACGGAGAATCTGCTTCTACCGTGGGTCACTTGTATGGACATTGGCAGGAAGGACGTGGAAGTTCCTCATCACAGCCACATGGGCCTCCCCATGGTGGTCTAGGCTGTCTGCTCAACGTGGCAGCTGGCTTCAACTAGAGCGAGTGATAAAAGAAGAGAGGAGTGGAAGAGGCAGTAAATTGTTTTGTGGCATAGCCTTAGAAGTTTCCAGAATCATTTCAGCCATATGTCGTGTATGCATTACAGGGGAGTCACAACATCCAGTATATAGTCAAGGGAAGGGACAAGGAAGAATATGAGGCAGTTTGTGGATGTATTTTAAAACAACCACAACTGGGGTGCCTGGGTGGCTCAGTCGGTTAAGCGGCCAACTTCGGCTCAGGTCATGATCTTGCGGTCCGTGAGTTCGAGCCCCGCGTCAGGCTCTGTGCTGACAGCTCAGAGCCTGGAGCCTGTTTCGGATTCTGTGTCTCCCTCTCTCTGACCCTCCCCTGTTCATGCTTTGTCTCTCTCTGTCTCAAAAATAAATAAAACGTTAAAAAAAATTAAAAAGAAAAAAAGAAAACAACCACAACTGAGGGGCACCTGCCTGGTTCAGTTGGTGGAGCATGCAACTCTTGGTCTCAGGGTCCTGAGTTCAAGCCCCACACTGGGCATAGAGATTGCTTAAAAAAAAAATAAAAAACAAAACCCCACGACCTGAAGACACAGGATTCGTAAGGTAGACTATCCCCTAATGTGAAAGGTTGTTATATAGAAGATGGGTAGCCGTCAATATGATAGGTGATATTATAAGTGCTCAAATGATAGTGTGAGGTTTCTTGGGTATGGGCTTGAGGAAGTCGAGGAATCAAGGATGACGTCTGTGTCCCTATCTCTGGTAGCAGAAGGATGAATCTACTCACATAGAAGGGGAACACAGGAAGAAGACCAGATCTTAAGGGCAAGAAAGTTTGAAAACAGATGTTCCATGTTGGACCTGTTGAGTGGAGACGTTCTAGGGCAGCAGGTAGAAATATGGGTCTAACGTTTGGTGATAGGACTCTGGGTAAAGGCATACACATGGACGGGGCAGCTGGGTGGCTCAGTCCATTAAGCACCTGACTCTTGGTTTCAGCTCAGGTCGTGACCTCATGGTTCATGAGTTCAAGGCCTGCAACAGGCTTCATGCTGACAGTGTGGCGCCTGCTTGGGATTCTCTCTCTCCCTCTCTCTCTCTGCCCCCCCACCCCTGCTCACTCTATCTCTATCAAAATAACTAAGTAAACTTAAAAAAAAAAAAAAAAAGACCTACATGCAGAAGTCATAATCCTAGAGGTGACACTCGGGGCTATTTGGGAGGTTGAGACTGCACGTGCAGAGAGGATGGAGCGAGCCATCGAGCATAGAATTTTGAGGACCCCCAAGGACCCGGCACCCTCCCCTGGCAACCAGCGGACCTCGGGTCATTTCAGGACTGTGCTCTGATAGGTCATGGGCTGGGAGTTTTCGAATCTCCAGAGTAATTTTCTCCCCACCGGGTCACATTTCTCTGGGCAAAGACTGAGCCTGCAGCCAGTGCTCCTGCAGTTCCCTAGTGTGTTGAAACCTCTTCTAGCCTAGGCCTGCGAGGCTCCCTACCCTCCCCTAACCTTGGGAGGCACCCGGCCAAAAGGTTGGCCAATAGATCACCTAGGGAAAGAAAGGGATGAGACACTGAGCTAGTGGGGTTACGTGAGTTCCAAGGCAGATTCCCTGCCCCTAACTACTTATGTCAATATTTATTTTATTTCTTTACATTTTTTAAATATTTACTTATTTTTGAGAAGGACAGAGAGAGAGAGAGACAGTGTGAGCAGGGGAGGGGCAGAGAGAGGCATAGAATCCAAAGCAGGCACCAGGCTCTGAACTGTCAGCACAGAGTCTGACACGGGGCTCGAACTCGCAAGCTGTGAGATCATGACCCGAGCTGAAGTCGGATGCTCAACCGACAGAGCCACCCAAGCACCCCTGTAATATTTATTCTCTATCCATTCTCTTTTACTGTGTCTCCATCATGTGCAACTGACATAATCGTGAGCAAGACCGTTTCCGCAGCCCTGCTCAGTGAGTGTCCTTCTTCTCAATGTGAAGACCTACAATCCAAACAGAGAGGTTATGTGCAGACATCACGGACACTCCCCTTCAAAATGAGGGAGCGCAGAAAGCACACAGCAGTCCCTGGTCTGTTGTAAATCTGATATCCGTTAGGGCAGGCCAGCTCCCTGGGCATTGCTCTCCGTGGCTCACCTTTCTCCTCTGCACTTCTTAGTTCTGCCTTTTAAATTGTCCTTCCTTTCCCACAAGAAGCAGTTCGTGTAGCTGCTGCATAGTCTTCCCAACCTGCTTGCTTTCTGGAAAAGTTTGGGGCTCCAATGGCCTCTTTATTTCAGGTTATCTCTTACTTTCAGTCTACACTGATCTATGACTTTGAACATTTAGTGGGTTGGCTGTGTTTCAATTGATAACGAGTGTCATTGGATGATAGGTACACCCACAAATCTCTCCAAATCCATGCTTTTCCACTTTGGGCTTCCCACAGGGCTTCTGTGACACAATAATTTGGTCTCTCGGAATCCTCTTGCTGAATGGCAAGAATCTGTGAGGCACTCCCTTGTGATCCTTAGGGAACTTATGTCTGTTTGAAAATCTGTAAGGTGCCTTAGATCTTCCTTAAGTGTTAAAAGATTTTACAGTCTCGGGGCGCCTGGGTGGCTCCGTCGGTTAAGTGTCCGACTTCAGCTCAGGTCATGATCTCACGGTCTGTGAGTTTAAGCCCTGCATCGGGCTCTGTGCTGACAGCTCAGAGCCTGGAGCCTGCTTTGGATTCTGCGTCTCCCTCTCTCTCTGCCCCTCCCCTGCTCATGCTCTGTCTCTCTCTGTTGAAAAATAAATAAACATTGAAAAAAAAAGATTTTACAGTCTCTTAGTCTGATCTGATAAACAGGGTTTGTTATTTATTTATAATTTGTATCACTCCATGCCTGTACAAAATATCCCCATTACTATAGCTTTGAAACAAATTACCTTAAAATGTATTATCCAAGGGGCGCCTGGGTGGCTCAGTCAGTTAAGCATCTGACTTCAGGTCAGGTCATGACCTCACAGTTCATGAGTTCGGCCCTGCATTGGGCTCTGTGCTGACAGCTCGGAGCCCGGAGTCGGCTTCAGGTTCTGTGTCTCCCTCTCTCTCTGCCCCTCTCCCACTCGCGCTGTGTCTGTCTCAAAAATAAACATTAAAAAAAGAAAACGAAAAAGAAAAGGAAGAATGCTCTCCCTTATTAAAAGAAAGTATTATCCTAAATAACAGTTGTCTTACTCTCACATGTGCTGTGAGTCAGGGATTTGTATAGGGTACAGAAGGAATGTCCCTCCCAATGTCTGGGGCCTCAGCTTGGAACACACCCCACTGGATGGCTCGCCACGTCGCCAGAACGTCTCCCGGAGGCCTGTTTTGTTCTGACAGATAGGTGGAGTCACTACAGTTGCACCGTTTACATGGGGACCAAGGGCTCAAAAGTGAGTGACCCAGTGACAAAGCTGTATCACCTTTTATGACCTAGCCCAGTGATTCTCAGTGGGAATGATTCTGTCCCCCAGGGGACTTCTGGCAATGTCTGGAGACGTTTTTGGTTGTCACAACTGATGAGGACCGCTGCTGGCAGCTAGTGGGTATAGGCCAGGGATGGTGGTAAATATCCCCACAGGGCACAGGACAGTCCCCACAACAAAGATGTATCTGGCCACAAGCATTAGGAGTGTCAGGATTGACAAACTCTGATTTAATTCCAATCTTGAAGCCACACAACACTATTTCTAACGAATCTTTTTGTAAACAATTTCCAAACCTTCCCATATTTAAGGGGAGGTGAATTGGATTCAACTTTTCGAGAAATGGCAATGTTCTCAAGACACATGTGGGCTGGGAGATGCTGTGGTGGGTCATCTCTGGAAGACACACAGTCTGTCTCAGTCTCCCCGTGATTTCTCTTGCTCTGTAGCGATTTCGTCATACTCACCTCGCGGGTCGTGTGTTTTCTGCTCTTGGAATCCGAGCCAATCAAATCTGCTTGTAATCTTCCAGGAGGTCTTCAAAAGCAATGTTTCCAATCGTGCGCTTCTCATTTCAAGGGATTGTGGTGCACGATGTGATCACATCACTAAATTTTTTTAACATTCAAAATATCTACATGATAGCTATGAGAATGTTATATGTATTATCTATAACATACATATAAAATACATAATGTTATAGCTTTCTCTGTTATGGGTTTCCCCCATCCTCATTTTTTTCTTTTCACATTAGAAGAAAGGTTTTTTTTTCTTCTAAAATCTTTCAGATATTTTAACAATAGTTAAAAATGTGTATAAAGGGGACATCTGCCAGCTTCCTCCCCCCACCCCCAAATGAGCCCTGAATTATCTTCTCTCTGACCACTAACAGCATAGATGGGGCTGAAGATTGTGCTGGTTCTCTCTTGGGTTACTCTCACACTCCTTCCTTTTCTGGAGTTGTAATGAGGCACAGCAGGTGTAGACCAACAGCAACAGATCTATAGTCAACCCAGGTCAGATTTCTTAACTTCTGCTGTGAGAGCATTCACCATGAAGAATCACAAGGTTCAGTAGGAAGGGATAGAAAGGGGATTCTTACAGGGTTTCAGCTTGGGCTACATGATTCTAAGGGAATCAGGGAAAAGAATATCAGCGCTGGACCCAAGTGCTTGAGCTAGTATGTACTGGTTTTATCCTGGATGTTCTAGGAACACAGTGGAGCTGGGGTAGTCACTGGTAGGAAAGTAAAACTCACTTAAAAGCTGAGAGGGTTGTGTCTTATTGGCCACATTCCTTTGCCAACAGGTCTGAGAAGGATACCCAGGATTCCTCTTTCCTTGGAAACTATAATGCCAGGATAAATGTGGAATGTAGTGTATGAAAACCCACTATACGAAGCTTTGCAGGTGAGTTGGAAATTGGGTTGCTGGTCTGTTGGGTCAAAGTGGCCATGTGGCTCAGAAACTTCAAAAAGACAATCAGATATATGATATCAGACAAATAGATACTCGTCTATGATGTGAGAGGACAGTGCTTCTCAGTACCATGTCCTCAATATTAATAAAAGCAGTTTTTACAGCTCGAATGCCCAATTCGGGTAGAATAGAATTATTGGGACTATGGTATAGGTTAGGTCTGGGGTGTGAAGTCATTCCGAGGGGGTGGACAAGGCTGTTACGGAGTTACGTTATTGCTGAGATTTTTCTCTGTGACTCTGGTCTCCTGAAAGCCAGCAGTGGGGCAGTTATACAGAAATGTGGACTAGAGGGAAATCAATCACTCTTTCTATGCAGGCATGGAGCTGAGCAGTCGCAGGTTGTACATGTTTCTTGTGCCTAATACCACCATCTGTGGTCATCTCCCCAAAAGCATCCTCAACATTTCTATGATGAAGTTTTCAGAAACTGCCCATTTCTTCAAATAGAACAGCTTGGTCCTGTGACATCACGGAAGTGTAATAACTACTCCAGGGAAGTGCTATTGTGGCCCAGAATCATCAGTTGTCTTAATGATTTTTTCTTTAAAGAGAACATCCAGCCAGCGACTTGTTTGTCATTCAGGACCGGTCTTAGTAAGAAGTCACCTGTTTTCAGTCATATCCCTCCCGAGGAAAAGAATGCTTAATGTATGAATGTAGGAGGATATTTTAATCTGAGACAATGTTTTGGAGAATTAGAAAATGGGGAGTTATGCCACTCTTACCATTCCCATAGCCAAGAAACACGCTTTCTCAAAGAAAGCCCATGGATGGTACTCTAAAGAATTTGGGTATCTGTATTACACGTGTGTGTGCCTGTGTACATATGTTGCTGTTTAGGCTGAATGAAAGCTGTGTGGCTAGAGCAGTGACCTGATCCCTGGAATCCACATGGGCAAGCCCATATAAAAAGCTCTTAGAATAATATGTTTATCAGATTTACTTATACCTGGATCATTGCATATTATATCCTTTCTGCTGTTGAAAAGATTTACTGTGTAAGTGTCTTCATGATAAGGCTCTCTGCTAAAAAAAATTTAAGAAGAATGGGGAGTGTACTCCCCCGCCCACCCGAAAAAGGGCATGCAGTAGTGAATGTGGTTGCTTAGACAAAATGTTGCAAACCTTTGATAATAGTCATAATTATATGAATTTATCAATAAAATAATGATCAAAGCAATTTACATGTATATTTTTATGTGATGTCAAAAAATACATTCTCTTTGATAACTGTCCCACTGTATCCACCAAAAGTTACCATAGGTTTTGTATATTTAATTATGTAATGAGTATGATGTGAAGCCTTGAAGTTTCCCATATGCTACCAAAATTTCTCATGGCTTTTGTCATTACTGGGGTCTTGCTGTTGTCGTTTGTCTTTAAGGAGATACATTTTCTGCAATCTATCTAAAACGAGGACTTTTGGGGCGCCTGGGTGGCTCAGTCGGTTAAGCGGCCGACTTCGGCTCAGGTCATGGTCTCACGGTCTGTGAGTTCGAGCCCCGCGTCGGGCTCTGTGCTGACAGCTCACAGCCTGGAGCCTGTTTCGGATTCTGTGTCTCCCTCTCTCTGACCCTTCCCTGTTCATGCTCTGTCTCTCTCTGTCTCAAAAATAAATAAACGTTAAAAAAAAAAAAAAAAAAATTTAAAACGAGGACTTTTACTTTCAACCAGTAGATGGCAGAATAATATCAGTCCCTAGAAAGTGGGGACTGTTAGCAAGCAAATAGAGGAACTAACCTATTCTTGGTTAAGGAACTCAACTTCAACAGTTCTGCACTGTGTGCACTTACATTTAATGAGCAAAATCAAGAATGTCTCTCTTTAACAAATAAATTATCAAACTATAATTACCTCTATTAAAATCACCTGCAAGACACAATGCCTTGTGTCACTACTATAATTGTGCTGGAAGCATAAACTAATGTTTTTAGTTACGAGACAGATAATATGAAACAAGGTTTTTTATACTCTGCAGATAACATAATTATCTAAGGTGGAAACACTAGAGAATCAACCCAAAAATCTGTTACAAATCAATGAGAGTAACATTTCATCCAAAAACTTAAGAATCAATGACAGTAATGATGACAGAAAACCAGCATGCTTCAACTATGTATTTCCCACTATAACTGCAATAAAGTCTGGAATACAAGATGAAAACAAAATCTCATTCAAAACAGCAATCTATATACCAAAGACAGTTTGAATAAAAGGTCATTGGAACTGAAGAAAGAGACCCTAAATGACCCATATAAGATTTTATTATACGATTTTAAAAAGCCTAAAAATTCAGTGAGAAAGTGAAAATTATTCAAAAAGTGGTGATGGGACAATTGGATAACAATTTGAAAACATACATTAGATTTCATGCCAGAAGTCTAATAAAAAATCATATTCATAATAATATAAAATACTGGGATAATTGTACCATATCATGGAGGGAAAATATGCAAGAAAACATTTAAAAATGACAAAGGAAAAAGTAATTTCACCACATTACAAAAAAAACCCAAAAAACCTTGCATGTTAAGACATATACTCAAAGAAAAAAGATGGGGAAATACTGTAATTAGAGACTAATATTAACATAAAAGGATTTTTATAAATGTTTTAAAAATTCATCTTCATTTCAATCAGAAAGAAAAGCTATCTGAACAGAAGATAAGCAGTAAATGCCACCTTAGCAAGTTAAGAATTAGCACTGATAAAGCAATAGGATAAAGGGCAAGAAATGTGACATCAGTACTATGTAAAACAAAACAAAACAAAAAAACAGCCAAATTATCACTGAGAGTTCAAAATGCAAAAAAGATGGACATATTTGGCTGTGTCAAATTGAATGGGTGAAGGTGGTCAGAGGGTTCAGATTTCTAGTTATAAGATACATGAGCCCTGCAGATGTAATGCACAGCAAGTGACTACAGTTAATACGGCTGTGTACACGAAAGTTGCTAAGAAAGTAAATCTTAAAAAGTTCTCATTTCAGGAAAAAAAAATCGGTAACTATGTGTGGTGATGAATGTTAATTACACCTATTGTGGTGACCTTATCACAGCATATACATATTATCAAATCATAATGTGAACCTGAACTAGCATATGTTGATTATATAGCTCACCTTAAAAAGTTGAGTAGACCTGCCCTCACCAATTAAGAAAAAAAAAAAAAGTCTTTGTAGCAGATAGGACATTTAAAGCAAAAGACAGGAAAAAATGACTCACAAGAATGCACCTGCTCAATAAGCAAAAAATTCAGTGTCGTCAGTAATTGAAAACATATAAACCCAAACCAGGAAGGTAACTATAACTGCAAAGATTTCCTTTGAAATAATCACCAAACACATTCTGCTGGAAAATGCACATTGGCGCATCCTTGGAAATATTTTTCAAGAACCCAAACTATTTGAGTTAGATTTTACTTCTTTAGAATTTATCAGAGTCAGACAGGGACAAAATTTTATGTAGGAATATAAAATCTTGCTCAATTTATAATGGTGAAAACATAAGGTAGATATTTAAATATACACTTATTGGGAAATGGAAACTATATGAAGGTACATTCGTGAGTGGAAAATTGTACAGGCATTTAATACTTTCTAAGAAAATAACCTATAAAAATCAGTAAGATAAGGGGCACCTGGGTGGCTCAGTCGGTTAAGCGGCTGACTTTGGCTCAGGTCATGGTCTCATGGTCCGTGAGTTCGAGCCCCACGTCGGGCCCTGTGCTGACAGCTCAGAGCCTGGAGCCTGTTTCAGATTCTGTGTCTCCCTCTCTCTCTGCCCCTCCCCCATTCATGCCCTGTCTCTCTCTGTCTCAAAAATAAACGTTAAAAAAAATTTTTTTAATCATTAAGATAAAACTGAAGTAAAAAATTGTGATGCAAAATGATGCCAATTTTATTATACCCACTATCGTTTACTAAATGCTTCTCTGTGCACATCTTATGCTAATCACTTTGTAACATTTTCTACTTATAATTTTGATAGAGATACAATTATTAACACCCACCCTAATTTCACATACTAAAGGGGAAACTCAAGCTTTGAGAGCTTACTTACCCAGGGTCTTTAGTTAATTAAACGGGTGAGCTGGGGATAGGACATTGGTTTCACTGCTTTTGACAGATTTCTGTAGTTTTGAATGAAATGTTCTGCAGGAGCATAGTTGGGTCTTTATAATCAAAACCAGGTAATTTTAATTACAAACCAGAAAAATTTGAACATGATTGAATGTGTTTGGTTTGCAGGTAAACTACAGGAATTCTGTTGACAAGAAGGGACAAATAGAAGTATGGATTTGCCTGAGTAAAAACAGAATGTTTTTCTTAATGCACATGTATTTGATAATTAGGAAAAAAGCACATTATTTACTATTTTATACACATTTTGTAAAACCTGGAGAGAAAGTCATGATAGCAGCATGTGTCTTTGAAAGTTGAATTTATTTCCTCTTACCATCCAGATTTTAGGTTAGGGTCTGGCAGATTTGAAAAATATTTGATGTCTGTACATGTGTATATGCACAATATACCCAATATTAACAGAAATTACCATTGACATATGGAATCATTGATAACTTATACTTTTCACTTTTATTTTCCTATACTTTCTATAATGCTTCTATAATACTTCTATAATCAGAAAAATATAATTTTTAAACTTAGAAAAATGAAAATAAGAAATGTTAAGAAATGTTTAATGTACTTGGAGTTTATCCTTTTTTCATCTTTTCTGTAAAAAAAAAAAAAATCAGCTCCAATCATTTCAAAGCTACTGAAGTTTTCTTTATAAGCAAGGAATTCCGGATGTAATTACTAGTATTTGAATCGCATCAGTCAGCTATTTTATGATTGCCAAGAGAGAGGTCAACTGCAGAAAATTATAAAGTGAAAGGATGAGAGGTGGAGTGTGTGAGGCTGCAGGCAGGGGATATAGGGGGAGCAGTTAGGCAACATTTAGCTAATTACAAAGCAACAGAGTCAAATGTAACAGAAGGCAGAAACCTTTCTTCAACAAGGCAAAGAGAAAAGCTTGTGCTTTTAGAAGGCAAACAGGGCAATACCATCTCAGCCTGTCAGAATTGGCGCCAAAAGAGTCATACATCAATACTAGGTAAAAAATAAAGGAGGGATGCCTGGCTGGCTCAGTTGGTAGAGTACGCAACGCTTAATCTCTGGGTTGTGAGTTCAAGCCCCAGGCTGGGTGTGAAGCCTACTTAAAAAATAAACATAAATTTAAAAAAATAATAATAAAGGAACTATAGCAGAATTATCCCTAAAAGGTCAAAATGCAAAAGGATGGACAAATTTTACCTCAAAAATTAACTAAATGGCCCTGCCTTTGTAAAACTGTAATAGATTGAGAAAATGAAATCGATGCAAGCAAATGCCAGTTAAATTACATTTATTATATAGAGAACCTATAACTTGGTATGAAAAAACAAAGCAACTCCAATAGGTATCATCAAAAGGGTAAAAGACATGCACATTCAAACACAGGAAACACAGCTACTCAAAAGAAACCACACAAATATTTAACCTTATTAATAAAGAAATGATTGGGATGCCATTTCTTGCTTATTCAATGCACAAAGTTTACATCAATTTCTACTTTTTCTATTTTCTAAATGTACTCAATGTGCTACTTTTAGTAATAAAAAATTAGTCATTTAAAAAAACATAGAAAGTATGAAATTTTCTGCCAATGCAGAAATCATAAAAAGCATTAAAATGAATCAACACTTGTATGGGCAGTAAGGTTCAGATCCCTGGAAGCCAATTCCTCTTGTCTTGGTTCCTGAGTTTTATTATGGGATTGTCAATAAAAAGATTGTTCCTGGTTTATACTATGACAACTTCCCAAGTGTAGGGATATACATATTCATATGTATGTCAAAGTACATATGTAAATTTTTTCTTCAGGTAGGCAATTATTCTAGGAAAGTACCTCTCCAGAATCACTCACTACATAAAGAGGACTCCTTTTGCTGAAAAAGTCTCACTGGGATCTCCCCATGTGATTAGCAACCAGGAGGGATGCCCTTGGTATTTTAAAGACTGAACATCGACTTTAGTACTGCCTGAAAGACAGCAGAGTCCTAAGCTTTCTGTAGCTGGCTTCTTAGGGAATCTGAAGTTGGTCCTGTTCTTTAGACATAGCCAAAAGGACATTATTCTGATTTGACACAGAACTGACTGTATCTCTCCTGCTCAAATCACAGCCTTGAGGCAGATCACACAAAGCTGGAGCAACCACCCCAAATCAAATGATCATGTTAGAATGACTAAGTTGGGAAACCGAACTTAAAACCCTATAGTTTTGTTCAGCATATTCCTTTCTCAGCTGTCTTCATGTAAGTTTTACCGAATAAAAAGGTAGAAAATAGCACAGCTTACATTTACTCAGCTAAACCAATTCTCAGAAACCTGAACTTTGCTAAATAACCTGTATAAAAGCAACTCCACAGAATTCACAAGCAGAAGAAGTAAAAGAAGTTTCATCTGAAGTGACAATTTAGTCAAATGACAAATTTGGTGGTCAATTTAATCTGTTGTAGCCCTTATCTGTCTCAATTTAGTATGACTCTACAGACACCTATTCTCTGGTACTGAATTCCCATTTGAATATAAATAGCTGCTAGGTAGAACAAAAAATTAATTTAAAAACAATTTCCCTACAGATGAAATATCAATTTAAAAATTAGATGTGCCTGTGTGTGGACATACGAATGTATATACACAGTATGTAGGTGTGTGTGCGTGCACACGACCTTATATTTTCTCTCTCCCTTTCCCTCTCCAGAGAGAAATACAAAACCCTGACTTAGGGCTTTACTGTTTATTTCTAAGAAACTTCACATATTCTGAATGCACTCACACGATCTGGTGAATTGGCAACGATGTCAAAAACTATATGAAAAAAGGGACGTAGGTAATAATATTTGGCGACCTTTTTTTATTTTAGGTTAGAGCAGGCAGCCTCCCTTTGATGTTTTGAAGTCAAAGATGAAAACTCTCCACTTTGAAGCATAATGAACACAGTTACACATTTACTACGATCACCTACAATTTGACTTACACAACACCACAAAGACATCTAAAACAGTTCGCTACCTATCTTCTTACATCTGTTAAAACAGCTGGCTATGTTGAATACATTTTCAGAATACATTTGTTAACCATATGATAAACACACTAAGCCAAACAATACAAATAACATCAGTTACCACTTATCTAATTAACTGTACCAGTCGCTGTAAGAAGATAACAACTGAAGGGGAAGTGTGAGATCATCCATGATGCGCTGTAAAGGTATTACATTTTAGTCCTAAGAATGATCTGAAGGTGCTGAAAGAGGTGATTCTCTAGAAGGTGACCCAGGGTTTTCCTCAGGTGGAAAAACTGTGAGAGTACAAGCTCGAATGCCACCAAGAGACTCTGGAAGGTCAAAAACTTTATGCCACTCATCCTTCTCTGGGTCATATTTCTGGACAATTTCTACCATACAACGATTATTCCAAGAATATCCACCTACAACATAGATTTTATTTTCAAAGACGGCAACTCCAACATCACTTTGACCTCTTAACATAGCAGCAATTGGAGTCCACTGGTCCAGGGTTGGTGAATAGTATTCACAGCTTAGAACATCATCATAATCGCTTGTTCCTCTGAAGTGATTGCCACCAATGACATAGAGCTTGTCTCCAACTGTACACATGCAGTGCAGACCTCTGACTGTAGTCATTGGAGCCTTCTGTGCCCATTTGTCTGTATCTGGGTCAAAACACATAAGCTCATTTTGGAAAGTGTCATGAGTAATTCCTCCTGAAATATACATTAAGCCTCCATACACTGTTCCGGCATGGCCATAGTGCGGTTCACTCATCTTTGCAACATAGCTCCACTCATTCATCCTTGGGTTGTAACATTCTACTGTGGCCAGCTCACCAGCTGCACTGCGCCCACCAACAGCATATAAATGTCCCTTGAGAGCACTCAAGTGGAAGAATGTGCGCTTTTCGTTTAAAGATGCAACCTGCATCCATTTGTTATACCGAGGATCAAATCTGAAAACTGTATCGACAGCAGTCTTTCCTTTCGTGTCATAATTACTTTGACCACCAACTACATAAAGAAAGTTTCCAATGACAGCAATACCATGCTGGTAACGAGGAGCATCCATGGGGGCTAAAGATCTCCATTCTTGTGCCCTTTCGTCATACATCCGCAGTTCTTTACTGACAACCAGCTGCTGCCTCAAAACTCCTCCTAATGTGACCAAGTGCGTCGAGTCAGATCGAATGGCAGTTCTATCTGACTGCATCACTGGCTGCATGTATGGCATCATTTGGTAATTGCTAGCTTCTAAAAGCAAATTCACACAGGTATTGTCTGTTCTCATGAAATCTACTGTCTGCACGTAATTGATGAGATCCTGTGGTGTCATCAATGGAAATCGAATATTCTTCATCAATTTTGCAGCATAATCCATCCGAGGGTCTTCCAACCTTAGCCAGCGACAGGCAGCCTTGAAGAGCTCAAGTTCAGTACAGTGCTTAAGACTATTACTGGAAAGCACAAAGGCAAGCCGTTCAAAAGGGAGTTTTAGAAACTCTCCAGTACTCAATAATGCAGGAAAATTCTTCAGGATGAAATTATTGACATACTTATCCACTTCTATGAGATTGTAGGTGTTAGCAATTCGTCCAACTTCAACGCAGTTATCTAAAGAGACTCCCGAAATAAGAAATACTTTACAGAAGTCCAAAACAGGTAAGATTTGTAAAAAGCTGGCAGCTTCAAGCGTGTCCTGAAGATTGTCCATATTAAGAGAAAGTTTTGCAGTATAAATAAAATCAATTATTTTCTTCAGACCAACCTTGTTCACCCCATGAAGCTTAATGCACATTAGATCTTGTTCTTTCATTCCACCCGTGAACATAGCCTTGAAATAATCGCTAGCAGACGCCATCATAGCTCTGTGAACGGGGAAGATTTCATCTCCATCACCCGGTACCAGTGTCACATCGCAAAGCAATCCTTCTATTCTAAGCTGATCAAAGCCTTGCAATACCACCGAACTGTGAGTATTGCTGGTAAAAAAACGTGTGGTTCCTGCCTTGCAAGGCTGCAAATGGGCGGAGACGCCCATTTCGCCGTTACCAAGAGACACTTTCATGTGTGAAAGCCTTCCTTTTGCACAGATCTGTGCCGGAGAAAGAAGTTATAATCTGACAGCTTTCAAGGAAACGAGGCCGTCCAAAGAGCCGGGGAGCTCGCTTTCCTTATCAAGGGCAAGCAGTCCCTGCGGCACCCCTCAGATCACACCAGTCAGTCATCCACTGAAAACTGTCCGATAGCAGGACCACAAAGGGCTGTGGACCTCAAATCTGACCGTCATGCAGATGATTCATCACCAGAAAGCTGTTAAGTGACCCGGTTCACCTGGTCCGTCCGGCCTGCGCTGCCGCTCCTCCAGCAGTTCCGCTCCGGGCCAAGGGGGAGGCGCCGCCACGTACTGCGGCTCGCTTGGCGGCGAGGCCGGCCACCTCAGCGAGCGGCCCGCGGCGCCCTCCGCTGTCACCAGAGCGTCGCGGCGGCTACGGAGAGCTGTGTTAGGACGAGGGCCTGGAACGAGGGCCTGGCTTGAGCCCGGGCCTGGAACAAGGGCCTAGCCCCGGACGCCGAGCCGCTCCTTCCGGAAAGGCCTCGTCCCAGGATCCCCAGGGCTAGGAGCGGCCGCGGCAGCTACTGCGGCTGCGCAGCCGTCCGACCTCGTCAGTGGGCGGACGTATGGGGGATGGGGAGGAAGGACGGGGGAGACGCAAAGGGCGGGGGTTGGGGAGGAGGAGGGGTGTGGTGTGGCCGCGAGCGGGGCCTCTCTGGGTCGCTGCGTGGGTGGGATTCAATGGGCCGGAACGGGTGACCGTATGTTATGCTGCGCGTGTGGTATAAACGTGTCGCGGCCTCCGAGCTCTCCTCCTCAATTCGTACTTTTTCTTTAAGATTTGTACTTCCTGGCTTCTGCCTTTGGAATAACAATGAAATGCGGCTTTTGTATGAATTGAAAAGAAATGGGGCAGTAAAGAGGGCGGAGGAGGAAGATGCTTAACACTGTGCCTCAATAAAGCACGTTAGCTGTGATTTCTAACCGGCACAACATAATAACACCTCAATTATAACTTGGGTTCATATTTTCAAATTACTAATCACTTGAAACATACATCGTGCGTCTCCCAGTAACCAAACTGTGACCCCGCTATGTGAATAACGTAGCCTAAATTTTGTCCTCAAAATGCAATTCCATCATCAGTAATTGTTTCCCGCTCACACATCTTTACGTGGCTATACAACTTTCCAATGAATATACATACTATAGTTTCCTTTGCCCATTATTTGTTCCTGAATATATATAACTTCTTGTACTTCATTCTTTTATAGTCTCTAATAAACTTATAAAATCTAGGCACAAAACTTTCCCCCGTTTTTGGATAAATCCTAAGGATGGGACTCAAGACATATAAAAATGTTCCCAAAATGTGATCACCAGCAATGTTTGTGCATTTCCCCTCTATTTTTCCCTTTATGAATATTTTTATTAGCTTGAATTTCTTTCGTGGTAAACTTAAATTTCGGCATATGAATAAATGTACATTGTGACACAATTTCTTCCAACACTTTCCACAGTCTGAAGGGATTCATGTCTTTCAAATCTGTCTAGTTTCTTTATGCATATGCAAACTAGTAAGAATATAACATTTTATTATACTCTATTTTCATGTAAAAGATAGCAAACTGTAGTCACTGTTCTGCACCTACTTTTTTTTCACTTGGAGATCTTCCCATATTTGTAACTAGAGAACTTTATATTGTTTCCCTATAAATGGTTGTATCATAAATTATTTAACCAATCCCCTACTGATGGAGAGTTAGCTGGTTCCAATCGTTTTCTTTGGTTTCAGTAGATGGCAGCAAGTTCCAGAAGGTTCAGACTGCCAGTGGCCTCCACCAGATGCTCCAGCATATCTTAAACACGTTCAGCATATGAGGTTGGTTGGATTGAGACTGACCTGAAAGTATTCTTTACTGGACTTCATCAGCATTGGGAAGTCTTGGAAACCTGCTTGGTGCAGGAGTTGGCGATAGAAAGACTCCCCTGAGCAATGAAGACTCCATACTGGCTATGAAGAAGGACTTCCAAGGAATCAGTCTCTATCTGAAAAAGGAAGAATAGAGCTACTATTTTGACAGTTGTCAGAGCAAGAAATGATGAGATCTCTTATCAAGTTTGCAAGAATGATTAAGAGCTAAGGAAACAGATCTATGCTCTTTTATTTGTTTGTTTGTTTATTTATTTATTTAGAGAAAGAGGAGAGAGCTAGTAGGGTAGAGGGGCAGAGGGAGAGGGAAAGAATCTTTAAGCAGGCTCCACACACAGCGCAGAACCCAATGTGGGGCTCGATTCCATGACCCTGGGGTCATGACCTGAGCTGAAATCAAGAGTGGGTCTCTTAACCAACTGTGCCACCCAGGTGCCCCAGACCTGTGCTCTTAATAAAACAATTAGTATGGAGGTGCTTGGGTGGCTCAATTGGATAAGCGTCAAGACTCTTGATTTCAGCTTAGGTCATGATCTTATTAAGGTTCATGAGATCAATCCCTGTGTCCGGTTGTCTGCTGACAGCACAGAGCCTGCTTGGGATTCTCTCTTTCTCTCTGCCCCTCCCCAGATCTCACATGCACTCCCCCCACCTCAAAATACATAAATGAACATTTAGTAAAAACAATTACTATGGACAGATACACTTCATCATACTCCCACATGTTTAGTCATTTTGAAAGATTTCATCATGAAATAAATCAAATGTGTCACATTTATTGATAGTATTAAGCAACTATAAAGTCAAAACACCCAGTTCATAGGAGGCACCAGCCCATCATAAATGACTTTATTCATGTATTTACCTATTTTATTATATTTATTGTTTTCAATATTTTTGCTTGTATGCTGTTATGCTCACCTGTACATTATACTAGTTATACAGTGGTCACCTTTATATTTTTAAACTATTCTCTTTGTTCTGTTTAAAGTTTTACTTTCAAATCTTTTTGTATTGGTTTATTTTTAATAAATAAATACCAAGACTGTTTTTGTAGCTTAATTAAAGGTACAGTTCATCCATTCATTTCATCCAAACTACATGTAATACTTAAGTCTCTAAATCATAGGCGCTATGCCTGCCTTCAAGATAAAAAGCTGAATAAAGAAAACCAAGTGCCATCCCTCTTGGAACTTTTCCTTTTTGTTGGAAGGAAACATGAAAGTCTTAAGCAATCAGCTAATTAATTTCAACTACATTATAGACTAACACAGAAAGCAAAAGAAAAGTAGCATCTATCACCAGAAACTGGAGGATGCAAAAATACTAAGCCCTGATATGTGTTGCACAGTTCTAGAATTTGCAGAGTGCTATGGCTAGAAATGTTAACTTGGGAGCCGAAGTATACCTGGTCCCTAAATGCTAAGGAATGAATGAGGTCTTTTAGACATAGAAAATAGAAAGCCTACCACAAATTGAACCGTAGGGACCTTCACAATTTCATGGGGGGAAAGAATAAGGAGCCTGAGAACGACACTGGAATGGAGGCAGCACAATAGGAGGACAAGCAGGAGACAAGGGTGATGAGAGGTGTTTAAGGCAAGAGATATGTCAAAAGGTGATGTCTTGTCTTCAGGGAAAGTGAGGTTTGGCAGAATTCGTGCCCCAGAATCCAGATCAGAGTGTATTGACTGAGAGTAAATAAGATAAGAGGTATTGGAGACAGAGTGGATAGAAACTTTTCTTGAGAAGGTTTATCTGTGAAGGAAAGAAGAGAAATAGGGAAGGACCTGAAAGGAAAAAAATTGGGATAATATAAAGATAAATTAAAAATTTTTCAAAATCAGGTGCAACCTTTTTACAAACATTTTGGGGGATAGAGTTCCAGGAATGGGTGTAGTGGCACCAAGCGTATAAAATCAGTATTTTATTTCTTTTAAATAATTGCTTATTTAATAGGCTAAAATGTCAGGCATCACTGTTCAATCATGTTTATGTACTTGTGGGCTAGAATGTTCTTTCATTTGCTTTGTTTGCTAGTTTTAGTTCTCTTTATTTGGGTTTCATTTTACGACATTAACTAGTTTTGTACTGTCCTGATGAATTTTGTTTTTATATATCCTTACTTCTGAAAAGTGGGTATAAACGTCATGCAGATTGTGGCTACAGTCCTATGATGTACCTCTTTGTCAGTTTCATATTTACAAATAACAGCCCATTTTCTTTATATTTTCTCTGAGTGCTGGTGTGTTGAATGTGCAGAACACCAGTACTCTCCGTCCTCATTCCTCCACAGATCTTATGAATTATCAGTTCCCATTTATGTTTTAAATACTTCACATTTCTTTCTTCTTCTTTTTTTTTTTTTTGAAGTCTATTTATTTTGGGAGAGACCACACGTGTGCACAAGTGGGAGAGGGTCAGAGAAGAGAGAGAGGCAGAGAGAGAGGGAAGAGAGAGAATCCCAAGCAGGCTCTGCCCCATCCTTGTGGAGCCCGATGCGAGGCGAACTCAGGAACCTCGAGATCATGACCTGAGCTGAAATCAAGGGTCAGATGCTCAACCAACTGAGCCACCCAGGTGCCCCCCTTCACATTTTTTTCTATATTCCATTAGAATTTTGTTTATTTTTATCTATGATTTGAGATGAGCATCTAAATCAATTTGTGTCTAGAGTGCCAGGCATTTATCCCATTACCATTTACTGGAAAGCTCTTTTCTTCTGTATTAACATCTAATTCTAAACTTAATTACTACTGATAATATGACCATATCTGGGATTGTTTTCTTCATTGTTCTGGCCACCTGAGTTCCCTTACTGTCACCATGTTTACATGTGTTGTAACTGTATTATAATCCAGTTCCTTGTCTGGTAAAGCTAGATATGTAAAAATGTTTCCTGTTCTATTCTTTGACATTTTTGCTTGGTTATCTTTCCTGATTAACTTCTGAGTTGTTCTACAGAGGTCAGCATGGGCCTTATAAAAGTCATGAAATTTTATAATGTTACCATAACCATCCTGCAGTGAATATAAAATTCTGAGAAACTTCCTTCACCAGATGGGCAAATGAAGCTGTATTAGAGAATTTCTCTTTCACAAAAATCTAAGGTAGGGAACAAAGAATAGATTAAAGCATCAGAAAGTACAAATGTAACCACTAAAAAGAGAAGCCCAAGGAAAAAGAGAAAGAATAATTTTTCAAGTAAAAAAAAATCGATTAAAAAACCAGAAATCCAACATAAAGAATCACCCATAACTCACTAGGGGAGATTCAACTTGCAGATTCTATGCAGGGTTCTGCATGGAACACCCCTTCTGCTCAGAAACGACTCAGCTTCCCAAGTTGTGGTTTTCTCAAATGGAAAATGGAGTAAAAAATATTTGTAGAGCTGACATAAGTACATTTAAAGGCTCTTAGCCACCCCTTCCTTGGGGTTAGCACTTAATAAGTGGTAGCTATTTTCTTCATTTTCTCTATTACATGTCTTTTCCTATAAACTGGTTTGAAACTATGCCATCTCGCTCTTGATAGCTGACAAGTCAGCTGAGTTCTAGCAATAAACCTGAAGAAAATAAGCGGGCATCACATCAAAGACGTGTTTGATTTCTGTGCAGTCAGCACAGTCAGCGTCTTACATCAGTATCTGAAATTGGGAGGAGGCTCCTAGCCCAGGATGGGGAAGATGTACCTGATTCTTTTGCTGATTCCAGCGCCTCATACCTCTCCCTCTTTTTCTGGATCTATTATTCCCTTACCTCCATTTTCACACAAGTTTCCTTCTTCATTCGGCTCGTCAATTACCAGGGAGCCCTCCTCCTGCGCTTCCTTTCCTCACACTGCCCTTTCAGTACAGCAGCTCCCTATTCTGTTGTGGTTTCTGGCTGAAACGTTTCCCAGATGAACACAAAGAAATAGTTGAATGATATTTCCAGAATTTGTAAAAAAACATATGTAAGAGAAGTCTTCCTTTTTTATGTCGAATACATTTGAAGAATGAGGGCAGCCAGCCCATGTAGTTCAAAGGAAACAGAAAGCAGGATGCAGTCACTGTGTGGGCTAATAAAGCTCTGGCAGGAAGAGCCCGCGATGGCCAAGTACGACAGGGCCAGACACCAAGTCTGTGGAGGGAAGGCTTTTCTGGTCTGTGTAGATGTGCCTCTTTGGGGGAATTTTCCTCTGGAACTGATAAGAGGCTCTTTCCTAGCAGAAATTGATCCTCATATTAGGAATAAGCCTCATGCCATAGCTTTCATTACAGAAGAGGAGTCTTCACCTTTAAGCAGGGCCTGGCACTTTTGGGCCTGAGGCAGCTATAGTGAGAGCAAGAGGGTGCAAAATGTTTCCTTTCTCCAACCTGGTGTGCAAACTCAGGGCTCCTGATTAATGACCCGCTCCTCGCTCCTCGTACTGTCTGACGCTAGGAGGTGGGTACGGCCTGAAAATCTGAGGGTAAAAACTGCAAAGGTATTTTGAGGACAATCTCATATTTGATGGTGCATTAAATTTCTCAGTTAATAGTAAATTCCCAGTTTCACAAATTCATTTTTTATACCAGATCTCTTGACTTTATAATTAGGAAAATCTATCCATCAAAACTTTGCATCAGGATTGCAACATCCCTTTCTAACTCTGACACAGTAGTAAAAGAGAGCAGTCCTGCTCCATGTTTGTCTGGAAACTTCCTAGTCACCCCTGGTGAAAAGCCCAGCTAATTATCACATCTTCACTGAACCCTGAAGACTAATCCCTTGGCAGAGTTCTTAACTCACAACGCTGAATGTCTACGGTTGCTGCATGGCTGTTTTTACGGCACTAATTACCCTATATTCCTCTTTTGTTGTGTCCTGTTCCTGGAAGACGAGAGCCCCTTGAAGGAGAGGACTTTACTTGATTCATCTCAGAGTGGGTATTGACGAATGACTCTCATGACTGTTACCTGCTGTTCACTATGACAGCACCTAATTAAAACGCACTGAAACATTCTGTTTGTCCTTGCATTAAATCTGTTTCTTGGTAGATTCCCCAAGCGAAAAGTACGTTGCTATGAGTGAAACACAGAACCTTGTGATTAAGATAAAACACCTAGTAGGGTGCCTGGGTGGCTCAGTTGGTTGAGTGTCCAACTCTTGGTTTCGGCTCAGGTCGTGAACTCCTGCTTCATGAGTTCAAGCCCCGCCTCGGGCTCTGGGCTGGCAACGCAGAGCCTGCTTGGGATTCTTTCTCTCCCTCTCTCTGCCCCTCCTCTGCTCACACTCTCCCTCTCAAAAAACAAAAAACAAAGATAAAACACCTAGAATGCATGCATTCAGTGACTGAAGAATATACCAAGACCAAATAACAGTTAAGGAAAATAGGTTTCAAATCACACTGGCTGCATCAGATGACTGGGTTATCTTTGTTGATGTGAATAAATAATATCTAAACACTCCCTGGAGGGAGTATGGATGACTGGTCAGAGAGCTCATTTATCACACTATTCTCACATCGAACATGTTAATCTGCGAAAGGAGAGAAACCGAGGAGAGTCTAGACAAGGATGGCCTTCTCAGTAAAGGGCTGTGTAGCACCCTGACCTGTCCCCATTCTGCTCCCGGATGCACTCTGAACCTCCCATCTCCTGCAGGGACCTGTACAAGTTCCTTTTTGAAGCTACTTTTCTGGAGCAGTTACAGCCACCAAGGAAGCAGGCATTCTTTCCCATGTGGGACCTGGGGAAGACTGTTCTGTTATCTTTGGGATCCACTGGGGCGTTACTCTGATCTCTTTATCTCTGACCCCTCCCTGCCCACTGGACCATTTTACCTCTCACTTTCTATTTTATCACCACCACCAAGGGGTGCCTTTCTTCCTCCAAATCCATTTATCACCGGATCCCATAATATTCAAGGATCATTCTGACCCCACCACTTGCCTTTTACTTTTGACACAGAGCATGCAAGGCTACCAGAACCTACTCCCCACCATGTCTTTCAACACTACCCCCTCACTTGACCTACACTTCCCACGTCCATTTTCCCCTCTTCAGTTACCTGTGTTTCAAGGACAAACTCCACGCCAAGGTTGCAGAGTCCCTGGGAAGAACCCCCCAAGCAGGTCAGAGAGAAGAGATTATCACAAGAAATTCAGTCCCTAAACTGGATAGCTCTTCACCTTCACCTACACCTTCATCTATGGCAAAGGAAGGCCAGATGGCCATGTGAGGGGGCCCCTCTAAGACTTCTCATAGGTTTGTAGAATCAGGCCCCCAGCCTCCATCAGCCTTACCGGGACCTATGGAAAACATGGTATACAATATTCAGAAATGGTTGTCTGCATAGACCAGAACAGTCCACGAGAAGAGAAACTCCACATAGTCTTCTGCCCTATATATTACGTTACTGTACACACACACACACAGACACACACACACACACACACACACACACATGAAATCTCGCCATTTGCAACAACATAGATGGAACTAGAGTATATTATGCTAAGAAAAATAAGTCAGAGAAAGACAAGTATATGATTTCACTCATATGTGGAATTTAAAAAACTTAACAGATGATCATAGGGGAAAGGAAGGAAAAATAAGATAAAAACAGAGAGGGAGGCAAACCGTAAGAGACTCTTAAATACAGGGAACAAACAGAATTGATGCGGGTGGGGTAAATGGGTGATGGGCATTAAGGAGGGCACTTGTTGGGATGCGCACAAGGGGGTAGCCTCCTGGGTTCTCTTCCTGAGGCCAAGACTACACCGTATGTTAACTTGAGGGGAAAAAAAAGCTGAATCTTGACATATATGTATATGTATAGAATATGGATCTACAAAGATATATGTCAAATTATTTATAGTGTTTTATACAGGGAATTTGGTGGCAGTCTTCCACTATTTACACACTGTTAAACATTTTTTATAATGAAAACATGTTTCATAATTAAAGAAAAGCTGAGCAGTTTAAATGCACTGGATGTGAGAGTGGGTCACCTAACACCATTAAAAGGAATCTTGTGATGAAAAAATATATATATATACAACCACACAAACAAGGCCGACTGAGGAGCTGAATAAGTAAAAAGAATGTGATGGGAAGAAAAGAATATTCTACCATCCAATCACTGCCTCCTTACCACTTGCAGCAATTAGCTCTTCAGTCTCTAGAAGATATTTGTTCTTCTTGATTGTACAAAAAATGGAAAAACTACCCTTTTATTTTATTATTCCTTCTTATAAAAGTTTTTTTCTCTTCCTTTTGCTTCTTTTGGATGGTCATACTCAAATTTTCATCCTGGTCCACACGTTGCAAAAAGGCACAACAGGACTGTGCTGGGCAAAGTACACTTGGGGAACAGTGGCCCTATGATGTTTATTAGTAGCAATTTATGGATGTGATAGTTGTCTCTGATTGAGGGCATTACAGTTACAGATGGGATCGCTGAATTGGGCATCATTGAAATAGAGGGAATGGGAAAGATGTGGACATTGGGAAGCCAAGGGTGGGATGGAGTAGCCACATTATCTGTTTTCACAGCCCTTCTAGAACTGCCCTTCAGCTATGACGTCAGGATCTGGAAGCTATATTGCTGTTGCCAATCAGATAGCTATTCTTAAAAAATTTGACTCAATGGGTGTCTGGGTGGCTCATTTGGTTGAGTGTCCAACTCTTGATTTTGGCTTAGATCATGACCCCAGCATCATGGGATTAGGCTCCATGCTGAGTGTGGACCCTACTTAAGATTCTCTCTCTCTCTCTCTCTCTCTCTCTCTGTCTCCCCCCCCCACCTCTCTCCCCTGCTCACCTAATTAAAAAAAAAAAGCACTCTCTAATGAAAAAAAAATTGACTCAAGAAAGCCAGAACCTTAGACTTAGGAGCTAAGTCACATTAATGACAATGTTCTGAGGTTGTTAGAGTTTATGTAGTTCTTACCTCTTCTCAAGTTTTACTGTTTAACCTTTACTTGGATTCTATGAAATATCATTATATTCCTGTAATTACCCTGCATATTGATGCAGATTGTCACATTGTCCTAGGGGCATATTATGTGTATTTTTTGAGGACAAATCATGATGTCCCTTTAATAATAAAAATATAATTTAAAAATGTTTTATCATAGGGACTCCTTGGTGGCTAAGTTGTTTAAGTATCCGACTTTGACTCAGGTCATGATCTCACAGTTTATGGGTTCAAGTCCCGCATCGGGCTCTGTGTGGACAGTTCAGAGCCTGGAGACTGCTTCCGATTCTGTGTCTCCCTCTCTCTCTGCCCCTCCCCCGCATGTGCTGTCAAAAATAAACATTAAAAAAAAATTTTATCATAGATTCTTATCCATCTTAAAATCTCTATTACAAGCATACACTTTATAATATGCATAGTATCTTATAACTATAATATATACATTATAAATAAAAATAAACATTGGAGGTGTGTGCTCAACATTTTTTCTGAGGGGTAGAAGGTGAAACATCGAATACCTGTATCTCCATAACCTTGTGTACCTCACCTTAAAGACATGGTGGACATTCTCTGGGATTCCACACGTGTTCAAAGTTGACAGCTTTGTTTTGGCCACAGGAATCGCACAAGATTTATATACACACTTTTCTGGACATGTTAAGCATACCCAGAAGAGCTAGATTGTGTGAGATTGTACGCCCACAGCACCAAGTAAATGTCACAATCCCTTCTCCCAAGGTGGTTGTGGGCTCTCAGGACAGATCAAGGGCCCATAAGTCACCCCTTCTAGAGCCTGGGTTCATAGAGAGTCCCTGCCCTGCACCCCTGGGCCTTGCTCTCCACCATCCACCAATTGTCATCTTCCTACATTATCTGCCTGGGTACCTGGCAAATCTCCTATCACTAACTAACACAAGGGCAGTCAAGATCTAGCGCTCCCTCCAGGAAGCTGGGGTCAAGTATCATCCAAATATTCAGGACAGAGATGAGGCCAGTTTAGGACTGCACACAAGTTTAGCACGAACCCCTTGCAAAGGTGTTGAGCTGGCCCCAGTGGAGAGCAGGGACTGTAACTCCTACACCCCACCCGTGGAACTCAAAATTGCTGTAGTGAAGCCTTGAGTTCAGAGGGTGAGGGGGAAACATCTAGGACCATGAATCTATGGTGGGGCACAGTTTCCACCTGCGCCCAAGATCCCATTCCCTTCCGGATGACAGCTGCAGAAGTGGGCACTGCGACTCATTTCTCAGCCTCGGTGAAAGCATACCGTTGGCCCCCCACCCCCACAGGACGTGCCCTGGGGCCAGGAGGGGACGCAGAACTTGGGGCTCTGTTCTGGTAAAGTGCTGCTGGTGGTGGCGGTCTGTCGGGAAGCGTGGACCACGGGCGTGTTGGGGTTGCTAAAGCAGGATGTGTTCTCCACTTTCCCCTCCCGATAGGGAGGTAGCTGCAGGCAGGGCAGCTGATAAAATTGGCTCAGCAAAGCCGGGAGGGAAAGGAGAAAACACTGTTTACGGGTTCAGGAAAGAAACGGACACATGTCTTCCAGTAACACGCATGTCACTCTCTAAGCCACTGGAAAGGAGCTGGATGCAAAATTAGGGACATGAACAGTGAGCCATGACACGGGTCACCCCCTCTCCTGCCCACCAGGCAGCCCAGCAACGAAGGGGGTCAGTACTGCAAACTAGGTGCTGAGATGGATGTGCTCAGGCCTGAGACGACAACAGGTCTACTCAGAGGTGGGCATTGTCCGCAAGACCCATCTGTTTTGAAACAAACTTTGAACTCAAAAGTCAATTCTCTCTGCCATTTGGTCCCCCTGAGGCGTTGCCCGGCTCAACAACACCAAAGCAGGGCAAATGGGTCGCCCGGTCATCAGTGACAGGAACGTTCACACTGCAGATGCACAGCACCTGTAGCGAAGTGAGGAGAGCGTGGGGAAGGGTCAAGGGTTGAGTGGGTGAAAAGGAGGGACACAGACGGGTGGGAAGGAAGGAGAAGGTCTCTATCACCACGAATCAGGCCACTCCCATTCCTTGCTCTTCTCCCCCAGTACCTGACTCAGGCTCCACCTGCTGGTGGCTGCCTAGAACACCGACGAGGTGACCTGAACTTGGTGCCATCTCGGCAAGTGTGTGCACATGTTTTCTTGTGCGTGGAGCAGGTGGTGTAGAGGGGGAGGGTGTCTTTGAGCACAAAAGCAATGCCTGCCAGACCCCTTTATGGGTAAGTCCTTTCTTACAGCCATTCTTGATGACACTGTGCAGGATCGTGTGCTCAATGCGAATAATTGGTGATCGTTGCATGCTTGGTAGAGTCATGGGGTATCTTCTTCAGGACCTACACCGCACCTGAACCACAGGCAGGTTCTGCAATTTGTGACAAGGATGCGGGTGTTCTGGGCTCACCTGGGACCACAATTCAGCCCGCTGAAGCCAACGTGGCCAGACATTCCAAAGGTCTCTCCACAGCCATCCACATGGTCGGGGTCAATGCCGCTACAGGGCCGAGTGGAGTCACTGCTGAAAAAAGAAGAGCCACCAAAAAGTGGAGTCACCAAGGAGGAGGAGTCCTCATGAAATAATAGAAGAGCGGCTGGAGCCACCCTTTGTGCCATTTCCACCTGGAGGAGAGAAGAGGGTGGGGTCAATGTAGCTCATCCCGGCTCTCCTCCAGTCTCTTCACCTGCCTTGGCTCCCTCATCCAGGCCTAGAGAAGCAGCCCTTATCTCCTCCCGGCAGGTGCACACTTACACGGCAGCTGAAGCCTGGGAAGATTCACGTCTGCTTTTCGTTACATAATTAAAATGGTGAACATTAATTTTTAAAATTGCCTCTCCTAACGTGAATTTCAGACAGGACGAGTAACCACATCGGTAGAAAACCCAGGGCTAGAGAACTCAGGGAGGGGGTGACCCTCAGGAGTGACCCTCCTTATGTTCCCAAGGGCAAACACTACTCCCCCAAGGTGAGGTAGTGGCTTCACGTGCTGAAGGACTGGCCGTGGGTCCCATAACAAGCCGCTTCTGACTCACAGCTCTTTGCTTTTCACTGGGGGCTGCTCTACGTTGTGAAGTACTAGAATCATCCAGTCTAGAATCCCACTCTCTGACCTCTGCCTTTGCTTTTTCCAAATTGCCCTTCATAGGCCAATTAGTCAGGAAACGACAGTGTGCTGGCTCTTACAGGTGTCCATCAGCAACCTCTGGCCTTTGTTCTCTCTTCATCCATGGTAGATGTTATAGGCTGAGTTGTGTCCACCACCGGCCCCGCAAAATTCACATATTTAGGTACCAACCCCCCGGTATCTCAGAATGGAACTGCGCTTGGAGAGAAGGTCTTTAAAGAGGTGATTAAGCTAAAATGAAGCCCTCAGGGTGGGCATTAACCCAATATGACCGGTGTCCTTATAAGAAGGTGTAGAGACACAGAAAAGGTCAAGTGAGGACACGGCAAGAAGGGAGCTGTCTACAAGCCAAGGAGAGAGGCCTCAGAGGAAACCTAATCTGCCCACACCTTGATCTTGGACTTCTAGTCTCCAGAACTGCAAGATAACAAATTTCTGTTGTTTAAGCCCCCCAGTCCATGGTAGTACTTGCTATGGAGGCCCTGGCCAACGAATAGACTTCATGGACCATGACTGAAGCAACATTCTAAACACCCTCACCTCCTTCTTGATTCATCATTCCTATCAGGCAAAAGACCAAACCCTCTGCGTCTCCCCGCACCTGATCTGGCTGAGACTCGCTAGATAAGATCACCCAGGCAAGTATATTGTGCCACCACAGTCCTACAGTCTCCAGCTAAGGGACATCTCCACTACTACCTGGAGTTCGGACTTCCATTCATCCCACCTGTTTGGCTAAGTTCCTTCTCAGTGCATTTAAGAGACATGAGTGAACAAGACTGACATTGCTCCCTGCTCCAGGGACCTGGTATCACTGTTCCATGGTCAAGTCTCCTGTCCTTAACTATTTCCAACGTTCTCCACTTTGACAAACTTCTATTCCCCCAACCTCAACACATGCATCACATGCCACTTCACACAGGAAGCAGAAGCCACCAGAAGAGAATTTCTCTTCGCCAAACTAAAAAAAAAAAAAAAAAAAAAAAAAAAAAAAAAAAAAAAAAAATGTGTACCCCACCCCTCCTCTCCTCGTTTCCTGTTATAGTGAAAAAGGTTTCTCAAGGTGAATCCGTTGAACTTTCCAGCTGGGAAAGTTGCCTTTCTTTCCCCAGGCATACTCCTTTAGTCTATGTTATGACTTTTGGCTCAGTTGTTTATTATTGCCTTGCACAACCAGGACTCGCTGCTCGATCAACAGCATTAAGTGCTTAGCATTTAGCTGGTACTCAAGAACCAATGTATTTTTTGGATCCGCTTGTATAAGCGTATACCAAAGGCATCACTGTATAGCTTCTATATAACATGGAGTTCTGCAGAACAATCCCGGCAATCTTTCTATGGCGGTTCACACAGATGGACCTAATTTTGTATTTTGGGTGCGACATAGTTCGACTATTGGACAATTCCACGGTTGTTGTTAAGTTTAATGAACAGGGGAGTCCCACTTCCCAAATGGGAACCTCTAGTGCCCAGGGCTGCCTGCAGGAGCCCTGGGCACTAGAGGTTCCCTAGTGAAGCAGCAAAGCCCAGCCTACGTTGTTACAGCAGAGCACATTTGAAGCTCTTTCTGGAGAACCCGAACCTCAGCAAGATGTCTGGCAAATTACAGCTACTCTGTGAAACGCGTAAGTAGCTGACATAAATAATCTCTTCCGGCATCTTCACTTAGTTTCAGGCCACCTGTGGTGATAATCTTTAAGGTACAGGTAAAACAATGGTAAAAAGACAAAGACAACTTGTAAGAAAAAAAAATATATATATATATATTTATATGTAAATATAAAATGAGGGAGATGGGAAAGGGGATGTTCTCTGATTTTCAGACATAATTTTCAGCCAAGGAAAATCACAACGCTTCACATCAAAAACTCTTTCCAGTGTGGCCATTCGGTTTGGGTGAGTTAGGAACTTGCCTCACACACAACCTGAAAGGGGGTGTCAAATGACTTAGTAATGAAGAAATATTTCAAGGCAACATTCTTAACAACAAAAGTTAATGACAAAAAATCCTTGATGAACAAAATATCAAAATTTTAAATAAAGACAAGATCTGGCCTCGAATTACAAAAGCCTGAGAGTTGTACAAGTTGGGTGAAGGGGGCAGCAAAATTCGATTTTGACAAATTCCATTTGGTCTACCCATTTTTTTGTCAAAGAAACTGAAGTTCATTTCCTTGCTAAATATCCCGAACACTATTCACATGACACTGCCAGAAAGGACTATGATTTGCTTACTTACCTCTGATAGTGAAGTGTATGTCTCAATACATAGAGAAGCACTTGATGAAAATTTTGATTTAGTCAAAATGGAGACCGAGCCTAAAAATGTGCCAACAAGACAGTTATCACTGTTTTCAGCCGAAGAAAAGATTATCAAAATAATGGCCTGCCATAAAATCGTATTTTCAAACTGTGGGAAAAGAATATCACCTGGAATGTGGAAATGAATTAGGGAAAGATGGAGAAAAGAATTAATGTAAATGAAACACGTGTATGCTATTTCTCCAATACCGTTTCAGTACTAACGTTAAATTCCCTCAGACGGCAACTCTCTCAAATGAAGATAAATTGAGCAAAATAGTTAGTTCTGAAAATGATTCATCAGTTTGCTTTCACCGAAGCCCAGGAAATGATAAATTCTGGGTTTGGTAGACATAAAATATTTAACGTTAAAATAATCCGAGTTTTAATGCACCTACTACAATATTTTTCCAACAGTTTAACGTTGCAGGAAAAAGTAACCTTTACATTTCAAAAAAATCATACATATTGATTCGTGTCCAGACTGTAGATGCGTACCGCCTTTCCCTGACCTCCCGTCCTTCTCCCCCAGAAACAATCCTGGATCTGCAAACATACCCCACGAAGTGCACTTTCAGTCCTGCCCCGCATCCCGAGGAAATGAGCCCTTTGTAAACCAATCTGGCTGAAACACTGCTCGACAAAGGAGAGGATCCACGCAGGGGCCGACCATGAACATTAAAGGCTCGGTGCGAAGTGCGGCTCAGCTCCCCCTCGGCGGTCAGGCCCGACAAGGGAGGGGTCTGCTCGCTGTCCTCGCGGCCCCACCCTGTCCCGGATTCTGGCGGCGCCTCTCCCGGGAGGGGCCCCCCGCTGCCTGCGAAGCTGCGGTTTCCGCGGGACCCGGCGTTTGACGCCCTGGCAGGTTCCGCTGGTGGGAGATGCCGGTTGGGTCGTTACGTTGAGTTCGAGCGCCCCCTTCTGGCCGTTGGGGCGTAGCGAGGGGCCTGGCGCGCGCTGTTTAAGAGCTGGCAACCTGCAGTTTCACTGTGGTTCAGATGAAGCTGAGAAATTCTCCACTCCTGATCTCTGCAGACGGCAATGGTGATTGATGGTCAGCGGTAGCTGAGTCTGTTCCTTTGGTTCGCTATGATTTTGGAGCCAAAGCCTGGAAAATACGGACACCTGAATTCTTTTCAGGCATCTGAAAAGCAATGCCTATAAATTAGGCTGGAATGCCAGAATCCAATTCAAGTTTCCTGAGGAAAGTAGAGATATCATCAAAATCCAGAAGGCATAAGATCTCTGTTTCTGCTATCAGATTCTCCAGCATATATTCAGTCGGCTCAGTATGGAAACACAGCTAGTTTAGAGGAAGATCCTCCTGGAGAAATCTACCCTTTAGCCTTAACCACCAAACCAGGAACTACTGGAGGAAAGGCTGAATATAGAAATCCTTCAGCCCTGTCCTATGGGGATATTGCTGTCCAGAGATTCTTCCAGGGCATCATTCCCCATATGAAGGACTAGGAAGTTGTCAGAAAGAAAACTGAAGTGCACTCTTCCCTTAGTTAATAATCCCTGTAGGAAACAATCAGGACATGATGTTACACTCAACCGATTTTAATCAATTATGTCACTGTTTGCCAGGCTGGAAAAAGCAGTTGACAGTTCTTTCCAGGTACTTACTGAAAAGGCGAGGAGAAAAATGGAGACTGAGTACTCCAATAATAACCAGGAGTTTGTTTCTCAATCTGATATTCTACATCTTACACATACAGAGAAAATATTTTTGTAATCCATTAAATGGTGGTTGTTGTTCTTTTTAAAAAAATACTCTTCAAAAATCTTTTATAACCTCCCTTGAACCATAATTCACATTGTGTCTTTTGGTCATTTTTATATTATTCTCTCCAATCAATGATATATATTATGTGTTGGTATTATTCTTTCTGTTTTTACGATCAGCACGATAATTCTCTTAACGTATATTGTTTTGAGAGCCTCCAATGGTAGCCACTGGGCTAGATGCCAAGGACTCATGACTTGATAAGGTATTTTCTTGCCCCACAGTTACCTTGCACACTCCCGAGGAGCTATTCTAGAGGAAAGGGATAGATCTTCAAAGGTGCTTCTATGAGTGGCGGCTAGGAGCCGGGAGGTAGCCATGCTTACTTAGCCTGTAGACAGGGCACATTAGCAGACAAAAAGAGTGGACCGGGTGCAATGCTGAAGTTATTAAACACCATAATCATGAAACACCATAATTTTGGATGTCCGTAATGGAATAGAGCTCACTATCCTGGGCTTGGAGGTGAATGAATGGAGATGAGAGGTACAAGGTCCATAGGCGAAAGTTAGTTAATTACATGCGTCCCCCAGTGGTGCAGACTTTCCGTCCACAGGGGCTTCTGGTCAACCTGAGAGGGGACTGGGGGATGGCAGGGCTCGGCGCCCAGGTGCTCACGGATGGGCTGTGAGAGATCACCATGCAGCAGCAGCTGGAAGCGGCCAAGGTTTTCCAGCGTCAGGAGCCAGAATGTGAACATGGCCACGCCTCCACCCTCCCTGCCAGCCGATTCCTACCCTGCATTGCTCAAGGACCTCAGGCATCCGGTCGCACAGAGCAACACACTAAATACAGGGAACCCTGCCCTCACATCTACACCCAAAGAATCCAAGAGTGGAGTTATCAACTAAGTAGAATGCTCAAGCAAGGCCAATAACCACTGTTCCTGCAGAGGGGGCTCCTTAGCACAACGTGGGTTCTGGGTGCTAGTTTTCTTAGGAGCAGGTTGGCGACTCCTCCTTAGAGGAGGAGTCTCTCCTCCTCTCCTTAGAGCTCCTCACATGCCCATTAAGTGAAAGCAAAATCAGGCGGCTGGTCTTGCAAAGCTGAGTACGGTCCTTTCACCCGGAAGAACAGCATACGAGTGGTTCTTGTTTGAGCCTTTGGCAGAAGCAGCCACCTTCAGGCCCTTGTATCCTTGAGTGCTGGTCTGCAGTCTTCCCTCTGCCATGGCCCCCAGCCCCCAGTTCTCTTGCATCGAATTTTCCCGACTTACACTTTGCTTTTCTGTCAGCGCAAAGGTCACTTCCCCTTTTCATTTTCATGACATTCAGACCTATGTTTGTTGTCTTTACGCCCGCACAACTGTCGAGTTTTGCTTTCTAGGAAGGTTGAAATGAGAAACAAAAACCTCTCGAGTCTTGAACATTAGAGAGAAAAACCGTGCAGCCCATTTCCTTGCTTTCACTTCCCTTTGTGTTAACCTCAGGATGACGTAGAACATACATACTGGAGAAGCAGGAAGACAAACCTCGCCCATAGGCCAGTGCCTGAAAAGAAACGTATAACATTTTTACATGAAAAATCACAAATGGGTAAGAAGAAGAAGGCTATTTCTCCCTGACTTACTAGTCTATCCCTCACCCGCCCCCCTGCATTCTCAGCATGAGAGAGATGAACAAAAAGGAAACGCCATAGAATCCTGCAGACTGAATGAACAACGGAAGTTCACTATTTCCTGTAATATTAGCTTCTACCAGGAGATGTCACCATTGAGCGTTTTTGGTGATTTCAGTAAGAGACTGAACCATAAAAGCTGCAGTGGCAACGTCCAAAGCATGTGCTTACTAAAAGGTGAAATTGTTGGCAGAAAGAGTAAGGGAGCCCCGGATAAAGAAAGACAAGATACAGCTTTCAGGACACAAGAGAAATCGTTTCAGGCCCCAGTGATTTTTCCGATTTTCCGTGAACTCGGCCCCACTGGTTCTACTTCCCCAAGCACCCTTCCAGGGAGGTGTCAGAATGGCAAAGGAATGGGAAAACCTCAGTAGTTAACGCACTGTAAGGGAACAAGGGGAGTGCGAAATAGTCTCTACCCGGCATGGAAATAAGGAAATAACCGTATCAGAAGACCTAAATCCGGGGTACAACTCCTAGCGCTGTCTCCAAAGTAAGCAAGACCCTGTTTTCCTCGCCCGACATAAGGAGTCCAAGACCCCATCCAGTTTATACTGGTTCTCTGAGCTTGCCTGTAGTCCCTTCCCCTAGTCTGACCTTCACCTCTGCTTCATTATAATGTTAAAGTCCCAGTCCCAGGAGGAGCACGAGCTTCATTAATGTAACACGGGATGCCTGCATAGGTAGGTTTTCTAAGTCATCCCCCCCCTTTACACATGATGACAAAGCTCCCCTAAACATTCATCATAAACCTTAAATAAAAAGCACCCGCTCACCCCTGCTGGGGAGTCACGGCTTTGGAAGTGTTTCTCCTTACTTGATGCAAATACAGTTTCCTGTGTGTGACATCCCCACCTGGTGTAGTCTAGCTGGAACTCACCAAGGAGCAGACTCACCTTAGTTGGGTTACAAAATGATTACAACTGGGTCACTCCCCTACTTACTTAGACAAAACAAACTTTTGCCTTCAGCCTCTGAGAGGGCTGTTGACCTTTTGATACGTGGTCAGGAAAGGAAGGGGTCGCCCCTGAGAATTGGGTCCCTCACACAAACGCTCCAGGGGCAAGGGCAAGGATCTAGGGGCATTAAATGTTTTGCTAACAGAGAAACCAGCACCCCCACAGCAGGGGAATTCTAATGTCCTCAGAACAAGGTGAGCCTGCCCTCAGGGAGTGAATGCAGGACAGGTTGGGTTGACGTCACTCAATCCCTCCAGAGGAAAACTGTTGCTAGAAGTGATAACTACGTTGTCTGTAAAGTGTTGCTGGGAAAATAAGATCATCTTGGAATTACAATCATCATAGCACAAGCACCTTCAAAGAACCAGGCTTCCTGCTGGGGGTACTGGGACAGCCTGAGGAGAACTATAGGCCCCTGGGAAAACAAACAAACAAACAAACTGTGGAGGAAAATATATATGTTAGTCCTGACTTTGTGGTCCCAGTGGAGCATAGCCTCAAACCTGACTGAGGTTCCAGAAGGAAGAGAAACTTCAGAGAAGCTCATTCATTAATAACCATCAACCTCTGCTGCGATCCAAACGGGAAATAAAACGTAGTCCTTGGTTCTAAGGAGCTTAATTGCCAAAGATGGTCTGGTGAATCCCTAAACAAATATAGAAACCCTAAGGACTGAAGGAGCTAGCCTTCCTGTGTAGAGAGTAAGGAAAAAAAAGGAGCTAAAATTTTGTTCCTAAACAGTTAAAACAATCAAAGTGAGTGAGTGTGTCTCTGTGTGTTTACATACCTACTCACTTCAGTCTTTAGGACAAGGATGATTCTCATTTGATAAGAATCCATTGGGATGGACACATGGGAAGTCTCCTGGGAAAATAAACTTCCGTCGTACAATTATTCACTTAGAATGATGACATCTTCTTAGACAACATGGCGAATGCATAAATGAAAACAAAAAAGGGAAGTAAAAGTGCAGAGGATGTTCAGAAAATGAAATTGTCCGCATTCCCTATTTAAGAGCCATGCTTCGAGTTGGTCCTCAGAGAACCTGGGCCCCGAGGTCCCCCAGCCGTCCAGCTCAGCCCGGCCAGCAGCCCCCTCGGCTTCCCCATGGCTCTCCTGCGCCCTCTGCTGACCGCCCTGGCGCTGCTCAATTGCCGCCCTGGAGGCTCTCTGGGCTGTGCCCTGCCTGGGAGCCACGCGCAGGTTAGCAGGGACAACTTGGTGCTCCTGGGCCAGATGCGGAGACTGTCCCCTTTCTTGTGCCTGTGGGCCAGAAAAGACTTCCGCTTCCCCCGGGAGATGCTGGAGGGCGGCCAGCTCCGGGAGGCCCAGGCCGCCGCCGCCGTCCTGCGGGAGCTGCTCCAGCAGACCTTCAACCTGTTGCACACGGAGCGCTCCTCGGCGGCCTGGAGCCCCGCGCCGCTGCACGGACTCTGCTCTGGCCTCCACCGGCAGCTGGAAGCCCTGGACGCCTGCTTGCTGCAGGCCACGGGCGAGGGAGAGCGCGCCCCGGAGATGCACGGCCCTGCCCTGGCCATCAAGAGGTACTTCCAGGACATCCGCGTCTACCTGGAGGACGAAGGATACAGTGACTGCGCCTGGGAAATTGTCAGGCTGGAAATCATGAGAGCCTTGTCCTCCTCGGTGACCTTGCAAGACAGCTTGGCCATCAAGGATGGAGACCTGGGGTCACCTTGAAGTGATTCTCAATGACTCACGTGCCACATCACCCTGCACTATGTCTGCTCACTTCAAGAGACTCTCATTCCTGCTTTAGTAGAGCATATTTAATTCAGTGACTACTTTGTGAGTAGTATTAAGCAAGAATAGGTTAAAAATATTCATCTCCCAAGGCCTCAGTCCCTAAGCAATGACGGCACAGGTGTTATTTATTTGTTGTTTATTTGTTTGTTTATTTTTTTATTTATTTATGTATTTATTTATGTATTTATTCTTGCATTTGTCCTATCTGTATTTTTATTTTTATATAACCAATATTTGCCTTCACATTGTATTAGCATTTAGAAAACATGTTCTCCTTTCCATTTTATTAAATTTGCTTGATGTATTAAATTCATATCAAAGGACACTCCTTGAGGTTTTTATTCTGAAAAACTTTGTAATCCTTACTCTTTAACGTAAATCTAATCAGAATATACTCGTCTATTGAGTCCTTTGGCACAGTGATACAACTTACCAGAAAATGCCTGTTAAAAGCTGGCATTTCCATTAAGTTGAAAGGTGTCCTAGAAAATATCAAAATTTTTGGTACCCGCGTCAGAGGTGTTACAGATTTATAGTCAGTCGGCACACAGTGGCAGGTGAATGCCTGAGGGGAATCATCTCCCAGAGTGAAGTGGGGAAAACATGGAATTTCTTGGCCGATCCTGACACCTGGCACTCTTCCCCCCTACCCCTCACCCTTTCCCCCACCCTACTTTACTGAATCCATTCACTCCTACACAATCTTTTTGCTCCCTCCACCTCCTGCCCATACACAAGGGTGCTCTGGTTCTGTTGTGGTTTCTAGCTTCAAGATTTCTGTTAAGAGTAGAAAGCCACGGGGGGCGCCTGGGTGGCGCAGTCGGTTAAGCGTCCAACTTCAGCCAGGTCACGATCTCGCGGTCCGTGAGTTTGAGCCCCGCGTCGGGCTCTGGGCTGATGGCTCGGAGCCTGGAGCCTGTTTCCGATTCTGTGTCTCCCTCTCTCTCTGCCCCTCACCCGTTCATGCTCTGTCTCTCTCTGTCCCAAAAAAATAAATAAATGTTGAAAAAAAAAAGAGTAGAAAGCCACGGGCAGAGAGCAAAAGTTAAACGGGAATTCTATGTTTTTCAAAACCATGTAGGCTGGCTTGTTTCTGTGTCCTGATGAATAGCTGGGGGACCCGAGTGAATGCCCCCATGGCGATGATGAGCTAAGTGCTGAACGTGAAGGGAAACAGGGGAACCCAGTACACTGAGTGGGAGAACAAAACCCTCACAGGGAGGTTCGTGCCCTGCTGGCCATGATCCAGGGCCAAGATCAAACTTGGGATCAAACTTGGCTTTTCTTCCTTCCCCCACTCCTACCCTTTCCTGAGGATTCACCAAGCGGGAGTCCAGGGCTTCCAGCTGCCGGTGGAGGCCAGAGCGGAGTCCGTGCAGCGGCGCGGGGCTCCAGGCCGCCAAGGAGCGCTCCGTGTGCAACAGGTTGAAGGTCTGCTGGAGCAGCTCTCGCAGGACGGCGGCGGCGGCCTGGGCCTCCTGGAGCTGGCCGCCCTCCAGCATCTCCCGGGGGAAGCGGAAGTCTTTTCTGGCCCGCAGGCACAAGAAAGGGGACAGTCTCCGCATCTGGCCCAGGAGTACCAAGTTGTCCCTGCTAACCTGCGCGTGGCTCCCAGGCAGGGCACAGCCCAGAGAGCCTCCAGGGCGGCAATTGAGCAGCGCCAGGGCGGTCAGCAGAGGGCGCAGGAGAGCCATGGGGAAGCCGAGGGGGCTGCTGGCCGGGCTGAGCTGGACGGCTGGGGGACCTCGGGGCCCAGGTTCTCTGAGGACCAACTCGAAGCATGGCTCTTAAATAGGGAATGCAGACATTTTCATTGAACATTTCCCTCCACTTTTACTTCCCTTTTTTGTTTTCATTTATGCATTCGCCATGTTGTCTAAGAAGATGTCATCATTCTAAGTGAATAATTGTATGACGGAAGTTTATTTTCCCAGGAGACTTCCCATGTGTCCATCCCAATGGATACTTATCAATCAAATGGGAATCACTCACTTTGATTGTTTTAACTGTCTAGGAACAAAATTTTAGCTCCTTTTTTTTCCTTACTCTCTACACAGGAAGGCTAGCTCCTTCAGTCCTTAGGGTTTCTATATTTGTTTAGGGATTCACCAGACCATCTTTGGCAATTAAGTTCCTTAGAACCAAGGACTACGTTTTATTTCCCGTTTGGATCGCAGCAGAGGTTGATGGTTATTTATTTATTTATTTATTTATTTATTTATTTATTTATTTTTCAACGTTTATTTATTTTTGGGACAGAGAGAGAAAAAGCATGAACGGGGGAGGGGAAGAGAGAGAGGGAGACACAGAATCGGAAACAGGCTCCAGGCTCTGAGCCATCAGCCCAGAGCCCGACGTAGGGCTGGAACTCACCGACCATGAGATCGTGACCTGGCTGAAGTCGGACGCTTAACCAACTGCGCCACCCAGGCACTCCGAGGTTGATGGTTATTAATGAATGAGCTTCTCTGAAGTTTCTCTTCCTTCTGGAACCTCAGTCAGGTTTGAGGCTATGCTCCACTGGGACCACAAAGTCAGGACTAACATATATATTTTCCTCCACAGTTTGTTTGTTTGTTTGTTTTCCCAGGGGCCTATAGTTCTCCTCAGGCTGTCCCAGTACCCCCAGCAGGAAGCCTGGTTCTTTGAAGGTGCTTGTGCTATGATGATTGTAATTCCAAGATGATCTTATTTTCCCAGCAACACTTTACAGACAACGTAGTTATCACTTCTAGCAACAGTTTTCCTCTGGAGGGATTGAGTGACGTCAACCCAACCTGTCCTGCATTCACTCCCTGAGGGCAGGCTCACCTTGTCCTGAGGACATTAGAATTCCCCTGCTGTGGGGGTGCTGGTTTCTCTGTTAGCAAAACAGTTAATGCCCCTAGATCCTTGCCCTTGCCCCTGGAGCGTTTGTGTGAGGGACCCAATTCTCAGGGGCGACCCCTTCCTTTCCTGACCACGTATCAAAAGGTCAACAGCCCTCTCAGAGGCTGAAGGCAAAAGTTTGTTTTGTCTAAGTAAGTAGGGGAGTGACCCAGTTGTAATCATTTTGTAACCCAACTAAGGTGAGTCTGCTCCTTGGTGAGTTCCAGCTAGACTACACCAGGTGGGGATGTCACACACAGGAAACTGTATTTGCATCAAGTAAGGAGAAACACTTCCAAAGCCGTGACTCCCCAGCAGGGGTGAGCGGGTGCTTTTTATTTAAGGTTTATGATGAATGTTTAGGGGAGCTTTGTCATCATGTGTAAAGGGGGGGGTGACTTAGAAAACCTACCTATGCAGGCATCCCGTGTTACATTAATGAAGCTCGTGCTCCTCCTGGGACTGGGACTTTAACATTATAATGAAGCAGAGGTGAAGGTCAGACTAGGGGAAGGGACTACAGGCAAGCTCAGAGAACCAGTATAAACTGGATGGGGTCTTGGACTCCTTATGTCGGGCGAGGAAAACAGGGTCTTGCTTACTTTGGAGACAGCGCTAGGAGTTGTACCCCGGATTTAGGTCTTCTGATACGGTTATTTCCTTATTTCCATGCCGGGTAGAGACTATTTCGCACTCCCCTTGTTCCCTTACAGTGCGTTAACTACTGAGGTTTTCCCATTCCTTTGCCATTCTGACACCTCCCTGGAAGGGTGCTTGGGGAAGTAGAACCAGTGGGGCCGAGTTCACGGAAAATCGGAAAAATCACTGGGGCCTGAAACGATTTCTCTTGTGTCCTGAAAGCTGTATCTTGTCTTTCTTTATCCGGGGCTCCCTTACTCTTTCTGCCAACAATTTCACCTTTTAGTAAGCACATGCTTTGGACGTTGCCACTGCAGCTTTTATGGTTCAGTCTCTTACTGAAATCACCAAAAACGCTCAATGGTGACATCTCCTGGTAGAAGCTAATATTACAGGAAATAGTGAACTTCCGTTGTTCATTCAGTCTGCAGGATTCTATGGCGTTTCCTTTTTGTTCATCTCTCTCATGCTGAGAATGCAGGGGGGCGGGTGAGGGATAGACTAGTAAGTCAGGGAGAAATAGCCTTCTTCTTCTTACCCATTTGTGATTTTTCATGTAAAAATGTTATACGTTTCTTTTCAGGCACTGGCCTATGGGCGAGGTTTGTCTTCCTGCTTCTCCAGTATGTATGTTCTACGTCATCCTGAGGTTAACACAAAGGGAAGTGAAAGCAAGGAAATGGGCTGCACGGTTTTTCTCTCTAATGTTCAAGACTCGAGAGGTTTTTGTTTCTCATTTCAACCTTCCTAGAAAGCAAAACTCGACAGTTGTGCGGGCGTAAAGACAACAAACATAGGTCTGAATGTCATGAAAATGAAAAGGGGAAGTGACCTTTGCGCTGACAGAAAAGCAAAGTGTAAGTCGGGAAAATTCGATGCAAGAGAACTGGGGGCTGGGGGCCATGGCAGAGGGAAGACTGCAGACCAGCACTCAAGGATACAAGGGCCTGAAGGTGGCTGCTTCTGCCAAAGGCTCAAACAAGAACCACTCGTATGCTGTTCTTCCGGGTGAAAGGACCGTACTCAGCTTTGCAAGACCAGCCGCCTGATTTTGCTTTCACTTAATGGGCATGTGAGGAGCTCTAAGGAGAGGAGGAGAGACTCCTCCTCTAAGGAGGAGTCGCCAACCTGCTCCTAAGAAAACTAGCACCCAGAACCCACGTTGTGCTAAGGAGCCCCCTCTGCAGGAACAGTGGTTATTGGCCTTGCTTGAGCATTCTACTTAGTTGATAACTCCACTCTTGGATTCTTTGGGTGTAGATGTGAGGGCAGGGTTCCCTGTATTTAGTGTGTTGCTCTGTGCGACCGGATGCCTGAGGTCCTTGAGCAATGCAGGGTAGGAATCGGCTGGCAGGGAGGGTGGAGGCGTGGCCATGTTCACATTCTGGCTCCTGACGCTGGAAAACCTTGGCCGCTTCCAGCTGCTGCTGCATGGTGATCTCTCACAGCCCATCCGTGAGCACCTGGGCGCCGAGCCCTGCCATCCCCCAGTCCCCTCTCAGGTTGACCAGAAGCCCCTGTGGACGGAAAGTCTGCACCACTGGGGGAACGCATGTAATTAACTAACTTTCGCCTATGGACCTTGTACCTCTCATCTCCATTCATTCACCTCCAAGCCCAGGATAGTGAGCTCTATTCCATTACGGACTTCCAAAATTATGGTGTTTCATGATTATGGCGTTTAATAACTTCAGCATTGCACCCGGTCCACTCTTTTTGTCTGCTAATGTGCCCTGTCTACAGGCTAAGTAAGCATGGCTACCTCCCGGCTCCTAGCCGCCACTCATAGAAGCACCTTTGAAGATCTATCCCTTTCCTCTAGAATAGCTCCTCGGGAGTGTGCAAGGTAGCTGTGGGGCAAGAAAATACCTTATCAAGTCATGAGTCCTTGGCATCTAGCCCAGTGGCTACCATTGGAGGCTCTCAAAACAATATACGTTAAGAGAATAATCGTGCTGATCGTAAAAACAGAAAGAATAATACCAACACATAATATATATCGTTGATTTGAGAGAAGAATATAAAAATGACCAAAAGACACAATGTGAATTACGGTTCAAGGGAGGTTATAAAAGAGTTTTGAAAGTGTTTTTTTAAAAAAAAACAACCACCATTTGATTACAAAAATATTTTCTCTTATTTGCAATATGTAGAATATCAGATTGAGAAACAAACTCCTGGTTATTATTGGAATATTCACTCTCTTACAGTCTTCAACACATCTAATTTTATGAGTTGGCCTATGTTTTCAGCTTGCCATGATTATTTTTCACAGCATTGTGAGATTGAGCACTCTCGGAGCCAAGGTTGCTGGTAGTAACTGAAAGAAACTGGAAGGCAATACCAAGGAGGCGCTAGGTCCCAGGCCAAATCTTTTATAACCTTGGGTGCCAGTTTGAGAGTGTATTCAGTTAGGGAAATCCTTTGTGCTGAAGATGATTATAATTTCTGTGTATTATGCTAATAAAAGTGTTTCTGGGAATTCGTAAAAACTGTTGGGAGATTTCCAGACCTGCAAAAGCTAAGGATATGGTGAGGTCCAAGCCTATCTCTCTAAAGAGGAAAAGGAAACTCATCTAAGATCTGGGGTAAAACGGGAGTAAAGAGAGACTGAATGAGGTGATATGTCCCTCCCACTTTGATGGTCTTTCCTACTTTCCACCTACAACCATTTGTGACCATTCCATAAGTAAATATATGCCTGGAATTTGATGTTGGAGTATGCTTTCTCTGGCTCAGTTGCCTTGGGCAGCAGAGTGCTTTAGATGGATAACTTTTGCCTAGTTTACTCTGCATTTTATTAAATCCTGGGGCTTTGGTCCCACTTCCTCCCATTTTTATTTGTATACAGTTGGGATCCTCTTTGTTGTGTTATTACATTCAGTGCTGTCCAGGTAGACTGATGTTTAAACACACACACACACACACACACACACACACACACACACACACACAAATTATGTAAGGAAACATGACGACCAGCCCACAAAAGAGATTGATTCTTGTTTTTCTGTATTCCCACCATTCTAAACCAATTATTAGAAGGAAGAGACTTCAGGGGGCACCTGAGTGGCTTAGTTGGTTAAGCGTCCGACTTCAGCTCAGGTCATGATCTCTCAGTTCAAGGTTTTGAGCTCCACATCGGGCTCTGTGCTGAGAGCCTGGAGGCTGCTTCAGATTCTATGTTTCCCTCTCTCTCTCTCTGGCCCTCCCCTGCTTGCATTCTATCTCTCAAAAATAAATGTTTTAAAAAAATTAGAATGGAGAGACATCAGGAACGGGAACTCTCAGGAAATATTAGCTCAACAATCTATGAGAACTGGCAGGTCAGAGAGTGAAGTAGAGTGCAGATTTGGGATTTTATCCAAAAGTCACAGACCATACACTTAGGTGTTGTAGAAGATCCAGGGTAAAATCCCAAAGACTTTGATTCAGGGCCATGGAAAAGCTCACTAAGAGAGTTCAGGCAACCCAAAGGGCATAGTCTCTCAACACTGTTCCTCAGCCACCTTCCCATCCCAAGGGTCTCTGGGCAAGCTCTCCCTTGGGTTAGATGCATAGAGAACAATGCTGAGCCTCGGACACACTAATCAGATACTGGATTTGTCCTCAGGAAGCGACACACTATAAGACAGAGCAGATGTATTCTGAACATCTGAGAATCTGTGCCCCTTTCCAGGGGAGGTCACTGTCTGAAATATCAGTAAAGGACCACATGCACGAACACTTCTTTATTTGAATATGACAAATATCAGTAGAAAGTATTTTTATCTACCTTAAAAATGAATAATATGGAAGCAGCAGAGATCTCAATCAAACCAATGTAGAAAGTCACACATTTCATTAATAATGTTTGTTGCCTCTTTAGAATGAGAAGGGCAATGGGGCACCTGGGTGGCTCAGTTGGTTAAGCGTCGGACTCTTGATTTCGGCTCAAGTCATGATTTCATGGCTGTGAGACCGAGCCCTGCGTCAGGCCCCACGTCAGCCCTGTGTGGAGCCTACTTGGGATTCTTCTCTTTCCGTCTCTCTCTGCCCCTCCCCTGCTTGTGCTCTCTCTCTCTCTCTCTCTTAAAATAAAAACATTTAAAAAAATGAGAAGGGAAAACAATAGGTTCTGACCTCTTGTTTTTTGGTCCTCTAGCAGCAAAGCAGAGGCAGGAAGCAAAGAGGAGGGGCTTTAAAGCACACAGCTCTGCCCCTGGAACCTAGGCTCTCCCCAGTTTAATCTTACTTCTCTTTTCCATAAAGTCCCTGGTCCATAAGTGCTAACAATGTCGCCACCCACAGCTGGTCCTTTTTGAAAAGCAGGAATGCTTAGAGGAGAGACTTACAGCAAGACATCAGAACTTGGGGCACTTGGAATCCAGAGGTGCCTCCGCGGGCAAGCTGGGCCCTGCGTCTTACCCACTGGTAGAGTGTGTGAGATGGAGAAGGAGAGCTATTGTTTTGATAGCAAAATTTTGGGGTGACAACTTTGGACAAATGAACTTCCCTAAGTGTCAGACCATTATTTAAGAGATTCCCCGGTCCATAAACCTCACGGGGGTTTTTATGACCTCCTGGGACAATGTGTGTGAAAGCACTTTAAAATGACAAAGCTCTATACGCGTGTGGACCTTATTATTATTGTCATTGAATCGTTGACCCTGAATCCTCATTCCTGGGTATTAATCTTGAGTCTGTTCTCAATGGGACAATCCTGCTTAGCCACCTACATACTCTTTGCTCCTAGTTTCACTTGAGGCACCCAGGTTCCTACCTTCTCAGTTCAGAGAACTCACCCAAAAGGCACGAATGTGGCACTAGACCTACTTTTTCTTCAGAAAAGATGATTCATCTTTTCCATTGTTATGGGCATCCCTCTTGCTAGCTTCTCTGTAGAATTCCAGAGTCCCAGGGCAGCATGGAGTTGGCATGAGATAGAACCATAGGGAACAGAATCTGAGAGGCAGCCTTGGGGTAAGGGATAAAAAGAGTATCATAAAGTCAGGGATGTGAAGGAATGTGACCTCCCAAGGCCTGCCTGGCAGGCTGTCCCCATTCTCCTCCTGGTGTACCTTTCTACCTCTTAGGTTTTATGACACCACCATAAGCTCCCTTACGAGGACTGTCTTCTGTGCCATGGCTCTGAGAAACAGACAAAGTGCGACTTGGCGAATCACTCACAGAATGAAATATCAAGAGGCCCAGGGGAGAAGCTAGACTAGAAAGATCCCGGATGTCTTCCCAGGACACAATGTGGGCCAAAAGATGAGGCAAATCAACAAGACTGTGAGGACCCACAGTATTGTGAGAGCCCACTCTGCACGGCCCCATCCTGGGAAGCCCCATATCCATACACAAGGAGACAAGTGGCTCCCTTACTGTCACTAGCGTTACCAGAATGCCTCACAGAGGCTTTCTTTCCTTCATCCAGGCCATTGACAGAGCCAAGAAGCCCCTGTTGGGCAGTTATGTGGGCATCAGAGGTGGGGCCCACTCCTCAAAGTTCTTGAGTAAAAACCAACCACTTTAATGTGGCGAAGACCCAACCCTGACTTTTTCTTCCCCATCTACCCATGTTTCAAGAGCTTACTCTACAGCCATGCCTGCAATGCCTTCTGGAGAACACCCTCAAGCAGGCCAGGGAGAAGAGGCAACCACAAAAGATTCAGCCCCTGGCCTGCAGAGCTCTGTTGCCCCTCCCTCACCTGTGAACAAGGGAAGGCCCGATGGCCATGAGGGGCCCCTTCCATTATGCTCACAGGCTTGCAGGGCTCCCTCAGACCAAGGAGGATAGCAAACAGGACAAAAACATCATCAACAGCCAAAGAGAGAGAGGACTCTAGGAGATCCTCACCGGGAGAAGATGAAACAGAGGATGCAGGAATGGAGACCATCCACCTCCAGAAGAGGAGACGGGAGATTAGTGGAGGCTCTTAGGCACAAGAAGCCCCAGTTCATGCACAGGGTCCACTAAAGAATAACAGCAAAAAGAGAATGAGGGATTTCTTTGCACTTTCAGATACTTCAAAGAGGGAGGGAACAAAAACATCTCACTTTCATGCTCCCTAGGGAGCCTATGTCCCCATTCTGATGATAGCAACAGCATTCTGGGCCAAGGATGGCAGGTCAATCCTGCAGGCGACCTTGACACCTGACCTAGGCTCTATCTCCGTGTGGGCATGTGGGTGTGTGCAGGGGGGTATTTCCTCTCATCAGCTAGGAAGTCCTCCCCTATCTACTCCCAAGAAAATGTCTCTCAAAGAAATGTTTCCAGGGGTACCTGGGTAGCTCAGCCGGTTAAGCATCTGACTTCGGCTCAGGTCATGATCTCTCGATTTGTGAGTTCGAGCCGTGGGTTGGGCTCTGTGCTGACAGTTCAGAGCCTGGAGCCTGCTTCGGATTCTGTGTCCTCCCTCCCCCCACCCACCTCTGCCCCTCCCATGCTCATGCTCTGTCTCTCTCTGTCTCTCAATAATAAATAAAATTAACAAATTTTTAGAAAGGTTTCCATAAAATTAGAAAAATTTCATTGTTTCTCACACTACCCAGGTGCCTCTGAAACAAAATTTTAATTCAACAATGAATTCTCCCCACTGAGTGGGGACCGTAAGAAAGAGAAGTCATCTCTGTGGAGAATCTACATGGTGCCTGGGTTGATGACATCGGCATAGGGCCAAGGGATCATACAGCCTTCAATGATGAGATAGTTCATGGTGTAGTCACACAGCATCGGCAAAAACATGAGGCAGATGGTGAGGAAAAATTTGGAGGCTGAGTGTGTGTGAAAGATGAAAAGTGAGTGAAGATGGGAAAAAATGTAGCTAGTGGGAAGGAATGAGAATATTTCCATCATTACTTACTGAGACAACTCTCACTCCTCAGCCAAACGCACCCACACACAACTTGACCCAGGTTCCTCCCACGGACACTGCAGAACACATTAGTGCCCTCTCATCACTGGTTTACAGGTGGGTCATGTCTCTGAGCACAAAGACCACATCTGACAAATCCCTTTTTGGGTAAGTGTCATCCTTACCGTCATTGTGTATGACATTGTGCAGGATCTTGTCCTTGGTGCAGAGTTGGCCTCTCAGTGTTGGGCCATCATCCTCTGTGATCTTTGTGTGCTTGGTGGAGCCATGGGATATCTCCCTTGGATATCTCTCAGGCAACATAAGTAAGTCCTGCGGTTCGTGGCAAGAGTAGTTTTTCTGGCCTCACCTTGGATCACTGCTCAGCCCATTGATGTCAACATGGTCAAGTGATCAAAATCATTCTCTGTATTCCTCTACATCCATGTGGTTAGGGTCAACACCGTTAAAGGTCTGAGTGGAGTCACTGCTGAAAAAGAAGAACCATAAAATAGTCACCAAGGAGGAGAGTCATCATAAAATTAAGTAGAAAAAAGAGCCACTGGAGCCACCTGTTGTGCCGTTGCCACCTGGAGGAGACAAGAGGATGGGGTCAATGTAGCTCATCCTGACTTTACTCTACTCCAGTCTCTTGGCTCCCATATCCAGGCCTAGAGAAGCAACCCTTATCTCCTCCAGGCGGGTGCGCACTTACACAGCAATGAAACCCTGGGAAGATTAATGTCTGTTTTTTTGTTACATAATTAATAATACTGAATTTAATTTTAAAAATTTGATTCTCCTAATGTGGATTTCAGACAGGATGAGTAACCACATAGGGAGAAAACCCAGGGCTAGAGAACTCTGGGAGGAGGTGACCCTCAGGAGTGACCCTTCTTATGCTCCCAAGGGCAAACACTAATCCAAGGAGAGGTAGTGGCTTCACGTGCTGAAGGACTGGCTGTGGGTCCCATAACAAGTCATATCTGGCTCCCAGATCTGTACTTTTCTCCAGAAACACACATGGGGTTGGGTAATCAGACAAGCTGTGCACTCAAAAAGGGCTACTAATAGATCTTCCAAAATTGGGTGAGGGTGGGGTGGGGGTGGGGTGGGGGAGGGGACGGATCCCTTGAACTAGCTCTGCTTCTAGCTGTGTTCCCCCTTCTCTTTCCCAAACTCTTGCCCACATTGTCTGTGTGGCAATTTCTCAGTTGCTTTTAAGTTTAAACAGTGTGTCGATGTAAGTGTCATGTAAATGTCTTATACCTGAGAGTCTTTCTCTAACAAAGAGGCCATGAAGTAAAACTTATTGGTTGCAATACATACACTTTGCAAATAAGTACTGCTAACTGTCCACCAAAAAAGGACTCTATTAGTTTATATTCAAGACCGCATCGGGCTGCCTAGGTGGCTCAGTCAGTTGAGTGTCTGACTCAGGTCACAGTCCCCGGGTTGTGGAATCAAGCCCCACTTCAGAGTCTGCTTCAGAATCTTTCTCTCTGTCCCTCTGCCCCTCTCCCTCACTTGTACTCTCTCTCACTCAAAAATAATAAATAAATAAGTAAATAAATAAAATAGCAGTTTTTTTAAGAGTGTATAAATTATTAGGTTCCCACACATTGACAAACACAGGATCTTATATTTTTCTTTCTTTTTTGTTTTTCAGTTTTTGCCAATCTGACAGGTGACAAATAGCATCTGCTAGCAACCATGAGTTGTCCTTTTCCACACGGTTAGTAGTTACGAGCAGTCACAGTGCAGTCAGGAAAACCAAGTTTACTCCAACTTTCCAGTCCATGTTCTGTGATTGGTGTGGAGTAACTTCAAAAGAAAAATCTGCTGGCAAAGCAGAAATATAGCCGAAGGAACTGGAGCCCCAGCATCACAAAGCAGAGCTGAGAAGAACAGATATGGAGCTGACTTCGGCTTTAAAAGCCGCATATTTCCATATTCACTGGCAACCCAGGCCGGGTTTCCTACCCACAGACAATGCATCCATTGCTTTTGTGTTGTCTTTTTCTTCATTATTTAAAGAAATTCATTATTCATTTTTCATAAAAACTCTTTAGACACACACACTGTGTAGCAGACACACACACACACACACACACACACACACACACACACAGTCTGTAAGATCTTCAGTTAGATCCCGGATGTGTGGCTCCACCTTTCTGGCTGCGCATTCCGAGGTTCATTGGTGACATCTCCCCTGCTCCATGCTCTGTCTCTGTTCAAAAATAAATAAGCATTTAAAAAAAAAAAGTACTTGAATTAGGATTTTATTTTTCTCAAAAAAGAAAGTGGATGAGTCTTTGCTTTTTCCCATGATGTTAAAAATAATTTTAATATATTCACTGGAGTTTTCTGATAAATTTCCTACTTTACCACTTCTTTATGATAATTCTCTGAACACTTTGTTCATCCTGAGTTAGATGCTGAAAGTGACCATCCATAGGAAAGGGCAGGAAGGCGCAAAATTCTTGTGAAAAGTTTCCTCTAGACACGTTTTCAGGTTACTTATGTAAATTTTACCTTTAAATCCACCTATATTCCTCTGTCTCCCTCACTTATCAAGACACTTATAGGGATGCCACTCAAATATTTTGCAAATAAAACAGAATAAATGAAATGTCAATATGTAATTCTAAGCCAAACCTTGATACTTGACTACTTGCAATATGTCAAAACATCTCATCTATAGCAAGCATGTTTATTCACCACCATGGATTGAGGTTTGGTTGAGATTTGAGCATGTAGTTTCCAGTTAAACACACTGGAAATAAGGTGTGTTCCCTGTCCTAAAAAAGTATGATACTCTAAAAAAAAATTTTTTTTAATCAGTATGTCGAAGCACTGTGCAGAAACTATTGTTATTGAGCTATATCCTGCAGTCATGAGCCAGGGTGTATTTATGAAAACTGACCCCCCAAATCCTACCAAGTGTTTATACATTTCATTTAATTTATTTCAACTTTTATCATTCTAATGATTCCCGGTGGTCCTGTACTTTTCAAGATCAAAGTCTTGCCCTTTACTCTTATCTCCCCTTAGCCCACACTGGTCATTATACTTGAGGGTCACTGACATGCTTGTGGTTAATTGACGCCTTGGGGCAAAAGCGCTTCTACAGTTCTTACTCCCACCCAGTATTCTGCACAGTGTTAGAGATTTTGTAGGTCCTCAGGGTTGCTAGTAAAAGTGACAACTATAAAAAATTTAAAATAGTTGTGCCAGTAAGAAAGTTCAAAAACTTCTGTCCTGTTCCATTTTTTGCTCATGGGTTACTCTGGTCTTCTCAGGTGACTTATAGATTTGATAACAAGGCATTTTCTTAATCTTTCCCTCAATTTGCAGCATGATTGGGGCAATTATTTTCATTGTCCTGTTGTATAGTTTTTGCAGCTTCAAAACAGGAATAATGAGAATATCATATTCCATTCAAAGTACTGTTCCGTGAAAAGACAACAATTCACAAAGTTACCAAAATTGAATAAATGGCAGAAAGCATCAGGGACGTGTTTTGGTTGTTGTTGTCGTTTTAAATTTACATTCAAGTTAGTTAGCATATGGTGCAAGAATGATTTCAAGAGTAGACTCCAATGATTCATCTCCTATGTATAACACCCAGTGCTCATCCCCAAAACTGTCCATCCCCCCACCAACACCACTCCAGCAGCCTTGTTTTTTCTCTGTATTTAAGAGTCTCTTATGTTTTGTCCCGCTCCCTGTTTTTATATCATTTTTGCTTCCCTTCCCTTATGTTCATCTGTTTTGTCCCTTAAAGTCCTCATATGAGTAAAGTCATGTGATATTTGTCTTTCACTTGGCGTAATACCCTCCAGTTCCATCCACAAAGTTGCAAATGGCCAGATTTCATTCTTTTTGATTGCTGAGTAATATTGCATTGTGTATATATATATATATATACACATATATATATGTGTGTGTGATATATATACACATATATATATGTGTGTATATATTACATATATATATGTGTGTGTGTGTATATATATATACCACATCTTCTTTATCCATTCATCAGTCAATAGACATTTGGGCTCTTTCCATACTTTGGCTACTGTCAATAGCACTGCTATAAACATTGGGGTGCATGTACAACTTTGAAAAAGCACCCCTGGGGCACCTGGGTGGCTCAGTCGGTTAAGCGTCTGACTTCGGCTCAGGTCATGATCTCACGGTTCAGTTCGTGAGCTCGAGCCCTGCATCGGGCTCTGTACTGATAGCTCAGAGCCTGGTGCCTGCTTCCGATTCTGTGTCTCCCTCTCTCTCTGCCCCTCCCTGCTCATGCTCTGTCTCTCTCTCAAAAATAAACATTAAAAAAAAATTTATTAAAAAAAGAAAAAAAAAAAAAAAGAAAAACCACCCCTTTGGATAAATACCTAGTAGTGCAATTGCTGGGTTGTAAGGTAGTTCTATTTTCAATTTTTTGAGGAACCTCCATACTGTTTTCCAGAGTGACTGCACCAGCTTGCATTCCCACCAGCAGTGCAAAAGGGTTCCTCTTTCTTCGCATCTTTACCAACATCTGTTGTTGCCTGAGTTGTTAATGTTGGCCATTCTGACAGGTGTGAGGTGGTATCTCATTGTGGTTTTGACTTGTGTTTCCCTGATGATGAGTGATGTGGAGCAGTTTTTCATGTGTCTGTTGGCTCTCTTGATGTCTTCTTTGGAGAAGTGTCTATTCATGTCTTTTGCCCCTTTCTTCACCGGATTATTTCTGTTTGGGGTATTAAGTTTGATAAGTTCTTTATAGATTTTGGATACTAACCCTTTATCTGTCATTTGCAAATATCTTCTCCCATTCTGTTGCTTGTCTTTTAGTTTTACTGATTATTTCCTTCACTGTGCAAAAGCTTTTTATTTTGATGAGGTCCCAAGAGTTCATTTTTGCTTTTGTTTCCCTTGCCTCTGGAGACATGTCGAATAAGAAGTTGCTGCGGCCAAGGTGAAAGAGGTTTTGGGCTCCTTTCTCCACTAGGATTTTGATGGCTTCCTGTCTTACATTTATGTCTTTCATTCATTTTGAGTTTATTCTTATGTAAGGTGTAAGAAAGTGGTCCAGGTTCATTCTTCTGCAAGTCGCTGTCCAATTCTCCCAACACCATTTGCTGAAAAGACTGTCTTTATGCCATTGGATATTCTTTCCTGCTTTGTCAAAAACTGTGCGGCCAACTATGGCCATACATTTGTGGGTCCATTTCTGGATTCTCTACTCTGTTCCATTGATCTATGTGTCTGTTTTTGTGCCAGTACCATACTGTCTTGATGATTACAGCTTTGTAATACCTCTTGAAGTCCGGCATTGTGTTGCCTCCAGCTTTGGTTTTCTTTTTCAGGACAAACATCAGGAACATATTAAACATAGCTCTGATAGTTGTTTCTGTCACAGGTATATAGAAAGGTATAAAAACCATTATTTCATGTCCCCCCCAAAGGTGATTATGTTACATTTGTCCCTCGCTCAGATCATAAATTTATTATGCAATAACTCTTTTTCCTTCACATCTGAATGATAGTTTTGCTGGCTAGAGTATTCTTCGTTGGAAGTTTTTGTCTTTCAACAGTTTGAATATACTGTGCCACCCCCTTCTAGCCTGGAAAGTTTCTGCTGAAAAATACTTAAAATTTAAAAATCTTTTTTTCACCACTATAACATGGTAGCAAAAATTAACCTTTCAAATGGAATGAAATCCTCTGTATATAGGCACACATCTTCCCTTTCCCTGACCTCGCGTCCTTCTCCCCAGAAACAATCCTGGATCTGCACACATACCCCACGAAGCACGATCTCGGTTCTGCCCCGCATCCCGAGGAGACGCGCCCTTTTGTAAACCGCTCTGGCTGAAACAACTGCTCGACAAAGGAGAGGATCCACGTGGGGGCCGATCGGGAACATGAAAGGCTCGATGCGAAGTGCAGCACAGCTTCCCCTGGACGGTTAGGCCGGACAAGGGAGGGTCTGTTCACTGTACTGGAATCCCCACGTGTTCCCGAGCCTCGAGCCGTCTCGGTGGGGGGGCGGGCTGATACTGCTGACGGTGGGCGGCGCCAATTGGAAGGTTATGGTGAGTTCACGCGCCCCCTTCTGGCCTTTGGGGCGCACCTAGGGGGCCTTGAGTGAGGGGTGTCTCCGTGGCCCAGGGGAAGCATGAATTTCTGACTCCCTGGTTTCTCTGCCAATGGCAGTCCTTTTGCTCTGCTCCATTTCTCACACTTTAGCTGTTAGGATGTATCATCTTATATTTTTCCTATCATTTCCCCTATTCGCCTAAATTGGTAGCATATGTATTTGTTCTTTTGATCCGTAAGAGTCAGTAGTTCAGTCTTTTCTACGCAGGAGTCACTGAAATGTTTGTAATCAGTCACTCTCTGGTGCAGGGGCTGTGACTCATATGGGCTTGTGTCTCACGCATCTACCAAATTTATGGTGAGAATTAACTAAGCAATCTCTATGAGCCACATCTGGGGTGCATTAAATATGGTTATTTTATAATTATTAATAGAATTATTACTTTTGTTGGGCGTATGTTAGGCTCTGAGAAATGATTGCCAATTGATCATTTAGTTTTGATTATGCAAAACAAGACACCTTTTTATTTGGTCAGTGCATGAACATATTTGCAGGCGGAAGACAATTTAAGGAACAGAGAGAACATGTGACCAGGGAGGTATGAGACAATAAAGGAACATCTATGTGTAGGCCTTCCAGAAAGTAAGTGATGGTTCAACGCATGCAGTTTGCACAGGTGTCTAATGTCGTGGATAAGGGGGTGGCGTTCAGAATGTGAGACAGCAGGTTTTTAAAACGGGATTTACCATTGACTTATTACATTGTTTTATTTATCTAACTCTTAGCAGGCACTTCTTGGAAATAATAATATTAACAACTATGTTGAAAGGATTAAATGAATCCCTTACAAGAGGTAAAGTAATTTGCAGATTCGGTCGTCATCAGAAGCACCATCCTTCTGGATAAGACTGAAAGAAAGAAATCTGTGGAATTTGGCAGGTCCTTGGTGATTGTGATCAGAGAGCAGCACTGTAACATTTAATGAGTCAACAATTAGGATTAATGTGCCAAAAGAAAACGAAGTCAGCATCAAAGAATGTGTGCTTTGTTCCAAATAAATGTGGAAATTAAAAACTATTCTAGTAAAACTTTGCCATCACCACAATATTTGAGGATCTTGTTATGCCCTGAATGTTTGTACCCAAATTCATGTTGAAACCCTACCCCTCGGTGTAATGGTGTTAGGAAGTGGAGTCTTTGGAAGATGATTGGGACGGGATGAAGCTGTAGGGAGGAGCCCTCATGAAAGGGATTAATGCCTTTATAGAGTCACAAGAGAGATTGCTTCCCCTGACTGCTCTCCACCGGGTGAGGATACAAAGAGAAATGGCCATCTGTAGCCCAGAAAAGGGCTCCCACTGCAAGTCAACCACACTGGCCCCCTGACGTTAGACTTCCAGCCTCCAGAATCATGTCAAACAAATTGCTGTTGTTTACAAGACGCAGTCCATGGTGCTTTCTTATTAGCACCAGAATGAAGGCGCGTGGCATCATTCATTTAGCTCTTCTGATACACTAGTTGAGATCGTGCCTAAAAATTTCAAGTTCAAATCATATAGGACAGAGAGGAAATGTCATTGTACTTATTTTCAACCTCTTTCTTTTTCTTTAATTTTTTAAAAAAGGTTTATTTTTGAGAGAGAGAGAGAGATACAGAGAGCAAGCTGGGGAGTGCAGACAGAGAGGGAGACACAGCATCTGAAGCAGGCTGTAGGCTCTGAGCTGTCTGCACAGAGCCCGACGCAGGGCTCGAACTCATGAACCACAAGTTCATGACCTGAGCTGAAGTTGGATGTTTAACTGACTGAGCCACCCAGGGCCTCTCAACCTCTTTCTTTCTTTCTTTCTTTCTTTCTTTCTTTCTTTCTTTCTTTCTTTCTTTCTTCTTCTTCTTCTTCTTCTTCTTCTTCTTCTTCTTCTTCTTCTTCTTCTTTTAAAGACCTGATATCTGTGCTCACAGGAAGAAAAACAGTGCTGAATCCAAGAAAGAAGAGAAAGATGGCCCGTCTAAAAGGTGTCAGTAATAATGAGGAAGGAAACACCAAGGAGTAGGATGAAGCTACAAGAAAGAAGATGCTGGTGTTTGGTTTCTCCCAGGGAATCATCCCAAATACATTTAAAAAATAATTTTCATTCTTCAGGTTTTGAAAAAAATGTTGGAGGCCATGCCAATTGTTCCCTAACCATGACCTGGAGTAAATATTTCCATCAACCATTCTTTTCATCACTATCCAGTAAGAAAGAGGGCGGTGAAATTAGCCACTTGCTTGATTTCATGTACCAGTGAATTTCAGTATCTCCAGTATTGAAATATTTTCCTTAATTCCTGAGTTTTCCTGTCATTTTTTAAAATGAAGAATACTTACTTGATTCTAGGGACAAAATTATTTTTATTTATTTTCCTATTATCCTTGAATAGACCAGAAAGAGGATATTATTTCTTTTAAATTTAGATTTTTAACATCCTCAGCACTGATGAACATGCTTGCGTGAAACTGATCTGCTTGAGAAATGGAAGTTTGTCCATCTGCATTCGCATGTCCCTACTCACATTTCCACCTTCCTTCACTTGATGAGAGAGCATCTCTCTCTCCATTGGGATCCATTGGGATGGACATATCAGAAGTTTATTGGGAAATAAAGCTTCCATTGCCAACGTAGTATTTTACATTGATGACATTTTCTTACACAATAAGGAGAATGCATAAATGAAAACAAAAAAAGGAAGTAAAAGTGGAGAGGATGTTCAGAAAATGAAATTGTCCGCGTTCCCTATTTAAGAGCCATGCTTCGAGGCCATCCTCAGAGAACCTCAGCCCCGAGGTCCCCCAGCCGCCCAGCTCAGCCCTGCCAGCAGCCCCCTCTGCTCCCCCATGGCTCTCCTGCGCCCTCTGCTGACCGCCCTGGCGCTGCTCACCTGCCGCCCTGGAGGCTCTCTGGGCTGTGCCCTGCCTGGGAGCCACGCGCAGGTTAGCAGGGACAACTTGGTGCTCCTGGGCCAGATGCGGAGACTGTCCCCTTTCTTGTGCCTGCGGGCCAGAAAAGACTTCCGCTTCCCCCGGGAGATGCTGGAGGGCGGCCAGCTCCGGGAGGCCCAGACCGCCGCCGCCGTCCTGCGGGAGCTGCTCCAGCAGACCTTCAACCTGTTGCACACGGAGCGCTCCTCGGCGGCCTGGAGCCCCGCGCCGCTGCACGGACTCTGCTCTGGCCTCCACCGGCAGCTGGAAGCCCTGGACGCCTGCTTGCTGCAGGCCACGGGCGAGGGAGAGCGCGCCCCGGGGATGCACGGCCCTGCCCTGGCCATCAAGAGGTACTTCCAGGACATCCGCGTCTACCTGGAGGACGAGGGATACAGTGACTGCGCCTGGGAAATTGTCAGGCTGGAAATCATGAGAGCCTTGTCCTCCTCGGCGACCTTGCAAGACAGCTTGGCCATCAAGGATGGAGACCTGGGGTCACCTTGAAGTGATTCTCACTGCCTGACGTGCCACATCACCCCTGCACTATGTCTGCTCACTTCAAGAGACTCTCACTGCAGCCTTCATTACAGAATTTATTGGCTTTAATTCCACAAATAGTTTGTGAGTAGTATTAAGCAAGAATATGTTTAAAAAAAAATCCGGCTTCAGGATCATCAGTCCTTAAGAGATAATTGCCCTGATGTTATTTATTTATTGTTTATTATTTATTTATTTATTTATTTATTCATTCTTTTGACTAATTTATATTTATGTTTCCCTATAAAGGTTTTTGTCTTTACATTGTGTTAAAATTTATAAAACGTATTCACCTTTTCATTTTATTAACTATGCATTTTGTCTTAATAAATTCTTATCAAAGACAACTTGTTGAGTCTCTTTATTCTTAAAACCTAAGTCCAGGGGCGCCTGGGTGGCGCAGTCGGTTAAGTGTCCGACTTCAGCCAGGTCACGATCTCGCGGTCCGTGAGTTCGAGCCCCGCGTCAGGCTCTGGGCTGATGGCTCAGAGCCTGGAGCCTGTTTCCGATTCTGTGTTTCCCTCTCTCTCCGCCCCTCCCCCGTTCATGCTCTGTCTCTCTCTGTCCCAAAAATAAATAAACGTAAAATAAAAAAAAAAAAACAAAAAACAAACAAACAAACAAACAAAAAAACCTAAGTCCAGGGTGCCCGGGTGATTCAGTCAGTTGGGTGCCCAACTTTCACTTGGGTCGTGATCTCACAGTTCATGAGTTTGAGCCCAGAGTCGGGTTACTGATAAAGGCCCTACTCACTTTTCCACCTTCCCCCGCTTGATGAGAGAGCATCGCTCTCCCTCATCCCAAGCCTCACCATGGTGCCCTTCCCCTGGGTGCAAAACCTCTGTGACCCCAAACAGAGGGACAGTTCCAGAAGGCTTAGCTTTGGACAGATTTCCTTGACGCACAGCAGAGAAGGCTCTAGTAAGATGCTTATACTTTATCAGTGACCTCTCCTCTCTCCTGACAGTGTTTTCCTTTCCACGTAAAAAAAGCGAGCATCAGATGTGCCTCATTTTCATCTTCTTCATCCCAGCCCTACAACCACCTGTAGGTATTATCTTGCTTCTGTCATTCTGTTCATACCCAGACTATTTGAAGTTCTCTGCGGTGTCTGTTCCCACTTCGCGGTCAGGTCGTCCTGCCCTCACTGTAACGTGGCTTCAGCCTCCCTGTTCTCCTGAAACTGCTCGGCCCAGGTTGACACGAAACCACATCTTACTGAGGTCAGAGATTGCTGTCAGTCAGCCCTGGCTGCCATTTCCAAACATCTGAGCCCTTTGGTCACGCCTCCACTTTCAAGTCTGACCTCCATGTGGCTTCTGTGTCTCTACTGTCTTCTGCTTTTCTGCTCCTGCTCCGCTCTTTCCTTTGTTGACTATTTTCTCTCATCTTGGGGCAATCTGGGTGTTCCTCAAAATTCCATGCTGGGTGCCACACTCTTTCCTCTCTGCACCTACAGACTCAACCTCCCAAATAGTTCCGAGTGTCATCTCTGAGATATGACTTCCAGGTGTGTGTCTTTGCCCAGAATCGTATCACCAGCATTAGTCATCATCTCCAAACTCTTATTTCTATCTGCGCTCCTACAATATCTCCACTGATCATGTTCAGAATTGACCATCACGCATTTATTTGGCGAACTCCTACAGATCCTTGGATGCCAGCTTGGCAGATGCTGCTTGTAGAGTTTGTGCCCCTTTCATGCTCCTTTGTGCTCCCAGCGTCCTGTCCGTTCCCTGTCCTGGCCACAGAATGACATTACTTGAAAGCTCAATGACCCAGAACCACCAGACTGGAAGCTCTGTGACAGCAGGCGGTGTGTCCACTATTTCGTTGTATCGGGCACCCACCGCAGCGCCCACGGATAGAAGATGTATTCACTACTTAGTTGTTGAAAGTGAAATTCCAAGATTCTGTAATATCTTTCACTTTGGTGTCTAGTTCATGCAATCGCTGAAATGGAATCAACAATCATTAGACATGATTTCTCCAAGAAACTTTAAAATTTTTTTTTCAACGTTTATTTATTTTTGGGACAGAGAGAGACAGAGCATGAACGGGGGAGGGGCAGAGAGAGAGGGAGACACAGAATCAGAAACAGGCTCCAGGTCTGAGCCACCAGCCTAGAGCCCGACGCGGGGCTCGAACTCCCGGACCACGAGATCGTGACCTGGCTGAAGTCGGACACTTAACCGTTGCGCCACCCAGGCGCCCCACTCCAAGAAACTTTTAAGTCCAGTGGACCAGCTCCAGCTGCTATAATCTGTCAGAGTGTCACTGCACCTCCTTCATCATTGTAGAAAGGATTCCTACGTATTTACTTACTCCTTATGGTTAGCCTTCTCTGCCACAGTGTTTCACTAAAGAAAATAATATTTTTGTTTTATTTCCCAACACATTCACCAACACAAGTGAATTACTGAGATACTTCAAAATATTTCTTTATGAGTCCATGAAATGAGTCAAACTGTTTATGTTCCCTTTGGATTTAAAGACACCTTAAGCATTTAAGCACACTTGGATCTCATTATGAGTAAGACGTAACGTTGCAGCTAGATTTCATATCTCTGAAGCAAATGAACACAGAAGACAAAACCGGTCATACAATAATATGACAAGTACATTTTGTAAATACAACACTTGCTGTGAATAAATGCATAAATTATAATTCTTAAGCATGTAAAAATGTAGTGTCTATCCATTCCAAAGTAGAGTCCCGTATTATGGAAAAAATGAAAATGTCAAAAGTGACTGAACACAGTTTACAGCTGAAGGAAGAAAAAACATCTTTGAATTGGGTGACTATTCACAAGTGGAAGCCACTTAGGCGTTGATGAGACTCAATTGTGGATGGTTGGCGAGACCCCGTTTTCTGCGAGGCAAGGGATCCTGAGACCATGCTGTCACTCCTGGGATTCTGCCCCTATTCACTGCTTGAGTACCTGTAAGCCATGTTCTTCCCCCAAGGTAGTGGACTGCTAAAAGGTCGGATTTTGCTTATACTACTTGGCGATAGCCTCCTTAAGCCAGCTCCCTCCCCACCGGCCAGGCCCAGGGCAATTGCTCTCCCAGTAAAGCCTCCTCCCCTCCTGCCTTCCAAAACGTGGTCCCTTTTCTATATACAGTCTTGCAGTTTTTGTCATTCAGACCTCCAGTTGATTTCTTTGGTGTTCAGAATGATGTAATAACTATCTAGCTGTGTTTGAGGGACTAGACAAGCTAAGGTCAACCTCTGCCATCTTAACTCCCAAGCTCAGTTGTGGAAGGTTGAGTCCGAGTCTCCTCTCCAACTTGTCGGGTTTTCTGATGAGCTTATTAATACAGGGAAAGCACTTCTTGATTTCCGCTTCTGAATTTCCAGTCTGACAACGTCCCCGGCAGGGCAGCTATGTACTTTCTTGCCAGAGAAGACTGATTCTTTGCCTCCCCACAGGCAGGCTGGCGTCCTCGTTGCTCGGGAGGGTCTTTTCCTTCCCCATCTCCTGCACCGAACTGGTCACCGGGTCGTCCGCCTTCTCATCGAGTCCAGTGAGCACTTTCAGCGGTTCGTGCTGGATCGTCGTGAAGTTGGATCATCATCTCCTGATGACAGAGGTGGCCTGCGCTCTTTGGAACCGGCTGCCACGCACCTGCTTCTGGGGAAACCTGAAAATGTTCTCGGTCCTTCAGGCACGACGGCAAGGACGATCCTCCCCACATACTGCAGAACTGTGACGGTCTCCAGCGTGGGCAGGCCACGGTTCTGGGTCAGGTCGCCGCGGAGGGTGCTGACAGAGCTGGAGAGCATCGTCTCCAGTGTCATCATGGAGAGGCTGGCAGGCCCCAGGCGGGCGTGATGACGCACAAGTCCACCCGGGGGAGACTTTACCCAGCTGCTCTGAACACCTTCTTGCACATGAGGTTCTTCATTAGGCCGGGACTGCCGCCTCGGTTCTTATCCCGATCTTCTTTCCACTTTTTGTCGGGGCTTCAGACAATGTCATGACCTCAACACTTCCTTTGTATTGTGACGCTGCAGATCAAACACACTCATGGACATCATAGAAGTCTCAGTCCAATAGGATATGTTCACCTAAATGACACCCCAGTTTGAAGTAAAAACCCAACTCTCCGCCCATGTCTGTTTTTCAATTCTAAAAAGAACGCTCAGTGGTTTGATCCAGGTACCATTCTTCCACTTCTCCCAATGCACTCGAAGACAACTTGCCCCAACCCTCTGCATTTCCCTTGTAAGGGGCTCTCCATTAAGTTTGAATTCTCCCCTATTTCTTTACAGGAGACATGGCTCATATATTCTGACACAGTCTGAAGATAACAGAGGCATAAAGGTGAACTTCAAGGGTTAACTCACAGAGTTCTCTGCATCCTGTCCCCCAGAAGGTGCCGCCTGCACAACACGCGGAAGGCAGTGTGTGGCCATGTGGACTCACAGAAGGCAAGACAGGGATGGTGACTGCCCTCCAGGGAACAAGGAAGGCAGACATTAAAGACATGGTTCAGATTAATGAGGCACCAGCACAGTCAGTGCAGCTAAGGGCACGTACTAAGAGCTGAGGAAGAGGAGGGACTGGAGGGCAGCAGAAAGCCCCACTTTTGAAGACACCTGTGGCTCCGGAGGATAAATGACACCGGATTTTCATCTCCTCCTCAAAAAGAAGTGGAGATATTAGTAGTGGTCACACAGGAAATTATAAGGATTAAATGAGATAAAGTTTGCAAATTTTAGGCTGATCACAGAAGAGAGTCCACCGGACCGCAGTAAATGGTCGCTGCCTGCAGGGCTAGTAGGACATCCAATGCTGGGTAGAGTCCACACTCACCCAAACCAGCTCAAGCTTTCAGTGAAGCTCCCTTAACACCCTCAGGGGTGTGCATGGGGAGCCCCTCCCCTCACCCTGGACACTCCTGGAGAGGGCAGTGTCTGCAGGACCGTGAAGGAGCAGAGCCCAAGTTTCCCCTCTGGGGTCAGTACCTGGAACATAAAGGAGAGAGATCTCACAGTGCAAAGAAGGTCTTTGCGGGGAACCAGCCTCTTGAAAGTTGTCTGACAGAAATGGCTGCTCTGTGAATAGTATAAAGCGGTCAGAGCTCCTTCCCTCAGGCTCACTCACCTTCAGACCACTTCCGGTGATAGTTTTGAAGGCACAGTGGAGAAGACAAAATTTGTAGAAACGAGGAAACCAGTTTTAAAAATTATGAAGGAGAGTGTGATGAGAAATGGGACATTCAGTACTAAATTTAAAGAGGCACCAAATCTAAGTAATCAAGATAAATACCTTAATGCAATACTTTAAAATGTAAGCTAACGCAAAACATCCATGAGGTACAAAATATCAACATGTTAAATACAGAGGAGAACTGACCTTGCACGTGCAAGTTCCTGAGTCTTCAAAGGAGCCACAGTGCATATGAAATTTTGGCAAATTCCATTCAGTCTAGGAATTTCTTGCCAAAGAAAATACAAAGATCTCACCTGCTAAATGTGCTGAATGCTTGTGCACAACACCACCCTTCCTCTTTAACCATAGAGTCAAGTTGGAATACTGGGAGAGATGTTTCATTAACCAGGAGTTAAACAAAAATGACATGAAGTTTGTCATGGAGACACAAGAAATTGTCAAATGTACAGTTCTAACAACTGAAAAGAAGAAGTAATCTCCACTATATTATTGAGTTTGTTTCCATCAATGGTGGAAGAGTAAAGTTATATTCAATTGTGTGCATTCAATCCCACTGCAAAAAGTTAACAAAAATAGCGGTTGAATATCTTAATATGAGAATGTTTAATATCTTATGTCTATTATTTTAATGTAATATTTACTATCAAACACATCATGGTGACCAAGTTGACCACAGTGCTGTGCGAGATTCTCAATTCCTCTTTTGCAAAGTGCAATCTGTTCACGCCTGCGCACCGGCTTCCAGGAGGCCAATTTTGCTAGCAGTCAGCAGAACGCTAGTGGGCGCCACACTTCCTCACAAAGAGCATCCAGATGCTGGCGGCACGCGACTGGCTCCCAGGACTGTATCAGCGCTTTGGTCCAGGAGCTTCCCATCGCCCCATCGCCCCATCGTCCCATCGCCCCATCGCCCCATCGTCCCATCGTACCACAGTCCCATCGTCCCTTGATTCCTATGCTGCCCAATGTTGCTAGAAGTCAGCAGAACGCTACTGGGCGCCCGACTTCTGACAGACAGCATCCAGATGCTGGCGGCTGGCGACTGGGTCCCACGACTATATCCGTGCTTTGGTCCAGGCGCCTCCCATCGCCCCATCGCCCCATCGCCCCATCGTCCCATCGTCCCATCTTCCCATCGCGCCATCGCACCAACATCCCATCGCCCCATCGCCCATCGTCCCATCATTCCATCGCCCCGTTGCCCCATTGTCCCATCCTCCCAAAGCCCCATCGCCCATTGTCCCGTCGCCCCACCATCCCATCGCCCCATCATCCCATCGTCCCATTGTCCCAAAGCCCCATCGCCCCATCATCCCATCGCCCCACAGTCCCACCGTCCCATCGCCCCATCGTCCCACAGTCCCATCGTCCCTTGATTCCGACGCTGGCCACTGTTGCTAGAAGTCAGCAGAACGCTACTGGCGCCCGACTTCCTCACAGAGAGCTTCCAGATGCTGGCGGCGCGCGACTGGCTCCCACGACTGTATCCGTGCTTTGGTCCAGGCGCGTCCCATCGCCCCATCGCCCCATCGTCCCATCGCCCCACAGTCCCATCGCCCCATCACCCATCGTCCCATCTTCCCACCGCCCCATCGCCCATCGTCCCATCGCCCCATCGTCCCATCGCCCCACCTTCCCACCGCCCAATTGCCCATTGTCCCATCCTCGCATCGCCGCATCGTCCCATCGTCCCATCGTCCCATCGCCCCATTGTCCCATCGCCCCATCGCCCCATCCTCCCATCGTCCCACAGTCCCATCGTCCCTTGATTCAGACGCTGGCCACTGTTGCTAGAAGTCAGCAGAACGCTACTGGGCGCCCGACTTCCTCAATGAGAGCATCCAGATGCTGGCGGCGCGCGACTGGCTCCCACGACTGTATCCGTGCTTTGGTCCAGGCGCGTCCCATCGCCCCATCGCCCCATCGTCCCATCGCCCGACCGTCCCATCGCCCATCGTCCCATCATCCCATCATCCCACTGCCCCACTGCCCCATCGCCCCACCGTCCCATCGTCCCATCGCCCATCGCCCCATCGTCCCATCGCCCCATCGCCCCACCGTCCCACCGCCCCATCGCCCATTGTCCCATCGTCGCATCGCCCCATCGCTCCATCGTCCCATCGTCCAAAGCCCCATCGCCCATCGTCCCACCGCTCCATCGTCCCATCGTCCCTTCGCCCCATCGCCCCATCGTCCCATCCTCCCAACGCCCCATCGCCCCATCGTCCCATCATCCCATCGTCCCATCGCTCCATCGTCCCACCGCTCCATCGTCCCATCGCCCCATCGCTCCATCGTCCCATCCTCCCAACGCCCCATCGTCCCATCGTCCCACCGCTCCATCGCCCCATCGCCCCATCGCCCCATCGTCCCATCGTCACATCCTCCCAACGCCCCATCGTCCCATCGTCCCACCGCTCCATCGCCCCATCGCCCCATCGTCCCATCGTCACATCCTCCCAACGCCCCATCGTCCCATCGTCCCACCGCTCCATCGCCCCATCGCCCCATTGTCCCATCGTCCCATCCTCCCAACGCCCCATCGCCCCATCGCCCCATCGTCCCACCGCTCCATCGTCCCATCGCCCCATCGCTCCATCGCCCCATCGCCCCATCGTCCCATCGTCCCATCATCCCACTGCCCCACTGCCCCATCGCCCCACCGTCCCATCGTCCCATCGCCCATCGCCCCATCGCCCCATCGCCCCACCGCTCCATCGCCCCATCGCCCCATCGTCCCATCGTCCCATCATCCCACTGCCCCACTGCCCCATCGCCCCACCGTCCCATCGTCCCATCGCCCATCGCCCCATCGTCCCATCGCCCCATCGCCCCACCGTCCCACCGCCCCATCGCCCATTGTCCCATCGTCGCATCGCCCCATCGCTCCATCGTCCCATCGTCCAAAGCCCCATCGCCCATCGTCCCATCGTCCCACCGCTCCATCGTCCCATCGTCCCTTCGCCCCATCGCCCCATCGTCCCATCCTCCCAACGCCCCATCGCCCCATCGTCCCATCATCCCATCGTCCCATCGCTCCATCGTCCCACCGCTCCATCGTCCCATCGCCCCATCGTCCCATCCTCCCAACGCCCCATCGTCCCATCGTCCCACCGCTCCATCGCCCCATCGCCCCATCGCCCCATCGTCCCATCGTCACATCCTCCCAACGCCCCATCGTCCCATCGTCCCACCGCTCCATCGCCCCATCGCCCCATCGTCCCATCGTCCCATCCTCCCAACGCCCCATCGCCCCATCGCCCCATCGTCCCACCGCTCCATCGTCCCATCGCCCCATCGCTCCATCGCCCCATCGTCCCATCGTCCCACCGCTCCATCGCTCCATCGTCCCATCGCCCCATCGCTCCATCGTCCCATCGCCCCATCGTCCCATCGTCCCATCGCCCCATCGCTTCATCGTCCCATCGCCCCATCGCTCCATCGTCCCATCGCCCCATCGTCCCACCGCTCCATCGCTCCATCGTCCCATCGTCCCATCGCCCCATCGCTCCACCGTCCCATCGTCCCATCGCCCCATCGCCCCATCGTCCCTTCGTCCCATCTTCCCATCGTCCCATCGTCCCATCGTCCCAAAGCCCCATCGCCCATTGCCCATCGTCCCATCGTCCCAACTTTCCATCGCCCCATCGCTCCATCGTCCCATCGTCCCATCGTCCCATCGTTCCATCGCCCCATCGTCCCATTGTCCCATCGCCCCATCGTCCCATCGCCCCATCGTCCCAAAGCCCCATCGCCATCGCCCATCGTCCCATCGCCCCATCGTCCCATCGCCCCATCGCCCATCGTTCCTTCGGTCCATCGCCCATCGTCCCATCACCCCATCGTCCCATCGTCCCATCGTCCCACAGTCCCGTCGTCCCTTGATTCCGACGCCTGATCACCCCGTCGTCCCATCGCGCTAACGTCCCACTGTCCGCTCATCCCATCGCTCCATTGCCCCCTCCTCCCACCCTCCCATCTTCCTGCCTTCGGGCCCTGTCCTCCGTTCCCTCTTACCCCCCAATCCTGTCCCAGCCGGTCTCGGCCGCGGCCTCAGGCTCACACGCTACCCTAGGCTGGCAGGGCAATTCAACGCGCTCACGTGGGTTCGGAGCCTCCAGTTCGTTTAGGAAACGATTGTTGGAAAAAATGGCCCGGCTGCACTCTCGGCGCAAAAGGAGAGTTCGGGACACAGGGAGCCCAGAAAACTCAAGGTCCACGCCTCCCTCCCCGTGGAGGATGTTCCTGGCGGAGGAAGCACAGAGGAGGTGCCCGCCAGGCGCTAAGGGCGGGGAGAAGCAGGGCTTTGCGGGGACTATAAAAGCAGCACACAGTTGGCGCCCAGAGCGCGTCAGCCCTCGCTTTGCCCTGGCGCTCTTGGAAGGGCTCAGCCTGGAGTCCCCCGAAGCTGCCCAGAAGCTGCCCCGACGCTCCGCTTTCTGTTTCAAAGTCACAGCTTCTTTGCCCTAAAGCCACTTCCGAAAAAGACGGCCGAGCGCCACCTGCCGGCTGCCTGGAGAACCACCGAAATCGTCAATGGCCCAGATCTGTGGTTGGCCTTGCTCTGCAGCATCCCTGCCTGCTCCCTTGCTGGAGACCTGCCTTGGCTCCAGAGCCCAAGAAACAGGGACATCCTCCTACGTTTGAGACAGTTGAAAAGGAGCCCCTCTCACACATGTCTGAATGACAGAACCTCCTGTTTCAGACTTCCTTGGGAAAGAGGCTATATCGCCCAAGTGCAGGAGGCACAAACCACCTGTTTCCACCATCACATGCTCCAGCAGATCTCAGCCTCTTCAGCACAGACGACAGCCGCGCTGCTTGGGGCGACGCCCACCTCCTTACCCTCCTGTCTAGCCTGGATCGCAGCCTGGAACACCTGGAGCCCCCGGAAGAAGACAACCCGGCCCGTGTTTGGGAATTGTGGCCTAGAAGTACTTCTAAAGCATCCATCGGTATATGAAGGAAAAGACACACAGTCGCTCTACCTGGGTAGCAGGTGAGAAATATCTGAAACCAAAACCGTTAATTAAAAAAAAATTAAGTTTATTTATTTTGAGAGAGACAGCGACAGCGGGAGCAGGGGAGGGGCAGAGAGGATAGGAGAGAGAGAGAATCTCAGGTAAGCTCTGCCCTGCCCACACGGAGCCAGAGGGGGACCTGGAAGTCAAGTCTGATACCATGACCTGAGCTGAGACCAAGAGTGGGAGGCTTCATCCAGTGAGCCACCTAGGGTCTCCAAAATCATGAACTTAAAAAAAAAAAAAGTATAGAAGACATGTTTAGGAGAAGAACATGATCTATTTCCGTAAGTAAATGATCTTGTGATGTAATTTTAAAATCTGATCGAGGTTTGGGGCGTATTTGCGATTTCCAAAATGTAAAGTCCAAATTTTAAGTGGAGAGGTGTTTGGGGATAGTATTTTCTGAAAGACATTTGTCAGTAAGTGAATGCCAGCTGTTGTACCAGATCTATAGAAAACTAGAAGAGAACCGTGCAGGAGTTCCTGCTCACATGTCTCTTCTGGTTGGCTCACCTTCAAACAGTGACTCAAGGACACGAGGCCCTTCCATTCTGTGCCTTGACCATATTCAGCACAGGACTCCAAATGGGTGTGGGATGCTTGAGTCTATTCCAGTTAGTTGTAAAGGGAAACAATATGGAAGATCACATGGGAGGTTTTCAAGGGTCAAGGCTAGACCCCACAGGACAGTATCACTTCCACCACCATTTGTCTGGTCCGAATGTATTCTCATGGGCTGCCTAAGTGTCAATATCAAGTGCGTCCACTGGGAAACAGACTCTACTCTGGTGACTGTGGAAGAGAGGAGTTCAGTGAAAGTGAGTTTTCACTGTTACATTATTTGTACTGATGCTTTTTTTTTCTTTACGTTTACTTGTTTTTGAGACAGAGAGAGACAGAGCATGAATGGGGGAGGGTCAGAGACAAGGAGACACACAAGGAGACACAGGCTCCAGGCTCCGAGCTCTGTCAGCACAGAGCCTGATGCGGGGCTCGAACTCACGGACTGCGAGATCATGCCCTGAGCCGAAGTCAGCCGCTTAACCGACTGAGCCACCAAGGCGCCCCAGTACTGATGCTTTTCTCAAGGGGAACAATAGCCAATATGTTGGCAGCACACTTTTTCTTGAAAAGCTCAAAACGACTGACCCAAAGTCTGACTCCACAGTTTAAACCGGGGGGAGATTCAGTCCAATGGATGTCACTCTTTAGACTTGACAGCATCATTGATCCACTGAAAGAAGCATTGCAATCGATTGCCAGAGGCCGATGTTGGAAAGTGTGGAGATGAGGTCTTGGAACACTTTGTAAAATTCAGTTATCATTATGTGAGGGATGTGAGCAAAGTATGATGAGGTAGCTCCTTGCGGGTACTTGAGGCTCCCTGAAATAAAAGAGGAGAGTGAGTCTTCCATTGATGACCAGACCCGTGATTCTCGTCTTAATATTCTAAATACTGAAAATACAAACTTGAAGGAAATTTCCACACACACAAATGTTTTTCTTTCTTTCTTTCTTTCTTTCTTTCTTTCTTTCTTTCTTTCTTTCATTCTTTCTTTTCTTCTTCTTCTTCTTCTTCTTCTTCTTCTTCTATTGTTTTGTTTTTAAATGCTTCACAGGCTATTCCATTATAAGTTCCCTGTAGGACCGTGAGGAATTCATATAGGATCTTCAGATCTATTGTCCTTGCAAATCACATGATTCATATCTCTGTAGCCTCTGTTGGTAATATTCTTTCTCCCTTAATTACCATGCTTGTTTTCCTCATGAATATTGATTGTGCTCTGGAAATGATGTGGACCAGACTGGGTGCCTAGAAAAACAGCCGGCTAAGATGATGTCTCTCCCCTTAAGTATTTTACAGACCCCTGGAGGGAGGTATTCTAAGGAGAAAACAGAGCAGGTCAGGGCCCAATCTGTTTGGGCTGCCTTAAAAAAATAGCATACCCTGGGTAGCTTGTAAAAAGCAGTAATTTATTGGGGCGCTTGGGTGGCTGAGCCAGTTGGGCGTCCGACTTTGGCTCAGGTCACGATCGCGTGGTTTGTGAGTTTGAGCCCTGTGTCGGGCTCTGTGCTGACAACTCAGAGCCTGGAGCCTGCTTCAGATTCTGTGTCTCCCTCTCTCTCAGTCTCTCTCCCACTCACCCCTGTCTGTGTCTCTTTCTCTCTCAAAATACAAATATTAAAAAAATTTTTTAAAAAAGCAGTAATTTATTGGTCACAGTTCTACAGCCTGGAAATCCAAGAGTGGAGCGTCTCTTATAAAGGCCCCAATTCCATCATGAGGGCTATACTCTTGTTCTCGCACTACCTTCCAAAGCCCCCACCACCTAATACCATCACTTTGGAGTTAGAACTTCAACAGATAATATCCAAACAGTCTGACCATAGCAGCTCCTTAAAGGCTCCATGCCTGCCATTTAGAAGATAGAACACAGCCGTGCTGAGTGATAAGAGTGAGGAGGCAGGTTGGCAGGCAAGGACAGGGCACCAAGAATTAGGAATCCAAAGCCTTGTTTTCTGACGGGAAGGGAAGCTCTGATTATTACCCACCCCCACCCTCCCCGAATTCTACATATCAAACTGAAACGGAGCCTACTCTCCCACAGAAATAGACGGAGATAGGAGCATGCAGATAAAGGTTCATGTTCTTTCTGAGTTGTCTCCAGAGAAGCTCAGGGTGAAGGCTCGATCGTTGGCGCTTCGGTAAAGACCCACCAGCAAGTCCGGAGATCAACAGTCTGGTGGCTGTGAGCTCTGGGGTCCGGGAGAGTTGGAGTTTCGATGTGTTGTTCTGTGCAGGACACCAGGCTGGTTAGTTTTCTGTGATGACCACGTTGAGGGGCGATTTGAGATGAGGCCACACCTGGGGGTTCTTCCTCGTGCTGGGCAAAGGCTGAAAATAGTGCTGTTTTGGCAGCCTGAGTCCCAGAGCCCTGTGTGCAGGAAAGCAAATAAAATCCCAGTGGCTTCAGCAATAATCTCAGTAGGCCACGTGGACAGCAGGAGAGTAGAGCAGAAATTTCAGCCATTGTCTTCTACAATCTCAGCACCTATGGCCCTGATGAAGCAAACTAGCATGGTCATTCACGAATGCCTTCTGGTAGGAGGAGAAAATCAGTGAGACGCCTGCAGTAAAAGTGACTTACTGAGCCAGTGTTTAGGGCCCGGTGCTGAGGACAACAGAGTGAATGTAACAGAGCCCGTGACTAAGAGCTGATGTGTCCAAGATGGGTACACATCTTCCATTTAAAGAGTTGGTCCTTGGAGGGCTTAGGCCGGGTAACTTCCTATGCAAAATCCAAAGAGTTAAGGATGGGAGCAAAGAGAAAGTTCTTCACATGATAATAATCAATATTTACACACTTCTGAATTTAGGACAAACAACTTTCTTTTCTTTTCTTTTTTTTTTTAGAATAGATCTGGTTTGGGACTTCTGAAAGTCCGCTGGGAAATTTGAAATTAAATGCAAATATAAAAGAAAATTCAAATTGAATATATATGTTTTTTAAGGTTATCTCTTTTGAGAGAGAGAGGGAGCACAAGCGGGGAGGAATAGAGAGACAGGGAGAAAGAGAGTCCCAAGCAGGCTCTGCACTGTCAGCGCAGAGCCCGACGAAGGGCTCAAACTCACAAAATGTGAGATCATGACCTGCGCTGAAAGCAAGAGTCAGACGCTTAACCAACTGAGCCACCCAGGCGCCTGTGAATACGTTTTCTTACTTGCCTATTTTCGTAGGCCATATCATTACAAACGGTGCAAAAATTAGCTCTTGGGGAGTGAACAAATCTTACGTATTACAATGGTTCGTTGCTCTTCAAATCAACCCTATTCAACCAAATCTTATTCCTTAGGATTTATTATCTCATCACCTTGTATCTTCTCGGTGTTTCTTGGGTATCTTATGTGAAGTATTGATGCTGAGTTCATGGACGTTATACAAAATGTATGCATGTTAAGAGCAATAAAACTTACATCCAGTAGATGGATCACCAGAGGACTCTCCCTCCATCATTTGCTAGATTTCAAAGCTGTGTTGGGAGAGGTGGGCTTCCCTTACTTAGAAGACGCCACGGTGCTTACGTTGGAGCCTTAGCGTGAACTGGGCTCTAAAACTAAATGCGAGTAGTTTCTATTTGATCATTTAATTCTACTAAAGTTATTCGACTCATTTATAATTATGTCAATTGCTGAAAAGAAATCGATGTTGAGAATATCTTGATGAATATCTAGCTGCTAGTGAAATTAAAAATTGTTTTTTGATATGAAGCAAAATTAAAAGTTAAGACCTAAAAATACATGTTAAGACAATACTGTAATTTTTCAATTGTTTTTAGAAGTTCTTAAAATCGTTTTAAGTATATCATTACATGTATATTATTATTGTCTTTGTATAATTATTAATTTGAATATGTAACTTAATACATTACTATTTATACACATAAATATGTTAAAATTTGCTCTGCAAATTAGCTATAGAGATAAATAAAATGGTAATAACTTTTAAATTTACTTTTAGCTTAAAATTTTTATCAATTTTAACCCTGCCTTGGATAAAAAAGGAAGTTTGGCACTCTCTTTTTCTATGTATAAAGGATAGATAGAGAGAGAGTACATAAATAGATATAGAGTATAACTGTGTCATTAAAATTTCATGAGGGGTTCAATTAGCAAAAAAAATCTAAAAGGGCTCAGGGGTCAGGGGAAGGGGGCAATAATTAAATAAAACGGTTGAGAAGCACTGCTCTAAACCCATTTGGAGAATGTAAAATGAAAACCAGAAAACAAAAGTAGGAAGTAAGAGGAGGTTCAGAAAATGGAAACTAATGTGTTCCCATTTAGGAGGTGCGCACCAGGGAAGATGTTCAGAGGACCTAGAGCCACGGGTCACAGAGTCGCCCACCCCAGCCAGGCCAACAGCATCTGCAAGATCCCCAATGGCGCTGCCCTCTTCCTTCTTGGTGGCCCTGGTGGCGCTGGGCTGCCACTCCGTCTGCTCTCTGGGCTGTGACCTGCCTCAGACCCACGGCCTGCTGAACAGGAGGGCCTTGGCGCTCCTGGGACAAATGAGGAGACTCCCTGCCAGCTCCTGCCAGAAGGACAGAAATGACTTCGCCTTCCCCCAGGACGTGTTTGGTGGAGACCGGTCCCACAAGGCCCAAGCCCTCTCTGTGGTGCACGTGACGAACCAGAAGATCTTCCACTTCTTCTGCACAGAGGCGTCCTCGTCTGCTGCTTGGAACACCACCCTCCTGGAGGAATTCTGCACGGGACTTGATCGGCAGCTGACCCGCCTGGAAGCCTGTGTCGTGCAGGAGGCGGGGGAGGGAGAGGCTCCCCTCACGAACGAGGACGTTCATCCCGAGGACTCCATCCTGAGGAACTACTTCCAAAGACTCTCCCTCTATCTGCAAGAGAAGAAATACAGCCCTTGTGCCTGGGAGATCGTCAGAGCAGAAATCATGAGATCCTTGTATTCGTCAACAGCCTTGCAGAAAAGATTAAGGAGCGAGAAATGAGACCTGTTCAACATGGAAATGATTCTCGCTGACTAATCGTATCACACTATCCACGTGTTCTGCCATGTCAAAGACTGTCATTTCTCCATTCTGCTGTGACATGAATGGCATCAATCTGTCCATAGTTTCAGGAGTATTAAGTACATCATGTCAACTCTACAAGCACTAGTCACTTTCCGATGACCTTGCTGATCTATTTATGTATCTATTTCACAATTTATTTATTTACTTAACTATTTACAAGATTTAAATTATATTTGAATAATATTAAGTGTACTTTCACTTTGTGGTTAAGAGAAAAAATATATTCTTTATATTTATTCAATTTATTCTTTTCTTTATTAAATATTTTCTATAGAAAAATTCTTGTCTTTCTTTATTATTTTTTTTAACGTTTATTTATTTTTAAGACAGAGAGAGACAGAGCATGAAATGGGGGAGGGTCAGAGAAAGGGAGACACAGAATCCGAAACAGGCTCCAGGCTCTGAGCTGTCAGCACAGAGCCCGACGCGGGGCTCGAACTCACGGACCGCGAGATCGTGACCTGAGCCGAAGTCGGCCCCTCAACCGACTGAGCCACCCAGGCGCCCCTGTTTATTATTTAAAAAGAAACAACTCTGATGAAAGAATGGATTGTGCAATTCACTTACTCATTAGTTACTCACGTTATACATTAAAAATAGCCTTTCTCTAAGCCAGTCTGTATGCGGCTGTCAGGATAGGGGTGGACATAACAAATCCAGTTCTCCTTTTGCACCAGTGAGTTTTGTGGAGAAAGCAACCTAAAGACAATAATCACACTGAATTTATATCAGTTATATTAAACGGTATAATGAGGAGAAGGGGGAAAATGGAGTTCTCTCAGCAGAATCTGCAGGAAAGCATGCCAGGAAACAGAAACCAAAGCCGTAGATATCTCCTATAATTGACTGGTGGACTTCCAAGTGCGAATATTCTTTGGAAAATGGATATTGAGTCTGCAATTTACAAGCAACTCCATTAACTGACAGCCTTAAAACAGAAGCGGTCACACGGGAAGAGGAGAGCACGAGCAAAGAACTTCAGATCGATTCCTCGAAACTTCAGATGGTAAAGGGAGAAAAGAGCCACAACAGAAACAGAGACAGAATGGCCATGAGGTAGTAGGGTAAGAGAGAATATCGGTAAAAGTCGATTTCAAGGACTGAAATGGCTTCAAAGAATTGCATCATTGTAAAATGTGGATGTAAAGTGCCCGCCGCACTGGGATGAAGGGGGCATTGAAGCTTTGGTGAGAGCTGGTTTGGAAGAACTCACAGAAACCATATTGGAGGGTGGGAGGGAATGAGTGAATAAGAGAAGAGAAGTTCAGGTATAAGGAGCAAATAGTTGTGAGAGATGTGCCTGCGGAAATGCAACAGGAGAATAGAATGGGAATTGGGAATTACGTGAAGTTTTGTTTTTTTTTTTCTTTTCTTTTCCTGCAGAGTTCTCCGTTTTGCGCTATGTGTGTCTCTGGATAGATACATGGATTGGATGTATTGGCAAATCACGTTCACATGCTTAATGTTGTGCTTATTTTAAAGCATGGCACCTTTCATTCCTTACCATGATAATCTATTATCATTTTGATGCGTACTATGCGGAAGGTCAGGAAGCTGTTCTGTGGACGGAAACCATCCAGTATGTGGGGAAGCAGATGGAACTGACCTTAGCGAGGGCTGGGTGGAATTCGCAAGCAGGCACCACAGTGAGCAGGTGGAAGGTGGTAGCAGAAGCCAAGGGCTCCCGCTGGCTTCCCCTCACCTGGGAGCCACCCTAGTGTTTCCACGGCCGTCACGGTCAGATTTGCCTTTGATTTCCTGGTGCCTCGGTGCATCCCAATGCCGTGACAGCTTTCTAGGAAAGCTGAGTGGAGAAAGAAAAAGATGCTGTATCAAAACTGATGGGAAATAATGGTATAGGCCCTTCCTGTTTGCATTCTTGTTTCCCTCTTTTGGTACTGACCTCAAGATGAAGTAGAAAGGAACTCAGAAGATAAGTCCACCCGTGCCTATAAAATTACTAAATTAAAAAGAACATATACAATGAAAAAAACTCCAAGCTAGTAAAGAAAGAGGTTAGTTTTCTCTAACCCTGGAGACCCTGGATGACTTGGAGCAGAAATGCAAGAGTTTAAAGCACAGCTGAAGCTCGTATTGGTAGAAACACTGAAGCTGAAATGGAAGAATTACTGGCAGGTCCATATGGATGAGCTTGAGATCGAAAAACTGCAAGGTATCCTGTCTTTGGGGGCCACACGCTTTTGTGAGTGTTACCTTCGGGAGAAACCTTCACCAGGTTCTCACTGTAAAGATGAGAAAACAAACTCCTGGTGCTTCCAGCAGAGGAAAGGAAAGAGAAATCACTGGCTGGGAATCCTCTCGGTCTCCTGTTCCCCTCAACAAAGGCCTGCTCTCCAGGGAAATGATTTTCCTAGAGCCTCCCCCACCCCCACCGGGGGAAGGGAAGTCCAGCCCTCTCTCCTCTTCCACTCGGGGGACAGGAAAGACACAACTGCAAGCCGCTCTAACTTTCCTGTGTCCCTTAGCAGGGTGGTCACGTTAGAACATTTAGAAGCGCTTAGCGGAGTATTTTCCACTGAATTAAGGCTTACCATCATGTTCTTATTTATTCATAGAGGTCTATAAGAGCATAAGTAACTTCTCCTAGCCCTCTCTCTGTAACTGACTGCAAAATGCTGAGACTCTAAAAAAACAGAATTGGGAACAAGTGGCTCCTCAATCTAATTATATACATACTAATATACTATGTACACATAGATACTATGTATATACACGTGCACTATGTATTCTGACACTAGCACGTTCCCCTTTCCTCCCGCTTCCCCAGATCTCATTCTTCACCTGCATCTCACAGTGTTTCCTTCTGCCCCAGTGTAGAAACCCCCAGCGAGCTCTGCTCTCCTCAGTCTCTCCTCCTGAACCTGCCCTGCCCATTCACACAGCTGCTTCCTTTTCTTCAGTGGTTTCCGGCCAAGTACAAAAGTCACTAACTGAAATCAAGAGTTGTGTGAAAGTTCTAGGTTTTTGGAAACTCTCACAGGAGAGTTCTTGTTCTCTTCTTTTTCTTCTCGTGACCTTTTTTTGGCCATGAGGGAATGTTCCTCCTGCAATGATGTAACTAGCTGTAGGGAAAAAGGAAAGAGAAAGCAGGATCATTTTAGTCAGGGGTCTGTTAAAATATTTACAAAGGAAGATTGCCACCTACTGGCCAAGATGGACAAAGACAATGACCGGATCTGGAGACCTGGCTTGTGGTCTACAGAAGTCTGTTCCCAGGCAGGAATATTTTCTACAGAGAAAATGACTCTTTCCTGGAAAGAACTGACTCCAATAACATAATAAGCCAATTTCCTTACCTGGGATATAGTTTTGAAAAAACACAAGTGTTCTCTTTTTTTTTTTTTTTTTTTTTTTGAGAGAGAGAGTGAGCACATAAGGGAGGGGCAGAGAGAGACTGGGGACAGAGGATCTGAAGCAGGCTCTGTGCTGACAGCAGAGAGTCTGATGTGGGGCTTGAACTCATGAATCGTGAGATCATGACCTGAGCTGAAGTCAGATGATCACCCAACTGAGCCCCCAAGAGCCGTTAGCTTCACAGCAAAATTGAGTGCAAGATATCGAGACTTCACATACTCCTCGGTTCTGTATATGAATAGTCTCCCCCATTATCAGCATTGCCACACCAGGTGGAATAGTTGTTACAATTGCTTCCAAGGGTATAACAGTAAGTTCCTAGGGTTGTGAACCAGCCTGAAATATTGCAGTGGTCTGTGGCACTCCAAAGCTCAACATTGGGCCAGTCTAACAAAACATTATTCCTTAATATTTATTTTCTCTCATTGGATTTTCTTGGGCATCATACGAGAAGCACGGATTTTGGATTTGTGGAATATACACAAAACATCTGCAAGATCAGTGTGACAAACCTGGGGCTAACCCGTCTCTGTGATTGGAGGAGTTTCTCTCCATTGTTTTTTGGATCTCAAAGTCATTCTGGGATAGGTGGCCTTTGCTCACTTGTGAGCTGCTATTAGCTGTCTTGTGCATGTTGCTTTTGTCTGAGCCTCGATGTGATGTGGGCTTTGGGAATTAAATACAAATATATTATATTTTATGATTTAATTCTACAAAACTCATTCAACACATCAGCAATTATCTAGTGGGAAACAGAAAAATATTGTGACAATATCTTCAAGAGTATGTAGCAGCAGGTTAAGTTAAAAATTATTTTGTTAGGGCACCTGGGTGGCTCAGTCGGTTAAGCGTCTGACTCTTCATCTCGGCTTAGGTCATGATCTCATGGTTTATGAGTTTGAGTCCCATGTCGGGCTCTGTGCTGATGGCGTGGAGCCTGCTTTGGATTTTGTCTCTCCTTCTCTCTGCCCCTCTTCTGCTTGTGCTCTCCCAAATAAATAAATAAACTGAAAAAAATTATTTTGTCATGAGGCAACATTAAAATTCAGTACACTGAAAATAAATCAGGGAATAATTTAAGTGAATAATTAAAATTTTTTGTTGCTTTTAGCAATTTGGAATGATTTTAAATATTTAAGTACATTGAAATAGGTATGTCTTTATAGAAATTTTAATTTACTTATGTACTTTATATAAAATCTATATAAGTAAATAAGTTATAAGTCACAAATTAAATTTAGGTCTGGAACAGAATAGAGACTCCAGAATTGGACCCACAAATGTATGGCCAGCTAATCTTTGACAAAACAGGAAAGAATATCCAATGGAAAAAAGACAGTCTCTTTAACAAATGGTGCTGGGAGAACTGGACAGCAACATGCAGAAGGTTGAAACTAGACCACTTTCTTACACCATTCACAAAAATAAGCTCAAAATGGATGAAAGACCTGAATGTGAGACAGGAAACTATCAAAACCCTAGAGGAGAAAGCAGGGAAAAAACCTCTCTGACCTCAGCCACAGCAACTTCTTACTTGACACATCGCCAAAGGCAAGAGAATTGAAAGAAAAAATGAACTATTGGGACCTCATGAAGAGAAAAAGCTTCAGCACTGCAAAGGAAACAATCAACAAAACTAAAAGGCAACCAAGGAATGGGAAAAGATTTTTGCAAATGACATATCGGACAAAGGGCTAGTATCCAAAATCTATAACGAACTCACCAAACTCCACACCCAAAAAACAAATAATCCAGTGAAGAAATGGGCAGAAACATGAATAGACACTTCTCTAAGGAAGACATCCTGATGGCCAACAGGCACATGAAAAGATGCTCAGCGTTGCTCCTCATCAGGGAAATACAAATCAAAACCACACTGAGATATCACCTCACGCCAGCAGAGTGGCTAAAATGAACAAACCAGGAGCCTATAGATGCTGGCGAGGATGTGGAGAAACGGGAACCCTCTTACACTGTTGGTGGGAATGCAAACTGGTGCAGCCACTCTGGAAAACAGTGTGGAGGTTCCTCAAAAAATTAAAAATAGATCTACCCTATGACCCAGCAATAGCACTGCCAAGAATTTACCCAAGGGATACAGGAGTACTGATGCATAAGGGCACTTGTACCCCAATGTTTATAGCAGCACTTTCAACAATAGCCAGATTATGGAAAGAGCCTAAATGTCCATCAACTGATGAATGGATAAAGTTTTGGTTTATATACACAATGGAATACTACTTGGCAATGAGAAAGAATGAAATCTGGCCATTTGTAGCAACGTGGATGGAACTGGAGAGTGTTATGCTAAGTGAAATAAGTCATACAGAGAAAGACAGATATCATGTGTTTTCACTCTTATGTGGATCATGAGAAACTTAACAGAAGACCATGGGGGAGGGGAAGGGGAAAAAAAAAGTTAGAGAGGGAGGGAGGCAAATCATAAGAGACTCTTAAAAACTGAGAATAAACTGTGGGTTGATGGGGGGTGGGAGGGAGGGAAGGGTGGGTGATGGGTATCGAGGAGGGCACCAATTGGGATGAGCACTGGGTGTTGTATGGAAACCAATTTGACAATAAATTTCATATTAAAAATGTAAATAGATAAATAAGCAAACATTAAAAAAAATCAAATTTAGGTCCATACTTAAGCATCAATGGCTTTAAATTTTAACTTTTAAAAATTTTTAGTAATTCTTAACCCTGCATTGGATAAATAGAGTAAACTTTATATTTCCTTTTTTATGATATTTTATGGATAAAGTACAGTTAAATATACAGTACATAATTACACATAATGTGTATCTGTGTTATTAAATTTTCTTAGAAGGTTCAGTTAGATAAATAGGTACAAAAACTCTGGAGGCAAGAAAGAGGTAATGATGAAAAAAAAAAAGGTTGTGGAACCCATGCTCTAAACCCAAGTAGAAGGTGCATAAAGGAAAGCAAAAACAGAAGTAGAAAGTAAGGACAACGTTCAGAAAGTGAAAACTGCTATGTTCCCTACTTAAGCCACACGCACAAGGGAAGATGTTCAGAGAACCTAGAGCCACGGGTCACAGAGTCGCCCACCCCAGCCAGGCCAACAGCATCTGCAAGATCCCCAATGGCGCTGCCCTCTTCCTTCTTGGTGGCCCTGGTGGCGCTGGGCTGCCACTCCGTCTGCTCTCTGGGCTGTGACCTGCCTCAGACCCACGGCCTGCTGAACAGGAGGGCTTTGACGCTCCTGGGACAAATGAGGAGACTCCCTGCCAGCTCCTGCCAGAAGGACAGAAATGACTTCGCCTTCCCCCAGGACGTGTTTGGTGGAGACCAGTCCCACAAGGCCCAAGCCCTCTCTGTGGTGCACGTGACGAACCAGAAGATCTTCCACTTCTTCTGCACAGAGGCGTCCTCGTCTGCTGCTTGGAACACCACCCTCCTGGAGGAATTCTGCACGGGACTTGATCGGCAGCTGACCCGCCTGGAAGCCTGTGTCGTGCAGGAGGCGGGGGAGGGAGAGGCTCCCCTCACGAACGAGGACGTTCATCCCGAGGACTCCATCCTGAGGAACTACTTCCAAAGACTCTCCCTCTATCTGCAAGAGAAGAAATACAGCCCTTGTGCCTGGGAGATCGTCAGAGCAGAAATCATGAGATCCTTGTATTATTCATCAATAGCCTTGCAGAAAAGATTAAGGAGCGAGAAATGAGACCTGTTCAACATGGAAATGATTCTCGCTGACTAATCGTATCACACTATCCACGTGTTCTGCCATGTCAAGGACTCATTTCTGCTGTAGTCGTGACATGAAACGAAATAACTTGTCAAATGTTTTAGGAGTAATAAGCGACATCATGTCACCTCTACGAGCACAAGCCACTTCCCGATAACCGTGCTGATATCCTTTTATCTATTTAAGTGTTTATTTATTTATTTAAATATTTATGAGATTCAAATTTTTTCAAGTAATATGATGTGTACCCTTATGTTTTGGTAATATAATAAAATATATTCTTTATATTTAAGCAGTGTATCATTTTTTTATTTCACGTTTACTGTAGGAAGTGTTTATAAAGAGTAACATCAGGTCTAATGGTGCAACTTGATGGAAAACCGGATGAGAGGATTCATTTACCCATCAGATTCTATTAAAATCAGAGGTAACAACTGTCTTCCTCTAAGACAAGTTGTTCATTGCCCTTACGACATGGGATATAACAAATACAGTTCCTGCTGTCTTTACCTTTGATTTTTGTAGGGATAGAATCCTAAAAGCCATCATCATACTTAATATTATAATGAAGCAGGGAGAGAAGTGAATTCTCTCAACTGATGGTAGAATGAAGAATGTCAGGAAATAAAAATAAAAGCTGTCAGTCTCGTCTACATTGACTGATACACATGGAAGTGCCAATGCCCATTGTCAATGGATAGGCGAGCTTAGATTTTTTAAAAAATGCCATAGAACAGGTCCATACATGGCAACAGGAAGCCAGAAACAGAGGTGGTCATGGGGCACGACAGTGTAGTGTGACCGAAAGAGTTACACTTGATTCTAAGGCACAGCAGGGGAGAGAAGAACCACGAAGGATACACAGGTATACTGACCATTCAGTAGAAGGATAACAAGAGAGGATGCTGAGTGTATTTAAGGAAATACACGTGCTTAGAAGAATGTCAGTGGATTCATGGAAGATGTGGGTCTAACTGCCTGCTATGACAGAAAAATGGATACCATCGTGAACTTCATGAGAGTTCGTTTGATGGAATTACTAAGCAGGAAACCACACTGGAATTCCTGAAAGCCTCAATAAGAGAAGTTAGCGTCTCTGAAATGAAAAAGAATACAGCGTGGGATCTGGAAAATAACGTGGGGCAGTTTTTCTATGCATCGTTCTGCATTTTATGCCATATATCTATTTCTCAGTGATTTCATGGAATTGATGTGCTGGCAAATCATACTAATGTGTCTAGTATTATATTTATTTTGAATCACAGCTCATTTAATTGGTTACAATTTTTATCCTGTCTTGATTATTATTACTTTGTACATCAGCAAGCTGCTCATCTTTAAGAACCGACTGGGCGGGAAGAGATAATTAATTCAGTCCTTCACCAACATATCTATTACCACTGAGAAAACAATACTCCCTAGAATTACTGGTTTTATTAATTAAGTTACTTCACTGATCGTTATGACACTGGCTTGCTGCGGCAGCCTTGTAGCACGTTTCACTTTCTAGGGGAGTTTGATATGATAAGAATTCTTTCACGTTACTCGCTGGTAATTTCTGCTAATTTTTTGAATATCACCATCTTTGGTGGGTCCCCAAATAACACAATTATTACATAAAGACTGACAGTCTTTTGGGGCACGTGGGTGCTCAATTAAGTGTCCAACTTTTGTTTTCAGCTGAAGTCATGAATTCAACACTCCTTAGATGGGCCAGGTGTCGGGCTCCAGACTGACAGCAGAGAGCCTGCTTGAGATTCTCTCTCTTCTCTCTGCCCCTCCCCCACCCGTGCTCATATTCTCTCTCTCTCAAAATAAATAAGTAAACTTAAAAAAAAAAAAAAGACTAGCAGACTTCCTTCACATGAGAGTGCGAAGCTGGGTTAGGCATCGTCTTCATATTTAAGGCAACAAAAAATTGTTTAAAATCAGCTGTAACCGCAACATGAATAATGGAAATCCATAGAGCAATGTGAGTTGTGTATAATTCAGGAACAGAAACAGAGCTAAGAATTATAACAGAATATTGTGAATACTAACTAAAGTCATGCACTTGAATGGCACCAAGCAACGCATCTTCCATAGAGTAACGACCAAAAGTATGGTTCATATTTTCTTATTTTTCTTCAGACGGCTATATGTGAGAATAGTGTTTGTCTCTTTCAACAAAATTCTTAGCAACTGTGTGTCCTACCTTTCACTAACTGACCTTCAAAGGAGGCAGCATAAGAAAACAGCATTTTGTGGTGAATTCTGGAGAAGGCTGACTGATTCACTCCTTATTTCAAACAAGTGTCTTATTTATATTCAATTAGGAAATAGTGGCTTGTATTAATATCTGAGAGTTGAGAATAAGTATCTAGATGGATGTACAGGGGCACCTGGGTGGCTCAGTCAATTGAGCATCTGACTTTGGCTCTGGTCATGATCTCGTGTTCGTGAGTTCGAGCCCCACATCCAGCTCTGTGCTGACAGCTCAGAGCCTGGAGCCTGCTTCGGATTCTCTGGAGCTTGTTTCAGATTCTGTGTCTCCCTCTCTCTCTGGCCCTTCCTTACTCGTGCTCTGTCTCTCTCTCAGAAATTTAAAAAAAAAAATTAAAAAAAAACTTAGATGGAAGTACAGAAAAACATGCTGTTTCTTTAATATTGTGGCACCTGCACCTCTCCCCTCAGCATTCCAGGACACATTCCCCTGTCCTAATAGTTTCTAGTTTCCTCCCTGTCCCAGAAGGAAGTCCCCACACACCCTGTCACTCACTCCCTTCAACTGTCAGCCTCTTCACACAGCAACTTTCTGGTCTGTTGTGGTCTCAGCTTAAACGTTTCCCTAAAGAGCAGCATGTCACAAGTAGAAACTAAAACTCAAATGAAATCCCTAAGTTTTGCAGAAACATCTTCAAGAAAGGCTTTTTATTTACTACCGTCAAATGTGATGTAATAGCACTTGTGGCTAAAAAGACAGAAAGGAGGATCCGGTTGAAGGGTGGGCTAACGAAGCTCCTCCCAGAGAAGACCACCCCCTGGTGGCCACGTACAGCAAGGGCCGCGACCAAGACTGGAGGGCTGGCTTGGGATCCCTGCAGAAATCCCGCCACTTCTTGAGGATGCCCCCTCAAGCTGCAAAAAGCTACCAGCTGGCAACAACAGATTCTAACGCTGTCTATGACAAGGACTGAGTATTGCCCTGAAACTCTCTATAGCCATATTCGGTGTCAATCCCAGAGGTATTAAGTGTTAAATACTCGAAAGTGTTGGAGAACGGAGTCTCAGGGTGGGAGGCACGGGCGGGCGAAGGGAGTGATCACCATCCGCCAGCTCTCTCCTTTGAGCCTCAGGCCAAAGCAGCTATTTTCCTGATTTGGGGGAATTCAGTGTGGCCTTCATTCTTCCCTCTGCCAGAGCTCCGGGCCCCCAGTTTGCTGCACCGATTGTGTTAACCAGCCCTTTGCTTTTTTGCCAGCAGACAAGCCACTTCCCTTTTTTCGTTTTCATGACATTCAGACCTATATTTTCTTTTGCCCAACACAATTGTTGTGTTTTGCTTTCTAGGAGAGTTGAAATGAGAAACAAAAAAACAAAAACCTGATATCTTGGAAATATAGAGAAAAATGGTGCAGCCCTCATTCTTTTACTTGCCTTTGTATTAACCTGCGGATGATATAAAACATGACGCAGGAAGAGCAAGACAGACTATGTCCAGTAAACCACTGCGTAAAAACTAAGTCATTAAAATTCTTTTTGTTGTTGTTTTTTAAATTTAAAATGAAATAACACGAGTAAGTAAAGGAGAGAAGGCTGTTTCTCCCCGACATAATAGCCGGGGCCTCACCCCCTGCATTCTGACCCTCAGACAGATGAACAGACTAAAAAGCCAAAGAGAAATACCCAGACTGAATGAACAATGGAGAGTTGCTAGTTTCTGTGCTGGAAGCTTCCACTGAGAGGCATCATCAATGAGACCCCCGAGCCCAGCTCAGAAATGTTGAGTCTAACTAGTGCTCAATAGTTGAAGTAAAAGATTGAACAATAAAAGCTGTGGTGGCAAAATGACAAGTATTTGCTTACTGAAGGTGAAATGATTACAGTTGGGCCATTCCCCTACTTTTGTCTCAAAAGTTGAGACAAATTTTGCCCTAAGCATCTGAGGGCTGTTGACACTTTGATACCTGCTCAGGGGAGGAGGAGGTCAGCGCTGAGAGCTAGTCCCTCACAAAAACACTCCATGGACAAGGGCAAGGATCTAGGGGTAATAGCTGTTTTGCTAACAAAGAAACCAGCCCCTCCACAGCAGAGGAATTCTAATGTCCTCAGGACAAGGTGAGCCTGCCCTCAGGGAGTGAGTCCAGGAGAGGCTGGGTTGAGGACACTCAGTCACTCCAGAGGAACATGTTAGTAGAGGTGATAACAACCTTGCGAGTGAGGGGTTGCTGAGAAAATAAAATGATCTGGGATTAGAATCTTCACAACTACATGTCCCAGACCAGAACCGGGCTTCCTGCTGGGGACACTGGCACAGCCTGAGGAGCACTGTAGACGGTTACAAAATGGCAGAAGGATAGTGTCTGTATTATTAGTCTTGACCCTGAGGCTCCAGTGAAGCATAACTGCATGGACCTGCATCAATTATTTCTAGAATGAAGAGAAACATCCAAGAAACTCATTCACTTATCACCACAAGCCTCTAATGTGAGTACAACAGTAATTAAAACCCAGTCCTGGTTCTAAAGAGCTTATTTACCATACGTGGTCTGGTCAGAACCTAGCAAGATACAAAGACCCATAGGAATGAAGGAGCCTGTCTCTCTATGAAGTAAAGAGGGTAAAAACCTAGTCCACGATCAAGGCCAAAGTTTCTTTCTAACACAAAGAGCAATGTTCATATCTGAAAACATATATGTGAGCAGGTGTGTGTATGAGTACCTACATGCCTACATCACTCCAGTCTTTAGGACAAAGACGTTTCTCGTTTGGTTGATAAGTGTCCATTGGGATGGACATATCAGAAGTTTATTGGGAAATAAAGCTTCCATTGCCAACGTAGTATTTTAGATTGATGACATCTTCTTACACAATAAGGAGAATGCATAAATGAAAACAAAAAAAAGGAAGTAGAAGTGGAGAGGATGTTCAGAAAATGAAATTGTCCGCGTTGCCTATTTAAGAGCCATGCTTCGAGTTGGTCCTCAGAGAACCTCGGCCCCGAGGTCCCCCAGCCGCCCAGCTCAGCCCTGCCAGCAGCCCCTTCGGCTCCCCCATGGCTCTCCTGCGCCCTCTGCTGACCGCTCTGGCGCTGCTCACCTGCCGCCCTGGAGGCTCTCTGGGCTGTGCCCTGCCTGGGAGCCACGCGCAGGTTAGCAGGGACAACTTGGTGCTCCTGGGCCAGATGCGGAGACTGTCCCCTTTCTTGTGCCTGCGGGCCAGAAAAGACTTCCGCTTCCCCCGGGAGATGCTGGAGGGCGGCCAGCTCCGGGAGGCCCAGGCCGCCGCCGCCGTCCTGCGGGAGCTGCTCCAGCAGACCTTCAACCTGTTGCACACGGAGCGCTCCTCGGCGGCCTGGAGCCCCGCGCCGCTGCACGGACTCCGCTCTGGCCTCCACCGGCAGCTGGAAGCCCTGGACGCCTGCTTGCTGCAGGCCACGGGCGAGGGAGAGCGCGCCCCGGGGATGCACGGCCCTGCCCTGGCCATCAAGAGGTACTTCCAGGACATCCGCGTCTACCTGGAGGACGAGGGATACAGTGACTGCGCCTGGGAAATTGTCAGGCTGGAAATCATGAGAGCCTTGTCCTCCTCGGCGACCTTGCAAGACAGCTTGGCCATCAAGGATGGAGACCTGGGGTCACCTTGAAGTGATTCTCACTGCCTGACGTGCCACATCACCCCTGCACTATGTCTGCTCACTTCAAGAGACTCTCACTGCAGCCTTCATTACAGAATTTATTGGCTTTAATTCCACAAATAGTTTGTGAGTAGTATTAAGCAAGAATATTGAAAAAAAAAAAAATCCAGCCTCAGGATCATCAGTCCTTAAGAGATGATTGCCCTGATGTTATTTATTTATTTATTTATTTATTTATTCATTCTTTTGACTAATTTATATTTATGTTTCCATATAAAGGTTTTTGTCTTTACATTGTGTTAAAATTTATAAAACGTATTCACCTTTTCATTTTATTAACTATGCATTTTGTCTTAATAAATTCTTATCAAAGACAACTTGTTGAGTCTCTTTATTCTTAAAACCTAAGTCCAGGGTGCCCGGGTGATTCAGGCAGTTGGGTGCCCAACTTTCACTTGGGTCGTGATCTCACAGTTCATGAGTTTGAGCCCAGAGTCGGGTTACTGATAAAGGCCCTACTCACTTTTCCACCTTCCCCCGCTTGATGAGAGAGCATCGCTCTCCCTCATCCCAAGCCTCACCATGGTGCCCTTCCCCTGGGTGCAAAACCTCTGTGACCCCAAACAGAGGGACAGTTCCAGAAGGCTTAGCTTTGGACAGATTTCCTTGACGCACAGCAGAGAAGGCTCTAGTAAGATGCTTATACTTTATCAGTGACCTCTCCTCTCTCCTGACAGTGTTTTCCTTTCCACGTAAAAAAAGCGAGCATCAGATGTGCCTCATTTTCATCTTCTTCATCCCAGCCCTACAACCACCTGTAGGTATTATCTTGCTTCTGTCATTCTGTTCATACCCAGACTATTTGAAGTTCTCTGCGGTGTCTGTTCCCACTTCGCGGTCAGGTCGTCCTGCCCTCACTGTAACGTGGCTTCAGCCTCCCTGTTCTCCTGAAACTGCTCGGCCCAGGTTGACACTAAACCGCATCTTACTGAGGTCAGAGATTGCTGTCAGTCAGCCCTGGCTGCCATTTCCAAACATCTGAGCCCTTTGGTCACGCCTCCACTTTCAAGTCTGACCTCCATGTGGCTTCTGTGTCTCTACTGTCTTCTGCCTTTCTGCTCCTGCTCCGCTCTTTCCTCTGTTGACTATATTCTCTCATCTTGGGGCATCTGGGTGTTCCTCAAAATTCCATGCTGGGTGCCACACTCTTTCCTCTCTGCACCTACAGACTCAACCTCCCAAATAGTTCCGAGTGTCATCTCTGAGATATGACTTCCAGGTGCGTGTCTTTGCCCAGAATCGTATCACCAGCATTAGTCATCATCTCCAAACTCTTATTTCTATCTGCGCTCCTACAATATCTCCACTGATCATGTTCAGAATTGACCATCACGCATTTATTTGGCGAACTCCTACAGATCCTTGGATGCCAGCTTGGCAGATGCTGCTTGTAGAGTTTGTGCCCCTTTCATGCTCCTTTGTGCTCCCAGCGTCCTGTCCGTTCCCTGTCCTGGCCACAGAATGACATTACTTGAAATCTCAATGACCCAGAACCACCAGACTGGAAGCTCTGTGACAGCAGGCGGTGTGTCCACTATTTCGTTGTATCGGGCACCCACCGCAGCGCCCACGGATAGAAGATGTATTCACTACTTAGTTGTTGAAAGTGAAATTCCAAGATTCTGTAATATCTTTCACTTTGGTGTCTAGTTCATGCAATCACTGAAATGGAATCAACAATCATCAGACATGATTTCTCCAAGAACTTTAAGTCCAATGGACCAGCTCCAGCTGCTCCAATCTGTCAGAGTGTCTGCTGCATCTCCTTCGTTGTTCTAGAAAGGACTGCTACATAATTACTTATCCCTTCAGGTTGGGGGAAGAGGAGAGACTACAAGGCAGTAGAAAACCCCATTTTTTAAAGAAATCTGTGGCGTCAGCACATAAATGACACCAGATTGTCATTTCTTCCTTTAAAAAATGGTGACAATATTAGTAGTGGTCACACAGGAAATTATAAGGATTAAATGAAATAAAGTTTGCAAATTTTAGACTGAATCATAGTAGATGAGAGTCCACCTGACCGCAGTAAATGGTCGCTGCCTGCAGGGCTAGTAGGACATCCAATACTGGGTAGAGTCCACACTCAGCCAAGTGCAGCTCCCTTAACACCCTCAGGGGTGTGCATGGGGAGCTCCTCCCCCCACCGAGAACACTCCAGGAGAGGGCAGTGTCTGCAGGACTGGGAAGGAGCAGAGCCCAAGTTTCCCCTCTGGGGTCAGTACCTGGAACACAAAGGAGAGAGATCTCACAGCACAAGGAAAGTCTTTGCAGGGAACCAGCATCTTGAAAGTTGTCTGCCAGAAATGGCTGTTCTATGAATAGTATAAGAGTGGTCAGAGCTCCTTCCCTCAGGCTCACTCATATTCAGACATCTTCTGGTGATATTTTTTTTAATTTTTTAATTTTTAATTTTTAATAATTACATCCAAATTAGTAAGCATATAGTGCAACAATGATTTCAGGAGTAGATTCCTTAGTGCCCTTACCCATTTAGCCCATCCCCCCTCCCACAACCCCCCCAGCAACCCTCAGTTTGTTCCCATATTTATGGATCTCTTCTGTTTTGTCCCCTCCCGATTTTTGTCTTTCTCTGACTGACTAATTTCACTTAGCATAAAGCCTCCAGTCCATCCATGTAGTTGCAAATCACAAGATTTCATTCTTTTTCAATGCCGAGTAATACTCCATTGTATGTGTGTGTGTGTGCGTGTGTGTGTGTGTGTATATATATATATATATATATATATATATATATATATATATCACATCTTCTTTATCCATTCATCCATCGATGGACATTTGGGCTCTTTCCATACTTTGGCTATTGTTGATAGTGCTGCTATAAACATGGGGGTGCATGTGCCCTTTCAAAACAGTATACCTGTATCCCTTGCATAAATCCCTAGTCGTGCAATTGCTGGGTCGTAGGGTAGTTCTATTTTTAGTTTTTTGACGAACCTCCATACTGTTTTCCAGAGTGGCTGCACCAGCTTGCATTCCCACCAACAATGCAAAAGAGATCCTCTTTCTCTACATCCTCGCCAACATCTGTTGTTGCCTGAGTTGTTTATGTTAGCCATTCTGACGGGTGTGAGGTGGTATCTCATTGTGGTTTTGATTTGTATTTCCCTGATGATGAGTGATGTTGAGCATTTTCTCATGTGTCGGTTGGCCATCTGGATGTCTTCCTTGGAGAAGTGTCTATTCAAGTCTTTTGCCCATTTCTTCACTGGATTATTTGCTTTTTGGGCATTGAGTTTGATAAGTTCTTTATAGATTTTGGATACTAACCCTTTATCTGGTATGTCATTTGCAAGTATCTTCTCCCATTCTATCAGTTGCCTTTTAGTTTTGCTGATTGTTTCCTTCACTGTGCACTAGCTTTTATTTTGATGAGGTCCCAGTAGTTCATTTTTGCTTTTGTTTCCCTTGCCTCCAGAGACGTGTTGAGTAAGAAGTTGCTGCGGCCAAGATTACAGAGGTTTTTGCCTGCTTTCTCCTCAAGGATTTTGATGGCTTCCTGTCTTACATTGAGGTCTTTCATCCATTTTGAGTTTATTTTTGTGTATGGTGTAAGAAAGTGGTCCAGGTTCATTCTTCTGCATGTTGCTCTCCAGTTTTCCCAGCACCACTTGCTAAGAGACTGTCTTTATATCACTGGATATTCTTTCCTTCTTTGTCAAAGATTAGTTGTCCATACGTTTGTGGGTCCATTTCTGTTCCACTGATCCCAATGTCTGTTCTTGTGCCAGTACCACACTATCGGGATGATTACAGCTTTGTAGTATAGCTTGAAGTCTGGGATTGTGAGGCCTCCTGCTTTGGTTTTCTTTTTCAAGATCGCTTTGGCTATTCGGGGTCTTTTCTGGTTCCATACACATTTTAGGATTATTTGTTCTAGCTCTGTGAAGAATGCTGGTGTTACTTTGATAGGGATTGCATTGAATATGTAGATTGCTTTGGGTAGTATCGACATGTTAACAATATTTGTTCTTCCTATCCAGGAGCATGGAATCTTTACCCATTTTTTTTTTGTCTTCTTCAATTTCTTTCATAAGCTTTCTATAGTTTTCAGTGTACATATTTTTCACCTCTTTGGTTAGATTTATTTCTAGGTATTTTATGTGTGTTTTTTTTTTTTTTTGTGCAACTATAAATGGGATCAATTCCTTGATTTCTCTTTCTGTCACTTCATTGTTGGTATATAGGAATGCAACTGATTTCTGTGCATTGATTTTACCTGCCACTTTGCTGAATTCATGAATCAGTTCTAGCAGTTTTTTGGTGGAATCTTTGGGGTTTTCCATATAGGGTATCATGTCATCTGCGAAGAGTGAAAGTTTGACCTCCTCCAGGCCAATTCGGATGCCTTTGTGTTGTCTGATTGCAGAGGCTAAAGCTTCCCAATACTGTGTTGAATAACAGTGGCAAGAGTGGACATCCCTGTCCTGTTCCTGACCTCAGGGGGAAAGCTCTCAGTTTTTCCCCATTGTGGATGATATTAGCATTGGGTCTTTCGTATATGGCTTTTATGATTATGAGGTATGATCCTTCTACCCCTACTTTCTTGAGGGTTTTTATCAAGAAAGGATGCTTTATTTTGTCAAATGCTTTCTCTGCATCTATTGAGAGTATCATATGGTTCTTGTCCTTTCTTTTATTGAAGTGATGAATCACATTGATTGTTTTGTGGGTATCGAACCAGCCCTGCATCTCAGGTATAAATCCCACTTGGTCATGGTGAATAATTTTTTTAATGTATTGTTGGAGCCGGTTGGCTAATATCTTGTTGATTTTTGCACCCATGTTCATCAGGGAAATTGGTATATAGCTCTCCTTTTTAGTGGGTCTCTGTCTGGTTTTGGAATTAAGGTAATGCTGGCTTCATAGAAAGAGTTTGGAAGTTTTCCTTCCATTTCTATTTTTTGGAACAGATTCAAGAGAATAGGTGTTAACTCTTCTTTAAATGTTTGGTAGAATTCCCCTGGAAAGCCGTCTGGCCCTGGACTCTTTTTTTTTTTTGGTCAGATTTTTGATTACTAATTCGATTTTTTTACTGGTTATGGGTCTGTTCAAATTTTCTATTTCTTCCTGTTTCAGTTTTGGTAGTGTATATGTTTCTAGGAATTTGTCCATTTCTTCCAGATTACCCATTTTATTGGCATATAATTGCTCATAATATTCTCTTACTATTGTTTTTATTTCTGCTGTGTTGGTTTTGATCTCTCCTCTTTCATTCTGGATTTTGTTTGTTTGGGTCCTTTCCTTTTTCTTTTTGATCAAACAGGCTAGTGATTTGTCAATTTTGTTAATTCTTTCAAAGAACCAGCTTCTGGTTTCCTTGATCTGTTCTACTGGTTTTTTGGTTTTGATAGCATTGATTTCTGCTCTAATCTTTATTATTTCCTGTCTTCTGCTGGTTTGGGGTTTTATTTGCTGTTCTTTTTCCAGCTCTTTAAGGTGTTAAGTTTAGGTTGTGAATCTGTGATCTTTCTTCCTTCTTTAGGAAGTCCTAGATTGCTATACACTTTCCTCTTATGACTGCCTTTGTTGCGTCCCAGAGGTTTTGGGTTGTGGTGTTATCATTTTCTTTGGCTTCCATATACTTTTTAATTTCCTCTTTAACTGCTTGTTTAGCCCATTCATTTTTTAATAGTATGTTCTTTAGTCTCCAAGTATTTGTTACCTTTCCAAATTTTTTCTTGTGGTTGATTTCAAGTTTCATATGCATGGTATGATCTCGATCGTTTTGTATTTGTTGAGGGCTGATTTGTGTTCCAGTATGTGGTTTATTCTGAAGAATGTTCCATGTGCACTGGAGAAGAATGTATATTCTGCTGCTTTAGGATGAAATGTTCTGAATATATCTGTTAAGTCCATCTGGTCCAGTGTGTCATTTAAAGCCATTGTTTCCTTGTTGATTTTTTGATTAGATGATCTGTCCATTGCTGTGAGTGGGGTGTTGAAGTCTCCTACTATTATGGTATTACTATCAATGAGTTTCTTTATATTTGTGATTAATTGACTTATATATTTGGGTTCTGCCACATTTGGTGCATAAATGTTTAAAATTGTTAGGTCTTCTTGATGGATAGACCCCTTGATTATGATATAATGCCCTTGTTCATCTCTTGATATAGTCTTCATTTTAAAGTCTAGATTGTCTGATGTAAATATGGCTACTCCGGCTTTCTTTTGTTGACCATTAGCATGATAGATGGTTCTCCATCCCCTTACTTTCAATCTGAAGGTGTCTTTAGGTCTAAGTGGGTCTCTTGTAAACAACATATGGATGGATCTTGTTTTCTTATCCATTCTGTTACCCTATGTCCTTTGATTGGAGCATTGAGTCCATTGATGTTTAGAGTGAGTACTGAAAGATATGAATTTATTGGCATTATGATGCTTGTAGAGTTGGAGTTTCTGGTGATGTTCTCTGGTCCTTTCTAATCTTTGTTGCTTTTGATATAGATATATAGATATATATAGATATATATATATATATATCTTTTGGTGTATATATATCTATCTATATATCTTTTGGTGTGTATATATATCTATCTATATATCTTTTGGTATATATATATATATATATATATATATATATATACACATACATATATATATATATATATATATCATCTTTTTTCCCCTCAGTGAGTCCCCCTTAAAATTTCTTGCAGGGCTGGTTTAGTGGTCACAAACTCCTTTAATTTTTGTTTGTCTGGGAAACTTTTTCCCTCTCCTTCTATTTTGCATGACAGCCTTGCTGGATAAAAAATTCTTGGCTGCATATTTTTCTGTTTCAGCACACTGAATATATCTTGCCACTCCTTTCTGGCCTGCCAAGTTTCTGTGGATAGGGCTGCTGCAAACCTGATCTGTCTTCCTTGTATGTTAGGGACTTTTTCTCTCTTGCTGTTTCACGATTCTCTCCTTGCCTGAGTATTTTGTGAATTTGACTATAATATGCCTTTTTGATGGTCAGTTTTTGTTGAATCTAATCTGAGTCCTCTGTGCTTCCTGGATTTTGATGTCTATGTTTTTCCCCAGGTTAGGAAAGTTTTCTGCTCTGATTTGCTCACATAATCCTTCTACCCCTATTTCTCTCTCTTCCTCTTCCGGGACCCCTATGATTTTGATGTTGTTCATTTTTAATGAGTCACTGGTTTCTCTAATTCTTAAATCATGCTCTTTTGCTTAATCTCCCTCGTTTTTTCGGTGTCAGTATTCTCTATAACTTTGTCCTCTATATCACTGATTCTCTGTTCTGCCTCATCCATCCTTGCTGCCATGGCATCCATCCGTGATTGCAGCTCAGTTATAGCATTTTTAATTTCATTCCAGCTATTTTGTTACTTCTTTTATAGAAGGGATTCTAATCTATTTTCGACTCCAGCTAGTATTCTTATTATTGTGATTCTAAATTCTGGTTCAGACATCTTGCTTGTATCTGTGTTGGTTAAATCCCTGGGCTGTCGTTTCTTTGTGCTCTTTCTTTTGGGGTGAATTCCTTCATTGTGTCATTTTGAAGGGAGAAAAGAAATTAATGAGGTAGAAACATTGAAATTAAAAAAATTAAAATTAAAAAAATAGTAAATTTAAAAATTAAAAACATACACACACACAAATCGAATAGATGATACTAGATCCTAGGTGTGTTTTGGTCTGGGTGTTGAAAGTGGTTTGACAGATTAGAGAAAAAATGGGGGGGGAGAAAAAGAAAAAAAAAGGAAATCATTTGAGAATTTGAAAAAATGAATACACTAAAGTAGACTAAAATGAGATGATGGGGGTAAAATAGAATTTGAAAAAATATACACAAAATTAAAGAATACAGTAGAAAAAATTAAAGAAAAATATTTTTAATAAAAATTAAATATTATATGATTTTTCTTCTTATGTCTTCAAGAAAAAAGAAAAGAAATGAAAAAGAGAAAAAAGAGAAAAAAGAAAAAAAAGAAATCGTTTGAATATTTGAAAAAGTGAATACACTGTAGTAGACTAAAATAAAATGATGGAAGTAAAATAGAATTTGAATAAATTTACATAAAAGCAAAAAATATATTAAAAAATTAAATTAAAATATTTTTAATAGAAATTGAAAGTAAAAATGAAGTTTTTCTCTTTCTGCATTCAAGAAAAAGAAACAAAACAGAGAAAAAAGAAAAAGAAAGAAAAAAAGGAAACTGAAAATTTGAAAAGGTGAATACACTGAAGAAGACTAAAATAAAATGATGGAAGTAAAATAGAATTTGAAAAAATTTACACAGAAGTAAAAAATATAATAATAAAAATCAAAGAAAAATATTTTTAATAAAAATTGAAAACAAAAATGAATTTTTTCTCTTTCTGTATTCAAGAAAAAGAAGTGTAAAAGAGAAAAAGAAAAAAAGAAAGAAAGAAAATTGAATAAATCAACCTGCTAACAGATTGAGGTAGGACTGAAATTACTTCGTTTTCCCCTAGGAGTCAGTCCGTGTAGCTCTTTATAGTCCATAAAGCAAGCCAGCGGTGAGACTTGTGTTCTTGAAGAGCAAAGTTGGCCCAGTTGGGCGGGGATCAGTGTAACAGCTCCGCTCTCCACTAGATGGCGCGGCTAGCCTACTGGGGTGGATTATTGCGACGCTCATAGGTGCGCATGCGCGGGACTGGTGAAAATGGAGCCACCCAGCTACCCAGTGTGTCCTCCCTGATTAGCGATCTCCCACCTGTTCTCTGCCTTCAGCTCTCGTCCACTCCCCGCTTTTTCACTGTCCGTGACCAGGCCCCAGGCAGTACCTCTCTCCCGAGTTTTGTCTCAGATGAGGCTGTTTTCCCTGGCCCCTTACTTGTGAAGGACTACGGCTTTGACCTGTTCCGCCCCTCTGCAGGAGGGTCTCATCGACCAATGGCTGAATGTCGGCTGCACCCAGGAACGCTTGCTGGACCCTGCTGCTGCCGGTGCCCTGAGACTGCGGCCAGGTGCCAGCCTATCCCAGAAAAAGTTCGCGAGATAGTGTAGCAGCAGCGTTTCAGGGATTATGGAAAATCACAACACACATCTGGCACCAGGTGTCACCCTAAATGACCTTGTTCTAGCACCAGCGAATGTGGCCGTTTTCTGCGGTCTGCTGGGACCAAGTGGCTTCAACAGTCTCTACCAAATGTCCTTCCAGCAGTGGAACCGCTTTTCTCCGTGTGGCCCAAGAACCTCCCGGACCCCACTCTGTTCCTGGGGATTCGCCCTTCTCACCAGAGCACTGCCAGGTATGGAGCTGCAGAGTTTCAGACTCTGCACTCCCCCTGTTTATAGTCTTAATGGAATTTAAACCCTCTCCTGTCTCCTTTCTCCCTTTTTAGTTTGGTCCCTGCGGCTATTTCCAACTTTCCACTTTCTCTCCAACTGCTTTTGGGGAGGGGTGCTTTTCCCGTATTCTCCCCCCCTCCCCAGTCTCGGTCCTCTCTCTGCCCCCAAAAGTGGTTCCCTACACTTCGCAGCTTCTCGCTTCCCAAATTCACCTCTCCGCGCCTGCGTACCTGCTGAATTCTGTGGTTCAGGTTGTGCAGATTGTTGTGTTAATCCTCAGATCAGTTTTCTAGGTGTGTAGGATGGTTTGATGTTGGTCTGGCTGTATCTCATGGACACAAGACACACAAAAAACTTCCATGCTGTTCCGCCATCTTGACTCCTCCCCCTCTTGTGATATTTTTAGAGGCACAGTGGAGAAGACAAAATTCAAAGAAACCAGGAAGACAGTTTTAGAAATTATGAAGGAGAGGGTGATGAGAAATAGGACACTCAAAGATTTTTACCCATTGACTCTCACAACCCTAATTCAAAACCTATCTCTTGGGTTAGTATTAGGATAAAGTAAGTGAGTACTTCCCTCAAGCACAGAACTAAAGAAGGTACCAAATGTAAAGAATCCATATAAATAATATCTAAATCAATGTTAAACCATGTATACTAATGCAAAAACCTTCATGAAGTACAAACACCAAAAATTTAAATAAAGGCAAGAAATCAGCCTGCACTTGAAAGTTCCTGAGAGTCTTCAAAGGAAGAAGCAGGATGCATAGGAAATTTGGGCAAATTCCATCCAGTCTTTCAAGTTCTTACAAAGAAAATGAAAAAATTGACCCGCTAAATGCCCTTAATGCTTGCAGACAACTCTTTAACCATAGAGTCCAGGTGAGGTCCTATGAAAGACGCTTCCCTAACCAAACGTTAAATACAAATTATTTAACACTGTCATGGGGACACAAAAGATCATCAAACATACAGTTCTGCCAACTGGAAGAAGTAAAGGAGTAATGTTCACTGTATTATTGAGTTTGGTCCATCAGCGGTAGCAAACTAAGGTTATGTCCAAGTGTTGTTTTAATGTAAATAAAGTATAGCTTCAATCCTATTGAAAAAGCTCCCTAAAATATTGTTTGAGTATTTTTATTGTGAAGAAGTTTTGGTATTTATGTGTGACATTTTAACTTATGCACTGTCAACTATTTCATGGTGACCAAGTAGATGACAGTGCTGAGTGAATTTCGCTATTACTCTTTTGCAAAGTGCAATCATACTCGCTCCTTCCCATGGGCAAACGGTGCTAGTAGTCAGCCGAGGGCTAGTGGGCACAAGACTCCCTCACAGAGAGGATCCAGAGGATATGGACTCCAGACTTGCTGTGTCCACCAGGTCCTCGATGTGGCCCAGGCGAATGCTGTCATCCCTTCCACCCTCCGCTGTAGCTCAATCGTCCCACCCTCCTGTCTCCTATCCTCCCATTGCTTCATTGTCCCATTGCCCTATGGTCTCTAGGCCTGTCGTCCTGTTGCCCCTTCGCCCCAAGGATGCACCTCTCCGTTGCCCCAGCACCCTTTGGCCCCATCTCACATTGTCCCATCCCCCCATTACTCGTGTGCTTTCCTCCCATCGTCCCATCACCTCATCACCCTCCCATCATCCCGTCCCCCAGTCGCCCCATCCTCCCACTGTCCTGTCATCTCTCGCCCCCACCAGTGCCCCATCATTTCAGTGGCCCATCATCCCATCGCCTTATCATCCCATCCTCCATTCATCCTGTCCTCCAGGTACCCTATCTTCCCAACGTTCCTTCATCTCACCCCTCCACCAGCACCCCATAGTTATAGTGGCCCATGGACCCATCAGTCCATCCCTTCCGTTGTCCTGTCATCCCGTTGCCCAATCGTGCCATCATACCGTGGTCCCTCTGTCTTTTTGCCCATGTCCCACAGTCCCATCACCCCATCGCTACATGTGCACCTACATGTGTAGCTGTATGTTTCCCATCTTGCTATTATTTTCTTTGTTCCTATGGCTCTCTGTGCCTTTCTTTCTTAATTTCCTGCCTCCTTGGATGAATCAATGGTTTTTCAATGGTTCCATTTTATCTCCATCATGGACTCTGAGTTATTCTTTTTAATTTTAGTTTCCTTTATACCCTTTACCATATATTATTTCAAATTATCACACTCGACCATTTCTGTAGCTTTCCCTATATTGTTGTAAGACCCTTAAACTAGCATGCTTCATTTGTCATCATCCCACCTGTGGCTCTGTGTGTATGGCCCCTGTGACTTACCTCTTACCGCTATACATGTTTTAAATGTTTTAAATGGACACAATTTTCTTATTTTTGTATTAGACAATTCAATACTTACTATTCTGTATACCTCAAAATTTCCATCTAGTATGCTTTTCTCCTTTGCTTCAAGAGTATCTTTTAACCATTCTTACAGTACAAGTCTTACCATGAATTCTCTCAGCTCCTATATTTCTGGAAAAGTCTTTATTTACCTTTAATTTGAAGGATTTTTTTGGCTGAATTGAAAAGTGCAAGTTAAAAAGTTTTATTCCCTCAGCCTTTATATATGCCATTTAACTGATACTGACTTTGCATAATTTCTGTAGAGAAATCCAAAGGTAGTTTTCTTTTCTTTCATCAAATATGTAACCGCTTTAATATTTTTGCTTTACCAATTTTTCTCAGCAATTTTATGATGATGTGCTTTACGCTGGTTGTGCTTGTGTGTGTGTGTGTGTGCGCGCTGCTTAGAGTTTATTGAGGTTCTTGGAGCCAAGGTTGGTGTTTTCATCTAATTCACAAAATTTCCTGCCATCATCTCTTCCAGTGTTTAGTGGGCCTTTCTCACTCTTATGGCCCTGGAAGAATCTGAGACCCTCATTTCATTCCATGCTCCTGTTGGACACATTCTACTCTTGTGCATTTAAGGATCCTGATCTTTACATCTCTACCTCATTTATCCTTCTCTAAAGTGCATGTGGGTTTTTATTTATGTCTTCCATTTCTATCCTTTAGGAAGCCTTCAGGAAGAAAGACATGTTTCTTGTTGAACTCAAGGAGATGTTGTTCTTTGCCTCGACATCACAGACAGTTTTCCAGTTGTTTCTCCTAAGAGCACATATTCAGACCTTCTTGATACATCGTGACTGAAACCGCACTCTGTTCCTTTTTCAAATCGAATCTTACACCAATTATGTATTCCATCATGATTTCATTTTCCTCTCCCATATAATAAGAGAGTTGACATTGATCTCTGCCTGGATTGGCAGGTAATCATTGTGGAACCATTTCCGGACAGTTGATCCCACCAGTTGAACATCAGATATATACTTTATCCTAAACTTAACTGTCACTGATAACACAACCATTTTGGATATCATGTGTTTTACCAGTCTTGTCCCCAATTTTCTTCCTTGTTACATTGCATTTTCTGTACTTATGAATACCTCTTACTTTTTCATAGACAATGTTATGTCTGGACTTCTTCTCTACTGTTCCTTTATTTTTGATTAAATGAAGATTTGATGTTTAGGGAGAGCAATGATTTCAGAAAAATCATAACTTCTTAGACATCATTAAGTAATGAATTTGCAATGGATATGATAGCCAGGGATGCTTCTGTCATAAAATGAAAACATGAAAGGTAATCAGAAAATTTCTGTTCTCCAATATCTAACGAGCAAAGTTAAAAAGCAAGAGCATCATAGGGGCGCCTGGGTGGCGCAGTCGGTTAAGCGTCCGACTTCAGCCAGGTCACGATCTCGCGGTCCGTGAGTTCGAGCCCCGCGTCAGGCTCTGGGCTGATGGCTCAGAGCCTGGAGCCTGTTTCCGATTCTGTGTCTCCCTCTCTCTCTGCCCCTCCCCCGTTCATGCTCTGTCTCTCTCTGTCCCAAAAATAAATAAACGTTGAAAAAAAAAATTTAAAAAAAAAAAAAAAAAGCAAGAGCATCATCAATAAAAGCCAGAATCAAGAAAGGGTATAATTTGGGGATTCAAATGTATGAGAATTTCATAATAAGAATTGTTAGCGAGATTTATGACTGTGATAAAGGATTATGTACTGCATGTAGATTTTACCCAGGAATTTAGATGTTTGATCTTGAATAATTCACTTAACCCCTCTGGATCTCAGTCTCCCCATAATAAAGTAGGTTGGAAATGTTCCTAGAATTGTATTAAATAATCTAGAATATTTCAAAGTACTTAACAGAATGTCTTCCACTGAGTGAGGACTTAACAGGTGCTGACAAGTTTCTTATTTTTTCATATGCATCTACAAGAGGATAATGAATTGATAGCCTTGTCTCTGTTACTCACTAAAGAATGCTGATAGTCTAAACACACAGAATTGGGAACATGTGAATCTCACTTGTATGTAATTGTATACATGATAATATAATGTACACATTATACATTCTGATACCTAGCACATTCCTTCTTCCACTTTGTTTCCCTGGACCCTATTCTTTCACTCCCATATCATAATATTTCCTTCAGCCCAAGAGTAGGAACCACCCCACCTGCCCACCCCCCCTTCCCCCCCCCCCCCCCCCCCCGCAGTGAGCTCTGCTCTCTACATTCACTCCTCACTAACCTGTCCTGTCCATTCATAGAGCTGCTTCCTCTTCCGTTGTGGTTTCTGTCTGGCAATTTTACTTCCAAGTACAAAGCCACCAACCGAAACCAATAGCCGTGTGAAAGTTCTAGGTTTTTTGCAGACTCTCCTAGGAGAGGCCTTGTTTTCTTCTGTTTCTCCTGGTGGCTATTTTTTGGACATGAGGGGATGTCCCTGCTACAATGATGTAATGGTGGCAATAGGGGAAAAGGAAAGAGAAAGGATCATTTTACTCTGTGGCCTGTCATGATATTTACAAAGGAAGAGTGCCACCTACAGGCCTAAGAAGGACAAAGATAGTGACTAAGTCTGGAGATCTGGCTTGTGTTCTAAGTGCAAATCTGCAGGAGATTTTTCTCAAGAGCAAAAAAGTCTCCTATCTGGAAAGAACTGACTCTAATAGTATAATAGGTCAATTTCTGTAGTTTTTATATATTTTTGAAAAAAAAACATACTTTTCTTAGAGAGTTGGTAGCTTCACAGCAAAATTGACTACAAGATAAGGAGATTTTTCACATGCTCTCTAGTTCTGTATTTCCATAATCTCCCCTATCATCAACATTCCCTCACCAGATGGAACAGTGGTTACAATTGCTTCCAACCTTGGGGCACCTGGGTGGCTCAGTCAGTTGAGTGTCTGACTTTGGCTCAGGTCACGATCTTGTGGTCTGATCTGTGAGTCTGAGCCCCACATCGGGCTCTCTGCTGACAGCTCAGAGCCTGGAGCCTGCTTCAGATTCTGTCTCCCTCTCTCTCTGCCCCTCCCCCACTCATACTCTGTTTCTCTCTTTCTCTCTCTCTCTCTCTCAAAAATAAACATTTAAAAAATTTAAAAAAAAATAATTGCTTCCAACCGTGTAACTGTTAGCTCTTAAGGTTGTGAACATGTCTTAAATATTTCAATGATCTGTGGCACTCCAAAGCTCAACCTTGGAGCAGTCCAACAAAACCTTATTCCTTAGTATTTATTCTCTCATTGTTTTTCATGAGTATCACACAAGAAGCATTGACGTTGATATCGTGGAAGTGTCATGTGATACTTCATGTGATATTGTGTCAGTGTGTCAAACGTCGGGATAACGGGGCTCTGTGATTGGAGGAGTCTATCTCCATTGATTTCTGGGTCTCAAGGTCATCTTGGGAGAGGTGGCCTTTGCTTACCTGTGAGCTGTCATTGGCTGTCTTGTGGACGCTGCTTGTATCTGAGCCTCAATATTATACAGGCTCTGGGAATTAAATAGAAGTAGATCATATTTTATGATTTAATTCTACAAAACCTACCAAAACTTCAATAATTATATCTAGTACTAAACAGAAAAAAAATATTTTGACAGTGCCTTCAAGAGTATCTGGAGGCAGGTGCAGTTAAAACTTATATTCTCATCAACACAGCATTAAAATCCAGGACACTAAAAACAAATGTCAAGTAAATAAGAGATTTTTACAATTGCTGTTAGCAATTTGGAATTATTTTAAATATTTGAATACATTGAAATCATTAATATCTCTTTTTAGAAATTGATAATTTGCATTATTGGTTTAAATTTTATAATTAATATAAGTAAATACATTATAAGTTACTCATCACATTTAGTTATACATTTAAGCATCATTGGATTTAAAATTTAGCCTGTAGCTTAAAATTTTTAGTCATTATTATCCCTGTACTTATAAAGAATAAAAAGAGTAACTTTACATTCTCTTTTGTATGTACAAAACTCTGATATAAATAGAGTATAAATTATATATATTATATATATAATATATATATAATATATTATATATATATGGTATCTGCGCTATTAATATCTTGGATGGTTCAATAAAAAAACAAAAAGACTCTGGACACATGGACCAATAATATGAAAATAACATATATGGTTGGAAACAGTGCTCTAAACCCATGTAGAAAGTACATAAAGGAAATCAAAAACAGAAGTGGAAAGTAAGGGCAACCTTCAGAAACTGAAAACTACTATGTTCCCTACTTAAGCCACACGCACAAGGGAAGATGTTCAGAGAACCTAGAGCCACAGGTCACAGAGTCGCCCACCCCAGCCAGGCCAACAGCATCTGCAAGATCCCCAATGGCGCTGCCCTCTTCCTTCTTGGTGGCCCTGGTGGCGCTGGGCTGCCACTCCGTCTGCTCTCTGGGCTGTGACCTGCCTCAGACCCACGGCCTGCTGAACAGGAGGGCCTTGACGCTCCTGGGACAAATGAGGAGACTGCCTGCCAGCTCCTGCCAGAAGGACAGAAATGACTTCGCCTTCCCCCAGGACGTGTTTGGTGGAGACCGGTCCCACAAGGCCCAAGCCCTCTCTGTGGTCCACGTGACGAACCAGAAGATCTTCCACTTCTTCTGCACAGAGGCGTCCTGGTCTGCTGCTTGGAACACCACCCTCCTGGAGGAATTCTGCACGGGACTTGATCGGCAGCTGACCCGCCTGGAAGCCTGTGTCGTGCAGGAGGTGGGGGAGGGAGAGGCTCCCCTCACGAACGAGGACGTTCATCCCGAGGACTCCATCCTGAGGAACTACTTCCAAAGACTCTCCCTCTATCTGCAAGAGAAGAAATACAGCCCTTGTGCCTGGGAGATCGTCAGAGCAGAAATCATGAGATCCTTGTATTATTCATCAACAGCCTTGCAGAAAAGATTAAGGAGCGAGAAATGAGACCTATTCAACATGGAAATGATTCTCACTGACTAATAATACACACTTTCCACGTGTTCTGCCATGTCAAAGACTCTGATTTCTGCTGTAATGGCGACAAGAATGTAGTCAATTTGTCAAATGTTTTCAAGGAGTATTAAGTAACATCATGCCTACTCTACAATCACTAGTTGCTTACAGATGACCATGCTGATGTCTATTTATCTATTTAAATATTTATTTACTTAACTATGTATAATGTATAAGTTATTTCAAGTAATACTATGTGTACCTTTATGTTGCAGTAATATAATAAAATGAATTCTTAATATTTTGTAAGCATATCTTTTTTAATTTCACTTTTACTGCAGGAAGTGTTTGTAAAAAGTACCACCAAGCCTAATGGTGCGACTTGATTGAAAAATGGACAACAAAATTCATTTACCCATCAGATTCTATTAAAATCAGAGGTAACAACTGACTTCCTCTAAGGCAAGTTGTTCGTCGCCCTTAGGACATGGGACACAGTAAATACAGTTCCTGCTGTCTTTATCTTCGATTTTCATAGGGACAGAAATCCAAAAACAATAATCATGCTTAATATTACATTGAAGAAGGGAAAGAAGTGAATTCATTCAACTGATGCTACAGTGAGGAATGTCAGGAATAAAAGTGAAAGCTGTCGGTCTCCTCTACAGTTGACTGGTCGACCTGGAAGTGCCCATACCCGTTGTAGTGGATAGGTGAGCTTGTATTTTACAAAAAACGCCGTGGCTAGAGGTCCATTCTAGTCCTGGGAAGCCAGAAACAGAGGTGGTCATGGGGTGAGACAGTGTAGTGTGACAAAAAGACTTCTGCTGATTCTAAGAAAAAGCAGGGGAGAGAAGAGCCACAAAGGATAGGCAGGTACACTGGCCATTCAGTAGAAGGATAACAAGAAAGGATGATGTTGAGTGTGTTTAAGGAAATAAATGTGCTTAGAAAAGCATCAGTGGATTCAAGGAAGATGTGGATTTAACTATCTGCTATGTCACAAAAATAGATACCACCCGTGACTTTCAGGAGAACTGGTTTGGTGGAATTAATAAGTAGAAACCACACTGGAGAATGTGGTAACATAAATAAGAGAAGTTAGTTCCTCTGAAGTGGAGAAGAATATAGTGTGGGTTCTCAGAAAATAATGTGGGTTGGTTTTTCTGTGCAGGGTTTTCCCTTTTGTGCCATATGTTTTTCGTGAGTGATTTCATGGATTTAATGTACCAGTAAATCGTATTAATGCATTTAGTATTATATTTCTTTTGAGTCATGACTTACTGAATTACTTAAATTGTTTATCCTTTCTTGGTTATTACTACCTTGTGTATCAGCAAGGTGATCAACCTTAAGAATTCACTAGGCAAGAAGAGATAATTAATGTAATCCTTCATCAAAATATCTATTACCACTGATACAATAATATTTCCTGGAATTATTGGCTTTATTAACTAATTTGCTTACCTTTAGTATTGTGACAGTGGTTTACTACAGCTACTTTATAGCACGTTTCACCTTCTAGGAGAATTTGATATGATAAGAATTCTTTAACGGTACTCACTGGTAATTTCTCCCAGTTTTACGAACATTACAGTCTTTGGTAGATCCCAAAATAACACAATTATCATGGACACGAAGACTGACAGACTTTTGGGGCACCTGGGGATGCTCGATTAAGCGTCCAACTCTAGTTTTCAATTCAAGTCATGAGCTCAAGGTTTATGAGATGAGCCAGGTGTTGGGCTCTATGCTGACAGCATGGAGCCTGCTTGACATTTTCTCTCTCCCTCTCTCTACCCCTTTCCAACTCATGCTTGTGCGCTCTCTCTCTCTCTCTCTCTCAAACTAAATAAATAAACTTTAAAAAAAAAAAGGACTAACAGACTTTCTTCACATGAGAGTGGGAAGCTGGGTCAGGCATTGTGTTTCTTAGTATTTAAGGCAATGAAAAAAACTGGTTAAAATCAGCTGAAAACACAACATGAATAACAGAAATCCATAGAGAAAATGTGAGTTGTGTATAATTCAGGAGTGAAAAAAAACATTTAACAATTAAACAGAATGTTCTAAATAATAACTGAACTCAGGCACTTGAAAGGCACCAAGCATCACATCTTCATAGAGTAACAATTGAAAACATGGTTCGTATGTCCTTATTTTTCTTCATGCAGTGGCTATAAATGAGAATAGTGTTTGTCTCTTTCTGCAAAATTCTTACTGTGTGTCCTACCTTTCAGTAATTGACCTTCAAAGGAGGCAGCCTAAATAAACAGAAATCTGTCATGAATTCTAGATAAGGCTGACTGATTCATTCCTCATTTCAAAGAAGTGTCTTATTTATATTTAATGAGGAAAGGTGGCTTGTATTAATATCTGAGTTTCAAGAATAAGTATCTAGATGGGAGTACAGAAGAATATAATGTTTCATTAATATTCTGGCACCTGCCCCACCCCCAGCATTACAGGATACATTCCCCTGTCCTAATCGTTTCTTCCCTGTCCCAGAAGGAAGTCCCCACACACCCTGTCACTCACTCCCTTCAACTGTCAGCCTCTTCACACAGCAACTTTCTGGTCTGTTGTGGTCTCAGCTTAAACGTTTCCCTAAAGAGCAGCATGTCACAAGCAGAAACTAAAACTCAGATGAAATCCCTAAGTTTTGCAGAAACATCTTCAAGAAAGGCTTTTTATTTACTACCGTCAAATGTGATGTAATAGCACTTGTGGCTAAAAAGACAGAAAGGAGGATCCGGTTGAAGGGTGGGCTAACGAAGCTCCTCCCAGAGAAGACCACCCCCTGGTGGCCACGTACAGCAAGGGCAGCGACCAAGACTGGAGGGCTGGCTTGGGATCCCTGCAGAAATCCCGCCACTTCTTGAGGATGCCCCCTCAAGCTGCAAAAAGCTACCAGCTGGCAACAACAGATTCTAACGCTGTCTATGACAAGGACTGAGTATTGTCCTGAAACTCTCTATAGCCATATTCGGTTTCAATCCCAGAGGTATTAAGTGTTAAATACTCGAAAGTGTTGGAGAACCGAGTCTCAGGGTGGGAGGCACGGGCGGGCGAAGGGAGTGATCACCATCTGCCAGCTCTCTCCTTTGAGCCTCAGGCCAAAGCAGCTATTTTCCTGATTTGGGGGAATTCAGTGTGGCCTTCATTCTTCCCTCTGCCAGAGCTCCGGGCCCCCAGTTTGCTGCACCGATTGTGTTAACCAGCCCTTTGCTTTTTTGCCAGCAGACAAGTCACTTCCCTTTTTTCGTTTTCATGACATTCAGACCTATATTTTCTTTTGCCCAACACAATTGTTGTGTTTTGCTTTCTAGGAGAGTTGAAATGAGAAACAAAAAAACAAAAACCTGATATCTTGGAAATATAGAGAAAAATGGTGCAGCCCTCATTCTTTTACTTGCCTTTGTATTAACCTGCGGATGATATAAAACATGATGCAGGAAGAGCAAGGCAGACTATGTCCAGTAAACCACTGCGTAAAAACTAAGTCATTAAAATTCTTTTTGTTGTTGTTTTTTAAATTTAAAATGAAATAACACGAGTAAGTAAAGGAGAGAAGGCTGTTTCTCCCCGACATAATGGCCGGGGCCTCACCCCCTACATTCTGACCCTCAGACAGATGAACAGACTAAGAAGCCAAAGAGAAATACCCAGACTGAATGGACAACGGAGAGTAGCTAGTTTCTGTGCTGGAAGCTGTTGACTACAGTACAGTATTAATAAACTCTTGCCGCCTACTGTATATAATGTAACTGGCAGTAAGGCAGCAGAAGAAGGGCCTATATCTGTAGGCAGCCTGACCTAGAATGAAGCAAAGCATTCCTAAGCTTCCTCTTGTATGGAAAAACAAAGGACTGTCCACAGGTGCTTAGAAATGACAAAAAATACACGAGAGCCAGTTGTGGACACCTTCCAACATTTTGAAAAATCCCAAATTTCTGCCAAACACCATGGCCTGAGACCGAGCATCTGAGCATGGGAGAAGATCACCCACAATCCAGCAGTGTGAGAGAGAGAAAGAGAGAACCATTGGCTCAGTGGTGATCATGTGACACTCAGCATCACTTACTACCCTTACTGCAAGACGTCGCTCCTTTATCAAGTTAAAATGTATTAGAAATGTTTGCTCCTCTTGACGAACACTCAGAGAACAAGTTACTCACAATCCAAGGTTATACTGTATTTGTTTACTAAAGGTGAAATGATTACAGTTGGGTCACTCCCCTACTTAGAGGAAACTAACTGTGACCCTCAGCATCGGAGGGCTGTTGACACTTTGATACCTGCTCAGGAAAAGAAGGGGTCACCACTGAAAACTGGGGTGTCTCACACAAACACTCCAGGGACAAGGGCAAGGATCTAGGGGCATTACCTGTTTTGCTAACAAAGAACCTAGCCTCTCCACAGCAGAGGAATTCTAATGTCCTCAGGACAAGGTGTGCCAGTCCAGGAGAGGTTGGGTTGAGGACACTCAGTCACTCCAGAGGAACATGTTAGTAGAGGTGATAACAACCTTGCGAGTGAGGGGTTGCTGAGAAAATAAAATGATCTGGGATTAGAATCTTCACAGCTACATGTCCCAGACCAGAACCGGGCTTCCTGCTGGGGACACTGGCACAGCCTGAGGAGCACTGTAGACGGGTTACAAAATGGCAGAAGGATAGTGTCTGTATTATTAGTCTTGACCCTGAGGCTCCAGTGAAGCATAACTGCATGGACCTACATCAATTATTTCTAGAATGAAGAGAAACATCCAAGAAACTCATTCACTTATCACCACAAGCCTCTAATGTGAGTACAACAGTAATTAAAACCCAGTCCTGGTTCTAAAGAGCTTATTTACCATACGTGGTCTGGTCAGAACCTAGCAAGATACAAAAACCCATAGGAATGAAGGAGCCTGTCTCTCTATGAAGTAAAGAGGGTAAAAACCTAGTCCACGATCAAGGCCAAAGTTTCTTTCTAACACAAAGAGCAATGTTCATATATGAAAACATATATGTGAGCAGGTGTGTGTATGAGTACCTACATGCCTACATCACTCCAGTCTTTAGGACAAAGACGTTTCTCGTTTGGTTGATAAGTGTCCATTGGGATGGACATATCAGAAGTTTATCGGGAAATAAAGCTTCCATTGCCAACGTAGTATTTTAGATTGATGACATCTTCTTACACAATAAGGAGAATGCATAAATGAAAACAAAAAAAAGGAAGTAGAAGTGGAGAGGATGTTCAGAAAATGAAATTGTCCGCGTTGCCTATTTAAGAGCCATGCTTCGAGTTGGTCCTCAGAGAACCTCGGCCCCGAGGTCCCCCAGCCGCCCAGCTCAGCCCGGCCAGCAGTCCCCTCGGCTCCCCCATGGCTCTCCTGCGCCCTCTGCTGACCGCCCTGGCGCTGCTCACCTGCCGCCCTGGAGGCTCTCTGGGCTGTGCCCTGCCTGGGAGCCACGCGCAGGTTAGCAGGGACAACTTGGTGCTCCTGGGCCAGATGCGGAGACTGTCCCCTTTCTTGTGCCTGCGGGCCAGAAAAGACTTCCGCTTCCCCCGGGAGATGCTGGAGGGCGGCCAGCTCCGGGAGGCCCAGGCCGCCGCCGCCGTCCTGCGGGAGCTGCTCCAGCAGACCTTCAACCTGTTGCACACGGAGCGCTCCTCGGCGGCCTGGAGCCCCGCGCCGCTGCACGGACTCCGCTCTGGCCTCCACCGGCAGCTGGAAGCCCTGGACGCCTGCTTGCTGCAGGCCACGGGCGAGGGAGAGCGCGCCCCGGGGATGCACGGCCCTGTCCTGGCCATCAAGAGGTACTTCCAGGACATCCGCGTCTACCTGGAGGACGAGGGATACAGTGACTGCGCCTGGGAAATTGTCAGGCTGGAAATCATGAGAGCCTTGTCCTCCTCGGTAACCTTGCAAGACAGCTTGGCCATCAAGGATGGAGACCTGGGGTCACCTTGAAGTGATTCTCACTGCCTGACGTGCCACATCACCCTGCACGATGTCTGCTCACCTCAAGAGACTCTCACTGCAGCCTTCATCACAAAATTTATTGACTTTAATTCCACAAATATTTTGTGAGTAGTATTAAGCAAGAATATGTAAAAAAAAAAAAAAAATCCGGCGTCAGGATCATCAGTCCTTAAGAGATGATTGCCCTGATGTTATTTATTTATTATTTATTTATTCTTGTAGCTTATCCTATTTATATTTATATTTTGATATAAAAGATATTTCCCTTACACTGTATTAAAATTGATAAATCATATTCACCTTTTCATTTTATTAAATATGTATTTTGTCTTATTGAATTCTTATGAAAGACAATTTCTTGAGTCTCTTTATTCTTAAACCCTAAATCCAAATCTTGGTTGTTCTAAACCAAATGGAAGAATGGATGGTAGTATTCATCTACTTACTCATCCTTTCAGTTCATGTCATATGTAAACAGGACATCAAGACGGCAGATGCAGAATCACCTTCACAAAGCACAGCCGAGTAAATCGAACATGGCAACTTCTGTGTCAAAAGTTTTAGTCTCACAGGGAAAGAGGCATTAAAAGAGGATAAATATTTTTAAATTTTTAATTATATTAAAAAACACAAAATGATGTAAAGGAAAATGTTATTCTTACATAGAAGCTTTACATACAATAATTTTGAGACGGGGGAAGATGGATACTCTTTCTAGAGCACTTGGGAAATACATAATTGCAGAAGTCTTGCTGGCTGTTGGGCATAGGGGTCAGCAATGAACAACAAATGCTATGCGGGGGTGGTATTAATTTGAGATTCTTTATTACATAATTGGGAATGAGCACATGGGAATGGATGTGGTAATTTTTGTCTTTGAGAGAGAGAGAGAGAGAGAGAGAGAGAGAGAATCTTATGTGGGCTCCATGCTCAGTGTGGAGCCTGATGCGAGGCTTGTTCCCATGACCCTGGGATCATGAGCTAAGCCAAAATCAAGAGTCGGATCCTCAAGCAACTGAGCCACCCAGCACCCCTGGATATGGTCACTCTTTTTTTTTTTTTTTTTGAAGGTTAAACTTTGATTTAGAAAGGCTGAAACAATTGTATGTTAATTGCAACAGCTAGGTTGTACAAAAATATGACTTGAAAATTCCCTTTTGATATCCTTGAAGAACTGGATTCCCATTACATACATGCCTTATTCTCTCTTCAGACCTCTGATTTCAGACTGGAGCTGAGCAGAGAAAGGCTGAGGGTCCCTCAAATCATTCTTGGGCTCCAGACAAGGTGCTGGGCCTCTAAGGAAATAAGCAGGTTATGGGTAAATCATACCTGTTAACTCTGGAGGCTTTTGGGTAGCATACAAGAACAAACTACTCCATCCTTAACTCTTTCCAGGAGTTCGACCCAGGGTACGTCAGTGGGCATCATAAGCTAGGTGAATGTATCACCATCAGGACAACCGGTATTCACCCTGGGAGGCAGCTGGATTCCTCCAGCTTGGTGAGGATGCTCACGTAATGCCTAGTTTGCAGGGATAGATCTTGTCCCATCCTCCAACCTGTGAGGTCTTTTGAACTGAACCACATTCTAACAAGTTGGCTCTCTTTCCGCTCTTTAGTGTTCCAGTGTGCACCTGAACCCGAGTGCCATGAAAAAATTAGCTGGATATGGTCACTTCTAAGTAGAGTGGGCAATGAGAAGAGACCTAAATGTAGTCCTGCAGACCCTCAGCATTTGGAGGTCAAGCAGAGGGTAGTCTGCCAGGGGCACAGAGGTGGCGTGGCCAGTCCAGCTGGAAGGACACATGGGGACGATAACACATGGGGGGAGAGACCCCCACAGGGAAGAAGGGTCAGAGTCGTGCTCGCAGGGTAGGTGCAGACGAACTGCCCAGGGGGTCTGAAAACAGAAGCCATAGGTGACCTTAGCATGATCTGGTTTAGTGGAATTAATGAGGCAGAAACCAGATGGGTGTAGGTTGAAGAGGAAACACAAGAAGAGGAATTACTGGCACTGTGTATAGGAAATTATTTTGGGAAGCTTGTTTGTGAAGTGGAGACAGAAATAAGGTGGGACTTTGAGGAAAATGAGGGTCCGGCGGTTATGAAGAGTCTGGGCGCCCCCTTCTGGCGGTTGGGGCGCAGCGAGGGGGCCTTGGAGGCGCTGCGGATTGCTGTCCACGCGTGTTTCACTACGGCCTACGGAATCACAGAACGCAGTGACATAATCTATTCGCTAATGGTGCTGGTGATGCTTTGTGCCAGCCCCCCTGAATCTGATGGTTGTGAAAAACAGGAAATCATGCTTTTGAGATATCTGAAAATGATAGCTTCTCAGTCACGCCAGAATAACAGGACCTGGGTTTTTTTTGTTGTTGTTTTTTTTTTTTCACCACAAAATAGATATCAACAGCCAGAAGGCACAAGCCACCTGTTTCTGCCATCAGATTCTCAAGCTGTCCCACAAAGACTACAATACAGATCTTCAACCTGTTTACACAGAAAACTACAGCACGGCTTGGAGTGGATCTGCTGGTTACATTACTCCCGAGGACGTCTGGAACAACAGCAGAAAACGAAAGTAGAAATTCTTCTGGTTTGTGCTTACTTGAAGGTACCTAAAAGCACTCTCAAGGAATCAGCAACTGTCTAAAGAGCAAGGAATGTAGCTGCTGAGCCTTGGAGGTTTTTAGAGGGATGGCTGAAGTGTGCTTTTCCCTCTTTAATACATTCCAAAAACAATCAGGAAATGAGAAAATTATTTTCATGACTCTCTAATCACTGTATTTTTGTTTGTCAAATGAAAGAAAGCAATCTGCACTGGTTTTCTGCACCAGCTATAAAAGATCTGAAATCAGGGGCGCCTGGGTGGCTCGGTTGGTTAAGCATCAGACTTTGGCTCAGGTCATGACCTCGCCATTTGTGAGTTCCAGTCCCAAGTTGGGCTCTGTGCTGACAGCTCGGAGCCTGGAGCCTGCTTCGGATTCTGTGTGTCTCCCTCTCTCTCTCTCTGCCCCTCCCCTGCCTGCACTCTGTCTCTACCAAAAATAAACATTAAAAAAATAATAAGAGATCTGAGATCAAAACTATATTTTAGGTATAAAGTCTCCAAAAAATGTTCAGAAAAGTAAATGATCTGTTTCTTTAAAAAATAACCTATGATAATACATTTTTCATTTATCTTTTCAAATTTTTAGAGGGTATTTTTTGTCCCTAGAATCTGAAATATAACGTATCATGGAAAACCTTCTTTACATTATTTTGTTACAGACCTCTGTGAAGATAATGTTAGGTGTTCAAACAGATACAAATGAAAATATCAGTATTTTGAACATAACACATGTTAATCTTCCCTTCATGTAACACTTCAATGCAAGTATTACTGAAGAAATGACTCTTCTGGTAGGTTCTCCCTCAAACAGTGACTCAGGGATCCAGCTTTTCTATTTAGTGCCTTCAATATGTGACTTTAAATATGGCTGTGGTGTTTGGGCTTCTTCCACTTAGTTGTAAAAAGAAAAAGTACCATTGATCACATGGGCATATTTTCAAAGGCCAGATCTGCACAGAGCAAACGTAACTTCCACCCACATTCAGTTGGCCAGGATTCATTCACATGGCCACATCTAACTGTAAAGAGACTGGGAGAGGGAGTGTAATTTTGTCACCAGTGGGGAAAAGGTACAAGTTTAATTTACTATTTACTAAATTTACTATTAATTTTTAAACTATGTGCACTAATGCTGTTCTTTAGAAGAAATGGCCAATTTTCTTGCTTTTGCATCCAAAAAATGCTGAGTGCAGATCTGATTCCACAAATGAAAACCAGGCAAGAGACCTAACAGAAGAAGGCATGGGTGTTTGTATTATTGGCCCTTTAAAAGGGAGATTCACAGGGATTCCCAAGGGCATAGGTTAAAGTTGAAACACACAGCTTCTGGATTGGAAGTTCTTTTTTTTTTTTTTTTTTTTTTTTACATTTATTTATTTTTGAGAGACAGAGCGTGAGCAGGGGAGGGGCAAAGAGAGGGAGACACAGAATCTGAAGCAGGCTTCAGGCTCCGAGCTGTCAGCACAGAGCCTGATGCGGGGCTCAAACCCATGAACCGTGAGATCATGACCTGAGCCGAAGTCGGACATTCAACCGACTGAGCCACCCAGGCACCCCTGGATTGGAAGTTCTTTTGAGGTCCCTCTTACAAATCAGTCCCCATTCAAACTCTCTCCTGGCTTGTAAGACTCTGGCAGATTACTTCTGGCCTGTTGTTAACTACTGTAAAATTTGGGATTGCAAGTAACTTGTTCTGGCAGTGTTCCATAAGACGAGCAAACATTTCTAATAAATTTTAACTTGATAAACAAGCACTGTCTTGCAATAAAAGTAGTACGTGACGCTGAATGTCACGTGATCACAACTGAGCCAATGGTTCATGAAATTCACTTTGATATATGAGTGCTTTGGATTACAAGCAGGTTTCCAGAATGAATTACGCTCACAAATTTTTACTGTACTTGGAAGCTTTAGGCTGAGAGATCTTATCCATTTACCTCTGCTCCCTGGGCAATGTATAGAGGGTAGAAGGAGTTGATCAGGATGTACTAGCCGCCCTCACTGCCAATGGTGCTTCAACTTGAAAATATCCCCATTAGGCAGCTAGAGGAGCACATACTACAGACATCTCCACATCCCCAGATATCTGGGTGCACATTCAGCAATGTTCTGGGAAAAGCTGGACTATGTGAACCCAGACAATGACACTCAGAACTCAAGAATTGTGCCAGGTAGGAGTAACTCTATAAGGAATGAATGGTAGCATGCCTGCTCCTCTCCTTTATCTTCCAGAAAATCTGTTCATTGTCAATAATGTAGCATAACATAATTAGAGTGGTTGGAATTTTTTTTTAATTTTTAATGTTTATTTATTTTTGAGACAGAGAGAAACAGAGCATGAACGGGGGAGGGTCAGAGAGACAGGGAGACACAATCCAAAACAGGCTCCAGGCTCCAAGCTGTCAGCACAGAGCCTGACATGGGGCTCGAACTCATGGAGTGTGAGATCATGACCTGAGCCGAAGTCAGACGCCTAACCAACTGAGCCACCCAGGCACCTCTAGAGTGGTTGGAATTTTCAGTTAGACTATCTTGGGTTCGAATCTTCATTGCTTGGTAACTGTGTGGCCTTGGATAAATTATTTAATATTTCTAAAGTTCATTGTCCTCACTGAAAAGTGTGAACAATAAAAAATGATAAATCTGCATTATTATAGAATAGTTGATATTATACACTTTATGATCAGACAAATTTACAATCAGTTGAAAAATGGGAATAACAATTTGGACCCTTTGAGGTGTCCTTTGTTGGTGTCACCAGTATTCCTGCTCTGGTCCTCCAAAGGAAATTTAGGCACTTTAGTCTCCCAAGGGGCTTTAGGGACTGAAAAAGGTTGATGGTGATTTTTGCCAGTATTCTTAACCTCAGAGCTGTGATTGTGTTCTTTAGTTCTTTTTTTTTTTAAATTTTTTAATGTCTATTTATTTTTGAGAGAGAGAGAGAGAGACAGAGTATAAGTGGGGGAGGGGCAGAGAGAGAGGGAGACACAGAATCTGAAGCAGGCTCTAGGCTCCGAGCTGTCAGCACAGAGCCCAACACGGGGCTCGAACCCATGAACTGTGAGATCATGACCTGAGCTGAAGTGCGACGCTTAACCCACTGAGTCACTCGGGCACCCCTGTGTTCTTTAGTTTCTAAAATTCATCAGTCTGTCCTGCCCATGTCTTGCCCATAAACAAGAGTGTCTATGAGGCAACCGTGTGTCAGGCATGGAGAAACCCTCACTACAACTGCGTGCAGGAGTTGTTACTGATGAGAAAATACAGACTTAGGTTAAATAATTCTCCTTACAGTTCAAATGGTTCAAAATACTACCTGAAATTGAATCCAGGTCTTTCTGACTTTAAAATTAGCATAATCTTGCCCATTTTTCTGAGACAGAAAGCACAGTTAGAAGCCAATCTCCTAGACTGTAGCTGACATAGACAGCATGTTTGAACACAGGCATCTTGTTCAATGTGAGCTGCAGCCTTGGAGTCACGACAGGGATGGATCCAAAGTTTAGAACCACTGACTGTCCTTGACATGGGTGTTACTGTGCCTGGTTCTTCCAGTTTATCATCACTCATTAATATGCTCCAGGTGTGGCAAAATAAAAGCCTAATGATGCCTCTCCTCTTGATGTCACTAAGAGGGCCAAAAGCATCACCACTGCACAATCTTCCAAGCTAGATGGATCACTGTGTCCCCACTCTGCATCCCCCTTATGCAAGTCCCATCTGAAACAGAAGTCTGATAAAATCTTTAAATGAATCTGAAAGGGCAAGTTACTCATTCATCATACTCCGCTCCTTCCAGCCTCAGAAAGACAAATTCTTAGCTTAGGACAGACAAAGATGGCCATCTAGGTAGAGGGCTGTATGGCATTCTCACCATATGAGGATCCTTTGGGGGAAGTATGTTCAGCTGCCACACAGAAAATGTCAGCAAACCATTCCGTTGTGAGTTTCTCAGCCCCCTGGGATCCCATATCTACTACCTAATCGTAAAACCCACTCATTCTTGGGCAGCATTTTGCAAAGTTTTCTCTCACCCAGAATCTCACTGGAGCTGCTATGAGGAATGATTTTCAGATCAAAGTGCGAAGTGATATCTTCAAGGACACTCATCCAGGCTGTGGCGAGTGGCAGAGATAGGACTCACAGCCAGTTATGAATGTATAACTAGTGTTCTTTTTGCCATATTGAATCTGTCTAAGCTACACCTTGTCACCAGTCACACGAGATTGATGAAAACCCTCAACAGTAATACGGCTTTCGAAGAAACTTTTATTTTTCAGTCTATTTCTTTTTTAAAAGTGAGCAAGCTCATTGATGCTTATCCCGGTGGCTCAGTATCAGAAAGAAGAGAGTTCAGCACAGTCAGAAAATGAGGAAAAGAAAGAAAAATGTATCTGGCCATTTATGCACCATCTACAAGGTAACTAATATTACTTCCTAAATTGCCCTGTCAATTTGTGGAAACAGGGATGCTGTCAAGTCCATGTATAAATGAATAAAGCAGAAGCCCAAGAAATGAAGTGACCCATCCAGTGCACAGCAAGTGGAGCTAGGAGTTGAGCCCAGGTGTGCTGATGGAGACTCTTAATACCTGGCAGAACTGAGTTAATGTCATGCTTCCTCCCCTCCCAGATGACTGTGGCAATCAGGAGAGGTCAAGTGCCCACAAATCACGCTTGCCTTGCTCCCTCTCTACCTCATGCCCCAACCCCCTTCTCCTTCTCCTCCTACAGCATTTATCTAGATAACGAGCAAATCTTCTGTCACCAGCATGAGTACATTCGAGACCCCAATGATTCCCCCTCAGTTATACTGAGATATAACTGACATATAACATTGTTTCAGTTTACAGTATACAAGATAATGATTTGACATGTGTTTATATCGTGAAATGATTACTAAATTTAACTAACATCCACCACCTTATATGGTTACAATTTTTTTTCTTCTGATGAGTACTTTTAAGATCTACTCTCTAAGCAACTTTTAAATATATGATAGAGTATTGGTAACTATAGTCATCATGCTGTGCATTCCATTCCCAGAACTGATTATCTTCGTTTGTGCCTTTTGGCCACCTTCACCACCCCCTTACCCATCCCCGCCCCTGCCTCTGGCACCCACCAATCCGTTGCATACTTTTATGCCCTTCATCTGTATTTACTCATTTCACACACTAATCCTTGAAAAATACCATTATTGTCCCCCACATTAAAGATGAGGAAACTAGAGAACGTAGTGTTTATGTCATTTACAAAAGTTCCACTAACAGTGGATAGCAGAGCTGGGATTCAACCCTCAAACTCTGGCTCCAGAAACACATTCCTTAACCACTAAAATACATCGTGCAAACCATCAGGACAAGTCCGGGCAGAGTCCAAAAAAATAAAATGAGATGTTTTGAAGAATAACCACTAACTTCCCCATAGGACCTTGCATATGTTTTCCCACACACTCTTCCAATGTATATTTCCTCACATGCAGCAAGGAACACTGGGGGGGGGGGGGGGGTGCAGTGTGAGGTTCTGAGATGAGAAGGGTTTTGCCCAAGAGCTACAGCTGGTGAGAAGAGTCAAATGTGATCTCAGGACAGATTAGGGCCTATTATTTTCTTATCCATTTCACAGAGGACAATAGTAAATAGAGGCCAGGATTAAATGTGTAATAGTATCCCACCTCAAGTGAGCCCAGCTAAGCATGTTGCAGGTGTTTGGTGTTTAAAATGTAAGAAGTTCTAGAAGTGCCTTCTCTTTGTACTGAATGTAAAGAGCCTAAATGTCCAACAACTGATGAGTGGATAAGGAAGACGCGGAATGTATACACAATGGGATACTACTCAGCGATCGAAAAGAATGAAATCTTGCCATGTGCAACAACGTGGATGGAACCAGAGTGTATGATGCTGAATAAAATCAGTCAGGCAGAGAATGATAAATATCATACGATTTCACTCATATGTGGAATTTAAGAAACACAACAGATGATCCTAGGGGAAGGGAAGGAAAAATAAGATAAAACCAGAGAGGGAGGCAAACCATAAGAGACTCTTAAATACAGAGAACAAACTGGGGGTTGCTATAGGGGAGGTGGTGGTGGGGGGATGGGTTTAATGGGCATTAAGTAGGGCACTTGTTAGGATAAGCACTGAGTGTTACATGTAAGTGATGAATCACTAGGTTCTCCTTCTGAAACCAATACTACACTGTGTGTTAACTAACTTGAATTTAAATAAATAAATTAAAAATAAAATAAAATAAAATAAAATAAAATAAAATAAAATAAAATAAAATAAAATAAAAGTAACTGTTCATAGCCAGTCTTGGAATCTTGCTTCCAGGAAGTTTACTTCTAAATATCTTTTATTTTTAATGTTTATTTATTTTTGAGAGAGAGAGCGTGAACAGGGGAGGAGCAGAGAGAGAAGGAGACACAGAATCCAAAGCAGGCTACAGGCTCTAAACTGTCAGCACAGAGCCGGACGGGGGGCTCGAACTCACAAACCGCCAGATCATGATGTGAGCCGAAGTCAGACGCTTAACCGACTGAGCCACCCAGGCGCCCCAAGAATGGATCTACTTTAAATTCTTTTTAAAAAAAGTTTTCTGTCAAATACTTTAGGACAGATTTGTATAAACACTGTACCAAGGAAATATCCAGGTGACGAACAAAAATGTGAGAAGATGCTTGACATCATTAGTCATCTGGAAAATACCATTTTACACACTTAAACACCACGACACATTGATGAAAATAGTCAGAATTAAAAAGACTGACCATACGGAATGTTGGAGAGGATGTGGAGCAAATGGAACTCTCCGTCGCTGCTCATGAGGAAGTCCGTTTTGGAAGAGAGTTTGGCATTTCCTTGAAAAGGTAAACGTATACTTCCATGTGATTCGGCCATTCCATTCCTAGATATTTACCTAAGAAAAATGACAACAGACAGACAAAAATGTAACTTTGCTTTCTCGAATTTCTCTCATCTCCCCTCTTCACAATCTTATAGGAAAAGCAATTCCTGACCAGGGGCGGCTGGCACTCTAATGGATTCGCCTTGAACCTCAGTCCTCCCACCTTCTCGTGCCTTATGTCTATCCCAGGTTTTGAGTCATTTCCACATTCATCTGATTTCCATCCAGTAAAAAAATAAAAACAATAGTGTTTGGGATAGAAGTGTATTTACTAAAATTAAAAAAACGCAGTGGCCAAGTGCATGGCATAAAAGTAAGTGCTCAAAGATTGTCATACAAAGTTCTAGGCCATAATTTCTCATTTCTTTGCCAACATGTGTCATTACTCTGGCTCCGGTCGATAAAAGACTGCCTCTTACACATTTTGTCATATCTGTAATACTTGACATTCTTTGAGAATTAACACCTGCTTCTCCCTTCTCTTAGCGCTAGGAGAATATTTTGAATTTATGGATTCAAGCTCTAAACGGATCTGCCAAGACAGAGGAGACTAGGGCTGGAGGTTTCGGGTAGTTCATTACAAAGTCTAATTGTTGGTCAGATACACTTGCTGCAGGGGAAAAAAGAAAACATGTAATTAGTGAAAAGAAAGTTTGTGTGTGGTGTGGTGTAAAGGCAACTTCTCTAGCAGACCCAGGTTATTAGATTTATTATTATTATTATTATTAAATCTCTTATTTAAAACTTAAACTTCTATGGGTCTCAGGTGATTTATCTACTTGATGTTGGCTGCATATGAGAAAATAGGAGGCATAGTCCAATTGCTCTCTGAAGTTATTTCTCTATCTGGGATCCTATAAGAATGGTCTAGAAGAAATATGTTTTTGGGCAGGCAGAGGGTACCCCTCTGTTCCTATTTGCTCTTCAGCTCCCCTGAAAAGGAAAATTGAACTATGTGTAGTAAGACCAACCATAGGATAGTCAAAGGATACAAGGTATCCTACAAGGTAGGGCCTTAAAAAGCTCCACATCCTTGGAGATCTTCATTCTTCACCTGGGACGGCTGGAGTTCTAACGGATTCCCCATGAATCTCAGTCCCACCTTCTCATGCCTTATGTCTATCTCCTGTTTTGAATTGTGTCCACATTCATCTGATTTCTGTCAAACTGCCTCTCACCTGACTGCTTTCTTGCGACCTTCCCCCTCAAGTCTGATGGGTAGCTGGAAGGTCACCTCTCAGTGACTCCGGGGGTCCCAGTTCATGGTCTTCCTCCTTCAACACTTCAAAGAGACCCAGGAATCAGCCATCCTGGTCCTGGCCCAGAATCCCATGGCCAGCTTGCTTGAATAGGGTATCAGGAACTTAGCTCCAAGGGATGGAGATGAAATTTGGCTTCTTATAGTCCAAACACTTAGAATGACCCTCTGATTATTCCAGGAAGGTTGTTGGGAAAAGTCTGTCTGGGAAAAGTCACTTTTCTCTCGGCTCATCATAAACTAATCACCTCTCTGAATCTTCCTCCACAATGAATTTATTTTCTGGCTCAACAAACTGTTGTTCACTCTGTCCTTTGCCATCCACCCTAACCACCAGCACTCTGGCTGCCACTCCCAGAGAGTGGTTCCTGATCACGTTGCGCCACGCAGACGGTGCTCATTGTCATGTGATCATGCCATAGCTCGTATGATTCTACCTGAAGAAAAATGTCAAGTGAGCATCTGCTTTTACTGAATGTTTTCCATGAAATAAATTATTGATGTGTGTAGCAAAGAAAGTTCCTGATGGTGGAGGTGGGGGAGAAAATTTGCATAGCAGAACTCTGGGATCCTTTGAGAAAACAGGAACCAAAAGCCCAACCCCATTCATCCCCAGATTCAGTTATTAAAACTTGGTAATTGTCTTAGTGTGGTGCTTGAGACAAGGCACGCCGGCCCAAGGATGGCAAGAAGTCTTACAAACAAAACTGTTAATGAGATACAAATGTCTCTTTTTGGTTTAAATTAGCCTACTTATACACATATGCCAATTATATGTACAAACTTACTTTGGAGTCAGAAGAGGATGATGTAGATCTAAAAACGTACATTTCACATTACTAGGATCATTATGAATTAGAATTTATTTTGCTTCACTTATACATCTGTGTCTTTGTTTTCAAATGGGCAGGACATCAAAGTGTTCTTTCTTTTATTTCTAATTTCCGGTGCCTTCTTCCCAGCAGGAGGTCCTGGAAGGGAGCGGTGGTCTCTGAGTCAGTATTTGACCTACATGCAGTAGATGGCAGTATAACACCAAACTTCCACACCTTTAGTTCTGGACGCATCAGTCAATAGGCCAAACAAGACTCCAGAGCTGAGGGCTTGGACCACAGAGAAGGAATGTCGTCTAAAATCTTTATTCTCTCTTTGTTTTAGCTTGATCCAGTCCAGCATTGCATAATAAATTACCAAAGAGAAGCCATTGAAGGCCTACAGGAAGAAATGAAGATCATAGAGTAAGGAAGTAACCCCTGCTGCTTATACTCTAGACTCAGACTAACTTGCTTCTTCTCCCTTTTTGGGTAAAGGTTGGAGGGAGCCATCAAAAAGGCATAGCCTATGGGGCACTCATGTACATCTTTCAATTGTTTCCTTTTCTTTCTTTTTTTTAATGTTTTTATTTATTTTGAGAGAGAAACCACGAGCAGGGGAGGGGCAGAGAGAGAAAGGAAGAGGGAGACTCCCAAGCAGGCTCCCCAAGTCGGTGCCGAGACCGCCGTGGGGCTTGAACTCCTAAACCATGAGATCGTGACCTGAGCCAAAATCAAGAGTCCGATGCTTGACAGACTGAGCCACCCAGGCACCCCTTGGTCATTTTCTTAACTGAATGTGCCTAACCGTAGTTTCAATCTGAATCTTGGAAAACATGTCAGAAATATAATGACTGAGAATGGCAATAATATTATCCTCATTCAAAAGATTTTGCGGGACACCTGGGTGACTCAGTTGGTTAAGCATCTGGCTCTTGATTTCGGCTTAGGTCAGGATCTCACAGTTTGTGAGTTTGAGCTCCACATCAGGTTGACAGCACGGAGCCTGCTTGGGATTCTCTCTCTCCTTCTCTCTCTGCTCCTCCCCTGTTTGTGCACACACACATACTGTCTCAAAAATAAATAAATAAACTTAAAAAAGAAGATTTTGCATTCTAGGGTGACAACTGCCTTCAGAGCCAATTTACAAAGTAGCAAGTTGGCGTCTGGGTTGCTAAGTTGATTGAATGTCTGACTCTTGATTTCAGCTCAGGCCATGATCCCAGGGTTGTGGTGTTGAGCCCCACATCAGGCTCCACACTAAGGATGGAACCTGCTTAAGATTCTCTCTATCCTTCTGCCCCTCTCCCCTGCTCACGCACGCTCTCTCGCTCGATCTAAAATTTAAAAAAAAGTTTTGGGGTGCCTGGCTGGCTCAATCAGTTAAGAATCCGACTCTTGAGCTTAGAGTCATGATCTCAAGGTTCATGGATCAAGCCCTGCATTGGGCTGTGCACTGACAGTGCAGAGCCTACTTGGGATTATCTCTCTCCCCCTTTCTCTGCCCCTCTTCCACTCACATGTTCTCTCTCCCTCTCTAAATAAATAAATAAATAAATAAAGTTTAAAAATAGATTTAAAAAAACAAGGGGCGCCTGGGTGGCTCAGTCGGTTAAGCGGCCGACTTCGGCTCAGGTCATGATCTCGCGGTCTGTGAGTTCGAGCCCCGCGTCGGGCTCTGTGCTGACCGCTCAGAGCCTGGAGCCTGTTTCAGATTCTGTGTCTCCCTTTCGCTGACCCTCCCCCGTTCATGCTCTGTCTCTCTCTGTCTCAAAAATAAAATAAACGTTAAAAAAAAAATTTAAAAAAAATAGATTTAAAAAAACAAAGTAGCAAGAATATCAAAGTCATTGACCTTCAGTCATATGCTTCATCTTAAAATGTTTAATGCAAGCTGATTACCACCTCATTGACCACATGACCCTAAGAACTTCCAGTGGTTACATTTAGAATACAGGTGTTTATTTCACAAACTACATCCAAGATAATACCATCCTCAGAGCATTCAAAATTAAATATTTTTGTTTTCTAAAACAAGAAGTAAGTTTCCATTCACTAACTTTTTAGACCTTCTTATCTGTTTATGTATAAGCATGAATTCCCATGCATATATACTTATATGATGTCTCTTATGCGCAATTATTATGACTAAAAGCAATAGTCTCTGTAAGAACTGGGAGTAAATAATAAAAGCAGTTAAAATTAATCTTAAATTAAAATTTAAAAAATTATATTTAAAGCATTGTGCAATGTTTCACTCAAAAATTAAGGGACATTTTAAATTGTTTTGAAAAATATATTGTCCTTAATAACAATTGGGGAGCTGGAGGGAGTATGGCAAGTTTCAAAAAAATAAAAGTCATATGAAAAATAAGGCATAAGTCAATACATTTGAGAACCAAATACATAATGGTCAAGATTAGAAGTATAAACTGCTTAAACTTCCTTTTTAAAAGAAAAAAAAAATCATTGATTGGTTTAAAGCACCAAGCTCATTATTAGTTTGCATAGGGGGAAAAGCCTAAAATCAAGTTATACTACATGTTTGGTACCAAAACAGTATTATAAGAAAAGATGGGCAAAGACGGAGCAAGAAAACACAATGGAGGAAAGTATTTAGAGGTGGCAATATTAATACGAATGAGATATTAATAATGATTAATATCAATATTGATCTCCATGAGAATTGAATGAATTAAATTTGAGAAAGAAGATCACTATACCTAGGAAACAAATAGAATCTATAATTAAAAAGCTATGGAGCTAAAATTCAAATAATATAAAACATTAAGCAAAAGTTTTTAGCAGTATATACAAATGTGAACAGAAACATGATGGTCGCATTGAAATGTTAGCACGTTGTCTATAAAATAATGTAGAAAAATAATAAGGACAAGAAGATTTAAAAGTAAATTATTGGTTAAGACTCTCGAGCACTATAACTTCTTTCAAATACTTATAAATCATTCACAAAAATCATCATATATTAAACTACAAAGAAGGACACCTGGGTGGCTCAGACGGTTAAGCATACGCCTTTGGCTCAAGTCATGATCTCACAGTTTGTGAGTTCAAGCCCTGCATTGGGCTCTGTGCTGACAGCTCAGAGCCTGGATCTGCTTCACATTCTGTCTCCCACTCTCTCTGCCCCTCCCCTGCTCACGCTTTGTCTGTCTCTCTGTCTCAAAAAAAAAAAAAAAAAAAATTACCCACTGAGGTCAACTCACAGCCTAAACAAACATATGAATTGAAAACAGACCCACCTCACATATTAAAGTCAAAAAAAAAAAAATTCTAAATAACATTAACACACTGTATAAAGAATACAAGCTAGGGGCACCTGGGTGGCGCAGTCGGTTGAGCGTCCGACTTCAGGCAGGTCACTATCTCGCGGTCCGTGAGTTCGAGCCCCGCGTCGGGCTCTGGGCTGATGGCTCAGAGCCTGGAGACTGTTTCCGATTCTGTGTCTCCCTCTCTCTCTGCCCCTCCCCCGTTCATGCTCTGTCTCTCTCTGTCCCAAAAATAAATAAACGTTGAAAAAAAAAATAAAAAAAAAAAAGAATACGAGCTAGCATTTATTGAATGTTCACTCTCTGCATCAGGGACAGAGCTAAACACATTACAGGAAGTATTTTTATCTTCTCAACAACGCTGTCAAGCTCTTAAACAATAAACAATACCTTATTCTCTACTGCATAACCTTAGATAATAATATTTATTGAGCACCTACTGCGTGCAAGAGCAGCAGATAATAGAAGCTATTAAGCAGCAGAACTATGATTCAGAGCCAACCAGTATTTTCCCAATTCTATATGCTGTCCAATGTGACATCACATTAATAATCTAATTCATCATGATTAAGAAGAATATCATGGAAATATAGAGACAATTTTATACTAGAAAATATATTTATATAATGTGTTATTTATCACACCAGAGCTTGTTAAGTGGTAGTTTCTTAAGGATTAGTTGCAATGTGGAGTCTAAAACTAAAACAATAAAGTTTAAAAAGCCTATTACAAAAAACCCATCAATCTGACTTGCTCTTTGAATAGATCTCTTTCACCCAGGCATAATTTTGTAATATATGCATCATTTTCATTTTCCAAATGAAAATATCTGTTCACTAAGATATTCTGACATTACAAATCTATATATATTTCAATTATTATAACCAAGTAATTTATTTGTTAATATCACCATTGTTGTCATCACAAAAGTCTTTTAAGTATTGAAAAGTTGTCAAGTTTGCAGTGATAGGTTTTCCAAAATTTTAATTTTCTTTTTTTTTTAAGTTTACTTATTTATTTTGAGAGAGAGAGAGAGAGAGAGAGAGAGAATCCCAAGTAGGCTGCACGTTGTCAGCACAGAGCCAGACATGGTGCTTGAAGTCACAAACCATGAGATCATGACCCAAGCCAAAATCCAGAGCCAGATGTTCATCCGACTGAGCCACCCAGCTGCCCCCCCAATTTTAATTTTCTATTGAAAGCTCAAATGTTATCATTGGAAACTAATGTTTTTCTTTAAGTAACAAATTCACTTTGTAAGTATCTTGAGAAAGTGTTTGTCAAATGCCTAAGTCTGAGTAACCATGCTTTGTCTGTCTGTCATTCTTTCAAGTGAAAACGGATTCTGCGAAGAGTGGCTAGTTTAGCTCACAACTCTAACAATCATATAAATGGTTTTCCTCAAAACGATCATCTTGCATGCAGCAGAAGTGCTTGTCACTCAGAATATTAAAAGACTATCACAGAGAATATTCAAAAGATGTGTACTCACAAGTCAAGATTTAATAATTATTATTAATTATTAATAAAATTAATAATCTTTTTATTTCATCAAGGACATTAAGTGAAACTGGCTTTATTTGTTGCTCCAAGTATATTACAGTGAAAAATATAATAATTACTGGTACATTTTGGTGACACTGCCTTGATTGACACTTGGGCATTAGCAGTTTTATTCACTGTTGGTGTTACACCATTAGTGCAAATTATTAATGCGGTAAACAAAGCAAATAATGTCTGGATGTTATTACCAAAGTATTTTTGATTTCCTGGATCCCCTTAAAGTATCTTGGGGACTTCTAGGGGCCCACAGGCCACACTTTAAAAAATTTTTTTTAATGTTTATTTCTTTTTGAGAGAGAGAGAGAGAGGCAGAGTGTGAGCTGGGGAGGGGTAGACAGAGAAGGAGACGCAGGATCTGAAGCAGGCTCCAGGATCTGAGCTGTCAGCACAGAGCCTGATGTGGGGCTCGAACTCACAAACCGTGAGATCACGACCTGAGCCAAAGTCGGACGCTTAACTGACTGAGCCACCCAGGTTTCCCAGGCCACAGACCACACTTTGAGAACTGCAAGTCTAATGAATTTCCTTGCACCTGCTCTGGTCAGGCTACTCTCTTGCTTTAAATCCTGAAGTCACTTTCCTTGGTTCCTAAGATAAAGTCTAACATCTTTAACATAGTCTATTGTTGGACTTCTTTTCATTTCTCCAGCGTCATGACAAGCGATACTTTCCATCTGTTGGTACAGTCCACCTACTCTGGTGTTTTGCGCTCTTTCTGAAGTACCAGCCCCTTTCCTGCTACAGGGCCACTCCCTCCCTATGCAGCTCCTTTAACTTCCCTGTGATATTTTGCCCTCCATGTGATACTTACCAAACACCTGCTCATCTTTCCAGCCTCATACTTCATATTACTTCCCTGAGGAAAACTGAAGGTAGTGTAAGTGAGCTACCCATGAAACTCACTGCCAGAACATCTTTTCTTTCTGTGTAGCCCAGATCCCAAATGTAAATACCTAATTACATTACAACTACTTCTTTACTCATTTTTAATTTTTTTTAACATTTATTTATTTTTGAGAGATGACAGAACATGAGCAGGGGAGGGGCAGAGAGAGAGGGAGACACAGAATCCGAAGCAGGCTCCAGGCTCCAAGCTATCAGCACAGAGCCTGATGTGGGGCTTGAACTCACAAACCATGAGATTATGACCTGAGCCGAAGTCGGGTGCTTAACCGACTGAGCCACCCAGGTGCCTCACAACTACTTCTTTAATGGCTATGTCCTTCGCTCTAATGTAAGTTCCAGAAGGATAGACACTACATACCCATAATCAAGACTCTATCCCCAAGGCCAATAAATGAATGAATGAAGTGCACCACATATTTTTATGTTTAGTGTGCAGAATTAGAACCTCAGAGAAATTAAAAAAAAGAGGAAAGAAATGTCTTAAATTTAAAAAGTAAAAAAACCTCACATTTTTATTAAAGATGAAAATGTAAAAGTACTTCTATATAAAAATAGAACATACGAGTGCAAATTCCATAAAAGTGAATAATAAATTAATATAAGTAAATATATACATAAACATTTTATAAAATGAGGTTCAGCCCCAGGGCACCAGTTACATTTTCTCCAATTCTGAAACTAGCTGGGCATAGACGTGCTTAACATTACTGATAAAAATACATCAACTATGATTCGAATTATTTTATAACTGAAGCAAAAAATAACAGTTTTGGAAATAAATGAACAATTAAAAGTCTGAGCTAGGACATTAGTCACTGAAAACTAGGTTCCTGTTAATTCCCGAGTCTTCTTACGAGCTTGTAAATGAAGAGAAAGCGACTCCTGATTTCCAGCCTGACAATTTCCCAGGCGCAGTCACTGTATCCCTCGTCCTCCAGGTAGACGCGGATGTCCTGGAAGTACCTCTTGATGGCCAGGACAGGGCCGCGCATCCCCGGGGCGCGCTCTCCCTCGCCCGTGGCCTGCAGCAAGCAGGCGTCCAGGGCTTCCAGCTGCCGGTGGAGGCCAGAGCGGAGTCCGTGCAGCGGCGCGGGGCTCCAGGCCGCCGAGGAGCGCTCCGTGTGCAACAGGTTGAAGGTCTGCTGGAGCAGCTCCCGCAGGACAGCGGCAGCCTGGGCCTTCCGGAACTCCCCGCCCTCCAGCTGCTCCCCGGGGGAATTTGAAGTCAGTCCTGTACTTCAGACGGGAAAGAGAGATCGTCACCACTTGGTTGAGAGCTGTGAAGCTCTCCTGCTTTCCCAAGTCAAAGCTCTGAGGCAGGTCACAGCTAATGGAGGTCAGAGGGTGGGACAAGATCAACACTAGTGCCATCAGTAAAGAAATTGAAAAAGCCATTGGTAAGTTTCAAGACGTCCTTCTGGTTGAGATGGGAGATGATGAGCTTTTGTCCAGCTTCTCTGAAAATCCTCCATCTATGTGTCTCTTAAATATTGAGCATAAGAGTTTTCATTTTCTAAATTTCCCACAGAATTTTGTTCTTCTCCATTTTGGGCTTTCCTTTCTTTTGAAGGGTCTGAAGTTGACATCAGTTTCAACTCTTTCTGTATTGTTACAATTGAAGAAAAACTTATTCACTAAAAAAGTAGAAGTTCTAAGTCAATGGAATGTTTATTATCGTAATAAAAACCAACTTTGAACTAATGATAGAGCTATCTGGATCTTTCTTCCTGATGTTAAGAACAACTTCTAAGGAAGCTTTACTAAGGCTTTCTTTTAAAATCTTCTTTCTCCCCTCTCCTCCAGATGGCCCTCTTAGAAGTATTGGTCAGGTGTGAAAGATAACCTGATTTGCATATGCATGGATGTCACCCTATTCTCTGCTGCAAAATACGTAGTTTGTCAAATTTGGTGTTATTTACTCTGCTTCACTGAGAAGACTACTGAGCATTTCTTCTGTGCCAATTATTACCGTAAGCTCAAGCTATACTAACATGATTAAACCTCCAGTCTTGCCCACAAGAGTAAAGAGTAACCATTGCTACCTTAGAGGTGTTCAAGTTGTTAGAAAGTGTGTTTGCTGCTTTGTGGCAGGCCTCTTTGTGTTAGCCCAGACCATTGTCTTAGCTCTGGAGGAGTCATGGTTAAACAGTCCTTGTTGTTCTTTGCTATTTTGGCATAATTATAAAATCGTTGCCTTTCATTTGTATTTGTCTTTTCTCTTTATGAAAGCTGTCCTAGTGCTTTTCTATTTCCACTCTGAGGTTTGTTGGGAAACAAGGAAGGGAAAATGTAAGAGAAAAGAAGAGATGACATTTCCTCTATGATTTTCAAAACATCAGAACTTCCCTCTCTCTCTTAACATTCCTAGAGAGTAAAAGGAAGCAGTCATAAAAACGTAATGCACAAAAGACAAATGGAAAGTAAATGCTGAAAATGAAAGGGAAAAAAAAGTGACATCTTCTCTGTCCAAATGACAAAATGTCACTAAACTTCTGCAAGGGATTAAGAGCTCTATAGAATGGCAGGTTTCAAACAAGTCTGTGTGAGATTGTTTCCCTGCAGAAAGGTCCTCAAGGAGGACAGCTGACTTTTTTTAAGGTGGGCGGTTACCTAAAGGGCTAGTTTTCGGCTTTGCTGAATCCGCAAATCTGTCTATCCCTCTATCTATCTATCTGTCTATCACCTATCTACTTTTTTCTCTATCGACAGAGGTGATCAGATTCCAAGGATTTAGTTGTACCAACTCACCCTCAAGAGACTGGGTTATAGATCAGACAGCCATTTTATTAATGTGTGAGAGGTCAGTTATTACCTGGAAGCTGATAGATGTTAGTGACTGGGACAGGGCACTCCCTGTCATGTGAACACCTGCTAGATGAACACAGAAGAGATGACATTAGAAATAAAAGTGTTTATTAGTGAGCTGAGAAGGAAGAGAAGCCGATCACTTCAGGGAAAACTTGCATCCAGTTCCCATAGTTGGATGGGTTAGTTTTCTCTGTTGTGAAAACGGCTGACGGCTGTTGAGTACTTATTTTGCCCAGGCATTGTTACAGGTACATGACATCATCCCACCTTCACAGCAACCCAGTGAAATCGATATGATTATTATTTCCATATGACAGAGGAGAAAAACAAGAAGCCCAAGGTCACACACACACAGGCTGGAGCTATGATAGGAATCCAGCAGTCTGGCCCCAGAGTCCACTCTCCTAGCCACTAGATGGGGCCTTCTCTGATCTTCTTCCTATCTTCCTATCTTAGATTAATACTTAGCAAGTTTTTTCTCTCCAGCTGCCATTCTTAGTCACCAAAAAGCACCATTCGCTTATTCCAGAGACACTGCAATACCCTTGAAGAGGATACAGCTTTCTTTTCACTTGCTAGATTCCAGTCTTGTCTTTCAAATGGTGTGTTTTGTTGATCTCTACTGGATCTTTGAAACTCCCTGCTCCCATCTGACGTATGTTCAGAAATCATCCAGATTAAAGAATCCATTTAAGTCCATCAACTGATGAATGGATAAAGAAATTGTGGTTTATATACACAATGGAGTACTACATGGCAATGAGAAAGAACAAAATATGGCCCTTTGTAGCAACGTGGATGGAACTGGAGAGTGTGATGCTAAGTGAAATAAGCCATACAGAGAAAGACAGATACCATATGGTTTCACTCTTATGTGGATCCTGAGAAACTTAACAGAAACCCATGGGGGAGGGGAAGGAAAAAAAAAAAAAAAAGAGGTTAGAGTGGGAGAGAGCCAAAGCATAAGAGACTCCTAAAAACTGAGAACAAACTGAGGGTTGATGAGGGGTGGGAGGGAGGGGAGGGTGGGTGATGGGTATTGAGGAGGGCACCTTTTGGGATGAGCACTGGGTGTTGTATGGAAACCAATTTGACAATAAATTTCATATATTGAAAAAAATAATAATACAATAAAATAAAAAGGTAAAAAAAAAGAATCCATTTAAGATGCATCTCACTTGAGTTGGTCTTAAACTCACGGGAGATTTTGTTTAGAAAACAATATTGCAGAATAAAAGTTATTCTTACTATCTCTGTTTTCGGAAGACTGTTGTTTTCTGACACAGCCCACAAATTTAAGGCCTACTCGTATTTGGAACATGTAGTCCTTTTTGTATTTGTTATGGGACAGAAAACTCTCTGTGTGCCTCCTCTGTGACACTCAAGATACACATTACTGCCCTCAGGGAGGTTATAGTCTATCAGGGCAGTCAGATGGTAAACAAATAGTTAAATTGATTACTTAATCACAAGCATAGAGAATGTAGCCAAAAGAGAATGCTTAAAGTTAAAGAGTAATGTGGAGGCAGAACAGTGCAGCGGTGAAGTACCACTCATGTAGCAAATTGTGTCTTTTAGCAAGTTAAGTAACCTCTCTGAGTTTTTGGTTTCCTTATCTGCAAAATGCAAATAATTACAGTAATTCCCTCTGAGGAAAGTTGTGAAGATAAAATGAAATAATGTTTGCAAAACACTTTGCTGAGAACCTACATATAATTGGAATTAATACTGCTGCCATTAATATTATTAAAAATAATCTATATATTACAGATTCAATGAACAGATATCATGATATGCTTTGTTGGGTTTCTTTTAGATTAAAAAAAATTTTTTTTTACACTTATTTATTTTTGATAGAGCACAAATGGGGGAGGGGCAGAGAGAGAGGGAGACACAGAATCCGAAGCAGGCTCCAGGCTCCGAGCTGTCAGCACAGAGCCCAAGGTGGGGCTCGAACTCACAAACCGTGAGATCATGACCTGAGCCGAAGTCAGACACTTAACTGACTGAGCCACCCAGGCGCCCCTAGATTTTATTTTTTTAATTTTTATTTTTTTTATGTTTACTTATTTTTGAGAGAGAGCGCGTGCAAGTGGGGGAGGGGCAGAGAGCTAGAGGGACAGAGGATCCAAGTGGACTCTGTGGGAACAGCAGGGAGCTAGATGCAGGGCTGGAACTGAACTCAGGAACCATGAGATCATGACCTGAGCTGAAGTCAGATGCTCAAACGACTGAGCCACCTAGGTTTCCCTAGATTTTATGTTTTTAAGTAATCTCTACACCCAACATGGGACACCAACTTACAACCCTGAGATCAAGAGTCACACACTCTACTGACTGAGCTAGCCAGGCGCCCCATCATGATAAGCTTTGAATACCATTACAGCCCCATTAGCCCTGAGTACGTGATAGGATATCACTTGTTGAGGGAATATCTAAGGATATGAGGCTGTCTGAATTACCACACAATGATTAAGGCAAAGTTTTTACTATGAAAGGTTGTACTTGGTAGAGAACCAAGAGACTCACACACTTGAATGCAAACTTGAAACTTTTAGGGAAACGAGCACCTAGCAAAGTGCTTGGCAGGCCATTTTGGCAAATGATACCTGCAATACTGTTTTCCAAACAGTATCTTCCATGAGTTTTCAGATGAAACTCAAGTGATATCTTTGAGGCATATATACAACTGAAAAGCTTTAAAGAAGGCAGAAAAGTGTAAACAAGGAAAAAAGTAAGAAAAATTTAAATCTCCTGTTTTAATAGCTTTTTTATATTTCTTGTTGACTTAGAAAGACCATCATTTCTTGCATAAATATTTCTCCCTTTTCTGACTTTGTCTAGGCTTTTCTCCCCAAGAACAATCTGGGTGGTATGAAAAATATGTTATAATGCTGTGTAGATACTGCACTGGCACATGTGGTTGGAGTCCCCCATCTAGGCACTGATGTCAATAAATGTACATTTTTTACTGATTTTGTAAAAAAAAAAGTAGAAAAGGAAAAGACCGGGCAAAAATGGAAAAACCCAGAAAATGAAAGTTTCTATGTTCATGATTTAAAAGGCACTCATCACCCAAAGTTCTTAGAACTTTCTGAGACTTCCTCTTCAGGCAGTCCTGCAGAATCCCACCCTCCAGCTGCCTCATGGCTCTCTCAATCTCTGTGCTGTTGGCTCTGGTGATGCTGTGCTCCAGCCCTGCCTACTCTCTGGACTGTGACCTGCGTCCGAGCAATCCAGAAACCTTCACACTTTTGAGTCAAATGGAGAGAGTCTCCATTCTGTCCTGTCTGAAGGACAGGACTGACTTCAACTTTCCTCAGATACTTGTGGCTGGGAACCAGCTTGAGAAGACACAAGTGACAGCTATCGTGCATGAGATGCTCCAGCAGATCTTCAACCTCTTCAGCAAAAGCGACTCCTTTGTGGCTTGGGATGAGACGCTTCTGGACAGATTCCTTGTTGGGCTTTACCAACAGCTGGATGACCTGGAGACGTGTTTGAGGGAGGAAATGAACATGGAACAGCTACCCCTGGGAAATGAGAACTCCAGACTGGCTGTGAAGAGATACTTCCAAGGAATCAGTCTCTATCTTAAAGAGAAAGAATACAGCCACTGTGCCTGGGAGGTTGTCAGGGTAGAAATCAGAAGATGCTTGCTCGTCATTAACAAGCTCACAGGGACATTCAGGAAATAAAAAGGATGCTGAGTCTGAAAACAGTTCACCTGGCCAACTAAATGGCTATTTTCTAGGACTCAGAGTGCAATCTTCATCTCTAATTTTATGCCATATGAAAAGTGAATAACAGCAAATGTGTGAGATTATTTAAAATCATAGTAAATGTTATAAGCTGCAGTAAGCTGTTTAGAACAGAGAAATGCACAATTCATTTGCTTATAGCTTAAAATCTTTTGTATTTTTTATTTATTTAAATTATTTGAAATATTCGTGCTACTCATACTTAAGTATTTATTTAAGTATTTAAGTATTTATTTAAGTATTTATTGTTCACAGACCACCTGTTTAGTGTTATGCTGTGTATTAGACTATTATTTATTTTTAAGTCATGGGAAATAAAAGCAATTTTTAAAAATCAATTGTGCTTGCACACATTTTTTAAAAATAAAAACCTAACCTAAAGCCTGATCTCACAAAATAAACCTACGGAAGGTTCCCAAATGCAAAGGGAATGGGGGTAGCCCAACACGGACAGTGGAAAAGCCAATGCTAACACTCATATGGAATTGCAAGTGACTTCAAATTGCTGAAAAAATCTTGAAAAATAAAAGCAAAGTTGGAAAACTCACATTCCTGATTTCAAAACATACTATAAACTACAGTTATGGAAACAGCGTGTACTGGCATAAAGGTAGACATATAGATCAATAGAGTAGAATTGAGAATCCGGAAATAAACCTATACATCTATGGTCACTTGATCTTTGACAAGGGTATTAGGACCAATTAATGAGGAAAGAATAATATCTTCAAAGCTAGATCTACAAAACTCTTAGAGAAAAAGCTAAATCTTGAATGACATTACATTTGCCAATGATTTCTTAGATAAGACACTAAAAGCATAAGTAACAAAAGAAAAACATACCTACATTGAACTTCATCAAATTAAAACTTGCGCAGCAAAGGACACTATCGAGAAAGTGAAAAGGCATTCTTCAGAATGAAAGAAAATATTTGCAAATTGTATATCTAATAAGAGTCTAGTGTGCAGAATATATAAAGAACTCTTATAACTGAATAATAAAAAGGCAAAAAAAACCTTAATAAAAAATGGACAAAGGACTTGAATAGAAATTGTTTTTCAAATAAGATTAAAAAAGGGTCAACAATAATATAAAAAGATGTTCAGTATCATTAGTCATTAGAGAAATGCAAATCAGAACCACAGTGAGATACCATTTCGTACTTACTAAGACGGTTATCATAAAAAAATGGAAAATAACAAGTGTTGGTGAATTCAGAGACATCATAACCTTTATACATTGTTGGTGAGAATGTAAAATGTTTCAGGTTCTGTGGAAAACAGTTTAGTGGTTCTTCAAAAAGTGAAACATACAATTACCAGATGGTCCAGTAATTTCACTTCTAGATATGGATCACAAGAGAATTGAAAATGAATATTCAAGCAAATGTTTGCACACGTATGTTCTCAACAGCACAATTCATGATAGCAAAAAGTGGAAACAGCCCATTGGTGGATGAATGGATAAACTGTAGTATATTCATGCCATGGAATACTGTTCAGCCATAAAAAGGAATGAAATTGTACTGATATACTTGCTGCAATGGGAAGGAACCTCGAAAACATTATGCAAAGTGGTAGAAGCCAGACGCAAAAGATCACTAATTGTATGATTCCATTTATATGAAATATAAATCCATAGGGACAGAAAGCAGACTGTGGTTGTCAGGGGCTGAAAAGGAAGAGGGTGTGAGGAGAGACAATTGCTTAATGTGTATGAAGTTTCCATTTGGGGTGATGAAAAAGTTCTGGAAATGGATTGCACAACATGGTGAAGGTACTGAGTACCACCGAATTGTACACTTTAAATCATCTAGAGAGAGGATCTTTTCTTCTTTTAAGCATTTCCCATGTTCATGTCTTCCCCAAAGACCGTGAGTTCCGCAAGGACAAGGAAATACTAGATCCTTTCACCCAAGTCAGCTAGTCCAGAACTTTGCACAGAGGAACCTTTACATGATTGCTGAGTAATTGATCCTTTAGAGGAGTGATTATGACTTCTTTCAGAGTGTCTCATCCCGTTTACAGGGCAGTGCAGAGAGATCATAAAGATGGTTAATAAGAGTAAAAAATTAAACCCATATATAGAGTAGTTGTGTTGAAAGAGTTATTAGTTTTTATGAATGCTGCATTACTTCATATTAACTCTAGTGTGCTAGTCTTGTCTTTTCCTTCGGGTTTCTTGCAAAGAGGAATGCTTCGTAGCATCTCCCATGGTTTATTGCAGGTCTTAGGGAAGTTGCCTAAATCTTCCGTGGCTTAATTTTCACAGTTGTATTATGGGATTCATAATAATACCTACCACAGTGTCGCGGCCGGCGCGACAAACACCGAGGTCAGGGTCCTGAGGGTAGGGGAATGCAAGAAAAAAAGAGAGAAGAGAAAGATTGGGAACAGGAGGGTCCCCTGGGCTGATGGCCCAAGTGACGGCTTTATTGTTGCTGTACACAATCTTTTATAACCAGACTCTTATGGGTTAGGTCATTCTAAGAATAAACAGGTTTCACATAATTGCTGCCCACCAAAACATTTAGTTCTGTGTTTCTTGTGCATTTTCTAGACGGGTCACAAGACCTTGCTGATAAGATTGCTAGCAAAACACAATTCCCATGTTTGTTACCATCTGACTCGGGGTAGAAAAAGGGAGGTAGCATTACTGCCAACACCTGCAGACCACAGTCTTCAGGAATGAACTCTCTCAGCCTTGACAAGGCTTTCGTATGCCCTTGAAAGTGGGGGAATGGGAGGGGGAAACACCGGGTTGGCTTGAGTCAACAGGGAACGTTGCTCGACCCGGTCTCAGCCTGGCGCCGGGGCCCGGCCCCCCACATGAATGGGAGGGGGAACCACCGGGTTGGCTTGAGTCAACGGGGAACATTGCTCGACCCGGTCTCAGCCTGGCACCGGGGCCCGGCCCCCCACACCACAGAGACTTATGAGATTAAATGAGTAATGGGTACAAAATGCCAGGCACATAAGAATCACATAGAAGTGAGATATTGTTACTATCATTTGTTTAAAAAGTTTATTTATTTTGAGAGAGAGAGAAAGAGAAAGAGAGAGAGTGAGCACAAGTGGGGGAGGGTCAGAGAGAGAGAGAGGGAGAGAGAGAATCCCAAGCAGGCTATCAGCACAGAACTCATGAGATCGTGACCTGAGCCGAAACCAGGAGTCGGATGTTTAACTGACTGAGCCACTCAGGTGCCCCTGTTACTATCGTTTTTTTACTAACGTGCACACTATAGTTACTCAGTAAATAATTACTCATCTCTGGGTTTGTTGTGGTAATTATTTAAAGAAATTCAGGGGCATTTGGGTGGCTTAGTCAGTTAAGCGTCTGACTTCGGCTCAGGTCATGATCTCACAGGTCATGAGTTCAAGCCCCTGTTGGTCTCTGTGCTCACAGCTCAGAGCCTGGAGCCTGCTTCAGATTCTCTCTCTCCCTCTCTCTTCCCCTCCTCTGTTCTCGCTCTGTCTGTCTCTCTCTCTCTCTCAAAAATAAATAAACGTTAAAAAACAAAAAAGAAATTCAGATGCCTCTTGATCTTTGGCTAACGTCTCTACATTTCAGGAGCTGAGGAGAAAGAATTGGTCAAAAATACAGAGAATCTGCCAGGGAACTTACCTCAAAAACCAAAGTACAAAACTTGAGGGGATAAAAGGGTGTTAAAAGTCTTGCATCCATAACAACGGCAGCAAAACCCAAACCTAATTTTAAAATAGGCAAAGGATTTTGGAGAGACATTTCTCCAAAGAAGATACACAAATGGCCAATAAGGATATGAAACTATGCTCGACATCACTGATCATTAGGCAAATGCAAATCAAAACCACAACGAGATGCTACTTCACGCTTGTTAGAATGGTAACTACAAAAAAAAAAAAAAAGTGTTGACAAGGGTATAGAGAAATTGGAACCCTTATACACTGTTGGTGAGAAGGTAGAACGGTACAGTCGCTATGGAAAAAAGTATGATGGTTCCCTAAAAAATTAAAAATAGAATTGCCATATGATCCAGCAAATCCGGCAATTCCACTTCTGGGTATACCCTCAAAGAAGTGAAATGCAGTTTCTCAGATATTTGTACACTCATGGTCATAGCAGCACTATTCACAACAGCCAAAAGATAGAAGCAACCCAAGTGCCCACTAATAGGTAAATGGATAAATAAGATGTGGTCTATCAAGACAGTGGAATGTTATTCAGCTTTAAAAAGGAAAGGAATCTGACACATGCTACAAGATGAATGAACATTTAAGACATTATACTATACATTATATATACTATACATTATATGTTATAGTTTACTATGTATATATACACATATATACATATATACATTATATATACTATACATTATATATTATAGTTTACTATATACATCTATACATACATATATACATTATATATACTATATATAGTATAGTATATATATAGTATACTATACTATATATACACACACACACACATATACATACATATATATTATAGTATACTATACATTATACCTGAGCTGTGCTGACACCTCAGAGGCTGACAGGGGCTCGAACTCACGAACCGTGAGATCATGATCTGAGCTGAAGTCAGACACATTATACTAAATTAAATAAGCCAGTCACAGAAAAGATAAATACTGTATGATTTCAATTATATGCAGTACCTAGAGTAGTCACATTCCTAGATACAGAAAGTGGAGTGGTGGTTGCCAGGGGCTTAGGCGAGGGGAGAATGGGAGGTTGTTTCTTAATGAGTATAGAGTTTTCAGTTTTGCAAGATGAAAAGAGTTCAGGAGGTTGGTTGTGCAACAATGTGAATATACTATAAGCTTAAAAATGGCTAAGATGGTAAATTTTATGCCTTTGCATTTTACCACAATTAAAATTAAAAGAAAACATTTTAAGTCTTGCATAGACAACCTAAACTCATATCAGTGTGGGTAAAGGCATGGGATTTTTTCAGTCTAAACTAGTGTTTAAAAAAATTTTTTTAGGGGTGTCTGGGTGGCTCAGTCGGTTAAGCGGCCGACTTCGGCTCAGGTCACAATCTCGCACTCTGTGAGTTTGAGCCCCGCGTCGGGCTCTGTGCTGACAGCTCAGAGCCTGGAGCCTGTTTCAGATTCTGTGTCTCCCTCTCTCTCTGACCCTCCCCCATTCATGCTCTGTCTCTCCCTGTCTCAAAAATAAATAAACGTTAAAAAAAAATTAAAAAAAAATTTTTTTTAATGTTTTATTTATTTTTAAGACAGGGAGAGACAGAGCATGAGTGGGGATGGGGCAGAGAGAGAGGGAGACACAGAATCTGAAGCAGGCTCCAGACTCTGAACGGTCAGCACAGAGCCCGACGTGGGGCTTGAACCCACAGACCGTGAGATCATGACCCAAGCTGAAGTTAGACGCTCAACCGACTGAGCCACCCAGGCGCCCCTAAACTAGTGTTTAAATTCTGGCTTCCGTCTAATTCACTGTATGACCTTGGGAAATATACTGAACCTTTTTGAGCAGCCTCAGTTTTCTCCTCTACAAAATGGGAAGAATTATACCTTCCTCGCGGCATTGCTGAATTGATTAAGTGAGATAGGGTATGCAGTAAAAAACAATACTTGGCCCATGAAATGGAGAGTTACTATTGTTGTTATTCAAACCAAGAGGAGTCTATTGAATTTGTCAATCAGGTCTCTGGTGATCAGGAAGAGGGTAATGTCAGTAACAAGTTAGTAGTAGACTGAGCCCTATTCAGTAGTGAGAAAAATGAAGGCAGTAGTAAGAAAGTTGTTTCATCATGGATAAATACAGGGAAAATATCTAACCGAGGGCCTCATGGAAATGTCTCAGGTTATGGGCTCTCCTCCTTCCCTCCTTGCTCTGACCTACGTAGCTTCTTTCATATTAACGCTTATCAGGGGTTACCTTGTACTGTTAATGAATATTTTATTTTCAAAATCTACTACCAGGGAGAAAAATATTCAAGGGTAAGTATTCCTGGTCTCTTCTCCCCCCCCCCACCCCCACCCCCATAAGGAGATGACCTGGGTGTGTCTCTTGACTCTCAGTGTTGGGTTCCTTGGAGTTAAGGATGAAGATGCTCACCTGAAGTGACTCACAGAAGGGAAAAAAAAGTCTTGCTGTTTGGAAGGAGGCAAGGAGAGCAGGATGGTCTGCAGTTTGCAAAGACAGGTGAGAGTGATATGAGGATGACCAGCTGTCGTGGTAACTGTGACTTTAAAGGAGATTTCTTTCTTTTTTTTTTCTTTAATTTACAACCAAGTTAGTTGCATATAGTGCAACAATGATTTCAGGAGTAGATTCCTTAGTGCCCCTTACCCGTTCAGCCCAGCCGCCCTCCCACAACCCTTCCAGGAACCCTCTGTTTGTTCTCTATATTTAAGAGTCTCTTATGTTTTGTCCTCCTCCCTGTTTTTATATTATTTTTGTTTCCCTTCCCTTATGTTCATCTGTTCTGTATCTTAAAGTCCTCGTATGAGTGAAGTCATATGATATTTGTCTTTCTCTGACAGACTAATTTCGCTTAGCATAATACCCTCCAGTTTCATCCACGTAGTTGCAAATGGGATTTCATTCTTTTTGATTGCCGAGTAATACTCCAGTGTGTGTGTGTGTGTGTGTGTGTGTGTGTATATATATATATATATATATACCATACTTTCTTTATCCAATCATCCATCGATGAACATTTGGGCTCTTTCCATACTTTGGCTATTGTTCATAGTGCTGCTATAAACATGGGGGTGCATGTGCCCCTTCAAAACAGTACACCTGTATCCCTTGCATAAATCCCTAGTCGTGCAATTGCTGGGTCGTAGGGTAGTTCTATTTTTAGTTTTTTGACGAACCTCCATACTGTTTTCCAGAGTGGCTGCACCAGCTTGCATTCCCACCAACAATGCAAAAGAGATCCTCTTTCTCTGCATCCTCGCCAACATCTGTTGTTGCCTGAGTTGTTAATGTTAGCCATTCTGACGGGTGTAAGGTGGTATCTCATTGTGGTTTTGATTTGTATTTCCATGATGATGAGTGACTTTGAGCATTTTCTCATGTGTTGGTTGGCCATCTGGATGTCTTCCTTGGAGAAGTGTCTATTCATGTCTTTTGCCCATTTCTTCACTGGATTATTTGTTTTTTGGGTGTTGAGTTTGATAATTTCTTTATAGATTTTGGATACTAACCCTTTATCTGATATGTCATTTGTAAGTATCTTCTCCCATTCTGTCGGTTGCCTTTTAGTTTTCCTGATTGTTTCCTTCACTGTGCAGAAGTTTTTTATTTTGATGAGGTCCTAGTAGTTCATTTTTCCTTTTGTTTCCCTTGCCTCCAGAGATGTGTTGAGTAAGAAGTTGCTGCGGCCAAGATCAAAGAGGTTTTTGCCTGCTTTCTCCTCAAGGATTTTGATGGCTTCCTGTCTTACATTTAGGTCTTTCATTCATTTTGAGTTTATTTTTGGGTATTGTGTAAGAAAGTTGTCCAGGTTCATTCTTCTGCATGTTGCTTCCAGTTTTCCCAGACCACTTGCTGAAGAGACTGTCTTTATGTCACTGGATATTCTTTCCTGCTTTATCAAGGATTAGTTGGCTATACGTTTGTGGGTCCATGTCTGGGTTCTCTATTCTGTTCCATTGACCTGAGTGTCTGTTTTTGTGCCAGTACCATACTGTCTGGATGATTACAGCTTTGTAGTATAGTTTGAAGTCTGGGACTGTGATGCCTCCTGCTCTGGTTTTCTTTTTCAAGATTGCTTCAGCTATTTGGGGTCTTTTGTGGTTCCATACAAATCTTAGGATTGTTTGTTCTACCTCTGTGAAGAATGCTGGTGTTATTTTGATAGGGATTGCATTGAATATGTAGATTGCTTTGGGTAGTATTGACATGTTAACAATATTTGTTCTTCTTATGCAGGAGCATGGAATCTTTACCCATTTTTTTTGTGTCTTCTTCAACTTCTTTCATAAGCTTTCTATAGTTTTCAGTGTATAGATTTTTCACCTCTTTGGTTAGATTTATTCCTAGGTATTTTATGGGTTTTGGTGCAATTGTAAATAGGAGCGATTCCTTGATTTCTCTTTCTGTCACTTCATTGTTGGTGTATAGGAATGCAACCGATTTCTGTGCATTGATTTTATATCCTGCAACTTTGCTAAATTCATGAATCAGTTCTAGCAGTTTTTTGGTGGAATCTTTGGGGTTTTCCATACAGAGTATCATGTCATCTGTGAAGAGTGAAAGTTTGACCTCCTCGTGGCCAATTCGGATGCCTTTTATTTCTTTGTGTTGTCTGATTGCAGAGGCTAAGACTTCCAATACTATGTTGAATAACAGTGGTGAGAGTGGAAATCCCTGTCTTGTTCCTGACCTCAGGGGGAAAGCCCTCAGTTTTTCCCCATCGAGGACGATATTAGCATTGGGTCGTTCATGTATGGCTTTTATGATCCCGAGGTATGATCTTTCTATCCCTACTTTCATGAGGGTTTTTATCAAGAAGCGATATTGTATTTTGTCAAATGCTTTCTCTGCATCTATTGAGAGGATCATATGGTTCTTTTCTTTTCTTTTATTGAAGTGATGAATCACATTGATTGTTTTGTGGATATTGAACCAGCCCTGCATCCCAGGTATAAATCCCACTTGGTCATAGTGAATAATTTTTTTAATGTACTGTTGGGTCTGGTTGGCTAATATCTTGTTGAGGATTTTTGCATCCATGTTCATCATGGATGAACTTGGTCTGTAGTTCTCCTTTTTAGTGGGGTCTCTGTCTGGTTTTGGAATCAAGGTAATGCTGGCTTCATAGAGTTTGGAAGTTTTCCTTCCATTTCTATTTTTTGGAACAGATTCAGGAGAATAGGTGTTAACTCTTCCTTAAATGTTTGGTAGAATTCCCCTGGAAAGCCACCTGGCCCTGGACTCTTTTTTTTTTTGGTCAGATTTTTGATTACTAATTCGATTTCTTTACTGGTTATGGGTCTGTTCAAATTTTCTATTTCTTCCTGTTTCAGTTTTGGTAGTGTATATGTTTCTAGGAATTTGTCCATTTCTTCCAGATTGCCCATATTATTGGCATATAGTTGCTCATAATATTCTCATATTATTGTTTTTATTTCTGTTGTATTGGTTGTGATCTCTCCTCTTTCATTCTGGATTTTGTTTGTTTGGGTCCTTTCCTTTTTCTTTTTGATCAAACTGGCTAGTGGTTTGTCAATCTTGTTAATTCTTTCAAAGAACAAGATTCTGGTTTCCTTGATCTGTTCTTCTGTTTTTTCGTTTGTTTGTTTGTTTGTTTGTTTGGTTTCGAAAGCATTAATTTCTGCTCTAATCTTTATTATTTCCTGTCTTCTGCTGGTTTGGGGTTTTAATTGCTGTTCTTTTTCCAGCTCTTTAAGGAGTAAGGTTACATTGTGTATCTGAGATCTTTATTCCTTCTTTTAGGAAGGCCTAGATTGCTATTTACTTTCCTCTTATGACCACCTTTCCTGCATCCCAGAGTTTTCTGGTTGTGGTTTTATCATTTTCATTGGCTTCCATGTACTTTTTAATTTCCTCTTTAAGTTCTTGATTAGCCCATTCATTCTTTAGTAGGATGTTCTTTAGTCTCCAAGTATTTGTTACCTTTCCAAATTTTTTCTTGTGGTTGATTTCAAGTTTCATAGCGTTGTGGTCTGAAAATATGCACGGTATGATCTCGATCTTTTTGTACCTGTTGAGGGCTGATTCGTGGCCCAGTATGTGGTCTATTCTGGAGAACATTCCATGTGCACTGGAAAAGAATGTATATTCTGCTGCTTTAGGATGAAATGTTCTGAATATGTCTGTTAAGTCCATCTGGTCCAGTGCATCATTCAAAACCATTGTTTCCTTGTTGATTTTTTGATTAGATGATCTGTCCATTGCTGTGAGTGGGGTGTTGAAGTCCCCTACTATTATGGTATTACTATCAATGAGTTTTTTTTTTTTTAACGTTTATTCATTTTTGAGAGGCAGAGACAGAGTGCGAGTGGGGAAGGGGCTGAGAGAGAAGGAGACACATAATCCTACAGCTGAGCTGTCAGCACAGAGCCTGATGCGGGGCCTGAACTCACAAACCATGAGATCATGACCTGAGCCAAAGTCGGAAGCTTAACTGACTGAGCCCCAATGAGTTTCCTTATGTTTGTGATTAATTGATTTATATATTTGGGTTCTTCCACATTTGGCACATAAATGTTTACAATTGTTAGGTCTTCTTGGTGGATAGACCCCTGGATTATGATATAATGCCCTTATTCATCTCTTGATATAGTCTTTATTTTAAAGTCTAGATTGTCTGATATAAGTATGGCTACTCCAGCTTTCTTTTGTTGACCATTAGCATGATAGATGGTTCTCCATCCCCTCACTTACAATCTGAAGGTGTCTTTAGGTCTAAAGTGGGTCTCTTGTAAACAGCATATAGATTGATCTTGTTTTCTTATCCATTCTGGTACCCTATGTCCTTTGATTGGAGCATTGAGTCCATTGACGTTTAGAGTGAGTACTGAAAGATATGAATTTATTGCCATTATGATGCTTGTAGAGTTGCAGTTTCTGCTGGTGTTCTCTGGTCCTTTCTAGTCTTTGTTGCTTTTGGTCTTTATTTATTTGTTTTTTTTCCATCTTTTCTCCTCTCAGAGAGTCCCCTTAAAATTTCTTGCATGGCTGGTTTAGTGGTCACAAACTTGTTTAATTTTTGTTTGTCTGGGAAAATTTTTTAATCTCTCCTTCTATTTTGAATGACAGCCTTGCTGGATAAAGAATTCTTGGCTGCATATTTTTCTGATTCAGCCCATTGAGTATATCCTGCCACTCCTTTCTGGCCTGCCAAGTTTCTGTGGATAGGTCTGCTGCAAACCTGATCTGTCTTCCCTTTTAGGTTAAGGACTTTTTTCCCTTGCTGCTTTCATGATTCTCCTTGCCTCAGAATTTTGTGAATTTGACTATGATATGCCTTGTTGATGGTTGGTTTTTGTTTAATCTAATGGGAGTCCTCTGTGCTTCCTGGATTTTGATGCCTGTGTCTTTCCCCAGGTTAGGAAAGTTTTCTGCTATGATTTGCTCACATAACCCTTCTAACCCTATATCTCTCTCTTCCTCTTCTGGGACCCCTATGATTCTGATTTTGTTCCTTTTTAATGAGTTACTCATTTCTCTAATTCTTAAATCGTGCTCTTTTGCCTCAGTCTCCCCCCTTTTTTTTTCTGCTTCATTATTCTCCGTAAGTTTGTCTTCTATATCACTGATTCTCTGTTCTGCCTCATCAATCCTTGCCGCCATGGTATCCATCCATGATTGCAGCTCAGTTATTGCATTTTTTATTTCATCTGGACTACCTTTTGCTTCTTTTATCTTCGCAGAAAGGGATTCTAATCTATTTTCGACTCCAGCTAGTATTCTTATTATCGTGATTCTAAATTCTGGTTCACACATCTTGCTTGTATCTGTGTTGGTTAAGTCCCTGGCTATTATTTCTTCCTGCTCTTTCTGTTGGGGTGAATTCATTTATTTCATCATTTTGAAGGGAGAAAAGGAAGTAATGAGGTAAAAAAATAACAAAATTTAAAAATTATTAAAATTAAAAACAAACACACATGCAAAAAACAACAACAACAAATAAATGATGCTAGATCCTAGGTGTGTTTTGGTCTGGGTGTTGAAAGGCGCTTGATTAGATTAGAGAAAAAGGGGAAAGGAAAAAAAAGGAAATCGTTTGAAAATGTGAAAAAGTGAATACACTGAAGTAGAATAAAATGAAATGATGGAAGTAAAATAGAATTTGAAAAAAATTCCACAAAACTAAAAATATAGTAAAAAAATTTAAAGAAAAAATTTTTAATAAAAACTGAAAATAGAAATGAATTTTTTCTCTTTCTGTATTCAGGAAAAAGAAAAGAAATGAAAAAGAGAAAAAAGAAAAAAAAAGAAAATTGAATAGATGGACCAGCGGACTGACTGAAATACGACTAAAATTACTTTGTTTTCCCCTAGAATCAAACTATGAAGCTCTTTATAGTCCATAAACTAAGCAGGCAGAGAGACTCATGTTCCTGAAGAGCAAGGTTGGCCCAGTTGGGCGGGGCTTAGTGTAATGGCTCCGTTCTCCACTAGATGGCGCTGCTTACCTTACTGGGGTGGTTTGTTGTGGCGCTTGTCGGTGCCTATGCGCATGCGCGGGAGCAGTGAAAATGGCGTCACCCAGCTACCCGGTCTCTAGTATCAGAACTCTGCTCTCCCCGACCAGCAATTGTGCACCTGTCCTTTTTCTTCAGCTTCCTTCCACTCTCTGCTATTACACAGTCCGTGACCAAGCCCCAGGCAGCACTTCCCTCCCGAGCGTTGTCTCAGATGCGGCTGTTTTTTCCGTCCCCTTATTTCTGAGGGACTGCGGCTTTGACCTGTTCCACCCCTCTGCAGGAGGGTCTCACCGAGCAATGGTCAGGTGCCGGCCACACCCAGGAATGTTCGCGGGACTGTGCTGCTGACAGCCACCAGAGACCGCGTCCGGGTGCCAGCCCGCCCCAGAAAAAGTTCTCGAGATAGTGTGGCAGCAGCGTTTCAGGGATTATGGCAAATCACGACACGCATCTGGCACCAGGCTTCACCCTTAATGACCTTGTTCCAGCACCAGCGAATGTGGTTGTTCACTGGGGCCTTGCCTTTGGGGGACCAACACGGCCTCTACCGTTGTCCTCCCAGCAGGGGAACCGCCTCGCCCTGTGTGGCCTGAAGAACCCCAGACCTCGCTCTGTTCCTGGGGATTCGCCCTTCTCACCAGAGCACCTCCAGGTAACAAGCTTTGGAGTTTCAGACTCTGCACTCTCTTTTTATATAATCTTAATGGAATTTAAACCCTCTCCTTCCTCCCTTTTTCGTTCAGTCCCTGCGGCTGTTTCCACTTTTCCACTTTCTCTCCAGCTGCTTTTGAAGGGGGGGGGTGCTTTCCCGTATTCTCCCCCTGCCCCAACGTCTCCGTCCTCTCTCCTCACTCCGAAGTGGCTCCTTGACCTCCGTGGCTTCTCTCTCTCCGCCAGTTCACCTCTCTGTGCCGCGTACCTGCTGGATTCTGTGGTTCAGGTTGTGCAGATTGTTCTGTTAATCCTCAGATCAGTTTTCTCGGTGTGCAGGATGGTTTAGTGTCGTTCTGGCTGTAATTCATGGATGGGAGACACAAAAAAAACTTGCGTGCTGTTCCACCATCTTGGCTCCTCCCCCTAAGGGAGAATTTTTAAATTTATTTATACTTACAAAATACGCATGGATTTATTGTCATTGTTAAGTTTTCAAACAATTCATATAAGGAAAAAGTCCACCTTTCACCTCTTGACCCCAGCCCAACCCCACACTGCTAATAATTTAATGTGTATCCTTCTAGACATTGTCCTATGTATTAAGGAAATCTGCGCATACAGAAATATTCAGTGTAAATACATCAATATTATTATTCCATATATATCAATCTCTAATTTGTCTTTTTTTACTTAGTAATAGATCTTAGAGATATTTCTCTCTTTGTACATACAAATCTACATTATTTTAAATTTTGTATTAGTGTATAAATTGAATTCATTCCTAATCCATACATCAATAAGAACTTTAGATGGAACTTGACTGTAAAATGTATCAAGAAGAAATCATTTACATGAAAATCTGAGAAAGGAAGAAATATACAGGTCAGCTTGACTTCTCAAATATCAAATGATCTTCTAAGGCTATAGAAATTGAAACCAAGTGGTGTCCTATTCGATCAAGAAAACAGAATGGGGTTGCCTGGGTGGCTCAGTCAATTTAGCGTCAGACTCTTGATTTCAGCTAAGGTCATGATCTCACTCACAGTTTGTGGGATCCAACCCCTCATCAGGTGCTGATAGCTCAGAACCTGCTTGGGAGTCTCTCTCTCCCTCTCTCTCTGCCCCTACCCCACTTATGCTCTCTCTCTCAAAATAAATAAAAATTTTAAAAGGAAACAGAATAAAAGTTGAGGATAAGACAATTGAATTTAGTGGAACTTTCAAGCCAGTGGGAAAAGTGGGTGTTAGCTAAGCCATTTAAAAATAACATGATCCCTCTATCATATTCTTAGAGTTCTCAGTGCTGCTTTAGGCCTAAGTATATAATCAAAACTGGAGAGGGGGACACAAATATAAGCTAGATATAGCCATGTGACACAATTATAAACATGAGATTTGGGGGAAGTCTGCTGGGCAATTCTAATAAGAATTTCAGCCTTTATTCCTTTCTTTCTGCTAGGGATGCTCTTGTAAGTCTTTGATGTTTGCAGTCAGTGTACCTGACCTATGACTATGAGCAAGAGACCAAGAGAGGGACAGAGATGACAGTTCAGCACACTCACAGCTTTAAGCTGCTGATCTAACACTGCAACCATCACCCTGTAGACTTTAAATTGACATAAGATAAGCACCCACCTTCATTATTTTGCCTCTAATAACTGAGTTACCTGTTAACTTACAACAAAAAGAATTCCTAACAGATATAATAATATTGATCAGATTTAAGCTCCTTCTTCAAGCTTCAGTAGGCTAAGGTATAGCTTTTTAATTAATGCAGGGGTTCTGAGACACCTATTAAGACTAGTGTTTGGTTTTTCTCCTTGTTGCATAATAATGCAGTGAATTCCACAAACAGTTTTCTTTTGAACTATCATTAATGTCCTGGATAAACTCCAGTTGTTTGTTGATAAATACTTTTGGTCTGATCTCCTAATGTTTTTTTTTTTTTTTTTTTAATTTTTTTTTTTCTAACGTTTATTTATTTTTGAGACAGAGAGAGACAGAGCATGAACGGGGAAGGGGCAGAGAGAGAGGGAGACACAGAATCGGAAGCAGGCTCCAGGCTCTGAGCCATCAGCCCAGAGCCCGACATGGGGCTCGAACTCACGGACCGCGAGATGGTGACCTGAGCTGAAGTCGGACGCTCAACCGACTGCGCCACCCAGGCGCCCCTGATCTCCTAATGTTTAACGTGGTATTTTTATCTTCACGTTTATAAGTAAGAATGTCATATGGTTTTTTCCTTCTGATTTTCTTTTCTAGGTTATAAGAGCCGTATAAAATGAATTGATTAGCTTTCCATCTTTTCCCATACTTTCTTACAACGGGAACTCAATATGATTTACTGAATAGTTTCATGATATGGTTTCCCACTTTGCTATTTCTTCAAGACACTTCCCTGAAGACCTGTATTGCTTTCTAAAGACTTTTGATGATAGATTTCTGTTTCTTTTGGATGCAATACCATGCTGAAAAGAGCTTAAGAAGTAGTAAGAAGATCCTCACGCAGTGGGGCTATCCTTGTCTAAAATAATATTTAAGTTTTATCAAAAGGAATAGTACTGTATTTTGAATTTTGTTTTTCTTCCTTTGTTCCCCTTGCCTAGCAATGCGCTCATGCATGTAACAGGGGCTTGAATTCTTGTCAAGACAACTTATTACATGAACTCTAAGCAAATAGCATTGAGATAGCCTCTTGGAGCTTGACAACCAGAAGCTCACCAAAGCACATATTCCAGGCACAGTATTTATTTAATAAACAATATTTAAGTCCCTACCATGGGCTGGAAACTGTGCTAATGACTGGGCATACAATGCTCAGATTCAAAAAGTCTAATCTTCTGGAAGAGACAGAAAAAAAAATAAACCATCAAGTACAGAACAGAATGATATGTTCTACTGGAAGAGCTGTATTTGCAAAGAGCCATAAGCGGGGGGGGGGGGGGGGGGGGGGGGGCGGGATTTGTGAAGTGGAGAGAGATAATCAAATAATTGGTACTTTAAGACTGCTAGATAGAGACGGAAAGACATTTAAAGAATTGGACAATGGGAGAAGAGCCAGAGATGTGCAGGGATTTGGAAGCAAGAGCTAGTCAAAGAGTTGGCAAAATTGGACATTTTATAAAAATAAGAAATCAGAGCTAGGAACAAAATCAAGTTTCCCTCCCTACAAGGGGTCTGGAAATGAGGATGGGAAAGTTACACTAGACCTTCAACGTCCCTGCTGAAACTTTGAGACCAGGATGTTATTGTTAAATTTCTTAACAGTCCAGGAAAAGAGGACCCCTGTGCCCAGTTTCCTTATCTGTAAAATTAAGATAACCATTGTACCACCTCCTAAAACTGGGGTGAGGATTAATTGCTTTAATTTATATAATGTAGTCAGAATGGCACTTGGCAGGGGTGCATGCGTGGTTCCGTCGGTTAAGCATCTGACTGGCTTAGGTCACGATGTCAAGGATGGTGAGTTTGAGTCCTGAGTCAGGCTCCATGCTGGAGCTCAGAGCCTGGAGCCTGTTTTGGACTCTGTGTTTCCCTCTCTTTCTCTGCCCCACCCCTGCTTGTGCTCTGTCTCTCTGTCCTCAAAAATGAATAAACGTTAAAAAAATTTTTGTTTTTTTAAATGAATGGCACTTGGCGCTTCGTAAGTGCTCCTTACATGTCAACCGTTTGAATCTGGTTAGATTATTCCCTGATGTTCCAGGTTTGTGGGCGGGAAGAAGAGGCAGTTCCAAGAGAGATGCCCAGGAGCACATGCAGTGTCAGCTCAACCACTGCACAGGGGACGAGAAATAGCCATTCACGGGGATGGCCCGGCCAAATGGATCTCGGCCAGGAATCCGACTTGGGACACGAATCCGACTTGGGACACACACCAGCTGTCTCCAAGCACACACCTTTCCCGGCCGCGCTCCCCGCTGTGAATCTCCCTTGCATTCACGATCTAGAAGTTTCCACCAGAAGAATCCTGTGCTCCGTGAAGTTTCCACGCACTGAACTAAGACAAGCCTCTGGGCCAGAGGGAAATCCCAGCCTGCTTTTTCAAATTCAATTTGACCACTTGCATTTTAGTTTCCTTTTCGTTTGTTGCATCAGACTCATTGTTATTTTCTGCATTCCCCCGGTTTGCTATGCAATGGCTGATGATGAAATAAAACTAAATTTAGCTGTTAAGTCTTAACTACTTAGAAGGTTTTGCTTCGGGCTGTTTCCCTTTAAAGAAGACCCAGAAACTGCTGCAGCCACCGGAAACGTCCAAGGAGCGAAGACAGCTAGCCACTCCCACTGTCAGCGGAGGGAAAGGAGTTTATGCTGACTCAGCTGCTACTGTAAAAGTGTTGCCCATTTAATTCTCTCCTCAAGCCCCGCTGGGCCTGGCTCAGGCCACCCCTAAGAGGGGTCGTGAGAAAAAGAAATCCGGCTCAGAGCGTTGCCTGGCATTTGAAGGGAAACGTGAAGCCAGGCTTGATGCAGACTGGCGTCTGTGTCTCTGGGGGCCGGTCTGCGGTCGTGAGCAGCAGTGGCAGTCCCGGCAGCAAGCGCGGGGAGACCCTGGGTGGGCGGCCCGGTGTGTGTCTCGGTGGCAGGGGGATGCACAGTGCAGGACCCTCTGGCGGTGTGTGCGTGTTGGAGCAGGGCTGCGGGTAGCGCGAGGTAGGCAGGACCTTCAGCAAAGTGTCTTTGTCCCAGGGGATTCCAGGGGACCAGGAGGGAAACCGAGGAATGAGTCTAGTCAAAGGCCTGTGACAAGACACCCAGGATGTGGGAAAGGGAAAAGGAGAGAGAAGATCCTGAAACCAGGGCCACTTAGATCTTGGCTGCGCGTTCCGCTTCGCCACACCGGGTCAGTAGCCCGAGGGTAATTGACCTCGGCAGCTGCTGGCTTGTAGTTACGGGGAAACCCCAATCCCAGAGGGCAGAATCAGCCTCCGGGGCTGAGTGAGGGCAAGAATACGGCGGCGGGTGACAGACTCTCCCCTCACCCCGAAAACAGGCTTTTGCATTGTGGTTCCAGAGATTCTCAGGAGCTCTTCTGCTCCCCAAGCAAAATTTCTCCAGTGAAAGGGAAACTTTTGGTGAGATTACCACTCGTTTATTGTTGTAGAGAATATTCTTTTCTGAACCAAGTTCTTCCTCGTTTCCTGTGTCTTCCTTACCTCCCATCGTCCTCCTTTGTCAATGGACTTCGCCCCAAGTGGAACCTCCCACCACAGTTGTTACCCAAGTTCAGGAGGAAAAATCACATTTGTGTGATGTGAATAGAACAACCGATAAAAAAGATTAATGTTATTATTAACCCATAATACTCATCTTCAATTAGCCACCCAAATGGGTTCTTGTAAATATCAACATCAGCTATTTTTAAATGTTTTGGTCACAAGACCCACCTATACTCTTAAAAAATATTGAGACCCCCAGAGAGATTGCATTTGTGTGGGTTACATTTATTGGTTCTTACTGATATGTACCATGGGAGAAATTAAAACTGAAAAAGTTTTAAATATTCATTCTTTTTAAAATGGGAAAAATAAGCCTATTAAATCTTAACATAAAAAATATTTTTATGAAAATACACTTGCCAAGGCAAAAAGAAATAAAGAATGAAAAAAAAAAAAAAAAAAAAAAAAAAAAAAAAAAAAGAATGTATTTTAAGGTTTTGCATATCGAATGTCTGGCTTCGTAGCAGGCAACTGGATTCTCGTATCTACTGTGCATTCAATCTGCTGTAATACGTTGTTTCAGTCTTTGGAGTAAATCCAGTCTCAAACAGATATGTGCTTGGAAAATGGAGAACCTCAAAGAATGCTAAAAGAGTCTCCGGGAACCTCGAGGTGCCCAGATTACCCTCTGAGAACCACTCATATACGTCATCATCACAGAAGGTTGAAAGGATACTTACTGCCCACAGTGAGTTTGAATTACTGTTCATCTGCCTATTTCCAATTCTGCTTATTTTCATTATAGTTTAGAAAAACAAGCAGGATTGGAAAACACTACACTCATGTGGTCGACATTGCTCAGGATTATCAGCTAAAAGGTTTAGGTAAGAGTATGTGTTCACCTGTTTCCGATTCTGTGTCTCCCTCTCTCTCTGCCCCTCCCCCGTTCATGCTCTGTCTCTCTCTGTCCCAAAAATAAATAAACGTTGAAAAAAAAAAATTTAAAAAAAAAAGGGGCGCCTGGGTGGCGCAGTCCGTTAAGCGTCCGACTTCAGCCGGGTCACGATCTCGCGGTCCGTGAGTTCGAGCCCCGCGTCGGGCTCTGGGCTGATGGCTCAGAGCCTGGAGCCTGTTTCCGATTCTGTGTCTCCCTCTCTCTCTGCCCCTCCCCCGTTCATGCTCTGTCTCTCTCTGTCCCGAAAATAAATAAACGTTGAAAAAAAAAAAAATTTAAGAGTATGTGTTCATTCACACCTTTGATTCTTGTTTACTAACCATCTTTCATTGTGAAATACAACAATCATATACAAAAATGCACCAATGATGAGTAAACATTTTAATGGATAATTAAGGCAAATACTCACATAGCCACCAGCCAACAAAAGTAATCAAATTTCACAGCATTCCAGAAGCCCCACCACCATTACCATCCAGTGTGCCCCTCGTGGATATAACTCCAACCCTCTGTACTAAAGGGAACCAGTATCCTGAATTTTATGGTAACCATATCCTTGCTTTGCTTTATAATTTTACTTTGAATCACCCAGTCCAGTTTTGCCTGTTTTTAAACTTACATAAATGGACTATGTATTCTTTTGAGTTTAGTTTTTTCATTTATCATTATGTTTGTGAGATCTAGCCTTGTTTATACATATAATTGTGGTTCTTCGTTTTTCTTGTTATTTATGGTCCTATTACATGCATAGACTACAACATATTTATCCATACAACTTTTATGGGGTATTTGGGATGTTTCTCATTTGGGACTATTATGTACAGTGTCGCAATGAATATTTTTGTGCATATATTCTGATGTATATCTGTATGATTTTTTCCCCCAGGATAATTCCTGAAAGTAGACTTACTGGGTCATAGGCCATGCATATTTTCACCTTTGCTAGATAAGGCCATAATGTTTCCCAAAATAGCTGGACAAATTTACACACTCAACAGTAGTGGATGAGAGTCTTTTTTATTCATATTGTCCTCACACTTGACATTTCTAGTCCTCTAATTATTTTACACACATCCGATGTATTTGTTTCTCCAAAAATTTGAAAAAATCAATAAAAAAACCTCTTAGACATAATTTTTACAAAGTTGTCCAGGTACAAAGTCAAAATTAATAACTTTCACATATATGTGTGTGTATGTGTATTTATATATATATGAAAATGTAATGAGTTAGTTCCATTCAAGATTAGAAAATGTAATGAAAGAATCATTTCATTCATAATTATAACAATAAGAAAGCATAAAACATTGGAGTAGGAAAGAATATGCAAGATATAATCAAGCCAACAGTAAAACTTTATTGAAAGACGTTTTAAAAATAGCTCAATGAAATGACAAGATTCACCATTTTTCTTTTTGAAGTGGTTAATAATTATTCAATAAATGTAGGTGTGTTTCTCAAGCGGAGGCTGGCATTGGCGGCCTATTTAGAGTCTGATTTCCCTTCCTAATGATGTTGCCCAGCCCACCACATGCTAAAGTGTCCCTTGCTCATCTACAAAATGAGCCAATGAGAGAAGCTGCTTAATCTTCACTGGTGATCAAAGTGAAAACAACCAGTCTCAATTTAAGAGACAAAACTATGTAATGCTTTTCACTGGTTCCTGGCCAAAGAGGAGGATAACTTTCCCTGTCAATGTTATGTTTAAAAAAAAATTTTTTTTTTAAGGTCCAGTTATTTTTGAGAGAGAGAGAGAGACACATACAGAGTGTGAGCGGGGGAGGGACAGAGAGAGGGAGACACAGAATCCGAAGCAGGCTCCAGGCTCTGAGCTGTCAGTACAGAGCCCAAAGTGGGGCTCGAACTCACGAACTGCAAGATCATGACCTGAGCTGAAGTCCAGTGCTTAACTGACTGAGCCACCCAGGCACCCCGGTTTTATTTTTTTAATTCAAGTCATACTTTATTCAGATTTCCTAATTGAATGTTCTTTTTCTGTTCGAGGATCTCATTCAGAATGCCACCTCACATTTAATTGTCACATCCCCTTAGATTCCTCTTGGCTGCGACAATTTCTCAGTGGTGGACTTTTTATGATATTGTCAGTGGCATCATTTTTTTTTAGTGTCATTTCCCAATTTTTTCTTGCTAGTATAAAAAGAGGTGATTGATTTTCAATATTGATCCTGTGCTCAGTCTCCTTGCTAATTTCACTTTTTAATTCTCATTGTTTATCTGTAGAGTCTTTTGTATTTTGTTGTAGATAATGAAGTAAAATATCTGAGGTAGCCAGAGATTTGAACAGGCACCTCACAAAGAAAATATTCCAGTGGTCAATAAACGTAGGAAAATGTGCTGAACCTTATTAATGACCAGGGGACACAAATTAAAACTGTAATGAGATATCACTACACACCACGAGAATGGCTAAAATTAAAAAGACTGGTGACACCGAGTATTGGCAAGAGTGTGATGCAAACGTGCCTTCCAAACACAGCGAGAATGTAAATTGGTGCAAACATTTGGGAAATATGCTGGATATTGTCTGTTAAAAATATGCATATTCTGTGACCCGGTTACTTCATCCTATGCATATACCCAAAGAAATACATACAAATGCGCCTCAAAAGATACATACAAGGGTTTTCATAGCAGAATTCATTATGATGACAAAAAATCAAGAAGAAAAATACCTGAATGCTCATCCAGTAGTGAAAAGGATAAAACACTGGGGCATTTCTAAGTAGATACAACACATCCATGCAAATCAAGGAACTGTAACTGCACAAACAACATTGGTGAATCTCACGGACATACTACTAAGTGGAAGAAGCCATTTATGCAAAGTTTAAAAACAGGCAGAATATAGGGAGTTCAAAGGCACAGTGACACTGTGGCAGGAGAGTGAAATAATGATTGCAAGGGGACAGACGGGGGTTTCTGTCCTGTGGATAATGCTTATGCCTTCACTTAAGTTTGTGTTTACAAAGGTGGGCAGAAGGTTTTATTTTATAATAATTTCTTGAGCTGTATACTTAAGATGCATGCATGATTTTCTATGTAAAACATATAAACTTTTTTGTTCAAAAGGAGAAATGGGGAATTCTCCCTTTTATCTGTCAACATTCTCCCTTACTATCACCTTCACTGCCCCTTCCAGGTTATCACCGAAAAGGGGTTTTGGGTGTTGATTTTGGCTCTGCCACTGTTCAGACACTTGTGAATAACTTTTCATCTTGTCCAATTTATCATTTTTTATGAAGCCTTTCCCTTGAAAAAATAGTTGAAGAGATGATAAGACAACTGTAATTTTGCTTTCTGGATACATATTCGTCCTGCATAGATAATGAATTGCATCAAAAAAGAGGAAAAACCACTTCCTGTGAGTTTATGGAAAAGCAACTTCAAATCATCAAATGATGACTCCAGATGGCTAGCCTGTGCAAGTTTTATTTTCTAAATGTCACTCTGCCTGTCTGGAAAACCTCATTAACCAGAAGAAACTGGTGCAGGGGCAGGAAGTAGTTGTCTGCACCACAGAAAGCTGGTGGGAGAAAATGTGTGCAGAAAGCGATCTCCACAGGGACCCCTGGGTGGCTCAGTCGGTTAAGCATCCAACTCTTCATTTCGGCTCAGGTCATGATCTCATGGTCATGACCTCACGGTTGTGAGATCAAGCCCCAAGCCCCATGGTGAGTATGGAGGCTGCTTGGGATTCTCTCTCTTTCTCTCTCTCTCTCTCTTTCTCTCTCTCTCTCTCTCTCTCAGGGCTGGGGCATTAATCCTGGCAATGCAGGTATACATGAGGCTACTCTAAGACATAGATATCCCTGATAGAGACAAGTTCTATGAATTTTTCTGTTTACTGTGATAAAACTCAAATAAATTAGAGGAATGAAACTAAAATAAGAGACAGTGTCTTACAAAGGAAGAGACTTTAACCCATGCATAGATAGACTCCTTCTGTGACTTTTGCCAGATCCTCTGGAGAGGGGGTAGAGGAGAAATTTCACGAAGGAGACTAGAAGAGTGGACTACGGAGCACCTCACGAATATAACAGCGAGAACTGGGAAGTGGACACAGGGAAGAAACCAGAAAAAAAGAATTCCCTTTTCATTACCCTGCATCCCTCCCTTCTGTTCCAATCCCCGAGCTATGCTTTTATCTCCAACCTCCATAGCCACCAGAGCCTCCTGGCAAGGCTTCTTCCTCTCTCTCCCCACTCTAGTTCACCTCCAATATTTCTGCCTACTCTTCTGCCCAGGGCAAAGAGCTCCAGTCTCCCCTCTGACCCAAAGATCTCTTGACTTAAGTAAGTACAAATGCTACACTCTGGCATTCAAGAGCCTCCACAATACATCCTGAGTTCATTTTTCCATGTTCAGTCCCCTTGACTCCTAGCACTTAGCCTGTCCACAACCTGACTCTCCTTCTATTTGCTCCTTACAAATTTGTCCATTCTCCTGGCCCTGTTCATGCTGCCCCTCCATCTGGGGCATTGAGCACTCAACGAGTCCAAACGGTGCTGTATGATGAATGTAAAAATATGCATCATATTTTGAAGACAGCCTAAAAAAGCAGAATGTAACTATCTCATTAATAACTATATTGGTTACATGTTAAAATGATACTGTTTGGTTATATTATGTTAAACAAACACACCATTAAACTTAACTTTCCCCTTTTTAATGTTTCTTTTTATCCTTTTAATGTAGCTAACTAGAAAATTTTAAATTGCCTAAGTGGCTCCCACTGTATTGCTATTGGACAGCATTGATCTAGAATGCCCTCTACCATATCACCTTCACCATGACCATCACCTTTCCAGGCACACCGTTTGCCTCCTTATCCTCCCATCAGCTGTAATCCCTTTGTCCTTTGAGAGCCACCATTGCCACCATGGTTGGCACCCTGTACCACCCTGAAGGCACTAGCTGTTGTCTACTCCATATTCTATGTGTGGTACACGGAAAGAGCACAGGTTTGTTTTTTTTTGTTTTTTTTTTTTTTCAACGTTTATTTATTTTGGGGACAGAGAGAGACAGAGCATGAACGGGGGAGGGGCAGAGAGAGAGGGAGACACAGAATCAGAAACAGGCTCCAGGCTCCGAGCCATCAGCCCAGAGCCCGACGCGGGGCTCGAACTCACGGACCGCGAGATCGTGACCTGGCTGAAGTCGGACGCTTAACCGACTGCGCCACCCAGGCGCCCCAAGAGCACAGGTTTGAATGCAGTCCACTCATTTGATTATCTTTGTGTATCCTGCGTATATTACTTAGCCTCTTTGTACCCCAATTTCCTCCTCTGTAAAATGGGAGTAGTGATAACCCATCTCAAATGTTTACTGTGAGGGGACACCTGGGTGGCTCAGTCGGTTGAGCGACCAACTCTTGGTTTTGGCTCAGGTCATGATCTCGCGGTTTGTGAGTTCGAGCCCTACATCGGGCTCCATACTGGCAGTGTGAGAGTCTCTCTCTACCCCTCCCTCTGCTCCTCCCCTGCTCGCACACACACACACTCTCTCTCTCAAAATAAATAAAGTTGATTTTATTTTTTAATAAAGTTATTTATTTATTTTGAGAGAGACAGAGACAGTGTGAGTTGGGGAGGAGCAGAGAGAGGGAGAGAGAGAGAATCCCAAGCAGGCTCTGTGCTGTCAGCACAGAGCCCGATGGGAGGCTGGAACCCACGAAACCGTGGGATCATGCCCTGAGCCGAAACCAAGAGTCGGACGCTCAACCGACTGAGCCACCCAGGCACCCCTAAATTCATAAACTTAAAAAAAAAGTTTAGTGTGAGAATTACTCAGAGAATGACGCCTAGAACTGCTCAATTTGTGGTAACTAATACTACGGCCACTATTGCCACCATTATTGACTTTAGATTATGGACTCTCTTATCAGAGATGATTGGAGGCTATTGGATGTGGGCAGGATGAGGAGGCCCTCTGCCACACCTGAGGAGCTCAGCTCTGCCCAAGCTCCAAGTCACCCTGGAGGAGTAGGCCCCAGTGACCAGACTCCTTGGATGACCTCCGTTCGCTGAATGCAAGGACCCATCTTTAGGTTGACTCACCTCTGTGACTCCTTGCATTGGCCTTTGTGGTATGAGCCTTGGATGATTCCAGGCACCCCTATTCTGGCCATTTTTGAAGAAACAATCTTCCTGGTTCTCCAAATATTTGCAGAAATTTATATTTCCATTGAGTGTATATCAGAGTAACCATTTCCCCAAGGCCTTTGCAAGTCTTACTGGTGAAAAATGATTACCTCGTTACTAGTTTGACACATTTCTTAGTAATAGTGAGCAGATTTTCATTTCTTTTATTGGCCCTTTAAATGTCCTTTCCTGATATCTGGCTGTTTACAAACTTCTCTAGTTGATAGGTTTCTATTAATTTTAAGGGCTGTTTGTATGTGAAGAAAATTATCCCTTTTTCTCATTGCGTATTGTAACAATGTCTTTAACTTTGACTTTATTTGTCATTCTGAAATTTATAACTTATTTCTAGCCATATTTATCAACTACTCCTATATAGTTTAACATATATATGTATATGTACGTATGTATATATATACATATATAGGGGCGCCTGAGTGGCTCAGTCAGCTAAGCGTCTGACTTCAGCTCAGGACATGAGCTCGTGGTCCATGAGTTTGAGCCCCACATCAGGTGCTGTGTTGACGGCTCAGAGCCTGGAGCTTGCTTTGGATTCTGTGTCTCTGTCTCTCTGCCCCTCCCCTGCCCTCACTCTGTCTCTCTCTCTATCTCTCTCAAAAATAAATACATGTTAAAAAATTATATACATATATATATATATATATATATATACACACACACACACATGTATTATCACTGAGAAAAGTCTTCCTTACTCCAATATTTTTTTTAAAAATACCCAAATTTTCTAGATTTTGGTCATTTTACCTTATAATCTGTTTCATATAATGTTATATAGTCTATACCATATGGTACCATTTTTGATTTTCTGAAAATAATTCCCTTTGGCCAATATACTATTTTTTATCTACTGTTGCTAACATTTTCCCCCAGATTAAAGTTTTTCACCAGTGCCAGATTTCCCCTAAACTTCTTGTATCTTGAGACTCTATCTTATTCAACAAAATTGAGACTGTTTTCTTTTATTTATAATTATTGCCTACATATGTTACTTTATTTCTGAGTTTGTCTAATTCTGATTTATGGTGTTTTATCTCATTTCTTAATATTTTAAACTCCTTTGGTAACATGAGGTTAAAATTTTTATCTGTTTTGTGTGCATGCATATTCCTGGTATATTTTCATTATCTACAGAGATATTATTTACTCCTCATTCACTTTTTTCTATTAATCACCTTGTATGAATCTCAATCTTAATGCATTCTGTTGTGCCATTTTATAGGAGTTTACTTTTCCTAAACTTCTAGAAGAAATGGTTTGGTAGTTTCTCTAACTTCACAGAGCTCCCTCTTCTGTTGCTTTTGTGAAGTGTTCAAAAATGGCCTCTTGTTCTGAGTTGTGCGTTCCCAAGCTGGTCTGGTTTTCTCTTTCCTTGCCTCTGTTGTTTCTTTCCTGCTCAAATTTGATTCTACTTCTAGCAGCTTCTCCTCCATGTAGGGTCCTTTCCCAAAGGGGAGCTGTACCCGGTTGGTTTGAAAACAACTTGTATTCTAGACTATTCCAGCGCCTTTCGGAATTTACTGAGGCCTCTCACACTTACCGGCTATTGATTTGGTCAAAATCCCTGTTTCAACTGTTGTTCTCAAATCGGCCTGGATGGCTTTCCAGTAAACACCTCTTGGCTATTTTAAGGTTCTCGAGTCCGTTGCTTTTCTGTGCTTTCTCCCACACAGACAGTGTTACCAGACAGGTTCCGTGGAATTTGGTGGTTTGTCCTCATTGGCTTGCGTTCTGTGGTCCGTGTCAACAAGTTTTGTGTCAAATGGGATTTTGGTTTCTATCTAGTAGCAGCGCCTGGTTTTGCAGGGGGACTAGGGGAAATTCAGAGCTGTACTGCCACCTTGGCCATCTTCCCCGGAATCTTGTCTCCATATTTTTGGATTGTCCGCTACATCTTCTCAACTCCCCATACTCCTATTTGAATGAATATCACTAGGGTCTTTCCTATTCTCCCAACTTAGAAGGAAAGATAAATTGCTTCCTCTCCACCCCATTTAGAAGGGATTGCACCAACACTGTTCAAGCACAAGTAATTTTCTTAGGAACACCTCAGATATCACCATTAGATACTCCCTCCTGGGGAGAGCTGATTACATACAGCCAACTAAGAAGAAAGAATAGGACTGGGGGAATATTTGGGAGATATGTGGGGCATATTGTAAAGATCAGAAGACAGGAAATGTATTGATGATGGGAAACCTGGCGCTCACAGTTGCTGCTGGCTCATAAATCCACATTTACCCGGCTACTTCCAGCCTCTACCTCAATTTGTTACAATAGAAGTAACATCCCGGTACATTAAGCATATATAGAAATCACCATAGTCAACAGAACTGATGCTGCTATCTGAAAAATGATGGAGGATTTCTTCAAGCATTTGAATTGGGTGCTGTCAGGAAATGAGAGAGTTCACATAAATGAATTCGTTCTCTACCACTGGCTCCATAGTCTAAAATTTTCGTTAAGTCTCCTAACTGTTCTGCCTGTATCCATTCTGTGCTCCCTCCATTACTTATTGCTTACTGTAGGCAATTTTCCCCCCAAATCTGATCAAGTTATTCCACTTTGCCTAAAACCTTTCCATGGCTTCTATTGCTCTACACACACACACACACACACACACACACACACACACACACAAACTTCTTAGCCAAACCCTGTGCTATCTGGCTCCCACCTGCCCTTTGACCTCATCTCGGGCCATTCTCTGGCCATTCTCTGACTTGAAGGTCACATTTGCCTTTGGTCAAGTTCTTTACCCTTTGGCTTTTGGTCAAGTTCTTCCCACCACAGGGCCTTTGCACATGTAGTTCCATCTGATCTTCCTTTTGATTTCAGCTTCACGGTCACTATCACAGGACAGTCTTCTCTGACCTCTCCTACTACATATGTCCCCATGTCATAGGAACTCCTGGTACTACAAGCCTTTCCTCTGCAACATTGTCATCATTGTATTTTACTTCTGTGTAATTCTTTGATTAATGTTCTTCTCCCCTAGTAAACTGTACAATCCATGAAAGTGAGGATTACGATCTGTAGCAGCTCAGATGAGTTCTTTGCACTCAGTGAGGTTTTGGTAAATTCAGGTTGAAAGATAAGGCAAGGTTTTCTGAAAACTTAAAAGTTATTAACTTTAAATGTAAAAATTATTACAAATTATTTTTGTATTAAAATCTTTAGAAATGTACATATGCCTTCCTGCTTACATAAGCAGGATATAAAAATATTAATTTAATTTTTAATGATTCTTTTATTAAAATCTCTTACTATATTCTAGCAAAAAGAAAATGGCCTTAAAAATATTGACATAGAACCATATGTTTCTACAGTAACATCCTCTGATTGCTTGATTTTTTTCCCTCCCATTTTCCTTCTAGACCTCTTTATAAATTGTTGTTTGTGTGAGAATGGAAAATCAGATGTTTAGATTTATTAGAAGAATATACAAAATAAGAATAAATTGGCCCTCGATAATGATTACAAAAGACCCTATAAGGGGAGCCACAAACTTTTATGCATGGCTTGTATAACATTCATTTTGTCTGTTTAGAGATATTGCTTAATCCTTAGTTTTCAGTTATATTCTGGATATAAAACAATAAATAAGGTTAGGGGCACCTGGGTGGCTCAGTCAGTTGAGCGTCCAATTTTGGCTCAGATCATGATTCTCACGGTTTGTGAGTTCAAGCCCTGTGTCAGGCTCTGTGCTGACAGCTCAGAGCCTGGAGCCTGCTTGGGACTCTGTGTCTCCCTCTCTCTCTGCCCCTCCCCTGCTCACACTCTGTCTCTCAAAAATAAGTAGACATAAAAAAATAGTAAATAAGGTTAATAAAGCTACGTGGTGTCTTGCTGTATACGCTTAAGGCCCTACAAAAATATTCAGATCAACTTAGTTTTCACACTATTCTATTTTACAGAGGTGAAAAAAAAAGGTAGGTGTCTTTTTTAAAATGATAAACATATATTTACTGTTTTGTGATAGTGTAATTGGGAGTTGAACTTAATTCTTAGGAAAAAGAAAACTCTCATACAAAGACCCCCCCCTCCAAAAAAAACCCATCTCATAAAACTAAAAAAGAAAAATAAAAAATCGTTGCCAAATGAAAGAACCCTGTAATGGTAGAGTTCGGAATGATTGAGCTTATTTTTTTCCCTTAGTAACTGAGAATTCATTGAAATTATACAAAACATTAGAAATCCTCACAGTTTGTATATCTTATTCCTAATCTATGGAGTTTAAAGAAAAAGAGTTCTAGAGATTGCTATTAACTTAAATGACATAGGAAAACTGAAAGGGAGAACTGAAAGTGGGAAATTCCTATGAAATAGAAAGGGGACCATCCTGTATAAATAGGCCATACTCATGGAAGAAGGGCATTCACACTGCAAACTCTCGAAGTCTTTGCTTCAGCACCTAGACAGTAGCAGGCAAGACTTCCTATTTTCATCATGACCGGCAGGTGCATCCTCCAAATCGCTCTCTTGGTGTGTTTCTTCACCACCGCGCATTCCGTGAGCTACAAGTTGCTTGGATTCCAACTAAGAAGCAGCAGTTTGGAGTGTCAGGAGCTCCTGGTGAACTTGAACAGAACCTCTAAATATTGCCTCAAGGACAGGATGAACTTCGAGGTCCCTGAGGAGATTAAAAAATCACAGCGGTTCCAGAAGGAGGAAGCCATATTGGTCATCAACGAGATGTTCCAGAAGATCTTTAATATTTTCAGTAGAAGCACCTCTAGCACGGGATGGAATGAGACCACTGTTGAGAACCTCCTTGCGACACTCCACTGGCAGAAGGAACACCTGGAAACGATCCTGGAGGAAATCATGGAGGAGGAAAACTTCACCTGGGACAATACGACCCTTCTGCACCTGAAGAAATACTACTTAAGGATCGTGCGGTACCTGAAGGCCAAGGAGTACAGCGTCTGTGCCTGGACAGTAGTCCACGCAGAAATCCTCAGGAACTTTTTCTTCCTTGAGAGACTTATAGATTATCTCCAAAACTGAAGCTCTCCCAGCCTGTACCTCTGGGAACGGACGATGCTGGCAATGGTTTCAGGGATTCTTCAACTCACAGAGACTCTGTAAGTGACTGGCAGCTAATGTACTCTATGTGAAAGAACAAAGACTTTAAATTGTTTTATTAATATATGCATTAAGTTATTTTTCTATTTATTTAAAATTTTCCCCGGAAAATAAATTTTTTTATGAACAAAAGTCAAAGGAGCAGTTTTCATTTCAACTTGAATTTGAAATTACAGAGCACCTGTTAGAGGTTCTTTGTAAAATGCGCCCACAAAACAGCATAGTTTCTGGCCTCTGCCTTCGAGGAATGTGAAATCCAAGGAAGCCATGTGGAACATGTAAGAGTATAGATGCTGGGGGGGGGTGGAGTGGACCTTTCAGGAGAATAAATGTGACCTCAGCTTCTTCAGAATTAAAATGGAAGAGGCAGGTAAGTGGCTCTGGAATTAGAACAGGGGGCTCAGGGGCACCCGGGTGGCTCAGTCGGTTAAACAACTGACTTCGGCTCAGGTCATGATCTCACAGTTTGTGAGTTTGAGCCCCGCATCGGGCTCTGTGCTGACAGCTCAGAGCCTGGAGCCTGTTTCAGATTCTGTTGTCTCCTCTCTCTCTGCCCCTCCCCCCACTTGTGCTCTGTCTCTCTCTGTCTCTCGAAAATAAATAAATGTAAAAAAACAAAATTAGAACAGGGGGCTCTCCTGCTTCTCCTCTGCTTCTAATCTGTGCCTCCAGGCTCTCTGACCCTGAAGTTAGAATTTGGCTATCAGGGTAGCTAGAGGGATATTTCAGCTCTAGTGTTTGCCCCAAACTCATTCCTGTTATTTGCAGGATGCTCTGCTTGCCCCCCTCCCCAGCCCCGCAGGATTTTAAAATATTTATGTGCCCCTCTAAGCTAAGGATGGGAAGTCGCAGCCGTTTCTGTGACACCGTTAAAGTAGCAGTCCTTTTATTGTACTCCTCCTGGACAACTAAGATGTACGGGTGTCTAGGGGCGCCTGGGTGGCTCTGTCAGTTGAGTGTCTGACTTCGGCTCAGGTTACGATCTCACGGTTTGTGAGTTCGAGCCCCACGTCGAGCTCTGTGCTGACAGCTTGGAGCCTGGAGCCTGCTTTGGATTCTGTGTCTCCCTCTCTCTCTCTGCCCCTCCCCTGCTTGTGCGCGCTCTCTCTCTCTCTCTCTCTGTCTCTCAAAAATAAACTCAAAAAAAAAAAAAAAAAAAAGATGTACGGTGTCTTAGTGGAGCTGGGGTCTCTGTCTGCTTCCAGGGCTCAAACACCATAGGGAGAAAGAATTCTGCTTTATACCTCTGCTATCTGGCTAGGTTTTCTCCCCATTTTGTCAGAAAAGCAAGTTGGCTCCTCATCTCCCCTCCCCCTGCTGTTCATACAGAATTCCAGGACTCCCCTATCTGCTTTTCCTGATGCTCTGTGTCTCTGAAGCCACACATTCCTTGAAGCCAAAGCCAAGTCAGGTACGGCAGATTGAGTCATTTCTGTCAGGTGAAAAACCCAGAAGCATGGGGGAAAGGGAAATTCAGGGGGGAGGGGGCAGAGAGCTCACTAACTTTTCTCAGGGCTTACACCGAGAAAATAAAGTTTTCCTACGAGCTCTTTGGGCACCTAGCCAGCACGTGCCAGTTAGCTGACTTTCTGTCTTTGTGCCGAACCCCCTTGGGGACTTTAGATGCCTCTGTTCCTGTCATTCCCAACTCTGTCTAGGCGATGCACCCCCTTATGTATATAATCGGATTTAGTGTCCTCACAAGCACCCCTCGGGTGGGCACAATTACATTATTACAGTTTTACAGGTCCAGAAACAAATTCTCAGGTTTAGTTAAGTGCCCCAAGGTCACACAGCTAATGCATGGAGGTTTTAAAAAGTACAAAGGGGGGGCGCCTGGGTGGCGCAGTCGGTTAAGCGTCCGACTTCAGCCAGGTCACGATCTCGCGGTCCGTGAGTTCGAGCCCCGCGTCAGGCTCTGGGCTGATGGCTCGGAGCTTGGAGCCTGTTTCCGATTCTGTGTCTCCCTCTCTCTCTGCCCCTCCCCCGTTCATGCTCTGTCTCTCTCTGTCCCAAAAATAAATAAACGTTGAAAAAAAAAAATTTAAAAAGTACAAAGGGAAGAATCCTAGAAGACTTGGTTTGTATCTAGGCATTTTCACCTAGAGCAGTACAGAAGTCTGAGTTCCCTTTAAGGGAGTCAGCCTTGAGGACAAGCAATCCGTCAAGAGTTTCAGAGAAGACACTAGAGGACAGTGCAGACAATGAACTTGGGGCTCCCTCTTCTGACTCAAGGCCAGTAACACACCGGCTGTGGAACCAAGAAGTGCTATTACGTCCCTTGTGGATCTGCTGCTGCTTTGTCTCGAGAGACCTTCCCTCTCGCCAAAACTCCTCACACTCCACCATGCCACACCCCAGCTCTGCCAAAAGCCTTCCACAGACGTACTTTCTTTCGCCAGGGAGTCAAAGACTGATGGGCAGTGGCTGGAAGAGCTGAGAGGCTGCTCACGAAGTCTCTGTCAGCAATGGGCACCAACCTCCCATCATCTCCTCTGGTCTGGGTTTACCAAAGAAGGCTCAGTCATACGCTCTTGTCTGCCGCCTTCTAAACTGGCCCAGAAACCAAGAGTCTGGGGCAGCCCTGGAAAGGTCTGTTCTGTGTTTGTGCTGGGAGCCCAGAAGGACAGAGGAAAGGCATCTTCTGCAGAATTATAAACGCCTATGCCACCACCGAGAATGTCAGCCCATCCAAAATACCAAAAGTATGCCCATCACCAGGAGAGAATAAATGATGATCAACCTTAATTCCAGTAAGAATGAGGGAGGGTGGCCCCAAAGCACATGTGTGAGTGTGTGCACATGCTAAACAGATAGCTACATAGAAGGAGTAAAGTTATTATTTTAGCTGGTACCAGAATACCTCAAAGGAGAGTGCTCATTCAGAAAAATATTGCTGTGCCTCTCGAGATTGTGGAAAAAGCAACACCAAAGGTAGTGCAACAGCAATAGCGTGTTTCCGTGCGTCTGTTTCTGGTGAGGAGAAAGAGAAAAGCCCATCAGATGGTCTCGAGCCACCCAGGCGGTGGGCAGTTTTATCTTGCTCCTTTTTTTTTTTTTTAAGTTTTATTTATTTTTGAGAGAGAGAGAGAGACAGAGCATGAGGTGGAGAGGAACAGAGAGAGACGGAGACCCAGAATCCGACGCAGGCTCCAGGCTCTGAGCTGTCAGCACAGAGCCCAACAGGGGGCTTAAACTCATGAACCGTGAGATCATGACCTGAGCTGAAGTCTGAAACTTAACCGACTGAGCCACCCAGGCACCCCAGTTTTATCTCTTAAGCAGTTAGAAGGCCCTGGCAAGCATTTGGGTCACATATAAATGCATAAACACTGCCCAACCATATGGACATGTAGATACGTGGTAACAGCATATGCCTGTATGGTATTTTGGGCAGCTGACAAAGCTGTTATTTAGGCGCTTTGGGTGTCAGTAGGCACATTCAGCTACGCAGATACATCTGATACAGGGACTTGTTCAGAAAATACCCTTAAGAAATGAAAAGAATAAGCCACAGACTGGGAGAAGGTGTTTGCAAATCACATATCTGATAAAGGACTTGTATCCAGAATATATATATATTTTTTCAAATATTTTTAAAAAATACTCTCAGGGGCGCCTGGGTGGCTCAGTTGGTTAAATGTCCGACTCTTGATTTCGGCACAGCGGTGAGATCAAACCCTGGTGTTGGACTCCACGCTGGAGTGGAGGCTGCTTAAGATTCTCTGTCTCCCTCTCCCTCTGCCCACCTCTCCCCACCTCTCAAAAAAAAAAAAAAAAAAACCTCTCAAAACTCACCAATAAAAAAATAATCAACCCCGTAAAAAATGGGTGATACATTTGAATGGATACTACACCAAGAGATAGGTGAATAATTCAGCAAATATGTACATAGAACTACTGAAGCCCTCGTCATGGAATTTTTTTTTTGCGGTTTAGGCCAGATAATGAATGTGAAATGGTTTTCAATTGCAAACAAGTCCACTCCACCGTGAGGACCTATCTTAGCCACAGCCCTTTCGGAGGAAAGTCATCCCAGTCAGCTTTTAAATTGTTTTTTTTTTTAATTATTATGTTTATTTATTTTGAGACGGAGAGAGAGAGGCAGAGAGACAGAACATGAGCAGGGGAGGGGCAGAGAGAGAGGGAGACACAGAATCTGAAGCAGCCTCCAGGCTCCGAGCTGTCAGCATAGAGCCCGATGTGGGGCTTGAACTCACGAGCCACGAGATCATGACCTGAACCGAAGTTGGATGCTCAACTGGTTAGCCACCCAGATACCCCTAGAATAGTTAGTTTAAAATAATAAACTCTGAGATTGGACTACAGTTGCCTGCATGGAAGTATACTCCCCTAAGTTAGTAGGACCAAGTTAATCACTTAACTTGTGAATTAACTTGATGAAGCCCATGTGTTCACATCAATTACCACCAAATCAGTGGTAATTTGACTTCAGTTGACATTGTTTCAAAATCCTGCTTTGTTTTATAATACCATGTAGGGTGTTCTTAGGGAACCCAAAATGCATTATTTAAATTTTATCTCTGGACAAGTAATCTAGGAATAAGAAAAAAATGGAGCTCACTTCAAAAGACCCTCTTAAGAAGATGAAAAGACATGTCACAGACTGGTAGAATATATTTGCAAGTCACGTATCTGTCAAAGGGCTTATATCAATTCATAAAGAACACTCAAAACTCAGTAATAACATAACTACTCAATAAAGACGAACAAAAGATTTGAATGCACGCTTTGCCAAACATGGCACACAGATGGCTAATCGATGATCAACATCATTAGTGTTTGAGGAAATGCACATTAAAACCACAATGAGGTACCACTACATGCTTATTAGAAGGGCTAAAATTAAAAAGACTGACTATATCAAATTTTTGCAAGGATGGGCAACAACTGGAACCCTCACATGCTGCTGGTGGAAATAAAACGTGGTACAACCACTTTGGAAAATCGTTTTGCAGTGTTTAAAAAGGTAAACATACACCCGCCATATGACCCAGCCATTGGGCTCAGTTGTTTACCCAAGAGAAAGTGTTTCCATGCACAGACTTGTATATGAATGTTGGTAGGAGGGAGGAATTACAAAGGGATACAAGGAAGCTTTTGGGAGGACACGGATATGCTCACAATCTTGATTGTGGTCATGGTCTCAGCGGTCTGCACGTATGTCAAAACTTACCAGTTTTCACTTCAAATGTGTTCAGTTTATTGTATGTCGATTGTCTTTCACGAAAGCCCTTTATTGTGTTTGTTTATTAATTCATTTTAAAAAAACAAGTGAAATGGAGCCAAAGCACATCTCGTGTCCCTTTGTCAGAATCGACATCCGTTTGTTCGATGTCCCAAGATCTCTCAGTAAGACTCCAAGATAGGACTAAATCAACAGGCTCTCGGACAAAAAATTATCTTAGACTCTAAGTTCGTCATTGTCAGCACTTGGATCGTTAGAGGTTTTTATGTCACATTCACACATATTTTAAAAGGTTGCCCAAGAAATTGATCCGTAGCTTCACATTTTAAACCCTGAAAAAAAGCTCAGAGCACTTGATACGTTGCAGAGCTGCACCATGTGCAATGCCAGTCGCAGAAAACCAAGTCCAGCGCTCAAGAAAACTATTTGTCTCTCTCCCTCTCTTCTTGTCTTGTGGTAAAATACACACGACATAGAATTTACCATTTCCACCACTTCTAAGTGTACACTTGTGTGGCGTTAAGTACATTCCGTATATTTGTGAAACCATCACCACCATCCATTTGCAGAACTTGTTTTTTTTTAATCTTCCCCAACTGAACTGTACTCATTAAGCATTAACTTCTCGTTTTCTCTTCCCACCGGCCCCTGGCACCCACCCTCCTACTTTCTGACTCAATGTACTTCGTACAAGTGGAATCATAGAATATTTGTCCTTTTGTGACTGGCCTATTTCACTTAGCATAGTGTCTCCAACTTTCATTCATGGTGTAACAGGTCAAAACTTCCCTCCTTTTGAAGGCTGAGTAACATTCCATTGTGTGTATTTGTCCCATTTTAGTTGCCTGTTCATCCGCTGATGGACGCTTGAGTTGCTTCCGTCTTTTGGCCGCCATGGATAAACACCTGCTGGAGACCCAACTTTCCCTTCTTTTAGGTATACAGCCCAGAAGTGGAATTGTTGGGTCATATGTTAAATTTAATATAATTAATTTATTGAGGAATCATCAAAGCAACTTAAAAAAATTTTTTTTTCATTCTGTTTAATATACATAGAGAGAGAGTAAACTGGGGAGCGGGGTAGAGGGAGAAAGAGAGAGAATGTCAAGCAGGCTCCTCACTGGATCCTACAACCCCAGGATCATGACCTGAGCGGAAACCAAGAGTCAGATGCCCAACCAACTGAGCCACCTAGGTGCCCCACAACTATTTCTAAGTTATGTCTTCATAGTGCAAACAAACATTTACAGTAATAACATAATGCAAACACAATAACAGCCACATTTCTTTTTTTTAAATGTTTATTCATTTTTGAGAGAGAGACAGACAGACAGAGTGCAAGTGGGAGAGGGGCAAAGACAGAGGAAGACACATAATCCAAAGCAGGCTCCAGGTTCTGAGCTGTCAGCACAGAGCCTGATGCAGGGCTCGAACCCACGAACCATGAGATCAAGACCTGAGCCAAAGCTGGACGCTTAACCGACTGAGCCACCCAGGCGCCCCAACAGCCACATTTCTCAAAGACATATGTTTTGCATGGGACTCCCTCCGCTGTGTTATAAGTATATACCATCTTACTTAATTCTTCTGAGAACCCTAGGAGGAAAGCATTATTCTCCCCTTTCTATACATAAGAAAACCAAGGTTCAGTAAGGTTAAATAACTTGCCCATGTCTACAGTGTGTAAAAGAGAGAGAGAGAGAGAGAGAGAGAGAGATTTGGAACCAGAGATCATACTCTTAACTACCTGTAATCATCTACTACCTCCCAAAATGTTATTTTTATCCAAGCCCACAGCACTGATCTTGTGATTTAGGGAGGGAACGAGAAGCTCTACCGCCCAATGGCTCCAGCTCCTGGCTTTGCTGCAAGTGCCCACGAGGACCTTCTGCCCTCCTGGCTGCTGTTTTTCTCCCTTCCACGCCCAGAGGAAGACTCCCTTCTCTTCCTTCAGAGGAAGACTCTCTCCCTCTCTTTCTCTACGCAGATTACTAGGAAATTCCCACTCCCTCCCTCACCGGACTACACAAAATATCTTCTTTTAAGTTTGTTGGAGCAATTGTCTGAACCGTGAGTCATAGTTTTCCCTGGCAAGGCTGACTACAGTTATCCCCCCGGAGCGGCTGCAAGTCTCCGAACGCAGTTTCCTTTTCAAGTCTGGCATCAGCCGCTTTCATTATCTCATAGGAACACTTAAGAACCTGTGTTGTTTAATGGAAACACACAACAAATTTCTCTTCCCTTTCACTTTTTAATGTCTTGCTTTTCTCTCTCTCTCTCTCTCTCTCTCTCTCCCTCCCTCCCCCCCTCCCCACTGAAAACCCACAGGTCAGGCAAAGAGTCTTCAAAGAAGAAAGTGACTTGTTAATCCAGGAATGCATTGGAAATGTGTGAATTTGAAAGTCCAACTTTTTTTTTTTTAAGTTGCTTATACCCAAGAGGTAAAGGCACAGGACATGGAGTTATAAAAACCCTAGAGCTAATGTGGGTTCTGCCACTTTCTAACCGTATGGTCCGGAGCAAGATATGTAAATTGGAGATCATCATACCTTGAACTCTTGAGGAATAAATGTAATCACAGGATGTATGCCTTGGTCCAGCACTGGGCCTTGCCTATGAAAATGCTCATTTTTTCCCTTAATTAAAAGTGAATAAAAATTATAGAAATTTGTCACATAAAATTAGGTGGACTCCTAGAGTACTCTTCCCAAAATCTTATACAAAAAAACAAGTCCTTAATAAATAGATAGTTGATAGCCATAGGCTCTGATAATGGGATCTAACTTCATTTTTACACATCATATTTATGGATATTAGGAAAGAATACTCAGCATCTATGATTACAATGTATAAATAAGACTTCTCTAAAATTCCAATTTCAACATTTGTATTAGTGGCCTCTGGAAAGTGACGTAAGAAGCAAAACCAATTGTTTCACAAACCTTTGAAATGTCCGGGAAAAAGATGGGCAAAACAAACAGACTGTGAGGAAGGGTGAACAGAAAGAAAAATCGGTCTTTGTTGATCTCCTATGATGTGCCTGAGCTGAGCTCAGCTTTTCACATAGTACATTGGGCATCCTTTGTCGCCTGCCCGGCATTGAGCACCACCAGCGGCTGTGGGAGTGAGCATCTGACCCAGGCTGGGCAGCTGACAGCACTGGTTTCTCTATGGCCACCATGACTGGGCAGAGGGTGGGGGAAGAGGGTCTCTATCTGCAGTAGTGGGTGCTTGGTCCAGTCTAAGCCTCTGGACGCCTCTTCCAGCTACACAGCTTATCCTCTGCACACCTTTAGGTGGTGCTCTTCTCTGGTGATCCTCACATGTCCCATATTGGAAGAAATGCTTAAAAATAAAGCCAACTAGGGGCGCCTGGGTGGCTCGGTCGGTTGAGTGTCCGACTTCAGCTCAGGTCATGATCTCGCGGTTTGTGAGTTCAAACCCCGAGTCGGGCTCTGTGCTGACAGCTCGGAGCCTGGAGCCTGCTTCGGATTCTGTGTCTCCTTCTCTGCCCCTCCCCCACTTGTGCTCTGTCTCTGTCTATCAAAAATAAATAAATGTTAAAAAAAATGTGAAGCCAACTAGGGGCACCTGGGTGGCTCTGTCAATTGAGTGTCGACTTCAGCTCAGGTCATGATCTCACAGTTTGTGGGTTCGAGACCTGCATCAGGCTCTGCACTGACAGTGCAGAGCCTGCTTGGGATTCTCTCTCTCTCTGCCTGTCTATATGCCCCTCCCCCATTTGAGCGCGCTCTCTCTCTCTCTCTCTCTCAAAAGAAATAAATAAAACTAATAAAAATAAAAATAAAAATAGAGCCAACTCAAAGGACAGCAGAAGGGAAAGACAGAGAAAGCCACATACCTTAAAATGTTGTTTCAGCCATGCTTGAAGGTTTGTGTCCTAAAATGTTTAACCAATCTGAGCTTTGAAAAAGAGTTAGAGGGGACTGGAAAATAAACTAGAAATTCACCCAACCACTTATCAACCTCTCTTGCCTTTGGAAGCAACCCATCCTTGTTCCTTCATCCTAAAGTTTAGGAAGGATGCTCTGGATAGGTCTGCCCAATAGAAGCGTGGAAAGGCACTCGAAGCCCTTGCCTGACTGGCCCTTTTCTTGCTCTTCCAGTGTAAGCTGATGTCTATGCACTAATCAAGATCAATGATATATGAGGCCTCCTACAACCTTGCCACTAAATGCTTTAAATTGAGGTTCAGTGAAATCTCTATAGAAAGATAGCCAGGCCTTCAGAGTTAAACCGTCCTCTCATTTCTAGTGAAAAGTTGTGTCTTCTTGGAGACACATAGCTTTGTTTGTCCTGTGATGCAATTCAACAAACATTTCTTAAATGTGCAATGCACGTCAGACACTGTGCGAAGCACTGAACTTACGTAGACAAGGGAGATACAGACATTATACTCAAGAAATTCATTTTCAAGGGAAACAAACAGATAAGTGTATAGCTAAAAATGATAGTATGATGATAAATTTCATTCTAACATAGTGGACGTTATACAGAAGCCCAGATGAGGGTACAAACTGTTCTGTCTGACGGGATTTGAGCAGCCTCCACAGAGAAAGTATCTGCGCTTGGATGTGGAGCGATAGTGACATTTTAAAATGAAAAGAATGGGGCGCCCAGGTGGCTCAGTCAGTTAAGAGTCCAACTCTTGATTTCGCCTCAGGTCATGATCTCACGGTTCGTGGGATGGAGCCCAATGTTGGGCTCTGCACTGACAGAGTGGAGCCTGCTTGGGATTCTCTCTCTCTTTCTCTCTCTCTTTCTCTCTCTGCCCCTCCCCTGCTCATATGTTCTCTCTCTCTCTCTCTCTCAAAATAAATAAACATTAAAAAAAATAAAATGAAAAGAGTGGGAGAGAGTGCATTTCATAAAAAAACAAAAGCACTCTGAACAATAGAACTGGAGTCACGAGGACACATAGCCTGTTCAAGGAATGTCACGAAGTACAGCACAAGTAGATGGCAGGTTCCGGGGAAGAGTGGAAAGGAAAAGAAGCTGGAATTGAAGTTGGGGTAGGTGCTGAGGGCCTGGAGAGCCAGGTTTTTAAGGAAAGGCGTGGCCTGGGCAGATGTCTTAGAGACAGGAACTGATCACAGCAGGAAGGGATGGACTAGAGCAGGGAGAGACCAGAGCTCAAGAGGCTTTGAGGGTCTGAGCATGAGGGGACAGCAGCCTGAGCCAGGACTGAGGATGGGTCAGTTTACAGACACACGTCATGCAGATTCAGTTCCGTATAAATCCCTCAGCCTTAATATGCTCTTTTCTCTTCATATTTACTACTTCCCTCCAATTTTGCCATTACTGCAGGGACAGATTGTTTTGAAAGGTCTGAAATTAACAATCCTCAATCAGACTGAGAAGCAATGGTTGCTGTCATTAATGAACCATCCCTGCAGCCCCAGACGCTCTTCCCATAAGGCCAATGAGGAGGCTCTAAAGCACGGACCATGCACAACCGGCTGCGTATAAGAAATCACTTGAAGAGATTAACATCCTCTATGTCCATGCACGGTATAAACCCGTTTCTGTACGAGACAGAATATTGCTCCTATCTGCTTGCATTGCAACTGCATTTCCTGTGAATACCCCGAAAGCTTTACTATTCGTTGGTGGGTATTACCAAGGTGGGTATTGCCAACCGACCGGGCTTGTGTCCCGCTCTCTGGCTAATCCAGCAAGGCCAGGACAGTTCCATGCAATGTCCCTTCTTTCACCTGCAGATGACGGTCTCTTAACCCTGGTGAAAGTCAGACTTAGGTAGCAGGATCCGTCACAGAGGATCACAACCTGGGAGGCTTAGAACAACAGAAATTTACTGTCTCACATTCTGAAGGCTCGAAGTCTGCAAACAGGTGTCAGCAGAGCTGGTTCATTCAGAAAACTGTCAGGAAGAGTCTGTCCTATGTCTCTCTCCTAGCTTCTGGTGGTTTCCCGGAATCTTTGGCATTCCTTGACTTCTGCTGCGTCACCCTGATCTCTGTCTTCATCCACACATGGTGTTCTCTGTGTGTGTGTGTGTGTATGTGTGTGTGCGCATGTGTGTGTGTCTGTGTCCAAATTTCCACTTTTTATAAGGACACCAGTCAAGTTGGATTAGAGCCCCACCCTATTCCAGTACAACTTCATCTTAACCCGTTATATCTGCAGCAACCCTATTTCCAAATAAGGTCACATTCTGGGTTGCAGGGGGTTAAGACCTCAACATAGAAATTTGAGGGGGACACAATTCAATACATAACACAGGGGAAGACGAGATATCTCTTTCTCTTCTCTCCTAGGTTCTACTTTATGCCGGGTGGGGAAAAGTTTAGCAACTCTTCTGTCTTTTGCCCTGAAAGAGAGTCCCCTTTCTCTACCAGCAGCAGGGAGCTGGGGCACAGACTTCATGTTTCCTGGAAGTGTTGCGATGAAGTCAAAATGAAAACCAGTCAACTATAATGCCGTTGGCATCGTCACAGGCTGTTAAAATTGCCCTTTCCATTATATTTGCTGTAAATTTTATAAATAGTGTAAAGGACAACAAGATATTTGGTGAATTAGCTTCAACTGGCCTCTGTTGGGTGTGCGGGTATCTCTGCCTCTGTCGAGGAAGGGGAACCACATGTAGGGACAACATTTAATATTAGCTTCTTCACCTCTTAGGCTACAGTTTGAGCTCTCCTAAAATCCCATGTAGCTGAATCTCAAGGATTAATCTACACATCCCACCCCTGAACCGGTAAATGTGGTCTGCATGAGAGATTCAACTTCTCTCTATTTACTTAGCTTTGCTCTTATTTCTTATGGGCCTAATAATATTGAACTTCTTAAGCCAAGAGTGCTCAGACTTTCTGGGCTAAATTATAAAACTTTCTGTGACAATCAACAAAGATTTCATTCTTTTTTTTTTAAATATTTATTTATTTTTGAGAGAGAGACAGAGTGTGAGTGGGGGAGGGCAGAGAGAGGGAGACACAGAATCCAAAGCAGGCTTCAGGCTCTGAGCTGTCAGCACAGAGCCCAGATGCGGGGCTCGAACTCACAAACCTTGAGATCATGACCTGAGCCACCCAGGCTCCCTAAGTATGCATATCTTTATGTGCATGTGTTTGGATTCTTTACCTGAAAGCAACCTTTGAAAAGCCTTAGAGAGAATGACTATGAATCACATGAATGATAGAAGATATCACAACCAAAGTGAAGAAAAGGCAGACACGGAGTTGAAGTGGGATCAAAATCGAACTTTATTTGCTTTGTAATTTTACCATCAAGAAGTGAGGAAATCTACGCTTCCTTTCTTCTCAGTTTCCCTTTCTGTCAAATGGGAAATTTACCTGCCTTAAATTTATTTTGGAGGGACACATTTTTTGTGAAAAATGCAGACAACTATTTGTGCTTTGAATCTCATTAGCTCTGAAAAGGAACCACAAGTCACTGACTCCATGTTTTAAAAATAATAAAAGTCCAAAATTAGTAAAAGAAGTAGGCATTTAAAAAAAAAGAAATAGGCATCGAACACAAAATAACAGAACTTTCAGGCTATTATTCAGGATATTCAAATATTTAGCAACTGGTAGGATAGCAGAGGGCAACAGAAAGCAATTGCCAAAGGCTTTGAAAGTGTGTATTCCTTTTGATTCAGCAATTCTGTTTCTAGAAATTTATCCCAAGGAAATAATTAGACAAATTTTGAAAAAATGCTTATACAAAGATGTCTATTGGTGCAGACTTTGTAATACCCAACATTTGGGAGTAAAATATAAACTTGCAACCATAGAAAATTAATTAAATTATGCTACAGCCTGAAAATGAAATACTATGTAGTCATTAAAAACGATGACACTATACCAGCAAATAATCCTTTGTCAATAAGCAAACCACTCATACAGTTGCATTTATGTAGGCAAAAATATTTGCTCCCAGAGAATAATATTTTAGTGTGATGCCTTTTTAAAAATGAGACAAGCATTTCAATGATATTACTGAAATGTTACCTTTTTAACATGTAAGACCATTTTAATATGTTTTCCAGTTTTATTTTATATGTGCTGGGTAGGAGCATTTCAGCTCATAAAGAGTATTTCAGCCGGTTAGAAGAAATTTAATATTTGGGAAAGATTCTTTTGGACTAAAATTAATGTTAAAGCCATTTTAGTACACACTGAGGAATATTAAGTCAAGTTAAGAGTCTGAATGATCCTAGTGCACTGAGTAACTTCTATCCTGCAGACACACTAAGCAGATGAACTTATAAGATATGTTCCATATTGACTCACTTGGTTATAAATACAAAGGGGTCACATCACAGTTAAAATATTTATAATCCCTAAATATATTAAGAGATGAATTTAAATAAAATGTAGTAGCAAAAAAAAAAAATAAGATTATGCTAGATCTATATGCATTGATTTACAAAGTTCCATAGCCAACATACTGTTAAGTGACAAGGATACATTTTAAAACAATATACATAAGGGGCACCTGGGTGGATCAGTCGGTTGAGCATCTGACTTCAGCTCAGGTCATGATCTCATGGTGTGTGAGTTCGAGCCCCGCATCAGGCTCTGTGTGGATGGCTCGGAGCCTGGAGCCTACTTCAGGTTCTGTGTCTCCCTCTTTCTCTGCCCTCCCCTGCTTGTGCTGCTTGGATGGAGATGTGGGGCTCAATCCCACAACCCTCTCTCTCTCTCTCTCTCTCTAAAATAAACCTTGGGGCGCCTGGGTGGCGCAGTCGGTTAAGCGTCCGACTTCAGCCAGGTCACGATCTCGTGGTCCGTGAGTTCGAGCCCCGCGTCAGGCTCTGGGCTGATGGCTCAGAGCCTGGAGCCTGTTTCCGATTCTGTGTCTCCCTCTCTCTCCGCCCCTCCCCCGTTCATGCTCTGTCTCTCTCTGTCCCAAAAATAAATAAACGTTGAAAAAAAAAAATTAAAAAAATAAATAAATAAAATAAACCTTAACAAAATTTTTAAAAATAAAACAATATACCTACTATAATCCCATTTTTGTGCAAGAATATATTTACATATGTGTACAATAAGGCCTGGAATTGCGTAAAGCATAAATTGTAAATGAAACAGTAGAATGAGCATCTCTGAGTGACAGACTTGTGGATAGGTTTATTTTCTTCTTTGTACTTTTTCTGAATGTTTAATACATTCAGCGGCAGGAAATGGCTTTTCTTAGTCATTTAACAATAATAAAGTGATCTTAATTTTAAAGAGGAAAATACATTGTATCCTATCTCATCACCACCCTAAGGAGTCATTTGCCTTAGTTGTACCTTAACATTCCATAGGCTACACTGTGTCCCCGATAATGAAATAACAAGGAACATGAAAGTAAGCACTACTTGATACAGTTCTAAGCCCCCATTTCGTTTCTGAGAATCACATAATGGTATTATTTTGTACCCTTATGTAATTTTAAAACATAATTACCCACTCACAAGCTTTTATCGTGAAAAGAAAATGCACTAGGCTGGGGTTTAGGAGACTTGAATACTTCTCTCTCCTCAGCCACTAGCTAGTGGGCAGATTTCCCAGTAGGACTTCTCAGAGCCCTGTGGGGATTTCAGAGGCTTGAGCCTACCGGAATTTTAGTTCTGTCTCTCAAGGATTTTCAATATCATCTGGTACCCATCTCTTTTTAAGATTATAATCGCACATAAAGAATTTTTCCTGGTCGATTTTAATATACCCGAAGCTAAAGGTCTGGATTGGACATACCTATATTTGAATCTATATTTGAATCCTTATATTTATAAGGCAACACCTGTATGTTGTGTGACCTTGGGCACATTTCTTAACTTTTCAGAGGTTCAGCTTCATTACTTCAAAAATGAACAAAGGAAACAATTTATCTCTTTAAGATTTAAGATATGAGATATTCTATGTAAATTCCTGGCACAATTCCTGATACACAGAAGTGCTAGACAAATGTTAGCGCTCGTTATCATTGGCTACATCGATTACATACCTCTACTCAAACCCAGACTAATCCCTAAACCTTAGGATAAGAAAATATGTAAGACTGAAAAGAGGCAAACTGAAGTTTTCCTTAGCATACTTTTTTTTTTTTGAGACAGAGAGAGAGAGAGAGAGAGAGAGAGAGAATCTTAAGCAGGCTCCCTCTTCAGTGTGGAGCCAGATGTGGGACTCAATCCCACAACCCTGGGATCATGACCTGAGCTGAAATTGAGTCGGCTGCTCAACTCAGCTGCTAAACCGACTGAGCCACCCAGGCACTTTAGTGTATGTTTTCATTAGCATACATCTATGTGTCCATATTGTTCATGTTAATGACACACAGAAATGAAGGAATCAATGGAAAAAAGAGAAATGATTTTATGATAAGAATTTCCTGGGTACTGTTAAAGGAATTTGAAATTTATAAGCACTTGAGAAGCACTTTTTATAAGCACTTTTCTTATTATTAGTAAAAACAATCTGTCTTAAAATGTTTACCAGCAACCACAACTTAGAATGTTCTACTGAAATCAGCTCATCTCATAAGAGTAGCTAGACAATTAGGGAGCCTAGGTGGCTCAGTAGGTTAAGCATCCAACTCCGGTTCAGGTCATGATCTCACGGTCCATGGGTTCAAGCCTTGCATTGGGCTCTGTGTTGACAGCTCAGAGCTTGGAGCCTGATTCAGATTCTGCATCTCCCTCTCTCTCTGCCCCTTCCCCACTCTCTCTCTCTCTCTCTCTTTCTCTCAAAAATAAACATTAAAAAAAATTTAAAGAGTAAACAATGATCTAATTAAAGTGTTTATTTCCATAGATTCTTTATCTGTTTCCTCAAAAAATTGCACTTGAACAGTTTTAATACTCAGGCTCATACTAAGATTGCCTATGATTTTGGATAAACATTTTCTTAAAGCAGCACTTGAAAGTGCTCTTGTAATTGAACTCCCAAATTTTGAATTTCAAATAGAGAGCGGAGGATTTAGCAAATACGTGACGAAGAGTCGTGTTTTCATGTCCTTTCATTTTGGCAGGAACTCTTGTTTCAGTTGAAAACTTTCCCTTACCGTTACAGAAACCCAGAGGGCAATCATGAGTTAAGACCTGGAAAATAAAACTGAGAGCAAAGCCTGGAATAACATGTGGTTGTCATTTCCAAGGCCACAGACAGGGGAAGTGGTTTTCCACTGCTGGCTACACAAAGCCAAGCGCATGTCCCGCATTGACATGGAGGGCAGACAGTAAAAATACAAAGAGATGGCAGTTCGCCTTTTTCCTTCATGGGCAGGTGTTGACTTGCCCAGCAGTTAGAGCTGCTTGGTTGAGGATCTGGATGTCATTTTAAATTTGAGGCAAAGTTTTTCTATTTATATCTGTGGCCTCTCACAACCACTCTGAACGATAGGGCATCTTACTCAATCTGGCTCCCCTGCCGTAAAGATAAAACTTAGTGGGTTGTGGGACTTCCCCAAGACCACAGTTAGAAGTCTGATTGGAAATCACTATCTCTGAATTTTCAGTCTTACCAATTATTCTATCTGGTCCTGCCTAAAAAGAAGAAAGAGAGAGAGAGAGAGAGAGAGAGAGAGAGAGAGAGAAAAGAAGGAGGAAAGAAGGAATGAAGGAAGGGAGGAGGGAAGAAGGAAGGAAGGAAGGAAGGAAGGAAGGAAGGAAGGAAGGAAGGAAGGAAGGAAAAGAAGAAGAATAAAGTGGTGTTTTTGTTTCAAAAATTTATGATACCAGGTTGTAAAAACAGTATTAACTTGTAGACATAACTATATCATTCTTCTAGTCTCCTTTACAACTTGTGATCACCTGTCTTGTTTAATCTCCGTCCATCTACCCAGACTTATATCCTGCTCAACCTACGCTCAAGCAAAAGGATGCATACCTAAGGTGTCGTAATGTTTATATGGGAAGGACAACTCATCTTCCCCCCTATCTCATGGCAGACATGGCTGGCTGATTACAGTACTTTTTTCACTCAGCCCAGATGAAGCCTCAGAATCCTCCTCACTCCAGAAGACTAACACCAATTGATTTGGATTGAAGCGTCTTCAACTCCAGCCAGTTTAGAGCACAATCCTTCAATCCTGCAGCGTCGTCACCCACGAACGTTGCCTCTGCTAGTTGTGCGATCCTCGGTACACTTCATCCTACTGAAATTCACTTTCCTCGCCCCTGAAACAAGTGTCATATAATTACCCTGCATCGAGGCTCTAATAAGACAGCGTGTGTAAAAGCACTCTGCCAACATACAGAATGACTGCTATTACCTCTAGCTTTATCCAATGGTTAGTTTTATTCCACTCGTTTTAATTGTTCCCATCATAACTGGCTCTCTCCCTCAGGAAATTCTGGCCTGCCTTACACACCGTAGCGCATCACTAGCACATAACTTGCTCTCCATAAGCATTAGTCTTCTGGAGACTAGTTCTTAGTCTCCACAACAGACTCCACCTGTTCCTGCCTCACTCCTGCTCACCCACCAACTATTAATGTCCACAGGGTTTTCACCTACAATCTGCCCCAGTTAAATAAATTGCAAAACATAGCATCTCAGAGGATTTAAAAACAATTATCTCAACTGGTTTCACGAGTCTGCGGCCTTCTTTCCGCACAGACGGAAAACCCAAAGAAGTATGTCAGCGGCAGGGGCATCCAGGCCTTCCCCTCCCTAAGACAATGAGGACGGCGATGCTGCTGATGGCGATGGCAATAAACACTGAGCATTTCCCATGTGCCAGTCATTGATCATTAACCTTTATAACAGTCACATGTGATAATATTGTTATCTTCACTGTAGATATCAGGAAATTGGCATAGAGAGGCTAGACAACTTTCCAAAGCCATGCAACTGTGAAGCTGTTGAATTAGCATCCTCCAGAGAAACAGAACCCATAGGAAATAGATAGAGAGGTAGATAGAGATGAGATTTATTATAGGATTGGCTGATGCAATTATGGAGGCTAACAAGTCCTATGGCCTGGCCTCTGCCAGCTGGAGAACCAGGAAAGCTCGTGATATAATTCAGCCTGAGTCCAAAAGCCTGTGAATGAGAGTGGGGAAGGGTTAGGAGGGATGCTGATGATATACTGAATCCAAAAACTTGAGAATCAAGAACATTGGCCCTCCTCCAAGAGCAGGAGAAGATGGATGTCTCAGCTCCAGCAGAGAAAGAGAATTTGGCCTTCTTCTGCTTCTTTGTTCTACTCAGGCCATCAATGGATTAGATGAGGCCCATGCACACTGGTGAGGGATCTTCTTTACTCAATTTACTGATTCAGATGCTAACCTCTTCCGAAGATCCTTTGCCAGACACGCCCAGAAATAATGTTTTACCAACTATCTGGGTGTCTCTTAACCCACTCAAACTGACACATAACCATCACGGTAAAAGCCATGCCATTATTAAGCAAGGATTTAAACCCAAGCAGGCTGGTTCTAGAACTTATATTCCTATCTCAATGCATTCCTGCTTGGTTTACCCTGGCCCTTCTCTATGGATGTGTGGAGGTTGTGTCAAACAGAATAGGTTCTCTCAGGATGGTGTGATGATGGAGCCAGACCCTCTTCCTTCCTTGGCCCCTTCCGGCATCTACAGAACCCGACGGGCACTGCCCAGGTGCTGCCTGATCACCCTGCCCGAGGCCGTACACCTAGAGCATGGGCTGGGCTTTTAAATATCTCATAACATCTTTTTTGATAGCTATAGAAATATAAAGGCATATGCCAAAGTATAAGTAAATTAACTAAGCGTGGCAAGTCAAATGCAAAGGCAAATGGAGACAGCAGAACAAACAGGATAAAGGGAGATTCTGGCTGATTGGGTAAAAGGCCAAAAACTTCTAAAGTGCCAGCTAATCCGTTCAGAAATCAGTTCAGAGGAAGACCAGTATTTAAATCCACATAATCCTTTCACAATGTAGATATGTATCAAATTATCGTGCTGCATATTTTAAATATCTTACAACTTTATGTATCGATTATACCTCAATAGAGCTGAAAAAAATCAATAAATATGGATTAACCAAAATTTGGTATACTCCTCTTGTGCTCCACAAAGTGGTTTCTAAAAGCAACTAAAATCTTGCAATGTGGCTTACAATAAAATAATGAGAAAGAAAAATTAATAAAAAGTAGGCCAAGGAAAGAAAAATATGCCAGTTATTGGGCTAATACAGTTAATAGCATTTTTAAGCTTTTTGCTCAAAAAATTCAAAACGGATCTTTAAAAGGATCCTTATGAGTTAAAAAAAAACTTGTCATTTAATTCAATCCATTATTCAACTATTTCGACAAATATCTGTTGATGTGCTCTCCACAAATAAATAGAGACGTTTTTAGATAAATAAACTAAGGTTTTGCCACTAACAAATCCTAACTAGAATAGCTGCTAAAGCATATGACTGAGTTGAGTATAAAGTGGTTCTTAGGTGGAAGCTCTGTTCTGAGTTAATAAATGATGGTCAAGTCAAAAATAATTTAAATCCATATAAACCAGATAACTCAGCAATTATACTTGTAAAAGTCACCCTTGACCATTAGGTGGTCACTTACACTTTTTATTTGTTTTATTTTTAATTTTTTAAAAATGTTTACTGAGTTTTGAGATGGAGAGAGAGAGAGAGAGAGAGAGAGAGAGAGAGAGAGAGAGAGAGAGCATGAGCAGGGGAGAGGCAGACACAGAATCCAAAGCAGGCTCGGGGCTCTGAGCTAGCAGCACAGAGCTTGCTGTGGGACTCAAACTCATGGACTGTGAGATCCTAACCTGAGCCCACATCAGACGCTTAACTGACTGAGCCCCCCAGGTGCCTGTCACTTACATTTTTGATATGAGAGGCACTAGGGCTTACATGATGCCTCAAAATATTTTTCCAGTTTTACAAAACTGGAAATTCTTCCAGTAAAGAATCATTCCTGTGAACCAGAAGGGTTTTCTTGCCTTCAAGCAATTATTTCTGGACTTATCTCTAGGCGCTGAACAGTGTTCCACTGTTCCACCTGTGGATCTCTCCATGACTTTCCAACATGGACCATTCCATGCCTTCGTTAATGCCTTTGTCTCTCTACCTGGACAGTGTCTCCAACTTGTCTCCTGTTGGACCAACAGTTCTCTAAGATGCCTAAGTCTTTTCACTACTTTCCCTATTCTAAGACACATGAGTCCTTCTAGAATTTTCTGAAGACTTTTATTGCAACTCATCGCACTATATTATATCGTGGCTATCATCACACTACTAGAGTTCTTTGTTGCCTTCATGGTCTTTTTGTAATGTCTGGATATGAGCATCTTAAAGGCAGGGGTCCTAGCTTCTTTTCTTTGTCATTTCTATATCCCTAGTGTCTAACACAGTGTCCTACACATGGCCCATCTTCAATAAAATTAGAAGGAGGAGTGGGGACTGTTAGCAGCTTTAGAATCTTTATAGTTCACAGCACTATAGGATCATGGCAGCCAGCTGTGAGCAGTGCTTGATAATCCTGAGAGCAGCTAACATTCTTGGAACACCGAGAGGGCACTGGACACTGTCCTAAGCACTCTACTCGAATAGGCAAAGAACTGAGGCCGAGAGAGCTAAATTAGCTGCCTAAGGTGGTCGGGGTTAAATCTGATCCAAACCAAGGCAGACTGGCTTCAGTATTGGCACTCTCCATCACTCTGTTTTTCTGCTTAAGGAGGAAAAGAGGAATACCATAAGTAGAAAGGAGGTGAGTGCAATTAAATGGGGGGAGATAGGAGACAAAAACATATTTCACACATTCCACAATTCTGGTTTTGCCAGAAGGAAAAAAAAACCTAACAAAAGTCTCACCATACATAACATGTTAGAAGGACTTTGAAATACAACTTTGTGATAAAGTCCAATTAGCTAAAACAAAGCCTTGAGAACCATCCCAAATATCTAAACAAGCATTTTACCCAGAGAGAGTCATCCTTGATTGAAACGAGGACAAACAACATAACTAAAGGAAGGAAAGCCATGATGAGCCATGCGCAGAAAATTTAAACTAAGGCAAAAACATTCACGGCTTTGTTTCCACTTAACTGATTGCTGGTCACATAGGAGATAGTTCATAGCTACCACAGTTCTAAAACTGGACGTGTGTATCGCCGTGCAAAGACACTGCAGAGTTTTGTTTATTATTGAAAAGTAGTAAACAACAGGCGGAAAAGACCACAAGAAAACAGGGGGACCCTGAAATATTGTGCAAAAACGAGGCTCCCACAGATATAAACATTCAGCGATACAGAATCTGTGCAGCCAGAGGCGATCCACAGCCGGGCTCTCTCCGGAGAGGGAGTCACCCTGCAAAGGAACCCACCATGACCAGCCGGAGCTTGCCGAGCTGGGCTTTGATGCTACTTCTTTCCAGTACTGCCTGCTCTCTGGACTGTCACTTTCAACGGAGGGGCATCTGGGAGATTGTACAACATTTAGAGAACCTTGGAGGAAAATTTCCCCTGAGATGTCTGAAGGACAGAAGCAACTTCAGATTCCTCCAGGTTGCAAAAATCGACCAGCTTCCGGAGGAAACTGCTTTCCCGGCCATTGGAGAAATGCTGCGACAGGTCTTCAACACTTTCAGCCTGAATGTCTCCCAATCGTTGTGGAATGAAAGCCGTTTAGAGAGACTCCTAAGTGGACTGTATCAGCAAACGGAGAAGACAGGGATATGCCTGGAGCAGGACTCTGGGCAGGAGGATCATTCATCCTCGCAAAGGGAGGGTACCAGACTTGCAATAAAGAATTATTTCCAAGGCATCCGTGACTATTTGCAAGGCCAAAAGTATAGCCACTGTGCCTGGGAGGTCATCCGTGTGGAAATCCGAAGGTGTTTTCTCTTCATTGAGCAGCTGACAAGAAGACATCGGGACCAAGAAATAGGTCATTTACATAACTAACTAATGTGGCACTGATCGCTAGTATCATTTTAGATGTCTCTTCAAACCAACGTGGTATTTCTAAGCAGTTTTTTATTTATTCTTTTTGTAACTTAGGATAATATTGTCAGTCAGTTTTCTGGATGGATAAAACCATGCTCATCATTTGCAAATTATTAGTTTAATGGATTTGTTTATTAAAGTTGAGCAAACATTTGTTATTAAAATAGTAATACTATATTTGATGACTTATATATAAAATATCATTTTAAAATTAAATGATTCTTTTATTTCGTTTTTACAATCAAATCTTCTAAATTCAGTCTTCTTGTAACTTTGCTCAAATGGTCATCCTCAGACTGCTTCACTTGACAGAGTTTAACCTATCTTTAGGATCATCTCACAATGCAGAAGGACCATCAACCAATACAGAAGATTGTGGCGGTGATGAAAAATTTGGCAATTTCAGTTCTCAGTAAGTCCTGACCTGGAGCGAGAGCAGGAACACGTCTTTTGCCCTAGCCATCATCCCAGGCTTGGGCGTACCTGTCCTCTATTTTAGATGTTATCTGAGATTTCATAAGAGAATGAGAACAAAGAAAATCATGGAGATAATGACGATAGTGAATATGAAAAAGCGAGGGAAAGGAAGAAAGGTGGGGCAGGAATTTCTGAGGTGCACTCTTACCATGTCTCCTCATACTCACCAGTGTGGAAAGCCCTGGAGGATGGTCGCTCCCCATTCTCAGACTTCCATTCTTCCACTTAAGCCCATCACTGATCAATCATCCATCACTGATGTCTATTCATTCAGTGTTGTCTTCCAGTCTACGTGAAGCTCGGGGCCACATTCTCAATCTCACAATTTAGGCAGGGAAACTTGCATATGGACACGCAGAGGAGAGGTCCATGTGAACATGGAGGCAGAGACCGGAGTGATGCATCCATAAGTCAAGAAATGTTAAGCATTGCTAGGGGTCAGCAGAAGCTAGGAAGAAGGCAAGGAAGGATCCTCCCCTACAGTCTTCAGAGAGAATAGAGTCCTGCCAATACCTTGATTTTGGAGTTTTAGCTCCTAGAACTGGAAGGGAATAAGTTCCTGTCGGTTTAAGCCACCTAATTCGTGATACATTGTTTTGGCAGCCCTCTCTCACTACACGGAGAGAGAAGATGCATCTTCCTGATCTTGAATTTGAGTGCAGAGAAAAACAGAGTTTCTCAGGAAAGCCCACTACTCAGAGATGGTACCCATGGGAGTAATCGACTGGTTTTTGTGGTCTCCTAGTGCTTCCGCCTTTCAAATGTTCCTGTTGCTAAATCGAGAGTTAACACCTCTCCCGTGTACACATCAAAAGCTGTGTGCTGCCTCAGAAACATCTCGTGGCGCTTTTTAAAGGCTTTGAAAGCATTTGTTTATTTGCCAGTGAGTTTAATAGAGAATATATGCCATATATAGATTTAGAGGATTTAAGAATAAGACTACAATAAAATTCAGCAGCAAAATAAAAGTAACAGTAACTTGATCTTTTAAAAAACATTATTTCAGGGGCGCCTGGGTGGCTCGGTCGGTTAAGCGTCCGACTTCGGCTCAGGTCATGATCTCACGGTCCGAGGGTTCGAGCCCCGTGTCGGGCTCTGTGCTGACAGCTCAGAGCCTGGAGCCTGTTTCAGATTCTGTGTCTCCCTCTCTCTGTGACCCTCCCCCGTTCATGCTCTGTCTCTCTCTGTCTCAAAAGTAAATAAACATTGGGGCGCCTGGGTGGCGCAGTCGGTTAAGCGTCCGACTTCAGCCAGGTCACGATCTCGCGGTCCGTGAGTTCGAGCCCCGCGTCAGGCTCTGGGCTGATGGCTCAGAGCCTGGAGCCTGTTTCCGATTCTGTGTCTCCCTCTCTCTCTGCCCCTCCCCCATTCATGCTCTGTCTCTCTCTGTCCCAAAAATAAATAAACGTTGAAAAAAAAAAAAGTAAATAAACATTAAAAAAAAAAACACATTATTTCAGAAGGCATTTTCAAATTCTACCTACAGTGCCTCGGGATCCATACCTTAGAAATTAATTTTCACCAAAAGTATAAATGTAGTCACAGCAATAGTTGGAAATTTGCCTTTGGTTACTGGATTAAAGAAAAAAGAATTTACAATATATAAAAAGTTCTGTTTTTTAATAACTAAGAGCTAATTAAAATCCTAGGGGTAAGCACCTAAATACACTTCAGTTGAATAGTTTCAAACCCAAGGACTGATGATCACAACAGATAGAGGCAGTGTGAGGACGAAGGAGCACATGACTTCGGTTAGAAAGGGCGCCTGGGTGGCGCAGTCGGTTAAGCGTCCGACTTCAGCCAGGTCACGATCTCGTGGTCCGTGAGTTCGAGCCCCGCGTCAGGCTCTGGACTGATGGCTCAGAGCCTGGAGCCTGTTTCCGATTCTGTGTCTCCCTCTCTCTCTGCCCCTCCCCCGTTCATGCTCTGTCTCTCTCTGTCCCAAAAATAAATAAACGTTGAAAAAAAAAATTTAAAATTAGAAAATCCAGCTACAGTAGTTAGTACCAGGTCCTGACCACCATTTACTATGTGACTGGACACTCAATTTCTCGGAGGCTCACTTGCCTTCAGCTTAAAACCATATCAATAATACATACTCTTCCTACTCATGAGCAAGATTAAATGAGACACCGTATATAAACATACTTTACCATATATAAAAATATGGTAAAAACACCACATATAAAAATATCATATAGGGTGCCTGGGTGGCTCAGTTGGTTAAAGCGTCCAACTCTTGATCTCGGCTCAGGTCATGATCTTAGTGTTCGTGAGCTTGAGCCCTGCGTCGGGCTCCTCGCTGACAGTGTGGAGCTTGCTTGGGATTCTGTCTCTCCCTCTCTCTGCTCCTTCCCTGCTCTCTCTTGCTCTCTCAAAAATAAATAAACCTAAAAAATATTTTGAATACCGTATATACACATATAAAAACATGTTAAATATAATGTGAACCTTAAAACTCCTACAAAAAATACATTTCAAGCCATTTCAAGAAAGGACTTTTGCATTATTTACCAACTTAAGATTTTTTTAAAACTCTAATAAAACCTAATCAACGAAAACAAATTTGTTTAAGAAACAAGTTTATTTTAATAGGGACAATCTTTATCCCATTATAGCTTCCGTCAGGATGAGGACATGTTAGACAAGGAAACCTGTTTGACAAGGAAAGAGTTAACATTCCGATTCTTATTAATTAGAAGCAAAAATATTTTAGCACCAAAGTGGATGTATCATATCTTGTAAATTATGTATTTTAATAAAAAATTATTGAATTTCAGCTGTAATAGTGTGCCAGGCACTGTGCCAAGTGTGTGTGTGTCTGTATATGCGCACAGACACGCACATACACATGCATACACACACGCACACACACACGCACACACACACAACCCTACACAAAATCTAATTTATTTCCCACCACAATGCTGAGAAATTAGAACTATTACTTTATAGATGAGGAAAACTAGAGCTTACAAGGATGAGTTCTTAACCCAAAAGGTCTCTTTGGTAGTAACTGTAACTCAACTATTGTGTTCATATTATTTTTTGAAATGATATTTAACATACTTTAGACAATGCATCATTGTAGCTTAGTTATGATTTTAAAGATTTTTCTCTTCAGTTCGTCACCCATTAATATTACCATCTTTTCAAATATACTCTGACATGGGAGCCTGGGTGGCTCAGTGGGGTTGAGTATCTGACTTTGGCTCAGGTCATGATCTCACAGTCTGTGAGTTCAAGCCCCGCGTGGGGCTCTGTGCTGACAGCTCAGAGCCTGGAGCCTGCTTCGGATTCTGTATCTCCCTCTCTTTCTGCCCCTAACCCACTTGCATTCTGTCTCTGTCTCTCTCAAAAAATAAATAAACATTAAAAAAATTTTTTTAAATAAATAAATGTTAAAAAAATTCTGACATTGTGAGGATTGTATCCAGCAGATCTTCAGCAATACCCGAACAGGACTATTGTGTGTAGTTTCCCATTTACACACAAAGGGCAGATCCGATCAGCATGATAAGCCTCCTTAGAGGCTGACAAACCTCCAGGAGCTAAGCATCTGCAGCCCTGCCTGCACTCCCAAGTCCTGGAGGAAGGGACAGTTCAGGTTTGTACTTTAAAGAGGTCACACACATCTTGAAGATGAAATCAATCACATTTGGGTGTAGCTCTCAAATCACCAAAGTCAAAAATGTTAAATGTCTAATCATCAAAGATCTCCAACGCAGTATGTTTTGGGAAGGGCTAACAATTTTCCTATCAAAATATTTCTGATGCTCAAAGACATTTTTTTTATTTTTCTTTTGAGAGAGAAAGAGAGAGAGGGAAAGATAAGAGAGAGAGAGAGAGAGAAAGAGAGAGACAGGATCCCAAGCAGTCTCCATGCTCCTGACGTGGGGCTCAATCCCATGACCCTGGGATCATGACCTGAGTCAAAATCAAGAGTCAGATGCTCAACTGACTGAGCCACCCAGGCGCCCCTAAAGAAAGTTTTCAACACATTTGTTCTCTGAGAGAGAAGGAACTTTAGCTTAGGAAGAGCGGAGATGTAAATGTGAAAACCCTTCCCTCTCCTGCTCAAGATAGTATTGTGCCTCCATTTGTTAAATAAATTCAACCACTTTTTCCCCACGGCACTCTTCCCCTGAGTCTTGAAATGTACACAATCTCCCAAATGTAGAGAAAAACCTCCCTTGAGAGTGATATCCACGATCTTCCTGGAATAGGATGCTTTACCGTCCCCAAGGAGTCATTAGAGGATTACCTGCCAATATCCTTAATGGCAGCTATTTCAAGTGACATTGAACACCATTTCACCAGTATCTACTCCTCTCCTGGCATCGTGCCAGGTTGGGGGTGGGGCGGGGAGCTCGTGCAAAGATTCCTGTGTTCAGAAAGCTCAAAGTGTGAAGAAGAGGAAGACATACAAATAAGTTATGGTAAAGGGTCAAGCCTGAAACGAAAAAGAAGATCCAAAGAGGGGGGAAAGAGACAGGATAGAGCCAGAGAACATCGGTGGGCCACAGAGGGTTTAAAGAGCGGGCAGTGGTTAACAACGTCAAGGGAAGGGGAAAACCAGGGAAGACAGGGTCTGAAAGACAAGCCAACTTGGCTGTGAATGGAAAGGGAGAGATAAGGCAACAGCTGGGGCGAAAGCACAGTCAAGGGAGAGGAGTCTATTAGCTGTGTCTTTATGTGCCTTGAGGGTGATAGATTCAATTTCTTTAATATGACAGCTGCCCCGGAAAATGTGATGGTGATCGATGGATATCTGAACAGCTTCAGATGTAATTAAATTAAGTTGGAGGGGAAAACATATCCCCTGGCACGCAGGCTCTAGTTTTAGATTAGCGTAAGGACTAGCCGGCATTCTGTTTGTTTAGTAAATACCACCTTCTCGAGTTCTGAAGCAAAATTTTAAATTCAGCATCTGAAAAGCAATTTTGCGTGCAAAGGCAGTTTTTCAATCCCTTGAGTTGGCCTGAGTTGAAACCTTAGGTTTATGGCATGTTGGCAGTGTTCATCCTGAGTAAGTTGCTTGAATTAGCTGTATCCCAGTTTCCCCATCTACAAGATAGAGATATGAATATCACACCCATCGTGGCTTTGCTGGAGGAGCAAGTGAGTTAATTCACATAGGTGTTCAGAATAGAGACTAGCAATTCAACCATCAGTATGTTTAGCTCTTCTCATATCTATCCTCATAAATAGCCTCATTATTGTAACTGTTAATATCATGATTTGGTCTTGTTTTGGTCTAGTTCTCAGAAACATAAGGCAACTTACTTCATTTCACAGATGAAGCAAAATGGCTGCATGTGAGTAAATTATTTTCTTTGAGTCTTACTCCTAGAAAGAATTAGAGCAAAGCTCTCAAACCAAACCTTCACTCATACAAACCTTAGTCTCTGTTTAATATGAACAAAATTTTATACTAAGGGCATCACAATGCCAAGACAGTCTGAAAAAATACACACACACGTATGTATATGGGCTCAAGCCTTCTACGTTATCACACCTGCCCACAAGGCCCACAAAAGTTAGATGAAATCCAATTGTATTACAACAAAAAATAATAACAATAAAAGAAATTAAAAGGCAGAAATATTGAAACATAGTGTAACATCCAAATTGATGTCATTCATCGTCAGCCCCACACTCTATGTAGCCTTGAGAGAACTATGCTAAGAGTATGAACAAAATTGCAAAACAATACCAAGACTTTATGCAAAAAACACACCGACGAAGCCATTGTTGTGATTTTCCATTTTACAGAAGAGTCGCAACACTCTGACCCATCCTTGTAACGCCAACACTTACACCTTGTGTGGCACAAAGATGGCCTGTGACACGGGCCAATTTGTTGAATTGAATGGAAAGCAAGTTAAAGAGTTGAAAATAATCTAAACTCCTCTCTGAAAATTGGCAGAAGTATTATAACCATTACAATACGGTGGAACAATTACAATACAATACAATTGCAATTACAGTTACAATACAAACAAGTGGAAGCATTCAGCAGATTTATCATCTGTAGCAATGGAGGTGATAATTCTGAACAAGAGATCAAAACAAAAATCAGTCATGTTAAGTATTGGAAGGCACCAAATGAGGGCAATTTGGGGAGTAGATTTTTCATGCTGTACGTAAACTAAAATTAGACAGGAACGACTTAAGTTTCCCGAGGTCAACTGGACCACAAAAGGAAGGGAGAATGAAGTGGGAAAGGAACAACACTCATACGGAGCAGGTGCTAAACAAAATATGGTAGCAGTCGTTCATTCATTCGTTCATTCATACTGTCAGGTCCCCCTAATTTCAAGAGATCTTAAAGGCATCTGTGTAGATAGCATACTATAACACGTTTTATCTATAACCATGACTAAGTTCTTGGTAAAGGGTTAAATTGTCTTTAAAGTTTGATTTTAAAAGTCAGGAAAGTAAGAATTATATTTCACAACAATTTCTAGCAAAAATCTTTGCTTTTTTTTCGATTCCTGTGATGGAAGATTAAGTGTTGGTCATGTAGAAAACTAGCCTGTATAACTGATTCTGATTCTGCCTGTGATGGAATCATTAGTATCCCACCATAATCATAAACTCGACAAAATACATCAATCAACTGTTTCCATCACTGATCAAGAGACAATGTGCAGCTGTGATCCTTGAGAGAAGAACCGGCAAAATGAGGTACATATTCACACCTGCTTTCTGCCTGGGGGCACTTCCCCAAACTGTGGCACCAGGAAGTCAATCCCAAATCGAGAGCAGTAGTCTTGTTGGGCAGGGAAAACAGAGAACAGGGTTCAAGGCTGCTGACGTGGTTGCAACTGCGCTATAAGAAATTGGAACAAAGAGAGCTATGTGCAGTGACAGCTCCAGATGTTTGCGGAGGCATCCCCTTGTGTCTTTTCTGCCAGGGCAGGGCTCTGCGATGCCTGGCTACTGAGAGCTGTGTGCCAAATAGAAATTCCAGAGCTTTCCCAACAAAGAAACATGTCAGAGTTCCAGCCACCCAGAGTAGAAAGATTTCACCAAATACCATGGTCACAAGAAAGGTCATGTCCTAGTAGGGCTATTCTAACCCTCCAGTCTTGACTACAGTAGACTTTAAAATAAAAAGATAAAGTCTTAAAAGCAATCATAGAGAAGAGATGCATAACATACAGGAAACAACAAGGATTACTGATGGCATCTCATCAAAACAATGTAAGCCAGAAGGTTATGGAAGGATATTTTTATTTATTTTTTAATGTTTATTTATTTTTTGAGAGAGAGAGAGAGAGACAGAGTGTGAGCAGGGGAGAGGCAGAGAGAGAGAGGGAGACACAGAATCCGAAGCAGGCTCCAGGCTCTGAGCTGTCAGCACAGAGCCCGACGTGGGGCTCAAACCTGCAAGCCCCGACTGACATCATGACCTGAGCCGAAGTCAGACGCCCAACTGACTGAGCCACCCGGGCGCCCCTGGAAGTATATTTTTAAAGTGATGAAAGAAAAGAAGCAGCAGTAACAACCTATTAACCAGGGATTCTGTATATAGTAAAAATATCTTTTAAAAATAAGGTGAAATAGAGACAAAAACAGAGAATTCATTGTTATAAGGACTATATTACAGGAAATATTTTTTAATGTTCTTAAGGACAAAGAAAAATGATATTAAACAACAATAAGAATCATTGTGAGGGAATATAGAATTGCAAAATGGTAAATATATAGAAATATAAATTAAAATTTATTTAGATGATAATTGACTCTAACATACACACAATGGAACTTATTGCGGGATTTATCACATGTGTAGAAGTAAAATGTATGATAGAACAGAAATGGCAGAAATAACGGGAGAGGAAAAATGGAAGAATTGTGTTTAAAGTTTCTTACAATATACGTGATGTGGTATAATATGAATCCAATGTAGGTTATAATAAGTTAAGGATGCATATGATAATTCTTAAGCAACCACTAAAATGTAAAATAAAAATAAATGCAAAAGGTCAATAAAGCAGATGAGATGAAATCCCCAAAATTGTTTGGTAATTCCAAAAATGTTAGGCAAGGAGAAAAAAAGATTAAGCAGGGCAACAAGAAAACAGAAAAGATGGCACATATTAACCCAACTATAGCAATAATTGCATTAAGTGTAAACTAAATACTTTAATTAAAAGGCAGAGATTTAAAAAAAAAAAGGGGGGGGGTTGCAGTGGTTGCCTGGGTGGTTCAGTGGGTTAAGCGTCCAACTTCAGCTCAGGTCATCATCTCACGACTGGTGAGTTCCAGCCTCAAATCATGCTCTATGCTGACAGCTAAGAGCCTGGAGCCTGTTTTGGATTCTGTGTCTCCCTCTCTCTCTGACCCTCCCTGCTCGTGCTCTCTCTCTCTCTCTCAAGAATAAATAAACATTAAAAATTAAAAATAAAAAAGGCAGAGATTGTCAGACCAGGCAAAAAAAATAAGACTCAACTACATGCTGTTTACAAAAGACATACTTTAAATATAAAGAAAAAGATAGGCTGAAAGGAAAAAGATAGAAAAAGATATATCATGCAGACACTTATAAGAAAGCTCGTGTAACTATACTGTTATCAAAGTAGACTTCAAACTTAACAAAATATTAGCAAATGAATCCGTTATAAAGGATGATACATCATGACCTAGTGATGACATATCACTAATCTTAATACAAGGTTAGTTCATCACATTAATAAATATAATTTTTATCTATTGGCATTGTTTTCATATCTTTTGCCGTAAGAAACATTTTTCTATAATTCTGTCTTGGTTGAACAGCTCTTCCTAACACCTAGGTTGTCTAAATAATCATCTAAATTGTATAAGTTGTTTCTATGACTTTTTTCTTTACACATAATTCTTTTTTTTTTTAATATATGAAATTTATTGTCAAATTGGTTTCCATACAACACCCAGTGCTCATCCCAAAAGGTGCCCTCCTCAATACCCATCACCCACCCTCCCCCCCTCCCACCCCCCATCAACCCTCAACACATAATTCTTTAATCCACTGGGAATTTACTTTTCTATGTGGTATGTGATAGGGTTCCAACTTTATTTCCCTCTAGATGGATTATCCTGGTGTGTCAGCCATTTATTGAATTAGTGATCCTTTTCTCATTGAATTGAAATTTCAACTTGGTCAAACATTAAGTTCCTCTACATGTTGAAATCCATTTCTGGGATCTTGATTGTGTTCCATTGTGCAGTTTGTTTTTTCCTCCACCAATACAATGTCTTATGACGTATTTTATTGCCCGCTAATGCAAATCCTTCTCACTATTCCTCTTTTTAATTAATTTCTTGGCTATTCTTAAATATTTATTTCTCTATATGGAGTTTAAGAATATTTTATTCAATTAAAAAAAAACTCAAGGTGCCTGGGTGGTGCAGTCAGTTGAGCGACCAACTTTGGCTCAGGTCGTCATCTCACTGTTGGTGAGTTCCAGCCCCGCATCAGGCTCCCTGCTCTCAGCACCAAGCCTGCTTTGAATCCTGTTCCCCTCTCTCTCTGCCCCTCCCCTACTTGTGCTCTCTCTCAAACACCAAAACAAAACTCTCCTTATGATTTTAATTGGAATTACCTTTCATTTATAGATCAATTTGGGAAAATTTAAACTTGGGGACTACTAAGGAGTCCACCTAAGAACACGATCTATTTTTCCATTTGTATTATTTTTTAATATCCTACAATAAGATTTCATAACTTCCTTCTTTTTTTTTTTAATTTTTTTTAACATTTATTTATTTTTGAGACAGAGAGAGACAGAGCATGAACGGGGGAGGGCCAGAGAGAGAGGGAGTCACAGAATCCGAAGCAGGCTCCAGGCTCTGAGCTGTCAGCACAGAGCCCGACGTGGGGCTTGAACCCACAGACAGTGAGATCGTGACCTGAGCCAAAGTCGGACGCTTAACTGACTGAGCCACCCAGGCGCCCCACATAACTTCCTTCTTAAAGAATCTGTATCTTTCTCCCTTATTTCTAGAGATCTTTAGCTTTGCTACTATTGTAAATGGATTTATAATTGTATCTTCTTTTTTAACTGATTATTAGTTTTATAGAGAAAGAATTTATAAATCTTTTTTAAAAGTTTATTTCTTTATTTTGGGAAAGAGAGAGAGAGCACAAGCAGGGGAGGGGCAGAGAGAGTGGGAGAGAGAGAATCCCAAGCAGGCTCCATGCTGTCACTACAGAGCCCAATGCAGGGTTTGAACTTATGAACCGTGAGATCATGACCTGAGTCGAAATCAAGAATCCGATGCTTAGCCAACTGAGCCCCCCAGGTTGCCCTATAAATCTTTTTAAAGTTAAGGTTCATATCTGGCCTTTTGGAAATATGGGATGAGATCAGCCAGCCCTATAAAGGCAAGCTTGAGCTCCCAAGATCGTCAGGATGAATCAGGACCAGTCGTAAACTTTGTTGTAAATCTCTGCCTCCTGGTGGCACCCTACCTAGCTCTGATTTGGGCACCTCTTTGCAGTTTTTTTTTTTTTTTTTCTTCCTTGACTGAATTCCATTTGTCATCTGTTCGGTGCCATCCGTGCCTCTAAGGCTGGTCTCAGGGGCTGGGGGCCAGCACATGCCTGGATTTGTCCCATTTTACAGGCAGCCTAACAGACACCAGTCCGTCAATCTCAAGCTATATGGAATAAGACTTTTAGAACAGCAATATAAAACAACTAACCATCTCCACAGTAGTCTTCAAAGTTATGTATGCAGTAAAGATTATTCGTAATGAGCAAATAAGAAATCGTTATAAACTTTAAGAGGGGCCATTTAAACGCGGTTATATCGGGCTAATAAACCTTACAATTAACAGACTAAATCTCAATGCAGGGTTAGCCTTAGCAACAGTGTTAAGTAGAAATTTTATCTTCCTTTGACCCTGTTTCTAATGTGCTAATAATACAATGTAGCCGCTCTGTCTTCCCCTGCTGCTGCAACCTACAAAGATCCCATCCTTGCCTGCCCTCAATACCCTTAGGAGACTAGGAAATCAGACTTTTCTGCCTACACAATTCAGTCAACACAAGCACACCTGGCCTATGACACCTCTCTATTTCTGCTTCCTGCTTCTGTCCGCCAGTCCTTATTCAGAGAACCAACCCTTTCACGTATGAGGTGAGCCCTGACTTTTTGAGCTGGCCCCTAACAGAACTCCCCACTTCTACATTTATTTATTTTTTGAGAGACAGAGCACAAGTTGGGGAGGGGCAGAGAGAGAAGGAGACACAGAATCCGAAGCAGGCTTCAGGCTCTGAGCTGAGCGCAGAGCCCAGACGCGGGACTCGAACTCACGAACCTTGAGATCATGACCTAAGCTGAAGTCAGATGCTTAACCGCCTGAGCCACCCAGGTGCCCCCAGAACTCTCCACATCTGAATCTGCCTCTGCTCCTCCCCTCAGCAGCCCCCCCCCCCCCACTTCACCCATCCACTTCCTGTCTATGACTCTTTCCCAGTACAGAACATGTGTTGAATATTCTTGCTGGAGGTCTAGCTCCTGAATTTCATTTAGGATAATTCCTTTGTCTACCATAGCTTGATCCCTCTCCACCCATCAAAACCACCACACCCTCCTTCCCAGCCACACACACCTGTTCCGTCTTCCACAGGCTTCTACCAGATTAGAACAAGTCATGTGCTGGGCTTGCAGAACCCTGGCCTCACTCTCATCTGAAGCTTGATAGTGATCTCATTTGATTCTCATGTGGGATGCGGCAGGCTAAGGTCTGTAATACGACTTTCACCCTGGAAATAAAGGAACTGAGGCTCAGAGAGGCATTATTACTTGTCCAACATCACACAGAAGTAAAATCTAGACTTGAACACTGGTCTTCTGACTGAAAATTCCTTGCTTCCTGAAACTCTTTCTTCCTGTTTCTGAGCAGAGTTAAAATAAAAATGGCCATTTAAAAATACCTTGAGGGGCGCCTAGGTGGCTCAGTCGATTGAGCGTCCGACTTCGGCTCAGGTCATGATATCACGGTCCGTGAGTTCGAGCCCCACATCGGGTTCTGGGCTGACAGCTCAGAGCCTGGAGCCTGCTTGGGATTCTGTCTCTGTCTCTGCCTCTCCCCTGCTCACACTCTCTCTCTCAAAAATAAATGAATGTAAAAAAAATTTTTTTTAATGTTTATTCATTTTTGAGAGAGACAGAGCAAGCAGGGGAGGGGCAGAGAGAGAGGGAGTCACAGAATCCAAAGCAGGCTCCAGGCTCTGAGATGTCAGCACAGAGCCCGATGCGGGGCTCAAACTCATGAACCTCAAGATCATGACCTGAGCCGAAGTTGGACGCTCAACCAACTGAGCCACTCAGGTGCCCCCAAAATAAATAACTGTTTAAAAAAAATTTTTTTTTAAATACCTTGAGGATGTAGACCATGTTTTTTGTCTTTAAATTTATTCTCTCTCCCAAACACCCAGTAAGGGTCCACTTAGCACAAGGTCATGCACAATATTTTTGATAAACAATAATTCTGTGGAAAGTATAAACAAACAGCAGAATAAAAATATAAAACTGATGCATGAAGGAGGAGGTACGAACATTAACATCACTTACAACTGATGGCTTTCCTAGAAACAACTTTTATAGAGAATGCATATGTGAGCTATGGAATAAATCATGGAGCTATAGAATATTAGAACCAGATCATAAAGATATTCATGATCTTTTTACCTAATTCCCCTCAATTTACAGAGTAGCCAACATTGAGAAGGCGATATGAAATAAAGCAATCTGAGGAATAAGCCCTTTTTCTTTGTTCTTCAGAAACTGATTATTCAAGGAAGGAATCTGTCATTTTTCTTTTGGGACCAGCATTTCCTACCATTATTCAGCTATATAAATGCACAATAGGAACTATGTGCATCTCTTTAAACATCCAGCAAAATTCAATAACTTTTAGTTAAGTTAATGTTTAAGTGTTTAGATTGTTTCTTTTAACTTTATCCCTTTTGTTTTGTACTTTCCGTATTCAAAAAAAGATTACAAAAGACATTGCGTTTTGCTTCTTGACTGTGTATTGTACAACCACAAAGTTTTAAATTCTTAAAGCCTAAGAAATTAGAAAATCTCTTACCTTAGAACACCAAAAAGCAACCCTGCCTTTAAAAGCGATTTAAATGCTAATGATTAAAATTTTATTTAATGAGATCAATACAAAAGTTATCTTTTTATAACGATTTATATCTGCCACCCAAATAATGTTTTCATCGTTGCAAAATTAAACCTTATCTCAAAAATTACCATATTAAGTTGGTTTGCTATGGGTGACTCCTGTAAGTAGTTTATAAAGTGAATTGATCTAAGAAAAGCAATCTTCAGTAATTATAGGCAATGGTGTGGAAGCAAAAATATATAGAAATGAAAACTGCATGTGAATTTAAATAAAACCTTAACTGCAAATAACAGGGATAATAGTTCTGAAATATACTAACGGGATTTTCTCTTTTTTTTTTTTTTATGCCCCCCCCCCCCCCCCCCCCCCGGGATTTTCTCTTTTGCATTCTTTTGTATGTGACCTTCTTCCTAGCCTGCCAGAGGCATCCTTTTGCCTCAGGAGATTTGGGGCTGATCATAGTAAGACTACCGTGGGATAGACCTAATCTCAGCCTTTCTCTATCTAAGTGGCCTTTTCGGTTTCTAGTGAGGCAAGGGTTTTGAGAGTCACACTTTGTCAGGAGGAAAAAGAATTCCTCGGTTCCCCAAAGACTCCTTTCATGATAGCAAAACTTGGAGAGCTGTGGGTTGAGCTGTACTATAAGCCACAGGGAAAGAAAGCCTGGTATATGACAATAAATGAAGACAACCTGCCTAGGGAATTAGTGGGGAGATTTGCAGGATGGGAGGGGAGAGAGATCCTTTAAAAAGGAAGCTACAGGATGTCTGGGTGGCTCAGTCGCTTAAGCCTCTGACTTTGGATCAGGTCATGATCTCACGGTTCACGGTAGGAGCCCCACGTCGGGCTCTGTGCTGATGCTCAGAGCCTGGAGCCTGTTTCAGATTCTGTGTCTCCCTTTCTCTCTGCCCCTCCCCCTGCTCGCACTCTGTCTCTCAAAAATAAATAATAAACATTTTTTAAATTTTTAAAAATATACATAGCAAAAGTCCATTTCACTCTTCCCCCACTCCCTGCCCAGGCACAAACCAAACCACCAAGCAGGGCAGGGACCTGGGGAGGACGGAAGGTGCCTGGGTTGCAAAATTTAAGGTGGTGCTCCCTTTCAGGCAGACAATGCTGACAGGGTGCACTTGCTTAAATTTTGCCCCCTGGGTGCTTGCTAGCCTCGTCTAGTCCCAGCCCTGCTACAAGGATGGTCATAGGAACATCCTGAGTGACACGGAAGAATCAGAGCCATGGGCTTAGTATCCCACTTTCTCAGGCAGATGCTGGAAAACCTGTGGGCTCCGAAAGTAGCGGTACATTTAGCACAGAGCCATGTCCAGCAGGCATCCTGTGGGAAAGATGCCTGCACAGATAGCCCGAAATAATGTGATACCTCACAGCTTCCTCCAAAAGTTTACGCAGGACTCCTGTGAAAATTGATAAGAGGAAATCTCAGAGCGGAGTTGGGAGGCTGGCAGGGGAACTCTCACGCCCTCCCACTTGCAACCCGAAGGGAGAGACATATCTTGCAGGTGGATACCTGGAGTATACCAGCAGGAGCAAGAAAGGCTGTCCTCCCCCCTAGCAACCGCCCAGCCAATGAGAGACAGGCACAACTCAGCCAATGAAAAGCCACTACACTCCCAACTCCCGGTTTTCTCCAGTGGACTTTTGGTTTATAACAGGCTTCCCAGGGTCCCCCTTTCCTGTGGAAAAGAGCCTTCCCCTCCTTTGTTTGGGGCACTTACCTATCGTTTTGCCATAGCTTGCTTTTCCTGGGTTGCAATTCTCTGCCATTCCCCGCCCCCCCCCCCCCCAAAACTCACTTTTGCAAGCGAGGTAACTGGCTATTTTATTTTTTAAAGTTAACGTTACTCGGTGATTGGAAGTGGGATCCAGAAAAGACCCTCAACGACTCTGAGGCTGGCGAGCAAACAGGTGCGGGTACCCACGGAACTGACTGGGCTCACTGCTTTCTCTCCCACCCTGGTGTTTGAGGGTTAATTTTCTCCTCGATTTCGAGCCACATGCTCTCCAGGCCTTCTTGGGGATGTGTTTTAAGGCCTTGGGTTTTCTTTTCTAGGATAACTCATTTGGTCTTCAGTCTGACTGCTTTTTGGGGCCAGACCATTCCTGTCAGAACTGCTGGCCTTCGGTCAGACTTCGGTTTGGAACTGGACTGTTCCTGTAGGAACTAAGCTGGCCTTTGCCCTGATTCCTTCTGGAACCAGGCAATTTCTGTTGCACTCCCCTGTTTAGGAACTTTTGTCTTTGCTGTAGAGAAGAACCTGTAAGAAATGGGATTCCAGCCATCAAAATGCTTTGATGTTGCTGCCCCTGCGACTGGGACTCTGGCCAGTTTTTTCTTAATTTTTTAATGTTTATTTATTTGAGCAGGAGTTGGGGAGGGAGGGGCAGTGAGAGAGGGAGGCACAGAATCGGAGTCAAGCTCCAGCCTCAGAGCTGTAGAGCCAGTCTCGGGGCTTGAACCCAGGAATGATGAGATCATGAACTGGGCCCAAGTCAGACGCTTAACCAATTGAACCACCCAGGCCCCCCTGGCCGGTTTTGTGTTTAAAAGCTATAGCCCATGAGTGTGCGTATTTTATAACCAAGTGGACTGATTTAGCCAATTAGAACTTCAATGGCCATTAAGGGGAATTTTGATCTCCCCAAGCTTGTTTTACTCAAGATTAAATTAGAAAGCCATGACTCCAAAACAAACCAAAACCTGAACGGGATCTCCATTTTAATATTTGTTTATTTATTTGTGACAGAGTGCAAGTGCAGGAGGGACAGCGAGAGGAGGGCAGAAGCTCTGAAGCAGGCTCTGCACTGACAAGCTGACAGCAGCCAGCCCCATGTGGGGCTTGAACTCACAAGCTGTGAGATCATGACCTGAGCCCAAGTCCGTCGCTCAACAGACTGAGCCACCCAGGTGCTCCTGGGCTGCTATTTTAAAAGGGTACCTTGAGGCTTCCGCATGGGTTGAGGATTCTAAGCTTGCCTCTGCAAAGTACTATTTCTAAATTAACTGAGGCAAACAGTTGAAAAGAGTCAAAATGGTTTCTGAGGACTTTTTCTCCTCTCCCATCTTCTTTGTCTGCAAACAGGGGGCAGCCACCTGGGTTCAGGACCCCGATCCCTGTGCCATTTTTCTGTCTTTGCCGAACTTCCCATTTCCTCCCTTCCCCCCCCCCCCCCACTTGCTCCTCTCCTGGACCTAGGAAAACCTGCCTCTTTAAAATTCAGTCTGCTAAGGATCTAAACAAAACTCAAGTTTCTTATGTTACCTGGACTAAGGCTGAATTGTGAACCATATTTCATGAGTTTCCTATAGTAACAGACAACTCCCATAGGTTTGCTGAAGAATTTAGCCTAGTTATTCAGACTTACCAATCTGGTTTCTCAGATTTATATCAATTAGCCCGCATGCTTGCTGGTGAGGACTAGGCCAAACATTGGATGAAACTGGTCAGAAGGGAACATTCTGAAGGGAATTTAGAGAGGCAAACTCCTAACTTTTTTTTTTTTGTAAGTAATCTCTACTCCCAATGTGGGGCTCAAATTTATGACCTCAAGATCAAGAGTCGCATGCCAGCCAGGCACCCCCAAACCCCTAACTTTTGACAAGATGCTGCATCATGGGCTGGAAAGCTCCCCCAAGCAATTGCAGTAGCTTTTCCCCTGCCTGCTGATTGGAACAAAATTCAGGCTTGCACACAAAAGCCTGATGAGTTTGTTCATGACTGTTATAATCAATCCAAACTGCCTTTTTAAAGAATATTCTGGTCTTTAGGGCACCTGGTGGCTCAGTTGGTTAAGCGTCCGACTTCGGCTCAGGTTGTGATCTCGCGGTCCGTGAGTTTGAGCCCCGCGTCAGGCTCTTTGCTGACAGCTCAAAGCCTGGAGCCTGCTTCAGACAGACTCTGTGTCTCCCTGTCTCTCTGCCCCTCTCCCACTCGTGCGCTCTCTGTCTCTCTCAAAAATAAATGTGTGTGTGTGTGCAAGCCTGAATATATACACATGTATAGCATTTAACTCGATGTTTATGAACAGGTTGAATGGGGATCTTTCCCTTTAGCTGAAGGGACCCCAGGATGTTTCTCTTTTAGCTAAAACAACCCCTCCAGATTTAGTTAATTTGTCAAACCTGCTCACTTGCATCCTAGATGAGTCACCTAACAGAAAGACTGCTCAAATTCTCAATTTTCAACTCCAGCAAGTAAAGTCTCCTAAACAAAGTTCAAATCCTGGAGTTTCTGCTGTTATTGCAAAGAGCCAGGGCATTGGAACGAGCAGACTGTTACAAACTGAAGTGCTCCAGGCGCCCGCGGCCCTCTAGGCCATCTTTCCAGTGTCCTCCTAATTCCCAATCGTGGGGTTCCGAGGAACTACAGGTGCTCTTCCTAATCCTCACTCTTCATCTGCTCAGAGAAGCTACTCTCTAGGTTGGGCATGAATCTCTCTCTGTCGATACTGACACCAGAGCTATGCTCTCTGTGCTAAACCCCATTGCTGTAAAGCAGCCCCTGCCTGGAGTACCAGAACAGTTACGGTGGGGGCCTGCAATGAACCTTGAGAGGCCCCTGTCTCTGAACCTACTCCCCTTTGGCCTAAGTCCTTTGAGAGATCCACACTTTTTCTCCTTAGTTCCTCTGACCCTACTCGTTTATTGGGCTGAGATTTCTTGGAAAAGTAGCATGCCTGAATTCCTTTCTCCCAAAAGGGGGAAATAATTCTAGATTTTGACAGTAGTAATCAAAATAGCCAACCAGGGAAATTAAATGACACTTGGACATCTTCTATTCATTTTTGTTGGATCAACTACCTTCCTCTTTATGGCCAAAATCCTCGCCTGATATTGGCAGATTCCGAATATATCCCTCACAATGTCTTCCCATAATTAATCAACGCACTGTCAGTAAAAAAGCCCTTCAAGGCATCAAGCCCATAATAGAAGATTGCAAGTGTTAGGACCTCATTATCTCCTGCACTGGTCCCTGCGTTACCTCTACCGTACCTATGAGAAAGCTCAATGACTGACGATGGAGGTTGTCCAGGACCTCTGAGCAATAAATAACATCATCCCTTGGCACCCTGTTACTCCCAACCCCCATCCATTAGGAACATCCATTTGCATTGAATTTTCACTGTAATTGACCTATGCAGTGCCTTTTTTTTAGTATTCCAGTTGATCAAGAGAGCCAATATCTTTTTGCTTTAACTTGCTGACAGGTTACCTTTTGAATCCCATGACAATTTACAGGAAACTCCTTAAACATATGCAGATTTTTCATGGTTTACTGGTGGTTTTTATTTAAAGAATAAAAATGGAAAAATGTCATGCTGGGTATGCTACTGCAGTGCCTTTTGAAGTCATTGAAACAGCACCTTTACATTTACAATTCAGCCCAAGAGACTGGATTATGTACACACCACTACTTGAACTTGTACTTTAGTCAAAGGTAAAACCACAGACATTTATACCAATAGTTGGTATGCCTTTGGGGCAGCTCATGACTTTGGAATGTTATGGAAACAATGAGGTGTCCTTCCCTCCAATGGGAATAAATTTAAAATGGCTCCTATGTCTAAAATATGTTAGGTGCCATGCTTTTGTCTACTGCTCTGGCCACGAAAGTTCCTGGGCATTCGAGACTTAACTCCCAGGAGGCCACGGTAATCCACCTCACTGATATTTCTGCCAAGAATGTTGCTCTCAAGGAAACCAACAGCCAGATCTCTGTCATGGTTCAGAGGGATGCTCTCTCAAATGATAATTTGGAAAAATTGACAAGAGATACCCAACAATGGGGTTAGTCACATGTACTAAGTCACATGTACTGAGAGACTCAGTTGGCAAACTTTGTAGAGACCCTCCAAATACCTTGGCCTAAAACATTACCGTTGGTCTTCTAAATCTCACATCTATTCTTTGGGAACTCCTAGACTCTCAGCCTTTGAGATAATTACAGGATGTCCAATACACTTGGTCCCTGCCTCCTTTGGCCCATAGTTGATAAAAGGAAATAGGCTTCAAGCGTGTAAAGGCTAATTGCTTCTATTAAAAATAACCATGCTTTGTCAGAGTAATCTACTGGGAGGCCATGACCTTAAGTATCCCATCCAGTAACCTGGAGATTTCATCTATTGAAAAAGACCCTTCCAGAAAGACTCTTCTGCCTCACTGGAAAGCCTGTTATCAGGAACTGCTAACTAACCTTTGTGCTGGGGAATAGACTCTTAGATTCATGTGACTTAACTAAAGAAAACAGCAAATCCTGGCTGGACCTGCCCAGCATCTGGTGACCCGAAAGTAAAGAATTCCTGGCATTGAAGCAGATGACCTCTCCTGAGACACTTTCTGAAGATGTCTGGGTCAGACCTGTACACCTTTTTCTCACTGTTGCTTTTTCTCTTGCGTAGAAAGACAATGCTCCTGTCTACATTTCCCAAGCCCTTGTGAGAGGAAGGAACCTCTTTTGTTTGTGGCCTTTTGGAAGTAGCCTCATCACGATCCCAGGACAGATTAACTTTCCGTTTGCTTTTTCTGAAGGGTTAGAAGTTTTCAAATTCAGGGGCGCCTGGGTGGCTCAGTCGGTTAAGCGTCCAACTCTTGACTTCAGCTGAGGTCATGATCTCACAGTTCGTGGGTTTGAGCCCTACATCGGGCTCTGCACTGATGGCTCAGAGCCCGCTTGGGATTCTCTGTCTTCCTCTCTCTCTCTGCCTCTACCCCGCTTTCACATTCTCTCTCTCCCTCCAAATAAATAAACTTAAAAATTAAAAAAAAAAAAAACCCACAAAAAACAAGAAGTTTCCAAATTCACAAAAGTCTTCTTTAATCTGAACTATTCACTGGCTTTGGATTCTTCTCCAGACTGATGTTCTCTGAATTTACAAACTTTCAGGCTGTATTACCAATAACACACTTCAGTGCAAACCCTTCTTTTGAGCTAACCATACGGCATTAAAATGTCTTTGAAGTTGTGCTGTCTTGGAAAAAGTTTATCAGCTATCATTTCATGTTTATACCTAGCTGTATCTTCCCAAATGTACTCACTTAATCCTTTCAGTACGCTCTTGCAGGATTCACTATTTTGCTTTCATGGTTGCTTTCAGTAGAGATTCCCAGACGGCACACATGACTTCAGGTTTGCTTTCATAGGAAAACCTTTCTCCCCTAAGTCAGAGTAAGTGCCAATAAATATTTCAGTTGGCTACTTGCAGACCTAGAGGCCTAGTTTAGAACCGTCATACAATTTGGAATTGCTGTTACTTCTGTCTCGTATAATTATTTTAACGTTTGTATTTAGTTGCCTGTCGAACTTCTTAAGAATGTATCCGATAAGGTGATGCTGGCTCAAGGCCTTGAGATTTCCAACAGTTATGACCTTAGGAAGATTTTAGGTGGGATAACCTGAGAGTTTCTCCCTCCTAACCTTCCTTGTTAACTCAGATGTGGCCTTAAGTGCTTTCTAGCTGCTACGCACTTTCCCTCTTGGTGTAGGACAGGCCACCCAGGAGAGGTCCCTCCTGGGACTGCGGGACAAAACCACTACATATGGAAAACCTGACTCTTAATCAGCAATGCTTTATTTGTTTTTTAAAAAGGTTTTATTGTTTTGAGAGAGCACAAGCAGGGGAGGGGCAGAGAGAGAGGGAGGGAGGATCCAAAGTGGGCTCTGCGCTGACAGCAGCTAGCCCCATGTGGGGCTTGAGCTCATGAACCACGAGATCATGACCTGAGCCGAAATCGGACGCTCAACTGATTGAGCCGCCAGGTGCCCGACAATCAGCAATCCTTTTAAAGAAAGAGCTTGATCAAAAGGGGGGGAAATGTGACAGTTAATAAAGGAAATCTCATTCAGAATGGGGTCAGGAGGCCAGCAGGGGAAGCTTCCGTGCGCTACCACTCATGGTCAGTAGCAAACCCAACAGGAAGACACAGACCTTGCAAATGGATACTGCTTTACCATCCCAGCAGGAGGAAGAAAGTCTTTACTCCTTCCTTGGCAACATCCCAGCCAATGCTATCTGTCACAACTCAGCCAATGAGAAGCCATTATATACCTCAAACTCCCAGTTTACTCCAATGGACTTTTTGTTTATAACAGCTTTTCCAACTCCCCCCTTTCCTCTGTAAAAGAGCATCCCCCTCCTTTGTTTGGCAGACTTGCCTATGGTTCTGCTTGCTTTTCCTGGATTATATTCTTTGCTGGTCCCAAATGAAACTACTTTGCTGGTAATATAACTGGCGGTATTATTTTTTTAAGTTTTTAAAAAACGTTTTTATTTTTGAGAGAGGGAGAGAGAGAGTGTGTGTGTGAGGAGGGGAGGGACAGAGAGAGAGAGAGGATCCGAGGTGAGCTCTGCACTGACAGCAGAGAGCCCCGTGCAGGGCTCAGACTCACGAACTATGAGATCATGACCCGAGTTGAAGTCGGTCACCCAATCAACTGAGCCACCCAGGCGCCTCTTAGCAGTATTAGTTTTTAAGGTTAACACCCCTCCGGAGGGTGAGGGAATGAGGAGAGGATGGGAGGATCAGTAGAGGCCTTGGGGATAGAAAAGGAGGCTATTAAGGCAAGGGCAGAAGACAGGAGGCAATGGGGTGGGGGAGTGGTCTGTGATCAGTGGCAGATGCGATCATCTTGCCATCAGTAGATTCAGTGAGGACACAGCCCTTCCACAGGGCTTGCAAGGGAGGCAACCCGAGGACCTGTGTGCATGGGTGACACCCAGTGTTCACCGCCTTGTGTGAACTTCCCCATTCACCAAGGTGCCTTGGGGAGGACAGTAACTCAGAGACCGAAAGGAGGATTTTGAGTTCCTATTAATTGGCCAATTTTACTTTGTGTCGTTTTTCCTTATAATCAGTGGGGTGCAGGCTCACAAACAAGAATAAATCAGTCATTCAAAGCAAACAAGCAAGACGACGTTTCTCTTCATAAGTTAGTGTGTTAAATCTTGGCTTTGTTGAAGTGTAACTGACCTAAAATAAGTGGCATAAATTTAAATTTGTAAGCTTTTTTTTTTTTTTTTTTTAAAATGTTGATTTGTTTTTCAGAGAGAGCATGAGCAGGGGAGGGGCAGAGAGAGGGGGGAACAGAGGATCTGAAGCAGGCTCCTCAGTGACAGTGGTGAGCCCGATGCGGGACTCAAACTCATGAACCATGAGATCATGACCTGAGCTGCAGTCAGATGCTCAACTGACTGAACCACTCAAGCACCCCTCAATTTGCAAGTTTTAAGGGAAGTATACATCTGTGAAACAATCACCACCATCAAGACCATGAACATAGTCGTCATTCCTGCCCCTTGGCTGTCCCTCCCTTCTACCCCACCCCTCCCTCCTCCATTTTCAGGCAACTGCTGATACGCTTTCTGCCACCATGGATTAGTTTCCATTTTCTAGAATTCTACGTAAATGGAATAGTACAGTATGTACTCTTTTTCTCCTGGCTCCTGATATTCAACATAATTATTTTGCTTTATCCATGTTGTTTCTTGTATCAGCGGTCCATTCCTTTTTTTTAATTGCTGAATGGGATCCTATTGTATGGGTTCGCCACGATTTGCTTATCCGTTCATCTGCTGTTGGCCATTTGGGCTGTTTCCAGCTTTTGGTTATTACGAACAAAGCGGTGTGAGAGTCCCAGTTGGTACAACTGGAAGAAGGGGTACGCTTCTTCACCAACACTTGATATGGTGAGCCTTTTTTCATTTTATCCATTCTCATAGCTGTGTAGTGATACGTTACGGTGTTTTACGTTTGCATTTCCCTAATGACTAATGATGTTGAGCATCTTCTCATGATCTTGCCATCTGGCTATCTTCTTTGGTGAAGTGTGTGCTCAAATCCTTTGACTGTTTTTTTTTTTTTTTTTTTTTTTTTTGGATTTTTTGTTTTAAGTTTTAAGTAGACTTACGTTTTGACTCATATAATAAAAAGAGAATCAGGACTTGTGAACAAATAGTGAACAATCATATGAAACAACTTAATATAGCACAGTGGTTAAGAATTCACTGGAGACAGACTAAATCTAATGAAATCTAAGTTCCAACATTTACTAGCTGTGTTGATCTTGGACAAGATCTGACCTTTTTTCCTCACCTATAAAATTGGGTAGGAATAGTTACCATCTCATAGCATCGCTCTGAGGATTAAATGAGATATGTGGAGAAGGAGAGTGTCCATGGCTTAAAAAACAAATTTAAAAAATGGCTCCTGTGTAATTGAATGAGTCAGTTACACACTTGAATGTATTTTCCTTGGAATAGGACCGGAGAGAGATTGGAGAATGATGATGCAACCAGGCAAGTATCCCAGTCCAGGGTTTGATCTTTTGAATGGAGTAGTAAGGGTCAAAGTCATTTAAAGGAAGGATGGTTAAAGTTCCAGCAGAGAAGTACAAGCAATGCTTTGGAACATCTGGAGAAGAGTGATAATAGAGGCTAAGTACAAGCAAAAATTACAAGGGATGATGATTATGACTCATGCCTAAGATTAGGTAATGGGGCAAATATGTCTGAAACTTTGCACAGGGCTATGGAAAGAGATCTCAACCTAGCTTTCACTAGCTTTGGGGTGCCTATGAAATAAAAAGATTAGACCACATAATCTCTAGGGTTTTATTTGGGTCTAGCAGCCTGTGGAATTTCCAATCTAACATGAGACTGGGCATGGGAAGAAGGGGGAGATTGTGATCCCTGAAAATTTTAGATGGTTGAAATAAAAAAGAAATCTCAAAGTTATCAGAGTATAACTGGTTCCTTACAGAGCCACTTGGGGCTGATGGAAGCAAGAGTGGCCAATGGGACACTTTCCCAGAATCTCTGCTCTCAGTGAATATTGCATGTCGTATTGGCATTTTATAATGCCTGAGTCTCTCAGTTGGTAAAGCATCTGATTCTTGATTTTGGCTCAGGTCATGCTCTCAGGATTCATGAGTTTGAGCTTCGTGTCCTTCTCTCTCCCTCTCTCTGCCCCACCCCTGTGCTTTTGTGTGCATTCTCTCTCTCTCAAAATAAATAAACTTTAAAAGATAAAATGAGATTTGCAAGGAATAGGAGGGAAAAAAACACAAATAACAACGGATGGATGGTTAAGTGTCCAAAGTCAGGATGTTCAACCATTGGACTTAACTTCTCTGAAGATTATTGTGAAATAGTATATTTTATCACTTTTTAGGTATGGTTAAAAAAACAAACCTTAAGTCAGTCTGTTGCTGCTATGACATATATTTCAAGGCTTTAGTCTCCCAATTAGTCAGGGATGAAAACACATTTAAACCTTTGCCCAAGAAAAACAAAACTGACGTGTTCAAATAATGTCAAAATTCCTTCAAAAGACAATAGATTAACTTAGAGTTATTTGAACTATCTTGGCCTCTGACATCTGTACAAGTAGATAATTGAAAGTCTACTGTACATATTTAAAAAATGCAACTATTTCTGAAAGTTTGTTTTATATTGGTTACAATTTTAGGAGAGGAGAACTCATACCAGGTTTCATCCATTCATTCAAGACATTTATGGACACCCATCATGGCATGCACTCTACGAGGTACTTGTATACATTTTATATATTTTACACATTTTCTTATTTAGTCGCAACAATTGTGTACTTGGGAAAAAGAAACTATTTAGAGAAGTTAAAACTCGTCAACTCCTTACTGTTAGTTAAGAGGTGTAGCCCTCTGGGAATCTGTAATCTAGTGGGGTAGGCAGGTATCAAACTAAAAAAAGGTAAGTACCATCATAGACCTCTACTGGCCCCGTGTGGCTCCTTGAGGAAGCCCTGAGAAGGGCTTTAGAAGTTTTGGCAGGTAAGTATTGGTCTGTGAGAAGGCGTGGAGGCAGAAGAGAAATTCAAAATAGAGGAGAAAAGTTCCACCGAGGCACAATGGCCGAGAATGCCTGGTGTGGTCATGGAATGGCAAGCGTTGCTGTAAGGGGGGGGGGGGGGAGGAGGGGGAAGGGACAGAAGGTTCGCACTGGACAGGCTTGGAGGCAAGATGACATATTGTTGCCAGGTGAGCTGGGGAGATCTCTGGGCTCTGAAGCTCCCTCCTGCCCATCCTGTCTCCCCTTAGTCTCATCACAAGAAAAGAATTCAAGGAGGACCAGACATCGGTTGAGCAGTGCAAATGAAGAGTGTACCAGGGAGAGTCCACTCTTGAGAGGTGAGACCAGGCGAGCTCAACGGACAGCTGTGCCCTGGGTTCAGGTTGCTACCTTTTATTGACAGGTGTTAACTCGGGGCAGGAATATTTATTACTTGGGGAGAGGATCTGGGGGGGGAGCAGGGTTTCCTGCCATTTCTCCCTTACTTGGCCAGAGTCTCCTGCCTTCTAGCTGTAGCAGTTAACGAGGAACCAGCGAGGATTTTGACCAGGAGAAGAGCTGGTACAGGGCTGTGTTTTAACAATACTTCCGGCAGTCTTCAACTCACGTGTGCTAGTCTGGGTAGAAGGAGGAGGCAGGAAGGCTGCTGGAAGCTCTTCTGGTCAAGCTGGCAGAAGCTGAGGAGGACTTCCAAAGGAAAGGGAGCATTTTATTCCCCACCCCAAGGGTTCTCTTGTGAGTTCTCTTCTGTGTTTATTCCTTGGAAAACCAGGTACAGTTCCCTAACTGATGTGAAGAAGATTTTTGTTTGTTTACTTTGTTCTTTGGCAAGTAAAAAGGGAGCTTTTTGCGTGTCTTTTTTATTCAGGTTCTGGGTCATGAGGGATGGAAGTAGAATACGAGCGGTCAGTAAGGCATCTGGAAAGGATGGAATCCGTAGAATTTGATTGGATGGGGAGACTTCATGATGACTCCCAAATTTTAAACATCAGTGGCGAGGAAAATGGGGGTTTCCCTGTGGGAACTAAGACAGTGATTTGAGGAGAAGGACAGTATGCTTAAACGGGCTCAGTGGGAACTTGCAGTAGGCTCTTCGTGCAGAAATATCCAGAAGCTGTTGAAAAGCCAGAGCCGGTATTAATAAAAAAAAAAAAAAAAAAAAAAAAAGTAGGGGCTGGAGATAATGCCGTTGGCTGTTGTCTGCGTGCAGATAAAGTGGCGAGTGGTGAATGTCTGTGCGGAGGGATAACACGGTGGCAATGGACAAGATGGCCCAGGGCAGAACTTTGAGAAAACAGAGCAGGAGAAGGAGGAGGGGACCCATCTAGGGAGAAAGAGAGGACAGGAGGTGAGAGAAGTAGAACATACTGAGGTGTTGAGGTAGTGGGAGGGGATGGGAAGTTGGTAAATGCAGGAGGCTGGTGGAGGAGGGGGGAGGAGGATGTAGGCGCAGGGGCTGTGTTTGGTGATAAAGGGTCACTTCCTCTGGGCAGTCTCTTTGTCCCACTCCAGGCCATCCAGGACTGTCTTCCTCTTCCCCAGGCTTGGCCTGCGCCTCGGTGACAGGTTGGCCACCAGTGTTTGCTTGTGTGTCCGTTTGCCCTTTAGATCAAATGCTCTCAAAGAGCAAGGTCTGTGTAGAGTTGTCTACGCGGGGAGTATAGGACGAAGGCTCAGGAAATTAAGGCCACTCCCTGAGAGCAGTTTCAGGAGCGCATTGAGAAGGAAAGTCAAAGTGTAGGGTGTTCGGAAACAGGAAGATGGTAAGAAATGAAAGAAACGTCTGATTTAGAAGACAGGGCAGGCAGGCAGTTATGAGCAAAGAGGAGAGAGAAAGCAAATCACCAAGAAAGAAACAGAATAAAATGTCTAATTCTAGAGTAGGAGAGAGTTGCCTATGTTTCTAAACTGTGGCGTGAGCCAGCGGAAGGGAGTGGATAAGGATGCAACAAGAGACCATGGTCATGCCAGTAATGCCAGATGGAGTGATTTGGAGAGGGACCGGTAAATGCAGGGGAGAGATGAACCTCTGGCAGAGGGCAGGGGTGGGTGAAAGTGCAGAGAAACCTAGCTGTCAGAGGTGGGCTATGAGGTGAGGGGTCATAATGAACTGTGAGGAAGGAACCTATGGCCTCACGAAAACATACTCCGGCCTCGAAGTTCTAATACCGCCCTTTATCGGCCACGTGGACTGTGACTTAACATTTTTTCCGAGCCTCAACCTTCCTGTAGGTAAAATGGGGGTACTAGCTTCCAGCTCCAAAAATCAGATGTTGTCGTCCCACTTACTAGCAAGTGCTTTCTTGGCTTGTTGTTTGCTTGGGTTTTAAATTTATTTGGGGAGGTTTCCCTTAGACGGTAGAGACACTGGAAGGCGGTCTGGAGGTGATCAGCAAAGCAGGAGGCGGGCTTTCTGAGCATGGAGCGACACAAAGATGCCATAAGCCCGAGGGCTCAGGAGATTTTCTGGGGGCTGGGCACAGGATAGGAAGAAAGACTCAACGTGAATAAGAGGATTTGCAAACATCTGCGAAGACCCGGGGGAAGATTAGAGGGCAAGGATGCCCCTTCCTGGAGCCATCAGGCTCCTTGGCTGAAAAGAAGGTGTTAGGGAGAGCGTGCCCACAGCTGACGGGCTCTCACAGGTGAGGGTAATAAGAGAGGCAGGCGCCCACCTGGGACCGGTGCAGCCTTTGGCATTTGGGCGGGAGGCCCCATTAATTTCCACGCAGCTGCAACGAAGGGTCCATCCAAAGATAAGCAAGGCCTGGCAGGCGCGGCGCGAACCCCGTGGGTGTGCTCGGGCCGCCGCCAGGCCCGCCCAAGCTCGCGCGCGTACCGCGCCCCGGCCAGGCACTCGCGGGACAGCGCGCTCTAGCCACTGCGGGAACTTCAGGAACTTGACTTTCATCTTTGGCCCAAAGCAAGACCTTAGGGTTTGGTGGTTTTTTTTTTTTGTAAATTGCTGAGTGTGGCGAGGCCCCGCCTTTCCGGGCCGGGCTTTGGCCGCCGGGCCGCCCCTCCCGGGCGGGCGCTCCTTCCCTGACGGCGCTGGAGGGCCTGGCGGCGGCGGCCCGTGACACCCATGGCGCTGCCCGCCTGGCTGCAGCCCAGGTAGGGCGCTCGGCCGCGGCGGGAGGCGAGGAGCGCGGGGGAAGGGGCGCCAGAGGCGGGGTTCCATCCCCCCGCGTCCCCCCGGCTGCGCGGCCCAGCGCCCCGCACGCCCTGGAGCTCTGGACGGGCATTAGCTGGTTGGGTGCTTTCTTCTCTCCCCCCTCCGCCCACCCGGAGTCCTTTCCTTACTTTCTCAGACCCAGCGTTGCGGGGAGGTTTTTAGGTCTACCTGCTGCAGAAACACCTATCGCACGTGTAGATTCCAGGGCCCAGTTCCGGAGAAACTGGTTCAGTGGTACTGGGGGTAGAGCCTGGGGAATGTGAGTGTTTACCCAATACTCCAGGTGATTCTTTTGCAGCTTTAAGAAGGGCTCCTTCTTCCCCACCCCCTCCTTATCTGTTGGATGCCTGTCCGCAAGCTACACTGTATATGCTTCCCAGCCTATTTGCTCTCTTTCTCAGAGATTTCACACTTCCGACGAGGAGAGATCCTTGTCTATACAGGCAGGGCCACTCCCATCACCCTTCTGAACCCCCGGGCACACTTCAAACAATGCTCTGCCTAACTACCTCAAACTGTATCTGTCAATCATCCCTTAGTCATCTCCCCAGCAACCCATTTTTAAACTCAGCTTGACTTCCCTTTTCTGGCCGGAGCCACTAAACTGCTTTCTATGTGTGTCTGGCGAAGGGAACGATCTGCCCTTGCAGATACAATAGGCAGTAGCGGGGTGCTGACCCCCATCACGTAATACATTCAAAAGTCGGGTATGGCCAACTACTGAATGATCCGCCCTTTGGAAATGCCACCATCACCACCCCCCCTCTCGTAACCCTAAACCAGTCATCTCAGGTTTTGCACTGAGCAGGCCCAGCTACAGCAACACGTGGGGCACACCAAGCCCTCACCATCCTTTTTTTTTTTTCCTCCTCTCCCCCAAATATTCAGAGCCATCTTTGCAACACTTCCTTTTATTCCTTCGTGAGAGCAAGGTTAGAACTTCCTCAAAGCTAAAGTGAATTTTGAAACAGAACCATATTTGGCTTTAAGCAAACCAAAGACACTCCTTTTAGCAGATAATGCATGCTATGGGGCGTTTCACAATCTGCTGTGCATTAGAGAGGCAACTAAATTAAAGACTGCTCTGGAATAGTTTTCTCTTGCTCAGGTGGGCCAATAGGCTAGTTAAGAAATGTGTGTATAATGCTGAAAGGATGATGAAGGAAGTGTTTAATGGTATTTTCCTGTATCTATAGGTATAGAAAGAACACCTATCTTTTCATCTACTACCTAATCCAGTTCTGTGGCCACTCATGGATATTTACCAATATGACAGTCCGATTCTTTTCATTTGGAGAAGGTAAAACTCCAAAACAGTTTTGGATTTTTAACTTTGAATCCTTGTTTTCACCCAGTCCTTCTTATATTAATATTTTAACTTCTGTGAACTTCACCTAATAGCCTTCACTGCTCTGAAATTTAGTAACCACATTTTTCAGTAACCTTGCTTCCTGTTGCAGAAACCAAGCCTTTTTGGAGAAGGGGGCAGGTAAGATGAGGGAAAGGGATTTGGCTTCCCTCTGACTAGGCAATTCACCCTGAAAACACAGACATGCCATTGGGGCATGCCATTTCACTCTTCCTTTTTGGTTCTGCAGCAAACCTTAGTGGATTTGAGGGGGCTTGAGGAAATCTGTAAATTCCAGTATAACATTTTGTGCAGGGAAATCAGGAATTCACCAAATTCTTCCCTTGTTTTCTTATCCCCCAGGTTTAAGGTAACTGGAGACTACTAATAAGTGAGAGACAAACTTTACGGTCACCAGGGTTCTCTTTGGTCCCCTTCAGGAGTAATGTGTCCCTAAATAAATGATACATCTTCTAGATGACTCGCCATCTATATGGGAGTTGGTATTAATGGTTTAAGTCGTAAGTTTCCTCCAGTTTTCTCAAAAGTAAAGGTTTTGACTAGCGCTTCAATTTGTAACAAATGAATCACTAAGTGGCTGTCAAAATAACATTCTGTTCACGCTCCATCCCCACGTGGGTAAGTGTCATCACAGTGTACAAATGTTGGGTGACTTGACCGTTTGAGCAACTGCTGGATTCAGCTAAAAGCAAACACCTAGAATATACCCCGGGGAAAGTCCTGCTGTGCTCATCAATTCAGACTTGTGTATCATAAGGAAATTTAATTCTGGGGTTACCAAACCTGTTTTATGTTGCTTTTTTCTTTTTAATTTTTTTTTAATGTTTATTTTTGAGACAGAGACAGAGCATGAGCATGGGAGGGTCAGAGAGAGAGGGAGACACAGAATCCGAAGCAGGCTCCAGGCTCTGAGCTGCCAGCACAGAGCCCAATGCGGGGCTCGAACTCATGAGCTGCAAGATCATGACCTGAGCCAAAGTTGGACGCTCACCCGATGGAGCCACCCAGGCGCCCCGATGTTGCCGTTTTCTTACTGTAAATCTGTAGTTAAAGTCTTGCCTTCAGCGGCCTCCAAAGATACAGCCTAAGGCTTGAATTTCATCTATGAATGTTGGGAGTCTTCAAGCAGAGGAAAAGCCAAGCAGTGGGCAATGAACTCTTTCTTATTCTGCCTGGCCCTTCCAGTGGGAAAAATTGCTTTAGTCAGCAGTGTGTTTATTTCTTAATTATTATCCTGCTGTTGTAATTATAGAAGCTACTTATTAAAGACACACAACCATTCATATGGAAAGCAGACTGAAAACAACCTAGTGGGGGTTCAGTACAATTCCTCAGTCCGTGTATAAATTATAGTAAGTAGCTTAATAGCAATCTAATCACCTGAATGGTAACACCTGCTACCTTTCCTGTCCCGGAGCTGTGTGACTGATAATGCTGTGTTGTAGCCAGTGCAGGGCAGCGGATGAGAGCATGAGGCTGTCTGCCTCAGCCATCATCTGTGAAATGGGGATGTTGATAATAGTGTTCACCTCATGGAGCCGTTGAGCAGCCCTCAGTGCTCGATAGATTACCGTCAAGTGAATGATCACGGGACAGTAAAGGCCCAAAAGTCCTCCCTAGGTGTTTCTTAACACAGCGGGATTTCATTTTAGAATTTAAACCAACAGATTTATCCTATTTAGAGGAAGGGCTGTTTTCCCTCTTATTTCAGTTCTCTCCAAACGCAGCAAGGGCTCTCAGCAACTCCAGAAATCCCCACCAGAGGCCCAAGTTCTAACAAAGATCCAGAAAGCACCAACCAAGTATGTATAGGATGCAAACGCTAGATACACGTTATTTAATATCACATTATTAATGCCTTTTCCATAAAGCTTCTCTGAAATATTTTTCTCATCTTTGTCATTTTCTTGTCCATGGAAACATTGTGAATATGCCAGCTTCTTTAATAAGCTTACCTCCAACCTGTTCACATTTGATACAGTCTAGATTCTACCAGGTTGCTTTTATGCAGGAATTGCTTTACAATATAGGGAATAAATACTATAGCTTTGGCCATGGTCCTTCTTTTGCAGATTTTTACTTCATTTTTTGGAAGAGGAACAATTAAGATGTATTATGATATGAAGTGCTTTCTTTGGTTGCGTAGTATTCCTTTTTTTATTTTAGAACGTGTGTGAGCAAGAGCGAGCATGGCAGAGAGAGATAAGTTTTTTTTAATGTTTTTATTTTTTGAGACAGAACGAGTGCTCATGAGCAAGGGAGGGGCAGAGAGAGAGAGAGACAGAGACAGAATCCGAAGCAGGCTCCAGGCTCTGAGCTCTCAGCACAGAGCCCGACGTGGGGCTCGAACCACGAACCGTGAGATCATGACCTGAGCCGAAGTTGGACACTCAAATGACTGAGCCACCCAGATGCCTGAAGAGAGAATCTTCAGCAGACGCCATGCTCAGCGCAAAGCCCGCTGCGGGGCTGAATCCCAGAACCCTGGGATCGTGACCTGAGCCGAAATCAAGAGTTTGCACTCAAGTGACTGAGCCACGCAGGCACCCTGGTTGCATAGTATTCTTAGCAATTTACTAGCTGTTTAGGAAATTTCTCACCTGTGCAATGATTTTTATTTCAAAGTGCTACATAGGTTTGGGTTATGACCTAGTTTTTACTTACTGTATCTGTGTTTAATTCCCTGACGCAGATTCCATGGTTGACACTTTTTATGCTATCGGTCTTGTGATGCGCGTTTGCCAATCCATTTCCCTCTTGGAGTTGCTGCACATATGTGTTGGCATTGAACCAAACCATCTCCTTCCTAGGTTTCTGCAGGTAGGTGGTGGTTTTATTTATTTATTTTTTAGCCATGTTATTGACTGTAATCTCTATGCTGTACTTTTCATTCCTGTGACTTATTTGATAACCGGAAGTTTGAACCTCTTAATCTTCTGTATTTATTTCCCCCATCCCCCCAACCAGCTCTCCTCTAGTAGCCATCAGTTAGCTCTCTGTATTTTAGAGTCTGTTTGGGGTTGGGTTTTTTTTTTTGGTTCACTTGTTTTTTAGGTGCCGTCTGTAAGTCAAATGATGTGGTATTGTGTTTCTCTCTCTGACTGACTTAGAATAATACCCACTAGCTCCATCCATGGTCTTGCAAATGGCAAGATCTCATTCTTTTTCATGGCTACTCTTCCTCTGTGTGTGTGTGTGTGTGTGTGTGTGTGTGTGTGTGTGTGGTGTGGACCACATCTTCTTTATCCATTCGTCTATGGATGGACACTTGGATTGCTTTCATATCTTAACTATTGTAAATAATGCTGCAAAAACATAGGGGTGCATATATGTTTTCAAATTAGTGTTTTTGTTTTCTTTGGGTAAATACCCAGTAGTGGAGTTACTGAGTCATATGTTATTTCTAGTTTCAATTTTTTGAGGAACCTCCATACTGTTTTCCATCGTGGCTGCACTAATTTATATTCCCAGCAACCGTTCCCCTTTCTCCACATCCTTGCCCACATGTGTTATTTCTTGTCTCTTTGACTCTAGCCATTCTGCCAGGTGTGAGGTGATAGCTCATTGTGGTTTTGATTTGCCTTTTCTTGATGGTAAGTGTTGCTGGACATCTTTTCATGTGTCTGTAGGCCATCCTTATGGTTCCTTTGGAAAAATGTCTATTCAGGTCCTCTTCCCATTTTTAAATTGGACCAGGGTTTTGTTTGTTTGTTTGTTTGTTTGGTGTTGAGTTGTCTAAGTTCTTCATACATTTTGGTTACTAACTTCTCAGGTATTTCACATGCAAGTATCTTCTCCCATTCACTAGATTGCTTTTTTGTTTTGTCGATGGTCTCATTAGCTGTGCAAAACCTTTTTATTTTGGTGTAGACCCAGTAGTTTAATTTTGCTTTCATTTCCCTTTACAATATAGCAAGACAGAAGCATAAATATGTTGCTAAGGCTAATGTCTAAGAGATTACTGCCTATGTTTTCCTCTAGGATATTCGTGGTTTCAGGTCTCATTTGATCCATTTTGAGTTTGTTTTCGTGTGTGGTTTAAGAAAGAGGTCCAGTTTCATTCTTTTGCATGCAGCTGTCTCATTTTCTCAACACCATTTTTTGAAGAGACTGTCTTTTCCCCATTGGATACCCTTGCCTCCTTTGTCTAAGATTAATTGACCATATAATCATGGGTTTATTTCTGGGCTCCCTATTCTGTTCCACTGCCGGGTGTGTCTGTTTTGGTTCCAGTTCCATACTGTTTTGATTACTCCAGCTTTGTTGTATATCTTGAAATCTGAGATTGTAATACCTCCACTGTGTTGTTCTTCCTCAAGACTACTTTGTCTATTCGAGGTCTTTTGTGGTTCCATACAAATTTTAGGATTACTGTTTCTAGTTCTGTGAAAATGCTCATGGTAGTTTCATAGGGTTTGCGCTGAATCTGTGCTTTGGGTAGTTGGGACATTTTAATGATACTGATTGTTCCAATCCATGAGCATGGTTCTGCAGGGTGGTTTTAATCACATTATCAGTCTTACAGAATCTGTTTTATACTTTGTACTGTTTCTGCCTCCCTTGACTTAAAGCTAGCAGTTAAAAAGCAAACCCCTGCAAACTTGCAACCCAAGTCACTAATACGAATTCTATAAAAAACAAACAACAAAACAAAACAAAAACCCCCACCTCATTCTAAGACCCTACGTGGTTAGAAGAGCCATTTGGAAACATTCAGGACAATGATGCTGTTGGTCTGTGCAACCCTTTCGTGATCCTGTCTTAGGGACGGATTTCCCAGCCACTTCCCATGCTCACTGTGCCACCACCCTGGGCAGTGTAGGACAGAGGAGAGTCCTAGGATTGGAGTCATTCAGACTTGGGTTGACACCTGGTTCCTCTGCCTTTCACTGTGGGATCATATCCACGGTCATTGAGCTGTTGAAAAAGACACCACACAAAATATCTGGCAAAGCGTAAATGATCCAAACAGAAAAAACAAGTGTCCTTCATCCATATCGAAAGAATAGAATACTTAGCCCTTTCTTGTTCTTTCTGCCACTTCTACTGAATACAAATGGAAAGGAGAGATATATGTTTATCTAGTATAGCATCTAATCATAGACTTGGGAATCCTACAGACCTGGATTCAAATCCCACTTCTAGCTCTTACTAGTTGTTATAATTTGTTTTTTCTTATGCCAAGTTTTTATTTAACTTCCAGTTAGCTAACATATAGTGTAATAGTAGTTTCAGGAGTAGAAACTAGTCGTATGGATTTAAACAGAAATTGTTGGGGCGCCTGGGTGGCTCAGTCGGTTAAGTGTCCAACTTCGGCTCGGGTCATGATCTCACAGTTCGTGGGCTCGAGCCCTGCGTCGGGCTCTGTGCTGACAGCTCAGAGCCTGGAGCCTGCTTTGGATTCTGTGTCTCCCTCTCACTGCCCCTCCCCCCGCTTGCACTCTGTCTCTCTCTCTCTCAAAAACAAACAAACAAAAAACCAATTGTTCTGAATCATTTTCTCAAGTGATGTGAAAGTAACTTGTATCTCTTGGAGTAACGGAAAAAAACAGGTGAGATAATTTCCTAGCACTTAGAATAGAATATCTGGGAGCTATTGCCATTTGTTCAGCTATTTTTTGTTTCCTCTACTGTATCTTTAGCTCTAGATGGCCATGTTCCTTTTTAAAGGCCGGTGGAAGGGAAGGTGAGAAATTCACGGGTGGAGATCCAGTATAGGAAATTATTGCTGGTAAGGTGAGAGAGAGAGAGAGAGAAAAAAAAATACCATGAAAGCTTAAAAGATGGAAATAGGACTGTAATCCTAAAGAGGCTGTTAAGAACTCAGCATTATAAGTTTATGGGAGATTTTAAATTTTACTTATTAAATAAAAGTAGAGAAATAGTGTTCATTAAGATGAAGACATTTTAAGTGTTGAAATATCAAATGTAAAATAAAAGTCAGGATAATATTTAGAGCCTTGACTCCTAATAACAGAGTAGTCAGCTAGCCAAGACCTAGATGGACTTTCCTTAAATGTATTTCCTTACAAAATAAAAGGGAGTACATGTCTGTCCCAGAAGCAGCATATTTGGGAACAAGAGTTATTGATGTTTATTATATGTTAACTAACACAATGTTTATAGTTCCAACATTCCATCATGCTAATTTTAGAGAACAGAATTAACCATCCAGGTTGAATGCAAGTTGTAGTCTATCATGGAATTATTTTACCTGGAGGATGACCAAGCTCGTTGAAAGTCTAAGTCATGTTTTCTTTTGGCATACTTTCTTTTGGTATTCTTTGGTGTATATTTTTTGGACTTTTTACTTTCTTAGGCTAGATTGGCTAATAACAGTTTCATGGTGAAACAGCACTTTCAAAGTTAAGAGTAATGTTATTTTAGTTATTGACATCGTAAGGCATGCAAGTGAGACACAGGGTAAGTAGACTTGTAAGAAAGAAAACAGAGCACCTTAATTGTGCCTAGAAAATGCACCTTTTTTATGATTTCCAAAATTATGTAGGCTTGCCTAGTTATAGAAATTATTATGCAGCTTAGAAACCTGATGTCTTGGAGTTCCAGAAATTCCAGACTATTTAAATGTGCTTGTATTCACTATTAATCTAATGTGATCTAATTATAGAACTACGGTCAGTGTAATCAAACTATATCCTGGTTTGGTAATTAAAAAAAAAAAAAGGCAAATCTACATTGAATCTTTTTATTCAGAGTGATTTGCAGTGTCTGCTGTTCATGGGGCTCAAATGATTTTTAAGTCTTTTTTGTTGGGAGGGATGACAAGTGAGGGATTTACCACATGAGGGAAGACAGCTACCATTTTCATCCTGGGCTACTATTAATTCTTGTTGTGATTGTTAGCCTTCCTCTTTTTATCTCTTTCAGATTTTATCTGTCCTCTATTTGTGGTATTCATTTACTGTCTTTTCTATAGTTTTCCAAATAGACCTGGTGTTGGAAAAAGCTTTGAAAATCCGTCTCATCATATTCAAAGTTTCATTTTCAACCCCCTTCCTTCATTTGAGCTCTGCAGACAATTAGAAGAATTCCCTCATTATGAGATGACTCGGGAGGCCCCTGCTTTAAAATAACCAAACAAAACTCTAAGGTTGTGTAATCATTCTTGGTTTTCCTGTTTCCCCATTTTTAAGTGAAGAAACTGTAGTTAAGATTGTGGCTAAGCTTCTTTCCACAGTTAGCCTAGCTGATTGCATATGGCATCTTGAAAAATGCATTGGTGTGCAACTGCTTTCAGTGGGCTGAAAAACACGTCCACAAATCTGTGATGTCACTTTGCCGTTACCTTTGCGAGACTAAGTTACGACTGAATTATCTTTTTGGGAAACTGGTCTTCCAAAATCTCAAGATAAGTGATTTCATAAAGCAATAGGAAAGTTTAACTAACTGAACCATGTATCAAATGATTGCAGTGGGTTTATAGAAGGTGTGTTTGTGTTCCGTGTTTTGTTCTGTGCATTTCTGGATGTTGTATACACACATATTTATTTTGATAGGGAAAAGCCATTATGAATTTCTAAAAGCCATTATGAATCACACACAATTGCAAAAGGGGAGGAAACCCATTGACCATAAGACTAAAATAATTTAACGGAATAAAATTTTTTATGTATTTTCAAAATACACAATATACATTAAATACAGTAAACAGTAATAAATTTTATATATTTAAAAAAACACACTTTAGGAGTAAAAGGCAAACCTATAACATAAATCGTTGCTTAAAGACATCCTTTTTGGAAATAATTACATGTCAATTAAAATTATATAGAGAAGGGGCTCCTGGGTGGCTCAGTTGGTTGACCGTCCAACTTTGGCCCACGTCATGATCTCACAGTTCGTGAGTTTGAGCCCCATGTCAGGCTCTGTGCTGACAGCTCAGAGCCTGGAGCCTGCTTTGGATTCTTTGTCTCCCTCTCTCTTTGCCCCTACCCTGCTTGTGCCCTGTCTCTGTCTCTCTCTCAAAAATAAATAATAAAAAAAAAGTTATATCGAGAAATATAGTAAACTTTTAATTTTATAATAAATACAATATATATAAAACATATAAATATGCTTTTAATTTATAAAATGGGAAAATAAAAAAGGTCCAAAAGAAACACAGAACTATTTTAACACATGATAATATAAGTGAATATAAAACTAGGCGTTACTCCTCTCCAACCCCTTCCTCCCAAAAGAGTCCCCATGTTTAGCTTGGTAAAAATAAATAAATAAATTAATTAATTAAATTAAATTTAAAAAGTTGAATTGAGAAATTCATTTATTTCAATAGAGGTAATCGAAATAGCTTGGTTTTCATAGTGTGGAAACACTACCAACCCTGAAATACTGATTTTGAAGGACTTTGTTCTGACTTTGTGCAGAAGCCTGAGAAAGAGGTTTTTATTGATCCTCCTGGATGTCTCAACTCCAGGAGAGGGGAAAATCTCCACAAAACTAACCTTTGTATCAGGACATTAGACTGATATACCTTTAGGAAACCCTCAGAGTAATCCAATTTACTCCTTTGCGTTTTGAGAAATGCTTGAAATTCAAAGACTTCATATAAAATCGAATTAAAAAGTCTAAACTCTGCATTCTTCCTTTGCATTGCAATAAACACTGCTGCACATGTATTCATTTTACAAAACTAAAAATCTATAAATCAAAACACCAGGAAATTCCTGAAATTCCTGTGCCTACAAAACTTCAATTTGTGAACCTAAATTGCAAAAACCATTGTTACATTTACTAATAATCCCCTCCCATTCCTGATAAGGGCAAGCAAGCATCTGCTGGTCAAAAATCCCTCCAAGGATCTCACACAGTCTTAGATTCTGAGAACAAACATGAAGGAAATGCCAACAGAGTATTGTAACGTAAACCCTTTTCGGAAGACCGCCAAGTTGCACCCTGATTTCTTTTTAGCTGTGTGGCAGGTACGTTTTTGCATTGCTGGATTAAATAATCTGGTTTTCCATGAAATCACAGAGATTTTCTTTCCACTTTTGAGTTGAGATCAGGTTTACGTTGTTGGAGATAAAACTGTCCTGGAGACTGTGTCAGGCTGACCTTGTCAATGTTGAATCCTCCTGGGAATGAATGGCACAGTTCACTCTGTAGGTAGGTTTTTCCTTTTTTTTTTTTTTTTTTTTGGCGTGTTTGATCCATGCAGTTCTTCAGTGTGATCATTAAAAAACTATATTTATAGTATAATTTTAAAGATGCTGAGATTTGCCTTTTTTTATTCACTGATAGTCTTTAAAAAAAAAAAATTATTTATTTTGAGGGAGGAGGGGCAGCATGTGAGAGAATCCCAAGCAGGCTCTGTGCTGTCAGTGCAGAGCCCAATGTGGGGATCGATCCCACAAACTGTGAGATCATGACCTGAGCTGAAATCAAGAGTTGGATGCTTAACTGACTGAGCCATGCAGGCGCCCTTTCACTGATAGCCTTAATGTACTAATCACTACATTAAATTATATTTATTTTATTAATAATAGCTTACATTTATTTAGGACTTTTAAAAAAAATTTTTTTTTTAACATTTATTTAATTTTGAGACAGAGAGAGACAGAGCATGAACAGGGAGGGTCAGAGAGAGAGGAGACACAGAATCCGAAACAGGCTCCGGGCTCTGAGCTGTCAGCACACAGCCCGACGCGGGGCTCGAACTCACGGACTGCAAGATCATGACCTGAGCCGAAGTCAGATGCTCAACTGACTGAGCCACCCAGGCGCCCCAATTTAGGACTTTTTATGTGCCAAATAGTTTTCTAAGTCCATGTGCATGAACTAATTTAATCTTCACAATAACCTTATACTAAATATTTACTATATAATATTAATACTAATTATTATTTCCAGTGTAATTACTTAACACAGAAGTTAAATAAATGACTGAAGGCCACATAAATTGTGGATGGTGGAGTGAAAATTTGGATTTAGGCTATTTGTCTTGAATTCTCAACTCTTCTAAATGTGCTTATTGTATATCTTACCAAGTAGGATATAAATACCCTGAGGGCTGGGCCTTGGTCTTATTCATGGCTAGATCTCCCAGGATCCAGAACAGTGCACTTAATAAGTATGATGAATGATGAATAAACAAAAATATATATAAATAAAATTATGTCAACGTTTGTGTCTTACAGAAGAAAGTAATTGATGGTTTTGAACACGTTAAAGATCTGCTTCTAAGGTTCTTGACAGAAATTCATAGGATGGAAATAGTTTGGGTTATTTAGTAAAATAATAGTCTTTGAGGCTAACTTTTATTTCTTTTTTAAATGAAGTATAATTAACATACAGTGTTGGGGTGCCTGGACGGCTCCCGTCGGTTAAGCGTCCGACTCTTGGTTTCAGCTCAGGTCGTGATCTCACGGTTCGTGAGTTCAAGCCCCACATTGGGCTCCGTGCTGACAGCATGGAGCCTGCCTGGGATTCTCTCTCTCCCTCTCTCTCTCTGCCCCTCCTCTGCTCTGTCTCTCAAAATAAATAAACTTAAAAAAATTAAAAAACGTAGTGTTATATTTCAGATGTACAGTATGATTCCACAGTTCTGTACTCAGTGTTCATCACTCTTAATCCCCTTCATCTCTTTCACCCATCACCCCACTCACCTCCCCTCTGGCAACCACCAGTTTGTTTTCTGTATTCGAGTCTGTTTTTTTTGTTTCTCTTTTTTTTCTTCATTTGGTTCTTAAATTCCACATTTGAGTGAAATTATATGGTGTTTGTCTTTCTCTCTCTGACTTATTTCACTTAGCATTGTATCTTCTGGGTCCATCCATGTTGTTGCACATGGCAAGATTTTGTCCTGTTTAATGGCTGAGTAATATTCCATTATATACATGTACACACACACACACACACACACACACACACACCGTCTCTTCTTTATCCATCTATGGATGCACACTTGAGTTGTTTCCATATCTTGGCTATTGTCAGTAATGCTACTATAAACATAGGGGTGTGTATATCTTTTCGAATTAGTGTTTTCATTTTCTTTGGGTAAATGGAATTCCAGTGGAATTACTGGATCATATGGTATTTCTATTTTGAATTTTTAAGGAAACTCCATACTGTTTTCCACAGTGACTGCACCACAGGCATTTTCACCAACAGTGTACCGATGCTCCTTTTTCTCCACAGCCTCACCAATACTTGGTATTTCTTGTGTTTTTGATTTTAGTCATTCTGATTGATTGATATCTCCTTGTGGGTTTGATTTGCATTTCCCTAATAATTAGGTTAGGGATGTTGAGCATCTTCTCATGTGTCTGTTGGCCATCTGGATATCTTCTTTGGAAAAATGTCTATTTGGGTCCCCTGCTTGTTTTTAATCAGATTATTTGGTGTATTTTTGGTGTTGTATAAGTTATTTATATATTTTGGATATTAATGCCTTATAGGATATAGCATTTGCAAATATCTTCACCCATTGAGTAGGTTACCTTTTTGCTGATGGTTTCCTCCCCTATGCAAAAGTCTTTTATTCTGGTGTAGTCTCAATAGTTTAATTTTACTTTTGTTTCTCTTGCCAGAGTAGACCTATCTAGAAAAACATCTCTATAGCTGATGTCAAAGCAATTATCACCTATGTTTTTTTCTAGGATTTTTATGGCCTCAGGTCTCACGTTTAGGTCTTTGACCCATTTTGAGTTTATTTTTGTGTATGGTGCAAAAAAGTGGTCCAGTTTAATTCTTTTGCATGTAGCTATCTCATCGTCCCAGTACCATTTGTTGAAGAGACTGTCTTTTCCCCACGGTGTCCTCTTGCCTACTTTGTCATAGATTAGTTGACCAGAGATGTGTGGGTATATTTCCAGGCTCTCCTGTTCTGTTGATCTATATCTCTGTCGTTTGTGTCAGTACCATACTGTTTTGACTAATACAGCTTTGTCATGTATCTTGAAATCAGGGAATGTGATACCTCCATCTTTGTTCTTCTTTCTCAATATTGCTTTGTCTGTTTGAGGTCTTTTGTGGTTCCATACAAATTTTCGGATCATTGGGGCACCTGGTTGGCTCGGTTGAACATCTGACTCTTGATTTCAGCTCAGATTATGATCCCTGGGTCATGGGATCAAGCCCCACATGGGCTTCATGCTGAGTGTGGAGCCTGCTTAAGGTTCTCTTTCCCTCTGCCACACTCATGTGCTCTCTCAAATTAAAAAAACAAATTAGGGGGGCGCCTGGGTGGCGCAGTCGGTTAAGCGTCCAACTTCAGCCAGGTCACGATCTCGCGGTCCGTGAGTTCGAGCCCCGCGTCGGGCTCTGGGCTGATGGCTCAGAGCCTGGAGCCTGTTTCCGATTCTGTGTCTCCCTCTCTCTCTGCCCCTCCCCCGTTCATGCTCTGTCTCTCTCTGTCCCAAAAATAAATAAACGTTGAAAAAAAAATTAAAAAAAAAAACCAAAAAACAAATTAGGATTATTCTAGTTCTGTGAAAAATGTTGTTGGCATTTTGATAGGGGTTGCATTAGATCTGTAGATTGCTTTGGGTGGTGTGGACATTCTAACAATACTGGTTCTAATCAGTAAGTGTGGAATACCATTCCATTTATGTGTCATCTTCAATTTCTTTCATCAGTGTTTTATAGTTTTACCTTAATCTCCTTGATTACATTTATTCCTAGATGTTTTGTTATTTTTGGTGCAATTGTAAACATGATCGTTCTTTTTTTTTTTTTTTTTAACGTTTTATTTATTTATTTTTTTTTTTTAAATTTTTTTTTTTCAATGTTTATTTATTTTTGGGACAGAGAGAGACAGAGCATGAATGGGGGAGGGGCAGAGAGAGAGGGAGACACAGAATCGGAAACAGGCTCCAGGCTCTGAGCCATCAGCCCAGAGCCCGACGCGGGGCTCGAACTCACAGACCGTGAGATCGTGACCTGGGTGAAGTCGGACGCTTAACCTACTGCACCACCCAGGCGCCCCGACGTTTTATTTATTTTTGAGACAGGGAGAGACAGAGCATGAACAGGGGAGGGTCAGAGAGAGGGAGACACAGAATCCGAAACAGGCTCCAGGCTCTGAGCCGTCAGCACAGAGCCCGACGCGGGGCTCGAACTCATGGACTGCAAGATCATGACCTGAGCCGAAGTCGGCCTCTTAACTGACCGAGCCACCCAGGCGCCCCAACATGATCTCTTAATTTCTTTTTCTGCTACTTTTAATTCTAGAAATTCTCTCTATAGAGGGAATAGTTCATAACTAAAGCTGCCATTTATAAAGTCACAACTTAGTTTTAGTCACTGCTTAACTTGGAATTTAGGATTCCCAAATAGAACATAAAAATGCAAAGTATTTTTATTTTATAGTTACCATACTTTTTTGAGTATACCACATTATGACAATGTTTCATTGGCCTAAGTTACTGGTTTTTTTGTTTTGTTTTTTATGGTGCTTTTAGTCTACCTGGTTTGAGCTATGCTAAACATTAAAAAACCATTAGTAATTAGTCATGTTCTCTTAGGATTTGTTTAAAATGATGAAGTGCTAAGTTCTCACAGGTGTAAAGCTCCAAATAACTGGCCAAATTATTATACACAAAGGCAAGTAATAAATTTAAAAAGTCTAGTCTTCAAAAGTGTTTTGGTGTTTATTTAGAATATCAAGGAGGTTCTTGTTTTAAGTTTAACTTTTTAAAAGAGGCTTTTTAAAAAAAAATTTTTTTTAACGTTTATTTATTTTTGAGACAGAGAGAGACAGAGCATGAACAGGGGAGGGGCAGAGAGAGAGGGAGACACAGAATCTGAAATGGGCTTCAGGCTCTGAGCTGTCAGCACAGAGCCCGACGCGGGGCTTGAACTCACAGACCGCAAGATCATGACCTGAGCCGAAGTCAGATGCTTAACCGACTGAGCCACTCAGGCGCCCCTAAAAGAGGCTTTTGAGGGGCACCTGGTGGCTCGGTTGGTTAAGCATTCGACTTCAGCTCAGGTCATGATCTTACAGTTAGTGAGTTCCAGCCCCCCATGGGCTCTGTGCTGACAGCTCAGAGCCTGGAGCCTGCTTCGAATTCTGTGTCTCCCTCTCTCTCTGCCCCTCCCAGGCTTGTGCTCTGTCTGTCTGTCTCAAAAATAAACAAACATTAAAAAAAAAATTTGAAAAGAGGCTTTTTGAAAGAATAGACTATAACCTGGATATTAGGCATGAGGATAGCCCATGAAATGACAAGGGGGAAAAGGTCTTTGTGCTTCAGAATGAGGGATTTAGAGTCACGTCGTCTAGATTTTTATCCCAGATCTGTAGGCAAGTCACTTTCACTTTGTAAGATGCAAGGCCCTTTATAAAAGGCAGAAAAAAATTAAAACACTTATTTCTTAGAGTCATTGTGGAGATTAAATGAGGTATGGTGTATGTTTGGAACCTTACACAAATTAACCGGTAAATATTGGCTGTTCTCAATTTAAGAATAGCTCCAACTAGATTCTCCCAGTGTATTGTCATCGAATGGTCAAGTTAGAGTTGAAGAACCATCAGATAATTTAATTGACGTTGTAAGAGGTGTCTTCACATATTCCATATGTATGTATGTGGTTGTGGGGTTTTGGGGCATGTTGATTGCCAATTTCTATGCAATTGGGATTGCATCAGTAACAAGTGGTGATTCTCAACAGGGTGAATTCTATTGTCCAGTAACATTCTGTTTTAGGAGATTTCCCCCTCTGTACTCATCAGTTAAGGGGCAGTCTGACATCATGGATAGCTTACAACTCCGGAAACCAAAAAGCTCAGGATCTATATGTTTCTAGGTCTGCCACTAGGGCAAGTCACTTCTCTGGTTCTCCAGTTTTTTATTTGTAAAAAAGGTAGGATTGGGCTAGAGTGGACCCTAGAGATCCATCTTATCAAGAGGTATTTAGGTCTTTTCTTTCTGTAGTGAGCCATAGAATTAGGAATATGTGTTGTTATGTACGCATTCATGTGTATACATCTTCTGAGATTTTTATCAGAAATTAGATGATTTTCCTAATTAGCAGGCACTGACCAAACGGAAGATTAGGTGGTTCCTAAGTACTTATTTGCTCCTCAGATGTTCGCCTAAAATCTTTTATCTGAAGGCTGCTGGGTGTCATTGACAGCAAGCTTGGATCATTTGGTAATTATAATTGCAGTTAAGTATACTTCTTTATGTAAATATAAATTAAGAAACTAGGGCATTGTAAAGAAAGACTAACAAAATAAATACAGCTGTGTAGATAGCTTCTCTAGATGGACTAACGTATGAATCATATGCAATTCCCTTAGCCAAGCAGAGACCCTCTTGACTCAGTGCTGCGGTCATAAACATGCTGATAGAGCATGTGGGCCCAGTGTTGGCAAATCTTGGATTTCTCTGCAGTAGGTGATTTTCCAGGATTAACAAGCCTATGATTCTAAGTCACAGATTATTCCTAGATCTGCCTCAAAAATAAAGACAGCTATTGAAAAATATAAAGCAATCCTCCTTCTTTAAATCACTACTATGCTCCTTCAATCTCCAGTACATTTTCCTTTTACCACTGAAAGCAAAGTAAAATGTTCTCTTAAAAAAAAGAAAAAGAAAAAGAAAAAAAATGCAGCCTATACAGGGGGTATTAATGTAAGAAGTCACGTTATATTTAGATTGGGGAAGAAGAATGTGTGTTTTGAGGTCAGTAATTGGAGCTCAGCCATAAGTGTGTGAATTCTCAATGATTTGAAAATGCTTACTGACTTGGAAAAAAATGTGTATGTTGAATTCTTTTCATTTTCCACTGGCTTTTAAAGGTTAGGATTGTATTACTTCTCTTCCCCCTTAAAAAGATGCTACGATGACTTAGATGAAATCGAAATTTCTGGGCCCATTATTCAAAACCCTTCACAACCCAGCCCCAACACCTTTTTTATTTTATCTCCTATTATTCCCTTCTCTACACTTTCCTCCAACTGTAGCCTCCAGGGGTTCTCATTACTCCCCAATACACCTGCATTTTCACACCTCTGCCTCTTTGCTTAGTCTGCTCCCCTGACCTAGGATGCCCTTTCTCTTACTCAGTCTACCTGACAAACTCCCGTCCCTTCTCCCAGATCCCTCTGAAGTGTTACCTGTCTTCATGAGTCTCTCTGGATCCTTTCCCGAAGCAGGTGTCTCCCTCACCTGTGCTCCCATACAGAGCACTTTAAACGACACCATTATTCACACCGTGTCAGAATTCTGTCCTCACATTCTCCTACCGCTGCTTCCCTCCGGAGCAAGGACCATGCTTTCTGCCAAAGTGAATAACAACATGTGTGCCTTTCTTGCAGGGGGAGAGCTATCCCGATTCAGATAAAATACAGGTTTTCTTTTCTTTTCATTCGTTATATATAATTTGGAGAATACAAAATGCAAAAAACAAAAAGGAAATGAAATGGACCTCTAACCCTACTCCCTCAGAGGTTATGTTAACAGTTTAGTATACCTATTTCCAGTGAAAGCATACTTTTAAGAGGGACCGGGGTGTTTAAAATTAGAAAATTACCTACATGCTTACCAGATGATCCTAATTCTTGACTTTGCTGTTTCTTTGTTAGCTCACAGAGAGAATAATCATCCTCTTTGTGGTGATCACCAGTCAAGAGGAAGTCCAAGAGAAATACGTGGTGTGTGTTTTATTCATCTTTTGGAATCTATTGGATATGGTTAGGTAAGGAGGCAAAATAATCTCTTAAAACAAAGCCAAGTTGCTTTTCTACAATGCAACCAGTAATAGCCGCCTACGTTTGGTTACTGTGAATGAGAGAGAAAAACATAACCCCTTTGCAAATTATTTTATCTTGATATGGAAATGTATTTTTAGCGCTTTCCATAATGGGCATATCAGAGATAATGAAAACCTACTGCGGTATTACAAGAGCAAATCAGCGCATTCAGGTTTCCAGCAGAAAACTTGGCAAAACACCAGTTTGGAATAAACCTCACAGCTGTTTGCTAATGAAAGGCATTCCTTGCAATTGCTCTGGTCCATGTGACTCTAACAAGCAAAGCAAGACTTTTATCGTATCCCAGTCAGGATTTCCAAAGTTGCTTTCTGTGAGTTCCAGAATATTTTAAATACAGGACCTCATCTCTCTGGGGGGAAAAAATGCACCTCCACATGCATTTATTTTTTTATTGAAGTATAATTAACGTACAATGTTATATTAGTTTCAGGTGTACAACATAGTGATTGGACAGTTCTATACATTACTCGTGCGGTGCTCACCGGGATAAGTGCAGTCACCATCCGTCACCATACAATATTATCATAGTATTATCGGCTATATTCCCTATGCTGCACTTTTCGTCTCCAGGATACATTTTGAATACAATTCCACTGGGTTTGAATGACTTCTTGAAGTTATTTTATGGATTCCTTGGGAATCCTTGAACCTCAGGTTAAGAATCTTTTCCTCTAGATGATCTTCAGTTTCCTTCTATGTCGAAAACTTCTCAGAGATGGGTCTAGTCTTACCTTTACCAGCAGTGGGGTGAACAGTCCCCTTTGCCCAGAGGCTCATCTTGGGGAGGTGTCCTAACTGCGACTTCAGCTTTCACAATTGAGACCTGCCTCTCCCACTTGCAAGGTCTGGATGTGGTTAGGTAACAAATGAGCCATAGCATTTTAGCTGAGGTTATGTAAATTCTTTGTTTATTATATTGTCAGTAACCTAGCTGAGTTAAAATATTTCTAAATAATAGGTTGAGCCCCTAGAGTGAGTTAGAATGAACTATTTTGTTGAATTCTTTGTGGATATAATTTGTGTAAGCTATTTCTCATTTTTAACTGATAGTTTTGTAGAGTCGGGGCAAATTCCATGGACTTCTGTAGCCCATGACTTTGCGTTCCTGAGACCAGGAGCCCCGTCTGGGACTGTGACTTTCTGATGTCTTGTTCTCTGTTGTGCCCGAATTTCTCAGTGCCTGTTCAGTCTCAGATGAGCTCGGTTAGACCCATTAGAGAACAAAATGACTTAGCATCGGGAGCAGCATCATGATGTCCGGAAGGACTTTTTAACACAGAAGATCTTAGGATGAATCTCACCTCCACTACTTGCTATATAATCTTGGACAAATCACTGAGCCTTTAAAAACAAATAACAGAATTAAGATAATTCATGTACCTTAACATTCACCCTTTTAAAATATAAAATTTGGGGGTTTTAGGGTATTCAAAGATGTGTATAACTATCATCACTAATTCGAGGACACTTTCATTGCATTCAAAAGAAACCCCAAGCCTGTTAGCAGTAAAGTCCCCATTTGCTCCTCCTCTCAGCCCCTGGTAACCACTAACATACTCTATGTATGAATTTGCTGGCATTTCATATGAATGGAATCATATGGTAGGTAGCCGTTTGTGACTGGCTTCCTTCACTTAGCATAATGTTTTCAAGGTTTATCCATGTTATAACACATACCAGTATTTCCTCTTTATGGCTGAATAATACTCCATTATATCGATATACCACTTTTTATCCTTTCTCTAGTTGATGGACCTACTTTTTGGTTATGAGGAATACTGCTATAAACATCCATGTACAAGCTTTTGTGTGCACAAAGACTTTCATTTCTCCTAACTTAGAAGTGAAATCCCTGAGCACCTAACTAACCGTTCTCTATGAAGTTGGGGAGGAATTATCTTCCCAGCTTACCCTAGAATGACGTTTTTGTAAATGCAAGGACTAGAAATTTGCCCAACCTAATAAAGGCATCTATAAAAAATCTGCATCCAAGTGATTGTTAATGTTGAAAAATGGATGCTTTCCTCCTACACCCAGGAATAAGACAAGGATGTCCACTCTTGCCACTTGTGTTCAACATTATACTGGAAGTTCCAGCCAAGTTCTGGCAATTGGGCAAGAAAATTATGTGAAAGGCAATCATATTAGGAAGGAGTGTAGTCTCTTGGCAGGTGATATGATTTTGTACATAAATCATAAGGAATCCACTAAAAATATTAGAACTAGTAAACTGGTAAAGGCCGTAGAATACAAAACCAACATACAAAAGTCAATTGTATTCTATACACTTGCAATGGCCTATCCTAAAATAAAATTAAGAAAAACCGTTTCATTTATAAAAGCATCAAAAAAAAAAAGTACTTAGGCATAAATTTAGCAAAAGATGTGTAGAACTTGTCCCTTGAAAACTATAAACTATTGTTGGGAGAAATTTAAAAATATCTAAATAAATACAAAGATAACCCGTGTTTATGGGCTGAAGACTTAATGTTGTTAGGCCTGCAAAACTCTGCAAACTGATCTACACATTCGGTGCAATCCTTATCAGAATCCCAGCTGGCTGCTTGGAGAAAATTGTGAAGCTGATCTTAAAACTCGTGTGGAAATTCAAGGAACTTAGAATAGCCGCAGCAATCTTGAAGAGGAAGAACATGGTAGGACGACTCACACTTCTCAGTTTGGAAACTTCCTACAAAGCAATAATAATCAAGAATGTGATCCTGGCATAAGGATATACCATAGAATAGACTTGTTAGTCCAGAGATTAAACTCTCACGTTTATAGGAAATTGATTTTTGACAAGGTTACCAAGACAATTGTTGGAGGGCAAAAAGTCTTTTTAACAAATGGTGCTGGGACAACCAGATGTCCACCTGAATGGACCCTTACCTCCCACAATACACAACAATTAACTCAAAATGGATCACAACACTGAATGTAAGATCTAAAACTATAACACTCTGAGACAAACACGTAGGGGTAAACCTTCATGGTTTTGGATTTGATAGTGGATTCTCAGACACCAAAAACACAAGCAGTGAAAGAAAAAAGATACATTGGACTTCATCAAAAGTGGCTTTAAACATATGAGAAGATGCTTATCTACTCTTGTACTGAAAAGGAAAATAGGGCGCCTGGGTGGTTCAGTCAGCTGAGCGTCCGACTTCGGCTCAGGTCATGATCTCGTGGTTTGTGAGTTCGAGCCCCGCGTTGGGCTCTGTGCTGACAGCTCAGAGCCTGGAGCCTGCTTTGGATTCTGTGACTCCCTCTCTCTCTCTCTCTGCCCCTCCCCTGCTCACGCTTTGTCTCTCCCTCTCTCTTAAAAATAAACAAAACAATTTTTTTAAAGAAAAATAGATGCTATTTTTCACTTAGATTGGTAAAAATCAAGTTTGATAACCTGCCATGTTTAATGAAGGCTCACGCTGTTGGTGTATAATATCTGTACCCATAGATAAGCAAATGCAAAACTATTTAAGAGATACATAAGAAACTGGCATTGGTCACTGCCTCTGAGGAATGGAATTGGGGTCTTAGAAGGGGAGAAAGATTTCGTTTTCTCCGTGTTTTCAGTGTCAGATTTCTTGGGTTTTTGTTTGTTGGTTGGTTGGTTGGTTTTGTTTTTTTTGCTATAGTATGCATTGCCTATTCCAGTAGTTCTCAAAGTATAAACAGATACCTGACCAGTGACACCAGCATCACCTGGAACTTGTTTATAATACAACTTCACAGGCTCTACCTCACATTCCCAAAATGAGACACTCTGGGGAGAGGGCCTAGCAATTTGTGCTTTGCCAAGACCTCTGGGTGATTCTGATGTATGCTTAAGCTTGAGAATCACTGCCCAGTCGGAGAAACAAAAAGATGTGTGCTATTTCATCTATTACATCACGAAGGCAGGTATAAAACCACCTACTGCACCCAAAATGAGATTCTAAGGTCAGTTCTTTTAATTGATCATACGACAAGGCAAAGGGATGCCAAACACGGATTTAGAAGTTACACCTTTATTTTAAAAATTCATTCCCTAGATATTTACGAGTCTGTCCGTCTTAAAACACTTAGCCATGTGCTCCATAAAATGGGCTTAGCTTCTGAGTGGAATTGAAGTCACTGATCAGGGAAGCTTGTAACTGTAATTCACTGAGGGATAGGAGTTACCTGTTTCTTTCTTCACTTCCATAATTATCCATGATCCACCCCCCGAGACAAACCAGGCTGACACGGTTCCCTTCCCCTTATTATTAGTTTTTTAACCTCTTCTCCTGCATAAATGCTAGGAAGTAAAGTTTGGACTTTGCGCTTTCCAGTTGTATTTCTGTGTTCAATTACAGTGTAAGCTATTTTCTTCCCTTGTTATTTCCCAGACATCAGCAGGAAATGATGTTGATGAGCTCCTTGTCTCCTTTTAGGTACACTTACAGCATGTTGTCAGTCATAGGAATATCCTATGCTGTCTTGACCTGGCTCAGTCAAACGCTGTGGATGCCGATTTATCCTTTGTGTGTTCTCGCTGAAGGTAAGCAAAGAGTGACTTTGCAGTGTTGCTTACTGACAAAGCAATCTAGTTATAATGGCTCACTAAACTTTTTGATGATTAAATTACTATTTTTGCTACTGCTGACGGCTGACCCAGTGTATCATTCCTGGCACACTTCCCTTGATGCAAAAAAGCCGAGCATTAAGAAACAAAGTTGGAGGGGGCAGCAGCTTTGCTCAGTAGACAAAATATTGGGTGAGGAATGAAGACATCTGAGTACAGGCCCTTAAGTTCATTAACTTGTTATAGGAGTTGTAACCTTTCAGTGTACTCATCCAAAAGGAGTTTAACATTTAGTGACTCAGTGGTTATGTTTAATGCATAGAAATCCAGTTCCCTCTGGCGGGACTATCTTTCCTACTTAACTGTCTCCCATGCATCACACTCTTCCAGGAATAGACTCTACCTTTATTTTTATTTTATTTTATTTTATTTTATTTTATTTTATTTTATTTTATTTTATTTCTTTTATTTATTTATTTATTTATTTATTTATTTATTTATTTATTTAAATTTATTGTCAAATTGGTTTCCATTCAACACCCAGTGCTCATCCCAACAAGTGCCCTCCTACCTGCTCATCACCCACTTTCCCCTCGCCCCCACCCCCCACCTATAGTTTGTTCTCAGTCCTTAAGAGTCTCTTATGGTTTGCCTCCCTCACTCTCTGTAACTTTTTTTTCTCCCCTTCCCCCCCCCCCCCCCATGGTCTTCTGTTAAGTTTCTCAAGATCCACATATGAGTGAAAACATATGGTATCTGTCTTTCTCTGCCTGGCTTATTTCACTTAGCATAATACCCTCCAGTTCCGTCCACATTGCTGCAAATGGCCAGATTTCATTCTTTCTCATTGCCGAGTAGTATTCCATTGTATATATAAACCACATCTTCTTTATCCATTCGTCAGTTGATGGACATTTAGGCTCTTTCCATAGTTTGGCTGTTGTTGAAAGACTCTACCTTTAGATCAGTCATCAGTTTCTTAGGGAAGCCTTCCTCAACTTTCTCAACTCAGTCAGTCCTATCCCCCACCCCCCAGTACAGAATCATGAATCTGTCTTTTACAAGACCTATCTCGGGTGTAATTAGACATTTGTGTGATTCTTTGATTAGTGCCTATTTTCTGTCTAACCTCTGATATCCTTGGGGATATGAGGTTGTCTGTGTTTCCTTGCTTTCTTTCTCTTACATACCCAATATACATGCTCAACAAACAATGAATTACTGAATACAATATAAAGTAAGCTAGTTACTTAGCTTAAATGTAAAACTAAAATAATTAATCTGCCTGCAAAAAGCTTGAGGATATTAGGGGAATATATACTTCCTTCTGTAATGGATTTGGCAGACTGGTAGGGAGCTTTCTGAAACAGACATTAAGAATTTTGAAAACAGAAAGGCATAAACAAATTAAGAAAGCATATTGAGATAATTGAGGGAAAATATACAGAAATAAATTTAACGTAAAATGGTGACATTGGTGATAATCCTAAAGGGTATACATTATACCCACATGTTTTCTACTTGCCAATGACCAGAGAAAGTTTATATTATAATAAATCACAATAGGTAGAACTTTAAAATGTGTTTTGCTTTCCAAAGAATTACTAATTTTTAGAAAAAACTATGCCAAGAGACTCTAGAGAATACTCCTGAAAATTGTAAAACAAAACAAAACTGAATTACTTATTTCTTTGAGAATGGAGTCCTTCACTCATGGAAACATTTATTAAGTACATTCCTTTGTTGTATCATATGAAAACTACCATAAAGAATATACAAAGGACTAAAGTAGAAATATGACTGATCTTTTCCTAAACATAAAGGATGAATAGCTGTATAGAAAGCTTTTTCATTCTTGTTATTTGGTAATGTTAAGTCTTCTCCTTTCTGGGAAATCCATGTTCCTGTATGTTTGCCATAAAACCTGTTTCTTTTATTGAAATTAGATTCATAAACTTACTGCAATTAAAAAGCAAAGTGTATGCAGAAAGAATCCTGGAAGCATATGTGACAAACTATCAATAATGATTCTGGGGGGCACAGAATATAGGTAACTGTAGTTTTATCTTTATGTATTTCTATAGATTTCAAATGCCTCAAAGTATAAAAATACGTAGTTAAGACAATCTACCTGACTTTTGATAACTCCAATATTTTTTAGTAATCTTTTTTTAGTTGCCCATACAATGATATAAAAGACAAAGACCAAGTTCTTTAGATAACCAAATCAACTGTTGATACTGATAAAATGCTGGAGACTCAGGTGCAGCAAGTGGAAATCTTAGATGGCACGTGTTGCTGTCAACTGCAGATCCTGGGTCCATGACCCTCATCGTGCTCAGGCTTCTCTAACAGCTTTGGTTGCCTGACATTTCCTTGGTCTTAAAATTAAAAAAAAATTTTTTTTTAATGTTTATTTTGTTTTTGAGAGACAGTGAGAGAGAGAGAGAGAACGTGAGCAGGCAAGGGGCAGACAGAGAGGGAGACACAGCATCATCCAAAGCAGGCCCCGGGCTCTGAGCTATTAGCACACAGCCCCACGTGGGCTCGAACTCATGAACTGCGAGATCACGACCTGAACCGAAGTTGGACCCTTAACCAAGTGAGCCACCCAGGCGCCCCCAAAATCCTTTTATTGAAAAGTAATTTTAGACTCACAAGAAGTTACAAAAATCGTGCGTTGTTCCCACGTACCCTTCACCCACTTATCCTAATAACATCTTAACATAACTATAGGACATTATTATTTCATGAAATGTCATAAAATAATCTATATGTGAGATGTAATTTCATAGAACCTTCTTCTCTTTATTGAAGTATGACAGACAATGCTATATTAGTTTCAGGTATACAACATATTGATTCAACAATTCCATACATTACTCATTGCTTCCCACAGTAAGTGTAGTCACCAGCTGTCACTCTACATTATTACAATATTTTTGACTATGACACCCTATGCTGTACTTTTCATTCGTCTTACTCATTTTATAACTGGAAGTTTGTACTTCTTAATCCCCTTTGTCTATTTAGCCCATCCCCCCCCCCAACCACCTCCCTAACTGGCAACTGCAAGTTGGTTCTCTATATTTAAGTCTATTTCTTGTTTATCTTTTGTATTCCACATATAAATGAAAGTATATGGTATTTGTCTTTCTCTGTGTATTTCACTTAGCATAATACCCTATCTGATTGATAAGTTCTTTGTGTATTTTGCATATCAAACCCTTGTCAGATATTTCACTTTCAAATATCTTCTCCCATTCACTAGGTTGCCTTTTTGTTTTGTCGATGCTTTCCTTTGCTGCACAAAAGCTTTTTATCTGGGGGCGCCTGGGTGGTTCTGTTGGTTAAGCAGCTCTTGATTTAGGCCCAGGTCATGATCTCACAGTACATGAGATGGAGCCCTTGCTTGGGATTCTCTCTCCCCCTCTCTCTATGCTCCTTCCCCCCCTCTCAAAATAAAATGAACAAACAATTTTTAAAAATAAAAAAAAAATTTAAAAAGCTTTTTATTTTGATGTAGTCCCAATGATTTAATTTTGGTTTCATTTCCCTTGCCTAAGGAGACATATCTGTAAATATGTTGCTAAGGGTGATGGCCAAATTACTGCTTATGTTTTCTTGCAGGAGTTTTATGGTTTCACGATTCACATTTAGGTCTCTAATCCATTTTGAGCTTATTTTTGTGTACAGTGTAAGAAAGGGGCCAGTTTCAATCTTTTGCATATAGCTGTCCCATTTTCCCAGACCATTTATTGAAAAAAACTGTCTTTTCCCCATTGTGAATTCTTGCCTTTGTCATTGATTAATTGGCTATATATGCATGGGTTTATTTCTGGGTTCTCTATCTTGTTCCATTGACCTGTGTATCTGTTTTAATACCATACTGTTTTGATTACTACAGCTTTGTTGCCTATCTTGAAATCTGGAATTAGTGTACCTCCGGCTGTGTTGTTCTTTCTCCAGATTTCTTTGTCAATTCAAGGTATTTTGTGGTTCTATACAAATTTTAGGATTATCTGTTCTAGTTCTATGAAAAATGCTATTGGTGTTTTTATAGGGCTTGCATTGAATCTGTAGTTTGCTTTGTGTACTTTGGATCTTTTAATGATATTTTTCCAATCCATGAGCATGTTTGTGTCATCTTCAGTTTCTTTCATCAATGTCTTACAGTTTTCAGAGTGTAGGTCTTTCACTTCTTTGGTTAAGTTTATTCCTAGGTATTTTATTCTTTTTGGTGCAACTGTACATGGTTAGTAGTGTATAGAAGAAATGGAACAGATTTCTCTGTTACTTTTGTATCTTGCAAATTTACTGAATTTATCAATTCTAATAGTTTTTCAGTAGAGTCTGTAGGATTTTCTGTATATAGTGTACCATGTCATCTGCAAATAATCTTGGTTAACTTCTTCCTTGGCAATTTGGAAACCTCTTTTTTCTTTTTCTTGTCTGATTGCTGCAGCTAAGACTTCCAGTACTCTGTTGAATAAAAGTGGTGAGAGTGGACATCCTTGTCTTGTTCCTGATCTTAGAGAAAAAGCTTTTCTTTCACCATTGAGTATGATGTTAGTTGTGGGTTTTTCATAGGTGGCTTTATGGTATGTTTCCTCTAAACCCATTTTATTGAGAGTTTTTATCATGAATGGATGTTGTATTTTGTCAAATGCTTTTTCTGCATCCTTTGAAATGGTCCAGCGGGTTTTCTGTTTCATCTTGTTAATGTGATAAAACACGTTGAGTGATTTGCAAATATTGAATCACTCTTGCATCCCTGGAAAATCCCACTTGTTTGCAGTGAATGATCTTTTTAATGTATTGTTGTATGCAGTTTGCTAATATTTTATTGAGGATTTTTGCACTATGTTCATCAGAGATAACTGGCTATAGTTTTATTTTTTAAACAGTCTTTGGTTTTGCAATCAGGCCTTGTAGAATGAATTTGGAAGTTTTCCATCATCTTCTATTTTTTTGAGAAGACTTAAACACTTCTTTAAATGTTTGGTAGAATTCATCTGTGAAGCCATCTGGTCCCAGACTTTTGTCTGTTGGGAGATTTTGATTACTGATTCACTTTCATTACTAATAGTAATTTGCCTGTTCAAATTTTCTATTTCTTCCTGAATCACTTTTGGGAGATTGTATATTTCTAGGAATTTATCTGTTTCTTCTAGATTGCCCAATTTGTTGGCATGTAATTTTTCATTCTATTCTCTTACAATCCTTTGTATCTCTGTGGTATCAGTTGTTATTTCTTTTCCTTCATTTTTTACTTTAGTCCTCTTTTCTGATGAATCTGGCTAAAGGCCATCAATTTTGCTTATCATTTCAAAGGGCAGCTCTTGGTTTGATTGATCTCTTCTGTCATTTTTTTAGTTTACTTTTTACTTTTTTCTGCCATAATCTTTATTATTTCCTTCCTTCTACTTTCTAGTAGCTTTGGGCTTTGTTCTTTTCCTGGCTCCCTTAGGTGTAAGGTTAGGTTGTTTGAAAGTTATTCTTGTTTCTTGAGATAGGCCCGTATTGCTATAAACTTCTCTTGTAGAATTGCTTTTGCCATGGCCCAAAGATTTTGGACTGCAGTGTTTCCATCTTCATTTGTCTTCCTGTATTTTTTGATTTCCTCTTTGATTTCTTTGTTGACCCATTTGTTGTTTAATAGCATGTTGTGTAGCCTTCCTCTATTTGTGTTCTTTCCAAAATTTTTCTTGTAATTGATTTCTAGTTTCATACTGTTGTGGTTGGGAAAAAATGCTTGCTATAACTTCAATCTTCTTAACATTTTTGAGGCTTGTTTTGTGGCCTAACATTTGATCTGTCCTGCAGAATGCTTCATGTGCACTTAAAAAGAATGCATATTCTGTTTTTTAATGGAATGTTCTGTAGGTATCTGTTAGGGTCGTCTAGTTTAATGTGTCATTCACAGCCACTATCTCCTTGTTGATTTCCTGTCTGGATGACCTGTCCATTGATGCATGTGGGGTGTTAAAGTCCTCTCTTATTGTATTACTCTCAGTTTCTCGTTTTATGCCTGTTAATTGCTTTATGTAATTAGATGGTTCTTTGTTGGGTGAATAGATGTTTACAGTTGTTATACCCTCTTGGACTGATCACATCATCATTATGTAGTACCTTTGTCTCTTGCTACAGTCTTTGTTTTAAAGTCTATTTTGTCTAATATAAGTATTGCTACTCTGTTTCCTGCCCCATTTGCCTTGTATAGGTTTTTCCATATCTTCACTTTCAGTCTGTATGTGTATTTAGGTCTGAAGTGAGTCTCCTGTAGGCAGAAATGGATGGGTCTTGGTTTTGGTTTTTTGGTTTGTTTTTTAAATCCTTTCAGTCACCCTATAGGTGCAGTTAGTTCACTTACATTTAAAGTAATTGTTAATAGATATGGACCTATTGCCATTTTATTCATCGTTAACAACAAATTGGTTGTTTTCAGAATTCTGTTCCTTTCTTCTCTTGCTCTCTTCCTTTGTGGTTTGATGGCTTGCTTTTGTGTCACATCTGGATTCCTTTCTCTTTATTTTTTTGTGTATCTATTGTAGGTTTTTGATTTGTGGTTGCCATTGGGTTCAAATAGAACATCTTATGTGTGTAATGGTCTGTATTAAGTTGATGGTCACCTAAGTTTGAACACATTCTAAAAGGTTTTACTTCCCCCTTCATGTCTTATATAAACGATGTCATATTTTACATATTTCCTTTTTGTGTATCACTTAAATTTTATAGATATAATTGATTTCACTACTTTTGTGTTTAAACCTCCATGCTGGCTTTATAATTGGTTAGTCTACCACCTTTACGGTATGTTTGCTTTTTACCTGTGAAACTTTTCCTTTTATAATTTTCTTCTAGTTATGTCCTAGAAGCAGTTTTTGCTGCTTTAAAAATTCACTCTATATCACTACTTTTTGCCATATCAATTATTATGGTTGAATAATAATTGGTGTGGACGTCCTTGGATTCATCTTTTTGAGGCTTTATGTGCTTCCTGAAGCTGGATGTCTCTTTTCTTTCCCAGATTAGGGAAGTTTTCAGTTATTTCTTCAAATAATTTTTCTACTCCCTTTCTCTCTCTCTCTCTTCTGGGATCCCTTTAATGCAAATATTGTTACTCTCGATAATGCTGAGTTCCCTTATCGGATGTCATTTTTTTCCTTCCTGCTCTTCAGCTTGATTGCTTTCCATTATGCTGTCTTCCAGATTGTTGTGTTCTTCTGCATCCTCTAATCTGCTCTGGATTCCTTCTGGTGGAGTTACTTCGTTTTTTGAATTCTTCAGCTCTAACTGGTTCTTTTGTATATTTTCTCTTTGTTGGAGTTCTCATTGAGATCTGAGATCATCTACTCTTTTCTCACACCCAGCGATTATCTTTATGACCATTACTTGGAACTCGTTATCAGGCACATCGGTTACCTGTTTCATTTAGCTCTTTTACTGTGATTTTGTTCTTTCCTTTGGGCCATATTCCTCTGTCTCCTCATTTTGTCTGTGTTTATGTGTATCAGTGAGTCAGCATCTCCTGGTCTTTTTTTTTTTTTTAATGTTTATTTTTGAAAGAAAGAGAGTGCGAGCGCGTGAGCATGAGTGGGGAAAGGGCAGAGGCAGACGGAGACACAGAATCTGACACAGGCTCCAGGCTCTGAGCTAGCAGCACAGAACCTGACGTGGGGCTCAAACTCACAAGCTGTGAGATCATGACCTGAGCCAAAGTCAGACGCTTAACCGACTGAGCCACCCAGGTGTCCCTGCATCTCCTGGTCTTGAAAATAGTGGCCTTATGTTGAAGAGATCCTGTGGCGTCCTGTAGCACAACTCCCCCTTGGTCTTCAAAATCAGGAATGTCCCCTGTGCGGGTTGCCTATGCCCTACTGTTATGGCTGAGCTGCAGTTGCCTTCAGTGCAGCCAGCTGCTATGACCCACTTTGCCTGCTTTGGGCACACGGGGCAGGGTTTGATCCCTATGGTATTGAGAGGGCTGTTTGAAGCTTCTGTAACTAGTTGGTGGGTAGACCAACAAGTGGAATTACTGGATAGTACAGTGCTCCTATATTTAATTTTTGAGAGACCTCCATACTATTTTCCACACTGGCTGCACCTGTTTATATTCCTAGTAACAGTGTAAGAGGGTTCCCCTTTCTCTACAGCCTTGCCAACACTTGTTATTTCTTTTCTTTTCTTTTTTCTTTTTCTTTTTGTACTAGCCACCCTGGGAGGTGTGAGGTGATATCTCATGATTTTGACTTGCATTTCTGTGATGATTAGTGATGCTGAGCATCTGTATTTCTTCTCTAGAGAAATGTGTGTTCATGTCTTCATGTTTTTGCATTGCATTGTGTTTTTGGTATTGAGTTGTAGAAGTTCTTCATGTATTTTGGATATTAATGCCATGTAAGATACATACCTTGCATTCTCCCATTCAGTAGGGTGCCTTTCTGTTTTGTGAATGGTTCCTTTCACTGTGCAAAATTTCATTTTGGTGTAGTCCCAATTTTGCTTTTGTTGTCCTTGTCTGAGGAGACCTACCCCTAAATATGTTCCTAAGGGAAATATCCAAGAGTATAATGCCTATGTTTTCTTCTAGGAGTTTTGTGGTTTCAGGTTTCACATTTAGGTCTTTTATCCATTTCGAGTTTATTCTTGTCTATAATAAGGGGTCCAGTTTCATTCTTTTGAATGTGGCTGTTCAGCCTTCCCAGCATCATGTATTGAAGTGACTGCCTTTTTCCCATTGTAAATTCTTGCCTCCTTTGTCATAGATTGACCATATAAGCATGGTTTATTTATTGGCTCTCTACCCTCTTCCATTAATTTTCGTGTCTATTTTTGTGCCAGTACTATTCTGTTTTGATCATATCGGGTTTGTTGTATACCTTGGAATATGCAGTTGTGATACCCCCAGCTGTGTTCTTTCTCAAGATTGCTTTGGCTATTCAAGGTCTTTTGTGGTTTCATATAAACTCCAGGATGACTTATTCTAGTTCCATGAAAAATGCTATTGGTATTTTGATAGGGATTATACTGTATCTGTAGTTTGCTTTGGGTAGTATGTACTTTTTTTTTTTTTTTTTATGTTTATTTATTTTTAGAAAGAGAGAGTAAGCGGGAGGGAGAGAATCCCAAGCAGGCTCTGCACCGTCAGTGCAAGCCTGATGCAGGACCTGAATTCACAAATTGCGAGATCATGACCTGAGCTGATGTCAGACACTTACCCGACGAAGCCACCCAGGCGCCTTGGGTACTGTGGACATTTTAATGATAATTCTTCTAGTCCACGAGCTTGGTGTATCTTTCCATTTGTTTGTGTTGTCTTCAGTCTCTTCCTTCAGTGTCTTAACAGTTTTCAGAGTATAGATGTTTCACCTCCTTGGCTTATTCCTAAGTATTTTGTTTGGTGCAACTGTTAATGGGATTGTTGTTTTCTGAATTTTTCTTTCTGCTACTTTATTAGTATATAGAAACGCAGCTGATTTCCATGTGTTAATTTTGTAACCTGCAACTTTCCTGAATTCGTTTGTTACTTCTGTTTTTTTGGTGACATCTTTAGGATTTTTATGTACAGTATCATGTCTTGTGCAGTGAGTCTTGTGCATGTCTCATAGTTTATCACTATGATTTTAGCTTTGGGTTTTTAATACATAGCCTTTATTATGTTGAGGAATATTTTCTCTAAACCCACTTTGTTGCATTTTTATCACGAACAGATGTTTTGTCAAGTGCTTTTTCGTCATCTATTGTGATTTTTATCTTTTGTTGATATGGTGTATCACATTGACTGCACATATTGGACCATCCTAGCATCCCCATAGTCAATCCCCCTTAATTGTGGTAAATGGTCCTTTTCACGTATTGTTGAATGTGGTCTGCTAATTTGTTGAGGATTTTTGCATCTATGTTCATTAGGGATAATGGCTTGTATTTAGAGGGAGGGTGGTGGGAGGGGGTAGTCTCTTTGCTTTTGATGTAAAGGTAAAGCTGGGCTCATAGAATGTATTTGGAAGCTTCCCTTCCTATTTTTTTTAGAATTGATTGATGTGAATAGGTATAAACTCTTCTTTAAATGTTTGTTAAAATTCACCTGTGAATCCAGTTGGTCCTGGACTTCTGTTTGGGAAGTTTGTAAAGTATCGATTCAAGGTTGTTTCTAATAATGGGTCTATTCAGATTTTCTGTTTTTTCCTGATTCAATTTTGGAAATGTGTTTCTAGGATTTATTTCTTCTAAGTTGCCTAATTTGTTGCATTGAAATTTTCGTAGTAGTCTTGTAATCTTTTGTATTTCTGTGGGTCAGTTTTTATTTCTACTGTTTTCCGATTTTAGTTTAGTCTCCTTTTTTCTTGAGGAGCTTGGCTAAAGGTTTATTAATTTTATCTTTTCAAGGAACCAGCTCTTGGTTTCATTGATATTTTCTTTTTTTAAGTCTCTATTTCATTCATCCCTGGTCTGATCTTTATAATTTCCTTCCTTCTTCTAACCTTGTATCCTGCTGAATTTTAAGGCTCCCAAAGATTAGCCCCACTGGATTTCAAGGCCACATGTCATAGGGACTCATTCTCACGGCAGTCCCCCAGTGCCAGGGCGCTCTGAGGTGGTTCCTTACTTCCTTGCGCTTCCAGGTTTGTGGTGTCCCCTCCGTTTGTGGTTAGTCTCACTAGGGTTTTGGTTTCCAACCACATCTCCACCCCTCCTACCCTTTTCCATGTGGCCTTCTCTCTCAATTCGCTGTGGAAGGTCTGTCCTGTGTTCAGGACGTTTTCAGAGTTGTGCAGATGTAGCTGTTACTTTGGCGTGTCCATGGGTTGAGCTGAACTCAGGCTCCTCCTACTTCACCATCTGCTCCCTCTCTGAACCTCCATCTCTTTATCTGACCCCAGCCTCGTCCCTCAAACTTCTTTAGGCCACCATTTCTCCCAGAGTTGCTCAGAAGTCTTTATAAGTTCTACTAGTGGGTGGGGAGGAAGGAGGAGCTATTCGAAGGCCAGTTAAGCTGAGGAGATGTTGAGTGAAACCAGTTTCTTTGTTGCAGAGCTTTTCAGAATCTCTACTGCACTGATAGGCGTTTTGAAACTCCAAGGAGAGCAACCGTATGCCACATTTTTCGGATTCATCAACCTATCCATCCATCCCTATTAGTGGCTAAGGAGACAAGTATTGGGGGATACCGCTTTAAGAAACATTGGAAACTATTTCTCTGTGGGCATAACAAAGTGTAAAATGAACAACAACAAAAAAATTCAAGTCGCACCGTTGTCATGGTCTTGCCAGTTTAGTCGTTCACATTTCTTTGTTAAACTGTAGCTTTAGCTGTGGGATTCAGCAGTGGTCACAACCGTCATTATAAAATTCAAAATATCAATACACACACACCCATCCCTGTAGCAATATGAGAGGAAACTCACAATTCTTTCTTTCTTCTTTAAACAGCATTTGCCATCTATCAGTCGCTGCCTTATTTCGAATCATCTGGCACATACTCCACGAAGCTGCCTTTCGACTTAGCCATCTATTTCCCATACGTGCTGAAAATGTATCTCATGATGCTCTTTATAGGTAAGTGGCTTTTGTTTTTGCATTCTTCCTGTGCTTTCTGGTTTGTGCTGCTATCTACCTTAGCAGAAAGGTCTGCAAACACGGGAGAGGCAGAAAAGGAAGCCCGGCATGATGGACTAGATCTTGTTAGTAAAGCACCTTGAAGTTATAATGCTTTTTGCAGGACATCACAAGATCACATATATCAGTGTTTCACCATATAAACACGAACAGTTTCCGTAGCAGGTAACATACCTGCAGTTGTAGGAAATGTAGAAGTTTGACCATGGAGGGGCGCCTGAGTGGCTCAAACATCGGACTTTGGTTCAGGTCATGATCTGATGGTTTGTGAGTTCGAGTCCCGCGTCGGGCTCTGTGCTGACATCTCAGAGCCTGGAGCCTGCTTCGGATTCTGTGTCTCCTGCTCTCTCTCTGCCACTCCCCGGCTCATGCTCTGTCTCTCAAAAATGAATGAACATTAAAAAAAAAAAAAAAAAAGTTTGACCATGGACATAGTGATCTACAGAGAAAACACAGATGTCAAACGAAGCAAGCTTGGCCATTCTGGTTTTCCCATTTATATCGATTTTGTTTCCTGTTTGTTTGGTTTTATGTGCTAGCATTTCCCCAGCAGGCAAGTGGGAGTAGGTGCTAAAAACACAAGAAAAATGTGTGGGACAAACACTTGGAGTTGAGAAAATTTAACTGGCAGAGGACTTCCACGATTACGTTTCACTCTCTGCAGCTCTAACCTTCCCCAACCCCCAAGAGAGTTGTTACCTTCCGGAGGTAATCATTATCAGACCTGTAAGAACAACGCATCAAAGAGAAGACAGATGCAACGCTTGCGGGGTGGTAGAGAGAGCTACTCTAGGGAAAGGCAGAAACGAATCCCTTGCCACAAACCGAACGGGACAGCAGAGTATGCTTTCCTTCCCTTTCCGCAGAAGATCTGGACCCTGGTTTAAGTGTTCCTTCTTTGGGTCTCCCTTGCAAGTGTCTTGTCCTTCGACTCCACGCGGCACTCTGACTGTATTTTAAAACCACGGTTCTTTCCAGGGAAACGCTTGGTAAACCTTACTTACTTCTGCCCCTCCCTTCTCCATGTTAGGTATGTATTTTACCTACAGTCACCTTTACTCAGAAAGAAGAGACGTCCTCCAAGGCTTTCCCGTTAAAAAGAAGAAAGTGTGAAGCACGGCGCTCTGATGTGACAAGAGAAAACCCAGCCTTGTGGATTCGCTGCAGTAAACGGCACCGTGGCGGAAAAACACGTGGTACTTGACAAAAAACCCACGACGGGATTGCTCTCCTCAAACTTGAGACGTATCACGGCACTCTCTTATCCTCGCATGTTTTCAAAACACGTATTCTGTGCAAGCTACTTCACCAAAGCTGTGGGTTTTATACAAGTTAAATTTACATCGTGGGAAGCCTGGTTATTTTCCTGTAAGGTTAACGAGACATAGGAGAGGGACTGGGATAGACTTAGTTGAATTGAGAAACCAAAGATGTTAGCGGGAATTGTATCTGTTAACATCTCTCTACATTTTTCACTTCGGAGTTCCCAAATAGCAAGTCTGCAGGAGGGCATCGATGTGAAATATGTTTTGCAGTTGTCTAGGAAAACACTGTACAGACAGATGCCCCGCCATCGCCACGGTTCACACCATTTTACACATTAGACATGCTTAGGAGATGACACGTGTTCCAAACCCTGGAAGAATATTCACTAATATTACACAAGGTACTTGCACTTCGATCCTTAAAAGAGGACCCTGATGAAACAGAATAGATCTTAGATAAATATACAAATAATGCCCCATATTTCTTTCCTGGAAAAAAAAAAATGAGGCCATATCCATACCTTGTAGGGACATAAAAGGTACAAAACTATAATAATTTTGAAGGAAACAAAGCAACTAAGAACTAGTGATGTTTCAGATTACTGAATTATTATTGCTAATTACTATGTCATCACTTAGAGTTTTGAAAACTTTTTTGAAGATCTAAAATATTTGTGAATAATTGACTAATAGCATCATCTCTGTAACACTGGTATATCATTCACTTTTCTTGAAAGAATTCTAGAATCTTCTGATCCAGTAACCATAGAAAAAGGGAACTAAACATTTTGTGACATAAAAACCAGGTAGTAAAAACAGTTACAAAAAAATTGGTCATCTCATTTCCACTAAATAAAACGTTTAAAAAGTTGAGCGTTAATAAAGATAATTGCTATCTTTACAAATTTAGTATCCTATTTGGAATCTCAAAATAAGTATAAAAATGATCCTTTTAAAAATCTAGATTTTGTTTCTAATGTTGCTTATTTTAAAAAATTTACTGAAAGCTCTAGCGCAGGAAGAGAACAGAATCCCTCTGCAAACTTTGGGTGATTCAGTCTAGCTTCCTCTCAATTAAGATCGCTGAAATACTATTTACATCTAGAATCACTGAAGAGCAGAGTTGTAACAATTAGAGAAACTACATTTTGTTATTAAATAATACTTTAATTTCTAAACCAAATGACCTTAAGAACCTGCGTACTTAAAATAGAAGACTGAAAAGAAACACAAGGAAATTTAGAATTATGGATTGACAATTTCAGGTCTGCAACAGTTGAAACCAAAATCCATGACTCCTTTGGTGACCCAGTCACCGTTGTTCTTGTGGTTGGTTGCCTGTATCCATAATTGAGAGAAATATTAAATTTCGTTAGAGATTAGTAAAAATAAGGATGTAATTTTTCCTTCACCACGTTAAGAAACCCAGCCAGTAAACATCTACCTAGTTGATTGGATATGACCCAGAATGCAAAGTTGATTTCTTTGGCTATTTTAACTGTGTGTCCATCAAATCTCTATTTCATTTTGTTCAGTATTGTCAAATGCTCAGTTTCCCAAATCTAATACATATAGATGAAATAGGAAACTATTAGATATTTTAAAAGCATAACACATAACTTTTAAGATGACCTTTCTTTGGAGTTTTCAATGCCAAGTTCCAGTGCCTCAAGTTCCAAGTAACCCCAGCTAAGGTGTACTAAGTAATCAACAGCACCGGGACCTCCGGAGCGGGTGGGGGATAAAACTGCTCTGAACGAAAATGCTGCAGAGCTTATTTCATCACTGAGCAGAAGTCTGCCTGAAAAACATCACGTACACACTGTAATATCATCAAAGTCCCTGGGCCTTTTCTTTATCAAAGTAGTGCATGAAAAGCAGTAACACTTCTTCCAAACATATCCATTCAGTATTAATGCATTTTCTTTTCTTCACTTTTCAACACTCTTACCCTTGTCTGACGTTTTTCTTCAATAAACAGATTGTTAGTAAAAGAAGTTCTTAGTTGCCGCAAACGCATCTACATTCATTCAAGAAACAATGTGGGGTGCCTTGCACACTGTAGGCATAAAATTATAAAACCTTTATCAGGCTTCCTGCAAACACATTTGTTACTAAAGAATAAACCGCATCTTCCTGAAGTCCCTAAAAGAAGTTAACCCTTTTGTTTTAGTATATACCTTATTCTGCCTACCTTGAGCAAGCAAATTTCGAAAGAATTTGCATTTCTTTCGAAAGATGATGTAGCTATAACATCAATATCCAAAATGTTTCTGCAAAGAATCTTATGTTTATATACAAAGAAAACAGTCACGTTTTATTGTGCTAAAGTATTAAAGTGATTTAAAATTAAAATGTGCTAAAAATTATCTCCCCTTCCCCCAACATCGTCCTCTCCTTTATTTTTGCTTTGTAAACATTACGTTGTTTTTCCTTTGTTCGGGTAACTTTTACTTTCTATTTCTGGGCCTGATTGCTGTGCTAACTTTGATATGGCCCTTTTTACCAGGGTACCTTTTCAGAGTATGTTTCAGGGAGCAACAGTCCCAGAACTAACCAGGGAACCACCTAGAAGGCAGATTCCAGGGTGCCCCTGGGAGCCAGGAACCTGCATTTTGCCAGGCTCCTCAGATGCACCTCTGGCACACTAGAGTTTGAGTCCAAAGTATTTCAGCTTTGGACAGAAAACCGCTAATAAGAACTTCAATAAAAGCCACCATGCCATGTAGTTCTGTTTTTAGAACCAAGATGATGACATTCATTTATGTTTAAAGGTGCTACCCGGGAATTCATTTATCTCTGGTAAGGGTGGCTAGAGTTGAAAAATCTCATCTTAGAAAGGGGAACTGTCAATTCCATCTGAAAATCAATTAGTAAGAACATGTCTTGATTCATCAAACGTAGGTGCCTACCGCGTGCTCTGTGGTATTCAGCTGAGCCACGGGATCCGGTGAGAATGTGGCCTGGAAGTAAGAGCGGTGGGTAGGATTTGAAATCCAGCTCTAATGTTTACCAACTGAATGCCCCTGAGTTCGTTTTCTGCCCTGGCCAACACATGAAGTATGGTAAATTAAACCTTTTTAAAATATAAGCGGCTACACAGAAGTAGGAAATTTGTCACATGCTTTCCTGGATGCTTTAAACTTATAAGATGGTTCGCTGATTGACATTTTCTGAATCTAAGTTCCATGAAGGCAGGAATGTCCTGTCTTACTTCGTCCCCCAGGACCTTATATGGTGCCACATAGTACTCATAATTGTGCAGCTCTGACTTTATAGATTGCTACCAATACATCCAGAAAGAGACATTTTAAGAAATGTATCAATTAGGTGATGTTTCAATTATATTTGATTCGTCCCAACACTTCATGTTTAGAAGACACATGAAGTTTTTTAAAATTTACGTTAGTACCCTTTCTTAATGGGCTACTTGCTTTTAGAATGTTTTAAGGAGAACAATTCGTTACATTTCTATGATCTTCCCAAGTCCCAGTGTACATATGGTCAAGCATTAGAGCTATTTTAGTGAAACCTATAAGTGGTAACATTTCTATTACATCTGAGAATTTATAAAGCATATTTTTGTATTTGATCCTTACAACTACTTTGTGAGGGAAGTTACTCCTTGTATTCAAGAAATAAAACCAAAGTCAGGGAATCATCACTGTCACTCTTAGTTTCATATCCAATAATTTAGCTGCAAATTATTTCATACATCCCTTATGTTTGACAAGAATCAAATGATCTTCAACAAGTTACCTGCATATTCACAACTTCGTAATTACTATACCTTATCTTACATTAAAAAAAAAAATGAGACCTTAGTGTTTCCAGGATCAGAATTAAGTATTTCCTTTGAGAAAATACAAAAACACATTACCTCATCCAGGACCAACGTGACGATGATACACATTTACACATGAAGATGACGCCATGAGGTGTTTTCTCCAATGGGAGGAGGAAGGATGTGAATTATTGCAGCCCCATTCCGTCCCTGGGTCCCATCTGAAATGCCTGCGGCCAGGAATGGGCTTGTGGGGGTGGAGATACGGACTCACCAGACACCTAGCCTACAACTCTGGCTTTAGCGAAGGCCACAACGTCCAAACCAAATGATCCGACTTCCTTCTAAAACAGCAATTTACAAAAATGTTTACTGAAAGTTTAAAACGGCTTATTTTCAGAGTTACCGAGTTACATCAAGATAGCAGCGGAGTTCCTAACAAAGTCTTACTATAATCACAATATCGTTATCTTTGGTTGAAATCATGTAGTAGAAATTCGGGCGGTCAACTTCAAAAAAGGTTAAGAACCCTGTAGTTAGTTACCATGGAGTCATTACATTACAAATAAAAAAAGATAATTTTAGGCACTTGCATGGATGCCAACATCTGCTTGGAATGCACACTTTTCAAATCGAGAGAGTGTTTGGATATTTCTGAGACACATAATAAAGCTTTCACCCCACACATTAATTTGTTAGGATATTCCAACATGCTATTTGTCTTGGCAACTTGTGATTTCGAAACCCAACAGAAGATAACTTGGAATATTTCCTTTTGTATATAGTTTGGAACATCTGGTCTGAAAAGGCAGAGACTTCTGATTTCTAGAGAACAACGCGAGCCATCCTGAGGGAATAGCCTCCTTCTGACCTGAGGTCACACAGGTGACCAACAGAGTGTGCTCATTCCAGTGGCCTTAGATCTTGAGATTTTAGAACCTTCAGATTTTCCAATTTAGAATCTTATATCTTAGACCCTTCAGAGGGTACCGTGAATCGGAAAATCCCACAAATCTGCAGCTCAAGACTGCTGAAAACAAAACGGGGGTGGAGTGGGGTGGCGAGGGAAGAACGGATACAGATTTATTTTATTTCTCCCATTTTGTACTCTTCTGTTCCCCAAGGGCCCAAGCAGGGGACAAAGTTTGAGATCAAAAGGGCAGCCTGGATTTAGAAGACCGGGTTGATTCTTCCTTCCCTCTCCTCCCACACCAGCAAGGTCTGCCTGCCGATTCAGGGCAGAAATGCAGACACCCTCAGTGTCCACTTCCTCTCGCTGTTCTGGACTGCCACCCACGTTTGCAAGCTGGCCCAGGAATTCAAAGTCCCTTAACCCACAAAAACCCATTCCTTTACAACTCCTAACTTCCCAATTCCAGCAGCCTATCAACATGAGGTAGTATCCTTTTTTGGTTTGGTTTTTTTTTTTTTTTTTGTAGTTGACAATGTTGTATTAGTTTCAGGTGTACAATATCGATGTTTGACCCTTCCATACATTACCCAACGTGCACTCCCGTTGAGTGTGGTTACCATCTGTCACCATTATTTCAGTATTATTGACCGTATTCCCTGTGCTTAAGGGTTATTTCGTTTCTCTGATTACAGCAATCGATATTAAGCATGAACGAGATTCAATCCTTGGTAGGAGCTTTCATCTTTAAAAAAAAATTTTTTTTAATGCTTTATTTTTGAGAGAGAAACAGAGCATGAGCGGGGAAGGGGCAGAGAGAGAGAGGGAGACACAATCCGAACCAGGCTCCAGGCTCTGAGCTGACAGCACAGAGCCCGACGCGGGGCTCGAGCTCACAGACCACGAGATCATGACCTGAGCTGAAATCAAGAGTCAGACGCCCCGACCGACGGAGCCACCCAGGCGCCCCAGGAGTTTTCATCTTAAAGTGGATGCTGATGCCCTGATACGGTAGAATGAGCAATGGATCTAGGGTTTTAGGGCCCTGCTAATCTATATATAGCTCTGCCTCTCATTAGATGTATTTGCTCCATTTCAAAATAGAAATGCCTCTTCACACTACTGTTGTAGGAGTGAAATAAGATCATACAAGTGGAGGTTCTAGTGAACTTACAGTATGGCACCTAACAACAGATATTAGATGAATTTCAGTCTCTGGTAGGAAGTATAAGAAAGCGTATGCAGGGGGAAGGCAAGAGAAGCTAGCTTCTCATGTAAAACTTTCAGCTTCTGCCCTCAAATTCATTTCCCTCCAGCCCAGCCTCTAAGGAAATAGTAAACACGAAATATCGGCAACGCAGGTGAATACTACCCGAGGGCCCGTCTCGCCTTCCCCTTTTCTGAAAGCATCTCGGCACCTTATTGAGGTTCGGCAAAAAGAAAGAAGAACGTGAATTACGAAGTGAACCACAGATATCCGGAACCTGCAATCACAAATCCATATATTTGGAAACTAAACTCGTGGAGTTATTTTTAACCTGAGCGGGAGGGAGGTTGACTGGGTGATGACATGAACGCACAGTATGTCAAACAGGAAGACTAAAAGTTCCCCGGTGCTTGTAAAGAACCGGGCACTGATATGGCATGGTACACACAAAGGTATATTATCACTCCGGGGGGCACAACGTTCATCCCCAGTGATCCCACGTATGTATCCATCAGAACATACATATGATCGGTTAAAGGCGGCTTTGATTAATGCCCGCATGAAGGAAAAATTATTAGCAAGCAGATCACAATGGAAATGCTGCCCGATTCTCAAGCCCTCGAGTAAAACGCCGCCCTCGAGGACATTGTCGCATAACTTCATTTATTTGTCATTAGGCCACCAGCCACCCCGCTTAATTAAGGTAGAGATTTGTACTTATAAAAAATTGTTCAAAAAGATATATTTTTAAAATGTTTATTTCTTTGGGGGTGGAGAGAGAGCACACACACACAAGTGGGGGAGGGGCAGAGAGAGAGAGAGAGAGAGAGAGAGAGAATCCCAAGCAGGCTCTGTGCTATCAGAGTCCAACCAACATAGGACCTGATCCCACGAACTGTTAAGATCATGACCTGAGCTGAAATCAAGAGTCAGAGGCCCAACTGACTGAGACGCCCCTCAAAAAGATTTCTATCCAACATTCCCTCATCTTTCTCCTGGAGGAAACCCGGTTTAGGTGTGACCCAGGCCCGGTAGATTAGGGTACCCCACGTCCCACGTCCGTGTTGTTTGGGGACTCACATGTGATCCAAGCCCAACCAGAGTCCTCTCCATGCTGCTCCTGTCATACCTATGGGCAAGGACACCTTTCCTTCCCTTTGTGGTTGCGGGCAGCCGTCTTAACAACTGTGTGGAGTGATCACGCGCCCTAATGGCATTGTTTGCCTCACCGAGCGCAGCTGACTGAACCTGATCGGATCTGCTCTAGAACTTCTTGGTTTGTGAGCCCCTGTTTTCTTCTTTGGCTGGAGCTTTTTTGGATTCGGTAACTTTCAGACTGCATTCAAGAGACCCAAGCGTAAGAAAATTATAGCCACCACTAACGAATCTGAGTTAGCTAATGTTCCACACGCACCAGGCTTATTATTGATAGGCGGCAAGACTGTTTTCTCAATAAGAAAACTTGAAGTCAACGAATATCCTCCAGAGACTTCGAGGGAAGTCGATGGTGATGTCACTGTCACCACTATAAGTTTGGTTTTGCTAGCAAAAGCTTCCCCATGCCTTAAAACAAAGAAGTCACAGGCACAACATTCACAGGATTATTTTACTAGAATTTACGGGGGAGAGGATGATGTTGTCCAATTTGCACAGAGTAAATCTTCAGGTTGAACTCCTGCCAAATACAGGAAAATTCAAGTTCTTGTTTCAGTCTCAACTGGCCTGGGTATGGAAGCAATGCCCGCTTCTCCTGGTACGCGTGAGTCAAACTGTCGGTTATGTCTCCACCTTTTCGTGACCCTTAACTCTCTGCGTCAAGGCTCAGCGACCCCAGACACGAATTCTGGAAAAACTTCTTCCATTTCTATGGTTTTCCTCATCCATCTGAGGATGTTGCCGGCTATCACAGAACTTCACCAACCATACGCTCTGGTCCATACGGCTTTCTTCTTAAACTCTGGGAGAATTCTCAAGGACAGCAGGGTGGCTAAGGGGACAAAAAAAGTGAAGTGTGCTGTTGCATGTGGTGAAATGCATCCAAAAAGGTCATTTGCTTACTTATTTTTAACTGTTTGTTTATTTGAGAGAAGGCACGTGTGTGAGCAGAAGAGGGGAAGGAGGGAGAGAATCCCAAGCAGGCTCCAGGCTCAGTGCAGAGCCTGACACAGAGCTCGATCTCACAACCTCAAGGTCACAACCTGAGCCAATATCAAGAGTCGGAGGCCTAACTGACTGAGCCACCCAGGTGCCCCTGAAAAGGTCATTTAGATAAAAAAATGTGTCAGAACAGAACTTTGCTTTTTCTTACTTGGCTAAATCTTTAAGACTAAGCAAGCCTTAGGCAGAATTTTAATAGTAGAAAGCCTTTAATAAAAGCTGGGGAAAAGGTTGTGTTTTTTTTAATTGTTATTTAAGTTATTCTGGAACCAGTTAACAGGAAATTCTGCAGATTTAACCAAAACTGACTTCTGGGATGCCACTGTTTTTTGTTTTTTTTTTTCTTTATCTCATGATGATTACATAGGTGTGTTCCCTTTGTAAAAAACCTGCTTATGATTTGTACACTTTTCTACATGAATATGATTTTTCCATTACATGTTCAGTTAAAAGGTAAAAGACAGAAATAAAATACTGGTCCTGTGATGAAGTTATTAGGTTCATGTGCTCAATGGAACAAGCCTGACTGTACTAATCTGTATGTGACTATGTACCCACAAGTCTATACCTTTTCTTATTTGTCATGGGTCTCTCAGGGATCAATTTCAAGTAGGAAAGTTCTATGTAATTCCTCTAGGTAACTTACTATAGATCTTATTTTAGGATATTAATATAAATATATTGAGATATTATTTAAAATATAATAGTATGAGGCTTATTATAGATCTTATTTTGGGATATTAACATAAATATATTGAGCTGTTATTTAAAATATAATAGTGTGAGGAAATGTAGGTAAGCCAGAGTTACACAATTCTTGTGTGTGACTCTAATAAGCCCTTGACTATATAATCAAGTGAACATGTACTTCTTCCTTGACCCAAATAACTATTTTCCTCATCCATATCAAGGTGTTTGTTATCTTCATGACCTAAAACAGTGTATGTTTGGAGGAGCCAATGGTATTAGGGACCCATGGTCATTAAGCATGAGTTTAAACTCCTTGAGGCAAACAAATGGGGGAAATCCTAGCAAGTCTCTAGGGACGGATCGAGTGAACGTATGTCGACCACTGCCCTTATTCTCAGTGAAGTTCTGTGGTTGATCACAATCCTCTTCCTATACATGCCCTCTGCCTATGCTGGGGGTAGGGAGAAGGATCAGAACCAAGAGATTAGGGAATTCTTACTTGTTTGGCAACCAAGAAATTATACCCTACTTAGAGAAAAGGACGGTCATACTATAACCATTATCAGGCTGGACAGATAAGATTATCACAAGTGTAGGCCGACAGGTGGTTTTCCCAAGATGAGACCTTCTAGTGCAATATCTTACAGCATGTCAGAGGCCATATCAACAGCAGCCATTGGTTGGACCAGACCCCTGAGTCCTAAGACACAGATGACAATACAAGGTATTTCAGGCCACAGAACCAACACCCAAAAGACTTCTCAGATTTGAGTAAAATAATATACATAATTTTCACATGAAGATATTCTGTATTTGTGGTTCCTATAGTCATAGTTTAACAAATCAATAGAGAAGTATAAAAAACACAAAAACCTATTTAAATGCCTGAAAGGTTAAAGTGCTTTAAAAGATGATTTTTAAATAAAAAAGGCAGTGTGCTCAAAGTGTCTATGTGTATTTTTCAGTTGCTTATGATTACAAACATGTTAGAACAACACTCATACGCAGAGAGGGCGAAAACTTCTCAGGAAAAAATATCAAAATTGCCATTGGGCAATGGGACTCTGGATTCCTCGTTGCTCTTTTCTGCATTTCCTAAAATTAATTAAAGTGATCTTTTGCCATTAGAATAAAACATTTAAAAGCTATTTAGATAAAAGTTAAATTTAAAGGCATGGAGCTCTGTTTAAATCCACTTTCTAATTCAAAATGCCACACGACGACGGCTCCAGACTACTTTTCTAAACTGAGTTCAGATGAGCCTTTCAGGGACCAATATATACTAGGATGTGGTTTCTGCAGCAGAGACAACCATGGATGGCTTTCATCTATGCTGGGCATGTAGTATGGAAGTAATACCTTTCAAAAGATCCCTGGATTTGGCTGAGAGGCCTTCTTTGGGGCTTTCCATGATGCTGAAGAGCCAGTCAATGAACTAGGGTGAAGAGAAAAGAGCAGGATCAGTGAAGACAGTCCCACTAATAGCAAGAGGCCAGTTGGGGCCCTTTGGCCTGCATCCATGCATATCAGTGCAGGAGCTCTGAGGTAAATACCGACCTGAGCCGGAGGAGTGGAGAGGAGAAGGGGACCAGGCATAAGAGACGGAGAAGTTGGACACAGCCACCATTTAGTCCAATGGCCCAGCAAAGTCAAATCTCCTTCCCCTGCTAAACATCCTGAGATCTACTATAGATTTTTAACTGTGAGGTAAACACGGGTCCAGAGGTCTCTTGTGTGCCATGAACTTTCTCTCTCATCACTCTGAGAGCACCAGGGAGGTTAAGAACCTTGCCCAAGTCCACTCCCAATGAACAGCAGAATCCAGACTTGAACCCAACTGCACCTGACTTCAGAGCCTCACGTTCCTTCTCTGCGTCATGCTGCCTGATTCCGCGTGCATCTAGGCCCAGACTCGTAGGGCAGGTGGTAAATAGGGAAACACATCAGACAGAAGCCTCTGTTTCTAACATAAGACATTCTGTAGATGAGAACAATCTGTGCCCAAATGGATACAAAACATGATGTTGAAATCCAAGAGAAAGGCATAAAATAATTTACTAGATAGAGCCAAATGTGTTAACTGCAAATAAATCCTGCAAATGAGGTAGAAACTCAGACTACTCACGAGTTTGACTGATTTCCCAGGGTAAAGACAAAATTGGTTTTGAATTAGATACAAGGTAATTTCATTAATGACTGAACGTTGTCAATCTTGACTCATGAAAAACACACACATTAGTCACGGGTACCGGGTATTTTAACTCTGGACATAGAAACTGGTTTGAAGAAAGAGTAAAACCGAAAGAAAATATTCCTAATTCTCTGCTTTAATTAAATTAAATTTTTTTCCCCTTCTTCTTCTCAATTTTGTTTTTTAATATCCTACTGGTAAGTAAATAAATCAAGCACTACACATACATAATAGATGCAAGATGTCTACATTGTAGTCCAAAGTGATGATGGTGTCCGGGGCCAGAAAAAACATGAGGGGATTCCACACTTAAAAATTTGTTTTGATTTAAAATTAAATGGAAAACATAACATTTGGGACAATACTAATGCTTAAGAAAACAAAGGCATTTTAATTGAGATGCTCAGCGGAGTTGCGCACGGCTAACCTGTGGGTCCGTAGTTCAGAAATATTTTTAAAGACTAACGTTCAGATTTTTAACAGTAAGCTACAGAAAGTTGGCTTTAAGCTTTCAACTTCGCAGAAATCCAGTTTTCATTAAATGGGATTCAAAGAAGAATCTTTCAATCAACTGTATTAAAGACAGTTCAGAGCCATTTCATGAGAAGCACAGGAAGCACGGTATTTTCAGATGCTCCGCACGACGGCTAAGAGCCCGGGGTAACTCGACATTAAAAACCAAATGGTGCTTCCTACAGTCTGATTTTCCTGGGGGCAAGGGTGATGACCTTTTCAAATTTCCCCATGTCACCTAGCACAGACCAGGAGCATGACGGGCCCCTGGAATGTGGCTGTAGGATGGCACGAGCTATGAGGAACCTTAAATATGCTACAAGAACACGGACACTCCAGATTCCCGTTTCCCCGACCCAACCCCCAGGCATGGTTGGTCATTCCCTCCATTATCCACCGCCACTGTATTCTCCTTATGCAATCTTGCAGCCTTGAACTTGCCTTCCCGTCTGTCCTCCCTCTCACATTCTGAACGCTCAGGGACTTACTCATCCCGTCACCCCCAGGATCAAGAACACATGTGCCTTTAATAACGGAAGGCAAGTAAAAGCTCCTCTTTCTGCCTCACCTCCAACTGTAAGCAAGTTATTGCTCTTGTCTTTGTTGCTGTTTTCAGCCAGCAGTTAGCCTCACTCTCTGAGGCGGAGTATGAAAACCCGTGGTGTGATGCCCACTTCACTTTAACTCCCAACCTCAGTTCTACTGTAGAAATTGCTAAGGAGAAAATGGCCATCAGGGCGGGCGGCCGCGAACCTCACCTTCTGGGTCTGTTCCTTCCATGGCTCTTTCTGCAGCAGAATAGGCATGCTACTGGGAAGGAGAGTGAGAGTCTCCTGCAGAGTGACCCTGTGCATTGGACTCCTGCCAAGGAAGCTCGAAGCTGACCCAGCTGGGCCATTTTCCTGGTGCCATGGCAACCAACTGGCACTAAGGCCAAGGAGGAGAGGGGCCGCATGGTCTGCCCATGCAACCACTGCGATTGCAAATATCAGCAACAAGAAGTCCAAAGCCTACAAAGGAAATAGACACAAGGTTAGGTCACACGTTTTAACAATTTAAAGTAACGCATGTACACATACACAGCCCCTATCACGACGCAGTGTTACCTTCCCCTTTACCCCAGAAGAGGAACCAGACTGAACGGCAAACTCCATTTCCACACTTAATAGACATTCTAGGATTTTGGAAGGTTTTAGGGATCCTCTTTTTTAAGACAGTTTCATTATTATTGCTCTAATAATGCAGGGGAACGTTATTTAATTCCTCATCATATTGAGATCCAGACACTCCTCTGTTTTGGGGTTTCCAAAGAGACTAAAGAATTCATTAGGAGGGATACGGAAAGGGATATTTAGATTCATTGTTACGTAGCCCCAAGTGAGTTTTAGAAAAACGTACAGTCTGATTCTATTTTGAACAACAAATGACTCTCCACATGTATCTTATTTTTCTGTTCTCGATATTTAAATATTTGAGTGGCAAACACTTGATTTTGTTCCATGAATGCTGAAAATATAAGCATTAAGACAAAATAAAAACAAGCATTCTTGGCGGGAGACACAACAAATCATTAGGCACTTTTTAAAACATATTTTTGAGTATTAGCAGACATGAAATGAAATACACTCCCCAAACTCTCGATCCTGACCTACATCTATAATCCCAAGGTTTTTTTTTTTTTTTTCTTTTCAATTTTACTTCCAGTGTAGTTAACATTCAGTGTTCTATTAGTTTCAGGTGTGCAATATAGTGACTCAACACTTCCGTGTATTACTCGGTGCTTATCAAGCTAAGTGTACTCTTGAATCCCATACACCTATTTCACCCATTCCCCGGCCCATCTCCCCTCTGGTAACCATGTGTTTGTTGTCTATAGTTAAGAGTCTGGTTTTTTTGGTTGCTTCTTTCCCGCCCCTGTTTTGTTTTGTTTCTTAAATTCCACATAGAGTGAAATCATATGGTGTTTGTCTTTCTCTGACTGGCTTATTTTGCTTAGCACTGTACTCTCTAGATCCATCCATGTTGTTGCAAATGGCAAGATTTCATTTTTTCTTATGGCTGAATAATATTCCATTGTGTGTGTGTGTGTGTGTGTGTGTGTATGTATGTGCATATGTATGTGTATATATTTATGTGTATATGTATACATATATATGTACACATACATACACACACACACACACACACACACACACACACACACACACACCACACCTTCTTTATCCATTCATCTACTGATAGACACGTGGGCTGCTTCCATACTTTGGCTATTGCAAATAATGCCTCAGTGAACACAGGAGCACTTATATCGCTTTAAATTAGTATTTTTGTATTCTTTGGGTAAATACCCAGTGATGTGATTGTGATTACTGGATCATAGGGCAGTTCTATTTTTAATTTTTTGAGGAACCTCCACACCATCTTCCACAGTGGCTGCACCAGTGTGCATTCCCATCAACAGTGAAAGGATTCTCCGTATCCTCACCAGCATCTGTTGTTTCTGGAGGTTTTGATTTTAGCCATTCTGACAGGAATGAGGTGATATCACCTTGTGGGTTTGATTTTCATATCTCTGATGATGACTGATACTGAGAATCTTTTTATGGGTCCGTTGGCCATCCGGATGTCTTCTTTGGAGAAATGTCTCTTTTATGTTTTCTGTCCATTTTTTAATTGGATTGTTTGGGGGTTTTTGATGTTGAGCTGTAGAAGTTCTTTATATATTTCGGATACTAACCTCTTGTGGGCTAGGTCATTTATAGATATCTTCTCCCATTAAGTAGGTTGATGATTAGTTTTTGTTAACTGTTTCCTTTGCTGTGCAGAAGCTTTTTATTTTGATGTAGTCCCAATAGTTTATTTTTGCTTTTGTTTCCCTTGCCTCAGGAGACATATCTAGAAAGATGTTGCTATGGCTACTATGAGAGAAATTACTGCCTGCGCTCTCTTGTAGGATTTTAATGGTTTCAGGTCTCACATTTAGGTCCTCAATCCATTTTGAGTTTATTTTTGTGTATGATATAAGAAAGCGGACCAGTTTCATTCTTTCGCATATTGCTGTCCAGTTTTCCCAACACCATTTGTTGACGACACTTTTTCCCAGTGCATATTCTTGCCTCCTTTGTTGAAGATTGACTGACCATATAATTGTGGGTTTATTTCTGGGCTGTCTGTTCCATTCCATTGATCTATGTGTCTGTTTTTGTGCCAATACCATACTGTTCTGTAATTATAGCTTTGTAATGTAACTTGAAGTCTGAAATTGTGATATCTCTGTGATATCTTCTGTGGTTCCATAAAAATTTTAGGATTGTTTGTTCTAGTTCTGTGAAAAATGCTGTTGGTATTTTGAGAGGGATTGCATTAAATCTGTAGATTGCTTTGGGTAGTATGGACATTTTAAAAATATTTGTTCTTACAATCCACGCACATGGAATGTCCTTCCATTTCTTTTTATCATTTTCATTTTTTTCATCAATGTTTTATAGTTTTCAGATTACAAGTCTTTCAGTTCCTTGGTTAAGTTTATTCCTAGGTATTTTGTTATCATTGGTGCAATTGCAAATGGGATTGTTTCTTAATTTCTCTTTCTGCTGCTTCATTATCAGTGTATAAAAATGTAACAGGTTTTTGTATTGATTTTGTATCCTGCAACTTTACTGAATTCACTTATCAGTTCTAGCAGTTTTTGGATGGAGTCTTTTGGGTATTGTATATACAGTATCATGTCATCTACAAAATGTGAAAGTTTGACTTCTTCCTTACTGATCTGGATGCCTTTTATTTTTTTGCTGACTGCTGTGGCTCTCAGTTTTTCCCCACTGAGTATGATGTTAGCTGTGGGTTTTTTATATGTGGCTTTCTTATGTCAAGGTATGTTCCCTCTGAACCCATTTCGCTCTAAATCCATTTTGTTGAGTTCTTTTTTTTTTTTTAATCATGAATGGATGTTGTATTTTGTCAAATGCTTTTAGGCATCTATTGAAAGGATCATAAGGTTTTTATCCTTTCTCTTTTTGACATCTTGTACCATGTTTGATTTGCAAATACTGAACCCCCCTTCCATCACAGGAATGAATCCCACTTGACTGTGGTGAATGATTTTTTTAATGTATTGTTGGATTCAGTTTGCTAATATTTTGTTGAGAATTTTTATATCTATGTGTATCAGAGATATGCAAAGTTTCTACTGAAAAATCTGCTGATAGCCTTCTGGGGTTTCTCTTGCACATAATTGTCTTCTTTTCCCTTGCTGCTTTTAAAATTCTCTCTTAATCGCCACCTTTTGCCATTTTGATTACTTTGTGTCTTGGTGTGGACCTCCTTGGATTGATTTTGTTGGGAGCTCTTTGTGTTCCTGAATTTCTGTTTCCTTCTCCAGATTCGCAAAGATTTCAGCTATTTAAAAACAAATTTTTTTTAAATGTTTATTTATTTTTGAGAGAGAGAGACAATGCACGAGCAGGGAAGGGAGGGGCAGAGAGAGAGGGAGACACAGAATCTGAAGCAGACTCTAGGCTCTGGACTGTTAGCACCGAGCCCGATGTGAGGCTTGAACCCACGAACTGTGAGATCATGACTTGAGCTGAAGTCGGATGCTCAACCGACTGAGCCACCCAGGTGCCCCAGCTATTATTTCTTCAAATAAAGTTTCTTCCCCCTTTTCTCTCTTCTTCTGGGATCCCTATAATGCAAAAGTTATTACACTTGATGGAGTCACTGAGTTTCCGAAGTCTGTTCCCATTTTGCCTAATTTTTTTCTTCTCTCCTGCTCAGCTTGATTACTTTCCATTACTCTTTCCTCCAGGTTGTGGACTCATTCTTCCACTGCCTCTCTAGTCTGCTATTTATTCCATCCAGTGTATTTTTAATTTCATTTATCATGTTCATCATCTGTGATTGGTTCTTCTTTATCTCTTTATTAAGGGTGTCACTGGGGCGCCTGGGTGGCTCAGTCGGTTAAGTGGCTGACTTTGGCTCAAGTCATGATCTCACAGTTTGTGAGTTCGAGACCCGCATCGGGCTCTGTGCTGACAGCTCAGAGCCTGGAGCCTGCTTCAGATTCTGTGTCTCCCCCTCTCTCTACCCTTCCCCTGCCCATGTTCTGTGTCTCTCGATAATAATAAATAAACATTAAAAACAATTTTTTTTAAAAAAGGGTGTCACTGATGTCGTCCACTCTTCTTTAAAGGCCAGTGAGTATAATCATTACTTTAAATTCTCTATCTGGCATATTTATCTGTTTCACTTAGGACTCTTGCTGTGGTTCTTATTCTTTCAGTTGAGACGCATTCTTCAGTCTCCTCATTTTGTCTAACTCTCTGTGTCTGTTTCTGTATGTTAGGAAAGTCAGCGATGTCTCCTGCTCTTGAAAGTAGTGGCCTTATGAAGAAGAGGTCCTGTACACTCTGCAGGGCAGTTTTCCCCATTTACCGGAACCTGGTGCTTCCGAGGTATCTCCTATGTGTGTTGTGTGCACCCTGCTGTTGTCCCTTGACTGCTTTTTCCTTCAGTCCAGTCGTCTTCGGTGGGTCTCTTTGCCTGTCACTGGCAGCGTTTGGTCCCTGTAGTGTCTGTGGGCCAGTCCTGTGCTGCTTTGGGCTTCAGTTGAGTCAGACTAGGCATTTGCCAGAGATGCAGGGGCACCAAACTGCAGAGCACTTTCCTTGTGTCTTCCGTCTCCCAAGAAGCTTCTTTGGTTGACGCGCAGGGCCAGCAATCAGACCAGTCGTCTGCCCCCAGCCCATAGGTGGGGCAACAAGCTGACTGGCGTGTGTGGCTATCTTTCTCGCTCTCTCTCCAAGGCAGGAGTCGCTTTGGAGTGGCGCTGCTCCCTGTCAGGGCCGCTTGCACACTTCCAGGCGGGTGGCTTCGTTTTGAGTGGGCTCTGGCCAAGAGCTTACTGGAGGAGGTGGATCTGCAACGGGCTCGGGAGGGCGATGCGCAAAGCCCCCCCAAGACGTGTGCGCCAGGGTGAGGGGACATGCCACCGCATCTGGGGCCACAGTGGACGGGCACGGTCTGCAAAGCGTTCAGGGGTAGGGCATGGCAGTTGGACCCAAAGGCGCTCGGGTTTGCTGTGAAAGGAGACCTACCGCCACCACGGGGTCAGCCCGTGCGGATCTGCAAAGAGCGGGTGGGCGGGCCACCCAGTTTCAGCAAAGTGCGTGCCCGGCTTCCACGGAGGGTACCTGCCGCCGCCACCGCTGCCAAGGCCCCGCAAAGCGTGGGTCGGCAAAGTTTGAGCAGGTCTGGGGAAGGGTTTCCGCAGCAATGGAACTGGAGCAAGCCCAGCTGGGGGGGTGGGGGGGGTGGGTGGGGGCGAGTCGGAGCTGATCCACGAAGCCTGGGGCGGCAGGGGCGGGCGCAGCGTAAGCAAGTTAGACAGCGAATGCGGGTGCCAAACTGGTTCCTACAGGTGGCGCTGTGTTCACGCTGGGGAAGGAGATGGTGTCTACCGCTCCTTCGTTCCTGGAGGAGTCACCCCGTGGACACTACCCCTCCGGACAGGGACATGCTCTGAGAGGAGTAAATAACTCTCCTTCCCTTATGCCCCAAGCAGTTTTCAAATTGCTGCCTCTATGCGGTACCTCCAGAGGCCGTTTGTTGTGCTGTCTCCTTAACGGCAGGGACTCGGTTTCCTCTGAGCGGCCAGGCTCTCCCAGAACCCCACCTGCTGATTTTTAATTTTATTAAAAAAAATTTTTTTTTAACATTTATTTATTTTTGAGACAGAGAGAGAGCATGAACAGGGGAGGGTCAGAGAGTGGGAGACACAGAATCTGAAACAGGCTCCAGGCCCTGAGCGGTCAGCACAGAGCCCGACGCGGTGCTCGAACTCACGGACCGCGAGATCATGACCTGAGCCGAAGTTGGACACTTAACCGACCAAACCACCCAGGCGCCCCCCACCTGCTGATTTTTAAAGTCCCAAACTTTAAGTCCTGCTCGTTGGAAGAACTCACAAAATTAGCCCCCTCTAAACTCACGAGATCAGCCCCCTCTAGTTTTCAAAGCCAAATGTTACCAGGGTTCGTCTTCCCCACGTGGGCTCCCTCCATGCCTATGGTCTGTTTAGGCCCCCACCCCCGTCTCTGCCCCTCCTTCCCTCTTCAGCGTGGCCTCTTCTCTAGATTTAGTTGAGGAGTTTGTTCTGTCAGCCTTTGGGTCATTTCCCGGACTATCGACACTGATGTGAGTGTTCTCCAGTGTCCGTGGGATAAGGTGAGCTTAGGGTCCTCCTATTCTGCCATTTTCTCAGACTATATATCTCCACAAGCATTCCAAACCATCTGTCTAGGACCCATCCATCTAGCGTTGAGACTAATCTAAACGCTCACAGACATGGTGAGAACAAGGGCCTCCTCCGACTTGTGATTTAAACGACACTCCTGTTTATCTGTATTTTCTAGGTTTTTTTTTTTTTCCAACGTTTTATTTATTTTTGGGACAGAGAGAGACAGAACATGAACGGGGGAGGGGCAGAGAGAGAGGGAGACACAGAATCGGAAACAGGCTCCAGGCTCTGAGCCATCAGCCCAGAGCCTGACGCGGGGCTCGAACTCACGGACCGCGAGATCGTGACCTGGCTGAAGTCGGACGCTTAACCGACTGCGCCACCCAGGCGCCCCTATTTTCTAGGTTTTAAACAATTTTTTTAAATACATAAATAAAGATGTCTGCAAGAAAACAGAACGTTGGCAAAACCTTAGGAGATCAGAAGGAAAAGAAGACAGATTCTGCTCGGTAAACACAAAGCTTAAGAAGTCTTCTTTACTTCCTTAAAATTCATAATCTCACCGATTACAATTTCAAGTCTATACCCAACTCTTCTACAAAGCTCGTGAGCATTTCAAACAACATCCCAGCTTATACAAATGCCACTCACACCGTCAGCGGGATACCTGTGAATGAGTCTTGCCTACAGAAAAAAAAAAAAAAACCTACTACTAAAAAATGCACAGTGGGCAGCAAAGTCAAGAAAATAAGCAGAGTGGAAAGTGTTGTCTTCCTTTTATGCATTAACCTTTTCTATTTTCATTTACCTACTATCAATGGTTGTGAATCTTTTTTGGGTCACACTTCATATTACAGGTGTGCTGAAACTCCTCTCACGCACATTAAGCATCGGCGCAAACACAGATTACTTGCATACGCTTCAGGAACCTCTTCAAACCAGGTGTTTGAAGACATTCTTTGGGCCGGTACAAATGTACCCCCCTTCCTTGGTGGGGTCAAGGCCAAGGGCACAGAACCCTGGGTTCCCTCATCAGCTAGTGTCCTCTGTGTTCTGCCCGTTGAGGAACTTTTTCTGTTGAAAATATTTTTTGAAGGGCAGCCCTAGCAGTCTTTGGGAGCCAGGCAAGCACATCCATTTCCTTGTGACATCGGAGAGTTATCACCATCATTTTCCAAAAATAAAAAGAATGGGGGGGGGGGGGGAGGGCGTGGAAAGCAAGCAAGTAGCAACCTTTTTTTTTTTTTGTCTTTGGGGAGAGCAAACATAAGTTGTACATTTTAAGAAAGCCCCAGGTCACGCCTCTAGATTGTACCTCATCAAGAGCCACATTCTGAACAGAGGTAGACTGGTATGCAAGGTTTCTGATGTAACCCATCAGTTCCAAGAGCCATTCCATTCTCTTCAACACGCCTGAAACAGAAAAGGATGTTTTTGTACCAGACCACGGTTTTCCTATGAAATGTAAGACCCATCAGTAATAGCCATCATAACTAAAGCATAACACCCAGTGAGGATTCCATGAAACGGTTTCAAATCCTCTTGCAATACGCGAGACCTGTGATTTTGCGCGAGAGTTCTTTGACGCTCTGTGTGTCAGAGGGACCGTATTTGTGTCTTTCTTTTCAAAAGGTAATCTGTTCTTCAAAACTGCGCCCCCACTAGTGATAAAATGCACTTATTGGAGTTTCTCTCTCAGCATTAAACACACGAGGAGAAATCTGGCATGCCAACAAGTCAGTAATGTTGACTGTTGTTTTTATAGGTCTTCCTTTAACTTAGATGTTCCCATTTTATGCCCCAATCCCGGAGAAAGCCTATCCCAAAGACATAAAAAGAAAAATAAAAGCCAGCTATTATACAGTAACTGGGGGACAAACACCAGCATAAATATTGATTTTTTTTTCCTTTTTTATTTTTTAAAAAGGAGAATTCCCAGCACAGTAAAGATTACTTGGGAAGGCTGTCAAATTTAAGTGAGGAAAAGGAGAACAAGAATTAAATGGGAAGGCCAGCTACTTAGACCCAAAGGCCCTATCAAATTGAGTTCAGTTCACTTTGCGTATCCTCGTGTTTCACTGGGAACACCTAGTAGATTTCTTCTTGATAAATGCACTTTTGATTTAGAGTAAAAAATCTAGCTTTTCATCACAGGGTCATTTTTCACTGGGCAGACTCTAATGCGGATAGGAGACAACCATCTCGATTGCCAAAGAGGAGAACAAATCAAAATTTCCTGTACCGTCTCACAAAGGGCACTACAATTCTGCCTGCCAGTTTTCACTCACAACCTTGAAGATACAAGATGATGAGGAAAATACGGACGATACAGAACCAGAAGTTGCCTAGGGGCACTCGGGTTTCCAGGTCCTACCTGATCTACCGAAGCCGGGCGTCATTCAGAAAAGAACGTAGATGTCACGCAACGTGACCAAAAGTGTGGGAGGAGAAATGGGGAGCTGCCCTTTCAGATGACTATTAAAGTATAAATGTCCACGACGGTCTAAAAGTTCTGCCGTCTGATTCACTAGCAGAGAGAGCTTCAGGCCTAGAGCTTCGGGCTTGAGGACGCAGTCAGGGCGCCCAGATTTTATCCCTCTCACCCTTGAGAAGTTCTCTTCTAGAATAACGATGTAATTTTGTTGTGGCTGTTTTCTTTTTCTTTTTTTTACTTGTTCGGTAAATAACCACCCAAGGGCCATTCTCAAGAAAACATGAGGCAGAATCAATTGACATCCTGTTTGGGTAATGGAAGCAGGCAGAATCAACCTGATGAACTTGTTGATATCCTCGAGGGCCCGGAGGGCTAAAGACAATATGAAAGTCACCAGCGGAATCCATTTCTATCTCCGAGGTGGGGGTTGGGAGCTGGAACAGGTCTTTCCACTTAAGGTGCTCTTCTTTGGGGGGGGGTAACAAGAGCTCTCCTGTGTCAAGAAGCATTAACCTAGTTTTGAAGTGGAGGAAATAATTATAGCTCAAAGGGGAAGGTAGGCAGGCAGATCTTTCGGTTTCTGCTGTTCGCCCCGGGCTGGCCTTACCTGTGTTGGCATGGCTCACAATCCGGGCTTGGTATAAACCGTGCAGTACCATCCAAGCTAGTGTGTCTTTTTCACGGTGCTGAATAGCAACGCTGAGTATATCAGTCAAGCCCGTCAAGGGGAATCGTCCTTGAGAGACCAAGTACAGTCTGACAAAGGCAGCCTTTTCTACGCTGCTCTGCAAAAAAGCAAACTGTTCTGTTACTATTAAATTAGCTGAAGTCATTATGAAACCTCGAGGCAAGGGCAAAGCAGAAAGGGTGAGTTTAAAGTGGGTTATTATTCCGAATGCTAAAACTGTTCGTTTCCTGCAGCGTGTGACCTATCTGCCTCGTGTGCTAGATTTTAAAGTGTACGTACAGATGGAAGGTTGTAATGTCACCTCCCGTTTTCTCATAAAAACCGTAAGTGATTTCAGGGGTTGATCGGTGGTGATATTTTGTAAGAACACACAAATAATAATGACAACTAACAAACACGGTACTTACGTGCCAGGCACCATTAACGTGTATTAACTCAGCAGGTCACAAAGTGCGGTACCCAGACCTCTGAGGGACCCCAAGACCCTTTTAAAGGGTCTGTGGGGTCAAACTATAGTCACACTAGTGCCCAAACTCCAGTAACAGTCGCTGTATTTGTCGCTGCTACTTGCAACTTTTTAAAAACCAAGTTTTATTTAAAATGCTCTTGCAAACAATGACAATTATTAGTTTCATCACACCTTTGCCCTTGAGTACACATCTTTTTAATAGCCTGTATAAAACAGGAAGTCCGCAGAAGGGCTTTCTGCGGCATACCCAAGTAGGAGGGTTGTCTCCAGGGAAAACACTTGTGAGTTTGCGCTGTGAACTCAAAACGGCCAGTTTTTTATGGAACACCACTGACCTGCAAGGACGAAGGATGGACAAACTATGGTTATTCAGACTGAGTATTTAACAGGCTATTGTCGTTGTTGTTTTCAGTCAAAGAAAGTGGGCCTGTCGCTTCGAGGAAATACTTGGCAGTATTTGTTGCCAATGATAAAACCTGAGCTTTCACGTGAAAATCTGATTTTTGGAAAATCTGTATTTGCTACGATGAGTTGGCAGCTTCACAATGCATAAAAGGCTTTTCTGAGGATTTTAACCAACGTGATGTTTTGATACGGAATAATGAAATGGATCAACGTGTGGAGGACTTTCAAGACTCAGTGATTCGGTATTTTCCAAATGATTTTGTAATATCGTACGTTGGGGAGAAGACCCACAGTGCAAGACAGACCGATGGAGTTTAATATAGCAGAGTATGTCAAGTTCACTGACATGAATTCACATTCTACACCCTGCAACTACCCCGAAGAAAACACGGTTTGTTGAGTTTGTTGCAACATCAACAACAACAAAAAATCCATAATTATCTGTAACTATTGACACACTGTTCCCTTTTCTACCGACATTATTTCTATGAGGCTACATTTCCCCCCTCATTCTTCACCAAAACAACATTGCAACAGATTAAGTGAAGCAGCAGCCAGAAGTCAACATTAAAGAAATTTCGACGAGAGGACAGATGGAGGAAACAGATCGGCAAAAAATGTAAAACAATGTCACTTTTTCATTTTGTTTTCAAAAATTCTTATTTATACTGAGATGCAATGGATTTACTGAAAGAGAGGACCCATTTAAATCAAAGCCCTTTGGAATCCTCAACAACTTTTAAGACAATGAAGTACTCCTGAGACCAGCAAGTTCGAGAAGCCCTGTATTGACCATTTAATTTTCACACCACCCGATGCAGACGACTACCATCATCCTTCCCTTCGGAAGCACAGAGGTTAAGTAACTTGCTCAGTTAAGGTCACGTGGCTACACTGGCAGAGTGAGAAGTGAAACCAGGAGGTCTGAGCTTTTCACCACTGCCTTATTCTAACCTCCATTCCTTCCAGAAATGAGTAAAAAGCACGGACCTCGGTAAAACACACTTTTGGGGACCTCAGAACACTATTGAATAATAGAACTTATTTTCGCTAGAACGTGAAAATGTTCTAACTGGTACTTTAAGAACCCGGGTGAGTACCACAGCAACCTTTGGCTCTAGGTACCGCGAAGTAAATTACATGCATTGCTTCCAACTATATTACACGAATATCATAATAACAGGATGTAATAGATTACACGAATGTGATAATTAGGATAATGAATAATTACTGAGTGCTCGCCTCAGGTCAGGTATGTTTCCAAGAACTTAACATGGATTAAGTCATTGTAACTCTCAAACCAACTCTAGGAGGTAGGTGCTATTATCTTTCTTTCGTAGATGCGGAAACTGAGGCAGGTTATGAAACGTGACCAAGGTCACACTGCTAGTAAATTACAGAGCTGATTTCAAACCCGACCAGTGAGGCTCTATAGTTCCTTCTCTCACGCGTTTCCTCATAGTGTTCGTCCTTGCTTCAACTCCTCTCCAAAACCTGATATTCCAAATGGTCTAGCAGGGGTTCTCAAACCTCAGGATGCAGCACAATCACCTGGAGGGACTGTTGAACCACACTCCTGGGCCCCACCTCTGACTCAGCAGACCTGAAGTGGGACTCTAGAATTTTCACTTCCAGTCAGCTCCCAGGCTTATGCTGCTGGGTCCAAGGGACCCCATTTTGAGAATCAGTGCTACACGATGCAGAAATTCAAGGATTCAACTGAACCTGCCATCTTGAGCGAAATAAATGGTAAGAGGTCCACCAGCTGGATAAGGGCCCATAATTCTCTAGACCTTTGCTATTACCTGGTATGCAGGGTTGCCATTGGAATAAGTATGTCCATTGGGATATACTTATACTAAAAAAAAAAAAAAAATCATTGTTTACAGGCAATTCAAATCTAATAAGACATCTATCATGCTAACTAAATGTGGCAACTTTATTGGTATGTTACTCACTCATCCTTTGGGTGTGGGTACCAGGAGCACTTGTTCATTAGCTGTGTCCGTGCTAACGGTGCTTGTTTTTCAATTAGCCACCTTTCTTCATTACAAAAGGATAAGTACCAGGTGAGAGAAAATAAATTTAAAAATAAGACTACTTCATGGTTTCCGCGCACCGCAAGCTTTTCAGCCAGAATATTCCCATGCTTCTGGATTTGGTATTGAAGACGTTGCCCTGCGCTTACGTTTGCCCACAGGTGACACTAAAATGTTCTTGACAAAGTGGGATTAGGTAGGTTAAAAAGCCATTCATCTATCTATCCATCCGTTCCATGAGGCTGAGCATGAGACCCCACAGTGAAGCAGGGATAGTTTCCTGAAATTATCCAGTAAGAAAGAAGAGGCAAAAGTAGCTTCAATCAAAAAGGATAAACCATCTCTTCAACTGTAAGTCCCACTTCAATAATGGAAATAAATACAGAGATATGTTATTACCTCAGTAATCTGGGCAACTCGATTGGCTTCATCATCTGTCATTTCTGAGAGGCATTTTGCTACGCTGATATATAGCTCTAGATCATTTCTCTGGTAAGGAAAAATCACAAGCAGGTCAAAATACAACGTAAGATAACAGATATATTCTCAATGTTCCGACAAATTATTAGATTTGCTTATCTCCATGAACAGTAGTCTCTGAGATTTTAATCAAACCAGAACATATGGCCAGTTTTTGGCACTAAAAAAACCCATCTTTCCGGGGCAACCTGGCTGGCTCAGTCAGTAGACCACATGATACTTGACCTAGGGTCTTGAGTTCAAGCCCCACGTTGCGCATAGAGCTTACTTTAAAACAGCAGCAACGACACAATCTTTCCTATTATTTTGTTTGGCTGCACTTTTTCTCCTTATCAGAATCCATCATTCCACACAGATTTTTAACTTCTTCGTAAAGCTGCAAAGAAGTTAAATAATTCAGAAATATATTGCGTCACTTGATAGAAGTCATATATTGGACAACATGCTCAGAGATTCTCCAGGTCTAACGCGTAAGGGTTTCTGTGCTTGTTCGTCTCCGACAGGCATCTGGTAAAAGGCCTGGCCGCATATTTCCTGGTGTAGCACTGGTTAACCCGTTTCTAAGCTTGCTCAAAACGTTGGTTCTAAATATTCAACCTCAATTTAGATCTTGGAAGCAAACACATTCTTAGTGCAAAATGCGGTTATTTTCTTCCTAGCCTTCCCACCACATTCTTAAAACATACACCTCCCTGCTTTGCCAAAAGGGCTTAAAAAAAATCCCAAACATAAATGGTCAGGAATGTAAATATTTTTGTTCCTCACCCGAATCTTCTTTGGCAGAAGGTCAAAAATCTTCCCGGTGGCTTCGCAGAGCAGACTCCAGAGGTGGTGGGCAGGGCTGGGCAGTTTCATGGCCTGACTCAGGCCCTGTAAGGCACTCATGCATAACTCGGGATTGGGAAGTGGGGAAGCCGTTTTAAACACCGCCACCATTAAGTTTTCAACAAAACCCGCCATCTGTTCGTCTGAGACGTGTTTTATCCACAGAGGTGTAGAAACCAGGAGGTATTTCTTGACGTTCAACTGGAAGCAAACCAAAAGAGGTCAGGAAGAAACGGGCCAAGTCTGGGCTTGCAGGGTTTAAAACCTCAAGGTCACCCCTGTGTTTGAGGGCACATTGAGAGATGAAAGGTTCAAGGTTACTTCCCTGCCCCTCATTTCCCCCCAGCTTCACGGTCCAGTGGGCCACCGCTGCCTGCGATTGTGGCCACTGCAGTGACCTGTGGTCCGGGGCAACTTGTGTATATACGGTATCTGCCAATCCATCTGGGAACCACTCAGCTTAAGCCCGGGATTGTTTTGGGGAGGGGAACAAAATGCTAACTTTTGAAAGTACTTGACAGTTGCTATTTAGTCTTAAAAGGTCACATTCTCTGGCAAAAAAAAAAAAAAAAAAAAAAAAAAATAATAATAATAAAATAAATCCTGGACATGAAAGCCTCATCTGCAGGAAATCGACTGGCCAGAGTATCTGATATTATTAATTTCTTCTTCTAGGAAGCATAAGAAGATAAGGAGAACTGGCATGCCAGAACCATTTTTGACCAAAGAGGAGCAGCAGCTGAACACGTAGAACTGACCCGTGGCATGCTGGAGGTCATGAGGGCCGGAAAGGCGCATGGTTAAAAAGAGCTCTGTGTCAGAGACGTTAAGAGAGGAGGCTTCAAAAATTCTTCGAAACGGGCGGAGCATGCGGCCTGTCCCGGCCCTGGGGGCTGAGGGCGGGGGCGGACCGGACACAGAGCACCTGCTCCGTTCTGCTATCGGCGCGTAAATCCACAGACAAACATGAATGCATAACAACAGAAAATGGCATTGGAACAGTGGGAATCAGCAGTTTTGCACAGGACACTTTGTGAGATGCTGTTTACCGTCGCGTGCCTGAAGTGGGGACAAGATTGAACAAGAAGAGTTTGGTGCTTTGAAAAGTGTGCAAGCTGCTAGTGAACTCTATTCTCTATCAGGACAAGTAACTGAAATTGATGAAGCTTTTGCAGAAAATACAGGACTTGTCAACAAATCTTGGTATGAAGATGGTTGGCTGATCAAGGTAACACTCAGTAATCCTTCAGAACTGGGTGAATTAATGAGCGAAGAAGCATATGAGAAATACAGAACACCTACTGAGGAGTGAAAATGGAACCCCTAAATAAACCAGTATGAAACAATTTAATCTGGCATAGTTGTCCTAAATTAGTGCTGCAGAGAGGATTTAAAATAGCAACTTTTAGCAATACCAGTGCAAAAAGAAACTACTTGCAACAATGTTAATGAAAGAAAACACCCTTAACTTTCTGATGATTGCAGATAAACACAATATGTATCTTTTTTGCAACACCCTATGATTTTTAGGCGAGGCTCCAGTTATAATATGGAGAATCCTGAAATTATCTGTGGTTAAAAACTAGTTCCAAAGATTATGTAATTCAAGGATAACATTGTCATCTTAAGCCTTTGGCAACTGTTATTTAAATTTTTTTTTAATGTTTGCTTATGTTTGAGGGAGAGAGAGACACACAGAGCATGAGCAGGGGAGGGTCATAGAGAGAAGGAGACACAGAATCTGAAACAGGCTCCGGGCTCTGAGCTGTCAGCACAGAGCCTGATTGCGGGGCTCAAACTCATGGGCTGTGAGATCATGACCTGAGCCAAAGTCGGACGCTTAACCAACGGATCCATCGAGGCGCCCTCCAATCGTTTTTTTAAAAAGACAAGGTATATAATTAAGAAAATGAATTCACCAACTTAATTTGTTAATTAACAACGATGTTAAGAAAAGTCCATTCTCAAAGACAAATGCCAAAAAGTAACAGATCTGAAAGAGAAGTGGAAGGATAACTGAATTCTAGAAAGATTTTTGAGGTAAACAAAACAGGCTGTTCAAGTTCTACCTGGTTCAAAAGAAAAGAGGAGTTAATAGAACAGTGTCTGAGACACGGACTTTGGAGTCAGCCAGACTCACTTCCAGATATTAGCTACATAAACTTTGTTTGATCCCAATTTGCCTCAGTTTATCAACCTGTAAACTGGAAACAATAAAATCTACTTCTCACAAGCGGAATAAGCTGGGCACAAAAGACTTCATATTGTATGATTCCACTCTAAAGAATTTCTAAAGTTTACATGAAATTTAAGTTTATATGAAAGTTGTTTAAAAAAGGAAAAATTAGAGGGGCACCTGGGTGGCTCAGTTGGTTAAGGGTCCAACTCTTGATTTTGGCTCAGGTCATGATCTCACAGTCGTAAGAGCCTGACATCAGGCTCTGCACTGGGTGTGAAGCCTGCTTGGGATTTTCTCTCTCTCTCTCTCTCTCTCTCTCTCTCTCTCTCTCTCTTCCCCACCCCCCTTCCCCCATTCATGCGCTCTCCTTCTTCCTTTCAAAAAAAAAAAAAAAAAAGGGAAAAATTATAGAGACTAAAAGCAGATCAGCAGTAGCCTGGGTCTGAGACTGGGAGCAGGGATTGTCTCCAGGTTGGCACGACGGAACTTTCTGGGGGTGATGGAAATATTGGTGATGGATAAAAATGTACAAATGTACCAGAACCCATCAAACTGTACATTTAAAATAGCCATATGTTATGCAATATAAATTATAACTCGAAGATGTAAAAAACACTTGTGTGTCAGGGTCGAAGACAGATTCAGTCTGATGTCAGGAAGTGCTCACTGAGTGCTTACAAGTCGCAGGTACGTGGCCACTACTCAGTAATGGCGGCTACACGGGACGTGCTTGGAGCAGACAGCTCATGACAGCTGCTGACGCAAAGGATGCAGACCTCAGTCACGTCTCCCTTCAGTGGAAGAGAATTAGAATACGAAGCAGAGCTTAAAAGAAAAAAAGTACCCAACAGGAACTGAAGGTAAAAGACTGAGGAACTAATACAAGAGCTTGGCAAAATTCTCAAAGAACTAAAGCCTCCTGAATAGAAGAGGTCATTTAACTTACGATCAATTGGTAAACCTCTAAGGGATCATGGAGTGTGGTTTTTCTTGTCCCACCTTAGAATATACTCAAAATTATACAATTTACTAATTGCTTTTCTTTAAGCCATCTTATCCCATTCTTCCTACTTACCCTTGGCCTGTACCCTGGAAGGTGCTGGCTCCCTCTTTCTGTCGTAGATACCAGGCTAGGTCACTTCTTCCTCAGCGCTTTGTTCAAGCCCAACACGCTGGCAGAGATGTTTCTTACACCCTCCCACCTACATGCCCCGTGTCTCTAACTTGATGCTTGATGAGATCCTACCAAGCCTTCAAGGCTCACCTGAATTGCTGTCTTTTCTGTGAAAGGGAGGGATCATATTGGATTTGCCTGTTTCTTAATACCTCCTAAATATCAGGGGCACCAGGGTGGCTCAGTTGGTTGAGCATCCAACTTTGGTTCAGGTCACGATCTTGTGGCTCATGAGTTCGAGCCCCGCATCGGGCTCTCTGCCATCAGCACAGAGCTCGCTTTGGATTCTCTGTTCCCCCTGCCCCTCCCCTACTCACATGCACATGCTCGCTCTCTTTCTCTCTCTCTCAAAAAGAAACAAACAAAACCAAAACCAATGAATATCATTTATATGATATTGTATACCATATAAATAAACCTAGGCTCTCATAACTCCATCACTTTCTAGCTGGAGGATCTTGAGAAAGGAACTTTCGTATCTCTGACCATATTTTCCTTTTTCATAATCAAGGGGAGCTGAAAGCATGAATGTCGACGGCTGGGGCAGAGTTCTGCGTCACAATCTTCCCATCTGCTGGCCAGCTATTGCCAAGCCCCCAATTTTTACAAAATCACATCTGGCCACTCTTTGACTTTGAGAACATACGCCCAGATGAACGTTAATCTTTCCCCAAAGAACCAGATCCTCCTGTTGCCCAACACCCTTAATTGCTACATACACTCAGACTATGGATCAGTGGTGGCATCACCCACAGTCCCAACAGCGCAGCTGCATTCTGGGATGATTGCGCCTGCGTCACCATAATTTCCAGGCACAGCTGCTGTATTTCTTCTCCTGAAAGAGAAGAAGAGAGTATTGGTAACACAGCTCCTTCTCGGATTCCTTTTCAGGCTTCCATGTCTTAAATCAAAGCCTCTGCTTGTGTGACATCTACAAGTAACAGAACGTGAGTAAACCGAAAGGTATTTCAAGTGACCTTTTCATTGTGAGTCAAAGAATGTGCCCACAGGCAGCAGCAGGTTAAGCCTTGGAACTGGCAAGGGCCATGATCTAGCTTGGGAAATTTCTCTTCCGGTGTCCCAAGAAACCTAAATAATCAAGGGGCGCCTGCCTGGGTGGTTTAGTCGGTTAAGCATCTGACTTCGGCTCAGGTCATGATCTCATGGTTTGTGGGTTCGAGCCCCACGTCGGGCTCTGTGCTGACAGCTCAGCGCCTGGAGCCTGCTTCGGATTCTGTGTCTCCTTCTCCATCTGCCCCTGCCCCGCTCGTGCTCTCTCTCTCAAAATAAATAAATAAATAAATAAATAAATAAATAAATAAATAAATAAATAAATAACTAAATAAATAAATAAAAATAAAAATAAAAATAAAAATAAAAATAAAAAAAAGAAAACTAAATAATTCGGATTCTGTGTCTCCTTCTCCATCTGCCCCTGCACCGCTCGTGCTCTCTCTCTCAAAATAAATAAATAAATAAATAAATAAATAAATAAAAAAATAAAAAAATAAAAATAAAAATAAAAATAAAAATAAAAATAAAAATAAAAAAAAGAAAACTAAATAATCAAATACCATGAAAAATTTGAGAAAACACGAGCTAAAACGCTTTGCCTCTGTTTTCCTCTCCTTCTACCTTGCATTCAGTTCATAGAAAAATCCGTTTAGGTCTGGAAGGACTTAAAAATGTTGCCACATTCCCCAGTGATCGAGTCCTTTTAGTAGCCTGATCCCCATCAGCACACGTGTTTTCCCAACCCCTTTTCTTCTTTTTTCTAAGGATTTTTACTAAAACATAAACATTTTTAATACAGCATACAAAAGTAGGGGGAGGCTCAGGAGAACACAATTTTTTTTTTTTTAATTTTTGAGAGACAGAGAGAGACAGAGCAGGGAAGGGGCAGAGAGAGGGAGACACAGAATCTGAAACAGGCTCCAGGCTCTGAGCTGTCAGCACAGAGCCTGACGTGGGGCTCGAACTCACAAACTGCGAGATCCTGACCTGAGCTGAAATCGGACGCTCAACCGACTGAGCCACCCAGGCGCCCCAGGAGAACAAAATTTTTCATGAAATCTCCAGAAACACGGTATCGGTGACGCCATATCTTACACAGGTATTAGGTTCAACTGAAAGCATTTAAGTGAAAAACTGTACAGAGTCAGAATCATCTTTGAGCAACCTCTCAGCTGCATATAAATTATGGTTTATGAGGCGTTCTGTATATCGTGAGCACCGTACTGTAAACAATAGTAGGCAAACACACACACACACACACACACACATACACACACACACAAGATATTATAGCATTGTTAAAAAATTGTCCCCCCCCCCCCGACCAATGCCACTTTTTCTTGAGATCGGGGCCGGCAGGGGGTGGGGGGATGTACATGGGATTAAATGTGCATATACTAACTCCACAAAAGAGGTTGCTGGGGTGTGCATTCCCTCTACCTCTCATCACAAAGAATCTGTGGTAGACAGAATAACGGCCCTCAAAGATGCCTACATCCTAATCCCTGGAACCTGGGAACATGTTACCTTGCTCGGCAAAGGAGCTTCTCAGATGTGATTGGGAATAAGGACGAGAGATGGGGAGGTTACCCTGGACCGTGCAAAGGGACCCATGAATCACACGAGTCTTTGATGCAGAAAACCCTTCCTGGTTGTAGAGCACCGGAAAGGGGACAGCGTGAAAAGGCTCTGGCCCTCCCACACGGGTTCTGCAGATGAAGCATGGGGGATGGCAAGCCAAGGCACGTGGGCAGCCTCTAGAAGCGCGAAAGAAATGGATTCTCCCTGTCTCACTCTGTTCGGACTGCTATCCCAATACATCACAGACTCGGTGGTTTATAAACCACAGAAACTGATTTCTCACAGCCCTGGCAGCTGGCAGCCCAAGATCAGGGTGCCATCATGGGGGGCTCGGGCGGGACCGCTTTCCCGGCTGCCGACGGCCAGTTCTAGCCATGTCCTCGCACCGTGGAAGGGGCAAGGGAGCGCGGTGGGGCCTCTTTTATAAAGGGCAACAATCCCATTCATGAGGGCTCCACAGTCACAAGCTGATCACCTCCCCAAGCGCCACCTCCCAATAGCATCACACCGGGGATCAGGATGTCGACACGTGAGTTTCGGGGGGACGAAATCGCTCAGGCCGTAGCGCTCCCCAGGGCATCCAGGGAAGGATGCTGTTCTGCCGATACTTTGATTTTGGCCCGGCGGGAGCCACGCTGGCCCTCGGACCCACAGAACTCCAAGCCGATACATCTGTACAGCTTCAAGCAGCTTCAGGCTGCCAGGTCTGTTACCACAGCAACAGAGAACAAATCCACCCTCCCCCGGGGGGGGGCTTCCTTGAATCCCAGAGCTCCGAAAACGCGGTCCAATGACCATCAAACCGGGCTCTCTCTACGACCTGTGCCACGCGGCCCAGCAACGGGCCCGCCTCCGTCCAGTCTCGTTTCGGTGAGTGCGTGTGGCCCGTGTCATCGGAACTCCTCCCCCTCGCCCTCAGCCACCTATAAAGTGACTCAGGGAAAGGAGCCCAGACGGTCACCCAAGCCGACGGACCTCACGATCGCAAAGGTCTCTCCGGCCGCCGTCACTCGCGACCCAGAATCTATTTTTCTCTTCAGGTCACGTCCTAAAAGCGGAGTCCGAAGGCCTGAAAACACTTGATATTTACCGAAGTTTAGCCTCATGAGTGGCGAGAGGAGCGCGGCCCAGCTCACGGGGGGGAACTGGTAGCTCTCTCCAACAGCTGCGATGGGTTTCATCACGACTTTGAGAAGGGAAGGAGGCACAGACTCAGGACCTGCAACAGAAAGGGAAGCACTAGTAAAACGCTCCGGCAGCATCATGAGAGGCGGAAATGCCAGCTCTCCTTTTCTTCCAGTGCCAAAGGATTTGGGATCACATGTTCAACTATGGTCGGTCCTTCAGTTCTGTGCTCTCAGTCTCAACCCCCTCCGTTACAAAACCCTGCTTCCTCTGCTCTTCTCCTCCTCACTTGCCTCTGGTTTTTCCCTCTTGTCTGGACAGAAATGGTCCACGTCACTACTTGACTGTCCTCCATACGCTCTTTGTCTCTTCATCCAGCTTTCTAAAAAGAGTCACTCATCCACGTTACTGCGCCATTACTCACTCCCCAATCTACTTCCAGAAGAGGAGGTCATTGCCGCCTCGTCAGGCATAGTCCCTTCTAGTGACCGTGAAGTCCTTCCATCCCTGTGGCCCACAGTGGTCGTGCTGTGTACTATGTGACTTGCCGCTTTCACTCTCCAGCCTGTGCCACGGCTGACAGCTCCAGAGGGAAGTGCCTTCCGTAACAGCTAATCCATAGGCTGACCAGCTATCTGTGGCATGGGGCTATGGCTTTAACATACTCTTTTTTTGTTCCCCCAGGTGCGGGTTAATTTGCAACTGAAATGATGAGACACTAGAGCAGGTATGAGTGGAGCCACAAGGCACAGTCAGGGTTTGAGGAGCCATGAAGGGCCATGTAAGAGTGAAGTCTGAAGGAAGCCGGAAATGATGTGTATAAAGGTAAAAGAGCAAGGAGAAAAGCAAAAGCAGCCGGATCAACATATGTAGCAGAAGGGAAATCAGCATCAGCAGCAAGAGAAGCAGACTGAGTAAAAGGAAAAGCATCAGTAGGAGAAGGATAATCAGGGGTAGAATCAGGAGATAAGCAGCAGAATCAGCAGACAGTGAAAGAGGGGAAGCAAAGGTGGGGCAGAGTCAGCAAAAGGCACAACAGCTGGAGAAAGGAGAAGCAAGGGAAAAGGGAGAAGCTGAGGCAGACAAGGCAGCAGAATCAGCAGGCACTGAACACGGGGGAAGCAGACGTGGGTGCAGAATCGGCAAAAGGACAAACACCATAAAAAGGAGAAGCACAGGAGCAGTAGTAGCTGAGGCAGAAAAGACAGCAGAATCAGGAGAGACTGGACAGAGGGAAACAGAAGCTGGGCAAAGTCTGTAAAAGGACAAACAGCTGCAGAAAGGAGAAGCACAGAGAAAGAGGAGAAGCAGAACCAGCAGATGCTGCATATGGGGAAGGAGAAGCAGAGGGAGAGTTTTTCTAGAGAGGATACAAAAATGACCAATAAAAATATGAAAAGATGCTCAACATCACTTAGCATTAGAGAGATGCAAATCAAACCGCGTAAGATATCACTTCACTCACATCCATTAGGATGGCTATTTTTTTTTTTTTTAAAGAAAAAGGAAAGAAAGGGGAGGTGGGTGGGGGAATGGGTATTAAGGAGGGCACTTGTTGTGATGAGCACTGGGTGATGTATGAAAGTGATGAATCAATGAATCCTACTCCTGAAACCCATACTACACTATATATTAACTAACTTGAATTTAAATAACATCTTGGAAGTTATTTAACACTCCACAATTGTCGGTGAAGATGTGGAGAGATTGGAACCGCTGTGTACTGTTGGTGAGATTATAAAATGGTAGAACGGCTATGGAAAACAGTATGATGGCTCCTCGAAAAATCAAAAATAGAATTCTGGGTCTATACTCCAAAGAACTGAAAGCAGGATCTTGAAGAGATGTTTTTACACCAGTGTTCACAGTAGTACTATTCACAACAGCCAAGAAGTAGAAGCAACCCAAATATCAATCAATGGGTAAATGGATAAGCAAAATGTGCTTATGTGTACATAAGCAAAATACATAATGTGTACATATGTGTGTATATACATATATATGTATATACACATACAGTAAAACCTTAGTTTGCAAGCATAGTCCATTCAGGAAACATGCTTATAATCCAAAGCACGTGTATATCAAAGTGAATTTCAAGAATCACTGTCTCAGTTGTGATCATGTGATTTTCAGCGTCACGTACTACTCATATGGCAAGCATTGCTTGTTTATCAAGTGGAAATTTCTAAGAAATGTTTGCTCATCTTGTGGAACACTCACAATCTGTATACCATATATATACAAATTAATTTCAACATTAAAAAGTAAGGAAATCCTGTCAGACATTATAGCATAAATGAATCTTGAAGACACTATGCTAAGTGAAATAGCTCAGTCACAACAAAACAAATACCGTATGATTCCATTTATATCAGGTACCTAAGTAGTCAATGTTAATAGAAACAGAAAATAGGGTGGCTCAGTCAGTTAAGTGTCTGACTCTTGGTTTAGGCTCAGGTCATGACCTCGTGGTTCGTGAGTTCGAGCCCCGCATCGGGCTCCACCCTGACAGTGCAAAACCTGCTTGGGATTCCCTCTCTCTCTCTCTCTCTCTCTCTCTCTCAAAATAAATCAATAAACTTAAAAAAAAAAACAACCCAAAACCAGGAAATAGAATGGTGTCTACCAGAGATTATGGGGAGGGAGAAAGGGTATTATTTAATGGGTATAGAATTTCAGTTCTGCATGATGAAAAAGATTGGTTTCACAATAATGTGAATAAACATAACACTATTGAACATATGCTTTAAAAAAAATTATACATTAAAAAAAATTAATAACCTTCCAAAATGGATCGTATCAAGCCCAGGTGGGTTCACCGAATTATACCAACTATTTAAGGAAGAAATTACACTAATTCTTCCGTATACTAATTATACTAATTTCTCTTTCAAAAAACAGAAGCACAGGGAATACTCCTAACTTATTCTGAGGATAGCATTGCCCTAGTACTAAACTAGACCAAGATAAAACAAGAAACCTCCAGACCGATATCTCTCATGAACACAGATGCAGAAATCCTTAACAAGATATTAGCAAAATAAATCTAACAATGTATAAAGAGAATTATAAACTATGACCAAGTGAGGTTTATTCCAGATATTCAAGGCTGGCTCACCATTCAAAAATCGACTGATATAACCCATCACATCAGTAATCGCTAACAAAGAAAATCACACAAACAATATCAATAGACGCAGAAAAAGCATCTGACAAAATCCAACACCCATTCATGATAAAAAACTCTCAGCAAACTAGGAATAGAGTAGAGCTTCCCCAAAAAACTCTAGGCTGACATCATACTTCATAGTTAAAAATAGAAGCTTTTTTCACTAAGATCAGAAACAAGTCAAGATGTCTCCTCTCATCACTCCTTTCCAATATTATATTAAAAGTGCTAGCTTATGCAAGAAGATAAGGAAAGGAAATAAAAGTTATACAGACTGGAAAGGAAGATGGAAATACCTAAAATCAGAAATAAAAGTGAAGACATTTCTACCTACCTTGTAGAAACAAAAAGAATTATAAACAGGAAACTATGAGAAACTGTGTGCCAGCAAATTAGATAATCTAGATGAAACAGACAAAATCCTAGAAACACACAAGTTACTAAAACTGATTCGAGAAAAAACAGAAAATGCAAACAGTCCTATGACCAGGAAAGAGATAGAAATAAAAAGCTCCTGGGTGCCTGAGTGGCTCAGTCGGTTAGGCATCTGACTTCAGCTCAGGTCATGATCTCGTGGTTTGTGAGTTCGAGCCCCGCATCGGGCTCTGTGCTGACAGCTCAGAGCCTGGAGCCTGCTTCCGATTCTGTGTCTCCCTCTCTCTCAACCCCTCCCCTGCTCTCTCTCTCTCTCTCAAAAATGAATAAACGTTAAAAAAAGAAAAGAAAAAGAAACAAAAAGCCCCAACAAAGAAAAGTCTAGGACCAGATGATTTCACTGGTGAATTCTACCAAACACTTAAAGAATTACCATCAATCGTCAATTCCTTCCCAAGAAAAGCAAGAGAGGAGGGAATACAGTTAATTCTTGAATAACACAGGGGTTAGAGGTGCTAACGCTTTTGCAGCCAAAAATCCACATATAATTTCTGGCCTCCTCTCCAAATTTAACTACTAATAGCTTACTGTTGATGGAAAGTCTTACCAATAACATGAACAGTTGATTAATACATATTTTGTATATTAAGCTAGAGAAAAGAAAATGTTAAGAAAATTACGGAAAAGAGAAAATACACTTACAGTACTGTACTGTATTTAATGAAAAAAATCTGCATATAAGTAGACATGTGCAGTTCAAACCCGTGTTGTTCAAAGGTCAACTGCACTTTTTTTAAAGTTTATTTATTTATTTTGAGAGAGAGAGAGAGAGAGAGAGAGAGAGTGTGTGTGTGTGTGTGTTGGGGGGGGGGAACAAGGGGCAGAGAGAGAATCCCAAGCAGGCTCCTCACTGGCAGTGCAGGGCCCAACATGAGGCTTGAACCCACGAACTGTGAGACTGTGACCCGAGCTGAAATCAAGACTCAGATGCTCAACTGAGCCACCTAGGCGCTCCTCAACTGCACTTAACTCATTCTATGAGACCAGCCTTAACCTAACACCAAAGGCAAAGAAACCACAACAAACATTTAACAAAAAAAAAAAAAAAAAAAGAAACACAAAAAACCAAAAAACTACAGATGAGTATTTGTTATGAATATAGATGTGAAAACTCTCACTATCACACTGGCAAACTGAATCCAACGGTATATTAAAAGGATTATTCATAATGACCACACAAGATTTATGCTAAGAATGCAAGTGTCATTCAACATAAGAAAATAAATCAGTGCAATTTACCACATTAATAGAATGAAGGGGGGAAAACACATGATAATCTCAACTGACACAGAAAGCTTTTGATAAAGTCCAACAGCTTTTCATGATAAAAATACTCCAAAAGTTAGGAATAGGATGGAATCATCTTAACGTGATAAAGGGCATTCGTAAAAAATACACAGTGAACGTTATATTCAACGGTAAAAGACTAAAAGCTTTTCCTTTACAATAGAGAACAAGACCAGAATGCCCACATTCACCATTTTGTATTGCACATTCTGGCCAGAGCCATTAGGAAAGAAAAAGAAATAAAAGGCATACAAATTGGAAAGAAGTAAAACTACCTGTATTTACAGATGACATGATTCTACGTATAGAAAACAGTTCAGTAAACTTGCTGGGGGTAAAAGCAACACACAAAATTTAGTTGTGTTTCTGTATCTCAGGAATGAATAATCCAAAAAGGAAATTAAGAAACAATTCCACTTGCAATGGTGTCCAAAAGAATAAAATACCTAGGATTAAATTTAACTGAGGTTGGAGCGCCTGGGTGGCTCAGTCGGTTGAGCGTCCGACTTTGGCTCAGGTCACGATCTCGCGGTCCATGAGTTCGAGCCCTGCGTCGGGCTCTGGGCTGATGGCTCAGAGCCTGGAGCCTGCTTCCGATTCTGTGTCTCCCTCTCTCTCTGACCCCCCCCCCCCCCCCCGTTCATGCTCTGTCTCTGTCTCAAAAATAAATAAACGTTAAAAAAAATTAAAAAAAAAATTTAACTGAGGTGAAAGACACATACACCGAACAATACAAACATTGCAGAAAGAAATTAAAAATATACATAAGGGGAAAGATACCTTAGGTTCATGGACTGGAATACGTAATACTATCCAAAGGTATCTACAGATTTGGCATAATCCCTACCAAATTTCAATGGCTTTTTTTTTTTTTTTTTTTGCAGAAATGGAAAAGTTGGTCCTCAAATTCACATTGAATTGTTAAGGGACTCCTAACAGCCAAAACAATCTTGAAAAAGAAAAATCTGAACTCATACATACCAATTTCAAAATTTACTACAGAGCTACAATAATCAAAACAGCATCAAAGGATATTATTGACAAAGTGAAAAGACAACCTAACACAACAAAATATTTCCAAGTTACACATCTGATAAGGGTCTAATATCCAGAATATACAAAGAACTTTTACAACTCAAAAACCAGGGGTGCCTGGGTGGCTCAGTTGGTTAAACCTCAGCTTCGGCTCAGGTCATGACCTCGCGGTTCGTGGGTTCGAGCCCCGCCTCGGGCTCTGTGCGGACAGCTTGGAGCCTGGAGCCTGCTTCGGATTCTGTGTCTCCCTCTCTCTGTCCCTTCCCCGCTCATGCTCTGTCTCTCGCCGTCTCTCAAAAATGAATAAACGTTAGAAAAAATTAAAAAAAAAAAAACAACTCCAAAACAAAAAGAGAATCTAATTTTTAAAATGGTCCAAAGACTTGAAGAGATAATTCTCCAAGGAAGAGATGCTACAAATGGCTAACAAGTACTGGAAAAGATGCTCCCGCACCATTAGGTATGCGGGAAATTCAAATCAAAACCAAATGGTATCACTTCACACTCAACAGGAGGAAAATGATGATGATGATGGAGAAGGGCAAGTGCTGGCAAGGATGTAGAGAAATTGGAACCCTCATACATTGCTGGTAGGCATATAAAAAGGTGCAGTCACTGTGGAAACACAGTTTTGCAGATTCTCGAAAAATTACGCAGAATTACTATATGACCTAAAAATTCCTCTTATAGATAGATACCCCAAATAACTTAAAACATGTGTTCAAACACTGACTTGTACACAAGTCTTCATAGCAGCACCACTCATAAAAGCCAAAAGGCAGAAACAATCCAAATGTCCATCAACTGATGAACGGACTAAAAAACAAAACAAAAACAACGCATATCCATAGAATGGACTATTATTCAGCCATAAAGAGCAGTGAAATACTGATGCTTACCACTACATGGATGAACCCTGAAGACGTTATGCAAAGTGAAAGAATGCAGCCACAAAGGGCCGTACAGCATATGGTCTCATTTAAATAAAACTTATGGGACAGGCACATCCATAGGGACAGAACGTAGATTAGGGGTAGCTGGAGGCTGGGGGAAACGGGGAATGATGGGGGACCAACTGCTCAACGGGTACAAGATTTCCTTTTGGGGTGATGAAAATGTTCTAGAACCAGATAGCGGTGACGGTGGCACAACGCTAAGAATCATTAAATGCCACGCAATTGTAGACTTTAAAGCGGTTAGAACTGTCAATTTTGTTCTGTTTTACAAAAAAAAAAAAAAAAAAAAAAAAAATTAAAAGAACAAAGCCCAAGAAGCATAGAAATAGATGAAGCAGTCTGGAGAGAAAAAAACGCAGAATCCATGACAGAGATTGACCCTGTGCAGCCCCTGAAAGGAAGAATGACAAAAAGGCTCAGTGCCTGCTATCCGTGTTGGCTCCCGGTCCTCGTGCCACTTGAACTGTCCTTGCAAAGATTTCGATTGCTCTCTAAATGCCATATGCAAGGACACTTCTTCCAATCTTTCATGTCATACTTTCCCACATACAACTGTATCATGCCCTCGTTCTTGAAATAAATGCTTCCCTACGCTTCCGGGTTTCTCTCGGCTGAGTCTCGCTGCCTGCCTCCACTTGACTCTCACAGTTTCACATACTATTCGTATATTGACCAAGTAAAGCCACACTTACAACCCAGGCCTTTCCTGATGTTGGACACTCTTATTTCCAGCTAGAGCCATTTCAACAATCAGCATGTTTTCTCAGGCTAGCCACCAATTAATCTACCCCCGGACCCAAGCCTCTGCCAAGTTAGAAACGTAAAACTAGAAGTGTACCTCCCAGTGATGTTTCTCTCCCCTCCAACGGACACGGTTTGGCTTTTTGAAAAGGTTAAAGTTCAATACTCTTCTAAGCTGTGTTACCAGTAACTGAAGCTTTATTTCTATTCCATCTTTTTTTTTATTTATTTTTTTTTCAACGTTTTTTTTTATTTTTTATTTTTGGGACAGAGAGAGACAGAGCATGAACGGGGGAGGGGCAGAGAGATGGAGACACAGAATCGGAAACAGGCTCCAGGCTCTGAGCCATCAGCCCAGAGCCCGACGCGGGGCTCGAACCCACAGACTGCGAGATCGTGACCTGGCTGAAGTCGGACGCTTAACCGACTGCGCCCCCCAGGCGCCCCGTCTATTCCATCTTCAGATGGAATATGAGGAGTGCAGGGAGTCAGGGAATGTACCACTGGTATTACAAAGAGAATTTCTAACAAATAAATAAATACATACATAGATAAATAGATAAATAAAGTAAACATATTCATAAAAAAATTCATTCATTCAATCACTGAGTATCTAGCAGGTACCAGGCACTGTTCCAGACAGTGAAGAGAGTATTCAACACGACAGAATAGATTCCTTCACTAGTGGAGCTTATATTCGAGTAAGAGGATAGATAGACAAGGCAAAATCAGGTATGATCAAAATAAAAACGCTGTGATAGGAATCAACTGGTTGGCTATTTACATAACTGTCTACTGATTACACACAGCGGGTGACTGTCCCTATACAATATAGGCAGCAAATTGGAGTCTTTGATTTCACACACCCCCAGAAAAATTTAAGCCACATTTTTGGGGTAATTTTGGTGTGTGAATCTTAGAAATGGCTTGATGGGTTGGCAGACGGTACAGTAAGTATCTGTGCATAGAACTGCTTTTCTCTCCTATTAAGGACATGAATCCAAATCTATTTTGGAAATCATTAATTCACAAGCAGATTCCTTTACATTTTTTCTCAGATCAAGAGTTTTCAAAATTACATAAGATGTTATTCCAGGTCCTTCTACAGAATTCACTACAGAAATTTTGCAGTTTCCAGAGGATCTAGGGAATCAGGGAAGGCATTCACCCTGTCCTCTAATACTAGCACCCAGTGTGAAATATGACCATTTTCTCACACACACACACACACGCACGTGCGCACACTCACACGCACACACATGCACCATGTTTTACTGTTTAGACAACGAGCTCTCCCTTGACAGGAGAACAGAGCCTGCGTTAATAATGGCACTTTACTATCCATTTTGCATGTTGCTTCTGTATTGACCTGATACACAGCAAGTGTCAGAGACAAGAAGAACCTGTAACATGGAACCCAGGGCTGAAAATCAAGTAAGTGCTATGACACAATAAATCTTCCGCTTTTAAAAGGGCAAAGCATCGCTACTGAGTAGCATAACCAGAATCACACAAAATTTTCCGCTGTATTTACAGGGAACTAATTCTGACATGACTGGAATGAAAGGAATTATAGTAACTGTTAGGAATGGAGGAAACACTTGGCAGTTTGGCTCGTGCGGGGGGAGGTATGGAAAGAGAGGGAGTCCCACGATGGGAGAAGAGAGTCACGTGGTCCCTTCCCCGGAGATCTTCAGCGTCGGACACAGGAACCCAAAGCCAAGTGACGGGAATGATTAGCTCCCTCCTTGCAGTGCTTTGTCTTTTAGGCAAGTGCCTTAGATAAAAGGAAAGTGTGGAATGCTTTATAGACAATGGCTTTGGAACTGAGAAGGCCTAACAGTACTTGTTAATGGGATCCAGATGTTTGAAAATCCAGATACAAACTTGCTTTAAATCTCTCATCCAGTTGACAGCCTCAAAGGACCTTGATATAAATGGCATATCCGAACATAATGCATTACAACAGGACCCATTATCACACATACTTTGGCTACACAGGGGATCACATCTCAATGCCACGACGCACATGTGTAAACCCTCCAGTGCAAGTCTGGTAGTAAGTAGTAGGCTGACAGCCGGTGCTTGTCTCTTGCCCACCACAGCATGTCGCTTGTGTAGTGTGGGCATGACTTCACCTTCTCCATCTTCAGTGCTGTTTAAAAGCAACTTAGCATGGAATTATCCAATACACACACACACACACACACACGCATGCACACTCAGAGCTGCAGATCAACAAGTGTTTGAACACTAGTAAATGCCAAGTACTGTGTTCTAAGCATTGAGGATAAAACACGGATGTTCCTCCTGCCCTTGAGGAAATTACAGTCTAATGGGAAAGACAGACTTGAAACAAAGAACCACAAATAATGAAGAAAATAATGGCTCAGACGTAAAGTACTACGAACAACATATCAGAAAGTGTAACCTAAGAAACCTGAACCAGTCTGGAAATGTCACAAATCGCCCCTCTTCCCCCACTGAAGAAAGGATGTTTAAACCAAGATGGAAAGGATGATGAGGATTTTTCCAGATGAAAGTCCTTAGGAAACAACGACAGATATTTACAGCATGGCTTATTTGTGGAGACGAGGAGATGCTTGGTCCCTTGCCAGAAACGACTCTAAAATCAAAATGGTAGTTGGAAACAGGTGATAATTCTGATCGGTCAGTCAGATACTAAGAGTTGGGAGGATGTTGTGAACAGTACTTTCACGACGTTCAGAGTTATCAGGAACAAAAACGTCCCTGGGCCCCTTAGCCCCAGGAAGGCCACCAAGCAGGGTGGCCACCCAGTGGCAATCAGGACCTGAGAGAGAAAGGCGACTTCCACAGGGCTCTGGCCCAGCGGGAATGGCAGATTGTCTTCAAACAGGGGTACTCCAAAAATGAGCAGATATATGGAGAATAACGGAACCAGGCTTCTTACTACCGTCCGAGAAGAAAGTTACAAATACGCAAAGAGGGAAAAGGAGAATGAATGTGTGATGTTAACTGGAATTGGAGATATTATGAATTCATGACTTTCAATATATATAGCTCTAGAAATGTATATAGACATGAGAGACAGAGCAAGAGAGAGAGAGAGAGAGAGAGAGAGAGAGAGAGAGAGTCTATTTCCTAACTGTCCACTGAAAGAGCCTGAGAGCAGGGATTTCTCTAGTACCAAGGAGAATTTGTGCCCAGATCTTTGCTTCTAAGTATTGTTCCCGGCGTGGCTGAGCGGCACAGGGAACCACTGTGGGTGGTTCGAGCCCATGAGCGTTGGGATCTGTGCTGATGGTGCGGAGCCTGCTTGGGTTTCCGTCTCCCTCTCTCTCCGCCCCTTCCCTGTTTGCTCTCTCTGTCTCAAAAATAAACAAGCAAACAAAAAAATAAATAAGTAACATTCCCCACTGAAAGGAACCTGACCTACCCAGCTATTACGGGACTGAAGACGAATACAAGATGAGCCTAGAATGTCTTGTGCCACAACCAACCAAAGTACTCACAGAATGATGGGGCCATGTCAAAAGGACACAAAGCCAATGTAAAGAGGCTCTCACTATGGAACAATATGAAGGATGAAATAATGAATAATTGAGTAACAAATAATTACACGAAGTAAAATTTTAGTAGTCCATACTAAGAGAGAGTGAGAGAGAGGGAGGGACATGGCAGCTCTTCCTTATAGAACGCCTACTGAAAAACATAAATGGAATGAGGGAATTTTAAGAATCACCTTTTGGCAGGGGTGCCTGGGTGGCTCAGTCAGTTGAGTGTCTGACTTCGGCTCAGGTCATGATCTCACAGTTCGTGAGTCGGAGCCCCACGTCAGGCTCTATACTGACAGCTTAGAGCCTGGAGCCTGCTTCGGATTCTGTGTCTCCCTCTCTCTCTGCCCCTCCCCTGCTCACACGCTGTTTCTCTCTCTCAAAAAAAAAAGATTCAAAAAAAAATTAAAAAAGAATCACCTTGTGGCAAACATCATAGGAATGATTGAGGCAAGAAAACATTCATGGACAATGAAACTCATGGGCAAAAGCAGGATGAAAAACCGGATAATCCTAAAGTCTCAAAACAGTTCCACAAAGAATATTTACTGATGATAAAGGGAAAGGAGAACTTACTAGTGGAGAGGCCTGGAACATAGCACCTTAGCCAAGAGATCAAAATCAACATCCCCAGCACAGAAAGATACCATGTGCCCCCTGGTGGGATGCCGTGAGAGGGGCAACGCTCCACGTCTGTGATATTCCTGCCAAGGATGACTGACCTACCCTCACATGAGCAACCGCAGGCAAACCGGCAGATCCAAACAGCCGAGTGTTCTATAAAATAACTGGCTGCTGGGGCACCTGGCGGCTCAGTCGTTTAAGCAGCCGGCTTCCGCTCAGGTCACGATCTCACAGTTTGTGAGTTCGAGCCCCACATCAGGCTCTGTGCTGCCAGCTCAGAACTTGGAGCCTGCTTCCGATTCTGTGTCTCCCTCTCTCTCTGCCCCTCTGCCGCTCTCACTCTGTCTCTGTCTCAGAAATAAACCTTAAAAAATTAAAAACTAAAAAAAAAAAACTTTAAAAATAAAAAAATTAAATAAAATCACTGGCTGCTAATCTTAAAATACTTTCAAGTCTTGAAAGGCAAACGATGACTGGAGAAGTGTTCTAGATTGAAGGAGACTGGAGGTGGGACAGACTAAGTGCAGTGTGATATTCCAGATTAAACTCTTTTTCTGCTAAAGACATCGCTTGGACAGTTGCTGAAACTTGAATAGGGTTCTCTGGCAGTTTTCACTTTTTTGTAAGTTTGGAATTACTTTAAAACAAAAAGAAAAAAGGTACAAATTTTGGGGGCGCCTGGCTGGCTACATCAGTAGAGCATGTGACTCTTGATCTGAGGGTTGTGAGTTCCAGCCCCACAGTGGGTGTAGAGCTTACTTTAAAGAAAAAGAAAAAAGTACACATTTAAAAAAATAAGTGTTCTAAAATTTAATTAAAACGTAAACCTTGGGGGCACCTGGGTGGCTCAGTTGGTTAAGCGTCTGATTCCTGATCTTGACTTAGGTCATGATCTCACGATTTGTGAGACCAAGCCCTGCATCTGGCTCTGCGCTTATCCATCTGGCTCCCCTCCCTCTGTCTCATTAAAAAAAAAATACTAAACTTAAAAAAAATAAACTTCTTGGACAGTAAATATATGCAAAAATGTTCATTCCTTCTGGAAATGAAAGGTTAATTAAAGCAGTGCCAAGATATGATTTTATACCTGATGGATTTTTTTATTGTAATCATGTTTATCTATATATTGGTTTGCTTTGTAATATGATAGCTACAAAGGGTTTCCTCTTTATTTTTTATTTTTTTTAAATTGTTTTCTTATGTTTTTATATTTGAGAGAGAGACAGAGGGCGAGTAGGGGAGGGGCAGAGAGACAGACACAGAATCCGACGCAGGCTCCAGGCGCTGAACTGTCAGCACAGAGCCCGACGCGGGGCTCGAACTCACGAACCGTGAGATCATGACCTGAGCCGAAGTCGGATGCATACCTGGCTGAGCCACGCAGGCGCCCCTTTATTTTGTTTTCTAAGCACTGTTACATAAAGTGACTCATAAACTCATAATGTTTATCAAAACTCTATAAAGATTCAATTATTCTCTCCACTTTACAGAAGTAATTGAGGCTTAGGGACGTAAGCAGCTTGTCTGAAATTACACAGTAAAGCAGTGTGTGAGCCCTGGCAGCCTGACCCCCATCCATGCCTTTAACCTCTGTTGTGATCTCCTGCTTTGCACATGCGTCCAGGGCTGAGGTACTCAAACCTGGTACAACCCTTTTGAAGAACAAAGAAGCCAAGGAAAACCTTTATGCAGAAGAGTGACATAAAGATGTTCTCCATAATGGCAATTTTTCAGATGACCAATAGATAAATGGCTAAAATAATTATGATCCATCAACTCGATCGAATCCTCTACAGTCATTTAAAAGTGATAATTATGGAGATATACGAAACGCAGGGAAATGTCAATAATAGTAGTTAAAAGATTCAAAGCATACGTACACTGGGAAGTATGCAAAAATTATGTGTGCATAAAAACAAATTAAAAAGTAAAATTCAAAAATGATAATAGTGGTTAGAAAGTCATGGGGCAATTGGTGACGTTTTTCCTTCCAAATATTTTTGATGGTGTTTACAATCAAAAATAGCAATCAAACACTCCCAAAACACATCCCAGGAACAAATGCAAGGATTCTTTTCACATCTTCTCGCAAGCTTCTTTCTGGAGGAGATAGGTGGTGATTTTGTCCATTTACATGAGAAGTCAGTAAATTTTTAAAAACTTAGAAGGCAACAAAATAATATACATGTTATGATTCAATATCACATAACGCACACACATCTAGATGGACGTAAGGTAGAATATCTATTGTGGCTATTGCTGGGTGGTGAGATTATAGGAAAGATTGAGATATAGGTGAGATTATAAGAAAGTATATATACTTTCTTCCTTATACCATTTTTGAACTTAGTGTTATATACAAGTATTCATTTTTAATAATACTTGTTAAAAGATCTGTACAGGTAAACTATCACTAAACTAAAATGCTTTAACACACTCTCGGTAATCAACTCCGTAATTTCATCAGAAAAATAGGACAGCTCTCCCATATTGTTTATTCTACATCCAGAGTTTACTAATCCTGCTTTTGACTAGACTCATCATATAATTACATCTTCTGCTGGTTCAAAATTATACATCTGATGGTTATATATCTTCTGCTGGTTCAAAATGATCAACTGAGAATATGTCTATCTACAGTTCATTTAAGAACCCCGTACTTTGCACATAGATCACTGACCAATGAATTCCTATCAAGAAGGAAATGCCAGGGGCGCCTGGGTGGCTCAGCTGGTTAAGTGTCTGACTTCAGCTCAGGTCATGATCTCACAGTTTGTGAGTTCAAACCCCCCCCCCCCCCCCACACACACACACACACTGGACTCTCTTCTGGCAGCTCAGAGCCTGGAACCTGCTTCGAATCCTAGGTGTCTCTCTCTCTCTCTCTGCCCCTCCCCTGCTCACACTCTGTCTCTCTCTCTCTCAAAAATAACTAAACATTTAAAAAAATTTAAAAAAAAAGGAAATGCCATTCATCTTGACTTTATTAAAAGGATTTAAATAACTTTCCGCAAATAATACTTCTTACTGTGAACTTTAAAGCCTAACAGAAAAATACAAGCTTAGAAAGCTAGTCGAATTCCCCAGGAAGAGAATGATAAGAAAAATAATCCTAAATTATTAGGTAGAAATACGTGGTGTTAGCAGCAAAAATGAATCATTATTTTCTTAAGTACTTCTAATACATTTTAAGTGTTTTATAAAAGAAACAGATACAATCTTGGTGAAATCTGAACATGGCTAGGAGACTGAGAAAAAGCAAAGATCAGAAGTCAGGAAAAAAAAATGAATAGAAAAGTAGCAAAAATCAGAGTCAAAATTTAGAGTCCCTTAAGGGGAAAAAAATAATTCCATGATAGGATGAATTAGATTCTGAGTAAATTTTAAACCTAGAATAGTTAAGAAATGTCCGTAGGAATAAATAATACATAATAATGATCATGACATCTGCTATGAGGGTGTCAGGGCTATTAGGGAAGAAAGGAGAATGTTACAGGGCAGAAAAAAAACAAAAACAAAAAAACAGTTACATTCGAAACTATTAACTGAAGCTCTGAAAAACTAGAAGCACTTTGTAGTTTTGGTTTTCAAATTTAGGCCTGTATGAAGGAATGGATGTTATCAACATCTCGTGTGTACTATCATATGAATATTAAAGTGAGGATCCAAGGTGAGAAAAGCCCTGAGCATTAGAAAACAGATTAATAGGGGCGCCTGCGTGGCTCAGTCGGTTAAACAACTGACTTTGGCTCAGGTCATGATCTCACAGTTCGTGGGTTTGAGCCCCGCGTCAGGCTCTGTGCTGACAGCTCAGAGCCTGGAGCCTGCTTCAGATTCTGTGTCTCCCTCTCTCTCTGCCCCTCCCTCGCTCGCATTCTGTCTCTCTCAAGAATAAGTAAACATTAAAAGAAAAGGGAGAAAAGCCTTCAAAAAAAAAAAAAAAAAGAATGAAAACAGATGAATATATTCATTATCTCAAATTTGATTGGCTAAAATTGATGGTCCCCAATCTCATCCTGGCATAAGTGTGGATCAGGGATAACTCATCACATTTTTCTTCCTCTCAGGAGTTATTAAATAGCATACAGAGACAATGAAGCCAGGCCATCCCTAAAGTCTCCTCTCTCCGGCCTGTGCCACACATGATTTTTATTCTCTAAAGCCATTTCTTCCTCAAAAGAGCTCACCAAAGTCGTCATCCTTCCTATCAGCAGCCCCACTGGGCTCTAGTGAGTGACATCCAGACATTTAAACTCAAAAGCTGCTTCAGAAGGGAGTTATTAAAATTCAAATGAGCTGGGCATATTGAAGAAGAAAACACTCGTTTGCATGCACACCTCCGCATTTGGCCACCCCATTTAGACCCATAGAGCAGGGTCTGGTTTTGTTTTTGTAAATGGGCTTTGGAGGCGGAGGTCAGCCTCCCACGGCCCCCACTCCTCTGGGGTCATCGTTAGTAATGTGTAAGGCTGAATAGATTTTCCTCTGAATCTAGTCAGCAAACCTGACAAGAAGGCAGCCCTCTCCCACAACCTGAAAATGCCCAAAATCTGATTGGTAGCATGGCATTTTTAATACTTCATTTATCTGTCTGAAAATAGCTTTCAGCAAGATTGCAAATCACATCACTGATGCCAGTTCCACCTGATTTTTCAATTTTAGAGCAGAATATTTCCTGTTGTGCCTTGACTGTGTAACACAGAAATGTTATGTTTGACCAAGAATTTCCCACAGGATTCAGAGAAAATTCATGTCTGCTAAGAAATATGGATCTGGGGAGTCAACATGACATTTTATTCACTAGAAAAGGAGTATCTGTCATTTTATCTTAAGAATTTTTATTTTATTTCTCATGGAAATATCTCACATCATCATCATTTAAAATTTTTATAAGATACCAGGGAGCAAACTAAGAAAAATGAGCCAAAATATGTATTCCAAAAATTATTCTAGCCATGGAAATTTAGATGCTCCTTTAGTAAGAATTCAATTTCTTACTAATGAAGACATGTCTATTATGAGAGCTAATATAAAGAGACTTAGTTTATGACGATATAAACAGTGAACTCTACATTACGCATAATATATTACATGACTATATCCAAATATATTACGTACAACAATGACATAACTATTTATCTATTTTTTATAAGGGTATACAAAAGCAGTTAGACTAACTCATGACCCTAAAATAATAGTACAATCTCTTGAACTCGAGGAAGCAAAGGAATTTATCTCTGAACTATGAAGCCAGTTGAAATCTGGCAACTCCTGGGATTACTGTACCCGGTGGGAAATCAGACGACATGACCTTTAATGTCCTTTCCAACAGTAAGATTTTACTATTCCTTGACCTTCATTAATCAAACTTGCTTCCTCCAGATTTCTTCATTTGAATTTAAAAACTTTATTTTCCCCTAAAATTGGAATGGTTTTTGCCCAGAATGCCCTAACCAGGCCAGGCAAAAGAGAAAGTAGCAAATAGTATCAATGAAAGAATATTACATCAATGAAACGGTTTCCTAAGCCGAGATATTTTCTAGTGAGATACATTTTCTCTCACAGCATTGAAGAGTATGTGTATCAGTAAAGAGCATTTATTTTTAAGACTTATATGGCATTATTCTGACTTCAGTCAAAAACAGAACGCACTTGGAGCGCCTCAGTGGGTTAGGTGTCTGACTCTTGATTATGGCTCAGGTCATGTTCTCATGGTTTGTGAGATCAAACCCCATGATGGGCTCTGTGCTGACAGAGTGTAGCTTGTTTGGGATTCCCTCTCTCTCTCCCTCTCTGTCCCTCCCCTACTCGTTCTCTCTCGAAATAAATGAAATAAACATTTTTAAAAAAGGCACTCAATCTCTGTCTTCAGGTTGCTTGTGCTCTAATGTGGGTGGCAGCAATAAAGGACCACAACGGGACAAGGCACCTGGGTGGTTCAGCCGGTTAAACATCCGACTCTTGACGTGGGCTCAGGTCTTTGCGGGATCCAGCCCTACACTGGGCTCCACGCTGACGGCACAGAGCCTGCTTGGGATTCTCTCTCCCCCCCCCCCCCCCCCCCGTCCCTCCCCCATGCGCATGCACACTCCTTCTCTCCAAATAAATACACATTAAAAAAAAAAAATCACAAAAGAACAAATGTTTGCGGAGAAAAAGAACACACGCTAAAATGAGGAACTAGAGCCAGTGATCCCAACAACAAAGACTGATCATTCAAGGTTCAGGGAGAAGGCGTACTTCCTAGTCAGGTCCCAGGTGTGTTTCCTCTTTTATGGTCACACCCATTCGAAATCGACAAGAAAAGAAATGTACATTCATATTTTTGAAAAAGCCAAATGAAAGTTTAAGGTCTTCACAGATTTCCTGCTCCCCCCCGCCCCCACAACCCCCAAGGTCAAATACGATTACACAGAGTGTATGTTTACATACCACCTTGGTCTCCTGGTCATTTCTGTTGCAAAGATGGTCTCGCAGAGGAAAATAGCCACTCCTTCAGATTTGTTATTAATTCTACAGAAGCAGGCTCAGGGCACACAAACCCACTGCGTAGAAAGAGTGATAAAATTCGAGAACCATGCTCACTTGCCTTTTTTTCCTCCTGTAATGAAGAAGCCAATGGCTGCTCTAATAAAACTGCTCTCGGGCAAATAGCTATAGTCGGTAGGAACTGTGGAGACAGAAAATGATCAAATTAACCAGTGAACTCGGTGGGACTAATGAAGGAAAGATAATGATCTCATGCTGCCATATCAACCTAGAGATAAAGCAGAGATGTTTATGCCATTAATCTCAGCACAATACTCTGTGGTTGCAACTAATTCTATTAGATTAAGTGACTGGCCTTGAAGTAATCACTTAGGCTACGCAAGCCAATCTAAAATGGGTGGTAAACCTAATAGAGACTGAAAAATCACAGGGGATGAAAACTTTACTGATGCGGTTAAAAAAAAAAAAAATCCTTTCCAGGGGTGCCCGGGTGGCTCAGTCAGTTGAGCGTCCACCTTCAGCTCAGGTCATGATCTCACGGTTCATGAGCTTGAGCCCCGTGCTGGGCTCGATGCTGTCAGCACAGAGCCCATTTCAGATCCTCTGTCTCCCTCTCTCGCTGCCCCTCCTGCACTTCCACTCTCTCTCAAAAATGAAGAAACGTTAAAAAATATATATATTTTCCACATGTTCACATCAATGAGCCCCGTCCAGTTAGCCTCAGCGTCAGCAAGGAGTCTGCTGGGCTTCGAGGCTGAGACTGCCATGCTAGGAGCAACTTCAGGACATTCAGAATCAGATATATGAACCATGGAAATACAACCATCAGTAATAACAGCGGCCCGTCTCTTACTTCATAAAGCAGGGACCTCTAAGTGACCAACACGTGTGAATAACCAGATGTGGCTGCTGACCTGGAACAGTGAAGCAGTGACTTTTATGCTGGTTGAGTCTGGGGAGTTTCCTAGATTCTTTTCCTCCCCATCCCCCATAATTGTTTCATGAGATGGTTTTCACCGCAACAAATGGCTCGACTGGAAAATTCCAACAGGAACATGCCGCTGTACTTTTCCAGACACACAGTCATTTCGTTTCAAAGAACCCGGGTAGAAGATGATTCACTGCCACCTGACTTGAGTATTATGTGGGCCAGAGCACATAACCCATAACGTAACAATTAAAAGTCTATGTAAAAAAGCAAAAGCCTGACGGAAACTTGCTATTTTACCAGGGCATTATGAGAACACTGCCCTTCAAAACCAGCATTACCTAAGGTTTCCGCTATGACTAAGTTTTTGGTTTTTTTTTTCTTTTTTCCCCATTTAACATGACAGCTTCCGGCTGTCTCGAGTTCATTATATTGGGAGCGCTGCAGAACCATGTCCTATTTCTATAGCTAAGGAGTGATTGAAAGCGAGGGAAACAGTAATTACAGTGCTACATGTTCATGGTGATGCTGTCCGCAGACTACCTGTCAGGGGATACGCGAAACTAGGTTTTAATGAGAAATCTTTGGTAGCTAAACCTCTCTGGCCTGGGTCCAAGAGAGCCAGGGGGTCAAGATTCTATAAAGAGCAAAGAGCAGATTTAGGTCCCCGTGTAGTGCAGTGATGCCTTCCTCGGAAAACCTCCAAGTGCAAACATACATTAGGCAGGTGAGAACTGCAAATATTTTTTTACTGCTTTTCTCCAAAAAATGGAAATAGAAAAGGAAAAAAAAAAAAACCCTTGCTATGTTAAGAGCTAGGATTTCAATTTCAAGGCCAAGTTCATACACACCTTTGAATGTACTTACCCCACTGTTTTCTTAAAAACAGGGGCCAGAAGAAATCCAGTCATATGTGAAGAGGCTTTCAGTGAAACTGGAGTATTATGCAAAGTGTAACTCCATAAAGTAAAAATAAAAAGAACTCTCTTCCAAGCCTCAAGGACCTGGTGCCTACTCCCTAGATTTGTCACCACGCTAACGCCACTTGGAAGTCACATAATCTTTCTAAGCCTCAGCTTGCTTTGTGAAACACGGGGTTAGGCTGAATGTCTAATCTCCTCTCTGAGGGAGGCAGAGAGGAAGAAGGACGAAAGCCTGGGCGGGGGAAGCCAAGCGATGGCAGGTCAGCTGCGTCTACAACTTACGGCCACGTGATCCTGAGCAAGCCAGGAAGCCTCTCCACAGAGCATCCTCTCCTGATGTAAAATGGGGATGGTGACAGCCACCACTTACGGCGGCTGCCAAGAGTAATGCTCTTAACAAAGTACATGGCCTCCAGTCAGCAATCCCTCCTTCCAGCTCCAGTGTTCTAAGAGTCCAGCCTTACCGGAGGTCCTACTTTGACTCGAGGACAGAGTAGACAGATGAAGATGGCCCAGAAGCCAGAGCGCATTTGACTGAAGACCAATCACTCCAGACACGCTGATGACCTATGGATGGAAACGTGACAGTGCAATGATGGGGCAAGATCCAAACGCCACTTAATAAAAGGTCACTCATAGAAAGTCGTTTATCTTTAACGAGGTGGTAGCTTGTCTGGTAATGACAAGCTCCATGACAAGTTGTAAGGTCACATGTGTAGTCTTCTAAACCCTGGACATACAGCTGATCAACAACTATTGCTGAATTAACGAATCAATCAGTCAAACATGATAGGAGGTAGCATTGGTGGTCTCAGGTTTCACTGAGTCAGCTGGTCTCAAAGGAATATTTTTTTTTTTCTTAAAAAAAATTTTTTTTAATGTTTATTTATTTTTTGAGACAGAGAGAGACAGCGCATGAATGGGGGAGGGGCAGAGAGAGAGGGAGACACAGAATCGGAAGCAGGCTCCAGGCTCCGAGCCATCAGCCCAGAGCCTGATGCGGGGCTCAAACTCACGAACCGTGAGATGGTGACCTGAGCTGAAGTCGGACGCTCAACTGACTGAGCCACCCAGGCGCCCCTCAAAGGAATATTTTTAAAAAGGAAAAAAAGTCCCGAGAGTGGGGGAAAAAAAAAAAAAGGTGTTAGTTATTTAAGAATAAAATACCTTTAAGGATGGAAGGAGATGTTATTTTGTCCTCTAAGTAATGTTCTATTACTGCTTTATCACTCATCATAAGGATTTTGTTCAGTAAGAGTTTTCATTTATCGGTTTTTCTCCCAAGTAGAGCAACTTAAGTTTCAGCATAATTCTTTTCTTGAGAATTGTATTCATACATTGAGAGAGTTTCTTCTGTTTAGAGATTTATGTTTGCTTTCAAAAAATTTTTTTGAATGTTTGTTTATTTTTGGAGGAGAGAGAGACAAGAGCGTGAGTGGGGAGGGGCAGAGAGAGAGGGAGACACAGAATCCGAAGCAGGCTCCAGGCTCCGAACTGTCAGCACAGGGACCGACGTGGAGCTCGAACTCACGAACCGCAAGATCATGACCTGCGCCGAAGTCGGATGCTCAACCGACCGAGCCATCCAGGCGCCCCAGATTTATGTTTGCTTTTAAAGGCACAAATCACTAAAACTTGTTTATGTGGTAGGTGTGATAATCAGCTGTATTTTACAATAATGAGAAAAAGTATGCTAAATGAAAAGACTACTTGAAAAGGCCATCTACAAAGTTCTATATGTACTAAGAATGCCAATTATGCAAAGGAACTAAGAATTCTTGAAAAGATTTATGACCAATTTTTACAAACACTTGCTTCGAGTTGTGAGGACCATCAGTGATTTTTTTTTTAGCTTCTTTCATTCTGTACTTTCACATTCGACGCAATGAAATTAGTACATTTTTAAAAGTAAAAATCTTAAAATATAAAATTATTTTGCAGCCGATGAACAGACTCGTTCTCTAGCCAAGAATGCTGACAATGATTTACCCAAATAGTTTTATCAGTTACATGCGAACTAGTGCCTCTTGACTATTCTACTTCGACACGGGCCCTTCCTTTGGTCACCCTCCATTTTACTTTGTCCTTAGGACCTAACACTCCTTGCGGGGTCAGGTTTTAAGTTTTAAAGGAAACCAATGCCAACTCAAGTTAGATCAAACAGACCGCTTTTTCTCCAGAGGCAGTGGGTGTTTGTTGGCAAACACAGGGGCATAAGCCACTCTCAAACGCTGCTTGGACTCAATGTGAATGGCCAGAGATCTCCCCATGTTTCAAGCAAAAGTCTGTATCATCAGAGAAAGGCAATAAAAGGGAGTATCCATTTTCCCATCCACGGACTTTAAATCCCTCTTCTCACCTGAGTTACAGTTTTAATGACTTCATTAAGTCTGGCTTGAAAATGAGAGGTCTGGATGGCTTCTGCCTTCAGCTGAAAGAAAAAGAAATACCCACTCCAACATTCCCCAAAAAAGTAAACGATGGTATTCGCAGTGTATGAGCTATCATCTTCTAAGCTATGCTATAATTTGCCACTGCGTCTTTACATCTCAAAAACAAAAGCTATGGGCTCCTTGAGGGGAGGGCCCAAGCTGTATTCATCATCGATTTCCTGGAACCAGTTCCGTAGCACTCACTTAACACACCTTCACTGTACAGACACGGGTGCTCCTTAGAATTACTTGTTAACTGAAACATACATGTGTCCACTGTGGACGTAATATACTAGATAGAAACTTAAACATCACAGATACAAAACGGAGTTTCTTATGGATGACTTAAATTTCTTACGATCTGGTCACTTTTCTCGAGCAGGGAACTTTGTGGAAAGTACATAAGCTAAGTTTAATTCCTATACACCAGATACAAAAAGGGAACAAATCTCTAACAACAAATTCTTAACCCAGAGCGATTTTCTATAAATCAAGGCACTGAAAAGCCCAGTACAACCATTACTGTGACCATGTATTCTGTCCTTAGCATACTGAGATACTGGGCATGCTCCTCTTGCCGTGGCTATGTACACATTCAGATTCTTCCCTTCTTTTGTTGTTTTTACCTGCATTACATCCCCTTCAGAGCCCACCAAGGCCACCATGCCATGAAGAGCTGCAAGACAGAGCATTGTCGGAGTGCCCTGGAAACAAAGCATCGGATATGTCAAGAGGCAAACGGTCCTTGGGTTTGAATTCTAAAAAAACCTTTTCTATCACAGAGAAATACGGGTCAAAATGGTACTAAATTTGTAGGGTCAACATAACCCGTATCCCTAAACCAAAAATGGCAGCAGACTTGAATAAAGTAATAGGTTGAAGTTATTAGATCACAGGCGGCTTCTTGTTGGTTTTTATTTTTCAAAACCCCAATGCGCCTTTACAATGAAAACACTGAGAAAGTAGCCTCTTAAAAAAAAAAAAAAAAAAGCTGTCATAGTTGACAGGATAGATCATTTATAAGGGATTAAAAGTTCCTGCATCTCTTTTGTTTGAAATTGCCTATTCTTTTACTGTTGGGCTGTGTACCTCAGCAGCACCTATAAGTGGCCTAATAAAATAGCTCTTTTTTCCTTTATAAAAATATAAAATAACATGCAGGACGTGACCTCCTACCTCTGTCAGAACAATTCTGATCCAGGCAGGGAGCAGCCGGTGGCCCAAGTCCTCCGCTTTTCCGTGTCCACACACAGACAATCCGTGAACCAGGTTTCCTAACGCTAGGGCAAAACCTGACGTCTGCATAAGCAAGGGAAAAACAAAGGGTAAGGAAACAGGAGAAGAATGGAACGGATCAGGAACTCGATAGACAGCAACCAAGCACTTCTAGGGGCTCCCTTTCCTACTGACACCTTCTCCTGCCATCTGAAAATCAGAGATTTGCAGATTTTTTTTTAAATCAAGACTTCTGGTTTGCAACAGAAACTGCAGTCTCACTAGGGAATTCAGCTGCAGTGAATGGTTTCTTTTAGGAAAGTAAGACCGGACTGTTACGAGACTTGACTCAAATGATCCAAATTTTCAGAAGGAATTAGGGTGAAAATACCAAGGTAGATCATGCAAGCCAAGTCAACTCCCAAACAAGAGGAGAGAAAGTCCCGAAACGAGTACAGCATACGCAAACCTCCACGTTTTGGCGTTGCAAGACCTATTCTGGATTTAAGTGTGCAGTCATACGACCGTAAAACAGTAACAAAGCAATATTAGCTAATAACCAGCAAATCCTGCAATAATTCACGATGGCCAAAATCGAGACCATGGGAAACCCATAAAAATCCAAATGGGGAAGGAGCATTTTTTTTCAATTTAACTGTCGTAAAATATACATAACATAAAATTTACTGTCTTAACCACTTTTCAGTGTAAGTTCAGTGGCATTAAACATATTCATACTGTTGTGCCACCGTCACCGCCATCCATTGCCAGAACTCGTTCATCCTGCAAACTCCAACGTTATATCCCTTAAATAAGAACATCCTATTCTCCCTCTCCAAGCCCCCGGCGACTACCTTTCTTCTTTCTGTCTCAGTGCTTTTGACTACTCGAAGTATCTTGTGCAAGTGGAATCACACAGTATTTTTCTTTTTGTGATTGGCCCATTTCACTTAGCATAATGTCCTCAAGATTCGCCCACACCGTGGCATGTGTTCGAACCTCCTTCCTTTTGAAGGCTGAATAATATTTCAGAGGGAACATTTTAAGGGTATTTAATTGGCAGGTTTGTTTGTTTTGTTTTTTTTAATGTTTGTTTTTGAGACAGAGAGCAGAGAGCAAGTGGGGGAGGGGCAGAGAGAGGGAGACAGAGGATCCAAAGCAGGCTCTAGGCTCTGATCTGTCAGCACAGAGTCCAACACGTGGCTTGAGCCCATGGACTGTGAGATCATGACCTAAGCCGAGGATGGAAGCTCAACTGACTGAGGTACCCAGATGCCCCTTTAATTTGCAGGTATTTAAACTGTCACATGCGTATCCGGTCATGAACAGGGGTTCTCTGCTTTGAATTTGCTGAGGTTTCATCTTATCAGAGTCCTCTGTGTATTTATATCTTTACAAATTGTTATCGCTAGCCTTACCTTCCCCTAGCCACATGTTTTAAGATTTTATAAATATAGAACAATACATGGGGAGAGAGAAAAGTCTTTCATACCCAAAGAACATAGAACATAAGGAGAGAAAAAAAGACACTTCTGACTGTTGGCTAGAGCAGTGACAAGAGAGAAGAGTTAGAAGTTCTTTAGTTCTGGGCACACACAAAAAAAGCCCCACTACAGTCCAATTCTGAGTTAGTCAAAATTAGGACTCAGCAGCAACAGGAGACCCCAAGAGAGTTGTAATCACGGCACGCATTCCAACCTGTTGGTTGTTTTCTACCAACAGCTGAAGCTTGTTCATGATATCTTCAGCCTCGGTAGCCTCAATGATTCCGGCACTGAATGCTGATGTGCATACACAGCTGAGGGTATAGGCAAGGACCTAGACGAAAAGACAGCGGAAAATGTTTCTTCATGAGTGCAAACAAAAGAACACAATTCGGCTGACACCGATGTTTTGCCAAACTTCTCCCCGGGATAAGGACTGGATTCAAGGACACCAACCATAGACCGGGCACCGTTCCGCCGCCCAATTCACGTGTCCCAACAACGTTAGGAGGTGGGTGTCACGATTCCTGCTTTACAGGTACGGACTTTGAGGCTCAACTACATACAGCTTGCAACTGACAGAGGCGAGATTCAAACCCAGGTCTTTGGACTCAAAACCAAAAAGTTCCATCATGATCTCATGGGAGGACACAGCATGAATCAACAGCAGAGGCAGATTTTTATCCCCAGTGAATGCTAGCTTCTAATAGCCATGTGCTCTGATCCAAGGCCAAGCAGGAGAGGAAATTCAAAGAAGTTAAAACCCTGCTGCATTGGGGCGCCTGGATGGCTCAGTCGGTTAAGCGTCCGACTTCGGCTCAGGTCATGATCTCACGCTCTGTGAGTTCCAGCCCCGCGTCGGGCTCTGTGCTGACAGCTCAGAGCCTGGAGCCCGCTTCAGATTCTGTGTCTCCCTCTCTCTCTGGCCCTCCCCCGTTCATGCTCTCTCTCTGTCTCAAAACTAAATAAACGTTAAAAAAAAAATTTTTTTAAAAAAGACAACCTTGCTGCATTAAGACTGTCTTTTAGGAGGAGTGGGGCATAATGGACCAGGCACATGGATTTTAGGGTCACATAAATTGTGTAAAATAGAGGTAATACTACTTCCCACAGAGCACCGGGGTGCTAATTTAATAAATCAATGAATAGATAAGTAAACGAATATATGAATTAATTATAAGTAAAAAAGCATGCTGGGAGTCGAGAGCACGCACACTCAGGTGTATGTCCCCAGTCGACCATTTCCGGGCTAAGTAACTTGAGGCGGGTCACTCGATCTACCTGAGCCTCAAGTTTTGCACATCACGGTTCATCATCCCCTCCCTGCTGCCTCCCACTTTCCTCTTGAAGCCCTCCTTTACAAAGATGCCGTTAAGGCCCGGTGGAAAGGTTCAACTCCCAACCGTGGTCGGTACGGCGTGAAGAAAGGAAGCCGTTTCCAAGGTAGAGGTTGGATAATAAAACATCAGAGGTGGGGAAAGACAAAACTGCCTGCTCAAGCCTTAGGAATCGAAACATCAAGGCAGGCCGACGCAGCAGTTGTAAAAAAAACCTTGCCTTCCTTTCACTAATCACGTCGCCCCTTGGTGGCAAAGTTTCCTCCGTGGGCTTACAAAAAAATACGTGCTTTCAGCCCGTGTTCTGCCACTGCTTTCAAAATGGAAATGCGGTGCCTGTGTTGGAACAAAACTGCGACCCTCCGTGCCCCAAAGAAATTCACCGATTCGACAAGTCCCATTGGGGAAAGCGAAGGGGCCGAGCAGGGAAACACAGCAGCCATTATGTAATTCATCAATGGCTCCCGGGCAGTCCCGGAGAAAATAGAATCTGCTCTAATGAGACAGAGAATCCGGCCAGGCCAAAAGGTCGTCCCCGGGTCCTCCCAAAGAAGAACACAAGGCGGTTCAGCTTCACCTGGGCTCAGAGACACGCGCCTCGGACGGTCGCTCGGAACGCGGGCGACTCGCGCAAGCTGCGTCACACAGGCCGCAGTTGTGCGTAGTTTTGCGCCGCGAAGAAAAATCTTTTCGTGAAGGGTGGTAAAGGGAATTTCCTCAATGATTTTTCATGCTGGCTGACACGAGGAAAGGGGAAAAAAAAAAAATCAAATGCCTTTTCGCTCTGCAGTTTCTTAGGCTTCTTCCGGGCCATCTTTTATAGTCACATTTGGCTGGAGCGTAATTCTAAATATCTCCATTTAACCTTCCTGCGGAAATCGGAAATCGCAGCTCTTCTCAGAAAGTGCCTTCTGGCGATGCTGACTTAGGTTTTTGCATTCACTAAAGGCTCTTATCTTCTATGCCACATTTAAGTCTGAGTTGATTTAAACAGCTGCACAATTTGAAACCTTATGATCTAACATAGGTTGTTTGCCACTCAGATTTTTCTCCTTATCCTGGCCCGAAACTGAGGAAGAATTTAATTTCAGGGTGACCAAAACACGAGAAGTAGAAAATAAGCAGCAACAGGAAAACAAAAAACAAAGGGAAGAAAGCCGTCACTTCCAGCTCCTACCTCCTGAAATGTTCTGCTTTGGCTCCCACTGTCATCCAGGTAGGTAGACAGCTTCCGAAGCGATGCTGCCACATGAACTCGAGACTCCATTCGGCTGCTGTGGCTCATGAGGGACAGAACAAGTCCAACTCCCAATATACAGCCCGTGCTTGGATGCAAAGAAAAACAAAACAAACAAACAAAAAAAACCCACAAAAAATGAGGTGTTAAAATCACCAGAAACCCACATCACCACTCTTCACTTATCACGTGAGTTTATACTGCTCTTCAGCCTGAGGTGAGATGGCTGGCTTCGAGATCCGCTGTCTGGGATATAAGTGTGCCCCATGAACCATGACAGGTGCACCCACCGCCCCCCTCAAAAGGAAAACTATATATTCAAACAAGTGTCCGTGGCCCGCGTTAGTGCTGTGTACCCACTGGAGAAGAACAAACGAAAACATGAAATAGGTTTCACTTAAACTCTAGGGTGAGGTAGGAAGACGAATAAAAAGTCAGGTGAAAGCAGCTCTACGTCTACCCTTAGAGAAATGCCATGGTCCTCTGCACCCTCCCTCTACGTCCACATATTGAGTGCACCATGATTAACTGCATGGGAGAGAAGACTCCGTCTCAGGATGCGAGCTGAGGACATCTAATAATGGGGCAGGGGGCGGGGGGGGGGGGGACGCATTGCAAGGCATGATGATGAGCAACTAAGTGCTTCATGTTTCCTAGTCAACATCCACAAGTGGAATTTCGTCCTTAAACTATGTATTTGTCTGTGCACAATGACATTAGTCCTCTTCTCCCCTCTGATCCCTCGGAGTACTACTGGGTCAGAAGAGAAAATGGACAAATGACAGGCTTGTCAAAAGTTGCCCCATGTGACAATTCAATTGGAATCTTGGGCTTTGTGCCCCAATTCTCGTGAAAGAACACATATCCATTTGAAGGAAAAAAACAAAAACTGTTCTCCCGGAAAACTTCTGGTTAGGATGATAAGATCATGCAGCTGGAGGGCGATTTTCTACTTAAGAAGAAAAAAAAAAAAGGTTTTGGTCACCATTGTGTTTTGAACTGAGGAGATGCCGAGCATTTCAGAAATCATCCCGATTCTGGTTTGGCTTGCCTCGCACGGTATCTGCTGCTTAGGACGACGTTCCAGGGCACTTCTCCAGTAACATGTTTCACTGCCCATATGCTCTGTCAGTTTGCTCTCATATAGTAACTATACTATATAGTATATATATATACTATATATACCTCTCTCTATATATAAACACTATATATAAACACCTCTTGCAAACGAAGCATCCACATCTGATAAAAAGACACTCAAGAGGAGAGAGACGCTGCAGGATTTGTTCAAGGCCATATGGAGAGTTTCCAGCAGATGACGGCCAGAAGACAGAGGTTTCGGACTCCCAGCCTTCTGTTCCGTCTGCCCAATCCCAGGCCCCTCTCAGTGCCCCGTATGATGCCTGGATGAAATTGCCTATGAGAAGGCACCCTATCTAGAGCACGTTATTCCAGGTTCTATGGCGTTAACTATTTGGCATTAGGAAATCCTTTGCAAAGAAGCTACTGCAGTAATAATCCATCATTACTCAGGCAGAAGTGCTATTACAGCTTACATGAACTTAACAACTAGCTCAACTAGCATAATGCACTGCCAACCAGTTAAATCAGCATCTAACATCTGAACGCTGCGTGCTTTTGAGACAAATCATGTTTCTGAAAGAGGAAAGGCACTCTTCATTAGTATGGATTTATAGTCCTTGTTTCTATTTAGGATCGACAGGGAAGGTTTTGTTTTGTTTTTTTTTTCTTGTGTGTGCGTGTGTGTGGGGGGGGGGGGCTATCTTTCTATACCGATGCATGTAAAAATTTGACCAAATTAGAATCAAAGATAGAGTTAGACAAAATGTGATTAAGGGACACCTGAGTGGCTCAGTCAGTTGAGCGTCTGACTTCGGCTCAGGTCACGATCCCCTGGTTCATGAGTTCGAGCCCCGCGTCAGGCTCTGTGCTGACAGCTCAGAGCCTGGAGCCTGCTTCAGATTCTTTATCCCTTGCTCTCACTCTGTCTCTCTCTCAAAAATAAACAAACATTGAAAAAATTATAAAAAACTAAATAGCAGGTATCTAAGTCTTGCTTTTGGCTATTCTGGGCATGCCAAAAACCTTTATCCTCTGGACTGAATGAAGTTCCTCTTCATCCCGAAGCATACGGGCACAAAGGCTTAGAAAAAGACATCCTGGTTTCTAGCTCACATTTACCTAAATATTATCACAGCATAATTATTCTTGGGCAAGGTTATCATTAATGATTCTATCCATTGCTACAATTGTCGATGCCTGTTGTCACGTGTGAATCCATAATCTAACTATGTATATCAGTGTGCCAATATAAATATGCTACAGTGTATGCATCTATTGACCTCCTAAACTCCTTCTACTCTGGCTCATTTTTCCAGCATGCACCAGGAAGGCAGTCCTAAAGCTTTACTCCCGATGTTTTCTTCTGATTTCCAAATTATCCATATTTTAATGAGTTTATTTTTTGTCCTAAGTCTTAAAGATTCTTCTAGGTGCTTAGGTCAGCATTTCTACACATTTACCTCATTTTAGCTTCCCTTTGATATGTTTGCCAGCTCTAAACCAAAAATGACTTGGGCAGAGGTAGCTTTCACAGCTTTCTCTCCAATGAAAACAAAAAGGAGTTCCACAGTGGTGCCTCAGACAGATAAAATAAAAACATATTATAATATTAGGTGTTAATTTCAGGTTTTGGAATTAATAACATGAATCTCTAAGAGTACTAACAAACGATAAAGAGAATTTAAGTTGTAAAATCATATGCCCTATTATGTCCTGACTTACTTGAATCTCTTGTTCAAGCATACTAAAATATCACTGGCAAAAAGAAAATCTACAACTTAAAAGCTGTGCAATTCCGCTATGGGTGTTGCTATACCAAATGAGATATAAAGATTATCATGACACATTTTTTCTAAAATTAACCAGATGAATCTTCAATTCCTTACTTTATTGTGGGCACTCCTGCAGATTGAGTACGAGGCCATCTAATAATTAGTTCTAATAACAGTTAACATTTGTATAGCGCTTTGCCCTTTACAAAGTGCTATACAAATGTTATCGTATTTGTAAAAGCTCAATAGTAATTAACCAATGCTCAGGTCATTGATGGATGGCAGGACTGCTTAAGGCTGGGAGGACTGCAATGGCACAGTAATTACCACTAGATGGCAGCAAAATGTAAGCGATTGGGCCACGAACACCGACCAGACCAGGTGCAGGGTTCTCTCAGCAGGGACGTGTCCATTAAATCAAGGAAGCGTGGTGAATTTGCTCTGGGTGAATTCTGTCACTTGAGGTAGCACGCTCCCAGATCTATTAACTACCCCCTGGTAATGCTTCCACTATTTCACTTGAGAGAGGACCGCCCTAGACTCCTGAATCTCATTAGACGGGGGGAATACTTTATGCCTGGGCCTAGTTAGAATCTCTCTCTCTCTCTCTCTCTCTCTCTCTCTCTAATAGTGAGACACACCCACATGTTAAAAAAAAATAGTAACTACCATACTATCAGGTGTCAAATCGCTTTCTTTCTACTGAAATGTGTTCTCCACACAGAACTAGGCAAGACAGAAAAATGGCTTTGAAGTCCGACAACGTAGGCTAGGCCCATCCTTCCCTCTCTCAAACATGGTTCATCATTAAGGAGGTAAGAATCATGAAAGAAGAATGAAATAAGAATCTTATCAATATAAAAAGTTAACTTTAAAGTTAAATACACTTAGACATAGGAGGTTTTTGTAAGCATAAATACCCATACTGTGGACAATTCAGTTATCTCTATGGTTCCCCTCACATTGAAACAAACTTCCTGCGGATTAGTGGAGATAACATGTGAAAGTCGTTCCTGATTGTTCCAACTGGCTGAAAGCCTGCAACATGTTAATGCATAAATGTGTACCCAATTTTATATACCCTGAGCTACAGCCATGATGGATACCCGTGGGAAAAGGTAGGACTGGGGTGGGAGGTGGGCGTGGGGAGAGAAATGTATCTTACTCCTTGGTTGTAAAAGGCAACACCACCAATACATGGATTGGACTCAAAAATACCAATTCTTCATCAGACCCAGCAACAGTTAGATGGCCCTATCCCTTCCATTAAATCATTTTTGACGTTCAAGAGACTTCAATCATGTCCCCAAACTCTCTTTTCCCATATTCAAAGTCACGCTCTTAAAACATCTCATTTCATCCTTAACATGTTTCGTGATAAACTGGGTGGGTGTCAACGATTCTTATCTAATCTCAGCCTGCATTTCAGAGAAGACCCTACAACTACCACCTACAAAGTGAAGAGTTCATGGTCTACCCATAATGAAATATACAATATGGGCAGTTACTTCTAGTTACTCTTTTGTTAGTCTGCACTTACTTAACAGGCTAGATGATACGAATGTCACGCCAGATCACAAGTTCCTAAAGGGCCACCAATGTAAACACTCGTATCTAAACAGTGCCCATAACAGCAAAAAAGTAAATGGGTTCATAAACTGGAGGTTAGTGCTTACACTTTGTTGAGTTTTTTAATAATAATGAACCTCAGAGGATCTAAACCTGAGGTTCCAAAACATGTGGAAGTCCAAAAAGATACAATGTAGGTCCTCAAGGGTGTCAATGTTTCAGAAAGCCTAATAAAACTGTACCTTCTCCCACACAAACACAGACTAATTAAAACATTAAATGTCTCACTAAAGGAGTACGGTTAGTTAGCCTTAGTTTTTTGAGGTTTTTTTGTGGGGGGGGGATTTTAGTTTTATGTAATCTCTACACCCAACACGGGGCTCAAACTCACAACCCTGAGATCAAGAGTTGCCTGCTCTATTGACTGAGCCAGCCAGGCACAAGGTATTGTTTACTAAGTATTCTGTTTTGGTTTTGGTCACCCTTCACAAATTTTAAGATATTTAATAGACAAAATCTCTAAAAAGCATGAGATCTGGGGCAAGACAAGGAGAACCTATTGACACAGAGGAGGTTGGGACCCCCTGATATAACCTATGTTTTGCTTCCATTTTGATTCCTCAGTCATTGGGTTTCACAAGGGAGATCTAAATCATGGGTCAAAGGCTCCCTTCACCCAATCAAATTCAACCATTCAAATTTCCAATCAAATTTCAACCATTTAAAAAGGTTAAGTCATGCACATAAGTCTCCAGATACATGCTCCATATGATAACGACAAGACAGAACTAAGGTATTAGTAACAACGACAGCCATGAAGTGACGTGCATTGCTCTGTATTGAAGCAAACTATTGCTGAAACATGGTTTTTAGAAACAAGTAAGCGTTAAATTTTTTTTTAATGTTTATTTATTTTTGAGACAGAGAGAGACAGAGCATGAGCATGGGAGGCGCAGAGAGAGAGGGAGACACAGAATCCGAAGCAGGCTCCGGGCTCTGAGCTGTCAGCACAGAGCCCGATGCGGGGCTCGAACTCACGAACCGCGAGATCATGACCTGAGCCAAAGTCGGACGCTTAACTGACTGAGCCACCCAGGCACCCCAGAAACAAGTAAGCTTTAATTACAGGTTTTTGATAATTACTGAAAAACTCTTTGTGAACGAATTTGAGATCAAGTCCTATGACTACTTCACGATATAATGCAAAATTCATGGCAGAGGAAGATTTGATGCCTAAATATCAGAGAGGAAAGGAAATCAACATACTTATATTCAAGACTAGCATCAAAGCAGCAATTTTCCAGGGCATCCAAAGACTTCATCAGAAGGAGGTTCATCTGTTGGCCAGATATATCACTAGGCAAAGCAAGAGGAAAAACTGAATTACTGAAAATAATTCACATGTCCAAAATACCATTTAATATTTTCCTCTTAATATTTTAGTGAAAATACATTTTGTTAAAAAAAATAAAAGTCACAATATTGATGACTCACATATACTTATTTTGCAAACAGAGAATTATTGAGTTTCTGTACAGTAGCATCACTTGTAAACCAATAAACTCAAAAATGACTACTTTTGTTATTTCCTCAGCCCATTCACATTTTAAATCACTGAAAAAGACCAAAATCGGAATTCCAAAAACATTTTCAAGAAGGCCAAGGTGATTTTCTTCGGAATATTTGACAACCCACTAAGCTGATATTATCAATAATCATTCCAAATCTCTTTTCTTGCAAAGACCGTTACTTCTGATTTCATGTCTCAATTGGGAAGGCTGGTAAGCTCTACTCCTTTTTTCAAAGGCGGGGAGGGGAACCCCAGTCGTTTATTTTCCCTGCCTTTATACAGTAATTGATGTGGTTTTGCAATGGTCTTGGTGAGGGCTATGACTTCTGTAGTAAAACAAAACTTACAAGGTCATTCTATGGCTGTTTTCTCAGGCAGAGTTGTGGGTTTCATCACCAACACTTTTTTTATCAAGGGGTTTCTAAGATGTCACTTCTCCTGCTGCCCCCTCGGACCACGCTAAGAGGAATGCGGCCCCAGGAATGCCAAACAGCCAGAGAGCACTTTAAATAAGGTCTTCCCAAACCAAAAATATAGTACTTTTGCCTGAGGTGAAGGATTGCATTTTGCAGCGAGAACACGCACGCGCATGCACACACACACACACACACACACACACACACACACAGTTTTAATAGCTTTGACTAAATAAGTCCTTATTATAGCTGTTCTCTGGAGTAAAATATACTTAACTATCCTAAACAAATGCTAAAGAGATCCTACCGGTATCCTCTGGGAGTTATGACAGCAGCAAGCTTTAGAATAATATGCTTTTCTGAATAAATTCTAGACTGGAATTTAAATTCAGGTGACTTTCTCCTAAGCCTTAGCTAAAAATGGATGGCCATGATTCTCTTCTACAGGGTGATTTTTCATACTTGAGACCAACATACTGTCCTAATCCTGTTCCCCTGAGGGGTCATACTGGGCAACTTATTTGATGGCACTGGCTATTCAGGGCCAACAGCTCTCAAAATGCTTACTTTAATTTTAGAAAAACGGAAACTTCCTCCGAAAACGTCATTATCTGGTGACACCGTCATTATCTAGTAAAATATTTCTTGGCACCAAAAGTAAACACTTTAGGTTCCTCTCCTCCAGAAAATTAGGAAGGTGGGAACCATGAATAATTATACCACTGGCTACAGTGTAAACACACTGACCAAAGGATGAAGCGCGCTATCCAGACAGATTATGAGAGCAAAGTGAAAATTTGAACTTATTCTGAGGGCCTTTGGCCTTGGAAAGCGCTTCCTGGTGTCCTTCCCCAGGCTGTCCAGCACGTGCAAAGCCACGTAAGACAGAGAGGGGTAGAAGCCGATCTAGGAACCAGTTTCTCAAGGTAGCATGATTAAATTAACCACACATGCGAGCTTGTCAAGCCCTAAACCCAGCAGCATCTCATCCTAAACTAATGAAGAAAGGAGCCAGAGCCAAGATGGGATGAAGTGAGTTGCCTGGAATTAAACTGCCATGGCTCATTTTTAGTTGTAAAACATGTTGCTTGAAAGATACTGAAGAAAGAGCATGAACACAGATGGTGAAGAAACTGCCATTTGTAGCATTGTAGCAAAGGGAAAAAAAAAATCACTTTCAAGTTTTAAGCCTTTCAAAAATATGTTGTGTTCTGTCGCACACACAAGATATGTAACAGTCAATTCACATGCAAAGGGCAGCTTTTTGTTCATGTCCAGAACCAGGCCTATAAATAATGCTGGTGAACAGAACAGAATGAACATTCTAGAAACGTTTCATTTATGATCACAAAGACTAAGCCAATCTTCCCAATCGTCTGACAGATGTTTCTAAGAGCTGAAAATGATCATCTGAAATCTAGTATTTCCCTAGATCAATAGCAGTTCTCCTAAAGGTTTCACATAATGGTGTTTGCACAAAGCTATGTAAATTACAAATGCAAACTTAACCACTGGTTTCTAACTGAAATCTAAATATAGCGTCATGTCATCCAGTTTACCCACACTGACACCGTTTCTTGGCTTTGGACAGACCGTTAATTTCTGCCAACCAGGGAAGTTTAAGGACATCGAACATCTCAACAGGATGCCTCTTCCGACTACCCTATTTCCAGTGCAGGAAAATGGGGCCGAATTCCAAGTCAGCGACATCTAAATATTCATGATATTCAAATATTCATGTTGTACCACACTACAATCAATCTGGATATATACAATTATAAGATTTGTTATAAAATAAAGAAGAAATATAATGAACAACACAACCAAAGTAGATTTATGCACGAGACAACTTTTCCATCTAGTGGAATTTTCCACTTGGGTCTTTGCTATTCTGTTAGGTCCATTCAAGGGTAAAGCTAGCAGTCCAAGATTGACCAAACTGAGTAAAGCACGCAGTATAATATGCACAGATTAAGACTCTTTAAGGATTACAAAAATGTAGCCAAGGCACAGGATAAAAGCAATATTTAAAACTGGGTACACGCAGTTCTCAGGTGACTCAGGTAATTCCCAGCACCTCAGGCATAAGGGATACTCCAATCTTCGTCTCCCATTTTACAGTGATCCCAGTAAAGGATCAGCAATTATTTTCACCCTCATGAACCAGGAAAAAGAGCAGCTTTTTCATTTTTAGCACCAGAAGATTACACTTTTCCTCATATCTATTACCGGGGTGTATCCTGGGCTCTCATCTAAGGACGGAATGATTTTCAAGCAATCGTCACCTTAGCAAGAGCAGCCCTAAAAACACATTCATGTCTTCGCGATGGCGTTGGAGGCAAGCCAGGTTCCCTCACAAAGGAGAAGAAAGGCCCAACTTGCCCATGTCAAAAAGTTTGGCGAGCACACGCGGCTCAGAGAGCGCGTGCGTGCGCGCGGGTGCACGTGGGCCACGTCCTCTGCCTACATCACAAAGAGGAAAAGGAGGAACACGCGAACAAACCGTACCTGAGTTTCTCCTCACACAAGCGGGACAGAAACATCCCCAAAGCAAGGCCCATGTGGATTTGCACGGCTTGAGACTCATCAGCTCTTGGTTTCCCAGGTAACCTGGCAGTCAGCATGTTGAGGATTTCCTCAACCTTCTCTTTGCAAGAGATAATGAAAACTTGCACGAGGAGAGACAAAGCCGTGGCGGCAGCCGAGCGGGCAATGGCACTGGCTGTGTTTTCACCAGAATAGGATTTCTAGGACATGCCAAAGAAAGAAAACAGGGGGTTGGCCTTTTGTTTAAAACATGAAGGAAGCATACCTATCACAAGAGCACGAAACGCAACAATATCAGCTTCTCTTAGATCCTCTCCTGCCGATGAAAAAAAATGCAATTAAAAAAAAAAATCTATTTCTGGGCTTGTCTGTAGGTTACCTTGTCACTCTTCCTTACTGATACGATTTTCCACTGAAACAAGCAGCTGATTAACAATATCCTTTTAAGTATGGGGGGGAAAAAATCTTAAGTGTCTTCTCTTCAAGGGTGTGAACTCCCTCACTATAAAGCCAGAAAAAAATGTCAGTGTTTTGAAAGCCCACATGCGTATATAATAAAGAACCCAAAGTGAAGTTACCCAAGCTTGGAGAAGCCAGCAAGCCACATTATAAATGTGTACAGAGCTAGTTTTCTAGGAGAGAAAGAAAGAGTGTGCGTGCGCACACGCTGCAGGACCGGCGGGGGGGGGGTTGGGGGGGCAGGAGGGGGGAGTGGTTAAAGCTTAGTATGAAGGAATAAATGTAAGTTCAGCACAGGGATCTATTGGCAGATCTCCCAAAATTTTTGGTGGGAACGCTTCCCAGTAGATGGATTATTTCCTACAGGGGGTTAATTCCTTTTAATTAAAAAGGAAGTTGAAATCCTAAAAGCCTCTGGTTACAAAGCAATAACCAGCTATTCAAAATGAAATGGGGAGCTCTATATGCGCCTTCCTATATGTAATTATGGGAAAAGAAATGAATAACAGCCCTGATAAAATGACAGGGCAGCTGAATATGAACAGCTTTTCCAAGAATCCCATGCTAGGGAGCTCCAACAGACGTTAAATACACTTATAAATACGGCTCGAGTGGGGAAGAAAGCCCATTTATCACTCGGCACTGTCATCTACTTCAACTTTTCAGACACACCATAAAGGCTGTGCTGTCCCTTGCAGTCAAAGCACGTTAAAAGATGTTTTTAATTCTGCACCCATTTGCTAAGCTTTAGCACTTTTTAAGGATAAAAATCACACACGTGCTAAGGTATTCTTTCAGCTAACATGGTACAATCGTAATGACAATACTATTCAAAATGACCCAGCTGCTAGAACACTGAAAATAAAGAAAGTGACTTTCGAATCAGGGCTTTGAAGAAGCACAAGAATGCAAAAAGCACAAAGGTAAGAGGCAACCCTGAGCTGGCTACGAAAGAGATTATTTTTATTGGTTTGCAAGAACTAAGCAGCGTTATTAGAAATCTCAGAGAATATCCTGTCCTGGTGAATATCAGAACCAGACAGCTACTGCAAAGACCTCTATATAATCAGTTTTTCATCCATCATTAAAGAAGAACACGTCTGACAGAAAACAAACTATCATAAAGAAATTACTTCTTTGAGTAAAGTCTACTTTCCAGTTTAATTCTACGTTATCTAGAAGTCATTTTTTTTTTTGGTCCCCAAGTATAGTTTAAAATTCTAGTTCTAGACCCTGAGCCCCAGATGAATACGTACCAGGTCCTCCCAAAAGGAGGACACAGAGGCACAGAGAATGTTGTAGAGAGAAGACCTAAGGCAGTGGAGTTTCAGGCTAAAATCACGATCTTAGCAACAGTTCATGACCTGTGCTATATTTTTATTCGAATCAACTATAATCCTCCGCCGCTCAGCTGATTGTCCCATGATCACTATAATTCCCTAAGCACTGGAGACTGATAAGGCAGAACCAGAATAATTCCATGCAGATCCCAGAAATAAAGCATGCATTAGAGCCAGTGAAGGGAAAAGAAAACCTCAACAAAAGAGTTGTATTTTCAGTTTGTTTCAAAATCTTAGGCTATTAGCAAGAAGAAAAAGAGTGACTCTTAAGTAACAGGTACTTTTTTTTATGATCAACAACAATATTGCTCTGTACATGAAGAGTATTTCACAGTTTTCAGGACATTTTCCCACAAATGACATCATGTGATCCTCACCAATCTTTTATGAAGTTGGCAAAGCATTAGTTTTTACCTTCATTTTACAGGTAAGGAAAACAAAATGGTGGGTGAAGTATCAGGTCAACTTTCACAAAACTAGTAAAGGGTGGAGCTGAGGCTAAAATCACTACTGATAATACTGTTCAATTGCCTGGTTTACACACAAGGAAACAAAGGTCCCAAACGATTAAGTGAACTGCCCACGGTCACATATCCTGAAATTAAAAAAAAAACCATGACTAGGGGCGTCTTGGTGGCTCAGTCAATTGAGCATCTGACTTCGGCTCAGGTCATGATCTCATGGTTTATGGGTTTGAGCCCCAAATTGGGCTCTGTACTGAAAGCTCAGAGCCTGGAGCCTGCTTCAGATTCTGCACCTCCCTCTCTCTCTGTCCCTCCTGCAGTTGCGCTCGGTCTCTTTCTCTCTCTCAAAAATAAATAAACATTAAAACAAACAAACAAACAACTATGACTGGACACTCAGGGACAGCAATCTTCAACTAATGTTTATTTCACTACAGCTGTAGCTCTTGACTCTGACTACACATGGGAATAATCCAGAGACCTTTCAAAAGACTGATAACGCCCAAGACCTATCCCTAAGCAATTAAATTAAAGGAGGCCTACAGGTCAGTATTTATTTTTTCTGGATACATCTATCTATCTATCTATCTATCTATCTATCTATCTATCTATCTATAGAGAGAGATAAGATATAGATGTCTATCTAGATGTCTATAGGCATATATAGACATAGATACATATATAGACATATATAGATACACATATACATATATATATATATAAAGTGTGTACATATGCACACATACACATGCGCACACACTTAAAACTTCCCCAGGTGATTTTAACATACGGCTAAGACTGAGAATAATTACCCCAGCATGGCTTTCACGTGAACAACTAATAGGAGACAACTCAACCCTTGGGTTTTCCATCTTTTTTTTTTTTTATTATTATTTCTCTTATTCTCAGACTTACATAATAAAATGAGGAGAAGATTTGTCCTCTGGGTTGGTGATGGCTATCCACAATGACCAGGAGAGTATCAGACACCATGGAAACCCACTCTTTCATTGAAAGGAAATTAGGATGAACCTGTAAATGAAGAAAAAAAAACCATGAAATGGTAATGGAAAAAAAGAAAAAACCTAAACATTGTTTCTAGATCCAGGGTACAACCCCCTTCTGTTATTAAAGAGTAAAATGCTCTTCTCAAAAAGTAAGCTTCACTGGCCAGGACTTTGGGAGGCAGATAAGTATTTGACAAATACACATCTTTGACCTGTGCCCCAACAGGAGTACGATTTACCTTTTGTTCAAGGCAAGCAGAGGTGAGAGTCTGGGGGCTGCAAAACAGACCATATCTGAGAGCTCTCCCTGTGCTTGCCTGTGTTTAGTGAGGGTGATGGGGGGGGGGGGTGAAAAAGATGTGCAGAGAAAAGAAATTCACAATGTCTCATTTCGATGACTTGCCATTTCACAAGGGAGGCACTGAAGCAGCCTTGTGAAATTTTCATCACTATCTTTAGCATTTCTGCTTACTATCACCATATATTTATCATTTTGAATCATCACAACAATTGCCTAGCTAATTAGGTATGAAAGCATGAATGATCCTTCAGTTGGGAAAAGAGGAGGAAAGAGAATGCAAAAAAACGAAAACGAAAACGAAAACCACAACAAAATCCAACTTATTATAAAGAGAACTTGGTTTTCAAAATCATTCATGACCATGGATGTCAAAAGCATTCATTAACTCACATGGTGATGACACTCAGGTGGTACAAATGATAAAGGTCAATGCGGTGTTAAGTATCCTTGAAATTAATTCCTTGACTCAAAGAAGGCCTTCTTCCTAAGACCTTTAGTTGTTAGTCATATGCAGCTTTGAACAGAGTTTGAAAACTTCAATTTTAATCAGATAAGGAGGTCTTGAGTTTGTACTGAGGAATAGCCAAAGACAAGGCCATCAAGAATAAAAGCAAAGCCCCATCTTTGGCTTCTGTGGTTCTCGATGTTTCGTCTAATATGTGTTACAGCACAGAACAAAGGGCGGGGGGAGTAAAGAAGATGACGACTGCCTGAAACTCCACCTCTGAGCCAGAACCCTGGTTACTACTGGGGCAAACTGCCAGCACAACTGCCCCAAACAAGGGATCCTAGAAAGGCACATTCACTTTTTAGGTCATAAGATTCTACTTAGCATGTTGTCTTTGCTAAAGTACTCCATGGCTCTTTCAAGGATATAAAACATTTCCTCTCGTAAAAAGTTTCGTCTTAAAAATTAAAAAAAAAAAAAAAAGTTTCGTCTTTCTCATCATTAAAATAAGATTCTGGATTTAAATTTTCGTACGGTAACTACCCTTTTATCCTTCATGCAATAATTCCTTGGCCTCTTTGCCTTCCCCACGTGAAATGTACATTTGTAGCTTTTGCCACCCAGCAAAAGCACCTATGCTCTTGTTCAGTGGTGACAGCACCTTTGGAGAATCCCCTCCTCCGTGATCTGAAGCTTGGTTAAATGCTCGATGAAGCTACCCATCTGACCCGCCCAAGGTGTGGGTATGAGACCCAGGGGACCCTAAACCTTAAGTGACCATCCCAGTGGGGGTAGTCTGCTCAGATGGTTCTGATATCAGTTCCTGTGCCTGATGTCCTTTCCCAAACCCAGTTTTCAGCTGTGCCTTGAATTCCACGGGCTTCCAGATTCCACATCCTTCTGGTTCCTTTTTTACTTAGCTGAGAGTTGGTTCCCTTGCTTGCGACCAAAAAACTCCACCATGAAAGAGGAGTACAGATGGCCCACGAGACAGACACGCTGAGGGAACAGAGACAGGCTGAGTGACATTGAATAAAGTCTAGTTTTTGCAGCAAGAAGTCAGATGATGGTTACTCTTGCCGGGAGCTTAGTATCTACTAGCTGCTGTGCTCTACATACATTAATTCCTTGAATCCTCGCAAGAGTCCTTGCTGGTAAGTATCGTTATCCCCATTTTACAGATGGGGGACCAGGCTTTGAAAGGGGAAGTTACCGAAAATAGGCCGCAGAGCTAGAAAGTTCAAGTACTGGGATTTAAATAGAGGACTCTCCTATTCCAAAGCCTCTGCTTTTTAACCACTTGGCTATATTGTCTCCAGATAGTGCAAGCTACTAGATAATGGGGCTTAAAAGAAGAATAAATCCATGCCTTTTTATTTTGACAGATATGAATGATCTGTAAAAGCACATTGGAAATGAACATTGGCCAGCTCGCCACATGTTTAATTAAGAAATAAACGCCTTGCAAAAATGAATAGGCACTTTGTCATTGACATCTACAATTAAAATGCAAAGTACGATTTTTTTTCAGTCGGTAAACACTGCTTATTTATCATTTTTTTTGACAGCATTGTTCACTTTCAGTAAGCCTAGTTAACCTCCCAAGATTGGTTACCACTGATGCAATCACAGAAAGACAACCCCTGTTGCATAAAATTGGTACCTTCGAATGGAAATGACCACTTAACTGTGATGGAGAAAGGAAAACAAAAAAGCAGCAAGGGAAAGTGTCGTAGGAGACCCTCAAGCTCACAGTGTAAAGGCCCCTCGAGTAGCATAACTTGGTGCTGTTGCAAAGCATAGACTCTAACCTCGTAAATTCAGGGCCAGGCTCAAAGACACTGCTCACTTTTCAAACGCCGCCCAACTGGTTCAAGTCACCCTTAACTCACCTCCGGGACCCCCTCAGAGTCGGAGGAGAGGCTGGCTTCGTGTCTGGATACGACGACAGCAAGGCTGCTTAAGGCTAACAGCGCGTTGCCCTTGACCACTGGGCTCTCCCTGTTTAAAAAAAAAAAAAAAAAAAAAAAAAATTCCAAGAGAGGATTTGGGGGCATTAACTGAGAGAAGAGAAGGTGTTATTACAGAGAAGGCAGATGAGGTCAAAAACACCTCTATTCCTTGCCCGAGCTTCACCAGCGCGCGTCTGCTTGTTCCTGGAGGCCTGTGGCTTTTTTTTTCCTTCTCCGGACACTCGTGCTGCGTTTTCACTCTCCTCATACATGTATATGCTCAATGTGCTTGTTTTGCAACCTACAGACCTGAGCTCATGTATCTGAGTTCTTTCCTTCTGAAATTTTTATTTCATCATTGGACACTGCATTTCCTAAGCTGTCGCCTTCTGTGTCATCTCTGGCCCACAGAACTCTATCGATTTGTTCTGAAAACACAAGCGAGGGCAGTTGCGTGAATTAGAGCAGCAGAATGGAATTGGCCTCTGGCTTTTCTAAGGCACTGGTGTGTGGAAACAGCTTCTAGGGAGCCACTCGGATAGCGTCCTTCACCAGCCACCTGCCACGCTGGCAGCTTCTGGCAGTCATCATATTATCCTCCCCTTCTTCCCCTTGATGTGCCAAAGCCAGCAACCTTCAAGTTAGTTTGGAATATAATTTTAGAGACCCTAGATAAGACGCAAAGATGGCCTGTTTTTATTTTATTTTGATTTCTTTAATGCTCATTTATTTTTGAGAGACAGAGATAGCACGAGCAGGGAAGGGGCAGAGAGAGAGGGAGACAGACTCCGAAGCAGGCTCCAGGCTCTGAGCCGTCGGCACAGAGCCCGACGCGGGGCTCGAACTCATGAACTCTGAGACCATGACCTGAGCCAAAGTCAGATGCTTAACTGACTGAGCCACCCAGATGCCCCAAAGCCTGTTTTTAAATTATCTGGATTGACAGTTGTCTTTTCTCATTATCCAAATGGTGTTTTCTTTTTAATATTAGCAACAAAATCTTATTTTTTTTTTTTATTTAAAAAAAAAAAATTTTTTTTTTCAACGTTTTTTATTTTTGGGACAGAGAGAGACAGAGCATGAACAGGGGAGGGGCAGAGAGAGAGGGAGACACAGAATCGTTAACAGGCTCCAGGCTCTGAGCCATCAGCCCAGAGCCCGACTCGGGGCTCGAACTCACGGACCGCAAGATCGTGACCTGGCTGAAGTCGGACGCTTAACCGACTGCGCCACCCAGGCGCCCCAACAAAATCTTAAATTTGACTTTTTTTCTTAATTCTAGTTATGTATTTTGAGAGAGAGAGAGAGAGAGAGAGAGAGAGTGAGTGAGTGAGCAGGGTAGAAGAAAGAGGGGGGAGAGAGAGAATTCCAAGCAGGCCCCACGCCATCAGCAACAGAGCCTGACGCAAGGCTCAAACTCACAAATCGTGATGTCATGACCTGAGCTGAAACCGAGAGTCGGAGGCTCAACTGACTGAGCCACTCAGGCGACCCTTGACTTCTGAAGTTAGTATCAAGAAACCTGAACCTTTTATTTTTTTTATTTATTTTGAGAGAGAGAGAGAGAGAGAGAGAGAGAAGAGAGAGAGAGAGACCCAAACAGGCTCCACACTGTCAGCACAGAGCCTGACAATGGGCTTGATCTCACAAACCATGAAATCATGACCTGAGCCAGAGTCAAGAGCTTAACTGACTGAGCCACCCAGGTGCCCCAAGAAACCTGAACCTTCCAAAATATACTTACCATTTGAAAATGAATGTTTAGCATTATTCCATAATTCCAAGGTGATTCTATAGAATAAAATCTTAAATGGACACTGATGCGATACTCTTGGCTTGCCACCTGTGTCATAACAGAAGTCAGGCAAGAGGGCACCCGTACCATCACACTTCAGTTCTGGCCTGGTTGTGGACTCCCATACAAACAGACAAAATGTTTCCCAAAAACTGGACTTGAGACTTGAACGTGAATCTGTGTGTCCATCCGAGAATGGCTCCTGTCCAAGAACGACCCCAGCATAGGAACGGAACAGGTATGTTAGATGAGGAAGACTTTCGGCCCCGCTCCCCTTGCGAGCTGAGGACCTCCAGACCCAGGCCACAGGCATGACTAAGCATGTGAGCTAGTGGGCATTAAAAGGTTAGTATTCACACATGTTCTTGTATTTTTGCTTCCGTCTGGTAAGAATGGGACTCAGCTCCTCCATCGTCCTACACATCTAATCCCTCCTGCCTTCTCGTTCTCCCACCTTGGGGTGGTTAAACTCAGTGAAAGCTTGCTCTGCCCAGTGGGTCATTTGGTTCACTCATCCTTAATTTCTTCCACTATGAGGCCTGCTGTAAGTGGATAAGAGCACAACATTCACATCAGGGGATGGGATGGAGGGAGAAAACAGAAGGAAGGCTTGAAGGCTAAGCAGATGCCTTCAACCCAGGTTTTGCTAGAGTTTTGCAGTGAGGATTACTGGGAACTCAGATAGCTAATAATAAAACACCAGAAAGCCAGGCAAGGTCTGGGTATTCCTGGGTGCCCAAGCCATAACATTACATTAAAAAAAAAAAAAAAAATGAAATCTTTTATTTCTAACATTATCTCTTTCCTTTAGCTGAGAATATCCTGAAGCCTGTCCTGCTACAAAATGGCCATGAATCCCTGAATGAAAAAAAAAAAAAAAAAAAAGTTTTAAATTCTCAGTGTCAAGACTTCGATCCCCAGTGGTTATCACCATAGAGAAAAGTTCGGATGGTCCCCAGGAATAGGATACCAAATCTTTTTAAAACAAGGGTATTAGACAAGATGACACGAAAAGCACTCTTATAACTCTGAAATTCTGAGAGAGCATTATTTAGCTTCAGTTCCAAAACCGTGCCCAACATGGTTTTGTTTCAGAAGTCTTATTGGCCTTGACATTCCTGAACATGTATTGTCCTTGTAAAATGGAGAAAAATGTTATTTAAAGCCACTAGTAATGACACCTTCGGTTGCGGACTAAATGTGTATTCGGACATTAATCTTTGAATAGAAAAAAGTATTTCTCGGTCCACATAACGCATGCTCAGACCACGCTGTACATTTCACAAAGGTACTGTGACCAGTTTCTCTTGGTCGTCTCTGCATTCCCTACTTGCTGCACACAGCGACTTCTGGAAAGGAGACAATACGGATTTCGTGAAACAAATTCGTGGAGGAGCTGGCCAGGTAAACATCTACAACCAGTTCAGCAAATACTCATCAGCTTGTTGATCAAATAACTATCCCCCCCACCCCACCCCACCCCCTGCCCCGCCCCAGTCGGGCAGTAGTAACTAATTTGCATAATAACATGTCAGCATCAGTACAGTATTTATCTAGGCAACACCACTAGCATTTTAATTAAACTGTCCTTTGGAACAAACTGATGCCATTAACCTAATTAAAAAGCACAGGAAGGATGAGCTACAAGGATGCTTTCTTTGGGACAAAGTATTACATTACATATTAGTAAAGTGACCCAGTCCTTTGGGGATTTTCATCTTCGGGTTCAAATCTATTTAATTAACAACAATGAAAATGAACTTACATCAATCATCAGGTTTTATCTGTTCTCTGATTCTCCTTTAGCCCTATCCTTGATGCTTTAAAACTGCTCTTAAGTGAGCAAATCAGTCTAATCCTGTGACTGGTGTTTTACTTCCTGCATTTAACTTATACGGCTCAGAACAAAGTAAGTCTTACAATGGCCCAAACCAGCCTGTGGCGGCCATGGTCCAAAGAAGGCTAAGCTGGCAGCAGGTGGTGGTGGGGTCTTCACATGGTTGGAGGAAGCCAGGGGGAAAAAGAGAGAGACGCAGAGTGATTCTTTTCCCCCCCTGCTCTATCATTAATCTCTCAGCCTTTGAACCTGACTTGCTGTCATACCTACTATTGTCGGCATTGCTTTAATAAGATAAGGTCTATAAAATACTTTGAAATTTTTGATGAAAAGGGAACACTATGAGAACATGAATTATTTTTACTCCGTGCCACTGAGAATGTGAAGACACTCTTCGTAGGCATTTCATGAAACGATGCCTGGCAAATCGGAAGATTAAAATCTTGTTGAAATAAAATTTTAGAATGGAAAATGCACAAGCTACTAGAGAGGCAAAATGATAGCTTGTTTTAATAGACAGCTGCTATTTTCTTCAGCGTTCCACGGCTTTTTTTCCCCCCTGCAAATGTCAGAGCACGGTTTTTACCAGGATATAAGTAGATTACATAATAGAACAAACTATGAAAGGTAAGGGCTGAAGACAGTCCCCCCCCTCCCCGCCCCGCTCCAGCACACCCTCCCCTCCAACAGGCAGCTGAGCGCTCCGCTCCCCCACTGTGTCTGCAATTCACCAAACTAGATAAGCAGACACAAATGAGTCCCTATCGAAGCCTCTCTGTACTTTAGTTTTCATTTTGTCAACAGATATGTCAACAGATATTTCCCAGTGCCTCCCACAGAAGTGGGTGCAGGGGAGGATTACCACTTCTATTTCCCTTTATTCAGAAGGCATTAGGCTGAGTGGTGATCGTGTACTGTGATTAAGGCAAAACCTATTTAGCCACAGAAAGTTCTGGAACACGATAGGGATAAACTATATTGAAATGAATTATGTCTAGATAATATGGACACATGAAATCCCGTAGGTCAAAGGTCTATCTATGTTATTTGGTGGATAAGAAGAAAGGCAGCAGCTAAAGGTGATGGTGGAAGGGAGAAGCGGACATAACTGACGTGTAACTTACTGCCAGAAACAATTACTCAGCTTGTTAGCAAAGGAACCCGAAGAGATTGTTCAAGCAAGTTCATTAGGGTATAATTTTCTGTTGAGAGTTGGCTTAAGATAAATAAAAAGCCTCAAGGTAGTAATACTCGTTATTTTTGTTAAAACGACCATAAGGATATGATTGAAACTGCCTTTTTAATGGGTCATCACATTCATTTTTAGCATTTAAAAATCCGGTTTTTAGGAGAGCCCGGGTGGTTCAGTCAGTTGAGCATCCGGCTTAGGCTCAGGTCCTGGTCTCACAGTTCGTGAGTTCGAGCCCCGCATCACAGCCGGCTTCTGATCCTCTGTCCCCCTCTCTCTTTGCCCTTCCCTTGCTTGCACGCTCTCTCTCAAAGATAAATAAAAACATTTAAAAATTCAATTTTTAGATATCCTGGACCCCATAACACAAAGAGAATGAAAGGGAGTACTACTGTGATTTATTTCCGGGCTCACAATTGAGATTTAATAACCTATTTGTAGAACCTACATAATTCACATTAGCAAGGAATTCTCTTTCAAACCACAACACCCCCCCTTCCCCATCCCAAACTAAATGAGAATCCTTTAAATCTAAGTCAAAGCACAGGGCATTTTGTTAGGTGTACGACAAGGGCGCGACCTCAGCGACTCCTGATGTGGAAGTCATGTTTGTATTGATTCCTCCGTATTCTCACAAAAAGACATTAACTTAAGAATTAACTTAACATGAGAGAGGATGACAATTGATTTTTTCTTTTTTTCTTTTTTTTTTTTTTTAAATAATTGAAGAGTCCTTGAACGTTCTTAAAGTTAGGACGTACTCTAAAGGGAGAAACTGCACCCGCCAGGAAAAAAAAAAAATGTTCATAGAAAATTTTGGGTAAGAGAATGAATGGATCTTACTTCACAGCCGTCTTGGTGATCTCATCAGTCAACATGTCTCGGACCCTGCAGTAAAGGTTGGAAATAGGTGCAAGAGTTTATGTTAGAATAAGAGCCCAATCTTTTTGCTTATCCATCAGTTAATAAGACCCTCTGGCAATGACCCCAGGCCCTAAAACTGTATGTGTGGAATTGTAGTGTAAGGTGAAAACACTATAATATGAGCTTTATTTCAAAGAGTTTCCTCTGCCTATTCCTTACATCACTTATCCGAGGCGGGGAAGAAGGTACCTGTAGACACACAGTGTTGTGATGATGTCATCTCTTAAACTGAATGGTGGCTCTGCTAACATTCTTTATATTATATTCTTAGGTGAGGCCTTTGGGAGATCCTGCGGGTGGACCCCTCATGCATGGGGTTAGTGCCCGTAAGAAGAGACACAGAATGCTTGCTTTCTCTCTCTGCTCCCCAACATGTGAAGACACAAGGAGAAGGGGGACTGCCCGCAAACAAGAAAGCAGGCCCTCACCGGCACAAGACCTCTGACCTCGATTTCTCAGCCTCTAGAAGTGTGAGAAGTAAGTTTCTGTCGTTTAAGTCAGCCATCCAGTCTATGTATTTTAGTTACAGCAGCCCAAACTGATTAAGATATTCTCTCTTTTTCTGCAGAAGAGCTCACTAAAACAGCAATTTACTATTTCCAAGTTGTCGATAATGGAATAGTTGCTATGTACGTATGTAAAATAAAATTTTAAATGTTGGTTACAAAATCACTCCGAAGTTGAAAGAAAATGATTCCACTTGTGGATCTGGAGATTGTATACTCAATTCAAATATTCAGAAAAATTTTTTTAATATAAAAGCCCTGAGATATAGAAAAGAACACCCATTGACCGCCAATATTTACATTTTGAAGAAGCAACCACAGATAATTTCACTATATAGAGTTTCATAAACTCAAAATTTTTATAAATACTATAAAATTTCCACAAATATTGGTGGAAATATTGGCGCAGCCTCCCCGCACCCTCTGACACAACTGATTGCTCCTTTCTTGAAATATTTTATTCCCTCGGTGTTCAAGATTCCATTCTCTCTTGGTTTTCTTCCTCCATCACCGTTCACTAATTTTTCGTGTGCTTTGTCGGTTCCCTCTTCATCTACCCCACGTCTAAATGGTGAAGTGTTCTGAAGCTCTTCCCTCTGACCTTTTCTCTATCGCTCATTCTCATTCCTTTTCTCATTCCTTAGGTGATCTTATCCAGCAATCAGGATTTTAAATACAGCTGATATGCTGATCATTCCCAAATTTCTATTTCTAGCCCTGATCTCACCCCCTAACTCTAGACTCATATCATCAACGACATATCTGATTATCTCCAAAGTGGAGGTTTAATTATGTATCTGAGGCTTAGCAAGTTCCAAACCTGATTCTTCCCCTACACAGACCTGCTTTTCTATCGTCGTCTGCATCTTAGTAAAGGGGAAGTCCATACTTTTCGTTATTCACGGTCAAAATCTTGGAGCTATCCTTGACATTCATCTATCACTTTCTTCCTTCTGTCTCTATCTATTTTGGAGAATATAGTCAATATGCGACTATACATTCACCAAATTATCATTTTTAGAAGATGAAAGTCAAACTTTATGCAAAAGATCATCACAAAGAGGAAGTGAAATCCAAAGTCTTAACCTCTAATTTTAAATTCAATGTCATAATGTTTTAAGCTGTGTTGCTATTTTTAAAATAAATCTAGAAAATGTCACTTAGAATAGAATTATGTAAATATACACACATGCACACGGAGCTCCTGCTTTTCTACATACACCAATTATCAGTAAATAAATCTAAATTCAAGCAAGCTTTGAATAGATTTTTAGATTAAAGAAACCCGTGGCTGCAGGTAAAGCAATTTAGATTCTGGGCACTTTACCTAGATTTAGGCTGCTGCCACATTAATCTGACAAGGTTTTCTTCCTAACCCATGTAACAATTTAAATTGCTTTTAATGTTCCAGCACTTACACATTTCTAGATAATACAGTGGGAATTCACCAGGGGATGTCTGCCAAAGAAATTAAAGCCCTGACGTGGTAAAGTTGCTCCTAATAATGAAGATGTCTTGGGGAGAGGGGGGGGAGCATGGGAGCAGAGGGGTATTCCTCGACTAAATGTGAATTAGGAAGACAGTGGATTGAGTGGGGAAAACAGAATCTTTCACTTGAAAGCATATAAAATAATCAGTTATGGGGGGGGGGTGGTGAAGGGAAAAGCAAACCATTTCCACGCTGCTGTACAAAACAATTTAAAGAATAATTAAGATTTATGAATAAAACTCTACTTGTGATAGCCAGGGAGAGGGTGGAAAATCCACCTATCAGATTTTTGGCCTCTCCCCCTTCGGGCAGGTAGGTAAGTGACAATTCTCCGCACACGCCTTTAAAGTGGCCACGTTCTCCCTCATCGTTCATTCCGCACGACGAGCACTCGTTCCCAGCAGAAGAGCATCCCCTTACCAGAGCCAGGCTGTGCCTTTTTTGTACTGCACCTCCTCGGGTCCTTCCTTCCCATGTTTCAACTGCAAATCCAGTTCTCCTATTCTGCCCTGCAGGACACACAGCATCAATCAGCATGCAGACCCCGCGGCCAAAATGACCCTGAAATTTCTTTGTAAGACACTGAGAACACACGTAGCCTTTCTCAGTTGGCCTTCGGCGTTCCTAATAAAACGTTAGATTATAAACAAGGATGTGTGAGGAGAGAGAATTCTATCACTGCTTTGGTATTTCAGCGCTCACCAAAGAAGTTTATCCTGGAGAAGCTGTGGGTTTGGGAAATTTAGTGCACAGCACTCCATTTGGGAAGATCTATTAAAAGCAGATTTGAATTCCAAAGGTCCTGTTAAAAAAAAAAAATCCCCTTTCTCATAATGTTCTGTGTCCTCAGCGGATAATTTGAACTGACACCGTACCAAGACTGGGGTCTGAGCACCAGTATTATAACAGAATGGTAGAAAAGGAGGGTAATCACATGACACGTAAGAGTCAGGTAATCTACAGGGGCGCCTGGGTAGCTCAGTTGGTTAACTGTCCAACTTCGTCTCAGGTCATGATCTCACAGTCCGTGGGCTCGAACCCCGCATCGGGCTCTGTGCTGACCATGCAGAGCCTGGAGGCTGCTTCGGATTCTGTGTCTCCCTCCTCTCTCTGCCCCTCCCCTGTTCGCGCTCTGTCTCTGTCTCTCAAAAATAAATAAAAATGTTAAACAAATAATTTTTTTTAAAGATTCAGGTAATCTATAACCAAAGCTATTCGTAAACATCTGCATGTTACATTTTTGTTTCTTGAACTTATAAAAATTGGTATGTTCAGCTTCTACACATAACAAAAATGTAGCTACTCTTACCCCTTTAAGACCAAGACCTCCAGATAGTTATTATTCTATTTTCTTTTACACTCAGGATCATTTTGATCAGCTTCTTTTCCCTCTAGTCTATCAACAATTACATTATTTAAATATACTGAAAATACTGGTTTTTTGATGAGCCCTACATTGGACGAGAACTTCCTGTGCTTTGTGTTACTGAGTGACAGCTCCCACGCCATTTTCAAAAGTGGTCGTACAGCTTGCGTTCTCACCAGCAGCAAATAAAAGTTGTAGCTACTCCACATTCTCACCAACAACTGGAATTGTCAGGCTTTGAATTGTTCCCATTCAGGCAGGTGTGAAACGGTGTTCATTGTGGTTTTAATCTTCACTTCACCATTTACCAAGGAGATGTGAAAACCTTTGCATACGTTCATTGATTTTTAGATTTCCTATTGGGTCCATTTTTCTATTGGTTGTCTTTTTCTTACTGATTTTAGAGTTCTAAGGTATGTTTCACAGAAGAAAAGTGCATATCCATATATACATACCCTAGAGGGAGAAGCAATACAGCTTGACGAGTAAAGGAGGTAGGCTCTGGAATCAGAATGCCTTGATCTAAAGCCATGTCTACCTGCTTGCTGTATACATTCGGGCAAGTAACTTCACCTCTCTAAACTTCAATTTCCGCATTTGTAAAATGTAGCTAACAACTATCTCGTGGCATTAGAGCATGTTAAATAACGTGCAAAAGTGTCTCTTTCGAATAACTACCATTACCAGGTTTGTTGTTAACAACAACCAAAAAAATCCCACCTCCCTTTATCATGGTCTTACGAAATGATCTTTCATGAATATACATAAACTCTGTTACCACCAGTGCGTGAGCTCACTGCAGGCAAGGACTGTTTGTCAGTCTCAGGGGTCCTTGTACTTAGCACAATATTGATATTGGCCTCCCAGGGGGATAAGCAAAATAGAAAATCGTATTTATTGCCTGTCTCTGCTAGTTATGCTTCTTAAATTAGCCTCTTTACTCCTAGGAACATTTACTGGCCACAGCGCTTTTCCAAAAAAGATAAGCAGTAGGAAAGGAAAAGGCTAAAATCTGCTTAGAAATAAACTAAAAAACAAAAGAGCTTTGCAGTATCTGCACAGCCTATTGAAAAGACCTGCTTTTCTCTATCTCCGTAGCCATAACCCACTACACCATCGACTATAACTAAGTAAACTTCGTATTTCTTCTTCCAAAGTCTCTTGCTTCTCTCAACCCCCTCTTTTGGAAGGTCCTTCTCACCCTTTCCACCCAGTCCATGTTATGCTGTTTATTCAGAAGCACTTTGCCCCCTAAGTCTCTGCCTGTCGGTCACTGAGGTGCAGAGGTGAGAGAGCCTCTCTGTCACCTCTGCTTCTGTGGTTAAGGGGCAAAACCACTCACCGGGGGGAGAAGACACTGAAATGATCACCTGAATTGAGATTTCGGGATTGCCTGTACATGCCGATTATTTATCGATCCTTCTTGTTTTTTTTTGTTTTTTGTTTTTTGTTTTTTTTTTAATCTTCAGCCTATGTAACCAAGAGCTTGCTGATTACAGTGAGTAATTTCACCTAGCTCCAAACCTACACATTAGAAACAAACATCTCTTACCCACGGTCAGAGAGAAATCTACCCGGGTCACCATTCCTGACCCTCGTTTTGATTTTCGATTATTTCACAGTTAGCTGACCAACTCAGGAAGCAAAAGTCTGCAGTCGGCCTGCTTTAGAATTCCTCTCTCTAGTCTGAGGTCATATTCACGAGAGCCCTTTATACAAAGGCTGGAGACCTTAACCAACTCAGCGTCCCACAGGGCATCAAGGGAAAGATGGCTTTAGAGGCCTCCTTCCCAAAACGGGCTCTGAACTGTCAATCGCTTGTGTCTACCTATGTTTCCCGACCATAGTGATGTCGTGTGGACCATATTGATACGCTTAAAATGCAAAATCCGACGTTCTCGTGGAAAAAAATTAGACGAGGCTGGACGCCGATGCCCATGCAGAAGCCACCTGTGGTGTCCAAATCTCAAACTTACCCCCATCACAATCAAACCCCCAGGAAATAAGGTAGAATGTATCTTCCGGCATATCTCTTAGGCTTAACTGAGTAAAACATGCGCCTCCTCTAAATGATCCTCTGGTTTAATGCTACAAAATATGTTGAGCACCAGATGGAAGTAACTATAACTCTTGTACAGAAGAAGTACCTCCAGGGCAGAAATTCTTGATATAGACCGGGAGTCTGGCACGGTGGCTCTAATTCTAAGATACTATAGATTCTGTTGAAGTGTGGGGGCCTGTTTCAAAAAACTCAAACACTTAATATGCATCCGTGTGCATGTTGCCTAAAAAGCTTCCCTGTACCTTCAAATCAAACTGAAAAACTTAAAGCCTATACTTTCAGTTTCATTTCTTTGGTCACCTGTTCTCAGTGGAACTGGACGTAACCAGAAATGCAAAGTAGAAGGATCTTTTTTTTTTTTAATTAAAAAAAAAAACTGTTTTAACGTTTATTTATTATTGAGAGACAGAAAGAGAGAGACAGAGCATGAGCAGGGGAGGGGCAGAGAGAGGAGACACAGAATCCGAAGCAGGCTCCAGGCTCCGGGCTCGAACTCATAAACTGCGAGATCATGACCTGAGCTGAGGTCGGACACTTAACCGACTGAGCCACCCAGGCACCCCTAAAGTAGAAGGATTTTATTTTATTTTATTTTTTTTAATTTTTTTTTTTTAACGTTTATTTATTTTTGGGACAGAGAGAGACAGAGCATGAACGGGGGAGGGGCAGAAAGAGGGGGAGACACAGAATCGGAAACAGGCTCCAGGCTCTGAGCCATCAGCCCAGAGCCTGACGCGGGGCTCGAACTCACGGACCGCGAGATCGTGACCTGGCTGAAGTCGGACGCTTAACCGACTGCGCCACCCAGGAGCCCCATGGATTTTAAATGATAAATGAAAAAATACTCAGCTGGCTTTTCATGCATAGCCCTATCCTTTAAAATATTACACCAATTTGCATTATTTGTTGTTGCAACTAATGACAGTGCCAGGGAAAGCGCATGCTGCAGTGGAAAAGGCTGAGGCTCGAGGGTCACAGATAAATCCTCGTGTAAGTTTCAGTTCCTTCTCAGGGGCCCAGTGGTTTCTGCCTATGGGGTTTGTACCACTGCCTTGCTTTCCCAGCTAACCCTGCTTTTTCACCTGTAATCCCATCATACATGGGGTTAACAGCACCCACTTCAAAGGGTTTCTGTAAAGATTCATTGAAATAACATGTTAAGTGTTGGACACACACTAGTGACTCAATAAATGGTAGCTCTTATTATAAGAAAAAAACGTTTTCTTTTTTTAAATCAACTGTAAGTCATCTGCATGAGTTATACCATAATCCTGTTCGATTTAGCCTTCCTTATGCCGAGAGCTAAATAAAATTCTCAGTTCATTCTGCGGGAGGAGGAGTTATTCTTGCCTTCTTTCTCTGGGTGCCCGTAGGACTTTGCACATCCTCTGTTAAAGCCTCAGAGATGTTGTACCAACATTGCTGATGGACATGTCAATCTCCCACACTGGCCTGGGAGCTCACTGATAGGAAGGAACGCTTTATTCTCCTTGGTACCCCACGCACCCCGCACAGGGCCTGGCCAAAGGTGCGCCACAAATGTTTACTGAAGGAAAACACTGCAAAATTGCGTAGAGAAAAGGCGATGGGAGAAAAAGTGCCTACTCTGGCCCGCACTCTCACTCTTCTTGAATAAAAACTATAACTGGTTTCAGGGTGTGTATGAGTAACACACAATCCTACACTCACACACCTACTCAAAACTGAGTGCCCAGATGCCACCCAGGACAAAAGAGGCGTGGAAGCCGAGCCGAAGGAGATAGTGGTTCTAAAAGAACATCTTTAAAATGTGGACTCCAGGGGCGCCTGGGTGGCTCAGTCGGTTAAGCGTCCGACTTCAGCTCAGGTCACGATCTCGCGGTCCGTGAGTTCGAGCCCCGCGTCGGGCTCTGGGCTGATGGCTCAGAGCCTGGAGCCTGCTTCCGATTCTGTGTCTTCCTCTCTCTCCGCCCCTCCCCTGTTCATGCGCCCTCTCTGTCTCAAAAATAAATAAACGTTAAAAAAATAATAATAATAAAATGTGGACTCCAGTGTAATTTGGGGAACCATCTAAAACACTGCTGCTCAGAGTGTAGCTGACAGAGTAACTATGTTGAAATTACCTGACAGCTTGTTCAGGTTCCTGGTCCCCTCCTCAGTTCTAATGAATCAGAACTTCTGAAGATGCATCACTGTTTCATACATCTTAGACTCAATAAAATATGTTGCAAATTTTCAATTTGAGAACACCCGTGCTAAAATGCTTAATCATTCCTTCCCCATGTCCTTCCCACTCTTCCCCTCTCCATCTTTAAAAAATAATTTTTGGGGGGGCGCCTGGGTGGCTCAGTCGGTCGAGCTTCCGACTTCAGCTCAGGTCATGATCTCACGGTCTGTGAGTTCAAGCCCCGCATCGGGCTCTGTGCTGACAGCTCAGAGCCTGGAGCCTGCTTCGGATTCTGTGTCTCCCTCTCTCTCTCTCTGCCCCTCCCCTGCTCAAGCTCTGTCTCTCTCTCTCTCTCTATCAAAAATAAATAAACATTAAAAAAAATTTTTTTTAAATAAAATTTATTTATTTTTCAGAGAGACAGAGACAGAGTGTGAGCAGGGGAGGGGCAGAGAGAGAGGGAGACACAAATCCGAAGCAGGTTCCAGGCTCTGAGCTGTCAGCACAGAGCCCGACGCGCGGCTCGAACCCACGGACTGTGAGATCATGACCTGAGCTGAAGTTGGACGCTTAACCGACTGAGCCACCCAGGCGCCCCAAAATAAATAAAATCTTTAAAAGGGTCAGGGGGGTCTAAGATAGCACAGTGGAGGGGCATGTAATCCAGTTTTGGAGGGGTGGGCCTCATAGATGCCATCTTAGATAAAATGATCTAAAGAATAAGTAGAAATCAGGTGGGCATTGAGGGAATGGCAGTTCCTGTTACAGAAGGAACAGTGTGTAAAAGTCAAGAGGTTAGGGTAGACGTGCTGGGTTTGGGAAACAAAGAGGTTTAGCAAGGCTGAAACTCCAAATTCAGGGGAAGGGTTAAGAGATAAGGCTGGAGTTGTAAACGAGGCCAGCCCGAGGAGGCACAGGAACAAGGGAGACAATGAACTCCGTCTGGGACACGCTTACGTCAAGGTGCTATGGGACAGCCACGGGGGTCACCTGGGCCATCTAGGAGATCTCCGAAAGCAGCAGGATGGAGGAGAGGAGCACCCGAGAGGGAGCTCCGGACAGGCCACAGGGGGAAGACATCAAAATTTAAGCCTGACGTGCAGCTGGGGGCCCGAGGGGCTCAGTCGGTGAAGTGTGTGTGACTCTTGACTTCGGCTCAGGCCATGAGCTCACGGTTCGTGAGATGGAGCCCCCATCGGGCTCCGTGCTGAGTGTGGGGTCTGCTTGGGATTCTCTCTTTCTCCCTCTCCCCCACTTGCTTTCTGTCTCCCTCTCTCAAAGTCAACATTTGAAAAAACTAAGTGCCATTATGTACATAACTCACATTCTTTTACGAGCAAAAATAAGCACTGCGTTGTCCTAAGGGCTTTTGCGTTAAATACGTGTTGGCAGTGAAATGTGAGATACAAAGGAGACACTCGCCATGGCAAAGGATCCTACGGTCCCCTTACCTGTAAAATGGCATGGTAGGCTCGACTCATATACGCAAGCCAGGCCTGTGGCAGGAAAATCGCACGGTGCCACTCAGAAAGCTGGATGTGAACCTGCGGGGGAAAAACACACCGCCACGTAAGTTAGACTATGCGGTATGAAAGCAGAATGAAATTCTTCCCTTCCCCTTATTTAAATGATTTAGATCCTAAAAACAAACCGAATGAGTCTAGGATCAGAACCACAAATAAAATCTTTTGGCTGCTTTCAAAGGAGAAGGGTTTCGAGCCCTGTAAAGACAAAATAAAAGAAGCCTGGAATTTTCTAAATTAAAGCAAGGAGAATTCTACAACAGTAACAAGTCAGGACGCATGCGTAATACAAACGTGTCCCTGAAAGTTAGGGGGAAACCCTGCGAAGCCTCTTGCCAGCGTCAGGAAACCAGGTATCGTCTAGCCAATCCCCCCACCACCCCCCCCCCCGACCATTTTTAATGAAAATAAATATTGCTCACATCCCGGATTTCCAATAGGACAGTTTTGGAAGTAATGACCTGAAAGGGGCGACGGAAACATCATGCGTAGAAACCACGACAGCAAGAGGTGCAAACGGACAAGTGCACGGGGCAAACGGGCACACCGCTAGACCGGCACCCTTTCATCAGGGTGGGTGAACAAGAGAAAGAGGGTATGTGCCAACACGGAAGCCTGGTTTCTGAAGAGAGGCCCAGACAAAACATCGCGTTTTCATAGTCATTTCTGTTTCTCCCCATTAGTACAAGGCTATCTTGCAACAAATCTTCCCAAGGCCTGCTTCTGTTAAAGGAAGATCGCTCAAGAACAACAGTCAGCATGCATCGCGTTTCACATTTCCTGTAGCTCATCTCATCCGAACCCAAACACCTGAAACGTCAGCATGGGTCCCACAGACCAAAGACGATGACAAACAACCAGGCAGACAAGTGTCCACAGAATTGCCCCAGAATCATGATAACTGGGAGTGTGTTAAGGAGATTTTGCTGTATTAGAGGAATTAATTTTCTCAAGGGCTTTGTGATAGGGAAGCGAAGAGCCTCTCTGAATACAGCTCGTCCCCAGGGCCTCTGGTATTTTCTGTAATCCCAGTCTTAGTGCGGGCCTACTATACACAAGCTACTACGAAAGGGCTCTGAGGACTTTTTTTTTTTTAATTTTTTTTTAATGTTTATTCATTTTTGAGGCAGGGCATGAGTGGGGGAGGGGTAGAGAGAGAGAGAGAGAGAGAGAGAGAGAGAGAGAGAGACAGCATCTGAAGCAGGCTCTAGGCTCTGAGCTGTCAGCAAAGAGCCTGACGCAGGGCTCAAACTCACAGAGCACGACATCTATCATGACCTGAGTGGAGGTCGGACACTTAACCGACGGAGCCACCCAGGTGCCCCAAGGCTAGGATTATCAACCGATCTATGTCTGCAGAGATCTTTCTAGCGGGAGAGTCAAAAATGGGCACAGTCAGGTTATAAGGCCAAAGTATGAGGAACCCACGAGAATGAGAAGAACAAAGAACATTAACTCTGTCTGCTGTCACTTCTCATTCCACCACGGTTTAAAAAAAATTCTTTTTGGGGCGCCTGGGTGGCGCAGTCGGTTAAGCGTCCGGCTTCAGCCAGGTCACGATCTCGCGGTCCGTGAGTTCGAGCCCCGCGTCGGGCTCTGGGCTGATGGCTCGGAGCCTGGAGCCTGTTTCCGATTCTGTGTCTCCCTCTCTCTCTGCCCCTCCCCCGTTCATGTTCTGTCTCTCTCTGTCCCAAAAAAAAAAAAAAAAAAAAAAAAAAACAACGTTGAAAAAAAAAATTCTTTTTGATATTCAGACAGTATGAAAAAGATACAACATGAAATGAACTTAAAAAAAAATGGTAAAGACAGGTTTCTTCTTTTTCTGATTAAGTACTCACTGCATCGAGTAGGGTAGGGGGAGCCGGGTCACTATGTCAACAAAAATCCCTGAAGGGGCAGGCCCAGGGATTCTTGCTCCCTCTCTTGTTATCCAGGAAGGAGACTAGAACCTAGGCCGCATTTCCAGCTGGAGAGGCATTAATCAGTCCTTGGCCCTGCTCTCTCGTTTCCAAAACGTGGGGAATTTTCCTATCGATTCCATTTCTGTTTCATAAAGTACATTAACTATCAAGTCCTATTTTGAGACCCGGATTTAACAGAGAGAACGCTCAAACACTGCAACCAAAACTTTTTTCTCTTCTCTCAGAGCCTCAAAATAGTTCAGTATTTTCCTGCCAAAGAATCCATGGACATCACTGCACTACTGAGAATATCCACGGTCTCAGCAAATTGCCACAAAGAGCACTGGATGTTTCTGGAAGGACAACGGTCGCAATTGCTTCTCAAACCTGAGTTAAAAAAGGGAAGTATTATGGGGAAAAAATGTGAAGGAAAATGAGCAAATCAAACGTTGAGCTTCTAAGGGCAAAAGCATTCATGCCCGGAAACCTGTTTAAAAGGAGGTTAGAAACTGAAGGTGAAAGCCAGTACTCCAGCTGCCACTCCAACCACATCTGAAGGTGGGTGTGGGGACACAGCAGAAAGCGTGAGCCCACACCCCAGCCTGAACTACTCATGTTTTATGAGATTATACGTCGTCTCGGGGTTCTCTGGAGTCAGCCGTGAATAAATCTCCTTAAAAATGCACTCTCTTGCTCTTTCCCTTACTCAAGAGAAACTTAGGGAAACAGTTTAAAGTGAGTCGTGCTCTTACACGCCGGTCGTGTCACACGCAAAAGAGACTTCCTTGACCATTTTTAACAAAAACACATTGTAGGAGGCTACTCTAATTCAACGTATAGCCACCCAGGTTATTGATGCTCGGCTGAAAAATACAATTAGCATTTCTAAAGTATGAAAAGTATGTCTAATTTGCTATACTTTGAGAAGTCTCTGAAGGAAATCCAATCGACAAAATTAACCGCAAATCATGAACTTGCAACCTCATCATGCGGCGGATGGTAAAGCAGGGCTCTCAACCACCGTGCGCCAAGTTGCAATGGATGTGAAATTTACTTTTGCTTTAACTACGTATACCCGTGCAATGACAGGTGTCTGATGGGACTGTTGACACGAGCAGGTTCTATGATCTGGGGATGACTAAGAGTTTCTAGGTGGAAGAGGTAGTAAGTATAATGAAACGTTACGCTTGTGCCTAAAAAGAGACCACGTTAGAGAAACAGACACAAGTAGGGAACGGGGGAGGACACTGGGGTGAGGGCAGGGACGGGAGCACATTACAGGACTAAATATAAATCGGGTTGTCAGGGTAGACCTCGCTGAGAAGGTGAAGCCTGAACGAAGACCTGAATGCAATGAAGATACAAACACCCAGATATGGCGGCGCCTACTCGGTGGGCTCAGCATTTGACTCGATTTTGGCTTGAGTCATGATCCCAGGGTCATGGGATCAAGCCCCGTGTCAGACTCTGTGCTAAGCATGGACCCTGCTTATGACTCTCTCACTCTCTCTCTCTCATGCTCTTTCTCTCTCTTAAAAAAAAAAAAAAAAAAAAAAAAAGGAAAAACCCAGGTAAGTGTTGATGGGAATGTAAAACAGTTCAGTTATTATGGAAAACAGGTCATTCCTCCAAAAAGTCAAACATAGAATTACCCTTTGACCCAGCAATTCCAATCCTACGTATATACCCAAAAGAATCGAAACCATGTATTCAAACAAACACTGCACACGAATGTGCATGACAGCACTTTCACAATTGGCCAAAAGGTGGAAAGAACCCACACGTTCAATGAATGAATGAATGAATGAATGATGAATGAATGAATGAAATGTATCTACAATGGAATATTCAGCCATAAAAAGGAATGGCATACAGATGCACGCTAGAACGTAGATGAACTGTGAAAACATTTACGTGAAAGAGAAAGAAGCCAGACACAAAGGTCGCATGCTATATGATTCTATTTATATGATATACCCAGAGTAGGTCATCCCTACAGACAGAAAGCAAATTAGTGGTTGTCAGGGGAGGGGAAGAGAGAGGGGAAGGGAAGAAGGGAGGGAGAAATGGGAAGTGAGAGTTTGATGCACACAGGGTCTCACTGGAGGGGGATGAAAATGTTCTGGAACTAGCTAGAGGTGATGGTTTGCACACCGTGACTACACTAAATACCAATGCGTTAAGCTTTGAAGGTGTTAGTTTTACGTTATGTGAATTTTACCTCGATTGAAAACACACAAACACACAAGGTAAGGCAAAAGTCCTACGGCAAGCCCATGGCTAACCTGTCTGAGGAACACATAGAAGGCCAGTGTAACCAACCAACCAACCAACCATCACAGACAGAGTGAGAGAGAGAGAAGGTCGGCAAATTAACAGGGCACTCAGGGAATGCAGGGAAGTGACTTCGAGGTCACGTTCCAGGACTTGTGTTAGTATTCTTAGGAAAGGGGGAGCCATTACAAGGTTTTGGGAAGAATGACATGACATAGTGAATAGTGTAGAAGATCATGGTGACTGCTACGTTGAGAACAGGCTGTAGGGGGCAAAGGTCAGAGCAGAGACACATCCTCGCAGGCTACTGCAACCATCCGGGTACGAGAGAACCATGGCTCAGAGGTGTGTCCGCAACCTGCAGGATACTAGGTTTCGAATATTTACCTATATAATTCTTCCACTCACCCCAAATGCTCAGTAAAATGCCAAGACATAAAACAGAAAATAGGTAAGACTTGTCTCAGTGAAGTGAGGAGGAAGGCTTGGGGGGCTTGGTGTTCAGCCCTCTTGCTCATTAGATGCGACTGGTAAAGGTCCCTGAGATGCCTGAAAACACAGCTTTAACTAGAAGGACATAAAATAGATCAGTGGTTGTCAGGAGAAGGTGGGGAGGAAAGGGATTGACTACCAAGGAGCATGGGGGAATTTTTAGGGTGACAGAACTGCTCTTCTTTTGACTGTGGTACCGGTTCCATGAACATGTGCACTTGTAAAAATCCATACAACTGTGTACTAAGAGACGAGAAATCTACCGTATGTATATTATGCCTCAACACACACGCAAGATTAAAGATACATAGTTTGATGGGGCGCCTGGGTGGCGCAGTCGGTTAAGCGTCCGGCTTCAGCCGGGTCACGATCTCGCGGTCCGTGAGTTCGAGCCCCGCGTCAGGCTCTGGGCTGATGGCTCGGAGCCTGGAGCCTGTTTCCGATTCTGTGTCTCCCTCTCTCTCTGCCCCTCCCCCGTTCATGCTCTGTCTCTCTCTGTCCCAAAAATAAATAAAAACGTTGAAAAAAAATTAAAAAAAAAAGATACATAGTTTGAAAGTCGCTACTTTCAGATTGTAGTACTTCTCAAACCCTCTCCTCCCACCATCTATGACACTCTGTACACTTGCCATCAGCATTGCAAACCCACTCTTCCTTTTACCGTTCGTGTTTCTATCAATACCACCCGCCAATATCCCAGTGACCCAGTCACCCAGGTTGGGAACTTCTGACTTATCCCGGACTTCCTTCTTGCCCCCAACTCAACCGTCAACTCCACCACTGAAATGTTTCTTCTATTTTCCCATACCTTCTGCTTCACTGCCTTTTTCCTAATACCTGCCCAGAGTACTGAGGCCCCTAACTGATCTCCCAACAGCCGAAAATCTTTCTTCCTTCTAATACATCCTAAACGGTGCTGCTACTCTTACATTAACTCGGAACTTCTTTTCCCAAACCTTTGATGGTTCATTAAAGAATACGGTCCCAACTCTTCTGTACTAGGTTCAAAGCCTTTTAGAATCAAAAGCCCACCATTTACTTTAAGAAATAATTTGTTCTCATGTAAGAACTCTGCTGGCCAAGATCCCCAACCAATTTCCCCAGATGATTTCCTGGTCTTCTCTTTCATTTAACCTGCATCCTGGCTGAATTGGGTTATAAACCAATTCCCAAGTCAGTCCTCTACTTTACAGGACTACTTCTAGGGCCTGGGATGTCCTGTCCTTCTCTCATCTCTACTCCCTGAAATAATTTCTTCCATCTCTATGCTTCCAAGATGCTACCAACCTCTCCTATAACATTCGACCGATTCCATGTTAGATTATTTCCGTATGCACCTTACCCTCAAACAATCCTAAGGGCAGAGATCACGTCCTGTTCCTCTCGGAATCCCTCCCACGGACCCATAAGAGTGTCTTGTGTTCAAGTAAGTACCTGCTGAGTTTAATCAGATTTAATGCACAGTATTGGCTTTAAGACAAAATTCTGTCATGAGAAAACTATATGACCATAAACAAGTCATCACAGAAAATCATGAAGTTCAACTTTCAATCCCTCTGGAAACACGGTGTTAGAACACTTTTTTTTTAGCAGACACAGCTAAATTCAAACACAAGTTGTTGAGGACACAGTTCTAAAAGCATGTCCAAAATGTTCTGGCCAGGAAAGGTTTAATTCCAGCTGAAAACACAGTGAGTGACAAAGCAAAATTTTAAAGCGGGTATTAGGAGCAGAGAGAGAGGGAGACAGAGAATCCCAAGCAGGCTCCACACTGTCAGCTCAGTGCAAAGCCCAATGTGGGCCTCGAACTCACGAAGCATGAGGCCATGACCCGAGCCGAAACCAAGAGGCAGATGCTTAACCAACTGAATCCACCCAGGCGCCCCAAGAAAACATCCATTTTAACAGACTTTCATTAAATACTATAAATCAAGGAAGACAGATGCTGGTGAGGTTGTCAGATGGCCAAAGTAGAAGGAAATAAGGTAGGGTAACATGTACAAATTTACCGATAAACTAGGTGCTTGCTATTGATTTTAAAACCTTAATTTCGCAAAGTAAGGCCTTTCCATGTTCCCCAGATGTATATATATTATCAAAAGAAGAAAAGTATTTAACTTCAGTTGCTACAAAGACATGCCAACACTGAGCCACTACATTTAGTCTGTGATGTGCACACACTCCTCCCACATTGCTTCTCCTCCCAGAAGAAAAACCATTTGTACTTAGTGTTCGAGACCCCAAAAGCCACTCAATGTCCCATTGTTTATATATGAGATATAATAGCCTTCAATTTTCTGTCAATAGTAATCTTGTTTGCACAAAAATAATTTTCTTATTCCTGTCTCCTGACAAATGGTGACTGGAGGACAAGAAGGGAGGGCTTGTAGAGGACACATTTTTAAAGTAAAATGACACTCGTTTCTTTGTGGGTGCTTTCTGGACATTTCAAAGTCTGACTCCCCCCCTTCCCTCCTTCGTCCTCTCTCTCTTCCACAGCCTATCTCTCTCTCCCCGCTCCCCCCCCCCATCAGTATAACATTAGCTTGAAAGCTGACAATTCAGTCACATCTCAAGCAACCATTTACTTACTCTGTTATTTAATAGGAGTGGGGAAAACCCAGTTACCATAACAACTCACATCACATGGCAATTATGGAGTCTCTAAAATACAGCAAACCATACTTTTCACAGTGTTTTCTAAGGGGAATGTGTAATAAGCACAGATACCACTTCTCCCAATGATTATTCCGAATTTCTATCTAATTGTTTCATATTGCATGAATGTTACTGCTACTCCATATTCTTCATACGAAATATGTTTTTAAGTAAGAAGGAACTGAAAGAAAAAGGCAAATATATTACTTGTAGTTCAAACGATGGGGTATAGCCCACCTATGTCCGGGCATCTGGGGGGGGGGGGGGGGGGAATCCATAGAAGGCCGAAGAAAAGCAAGATTAATATCTAGAGGAAAAAGAATCAAATGATGATCAATGAGAAAGGAAGGAAGGAAGGAAGGAAGGAAGGAAGGAAGGAAGGAAGGAAGGAAGGAAGGAAGGAAGGAAGGAGAGAAAGGGCGAGAAAGAGGGAGAGGGAGAGAGAGAATGAAAGATTGATTTCATTCAGAGTAGTGCTACCAAGAAGTCCAGATAAGGTTTCTCTGAAATAAAAACGAAAAAAGAGCTCATTACCTAATGCAGAGACAGAAATATGGTCGGGTGGCAGCAGCAAGACTGGGAGAATTTGCCTGTGTCCAAAGATGGAGGAAATAATGAAGCAAGACTGCCATTCCCATCCAGGGACAAACCACCATCATCCAATTTAGGGGAGAGTGTCATGTCAGAGTTAGAAATGCCAAAGGATGACAAGGCGGGCAGCAAGTTTCAGGGAAGGAAACTGTCATTCACCTTCAGCTTCCTCATCAACAGGAATCAAGTTCGTCTCAGGATGAGAACGTGTAGTTTAAATCAGAGCAGAAGTGAGGCGCCTGGATGGCTCAGTCGGTTAATCGCCCAACTTCGGCTCAGGTCATGATCTCGCGGTCTGTGAGTTCGAGCCCCGCGTCGGGCTCTGTGCTGACAGCTCGGAGCCTGGAGCCTGTTTCAGATTCTGTGTCTCTCTCTCTCTGACCCTCCCCCGTTCATGCTCTGTCTCTCTCTGTCTCAAAAATAAATAAACGTTAAAAAAAAAAAATTTTAATCAGAGCAGAAGAGGACAGTCACTTGAGCTTGGAGAAGCCCTACGAGGTCTGGAATGACCCCTGGTTATCCCCTGTTCAAAGGAACGGAGAGAGAGGGTCACTTCAGGTTTAGAAAGATCTAAACAGGACGATGATGACACAGACCTCCTCCCGGATGTCAGGTCAAACTCAAATCAGACTCACGTATCTGCGAGTCTTCCAAAAGTATCATGGGAGAGTTTCACTGTAAGAAGAGTCAATTAAAAAAAAAATTTTTTTTTTAAGTTTCAAAAAGAAGACAATACAATAATCTCCAAAAGAATTCATCACAGGTTAAATCAGTAGTTCATAGCTAGTTTTCCACAAAATGAAAGGTTCCTTGGTTTACTAAACCTAGTTTTCGGGAAATATTGACAATTACGAGAAGCAAAATACACATTGGAACATGAAGAGCAGAGCATTTGGGACATTTGGGATATTCAAAACAAAGTTCCTCCACCTGTTCATACACATCCACCCACCCACAGTTACAGGCATTAAGAAGGCCATAGCATATCCTACAAGTATACGTCATCTGTGGGAGGAAGACAAGGCTACCTCTATCTACTCATATAAATGAAAAGTGACATAAAACAGTGCATAAGAGCTATTCAAATTATAATAATGTCATTTCTGGAAGCCCTCAATAACCGTTAGATTCACCATCATGTTAATTACAACATTCTGGAAAAAGGAAACCATCATACCACGCGCACATACGAAGTCTAAGGCGCATCCGTGTTTCAAAAGGATTAAAATCATCAGGTCAACAAATGTCTACTATGTGCCAGGAATACTGGGCACGCTGGAACTACAGGCAACCAAAACCAACTTCCTGATTTTATAAACTTTACACGTCACAGAAGGGGACAGACCCCAAGCTTCAGGATTAGTGGGAATGGATGGATAGATTGAGCAAAGAGCCTCATATATCAAATAAATTGAATTCACAGTTAGAAACATTCCTAAAGACAACTCCAAACAGTTTCCAAATTTTCACTGGAAAATTCTATCAAGTATTTAAGGAAAAATTATTTCTTAGGACAGCATTACACAGTAACACATCAGGCAGAGATAATACAAGGAAACTACAGAACAATATCCTTCATGAGCACAGATGCAAAATTCCTTAACAAAATGTAATTAATAAATCAAATTCAGCAATGTGTAAATAGGATAATACACTATGATTACATGGAGTTTTTTCCTAGGAATGAAGATTTGGTTCACTTAGACAAATCAAAATAATTTGTCATTATCAACAAGTTCAAAAACTATACAGTCCTCTGAATAGATCTAGAAAAAAACCCATGTGACACAATTCAACATCCATTTGTGGCAAAAACTCTCAGCAATTTAGGAATGACAAGAAACTTTGTCAGTCTGATAAAGGATATCTACAAAATCTTTATACCAAAATAAGGTAAATATAACATACTCAATGTTAAGACACTGAATGTTTTCCCACAAAACTGTATATGAGATAAGAATGTATGCCCTTACCACTCCAGTTCAACACTGCTGGAGGGCCCCAGGCAAAAAGACAAGAAAAAGAAATGAAAGGCACACCGATAAGAAAAAAAAAAAAAAAATCAAGACCATCTCTACACACAATGTTACCATGAAAAACAAAAAGCTACAAAAAAGTAACAAGAATATATAAGTAGGTTTAGTAAAGTCATAGAAAAGTATCCATTATATGTTTATATACTGGCAAGGAGCCTTTGGAAATTAAGACCAATAAAAAAAAACACTTTGAGGCACTAGCATCAAAGTACTTAGGGACACACAATACTCATTAAATTTAACAAAATACGCACAAGATTTGTAGTAAAACACGGACCTAAAATAATCGAAAGCTATACCCTGTGCATGAGTTCAAAGACTCAATATTAGTAAGCTGTCAATTCTCTCCCAAATTTATCTACACAGATTCAATACCTCTCTAACCAAAATTACAGCTGACGCTTTTTTTGTTTTTTGTGGTTTCTCAAAGCTGATTTAAAATTTACATGGAAAGGCAAAAGGCTTAAGACAGTCAAATTTTAAAACAACAAAATTGGAGGACTCATATTGCTTGATTTCAAGATTTCTTATACAGCAACACTAATTAAGCCGTATGGTTTTGATTTAAAGCACACACATATAGATCAATGGGAAAAAATTGAGTGCAGAAATAGACCCACACATATGGACAAATGATTTTCCACAAACGTGCCTTGGTGAAGAAAGAGTGGTACATTCAAAAAATACAACCCATACCTTGTGAAAAGTTAAGTTACACAGTCGTAGGCTGAAATGTAAACTGTAAGACTTCTGTAAGTAAACACAGGAGATCATCAAGTGACTAATGGATAAACTATATATAGTATGTCCCTACAATGGAATATTATTAGGCCATAAAAAGAAATAAAGTACTGATACGTGTGACCGCAAGTACAAACTTTGAAAACATTATGCTAAGTGAAAGAAATCAGACAAAAAAGACCACATATTGCATGATTCCATTTACATGAAATGTTCAAAATAGGCAGATCTATCAAGACAGAAAGTGTAAGAGTGGTTGCTAGAGGCTAGGGAGAGAGGAAAATGGAGAGTGGCTGCTGATAGGTACAGAATTTCTTTTTGGTATGATGAAAAAACAGAAAATCTTTGAGGCTTTGGGTTGGAGAGAAAGCAAGAACATAAATAGAAAAACTTGATAAACTGGAATTCGTTAAAGCTAACAATTTGCTCTTTAAAAGACACTGCCAAGGAAATAAAAAGACAAGTATACAGATTCAGTACAAAAAATTTTTTTTGCAAAACACATTTCTAAGAAAGAATTTATGCCAGAATATATAAGGAACTCTCATTTGAAAACAATAACCTGGTTTTAAAAAAAAAATAGGTAAAACAACACAATGCTTCATGGAAGATATGAATGGAAAAAAATGTATGAAAACATGCTCAACATCAATAGTCATTAAGGAAACACAAAACCACAAAGAGAAACCACTATCCATGTATGAGAACGGCTAGCTTTTAAGAAACTGGTCATACTGCGCATGGGCAAAGAGGCAGGGCACCCGGGACTCCCTTCCATTGCTGGCGGGGACTCAAAATGGGACAGTCACCAGGAAAAGTTTGCTAGTTTCTTATATTCACTTACCAGATGGCTTAGCAAGCCCAAGCCTACGTCTTTATTTACTCAAAAAGACATGAAAACAGATGTCCACACGTACACCTTACGAGAACTGCTTATAGCAGCTTCAGTCATAATTGCCAAAAGCTGGAAACAACCCAAGGGTCCATCAACGGCTGAATAAACCAACTGAAACTCTCACGACAGACTTTTTTTTTTTTTTTTTAAATAAAAAGACCCAGAAGCATTGATGAGAAACCCAAGGCAAGTCTGAAGGAACTTCAGCTGTAATAATACCAAAATGACTGCAACAAAGCAAATACTAGAGTCATCTTGGGAAGATCCAAAGGTATTTTTTAAATGTTCTCTGCTTAACCTGGGACTAGGGAGCGTAGTTCAAGGACCACCCTGAGTCACACTGCTGGGATCAGTTTCCAGGCTCCTCCACTTACTAGTTCTGTGATGTTGAGCACAATAGCTGTACCAACCTCACAGTGTCAATGTAGAGATTAAAGGAATTTATATATAGGGGTGCCTGGGTGGCTCAGTCACTTAAGCGTCTGACTTTGACTCAGGTCATGGTTTCACGGTTTGTGAGTTCGAGCCCCACATCAAGCTCTGTGCTGACAGCTCGGAGCCTGGAGCCTGCTTCCCATTCTGTATCTCCCTCTCTCTCTGCCCCTCCCCTGCTCACACTCTGTCTCTCTCTCAAAAAAGAATACACATTTAAAAAAAAAGGGGGGGGGGCTCCTGGGTGGCGCAGTCGGTTAAGTGTCTGACTTCAGCCAGGTCACGATCTCGCGGTCCGTGAGTTCGAGCCCCGCGTCAGGCTCTGGGCTGATGGCTCGGAGCCTGGAGCCTGTTTCCGACTCTGTGTCTCCCTCTCTCTCTGCCCCTCCCCCGTTCATGCTCTGTCTCTCTCTGTCCCAAAATTAAATAAAAAACGTTGAAAAAAAAATTAAAAAAAAAAAGGAATTTATATTTATATATATAAATTGCCACACACACACACACACACACACACACACACACACACACACACGGCAATTTTTAAAACGCCTGAGCTGGTTATTAGCTATTATTATTTCAATTATTATTCTGATTAACCAGATCTTAAAACTCTTATTTGTTGTTGCCTAGTTTGAGAAAATGGATGATTCATTCTCTATCTCTGCCTTTTTTTTTTTTTTAAATGAATTACAATAGGATGAATTCAAACAAAAATCCCACCACAGGTTTGACAAAATTCTATCCAATATATCTTCTAACTGACTTGTAAAATAATGATTTCTCGGGGCTCCTGGATGGCTCAGTCAGTTAAGTGTCCAACTCTCGATTCTGGCTCACGTCATGATCTCACAGCTTGTGAGTTTGAGCCCCGCACTGGGCTTTACGCTGACAGTGTGGATCCTGCTTGAAATTCTCTCTGCCTCTCTCTCTCTCTCTCTGCCCCTTCCCTGCTTGAGTGCACATGCTCGCTCTCTCTCTCTCTCTCAAAATAAATATACAAATGAATAAATAAATAAATAAATAAATAATATGAAAATAAATAAAATATTTTCTCATCTCTTTGAAATTTTCTAGGCGTCTACAAGACAAGCAACAAGCATTTTAATCCAAATATTCTCTCTGTTCATATCCAAGCCACACGCCATAAATTCTGATGCCATTTGCTGAATTTACTAGATTGCCTTCTGTTACTCCCTGTGTTAACAATTTTTATTGTTTCTGTTCTGATGGTGACTTTTAAAGTCAGCTTTCCATTAATACTTAACACTGTGGTTATCCTTCAATCTCCTAGGTGCACAGCGTAAAAATACAAAAAGGTACCAAACTCTACCTTCTCCATAGCCAAGTAATAAGATGTCAGGGAAAACAAATCTAGAAATCACCTACATTCTCTCTTTCATGAAATTAAACCTCTTTTCTTCCCGGATCTTCATTCCCTCCTCAGTTAAGTGAAGACACTGAATTAGACTAAAAAGGCTTTGAACCAAGTATTTACATAATTTCAACTCTAATTGAATATATGAAAGAACACGGTTGCATAGGATAAATATAGGTCTCTAAAAACTGGCTATGCTAAACTGGTAGGATGCAGAATATAATCCGACGAAACTCTGTGATGCCAAGATATATAAATTATGCACCAAAATGAGATTTAGTACAAACATCCAGTAGGAGCTCTAATTAATTTGACATCAAACTATTACATGCTTCACAATTTTTATCTTCATTTATAACTGACTGATGTTAACCTATCATGTCTTAATTATATAAAATAAGCTTCTTTGCTATATTTTGTTATTCATTTATATATTTTAATTTATACACACCCGAACAAGTAACTGTCATAAAACGTGCAAAGATAACACCAAAATACACACTGCCCATGTGCTGTCTAGCCTCCCTCTTCCCTCTGGTGTTGTTATGATCTGCAATGATCAGACTTTATATAAATCGTCTCATGGCATCACATAACTTTATTCTAAAAGGGTAGCCTAGGGGCGCCGGGTTGGCTCGATCTATTAAACGTCCAACTCTTGATTTCAGCTCAGGCCACGATCTCACAGTTTGTGAGACTGAGCCCTGCATCAGGTTCCGTGCTGACAGTGTGAGGCCTGCTTGGGATGCTCTCTCTCTGTCTCTCTGCCCCTCTCTGGCTCACACTCTTTCTCTCTCTCTTGAAATAAATAAACTTTAAAATTAAATTTAATTTAATTAAAAAATAAAAGGGTAGCCTAAAAAAAATAGAATAAACACTAAAACCAAAGGGTTTTTCTCCCCCCTTAAACACTTTTATTTACTGTTCATTCCCAAAATTCACACCATACATAAACACTGGTGCCCTACATACTTGCAAAGGATTCAAATTAAGAAATAGGCAAGATTATTTCTTTAAACAATAAACTTATTATAGCATTTATTCTGAACAATAAGAGTTTAACAACAATGAAATAAACCAAATTTGTACGTACCACTCCCTAATAACAAGGCTGGGCAATGGGAGAAGCGTGCTAGTTTCTTTCAGAAACACATCCAAATATTTTAGTAGTGAATCGGGTCAACTATTGTGATTGCCTTAAAAATTTTTTTTAATGTTTTATTATTTATTTTTGAGGGAGGGAGAGAGAGAGAGAGAGAGAGAGAGAGAGAGAGAGAAAGCATGAATGGAGGAGGAGCAGAGAGAGAGAGGGAGACACAGAATCCAAAGCAGGCTCCAGGCTCCGAGCTGTCAGCACAGAGCCCCATGTGGGGCTAGAACCCACAAGCCGTGAGATCATGACCTGAGCCTAAGTTGGACGCTTAACCGACTGAGCCACCCCGTCGGTTGCCTTTAAAAGCAACTTACGTTAATCATGATAAAGAGAAAAATTATTTCCAAACACACATTAAATTACAGGCAAGGCAAGGCACCTACCTCATGCACAAGAGCAAGCGAGGTCTGCTTGAAACTTCGCCCTCTACTGGCCATCAGTCGATTCAATGGTTTGCCTTCTTTACTCTGGTACGTTGAAATATCATAACAAAATAACATACCACCTGAAAAAAAAAAACTTATAAAAACACTTCTTATGGGAAAAATTCATTAATCATATTCTCAATAATCCGTATTCACTCAACCTGGATAGAGGTATTTAGAAATGAAAAGAATTTACTAAGCAAATTATGATTTTTGACTATTGGTGTCTAAGGAAAGAAAAAACAGAAGAGATACAAGACGTCAGCTGTTACTATACTCAAACTATCACTTATTTACAAGCCTTATTCGTTTGTAAATAAGTGAAGAAATTTACAATTCGCACCTTATTTTAATCTCTAGAAGTAACCATTCACGAAGTTTAAGTTTTTAAGAATAAATTCCAATGAAAGAGAAATGCTTGCACCAATACCAATCCTCGGGACCTCCTGATAACAGGGGTCCCTTTCGTTTACACCCACAAGTGGACAAGTTTTCTTTCATCCCTACACTCACCGTGTATTCACCCTCCCCTTCTCCCTCCTTCCTCCTCCTCCTCTAACCCTTCCTGTCCTCCCCACTTGGGTTAACTAAGTTCTTGAATTGAACTCCCAGTTCTGGCTGGCCCCCAGTCTCAACTGAAAAGCAAAGACAGGCAGCCAAATGCTAGACTATGAGTGAGAGTAGTCTTGGAAGCTCTCTGGGGGTAACTCTGAGCCAATGAGAAGACACACTCAAGAACTAAGATAATTTAAAACACAAAGATCATTGCATTTTTAAACCTCTCTTATTGAAGGATAATATACAACACAGGAAAAGTGCACATTGAGCATACAGCTCAATGAACTCCCACGAACAACATATGATCAGCATCCAGATGAAGAAACAAAACATTATCAAAATCCCAGAAGCCTTGGGGCGCCTGGGTGGTTCAGTCGGTTAAGCGTCCGACTTCGGCTCAGGTCGTGATCTCGCGGTTTGTGAGTTCGAGCCCCGCGTCAGGCTCTGTGCTGACAGCTCAGAGCCTGGAGCCTGTTTCAGATTCTGTGTCTCCCTCTCTCTCTGACCCTCCCCCCACTCATGTTCTGTCTCTGTCTCAAAAATAAATAAACGTTAAAAAAATTTTTTTTTTAAATCCCAGAAGCCTTTCTCATGTCTCCTGCTGGTCACATCCACCCCCACCCCAACGGTTACAACCTTCTAATGACGATTTTGCCTACTTTGGTACTTTATATAAATGGAATTAGACTGTATAAATGCTTTTATATCTGGCTTCCTTCACTCAAATAATCATTGCGAGAATCAGCCACAATAGTGGCAGTTGCAGAACGCTCATTCTTGTTGCGGAGTAATATTCCATCATGTGAATGTAACACAACTGATTTATCCATTTTACTGCCAGTAGGCAAGGAGATAGCTTCCAGGTTGAGGGCTACTCAAAGAATGCTCCTGTGGACCTTAGAGCATGTCTTGGGTGATTTCATCTCGGTTTATCCCTGAGACTGAAATAACTAGGTAGAATAGGATCTGAACTGGTTCAGAACCAGTTTTCCAAAGTGGTTGCACTAACTTACATTCCCAGCAGCAGTTCTGGGTGCTCCACATATTAATCGATACTTTTCATTTTCCATCTCTTTTCACCTTAGCCATTCTGCTAATGGTATCTTATTGTGGTATGAATTTGGATTTCTCTGATAAGGAAGTTAACTATCTACTCGTATGTTCACTGGACATCTGAATTTCTTCTTTTGGAAGATGTGTTCAAGTCTTTCTCCCGTTTTTCCCCCCATTTATTAATTGAGTGACTTTCTTGTTGATTTGCAAAAGATTCTCGATATCATCTAAATTGAGTCCTTCATCACAAATATGTATCGTAAATACCTTCTTTGCATTCCGCGCCTGGCTTTTTCACACTCTTAAAGGTAGATTTTGGTTAACACATGATCTTGATTTTAATATAATTCATTACTATTTTTATAACTTGAGACTTTCATTATAGGACCATTTGTGGAAAAGATCATCCCTTTTCTTCATAGCATTGCAGTGCCCCTTTGTAATAAATCTGGTGACCTTGACACGTGGGTTTGTTTCTGGATGCTCTATATTCTTCATTGGTAAATCTGTCTATCCTTGCAACAATGCTGCACTCTCAATTTTTTTTAAATTTTATTTAAAAATTTTTGTTTCAATGTTTACATATTTTTGAGAAAGCGACCGAGTGTGAGTGGGGGAGAGGCAGAGAGACACGGGGAGACACAGAATCCGAAGCTGGTTCCAGGCTCCGAGCTGTCATCACGGAGCCCAACACGGGGCTCAAACTCACAGACTGCGAGATCACGACCTGAGCCGAAGTCAGATACTCTACTGACTGAGCCACCAGGCACCCCACTCTCTCAACTATTGTGACTTTATAAGAGGCCTTGATATCTGGTATTATATGCCCTCCTACTTTCTTGCTATTCTTCAAGATTACTTTGGCTATTTTTGGTCTTCTGCATTTCCACACAAATTTTAGAATCAGCTTGTCAATTTCCAAGATCTTAAGTGGGATATTGCTTGGGACTGGATTGAATCTATTAATTTGAAGAGAACTCACGTTTTTACAACTTTGTGTCTTCTAGTCCATAAACATTGTGTATCACTTCATTTACTAGGATTTCTTTAAGTTTTCTCCATAATATTTTGTAGCTTCCAGTGCAAAGGTTTTACACACTCTGCTAAATTTATCCTAGGTAATTAATATTTTTCAGTGCTATTATAAATGGTACAGTTTTAAAATTTTGTTATGGTATATGAAAATATATAATTGATTTGTATGTTGACCTTTGTATGTAATGCAGTAACCCTGCTGAATTCATTTATTAATCCTTTTTCAAGTTTTTATTTAATTTATTCTGAGAAAGAGCATAAGCAGGGGAAGGGCAGAAGGGCGGGGGGGAGAGAGAGAAAGAGAGGGAGAGCGAGAGCAAGAGGGAGAGCGAGAGGGAGAGTGAGAGTGAGAGGGAGAGCGAGAGGGAGAGCGAGAGGGAGAGGGAGAGAGGGAGAGAAGAGAGAATCTGAAGCAGGCTCTACACTGTCAGCACAGAGCCTGACACGAGGTTTGAGCTCATGAACTACAGACCTGAGCTGAAACCAAGGGTCAGACACTCAACCGATTGAGCCACCCAGGCCCCCCATTTATTAATCCTAATTAGTCGGTAGATTATTTTGGATTTTCTATGTACTACACAGTCATCTGCAAATAATGACTATTTAATTAAATAATCACAAATGCCTATTTTTATTTTTTTTAAACTAAGCTTTATGCCCCCCATGGGACTTAAACTCACAACCATGATATCAAGAGTTACATGCTCTACTGAGTCAGCCAGGCACCCACTAATGACTATTTTAATGTCTAATTTGTCATCTGCAAATAATTACTGTATTATTTCTTCCTTTCTAATGCTTATGACTTTTATTTCTTTTTCTTGGCTTATTACATTAGCTACAGTCTTTATTAAAATACTAAATAACAGGGGCGCCTGGGTGGCTCAGTCGAATAAGTGTCCAACTTTGACTCAGGTCATGATCTCACGGTTCTTGGGTTCGAGCCCCGCATTGGGGTCTGTGTTGACAGCTCGGAGCCTGAAGCCTGCTGTGGATTTTGTGTCTCCCTCTCTCTGCCTCTTGCCTGCTCACACTCCGTCTGTCTGTCTCTCTCAAAAGTAAATAAACATTTAAAAATAAAAAAAAAAATACTAAGTAATAGTGCTTATTTAAAAAAAATTTTAATCTTTATTTTTGAGAGAGAGAGAGAGAGAGAGAGAGAGAGCGCGCATGAGTGGGGAAGGGGCAGAGAGAGAGGGAGACACAGAATCCAAAGCAGGCTCCAGGCTCTGAGCTGTCAGCACAGAGCCTGACGTGGGGCTCGAACTCATAGGACTGCGAGATCATGACCTGAGCCAAGGTTGGAAGCTGAACCAACTGAGCCACCAGGCATCCCTAAATAATAGTGCTTATAACAAACATCCCTATCTTTTTCCCAATCTCAAGGAGTACAAGTTTCAATCTTTCAGTATTAAGTACAAAAACAACATTGTAGCTGTTCTTTATTAGAAGTTTAAAAATTTCCCTTCCAGAGGCGCCTGGGTGCCTCAGCTGGTTAAGTGTCTCTGGGGTTTAGTCTCACACTTGGTGAGTTCGAGCCCTGTCTCGAGCTCTGCACTGACAGCGTGGAACCTACTTGGGATTCTCTGTCTCCGTCTCTCTCTGCTCCTCCCCCCCTTTTGCTTTCTCTCTCTCTCAAAATACATAAAGATTTTTAAAAATGTTCCCTTCCATTCATAGTTTAACGAGAGTCTTTTTTGTATCATGAATGGGAATAAAGCTTTTCAAAGGTGTTTTCTACATCTATTGAGATCATCTGAGGATTGTTCTGCCTTTTTCTATTAATGTACTGGATTATACTGATTTTCAAACATTGAATTGACCCCACTTAATTGTTATATATTACCCTCTAAGTATTGAATTCAGTTTTCTAACATATTTTGGGGTATTTTTGCAACTATGTTCAATGGGAGAGGTTGGTTTACAGGTTTATAATATTCCCTTCTGGCATTTGGTATTAAGATTATGCTGACTGCATCAACAGTGTTCCCTTTTTCCATTCTGTTAGAATTTATGAAAGATGATTATTACTTCCTCCTTGATTTTTGTGTAAGAATTAACCAAGGAAGCCATCTGCACTTAGAGTTTTCTTTGTAGGAAAGTTTTTACGGATTTAATTTCTTTAATACATATCGAACGATTCAGATAGTCTGTTTCTCCTTCTGTTTTACAAAATTTTATATTTTGATGAATTTCTACATCCTGTCCCAACTGTGAAACTCATTGGCTAAAAGTTCTTTATAATATTCTTTTATGATCTTTTTGAACGCTGTAGGGTCTGAAGAGGCGTCCCCTTTGTTGTTCCTGATTAGAGGTAATCCATATTTCTCTATTTTCTTGTGTAGACTTACAATGGCTTTATCAATTTTATTAAAGTTTTCAAAGATTCGATTTTTGGCAGTGATTTTCATTATATGTTTTCTATTGTTTTTATTCTTACCTTTATTATTCTTTTCCTTAGGCTTAATTTAGGTTATTCTTGAAATGGAAGCTTAAATCATGATTGTCTTCCTGTCTTATTTTTTTAACATATGCACTAAAGAAACAAATTTCCATGTCATGCTGCTTTAGCTACATCCCACAGGTCATGTGGCTCCTCCCACAGGTCAATAAGCCATGTGGCTTATTTTCATTATGATTCAGTTAAAAATATTTTCTGATTTCCATTTTTATTTTCTCTTTGATCCATGGATTATTTATAAGTATATTGTTCAATTTTGAGGCTACTGGAGACATTCTAGTATCTTTTTATTTATTTTTAGCTCAATTCCACCAACATCAGAAGACAGGCTCTAAATAACTTCAATGTTTTGAAATTTCTTGAAGTTTATGTCTGTCATATGGTCACTTTGGTAAGTTTCCCAAGTACTGTTAAGCAACATAAGAATCCTATCACTGTAAGTTACAATGCTTTTCATGTCAATTAAGTAAAGTTTGTTCATAGTCTTATTCAGATATTTTGTAAATTTACTGATTTTTTTTTTGTCTGCTCTTTCATCAAGCTATTTAAAATAGGTTTTAAAGTGTCCTACTTCTATTGTAGGTTTGTCCTCTTTTAAAATTTAAATTCCAGTTAGCTAACATACAGTGTAATATTACTTTCAGGTGTACGATGTGGTGATTCAACACTTGGATGCAACACCCGGTGTTCATCACAAGTGCCCTCCTAAATTCCCATCACCCATATAACCCATTCCCCCACCCACTTTCCTTCTGGTAGGTGTGCCTATTTGAACTTTTAGCTTTGCTAATTTCTTTCATATATTTTGAAATTATGTCATTTTGTGCACCCCGATTAGAACTGTGATATTTTCTTAACCGAGTGACCTCTTTATCTCCATGAACTGTCCCCTTCATTTCAAAGTTCCTTCCATTTTCGTGCATCCAGGACTTTTTCGTCATATACTGGACAGTATACAAAGGAACCACAGGAAAATCTAAATGATATTTTTTAATCAGAGAGGAGCTGTCCTCCCCTGTCAGACAGATACAGTGAAGGACTGATCATGAAATTGCATCAGAGATTGAACAGGATTAGGCTTGATTATAGCTTTGGCAACTCCCGGTCTACCTGAGAGTCCCCGTTCCTAGGGAGCACCTCCCCCAAGACTTTCATCTGACAGCCTACTCAGTCTCCTCAATACGGAAAGCTTATGAGAGATTCAGATGTGTCACAGGTTTTTGGCTCACCTCTTTCATTCCCATCCCATCAAGCTTCAAAATTTGACAAATATCGTGACGGAGAAATAGACTATGTGTCGAAGGCCTGCAAGTCTCCAGTTTTGCCACTCAGGCACCGCGTGAATGACAAGATCTCTGTTGGTTTCTCTGCCTCCTGCACCAGCCTCTTGTCAAGGTCAAGCCTGAATTTCAGCCTCCAGCTGAGGCAAAACAAGTTAAGTGCACCCAGGTGAAAAGAGCTGTAGATCATCATTATCAATTCACTGCTTGTGTGCTTTGTTTTCTGTCCCGTTCTCCCTGCTCTTCTTTGTTTCGTAAGGCTGGAGATTGCATTTTGCCTCTTAGAAGCGCCAGCCTTAACTTCCAGAGCAAACTCGAAATTCAGCCAGATAGCTTATTAGATGGCTTATTCAGCTTATCAGCTTATGAGCCAGAGTCTTCGGAGAACCAAAACCAGAAACAGAATCTCAATCAATATATTATATAAGAATTATATAAGAATTGGGTCACAAGATTATGGGGGCTAAGAAGTCCCATAATCTTGTTGTCTGCAAGCTGGAGAGACCCAGGAAAGATGGTAGGGTAATTCAGAGATGGATGTCCTAGCTAAGGAAAGAGTAAGTTCACCCCTTTACTAGTCTTCTGTTCTCTTCAGGCCATCAATGAATTGGGATGTTGCCCACCCACACTGGTGAGGGTAAACTTCTTTATTCAGTCTACTGAGTCAAATGTTAGCCTCTTCTAGGGGCGCCTGGGTGGCTCAGTCGGTTAAGCATCTGACTTTGGCTCAGGTCACGATCTCGCGGTCCGTGGGTTCGAGCCCCGCGTCGGGCTCTGTGCTGACAGCTCAGAGCCTGGAGCCTGTTTCGGATTCTGTGTCTCCCTCTTTCTCTGACCCTCCCCTGTTCATGCTCTCTCTGTCTCAAAAATGAGTAAACGTTAAAAAAAAAAAAAAAAATTCAGATGTTAGCCTCTTCTAGAACGACACTCACAGACATCCAGGAATAATGTTTTACCAGCTACCTGGATATCACTTAGCCCAGTCAAGTTGACATAGAAAATTAACCATCACATCACTCTAGACCCATGCCACCACTAAAAGCTCCACTAGCTTCTCTGTACTCCAACAGACCTCTTCCTAGGCCAAGCCCCAGTCCTAGCCCACAACCGAAATCACTGTCTATCTTCCACAGGGCAGTGGGGGGCACAGTTCTAAAATGTTCTTTCTCTCCGTTCTGTGATTTTAATCTACTTATCTCTGCCTCAATAATTCTCCAGTGCCTTTACAATGTGGTTTATCTTTGCCATTTTATCCAGTTGTGTCTAAATGTTAGCAGCAGCAGCACTCTGCCATGACCCATCACATCCTTCTTGAAAGTGGAAGTTAAATCATGATATTAAAAACCTATACCTTGGGTCTATCCAACAAGAAGATTTAATTATGGTAAATATTTATGCCCCCAACTTGACACCACCCAAATATATAAATCAATTAGTCACAAACATAAAAAAAACTCATTGATAATAATACCATAATAGTAGGGGACTTTCACACCCCACTTACAGCAATGATCTCTCAGCAGAAAATCAACAAGGAAACAATGGCTTTGAATGACACATTGGATCCAATGGACTTAACAAACATATTCGGAACATTTCATCCTAAAGCAGCAGAATACACATTCTTCTCAAGTGCCCATGGGAACATTCTCCAGAGTAGATCACATACTGGGTCACAAATCAGCCCCTCAATAAGTACAAAGAGATCAATATCATACCATGCATATTTTCAGATCAAAACGCTAGGACACCTGAAATCAACCACAAGAAAAAAATGGAAAAGTCCACAAATACTTGAAGACTAAAGAACATCCTACTAAAGAATGAATGGGTTAACCAAGAAGTCAAAGAGGAAATTAAAAAGTACATGGAAGCCAATGAAAATGAAAACACGACACTCAAACCTTTAGGATACAGCAAAGGCAGTCGTAAGAGGGAAGTATATAGCAATCTTAAGAAGAAAGAAAGGTCTCCAATACACAACCTAATCTTACACCTAAAGGAGCTGGAAAAAGAACAGTAAATAAAGCCTAAAACCAGCAGAGGAAGAGAAATAATAAAGATTAGAGCAGAAATCAATGATGTCGAAATCAAAAAACAGTAGAACAGATCAACAAAACTAGAAGCTGGTTCTTAGAAAGAATCAATAAAATTGATAAACCCTTAGCCAGATTTATCAACAAGAAAAAGGAGAGGACCCAAATAAATTAAATCATAAATGAAAGAGGAGAGATCACAACCAACACCACAGAAATACAAACAATAATAACAACAGTATGGAGATTCCTCGAAAAATTAGAAATAGAACTACTCTATGACCCAGCAATTGTACTGCTGAGTATTTATACAAAGGATACAAAAGTGCTGATTCAAAGGGGCACAGGCACCCCAATGTTTACAGCAGCATTATCAACAATGGCCAAATCATGGAAAGAGCCTAAAAGTCCATTGACTGATGAATGGATAAAGAAGGTGTGGTGTATATGTACAATGGGATATGACGTGGCAATCAAAAGAATGAGACCTTGTCATTTGCAACAAAAGTGGATGGAACTAGACTGTATTATACTAAGCAAAATAAGTCAGCCAGAGAGACAAATACCTTATGATATCACTCATATGTGGTATTTAAGAAACAAAACAGATGAACACAGGGAAGGGAAGAAAAAATAAGAAAAATACAGAGAGGGAGGCAAACCATAAGTGACTCTTAAATACAGGGAACAAACGGAGGGTTGCTGGAGCGGTGCTGGGTGGGGGGATGGGCTAAATGGGTGATGGGCACTAAAGGGGACACTTGTCGGGATGAGCACTGGGTGTTATATGTAAGTGGTGAATCACTAGATTCTACTCCTGAACCTATCATAACACTTTATGTTAACTAACTTGGATTTAAATTTTAAAAACTAAATTAAGAATTAATTAATTGATTAAAATACAATTAAGAACGCTTCCTAATTAAAACCAAACCCTCTACCTTGATATTATGTAGTGCACTCACCTGCAAGGCCAGGTTTCAAACCCGGTTGCTTGTTTGTTTCATACATTTTCAATATAAAATTGGGGATTCCTGCTACGGTCTTTCCTTGGTCTGAGCGAACACCTCCTTTTAATGCAGAGTGATATACTCCACGGGGCATATTCACCATTTCTTGCTTCACAAGAGATGTAAAAAATTCCTCCAAAGCTGAAAGAGGTGAAAGATCAAAAGTAAACATAGTATGTTAGGAGAGCATCATTCACTCTTAACTCATATATAGTTATTTTCATGCATACTTGCACACCCACACACACAGCCGTATTTCAGACCAAACTTCACACAGTGAAAGGGAACTCTTGATTCCCATCCTTTGCTTAGTCTTCCCAAATTATAACATGGCACCCAGTTACTCAAGCTTAAAACCTTCATCATTCTCAATTCCTCTCTTTCTCACACTTGGTATACGTAAATCCACGAGCAAGCCCTTGCACATCTACCTGCAGAAATATATCCTGGCTCCATCATCCATTTCTCTCCATTTTCACCGCTGCTTGCCTACAAAACGGGTTTGTACTCAAGTGTTATTTCCCTAAGGGCCACTAGAGGTTGCCCAATGCAGAAACAAAAACAACGAACACATCTAAGCTAAACAAATGGTAGGCATGGAAAACAAAATGGAAAACCACTGCCTGTGCCTCTCGTAGGAACAAAAAAGAAGGGTCCACCTAACTAAACAGGAATTTCATTCTTAATAGATCTCAGAGTCCTCTTTAAATGACTGGGATTAAATTGAAGGTGCTCACTAGAGCATCTATTATGCGCCCAGTTCCGTTACTCCTACATAGAACCTTCCTAGAGGTGACCACCCTTCTCCACTGAAAGCCCAGAGAACGCCTGTGTGGGATGTTTTCCATTTACCCCTCCAGACCGGCCCTCTGCCCTCTCAACCTTGCTCTGTGCGTTGGGAGACAACATTTATCGACTACATCCGCAGGGCTCCCTTGTCCTCCGGCTTTTAGTTGGCTTTCTCCAACGGGAGATACTCGCCAAAGATCAGAGGTTGGAAGCAGAGTGAGGTCAGGGCATGTGTCCTCAGACACCCTCCCGCAGGACAGTTACAAGTGGCCTGCAACCCTCTTCTGCAGCCCCTGGCTCCCCTGAGGCAGCACTATGCACGACACAGACGCTCTCCCCGATTCTCCAGACTGCTATGTCCCCTTCCTTACCTCTTCAGGCTGGGGGACATTAACCACTCGGGGATAACGCACCATTGCTTGTGAATTTCCTTCAAACCCGACCACACAGCTGTAAATGGTGCCTGTATGAAACCCTCAAGGACTCCAACTGAATGTGCCTCTTCTGCCAAGCCCCTGGCTAATACATCATCTACATGAAAGAGACGCACGACATCCAGTCACAGGCCACATACCCCAATTCCTGCATAGGCGTGCACAGGTGGGACTGCTTCACCCTGGGGGTGAGTACAGACGACTCAGAATGTAGCTAAAGATCATGTTTATGAGGACAGAGGAGCTATGGCAGGAGAAGGTAATTTCACACTTTCTCAGAAGGGAATCTATTTTGGCAAAAGCTCATCCGTGTCAGGAGGGAAGTACACATCTGTGTGCAGACTAACTCGGGAACCGAACTCTGTCTCCTTGTCAAGCTCTTCAGAGAACTAAGGACTCTCAAATTAACTCAAGCCCCCACAATGAGTTTAAATGAGGGTAGGACACCATGAGTATGACCAATGTATAGAGCACCATCTTCCCTGGCCAGGAAGCTAGGAACTACGATTTCTTTTCTACTGCTTCTGAGCCTTGCCCTGTCCCTCCAGATGATCAGGTGAGAATTTAAAAGAGCTGAAAATTCTGTAGAACACGGGGTGTTAAATATAAATTTTTAAAACACCCCCCAGTGTCCTTTAATAGGTGAGGGGACAAACTGTGGAACATCCTACAATGGAGTACTACTCAGCAATTGAAAGAAATCGACACAGGCAAGTATTTGCATAAACATCAAAGTCATTATGCTGTGTGTAAAAAAAAATTTCTTTAACTGAAAAGTGTATATACTATATGGGGGGGGGGAACTAGTGAAATCCTAAGTCTATAGTGTTTTTTTGTTTTATTTTTTAAAGAGAGAGAGCGTGAGCAGGGGAGGGGGAAAAGAGGGAGGGGGGGAGAGAGGGAGAGGGAGGGAAAAAGAGAGAGTGAGAGAGAGAGAGAGAGAGAGAGAGACAGAGAGGGAAAATCTTCAGCAGGCTGCAGGCTCAGTGCAGAGCCCGACACGAGGCTCGATCCCATAGTCCTGGGATCATGACCCGAGCCGAAATCAAGAGTTGGACGCTGAACCGACTGAACCCCCCAGGAGCCCCTAACAGGTCTATGGTTTAAATAATTGCTTTGTACCAATGTGAATTTCCTGGTTTTAATAATGAACCAAAGTATGTGAGAGGTTATCCCGCTGGGTACGTTACAGTGTACTTGCAACTTCTTTTAAGTCATTTAAGTTTATTTCAAATTAAAAACCAAAATAAAATACCAGTAACATCCCTATTTAAAAGGCGGCAAACTACTGGATTCCTCTGCAGCTGCTTTTGTGTTTACTTGAAAAGACATCAGGGAAGAAAAGGACCAGGGTTCACTCATGCTCAGTGCAATTTGGTTTTCTGGCTGCTGTAACTAGAGACCTCGTGTGTATCACCCACCCTGTGCCTTTTAGGGCGTATGTTCCTAAGGCTGGTGCTTTCTCCTGGTTCTTTTTTGAGTTCTCCAGTAACTGCAGGGAAAGGGAGGCCCAGAAAAATAAAGAACTTTGCCCCACGGCGACACGGTTTGCCAGACCCCGGTAGTTTCCAGAGCACCCCCACGTGATGCTATTGAATTTTCTCCAACAGACATACTTGCTGAACTCAAATCCTCCCCTTCTTTCTCAGGGAAAGGCACTCGTAACGATCAAGTATGAACAATGTAGAAGAGCCAGTTAATGACCACCACATCCTGAGAGGACAGAAGCAACAGCACACCTTGGCCACACCATCTCCTTTCTCCACCACACGCCTGGGGGGCCTGGATAACATCATTTAAAAAGCCCAAAAGGACTAGGACTTCTACCTCTACGGCAATTTGGGATAACTGAAGGTTTTTTTTCCTTCCCAGGACTCACTATTAAAACCGCAAAGGGATCCTAGACTCTCCAGGGCCGTGAGCTGGGAAACGGGGAAGAACAGAAACGGGGAACAGGAACGAGTCCTTAAGGCTCTTTTCTGGACATCAAGAGAAAAGGAAATGTGAACTCTTTGTCTAAGTTGTTCCATTTCAGTTTTCTCTCATGAAAGGAGGCAGGGATTTGGGACAGAATTGTCTAGAAATAAATAGTATGCATGTGCCTGAATTCCTCAGGAAATCTCCATGGGGGTAAAGCCAAGGGGGAGAAAAAATCCCCTATTATAGGATATGGCGATTATGATTGACAAGATGACATTTCTGGTGTGGGCTGATCTTAATTTTCAGAAGCTGACCTTTTCACATCCACGTACATTCAAGGTAGAATTGGGACAGAACAAGGTAATCGGTGCCTGCTTGGAAAAATGTTGGTTAATACTGAGTTAGAATAATTAGATATAATTAGAATAATTTTTTTAAATGTCATGGTCCTATAAGCTTTTTATCAAAACTGAATGATCATACAATTTAATCCATTAATTTATAGCTTTCAAATATTGATACCATCTTCGGAATAATTCTAAAGAAAGAATAAATTCGTAACGAAAGTACCCAGGAAATCTCTGTAGATTCTAACAATCTTTTCATTTAGCTTATAGAATAAAGAACCGTTATTTGAGCCAGTGACTTAAAGTCCCACTGCAAATTTGTCTCGTTGAATATGGCTTTTGAAATGGATTTTAATTTCTCACTGAAAATGGTGGTTTCAACTGGTTTTCCAGTGCAATTTTATTCGACTCTAACGTTTTTCCGTGTGTTCGGAACACCATCACCACCTCAAGCCGTCCCTATAAAAGAGACACCTTTTGCCTTTCAGATAGAAAGGAAGCTACAATTAAAGTAAACTATAAATATATACACATCGGAAAAGAACACCATCGGACAGGTAGAAACACTGACAAATGCTGGCTTCCCTGCCAATGAATAGGAGTCACCTGGAAAAACCAAAGGAGCAGTAAGTGACAATAGTTTGAGATAGCAAGAGCCAGGGATGGAAAGATCCAGATCCTTTTCATCACCCTCATCATCTTCATCTTCTTCTAGCTCATCAGGAATAGGGATTTCCGGTCTTATCTGAAACGACAGAGAAGGCAATAGTAGAACGTCACATAAAATCTTTTCTTTTTCCCTTTTATGCGAAGACTTAAAGACTGAGTTAGACTCGTCGCTCTGTAATGTCAAAAGACCATTAAAAATTAATTTTAAAATATCTGTTCATTTTCAGATTAACTAAACGGTAAATTCTATCTTATGAGAGACAATCCCAGACCCATGTAAAGAACCAGTGGTAATATACTAAGAAAATTACCATAAGCCAGCATAAGCAATGATTATTATAGAGCACTAATAAAATTTTACACCCTCTGACAGTAAAATGCAAAGAACTGACACATTCAATATATTGAACTTCTATGGTTTGTAATTAAATATTTGCCTTGTCGGAATACTTTTTTTTTTTTTTTTTTTTTTTAATTTGTGATTCTGGCCATATCTCTGTGGCAAAGCTTAAAATCTTCCAGTAGAATATATAGTAGAGATCGGAAAAGGATAGGATGCTTTAGTTGACTTTTTCTTAGACTCGGCAGTTTGTTGCTATAGAATATAAAAACACTAAAGTCTGTAATTGGTAGCTATACTTTATCGTGTCTAATTTGCAATTTGAAGATTTTTGTGGTTGCTCTGTGATTAGTTAGGTTCGTTTGAACCAAAAATTTAAAAATAGAAAAAGATTACCGTTATTGTAGCTTCTACAAGATACAACTGTCAAGCAATTAATTAAATTTTTAATACTTTCAATGACACACCATCATAATGCCCACATGGAGATAATTAAGCATTAGGGGAGGAAATCAAAATATATAAAAGTGGTTGCTATAACCATAAAGTGCCAGAACCCAGTCATTACCATTAGCCTGTCTCCCGGAGTTATTTTTAGAAATAATTAACAATTCCTGCAGACTGCCTTCTTCATAGGTCCCCAAAGCACTGTTCCATTTAGGAACTGCACTGAGTCAGGATTCTTGCAGGGGGATGAAAGAAAACAGAAAGGAAATGCTTCTCTTAAGTATAATAACCTCAACTCCAATGAAGCCTTTCAACCATAACTAGTGTTCTCTTCACTAGTGAAGGAATAAAAGCAACCTGCCTAGACGAGCACTTTGCAAGACGAGATTTAATTCTGATTCACTACGGAGTACCCAATTCTCAGAGGACCAAGCCAGCCATAATTACAGAGATAACAATAATGTTCGCTCCACATAGGGCACAATGGCGTTTGTTGATATCACTGCAAACTGGAGAAAACCCTGGCACATTTGCAACCCTTTTGGCTCTCACAAGCAGGGTTTTCCAAGTGTCTCTGGTCTGTCTACATACTTTGAGCTTGCCAGGTTTAGTATCATCAGGAGTTCTCTTGGAGATTCTAACCAGTCCTAGTCGTCTACAAAGATCCAAAAAAGGAGTTGGTTCTGGGTCTGTCTGCCTTGCCTGTCCCTTTTACACATCGTAGTACAAACTGAAAATGATACTTGAACGGCACCCTGGGGGAAACAGACAGCAATGCTTATAGCTGGAGACTGCAAGGGTAACACCAGCTACCACCCCAGTTATCAAAGCACCGGGAAGCTCGGACACACACCATATCCACAGGTGGCGGGAGGTTTGGGGAGGTGGAACACAGAGGTGACCACTTCAATTAACATGAAAATTCAGAGGGATGGTGAGGAGAGAGAGAAAGCAGAACGCTCCTGCTCTGCTGGTGGGCATGTAAAATGGTGCAGGCAGCCCCTTTGACAAACAGTTGGCAGGTTCTCAGAAAGTTAAAGAAGAGCTACCCCATGGCCCAGCAATTCTACTCCTCAGTATGCAAGGAGAGAAATGAAAACGTACGATCACACAAAAACTTGCACACGAATGTGAACGCGTTGTTCGAAATGGCCAAAAACTGGAAGCAGCTCAAAGGTCCGTGAACGGGTAAATGCATAAACAACGTGTGGCGTATCCACACAATGGAATATTCTTCAGTTGTAAAAGGGTATGAAGTACAGATACGTGCTGGAGAGGAATGAACCTTGAAAATATGCTAAGTGAGGGAAGCCAGTCACAAAAGACCACATACTTACTGCGTAATTTCATTATAGAAAAGGTTCAGGCTAGGCAAATTTAGAGACAGAAAGTAGATTAATGGGTGCTCAGGGCTGCGGGAGTGGAAAGGAGTGATGGGGATTGACTACTAATAAAATGTTCTAAAATTAGATTGTGGTTGCTCTGTGATTCCTTGCACAGTTCTTTAAATATAGCAAACCCACTGAATTGTACACTTTATATGGGTGAATTATATGGGATGCGAATTATATGGGATGCTCAATAAAGCTGTTGAGAAAGAGGAAGAAGGCGAGGAGGAAGGCAGGCAAGCTAGAAGAAGGACGTGGAGAAGAAAGGGGAAGGGGACGGGAGGTAAGGTAGAGTAAGAGGACGCAGAAGCAGGAAGCTGTCACCACCTTCAGAGGGATTTGGACTGGTGTATGAATTATGGCAAACAACCAAATGCTTCCAATTCCAGAATTACTTAATGTAAAAGGGACACGATTATTTCTGCGCACATTTTAGCCTATCCAGTCTTTCTGATCAGTCCACCTAAATTACTTACAATGAGTCACAGGACCCAGACCATCGATATCTCTTAGACACGCTAAAGAGAGACAGACCTACTAGGTTGGAGATTAAAAAAATAACGATCTGTCTTATGTTGTCTAATTTTACATCCACATAACTGGATGCCTCTATTAATTTATCTGCCATGTGGTAAAGAGCATATGTCTGTATCTTACATATGTACATATTTTAACAAAGAAACTACAGACGTACTGTAATTTAAGAATAGCTGATATATTCTGCCTACTTACAACGGTATGATTTGTTTCTTCAAAGGTGAGTTAATTCTGAACAAATTAGCACTTATTGTTGGACCTTGGTTCCATCTCATTTCCATCCTCCTCCGCTCACCTCTTAAAGAAGTATTTGTCCCAGCTTCCCTGTGCAAGACCCAGGCTTTTCTCTTGCTTTGTGCGTAACTACTGAATTGAGATGAATGGGCGTACAACTAAGAAAAATCAAGAGAAGTCATCTAAAAGAATACCTGTAAAATGATCACATTTTGGTAATTATATGACAGTAGCTACTAAAAACACCCAGGAAAACCACATATATATTTAAAACACACACACATACACACACAACTACACCCTTCCAATTATCGCTAAGCTTTGTTGAAGAAACTTAAATGGAGAGCCAAATATTAAATGATAAATTACTTTCAGAATCTGCTTCAAATTGAATATTGGAAAGCTTATACTACAAAATGCCTCACTATGGGTTCTGAGCCAGATAACCTTTTAACCACCTTTCCTGTGTACAACCCGTGAAAATCTAAGAGTTTGTGCATAAACACAGGATTTTATTTAGAACATGTCAAGTATCCGCATACATTTATTTAAAAAGAGAAACAGCTTCTGATGAATGCAGTGACATTCACTTAAATCAAAGCCAAACAGGTTACACCACATTAATACCAACCCAGGATGCATAATGAGTTCTCTTCCATTACTCACTTCGAAAATTAACTCCAGAAATCAAGAACACAATCTATCTTAAGATTCTTTAATTAAAAAAAAAAAAAAAAACTTAATTTTTGAACAGCTAAATAGTTTTTAATGGACCCAAGTCAGAGATGAGAGTCAGTCTTCTGCCTAAATGTTTATCCATTACTGATTGTTTTACCAGAATAACAATTCTCTATATTTTTGTTTATTTTTGTTTGCTTTGTTTTATTGGGTTGGGGGGACACTACAGAAGGCCAAAGAGGAGAATAAATAGTTCAACAGAATAAAGAAATACAAACTAAAAAACAAAAATCGTTTCTGTCTATTTCTTAACGTTGGAATCAACAAGGCCTCAAAGAAGCCCCTGAAACTTTTTGACCAACTTTAGATTTGCATGTTTCAAGTGATCAACAATGATATTTTTACAAACCAACGAAACATAATGGATTCACTTAACATTCCCAGCTTAGAATATGGCCTCGGGCTTAGTGTATGTCCAATAAATAATTGCTAAACCGATGCAAGTATCATCCCACAGATGATAATAATCATAATCCCACAGAACTTCCTAATAACAACTTAATGACAAGAAGAGGAGTTCATGGATTTGATATTCAAACCCCTACCTCACGTGGTATCTCGTTAAACTCCAGGGCTCATAGACATGTTCCACTCCTACCTTAGGTGGACTGTTTCATTCAACCCAAACTGATGTCTGCCACTCTCCCAACGCCTTTTGTTCTATCCATCTGTGAGCTTTCAACAATTTTCATGGTTTAAATGGAGGTATCAATGAACAAGAAATCTTTCTTTAGTAAATTTAGAGAAAGGCAATACAGTACTTACAAGAGTAGCTACATTATATAAGAAAGTAGTCCTGTTGCTAAGGATACAGTGTATCTTTTTGTTGTTGATTTTTACTTGAAATTTACAGCACTCTCATTTAAAAGATTCTTTCCCAAGTTTTCACAGAGAGAATGTGGATGTACTTTCACTGGAAAGGTAGAGGTACCCTTCAGTTTTCTGAATAAGTCAAATTACCCGTCGTGCAGAGTGACTAATCTCTGTCAACAAGGAAGAAACAGAAGTCCCTACCTGGAAGGGACTCTTCAAACCACTGAAAATATGTTTTTATAGAAGAGCCTCAGTTTCACATCACTGCTATCATCTAAAAAACAGAGGTAGGGACGTGACTCACTTGTATCCTTAGCCTTTCGGGGTTTGTTTGGGATATAAACACATTGAATACCTAAGAACTAAAAGTCCAGAAAGTGGTCAAACAGCCGAACTGAAAATCAGTAATCAACGAAAGGAAGAAGAATGCATTGTGCAGTCTTAGAAGCAATAATTCTCCATGAGGAGGCAGGTCGTCTATATCAGAAACTGGGGGTCAAAGACAGACTCTTTCAAATCACTTATATCCCCTCCTCTTAAGCCTAGTTGAGGATATCCACTACAGTCAACACTGTTACTTCAGGGAGTAGGTCGTATCCCAGAAGGGGGTTAGGGTAGAAAAAAGGTTGAGAAGCACGGCAGAAAAAGGATAAATGTTAGACATTTCCTTTATAGTTCTTCACACTCTAATGGTGAAAACCCAAGCATATATAGAAACCCCAACTCTAAGTATACCACTACCCTTTACATTGGAAGGTATAAAGAGCTATTTACGTGTCCTCAGCTATCAGAGGACATTGAACAGTTAGATTAAGAAAGTATCTAATAGAGATGCCTGAGTGTCTCAGTCAGTTAAGCGTCAGACTCTTGATAATGTCTCAGGTCATGATCACACGGTCATGAGACTGAGCCCTGTGTTGCACTCTGCACTGAGCGTGAAGCCTGCTTGGGACTCTCCCTCTCTCCCCCCACCCCACCCCACCCTCGCCTCCGACCCTCCCTGCCGTGGGCACATGTGCGCACTCTCTAAATAAATAAGAAAGTATCTAATATTTGACTAAGCGTAGCCCTTAACTGAATCTAAACTCTAATATCAGAAACTGAACATAATGCTAAAGTAGGAAAAGATATAAACATATCAATACCTAAAGACGTAGAGACTAAACAGCTAGGAATATGTGGGAGTTATTTAATCAAAGCTACTATTCCAAAGCTACTACTCCAAATTTCATGAATAATAGCTAAAAGTAAAGGTAATTATGATGCTGTAATCTAAATTAGCAATTGCTTATTAAAATAATAATAATAATAATAATAATAATAATAATAAAAAGTATCTTTCCAGATGTTGTACCCAATTTACTGGTAGGCAGTAATTGCATACAAAATTTACATGTAGCTTTTTTTACCTTTACCTTTTCCTTTTTTAAACTTTTTTGTTTTCTTTCTTTAGGTGTTTACATGTTTATGTGTTTATTTATTTTAAATATAACTTACCATCAAGTTAGCTAACATACAGTGTATATAATACAGTGTGCCCTTGGCTTTGGGGATTCATCACTTAACATACAACACCCAGTGCTCATCCCAACAAGAGACCTCCAGTGCAATCTGAAGTTCATCTTTTTTTAATTTTATGAGTCACAGAACACTTTTTCTTAAGTCTTCCCATTTGGGATAGCCACACGACAAGCTGGCCCATCTGTCTTTGCATCGTCAACGTGAGAAATCCTGCCTTAGTTAGGATTTGATTTTACAAGAGGCTTTCAACAATCCCTCCAATTCAATTCAATAAACACAAGTTTGCCTTGTTCCTACTGGCAACTAACCTCTATACAAACTCAGTCCCAAGGAAAAAGTCAACCCATTTTAATGCCTTAGGATCCTAAGACATTTGTACCAAAACTTCTTGAGCCATTTGACCTAAGGACTGATTCTGGGTAACATCAGACGTGACTTCTTCTAACACAATGTCTGCTTTACGCTCTAGAGGCATTCAATAAACATTCATATGCATTTAAATTAGCAGTAACATTAAATGTGAGATCCATACACTTAGGTCCTTAACATAACCTAGTAACTTAAACCTGGTCATATTAAGTAGATATTAGAAAAGGTTGTATGTTTTCAATCTAAAAACTAAGAGGGACACCCGGCTGGCTTAGGCATGCGATTCTTGGTCTCGGGGTCATGAGTTGAAGCGCCACGTTAAGCATAGAGCTTCAAAGAAATTAAAATACGTATATATGTACATGCATATACATATACATATAAACTAAGATAATGTCACACAATGTGTTAACTCTTAGAAGAGTGATCCTTTCTTCATCCAGTTCCCTGGGACTAACCTATGTATCATTTCACGCTAAATGAATTAAAATAGCAGATTTTTCACATGCATCTCAATTTTGTATCACAAATAAGGATCTCTGGCTGCACAGGCTGCCTAAACTTTAGTCTATGTAGGCCATGCTTGGATGTGAACTCCGGGAAGTTCACACTAACTGGGCAAAATGGTTCCTACGGTGACACAGATCCTCCGGGGTAAGCCAGGGGCACCGGCATGCAGTTACCTACAGAGACTTCGTCAACACCGTATGTGCCTTCCATCTGCTTCCAAGAGATTTAAGTTCATTATCTGTGGGGTCTAAGACCTCTCCAGTCTTTTACAGATTAGACAAATTAATATATGTAAGTTCTCATTCTTTATAGACAACATATCTAGAGTTACGTATGCGTCAGCTAAAAATCTTCAAAGAGAGGAAATACAAATACAGTTATGAACCCCAGCAGTCAAGAGATACCACTGGGAAAGCAGAAAGGCCTACCTCTTCGGGCAGATGAAGAACGGTATGCTCTCCCGCGCTAAAATGTGACAGAGATTTATAGGCAGCGTTTGCTACAATTGATTCCTAGATGGGGTACCAGTAAGAGAAACAAAAGAAACAATATATATTACACATCACCTCTGGAGGAAGAACAAAATTCCCACGCCAACCTCAAAGTGCTATAGTCAGGGCTTTGGAAATCGTATTCATGGCTTGCTTACTAGGTCCCACTAAAAAGAGAGAGAAATCAGCACTCGGTAGAGAGATCAGAAGCACTGTGTTTTTATCCCAGTTCAGACATTAACCATCAATTCACTCCAAATCACTCAGGTCCCCATCAGGTGGCATGGTTTACTGAAGCAGTATATGGATTTAAAGTCCGATCCGTCTGGGGCGCCTGGGTGGCGCAGTCGGTTAAGCGTCCGACTTCAGCCAGGTCACGATCTCGCGGTCCGTGAGTTCGAGCCCCACGTCGGGCTCTGGGCTGATGGCTCAGAGCCTGGAGCCTGTTTCCGATTCTGTGCCTCCCTCTCTCTCTGCCCCTCCCCCGTTCATGCTCTGTGTCTCTCTGTCCCAAAAATAAATAAACGTTGAAAAAAAAAATTAAAAAAAAATAAAGTCCGATCCGTTGGAATTAGGTTCTGATTCTCCAGCTACTAAAAAGTTAGCCCATGGGAATTTAAGCTCATACACTCATGAGTGTAGTATAACGTCACCAACAGACACCCTCTTCTTTGTACTCCTTGATTGGAAATGACATCTAAAAATTGAACTGGACTTTTTGTTTGTTTGATATGCTTGTTGTTGAGGGACAGGCAAAGCAGCAAAGGGGAAGGGCCATTAAAAAAATGACGCAATGGCACCAGTCTCTCTTTACATCTGTCAGCTTCACCAGGTAACAAGTGCCTTTTATGACAAAAATGCATTAATGGGCATAAACTGGAAAGAATTTCTAGGGGCGCCTGGGTGGCTCGGTCGGTTAGGCGTCCGATTCTTGGTTTCGGCTCAGGTCATGATCTCACAGTTTGTGAGTTCAAGTTCCACGTTGGGCTCGGCACTGGCAGTGCAGAAGCCTGCTTGGGATTCTCCCTCTCTCTCTCCCTCTCTCTCTCTCTGCCCCTCCCCTGCTCATGCTCGCGCGCTCTCTCTCTCTCTCAAAATAAATAAATTATTAAAAAAATAAAAAAAGAAAAGAATTTAAAAAACCTAAACTTACTAATGTCAGAATTCTTTTAAGATCAAGAAGCCGTCATTTCAAATTAGTTATATTTTTTTTATTCAAACAGTCTTGTTTCACAGTTCTTTCCCACCTGGGTTGCGTTTCACTGACACCCTTGTGATAGTACCTTGTTTTGAGTGTGGGTCCAGAGGAAGCTGAGGACTTGGACTTTAAAATTCTGAAAAATCAATAAACATCACAATAAATTTTTAAGTCGAAGGCAAAACTGACAACAATCTAAAGCAGCAAACGGTGAAAATTAAATCACTTTCAAAATTATACCGCTAGTGATAGACTTCATCTGTATTTACCCATCATTCAGAAAATGAAAATGCTCAGAAACAGACTCATCATGGAAACATATGGACATTTCAAACACAGTGAGATGTTAGGATTACTAAATTGAGAAAACTGACCATTTTTTGCGGACCTCTCAAGTCCTACCTAGTACGAATGTCACTCCTCTTTCATGCCACTGTTCCCAGGAGGCAGTTCTCCCCTCTCCAAGTGACCATATGGCCCATGGCACACTTCAGCATCCAGTTTGATTATCTGTGTATGTGGCTAACTCCCTAGTAGATTTACATTCCTTAGGGCAGTGACTGACTTTTTCATTTCCAAAGCCTATACTATAAAGCCCAGGTCCTCAAATGACAAATATTTAATAAGTAACTGAGCTTAAAAAGCCATTTCTTTTCCAAGGCCCACAGTCTTCATCATTTCAATCACATCTAACTTCTTGTCCTTATAAATCATAGAAGGTTCTTCTATAACTCCTTGTCTTTGTATATTCTATTTCTTAGACTTCAATACGAAGCAATATTTTTTTTTTTTTTTTATTCTACAAGAACCTAGTCTTATAGCACCAACTAAATAAGGTTTACTTCAATCCCTCCTAGAATGCTGGCCCCTTCCACACCATACTCTCATAGCCCTTTGATTAAGTGTACTCACCCATCAAATGTTATTATTATTGGCACAAAAACAGACATTCAGATCAGTGGAACAGAATAGAGAACCCAGAAATGGACCCACAAACGTATGGCCAGCTAATCTTTGACAAAGCAGAAAAGAATACCCAATGGAATCAAGACAGTGTCTTCAGCAAACAGTGCTGGGAAAACTGGACGGCAACATGCAGAAAAATGAACCCGGACCACTTTCTTACACCAGACGCAAAAATAAACTCAAAATGGATGAAAGACCTAAATGTAAGACAGGAAACCATCACAATCCTAGAGGAGAAAGCAGGCAAAAACCTCTTTGACCTCAGTCTCAGCAACTTCTTACTAAACACGTCTCTGGAGGCAAGGGAAACAAAAGCAAAAATTAACTATTGGGACCTCATCAAGACAAAAAGCTTCTGCACAGCAAAGGAAACAGTAAAACTAAAAGGCAACCGTAAGAATGGGAGAAGATATTTGCAAATGACGTATTAGATAAAAATCTCCAAAGAACTTATCCCAACTCAACATCCAAAAAAACAAATAATCCAGTGAAGAAATGGGCAAAAGACCTGAAGAGACACTTCTCCAAAGAATACATCCAGATTGCTAACAGACACATGAAAAGATGCTCAACATCACTCATCATCAGGGAAATACAAATTAAAACCACAATGAGATACAACCTTATACCTGTCAGAATGGCTAACATTAACAACTTAGGCAACAACAGATGTTAGCGAGGATGTGGAGAAAGAGGATGTCTTTTGCACTGCTGGTCAGAATGCAAGCTGGTGCAGCCACTCTGGAAAACAGTATGGAGGCTCCTCAAAAAACTAAAAATAGAACTACCCTACCATCCAGCAATTGCACTACTAGGTATTTATCCAAGGGATACCAGTGTGCTATCGCAAAGGGGCACATGCACCCCAATGTTTACAGCAGCTCTATCGACAATAGCCAAAGTCTGGAAAGAGCCCAAATGTCCATCGATGCTTGAATGGATAAATAAGATGTGTGTGTGTGTATATGATATATACATATATATATATATATACACGTATATATCATATACATATATATGTATATATCATATACATATATATGTATATATCATATACATATCATATATATATCATATATATATACATATATATCATATACACACACATATATATATATACGTATATATCATACACACACACACACACACACACACACACACGTTCATTCAAAAAGAATGAAATTTTGCCATTTGCAACTACGTGGATGGAACTAGAGGGTATTAATGCTAAGTGGAATTAGAGAAAGACAAATCTATGATTTCACTCATATGTGGAATTTAAGATACAAAACAGATGAACATAAGGGAAGGGAAGCAAAAATAATATAAAAGCAAGGAGGGGGACAAAACATGAGACTCTTAAATACAGAGAACAAACTGAGGGTTGCCAGAGGGGTTATGGGAGGAGGGATGGGCTAAATGGATAAGGGGCATTAAGAAAGACACTTGTTGGGATGAGCACTGGGTGTTATACATAGGGGATGAATCATTGGAATCTACTCCTGAAATTATCATTGCACTATATGCTAACTAAGTTGGATGTAAATTAAAAATACAATAAAAAAAACTTTTAAATGTTATTATAATTATTGTTGCTTACGTCTACCTCTTTTGCCAACCTTTGAGCTCTTGGAAGGCAAGGACTGGGGCGCGCCTGGGTGGCTCAGTGGGTTAAGTGTCTGACTTCTCCTCAGGTCATTATCTCACAGTTCGTGAGTTTGAGCCCCGCGTCAGGCTCTCCGCTGCCAGCGCAGAGCCCGCTTCAGATCCTCTGTTTCCCTCTCTGTCTCTCTCAAAAATAAATAAACACTTAAAAAAAAAAAAAAAAAAAAGGAAGGCAAGGACTGACAACGTGGTGTAATGGGAAAGTACAGACTATGGAGCTAAAAGTTACAGGTTTAGACACCAGCCTTCATTTAGAAACTACAATGTTCGTCAAGTTACTTGCCTAGCATGTGGCAGGTACTTAATAAACATTTAATGAATGGATGAACCTCTTCAAATCTCAGATCCTTTAGCTATAAAATGAAAAATAATACCTTTCTGTGAGACATTATAACAAATTGGTATAAATTAATGGGAAAGGTGCTGGGAATATAATAAACACTTAAAAAGACTATCTAGAATATGTATTAGTGTCTGTAAAGCCTAGCACAGTTTTAATAAATATATCCTGAGTCAATGAATGGATACACAAGCACTTTGCAAAGCAATTCAGAAAATACACTAATGGAAGCATCGTGTCTATTTTCAACAAGCTTATACTTTAATGGGAAAAATAATATATGCACAAACACACATATCTGTAGTATAAAATAGAAATAAATGTTCTTAAAGGTGCCTGGGTGGCTCAGTCGGTTGAGCTTCTGGCTTCGGCTCTGTCATGATTCTGCGGTTTGTGAGTTCAAGCCCTACAAAGGGCTCTGAGCTGACAGCTCAGAGCCTGGAACCTGCTTGAGATTCGGTGTCTCCCTCTCTTTCTGCCCCTCTCCTGCTCTTTCTCAAAATAAATAAATGTTTTTTAAAAGAGAAATGCTCTTAGAATAGTATAAAGAATCAAGTCTCTAGCAATAGATTCCCACTTGCACAAAAATTCTCAAAGAACGGGATGAATTCAACCAATTGTGTATCGTCTAAAATCGATTTTAAAATTAGAGATGGGAAAAAAAAGCAATTCTGACAGAAAACAATGTGCACGAAGGAAATGAAATGGAAAAGTTTGGAGGCAGGGAAAAAAAAAAAAACAACATTACCAGTGGTTTAATTTTCCTAGAGTGCAGGGGGCAGAAAAATAGAGTGAGGCCAGATTCTAAAAGATCTGATTAGGTATTTACTGGTTACGTAAAAAGGGGTTGGACTCCATTGTAGGCAAACACAAGACACTGCAGTGACTGGGAACAGCAACGACCTAAGAAATGCTTTGGGAAAATTATACCCAAACTCTAAGCAGGTAACAGAGAACCCGTTATCTAGATACATATAGGGAGAGAGGCAAAGAGGGAGGGAGAAAGGAAGGCAACGGACGGTGAGAGAAGAGAAGATGAGGGAAAAGAGGGGGACGGGGAGAGACAGAGAGAGAGCAAGACAGACAGATCAAGACAAATGGACAGAGGTCTCCTTCTACATGTCTTTATTTCTGCTTCCAAGTGGATATGGTCACTGAAGGGCTCTCTCTTACTGGGAGGAAACTGATGGATGGAATGGCCTCAAAGCAATCTATCTGAGCAACAAGGAACCTCATTAAGATATGCATGAAGATTGGGGCGCCTGGGTGGCTCCATCAGTTAAGCGTCCGACTTTGACTCCGGTCATGATCTTGCGGCTTCTGAGTTCGAGCCCTGCGTCGGGCTCTGGGCTGACCGCTCAGAGTCAGTGTCACCCTCTCTCTGCCCCTACCCTGCTAGCACTCTCTCTCTCTCTCAAAAATAAATAAACATTAAAAGAATTAAAAAAAAAAAAAAAAAGATAAGCATGAAGATACACCAGAATAAGACACCACTGGAAAAGAATGTACGTTCGAAAAAGAAAAAAAATCAAGTCCCGCCTCCCCACAACAGAAAACTGACAGCCACTGGTAAGCAAAGAGAAGAAACCAGCACAAAAGCCAGTTCCTAAATTAACCTGTAATAAAATCTGAATAACTCAAAGTACAAGCAATACAAAGGTGTATGAGTGCAGTCCTTGAAAACAGAAAATGAATATACACAACATGTCCTTACTTTGGCTTTTAGTCTTAGCTCTGTGTTACTAGCCCAACAGACTTTCTGACAACGTAAGTATATGTATCATAACGGTCGCCATAAAAAAGACGGTTGGTGAACTACATACTCTAGAGTCTCAAATTGATTCTTTTTTTTTTAATACCCTGAAACAAAAACCCAAATGTGAGAATAAACTCACAGTCCCCCTATATTGGTTCAATCATGCATGAACTATTTACTGAATATATGTTATGTGCCAGGCGCTATGCTAGGTATTGTATCTTCAGGAAGGACAAGTTTGATTTCATCCACTGTGCAGCACTAAGAATTATTGGAAGAAGTATTATCTTATAATCCTGCCTTCTCACATAATCTAAAGCATTTAAGAGACTATTATTGGATTCTTACGGGGGAGGTAGTTTATCAAAGTCTCTGAAGAACTAAATCAAACTAAAAGTTCACGAAGACTTCAAGTGAAAATCAATTGCTCCTCTTTAATGGAAAAAGGGAAAAGGTGAGCATGAGCGGCGATATGGCGACAAAAGTCGAGACATAAATGAATTCGCCACTCTCTCATTTGACTCATTTCAAGAAGAGATAATACAGAAAATGTTAAGCAGAATATATGAATCTTCTAGCAAAGCATCTTCCACCAAGCGTTTCGGGTCACTACAATGACAAATACCGAGCAGCTCATAAAATTATTTTCCTCTCGGGGCGGTGGGGTGGCTCAGTTAGTTAAGTGTCCACTTTCAGCTCAGGTCATGATCTCACAGTCCGTGAGTTTGAGCCCCGTGTCAGGCTCTGTGCTGACAGCTCAGAGCCTGGAGCCTGTTTCAGATTCTGTGTCTCCCTCTCTCTCTGCCCCTCCCCTGCTCATGCTCTGTCTCTATCTCAAAAATAAATAAAAACATTAAAAACAATTAATTAAAAAAATTATTTTCCTCTCCTAAGACAGTTTGATTTTTCAATCATCCTCATTATTCATAGATGTTCATAGGAAATGTGAACTAACATGTAAAAATCAAATCTATGACAAACGTAGAAGCAAAACACAAATGACAGTATGTCTGTACTATGGGAGACTTCTGCCCTGCCTTATTAAAGTCTTTGTGACATTTTTTACAAGTAAAAACACCAACAAAATGAATTTCAACTTTTGGCCTCAGGAATTCTATTACTTTAGAAACACCATTTTTAACACACTTTTAAAAATCTTGACTATCTTCTCCTAATAAAAACTTGCTATCCTTTAGGTAAATAAGCCTTAAAAAGACAGAATCGATAGGATGGATATTCTCCTACTCCTACTCCACGAAGATTTCACGTTCTCAGAACAAAATGTGGTAAAGGAGTTTTGGCAAAGGTTACGAATATCTTCTTCCGTAAGTTATCATAAGGCCCACGTCTTTCCAAGGTAGAAACAGATAATTTATCGAGCTCCAAGTGCATACCTCATATTCAGCTGTATTGACTGTCAAGGAAGGAACCAGAGAGAACAGTTCACTGAGGGTCTTCAAAATGAGAGGTCTCGTGTCACAGCTGAGCTTCGGGGAGAGAGCATTCCACGTGGAGCGAATGCAAACAACCTGGGAAGCAAATAAAAAAGTCAACACCCAACCAAATCCCAACGGACAGGAGGCCACTAGTAAAGAGGAGTCGCTTTATTATAAGGAAACTAGGAAAGAACAAGAAGAGTATTCCCGGAAGTTAAGATTTGATAAGGTAATCACTCCTCAAAAGAACTTATTTATTTATTTATTTATTTATTTTAATTTTTATGTTTTCAAAAGAACTTCTTTAAACCAAGGTAAACAACTGTTGAAGAAGACGCAGCCTGATTCACATGATGGCTTCTTTACTACTTTATTTTGGTGAATCAAGGAAATAAAACTCACACATGCGTGCACATGCATAGACACACACACACACACACACACACACACACACACACATTAGCCATATACATTGTTGAAGAATCATTGCCTGAAACAAAGAAGGGTAAGCCAATGTTAGAACAGTTTTAATTTTTTTTTTTTTCAACGTTTATTTATTTTTGGGACAGAGAGAGACAGAGCATGAACGGGGGAGGGGCAGAGAGAGAGGGAGACACAGAATCGGAAACAGGCTCCAGGCTCTGAGCCATCAGCCCAGAGCCTGACGCGGGGTTCGAACTCCCGGACCGCGAGATCGTGACCTGGCTGAAGTCGGACGCTTAACCGACTGCGCCACCCAGGCGCCCCAAGAACAGTTTTAAAGACAGGTAGGTATCCACAGTGTTTGTGGTTTTTCAGTCCTGCTGAAACTGCATCACCACTCCGAAAATTGAGATGTTAACAGATATAAATCGAACACACTCAAGTCATCTTGCAAACGTTTAAAGGAGTCTGGAGAATAAGTGTATTACTTAAAATAATAATGGGGGGGGGGCGCCTGGGTGGTTTGGTCGGTTAAGTGCCTGACTCTTGATTTTAGCTCAGGTCATGATCTCCCCGTTCGTGAGTTCAAACCCCTCACTGTCAGTGCACAGCCTGTTAGGGAGTTGCCCTCTCTCCTTCTCTCTCTCTGCCCCTCCCCTGCTTGCTCTTTCTCTCTCTCTCTCTCTCTCTCCCTAATTCATAAATAAACTTTAAAATAATAATTGGGGTTCCTAGATGGCTCAGTTAGTAGAGCAAGCAACTCTGGATCTCAGGGTGATAAGTTAAAGCCCCATGCTGGGCACAGAGCTTACTTTAAAATATATATATATAAATATATCGACAGATTGGTAGATAAATTACTTTAAACCTTGGTTTTCAAAGTCTCTACAGATTTTTTTAAGAGACTGTTAAATGATAAAATAAAACTACAGCTCTGGGATGCCTGGGTGGCTCAGTCAGTTAAGTGTCTGACTATTGATCTCAGCTCTGGTCTTATCTTAGGGCTGTGAGTTCAAGCCCTGCGATGGGCTCTGAGCTGGGCGTGAAGTCTCTTTACAAAAAAAAACAAAACAAAACAACAACAGCAACAACACCCCACCACCCAACAAAAATGTTATTTTTAACTTGACCCAATTTTCTAAATCAAGTGGTCTTAGTTCATTTCAGTATCGTTCATTTCAGTATCTCGTTTTCTGGATATTCAAATGTCTCTTAAGTTCGATCCCAACTACAACAGACGATTTCTTCACGTACAGATATTTTATTAAAATTTTAAAACTCAGGCAGGGAGAGTGCCAACACAGATCAATTAGATAGAGTTTAACAAGGATTAATCTTTCTCAAATACTCCCATCTCTTCTCTGAAGCTTCAATTAACACACAATTTATCTCCATCTATAAACATACATTATTTAGGAAAAACTACATAAGGTAGTAAGTGAAAAGATGTCAAAGATAAATGAATATACTTAAGGACATAGATTAAGGAGAGGCTTAAAGAGGAGACGGCGAAGAATATCTCAGAACAGCTGGAGTTGACGCTTTTGCTCTTATTTTCTTCTTTCCACGAAAGAGCAGAAAAGTGGTCTTTGGCTTGGGGTCCACTACAAATTTGGATCCCATTAACATATACTAAGGGGGCACCTTGGAGGCTCAGTTGGTTGAGCGTCAGTTTGTGATCTCGAAGTTTGTGAGTTCGAGCCCCACAGAGAAGCATAAAGTACTAAGAGGAACGATGGAATATAAAACACAATCGAACATTTCAAAGAACTTAGCCCCTATTGGAAAGGAAGAGAAACGTATGCAATTCAAAATTATCAGGAGACAAAAGGTGTATGGTTAGAACCTAAACTGTCTTCAACACAAAAGAGTTTCAGGAGGCACCGGGGAGTAAAGCTTTGTCTGGGGGTAGGGGTCATCAGAGAGAACATCGAGAGCCAGGAAGCTGTGAGATGGGACTTGAGGAAGGAATGGGCAGAAATCAGGCAGACACTCCTGGAGGAAGTGGAAACCATTAAGTCAGAACACAAAACACAAAACCAGTGCCCAAAGTACCGGTGCGGAAAGACTGGCACATCAGAGAGTCCCTAGGATACCAAAACAGTTTCAATCAGAATCAAAAAAGAAAAGGAATCCTCCAGGGGTTTCTGAGTTGGGGAACAATCAAAATTAAAATGCCAGGGGCACCTGGGTGGCTCAGTTGGCTGAATGTCCAACTCTTGATTTCAGCTCAGGTCATGAGCCCAGGGTCATGGGATCGAGCCCTGCATCAGGCTCTGCACTGAACGTGGGGCCTGCTTAAAGATTCTCTCTCTGTCGCCACCCCCCTCCCCTGGTAAAAACTGAAATGCTACTTTTGAAAGATTCTTCTGGTAGTCTCATAGCCAAAGTCAAAGCAGTCACCCAAACTAATTCCTATTTCTCACTGGTCCCTATCACATACAGAGCCTCAAACGTTTTCCAAAAACCCCATGCTCACTAATTGTACTAATTGTCTATGCTTTCTCTTCACTTTAAACTCCTGTCCGATTCCAACTGAGGTGTTTCAAGACCCAGTTCAAAGCCCCGTTCCACAATTAAGGTTTCTTACAATTCAAGCCCTCCTTTTATCCCTTTCCTTTCCTCCACCTTCCAACTCTTAAAACTCTGTACCACCCAATTTAGCATTTAATTATATACTGTCTAGTATTATTCACTATTTTCGTGAATGTAAGTTGTCTCCTCAAGTAGATATTAAGTTCTGTGAAGACAATGATCATGTCTTTTGATTCTCCTTCCCCACTCACCGCGCATGATAATAAGTATATATCAGATTATCAGTCCTTATTAACGACTCATGGTCCTGGAACCTGAGGAGTACTAAATGTGAGATGGAGAATTAAAGAACGCAAAGAACTAGGAGGATGAATTGGGAAGGGACAGGTTTTGCACCTAAAGACCCGAGTGAATAAAAAGCAAGATGTAAAAAAGGAGGGAAAAGCGGACGAAAAAGCGTATCTGTAGGAGATGAGGAGTTCCGTGTGGGAGATGTTTGCTGTGAGTTGACGGAAAGACATCCAGAGAGAAATATCCTGCAAGCAAGAGGAAAGGAAAGTACTATAACTCAGATGTGAGGTTGGTCGACAATAGCTTTGTCGTTTGAATATTTCTACAAATCAAAATACGCCGAGCCAAGTACGGCCGCACAGATGCTCTGATGCACCCTGCCCACCAGCAGAGACGACGTCTGGCCACCAAGTACAGAAGTACAAAAAGGGCCTTGCCCTTTCCACGGGTGGTGGGTGGGGAGGAAGGCTATACCCTCCAAGTATTGTCAAGGGCTCACAGAACTTTTTTAAAGAAGTCTTCCGCCTAGAAAGTTTGAAAGCTAATGCCTGAAATGGTACTGGACATATGGAAAATATTTCAGAACCCCAGCCATGAACTGTGGCCTTAAACATAAGCAAAGGATACCTGCAGGGAATACTTGTAAATCCGGCTTGCTCCCATACATAATCGGAAACAGGGCAGCCTCTAGTAAAGAAGGCTGCTTTCTCTGACCTTCCCAACTCTGGGCTATTCTTGACACCACATCTCAGAGATCTTCTGACCCTGAGAGCGCCTTAGATTTAATCTGTTACCATCTTGCTACGTGCCTCTCGTGGAACCCCGTGGATCTGACCCACACTACCCATTTGACTTGTACAATCTGTCAAATTACATCAGGTTCGTCAGTTTACTGGCTTGTCCTGCCTCTACTATGCATCACCCAATGACTTGTCTGTTTTCAGAAAGCAGACTGACTTCTGGCTCTAGCAATGGGATAGGCCACACCTGAAATGACTGATAATGAAGGAAATTCTGCTACATACAGCTGAGCTGAAGAGGAAAAAAAAGGGGCAGGAGGGGTTGGTGTTAATTACCCAGTGCCTGAAACAAGAAGGGAAATAACTACACTGAGGTATTTTAAGAAAGTTGTCAGTTTCCATAACCTAATAGCTTGTGTTTTGAAGTCCACATGGAAAGAGGAGATACTACCTTTAGCCTACAGGAGGCAGGGAGTTGGAACGGAGCACCCTTGAAGGGCCGCACCCTTAGTGTAACAGCTGGACTGAAAACCAACAAGCTGAGATATTAACATAAAAAATGGCAGTGACGTGGGGGCACCTGGATCACTTCAAGGGCTATTCCTCCAACACATAACCCAAATGGTTCACACGGAAAAATGAAGTAAAATACGCTCCTCTAAAAAAGGAGTTTGGAAAACTATAACGATACAGTCCGACATCAAAGAACTTTTTTTTTTTTTTTAATTTTTTTTTTCAACGTTTATTTATTTTTTGGGACAGAGAGAGACAGAGCATGAATGGGGGAGGGGCAAAGAGAGAGGGAGACACAGAATCAGAAACAGGCTCCAGGCTCTGAGCCATCAGCCCAGAGCCTGACGTGGGGCTCGAACTCACGGACCGTGAGATCATGACCTGGCTGAAGTCGGACGCTTAACCGACTGCGCCACCCAGGAGCCCCTGAAAGAACTTTTTAAAGCAACAAACAGCAGGGCTAAAAATCCCAAGACCTTCAGGTAACAAAATGGAAATACAGAAGTACTTGAAAGAATTAAAGATTTCAGACAGGGCATTTAATTCCCAGTAAAAGAGTATGGCATGATGGGGGTGTCTGAGTCACTCAGTCGGTTAAGCATCCAACTCTTGATTTTAGCTCAAGTCATGATCTCACCGTTTGTGAGATCGAGCTCCACATGGGGTTCTGTGCGGACAGCGTGGAGCCTCTTGGGATTCTCCCTCTCTCTTCCTCTCTCCCTGCTCCTCCCCTGCTCTCTGTCTCTCAAAACGAATAAATAAACTTAAAAAAAAAAAAAAAGAGTATGGCATGATGGAAAAGAAGAGGCAAGTTTGGAAAAGAGCCAATCTTCAGAATCAAAGCACGTCATCATTGAAATTATTGGCCCAACAGATAAGAAGTTGTCCTAAACACTCACCAGAGAGATCAGAGTTACAAAATATAAAAAGAAATTTCAAAGTCGGGTTGTATCAAAAGAGGTGGCCTTCCTTATGTTTATCAAGAGTTCCTAAAGGAGTTTAATTTTAGAATGGCCCTTGGAGAAGTGGTTGATTCCAGGACTAGACTAAGAAAATGTAACATAAGTCTGGAGCATCTTATGATGCCAAAAGTAGGGATGTGTTCAAAAAAGGATGTCAACTTGTTGAAGGGGCCTAAGAGCCAATTTTAAAGTGTTCCCAATGGCCAAATAAATATCCCCTGAGTCTACAGAGGCATAGATAGATAAATAAATAAGCAAATAAAAAAGAAGGCACAGCTCTTCCTTAGAGAAAAATTCCAATTAATAAACGCAGAAGCAACGAAAGAAAGAAATCATCACCATTAGACAGACACCACAGGAATAACTGTCACAGGCAAGAGCTGCTGGTGGATAAGATTAGTGGACAAAAGTGTGAGGACAAACAGGACAACTGGATGGTCTCAAAGTATCTCCTCCAAGAAATGTGTTAATTACAAAAGAAAAAAACCAGTAACTGTGATGTAGAAAAACCCAGGATGTATCACATTCACCGAGTATTGAGTAGTGAAGGTTAATATCACCTGTAATGACACATACCAACATCATGTACTCCTGATATGATACGGTGAGAAACACTACTTCTGGAGTATCCTTGCCAAAAAATGCACAAGCTCAGTCTAATCATGAGGGAAGACCATGTACACCCAAATCGAAGGACATGTTACAAAATACCTAACCAGGATTCTTTAAAAATGTCGGCGTTGGGCGCCTGGGTGACTCAGTCGGTTAAGCATCCAGGTCTGGATTTCAGCTCGGGTCATGAGATCGAGCGCCATGTTGGGCTCTGCGCGGAGAGCCCAGAGACTGCTTGGGATTCTCTCTCTCCCTCCCTGCCCCTCCCCCACTCACGTACACACTCTCTCAAAAATAAATACATAAATAAAGCGTCAACATCAAGAATGTTGAGGAGACCGAGAAACTGGCACAGACTGGATGAGCTAGGTAACATGACACAAGTGCCACATGAGATCCTAGAATGGATCCTGGAACAAAAAAAAAGGACATTAGTGGGAAAACTGTGAAGCCCGAATAAAGTCTGCAGTCTGGTTAATGGCACTGCACCAACGTTAATTTCTTAGTTTTGGTGGCTGTGCTATAGTAATGAACGTAAGATGTTAACACTAGGGAAAGCAGAGTGAAAAATATACACGAGCTCTTGGTACTAGTTTTCTTTTTTGTTGTTGTTTCTAACAGCTTTTTTGAGATATAATTCACATACGATTCACCACCTGTGTACAATTCGATGGTTTTCGGGATACTCCCAAAGTTCAGTTTGCCTTTTCTAGATCTTTTCTATAAAGGGGATCGTGCAATATGTGGTCTTTCATTATTGGCTTCTTTCAAATTAGCAAATTGCTTTTAAGGTTCATCTACATCATAGCATGTACTGGTACTTGTTCTTTTTATCACTAAATACGATTCCATTCTATGTATATACCTCTCTGCACTATTTTTTGAAACCTTTCGAAAGTTATTTTTTACTTATTTTTTTGAGAGGAGAGTGAGCGAGCAGGGGAGGGGAAAAAAAAGAGAGAAAGAGAGAGAATCCCAAGCAGTCTCTGTGCTGGCAGAGCCCGATGTGGGGCTCGATCTCAGGAACCGTGAGATCTTGACCTGAGTGCAAGTCAAGGGTTGGATGTTTAACCTACTGAGCCACCCGGGTGCCCCTGAAAGTTATTTCAAAATAAAAGTTTAAAAATAGGAATAGAGAGAGAGAGAAAAAAAAGAACTACTTAAAGAAATAATGGCAAAGAAATCCCAAAGTCAATGAAAGACATTAATTCTCTAAGCCCTCAGCAAGAAAAATAAGTTTGCATTCACATACATTATAAGATGGCTATTTAGCACCAAAGGCAAAGAGATAATGTTCAAAGCCAAATGGGAAAAAAAAGAGAATATCAAAAAATAGAGACTATCTGCAAAGGACCAATTTAGAGTAACAGCAGACCTCAAAATTAACAAGACCAGGGACCATGCAATAACATCTTAAAGGTGCTGAGGAAACTATCAGCCTACAACACTAAATCCGCCATTCACTAGTAAGGGCAAAACAAACAAGAATAGATAAAGTAGATGGAACACCTAGGTATTATGGACATACAGCGTATGAATATTTACGGACAAATTACTGTGAACATCTTGCTTAGTTCATCTATGAGTTTTGGAGAATATACCCATTCTAAGTGCTTACGTTATGCATATTTTATTGCCGACTGTGTTTCTCGGGGAGAATGATATTTTTGCCATGTCATGCGTCCATGAGAATCTTAGCAACACTACTCAGCACAGATTAAGAAGACTCTGGGCAGTGTGGTCCACTCGAAAGAGCACACGATTAGAGTTCAAAAGCCCCAGGCTCTCCCATTTGGTAGCTGTGTGACTACGGCAAAGTCATTAATCTCCTTCAATCTGTTTCCCCAGCTGCAAAACGGAAATAATACTAGAAACACCTGCTCTGCGTATAGCACAAGGTTAGCAGTAAAGGCAATGTTGAGACAATTGTATGCAAACGTGCTTCGTACGCTGTAAAAGATGGTTACTGCTGTTATAGCTGAAAGAAGAAATAACAAATCCTCGTGCCTTAGGAATGACTTTGTTCCTTCACAGAGGAACATCAGATAGCTATCTTCTAATTTTACTTCCAAAAGCTATTTCTAGAAATTCCTGGGAACAGCCTACTCCTTTTGTCCCGATGCTTTTTTCCAACAGAGGGAAAGCTTTACATATATGTATGTATGTATGTATGTGTGTGTGTGTGTATGTGTATACATATATACATATATATATATATATATATATATATATATATATGCAATGAAAACTGCCTTATTTGCCCTTTTCATAATGAAGGTAAAAGAAACTGTCTTCACAATTAAAGGACTCAGGTCATCATCATGCACTGAAGTCCTCTTAAGCTAATTCAGCACCCACAATTCATAAAACTTCTGTTACGAAAATGCAATAACAGGGGATAAGGGAGTTTAAGCAGACACAATCAATGGAGCAGAAACAATGAGAAAAATAACATTCTTTCCTACCCTAATAATATGGGGTTAAAGGTTAGAAGCATAAGAAAATGACTAGCCCAGGTTTATTTAGGCAATTTTGCAGTCTGTCAATGCCTGAGACTAGTTTATTATCAAGGCAGTGTCCTAAAAAATAAGTGAGGTATATACTAACTTGCCTTTTTAAAAGTCCTTTATAATCTAAAGGGCAGTAATTCCAATGATTTCCTATGACAATTGCTCAATTTCTGTCCTGTTCAGGGCAAATAATGTAGCAACACGTATCTAAATCCCAAACTGTGGCTCAGCAAATGTAAAATATTTGTACTTGACGTGGTAAGGTTGCCCTCCTGTTAACAGTCCTTAACCTCTCCAGGCCATCTCCAAAAGAAGCGCGCCAGAGACCTTTCAAATTATTCTGTATTTCGGAGAAAGAGTTGGGCGGTTTAGAGCACAGACCTGTCATTCTAGTATCTGAACAGGAGGGGCTTAGAATTGTGTGAGCCACACAAGTAACAACAGAGAGGCATTTATCAAACAGACTGATCTAGACTCTCCCTCCAAGGGACTCGCTTCTCAATGGCCAGGGATTTTAGGTTTCTCTTTTATTTCCCCCTGTGAGAAGTCGCAGCTTCCCTGAGATACTGCCCTATAGAGAATAGTCTCTTCCGATGCAAACTCCATTGATTTCTCTGCAGGAACAGAAAGAATGACACAAAGAGCTCCCCGCAGGGACGTTCACTTTTCAATTTTGCTAGATTCTGTCCGGATTAATTATCTATTTCATGTTGGGCATTTTTCTGGCATGAACTAGCAAACGCACAGTAAGAATGTGTCAGAAATATTCTCTGACAACAAAATGATTAGTTCTCTCTTCCCCTCCACATAACCAGAGGGAATTTTTTTTTTTAAAGGTCAGTTCCTTCCACTGTTCAGGAGAAATGGAGGTTAGAGTTCAAGGTAGTAAAGAAAAATAATAGGAATTCGATCAAAATAGCTTAAAATCCAACAAAAAACCACAAGAAACAAAAAACCAAAACCCAACTTGTTAAAAAAGCTGTTCAGCAGACACGAATCGGAAAGCAAAGCAAACGCAGTGTCTTAGCAGCAAAAGTAAAATATCGCCCACCTACATTTTATTTTTTTTATTATTTATTTATCTTAATGCTCATTTTTGAAAGACAGGCTGAGCGCGAGTAGGGGAGGGGCAGGGAGAGAAGGAGACACAGAATCCCCAAGCAGGCTCCAGGCTCTGATCTGTCAGCACAGAGCCCAAAGTTGGGCTCGAACTCACCAGCTGTGAGATCATGACCTGAGCTTAACTGACTGAGCCACCCAGGCGCCCCATCACCCACCTAAATTTTTAAAAGGGCTAAAGTGGGGGGGGGAGCGGCTGGGGCTCAGTCAGTTGACCATCAACTTTGACTTCAGTCATGATCTTGCAATTCGTGGGTTCAAGCCCCTGCATTGGGTTCTGTGCTGACAGCTAGGAGCCTGGAGACTGCTTGGGATTCTGTATCTCCCTCTCTCTCCGCCCCTCCCCCTGCTCATGCTCCCTATCTCCCTCCCTCCCTCCCACCCACCCTCTCTTTCTCCCCCCAAAATAAAAATAAACTTTTAAAAGTTTTAAAACAAAAATAAATAAGGGCTAAAGGGATTAATATGAGTGCACTGTGTAGAGCTTGAGAAGTCATTTAGTGCCATTTCACATTGAAAAATCAACAACGTGCTACGCATCAAAAATAATTGATGGATTAAGCAGTCAGTACAGAGGCTCTAAAAACATCTTCCAGAACAATTTTAAGCAGCACACATGAAACGTTTGGGAATACCTATTGAATTTAGTCCCCTTTACAATGATGGAGTTCCACGAAGACATCTGAGTAACCAACATTGCCATTACTAAAACACGACCAAACTACATGTTCACTGAAAATGATTCTTCTATCTTCCTCCACCCCCTCTATGTATCCACAGATTTGCGGATAATACAACTGATGAGTTCTTTGTAGATAACAATCGTGAACATCAGTTTTGCGTGCCTGAATTAAACAGATTCGTCTACAACTTCCTAAGAACAAGGAAGAAATATACTTCAGACCCCTTTCCGAAGAAACAACCAACCTCCTGTTTAATAAAAACTAAAGGCAGGGGCACCTGGATGGCTCAGTTGGTTAAGTGTCCAACTGCGTCTCAGGTCATGATCTCGCAGTCCATGGGTTCGAGCCCCGCGTCGCGCTCTGCACCGATAGCTCAGAGCCTGGAGCCTGCTTCGGATTCTGTGTCTCCCTCTCTCCCTGCCCCTCCCCAACTCACGCTCTGTCTTTCTGTCTCTCTCAAAAATAAACATATACAAAAATTTTTAAAAATAAAAATGTAGAGACTCAACGTTACCCCACCCCAACCTCTTTTCAAACCTAATTTGTCCATTTGCATCAGAAATGTGAGCGCACTAAATAATAAAGATTAAGATACAAAAAAAAAAAAAAAAAAAAAAACACTTCTCACAGTAGGGGCGCCTGGGTGGCGCAGTCGGTTAAGCGTCCGACTTCAGCCAGGTCACGATCTCGCGGTCCGTGAGTTCGAGCCCCGCGTCAGGCTCTGGGCTGATGGCTCGGAGCCTGGAGCCTGTTTCCGATTCTGTGTCTCCCTCTCTCTCTGCCCCTCCCCCGTTCATGCTCTGTGTCTCTCTCTGTCCCAAAAATAAATAAACGTTGAAAAAAAAAAAAAAAATTTAAAATCTTTTCCTCAGTTAGAACTTATTTATGACTTTCCTACTACATACATATAATACCTGAGTATTATTTTAAAGGAGGGGCGCCTGGGTGGCGCAGTCGGTTAAGCCTCCGACTTCAGCCAGGTCACGATCTCGCGGTCCGTGAGTTCGAGCCCCACGTCAGGCTCTGGGCTGATGGCTCGGAGCCTGGAGCCTGTTTCCGATGCTGTGTCTCCCTCTCTCTCTGCCCCTCCCCCGTTCATGCTCTGTTTCTCTCTGTCCCAAAAATAAAAAAAAACGTTGAAAAAAAAAATTTTTAAAGGAAATAGATAGCCATTTTATGGATTTGAGCCTTAATCATTTTTCCATAGTTAACATTAATATGATTCTTCCATTTCCCTATAGTTTACATAAAGGAAAAAAAAAAGATTTGGGGCTCCTGGACAGCTCAGTCGCTTAAGCTTCCGACTTTGGCTCAGGTCATGGTCTCACCGTTCATGAGTTTGAGCCCCGCATCGGGCTCTCTGCTTAGCGCAGAGCCCACTTTGTATCCTCTGTCCCCCCCTCCTATGCCCTTCCCCCACCTTTCAAAGATAAATAAGCTTAAAAAAAAAAGATTTATTTTCCTATGACACCTAAAATTAGTGTATTTTTAAAATGATATTTGGCTAAGTGATCATTCTTTGGTAAAAACTAACATTCATGTTTCTTCTTTCCACACCCCTCAATTAACATTTTCCAGGGACACTTGAAAGCCTCCTATCTTCTTATCCTACAGAATGAAGCCAAACGTCTTCCACCACACGTGGGAAACCTAATATAATTCCAAACATTTTCTTAAACACCCTCACTGCCAGGCATGACTATCGCTCCTCCTCCCGCAAAGCATAAGCCAGGAATTAACACCTATTCCCGCCACATCAACTAAAAGTATGGCTGGTGATAACTGTACAATCCATAAACACCTGCCAGGAAAATAATACTGCACAAAGCTGGAAAACTTCTGAGCGGACGGACTAAAGAGCCTCCTGTAGGGTCTCAAAGCAAATAATAGCCAGTGGCACCTTCAGAGTTTAGATTTAACATGCTGCAATGGGGATGAGCCTTGAAAACATTAAGCTGCGTGAAAGAAGCCAGTCACGAAACACCGCATATTATATGACCCCGTGTATACGACACGGAAAGCAGGCAAACCTAGAGAGACTATCAGCCAACTCCAGGTTCGAACCTTGCCTCTGCCACTAACGGGCTGCATGAACTTCAGTTTCCTTATCTGCAAAATGAAGGACAGTATTGGTATTAAGTCAGGATTTGCCAGAGAAACAGAACCAGCAGGAGATGATGGATGGATGGATGGATGGATGGATGGATGGATGGACGGACGGACGGACAGGTGGACAGACAGGGAGAGAGACAGGAAACAACGTGCTGTCGAGCAAGCTGCAGAACCAGGAAAGCTAGTGTTATAATTCAGTCCAAGTCCATGGGTCTGAGAACTAGGGAGCCAATGGTGTAAGTCTCAGAGTCCGAAGGCCCGAGCACCAGGAGCTCCCCCGTCCAAGCACGGAAGACAGCTGTCCCAGGTTAAGAAGAGAATTTGCCCTGGGGCGCCTGGGTGGCTCAGACGGTTAAGCTTCTGATTTCCGCTCAGGTTATGCATCTCACAGTTTGTGAGTTCAAGGCCCTCATTGGGTTGACAGTGCAGAGCCTGCTTCAGATCCTCTGTCTCCTCTCTGTGCGCCCCTCCTCCCTCCAAAATAAATAAACATTTTAAAAAAAAAGAGCGAGAGAGAGAATTTTGCCCTTTCTTCACCTTTTTGGTCCACTCCCAGCCCTCCATGGGCTGGACACTGCCTCCTCACAGATCAGTGAGGGAGGATCTCTTTTCTCAGTCTGATTCAAATGCTAATCTTTACCAGAAACACCCTCCCAGTTATCTGAGCATCCCATAGGTCAGTCAAGTTAACACATAAATTTAGTCATCACAGCATTATTACCAACCTCACAAGGTTACTAGGAAGATGTCTGTAAAAAGACATAAGAGTGGCTGTAAAAAGATCTGAGTGGCTCAGTCGGTTAAGCGTCCGACTTCGGCTCAGGTCATGATCTCGTGGTTTATGGGTTCAAGCCCTGCGTCAGGCTCTGTGCTGACAGCTCAGAGCCTGGAGCCTGCTTCAGATTCTGTGTCTGCCTCTCTCTGACCCTCCCTCATTCATGTTCTTTCTCTGTCTCAAAAATAAATAAACATTAAAAAAAATTTTTTTTTAAATAATAAACGTTTAAAAAAATTTAAAAAAAAAGACGTAAGATAGTTCCTGGCGAGGCATAAGCGCTCAACTAATGTTCACTTTTGGCATCAGCATTAAGATTACGTTCTGCTTTTAACTTGGGTAGTTTCCCCAAGATGGACCAGACATTCGACCCCCATCCATTTTCAGGGCTTGCGTGGCCACCACTCTGCTTCCGACTTTAACCAGCCCTCTTCTGGGTCTGACGGGGATGGGAACACAGGGGGTTCGTGTGGCCTCGGCTTCGTCCACCTGAGCTGGCTGTGCGTACCATCACACTCCCATCGTACCGTTTGGACAATGCTCCCAGGCAAAGAAGAAGTAACGGTACTTCAAAAGCTCTCCTTTCTCCTTCACGCTCTTTTCCCCTCGCTCTTTCATAGCGGACGTCTGGCTGCTAGAGTCGGGGGCTGAAGCTAACACAGTCCCATGAGAGGAAAAGAGGAACCTCAGCAAGCTGACTGCGTCCACCGAGGTTGGCTTTACCTTTCCGATGACTCTATGCAGCCTAACCTCCAGGCTGGGGGCAGAAGGCAGGGCTGGGCGGAGCCTCCCTGGGAGAGTGTGTATGCATTTCTCCGCAGTGGCTGCTGCGTTTCAATCCTCAGAAACCTGGTGCAACCACAGATATCTAGATGCGGTACACGGGGCTGCGAGGAGAACACCCCACACAATCACTGAACGGCCACATCCTCGCCTGGCGTCCCAGAAGGTAACCCAGACGCGTCTATATGAGTGTAGAAGGTTTCGAGGCCTTCACATTACTCCTTACACCCTAGGCTACGAGAAAGTAAATGCCAACGGAAAGCTTTTCTTGCAGTAAAAATAATAATAATAATAATAATAATGTGTTAGATTTCCTTGCGTTTCCTCATTTGCTACAAGGTGTCATATCCTTTATTCTCAGCTGTCACCAAATCCTCAGTAATGCCTATTAACCCACGTTAGCAGATGTAAAAGGCTCACTTTGATATGTAAGAATAAAGAATTAAGTTACAATGGTCAATCGTGTTTTCCAAAATAAATGAAGACATGTACGAAAACTTCGTATCCTGTGCAGAAAAAAGTATAGGTAAATCAACACTCCCACTTAATGCAGGTAGGAGTTCAAAAGGGAGAAATATTTATGGATGGTCATTTATACCCTTGGGTCAGCGATTCCATTTGTAAAACCTTATTGTAAGGACTTTAAACACTAGAGATATGTACTAAGGTTTAGATCTAAGGACAATCATCATAGCCCTCTAGATGATAGTAAAAAGTGAGAAACTGGGGCGCCTGGGTGGCGCAGTCGGTTAAGCATCCGACTTCAGCCAGGTCACGATCTCACGGTCTGTGAGTTCGAGCCCCGCGTCAGGCTCTGGGCTGATGGCTCGGAGCCTGGAGCCTGTTTCCGATTCTGTGTCTCCCTCTCTCTCTGACCCTCCCCTGTTCATGCTCTGTCTCTCTCTGTCCCAAAAATAAATAAACGTTGAAAAAAAAAAAAAATAAAAAAAAAAAATAAAAAAAAAAAGTGAGAAACAAACAAAATACCCATCAATAAAAGGTTGGAAAAGTGTCATACATGCAATGTACAATGAAATACTATTTAGCCACTAAAATTTATATACATGGGGTGCCCGGGTGGTTCAGTCAGCTAAGCATCTGACTCTTGATTTTGGCTCAGGTCATGATCTCACAGTTCATGGGTTCGAGCCCCACATCGGGCTCTGTGCTGACAACGTGGGGCCTGCTTGGGATTCTCTCTCTCCCCTTTGCTCCCTCATGCTCTCGTGCATGCTCTCTCTCTCTCAAAATAAATAAACATAAAATAAAATAAAATAAACATAAAATAAAATAAAATAGTGTATACATATTGCCAGAAAGAGATGTATGCAATATATTCAGAGGAAAAAAATCAGATCATATTAAACAGTATGCTCAATACACTCTCATTTTTAAAAATATCTATAGATATACAACCCATCTAGAAAGAAAAAGGTGCAAAATTATATCGCAAATTGTTTACATTAGATTTATCTCTGGATAGTGACATCATATGCATTTTTTGGTTACACATTTTATGTATCCATATTTTCTGATTAAAAAAAATTTTTTTTAATATTTCTTTATTTTTGAGAGAGAGAGAAAGAGAGACAGAGTGCAAGCAGGGAAGGGGCAGAGAGAGGGAGACACAGAATCTGAAGCAGGTTCCAGGCTCTGAGCTGGCAGCACAGAGCCCAATGGGGGGCTCGAACTCATGAACCGTGAGATCATGACCTGAGCCGAAGTCAGATGCCTAACTGACTGAGCCACCCAGGCGCCCCCATATTTTCTAATTTTTGAATAAACATGCCATGCAATAAAAAAATACTTTAAAACCTCAATATACATATTTCAAAAAGTAAAAATTCGTGGAGAGAGTGGAATATAAAATGTGAAATCATAAACTTTCCTGGACAATTAGAATGTCTCACAAACGAACTGGCACCAAATCTACTAGGCCAACTCCTCTGTTCAGAACTAGGACTAGAAAGAAATACAGAGAGCTTATTACATCCCCAAAGTAGCTCACAGGAACACAACCATGGAAACCAATATTCACAGCAAGTTATCACGTTCAAATATAGAGGGATGCTTTGGGACAAGGAGAGAAGAAGCCGAGGGGTAAAGAAATTTCATAAAGGAGGAACAGAAACCCATCATTTAACTTCACGATGAACCGGGAAAGGCCTCACTAATAACAACAAAAGTTTTACTAGCATTCTTAGGTTACCTCAAATTCACTCAGCTTGTTCCAAAGCAATGTATAGTCCTGCTTTGTAGAATTCATCACAACTGCAAACAGGAGGTGGACCACGAATGGTTAAACTGCCCGTGTGCTCGGGGGCCCCGACCTAAGAGGAGAGTTTCCTGAGGGTATGAACTAGGTCTGTCCTTTACATCATTCTGTCTCTAGCGTCTAACAGTGCCTTGTGCACAGTAGGCACACAAATTTTAGTTGAATAAACAAACATGAATGAATGAATAGAAACAAAAACAGGGTATCCTTTCCTCCACAGGGTTGGCTCAGAAAGCAGACTGTCTTGCTTAGCTCAAGGATGTATGTCACTTGTAACCAGAATCAAGTCCCTCTTTAACACTGTTCTGCAACTGCTGACTCTAAACCCTAGCCACTTCTAAGTGGTTCTTGAGTTTTCTGTGGCTAAAAGGAAATGCTCTTGCTTGCTAAATCTCTAAGCCATTCTCCTTCAGCCCTTTTATTTATCAAGTGGCAGTTGGCTACGTCTTCCCCGCCTTTGGGGTAGGAGGGGACAAGGGGGTAGGGATGGGAAGATGAGTGAGAAGAATTGATTACGTTATAGGACAAAATACAGAATAAAAGGCAAGGAATTACCCTTGCATTTAAATCCCAACTCTGCCCTGTGGCTCCATATGCCCTTGCAAAAATTACTTATACTCATGGGTCTTAGCTCCTTCACATATAAAATAAGGACAAGACCACCAACCTCACGGAGACAGTGTAATAATGAAATGAAATAAAGTGTGTTACCCTTAGTGCTGTGCCTTGACCGCAACAGGCACTCAATAAATGGCACAGTTGTTTTCTTTGTCTTTGTGGTTATTACATAATGCTATTTGCTCCTAAATTACTCATTTAAAGGCATTTCCTCTAAGTGAATGCTATATCCTAGTTTCTTTAAGTCAAGTCCTTGTTCTTGCAACGCATTTCCAAAAACCATATATAGCAAAAAACCTGAGAAAAGGGATCGTCCTTAACAGACCTCTTCATAAAGATGGCGTGTGATGGCACCTTTGAAAGACATCTTAGTAGGGGTGCCTGGGTGGCGCAGTCGGTTAAGCGTCCGACTTCAGCCAGGTCACGATCTCGCGGTCCGTGAGTTCGAGCCCCGCGTCGGCTCTGGGCTGATGGCTCGGAGCCTGGAGCCTGTTTCCGATTCTGTGTCTCCCTCTCTCTCTGCCCCTCCCCCGTTCATGCTCTGTCTCTCTCTGTCCCAAAAATAAGTAAACGTTGAAAAAAAAAAAAAAGAAAAACATCTTAGTATATGTTACACTGGAGCAACCTCTAATCCAGTGCCCTATAGACATGCCTGTTTGTACATCTCTACTGGTTAAAAAAAAAAAAGAAAAAAGAGAAAGAAAAAGAAAAATTAGCATACCAGCATATATGCACATTTATTCACATGTTATAGACATGAACTCTAAGAAGGAAAATATTAGGCAAAGTTAATTTGAAACAATTGTTCTTAATAAAAGAAAAATGTAGGGCCGCCTGGGTGGCTCAGTCAGTTAAGCATCTGACTTCGGCTCAGGTCATGATCTCATGGCTTGTGAGTTCGAGCCCCGTCTCAGGCTCTGTGCTGACAGCTCAGAACCTGGAGCCTGCTTTGGATTCTGTGTCTCCCTCCTTCTCTGCCCCTCCCCTGCGCACGCCCTTTCTCTCTCTCTCAAAACTAAATAAACATTAGAAAAAAATGTAAAACATCTTTAAGTTCAATGAATTTGAACCTCTATGTAATACAGATTTTTTTCAGAGACACTTCCAATCTCCGTACAAAATACTGTAAGTAACTCAGGAAACAACAGATGTTAGCAAGGATGTGAATTCAATTTATCTCTGGAGAGTGACATCATCCTCTTGTGCACTGTTGGTGGGAATGCAAACTGGTATAGCCACTCTGGAAAACAGTGTGGAAGTTCCTCAAAAAATTAAAAATAGAATTACCCTACAACCCAGCAATTGCACTACTAAGAATTTATCCAAAGGATACAAAAATGCAGATTAGAAGGGGCACACACACCCCAATGTTTATAGCAGCGCTATCAACAATAGCCAAATTATGGAAAGAGCCCAAATTTCCATCAACTAGTGAATAGACAAAGAAGATGTGGTATATATATATATATATATATATATATATATATATATATATATATACACATACATATACATACACACACACACAATGGAATACTATTCAGTGATGAAAAAGAAAGAAGTCTTGCCATTTGCAACAATGTGCATCGAAGTGGAAGGTATTATGCTAAGAGAAATAAGTCAGAGAAAGATATAATATGATTTCACTCATATGTGGAACCTGAGAAACTTAACAGATAATCATAGGGGAAGGGAAGGAAAAATAAGATAAAAACAGGGAGGCAAACCATAAGAAACAATTAAATACAGAAAACAAACTGAGGGTTGATGGGAGTGGATTCGTGGCGGGTGGGAGATGGGGAAAATGCGTGATGGGCATTGAGGAGGGCACTGCTGGGGTGAGCACTGGGTGTTGTATGTAAGTGATGAATCACAAGAATCTACTTTTTTTTTTTTTTAACGTTTATTTATTTTTGAGACAGAGAGAGACAGAGCATGAACAGGGGAGGGTCAGAGAGAGGGAGACACAGAATCCGAAACAGGCTCCAGGCTCTGAGCTGTCAGCACAGAGCCCAATGCGGGGCTCAAACTCACGGACCGTGAGATCATGACCTGAGCCGAAGTCGGACGGTCAACCGACTGAGTCACCCAGGCTCCCCCACAAGAATCTACTCTTGAACTATACTGTATGTTAGCTAATTTGACAATTAAAAAAAAAACAAAACAACTTTTCCAAAGCAGAAAAAAAAATACTGTAAATAATATTATCTGCCAGCAAGCACATGAAAAAACACTCAACACCATTAAATCAATAGGAAACTACAATCAAAACTACAGTGAGATACTTCATATCCAATAGAATGACTACAATAAAAAAAGACGACTAACAAATGTCGATGAGGATATGGAAAAATGGAAGCTCTCATACATTGCTGAGAAGAATGCAAAATGGTGCAACCACTTGGGAGAACACTTTGGCAGTTCCATGAAAAATTAAAAAGAATAAGCATATGACCCAGAAATCCCATTCCAAAGTATCCATCCAGAGAACGGAAAACTTAAGTCCATGCAAAAACCTGTGTACAAATCTTCAAAGCCGTATTCAAAATAGCCACAAAGTAGAAATAATGCAAATGTCCATCCTTTGATGAATGGATGAATAAAGTTTGCTGTAGCCATGCAGTGGAATATTATTCAGCCACAAAAAGGAGTGAAGTTTTGGTTATGCTTGAAATGTTGTGCTTGAAAATGTTGTGCTAGGTGAAAGAGGCCAGACACAAAAGGTTCTATATTGCATGATTCCACTTACAAGAAAAGTCCAGACTAGGCAAGTCTGTAAAGAAACAAAGTGGTTGCCAGGGACTGTGCTTTTCCCACAGGCAATTGAGAGTGACTACTAATCGGCACAGTTTCTTTGAGAGATTGTACTCATTTCCTGTGGCTGCTGTAACGAATCACCACAAATTTAGTGGCCTAAAATGACAGAAACGTATTATCTTACAGTTCTGAAAGCCAGAGCTCAAAGAAGTCTGACAAAGCTAAAAATCAAGCCATTGATTTCCTTCCTTCTGGGGCTTCTGGAGGAGAAGCTATTTCCTTGCCTGTTCTAGTTTCTGGAAGCTGCCTGTATTCCTTGGATCGGGATGTCCTCGTCATATCACATTATCTTTGGTCCCTCTGCTTCACATCACATTCTTTCTCCTTGTCTCCTTCTTACAGGGACAGGTGTGGTTAAATTTAAGGCACCACCCAGATAATCTGGCATAATCTACCCATCTCAAGATCCTTAACTTATTAATCAGATATTCAGAGTCCTCTTTATTACACAAGGTTATATTCATAGGTTCCAGAGATTAGGACCTGAATATCTTTGGAGGCCATTATGCAGCCTACCACAGGAATGATTTTGAAACGTTCTAGAGTATGGTAATGGCAGTTGATGCACAACTTTGTGAATATACTAAAAATCGCTGAATTATACACCTTAACGGTCAACTTTATGGATGTGGATTGTATCTCAATAAGGCTGTTATTTCATTTATTTCCTTAAAAAGACACTGTTGTCAGAAAATGATAGCAATTAAATTGTTTAAAAAAAAAGACAAATGACTTGTGTGTAGTTGTGCTTAGGCATTACAAAGGGAATAAAGAAATTCCATAAAGTCATGGTTAACAGTGCTTCAGATAAACTTTTCAACAACCCAGACCCAGAATCATCATGTCCAATAAAATAACACAACTACATATATATACATACATACGTATATGTATATATGTATGTGTATACATGTATATATATATACACACACACACACACACATATATAGGACATTTATATATATGTGCGTAGATGTATAAATATACGTCCTATATATATATACACACACACATATATATACATATGTGTGTATATGTATATATATATATATATATATAGGACATATATATATACATATACATATACACACATATATATATATACATACACATATGTGTGTATATGTATATATATAGGACATATATATATACATATACACACATATATATAGTATATACACACACATTCCACACACATATAAATATATGCAAAATGACTACATACATTTGTATATATGTATGCATGTATGCATATATATCTCCTATAAATTCACTTAGCTGATATGCATAAACTGTAATGGACTGCCATATTGTAACAGAGGAGAGATGATGCTACTTTGTGATGATGAAGCCATTCTTCATTGTGGAACTCTCCCTCTTCCTTTAGAATACCTGGCTACTTTAGGTGACACATGGTCATCTGATGAGAAGTATAAGAAACCCATTAATCTACATATTAAATATTATTAAAGCTCAATTTCTCTTTTTGAGATAAAAGATAAATAAGAAACATTCTAGTATCTTCTTCCTATACCTCACGGGTAGGCTTGCACGCAATCCACTTGAGAGTTTGCTGCTCTTGCCACTGGTCCCAAACATCACTGCACGTCATCGCACTGGGGAAGTCATTAAAAAACAACCAACCAACCAACCAAACAAACAAACAAAAAACAGCTTTCGCTTCGTCTCTAGAGATTCTGATTTAGTAGCTCAGACTTCCCACAAACTTTTGAAAACTCTACATACTAAAAACAATCACCACTCATTTTTCTGTGAAGTCCTTAACTTTCATAAAGTAGCTAAGCCAAACAAGTGCAAACGAAGGAAATATACCCCAACTGAAGTTTTAAGTATAATATAATGAAACAAGGTCAATGATACTCTTTTATTTGACCTGTATTTCGACCATGTCAAACCAAAGTCATTTCATGTCAATTTGCTTAAGTAAGTTACTTTGTCAAATGACCACTTACATAACTAGAGGCAATGTGGCATGGCTCTGAAGCAGAAAGAATGGTACCCCTGAGACTATCTTATCCATTCACGCTGAATTAGAACCTAGGTCAATACATTCCAACTTGCTATCGTGAGAAAAATTAAGCCAAGCTTTTCATAACGGTCAAAAGCCAGACCACGTGACTTGTAGTACAAACTCATGGAAATCATAAAAGTAATATATACTCAAAACACGAAAAAAAGCTTTAGAATGACATCCAACTAACAGTACCATCCACAAACGAACAAATCCTTTACTGTAAAGAGTCTCCCAAACTTAAAATTAAAGAATTACAACAGAATGCATATATTACCTCTTCTAAATACAACTTCCAGAATTGCAGGCGTGTTAGAGACGTATGGAGTAATTCTGTACCGTTGTGGAGACTTATCAAATTCTGACTGTCGTAATTCCAAATATTTCCTAAGCAAGTTAACCACCTTTCACCAATACGTGATTTTAGTCATCCAATCAAGGTGAAGTCTAATACGGAACCGGTGTTTCCAGAAATGAGCCTCTTAGCGATATTTTATCTTAGGCAATGAGAGGGTGAGATACTTCTGTTTTCATCCGTATGTTTACATGGCACAGAGATGAGTTTAAGCACCACAGATAATAATCCCATTTTTGATCAAAGTTTAATTCTGGGTCACTTAAGGGTAACACTGAATAAAATCTTTTTCAAAACAAACCTTTTAAAGTTCTTGGAAGGCACCCAAATGATGCTTTCAGTAAGATCTCAAACATCCATAAAGCCTTTCAGACATTAACGCTATTTAATCTACTACCCTGATTCAGTAATTCCCTCTCTACACCCCATGTCCCCATTTACCCCCCAAAGGAAAACTCACCCCTTGTATAAGCTTAAACCAATATATTTTACTCATTGGAATGGTGGAATGGTACCCAGCCAGCATCATTTTAGTCACGTCATTATTTCCAGCTCAGTGGCATTTATTCAGATGAGCACAATTCGCAACCACTGAGCCCAGCTCTTCTGATGTTAACTGGCATCATTGAAACCCTCCCAGTGTCCAACTTGTTTGATCTTTTAAAGAATGCCCTGGGTTTGTGACCGAGAGCCGGAAACTCACGGCTGGATACCCCGAACAGCGTTCATGTTCAGTCACAGACTACTCACATCAGTTAATAATCCTCAGAGACCATGATTCCAGTACAAGAGAGAAAACTTTTCACACCCAAATTCTTTACACACAAAAATAAACAGAAAATTGGATTAGGATAATGTAGAGGGGGGCCAGGGGAGCTCCTAAATGTGGTAACTTCAGACGTTGAAATCACAAGTTTTTCAAAGTATTTTTAAAAGATCATAGCATTAAAGGGCAGATAGCAGAGGAAAGGGGGCTGAAGTATAAAAGCAAAAACAAGGGAGGTGGGTGGGGCGCTGGGAGAACTGGGTGATGGGGACTAAAGGGAACACTTCTGAGGAGTCCTGAGTCTGCACAGAACTGTTGAATCATTATATTGTACACCCGAAACTAATAGAACACTGTATGTTCACTACACTGGGATTACAATAAAAACTTAATTAAAAAAAAATAGAAAAGAAAAGAAAAACAGGATGTTAAATTCCAAGACCTCAAATTTCAATTTTCCTTATTATAAGTTTTGATATAGTGCTCAATGTGAAATGATCTCCAAATACTTCTTAAAAACAAAAAAAAAGAGAGAGAGAGAAAGAATAGTGGAAAGCTTAAGTCTTTTCTAGTTAAAGAAAAAAACGCCAATATTTTTATTTTCCCGCCCATTTCACACATCCGTGGGCGCCAAATAGTATTCCACCGTACAAAAATATAAATAAATAACACAGTTAAATTTTTATTTTGAAAATGAAAAACCATACTGAAAAATCTACTTACGGGGTGACCAAGTAAATGTTATAATATCCCACAAATGTTTAATAAAAGGCAAGTTCCTGCTGTCCTTTTAAAGTTAAAAATAAGGCCAAACTACAACCACAAGTGCAAAGGGTCATTGTGCAGGATATAAAAAGCTCAGCATGGAAATAGATTCAACAAATGTACAAAAAGCGTTTTCATGCCCAGAAAGAACTGAAGGCATCAAAAAACATGCCCCAACTACAAATAACGCAGAGCTCGGTTCAAAAAGACCAGCAAATTCCTTCCCTAATGCACGGCAAATTAAACTTAATCAAATCCTCTGCAAGGTTGAACAGGCAATCCACCTTTAAATGTCCCCACAAACAAAAAACGTAAGAACAACAAAAGCGGTTCCAGGGTGTAATAAATACTGAATCCACAGTAGGCGACAGAATCCTTACTGTACACAGCTGAGAAAACCTGCCGTGGGACAATGGATCACATTTCCATATTAAATTATATTTATCACGCTGAAAAATGCTTCAACAAAATACAGGATTTCTATTGGCCACTTCTGTACCACACTCACTCCCTAAAACCTTTCAAACCTGCTGAGTCCCATTGAAAATCGTTCCCACCCCATGGTGCTCCGAAGGAGCCGTTAGACAAAGAGCTGGGATGATGAGAGAGGGCAGGACAACTACCTTCCCCCGTGATTTCAGAAAATAAATCAATAAAAGAGGATAGAATAGCCAAAACATAACCTTGGCATAGGGTATTTCCGGGAAAATCACTGCTGTGACAAATGGCCTGAAGTGAACTCTTCCAGCGGTCAAGAATCCCCAGGAAAGGCCCCTCCCCTCCTTATCTATTGCTCAATTGTACAATACTCCGCTTTGAAAATACGACACCCTCTTGGAGCTGGGCGAGATGAAAGAGCTTTTCTTCATGATCCTGCAACGCCTATTAATTTTTGCTACAACAGACTCACAGCTGATTAAGAAAACAGAGGGCTAGCACTGCCTCACATTCCCATCTCAAGACTCGAGAGAGAAAATGTTAAAAGTGAAGGAGTCCTCCTTTTCAGGACAATGTATTGATTTTCATTGCTGCACACACTGTAGCGGTCCCCCCCCCCCCCCCCCCACTCCCCAACTGCAGGCAATTTGTTTAGACTGGAAGTTATTTTCCTCTTTGAAACAGCGGCAATGCTAGGAGATTCCGATGCACGTACCAGATTATCTTCCAAAAATATTATGACTCATTCACCACCTCGCCGAGCACAGGTTTAGAAATCAGTGGCTTATGTCACAAAACAAACTGTCCCAAAGTATAACTCACACTTGTATCACAACTGGGAAAGCAACATGATCGAATGGGAAATGCACAAGACTTACAGTCAAACCGCATTCAAATCTCCATGTTACCACCCATTTCTGTGTCAATTTAGACGCTACTTAGACTCTCTACCCTCATCAGCAAATATCACCTATAGTATAAGGTTATTACGGAGTTTAATAATGGATGTCAAATGCCATATATGGTAACTAGCATTAAAAAATATAGCTTTTATAGCTTTGTTTTATTAAAGTATAACATACTACAAAAAGTACAGACCTTAATTGTAGAATTCAATGAACTCTGGCAGATGTATACAGTTAAAACCACTGCCCCAATCAAGATGGACAGACCATGGAAATAGAATGTGAACCACATATTCAATTTTAAATCTCCGAGGAACCACAGGAGACAGATGAAATTAACTTGAATATATTTTATTTAACCCAATATACCCCAAATATTATCATTTCAATATATACTGATTTTTAAAATATTAGCAATGTGGTATTTTACTCTTTTTTTTTCCATAAGGCTTCGATGGGCCGAATATTTTACATTTACAGCATATCATAATCTGAATGAGGCATATTTCAAGGGCTTACTAGTCATATGTAGCTAATAGCTACCGTATTACCAGTGCAGATATGAACCACAGTCCAGGAATGTCCTTAGTCCCCTTTCTCTATCCTCCACTTCCCCACCCCAAATCAACCACTATGCTGACTTCTGTCCCCATAGAATAATTTTGCCTATTCTTGAATTTCATAAAAATGCAACGTGACTGGCTTTGTGACTGGCTTCTTTCACCGAACATGTTCTCAAGATTCATCCGTGTTGTCCCAAGAAGCAGGGTACATTCCTTTTTATTACTGCATAGCATCGCACTGTACAAATATGTCGCAATCTGTTCACCCGTCGACCAGCTGATGACCATTTGGGTTGTTTCCAAATACATTACCATTAATAAACCTGAAATGAACATTCTTGTACAGTGGAAATGCTGGATCATAAAGTAGGTTTATGTTCATCTTTACCAAAAAACTGCTGAATACTCTTCCTCAGTGGTTGCATCATTTTATATTCCTGACAACAACGTAGGAGATACTCACACCTTCTCTAATATCGGGTATTGTCGGTCTTTTTAATCTTAGTGATTGCAGTGGGGTATATGTTTCCAGATGACCAACAAGGTTGACCTTTTTCCATGGTGACCAGCCGATCATAGTGGTTTGGACAGATGAAAGGAGAGTTGTTACAAAGACAAACTGAGATCGCTTATATGAAATTACTTGTAATATTAAAATAAGGGACACCCTTGGGGTGCCTGGGTGGCTCAGTCGGCTGGGCGTCCGACTTCGGCTCAGGTCACAATCTCACAGTTCGTGGCTTCGGGTCCCGAGTCGGGCTCTGTGCTGACAGCTCGGAGCCTGGAGCCTGCTTTGGATTCTGTGTCTCCCTCTCTCTCTGTTCTTCCCCTGCTTGCACTCTGTCTTTCTCTCTCAAAAATAAATAAAGATTCAAAAAAATTAAAATAAAATAAAAATAAGGGACATTCTTGCAAGGACTACCTGAGTCAGGCAGGTCATGTAAATCCAGAAGCCAAGGAACAGTAGCAAATTAGAGCACATGCTCGTCTAAAGGAAGTTGCTACGTGCTACTTAGCACCAAGTGGTCATTGCCATGTGGTAAAGCAGGCCAGGTACTTCAAGATGTTCCTGTATTATCAAGAAAGAGTAGATAGCCGTCTTTTTCTTTTTCTTTTTCAAGATTTTTTTTTTTAATGTTTATTTATTCTTGACACAGAGAGAGAGAGACAGGCATGAGTGGGGGAGGGGCAGAGAGAGAGGGAGACACAGAATCCGAAGCAGGCTCCAGGCTCTGAGCGGTCGGCACAGAGCCCGACACGGGGCTCGAACTCACAGATCATGAGATCATGACCTGAGCCGAAGTCGGACGCTCAACCGACTCAGCCACCCAGGCGCCCCTCTTTTTCAAGATTTTATTTTTAAGTAATCTTCACACCCAACATGGGGTTTGAACTCACGACCCAGAGATGTAGAGCTACACGTTCCACCGACTGAGCCAGCCGGGTGCTTCTCTTTTTCATTAACATTAGAATTTAAGATATTAATCCCAGGATAATCAAACAAAAGGGGCCCTAAGTTTTCAAGCTCTAATTTATAGAAATGTTGGTTTTTATGAAGACAAACATCCTTAGTATGGTAAACATTACACCCTTCAGGATTGTTATTAATTCCTGGTCAAACGGTAATTAAAGGACACCTAGTGAGACAAGGGTTGGCAATGTCCCAAAAGCAGATGACAAAATCATTTTGAGCAGCAAGGCAACAATGCCCCAAAGAAAGTTCGATAGAAACAACTGGTCAGGGCGGTCCTTCTTTCCTAGCAACGCTCCTCTGTGACCAAATGTTCTTATGTTCTCATTCTTAAAGGACTATCCACATCATGTGCATTTTTTAAGAATGTAGGTAACAGCTAATAATGCTCCAGTGGCCATGGCTACCTAGAAGTCTCTGCATTATTTGGGGAGAAGAGAAGAAAGATGTTGGTAAAACAGTACAGCTTCTTTGGAAAACAGTCTGGCCATCACTCACCCGGTTCAACATACAGTTATATGATCCAGCAAATGCACTCTTAGATAGACAGCCAAGAAAAATGAAACATATGTCCACACAAGACCGTGCACATGAATGTTCATAGCAACATGATTCATAATAGCCAAAAAAATGGGAAAAACCCAAATATCCACCCTCTAATGAATGGATAAATAAATTGTGGTATTACCCAGCTATGAAAAATATTGTAGGGGTGTCTACAGTCAATTCATTAAGCATCCCAACTCTTGATTTCAGCTCAGGTCATGATGTCATAGTTCATGAGATCAAACCCCATGTCAGGCTCTGTGCTGACAGCATGGAGCCTGCTGGGGACTCTCTCTTTCTCTTTCTTTCTATGTCTCTATCTGCCCCTCCCCTGCTCATGTTCTCTCTCTCTCTCTCTCTCTCTCTCTCTCTCTCTCTCTCAAAATAAGTAAACATTTTTTAACATTGCAAAACAAATACTATATTGATACATGCCACAGCATAGATGAACCTTGAAAGCATTATGCTAATGAAAAGCCAGTGACAAAAGGCCACCTATTATATGGCACCTTTTATATGAAATGTCAAGAAAAGGGAAATTTATAGAGACAGAGATATGGAGATATGTGTACTTAACACAGTGTTCTCTCCTCCTAGACTGTGACTTCCTAGGCCCAAAATGGCTCATAAATCTTTATACCCAGAGAGCCTTGAACATCCTGGCTTAAATTGTCAATATTTTTATTTTAAGGTTAAAGCTTTTTGTTTTCTGTCTAAGGAATCCTTGCCTAAAGTTTTCTGTGGTGGCCACAGGGTTTGAGGGGGAAGCCACACCATGACCTCCTCCCTTTCTCTCCTCCCCACCTCTACTCATCAGAGGATGAATAAATGACAATGTGACAGAACACTTCTGAAAGGCTTCCAACCCTTTCTCCTTGAACTTCTTCTGGAAAAGGCAGCAAACTGCATGAGATTAGGAGACGAATGGACCCCTTTTATACCTACAACCCATAAATCTATAAAGTAAAACAAGAACTGTTTTGTTTTATATATATATGGGCCACCTGGGTGGCTCAGGTGGTTAAGCGTCCCACTTCAGCTCAGGTCATGATCTCACTGTTGGTGAGTTCACGCCCCACGTCTGGCTCTATGCTGACAGCTCAGAGCCTGCTTTGGTTTCTCTGTCTCCCTCTCCCTCTGCTTTGTGCTCTCTCTCTCTCTCTCTCTCAAAAATAAATGTTTAAAAATATATACATGAAAGCCAAAAAATGCTGAAGTTTGGATTTAATATGATCTCAACAAGATGAATTTCAAAAGCACTCATAACAATACACAAATGATATAAAACTAAAACTAAAATATACTTAACTTTTCATAACTTCTACTTAAACATCTATATTGAGTTAAATCACCACTCTGCCTCCTTTATTAATAATTCTCCAAAGCCCTAAAGCTAAATGTACATAGGCAAACTCACTACGGGGAAACAATGTAGATTTTTCATCTCCTTAATGACAACTTGTCATTTTAGGACATAAGGGATTATGGGCTCCTGGTAGCAAGCAGAATGTTCATGACAAAAGAAATGCTACGCTGAAGTTAATGAGGTAGTGACACAACTGAACTGTTCTCCCTGGTAACAAATAATACTGACAGAAACTTGGGTACAAATTGCAACACTCTTCCTCTTTCTCATGCCCAGGTAAACATGGAAAGTTACTACAACAGTAAGTGAACTATTTAATAAGATCATAAAAATATCCTTAAAATTCTAAAATATTTATTCTAAGAACATAATCCAAAAGAAAGTTAAAACTTTACCTCTGTCATGACTTCCTAGACTATTAACTACAAAGTGGGGAAAGTGGGAAGCAACTAAAAACCCAATCAAAAATGAATTATTTGATTACTGATGATACTTTTGCTCAATGGGATTAAGTCATTACAATATGTAGCAACATCGAAAATATTCCTGGCCATGGGGTGCCTGGGTGGCTCAGCCGGTTAAGTGTCTGACTCTTGATTTTGGCTCAGGTCATGATCTCATGGTTGTGACACTGAGCCCCACATAGAGTTCTGTGCTAGGCATGGACCCTGCTTAAGATTCTCTCTCCCTCAAAAACAAAACACAAAACAAAAAACAAAGATTCTCTCTCCCTCTCCCTGGCCCTCCCACCTCATGAGCACTTGTGCTCTCTCTCTAAAAAAAAAAAAAAAAAAAAAAAAAAACAAAAAAACAAAAACCCAGTAAAATATAGAGAAGGTAGAAAAAATATATTTGTAAAGAAAATACAATGGAAAGGAATACGAACAAAATGAAAACGCTTTTGTGACAAGTTTTTCATTTTTTCATTATTCAAAGTAAATGTGATGCTCTAAAAACCAAATGTCTACAGAGTGATATAAAAACACTGCAGCGCATCTTTCAAGCTTATCATCTAATTTTTAATCAGTAAAAACACTACAAACAATTTATCTCAAAATATCTTTTTCATTTGGATCTTTATGCAAAGCCTAAGTTATGTAAAAATCTCGTGCAGTAAACCAATCACAAAGGAAACGGAGAAGACGTGTGGGAAATGAGTACAAATATCACACTCATAAAAAGATTTCTTGAATAATATCACACCATAACAAGGTCAACTGAACACAAACATGACTAATAAAAACACATACTGGTAGTTTGTGAATTATCCCTCAACAAAGCTAGGGTTTTTTTTAAAGGTGATTAAGATGTAGACTTTGAGGGGCGCCTGGGTGGTGCAGTCGGTTAAGCGTCCGACTTCAGCCAGGTCACGATCTCGCGGTCCGTGGGTTCGAGCCCCGCGTCGGGCTCTGGGCTGATGGCTCAGAGCCTGGAGCCTGTTTCCGATTCTGTGTCTCCCTCTCTCCCTGCCCCTCCCCCGTTCATGCTGTGTCTCTCTCTGTCCCAAAAATAAATAAACGTTGAAAAAAAGATTAAAAAAAAAAAAAAGATGTAGACTTTGAATTCAGACAGATCTGGGGGCGCCTGGGTGGCTCAGTCGGTTAAATACCAGACTTCAGCTCAGGTCATGACCTCACAGTTTGTGGGTTTGAGCCCCGCATCGGGCTCTGCTGATGGCTCAGAGCCTGGAGCCTGCTTCGGATTCTGCGTCTCCCTCTCTCTCTCTGCCCCTCCCCCACTTGTGCTCTGTCTCTCTCAAAAATAAATAAACATTCAAAAAATTTTAAATTAAAACAAATGAATTCAGACAGATCTGGGTTTGAATCTTGGCTCTATCAAGCGTTAACTTAATGACCTCTGGCAATTAATTTAACCACTGTCAGCCTCCCAGAAGAAAACAGTACCTTGCACTCAGAAGGCTTTTTTTTTTTTTTTTTGAGTAAGATTAAATGAGCTAATAAATAGAATGATTGTAGTATATAACGGTTACTATACAGAAAACACTCAGTAAATCAGTCTATGTTTACTAATACTATTATTAAAACATCTCTGATAGTTGTACATAAACCAAAATGAAAACATTCTGCTAATTTCATTAAAAACAAAGAAAACGTAATATGTAGACAGAGTAGTAAAATGGAACATATGGGTCTTCCTCTAATGTTTCATATGGTTTGATAAGCTCCCTTTGTAGCAAAAGGTCCATAAAAAAGCTCGTGATTTCCCAGTCTCCTTTACTTTGAAGTACAAGAACCTTTACTAATCATTCCTATAGGAACAAAATGCAACTTGGCTGACGAGGCAAGTTAAATGCTATAAAGAAGAAAATAGGGGCGCCTGGGTGGCGCAGTCGGTTAAGCGTCCGACTTCAGCTCAGGTCACGATCTCGCGGTCCGTGAGTTCGAGCCCCGCGTTGGGCTCTGGGCTGATGGCTCGGAGCCTGGAGCCTGTTTCCGATTCTGTGTCTCCCTGTCTCTCTGCCCCTCCCCCGTTCATGCTCTGTCTCTCTCTGTCCCAAAAATAAATAAACGTTGAAAAAAAAAAAAATTTAAAAAAAAAAAAAAAGAAGAAAATAGTCAAAGGATCAGAATAGACGTTTCTCCAACAAGACATATAAGTGGCCAAGAAACATAAGAAAAGCTTAGTATCATCCGACAAATGCAAATCAAAGCCTTAAACGAGATCCCACTCCGCATGCACTAGGATGGCTACAGTTAGAAAAAAGGAAAAAGGGGTGGTGCCTGGGTGGCTCAGTCACTTGTCACTTGAGCATCTGACTTCAGCTCAGGTCATGATCTCACAGTTCAGGAGCTCAAGCTCCACATCAGGCTCTCTGCTGTCAGAGTGAAGCCAGCTTCAGATCCCCTGTCCCCCCTCTCTCTGCCCCTCTCCCACTTGCATGCATGCACGTAAGCGTGCTCTCTCTCAAAAACAAACATTAAAACAACGAAAGAAAGAAAAAAAGGGGGGGGAAAGGCAGCTAAGAAGAAGCGTTGCCGAGGAAGCAGCGAAATTAGAACCTTCATACACTGCTGGTGGGAACGCAACATGGCACAGCCATTTTGGAAAACAGTCTGGCAGTTTCTTAAACAGTTAAACATAGAGTGAGCATGGGACCCAGCACTTCCATTCTTGGGTGTGTACCTCGCCAACAGGAACACATAGGTCTATGCCAAAATCTGTACACGAATGTTCACGGCAGCGTTATTCATAGACCAAAAAAAAAAAAAGAAAAAAAAGGAAACCGTTCATTGACTGATAAATGGGTAAAATGTAGAGCAGCCATACAGAATATTACCCAGCCACAGAAATAAATGATGTACTGATACATGTTATAACATTGACGATGCTTGGGATTCTCCCTCTCTGCCTCTCTCTCTCCCTCTCCCTCTCTCCCCTTGCAGGCACTCTGACTCGCTCTCAAAATAAGTAACAATACACTTTAAAAAAGAAAAAGGAAATTAAGGCAAATGGGGATGGAATGGGGCAAAAAGTGATGAGATGAGAAACCTGAATGGAAAAAAATATGAAAAAGATAATGCAAAAATATTAATTTTTCTTTTAAAATGGCAAACCCTCAGCTTGAAGGCAGAGGAAGGTTCTTCTTTCAAGCTCATATTTTTCAAAGGAAGGAAGTCTCTAACAAGAGTGTCAGACTCAGAGCGAGTCTTAGATCTACTTTCCTTCTCTTTCATTTATGAGCCATGTGAACCTTGTAAAGTTACTCGAATTACCAGAGCCACTGTTTCTTCAAAATAAAATGAATTCCCCGGGGCACCTGGGCGGCTCAAGTTGGTAGAGCATCGGCTCTTGATTTCAGCTCAGGTCATGATCCCAGGGTCCTGGAATTGAGCCCCCTATCTGGCTCTAGCACTGAGCTTGAAGCCTGCTTGAGATTCTCTCTGTCTCTTTCTCTCTCTGCCCCGCTCCCCTGCTCGCTCACTGTTTAAAAAAAAAAAAAAAAAGAATGAATCCCCACATCACAAAATGTCCAAATTCACATTAGGTACCCAAGAAATGGTAGCTGTAACTTTCACATAGTTCCGTGTACAAAAACAAACAGCAAACAAAAACCATGTGTGAAGTCCTAAATCAATAACCAATAATGTTAAGAAAAGAGTCCGTTTCTTCTCCAGTTCCCGAGTGGAAACTACAGTCTTGTCTTTGTAATTAACCAAGATTCCTAGAATTTCCCCTTTCTAATTGTTTAGTAAAGCAGCACAGAAGAACCCCATATTGGAACCGCAATCTTCACCTTGACAGAGCTGACATTTACATGGAATCCGTCCTTTCAATCTCTCACTGGAGACCATGATAAATGATTAAGCAGCAGTCGTTGCAGGCTTAATCTCACCCTCCAGGACAAATGAATTTCATGACTGTGACTCCAAACCTGAGGGGTTCCCTGTCAACCTTCAGAAAAAGAGCTCTGCTTCCTATACAAAGGCAAGGATGGGAAAGCCCAACGAAATCCAATTTGGGATGGTTTTCCAAATGAGGTACTTTCCAAAAGATAGGGTTGTTCAGTGTTACTCTCTTTTCCCCACTGGTTTCTAAAATTTCACTGTTTTTAGGCTTTCTACATTCCTAATTATATTTGACAGTCAAGGATCTGAAAAGCAGTGGATAGACAAATTACTACCAAATGCTACTGGGAAATAGATTTAGAACGATGCTGAATATTTTCATTCTTGAAACGCTTGGCAACCATCAATGTTTCACACATGATATCAATTAGAAGACAGAATAAATGGCCTCACAGAACGCATGCTGGCTTCTGTGGATAGCATGCTGGCAGGAAAAAAAAAAAAAAGGAGAAAAAGGCTAGGCCAAACTTAGTGGATGTGGCCTGGTGAGAGCCACCTAACTGAGTATATTTTTGCAACTTTAACACACATCGCAGGACATAACAGCAGCAGCTTCACAAATAATGAACACATACCAAAAAAGCTTGGAAAGGCTTAAACAAAACCCAAAGATATATTAATTATCATCAAGGCTCGTCAAGGGGAAACAGATTATTTCTACTTATTTAAATGAACATAGAGCTATTCATTACCAAACATTTTTTTTTTAAGAGCATATTTCTGTTGCCAAAATTAACTGTGATGCAGTCAGTTTGAACAAATTCCACAACTTGGGACACTTGTACTATCCATGAGGAAAAGATGGTAAATAACACTATTTACCTCTAGCAAATATCAATAAAATAGTGGAGTTGTCCCCCAGACAAGAAAGATGAAAAATAAGGGATGAGATGGGCCACCTGGGTGGCTCAGTCGGTTAAGCGTCCGACTCTTGATTTTGGCTCAAGTCATGATCTCACAATTCATGAGTTCCAGCCCCATGCTGGCAGTGGGGAGCCTGCTTGGGGTTCGTTCTCTCTCTCTCTCTCTCCCTCCCTCCCTCCCTCCCCTGCTCTTTCTCAAAATAAATAAATAACCTTTAAAAAAAGAAAAAGAAGGAAATGAAAATAAGTATTCTTTTTTGTTTTGTTTTGAGTGAGAGAGAGGGAGAGCAGGGGAGGGGCAGGGAGAGAAAGGAAGAGAGAGAGAATCCTAGGCAGGTGCCACATCCCCAGCCCAGAGCCCAATTCAGGGCTTGAACTCACAAACTATGAGATCGTGACATTAATCAAGGGTCAGACACTTAACCAACTGAGCCACCCAGGTGCCCCAGAAAATATTCTTTGTAATAAATGAAGTTAACGGATTGGGGCTGTTGTTTTATGATTTATTCTCACAGAAAGGATTAAAAGAGGTTAGCGTGCCTTTGTTAGAAAGACACGTAGGATTTCTTCTTTCATTTGCAACATGGCAGTTGAAGTGTTTTAAAAGCAAGTTTTTGATAAAAATAACATGTGGGATTTGGATTTCATAACATGAAAAGAAACAGAAGGGGAAGGGGTGAGACACAATGGAAAAGTGATGTGCCTTTAACCAAGCAGAGGAAAAAGTATTAAGGTATCAAAGTAAGACACAAGCCTCCTTAATTAAACTACCTAGACATGATGTCTCCATTCCTCCACAAGACGGTGGAATGTGAGAAGCAAAGAAGCTGCTGTAGGCTGAACATTCGTATCCCCTCCAAAATTCATATATTGAAATCGTAATTCTCAAGGCGATAGTTTTAGGAGCTAGGATCTTCAGGGGATGACTAGGTCATGAGGGTAGAGCCTTCATGACTGGGATTGATGCCCATATAAAGAGACTCTGGAGAGCTATCCTTCCCTTTCAGCATGTGAGGTTATGGCAAGAAGAAAGCTATCCATCAAGATAGTGGTCCACGAACCAAGAAGCAGGCTCTTACCAGACAGTGAATCTGGATCTCAAACTTACCAGCCTCCAGACCATGAGAAATAAATGTGTGTTAATAAGCTACCCAGTTTAAGTTATTTGTGTTACGACAACCTGAATGGATTTACACAGCATATGGTACTACGGGTAGAAGTTTGGATCGGGGGAATAGATTTCAACCATCTCAAATTATCTCCTGTAAGTATAGAAAGAGGCAACAAGAGCTTCAGCACTGAAAGGACAGGATCCCATTTGCAGGAAGAAGTCAAGTCACTATCATACATGAGCTGTAGAGAAAAGATTAAACAAGAAACAAATGACTCTGAACCTCCTTGATGGCATGGACTATATCAAACTGTGTACCAACCTTTCAGGAGCAAGCTCAACATTTAAAGAGCACCCGTATGGGTAGACATTATACCAGGTATGTTTTGTGTGGTGTGTGTGTGTGTGTGTGTGTGTGTTGAGTAATCTTTTATCTTCATTTGAAGAAACAGAGGCTTAGAGGTTAAGTAAACTAACCAAAGGACACGTAACTAGTAACTGGTATATATACCAGGTACAGTCCCATGACTGCCCCAAAACGAAAATGCTTCCTACCACATCAGGCAACATTTTTCCTATCTCCAGTACTTCCTCAAGTTAATGATATCTTAGAGAAACGGAATGAGAAAACTAACGCCACACACTGAGCATTTCTTATGAGTTAATAAGCATCTATAGACAACAGAGCTGTTGAATGGGTGGAGAACACAATGGAATTACAGCCCCAGTCAGACAAAATTACCATTCGTTAGAGGGAAAAAGTTAATTTCGGAAATGAGCTGATTTCTGTTTGGAAAAAATAATGAAAAGGAAATACTCCCAAAATGGTAACAGTGATCACCATTCAGAGGTAAACGTATACAATTCTCTCTTCTCTCAAAGCTTCTACTGAAAACACATTTCAAAATAACGTTTAGAATTATTTATTATGAAAGTAATATAATTATTAAAGTGACACTTTGCAATTCCGGATGACTAACTGACACAGTAAAGAACAAAAGTCCTTGGTCATGTATAGTAGTCCCCTGCTGTAATATGAAACCCTTAACAACTCTGTCAACTACTGGGCATGTGGTCTAAAAGCATTGCCCTTAGCACGCATTGGTTTCTAAACAGTGACAGTGCTCGCTCTCTGCTAAAATAAGTGTTTATCCAAGAGAAAATTACTTTTAGGAGCGCCTGGGTGGCTCTGTTGGTTAACCGTCCGACTTCGGCTCAGGTCGTGATCTCATGGTTTGTGAGTTCGAGCCCCTGTCGGGCTCTGTGCTGACAGCTCAGAGCCTAGAGCCTGATTTAGATTCTGTCTCCTCTTCCCTCTGTCCCTGCTCACTTTGCTCTCTCCCAAAAACAAATAAACGTAAAAACATTAAAAAAAGGAAAAAAGAAAGAAAATGAGTTTATTCTCATACCAAAATCCTGAGTGAACAACCTCCCTCCAAGGACTATTTTCCTCATTTATAAAATGATGTTATAACCCCTCTATTGCAGAATTAATGAGGAACATAAATGGAAAGTACTTTGCACAAGAACCTGGGTGTATAAACACTCAATACAGTCACGCCTATATTATTGAATCATTATATTCATTATCATATCAACCATAATTGCCATAAGCTAAGAGAATTCCACCTAGTCTCAGTCACTAAAAGACTACAATTGTGTAAGTATGTTCACTGTGCGAAAACTTTGGTTCGGTTGATAAATGATCACTGACATAATTACCGCATTTCTCCAAAACGGTTAAGGATTCTCTCTGCTGTTTTGTGATTGGGGGAGTGGTATAAAGTTCAGGAAACGATTTGGAGGCTCAAGTCTAACATCAATCCATCCTACCCAAACTGATCACCAGGAAAGAAACAATCCTTGGCCAGTCTTCGGGCCAACCATCGTTTTTGCTGGCTATAACACTCCCGCTGGCTTATGCCAATCCCTTCTCCTCTGCTTCTTAAGCCTCTCTGATCACCAAACTAAGAAGCAAATAGACTCAAGAGCTCCAAGAGCCTAACTTTCCCTTCTATGTTACCAACGACGACAAGTAAGAACAGGGAACGGCATACAGTGGTTTTCTTTAGCCTCTGGAGCACGTCCACAGAACCCGACATTTCAAGACTCCCCTCCAGAAAGGATTTCTAACGTAGAAGGTCTTGCTTCCCTTCCCCAACAAGAATCCCTGGGAGTGACTATTCCAGCGCTTAGTTACTCGACTCTGAACTTGCAGCCTGGTAACTCGTATGCCTCGTAAAACATTTTCTGCAAAACTATCCAAAACAGTGTTGAAAAGCCTACCTCAGCTTGGCAGAGGGCATGAAGACCTTGTAGCACCAAGGCTGCTGGAGTGGCTTGGTCAGGTTTGGTGCACTCATTCAACACCTGGGAAATGGCTGCCAACATGTCTGCTCCATGCTGATAGGGCCTGTGAGAAACGATTGTTCAGAGACCATATTAAAGTCGAAGAGCGCAGGCGCACTCCCAGGACATCTGCCTGAACAGAGAGCGTTCGTGCTTTTCTTTACGCTTGTGCCCACTGAACGCTGACCCTCCAATACGAATGCATGTTTTCGTCAAAGATTCGCATCGTCGTCGTTACTGCTGTAACTGGAGACTCATTTCTGATACAGAAATGTTATCCAAAAAAGAGGACCCGTGCTAACAAATGTTACTCTTCCCTAAGCCGTACATCCTATTGTCTGAATTGACACAAACTCAAGTCTCCGATAATGGTGGAAAGAACTGACTGACCTCATTGAGATTATCAGTAAAAGATAGAGCTATTTCCTGCCTGCCCCTTGCTCTGGTTATCAGCCACTGACTACAAAAGCAGGGATTGCGTATCAGAAGGTCATTTATGACAGTAGCGAAACTAAGGGGGTTACACCTATCACAATAATGATGCTGATGCTGAGGACGATGATAAAAATAATGATGTGAATTGTAACTGACCAAACACCTATCTCGTGCCAGGCACTCTGCTGGATTCACGCACTCAGGCTCCTCCTCTCCTCTCCTCTATTCCACATGTCATGTGCTGTCCCCAAAAGGATTTTAACTCCCCAGAGAAATGCTCAGGCCCATCCTTGGCTTTCCCGGTCACCCCTGAATGACGTAATAGTTTTCTCTAACGAAATACCAACTGATAAAACTGCCCGGCTGGATTCTACGGTTCCATTGTCTGGCAAACGGAAATGATTTTCCAAAACTGGAAAGATCTGACAGATCTTGAGGTGGCAACTGAAAGGAACACTGAATATATTCAATAGACTCTGACCTGGGCTGATATTTAACTTTTACTGAACCTCAACTTTAAGTGTGTAAAATTAAAATGTTGGCTAATGGGGTGCCTGGGTGGCTCACTCGGTTAAGCATTCAACTCTTGATTTCGGCTCAGGTCATGATGTCACGGTTCATGAGTTCAAGTCCCACGTCAGGCTCCATACTGATGTTATAGAATCTGCTTGGGATTCTCTCTCTCTCTCTCTCTCTCTCTCTCTCTCTCTCTCTCTCTCTGCCCCTCCTAGCTTGCATTCTCTCTCTCAAAAAAAATAAAAATAAAATAAAAATGGTGGCTAATAATTCCTTCATCTCTAAAATTTTTTCCATGCCGGTACCTCAAGAGAATCCAAACTCTCAGGTTTTGGGTTATATGTGTGTGACTTGTAGAGTGAGGTTATGTTTGGGTGGCCAAGAGACTGAAGCTTAGAAAAGAAGCAGAATTGCTGAGGTTTAGATCCATGCTGATCCGAGATTTATTTGAAACCGGAATCATCCACGTTACCGCTTCAGGATTAATCCATAATCGACAAGAGCAGAGTCACTTTCCTAAGACCCTCACATCTTCCTATACTCTAGAGCATACATGGGGATTCAATAATAGGCCTCCCTTGTAATAATTTCTAGTAATTAATTCTATGAGATGAGTCACAAATAAGGCCTTCCCTATTAAAACTCTTTATAACAATCGGGCATAACATGGGGAAAATATAAGAACGAACAGTTTGACTTTACTCCACTGTTTAGGTTTTAGAAATTTGTTGTATACAAAAAAAAAAAAAAGAAAAAGAAAAAAAAAAAAGAAAACATAACATCACATTTTTATTATAATATTATTATCCAGAAAAGGATCTGAATTTCCTATAAATCAAGATACGAGGCTAGTACTGAGATAGACATGCTTGTTTCTTGAAGTCATTATCCAATATTATTAAGTTTTATAATTAGAAAACTTGACCTGAAAATTAACTTATTCTTACTCAAATACCCTCTGCCTATCTTTCCTGGCTTCTCACTTGCAATAAAAGAATTAGGTGCAAAATAATACACCATGATATACATTCCCAAGAGTTAAGCACAGCTTACCTTTGCTTACATATGTCTCTTATCGATGCTGCTTTAGCGATGAGTTTCTCCCACTGGACTTCCTTGCCCACAGACAGAGAAGGCACGTCAGACATGGCCATGAAACGCTGCAGTTCAGGATATACACGATCCTAAGAAGGCAATTTCACAAAAAAGGTAATTTTCCAACTTGAGTTGAATAATCACTTTACACAGCATTTTTACCTCCAAATCTCACATTTGCATCGCTAATTACAATGCATTTCTTCTAATCAGCAGAGAACAATGCTTTTGTGATTGCTGGGGATTTTCTTAGAGACCCATGCACGCCTCATTTCATAAGACAAGAAAAAGGTGGCTGAATCTCACCCTAATTACAAAGGCTCTAATCGTTTATAATCATACTTCTATTACTTTTTCCACACAGATGGAAAAATCAATTTCAGAATTCAAGGAAAAAAGTTTATTTTCTATTTTCAATTTCTCTTTGAGAGCCAATCACAACTGACTGCCTTACAGATCAAAAGCATCCCGCTGAACCAAACTTTCTCAATGCAATCACGGACATGCCTCCTTAACACGACTGTATCAAAGCTTTGTCACGCGTACTGAAAAACTCATTTGCTTCGGCGAAAGGAACATGTTTGATATGCAAGTGTTTTATCAGAGCTCACCTGCTTTTCCCACAAAGATGTCAACAAGCGCACAGTGACAGCTCTTAGGTGTGGAGTAGTTCCAAGAAGTTGGATCACTCGTAGAATTTGTCCTATGCACACCTAGAAAATATTGAAGAAATTATGGTTTCACAAATGTAAATGCAGATAATCCTGAGGTTACCACAATAACGTGAAAACCCCTTGTTATAAAATAAGGACTGAAATGGAAGCTAACTATAATATTACCCATCTTTCTGAGACGTGGGTCATAGTTTTAGGGAGGAGCTAGCTAGCAATCCTTGGGCATAAAAACCTAATCTCAGACAACAGCCAATGGGAAAACTTGGCTATGAAATGATTTCAAAGAATTCATTCTTTAATTTTTTTTTTTTTAACGTTTACTCATCTTTGAGAGACAGAGAAAGACAGAGCATGAGCGGGGAAGGGGCAGAGAGAGGGAGACACAGAATCCGAAGCAGGCTCCAGGCTCCGAGCCGTCAGCACAGAGCCCGACGTGGAGCTCGAACTCACCAACTGCAAGATCATGGCCTGAGCCGAAGTCGGGCGCTCCACTTACTGAGCCACCCAGGTGCCCCCAAAGAATTCATTCTTAAATACTATAATAAATACTTTGGGCCCAACAAGGAAAATAGTGGTCATGGCAAAATTAAGAGCTCAAAATTTCACGATACCAAACAAACTTCAATGTAGTATTCATGCCTCACTTTCTCTTTTTAAATTTATTATTTACTTTTGAGAAAGACAGAGAGAATGCCAGCAGGGGAGGGGCAGAGAGAGAGAGGGAGAATCCCAAGCAGGCTCCACGCTGTTAGCACAGAGCCCGACGTGGGGCTTGAAGTCACAAAACTGAGATCACGACCTGAACCAAAATCAAGAGTTGGATGCTTAACCGACTGAGCCACCCAGACGCCCCTCATGCCTCACTCTCTTTTTGCCCCCGAGTAAATTGGTTAAATACAAACCTTGTGAACACCAAGTGTAGGCAAAGTATACAAGATATCATTATATAATACAGGTTCCAGTGGTCTTCCCAATTTGAACATCAAAACTGGAATCAGATTTGGTACCTAAAATGAATTTAAAGAACATATTTGTTATGCCTTCTAAAATAAATCAATCTCCAAAGCAATCATTATTGAGGTTTTCTTCAAAAGAATAAGGGGAATATATATAAATTTCAAGACTTAACATTAGCTAGCCATTTTTCGTTAATGCAATTTCACAGTACCACTAATACTCTATTTCTTTTGTAATTAGCCACCAAATACCAATCAAAAATGTTTTTCTTTTTTCTTTTTTTTTTTTTTTTTTTAATTTTTTTTTTTTTTAACGTTTATTTATTTTTGGGACAGAGAGAGATAGAGCATGAACGGGGCAGGGGCAGAGAGAGAGGGAGACACAGAATCGGAAACAGGCTCCAGGCTCTGAGCCATCAGCCCAGAGCCTGACGCGGGGCTCGAACTCCCGGACCGCGAGATCGTGACCTGGCTGAAGTCGGACGCTTAACCGACTGCGCCACCCAGGCGCCCCAAAAAATGTTTTTCTTAAACAACTATGACAATACCTCTCAGCAATACAAAAGTAGTTAAAATATATCCTGCCCCAAAGAAGTTTACAGTTCTAATGAGAAGCTGACACTTAGGATATGTACACGAAAAATAACTGTAGAGTGAAATATGTTATTCCAATATGAAATAAGTAAAATTAGTTGTACGGTAAGGGAGGGTTAATGGCAAAAACTTCCCTACAGGTCTCCATTTCAATCCCTACGATAAAATAAGAAGAACAATTCATTTGTGGATGAAAAGACGTGATATTGTTAAGATGGTGATATTTTCCAAATAGGTCTGCAGATGCCACATAATCCCCATCAAAATCCTAGCTGACTTCTTTGCCAAAATTGAAAAGTGGATCCTAAAATTCATGGGGAAAAGCAAGGGATCCCAAATAGCCAAACAATCTTGAAAAAGAATCAAGTTTGAGGACTCAAACTTCACAATTTCAAAGCTTACTACAAAGCCACAGTAATCCAAAGAGTGTGGCACTGTTACAACAACAAGAAATATAGATCAATGAAACAGAACTCTGAGTCCAAGAATAAATCCTTACATTCATGTCCAGTTGATTTTTGATAAATATTCCAAAAAACCTACAATGGAGAAAGAAGAGTTTCTTTGAAAAATGACACTGGATTTCAACAACTGGATAGCCACATACAAAAGAGTGAATCTGGGTCCTTTCCTTACACAACACATAAAAATTAACTCCAAGTAAATTTCAGACCTAAGTGTCAGTGCTAACACTACCAAACTCTTGAAGAAAATATAGTAGTAAATCTTTGTGACCTTGGGTTAGGCAAAGCCTTTTTAGATGGGACACCAAAAGCGAGTGCAACAAAAGAAAAAAGAATACATTTCACCAGCTTAAAAATATCTGTCCTTCAAAGGGCACCACAGAGGGGGAAAAAAATCACAGAATGGGGGAATTTTTGTTTTTTACAAATCATCCATCGAATAAGATATTTGTATCCAGAATATATAAAGAATTCTTCTAATTCTATAATAAAAGGACAAATAACCCAACTCTAAAAGAGCAAAGGATCCAAAGAAGATAAGCAAATGGCAAGAAAGAAAGACAGGGATACTCAACCATCATTAGCCATGACATAACTGCAAATCAAAAGCAGGATGATATACCCCTTAACATCCAATAGGATCTATAAAAAAAAAGACAATATCAAATGTTGGCGAGGATGTGGAGAAATGTGGACCATCATGCACTGCTGGTAGGAATATCAAATGGTGAACCCCCTTCAGAAAACAGACTGGCAGTTTATCAAATGGTTAAACAGAATTACCAGATGATCTACAATTCTACTTCTAGGATCTATCTACCCAAGAGAAATGAAAACATTTCCACACAAAAAACCTGTACAGGAATGTTCAGAGCAACATAATTCACAACAGCCAAACAGTGGAAACAACCCAAGGGTCCGTAAACTGATGAATGGATAAATAAAATGTAGCACAGGGGCATCTGGACGGCGCTGGTTGAGCATCTGACTCTTGACTTCAGCTCAGGTCATGATCCCAGGGTCCCAGGAGCGAGCCCCATGTTAGGATCCGTGCTGAGCATGAAGCCTGCTTAACATTCTCTCTCTTTCTCCCCCTCTGCCCCTCTTCCCTGCTTGTGCTCTATTAAAAAAAAAAAAAAATGTAGTATAGCCCTACAATGGGAATATTATTCAGCCATAAAAAGGAAAAGGAACCAACAGGGATGAACTTTGAAAACATCACGTCGAGTGAAAGAAGCCAATCATAAGAGACCACATAGTAAATGATTCCATTTATATGACATATCTAGAACAGGCAAATCTATAGAGACAGAAAGTAATTGCATGAGACTGGAAAGTTGTAGAGGGAAATGGGGAGTGATTGCTAAGGGGTACAAGGTTTCTTTGGGGGATGATGAAACTGTTCTCAAAGTATTTGTAATTACGTTTGCACAACTCTGTGAAATATACTAAAAATCACTGAACTGTACACTTTGCATGAATTACATAGCATATATAACACAAAGCATGTGAATTATATCTCAATAAAACTATGAGCCTATCGATGGCACACTTTAGTACCAAAACGAATTATTTTCCTTCCAGTGCATTTCAGTTTTGTTGCCCAGAATGTTACATGTCCTCTACCTGCTATAATCATAGAAAGTCTGTTTCTTCTAAGCTTAAGAAAACATCTACTTTAATTCACTTTCAAGACAGAAGAAAAATTCTCCAAACCCTACTAACCAAAAAGTAACAGTTGAACATTAATTCATTAATGACCTTGACCATGATATACCATGGCAGCATTTGGAGCTACACATTAAAAGGGCCACAGGCTCACAGCACATAGCCAGAATTGATGTTTTTAACAAGTGCTGGGACTCTGTTAAAACAGAAGTTCTATCACCCTATATTGAGCAAATGAACGGAGACAAATTTTTGAATTGGCTTCTTATTCCCCATTTTAATTAAAAACAAAAGGTTATCTTAGATTGCATTACACAAGTCTCAATTACCCCTTCTGGTAAGATTTCTACCAAGACACGTTGACAGATTCTTAGTTCTGGGAAGGCAATCAGTACATTTACTGACATTTTATAAAATAGTGTATTTAGCTGTATGGCTTCCAAACAACTGGTTTAATTATATTGTCAGAAAAGAAATAAAGTACTCTATTTATGTTAAAGAGTACAGTTTTTTTTTTTTTTTTTTTGTTTTTATGAGCCCCAGACTTAAAAAGTATGTATGGGTGTTTTTTTTGTTTTTGTTTTGTTTTGTTTTGTTTTGTTTTTGCTGAGTTCAGGAATGAAAAAAACCTACGTGGGAAACTTTTACTGTAAATAATCTTAAATTCATGCCTTCAACAGTTCCAAGGCTATTATAGCCCAAATTATATCCTCAAAAGTAAATGGGAAAAACAAAATAGGTATTATTTCATTAAGAAAACAGATGCAGATATAGACGTGTGGAAAATTTTTTTTTTTTGCATAAAGTATGTACCATTGTTTTCCCAATGAAATAACATACATGTATTGATTGATTTGAGATGTAATTATGAGCTCTTGATCCCTCTGCTCTTGATCATTCTACTCTCTGCAGGCAGAAAACACAATGAATGCTCTGACTTTAAATTTAAAATAAGCTGGGGGCAGCTGGGTGGCTCAGCTGGTTGAGTGTCAGACTTCAGCTCATGTCACGATCTCACCATTTGTGAGTTCGAGCCCCGCATCAGGCTCTGTGCTGACAGCTCAGAGCCTGGAGCCTGCTTCAGATTCTGTGTTTCCCTCTCTCTCTCTGCCCCGCACCACCACCCGCCCCCCAGCTCTGTCTCTCTTTGTCTCTCAAAAATAAACATTAAAAAAATTTTTTTAATTAAAAAAATAAAATTAAATAAGTAAATAAATAAATAAGTAAAATAAGCTGGAAAGTGTCCTCTAATTCACAGTCTCAAGATCTTCTGGTTTTAGAAAATACTAAGCTTTTGCTTCCCTTTTTCAGAATTCAAGTCACTGATGAACAACTGATTGAGAATGATGGGATTATTAAGGAGCTCCATAAGACTATCAGCAGATTCGTCAACAGAAATCTTATAGGCCATAAGGGGATGCAGGATAATATATTTAAAGTGCTCAAAGAAAAAAAAAAAAAAAACAGACAACCAGGAATACTATGTCCAGCAAAACTTTCCTTGAAAAACGAAAGAGAAATAAAAACGTTTTCAAATAAACAAAAGCTGAGAGAATTCACCCATCAGACCTGCCTTTAAAGAAACTCTAAAGGTAGTCCTTCAAGATGAAACCAAAGGACCTTACACAGCAACACAAAAGCATATGAACGTATAAAGCTCACTTTAAAGGTAAATAAATAGAAGAATACACAATACTATAATACTATGATGATACTGTGTAAATCACTTTCAATTCTGGTATGGAAGTTAAAAGACAAATGCATAAATAACTATATAAAAATACGTTAATGGATACACAATATAAAAAGATGTAATTTGTGACAACAATAACAAAGTGTGGGGGAAATAAAAAAGTAGAGTTTCTGTATGCCAATGAAGTTATGTTGTTACCAGCTTATAATACACCACTACAGCTGTGTTTTCTATAAGCCCCACGGTAACCACAAAGAAAATACCTAGGGAAGATACACAAAAGATAATGAGTAAGGAATCAAAGCACTTCACTACAAAAAAAATAAATAAATCAATGAAACACAAAGTAAGATAGCAATAGAGGAAAAGAGGGCAAAAAAGCTGTTAAGACTGACAGACAATAGAGTGCCCGGGTGGTTCAGTCAGTTACGTGTCCACCTTTAGCTCAGGTCATGATCTCATGGTTCAATCATGGGTTCAAGCCCCATACCAGGCTATGTGCTGACAGCTCAGAGCCTGGAGCCGGCTTCCGATTCTGTGTCTCCCTCTCTCTTTCTGACCCTCCCTTGCTCATGCTCTGTCTCTGTCTCTCTGTCTCTCTATCTGCCCCTTCCCTGGTTGCACTCTTTCTCAAAAAGAGATAAATGTTAAAAAAAAAAAAAAAAATTAAAAAAAAAAAAAGACTGACAGAAAATAATGAACAAAACGCCAATATTAAGTCCTTCTCTATTTGTAATCACTTTAAATGTAACTGGATGAACCTCTGTAATCAATATACAGAGTGGCTGGCAGGATGAAAACTATGATACAAATATACGCTGACTACAAGAGATTCTTGTCACATTTAAGGATACACGTAGGTTAAAAAGGAAAGGATGAAAGAAGATATTCCATGCAAATGGTAAGCAAAAGAGAGCAAGGACAGCCATATACTTATATGATACAACACAGCCTTTAAGTCAGAAACCATCACACGAGACAAAAACATTATCATAAAATTTTTTTAATGTTTATTTATTTTTGAGAGAGAGAGTAAGACAGAGAGTGAGCGGGGATGGGCCAGAGAGAGGGAGACCCAGAATCGGAAGCAGGCTCCAGGCTCTGAGCCATCAGCCCAGAGCCCGACACAGGGCTCGAACTCACGGACCGCGAGATCATGACCTGAGCTGAAGTCGGACGCCCAACCGACTGAGCCACCCAGGCACCCCTGACAAAGTCATTATTATAATAAAAAGGGTCAATTCACCAGGAAGATAGACAACTATAAATACATAAGCAGCCAGCATCAGAGCAATATATGTAAGCCCAAATATATGAAGCAAACATTTACAGAACTAAAGGGGGAGTGTTCTCCAGAATAGATCACATACTAGGTCACAAAATAACTCTTAAATTTAAGAAGACTGAAATGATACCAATTATCTTTTCTGACCACAATGGAATGAAACTACGAGTCAACAACAGTAAGAAAACAAAAAAATGCACAAATACAAGGAAACTAAAAACCACACTCTGGAACAACCAATAAGTCAAAGAAGGAATCTAAAAGGAAATTAGAAAATATTTTGAGGGGTGCCTGGGTGGCTCAGTAGGTTAAGTGTCCGACGCGTGGTTTTGGCTCAGATCATCATCTCACAGTTTCAGGAGTTTGAGCCCCACATCAAGCTCTGTACCGGCAGCATGGAGCCTGCTTGAGATTGTCTCTCTCCCTCTGCCCCTCCTCTGTTCTCCCACCCACCTCCAAAATTAATTAATTAAATTAAAAAGAAAAGAGATCTCAAACTAACTTTATCCCTCAAGGAACTAGAAAAAGAATAAGCTAAAACAGAGTTAGCAGAAGGAAGGGAATAGTAAAGATTAAAGCAGAAATAAACGAAATAAGGAATAGAGAAGTCGGAAAAAAACGAAATTAAGAGTTGGGATTTTAAAAGATCCGTAAAACTGACAACACTTTCTCTAGAGTAAGGAAACAAAAAAGAGAAAAGACTCAAAATCAGAAATGAAAGAGGAGACATTACAATGGGAGTCACAAAAATAAAAAGGGATGTGAGACAATTATGTACACTTATACAACAATAAATGGAATAACCTAGAAGAAATGGATAAATTCATAGAAACATACAACTTATAAAGACGGAATCATGAACAGAGAATGGGAACAGACAGGCAATGAGGAAGGAGATTGAATCAGTAATCAAAAACCCAGAAAAAGCCCAAGAGCTGATGGCTTCACAGGTGATTTCCACCAAACATTCAAGGAAGAATTAACACCAATCTTTCTTAAACTTTTCCCCGAAAATTGAAGAGGTGGGAATACTTCCAAATTCCTTTTATGAGACCCTATCATTATCAGACCAAAACCAAAGACACTACAAAGAAAAGAAAACTACAGGCCAGTATCCCTTATGAACCTGGATGCAAAAATCCTCAAAAAAAAAAAAAAAACAAAAAAACAAACAAACAAAAAAAACCCAGCAAACAGAATTCCACAGGATCCTTTAAAAAGATCACATACGGTGACCAAGTGGGATTTATCCCTGGGATGCAGGAATGGTTCCATACACAAAAATCAATCATGTTACAAATTACATAACAGAATGAAGGGGGGAAAAAAAAATTACATGATCACCTCAATAGACAGAAAAAAAAAAACCAACATAAGGCAAAACTCAACACACTTTCATGATAAAAGCATTCCTTAACTAGGGATGGAAGGAAATTACCTCAAAACAATAAAAGCTCCATCTAAAAAGTCCACAGCTACCAGCACAGTCAACAATAAAAAACCAAAAGCTTTTCCTCTAAGACCAGGAACAAAGAAAGGGTGCCTACTCTTGCCATTTCTATTCAAAACAGTACTAAAAGTACTAGCCAAAGCCATTAGGCAGGGGAAAAAAAGAAAAAAGAAAGAAAGATCACCCAAAACAGAAAGAAAGAAGTAAGATTATCTTTGTTGGCAGATGACATGACATTACATGCAGAAAACCCTGAGGACTCCACCAAAAACAAGATAGTTAAAACTAATAAATGAATTCAGGAAAGTTGCCAGATACCAAATGAACATTAAAAAAAAAAACCTCAGGGGCACCTGGGTGGCTCAGTTGGTTAAGCATCTAACTTCAGCTCAGGTCATGATCTCATGGTTCATGAGTTCAAGCCCCATATCAGGTTCTGTGCTGACAGTGTGGAGCCTGCCTGGTATTCTCTCTCTCTCACTCTCTCTGTCCCTCCCCACTTGTTATCTCTCTCTCTCTCTCTCTCTCTCAAAATAAATAAATAAACTTAAAAAAAATCAGATGTGTTTTCATACAGTAATAACAAATAATCCAAGAAGGAAATTAAGAAAACTATCTCGGGGCACCTGGGTGGCTCAGTCAGTTAAGCGTCCGACTTTGGCTCAGGTCATGATCTCACAGTTCGTGGGTTCGAGCCCCGTGTCAGGCTCTGTGCTGACAGCTCAGAGCCTGGAGCCTGCTTCTGACTCTGTGTCTCGCTCTCTCTCTGCCCCTCCCCTGCTCACGCTCTGTTCTCTGTCTCTCAAAAAATAAATAAATGTAAAAAATAAGAAAACTATCTCATTTACAATAGCATCAAAAAAATAAGATACTTAGGAATAAATTCAACTAACAAAGTGAAAGACTTATATACTGAAAACTACAAAGCATTGCTTAAGTTAAAAGAAGACACAAATAAATGGAAAAACATCTTGTGTTTATAGACTGAAAGAACTGATACTGTTAAAATGTATGTACTACCCAAAGCAATCTACAGATTCAGTACAATCCCTATCAAAATCCCAATGGCATTTTTTGCACAATAGAAAAAACAACCCTAAAAATCAATGGGCCCTGAATAACCAAAACAATCTTGAGAAAGAAAAACAAAACTGGGTGCCTTTCACTTCCCGACCTCAACACATATTACAAAGCTACAGTAATCACAACAGTGTGATGCAAGGACAAATAGGCCAATGGAAAAGAAGAGAAAGCTCAGAAATAATTCATGCATACGTGACCAATTAATTTATTACAAAGAAGCCAAGAGAATACAATGGAGAAAGGACGGCCTCTAGAATAAACGGTGCGGGGACAACAGAATATCTGCATGAAAAAGGACACTGGACCCTTATCTTACACCGTACACAAAAACCAACTCAAAATGAATGGAAGACGGAAACAGAAGCCCTGAAACCATAAAATTCCTAAAAGAAAACATAGGGGAAAAACTTTGTAACATTGGTCTTGGCAATGTTTTCTTGGATAGGACACCTAAAGTACAGGCAACAGAGGCAAAAACAGACAAGTGCGCCTACTTCAAACCAAAGCGCTTCCGTGCAGGAGAGGAAACAATCAACATAGTTTAAACAACAACAACAACAAAAAAAACAATCTACAGAATGGCAGAAAATACTTATAAACTCCATATCTGAAAAGAGGTTAATATCCAAAATACATTCCAAATGACCAAAAAAAAAAAAAAAAAAAAAAAAAAAAAAAAACAACAACAAAATAACTCAATTAAAAATTGAGCCAAGTTGTTGAACAGACATTTTCCAAAGATGTACAAACGGCCACAGGTAGAGGGAAAGATGCTCAACATCACGTATCATCAGGGAAATTCAAATCAAAACCATAATGAGCTACCACCTTACACCTGCTAGGACAGGCATTATCGATAAAACAGAAAACACGTGTTGGTGAGGCTACGGAAAACCTGGAACCCTCATGCACTATTGGTGGAATCTAAAATGGTGCAGCCGCTACGAAACACAGCACGAAGGTTCCTCAAAAAAATTAAAAACAAAACTTACATACGACGATCCAGCCGTTACACTCCTGGGAATTTCAAAACAAGTACTAGTCTCTTTTAAATATACCGACAGGGGGCGCCTGGGTGGCTCGGTCGGTTGAGCATCCGACTTCAGCTCATGTCATGATCTCTCCCTGTTCGCGGGTTCAAGCCCCACATTGGGCTTGCTGCTGTCAGTGTGGAGCCTGCTTCAGATCTTCTGCCCCCTCTCACTCTGCCCCTCCCCCACTCGTACTCTCTAAAATAAACATACATTAAGAAATAAAATAAAATAAAATAAAATAAAATAAAATAAAATAAAATAAAATAAAATAAAATAAAATAAAATAAAATATACTGACAAAATACTATTAACTGCACAGTTGCTGTTAGGTACCTTCTAAATCAATAGTCTTTCTATTGAAACACAAACAAACTTTTCTCTAATATTCTACGGACTATAAGACTAATTGTGGGGCGCCTGGGTGGCTCAGTCAGTTGAGCATCCAACTTCGGCCCATTTCATGATCTCACAGTTCGTGAGTTCGAGCCCTGTGTCGGGCTCTGTGCTGACGGCTCAGAGTCTGGAGCCTGCTTCGGATTCTGTGTCTCCCTTTCTCTTTCTCTCTCTCTCTCTCTCTCTGTCTCTCTCTCTCTCTGCCCCTCCCTGACTCGTTCTCTCTCTCTCTAAGATAAATAAACTTAAACTTTAAAAAAAAGGGTCTAATTGCTTGCTTTCCTTTATTTGACACTGTTAGTATTTATAATGAAACATGCACAGGGATTGTCTTTTAATATTTCAAAGAACTGCAGTATTTCAAAAGAATTGAAATAGGGATCTGGAAGAGGTATTTGCACTCCCATGTTGACTGCAGCACTATTCACAATAGTCAAGAGATGGAAACAACCTAAATATCCATCGACAGATGAAAAGGTAAAGAAAATGTGGCACATACATACAATGAAGTATTATTCAGCCCTAAAAGAAAGGAAATCCTGTCGTACACTACAGCACGGATGCATCTTGAACATATTATCTTGAAACAAACATCTTGAAACTAGCCAGTCACAGACAGACAAATACTGCGTGACTCACATTTATATCAGGTATCCAAGGTAGACAGCCTTCCAAGAAGAAAGTAGACTGGTGATTGCCAGGGAGAGGGGGAAATAGGGAGTTGCTATTTAATGGGTATAGAGATTCAGTGTCTTCCAAGATCAAAGTCTGTACAAGATGCTGTACTGTAACCCCCAACAATTTGATAAGAAGGTATATTTCGTGTTATGTGTTTTTTACACCCCAATCTTACAAAAGAATCAAGGGGTTGTTTTTTTGTTTTTTGTTTTATGAGTCAGGAGAGTCGTTGTCAAGTTCATTTAGTTAAACAACGTTACTTTGTAGATGATGGAAGTGAGGTCCAGAGGGACCCAGTTAGTGACTGGGGTCTGTGCCTCAGTTCACCCCTCCACTTTACTTGGCAGAGTGAAAGCAATCAGAGATTCCAGGCCATCTATAACAGGATAAAAAGCTATCACGTAAGACTTCTCCCTGTAATTAGAGAAAACATACAGGACAAAACAAGCAGGAGAGACATACGCCAGCATCTCCTTGGAGTCAATCATACGAAGAACAGAATATAAAAATTTAACTCTGGACGCCATGAAAAATGTTCACATTGGCCACACTGTATGAGGGTACACAGAAAGCAATGGTCTCCCAGACAATTCTATCATGAAATCATGAGTAGCGCTAGCTGCTTATAAATTATGAGATAAAAAGTGCTTTGTTATTCATCGTAGTCGTCGGATGGGGGGATATACAATTAACATTCACAACTATTGCTCTTTTTAAGGGGACAGAGGTAGCTCATACTTTATTACTATATAAAAAATATAGTAATAAATTAATATCAACAGAAATAAAGATAGCAGCGAAAAGAAGCAATTTAAGACACAGTCATCTAATGGATGATGCAAAAATCCAAAGTATTATCGGGTTTTCTTTAACTTTTCAGACTTAGGTTTTAACAAAATTGGATGGGAGCTACACCGGTACATTCCTAGTTCATATTTTATTTATACCCTTAGGTTAGATAAATGCTGAACCATCTTTGCGTAAGACTTTCTCCCATAGAAAAAAATGGAAGTAAATTTTATGTACACAAGTTACTTGCCATTTAGAAAACAGTGGGAAGAAAACAGTATGTGTTAAGTCAGAAATAAAAGAAATGCATTTTTATACAAAGAATGAATAGACTTGAATGGTACATACAAAGAGAAGCAAAAATGCATTCCTTAGTGATTTGAACACTGAAACCTTACAAAATTATTTATTCTACAAAAGAAAGGCATAATGTACTATTAGTCCTTTGAACATTAGCTAATTCCACTTTCCTCACTTACTTCCTCACATAACTACTTACGGTTTCTGCTTATTATTTAAGTAATACATTGGAACGCAGTCCACTGATGAAGTGCTGAAAAGCTAATCATTTCCTTCACTTACAAGGAAGCTGCAGGCAGGTGGCAACATCAAAGAAATGTAAACAGTACAATTTTATTCTTCTGTGGCTCAAATTATATTTGTATCATAACATAATTAAATAAGTGGTTTAGGGTTTGGAGATTTCAACGTTGAGAGTCAAACAAGGTCAAGGGAAGAAAGAGCTCTAGAACAACGAAGGCTCCTACCAGGGAATCTTCCATGTTGCTATTCACTCTAGCCTTATTCCAGTCCAGCCTGAGCATCTGATCTATAGCGACTCCTCTAGGGGCACCTGGGTGGCTCAGTTGGTTGAACGTCTGACTTCGGTTCAGGTCATGATCTCACGGTTCACAGGTTTGAGCTCCACATCGGGCTCTGTGCTGACAGCTCGGAGCCTGGAGCCTGCTTCATTCAGAACTTGTGTCTCCCCTCCCTTGCTTGCATTCTCCCTCCCTTGCTTGCATTCTCTCTCTGCCCCTCCCTTGCTTGCATTCTCCCTCCATCTCTCTCTCTCTCTGAAAAATAAACGTTAAAAAAAAAATTTATAGTGACTCCTCTATCAGCTAACATCTACTAAACACTCACTATGAACAGCGTCCTAAACACTTTATAGAAAATCACTATCATCACCTTGTTTTAAATGACAAAAGCGAAACTCATAAAGGACAAATAATTTGCCCTAGCTAACAGAGCTGGTACATACTGGAGTTAGGAATGGACCAAAGCAATTGAACCCCAAAGCCCATGTACTTGGCACTCTGCCCTGCCAAAGACAGGGGGGACATCTTCTTGACCTTTGTCTCTCTGGTTCCCAGGATAACATAAATGCTTTCAGAACTACTGCTAATTTCTTTGCTCTGATTCCATTCAGCAAGATGGATCTTGTAATAATGTTACAGCTATTTGATGCGGTCAACAATTACTAAAAACATACCACTTGCAAAGCAAAGTCCTTGAGGATGGTACTCTAACCAAATTAACACAGAATGAGAAAATTTACCTACTAGGTCAATGTTACCAGGATATCAAAATGTTACCAAGACATCCATCCGAATTTGAGGTAAGAAGTTCCAGTATATAGGAAATCAGGTCAACAACACAGGAGCTCCACGAATGGAAAAACAGGAGAAACATCACTACACTAGAAGATAAAGTCAAGTATCAAATCACTTGACAAGTTTAAAACCCTGGAAGCAAAGAACCATGATCTTTCTCTACCTCAACTTGACTTCCAGGTTAGTCTCCTTAGCCATCTGAACCTTCATTACCTCTCAGAGTCAGAGGTAACTTACATTTTTAGAAAAAAATGGTATAAGAAACCTTAAATTATAAAGTAATGGTTAGCCATATAATTAATATGCAACCCCCAGTGGGAAAAAGAAGCATAACCAACCTTAAGTTTTTTGATTGCTAACATTTTGACACTTGCTATAAATGATAAGTACAACGACTGAATTCCTGTAAGCATAAAATTTCCTTCCTGAACAAAAGTAGGTTTTACATTTCTACCACAATGACATCTAAATCTTTGGTGGTCAGACCGGCAGGACACAAGTTAAAAGTCAATGTCTTATAAATATAATGTGTGTATTTTTCCTTCCAATTAGGTGCAGTCAATTTCTACTACTGTGTCTGTCACTGGCAATGTGTTCTACATCAGAGTTGGAAGGAGAAGTCTGAATGTCCTCTAATAGTGGGATACAATTAAATATAGCTCAGCTAGGTAACCAATTATGTAATAAAAATAGAATCAATGCTTTTGAATGTATTAAAATAGTAAACTGCTCAAAGAACCCAGAGCTATGACAGGTCGATTTATTGGAATATGAAAGACGATGCCAGACTGACAATGGTAAATGTGAAGCCAATCCATTCTACATTTGAGAAAAAAAGATTAAATGGCCAACATGAGTTGGCTGTATATAAAGTATGACTCCAATCTTCACTCTTTTTCAATGACAAAAGAAATCCTTTGAAGATTAAGTAAGTGGTAAATATCTTAATACTATGCATTTTACAAGGTCCTAACTCAGTCTCAAATAAAAGACTGACCATTAAATAGGGTCTACATGAATAATGGTAAACAAATGACCTTATTAGAATGCTATATTGGCCAAGAAGATTAACACCCAGGATGAAGTGAAATTAATGAAAGCAGCCAGTAACATAAAAAAGGATTGATTTAAATTTCTTGCAACAGTGAATAAGAAGACTGATTCCTCTGCTTGGAGTAGATGGTGTACCATTAAGGAATGAAAGAAAACAGATTTAGAAAACTCCTATCGTGCATGCTCTCTGCACTGAGGAAAATCATTAGACTACAAAGATAAAATGAATGTTAGTAAGCAGACACTGACAGTGACATTCATGACAGAAGCAGACGGTGCAAACCAAGAGTTAAAACATTAATCCATGAATGATAGAAAAACTAGTTAATGAGGAGCAAGAATCCTAACCTATTACCATGCAAGAAAAAAATTCCAGACGGATTCAAGAATTTAAATCAAAGAGAAGTATCTTTTAAGAAACCAGAATGGCATGTGAATATTTACATGTTCTCTAGAAAGAACTCAGGAAGCATTAAAACAATGAGCGACTTACGTAAAGATGGAGACAATTTAAGAAAAAGAATATTTAAAAAATTTCAAAAAGCTGTTCAATTTAAAGGCATGTTGGCATAACAAAATATTCAGTAAGTTGAAAGATAAGGGTAAGGAAATCTCCCAAGAAGTAGAGTAAAAAATAGAAAGAAGGAAATAAAAAAAGAAAGATAAGAAAATTTTAAGATCAGTATAGGAATTCAGGGTCCAAATAAGAGAATTTCCAGAAAGAAAAATAAGGTCAGCAGAAAGGGAAAGTAATGGCAATAGAAGAAAAAAAAAATTTTCCAGAATTAAAGGAACTCCATTTCCAGATTAAAAAGAGCTACCAATTATCCAGCCCAAGAGATGAAAAGGGAAAGAGCCCGAAAGTCCACTGACTGATGAATGTATAAAGATGTGGTACACATACACAAGGGAATATTACTCGGCGATAAAAAAGAACGAAAACTTGCCATTTGCAACTATGTGGATGGAGCCAGAGTGCATTATGCTAAGTGAAGTCAGTCAGTCATAGAAAGAGAAATACCATATGATTTCACTCATGTGTAATTTCAGAAACAAAACTGATGAACGGGGCAGGGTGGGGCAGTGCAGGGAAAAGAGGCAAACCAGGAAATAGACTCTTAACTATAGAGAACAAACTGAGGGGTTACTGGAGGTAGGGGGCTCAGGTCACAAACCAGGAAATAGACTCTTAACTATAGAGAACAAACTGAGGGGTTACTGGAGGTAGGGGGCTCAGGTCACAAACCAGGAAATAGACTCTTAACTATAGAGAACAAACTGAGGGGTTACTGGAGGTAGGGGGCTCAGGTCACAAACCAGGAAATAGACTCTTAACTATAGAGAACAAACTGAGGGGTTACTGGGAGATGGGCTAAATGGGTGATGGGCATTAAGGAGGACACTTGTTGGGATGAGTACTGGGTGTTGTATGTAAGTGATGAATCACTAAATTCTATACCTAAAACTAATATTACACTGTATGTTAACTGGAATTTATTTTTTTTTCAATATATGAAATTTATTGTCAAATTGGTTTCCATACAACACCCAGTGCTCCTCCCAAAAGGTGCCCTCCTCAATACCCATCACCCACCCTCCCCTCCCTCCCACCCCTCATCAACCCTCAGTTTGTTCTCAGTTTTTAACAGTCTCTTATGCTTTGGCTCTCTCCCACTCTAACCTCTTTTTTTTTTTTTTTTCCCTTCCCCTCCCCCATGGGTTTCTGTTAAGTTTCTCAAGATCCACATAAGAGTGAAACCATATGGTATCTGTCTTTCTCTGTATGGCTTATTTCACTTAGCACCACACTCTCCAGTTCCATCCACGTTGCTACAAAAGGCCATATTTCATTCTTTCTCATTGCCACATAGTATTCCATTGTGTATAGAAACCACAATTTCTTTATCCATTCATCAGTTGATGGACATTTAGGCTCTTTCCATAATTTGGCTATTGTTGAGAGTGCTGCTATAAACATTGGGGTACAAGTGCCCCTATGCATCAGTACTCCTGTATCCCTTGGGTAAATTCCTAGCTTAACTGGAATTTAAATAAAAACTTGAAGGAAAAAAAAAAGAATATATATTCACATCAAAGCACGTCATCATGAAATTTCAGGGCATCGGGGCCAAGAGAAGATCCTAAAGGCTTCCTAAAAGGAAAAATAAAAACAAACACTAGGTTCACATAAACATACTCAGAAATTCAGTAAGTAGAATAACTTTGAATTTCTCCGTCCCAACACTGCAAGCTATGGAAACAACAGAAGAGAACAAATAAGATTGTGGGGGAAAAAATGATTTCTAGCCCAGAATTCCACATCTAGCCAAACTAACCCAATACCTGCCACACAGTAAAGCATTAATAGTTAGCTATTAAACACACACACACACACACACACACACACACACACACACACACACACACGCACACACACACGATTATCAACCAATTATTTCACATTCTAAAGAATGCATGCTCTCTAAATAAATAAATAAATAAATAAATAAACAAACAAACTTAAAAATAAACTTAAAAAAAATACATATAAAAAAGGTAGGGGCTCAGGTCACAATCTCAAAGTTCAGGAGATCAAGCCCCACATCAGCCTCCGCATTGCCAGTATAGAGCCTGTCTAGGATTCTCTCTCTCCATCTCTCGCTCTCCCTCTCTAACCCTCACTTCCTCCCTCTCTCAAAATAAACACATAAACGTAAAAAAATACATATGAAAGACTACAAAAATTCTTAAGATACAAATTCCTTTCCCACAAAGTATAGGCAAAACACATAAATCTAAAACTCAAAGAAAATGAAACAAATCTAGCACCAAAGTAACTTGAAAACCCACGATCAACTTCTAAAACTAAAAATAAGATCCAGAGGTGCCTGGGTGGCTCGGTCGCTTGAGCGACCAACTCTTGATTTCAGCTCAGGTCGTGATCTCCTGGTTCATGAGTTCGAGCCCCACATTGGGCTCTGTGCTGTTAGCGCAAAGCCTGCTGGGGATTCTCTCCCTCTCCCTCTCTCAAAAATAAATAAACAAGAAACTAAAAATAAGATCCTATTCTCACCTACTGAAGTTTAAAATATTTTGGGGTGCCTGGGTGGCTCAGTCAGTTAAGCATTCGACTTCAGCTCAGGTCATGATCTCAGAATTCGTGAGTTCAAGCCCCACGTCGGGCTCTGTGCTGACAGCTCAGAGCCTGGAGCCTGTTTCGGATTCTGTGTCTCCCTCTCTCTCTGACCCTCCCCTGCTCATGCTCTGTCTCTCTCTGTCTCAAAAATAAATAAATAAAATAAAATAAAATATTTTAAATTATAAATTTAATGTAAACATACAGTGAAACAGATATTTTCATGTAATTCTGAAAGAGTAAAATGTGATACAATGTTCCTAAAATGAAAATTTTCAAACTTCATTTAAAAAGTTCAGTTCTGATCTAAGATTTGCTTCAAAAGCACATTACAGGGGCTCCTGGGTGGCTCAGTCGGTTAAGTGTCCAACTTCAGCTCAGGTCGTGATCTCGCGGTTGGTGAGTTCGAGCCCCACGTCAGGCTCTGGGCTGATGGCTCAGAGCCTGGAGCCTGCTTCCGATTCTGTGTCTCCCTCTCTCTCTGTCCCTCCCCTGCTCATGCTCTGTCTCAGAAATAAATAAAACATTAAAAAAAATTTGTTTTAATATTTAAAAAAAAGCACATTACAGAGCTCAGGACTGTTGAGTAGAAGGTATAGAAGATACAGCTCAACTATGCAATGACTGTTGAGATTAAGGGATGTGTGTGTCAAGTTTATTCTCTCCACTTTTGAATATAAAGTTTTTCATAATAAAAGGTTAAAAATTTCCTAACCTTATATTCTCTCTATATTTTTTAAACAAATGAGAAATTCAATAACATTTATTTCCCCAGATATACATAAACATACGTATGACAGCATGTATTATTTTTATGTCAGAGTAAATCAACTAATAAAGCAAAACAAAAAGTTCCATATTAAAAACCACTAATAGAGTGTACAATACACATGCACGACATGTTCCAGGAAAAAAAAATACTATAAACAGGATTTTTTGTTATAACTACCAAAAAAAAAAAAAAAAAAAAACCACTAAAAACAAAAGAGGGGGAGGGGGCAAAGAGAAACAAAATTCTGTGTTCTGCACTACTGAAAAACTGCAGACAGACAACGGATATCTTGAAATATTTTTTAAAAATTTTGTGCGTTTATTCAGTTTTGAAAGACGGAGACCGAGCGCAAGCAGGGGTGGGGGCAGAGAGAGAGGGGGACACAGAATCGGAAGCGGGCTCCAGGCTCTGAGCTGTCAGCACGGAGCCCGACGCGGGGCTCGAACTCACGAGCCGTGAGATCGTGACCTGAGCTGAAGCCGGACGCTCACCCGACTGAGCCACCCAGGCGCCCCAATATCTTGAAATATTTAAAGGGCTAATATATAAATGACAAATCAGACTTGTTTTATGTAATCCTGCAGCCCAAATCGGACGGCATATTTGGATTTAATAAGGAAAAGGGATTTTTTTTTTTAATTTTTAAAGAACAGAGTGGGCTGCCCCAAGAGGAACTAAGTTTTCTTTAACTAAAGGTACCTAACAAGAGAATGAGAATCCCCTACTTAGAAGATGTTTAATGGATATGTTTAAATATCAAAAGAGAGAGTAGGAAGGAACATTGTAACAACTGGTTTTGGACCTGCTACTTAAAAAATAAATCACAATCCAGATTAATACAAATTGAAGTAAATTTTTATGCACAAAAGAGTTACCACCGCAGGCCTGAGATTGCCATCCTTAAAAGACTTCATTGCAAAGTCAGCCTTTGGGTGGGATCCTGGAAAGTGGATTTTCTAAGGGTTCCCACCATTCTTTACTGATAGGGCTATGCCTAAATGATCTGTACAAAAACAGTGTCTAAAACATGGTGCCTAACCAGCACCCAATAAAAACCTTGGGCACAGAGTCTCTAACGAGTTTCCCTACTAGACAACACTACGTATGTTGTCCCAATTCAGGGCAAGTGCAGCCTGTGTGAGTCCCCTGGGAGACGACGCTTGGAAGCTGGCACCTAGTTTCCCCTGAACTTCACCCAATGATTCTTTTCCCTTACTCATTTTGCTTGTTACCCGTTTGCTGTAATAAATCACAGTCATGGTTGCAACTATATCCTGAGTCCTGTGGGTCCTTCTAGCAAATCACGGAACCTGGGTGTAGGGCTGGTGACCCCTGAGCCAGAATCGTCTTACTTATATTTTGCTTTAAAAAAAAAAAGAAAGAAAGAAAGGAAAAGAACACTAGCAATTAAAAAAAAGTTATATAGATTTTTTAAAAGAACTTCTAGAGTATTTCTAATATCAACAGTAACAGTAAACTTTCCTACGAGCTGTATAGCTAACAAAAATACTGAAGGCCAACTCCACAGTGGATGTCGTGTTAGGCTTTAAGGATACGTCTAAGAAAAGTCAGCCCCTGCTCTCCAGGAGTTCACGGTCTACTTAAGAAACTAACAGAATCTCAATCATCATTGACTGAATAAGCCAAAGTCAACTTTGAAGATACAAAGTATAGAAAATAGTTTCTATAGACAGAAATTAAGATATAAGAACAAGAAAACAATTCAAAACAGTCTTTGATAAGTGCAAACTACTAACCATGACTGCTTTTCATTTTTCAGAGGAAGGGCGAGATTCTAGAGTTGGGCTGCCCAATAGAGTAGCCACTAGCCATACGTGGCTATTTTTTTCTTTAATGGTTACTTTTGAGAGAGAGAGTGAGCGAGCACGAGCAGAGAAGGGAGAAGCAGAGGAAGGGAGAGGGAGAGAGAGGGAGAGAGAGAGACAGACAGAGACAGACAGAGAGAGAGAGAGAAACCCAAGCAGACTCCACACTGTCAGCACAGAGCCCAACGAGGGGCTTGAACTCACAAACCGTGAGCTTGTGACCTGAGCCGAAGTCAAGAATCAGACGCTCAACCAACTGGGCCACCCAGGCACCCCACATGTGGCTATTTAAACTTGAATGAAAACTAATTAAAATCAAATAAAACTAAAACTCCAGTTCCTCAGTCACATTAGCCAAATTCCAAGTGTTTGATAGTCACCTCCAGCTAGTGGCTACCATATCACACAGCACAAATTATAGAACGTTTCAGAAAGTTCTACGGGACCAGGCATGCCTCTGATGGTTGCTACACATTATCTGTAATGGCAACAATAACAAAACAGGGACAGCTGAAACATCTGGCGATGGGGGAAACAGCTACACACATTAAGCTGTGGCTAAACTGTGGAACACGAGAATCCTTTAAAAATCATCAAGTAGAACTGTGTAAACTATCGTGGAAAAATGGCTCCATCGTACTGACGAGAAAAAGAGACAAACTGCAAAGGAACATTTATAAAACATAATGCTTTGTGTGTGGAAAGGCTCACTGGAGGAAGCAGACTGAGGGCAGACACCTGGATGACCCCTTGGTTAAGCGTCCACCTGGGATCTAGGCTCCTGGGATCGAGTCCCACCTCCAGCTCCATTCTGAGTGCAGAGCCTGTTAAGATTCTCTCTCCCTCTCCTCTTCTCTCTTCCCCGCCCCCACTCAGGCTCTCTCTGTCTCTCAAAAAAAAAGACGCTTGATGTCAGGGAACAAAGTCTGATCATGCTTCTCCCCTACCTTCTTACTCAGCTTGTTTTTCAAGGTACATCTAGTCCTTCCTCTTGCGCCCTGAACGTTGTATGTGTTTCTCTGTTTTCAAACTGATAGTTCAACTATTTAGGAACTCACCGCGAAAAATACGGTTTTATAGCCATGAAAAATATTTAAAGCTAATAGAGTAATCGGCCTTTTCTGGGCAAAGAATATTCTAAGTGCTGTTTGTCACTGGAGCTCTGTGCACACCTTCATTTCCGTGCACTTTGAGGAACAGTCACTTCTCATAACTGATGCCCACGCCAGCCTGTGAATGCCTCACAGGCATCCACCCTATTCCTATTCTTTCTACCATTAGTGCCAAAAACACATATAGCCAATACTCAGTAAACATGAGTGGAATGCAACTCGAGATGAGCACTTAAAATGGGGTAGTCTAAATTGAGATGTATTGGAAGGCAAAAATACGCACCAGATTTGGAAGGTTTACTAAAAATATATATCCATACATTTTTATGTTGATTATATACTGAAATAATATTTCAGATTTATGGAGTTAAATAAAATTTGTTTTTATTTTTTAAAAAAAAATTTTTTTCAACGTTTATTTATTTTTGAGACAGAGAGAGACAGAGCATGAACAGGGGAAGGGCAGAGAGAGAGGGAGACACAGAATCGGAAACAGGCTCCAGGCTCTGAGCCATCAGCCCAGAGCCTGACGCGGGGCTCGAACTCACAGACCGTGAGATCGTGACCTGGCTGAAGTCAGACGCTTAACCGACTGCGCCACCCAGGCGCCCCTAAAATTTTTTTTTTTTTTTTTTTTTTTTTTAATTTTTTTTTTCAACGTTTTTATTTATTTATGGGACAGACAGAGACAGAGCATGAACGGGGGAGGGGCAGAGAGAGAGGGAGACACAGAATCGGAAACAGGCTCCAGGCTCCGAGCCATCAGCCCAGAGCCTGACGCGGGGCTCGAACTCATGGACCGCGAGATCGTGACCTGGCTGAAGTCGGACGCTTAACCGACTGCGCCACCCAGGCGCCCCTAAAATTTTTTTTTAAATTCATTTCATCAGGGCGCCTGGGTGGCTCAATTGGTTAAGCGCTCAACTTCAGCTCAGATCGTGGTTCTCACCGTCCGTGAGTTCGAGCCCCGCGTCAAGTTCTGTGCTGACAGGTCAGAGCCTGGAGCCTGCTTCTGATTCTGTGTCTCCCTCTCTCTCTCTCTCTCTGCCCCTCCCCCCCCACTCACGCTCTGTCTCTCTCTCAAAAACAAACTTTTAAAAAAGTCAAATTAATTTCATCTATTTATTTTCATTTTTTTAATGTAGCTACTAGAAAATTTAAACTTATATATGTGGTTCCTGTTATATTTCTATTGAACAGCACTACTGTTTATCCCCTTAATGCACCTTAATATAGTCCTCCCCCCCCCACACACACACATACAGGCACACACAGAAAACAGTTAATGGCTCTCTTTTCATGTACTTGGGAAATAAAGTATAACAATAAGCCCCAGATGGGCAAAGAACATGTCTATTTGTTAAACAGCCTAGCACTGCTCCTTGAACATAAGGCGGTAGATAAATAATTGTGAAATGAATAAAAGAGGCTATAAAAGTCAACCACAATTTTAATAATATATAACTTTTATCGAGCACTGATTATAAACCAGGAACTATATTCTGCATGATCTCATTTAATCTACATGATGAATTTAATGAGGCAGGTTCTTCTACGCTTATTTAAAAAAAATTTTTTTTTAAGTTTATTTATTCATTTCAAGAGAGACAGAGCGAGCGGGGGAGGGGCACAGAGAGAATCCCACGCTGTCTGTGCGGAGCCCGATGCGGGCTCGAACTCATGAAACACGAGATCATGACATGAGTTAAAACCAAGAGTCAGATGCTTAACTGACTAAGCCACCCAGGTGCCCTGTACTATTCTTATTTTAAAGAGGAGAAAACACAGACACAGAATTATAACAGAATCTCTAGTATACTTTGCAATGTTACAAGAAATGAAACAATTCCGTTGAGATGGTTTATACGGGAGGTTTACACAACTTGAAGTAAAAAATACTGAATGCCTTCCATCACATGGTATTATACTAGGTGCTGTGACATCAGGAGGAATCACAGGTTAATACAAGCAAAATATAAACAAGGTATAGGCTAAATCCTATTACAAATAAATCCCACTACAATTATCCCATATCCTACCAAAATATTAACAAGCTTGACTAATGGCTAATAATACAGCCACACAAAATTCTTGTTGGATTTAGACAATACCTTGGAATTCACTGTAAAAACTAGTGTTCATCTGACACTTTACAATGTTGTTCATGCACAGAATCTTGTAATCCTTGCAACACCCCTGATAGATAGTTATTATTAGAGGGGTGGGTGGGATCTTACAAGTACTTAGACGCATTATCTGATCCGGGGATGTCCCTTATCAGGCTTTAATTTATATTCTGTGCTTGTTTTATGGCTACTGTCCAGGATTGGGCCAGGGGAGGGAGGAGGGGTGGGAGTTTTAGGCAGGCCACCTACAAAATTAGTTTTGGGTTCCAGATTCCCATCATCTCTAGAAATAACAGCCTTGGGCCGAGCGAGGCAGGAAGAAAGTGTAATTAAAACTTCCAAAGAGGCTTAAAGAGGCAAGTTCCAACAACTTCTCACTTTTGGCAGGGGGCAAAAAAGCACTCGAATTTAAAATAAGTCTTCATAGAGAATCACTTAACTAGCGTCAGTAGGAACTAAGTCATCCTTATTGAGCCCCTTTTGGAAAACCTACTTATTAGGGCTCAAATCTTGGTCCACCTTGAAAAAAATGAAACAAGATTCAGTACACGCTAAATGGTCAACTTAATTTTTAATGGGTAAATGACACGGCGAGAATAGTTCAGGTACTTGCAAATGCTAAACGTCTGGGTATGTCTTCGTCGGCTTTTGAACAGTTTCAAAGAGCAGACGTGAGGATTCATTAGCTCTTCGCACATATGAACCTGCTCCAAAGGCAGCCAAGAGAGTTGCCTAGCAACAGTGCATTTTGTATCTCCCATCAGCCCCAAAGATGCTGCAGCAGCGGCAGCTAGGTCAAGCCTCTCATTAGCAACCTGACAAAGGGTTTCTATCTCCCGTTTTACAAAATTATTTTTATTTCCAGGTGAAGCTCAAATATCAATGTATTACTCCTACTGACAACATACTCCCTTTCCTCTCTTTCTCCTCCTTACCAAGCCCCACTTCAACAGCTAGGTTTTAATGAACCTAGCAGAGTACCTGTAACAAAGGCAGGGAAATCCAACAGAATCCATACGTTTATTCACATACTGTGACAGTTCCACACCTTTTCGGCAACCAAGTAAGGAAGTTTTAGAAAAAAGAAGGAAAAACAAAGACGCTGAAATCAAATCACGGGAAGAGAAAAGAGACAGGACGTCAAAACTGAAGAAAAAAATTACCCAAATTATTTGCAATGCCCTTGATTTCTTATCTCTTTTCCCTTCCATAAAAGCTGATCTCAACCTTATAGCAAAACAGCAAAAAGCTAGAAAATTCCGGAGTGGTAATTCCAGAGTGGATTGACAGTTTATAATGAATGTAATCCATTGGAAAGACATGCTGGTTCCCAATTTATATATTTATTTAATTTTTTGGCTCCCAATTTAATAACGGTGTTATAAAGCCTCACCTCAGGTCAATAGCTATTCATTCCCTTCTGAAAATATTTCTTAAAATATTTACCACTCAGCATGGTTGCCATGCAGAACTAAAATATATACTCACATAATCTTCCTTATATACACTCAGAGATCCTTAAAAGAAAATAAACAAAATAAGCAGACTTCTCATTTCATGAATTTTCAAGTGCTTAATCCAGATTTTGACATAAACCACACTCACCCTTGGTCTCTGAGCTTTCATGCTATCATCAATTTCCCTAAGGAAAAGATTACAGAATGTGTGTGACATGTTACGAAAGATAAAGTGTGATACTAACAGACCCAGATTAAGAATGGTGTAATGAGGAACATTTAAAGGCAATCATCATCACACCAAGTCAAAATAAGTAAATGTTTTAAGTGATCTGAAAGGAACAATGTGATTTTTTTTTTCCCCGAGGCCCCTCCCTCTTTTTTAAATGTACAAACAGCAAAGAATGGATCCTTAGGAGGATTTCCCAGAAGGGTGTCATTTACCACTAAAATATTTCATTCCAGCAGTTGAAAGACCATAAAAGGGTGAATGTCCTCCAGAGCCCCTAATAACGGTAATAGATCTTGTGTTACTATTCACAAGTGACCTCTCAGTCAGGCGATTTAATTTTTCCCCCTGCAGTATGGTTGGCTTCACACACAGTGTAATAACAGTTTTTGCACAACAAGACAATTCATCCGATTAGAAGGACTGTATTAAGTCTTTCGTGAACAGCATGTGTCACACAGCTTCAGCGAGGGTTTGATTTAAGACAACCTAATATATGCATGCATGGTTCTTCATTTTTCCACTGGTTTAAAAAAGATTCCTGGACTTTCTTCAGCAATTTTTGCAGACCATTGCCTGAATCCTCCCCGGCTTCAAAGAATAACTAAGAACTCATCAAATGCTCACGGAGCACTTTAAAACAGGTACCGACATTTTTTTCACCAGGCGACAGAAATGTGCGTAAGGCTCCTCGTTCCTACGTGGGTTAAATGAAATTCCACTCATGTGTCAGAGGAGGGAGACATGAAAAGGGACAGAATGGGCATAACTGGTTACTGCAATTACTTGTATGCATCACAACATTGCAGCAATTCACCATTAATTATGAAGACAATATGACATTACCGAGAGAAGCGTCAGATAAAGTGAACTCGAGGCCCTCCCTTTGGAAACCTCAGCAAAGCACAAAAAAATTAATAAAAACTGGAACCCAAAGCAAAAGGTGTGAAATGAACCCACCATCTGACAAGCCCTACTTCAAGAAACGGTTTGGCATCATGCAAAGCCCACAGAAGCCTAAACCTAAGGCATCTGTCTACATATTTCTTACTGCCTTGCTGAGGAGATTAAGAAGGTTGAATCCAGAATCTCTGCAGGGAAAGGCTATATAGTTGTAGCCAGGGCACTGGATTCAGGAGCACCTGGCTCCCGGGATCCAAGCCGACCGGATGTGGCCACTCACCACTGGCAAAATCCAAAGAGACCAGTGGTGGGGGAATGAGAAAGGAATTTATTTCTGTGAGGCCAACACAGGGAAGACTTAAGTCTCAAAGGCAATCTCCAAAGTGCTGAAAAACGACTTCCAGGTTTGTAGAAGGAAAATGGGGGGCGATGGTCAGCGGGTACGGGCGGGTGGGGGGTGAAGGTTAGGTCAATCACTGTCTTGGGGTCAATCAGGGATGGGGTCTTGATGGCTCAGGGCAGTCCTTATTGCTTGAGGGGGTAATTTCGGTTCCTATCGGGGAATGTTTTGCCAGCAGTGGCCTTTCCCCGAGTGAAGAGGTCAGCTGGAAAGAACTTAATAGATTAGAAAGGTTGAGGTCAACATGGAGGTAGCTGAAGTCCTCTTTCACAGTGACAGTTGGAGGACTTCTCAGGGGTTCCCTTGACTGACTCCCTTTAGTCGATGGGTCAGAACTTGGCAACAGGACTAAGCGTGTCTTTACAGCTCACATGCCCCCAAGGGACTCTTAAGCGGCTCCTTGGCAAGCAGCCTAAACCTGCAAGATTAAGTTCTCTTTAGACTTGATTCAGGTGAGAGGCCCTCTTCCGGTTTGATTGTCCCCCCGCGCTGTAGGAATCCGGGTTCTTTCCGAAGTGTGCACAGCCCCTAAATAAACCTGTAGGACGAGATGAGACAAGCCCACCGCTGCTCCCCTGCCCGCGCCGCCCACACTCTGTCCACGGGAAAGGCGCACACACCTTTTGCTCCGGCAAATTCTAGGCACGCAGGCCAGTCCCCACATTTCCCACACTCTCCCTTTTCACTTCCGGGATCACAACTGCTGGCTGGCCCATCCCTCTCTGCTCGAGTTTGGATTCGGGGGCCAGTCACCGTAGACATCTGCCCGCCCCAACTGCAAGGCGCCCACGTAGTTGGATGGGAGTGTCATGGGGCTCCAGGCAGAGAGCGCTGGCAGTTGTAGGACCCAGCACTCCAGCAACTTGCTGCAAGAATCCCCCCTCTTCTCTTCACCTATCCTGTCCCGTCCTAACTTCCAGATCCCTCAGCCCGAGTGAGGCGTTAAAACCTGTGGTAGCCCTTGGACACCTAAGTTTATTCCTGCCGCGCTCCAAGTTCTCCAGGGTGTCCGCTCTCAAAATCCATTTTGGTATTTCAAGGTCCCCACCAGAGCTTCTAACATCCTGTCCATATACCTTTATCTCCTCTATATCTGATTACCCCAATACTTTAAATAAACTCTCATCTCCCGCCTGACCGCACGGCTCTCAGGATCTGGTTTCCAAAAACGTGCCCAGTATCCACTCTGGAAAGTTTCCCGCACCCTGTACCTCCCAGATTAATACAGTACTGTTTGCAATCTTCTCCCCTCCCGTGACCTGCCACACATTTGCGTCTCTCTGCCTAGAATGCCTTCCCTCTCCCCTGCATCAGGGAAACCTGTGGTCCTCTGCAGATATGTCCCAGGGACACTTACATACCTCCACAATGACAATTACCATCCTGCACTGAACAGCAAATTTTAATACCCCTGTCAACACACTAAGCTCTATGATTTCTGAAAACAAAGACTGTATGCTTTCACCTTAGTATTACCAGAACCTGCCATATAGGAGGTTTGTGCATGCGCTCTCTCTCTCTCTCTCTCTCTCTCTATATATATATATATATATATATATGGCAAGGGGTGGGGGAAGGATGATGAAACGAATGTCTTGAAAATGCTGAATCAAATGAGACCTAATAAAAATGGGGTATCTACAGTATTTCAAGCTGAATGAGAATTCCATGATAATTCCACTTAACACAGATCAAGATGCACCATTAAAAACTGAATACAATTTGACAACTAAATACACCTAAGTGGAGGAAAATGCCACCAGTATAATTATCACTAATAACAATTCAGACTACTGGTGACAATGAACGTAGGAAAGAGTGGATTAGAGAAAAATGTTAAAGAAACAAAATTCGATTACTTTCATGTACATACTGTAACAAACTAATTAGCCAAGAGTTGCCAAGTATCAGTCCCTGCTGATAGGTCTTAATGAATAGATAATGTGATCATTTTAAATTGGCACATCCATTGTACTAATGCAAATGAGCAAGCCCAAACTGTCTAAAAACAATAGCTTCAAAATCAGCTTATGTTTCAACTCAGCCTGTATCTAATTACCCTGAACCCTAAATTAATAGGATTTCATTTAATAAGATGGCATTGTAATCTAACCTAACCTAAATTCTATCCCTGGACCCCACACTGTTCCTTTTATTAGTCTGGATACCACATGAAAATATTGGAAACGCGGGTTTTTTTCGGGTTCTACTAGGATGGGTACATACACCTGATGTATTTTTGTGTTAATTCAATCAGGCAACAAAGCAGGTATCGGAGCCCAGGAACTGTCCAAGGTCATGAGGAGGCACGAAAAAGTAAGACCATTTCCCTTAAAGAATTCCTTTCAGAATTCTAAATCTAATCGTAATCTATTCAAAATTTCCTTTGAAGGCCGCTGACACTCAAGATAACTATAGGACACTTAAACATGCTCATCTGTGCTTACTCATATTCATTCATCTTTAGCCCTGTTTAACTCTGATATGATAAATTCAGGTTACATATATTTTTATAAGCTCATTTTCTCCAGATGTGTGTGTGTGGGGGGGGGGAGGTTGGGGGTTAGAAATGCAGATTGTCTCAAATGCAGATGTAATCCCACTACCACAAAAATGCTACTGAACAAGGATAACAGGACACAAGGTCTCTGAAAGTGCAATCAACACGCCAAAGCCTGACCTACAGAAATCATCCTAAGTCACTCCTTAACTACCTGTCTGGCTCCCCTGAGTTTGTAACCACGTCTACTCATTTGAAATAAACGGACTTAGGAATGCCCAATTGCATTCCATAACTGTCCTGACAACTTGCCAAGGAGTCTATTATGCTATCTATCATGCAAAGCTCAAAACTGTCACTGGTGGGGTAGAAGTCCAGTGTGCCAGGGTGGCTCAGTTAACCATCCGACTTTGGCTCAGGTCATGATCTCGCGGTTCAGTTCGTGGGTTTGAGCCCCGCATTGGGCTCTGTGCTGACAGCTCAGAGCCTGAAGCCTGCTTCGGATTCTGTGTCTCCCTTTCTCTCTGCCGCTCCTCCACTCCCTCCCTCCCTCTCTCTCCCTCTCTCTCTCAAAAATAAGCATTAAAAATGAAAAAAAAAAGAAGAACTACAATGTGCTGTAAAGACAAAGGGACAGAATAAGTCTCAAGCCTGGTAAGGGAAGTAACACACCTGCCCTACTTTAAGAATTCTAGAATAGGGGCGCCTGGGTGGCTCAGTCAGTTAAGCGGCCGACTTCGGCTCAGGTCATGATCTCGCAGTCCGTGAGTTCGAGCCCCGCGTCGGGCTCTGTGCTGACAGCTCAGAGTCTGGAGCCTGTTTCAGATTCTGTGTCTCCCTCTCTCTGACCCTCCCCTGTTCATGCTCTGTTTCTCCCTGTCTCAAAAATAAATAAAACATTAAAAAAAAAAAAAGAATTCTAGAATAAACCTTTCCCACCAAATCCACCAAATCCTGGACCATCCATTCAAATACACCTATCAGACAGTAGCTACAATTGTAACTGAGTGTCAGTGACTTTCTTTCACTCCCCAAAAACAAAAAAAATCACTTCTGAGATACAAGATACATATTTTTTGATGCTTTTATTTTATTTTTGAGAGAGAAAGAGAGAGCAGGTGCACAAGAGTGGGAGGGGCAGATATAGAGGGAAACATAGAATCCAAAGCAGGCTCCAGGCTATGAGCTGTCGGCACAGAGCCTGATGCAGAACTCGAACCCATGAACTGTGATATCATGACCTGAGCTGAAGTTCGACGCTTAACCAACTGAGCCGCACAGGCACCCCTGAAATATAAGATATATTACTGCTAGGAAATCTATGGTTCACAAAATAAAAACTACTCCAACACCTCCAGAAATTTATTTATTTCACTGTTTGACCAACAAAGATACTCAAGGAGGATGACATAAATGTCATATATAAAAAGTAGTGCTTTATGGGGGTGCCTGGGTGGTTCAGTTGGTTAAGCGTCCGACTTCGGCTCCAGTCATGATCTCACGGTTCGTGGTTTGAGCCCAGCATTGGGCTCTGTACTGACAGCTCAGAGCCTGGAGCCTGCTTGGGATTCTGTCTCCCTCTTTCTCTGCCCCTCCCCACTAGTATTCTATCTGTCTGTCTCTCTCTCCCTCTCTCTCTCAAAAATAAAAATAAACATTAATAAAAGAAAGTTGTGCTTTGTATGTAATAAAAACAGGCAACATATGCTTCTTCTAGGTCATTTCAAAGATTCTTTTTAACTTGTATTTGTCCTGCAAGACTTAGCTTATGAATCACCTACTTCAGGCAATCTTCCTATTATGACTTAGCTGCCCCTTTCAGGGCTCCTACAACACCCTGTGCTTCCCCACATTATACCATTATACCCACAGAGGGTATTGATTATATGTTGCTACCTTCCGTATGCAGTGTCTCTCTCTCTCAATAATGGTCTTTGTAGCCCAAGTTCCAACTACAATGTGTGTCCCACCTGAATGTGAGACAGGAAACCATCAAAACCCTAGAGGAGAAAGCAGGAAAAAAACCTCTGACCTCAGCCGCAGCAATTTCTTACTCGACGCATCTCCAAAGGCAAGGGAATTAAAAGCAAAAAATGAACTATTGGGACCTCATCAACATAAAAAGCTTCTGCACTGCAAAGGAAACAAGCAACAAAACTAAAAGGCAACCGATGGAATGGGAAAAGAAATTTGCAAATGACATATTGGATAAAGGGCTAGGAACCAAAAATCTATAAAGAACTCACCAAACTCCCCACCCGAAAAACAAATAATCCAGTGAAGAAATGGGCAGAAGACACTTTTCTAAAGAAGACATCCAGACAGCTAACAGACACATGAAAAGATGCTCAACATCACTCCTCATCAGGGAAATACAAATCAAAACCACACTCAGATATCACCTCACGCTGGTCAGAGTGGCTAAAATGAACAAATCAGAAGACTATAGACGCTGGAGAGGATGCGGAGAAACGGGAACCCTCTTGCACTGTTGGTGGGAATGCAAACTGGTGTAGCTGCTCTGGAAAACAGTGTGGAGGTTCCTCAAAATATTAAAAATAGATATATACCCTATGACCCAGCAATAGCCCTGCTAGGGATTTACCCAAGAGATACACGAGTGCTGATGCATAGGGGTGCTTGTACCCCAATGTTTATAGCAGCACTTTCAGCAATAACCAAGTTATGGAAAGAGCCTGGGTGTGCATCAACTGATGAATAGATAAAGAAGATGTGGTTTATATACACAATGGAATACTACTTGGCAATGAGAAAGAATGAAATCTGGCCATTTGTAGCAACGTGGATGGAACTGGAGAGTGTTATGCTAAGTGAAATAAGTCATACAGAGAAAGACAGATACCATATGTTTTCACTCATATGTGGATCCTCAGAAACTTAACAAAGACCATGGGGGAGGGGAAGGGGGGATAAAAAAAAAGTTATGGAGAGGGAAGGAGGCAAACCATAAGAGACTCTTAAATATGGAGAACAAACTGAGGGTTGATGGGGGTGGGGGAGAGGGAAAAGTGGGTGATGGGCATTGAGGAGGGCACCTGTTGAGACGAGCACTGGGCGTTGTTTGGAAACCAATTTGACAATAAATTATATTTAAAAAAATAATAATAAAATAAAATGTGTGTCAAAGAAGTCTTCCAAGAGTATTTACTGAATAACTGATTCTGTCATCTCTCAAGATCCTGAATTAACGATGTATCTTACTGGGGCACCTGGTGGCTCAGTTGGTTAAATGTTCAACTCTGATCTCAGCTCAGGTCTTGATCTCAGGGTCATGAGTACGAGCCCCACATTGGGCTCCACACTGGGTATGGAGCCTACATAACAAAAAACAAACAAACAAACAAACAAAATATATATATATGTGTGTGTGTGTGTATACACACATATATATGTATATATATGTATGTATATGTGTATATATAGACATACACATAAATATATCTTATCAAATAATTTAAATGTTTCAAACCTAACCAATGTATAATTTTCTTCAAATTCATAAACATTTTTCAAAATAAAAGAACAATCTAATTTTGTTCACTAATATTCCTGACTTTGATTAGATTTCAGAATCTCCCAGTTATGATCAAAAGTACATAAAAGCACTAAACCCAATTGCAACCATGCTTGCTGATTTGCTGATTCACTTGAATATTCTCACTCTCTCCTCCGATAGGAGCTTTCAGGAGTTAGGACTGTGCATAGGTGTTCCATTTAGGTATAAATATCCGGCTAAATGCGATTTACCTATTTATGGAAGGGCCAATGGAAGCTAGAATAGAGACAAAAATAATCACACTAGACTGAAGATCTGGCAAGATTTCAAACAAAGGTTGAGGTTCTTATCTTAGCATTTAATCCTCTCTACCGCTGAGTAGGCCAATCTTAAAAATGTAAAGTTAGGGGCACTTGGGTGGCTCAGTTGGTTGGGCGTCCAACTTCAGCTCAGGTCATGATCTCATGGTTTGTGAGTTCGAGCCCTACGTTAGGCTCTGTGCTGACAGAGCCTGCTTTGGATTCTGTGTCTCCCTCTCTCTCTGCCCCTCCCCACTCATGCTCTGTATCTCTCTCCTTCAGATATAAACAAACATTAAAAACATTAAACAAAAAATGCAAAGTTAATAAACCTTGTTTACTTTTTTCTTAACATTATTTATTTATTTTTGAGAGAGAGAGAGAGATCAAGAGAATGAGTAGGGGAGGGGCAGAGAGAGAGGGAGAGAGACAATGTCAAGCAGGCTCCATGCTGTCAGCAGAGAGCCCGATGCAGGGCTCGAACTCACAAACCATGAGATCATGACCTGAGCTGAAACCAAGAGTCCGACACTTAACCAACTGAGCCACTCAGGCGCCCCAACCTTGTTTAACTCTTTCAAAAAAAATTTTAGTAGTTTGAGTAAAAGTTGTATAGAGACAGTATAAAACACCAGGTAACAGCACAGACTCTGGAACTATATGTACTGGGTTCAAATCCTGACTTCGCCAATTACTAGCTGTGTGATTTGGGGGAAATTAATCAAACTCTGTGCCTCAGTTCCTAAACAGTGGTGGCGGCAAATTCACAGAGCTGTTGGTAAGTTATTTAATATAGGCAAATAAAGTGATTAAAATAATGACTGCCATATAATAAGTATACGTAAATGTTAGCTATTTTCATTAGCTATTACTTTGAGAAGATAGTTTACCTTCTAATGAGTAGACTATATTTAAAACTATTTATTTAGCACTGCAATACTAAGAATAGAAGAATTCATTCCATAGTATCAGCCAGGTTATCAAAAGGTCTAGGACTGATTTATTCAGCAGAACTCAGACTTCAATCAAGCTGGCAAATGGGACAAGCACTTCACTTTTGGACCTTGGGCACTAGACAGGAAATTGATTAATTGAATACCTTTCTGCAGTGAATCTATGGTAATGAATCAGAACCCATACACCAATTAAAGGTAATTAACGGAAAAAACAAAACTAAAGGTCTTGCAATCATAAGGTCATTAAATTTCAATCAAGGATAAATATTTATAATGTGAATTCCACATCTAAAGCATCATACCAGAAGCCACTGTCTGCTATAATTATAAAACTTTACCAAAACACAGTGTCTGTATATTTCTAGTATTGCGAGTTATAGTTTCTATGCTGCTTATAAATTATATCTTTCCCATGTACTGCCATTTTTTTTTAATTTATTGGGTTTTTAAAAAGAAAATCAACTGGTTTTGTTCATTGATGTTGTATGTATCCACTGTCTTAAACTCTCGTATCCACTCTAAAAGCAGCAGCTTTTTTTTTGTCCTTCAAAGCTTTCATTTATTTTTTTTCAATATATGAAGTTTATTGTCAAATTGGTTTCCAAACAACGCCCAGTGCTCATCCCAAAAGGTGCCCTCCTCAATACCCATCACCCACCCTCCCTTCCCTCCCACCCCCCATCAACCCTCAGTTTGTTCTCAGTTTTTAAGAGTCTCTTATGCTTTGGCTCTCTCCCACTCTATCCTCTAAAAGCAGCAGCTTTAAGTATAATCTCTTGCATTTTCTAAGGAGCATTGGCTTCTTCCTTTATAGTACGTACGTAAGTTTTCTTTCTTTTTCTTGAATGAACAATGAGCAGAATCTCCAGAAAAATAGTAAAACTAACATCAGACATATTTCTGATTCTTAACTTAGATGAAACAGCTTCTAAATAAAAACTGACTTGGAATTCTACCTAGGTCAGTATAAAATACCCTCTGTCCTGTGTGAGAATCTTTACCTTGGATTCTGTATTATCTACTTGGATGATAATTTTCTAGCTTCTTAATGATCTACCCGGCTTTTAATTTTCACCTTTTCCTTTTTAAAAAAAAATTTTTAAGTAAGCTCCACACCCAGTGTGAAATCCAACGTGGGACTTGAACTCATGACTGTGAGATCAAGAGTTGGACACTTAACCAGTTGAGCTACCCAGGTGCCCTTTTACCATCTATTTTCAACTTGTGTCACTGTTTCAAGGTTTGTCTCTTAGAGTCTATGAATCTTTCTTTTGATAAGGTAATTTAATTGACTCAACGATAACTGGTGTATTTGGAATTCTGTTGTGTGACTTAGAAATTATAAATCACTAATTGTTACCAACAAGAGCTTAAGTACATATTTCAAATTATTTTTCTACTAACATCAAGAACTATTCGGTTCCCCCCAAAAACCACCCTTAGCACATTCTCAACTTTTCACACTATCACATTCCCACTTTCAGCTCTTACCACGTTTTAAAGCTCGGACTTTAGTTCCAGGTAGTTATTTTTTCATACTCTACATAATTATTCTAAATTAGCCATAAGGCTTACTGGATATTTTGATCACCATTCAACATTTCTTCTCTGTGCTTTCCCGGATTCATATTCAGTTTTGCTGGAGCATGTCCTTGAGGGGTTTTCTCCCCACCCCCTAATAAAATCAGTAAGCAAGAAATGTTCTTGAATTCTTACACATCTGAAAAAAGTCTTTATTACCATCAGTAATAAAAGGTAGAATAAGGGCGGGGGGGGGCGCCTGGGTGACTCCGTCGGTTAAGCACCGGACTCTTGGTTTCAGCTCAGGTCATGATCTTGCAGTTTCGTGAGTTTGAGCCCTGCATCGGGCTGTGCACTCATGGTGCGGAGCCTGCTTGGGATTCTCTCTCTCTCTCTGCCCCTCCCCTACTCAACACTGTCTCTGTCTCTCTCAAAATAAATAAACTTGAAAAAAAAAAAAAAAAAACGTAGATGAAGGAGGACAAATAATCCAGGAGCAGAGTGACTTTCCCCAAGAAACTGGAAGGTGATATTCCCAGTTTGTTGGGTATTCCAACACCCAGCGTGCTGCTGGTAAGAAATCGAAGATCAGTCTTACTAGGTTTTTCTTTCCCCCCATTCTGCTCTAAAAACCTCTTATGACTTTCTCTTTATCCTTTACATTCTGGGGACAAATTTAGGTATTGATCTATTCTTACATATGCTGTTGGGCTTTCTGAAGGTCCTAACAATCTATATCCTTGTCTTTTTTTTTTTTTTTTTTTTTTTTTTTAAGCTCAGGAAATAGTGTTTTGTCACGTTTTAAGTTTCTCCCCTTCATTTTCTGTTCCCTCCAACAAGAATTTCAATAGAAAGATGTTAGAGCTCCCAAAATGGACCCTCAATGTCTTAACTTTTTTTCTTTTCTATTTTGGGCTCCATATTCTGAAATGTTTACTCGAATATTCTGTAAATCACTAACCCTGTCTCCATTTATGTACTGTGGCAATCACATTTTTAATTTCTAAAAATCTCTTGTCATTGAATTTCTTCTTTGTCACAGCAGTATTTTTGTATAGAATAGCTTTACAACACCTCGTAAGACTTCGATCATTTTTGCATGATCTTCTGCTCCCTGGGTTCTCTTTCTTCTGGAAACAGATTCTTTGGTCAGTTATGCTATTAAATTTTCTCAAAGTCTGATGAGCCTTTATTTTCCATTTATATATATATATTTATTCATATATATATATATATATATATATGAATCAATGCTAAGTTGCTTGTAGGGAACTTGCATGGGTTGCTGCCATAGATGTAAAGCAATGTTTCCTTAAATAAGACTCTCCTCTTATTTGAAGGGTTGACTCCAGAAGAGCTAAAGAATGAATGGTAGGGGGTGTCTGGGTGGCTGGGTCAGTTAAGCAGCCAACTCGTGGTTTCAGCTTGTGATCTCACAGTGCGTGAGTTCAAGCCCCTGCATCGGGCTCTGTGCTGACAGCACGGAGTCTGCTTGGGATTCTCTCACTCTCTCCATCTCTCTGCCCCTCCCCTGCTTGTGTGCTCGCTCTCTCTCTCTCTCTCTCTCTCTCTCTCTCTCTCAAAATAAGTAAGCAAGTAAGTAAATAAATAAAGCGGGGGCAGGGGGTGGAGAATGAATGGTAGAGGATATCAACTGGAAACTTCACTTTAAGAGTGGCCATGAGGGGCGCCTGGGTGGCTTGGTCGGTTAAGCATCCGACTTCGGCTCAGGTCATGATCTCGCGGTCCGTGAGTTCGAGCCCCGCGTCGGGCTCTGTGCTGACAGCTCAGAGCCTGGAGCCTGTTTCAGATTCTATGTCTCCCTCTCTCTCTACCCCTCCCCTGTTCATGCTCTGTCTCTCTCTGTCTCAAAAATAAATAAACATTAAAAAAAAAAATTTTTAAGAGTGGCCACGAAACAAGTAGGTGGGAGGCCAATCCCACCTTCTCCCTTCCCAATCCATTCGTTAAAATGAGAATTTTTTATTCTGGCAATAGTGGGCTTCGGTGAGTTTTCCCCTTGAGGAGAATTCCTCGTGCCCGTTTTGAAATTCAAAGGTGCCACAAAATCCGATCCTCCTCTGAGTCCTTCACCGACACTTAGGCCCTCTCAAGCAGGTAGTTCCTTTAGGGGGGGTTTCACAGGGAGAAAGAACTACTCTCATCCAGTATTTAACTGGGAGCAGAAAGATTCCACTACGCCAAATGCAGTACAGGGCCCCAACCTCATCAGACTCCAACCTCCCTCCTCGCTGAGCCTCAGAGCTCACATATGACAAGTGTTTTTGCTTCACTATATTAGAACTGGTGACTATCGCCTTGAAACTGAACAGAAAATCACAAACAATCCCTTCAGTGAGAATCTTAAGCGGTTTACAATCTACAGACTCCTCAAAAGAAATTCTGCCCAATATGAACACTTAGAGAAAGCAAGAAATTGATATAGAACTCCTTGCTGAGTAAAAATTCTAGGCTTGGTGGGGAAAAAAAACCAAAAACCAGAAAGATTTCAAAGGGTTCAAATGCCAGTTAAAAACATGTTTATTCCACAGATATCGAAGTGGGGTTTATAAAGAAAAAATAAGCATATTAGCACAGCATGGAATAGATACCTGACCTTGGATTTTGGTCTGTGTTTCTCTTTGTCTAATTGTTTCATGTTGACAGGCTCAGCCCAATTTTGCTCTGGGCGTAATCGATGCTATGGCTACAAGGGAATAGTAGTACCGCACTTCTTATCTGTAAAGCTCTTTATTAAAAGTATTGTACATTCCAGCTTCTTTTTGCTGATGTGAAGAACACAGAAAGCAGACTGACTTCAGGGGGTAGCAATTCACAGAACTCAGCGACAATAGAACAGAGTGCAAAGTGTCCAAAGACTCTTTGTGCAAGTTCTTTTATGGAATATATTTTCTCCTTTTCTCACAGCAGTAACTTACAGACCATTAAATTTCACACATTTCCTATTCATTTTCCATGTTAAAATATGGCTTATGACCCAGAGTAGAACTATCACAGGATTCTGCCCTGAAAGTCAGCTTTTTTACTGTTTGATAATGTGGCACTCTTAAAAGACCAGCAAGTCATGGGCCATGAACCTGGCCACGTAAGTGATTTCAAATGGCTCAAAAGTGTATACACTTATACACATGGAAAAAATTAAGCCCTGAACACATTACAAAGGATAAGATTAAATTATCGAAGAGTGCCAACTGTTCCCATTAAACAAGACCTTTAACTAGGCTTAACAACCAAAATGTGAAAATAAAATAAAATTAAATAAATAAATGCCCAGCTCTAGCTAGCTCCACTTCAAAACAAGAGAAAAGCAAAGCAAGCACAAGGGCTCGGGAGAGGCAGGGAGTTTCACAAAATGTAATCTGTTGAGCTCCTCGATGAAGGTAGGTTTTAAGGAAGGGATGTGGAGTTTTCTCAAGCCAAGGTTCATAAACATTTCCTTTTTTGGCATATGCTATCAGTCGGAAAGAAGTTGACATACTTTACACGTAGTATTTAGAGTTATTCCATTGAAGTTGAGACACTAAGCTAGAAGACTGCACTCTAAACCATCTTGGCCATGGTTCATTCTACACCATCTAAAAACTATTCATCTTTGTGGCTCATGTTCAATTCAGATTCCTATGTCATCTTGCCATAAACTCTTCATATACACAGAAACACAGGAAGAGGGGCGCCTGGCTAAGCGGCTGACTTTGGCTCAGGTCATGATCTCACAGTTCGTGAGTTGGAGCCTCACGTCAGGGTCTGTGCTGAGAGCTCAGAGCCTGCTTCAGATTCTGTGTCTCCCTCTCTGTCCCTCCCTCGCTCACGCTCTCTCTCTCAAAAATAAACAAGCATTAAAAAAAAAAAAAAAAAAAAAAGGAAACATAGGAAGAAAACACATTTTCTCAAGTTTTGAAACTACTAAGTAGCACCTGGGTGGCTCAGTCAACTTCAGCTCAGCTCATGATCTCACAGTTGGTGAGTTCGAGTCCCACATCAGGTGAGCTCTAGTCCCACTTTGGGTGAGCCCTGCTTCTCTCTTTCTCTCTCCCTCTCTGCCCTCACTCACGTGTGTCCTCTCTAAAATTAAATTATATTAAATTAAATTAAGTTAAATTAAATTAAATTAATTTAAATTAAATTCAACCACTAACAGTAGCCTTGATTTCCAAAAGAGACTATCATCTTTTGTCAGGTGTCCTCCCTCCATATATTTAGAAGATCTACTGTGAAGGACCTAATAATTCCATTAAGGCTTTTGTAGAATCATACTGCTATGTGGGAAAATAGCTTCCTCTAACACCTCTATCAACATCAGATGGAGAATCTCCATTCCATCAACTATAGAGAAGCTATAATTAATATCTAATATAATAATTACATCTTCTATATTTAATATATTAATATAATTACATAATCTAGTATGTTAAATATGTATAGTACAAGAAAATATAGCAAATATTATAATAAGTAGCCAATAATATAATTAATATAATATAGCTAAGCTAATAGGAAAGATTTTAAGAATTGAATAGCAGCCTTTTCTTCTCAGGGGACAAGGGGGTCAGAAAAACATCTTAGGGGGTTGGTTGGGGGAGTCCCAGGTAAACATACGGCATTTACCTGAAGCTGCCTTGTTGATTTATTAACCTCTTCTTAAGGAAGTTCTATCAGTCTGAGACATTTCCAAACTGTCCATAGTCATGTTATACACAGGCTGGCCAATCATTGGCTAAGGGTTCAAAATAAGATTTGATATTGCCCTTTTTTTTTTTTTTTTTTTTTTCAACGTTTATTTATTTTTGGGACAGAGAGAGACACAGCATGAACGGGGGAGGGGCAGAGAGAGAGGGAGACACAGAATCGGAAACAGGCTCCAGGCTCCGAGCTGTCAGCACAGAGAGCCTGACGCGGGGCTCGAACTCACGGACCGCGAGATCGTGACCTGGCTGAAGTTGGACGCTTAACCGACTGCGCCACCCAGGCGCCCCGATATTGCCCTTTTTAAAAGCTGTAATGATCAGGGGCAGCTGGGCGGCTCAGTCAATTGAGTATCTGACTATTGACTTTGGCTCAGGTCAATACTCATGGGATCAAGCCCCACGACTTAGCATGGAGCCTGCTTAAGATTCTCTTTCTCCCAGACAAATATCACATGACTTCACTCATATAAGGACTTTAAGAGACAAAACAGATGAACATAAGGAAAGGGAAACAAAAATAATATAAAAACAAGGAGGGGGACAGAGCAGAAGAAACTCAAATATGGAGGACAAACAGAGGGTTACTGGAGGGGTTGTGGGGGGGGGGGGAACTCAGTGGATAAGGGGCATTAAGGAATCTACTCCTGAAATCATTGTTGCACTAGATGCTAACTAATTTGGATGTAAATTTAAAAAATAAAATTAAAAAATAAATAAGTAAAAATAAATAAAATTTATTATACAAAGAAAAAAAAAAAGATTCTCTTTCTCCCTGTGTCCCTCTCCCCCTGCTCATACTCTCATTGTCTCTCTAAAAAATAAATAAAAATAAATAAAAATAAAAGCTGTAAAGCTCAGAAAATGTCCTCATTTAGGCCTACAGTCTACATCATCCCTTAATTAACTCGGTAAAGTCCGTTTTTAACATTCACTACCAATGATTTCATACCAGATGAAACCAGGTCCTGAACAAACCACAGGGGTAGTAAATAGCTCGGTGAAGAGGAAAGAATAAGGCCAACTGGACGTTACTGTACATGAGCCATGAAGCCATGTGCTTTAATTCTCATTCAGGCATCCCTCAAGGCAGCCTGAATGACTTATATCAAAACGTATGAAAATAACATTACTCAGTATCAGACAAGCAGGAGCTATTATATAAACATAACCAAAAAGCACACAAATCTATCAACTTCTATTTCCAGAAAAAAACACTAATTTAAGAAATAGACGGCACTCTCATTTATTATAAGCATAGGCCATGATACAAAAACCTCTCTCTAAACTAAATTGACGCGTTTAAAACCTTCAAGACTTCCACGGAAATTTACACAGGATGCTCATTCTTGGATATCTCCCCAGAACGTTCCCTCCGAGAAGGTAAAAGACACTTAACTTTTACCGAGTGCTGCCTGACCTGAGCTTGTGTCTTCTGCACATTAAATCTCACGAGTAAGAGATATTTCTCTGGGTAAGAAAACTGTTAGGATTAGTAACTACTGACAGCACTTCTAGATGTGGGGGTGGGGGAGGGGTAAGAGTTGCCTATTTTTTTCAAGTGTCGATTTATTGTTGTGTCTTTGGGTAACTATTTTAACATCATCATCTGCGTCTAGTTAACTCTAAAATAGTACTGACAGAGTCAACTTCCCTTCAGACCACTTAACTCCACTAGTCTTCCACGGCCCTAAAGCTATAAATCCCAATGGAAAATGCATGACCCAGGGGAACCGGGTGAGAGACAAGGATGAAAACTCACTGAGGAGGAAGAGGCATCAAAACGCATGATTAGTAAGAAGTAACATCATCACTTTTTTCAAAAAGCCCATTTTCTGTGTGGGGATGGGGTAAATGGGTGATGGGCGTTAAGGAGGGCACTTTTTGGGATGAGCGCTGGGTGTCATATGTAAGAGATCAATCAATCACTGGGTTCTACTCCTGAAGCCAAGACCACACTGTATGTCGACTAACTTGAATTTAAATTAAAATCATCATCATCGTCATGTGTTAACTAAATGAATATTACTCACAAACCAAGATAGGTACTTACATGAGGCATAAGGCATGCAGTGTCTGCTTAATAAATGTCTGATGGGGGCGCCTGGGTGGCTCAGTCGGTTAAGCGGCCGACTTTGGCTCAGGTCATGATCTCGCGGTCCGTGGGTTGGAGCCCCATGTCGGGCTCTGTGCTGACAGCTCAGAGCCTGGAGCCTGTTTCAGATTCTGTGTCTCCCTCTCTCTCTGACCCTCCCCCATTCATGCTCTGTCTCTCTCTGTCTCAAAAATAAATAAACGTTAAAAAAAAAATTAAAAAAAAAAATAAATGTCTGATGCATGCAAAAGCAAAAGCCCGTTTTCTTAGCATTATGAACACTCACATCACATTACTAGTAGATACTGACTTGCACTACCATTCACAGGCACTAAAAATAACTTCAGTTGATACTTTATAATGATAATAACAAGCATACCAAAACATACTTCGTCACGTTCAAGCTTTTCAAATGCTTTCTCTCACAAGAGCTTACAGTAGGATTCTTTCAATCAATTAAGATGTCACACAAAGTCGATCTTCAGCAAGCATACTGCACCTCAACGAAATCTACCACGGTGGTTAAGTGACCACCAAAACAGAGGTGAAAGACAGCCTCGAAATTCCTGCTCTTACCTACCTATTTACTTAGCTTCCCCTTAGTAGTAGTCTCAGACTTTTCTGTAGTATAAACTGCCCCATGAATTTGAGCCAATGACTGCTTAAACATAATATAGCTTCTTCCTGTATGGTGAGAACAGATAAACACCACATAAAAATTCATAAGCTTCAGGCAGACTTGTCAACTCAGTGAACGAAAGAGAAACAACCCACCAATAACAGATTACAATCATAACTCGTTTCGACTGAGTCTATTCCAAATATCTGCTCACAATTAGAAAACTTGCTCTTTCCAAATATTCGGTCCTCTCTTTTTGGCTACTTTACCCGTAACCCGAGTCCCATGAAAGGATATGAAATGGTCACTTCAAAAGGAGAAGTGAGGAAACACAACACTATCTCCGAGTTCAAGGATGCTCCTTTTCACAAAAACTCAACTTCTAAGTTCTTCTTAATGACACTGCCTTTGCTTATGCATGAAGCTGAGGAACTATTTAAGCACTGCACCCTACTATTCATCGTAACGGCACAATTACACTCGTTGTTTCTCACTTCTTTCCAAACTACCCAAGAGATCGTCAACAGAAGTGGAACATACCAACTTTGATTTCGACCACTGCTTCTTAAACGTTTATTGAAAAAGATAAACAAACCCGATGGTCACGTTAGTACTTCCCCACCTTTTCTATTTCGTGGCACCCATGAAAAATCAGGCTTATAAGGAGTGTGGGGTAAATTCCTGAAACCCCAGGGGGTCAGAGGCTACCAGCCAAGCCAGCACCCTGAGCTTAGACTACTACACGGCCGCCCGAGAGCTCAGAGGGGTGAGGACTTTGACATACCTGAAACTCCCTCACGCCAGTTCAGAGCTCCCACAACACCGGCTGAGATGTTCACCGCTACATTTTTGGCCTATTTAGCATATCCCCACTTTTACTGCCAGGAAACTGTTTTTCTTTTGGGGGATCATCCCACCCTCAATCCACATGATCACGGTGGCATTCAGGATTGACCCTTCACCCACTTCCATTCTACTTAGGATGGCCAATTAAAGTGCCCCATTATCCTGCCACAGTGGTTGATTCAGTACGGGCACACGACCCAACGAGGTCAATCCAAACACCTCTACGTCTCTCTCTTCCTTTTGGGCTATGAATATAAGGTTATAAGGCTTCGGGCTTCCAGCCAATTCACAGAGGAAACAAAGAAACTCTACCATGGGTATACCGTCTAGGTCATGCTTTTTCTCAATTCTGGAGCTAATAAAAACTATTTAAGACAGACGTGTCGCCATTACTTATAACCAAAAATGTCACCCTAGAATTTCAAAGACCCAAGCATTTCCTGATAATCAACACAGAATTTGATGTAATAGATGTTTTACATCAGTGGCATACACAGGTCAGGTAACCTACCACAGGACTTCTTTAGATAGTCTCCAGGCATTATCTGTGCATTAACTATTATAAAGATATTATCTTATAAGGTGTGAGCACTGAAACAACACATCTATTAGAAGCACAATCGCTACAGCATGTAAAGGGAGAAATAAAGTAGGAAGCAAATTGAAATGACTCACATTATGCACACACCAGGACACAAAGGTACTTTGAGACCATCACAAATCCACTTGGAAACATCAGACCACAAGAGGTCTAGTCCGAAGGAAAACTTTTTATAGATAGATCAATGGTTCCTCACTTGACTAAAAAGAATGAGCATAACAAGCTGGGAATAAAAAGAATCCAAATACATTCACTTCGTATCTTAATCACTTTTATCCTGTCTCTATCAACTGAATTTTGTCCTGTAGGAAACACACATTTTCCATAAAGAGATGAACTTTTTCTTCACCATGTTTAAAAAGAAGCATCAGCACAGATACTAATAAACAGAATAATAAAAATACCATGCCTATATGGTTAGGAAGCCTTTCCCTTCAAAGGAAGTTAGTTCTTGAGAGTCTATCCAATGGGAAAAAGTTAGATTACTTTACCAAGGATAAGGTTAGTTACAAAAGGTAGACGGGGGGCGGGGGGAGTCTTATTAACGTCTAAGACTAGACAATGCTGCTGGTTACGCTCCAAGATCTGTGCAGATAGGAAGAATCCCACCATGTTGATCATTATCATAGATAGCAAGAACTATTTTTTAGCTTATTAAGGGACTGAATCAAGACAGAATCAAATTGCCAGAAGTCAAAAAGAGATCGATGCCTACTGCATAGGTACCTTTATCCTAAATTGATTAATCTGCATCCACTTTAAAAGATCAATATTAGAACTAAGGGATATTCATCTGGGAACAGGCCGCAAGAGTTAACAAAAGTGTTGCAGATTAGCCAATCTACCAAAAAACAATAATACCACAATAGCATCACGTGTAGATTTCAGTGTCAAGTGTGTTTTCATGAAGGAAACGCGTGCATCGTTAAGCATACATCAATTCAGTGTAAGGACAAAAATGAACAAATTGAGAAGATAAAGATAGCCCACCATCCTAAACAAAGGAATCAACCCATAATTTAAAACTTTGATAAGAATCATCCACGAACTAAGAAAAATCGACAATTCCAACAGTTAAGCTTTACTCCTATTACTGTCCCATTATTTTCTTACTTTACCTGAGAGGAATCTGCTTGGGCCAATTCTGTAGTGACCTTCAGTATTTGGCGAAGATTTTGTCCTTGATCTTCAACAAGGAGGTGAGCCAACAAAAGAAAAACATGCGCAGGGATTACTGTGGTTATAGGGAGCAAGGACTCTACGGAAAACAACCAGTCACTTGCAGCAGACTTTTCTCTCATTACTTCGAGGATCCTCCAGGCTGTAAATATTGATCCATACATGCCGGTTATGGGGAACGCAAGCTTGTAGGAGAGCTGAAAAAAACAAAAACAAAAACAAAAACAAAAAAAAGGCATGAATAAGTGAAGTAAGTGTGCTTGTCAGAAATATATTCATTTATTTTTATACTTCCATCGTAAGAAATCAATGCTTCCAACAAAATACGAAATTTTCGATTCCTGCCAAAAACTTCTCAGCATGTAACTAAGCTAAGAGGATTACGCAAAAAGAACAGTTGTTAGATGGAACTCTAGGACAGATTCTTTCAACTTTTCCTCCTGTTTACCATTCACTCCCAGCTAAGGCAGGAAAAAAAAAAAAAAAGGGATCCCATTCACAAGATCCAGAGGCAACAGAATTTGAAGAGAACTCACCATCACTAAAAAAGTATTTGCCAGTGAGAGGGAAGATTCAAAGGGGAAAAAAAAGTCACTGTATCTGCCCAGCTCCAGCTTCGGTAAGAGGCAACCCTGGGCAGGTGGCAGACTTAGACTGAGGACAGTTCATTTTGGTAACAAAACAGTATGTTGATAGATAGGAACAGAGTTAGTTCAGCTGGAACCAGAGAATACAAATAACTGTGAATAGCTCCTACAATAAGAAATGACAGCTCTAGAGTGAAATGATACCCAAAGAAGATGGTATGCTGAAGTCACCCTGAGAAATGGCTCCTCACAGAAAGGAAGTAGAGCAGTCAGGGACAGAGAATAGACAGAACTCGGCCAGCGTGAGCAATGCGCAAAATGGCTAAGGAGAAGCCACAGACATTAAAGAAGCATTACAGATTGCCTGCTAATGAAATAATTCAATTCACTTAGAATGTGATGAAACAAATTCGAAGGATCTAGAATCTACCTGTCCAGTTATTAGAAGCTGATTTATATGGTAACAACTAAAAGGATGCGAAGTAAAAATTAAGCTTTATAGAAGTTTTTTTTTTCCTCTTTCCTTTTTTTTTTTTTCTTTTTCCTTTAAAGTGAACTCATGACCCGGAAATTGAGTCACATGTTCTTCTGATTGAAGAACGTCAGAAGGTGACCTGACTGAAGGTGCCATCCAGGCACCTCTGAAATTTTTTAAATAATGGCTTTATTGGGACGCCTGGGTGGCTCAATCGGTTAAGTGTCCAACTCTTGATTTCAGCTTAGGTCATGATCTCACGGTCATGAGATCAAGCTCCACATTGGGCTTTGTACTGGGCATGGAACCTGCTTAAGATTCTCTCTCTCCCTCTCCCTCTGCCCCTCCCCCACTCACGCTCTCTCTCTCTCAAAACATAAAAGTTTAGGGGCGCCTGGGTGGCTCAGTCAGTTGAGCATCCGACTTCGGCTCAGGTCATGATCTCGCGGTTCATGAGTTCGAGCCCCGCATCGGGCTCTGTGCTGACAGCATAGAGCCTGGAGCCTGCTTCGAATCTGTGTCTCCCTCTCTCTCTCTGCTCCTCCCCTGCTCATGCTCTGTCTCTCTCGCTCTCCTTCAAAAATAAATTTAAACACATTTAAAAAACAAAATAAAGTTTAAAATTCAGTGAATTTTTGGGGCCCCTGGGTGGCTCAGTCAGTTGAGCATCTGACTTCAGCTCAGGTCACGATCTCACAGTCTGTGAGTTCGAGCCCTGCGTCGGGCTCTGGGCTGATGGCTCAGAGCCTGAAGCCTGCTTCCGATTCTGTGTCTCCCTCTCTCTCTGCCCCTCCCCCGTTCGTGCTCTGTCTCTCTCTGTCTCTAAAATAAATAAACGTTAAAAAAAAAATTTAAGGGGCGCCTGGGTGGCGCAGTCGGTTAAGCGTCCGACTTCAGCCAGGTCACAATCTCGCGGTCCGTGAGTTCGAGCCCCGCATCAGGCTCTGGGCTGATGGCTCAGAGCCTGGAGCCTGTTTCACATTCTGTGTCTCCCTCTCTCTCTGCCCCTCCCCCGTTCATGCTCTGTCTCTCTCTGTCCCAAAAATAAATAAACGTTGAAAAAAAAAAATTAAAAAAAAAAAATTTAAAATTCAGCGAATTTTCATAATTCATGGAGTAGTGGAACAATCACCACAACTAATTTTCCTCACCCAAAAGGAAACCCCACACCCATTAACAGTCACTCCTCATTCCCCCAACACCACCCTCACAGCCCCTGGCAATCCACTAATTAATTTATTTTGTTTGTATTCTGGCTATTTCATATAATAGGAACCACACAATATGTGTTTTCTGGTGGCTGGCTCCTTTCACATAGCATCTTTTCCAGGTTCCTCCAGGCTGTAACTTGTGTCAATACCTCATTTCTTTCCGTGGGCAAATAATATTCCATTGTATGGACGTACCATGTTTTTATCCACTCATCAATCAATGGACATGGGGTGGTTATCACTTTTTGGCTATTACGAGGAATGCTGCTATCAACAGTCCTGTAAAAGTTTTTGTGAGGACGTAGGTGTTCAATTATCTCAGGTATATGCTTTAGAGCAGAGACAACATTTGAAAGTAAACCCCACTGTAAAAACAAATCAAGAAGCTATCTTTATGGATACGAAAAGATCTGATATGAAAATATAAGATGCAGATAATGTGCCTGGAATGCTATCAATTATTTTTTTTTAACGGGGTGGGGGGGGGGACTATATATCTGTATTTGCTTGTGTATGCAAAGAAAAGTAGGAGGCCAATACAAAAGAAATTAATACCCACTAATCATTACCTGTTTGATGAGAGGCTGGGAACTAAACAACCAGAATCAAGGGTAAGAAGGAAGCTTTTCACTGTATATGATTTTGTAATTTTGGAACCACTTTAATGTGCTACAATTTTTAAAAATTAAATTTGTAAAATTAAATATTTACATTTACTATAGCTCTCTCTCAAAATACTTCCCCTAACCAAAGATGGAATTCATAAAAGATTAGAATCAAATTTTTTTCTTTGAACTTTTTTTTACATTTTGTTTTATATTTCAGAGACAGACAGACAGAGCATGAGCGGGGGAGGGGCAGAGAGAGAGAGGGAGACACAGAATCCAAAGCAGGCCCCTGGCTCCGAGCCGTCAGCACAGAGCACGACGCGGGGCTCAAACCCACCAACCGCGAGATCGTGACCTGAGCCAAAGTCCGATGCTCAATCGACTGAGCCACTCAGGCGCCCCTAGAGTCCAATTCTTTCGATAAATGACAAACAGCATTGGACCGGAGATTTAAAAGCCAGGACTTTAGCACAGCCATGCCAGCTACTGTCTCTCCCACAATCTCTGAGCCTTACTTGGCTCATTCGTAAAATGGAAGTAATGACTACCTTCCTGCCAAGATCTCTGAGGTAGATGATGACACAGTAAAGCACCTAGCACAGTATCTCAAGTTGCAAATACAGGGAAATATTATCACTGTCATCTTTAGGAGAGAAAAATGAAGCCGGTAGAGAGGAGTATAAAAGAAAATAATTGGAAGTCACCATGAACCATAAATTGAGTCGCAAGCGGCAACGTTACACAGACATGTAAGAGTAAACATATGGAAACAGAAAAGCGATCCTGCTTTACTCGAAGTATTAGGTTGATGTTTAGGCTCTGTGTTTTGTCTGTTTGTTTGCCTAAAGGTTAGAACAGCAGGCGAAAAGCACAATGTTGAATGAGACATCACAGAACAGTCTCTGTGTCCCAGTGAATGACAGCTGCCCCTGGCACAGGCCCAGAGCAAGGATGCAACTCAGGGTTTTCTCGAAAGTACCAGCCACCAAATCGTGGCCCCACAGCCCGGAGAAGGGTCTGTGAAAGTGCTGGCCGGCACTTTGTTTTAGAGGAGAAAGCAGGTGTTTAAAAATAAAAGAGGTTTATGTTCGGTGAATGACATCTCAGTAAAAAATAAAGAAGAACCCATAAGAAAACAAAATCTAAATGAATATTAAATGGTTGTAAAGCATCTTTCACAGATATTAGTTGAGAACCTTCATTCTAAAAAGCTTGTAATAAAAACGTTCAAGTCTGTTAAGTATTAACAATAAGACAGACATCTGATAGTACTTCTTTGTCTAAAGGGGTCTGCAGAAGAAATTGTGAATTCAGTGAATATAGATTTTCATTAATTTTGAAGAATAACCCTCATCTGCAATAGTCTCTGAAATAGGCTTAACCCAAATGGAGCCAGGATTTTATCAGAAGGGGGAACACAGAAACTCCAATCGGGAGTCCCTTAAAAGAAGGACAGGTTTTCTGAAGAGAGGATTTCATCGCTCACCAGACCAGAAGCAGACGACCGGACTAGACATGGCTTCAAGAGGCTCTTTCTGCTCTATATCTCTATGAAGAATCCAGTCAAGAGTGGAGAGCTTTGGGAGGGCTACTTATCACCAAAGGAAAATCCACACCAACCTCAGTATCCATGTTAGTCAGAGGCAATGTTAGATGTACAAGATCAACGACTTACTAATTCCTTTTCAGTGCCAACCAAAGCTTTTAAGAAACCAGTTTATTTTAATGTACTAGGACTTAGTGCTTGCCTATAAATCTCAAACTCTGTTCTATTTACTCCCAAGTTCAGCACAAAAGATTATAAATTACCATGCCAACAACAAAAAAATCAAAGTGGAGGCAAAAGGATGTAGGCTCTACAGTTAAATAGTTAAAAATCTGGATCTCAGGGCGCCTGGGTGGCTCAGTTGGTTGAGCGTCTGACTTCGGCTCAGGTCATGATCTCACAGTTCGTGGGTTTGAGCCCCACATCAGGCTCTGTGCTGACAGCTCAGAGCCTAGGGCCTGCTTCAGATTCTGCGTCTTCCTCTCTCTCTGCCCTCTCCCCTGCTCGCCCTCCGTCTCTCTCAAAAATAAATAAACATTAAAACAAGTAAAAAAATGATTTTAAACACATTAGAATTTATAACTAGTGTCTGATATTTTTTTTTAACCCAGAAAAGCACAAAGGTAGTTTTAAATATCACATTTAATAGCCTAAGAGACAGGATCCTGTTTCCCACACACCACTAAAAAACAGTACAAGCTTACTAGATTATGTGAATCTTTAAGATGAGTGGCTGTTCTGGTATCTTACATTTTTTAATTCTCAAAAATTAGAAGTTAAAATGTGCTCAATTTCACGGTTATCAACCCTTCAGAAATGGATAGGTTAATACAGAATCACATGGTACAAGATATTTACCCTTGTTTTCATTCATCAGAAGAATTGGGCTTTTGAAGAATTGCTCTAAGGGCGCCTGAGTGGCTCAGTCGGTTAAGTGTCCAACTTCGGCTCAGGTCATGATCTCACGGCTGGTGAGTTCGAGCCCTGCGTCGGGCTCTGTACTGTCAGCTCGGAGCCTGGAGCCTGCTTCAGATTCTGTGTCTCCTTCTCTCTCTGCCCCTCCCCCACTTGTGCTCTGTCTCTCTCTCTCAAAAATAAATAAATGTAAAAAAAAAATTTTTTTTCAAGAACTGCTCTAGTTCTAAAGCAAACGTGCTAAGTCAGAGACACCCATCTAAAAAAATAAAAAAACAACATCTGTGGTTTTGTACAAAGGTCTTTTTGTGAGAGAGAGAGAGAGAAAGAGTGTGTGCATGCACACAGGTGCAATTGGAGGCGGGGCAGAGGAGGTGGGAGACAGACTCTTAAGTAGGCTCCATGCTCAGCAGAGTCCAATGTGGGGTTCAACCCCACGAGCCTGGGATTGTGACCTGAGCCAAAATCAAGAGTCAGATGCTCAACTGACTAAGCCAGCCAGGAGCCCCAGGTCTTTCTGTAATATGTAAAGATAATAAAAAGATCTGTATCCTTATCAGAAGCACACATTCCTCACTGAATAGAAATTTACTGAATGTCTATCATGTGGTAAACAAGGTGTTAGGTATTGAGGATACCAAGATATATCGGCAACATCCTAGCTTATTTAAGTATTTGGAAAATAGAGTATTCAATTAACAGCCGGCTAAAGTATTTTTGAATGCTCTTTCTACGATCAGCTGAAAAAGATAAAGCAAAAAAAAACACTGGTGTGGAAAAATACAAAAAGTTCAACAACTGTTGCAATTTCGATTTTAATGTGCTTAGAAAATAAAGGTGAAGTGTGAAAAGGGTCACGATTCTTTCCCTCGATGAGCTCACGGCATAGCTGGAGATACAAATACGTAGCCCCCTAAGTTAAGACACAGCACAAGTGAGTAATGTTGTAAGTGCTGGGGACGCAGAGGAGAGGGTAATGAATTCGGACTCCAGGAGGCTGAGAACGTTTGGCCGAGTCTTGAAGAATGAGTAGGTCAGGCAAAGCAGACAAAAGAGCATTATGTGCAAAAGCAAAGATTCAGGGAGAGACTCAGAGACATTGCATCCTGTTAAATTTATAGGTATGCTTGGAATATAAAGGCCTGGACAGGTGCAGAAGAAAAGCCATCAGTAAACCGTGGCTTACATTTTTAAAAAATGGTGATCGTAACTACGCCGAGCGTCCACAAAGCAGCACATTATCATCGGGAGAATGTTTATAGCCCTAATGGTCTTCCTTCCTCCTCCCTCTTCACCAGCTGCTGGAGACAGAGTCCAGCTGTTAGTGTTAATGAATACGATTCCCACACACCTAGGCGAATAGTCAACTGAGCACCCGTGTATTCTGGTCAGAGTGATTCTCAAAACATATCACTTATGAGCTAAAAGAACAGAACTCTTAGACATAAGTATAGCCTGCCCTGCCCCCATCCAGAATACAATTATTGTTCTGTACCAGCCAATCAGGCGGGAAAGTAAAAGGCTATTAGAAAACCTGGGCGGGGCACCTGGGTGGCTCAGTAGGTTAAGCATCTGACTTCTGCTCAGGTCATAATCTCACTGCTCGTGAGTTGGAGCCCCGTGTTGGGCTCTGTGCTGACAGCTCGGGGCCTGGAGCCTGCTTCCGATTCTGTGTCTCCTTCTCTCTCTGCACCTCCCCTGCTCACTCTCCGTCTGTCTCTCTGGCTCTCATCTCTCTCAAAAACAAATAAATATTTTAAAAATTACATATACAATTTAACTATCAGCAACAACAACACAATAAAAACATTTTTAAAAAGTAATTTAAAAAAAAAAAAAAGAAGAAGAAGAAGAAGAAAGAAAACCCAGGCCGCACTTGTATTAGAGTGGGCACGAGAACTTCCTTCCCTCTTATTTTTTTTAAATATTTTTTAATGTTTATTTATTTGAGAGAGAGAGAGAGAGAGAGAGAGAGAGAAAACACTAATGGGGAGGGGCAAAGGGGCAGGGGGACAGAGGATTCAAAGTGGGCTGTCCACTGACAGCAGTGAGCCCCATGCGGGGCTTGAACTCACAAACGTCGCAATCGTGACCTGAGCTGAAGTCGGACACTTAACTGACTGAGCCACCAGGCGCCCAAGAACTTCCTTTTCTCATTGCAAGTGAATTACCTATGTCAAGTTTTAAAGTTCTGGACAAACAATTAGGAATTCGGATTCTGCAGTATGCAGCCAATTTGCCTATGGGCTAGTTTTTGCTGTGCCCTCAAGCAAGGAATCACAGTGCCCGGATTTTTGCTGCTAGAACATGTAACAATACGTGATTCCAGGTTTCCCTGCTTTCTCTGATGAAACAACGTGTGTGGCGGTCGCCTGCATTTATATAATGTCACTCTCCACGGAGACAGAAGATGTTTCACCTGTTTTACTTCTTTAATCCTCATTCAATCCCCAGAAAATCGGTCGTTGGGAAATAATCCCACATTTTACTGAAGGCAAAAAAAATACCAAAAGAGAAAAGGTCTAACAAATGCAGGCCCAGAAGCCAGCCACTAACCAGATGTTGACAATACGTTTACGTTATCGTAACAGAGACGGTGAGATTGACAAAGCAGAATGAGGTATGCCTAGCAGGCAGGAATACGGATGGAGTGGGACAGACCCGCAGCCTTCCGACTGAAGGCCGCAGCGTGGGGGCACACACAGGAGACATCGGGAGCCATTAAGCCAAGGAAAATGGCAGAAGGTGCCACATTTTAAAAAATGAAGTCCTAGCTCTTGCAGATGCCAGAACTTCCAGGCGTTTGAGATTCCCAGCCTTGGATTGTCCCAGATGCAGCAACACGCTGTCCTTATTAAACAGTACGACAAGAAAGGAGGATTCCTTGCTCAAATGTGTTGGAGAAGCACTAGGTTAAATTGAACTAGTTCCTTTTCTGCAGGATTTCTCAGGACCTTGAACTACTCATGTAGACGGGAAATTCAAAGAGGGAAAAAAAGGGGCGCCTGGGTGGCGCAGTCGGTTAAGCGTCCGACTTCAGCCAGGTCACGATCTCACGGTCCGTGAGTTCGAGCCCCGCGTCAGGCTCTGGGCTGATGGCTCAGAGCCTGGAGCCTGTTTCCGATTCTGTGTCTCCCTCTCTCTCTGCCCCTCCCCTGTTCATGCTCTGTCTTTCTCTGTCCCAAAAATAAAAATAAACGTTGAAAAAAAAATTTAAAAAAAAAAAAAAAAAAACAAAGAGGGAAAAAAAAAAGTATACGGCACTTCCAAAATTGATTTTACCCTCCCCATTCACAGTCCAGAGGAATATACTAATAGCTACACCACTGCCTGACAGAATGGTAACGTTCAAGGTGTTCACACCCAAACAGATACTTCATCGGGATGTGAGATTACCTGCGCAAACCTAAGTCCCACACTGCCACCTTACTTAAGAGAAACAAGGCTGAACTCATTACCTTCTGGCGGTCGTCTCTGCAGGATTCCTGCTGTACTATTTCCAAAAGGTTTACAGCCAACTGCTGCCTAGAGGGACCTTCTTCGTCCGTGGACATACAGTCTTCCAAGGCAGTAGAAGACAGGATCTGCAGAAGGGGCATCACCAGCACCAAGGAGGCCTTTGGGATTTTCTGACCCTCAGCAAAAGAGACGAGCTTCAGAGCTATTCATCAAAACAACAATTCACAGTTAAGAAATTACTACCACAATCCGACAAAATGCTATCTTGTTTAAGAGTGATATGCAAAAAGTTTCCTTACCCCTTTACAATTGGGTCAGACACATAACTAAGATGACAAATCTTATCCTTTTAGAAATCGGAGGAACGTAAAAACGAACTATTATCGACAACAAGCGGTGAATGTAGGTAACTGGTAATGAAGACACTCTTAGAGAAAATACATACCACAGAGTATAAAACAACTCTTTAAGTAAATACAAATTTCTTTAAAGTACAACTCAACTGTTGCCCTTGTACGGTCAGGTCCTTCTACTGTCCTCAGCGGAGCCAGAGACCAGAGTTCCTGATCAGTGGGTTCTAAGACCAATGTGCATGCTTCCCTGACAAACCCAGGTGAGAATTATATTGAGATGCTGAAGCGGGGATGTCCTTCACTGTAACTGCTAAAAAGCTGATCAGGAAAAATCTCAAAGTCCATCACCAGCAACCAACAGACTCATTCTTATAAATGATGCTTTAAAATGGACACTCGGGGGCGCTTGGGTGGCGCAGTCGGTCAAGCGTCCGACTTCAGCCAGGTCACGATCTCGCGGTCCGGGAGTTCGAGCCCCGCGTCAGGCTCTGGGCTGATGGCTCGGAGCCTGGAGCCTGTTTCCGATTCTGTGTCTCCCTCTCTCTCTGCTCCTCCCCCGTTCATGCTCTGTCTCTCTCTGTCCCAAAAATAAATAAACGTTGGAAAAAAATAAAATAAAATAAAATAAAATGGACACTCGGCTTACACATCAGAAACACGCACGAATGGGTAACAAATTAGTTACGTGTATAATCTCCCCTAGACCATTAACATAATGAGTTAAGGCCTAAATATCTATTTCTTCACAATCATTAGATGAACACTAATTTACGGAAAGATGTCATTCATAGGATTCAGAGCTGGAGTACCAAAGTAATCATCTGAATTACCCATCGCAGCAAAAAAAAAAAAAAAAAATTCTACAAGCCTTAAGTCAGGTCAAGGAGTTGCCAATATTTTCTTAAGATCAGAAGTCAAACCTGGGCCGCACCCGCGTGGCGGCCGTGACGCACAGCCGCCAGCCCGGGGGGCTCGTTCCTCCGGTTACTGGGGTTGGTCTCGGCCACGATCGCCGCCGGGGACCTGACTCCGCTGCACTGCCACTCGGGCGCCTTCTGCAAATGTCATTGCCAGCCCAACTTCCAGGGTCTGGAGCGTGACCTGACCCAGCACTTGGCCGGGGCGCCGGCGGTGAAGGCACCGAAGGTCTTCGCGCAGGACCCAGCCCCCGACCAAGCCACTGGTCCTCTCCCTGCAGGGCTGGACAGGCACTGGCAAGTCCTGTGTCCGCTCCCTGCTGGCGCACTACCTTCTTCCAGGGTGGCCTCTGCAGCCCTGTCACGTGCACCACTTTTCCCTGCCATCCACTTCCCCCATCCCAGCCCCATGGAGCACCACAAGAAGGATCTTAAGAGCTGGGTCCAGGGGAATCTCGCTGCATGCAGCCACTCCCCCTTCCTCCTCGACGAGATGGACAACCTGCTCCCCGCCTCTTCAGTCCATTACTCTTGGCCCCTTGCTCTGGCACCATGCTCTCAACCCTCCATTCCACACCCTGTGTCCCAGTGTCGTGAAGACAAGCTGAGACTTCTCAGTCTCCATGAACAGAGGGACTCAAGCTGCCACGTGGGCCTGGTTTTTAAAGTGTTCAATTTTCTAAGAGAACAAATACAATAAACTTAGCCATGGGACCGGGGTGGGGGGGGTGAGGGGTAGGGGGTGGGGGGCAGGGAAGAAGTCAAACCTAAACATGGTATGAAGTCCAAACACCTGCTACTCTAACACTACTAATTGACCTTTTCTGCCTAGGTATCAGGGGGGGTTTTGCCCCATTAAGTTTTAAGCATCTGGAACGCTTCACAAATTTGCATATATCCTTGCACAGGACTGCAAATCTTCTCTGTATCGTTCCAAGCCAGCCATGAGTCTTAATCCAAGATTCTCTCTGAGAGATTAGGAAAATCCATCACCTTTTATAAAACAGGAAATGCATAGAGTTCTATCTTCCTTGTTATAAATCTTCCAGGCATTTTTAGAGGTCACTATTTACAATCAAGGCGAGTGTTTAATAATGAAGCAGCATAAACTTTGTATTACTGCTGTGCATTTAGCAAATTCGAAATCATCATCCTCTTGGTGCTCCTGTTTGAACGCACTCTTGCCCAATAGACAAACAACACATCTTCCCTACTTTGCAACATAACATCCCGGATGATAGAAATGCTCGAAAACAAGATCGCACGGCTGGTTGCACAACTCTGTAAAGTCATTAAAAAAAAAAAAAAAAAAAAAAAAAAAGCTACTTTACACTTAAAAACGGGGAAGTTTATGATAAATAAACTGTACCACAAGAAAGCTGCTAAGAAAGAAAAGAAAAGAAAAGAAAAGAAAAGAAAAGAAAAGAAAAGAAAACAGAAGTATGGCTGTCTAAAGTGCTAGCGTTGGCAAATTATACCCGCGGGAGGATGCCATGTGCACCGCCAGAAGAACAACATCAACCAAAAAGGCAAAAGCAGTTCAGAAAGAGCCTCAGGAGGGCCTAAACAAGGCCAACAGACAAACAGCGCGGGAAGCCAAGGGTCCCCTCCACTTGCTAGAGCCATGGTCAAGACAGATTGTAAACAGACCAACTGACCCTCAAAATCGTGATGAATTAAAATGCCCACCATGAAGCTCCCCGTCGGGGTTTACCTCAAGCACTTGAAAATGACGGTGGGGACAGATCCACAGATCACGGCACCAAGCAACATAATCCAGTCGGATCCTACATGACTACACGGATCATATTAGACCGAGTAAAGCAAGGTGACATTAGCATAAAAGCTTCGTTTTAAAGGTATGACATCCTTGCCAATCTGTCAGCCCTAGCGACTGGATTCTTTACCATATTCTTAAAAGGAACATTTTTAAACTCCCCTCCCACCCCCCCTTTAACCTCATCCCTCACCCTCGTTTCAAATCAATCCTGGATAGTCAGAAGAATGTTATCTTTCATTTGTTTCCAGCTAGGTTGATACAGTGACTATAAATTAAATCGTGTTCCAGGTCGCAACGGTTTTAAATAGGAAAGGTATATAGAGTTTAAAAAATGAATACAAATGCTATTTGTACCTTTCTTTTGTTTCAGGCGTTTTATGCTATTGACTTTCAATCTGATGTACACTGTGAATAAGTTGAGATGCCCTTCAAAATATTTACCAATGTCATTGCTACAGGATGTAGATTATAACGTCCTAACGCACAGCTGAGATAACTGGTATATTATGGCATAAGGAGCCTTGCAGAAAACACCTTGCTGGGGCGCCTGGGTGGCTCAGTCGTTTAAGCATCCAACTTAGGCTCAGGTCATGACCTCATGGTTTATGGGTTCGTGCCCCACATCGGGCTCTGTGCCAACAGCTCAGAGCCTGGAGCTTGCTTCGGATTCTGTGTCTCCCTCCCACCCTCTCTTCCCCTCCCCCACTCACGCTCTCTCTTTCAAAAGTAAATAAACATTAAAAAAAAAAATTACCAAAAAAACCCCCACCTTGTTGGGTAATAAAAACAAAGTTCTACTTTGTTCCTTAATTAGGAAAATTCTAGAATGGAAACTCAAAGTATATAGGACTTTATAGCACAACCTAATACATAGTTCAAGTGAGTCCTGCTACCACTCATGTTAGATTTACGATTTACTCTTGTGAGAGTATTTTTATTTACCCAGACTTAAGATCGGCTTCTGCTGACTTGCTGGAGTCTGTAGAAGCAGTAAAGCTATTCCAATTATGACCAGTTCAACAGGAAAATCCTAAAAGAAAAACAAGAGTGGAATTAAAGAAGTTCCCAGAGCCATGCTTTATTAACACGTATCCAGGAAGAGTACATAACACATGAGAGATCTTAAACCTATTGTACAACGTTATTTTTTTTTAATTTTGTATTTTATTTTTTTATTTTTTTTTCAATATATGAAGTTTATTGTCAAATTGGTTCCCATACAACACCCAGTGCTCATCCCAAAAAGTGCCCTCCTCAATTGTACAACGTTATTTACAGTTAGCCTGCTCTCCTACAGGAAGGATGGTGACTGCCGCGGCAGTGACACGTGAATTCAAAACATTATCGCACCTGGCTGAAGAGCCTAGGCTATACCCCAAATCACTTTAAAGCAGAAAACTCTGTAACACAACAGACTGACAAGTCTTCAAAACGAATTTTTCAAACCACTGAAAACCTACGTGAAATACTACGAGATACTTCATTTCTGCAAAGTAGCTCAACTAATCCAGACTATACAACTTAGGTAAAGAACTACACTTACCAAATTTTAGTAACTCGTGGTATTTTTATAAAAGAAACAATAGTACCCAGGGAGGCAGAAATTATTTTTACATGACAGTAATCTATTAAGCACATTTAAATGTAGCAAAGCAATAACCATAGAAACTGAAAAATATTTTCATCAAGTATATAAATGAAATGAAAAAGAAGAATGTGAACATCAAGTTCTAATAAATAAATTGCAAAAAACATAAGATATTATTTGAGCTTTCTAAATAAAGAAAACATTAACGTATTCTGGAACTAAAGAAGAAAGGTCCAGGCTTTTGCTTAAATTTTCCTGAAGTTACTTCGTTTCTGAAATTTTACAGAAACACCTGCCGAGCAGAAGAGTCTAGGAACTGTGAAGACAGGCAAGGGAAAAAAAAAAAAAAGGAAAGGAAAAAAAAAGGAAACAAGAGCTAGAACCAAGTGTTAAGAAAACACTTGGAGAAAACAAATTAGTCTGACAAATTCAAAGTTATAATCTTGGAAATACGCTCAACTCCGGCACCGTATATAATAAATAAACATCCACATCTCTGTTATACCATTTAAAAAGTGAAAATAAACTGCACACTCTTCCAAAGTGCTTATTTATGGACTTCTCAAAACCAGCAAAGAAAGAAAAATTGTGAACTGTTTTAAAGGAATATTTTCTAATGTGTGTCTTTGGGCCTATACCTGCTCACTGTTTTGAAATACAGTTGAGAACAATGAAGCAATGGCTATCTACTTGAGGACAATCAATGCATTTTGAAACCAATATGCTTACTGTATATACTGTCATACTATTCTTTGCCATTATCTTTTCGTCAGTTTCATTTCAAATTCTGCATGTCCACTTATTTTTTATTTTTTTATTTTTAGAGAGCATGCACAAGCAGGGGAAAGGTGCAGAGAGAGAGAGAGAGAGAGAGAGAGAGAGAGAGAATCTTAAGCAGGCTCCATCCACACCCAGTGCAGAGCCTGACATGGAGCCTGATCCCAAGAACCTGGGATGATCACCTGAGCTGAAATCAAGAGTCGGATGCTCAAGCAAGTGAACCACCCAGGTGCCCCTCCGTGCCCAGTTTAAAAAAGAAAAAGCAGGGGCTCCTGGGTGGCTCAGGCAGTTGAGCGTCCGACTTTGGCTCAGGTCATGATCTCACAGTTTGTGGGTTCAAGCCCCACGTCAGGCTCTGTGCTGACAGCTCAGGGCCTGGACCCTGCTTTGGATTCTGTGTCTCCCTCTCTCTCTTCCCCACCTCTACTCTCACTTTGTCTCGCTCTATCTCTCAAAAATCAATAAATGTAAAAAAAAAAAAACATTTGACAAAACTCAACAATCATTTATCATAAAAAAACCTTCAACAAAGTGAGTAGAGAGGGAACATACTCTAAAATAATCAAGGATATATATGACAAACCCACATCTCACATCATACTCAATGGTGAAAGTTAAAAGCTTTCCCTTTAAGACCAGGAACAAGACAAGGATGCCCACTCTCACCCCATTATTCAACGTAGTATGGGAAATCCTAGCCACAGCAATGAGGCAAGCAAAAGAGATAAAAGACATCCAAATTAGAAAGAAAACTGTCACATTTGCCGATGACATATACTACATACAGAAAACCCCAAAGCCTCCACTGAAAAACTATTAAAATAAATGAATTCAGTAAAGTTGTGGGATACAAAAATCAACATACAGAAATCTGTTGCATTTCTATACACTAATACTAAACTATCAGAAAGAGAAATTAAGAAAACAATCCCATATACAACTGTTATCAAAAAAGAAAAAAATACACAGGAATAAATTTAACCAAGGAAGTAAAAGACCTGTACTCTGACAACAATAAGGGACTAATGAAAGAAACTGAAAAGGACGCAAATAAATGGAAAGATATTCATTCCATGTTCATGGGCTAGAAGAATTATTGTTACAACGTTCATACTTCCCAGAACAATCTAAAGATTCAAAACAATCCCTATCAAAATACCAATAGAATTTTTCACCAAACTAGAACAAGTAATCCTAAAATTTGTGTGGAACCACAGAAGGACCTCAAACAGCCAAGGAAATGTCGCAAAAGAACAACAAAGCTGGAGGTATCACACTCCCAGGTTCCAAATTATACTGCAAGTTTACAGTAATCAAAACAGTATGGTACTTACACAAAAACAGACACACAGATCAATGGAACAGAACAGGGAGCCTGGAAATAAACCGACACTCCTATGGATGATTAATCTTCGACAAAAAAGGCAAGAATATACAATGGGGAAAGGACAGTCTCTCAAATAAATGGTGCTGGGAAAAACTACACAGCTACCCGCAAAAGAATGAAACTGGACCACTGTCTTACACCATACACTAAAAAACTAAAAATGGATTCAAGCCTTACTATAACACTTAAAATGATAAAATTCCTGGAAGAAAACATAGGCAGTAAGCAATCAGAAGTTGGTCTTAGCAGTATTGTTTTGGGTGTTTCCTGAGGCAAGGACAACAAAAGCAAAAAACAAGCCGATGAGACTGCATCAAAATAAAAAGCCTTTGCACAGCAAAGGAAAGGAAATCATTGACAAAATGAAAAAGCAATCTACGGGACGGGAGATCATTCGCTAATGATCTGATGAGGGGTTAACATCCAAAATGTGAGAAGAACTGTGTTTTTACATATTTTCTATATCTTACCTAGAAATATTATGTGTCATAAACAGCAGATGTTATATATCTAATAGGTATGGTTATATATATTTATACATCTAAATAGGGCTTTGATCTATAATGATTATCCTGTTATATACAACATACAGTAGAGATAACAGATTTTATGTAATAGAGATAAAATATTGATCTTTATAAAACAGAGATATTCTATTACTATAGAATATATACCACATATTACTATTACACATATCAACATATATTATAGAACACAAACACATCGTTGACAAATTGACAAATTTGCCTTCCTTGGCTCCCACTTCCTTCTAAAATCTACATCCCCTTTCTGTTTCCTACCTATCACTTACTCCTTTATTCTAATTTGGTTCCATCACTCCAAACTGCTTCCTCTAATGCAAACAATAAACTTCTACTCACTGCATCCTAACAGTACTTTCCATACCTTATTTTAAATACTCTCAGCATGACAATGTTGGCCATTCACCTTTTCGAAATAGGAGCTATTCCTTCCCTTGATTTTCAGGTCCTCAGTCTCTTCTGTTTAACATGTAATCCTTCTAGCCATCCGCTCTCCCCATTTTCAGTACACTCTAGCCCCTGGAGTTCCATGAAAACCCACGCAATGCAATCCCATGGCTAAAACTCCCACCCCGAAGTAGATGTCTACAAAGCTACACCTTTCGCTTAAAAGCTTCTATCCTGAATTTCAAAACCACATACCCAACTATCTATGATTCATATATACCTCACACCAAGTCTCCCCAAAACCAAGATTTGTCATCTTCCCTCCAACATCTGCTGCCATCCCCCCAAGTGAATGGTGCCATCCAGATGCCCAGAAGAGAAAGCTGAGACTCTTGTCAAGGAACTTCTCCTTTGCCATCTAATCAGTCACAAAGCCCTACTGACTTCATCTCCCACATCTCTCTTTTCCTACTCTCTTGCTCTCCATCTTCTACTCTTTCCTACTCTCTTCTCCTAATCAGCCCCTTGCTATGGACAGAAACGTTGCCCCACCACACAAATAAACATGCTGAAGTCCTAACTACCAATGTGACTACGTTTGGAGTGCAGAATTAAAGTTAAATGAGGTCATAAGGGTGGGGCCCTCATCCAGTAAGAATAGTGTTCTTTTAACAAGAAGGAATGGCTCACTCTTGCTCTCTCCCCACCCTGTGAGAACGCAGCAAGGAGGCAGCTATCTACACGCCAGGAAGAGATTCCTCACCAGAATCCAGTCAGCCAGCACCCTGGCCTGGGACTTCCTGGTCTCCAGAAGCGTGAACAACGAATTTGTGTCGTTCAAGCCACCCATCCCGTGGTAGTTTGTTACAGCCACTCCAACGGTCTAAGACGTGGCTCCTCACTGCCTGCCCCAGTAGTGTTGCCCTGCTCTAAAAACCTCCTCCACTGTCCCACCACAATGATCTTCCACACCCAAAAACAGGAGGGCACCTCCATGCAGAAAGGTTGCAATAACACGCCTCGCTTAGAAGATAAAGTGTAAATTCATTCGTGTGGCACAGAAGACCTTTCGTGGTAGGCCCAGCCTCCTCCCCTACATCTTGATCGGTCAACAGTACCTTGTTGACACCTTGTTTTCTGAAAAGGTCACGCCTGCCCAGCTTGCTCATGTTTCTGTGTTTGGGCACATGCTGTTCCACAGCTGGAATGCCTCCCCAACACCTGGTTTGTATCAGGCAAACCCCTCTTCAGACTTCCTCAAATCTGAACTCAAGGCCCTGCTTCCCTTAATTTGTACTCCCACTGCACTTTCCAGATCCTCCCAGAAAAGCATTTAATTTACTGTCCTCCAATTATTTGCGTTATTTTTTTGCACGTTTGTAAGTCTCTTGGGGTCACAGACTGTACCTTCTCTTGTATGTATTCTACAGGGTCGAGCATATAATAGGTGCTCAGTACTTGTGTTGTATGTGAATAAATGAAAAACAAAATGCTACAGGGGTAGACCCTTACCTGGTGCTCCAAATTTAGTGACTCGTTTTTATAACAGATGACAGCAGTAGCACATTAATAGTATGATCTAATGGTATTTGATCAAAACACCTTTGATAGGCAATGAAGTAAAAGAATACACTCACCCTGCTTTGAAAGGCCCACTTAAGGGACAACAGGGATATTAAAATTTCGTACTATCCTTACCTCCTTCAGAAGTTCAACGCTGTGTTCTAAAAGGTGAATTAACGAGGAGCATTCCCCAGTTATCTTTAAGCTGACTTCACAGACACACAAGAGCTGAAGGGTCAGCTGGCTAAGCTGAATTTTCCAGAAAATGGGATGACGCAGAAGGCTTAAATATACTTCTTCAATAAACGTCATCACTTCTGTTGTCTGGACCAAATCTTTTACCTGTTTAAAAAACAAATTAATTGTATGATATTAAAACAATATACAAAACCAAAGGGTAATTGTAAACTACACAGGAAGCTTTAACAATATTCTTCTCCAAATGTATGAAGACTTCCAAGAAATGAAGAAATGTACAATACTCAAAGAGGATTAAACCATGGATCAACTCCGCCTTTTTCTGTCACTAGCCAAAATACAATTTGCTACTGTTTTCATTGCTGCTGGCTGGTCCAACTTCTTTTCTTTTCTTTTCCTAACTTCTCTGAGTGCAGATTTTTTTTTTTTTTTTAAAGACAAATTACATGACACTGCCAACATGTTGAAGGAAATTAATTAAAGCTGGTTTTGAGTTCTCCAAATGAACTCTCCTTTCTACAATTCCAACATAGTTGCCTGGAAGAAATGGGTTGGCATGTTAGTCTATGTACTACTAAGCCCTTCACCTGGAGGTTATTTGCTCAGACCACCTTAACTGAGGGCATCATTTCCACACTTGGCAGATGCAATGGAAGACCATGTTCAAAGGGTAGGATGTCTACTCAACAGGCTAATGTATTAGATAGGAAGGACTTGGGTGCTCTTGAAAATCCCAATTCAGTTCAAACCCAGCTGTTCCGATCAAAATTCTGGAGTTGGTATTAAGGATATGGTCCTACTCACAGACACATTGGCATTTCCCAGAGATTCCAAACAATGAACCATCTGCTTCAATCCGAAGCCTCATGTCTGTTAAATTCATCAAGAGGAAAGCCTACAGCTGACCAGCTGTACCTTTCACCAGTTGTTACCACCATAATAACCCAAAATGACTTTAAGTTATACCAAGAGAAAAATCAATGGCTAGCAAACAAAAAAGATATTAAAAGATCAAGGGAGATAGAAAATACTAAGTTATAAAAAATAAATGTGAACAGTCCAACAGCTAAATTATTTTGCTCTTTTGCAAATATACAATGAGAAAGGAAAAAGGCCACCAAGAAAATGGATTTAAAACAAAGCCTCAAGTTTATTGGACAATGTATTTCCTTGAGTGTATTTTTTTGTGCATACTTGAAATTTTCCATAATAAAAAAATCGGGGGACAACCTCAGCAAGTTAGCATCAAAGGCTCTCTAACCTGTAATATCACCAAAATTTGTAACAATATTTATGAAGTAATGTTCTTTCTTGATGTAGCAATAGGTCATGTACGATAGACAACATGTGTGATGACAAAGTCAACAGCGATGTTTAAGGCAGGTAAATCCAAAAAAAAAAAGACAATTCCACAAATACAACATGGAAGAAATATTGGTGTAAAAAGAAAACAGGATTTCCTTGACTATGATTTCAGCCATCAGTGGCATGGCTTTCTCTAAAATAATTTTTTTTTAAATTAATGAGATCCTACTCAAGTGCATAGTATGGGTCACACCACAAGTACAGGAGTATATTCAGCTCTAAAAAGAACATTTCATAGTGATACATTCTGAGCCGTGATAAGCTAAAGAATTCCTGGCAACGGACAGGGAAAAGTCTGGAAACATTGGCAAAGAAAGTGATGAAGGAAAGAAAGGAGGGGAGGATGGAAAGGAAGAAAGGGAAAGAAAAGAGAAATAGACAACATAAAACAGGATGTAGATGGGCTCTTTTTAAAGCCTACTTTGTTCTGTTCTACGAAGAAGGGAGACTAACGGGTAAAATCTTAGGAAAATGCAGGTCAATTAGAAGTACTTGAAGAAAAAGGTTGCCTTGCAAAATCGCATGCTTCTGATCACTAAAATATTTCATTAGTCATGGGATGGTTATCTCAGAGAACTGAAGAAACACCTGGGAAAACGCCTCAGTGGGAAAACGCATGACATCGCCACTAAGATCCCTCCAGATGTGGAGATTCTTCATATTCTAAGAAAGCCGATTTGTAACATGATTAAATGTATTTATGTCGCTAGCTCCATTAGTTCAAAATGATGTATCCCTTTTTTGTTCACCTGTCGTGACTATTAAACAAGCCACAGACTGCCAGAAATGTTCCACAGAGCTCACTGCTAGAAGTTATTTAGGCTTGTCAATAATCGGTTTGTAAGGATGAATGCAAACATTCAAAGAACCGCGAACAGTTTCAGGCAAGCATGCGGTGGCAAAGTGCGCCCCGGTTCAAGATGTTCTGCCTACACACTGCTTTATTGCCCACACAAAACAAAAGCTTTGGAAAAAGCCACAGGAGAATTCGTTTTAATTAACGTTTCTCTGCCTTGATTACAGCAAAGCCTATTTATGAGTCGCAAAGGAAAGATTCACTCGAGTCACTCTTTGGGAGCACAAACTTAAAACCGGTCATCTGTGACCTCAAGTGATCGCTCTGAAAAATATTCACAGATTCCCTCCATCAGCTAAGCAACATGGGGCTCAGAGTCTAGGCAAAAGACAAACCTCGATGATAACATGGGATGGCCTGATAAATTAACTCACAACACTAATATCTCAACACACGGGCAACTGGTATTTTTTTTTTTTTTTTTTTTTGATCTGTGGTTATAGGGGCGCCTGGGTGGCTCAGTCAGTTAAGCATCTGGCTTAGCATCTCATTTCTTCAGCTCAGGTCATGATTTCATGGTTGTGAGATCAAGCCCCACATCTCACTCTTCACTGAGTGTGGAGCCTGCTGAAGATTCTCCCTTTCTCGGGGCGCCTGGGTGGCTGAGGAAGTTCAGCATCCGACTTTGGGCCAGGTCATGATCTCACGGGTCACAAGTTCGAGCTCCCTGTCAGGCTCTGTGCTGACAGCGCAGAGCCTGGAGCCTGCTTCGGATTCTGGGTCTCCCTCTGTCACTGGTCCTCTGCTCATGCTCTGCCTTTCTCTCGAAAATAAAAATAAACATTAACCAAAAAGGTTTTTTTAATGTTTTTTTTTTTTTCAAGATCCTCTCTTCCTCTCCCTCTGCCCCTCTCCCGCTCCTGCTTGCTCGCTCTCAAAAAAAGAAAAAAATTAAAAATTTTTAAGAATTAAAAAATTTTTCCAATCTGCAGTTACAGAGACATTAGCTCATATTTCTCCCTTGAACTTCCTAGGCATTGGATCCATACCTGTTAAAAAAAAAAAATTAAGGGGCGCCTGGGTGGCGCAGTCGGTTAAGCGTCCGACTTCAGCCAGGTCACGATCTCGCAGTCCGTGAGTTCGAGCCCCGCGTCAGGCTCTGGGCTGATGGCTCGGAGCCTGGAGCCTGTTTCCGATTCTGTGTCTCCCTCTCTCTCTGCCCCTCCCCCGTTCATGCTCTGTCTCTCTCTGTCCCCCAAAAAATAAATAAACGTTGAAAAAAAAAAAATTAAAAAAAAAAAAATTAAAAAAAAAAATGTCTAACTTTTTTCTATTCAGTTTTTGAGAGATGGAGAGAGACAGAGCATGAGTGGGGGAGGGGCAGAGAGAGAGGGAGACACAGAATCCGAAGCAGGCTCCAGGCTCCGAGCTGTCAGCTCAGAACCTGACGCGGGGCTCGAACTTATGAACTGAGACATCATGACCTGAGCTGAAGTCAGACGCCTAACCGACTGAGCCACCCAGGCGCCCCTAGACATCTTTTATCCATCTACTTCGAAATAAGAGAATATATATACTTGTCTTAACTCCCTTACTAGACTGTGGGCTTCTCATGAGCAGAGCAAGAAGCATCAGGGTCACCGCGTATGTCGTAGGGAGATGCGTGGAAACTGGAATCTAGCCAGCACTCAGCTGGTCAAGCCCTGCATCCTCAAGGCTGTATCTTCCCCAAGACAAACTTTTTTCTAACTTGTACAGAGGTCTTTTTTTTTTCCTTGTAACTTTTTTAGTGTCTAGCACAAGGAGAAACTCAACTCAAAACTCTCTTCCCCTGGGAAGTCTTTCTTCAACAAAAAGTGTTCATTCTTACTAATCCTAAAATGGATTATGTTGATTTATATCTTTTTTTTACTTGATTTTATTTATTTTAATGTTTGTTTATTTTTGAGGGGGGGGGAGGGGTGCAGTATGAGCACGGAAGGGGCAGAGAGAGAGGAAAACACAGAATCCGAAGCAGGCTCCAGGCTCTGAGCTATAGCACAGAGCCCAACACGGGGCTTGAACTCATGAACCATGAGATTGTGACCTGAGCCGAAGTCAGATACTTAACGGTATGAGGTACCCAGGAGCCCCTAAACTTTATTTTTAATGCTTATTTTTGAGAGAGAGACAGAAAGAGAGAGAGAGAGAGAGAGAGAGAGAGAGAGAGAGAGAGAGAGAAAGAGAGAGAGTGAAAGAGAGTGAAAGAGAGAGAGTGAAAGAGAGTGAGAGAGTGAGAGAGTGAAAGAGAGTGAGAGAGAGTGAAAGAGAGAGAGAGAGTGAAAGAGAGAGAGAGAGAGTGAAAGAGAGAGAGAGAGAGTGAAAGAGAGAGAGAGAGAGAGTGAAAGAGAGAGAGAGAGAGAGTGAAAGAGAGAGAGAGACAGAGTGAAAGAGAGAGAGAGTGAAAGAGAGAGAGAGAGTGAAAGAGAGAGAGAGAGTGAAAGAGAGAGAGAGAGAGTGAAAGAGAGAGAGAGAGTGAAAGAGAGAGAGAGAGTGAAAGAGAGAGAGAGAGAGAGAGTGAAAGAGAGAGAGAGAGAGAGAGTGAAAGAGAGAGAGAGAGAGAGAGAGAGTGAAAGAGAGAGAACATGCATGCACGTGAACAGGAGACAGGCAGAGAGAGGGGACAGCAGCGAGCCCGATGCAAAGCTTGAACTCACAAACTGCGAGGTCATGACCTGAGCTGAAGTTGGGCACTTAACCAACTGAGCCGCCCAGGCATCCCGATTTATATTTCTGTGAAGCTAGTTAACATGATATGTATTAATGTTAAATCTAGAGTTGGTCCCTTCATCATCTCCAAAAGCCTGCAAGCGTTTCTAGAGTGGAGCTTGTATTGAGTTTGCAGATCACATGGGTTCTTACTTCATGTATGTTGACAATGACCAACAACACTTGCTGATGCTGACATTGTGTAAGTAAAGGAGGACAAGAAGGCCTTACCTGCAGACATGGAACCATGTCACAGCACAGTTGAAGTATCTGTTGTTCCAATGTTGATGGCTGTTCTGTGTCACCAGGAACCCGGGGCTGAAGTAAGACTTTCAGCAGGGTTAGTCGGAGTTTAGCATATTCTTCTAACTGAGATGGTTCACAATACAGATACCACAGAAATGGTGCCATTATTTGGATGCATGAGACTTCTGACCTGCAAGCCATGTAATGCATCAGCCAGTCACCAAGTTAAACTAAGTACCAAGCCATAATCGTCAAACATCAATTTATAGTTCACGAAAAGCTACGATACCATCAAGTGTAACTTTTTCTCGTGATTCCACCATTGCACCGTGACCTACCTGGATCTGTGCCAAGCAGTTCTTCGTGTCACTTCATGACAACACCTAGAGACCATAAGCCTGATACCCAGCACTGAAAGAAGAAGAAGGAAGAAGAAGAAGGAAGGAGGAGGGAGGGGGGAGGAGGGAGGGGGGAGGAGGGAGGGGGGGAGGAGGGAGGGGGAGGAGGGAGGGGGGAGGAGGAGGGGGGGAGGAGGAGGGGAGGGGGGAGGAGGAGGGGGGAGGAGGAGGGGGGAGGAGGAGGGGGGAGGAGGAGGGGGGAGGAGGAGGGGGGAGGAGGAGGGAGGAGGAGGAGGGAGGAGGAGGAGGGAGGAGGAGGAAGGAGGAGGAGGAAGGAGGAGGAGGAAGGAGGAGGAGGAAGGAGGAGGAAGAAGAAGGAGGAAGAAGAAGGAGGAAGAAGAAGGAAGAAGAAGAAGGAAGAAGAAGAAGAAGGAAGAAGAAGAAGAAGGAAGAAGAAGAAGGAGAAAGAAGGAGAAAGAAGGAGAAGTGCCCCCACTTAAGAGAAAGTATTTAGCCCAATTTGCAAGCCCTCCATAATTTAGCCTCTGCTGGTCTTTCCAGCCTCATTTCTTGCCACCTCCACCCCCCCTCCACTTTCCACTGAGCCACACTAAGTGTCTTTCAGGTGTCAATCAAGTTATCTAAGCTTTCTTCTCATGTGCCGTTCCCTCTCACGTTCTCCTCTTTCTTCCTTCCGTGTTCCTTCTTCTGCTAATTCCTATCATTTTCCGGCTCTCTCCTTTCAAATGACTCCCAGAGTCACACCTAGCCAGGGCAGATCCCCATTTCGTGCTTCAACAGGACAAGGACTTCATTTGTCATTATTGACTTAGCATCTCTATCCCCTGGCAGACTGTAAGCCAAAGGACAGCATGGATTTCTGTTTACTGCTGTATCACCAATGACTACATACTAGGCCTCCAAAGCGATCACTAAATTAATCGATTCACTTACTCTAAGTCATACTTTTACAATCAGCAGGCATCCGATATCGTAATTGCATTTTCACGTTTCATATTACACATAAGGAATTATTACAGTAATTTGCCAAGTTCTGCCTCTTAGGCTCTTCCCACTCAAATGGGTGGCTCAATCAGCTAAGTGTCTGACTCTTGTTTCAGCTCAGGTCACGATTTCAGGGTCGTGGGATCGAGCTTCATAGTCAGGCTCCCAGCCGAACATGGAACCTGCTTAAGATTCTCTGTCCCTCGGGGTGCCTGGGTGGCTCAGTCGGTTGAGCGTCCAACTTCGACTCAGGTTATGGTCTCGCAGTTCACGAGTTCGAGCCCTGCATTGGGGTCTGCAAACAGCTCAGAGCCCAGAGCCTGCTTCGGAGTCTGTGTCCCCCCCCCCCCCCCCCCGCCCCCTCCCCCACTCATGCTCTGTCTCTGTTTCTCAAAAATAAATAAATGTTAAATAAATAAAAAGATGGTCTCTCCCTCTCCCACTTCCCTCTCCACTGCTCTCTCTCTCCCCTCTAAAATTTAAACAGAAAATGTTTACAAATGGAGCTAACTGTGCCTGTATCTACACACAAGTCTTTTCTATTTATGTTCAGAGGGAGAAGTAGTGGGAAAAAAACTTGGAATCAAAGTCAAAAACCTGAGGCTTTAGGCCCATCTCAATCTCTAACCAACCATCTGACCCTTCAGCAAGTCATGTGAAGGAATTTCTCATTCCTTCATCTTAGAAATTATACATAAGACTAGATAACCTTGAAGTATCCAGGCCTAAAGACTATGACACTGTTGACGATTTATCCAATTCTCAGTTCCATGAAGGTGAAGTCTTACCACACAGGCCTTCTATAAATGAAAGCAGAATTTAATTAGAAAATAATGCCCCGGGGTGCCTGGGTGGTTCAGTCAGTTAAGCGTCTGACTTCGGCTCAGGTCACGATCTCACAGTTGGTGGGTTTGAGCCCCACATTGGGCTCTGTGCTGACAGCTCGGAGCCTGGAGCCTGCTTCAGATTCTGTGTCTCCCTCCCTCTCTCTGCCCATCCCCCACTCATGCTCTGTCTCTCAAAAATAAATACCTGTAAAAAAATAAAAAATAAAATAATGCCCCACAAAAATCTAGCATGAAGATATAGTGTCATTTTAGGACATCTACATACTATTAAAAATGAACTCAGACAGTCAACAATTCCTAAGACAGAAAGAGCTAGAATACAAGCTGCCTTCACAACATTTTGCCTTCTTCCCATAGTTGTGAATCACTAGATTTTCTCAGTAAATTAATCACCAACATTCTTTCATTACCTTCCAAACAACAACTAAAGTTACTAAGCACTAAGTGACTAAGTTAACTTGCTCTAAAATTAAATCTCAGGAAACTAATAGACTGTTGAAAAATGCAACCAGAATTATCAATTTCCTCCTGCAAAGAAAAATCCCACAGTGTATAAGCAGAAAGGAGACAACTGAAATTATTCGTGGCAAATAAACTTAATTTAGAACTTCCTAAAGGCTCTAGATGGCATAATCTAAGATCTGAGAATTTAAAAAAATTTTTTTTTTTTAACGTTTTTATTTATTTTTGGGACAGAGAGAGACAGAGCATGAACGGGGGAGGGGCAGAGAGAGAGGGAGACACAGAATCGGAAACAGGCTCCAGGCTCTGAGCCGTCAGCCCAGAGCCCGACGTGGGGCTCGAACTCACAGACCGCGAGATCGTGACCTGGCTGAAGTCGGACGCTTAACCGACTGCGCCACCCAGGCGCCCCTAAGATCTGAGAATTTAAATGAAAAGAAGCTTATCAGTGAATAAACCAAAGTTAATTAATAATCTTTTTTTACCTTATGAATATCTGGACAAATTTCATTAAAATAACTATTTCCAAATCCCAATATAATACTCCTTTGAAATGAAAATAACCAAAAGGTAATTACATGTTGACTAAAGATTTAGAAATTTTTTTTTTTTTAAGTTTATTTATTTTGCGAGGGAGCACAAGTGGGTGAGGGGCAGGGAGAGAGATGGTATCAGTAATCCTGCCCACAGCCCAACGCAGGGCTCAATCTCACAAACCATGAGATTAAGACCTGGGCTGAAACCAAGAGTCTGAAACTTAACCAACTGAGCCACCCAGGCACCCTGGAGATGTATTCTTAAGGATTACCCTAAAACCAAGCTTAATAATAAACTTGGCACATCAGGAGTATCTTTTATAAAATATCCTAATCTATTTTTTTTTTTTAATTTTTTTTTTCAACGTTTTTATTTATTTTTGGGACAGAGAGAGACAGAGCATGAGCGGGGGAGGGGCAGAGAGAGAGGGAGACACAGAATCGGAAACGGGCTCCAGGCTCTGAGCCATCAGCCCAGAGCCTGATGCGGGGCTCAAACTCACAGACCGCGAGATCGTGACCTGGCTGAAGTCAGACGCTTAACCGACTGCGCCACCCAGGCGCCCCTATCCTAATCTATTTAATAACAGCAAGAAATTTCATTTTAAAAATGTGTTGATCATGAAAAGATACTCAACATCACTCATCATCAGGGAAATACAAATCAAAACCACAATCAGATACCACCTTGCACCTGTCACAATGGCTAACATCAACAACCCAGGCAACCACAGATGTTGGTGAGGATGCGGAGAAAGAGGATCTCTCTTGCATTGTTGGTGGGAATGCAAACTGGTGCAGCCACTCTGGAAAGCAGCATGGAGCCTCCTCAAGAAATGAAAAATAGAACTACCCTACAATCCAGCAATGGCAGTTATTAGGTATTTATCCAAAGGATACAAAAATATGGATTCAAAGGGGTACATGCACCCCAATGTTTATAGCAGCATTATCAACAATAACCAAATGAGATGATAATATAAGCCAGTACAGTATGGATGGAAGAAAGGGGGGTGGTTCTGAGGACCATTAGAATGCCCTGGTGAAGCTAAACTAACCTCCTGTGTAGCTGTATTACTTGATCCCAATTGGCAGGCTTCTTCCTTTTTGTTTTTTTTCTTTTTTCTTTTGTCTGTTTGTTTGTTTTTGAGAGAGAGAGAGATGGAGTGTGAGCCGGGGAGGGCAGAGAGAAAGGGAGACACAGACTCCGAAGCACCCAAGCTCCAAGCTGTCAGCACCGAGCCTGGTGTGGGGCTCGAATCCACGAACCATGAGATCATCACCTGAGCCGAAGTTGGATGCTTAACCAGCTAAGCCACCCAGGCGCCCCCAAACTGGTAGGTTTCTAATGGAGAAAGAACTCACTAGCCAATTTCCAGGGGGGAAAAAAATCTATCTTTTATATTCATTGTGTATAGTCATTTACCAAATACTTCTAATCAACTTTCCTACCTAACCAATGCTTATTAACTTTGTTAATAATATCTTTTCTTATATTCAATATTTCAACTATCAATTAAATCTAGATTTTTTTCTTACTCTTAAAAAGAAAATGGAAAACTATACTCTAAGACATCTCTTTAAGAGAAAACAAGATAAAGCAGCTTTAAAAACAAACACACAAAAAGCTCTACAATGAGCATATGCCATTCCATCTTCCTCATTTATTTTATTTTACGTTACCTTTCAGGACATCGCTGGAAAAAAGCCGTCAGCTGCTGCAAAAGTACTGGCCAGCAATCAGGTCTATGTTCAAGCACAGTGATCAAAGGCTGAGGACGATTTCTGAAAAGCACAGAAAGTCACATTGGAAAGCTGTTGTTTTTCGGACTACAAATTCGCAGTATTCAAATATAATGCAACAAAAAGCCAATATCCTCTAGAAACTTTTTTCCAGGATTCCTAATTGTCACCAAACAATCATTGGCTGCAGAGCTGGGTCATTAGAACTAACATTTTTTTTTTTCCTTTATCTGTTTTGCAGAAAAGAGAATCGACTCTGAAGTCTTAGGGACCCGAGATTTGAGAATTAACTCTGCCATACATGAACTCTGGGCAAGCTCTTGAATATCCATCCCTTGCTTCCTTCATTCCTCGAAGTCCCAGGCCACCTTCTCCTCCTGTTTCCAAACCTGGAAGGTTCCCTTTCCTCTAACGCTGCCCCAACTTGTAAGCACTATCTCCCTCTCAGTTCCCGCTTGTCCCCATTCTTCTCAGTGTATGGCTCCATTCCTCCAGCATATTTAAGCTAAGTAAAAAGAAAACATTTCTCCCATCTCAAAACCAACTATCCAAACTGAAAATTCTTAAAATTTCTATTGAACAAGAATGAGTATTTTTGGTTTGAGCTATATCCATTAAGATACCTAAAGAGACTGGGGCGCCTGGGTGGCTCAGTCACTTAAGCGTCCAACTTCGGCTCAGGTCACGATCTCACACTTAGTGAGTCGAGCCCTGCATCAGGCTCTGTGCTGACAGCTTGGAGCCCGGAGCCTGCTTTGGATTCTGTGTCTCCCTCTCTCTCTGTCCCTCCCCTGCTTACACTGTCTCTCTTTCAAAAACAAACAAACATTAAAAACAATTTTTTTTTTTTTTAAGATATCTAAAGAGACTCTAAAACATAAGATCTGCAGCACGTGGGTGGCTCAGTCAATTAAGCGTCTGACCCTTGATTTCAGCTCAGGTCATGATGTCGCAGTTCATGAGTTCAAGCCCTACTTTGGAATTCCCTCTCTCTCCGCACCTTCCCTGCTCTCTCAAAATAAACTTTAAAAAATTTTTAAGAAATAAAATGTAAGATCTGAAATCTGAAGGATTCTTAAGTAATGAAGTTAAAAAGAAAACCCACAAACAGGTTATTTTAAATGTTCAAAAACTCTATTAGAAATTGTAAATTCATTAGCTTTTTATCCAAAAAAATATTTTAATAAATTTATTACAAAAAAAGCAACCCTTGTTTCATATAAAAGGAATCCTATACATAATATTCTTTAATCTCAAATGTTAACTCTACAACGTATCTCTAGCAATATTTAAGACACCATCAAACCATCAATTAAACCCAAATGACTTTTTTTTTTTTTTTTTTTTAAGACTGCCTTCTTGGTGATTCTCAAAATGTGGTCACCTTACCAGCAATATCAACATCACCTGGGAACTTACTAGAAATGTAAATGAATTCTCAGGCCCCGGCCCCGACCTCATAAATAGCCCTCCAGACAACTGTGATGCCCTGCTAGAAAGCAGGGCTTCTCAACCTTGGCTACATGTTAGATTCATCTGTGGAGCTCTTTTAAAAACACCAAGGGGCGGCTGGGTGGCTCAGTCAGTCAAGTGTCTGACTTCGGCTCAGGTCATGATCTCACAGTTAAGGAGTCTGAGCCCCATATCAGGTTTTGCGCTGACGGTGTGGAGCCTGCTTGCGATTCTCTCTGTGCCCTCCCCAATCAGGCTCTCTCTCTCTCTCACAATAAAATATATACACATATATATATTATAAAAAATAATAGAAAATAAAAAACACCGATACCTAAGCCTCAATTATTTGGGGTTGCTAGGAATGGAGCACATGTATTAGTAATTTTTAAGAACTCTTTCAGAAATTCTAACATGTTGCCAGGGTGGAGAACCACTACAGGGCGGGGGTGGGGGGGGTGGGAAACCACAACAGAAGAGGGAGGTTAAGAGTCAGGAAGTGTTCTCATTTTTCTCTCTCTTAAAGAGAGAAGTATGGCAGGCCGGTCACATCAAAACGCTCATGTTAAGCACGTTAACACGGTTTCTGCATGTTATAACACCATCTATTTTCTCATCAACCTCACCTAATCTATCATGCACTAACTTCACACGCTGGCAGCCTCCTGTTTGTTAAAGCACAGGCTATTTCTGACTGATCAGATTACTGCCATTGCTAAGGGATCGCTCCAACGTTTTCTGCCAGCGCTCAGAAATCATAGCAAAATCCTACTTCCAAATTCCAAACTCTCTGGCACTTAAACCTAACCAGAATTGCTTCTACTCTAGTTGCCGCAGATATTAATGAACAAATGTTACCAATCCTGAAAGTCTCCTAGGAATGTCAGATCGGCCGAACTTCTAAGAGCTGGAGTTCAGTAGGTCACATTCGTGAACATGAATACAAAGGAAAGAAGAGAACCTGCAAATCTTAGGTAGGGGTTTTTCTCCCGCCAAGCATCATACTGAAGTGAGGCGCATCATATATGACCATCCATTAATCCTCCATTTAATGGTGGTATTGATGACTATTTAAGAAGACGATTCAACAAGTTACCACACCACTGTGTATTACCACATACGTGTGGGATCATAGAGCACTTACGTGCTTATACGTCATCTCTCCCTCCTTCTGACTCCTCATCCCACAAAAAACTTGAGTATCTATCTCCTTTTTTTTTTCCTATCTACTATTTAAGTTTTGTCCAAATTAAAACAGGTCAATTGAAATAAGAGGTAGTAATTCTAATTTTTTTTTTTAATGTTTATTTTTGAGAAAGAGACAGACAGACAGACAGAATGTGAGCAGGGGAGGGGCAGAGAGAGAGAGGGAGGGAGACAAAGAATCCGAAGCAGGCTCCGGGCTCCGAGCTGTCAGCACAGAGACTGATGCGGAGCTTGAACTCATAGACTGTGAGATCACGACCTGAGCCAAAGTCAGATGCTTCACCAACTGAGCCACGCAGGCACCCCAAGAGGTAGTAATTTTAAAGCAGGATCAGAAATGATGCACATAGGACCAACCACTAAAATTTAACTTTTACTTCACTGGGATTGTGGGAACCACTCTAGCCTTTTTGCATGAAGCTGAAGGCTTATCTTGCTAGCCGCTGGATTCAGCGATTCTATTTAGTATCTCTGACTTTTACACTAAAGATGAGACGAAGTAGAATATAGTAGAATAGGGATTATCCAGATTAATTACTGATTTAGACGTCTGGATAATTAAATTTTCTACAGAATTGATTATGTCAGATCCAAGTGCAAATATTGCAGAGAATAATACGCAATATTGATTCCAAGAAGCTCTCTTGAGGAAGAAGGGAAGCCCAAAATAAGAACATTGAATCTTACTAGTGATTAACATTTGATTATAATATTATACTCTTCCCATTGAATACAATGAACCTAAAATCAATCATAATTGCCAAAATTTTGTTTTAATACTTTGAGCATAATGAAGCCAAGAGCTAAATTCTCCCTTGTGAATCATCAAATTGGTAAGTGAATACAAATATATAAAGCTTTATGCTTAATTGAGTGAATGCATTTTGCAATTCAATATACATTATGGTGCAACTGCCATGCATGAAGTTTTCCCACTCTTTGCACTACTGCTCCTTGAGGTCAGATGATTCTTTGGGGGGGGGGGGGGTTGTCCAATGCACTGAAGGATATTTAAAAGCATTCCTGGACTCTACCCACTGGATGCTAATAGCATTCAATATAGCTGTGGCAATCAAAAACGTCTCCAGACATTACCAAATGTCCCCTGGGGAGCACAACTGTCCCTGGTTAAGAAGCACTGCAGTACGTAAAATGACAAGCACTATCAGAGGCACAAAACCGATTAAACCATGGTACCATCCCAGAGCCACTGCAAAAGGCTAGGATTCCACCTTCACCTTCCTTACGCTGAACCAAAATCAATCGATCGTACTCAAAATTTCAGATTTCTTATGGAAATACACCAATCAAATTTTAACATTGGAGCACAAGAGTTAACACAATACAGTAGAAAGAAACTCAAAAATGTCTGCTGGAAAGCTAATGGAAAAGTAGTCCTTTCCAAAATATAGAATTAGGTTCCAACATAAATGGTATTAAATAATATACACACTAATTTGAGTAGGATAGAAAATAGTTATTTTCCTATTTAAGATACTATAATTAGGGCATTGAAAATGTCACAAGGCTAAGTATAATTCACTCCACTCCTGCATTCCAGGATTATTAAATTCGTGGATTACTCAAGATTTTTCTTTCTTTCTCTCAATTCACTGCTCGTTAGCCATGCCACTTCCTTCAAGTACATCCGGCTGAGAAAGGTCAAGGTAAATGGAAGGATCGGCAACTTAAACAAGTCACCTCTGCTCTTCATTAGGAGCACTTTTGATCAAAAAGAGAATGTGGTACAGAAAAACACCAAGCAAGACCTGGGTTATGCCTTAAAATTTCAATGATCCCCAAACCAGCTACTCAAGTTATAAAGCGTTAAGTTGCCTATAACAATGGACTCAAAATGATAAATGGGTTGACCATACAACCAAACTGATCACTTGTGAAATTAATAGTGGCAGACAATGGTCTGAAGAACAAACACCCACGTGGGACACGGTCATCATTTTCATTTATACAAGCAGTGCGTCCATATCATCATCACAATCCTACCTCGGAAAAGACAGGAGTGGAGAGGGGAGGGGAAACAGGAAAGGGAAAAGCAATGAACTAAAAGGGTCGAGCTCCAAATTTACATTCTGGCTCTGCAACAAACCGTGGGATTTCAGGCATGAGAATTAACCTCTTTTGGGCAAAGTTTCTTCATTTGGAAAATGAGGACATCAGACTGAGTACCTTCCAGTGCTAGAGGTAGAGAACTCAAGCCACCCATTAAAGCCCTAACCTTCACACTGCTCCAGACTTGAGGTAGAACCAAACCCTGTCAAGGCAGAAAGCGGCACGGATGGCTCTCAACTGTTAATAATTCTAGGCCGAGCTTATAGGACTCTAAGGCCAACATCTCATAAAATCCAAGCCTCAAAAAAGAGGTCTCCCATTTTTAATCTCAAAGAGATAAATCATACCAGATTTTTTTATTTCAGAGAGAAGTGCTTGTGTCCGGAAGGAGTACAAATTTTTAAGTCAGAATTTTCTAACTCCTGAGACATCCAATAGATTCTCCCTTCCTCTTAAAAGAGAATAGCACTGTTTTTCTAAAGATTACAAATCAATACAAACAGGGCGACCTGGTCACCTTTCACCGGCCTGTAAGGGCCTCTTCTGTCTCCCTCACTGTGTGGTTTTTGTTTCTGCCCCAGATGAACCCATCTGTTGTACAGTCTTTGACACTTTCCCATCTCAGGATTTATACATGTTTAACTGCCATTGTAAGTAAAGCATCTAACACAGCACCTAGCACACCGAATACTCCATAAACGGGGTACCGCTGTGATGATCACGCGGGTAGATTTCTATCTTAAACCAGAGCAACAGCTGCTTGAACGCTGGATCGGTCTTAGTCTTGTTAGGTTTCCCTTTCGGTGCCAAGGCACGGCTACAGTAAATGTAACTCACACACACACACACACACACTTTCCCCAAAGCACCTTTTAAAAACTCTTTCACCGGATCCTGAAAAACCAACTTATCATAGGGCCTCTAGTTCGTGGTTTCAAAGTCCACATTGTTCAGAGAAAAAAAAAGCCCAGAGGAAGCACGCAGAGTTGGTACCTAATACTTCGGCGCTCCCCACCCTTTAATAATATTGTCAACAGCACAGAGCAGTACGCGCATCTTAACAGAATGGAGTGGGGGAAGGAACGAATGATAAATTCATGGTTCCACTAGACCAGCGCGGCGGCAATGACAGAATAAGGTATGTAACTAGATTCACCTCCCCAAGTATAAATACATCAATCTTAATAGAAAAGAGGGAGTAAAAAAAAAAATTAGTCTTGTGGTAGGCAAATCAAAAAAGCAAAAGTTATTTGTAACCTTTGGGTCACCTCAACCTTTCTGCTCCATCTCTGAATACACAAAAGCTATGATTTGATTTACATCATAAATTCAGCGATAGACACAGATTGCCTTTTCTGTGTGAGGAAACAATGCCTGCAGTCACCATGCATTTTCATGTATGCAGCTGTGACCCTGGCGCTTTCAGAAGCATAGCATAGCACTTACTACATCAGATATGCATTTTAAAAGCATTTCTCTACCTGCTCTGAATTTTGATTTGAAAGTGCTGGGTAGAAGCCAAAAAGGGATTTACCAAAAAAAAAAAAAAACAAAAAAACAAAAAAACAAAACAAAAAAACAAAAAAACACCACTCTGCAGATTTTAAGATAAAGAACTGCACAACAGAAATTTAAGATCCCACAATGCATACTACTATAAAAAAAGAAAAATTAAACAATAATTGTGAATTATCCTATAGTCTTGTGCTTTAAGACAAACGTATTTTTCCTTTCCACATAGCTCCCAGAAGAAGATTTTTAGATCAAAAAGTATTTTAATTCTGACATAGTCACTAATGTCGACGAATTTGACTATTTACTTTGGGTCCATAATGCAAACAGGGAGAGTATAAGATTTCTTTGAAATCTTTTTTTTTTTTTTTTTTTGCAGGATCCCTTTTTTTTTTTAATTTTTTTTAATGTTTATTATTTTTGAGAGAGAGATAGAGAGAGACAAAGCCAGCAGGGGAGAGGCAGACAGAGAGGAGACACAGAATCTGAAGCAGGCTCCAGGCTCTGAGATGTCAGCACACAGCCTGAGGCAGGGCTCGAACTCACAAGCTATGAGATCGTGACCTGAGCTGAAGTCAGATGCTCAATCAACTGAGCCGAAGTCGGACGCTCAACCAACTGAGCCACCCAGGTGCCCCCAGGATCCCTATTTTGAGAGGCAGGGTATTAATGCAAAGGTGTCTACAAACATTGGAAGTTTAGAACTATTTTTAAGTACAAGGTAATGGCTGTGGGGCAACCAGTACTCAGGGTTCCAAAACTTCTATTATTAAGTTACATGCCATGATTGCAAAAAATATGTACAAATAAAAATACAATTACATTCAATTTAAACACTAGAGGCAAGATAAATAGGCTAATAAGACAAATATTACATTTTATGCCCTTAAAGACATTTATCATCAAATTACTATAGCAATGTTTAAATTAAACATCCACGTTTAGAAGACTTTAAAAGCATATTCCAGTGGCAATTGCTAACTGGAAGACTGTACAATACGTATAGCTTATTCTTTAGGTCTGATTCTAAATCCCAAGTGTAAACCCCAGGTGATTAGAACCATGAACTGTGAACAAAGACTTCCCTGGGTGGGAAAAAGGAGAGAAAAGAGGAAATGAAAACAGAAGCAAAACACACAGCTCAACAGAAAGAATCAAACTGCAAAGAGCCAGATGGCCCTCGGAAAGTTATTGGCTCCACTTTCCCGGTTACTGCCCTTGCTTAGTTCTTATCATTAACTCTGCTGGGCTTTCTCAGAGTCAGATCTGACACTGATAATTCCTTCTTACCCATATTCTTTTTCATAATTTTTCTATAAAAATGTCCATCTATCCATTAAAGCAAGAATTCACAATCCCTTTGAAATGATACACAAAATTTTGAGGACTCGTGTGTGTGTGTGTGTGTGTGTGTACATTTACTATGGAGGGACCAAAACTTTTCTGGGGTTCTCAAAGAAGGTCCTGATCAACCCCTCACCTCCAAAACCTGGTAAATACCAGTGAATTACAGTATATCTAAAGTAATTGTTGCAATTCAGGCTTGTTAAATTGCCGCTTTCAAAAAAAAAAAAAAAAAAAAAAAAAAACTACAAAGTAAAATACTACTTACCCCCTGCCCCAAAGAAAGGTTATATATGATGTGCCCAAAAATGGTAACTCCCCAAGTACTGAAGTTTCTGTAACTTCAGCAAAATTTAAATATATTAATGTGTTCTAATGGTTCCAATCCCTTACGGCAGCTTGACTCTGTAGTACAGACGATTTAATAATGGTGTCATGCTTATTTTATGCTAAATAAAACCAAACGTCTACATCTCAGGGGATCCCTTTAGATAATATGTTGAATTATTGAAATAATCAGCTTCCCCAAAAGCAAAATGCTCACTTTGACCAAAAAAAAAAAAAAAAAAAAAAAAAAACCTAAGGATTTAGATGGTCAAGTTTTTAAAGTATTACAGGATTCTAAGCGACCTCATTAATAAAATGTAAATGTAACAAGAAAATTTACAAAAAAATGCAAACAATAGCTACTCTTTTTAATTTTTTCCTTTAGTGTCTCGAGTTTTAATTCTAATTAGTTAATGCACAGTGCAATATTAGTTTCAGGAGTAGAATTTAGTGATTCATCCTTACATATAACAATAACTACTTCTTTTTCAAACGTTTATTTTGAGTAAGCCAAGTACGCATGCACGTGTGCACATGGGGAAGGACAAAGAGAGGGAGAGGGAGAATCCCAAGCAGACTCCCCACCGTCAGCACAGAGCCCAACACGGGGTTCAAGGGGTTCAATCTCACAAACTGTGAGATCATGAGCTGAGCCAAAATCAAAAGTTGGACACTTAACCAGTTGAGCCACCCAAGCGCCCCTCTTTTTTTATTTTATTTCATTTCATTTCATGGAGAGAGACAGAGAGAGAGAGAGAGAGAGCGCTAGCCAAGGAGAGGGATGGAGGGGGAGAGAGAGACCATCTTAAGCAGGTTATGTGCTCAACACAGAGTCTGACATGGGGCTCGATCCCATGACTCTAGGATTATGATCTGAACCAAAAACAATTGGATGCTCAGCCAACTGAGCCACCCCGGCTCCCCTAACCTCTCCCTGATTTTAGAAAAATTCACAGGTGTCATGTAAAATATAGTGCCAATATAATCATAATAACTTGAGTATTACAGAGAAAGTAAGTTCAAATCCAAATCTCACTTATTACCTCAACACACCTGGCTGACGATGTCCATTTTAAAGATGAAGACATGGAAGGAAAGAAAGGTATATCTTTTTCTAATGTGACCTTGAAATACCATGATGTTGTTTGGTTATTTTAGCTATTTGCCAGGGATTCACAAAGCTATTTCCACATCAGGAAATTTTGTTAAATATGTCGATTCTAGGCACCCACACTGGCTGACATCCAAGCTTTCTAAATCGGTATCTATGGACACAGGGTTTCAGAATCTATAGATTAAGTGCATTTCCAGGAATCCCTACTATTTCCATCTCTCCATTGCCACTAGCAAATCTGAAAGGAGTGGTGGGCTAGGGAAATCACCACTTTGAAATCATCACGATGAAAATTAGATGGGAGGCTGTGGGCTTAATGAGGAGCAGGATAGCTGCTTGATTCCAAGAGTCCTCCCCAGAGATTGCTTATTAGTTACAAGAGGAAAATGATTAACAGAAACAAGACATCACCTTGACTGGGTAACCAAAATTAAAATCACCACTGAGGGGTGCCTCGCTGGCTTAGTTAGTAGAGCATGTGACTCTTGATCTTACGGTCATGACTGCGAGCCCAGGCTGGGGGTCAAGTTTACTTAAAAAAAAAAAAAATTATCCAGTGATGGAGAAGACGGACATCAGTGCTTCCAGGTGTGATATCCTGGTAAGGACACGGCATCACTTTTATGGCATTCCAAAATGTCAAGGTCATAAAAGACAAAGAGAGGAACAGAAATGGTTCCAGACTTCAAAAGACTAAAAAGATAGGACAACTAAGGGGACCATGTGATCCTCAACTAAATCCTACACACTAAAAAAGGAAAAAGGTAGAAAAGAACGTTATTAAGAGAGAGGACAAAACTGGAATATGGACTATAAATTACTCTCTCGATGTTAAATTTTCTCAAGTTGATAACGGTTCTCTGGCTATATAAAAGAATATCCTTGTTCTTAGAAAATACACAGTATTGAATACATACAATCTACTCACAAATGTTTTTAAAAATTGTATCGACTGGGGCACCTGGGTGGCTCAGTCGGTTAAGCATCCAACTTTGGCTCAGGTCATGATCTCACCGCTCATTAGGTTCAAACCCCACACTGGGCTCTCTGCTGTCAGCACAGAGCCTGCTTCAGATCCTCTGTCCTCTTCTCTCTCTCTCTCTCTCTGCCTACCCCCACCCCACCCCCCACCTCATTCTTTCTCGGTCTTTCTCTCTCATATAGAAAGATAAAGCAAATGGGGCAAAGTATAAAAACACAGGGTAAATGGTGTAAGGGAGTCCTTTGTACCATTCGTGCAACCCTTCTGGAACTTTAAAATTATTTCAAGTAATTTAAAAATTTTTTTAATTTTTTTTTTTAATTTTTTTTCAACGTTTATTTATTTTTGGGACAGAGAGAGACAGAGCATGAACGGGGGAGGGGCAGAGAGAGAGGGAGACACAGAATCGGAAACAGGCTCCAGGCTCTGAGCCATCAGCCCAGAGCCCGACGCGGGGCTCGAACTCACGGACCGCGAGATCGTGACCTGGCTGAAGTCGGACGTTTAACCGACTGAGCCACCCAGGCGCCCCAAAAAATTTTTTTAATTTTTAAAAACAATTAAAATAATTTCAATTTCTTTAAAAAGAAAGACCTCCGATAACTCCCCACTACGCTTTAACTAAAACCCAAAGTCTATGCCACGGTCCTGTGTTCTTGGCCACGCCCCCTGTCCCGGGCCTCTATCTCGGCCTCCCCGTCTCTCCAACACGAAGCTCCAGCCCTGCACCTCCCCGTTAGCAGCTCCAGGGCACCAGCCCTTTTCCACAGCAGCATGCAGGCACGTGCTTCCACCCAGATCTGGAACATCCTTCCTGTGTCCTTCCCACGGTGGACTCCACTGCGTTCTTCAAAACGGATAGAAAACGCAGAAGGGGTTCAATGCTAAGAAAGAGCTAGTCAGCCAAACTAAAACTGGAGCTACATTTTGAGGTCCACAACCACCAACCGGTCTTGGCGCATTCCGCGTGGGAATTTCCCTTGGGACTCTCTCGAGCTTTCTATTTGACTGCCTTAAGGGACAAATGTGTTTGCCTTAAGAGATAAGTGAAAAAGATCAATATGAATTCAGAAGTACTTCAGCCCTTAGGACACACGTCTTCACTTTCTTAAAATTAACTCTCCTGGGGCGCCTGGGTGGCGCAGTCGGTTAAGCGTCCGACTTCAGCCAGGTCACGATCTCGCGGTCCGTGAGTTCGAGCCCCGCGTCAGGCTCTGGGCTGATGGCTCGGAGCCTGATGCCTGTTTCCGATTCTGTGTCTCCCTCTCTCTCTGCCCCTCCCCCATTCATGCTCTGTCTCTCTCTGTCCCCCCAAAAATAAATAAACGTTGAAAAAAAAATTAAAAAAAAAATAAAAAATAAAATTAACTCTCCATCTAAATAAACGACAGAACACCGTCCAAACAGATGAACAAATACACATCTAGAGTACATAACTAATCCACTCAGGGTACAACCATCCATGACTATTGGCCTAATCACCCATTTCAGAGCACACAATCTGCCAAACCATTTAATATTCCCTGATTTCAGAAAGTACAGCTTGATGTTGATCAGACTGAACCTTTCCACAAATAAGATTCTTAACATTTGCTATTTGTGCATGTCGGCCACTGTCTGGCACATCAGAATGGTGCCGGAATTCTGGAACAAGCAGTCACTGCTCATGAATTCACAGCTATTTCCTCACTTCGGCTAAAGGAAGAGAGATCTTGAAAAGATTGCCATAATATGAATATGCAGAGGAAAAACTACATGCAGAAGCACATGGTAAAATTGCAAGAGGGAAAAACATGGCTTATTACAAAGCCACCGAGAAAATGAGCCTCAGTAATTTAGGAACCATAAAGATTTAGTTTAGTTCTTCTTCCTTCCGACTGACATGCCCACTACGTCTCAGTTCTCTGCCACACTTCCTCTATGGTCAATATTGGAGAACGTTTAAATAACTTACATCGAGGTATGTTACAGAAATGTGGAGTTCAAACTAACCAAAAGGAAATCCAGACTGAACAAAAGGGGGAAAAGAAAAATAAGCCTCAACTAAAGGACACATTAGCAGTTTAAAAAAAAAAAAAAGGTAATTAAAAAATTGTTCACAGGGGCACCTGCGTGGCTCAGTCAGTTAAGCATCCGACTCTTGATTTCAGCTCAGGTCACAATCTCACAATTTGTGAGTTCGAGCCCCCAAATGGGCTCTTTGCTTACAGCAGCACCTGCCTGGGATTCTCTCTCTCTCTCTCTCTTTCTTTCTGCCCCTCCCCTACTCTCTCCTCTTTCTCAAAATAAATACACTTAAAAAAAAATAAAAAATAAAAAAACTGGGGCGCCTGGGTGGCTCAGTAGGTTAAAGTAGGCGTCCAACTTTGGCGCAGGTCATGATCTCACAGTCCAGGAGTTCGAGCCCCGCCTCGGGCTCTGTGCTGACAGCTCAGAGCCTGGAGCCTGCTTTGGATTCTGTGTCTCCCTCTCTCTGCTCCTCCCCTGCTTGCGCTCTGTCTCTCTCTCTCTCAAAAATAAACATTAAAAAAAAAAATTAACTATTAAAAAAATAAAAACTTGTTCACAAGGAAAGAAGAGCTTCTCAAGTTTCTGAAAAGTGGTAAGTGCCTAAAACAGAGGCTGCAAACCTGTTTGCACTTGGACTCCATCCTGTGAACAGATGTGTTTTGTCTGCCTACCCTGTATTTTTAAAAATTTGAATTGTTTTCCGGCATTCAGTGGTCAGGAATTTCAGAGAAAATATTCTTAACGTTGAAACATCTGAAGGTCTAGCAGCAATGAACCCCTACTGCCTCATGTCAACAACTGGCCAGCAGTTCTCCACCCTTACCAGCACGTTGGAAACCATCTAGGAAGCTCTAAAATCACGTCAGTGCCTGAGGCTAACGCTCCAGTCATTCTAGCAAAAAAAGCCCAGGCACCTGTATATTTAGAAGCCCCTCAGAGGCTCTACTGGGCAACCAGAGTGGAGGCTCGTGGACCCGGAGTTTCACACGTAGCCTCTGCAAAACATAAATGTGCTGTGTTGTGCTTCCAGCTACCCCCATCCTAAAAATCATTCACTGAAACCACATTTAAACATCCCCATTTAATCTTGTTGAAGGCACAAGACTAAAGAAGGGTCCGGCTCAGCGATACGAACTTTACTAGCCACATACCCTCTAGACTAATGGATCTCAAAGCACGGTCAGTAGACCGCCGATCTATCCAAATCTTAAAATGCACGTTTCCAGCCATGTTCCAAACAAACAGATCAAAAACGCTGAGGATGAAGGTGCCTGGGTGGCTCAGCCGGTTAAGTGTCTGACTTCGGCTCGGGTCATGATCTCGCAGTTTGTGAGTTCCAGTCCCGCACTGGGCTCTGTGCTGACAGCTCAGGGCCTGGAGCCTGCTTCGGATTCTGTGTGTGTGTCTCTCGCTCTGCCCCTCCCCTGCTCGTGCTCGGTCTCTCTCTGCCTCTCAAAAATAAATAAACGGTAAAAAAACAAACAAACAAAAAAAACCCTCTGAGGATGAGCTCCTCATACACTACAAACACTGCAAATAAGTATTGCTTTACAAGAGGGTGCGGAGGACTCTCTTCCCCTCCTGCTCCAAACAAGCATCATCTGACCATGAGGAACACTAACTTGCTAGGGCCACAGAATTATTTCTTTGAATAGAGCGGGTGGAGTTTAAATCTCTTACATCCCCTCTCGCATGTGTACTTCACTTGCTTTCACTGGCCTGCTTTTCCTTTAGAAATGCTCTCTGGTTCTGCTCTCGACCTCTCTATTGTCCTTGGTGGACATGGCAAGATGAACTTGGTGCCTTGGTGCTTAGGAGGAAATGGACTTTTTGCCTCCCAAGCAGGGAACAGAGGCAAGGAGACAGGACTAAGCCACTCAATATCCCTTCTGGTTTGCCCCCAAGGGGCTCCTTGCAGCTCATATGTGGTACTTTTAAGCTCCCAGGGGCTCAAGCAATAGTTCTCAAATTTGACCCACAGGTGAACTATATCCAGATCATTGAGCAGCTGGGTAAACACGCCGATTCCCAAGTCTCCTGCAGAACCTACTGAATACTCATCTCCAGCAAGGGCTTGAGAAGCGGTCCTGTTAACAAGCTCCCCGGGCGCTTCTTAGGCACAGAAAGTTTGAGAACCGCTGAGCTCCAGGTTCAACAAAAGAGAATACCCTCTCTAGAGCGCCTTCGAGAAATTCATAGGAACCAGGGGAAGCCGCTGGCTCATGCTGCGGGGGCTCCCGCCCCGCTCTCTTCACTTCCATACTGGCACAACTTGTGCAATTCAGCACCGACCCATTTAAAATAACCGCAGACTCTGTTTTTGCTAAAATTCAAATTAATCTGCTATTAGGACAAGGAGAAGTGAGAAACGCGTAAACTCCAAAGCTGTAGGCTAGCGGAGTCCTTAATACCATCAAAACGCAGATCAGTTTCATTCCCAGAAAGCTTACAATTATTTGTCATACAACTTCCATTTTAAATTAATCTTCCAGCGTAACCAGGGAACGCCTCTCTCAGTGGAGCTCTGGGCTCCGGGTAGCCCTTCTATGCTTTCGTACACAGCTCATCAGCCGCCTCTCCAAAGCGGAATGATATTGCTCACCACCGTGTGGCAAAGAAGGCTCTAAAACAGCATGACAATTTTATGCTTGACTCAGGTAAAATCATAGCTCTCTTGAGGGGAATCTGCTCTTCAGACTCACCTCTCCTCTGTTCCTGCCATCCTCAATCCCCCCTGGAGGAACTTAAGGCTCTTATACACTCGATTACACTCTACTGATTTATAGTGCCAAACAGCCATTCACACAAGGGCTCTCCATAAACATTACTGGATTATGCCAACTCAGGTGATTGATTCTGGACCTCTTAATGTGCCGCCCCTCTAAAGACACAACTTATGTATCCAGTATGATCTGAGCTCTTCACACGAGGCTCCCCATCCTCACCTTCCACCGACTGATTTGAAAACAAGACCGTAAGTTAGAAGAACCAACTAGAGGGGATGATAAATTATAAAGCGGGGCAACAGGTGAAACATTACAGATGACTGAAGGTCTGGCAATCACACACAGCAAGGACAATCAGTACGAAAAGGAGAATAACTCTTTGGATGATAGAAAATTTGCTTTTACCATCCTCTGAACCAGAGCTTCTTAAACTTTAAGGTGCCTACAGATTACCTGGAAAATCTACCTGGAACGAGGGTGCTGATCCAGGTAGGCTGAAACAGAGTAAGAGATCTCAGCCTCCTAACAAGCTCCCAGGTACCACTAACACTGCTTCCGATCAAGCGCTGTTTATATAGTATAGCGGTGGAAAGCAGCATCAGCATCACCTGGGAGCTTGTTACACGACAATCCCGAGCCCATCCCAGACCTAAAGAAAAAGAATCCTGCAGCACCTGAGTGGCTCAGGCAATTGGGCGTCTGACTTCGGCTCAGGTCATGATCTCTCAGTTCATGAATTCAAGCCCCATGTTGGGCTCTGTGCTGACAGCTCAGAGCCTGGAGCCTGCTTCAGGTTCTCTCTCTCTCTCTCTCTCAAAAATAAATACATATTTTTAAAAATTACAAAAAAAAGAAAAAGAACCCTTTAATCAACAAGGTCCCGGGCACTTAGCATGCACATTAGAGGAGGGCATGAGCACTGGGTGTTACCTGTAAGTGATGAATCACTAAATTCTACTCCTAAAATCAGTACTACACTCTATGTTAACTAACTGGGATTTCAATAAAATTTTAAGTTTTTACAAACATAAAAGAAAATGCACATCAGAGCAAGCTGACATACCGTCTTATACTCACTGTGAATCAGAATCATGTGGGATCTTTTTAAAAAAATCCAAATGCCTAGGCCTTACAGCAGAGATTCTGATTCAGCTGATCCAGGGCATTTGATTAGTCCTAGGTTTGTTTGTTTTTAAGCACACCCAGGTCGTTCTAGGGGCGCCTGGGTGGCGCAGTCGGTTAAGCGTCCGACTTCAGCCAGGTCACGATCTCGCGGTCCGGGAGTTCGAGCCCCGCGTCGGGCTCTGGGCTGATGGCTCAGAGCCTGGAGCCTGTTTCCAATTCTGTGTTTCCCTCTCTCTCTGCCCCTCCCCCGTTCATGCTCTGTCTCTCTCTGTCCCAAAAATAAATAAACGTTGAAAAAAAAAAATTAAAAAAAAAAAAAAAGCACACCCAGGTCGTTCTAATAAGCAGTCAGTGCTGAAAACCACTGAATTAAAAATACGACACTGGGAGGGTGTCTGGGTGCCTCGGTCAGTTGAGTATCCGAGATGAATACTCAATTCGGGATGAATTTCACGGGATGAAGCCCCAAATTGGGCTTTGGGCTGATAGCCAGAGCCTGCTTGGGATTCTCTCTCTCTCCCGCTCTCTGCCCCTCCCGCCCACTCTCTTGCTTGCTCTCTCAAAATAAATAAACATTAAAAAAGACATATCCCCCTGGGAGGAGGGAAATATGGAGTGACTACTAATGGGTGAGGAATGTGGGAGGATATGAAAACATCTTAAAAGTAATTATGGCAAGGTTGCATAATTCTATGAATACACTAAAAACTGTTGAATTGTATACTTTAAATGGGTCAATCCTTTGGTATGTGAATTATATCTCAATAAAACTATTACATAAAAATTTAAAACTTGAATGACTTTCCTATTTTAAAATAAATAGTTCCCAATGAATAACAATGAAATGGAATTATTTTCTATCCTAGAACAGTGGCCCAAGAGTTTGAACTTCTTTAAACACACACACACACACACACACACACACACACACACACACACACAGATGTTTATATGACTCATCTAGAAATATTTAAAATCTGCTCATCTTCGTCTTAGGTTCAATTCTGGTTAATGTAATGGATGGAAGAGAAACCAGAAATGAAAACATTGTTATCTCACAGAGCACCACTATGTTTAAAAAAAAAAAAAGAAAAGAAAAAAATCACATTTATCAATTTGAAAAAGTTTACACACCCCAAGTTTCCAGAGTATTTTCAAAAAAACAATTTTCCTTTTGCTTCCTCAATTTAAAAATAAATTAATTTATGAATTAACTCATAAGTTAGCAATGAATTCACTAATTCATTGTACTACATTCTTCCAAATTTTCTGTATGTTTGAAGATATTCAAAAAACATGTCAAGAAGAAAATACATAAAATGAAAATCTGACCTTGTTAGAAAACTGGCTTAAGAAACTCTCAATAACGTACTCACAAAAATAAAAAAGATCATAAGTAGCACTAAAATGTCAGAAAAGATCATTGTAATACAGGAGACACTGTTTGCTTATTATCAAAAGCAAAGTACCAGAAGTATATGTAACAGGTATCAGTTGGTATTTTGGAGACTCTCATAGCTTCTGATAGCTGTGAGGTCAAATGCTCAAAACTACAGGTGCTATATGCTCAAGCCAATGACGGTTCATTAGCACCTGACTTATTTTCCCTGTTGGATCACCATGTAAGCCATTCGCCCCCCCCACCCAAAATCACTGCCCTTGTTTATGGTCCCATGTTCTCATTCTTCTGAAACAGGCATATTCCAGACGCATAACTGAACAGAGTTCCTGGGGCCCTCTATTCACTAAGAGACGCTCTCTTAAGAAATGGCTTTCTGGGACCTTCAATGCAACGGTTAGGGTCACCTTCACAAGTAAGTATGATGCCGTCCCTTGTCCAAACTCCTCAATAAAATCCAATGTATTTCACTGTAATTGTTACTACCTTCTATGTTGCTATGTTCTTTTTAACACGGTTCTACCATGTTACATTATATACAGGACAAAGAAAAGGCAAATCAGTGCCCCTAACTACCAACCTTGCCCTGGGTATTAACCTTTAAATGGCCTATTCCTTTTTAGAGTGAGGAAGTTTACCCTCCTACCTAACCCAAACTCCTCCTGCTTTATGTACATTCACTCAATCAACTCTACAGTTTTCACAGTATTGGGAAGATGGTTACAATTTTCCAGAGCAGAAAGGATTTTGGGTAACAGATTCCAAACCCAAGGAAGCAACCCTGAAACCCACAATGGTGACGTCGGCATGTTCTCAACTCTGCCTCAATCTTACGCATCTTTGAAATACTAACTTCCTGAGAGGTCAAGACCCACAATCACTGCCGAATTAAATAACTAGTTCTTAACAGATTAGCATATCTGTTCATAACGTAGTTAACAAGTCGCACACATTTTGAAGAAAGAAAAAAAGGCATACCTTATAGTATATAAATTCCGAATATTCTTCTCCCCACCTTGTCCTTCCTTTAGAGCTTGCATTTGCAATAACTTCATAATGGCTTTTAGCAAGCCATGTGTATTCCTGTAAAGAAACATAACAACGTGTTCAATGCCAGAGATATAAAGTGAATATTCTAATCAGGCTCTTAACCCTACCATTTTTAAATAATTGAACACTTGCCACCCACACTAAACAGAAACCACCCACACGCACCCACCTCTTTCTACAGCACAGCCAAGAGGCCGAGAAGTCGACAGCTCTCAGGCAACATATTTAAAAGAGGACTGGAGCCAAAGAATCAAACCACCAGCCTCTCAATCACCTCCCTACACACCCTTGGGGGGGGGGGGGTACCAATCAGGAAAAAATAAACATCAGCCCACATAATTGCAGGCAGTGACCACATCAGTTACCCATGCTGAATAATTAAGTCCTTCATTTATAAATATTAGGAGACCATGGATAATAACCAGACATATGAAATGGATTAGCCACTCAAAAAAATGGGCCAGGGGACCATTGGGGGCAAATAACCCCCAATAAAATAAAATTAATGGGAGTGGGGAATAAAATCTTAAATTTTTCCTTTAATTCTCTCTAAGAGGTAGGAGGATAATATATCAAAAAAAAAAAAAAAAAAGAGAGAGAGAGAGAGAGAAAGAGAAAAATAGAATAGCCTGCCCTTTTTATTTTTTTCTTGCTATTAATTTTTTTTTAATTGTGAAATGTGATCTTTTCTAGTTTTATTGAGGTAAAATTGACAAATACAATTATAGTATATTTCAAGTATACAATGTGATATGTGCATACATTAACTTGATTATGGCAATCATTTCATAACTAACACATCCATCAACTCACATACTTTTTTTCTGATGAAAATACTAAAGACCTACTCTCAGCAACTTCAAGTATACAATACGTTATTGTTAACTGTAGTCAACATGCTATACATTAGATTATCAGAACTTACTCATCTTATAACTGGAGTTTGTATCCTCTGACTAACCTCTTCCCATTTCTCCCACCCAGATGCTGGCAACCACCAGTCTACTCTTTCTGTAAGTTTGGCTTTTTTTTTTTTTTTTTTTTTAAGTAGGTTCCACACCCAGTGCAGAGGCCAACAGGTAGGGGCTTGAACTCACGATCAAGACTGAGCTGAGATCAAGAGTCAGACACCTAACCGACTGAGCCACCCAGGCGCCCCCTTTTTTTTTTTCACCTTTTAAGATTCCACATACTAAGTGTTACCTAGTTCAGTATTTGTCTTTCTCTGGGTTAATACGTAGCATAATACCCTCCAGGTTCATCCATGTTGTTACAAATTAGCCTGCCCTTTTAAAATAAGGTTTTCTTGGGGAATAAAAAAGAAATCTTAGAAATAAAAAAATAATTGCTTGTTAAATGGGGGGGGGGGAAACAGTATTTTTTAAATCATGGTTGTTAATATTTATGGAGCATCCACTGTAAGCTAAGTATATTCCTAAGCGCTTAACATGTATTATGTAATTTACTATCCAGAATATGGTAGGTTACAAGTCACTGTTAACTTTATCTTTAGGCTAGGGCAAGACTTGGACTTAATTCATTGGTATCATTTGGGGCAATTATGTGAGGTGTTATTTAGTGTACTCTTTTATGACATTTAAAGTTTTCCAGCTGACAAGAGGTTTGTCCACACTGTCCAATACATCAGCCGATAGCCACATGTGGCTCCTGACCACTTGTAATGTGGCTCATCCAAACTGAGACGTGCTACGTGTATAAAAGACACACTGTGTTTTAAAGATTTAGGAGACAAAAAGAATATAAAATATCATGTGTAATTTTTTATATTGACCGTACATTGAAATAATATTTTCGATATATGGGGCACATACTATGTCATTAAAATTAACATCACCTGTTTCCTTTTACTTTTTAATGCAGCTATGAGAAAATTTTGAATTGCATATGTGGCTCACAATTGTGGCTCACATTTCCTTATTTAATAATTTGCTTTCGATGTGATTGGAGTTCTAGAGAAGACAGATAACAGCCCTATGATTTTTTTTTATTGATAATATAGTTAACATACAGTATTATATTAGTTTCGGGTCTACAATATAATGATTCAACAATCCTATATACTTCTCAGTGCTCATCAAGATAAATGTACTCTTAGTCCCTTAAAGGATTTCACCCATCCCCCCCACCCACCTTCCCTCTAGGAACCATCAGTATGTTCTCTGTATTTAAGAGTCTATGTTTTTTTTTGTTCAGCTTTTTTTCTTTCTTCATTTGTTTCTTAAATCCCACATATGAGTGAAATCATGTGGTATTTGTCTTTCTCTAACTTATTTCACTTAGCATTATATACCCTCTAGGTCCATCCATGTTGCTGTAAATGACAAGATTTCCATCTTTTTTACAGATGAGAAATATTCAGGGTGTGTGTTTTATTATATCTTCTTTATCCATTCATCTATGGGATGGACACATGGGTTGTTTCCATATCTTGGCTTTTGTAAATAATACTGCAATAAACACAGGGTGCAGATATCTTTGCTAATTAGTGCCTTCATTTTCTTTCAGTAAATACCCAGTGGTGAAATTACTGGGTCATATGGTAATTGTTTTTAATTTTTGAGGAAACTCCATACACACCTATGATTTTTAACCAATTTGGGCCACCCATCCCTAAAAGCAGTAGAATCCCAGAGAAAAGCACATACATCATATATATGCATTTAATTCACAGAAAACTAAGGCTAATAAATGAACTCCAGGTTTTTTAAATTTTTTTTTTTAAAGTTTATTTTCTTGAGAGAGAGAGACAGAGTGTGAGTGGGCGAGGGACTGAGAGAGAGGGAGACACAGAATCCAAAGCAGACTCCAGGCTCCGAGCTGTCAGCACACAGCCCAACGAGGGACTAGAACTCACAAACCATGAGATCATGACCTGAGCCAAAGTCAGACGCTTAACTAACTGAGCCACCCAGGTGCCTCTGAACTCCGGTTTTCTAACCTTTAAGTTAAATCTTGTTTGGTCTTATTTGTGGATCCAGACTTTACTGTGTGGAAAATTAAGTCTGTACTATATTTTAAGCAAGCATGTAGCATGAATAGATTGTAAGTTTTGAAAAATAATGGCGTCAATCAAATAACAGATGCATTCAAACAGTAAATTCAATTGAGTAATTATTTAAATTATTCAAATATTTCAAGTGGCCTGAGAGAGATGGTTTCAGATTAATTTTTATTTAAATTCTGGCTTTAATTCTAATTAGCTAGGGAATGTTGGGCAAGACTTGTAACACCTAGAAACCACAACATCCTCATCCATACAATCTAGAATCATAAGCCCATCTCTTGTGTTGTTACAAAGAATAAATGAGAGTATGTCAGTAAAGCACCCGGTTGTTTTTTCAATAAATTGTGGTAATCTAGTACTTGTAACCGTACCATAAAGATTGTAATGTTTTTTCCCCTTTACAGAGGAGGCTATACAAACCCAAGGGTCAGAGTTCATAAATGCTCAAGCCTAGAATATGCCTAAAACTAACTACAAACCCAAACCTACCCTAAATCCTAATATTTTCCATCTGTCCTCATAAAGACAGCCATTGTTTTCTGTATCTGAGGTCTTGTTTTCAGCCATTGTTACTCTGTCTCTGAGATCTGCTCTTAAAAAACTATATTTTTGGGGCGCCTGGCTGGCTCAGTCAGAAGAGTGTGCAAATCTTGATCTCAGAGTTGTGAGTTTGAGCCCCACATTGGGTATAAAGATTACTTAAATAAATTTCTTAAAAAACTGAAAAATACAACTAAATTACAGGGTGCCTGGGTGGCTCAGTAGGTTAAGCGTCTGACTCTTCATTTCGGCTCAGGTCAGGATCTCATAGTTAGTGAGTTCGAGCCCCATATGGGGCTCCAGAGCCCGCCTGGAATTCTCTCCCCCTCTCTCTCTGCCCCTACCTACTCATGCTCGCTCGCTTGCTCTCTCTCTCTCAAACTAAACTTAAAACAAATTTTTTTAAACGAAATTTCTATTGAATTCTATATGATTGCAGAAAGAGGTTACAATAATCGCTTGATTAGTGCTGAAAATCAAAATGGTGAAATAGTAGAAAACAATAACCACTAGAGAAGCAAAAATCAAAAACAGGATAGAAAAATTTTTCATTGAATTTATATCTCCAAATTAAAAAGGCCACCAAGTGCTAGACAAGATTCCTGAAAAAATTAATTGCTGACATTTCTCAAATCCAAAGACAAAAGGAAAATCCTATAAACTCAGATTTTATAAAATAAAACATATAAAATAGAGACCACTAGACTGACATCATGTCTAATTTCGCATCAGCATTCTCATCTGCAACAGGGATTGAAGAAATATATATGGAATTCTAAGGAAAGGGTTTATATAACTTAGTAAGTCTAAACACCCCCCCCCAAAAAAATAAGAGTAATTCATTAAGACAAAAGAAATACTTTCAGACATAATATTCTGACATTTTTCTTAACGAAGTTCTCTAGTTAAAAGATAACCCAGGGGTACCTGGGTGACTCAGTCAGTTAAGCGTCCAACCCTTGAATTTGGCTCAGGTCATGATCTCACAGTTGGTGGGATTGAGCCCTGCATCCATGCTGACAGCATGGATTCTCTCTCTCTGCCCCTCCCCAACTCGTGCTCTCTTCTTGCTCTCTGTCTCTCAAAATACATGAACATGAAAAAAAATTTTTTTAAGATAACAAATGGTGATTGTGCAATTTTGTAAATATGCCCAAAACGACTGAGTTATATGCACTTTCAAAGGACAATATTCTAATACGTGAATAATATCTCAGTAAGGTTCTTATTTTAAATTAAAAAAAAGAAAAGAAAAAGATAAAGGATTAAAAAAACTGAAGAAACAGAAAGAGATATATGACAAAGAACTGGTCAGGATGAATACCAAAAGAATGTATAGCCAAGGCTTCAACATTTTTCAAATGTGACAAAGAACAAACAGAAAAAGACAATCTATAACTAAAATTCCAGGTAGTTTTAGCAAAGTGAGTGGGGAGGGTTTTCAGGTGAGAAAAAAAACACATTAAGAGACAATATGAGATGAAATATTTACAAACCTATAAGACACACAAAGCGTTAACATCCAAAAAACAAGAAAAGCAATGAAAGCAGCCTAACCATATAACAGAAAGATGAGTGAATAGAGATATGCAAGTCACAGAAAAGGTTCAAAATATCCAGGATTGATGAGTGAATGGGAGAAAAAGCACTTTCAGGTTGAGCATTCGTTGGTTCAATGTTTTTTAAGGCTATTCTTTTTAGTAATCTCTACACCCAATATGGGCTCGCTCTCACTACGCTGAGGTCAAGACTCAAGACTCGCATGCTCTTCCGACTGAGCCAGCCAGATGCCCCTGCTGGTTCAGTCTTTATGGAGAACAAATCGGCAGCATCCGTGAATTTTTAAATCCATTAAAAAAAATTTTTAAGTACATACCCGCTTTCCCATGAATTCCACTTCTAAGAACCCCTCATATAGAATTACCCTTATATATACTCAAAAGAAGATTTTATACTGCATTTGTTATCTTAAAAAATGGAAGAGGGGCGCCTGGGTGGCTCAGTCGGTTGAGCAGCCGACTTCGGCTCAGGTCATGATCTCGCGGTCCGTGAGTTCGAGCCCCACGTCGGGCTCTGTGCTGACAGCTCAGAGCCTGGAGCCTACTTCAGATTCTGTGTCTCCCTCTCTCTGACCCTCCCCTATTCATACTCTGTCTCTCCCTGTCTCAAAAATAAATAAAACGTTAAAAAAAATTTTTTTTTTTAAATGGAAGAAGAGGGTCGCCTGGGTGGCTCAGTCGATTAAGTGTCGGACTTCGGCTCAGGTCATGATCCCACAGTTTGTGGGTTCAAGCCCCGCATCGGGCTTTGGACAGGAAGCTAGGAGCCTGGAGTTTGCTTCAGTTTCTGTGTCTCCCCTTCTCTCTCTCTGCCCCTCCCTGCTCATTCTCTGTCTCTGTCTCTCTCTCTCTCAAAAAAAATCAACAAACGTTAAAAATAAATTTTAAAAAATGGAAGAAGAAAAACACGTTTGTCAATAGAGAAATATTTCAAATACGATACGTTCACAATCTAGAATACTCTTTAGCCGTTAACAAAGCTGCAAACAAACCTATGGAAAGATGTCCAATCCCTATTAAGTAGGGAAATGCAAGTTTTAGAACAACACGCGTATGAAAGGGGTATCCCATTTTATAACGCTTATGGCGTGTATGTGCTTATAAAATATCTTTTTTTTTTTTTTAAAGCAAAGGAAGGAATTTTCTTTTTTTTTTTCTTTTTTTTTTCTTTTCAACGTTTTTATTTATTTTTGGGACAGAGAGAGACAGAGCATGAACGGGGGAGGGGCAGAGAGAGAGGGAGACACAGAATCGGAAACAGGCTCCAGGCTCTGAGCCATCAGCCCAGAGCCTGACGCGGGGCTCGAACTCACGGACCGTGAGATCGTGACCTGGCTGAAGTCGGATGCTTAACCGACTGCGCCACCCAGGCGCCCCTAAAATATCTTTGATACAGGTCTAGAAATGGGGCTCCAATTTCAGAGCAATTAGCTGGTCCCTGATTGCATGTGCCTGGACTTGATTGCACAGCATCACCCTGGCTTCTTCTATATTCCAGAGTGAACCAAGTTAAGATCTGGTAGAACCTGTGAGACACCTACCAGACACCTACCCTGAGCCCCGTCACTTCCCAGTTTTTACCAGAGCCCAAAAAGGAAGTGATTTTTTTTTTATGTTTGTTTGTCTGTTTATTTTGAGAGAGAGAGAGAGAGAGAGAGAGAGAGAGCGCGCACGCATTCGGGGGAGGGAGGGGCAGAGAGAGAGGGAGAGAGAATCGCTAGCAAATCCCGCAACATCAGTGCAGAGCCCGACGCAGGGCTCGATCTCACGAACCATGAGATCACAACCTGAACCTAAATCAAGAGTCGGATGCTTAACCCACTGAGCCACCCAGGTGCCCCGAGAAAGTGAATTTTTAAAAAAGAAGAAAAGAAGGGCACCTGGGTGGCTCAGTCTGTTAAGCATCTGACTTCGGCTCAGGTCATGATCTCACAGTTCGTGGGTTCAAGCCCCACGTCGGGCTCTGCGCTGACAGCCCAGAGCCGGGAGCCTGCTTCAGATTCTCTGTCTCCCTCCCTCTCTCTGCCCCTCCCCCACTCACACTCGGTCTCTCTCTCTCTCTCTCTCTCTCAAATATAAGTAAACATTTAAAAAATTTCTTTAAAAGAAGAAAAGAGAAGATGACAAAAAGGAAACGTTTACTGCTTACTACTTTCACCGCCTGCAAGTGCCATTGTTTGAGTTTTCAAAGTACGCACTACCTTTATTTTTTTATTCGTGAAAAAGGGGATGGGGAGATTTAGAATCTCAAGATGAAGCTGGGCCACCGAACACAAACAGGAGATGAAATCTGATCTAGGTGGATAGTATGAGCGGAAATTTAAATAAACAATGAAATAACCACGGGGTCCTTTATTTAGGACTTCTCTTTCGCCAGTTTGGCACAGACATGAAAACATGTTAATATGAAAAAGCAGACTTCCGAGAGACGTTTGCAGGACCTGGAATTAGCCCGTAGGTAGACAAGCAGGCTGCCTGTGTTTGAGGTACACAGGTACGCAGAAGAGTTCCTTAACGAATCAAAGTGAAGGCTTTAATAAGGGCAGAAAAGATCTGGTTACCTATTCTGCCGAACATTCAGGGCATAACGTGTCACCTGATATTCCCGCTCCGGTACTGGAATGTGCCTCAAATTCAACATGTTTAAAACCTAATTCTTGCTCCTTCCACACACCTTGTCTTTTGATGTTCCCTATCTACCTGTTAGGCGAGCCAGAAATCAAGGAGTCACCTTTGACATACCCCTTCCGGGCACCCTCCATAGTTGGATGGAAGGTGGCTACTCATCTTGCTTGACTGCAGAAGTGACCTCTAAAAGTAATTTCTAGTTCTCTAACTACATGATTTTTACACATGCACGTTGAAATTATTGTATCAGATAACTTCCTTACGAAAATCTGTCATTAAGGGGCGCCTGGGTGGCTCAGTCAGGTAAGTGTCCAACTCTTGATTTGGGCTCAGGTCATGATCTCACGGTTCATGAAATGGAGCCCCACGTGGGATTCTGCACAGACAGCACGGAGCCTGCTTGGAATTCTCTCTCCCTCTCTCTCTGCAACCCCTCCCTTTCTCTCTCACACTCTGCCCTTCCCCAGAAGGGAGGCTGGTGGGTTTTGTTGGAGTTGTTTGTTTGTTTGTTTGTTTCTTTTTTAATACATCTTAATCCATGTAACTGCAACATTAAAACCAACTTAAGATTCCTGATAGAATAAGTTAAAGTAAGGGGCGCCTGGGTGGCTTGGGCAGCTCAGTTGCTTAAGTGTCTGACTTCAACTCAGGTCATGATCTTGTGGTCCGTGGGTTCGAGCCCCACATCAGGCTCTGTGCTGACAGCTCAGAGCCTGGAGCCTGCTTCAGATTCTGTGTCTCCCTCTTTCTCTGCCCCTCCTCTGCTCATGCTCTCTCTCTCTCAAAAATAAATAACCATAAAAATTTTTTTAACTTAAAAAAAGAAAAACAATAAAGTAAAAGATAAGTACTCAGCACGGTAAACAGAGATGTACCTACTATATTGAAGACTGCCCACCATGCAGCTAAATTCACCACACTGCACATGAACTCCTATGAGAACCTTAGGAATATTAGATGGTTCCTGCAACTTAAGATCAGAGCGGCCACAGGAAGTCCCCTTTGGAAGATGCTATTTTCTTTCACTCCCTTCCCTCTTAATTCATTTGTTGTATATGAAAATCATTAAGTGGCAGTGGGACTTCTGAAACTTACATTTCTCTCCCCCCACCTTCCCCCTCCCTCAGTGCTTCCAAAGAATGGGTCTAAAACAGACTCAAAAACAGGGAAAAGATAATAAGGTCTCAAAAACTGATTTTAAAAAAAAGAGGGAAGAGAACCGAAATACTTCAGTTAAGTCTAAACCCATGAGCACATTATAATTCTTTATAAAATAAAACCTAATTGATCAACCACTGAAGGATGTTATTCAAAGCTGAGTATTTTGAAGTTTGGCAAATTTATTTGAGAAAGAACCCACTATATATCCTGCCTTTCCTATACAAGCTGTACTGCTGGGTAACCAAATAATGGATATGGGGAAGATTCTCTTTACTGCAATGTTTTAGGTAACTAGTGAAGAAAAAATGATAGAATTTCAACCATGTTGAAACTCCAAATGAGGGGCGCCTGGGTGGCGCAGTCGGTTAAGCGTCCGACTTCAGCCAGGTCACGATCTCGCGGTCCGTGAGTTCGAGCCCCGCGTCGGGCTCTGGGCTGATGGCCCGGAGCCTGGAGCCTGCTTCCGATTCTGTGTCTCCCTCTCTCTCTGCCCCTCCCCCGTTCATGCTCTGTCTCTCTCTATCCCAAAAATAAATAAACGTTGAAAAAAAAATTTAAAAAAAAAAAAAAAAAAACTCCAAATGAATTAATGGATCTAACCACTCAGCATCAACAGCTAACATTTCCAAAAAAGAAAACAGTCAGATATTATTTCCCTCTTGACTAAAGAACATATTATCGTCTATGAGAAGTCTTCTCTCCCCTAACACCCCTTCCAATAACAACAAAAACTGAACATAAATCTTATCAAATTTCTAAAGCAAACTTTCATTTTGGAAATACAGAGATATAAGTGAAAGCACACCACGGGCATGCATGCAGCAAAGTCCAAGAAAAAAAAAAAAAGAGAGCGATAAAGAGAGTGCCAGAGATAGGTAGATGTAAGGGGGACAGCATGTAGATGTAAAAAGATGTAAAAGCCATAACAAATTCTTATTTGGATGGTCATTCAAACAAATCATAAAAAAAAATATGAGGCAACTTGAAATCTGAACACTGTACATTTAAAAAATCATAGTAGGGGCGCCTGGATAGTGGCGCAGTCGGTTAAGCGTCTGACTTCAGCCAGGTCACGATCTCGTGGTCCGTGAGTTCGAGCCCCGCGTCGGGCTCTGGGCTGATGGCTCAGAGCCTGGAGCCTGTTTCCAATTCTGTGTCTCCCTCTCTCTCTGCCCCTCCCCCGTTCATGCTCTGTCTCTCTCTGTCCCAAAAATAAATAAAACGTTGAAAAAAAATTTTTTTTAAAATCAAAGTATACACAGGGGCGTCTGGGTGGCTCGGTCGGTCAGGCGTCCGACTTCAGCTCAGGTCATGATCTCATGGTTCGTGTGGGTTCGAGCCCCACGTCAGGCTCTGTGCTGACAGCTCAGGGCCTGGAACCTGTTTTGGATTCTTTCTGCCCCTCCCCTGCTCTCTCTCTCAAAAATAAAATCAAAATTAAAAAAAAAAAATTATACACACACACACACACACACACACACACGTATATCCAGCTATACTGATGACAGTACTGTTGTTTTTTAAAAGGAAATATACAGTTAAATAGCCACAGAAGAAATTATATAGTGTCCGGGATTTCCTTCCAAGCATGGCAGGGGGTTGGTTATGGAGGGAGCAGGATGTTTTAAGAGGCTGTTGGGATGAGTGACAGAACATGAGGGTTCATAATACTGTTCTACCTATTTTTGAAATCGCCTATTAAAAAAGTTTTTAGAGTCAGAGGAAAAGTTCTTCTTTCTAACACCAACTTTGTCCAAAACTTTCTTGGTAACTTTTTGGGTCACACTGTAAGCTAGTTTCCTTCCCTCCCTCCCCACTGGCCATCAAGGCAGTGGTTGGTTCTACCATTGCTACTGTTTGGAGAGCTAATATATAATTTCAAATGAATATTCCAGAGGATGATGATAACGGAAAAGATGGTGGCATCTCACCATCACAATAACACAATTAATGTTAGCTTTGACAATGATTCTCTATTGACTCAGTGTTTCCTCTCTCTATCCCTGTCAGAGCAATACCGATCTAACATCAGTCACTCATACTTAAGCACAGCTGAGCTGAGGGGCTGAAAGGTACCTATTTCCAACGTCATGGCTTTCCCTCAATTCAGTTCTGCTGCAGAAGAGTCCTCGGAAATAGTGTTCCAGTCCCCTCTGTTTGGGGAATTGCCACTCCTTCCCCGTTCGTGTGGTTACTGTATATGGAACCTAGTACACATATGTTCACATAATGAAGACACACAGCCTGCTGAAGGTTAAATTGTGTCTCCCAGAAGGACACATTCAAGTCCTATCCCCTGGTACCTGTGAATGTGACTATATTTGGAAACAGGGTCTCCGCAGATATGATCAAGATCCGGAGATCAGATGATTCTGGGTGGGCCTTAAATTCAATGGTTGGTGTCCTTTTAAGAAAAAGGAGAGGGAGAGCAGAGATAGGAGAGACAGACACACGGAGGAGGAGGTCTTAAAAAGACAGAGGCAGAGACTGGAGTTATACAGCCACCAGCCGAGGAACGCCAAAGGTTGCAACAGCCACCAGAAGCTAAGAGAGAGAAAGGGAACACATACTCCCAGCCTCCAGAAGGACCCAATCCTGCAGACTCCCTTGCTTTGGGACTTCTGGCCTCCAGAATTGTGAAATGACACATTTACGTTACTTAAAGCCACCAAGTTTGTGGTCATTTGTAACAGCGGCCTTAGGAAACTAATATATAGCCCCCGGCAGACCTGACTGGTCCAGAGGGAACATCTCATGCACACTGGTCCTTGGAAATCTGTAACTGTGGCCAACCTCAGTCTGGCTGCCTCTTATATGTAAGAAATATTAACCCAGGAGCAGGTTGTGCCCTGTAGATTAGAGGCAGAGAAACTCGGTCTGCAGTAAAGGGGGAGAAACACACAGCCTGTATTCAATTCACTTTGAGGCTTGGCTGCATCCCTGTTCTTGGGTCTTATGGGACACTCTTTTACTAAAAAAAAAAAAAAAAAAAAAAAAAAAAAAAAAAAAAAAAAAAAAGATAAAAGTCACCCTTTTATGCTCAAATTAGTTCAAGTGGTTTTCTGTAACTTGTAGCCCAAAGAGTCCTAACATACTCAGTAACCTGCTTCTAAAAGTCCTTCAGTAAAGGCCAGCTGGATCAAGCTCTTCCTTGGGAAGGTGCCAGAAAAAGCTGAATTGACTCAAGAACCCTCTAAGCAAGAGCAACAGAAACTTCTGGCCTGAGCTACAAGCACAGTGGTAAGAGGCAATGCACAAGAGGAACCTCAATTTTCAATGGCATGAGAGCCAAGACCCAGATCCTATAATGAGAGGGGTGTGTGGGTCAGCAATGGTGTTGAGTATTACAAAGAAATAAATAAGACAGAAAGGAAAACATTTTTGGTCAAGCTGTACAAACTATAGTAATTAAAACCACCCGCGAAAATTGCTTCTCTCTAGGTAAATATCTCTCTAGGTAAATACAGCACAATTACTAGTGTGCATATGAATAGCATACATCAGGTTTCCTCTGTTTGGGGTTGATTTGATTACAACATTAAACACTGCTCATGTGTGCTCAGTCGCCTTTGGGAAATACCTCAAGTACGCTTGGTTCTTTGCTTTTGAAATATTCCAAATACGAGGTACAAGGAAGTAGCCATACTAATTTTTTGACCAGGGATGAGAATAACAAGGGTCTGGGTCGAAACGAATGGCCCAAATTATCTCTGAAGGGGGCATCCGTGGGCACATCGGGAACAAATGGTACACATGTGGCCAAGTCCCTTTTTTTAACCAGAAAGGATAATTGGTCAGCCTTAAGCACAGTAAGTCACCAGCAAATAAGAGAACGCTAAACATTAGATTAATGATCAAATCATTTTCTAAATTCGTTACAAAATTATATGAGAAAAGAGAGACAGAGAGAGAGAGAGAGAGAGAGAGAGAGAGACAAAGAAGACCAGGAAGAAACGAAGGAAATCAAAAACAGTTCTGGGGAACCCATGCTTGAATAAATAACAAAAAAAAAAAAAAAAAAGTAAGAATATAATGCTATTGACTTTTTGCTCGGGGAACTCATTTGTCTTCTCAGTACCAGAAAACAGCCTGATTCCTTATGAAGCCTTTTCCCACTATAAAAGTAACATGTGTTACAGTAGTTGCTTTTCTTAAATCACCTAGAAACATCTTAGCACAAACATATGACTCTTACAATGGAAGATTTGTGACAAAGCCTTCAACCAGATCAAGGAACTTGAAAAGAAATAGGGCAGAATGTCCTACATAAGAAAAGTAACTGGAATCACTTTTCTGGTTACGAGCTGCAAGCTGAGAGAGGTTTGGGGATTTTAGGGAAAGAAAAAGGATTGGAAAGAAGAAAAGGAAAACATCTGGAAACAAGCTGAGCTGCTCACAGGAATATTTAAGGGACAAGATGGGGAAACAGACATGGTCTAGTGATTCTGTCACTCTCAGATAAGAGCTAAATGAACAATGATATCCATGGAGATATAAGCCTGAAACCATCTCAAATTCAAGAGAAATACTCTGATGCCCCAACTACAGATGAAAGCACAGATGACTGTACCCCTTAAACCCTGGGGAACCTCATAAAGTCCTCCTTCCTTGTTTCTTCTTCTCCTGCCAAATAAAATAAAAACAAAGACGCTAAATAGTACGGAAACGCTTCAATAACACAAGAGATGAATACCGTGTGTCCTCAGTTGCTAGCTATTTCCTACAAAAGCACAAGACAATTAAGTTTCCCAAGGAATAGAGTCATCAATAAAAGAGAAGACCCTGAGAGACAAGAATTTCTATCATTAAATTACCCTCAATACTCCCAATAGTTCTCAGAATCATTTCTAACCAATTTGGACCTTCATCAATCCATGATCAAAGACTCACTGAATCCATCACCTTTACTCAGGACCACCGTGGGCATTTTTAATATTCTATGCAAGATTTCACTGAAAAAGTAGACTTTGCTTTCGGGATCTCAGAAAACAGACTTTCATCTCTCATACCTTAGCACACTTTATTTTCCCGAAATGCATAAACTGCAGGTGTCTGCCCATTTAAAAGCACAAAAGGCACATAAATCAAAGGCTAGCCTAGTTTATCTAGAGCATAACCATCCTACCAAACACGTTTTTAAAAGAAGGAAGGGGTTGGGGAAGCAGTTGAACTGAAATTACGGGCTGTCGTGACATCTCAATATCAAAAACTGAATACCTGGTTCCACAGGAGAATACAGTTTTTATGCACAGTCCCGTTACTAAGCAACTATGACAATGGCTGCATGAGCTTTCTAGAAGCGAGTGCAGTTAAGGGAGGAAGGGAGGGACCTAAGAACAGAAAAATGGAAAAACTCCTTGCTTTGAGAATCTTTATCTCAGGATAAATTCAATGTAAAAACAAAAACAAACAAACCCTAAAACAATCGAAACTGAAAACAAGCAGTGCCTTAAGAGACAAGAAAAGCACACGCTACCATGTATCATTCACTTTAATTTCAGTTTTGTTTAATTTCAAAATTCACATCTAACTGGTGATAATGATTTCCTTACTACGCTTCCTTTGTGGTCCCCCTTCTTTCCTTCACCCTCGCTAGGGAATAATTTTTTTTCCAAATTTCCTTACTGATTAAAAGAACATTTTAGACCTCTTAAATCCATTTCTTTGTTTACAGAAGCTATAAAAACTAGTTTAGTTTACAAGTGTTTCATGTTGCCTCAGCTTTGAACCGAGAACACTCTTAGACATCAAACTATTCCTTTGAAGGAAACAGTCTCTCAAATAGAGCCAGACGCTTTCCCAGCCACTCCCTAAAATTTAGACAACCAGAGTTTGACAAACGTCAAGTCTTTTTCAAAGTTAGACTATACAATGGAGCAGGCTCTAGACCAATGTTTCTCAAATTGCAGGTTGAATTGGTGGAGGGAGCAGGGAGGGTTTCCATACATGTTCCAAGAGAATTTTACAGACTACTCTCGCAAAGGGCCCAGGAGCAGGTTAGAAGGCAGGGAGCGATGACCTCACTGACTTTTCCTTCCATCTTTCCTTGCAGATTTCAACATTCACTGCAATGCTGAGAAAGCTCCAGAGGCTACATTCTCTAAAATATCTATTCGATAGAAGGCTGCTTCTTACTCTGCCCCACTTACTCCCACTCTCAATCTCTCTCTCAGTTCCTAAAGGCTGCCAGCCTAGCTAGTAGGCAAAAAGAAAAGAGAACATTGTAGAATTATTGTTCTACATCAAAGCTGAGCAATTACTGAGGGGCACTGTTCCCAGGGTGCCTCTACGTTCTGACAAACCTCTATTTAAGAAGAGAAATCCAGAAACAAGTAGACAGTTAAATACCGGAAACTGAAGATCCAAAATGTCTCAGCCAAGAAGCACAGGGAAATGACAAAGTCATTCCTGCTTTGAGATCCCAAAGATAAAGATGGTGGCGTTTTTTAGGTTTGGGTATGTTTGTTTGTTTGTTATTTCCAGTTTTGTACTGTTGTGGTCAGTAAAGACGCAGGACAGGATTTTAATCTTTCATTCACTGCGATTTGTTTTGTGGCCTAACATGGCATCTACTCAGGAAAATGTTCCATGTGCACTTGAAAAGAATGTGTATTCCACGGTTTTTGGATGGAATGTTCTAGATACATCCGTTAGGTCCGTTTGGTCCAATGTGTCATTTAAAACCACTGTTTCCCTTGTTGATTTTCTGTCTGGACGACCTGTCCAATGTTGTAAGTGGGGTGTTACAGTCCTTTATGTCTATTAATAGTTGCTTTATATATTTAGGTGCTGCCGTGTTGGGTGCATAAATATTTATAATTGTTACATCCTCCTGCTGGATTGTCTCCTTTATCATTATATAGTGTTCGTCTCTGTTTCTCGTTACAGTCTTTATTTTAAAGTCTATTTTGTGCCATATAAGTACCAGTGCCCCAGTTTTCTTTTGCTTCCATTTGCACAGCAAAAAGATGGTTTTCTGTGTCAGAAAATTCCTGGAACAGCATTTGAAGGCAGAGGCTGTTTCGGTCTCCTGTTTTTAATTAAATTAAATTTAATTTCTTAAATTTGCTTCCCATTTTGTTGTTTTTTTTTCTTAAGACATAAACAATGCAAAGTATAGTCTTTGTAATCACTACAAACCACAAAGCTCTGCTACTTGAAATAAATGAAAAAATTCTTGAAAAACAATTATTATCTCTACTGGCAACAATGAAAAACAAAATAGCACTTATATAATACATTTCATCACCAAATTGATTCCAAAATTAAATCGGTTAGCTTCAGGGTCTACCCTGTTCACTTCTCTTTGTGGCTGATAAGTTAGACAGGAACATTCTCAGATAAGAAACTTTGAAGAAAAAAAATGTTTCCCCAGGATCTTTCAATTGTTAAGATTCCTAAATTTGCTTACTGTAAAATGCAAGGCTTTCTTCCATATCTTGACCATATTTCCCAAGACCCTTGAAAACGAATGGACACCTTTATGTATAAGATTACTCACTGAAGCATTGCCTGTAATTGCAAAAATAATAATAATAATTGACAACAATGGGGAATTGGTAAATTATGGCACATGCATACAATGGAATACTATGCAGCTGGAAAAATTAGAAAGCACTTTATTTTTGTTAAAGAATCATCTCCAGGGGCACCTGGGTGGCTCAGTCGGTTAAGCGGCCAACTTTGGTGCAGGTCATGATCTTGCAGTTCGTGAGTTCAAGCCCTGCACTGGGCTCTGTGCTGACAGCTCAGAGCCTGGAGCCTGCTTCGGATTCTGTGTTTCCCTCTCCCTGTGCCCCTCTCCCACTCGCACTCTGTCTCTCTTAAAAATGAATAAACATTAAAAAAAAAAAATGATCTCCAGGGGCACCTGGCTGGCTCAGTCAGTAAAGCATGCAACTCTTGATCTCAGGGTTGGAAGTTCAAGCCCCATGCTGGGTGAAGAGATCACTTATAAACATAATCTTAATAGAAAAAAAAAAAAAAAAAAGGTATAATCTAACCTGCTCTAATTCTCCCTTATGTAAACAGAGACATCACTCTGGCCCCTTAGCTGCTAGTAACTTACTTTTGAATATAAACAGTACAACTACACAGTGCAAGCAGATTTTATGTTTATGAATTTTAAGGCTCTTGAAAACTACTTAGGGGGAAACAAATACCATTACCTGCATCTGAAAAAAAGCATAAGGCAAAATCTATGTGGCTTAAGATCAACCATTAAGTTAAAAGAGAGACACATTAAAACTTAAAAAAAAATTCCTGATGTTTTATTTATTTTTGAGAGAGTGCAAGCAAGGGAGGAGCAGAGAGAGAGGGAGACAGAGGATCAGAAGCGGGCTCTGTGCTGAGAGCAGAGAGCCCAACGTGGGGCTTGAACTCACAAACCGGGAGAACATGACCTGAGCCCAAGTCGAATGCTCAACCGACTGAGCCACCCAGGTACCCCAAAACTTGACGTTTTAAAAGTCTCCTCAAAACTCCTTTTTTAGGGGCACCTGGGGGGCTCAGTCGGTTGAGCGTCTCACTTCAGCTCAGGTCATGATCTCACACTCCGTGAGTTCGAGCCCCGCACCGGGCTCTGTGCTGATAGCTCAGAGCCTGGAGCCTGCTTCCGATTCTGTGTCTCCCTCTCTCTCTGCCCCTCCCCTGCTCATGCTCTGTCTCTCTCTGTCTCAAAAATAAATAAAAACATTAAAAAAAGTTTTTTAACTCCTTTTTGAAGGGTATGTGTAGGTGCGCGTGTGTGAGCATTCACACGAGGAAAAAGATAGAAAATCATTACATTTTTAGCCACGATCAAATTCTTACTTATTCAGAAATATACGATCATCTAATAACTGTCAAAAAATGTGCTAGGCATAAAAATACAGGTTTAAAAATATATATACTACGAAAGAACAAGTAGGCCAGCTGGGAAGAGAGAAGGTATCTAGGCAGAAGAAGGGACGCCTGGACTGAACCTTGAGGCGTGAAGGGCATGATATCAGAAGGAAAACGGGAAGAAACCTTCCCATTCATGCAGAAGCTCAAGAACAGGGAATAGGGAAGGCCTGTGTGTGGCCGGAGAGGAGTGCTCGTGGCAGGACACGCAGGCTGAACAGAAGGCTGGGCCCTAGTTTGGGCAAGGGCATGTGGAGCACTCGGAAGAGTTTGGACTTCTAACTACAGGCGGCACGCTATAAAGAAAAAGAAAGAAGGAAAGATAAAGAAGGAAAAATCAAGGTTCCAAAAAGATACCAAGAGAGGATCTAAGGGAACAAAATAAGATTTGTGAAGCAAAGTTAAAGGGCCAGAGGTTACTCAGCCTTCACATCGGAGGACAACAGGGAGAACAAGCAGCCCCACAGAGAGGGAGGGGAGAGGCTGGGTAAGAACTAAGAGAAGGGAGCAGACGCCCCAGTGATTTAAAGTAGGCAGAACTGAAGACATCCAGATGAAGACCATTTCTTGAAGCAAAGAGGGGCATCTCATTTTCAGGGAATGTGCCACGAGAGACGCTCACTTCCATGATGTGGTTCCCACACGGTCCTGTTTGACCACCTCAGAACGCTGTATGCCCCTTTCAATACTTTCAACTCCATTATTGTCAGTCTATAAATATATAGTCACACTAGGGGCACCTGGGTGGCTCAGCCAGCTAAGCGTCTGACTCTTGACTTCGGCTCTGGTCCTGATCTCACGGTGCATGAGTTCAAGTCCCGGGCCAGGCTCTGCGGCTAACGGCGTGGAGCCTGGTTGGGATTCTCTCTCCCCCTCTCTCCGCTCCTCCCCTGCTTGCACCTGTGCATGTGCTGGTGCACACGTTGGGGCTCTCTCTCGCTCTCTCTCTCTCTCCCAAAATAAATAAATAAACTTAAAAAATAAATAAATAAATACAGTCAGAGCAAAAATTCAAAACACCAAACATGCTTCACTTGAGATAATCAGAGGAAACACGTGTAAATCACAAAATACTTTTTTTTTAAAATTCATGCTGTTATTTCTTTTTCAGGTTTTATTTATATTTTTAGTAATCTCTACCCCCGATGTGGGGCTTGAATTCATGACCCCAAGATCAAGAGTTGCATGCTCTTACAACTGAGCCGGCCAGGTGCCCCAGTGCTATTATTTTCTAATTCACGTACTAAAGCCAAAGTCTGACCAAATATTACCAGTAATATATAAACTTTACCACTGTGGGAGTAGTATTGCTTACGGGCAACCTACTTGCTTAATGTAAGTCAAGAATTTGCACTGCACTCGGGAATTATAAACTACTTAGCTATTTTCTTCATTTAAGAAAAAAAAAAAAAAGAGCAGTGACAGGGCACCTGGGTGGCTCAGTCAATTAAGCGTCCACCTTCGGCTTGGGTCATGATCTCACAATCCATGATTTCTTTTTTTTTTTTAATGTTTTTTTTTTTTTTTTAACGTTTATTTATTTTTGAGACAGAGAGAGAGACAGAGCATGAACGGGGGAGGAGCAGAGACAGAGGGAGACACAGAATCGGAAGGAGGCTCCAGGCTCTGAGCCGTCAGCCCAGAGCCCGACGTGGGGCTCGAACTCACGGGCCGCGAAATCGTGACCTGAGCTGAAGTCGGACGCTCAACCGACTGAGCCACCCAGGTGCCCCTCACAATCCATGATTTCAAGCCTCACACCAGGCTCTCTGCTGTCAGCACAGAGCCCACTTCAGATCCTCTGCCCCCCTCTCTTTATGCCCCTCCCCTGCTCATGCTCTCTCTCTCTCTCTCTCTCAAAAAATAACATTAAAAAAAATTTTTTGGGGGCGCCTGGGTGGCGCAGTCGGTTAAGCATCCGACTTCAGCCAGGTCACGATCTCGCGCTCCGTGAGTTCGAGCCCCGCGTCAGGCTCTGGGCTGATGGCTCAGAGCCTGGAGCCTGTTTCCGATTCTGTGTCTCCCTCTCTCTCTGCCCCTCCCCCGTTCATGCTCTGTCTCTCTCTGTCCCAAAAATAAATGAAACGTTGAAAAAAAAAATTTAAAAAAATAAATAAATAAATAAATAAATAAATAAATAAATAAAAATTTTTTTTAAAGCAATGACACATTTAAGCAGAGCCCTGAAACTTACAGACAGCAACTGACCACAAATTCCACAATGATAGAGTTTAAATCAGCGCCTACGAAATATCAACGGCATGACATTTGAAGGGAAAGAAAATCAACTGGCAAGTAGGGTGAATGTGGACCTTTAATGGCAAATTCGTGAATCTGTTTTCTAAAAATGTAAGTGTTTCGCTGATCAAACGGGAAGGAAAGACGACCTGGTCGACGGAATCAGGTTGAGTATCCCATTGAGCACATAGCTGAACTCTGCGTGATCCTGGGCGACGAGTGCCACCAGAGCCTCGCAGCAGGCCGTTCGAACCACCGCATTATCACCGCAACACTTCTCCCACAGCAAGTTCAAAGCCGGAGTCTGAAATCAAACCAGTGATTAGAAGACACTTGCAAGGAGCGCCAAAAGCATACAGAATCCCCCGCGCCGTTCGTCGAATTTGTTCCCAGCAGGCTACCTTCCCTCGACAAAGACGGTGCTCTTGTCCCACCATTTGTAGAATAAACTCAAGTCAGCTCCCCAGGAGAGATAATGGATGCGTTCAGAGAGAGCAGCTCGCTCTCATCTGGTGCAAACTAAGGCGGCTGCACTCAGCCGTATGACTTGGGGCTGAGCAACACGACGAACCCAACAGGAGATCAAAACTAAGACTGGACTCTGACACCGGGCTCTAACCAATCCCTCTGACCAGCCACCATCCATGTCAGTCCAGCAGTTAGTCTGCGCCGCGCTCCAGATCATACCTATGCTTCAAGCCCTACGTGCGGTAACATTTTCAGAACGTGTTTCTGCTCTCCTACCACCAGACTCTACCACCTCCATGCACCCCACCCCGCCCCAACGATGTCCCTGCCCCAACTTGAGTCTAACGTGGGCCCAGAGGGAAGGCAGTGAGGTAAAACAGGATACTCCCAAGTTGCCCCGCCCACAGCGACCAACAGAAGCCGAGAAGACCGTTTTGGTCAGGAAAGAAATGGACTTTTTGCCCCCACACGCTACGAACCTGTCATCTTTGACAGAAAAGCACCAGAAGGGCACAGGAGTCAATGTAAGTGCTTTATTTTGAAAAATCCTATAAAAGCAGAGACTCTAGCTTTCACAACTTTCTCAGGAACCCACGACCCAACAACCCCCAGGGGGTTCACTACTTGTGATGAATCCACATTTGAATGTATGATGGGTTAAGCCCATTTAGAGTGACACGCGGTTTGAGGTGTTGTTTTTGTTTTTTAATGTATTTAAAGAACACATAATGAAGTTATTTTTCCTGCCTTTGGACAGAACTTATTAGAAAAGTGTATAATCTGAGAAAAAAAAAATTCAGATCCTCAGCTCCCACAGAATAACTCAAAGAATGAAAATCAACATCATATTGTGCCCACTTTCCCACTGTGGCTGGCTTTGGGAGCCTTTTCAGTCTTAGGATCCCACTCGAACAGCAGGAAAGAAATATTTATATTTCTTTAATAGTCACAGCAGGAAAGAAATATTTATATTCCATTTCTTTTATTCAGAAGGAAATTTTATTCGCCTGTACAGCCAGTACCAAAGGGTTCTAAATGTCATTACTCCATTAGAAGCCAGAAAAACGAAATCAGTGAATAAAAAACCATCGCCTCAGGTAATACTATGCCCTCGTGGAAGTAAGCATTCATTTATTAACAGAAGAGAAAACAGTTAGTTACAGGCATCTGACATTCAATAAATCCTGGCCGTTTAAGTAAAACCACTAGATCATCTCAGAGTACATAATGCGATTATCGGCAGGATTAAGATCAGGGTTCTCAGGAAACCTAATTTGTAGGAGTACACACAAATGCCAGACAAATGCCAATTAGAGAAGTTTGCCTCTATGCTTATTTCGACATGGCAGCGGAAGCTATGGAGAGGGGTAACCTGGAATAGCTGATCAAACGCAAGGTGGCGGGGGGTGGGGAGAAAGCCACGTGCGAGAAAGTAAATCAACGGATTTCAGTTGTGAGAAACATTGTCCTATTTCCATCACTGGTATTTTCCACGGAGTTTACCTTAGAGCACCTACTTAAGTGGAGTTTCCAACCGTCAGGTCGAAATACACACCAGGTGACCAAAACCCAAGTGCTATATAGCTCGGTATAAGCTCAGCATGGCTTCCTCTCTCAGCATTCCCCTGTCCTATGCATGGTTCGGACATGCATCCTTCAGCTCCAAGTACGGATGCCCGACCTTTCCCACGCAGAACTCCTTTTTGGGCCACCCTAAAGTACAAGAAATCGCCCACATCCAAATTGATCCCCTCTATATTCACTTGCTCTGATAAATGAATATAGGGCAAATGAGGCAAATGAGGGCAAAAATATGCCCTCAGAGGTAATCCTACCAGCATTCTCCAAGGCCATGTCTACCCTCATTTCACCCGGGGTTATTTTTCCCTAACAGTCACCAGACTACTCCCCTTCACCCCCCCCACCCCCACTCCACATCTCATTCCCGGAGTCTGTCGTAACAACTTTTTTAATTGTCAAGCATTTGGAAGAAGAACATGGCAAACCAAAAAAAAAAAAAAAAACCACCAAGGCAAGGAACGTCTCATTTCTACAGTGACCTGAACTCCGGGAGAAACGAAAGAAGTGCGTACGTGCGGCTGGCAGCAGTATCCACATAGAACTCAAGCACGAGGTTGAATACAGACCTGGTCTGTGGATTGGTGGATCTTTTCTGAAAAACCACTTTCCTTTAGGACGGCAGCAATGAGATGACCCACAGCCTTAAAAATAAATAAATAAATAAATAAATAAATAAATAAATAAATAATCAGTAAATACATTGTGTGAGAGGTTCTCTCCAATTAGTGCCTTTGAAGGTAACTCATATCGATACTAGCTGATAGGAACACGCGTGCGCCAGGCAGGCAAATCCCATTCGTTTGAGCGCGTGATCTGCGCAAGGCACTGAATTAGGCAATTCTACGGGCATGATTTCTTATCTTCATAACAACTCTCAAGGGAAGCCTTTTGATCCCAATAAGCAGACTACAGTTCACAGATGTTAAGAAAATTGCCAGGTTCTCAGTTCACATTGCTGTCACTTAGTATTAAAAGGTCACGCGAGATCACTTAAACCAGGAGACAAATGAGAAACTCCACAGCTTTTGAAATCATTTTTGCATCTACATGAAATCCATCGTGCTTCATCATGCCCTTAACGAAGATGGAGAAAACTCCTCCCCCTCTTGATGACCGTGACCCAGGCCGCCGATCTGAGCCAACAGGTCTCCCCCCCCCCCCACCCCCCAACCGCAGCCGCCGTTCTCTCCCGCTTAGGCTCTGTGATTTAATTTCTTTCTTATTTTTCTCAGAGGTTTCAGCCCTTTAATAAGCTTTTGGCCTCATGAATCTCTGAAACTTTCCCATATCCTACTTTGGTCAAAAAGCCCGAAATTAAATCTAAGACTTTTATAGGAGGGATGATGACTTAAGTACATAAATATCATTCTTTCCTACCACCGCAACTCCATTGTAGTTCTTTGGCCCCACCCAGCACCGCCGTCTTAGAGCTGGGGGCTGGCAGCAAGGACAGCCACCCTGTGCACAGGCTGGGAAATACCTTTCCAACTCCAGCCAAGTGTTGACCCTGCACTTGGACCAACATACGATACAACTGTGAATCCCTGTCAGCCTTGCACTCACTTAAGTCTCCGGAAAAGCACGCAGAAAAACACAGCACCCACTCCTTTGTTTCTTTTCTGTATTTCACACATCGGAAATCCTTTAAGACCCCAGCGCATGATGGTCTCAGTTTTGCAATATAAATCACTCATTTACATGAATATTAAGTTTAAGATCAATTAACTGTCTCTTACCTCCCAGTGAAAGGAATAGTAACAAGAACTGAAGACCAGTGAACAGTTTTGGTGCCCATTTACAAAATATACCATATTTCATTGACTGTAACTGGCCATCAACTGCAAGATGCACCATTATTTTATGAACCACTAAGGAAAAAAGGCTGCCAATTAAACCTATGTTATATAATGCTCCTCATAATGTAGAATTGTGATTTTCTATTAACGGAAGAGCCCTTTCAGACTCATTTAGAAAATCGTGGCGAAGTTCACAATTGTGCAAGCCACACCAACTATTAGCAGTAACAACTGCTGCCACGAATTACTAGATGCAACCCATTTTCAAAGACGTTAAAATGTGAAAAGATGTGTGTGAATCAATGAAATATGGTGCTAACACTGAGCAGTGGTTACAAAAGAACAATAAGAAGTATTCACAGAGAACAGGGCACAATTGCAAGACCCAAATAAAATGAATGTGAAACACAACAGAGACCAAAAAAAAAAATTAAATTAAATTAAAAAAAAAAAAAGCCACCGTTCACATTTAGAAAAGACTAGAAGAATATCAGCTTCCTGACAAACATTCCCCCACTGCCCACCAGGTTCAGCTTCTTCCTCTTGCCTATGTATCTTTCCAACAAATCAGAGAACAGAGGCTAAATTGATTTTGAAGTAACAAAATTTTAAAGTACAAAGTAGGGATAAATGACCCTATACTGCTACGTAAGTTTTCCATAATAGAATAAAGAGACATCCTCGGTGAAACAATACATGTGCACTTTGCAGTTAATGTAACGGTAACACACACAGGCGGTTCTCGGTTATTTATGCTAATGAAGGGGCTGCAGGCACAGAGAAACAAAAAACTGTGGACGGGATCCTCCACGCCTTCATCTTCCTCTTCATGGTAAGGACCTGTGCTGCACAGGATAGGATTCCAACCCAGTCAGGTAGAAGGGAATCTTGCATAAGGAGTGTTCTACTCCTCATGGAAGGGTTCCCCACTACCCAGCTAAGTCAATTCCCACAGCAGGCATCTCCGGAGTTAAGTGTCGAAAGCAGCCCAGACGCTGGGTGTCTTCCAGTCTTCGGGCAGGCTTCTGCTGGCCCCTTGGCTTCGCTCTCACAAGAAAAAACAGTAAGCTATTACGGTATCTTGACTAACCAGAATGCTTCTGGTTAGGGGAAGGCTGACCAGGAAACCACTTTTGTTTTAGCCCTAATAACTGAAAAGCTCTCTAAAATACATTGTCACCATCCCCTGCCTACGTTAGTACATACATCAAGTTTGTTCCTCCAAGTGACTTACTTACTGAACGTCACTACCTATCAAAATCTCTTATTCCTAATTGCCGTCCAGGGGTAAAATATACCATTTCAAATCTTTATCTCTCATACTCTGTAGATGCATAGCCATTTGCTTCTATTCCCAAAAATTAATTATAGACTAAAATAAATAAATAGATAGATAGATAGATAGATAGATAGATAGATAGATAGATAATACAGATTCAGGGGCCTCCTAGTTAATCCAAGTTTTATTAGGTCTAATAAGAAAAGTATGAAATAAATAGAAGCTGAGATTGGTCAGTTTCAAATATTTACCCTCCTACATCACACGCAAATTTTTATTTTATTCCATTCTTTTATTTTTTTAATGTTTATTTTTGAGAGGGAGAGAGAGAAAGAGAGAGAGAGACGGAGTGTGAGTGAGGGAAGGGCAGAAAGAGAGAGACACAGAATCCGAAGCAGGCTCCAGGCTCCAAGCTGTCAGCACAGAGCCCAAAGCAGGGCTTGAACCCACAACTGCAAGATCATGACCTGAACCGAAGTCAGACACTCAACCGACTGAACCACCCAGGTGCCCCCTCATTTTCTTTTTTTAACGTAATCTCTACATCCAACGTGGGGTCTGAACTCATGACCCCGAGATCAAGAGTCACGTGCTCCACCAATGGCGTCAGCCAGGCGCCCCTCAATATAAATTTTCAAATTAACTTACGCAAAAGTTAATAAAATAATAATTATCCCTACTTATGGAGTAAAATATTTAATGTTAAAAAGATAAAGTTCTATCAACAATCCACCAGCAAGGTTCAGTTGTTACCATGAAGCAAAAATAATTAAATAAATAAAAATTACCTGTGATTGGATAAGAGAATTTGGAAATTCAAACCTTTTCCTGATATCATCTGACATTTTTTATTCTCTCAGATTCTCTTACAGGTATACATGCAGACTCTGTAATCAAAACAAAAGAATACTTGTTAGTCCAGAAAAGGAGTTCAAAGCAATTACTCCTCACATAACATGAAAGCAATTCGTTTCAAAGACAACAATGGAAATAAAGCATAGGGCTCTGCAGAGTAATTGTTGCCATACAATCATACCAACGACTTCAGTCCACAAATGCCACGATTATAAGTAAACAATAATGCTCAACCGCTCTTGGTTTTTCCCATTAAAGCTAATCCTGAAACAGATTAATTCGCGCTATGAAAACAAACACACAAACAAACAAAAACTCCAAAAGCGCGAGCCCAAATAACATGACTTTAAAAGCTCAACCACATGTTTAAAATAGAAACTCTTTCATGGATCAAAACTTCCACGGGAGAAAGACTCGAACCTCCCCAAAACTGTTTAAATTGTACCACAAGCTTTCATTTAAGCACTAATCCAACCGCTAGTGACAAGTGTAATGCCTAAGTGAGCTTTTCGCAGGAAGTATAGAAATGACCCAGAAACTCACACAATGAAACAGATTGCTCGTCTGCTAAAAGAGCAAGCAATTAGCACCAACTTTTAATATTTACATCACACCTCTCATTCCTACTGGGCTGTCAAAAAAAAAAAAAAAAAAGAAAAAAGGAAAGAAGGGAGAGGAGAAGAGAGGAGAGGAGAGAAAAGAAAAAGACAAAATAGTTTTCAAGCATACAAAAAAAGATGCAGGAGGGCAAGGTGGTGAAACTACTGACAGGATTTCCTAAGGATCTCAATTTATCCAGTCCATGCAGCACTAAACCCACCAAATTACACTACTTTGAAAAATAAATTGCTTTAGCTCACCTATTTATTACAATATAACTAAAAATAATAACTAAAAATAAAAAAAAAATTTAATGCAGGTACTCCAGATTACCTTATAAAAATAACAGGCCATCAAACCAAGCTCTGCTGGTCTCACAAACGTCGGCGCCTTGTGTTGAACCCGTGGCTGTAACTACTTTCGTCCCCTTTTTCCAAGGCTAAATTCTCTGAAGCGATCGTTTATCCTAGCCTTCTTCTTCAACATCTAGGTCCAACTTAACTCCCTTGAATTAGATGTTTCACAGCGCTGAAACAGCTTATTCTCAGACTGCAAATTATGCCCCCTATCAAAATCTATCCATTAGTTTCACTCAGCTCAAAATTTCTTCAACTTCCAGATGTGTCTGTCTCCTCTTTCTTGGAATTTTCTGCTCGTTTGAATTCTGTAAGATATCAGAACAGAATTCCCCAAAGTGTGTCCCTGAGAAATACAGGATATGCCAAGAGGGTAAAAAAAAAAAAAAAAAAAAAGGATTTTGTAGGGGTGCCTGGCTCGGGCGTTTAAGTGAGGGGTTAAGCATCCGACTCAGTTTCAGCTCAGGTTGTGATCTCACAGATTCATGAGATCGAGCCCCATGTTGGGCTCTGAGCTGATGGTGTGGAGCCCGCCTGGGATTCTCTCTCCCTCTCCCTGCCTCTCCCCGACCTGTACGAACTCTCCCTCTCTCTCAAAATAAATAAATTTTGAAAAGATTTTGTAAGGAACATATATTCCCACCTTGGATTTTCATTCACTCATGTAACAAGTACTTATTAGGTGACTATTTGGTGTCAGTCACTGATCTGGGTGCTTTGGTGACCACAGGAAACAAAACAGACAAAAATCCCTATACTCACGGAGCTTAGAATATTACAGAAATACTTTCTATTTTAAATATGGCAGTCAGAGAGCACCTGGGTGGTTCAGTGGGTTAAGCCTCTGACTTCAGCTCAGGTCATGATCTCAGGGTTAAGGAGCCCGAGCCCCACGTCCGGCTCTGTGCTGACAGCTCGGAGCCTGGAGACTGCTTCGGATTCTGTGTGTGTGTCTCTCTCTGCCCCTCCCCTGCTCATGCTCTGTCTTTCTCTCCTTCAAAAATAAATAACATTAAAAAAAAATTTTTTTAATTAAAAAAATAAAAAATAAATATGGTAGTCAGGCCAGTCGCATCTAGAGAGTCTGACATTCGTGAGTAACGCATACAGACGTCTGGGGGAAGGGTGTCACAGGCACAGTAAACAGTGAGTGCAAAAGCCCAAGGCCCATAAAGTGCTTAAGGTTCGGTCTAGAAAGAGCAAAGAAAGGAGTCAGGAGTGGATGACGGCAGAAGAGAACGGGAAATCAGAAAGCCAATGAGAAGACAGATCATAAGAGGTCTGGTAGATCACCTGTAGGACAGATGTATCTATCCTGAGTGAAACAGGAAGCTACTACAGGGAAAAAGTGGTTAGATTTTAACAGAATCACTTAAAAGAAGAAATGCTCAGATTCGGGATATAATTGAAGGGAGGGCAATGTGGTTGCGGCTAATGATTGCATGAGAGTATAGAGGAAAGGTTCAGAGATGACTCCAAAGTTTTTGATCTGAGCACCTTTAATTTTAATCTCCATTTCTTTGGGCATTTTATACATTAAACCAAACAATTTAGGGCGCCTGGGTGGCTCAATCATTAAGCATCGGACTTCAGCTCACGTCATGATCTCACGGTTGGTGAGTTCGAGCCCCGCATCGGGTGAGCACGAGCCCTGCTTTGGGTGAGCCCCATTCTCTCTCTTTCTTTGACCCTTGTTCATTTGCATGCTCTCTCTCTCTCTCTCTCCCCCTCTTTACCCTTCATGGGATTCTCTCTCTCCTCTCGCTCTCTCTCTGCTCCTCACTCACTTGCACCCTCTCCCTCTCTCAAAAGAAAAAAAACCAAAATTTAGGGCAAAAAATGTATACATCACTTACCATGACATTTTTTTTTTTACTAAAGGAAAAGATGGAGTCCCCATCAACTGACATAGGGAAACAAGTTTTGTGGGCAAAGACTGGTAGTTTCATTCTGAACAGGTAAGTTTCAGGTGTCTAACAGACATACAAATGGAGATGGTGGGTAGAAAGTTGGATACATGAATCTATAACTGGAGAGACAGATCTTAGTTGAAGATATAAATGATGATACACATTAATTAAAGAATCTCGGAATTTCTAAAGCAAGAAGGCTGATAAACTTTGCTTCACCCAGAGCTTACCAAACTTATCTGATCATGGCACCCTTTTTTCTAGAAATATCCATTAACAATCTATACAGCCAGCCTTTCTTTCCTGGGATAAACACTGGGAAACTCTGCTCCACGGACTCCTGCTCCTCAGTCCACTGCACTTCTTGCGTCCCATCTTCCTGCTCCCAAGCCCCTTGTGCTCTCTTCCTTCCTGGAAACTCCCAGAGCCCAGTCATGTAGCTAAATACTTCCCTGCCTTCTCTTACAAAGATAGCAACTGGAAAAAAAAAAAATAAAATAATAATAATAATAATAATAATAAAGCCAGAGACGGGCACCTGGGTGGCTCAGTCGGTTGAGTGTCCAACTTTGGCTCAGGTCACAAACTCACGGATCGTGAGTTTGAGCCCTGCGTCGAGCTCTGTGCTGACAGCTCAGAGCCTGGAGCCTGCTTTGGATCCTGTGTCTCCTTCTCTCTCTGTTGCTCCCCCACTTTCTCTCTCTCTCTCAAAAATAAAGCTTAAAAAAAATTTTAAATAAATAAATAAATAAATAAATAAATAAATAAATAAATAAATAAATAAAGCAAGCAAGCTAGAGACTAGAGAGCTCAAAAAGAAAGTACATGTTTTACTCACAAAAACATTTATCATGAGGTGCCTTCGTGGTTTCGATGGTTGAGCATCTGATAGTGGCTCAGGTCATGATCTCATGGTTTGTGAGTTCAAGCCCCGCATCAGGCTCTCTGCTGTCAGCACGGAGCCCGCCTCGGATCCTCTGTTTCCTTCTCTCTCTGCCCCTCCCTGCTCTCTCTCTCTCTCTCTCTCTCTCTCAAAAATAAATAAACGTTGAAAAAAAAAAAAGTTTACCATTTCGGTCCCACGTTTCTCAGTTTTCCTCTCTCGAGTTTCTTTGCTACCATCCTCTACATCCACTCAATCAGAGTCGGTTTCCTCCCTCCCAGCACCTCACAGCCTGCCTCTCCTTCCCGTTTCTACCCTCCTCGCCTCAGTTCCTCACGCTAGGCTTCCTTCACTAACTGCGTGGCCTCGGGATCTCCACGCACGATTGCATCCCTTACGCTGCTGTCAGATTCACTGTCCTACGACGCGATTTCCATCACATCATTTCCCTGCGAAGAATTCAGAGCGGGGGTCTCATTAGCCTGTCAGACTCAATGCAGATTCGGATTCTGAGCTTTGAACATTTTTTTTTTTTCAACGTTTTTATTTATTTTTGGGACAGAGAGAGACAGAACATGAACGGGGGAGGGGCAGAGAGAGAGGGAGACACAGAATCGGAAACAGGCTCCAGGCTCCGAGCCATCAGCCCAGAGCCTGACGCTGGGCTCGAACTCACGGACCGCGAGATCGTGAGCTGGCTGAAGTCGGACGCTTAACCGACTGCGCCACCCAGGCGCCCCGGATTCTGAGCTTTGAAGACCTCCATCAACCATTTCTCCTGGTCACCTTCATCCTCCCTGCTGTCTGATTCCGATCTGGCCACAACACTTCTCAAATTAGTCCCACGTGCTCATTCCTAAGGAATTTTCCTTACGCTGTTCTTGCCTGCATAAAATACCCTTCTCTATGTTCCCTCTATTTAAAGATGAAATTTCTTTCATAGCACATCTTTTTCTGTCAAGCCTCTCCCCAGTAGCCACGTCTTATAATAGTCACCTTGTTTTATATTCTTGCAGTATTTGGGCTGACGAACACCATCATGTGACTAATTGCATTAGGATTGGAAATTTTCTTTTCTAAAGGGTCAGGTAGTGGGGCGCCTGCGTGGCCCAGCTGGTTGAGTGTCCAGCATCAGCTCAGTTCACGATCTCACCGTTTGCGAGTTCAAACCCCGCATCTGTCGCTGTCAGCGCAGAGCCCAGTTCAGACCTTCTGTCTCCCTCTCTCCCTGTCCCTCCTCCACTCACACTCTCACTCTCAAAAATAAAGAAAACATTATAAAGATACATAAATATAAGGGTCAGATAGCAACTACTCACATCTGCCATTGTAGCCTGAAAGCAGCCATATTGACCAGAGTTGTGCTATGATAAAATTTTATTTACAAAAACAGGAGGACAGTGGGCCACAGTTTGCTGACTCCTGGCTTAAATAATAACAATTTTTTTAATTAATTTATAAAATTTACTGACACAATTGCTAAAATTGACATTCAGATTTGGCCCTGTGCTCCCAGGCACAAGTAAATATACAAATAAGGTAACTTACACACCTTTTATTGTGTAAAAGATGGGCAGGAAAGTACCTTTTATCAAAGAAAACAATCTTTTTCATACTTCTAACCGCAAGGAAATTTGTCAGATGAGGCTTTATCTGGGGAGTACAGAGTGATATAATAAGCAACACTGCCAATAACGTAAGCTAAAGGGAATTTTATATTACTTCTTTCTTAAAGAAAACCCTGGATAAAACCATCGGGATAACACACCATGTGATTCAGCAAAACAGCCCCAGCTAATGGAATCCAAGTGCAGTTTTCTGACGCTCCAACACGGTAGAAAGTACACCTTAGACTCTCCAGAGCAGCAGACGCTTAGAAACGTATCACAGAATAGACTTACCCACGTGTCAACAGCCATAGAGCTAACTAGAAGAAAATGTGTGGTTACCCTCTCTGATCCAGGCCCCGAATGGTGAAATTCCAAAATGCTTTGGGGACCGATGAGCGGCTGGTAAGGCTAATAGCTTCTTATGCAGTGAAAAAGCCAACCCTTACAGAAAGAATGACTCTGTGTGCAGGAGGCAGGCCGACAGAGTAAAAGAGGGCCGTTTCATCCAGATTACCTAAGTACAGATGACGAAGAGCTAAAGTTTACAAAAGAAGCCCTAACACTCGTGTGACACGCCAGAGAATGAACACATTTTTAAAATCTATGGCAACGGGATCCTTCCTAATAAACAGCTGCCAGCCATTCTAAAACCCACTACCCAAGCTGCATTATGATTTGATATCATCCTTGATTTGCTATCCTTGGGCTGCAAGCTCCAAGTGTCTTTCATCTGCCAGAGACTTGGATTTCAAGGTTAATCACAACCATGTGGCCTTTCCGGGTATCAGAACATCATATCCTCTTAGGGAATTCCAAAAAACAAGAGTACATAATGCTTGCTTTAGCACTGGTAGTCTAGCTTGGGTCCTACTTTTAATCTCAACTTCCCTTGGGCATTTAATACGTTAAGGAACACAATTTATATATTACGTCTTACCGGGACACTCTTTACTAAAAGGAAACCACTCACGATATGCTCCATAAACCACATGGGACAAAAAAAGGGTTTGCTTTTAAAAGATTTATCTCCAACCTGTCATTGTGCCTTTTGGCCCTAAATCTAAATCAGAAAGTGAATTTTTAATAAGGCCTTCAAGTTCCAAGTGAATCAAAGCATTTGCTTAACTTAAGCAATTATCACCTGATCTGCCACGGTGTTCCAGCAGCATCAGAAGACTTCTAAGAAAATATATCGATAGGGGCACCTGGGTCGGTTGAACATCCAACTGTGGCTCGGGTCATGATCTCACGGTTCGTGAGTTTACGTGTGAGCCCTACATCGGGCTCTGCGCTGACAGCTCGGCACCTGGAGCCTGTGTCTCCCTCTCTCTCTGCCCGTCCCTAGCTCGCACTCTGGCTCCCTCTCTCGATCTCTCTCAAATAAATATTTTTTTTTAAAGTATAAAAAAATTAGAAAAGAAATCTATCAACTGCATTCTAGAGGTAATAAAGGAGCAGCAGGTAGACAAAGCGCTTTAGGTTTTCAAGTTTCTCCATAGTTTCTCTAGGATACGAACATATACAACCATCTATCACGCAAAGGTGTTGAGCGTCCAACTTCAAATGGCATGCACAATCTGGAAAATGAAAGATCTAATTATATTCACACTTGCTACGGGAATCCGGCAGAGGGATTATGTAGGGTGGTTGGGAACAGGATGCGGGGGCTGGAGGGATCTGGTGATCACAGAGAAAGACAACTTTGAGCACTCTTCACTACCAAATTCCTTTATGGGAAGGACTCACGGCGGCAATGTAGGTCAAATCAGGGCTACTGAAAGTACACTCCTGAAGCCAGTTTACGTTAGCAGACTGATAAAAATATATACTTCATTCACATTAAAGGGACCCTGTGCTTCAGAGACGCAAAATCTAGGAGGACTTTCCAAGTCTTTAGCGACTATTCCAACTCTCAGTTATGTATGTATTGTTTCTTTCTCCCTCAAATGAAGCTACAGAACTGTCACCCTGGGGATTTAAACCATATATGTGACGATTTTTTGTTACTCTTAACAGCATAGACAAAAGCTGATGGCACCATCAATATATTTGAGCCGCTCTCACAAGTTTGTCAAGACTGTGGCTCAGGGGTATACTCCAATCCCTCCTAATTGCTTTGCCCTGCTTTTTTTTTTTTTTTTTTCAACGTTTATTTTTTTGGGGGACAGAGAGAGACAGAGCATGAACGGGGGAGGGGCAGAGAGAGAGGAAGACACAGAATCGGAAACAGGCTCCAGGCTCTGAGCCATCAGCCCAGAACCTGACGCGGGGCTCGAACTCCCGGACCGCGAGATCGTGACCTGGCTGAAGTCAGACGCTTAACCGACTGCGCCACCCAGGCGCCCCTGCCCTGCTTTTTAAAGAAGGAAAAAAAAAAAAACTGTCTGTACTTTTCACCCTCGCACCTTGCTTTGCAATCCACTATTGAGGTCTACTGCCTTCATAGCTTCTCATCTACCACTTGTTGGTCCCTAACTGCTTTTACACATGCTGTCTAGAATCTGGCCTTGGGATTGTATTTTGTCACCCAGTATTAAACCCTCATACTTCCTAGAGAGTCAACCCTAGCTTCAGCTCTTGCTTCAAAAGCTTTGAAATCCAACTGCCACCTGCCGCCTCAAATCAACAGGACAGAGCACCTGCGTGGCTCAGTCAGTTAAGCATCCAACTCTTGATTTCAGCTCAGGTCACGATCTCATGGTTCGTGTGTTCAAGCCCCACATCGGGCTCTGGGCTGACAGTGAGGCGCCTGCTTGGGATTCTCTCCCTCACCATCTCTCATTGCCTCTCTCTCTCTCTCTCTCTCAAAATAAATAAACTTAAAAAAAAATAGAAATAAACAGGATGGAAAGAACCCAGATCCCTAAATGACAGCACAGAGCAAAACTATATACCTGAAACTCCAACTATTACATGAGAAAGAAAGAATCTTCTACTTTGTTTGAACCATCGCATTTGGGGATCTCTTTGTTACAGTAGGTCGTACTTCCTTAATAACACGGTAGACCTGAGACAGCTCCCTTCCTTACTTCTTTTTCCCCAGAGAAATGAAGAAACTGAACGTCAGAGAGGTTAAGCAACTTGCTAAAAAGGCTGATCAGGCTGGCGATTCAGGTGAGAAGGGAGGGCGGGTGCTCCCTTTGTGGCTCAGTGCATCCCTGGACCATCATTACCACGAGGCATGACCGGCACGTTCCGGTCATGGCTGCATGAGGCCCCAGGAATTTCAGGGTCTGTAATTCAAGTGCCGAGCAAATGTAGGTGGCTACGGCTTCTGATGATCTCACCGGTTACAATTTATGGAAATACATCAAACAGCAATCAAATCCCTGCCTTTACAATTTAGTTCTTTCTCTGTTTATATCACATGCTACTTACTCACAATTTTGAAGTGAGAGTCTAAAATAAGACCAAAGGCAGGAAATTCCAAGTTAGAACTGATTGCTGTCCAGGAGAACCAGGCATTAAAGTAAAACACAAAACCACTTCCTTGAAGAATGCCTGATTTTGTTACATTTTCCCTAATTATTCCTGAGTAATCTTTTTTTTAAGTGTCATATCTGTGTAGGCATTTATGTGCCAAATATATAAGAGAATAAAGATTAAAAAGTTATTTTTAAAAAACCTAAAGATTTTTTTTTTTTTTTAAATCTAAAGGCTTGGGGCGCCTGGGTGGCTCAGTCAGTTAGTTAAGCATCGACTTCGGCTCAGGTCATCTCACAGTCTGCAAGTTCGAGCCCCACGTCGGGTTCTGTGCTGACAGCTCAGAGCCTCGAGCCTGCTTCCAACTCTGTGTCTCCCTCTCTCTCTCTGCCCCTCCCCCACTCACACTCTTCTCTCTCTCTCTCTCTCTCTCAAAAATAATAAATAAACATTAAAAAAAATTTAATCTAAAGGCTTCTCGGCCTTTTGGCTAAGATCAAATGTAAAAAATCTAAAGATATACTTACCTAGAATTTTTACAGTATCCAATCTAAGCCTTCAAAGTCTTCAAATTAGCTCTTTTATGAGATGATTTTTTCTATTACAATTTTGAAATTTTTTGCTCCACCAAAAGAATACTCAAATTGCTCAGTGCATTTTTGAGATAAATATTTCATGTTGATACAAAATCATCTTTACAGTATATTTATAATAAAAACTGATACCCAATCATTTTAAAGATCTTCCAAATAAAGGTCTAATCTGAACAGCTAAAATCTCCACTTTTATAATTTTACTTCAAATACTATTCAGTTAACTAGAATTTGGTAAAGCACCACAGAATATATTTTCTAAGTATTTTACTTGTATTTCCTCCCCTCAAAAATGACTCTGTGGGGTGCCTGGCCGGCTCAGTCAGAAAAGCAGGAGACTCTTGATTTCAGGAACCTGAGTTTGAGCCCATGTTGGGTGTCAAGATCACTTAAATAAATAAAACTTAAAATAAATGACCCTAATTCTGTGCACTGGTTCTCTAAAATAATTTACTTCTCAGCAAATATTAATATAGTATAAGCTGAGGTATTTAGGGGGTAATGATAGGACATTAAGGATTTTCTATAAAATATTCCACTTACCCTGGGGGAAGGGGGGGAGGGATAGATTAAAACAGGAATGTCTATCTAAATGCTCATAATAGAGGAGTACATTTGAGTTCATAATACTATTCTATTTTTGCGTATGTTTGAAAACTTCCATAATAACAAGTTTTTTAGGTCTTCCACCATATAAGGACACAGAGAGAAGTTGCTGCCTATGACCCAAGAAGAAGGTCCCATCATTCCGGCATCCTAACCTGAGACGGTCAGCCTCCGGAACTGTGAGAATTAAATTTCTGTGGTTTCTTTAAAAAAAAAAAAAAAAAAAAAAAAAATTTTTTTAAAACCTCACATGGGGGTTCTTACTAAGGGCCAAGCAATAGTCTATAAACTTCACCTATATTAACTCATTTAACCCTCCAATAACCCTATGAGATAAGTACTCATTTTGCAGATGAAGAAACCGAGGCACAGAAAAGTTAGATCAGTTTTTCTCAAGGTCGTAAAGTAAGCTGAAATTCAAATCCAGATTGTCTGAGCACAGGTGGATGTGGAAAAGCCTGGAAAATATACATTATGGGTGATTTTTGGTTTTGCCTGTTCCTATTTTCTAATTTTTTCACAAGACCATGTGTTTTTGCAATTTTGAATAGTTACCAAAATATTTATTCAGGTACTAACACATGCTTTAGAGACAAAGATAGGACTTTCTGAAACCAAATTACAAATCCATCATTAACAGGTGTGATGCAGTGAGCAACAAACTAGGAAAATTTGAGAAATGATAAAAGATTCCTTTGTTAGCCGGGGCACCTGGGTGGCTCAGTCGGTTAAGCGTCCGACTTCGTTTCAGATCATGATCTCGCAGTTTGTGGGTTCGAGCCCCGCATCGGGCTCTGTGCTGACAGCTCAGGAGCTGCTTAAGATTCTGTCTCCCTCTCTCTCTCTGCCCCTCCTCTACTCATGCTCTGTCTCTCTCTCTCTCCCCAAAATAAATAAAACTGTTTTTAAAAATGTTTTTGAAAAGATTCCTTTGTTACCCATTTTACCAACACTTTATGGAAATAGTAATATTGAAACAGGTCAATGTAATTTAACTAGATAGATGCAATTACCTTTAAACCATGCAAAAACTTCTTCCATTTTTAAGGAGAAACATAACCATTAAAATTTTCCCATTTAGACTCCCGGGTAAAGTTTACACCAAAATAAAAGCTCTCACTCTTGAAAAGAATTGTGTAGACTGATTACAAGTTAAAAAGCAACATTTTTCTTGATTGCTGCAAAGTGACCATTCAACCTCAGTTCTTATTTTCCATGAAGGCCAAATTACTAAATTCATGTAGAATGCAATAGTTACAGTTTAGTTATTTTAACCTGCATTCTTAGTGCTAGTGAAAGCTGAAGATCAAATAAGCACAAGAATTTTAGAGGAAGATAGAAAATTTCCCCACTGTTAACTAAGTCAATGTAGCCTGAAATAAAGTAAATATGGCACTGGGGGCACCTGGCTGGCTCAGTCAGTAGAGCATACAACTTCTGAGTTGAGGTCATGAGTTCGAGCCCCACACTGGGTGTAGAGATTACTTAAAAATTTTTTTGGAAGTATTATTTATTTATTTTGAGAGACACACAGCGCGAGTGGGGAAGGAGCCGAGAGAGAGGGCAAGAGAATCCCAAGCAGGCTCCGCACTACCCGCACAGAGCCCAACGCGGGGCACAAACCCATGAAACCACAAGATCAGGACCTGAACTGAAACCAAGAGTTGGACACCCAACCAACTGAGCCACCCAGGTGCCCCAGAGAGTAAATAAAACTTTAAAAAGATAATAGTGCACTGGGAAGCAACATCCTTCACAGCTTTATCACAATCTCAAATGGTCATCATTCACTTATTTCCGCTGCCTCTTTCTACCCCCGCAGTGGATGGCAAACTCTTGCAGGAAGGGACCTGGTCTCTCTTTTTGACCACTGTGACCCCAGCATATAACAAGTACCTGTTTAATACAGATTCACTCAGGGGCGCCTGGGTGGCTCAGCTGGTTGAGCAGCTGACTTCAGCTCAGGTCATAATCTCGTGGTTCATGGGTTCGAGCCCTGCATCAGGCTCTGTGCTGACAGCTCAGAGCCTGGAGCCTGCTGCAAATTCTGTGTCTCCCTCTCTCTCTCTCTCTCTCTCTGCCCCGCCCCTACTCATGCTCCATCTCTCTCTGTCTCAAAATAAATCAAAACATTCAAAAAAAAAATTTTTTTTTAAACTGATCCTATTGGGTCTGCACAGTAACTCTGAGGTAGATATTATTAACTCCCACTTCCCACATGAGAAAACAACATCTCAGGGAGGAAGTAACTTGCCTGAGGTTATACAGTGGTATTAATAGCCAGGATATTGAGTTTTACCATGTGCCAGGCAGGCACTGTCGAAGCCCTTTATGTGTCTTCTCTCATCCGATATTCAAAATAACCACATGACAGGACTACTATTATTATCCACATTTTCATATGAAAAACCAAGTGAGGCAAAGAGAGGTCAAAATTAATTGCCTAATTATGTAAGAAGCTGAGCACAAATATGAACCGTGCAATCTGTCTCCGAAGCCCACGTTCTTAACCGCTACCCTACAAAGGACAACTGATGCAGAGTTTTTTTTCAAATTAAGATAATGCATTAAAGCACTTTACTCACAACCAGGCACATAACGAACACTTCAAAATGTTGGCTATTATTATTCTTAGTCTGAATCCAACGCCTTGTTTTTTCTACTACATCTTGCTGCATCCCAGAGAATCTAGCATCTCTTTAAAACAAAACAAAACAAAACAAAAAACCTGTTCCCAAAGTAGTTCATCAGCACATGCAAACAGCTATATATCTTTGTATATATTGCAATCCACCCTGGGTGTGGCAATTGCTTTAAAATAAAATCATTTTTGGGGCGCCTGGGTGGCTCAGTCGGTTAAGCGTCCGACTTCGGCTCAGGTCATGATCTCATGGTCTGTGAGTTCGAGCCCCGCATCGGGCTCTGTGCTGACAGCTCAGAGCCTGGAGCCCGTTTCAGATTCTGTGTCTCCCTCTCTCTCTGCCCCTCCCCTGTTCATGCTCTGTCTCCCTCTGTCTCAAAAATAAATAAACATTAAAAAAAATTTAAAAAAATAAATAAAATAAATCTTTTTTTTAATGTCTATTTATTATTTGGAGAGAGAGACACAGTGTGAGCATGGGAGAAGCAGAGAGAAAGGGAGACACAGAATCCAAAGCAGGCTCCAGGCCCTGAACACAGTGCCTGACACGGGGCTTGAACTCACAAACCGTGAGGTCGTGACCTGAGCCAAAGTCGGACACTCAACCGACCGAGTCACCCAGGCACCCAAAAATAAAACCTTTTGGGGCGCCTGGGTGGCTTGGTCGGTTAAGCGTCCGACTTCGGCTCAGGTCATGATCTCACGGTCCGTGAGTTCAAGCCCCACGTAGGGCTCTGTGCTGACTGCTCAGAGCCTGGAGCCTGTTTCCGATTCTGTGTCTCCCTCTCTCTCTGCCCCTCCCCTGCTCATGCTCTGTCTCTCTCTGTCTCAAAAATAAATAAAAATATAAATAAATAAATAAATAAATAAATAAAATCTTTTATTAATTTTTTTTTTTTTTTTTTTTTAGAGAGAGAGAGAGAGAGAGAGAGCACACGCAAACAGGGGTGGGGGCAGAGGGAGAGAGAATCTAAAGCAGGCTCCACACTGTGTGTGAAGCCTGACATGGGGGTCAATTCCACGATCCTGGGATGGTCACCTGAGCTGAAATCAGGAGTCGGGATGCCCAACCAACTGAGCCACCCAGGAGCCCTCCAAAAAAATCTTTAAAAAAACCGGAGGCATCCCACGCAGAGCACAAAACACAAAAACGATCAATATAAACCGACCCTCATCCTGTATATTTCTTGATTTTACATTTTCATTTCATCACTGACCATTCAGTTCAAGTCCAGTGAGCATCTAACAAAAACAAAGATTGGCTACTCTTGTCATGGCAATGAGTGTGTGGATCTTTCATTAGGTCCATGCAAATTCTTTTTTTTTTTTTTAATGTTTATTTATTTTTGAGAGACAAAGCATGAGCAGGGGAGGCGCAGAGAGAGAGAGGGAGACACAGAATCCAAAGCAGGCTCCGGGCTCCAAGCTCCGAGCTGTCAGCACAGAGCCCGATGTAGGGCTCAAACCCACGAACTGTGAGATCATGACCTGCACCGAAGTCGGACGCTTAACCGACTAAGCCGCCCAGACGCCCTGGTCCATGCAGATTCTTACCAGTGATATCAAAACTTCCATATTTACACTTCCCTTTTGTTTTTTGTTTTTTTTTAGCAAGCACAAGACAGTTTATTAAAAAACCATTTTCCATTTTTAAATAAATAGGTAAATATTCGTTGAAACAGATGAAAGCAATCCTTTGCCCAAACGCTTGCTCAAACACTACCCCACAGGCACAGACGGCCACACTTCCGCAAAGGAATGCTTGGCTGGCAGGTGGCCCCATCATGTGACAGTTCAAAACACAGCTCCGTGAGACAGAGAGAAATTTCCGTATGGATGAGGTCATTTGTAAGAACACAGAGTTTGCAACCATGGTGGAATGTTCGGGAAGAAATGTCCAGAAGAAAAAGACCACACGGAAGCCACGCCACGTCCCTTCTCACTTCCCGCGGCCGTCTCAGAAAACAGGGTGAGGACTACATCACCTTCCAGACAAGGACAAGAAGAGGCTGAGATGCAGAGCTGGGCTCAGGCAATTTCTAACGTCCCTTCCAGCCCTGTGAGGACTGTAATCCGTCCTCAAGATGGAGAAGACCTTCTCGTTCTGAAGGGGCTAGCTGCTATGGGATCGCAGCTGTCCCTGCTCAGACACTGGCGAAGAAGGCTGTCGAACAGGAAGGGCTCCTCTCTGACCAAGCCTGCTGCATTATTCCCCTGGACTTTTCTAGTTTTCTTGAGAGAAACAGCTGTGTCTTGCTCACCACTGCTGGGCCTGGGGTGCAATGGGCAGTTAGTAAAGTGGTTTTCGACTTGCTGTGTTTAGCACAGTAGCTAATACACAATACGCTCCAAAAAAAAAAAAAAGAAAAAATGTTAGAATCAGAATTCTGTTGTTTATTTTGCTTTCAGATCAACTTTCCAAAACAGAAAGTGAGAAATACAGAAGGATCTGTATCTTTCTCACGAATTAGACTCACGAAACGAAGACCAAAATAAATTAATAAGAGCCAGAAGTAGAAAAACATATTTGTGAACAGTTTTCTTCTTCTTCTTTTTTTTAAGTTTGTTTATTTTGAGAGAGAGTGTGTGGGTGGGTGGGGCAGGGGCAGAGAGAGAGGGGGGGAGAGAGAGAGAGAGAGAGAGAAAGAGAGAGGATCCCAAGCACTCTCTGAGCGCTCAGCTCAGAGCCCGACGCAGGCCTTGATCACGAATCCTGAGATCATGACCTGAACCGAAATCAAGAGTCGGACAGACGCTCAACCGTCTCAGCCACCCAGGCGCCCCTAAACGACTTTATCTCCGAATTAACATGGCAACCGGAAGTCACTTACCAACACATTTAGGGTTTGAAAATAATTCACTCTCCTTAGCCACATCCCTTCCCTGGCTTTTTTTTTTTCCACTGAGCAAATAACTTTTGTAGAGATAGTATCACGATGAACCAAGTCCAAATCCTAAATCAGCAGAACCCAGATTAGTGATATTTTATTACACTGTTATTCATTTTGATACATTTTCTTAAATAAAAAAAAAAAGGTCAAAGAACACATGCAAAAGCTCACAAGACTGGTTCTTCACTGTTTCCAGCTGAATCTAACAGAGCTGGAAAATGGGTCTTTGTTACTTGAATACATCATAAGTTTTACTTGAATGCTTCAGTCGACAGCTATTGTCTGTTATAGCCACGTCCTTAGTCTGCTATGTATTACAACCCTTTAGAAACCCGCAGTATCACCTCTGCGTATTTCCCACTAGGGGTAAAAGGCGCTTTAAGCACGTAACTACCCAAAGAAGTAACATTTACTAATTTTCTATTCCACAGCTGGCATTATTCACGGCTGTTTTTATTTGTAGGGTGCTTAATAAGCAGATACCAGTTAACCTTCACAACCATCCCGAGCAGAAGACCTTTAGTAAATCATTTCACATTGGCCTGGAGACACGAAGCCCCATATGCAAGAATTAGAAGAGGCTCCTGGAAAAAAAAAAAAAAAAAAAAAACACGCCGATGTCCAGTTGGCAGAATACGGTATGTAGAATGTCCCTGATAGTTCATTTCAAGATCATATTTAGGGGCTCCTGGCTGACTAGTCGGTAGCACATATGACTCTGGCTCTCTGGGTTGTAAGTTCGAGCCCCACGTTGACGTAGAGATTACTTAAAAATAAAACCTTTACCAAACAAGTTATACTTAAAGAAGAGGAGGAAGAGCAGTTGGAGGAGCAGGAAGAGGAACATGTAGCTCCTCATGGGAATTTTTAGGGGGTGGGGGGGAGGAAGGGGCAAGAGGGAAAGAGAGAATCTCAAGCTGGGTCCACCCTCAGCACTGAGCCTGACGCAGAGCCTGATCCCACGACCCTGGGACCGTGACCTGAGCTGAAATCAAGAGTCAGACGCTCGATCCACGGAGCCACCCGGCATCCCCAGCATTTCTTTTTTCTCAAGTTTACAAATTTTCAAACCGATACATGCAATTTTTATAGGTACAGTTTCTAGGAAACTTTTCAACACCGTGGGGGAAATAGATGACCGACTAGATGAACAGCAGCAGCAGCTCTACAGACCGGCAAACTCACAATAAAGCCACTGTTCAAAGAGTGTCATTTCAACCTCAAAGACCATTTTTGCCTCTCGGCCCAAATGCAGACACTAGGAGATCACTCCCAACCTGGCTTCCCTCCGAACTGACGCACAGGTCTTCAAAGCCGCAGAAATAAGGCAGAACCAGCCTGGTGCCCGGGACCACAAGAGACTCCCCAAGGCCCACCCACCCAACTGAATCCCACAGGGAACTTGGCACAATAAAGCTGAAAGTCTAAGGTAGGTCAAAACGAGCCCACTTTGTTATGGGAGTGGGCAGTCAAGGTGCTACTGACTGAGCATTTGATCTGATGTTTGGCACTTCTTGGCTACCTCCCTCAGGGTGGCATGTAGGTCTTCAAGTCCCATTCACTCCCCATTTCAAAAGTATAAGAATACAAAGAATACAAAAGGGGGAGGCGCCTAGGCGGCTCAGCGTCAGACTCTGGATGTCCGCTCAGGTCTCGATCTCACAGTTTGTGAGATCAGGCTCAGCATTTGGCTCCGTACTAACAGTGCAGAGCCTACTTGGGATTCTCTCTCCCTCTCTCACTGCCTCTCCCCCATGTGCACCCGCTCTCCCTCTCTCTCAAAATAAGTATTAAAACGCCAGAAAAGGATACGATAGGGTTAAACAAGACCATCTTCGGCGTAAAGTTATTCATTGATCTAAAAGATAAGCTACGGAATATGCAGATAAAATACTGATTAGGTATGAAAAATACATTTACAAAATTTTAATCGTATAAGGAAATGCTTATGGTAGAGTGAAAGAAAGAAAGAAAGAAAGAAAGAAAGAAAGAAAGAAAGAAAAAGGGGCGCCTGGATGGCTCAGTCAGTTAAGTGGCCGACTTCGGCTCAGGTCATGATCTCACAGTTCATGAGTTCGAGCCCAGTGCCAGGCTCTCTGTGCTGACAGCTCAGAGCCTGGAGCCTGCTTTGGATTCTGTGTCTCCCTCGCTCTCTGCCTCTCTCTCTCTCTCTCACAAAAAGTGAATAAACATTTAAAAAAATTTTTTTAAAAAGAAAGAAATTTTATGGGGCGCCTGGGTGGCGCAGTCGGTTGAGCGTCCGACTTCAGCCAGGTCACGATCTCGCGGTCCGTGAGTTCGAGCCCCGCGTCAGGCTCTGGGCTGATGGCTCAGAGCCTGGAGCCTGTTTCAGATTCTGTGTCTCCCTCTCTCTCTGCCCCTCCCCCGTTCATGCTCTGTCTCTCTCTGTCCGAAAAATAAATAAATGTTGGAAAAAAAAAATTAAAAAAAAAAAAGAAAGAAATTTTTGCAAACAATCATGAACATAACCAAGTTTAAAGTATATATATAAAGTATATATATAAAGGATTAAGGAAAAAAGTGAATATGCAAAAATGTTAACAAGTACCCTTCTGGATAATAAGATGACAGGTGATTACCACCTATCATATTCCTCCTTGTATTTGCTACATTTAATTCCCCACCTCCCCTGTAATTGGCATACATTGCTTTTTTTACACTAAATAAAAATCACTAATTCTCTTCAAATAAAACCATAAGGTCAGTTTTGGGGTCTCGATAAAAAAAAAAATAGTGATCTCAGGGTTCATGACTGGCTCAGTCGGTGGAGTGTGCAACTCTTGATCTCAGGGCTGTGGGTTTGAGCCCCACACTGGTGTAGAGATAACTTTACAAAAATAAAATAAAATCTTTAAAAAAAAGTGGTAATGTTATCGATTCACTTCAAACCACAGTCCTTTATCACTGTCTGCAAGAGGCAGTTTCACCACAGCACACAAGATAAAAAAGTCTCACTTGATCCAATTACACTGCTTATTAAGAGCTATTTAATGAGAAAGTCACACCTTTGAGTTATTAGAAGCTCTAATGGTCCTGCAGAGTTCCAAACAAGTAAGCTAACAGAATTACCTTGGATTCTAAGTTGTTTGCCAGCAAATGAATCCATCTGTCCCTGAAAAAAATTAAGTGTTCCTCCAGTGTGTTCAACTTTCTCCAATCTCATGTTAATCAAGTAAGTTAGCCTCAGGTGAGAGAGTAGGTATTTTTTCACCACGCTACTGTATAATAATGGACATGATATCCAAGGAAATGCACATAACTTCTCATGTACCATGTGAGGAGTCCGGACACATGCAAACGCCCAGGATTCCATCAGCACAATCAACGTGATAGACATGCAACACCTTCCGTGTCTTGTATCCTTTTGGTTGGGTATGGTTGTTAAAGACAAACTAACATGAGATCTACTCTATCGGATTTGGGGGGGGCGCCCGGGGGGGCTCAGTCGGTTGAGCGTACGACTCTTGGTTTTGGCCCAGGTCACGATCCCGGGGCGGCGGGAGCGTGGAGATTGCTGGGGATTCTCACTCTCTCCCTCTGCCCCTCTCTCCTCTCCTGCTCTCTAAAAAAAAATATATAAGTCAAAAGTCAAAATAAAATAATATGTAAAAAAAAAATTTTTCTTTTGAAGTTCACAATACCATATTGTTAACTACTGGCACTGTGTTTCAACAGTAGCTCTCTAACACTTATTCGTCTAGCCTATAACTGAAACTTTATAAAAGCTAGGTTCTTTCAATTGCTAAAATTACAGTACAAAGAGTTTATTTCCTTTTAATTTTCCAAATGCATATACAACATAACACCTCAAAACAACTACATCATCAATAGATAAATTTTAGGACACTCCATTCATTCATTCACCCATTTACTGGCAGAGAGAGGGAGACGGAGAGAAGAAGAGAGAGGGTGAGCCAAGGAAGGTCACAGAGAAAGAATCCCAAGCAGGACCCACACTGTCAGTGCAGAGTCCGTCACGGGGCTCTAACTCACAAACGGGGAGATCATGACCTGAGCCGAAAGCAAGAGCCACTTACCCCACCGAGCCACCCAGGCGCCCCTTTAGGGCAGTCTTATATGTTTGGGCATCTGTCAAAGGATAAAGAAAGACCTTTCGGGGAGAGTGACATTTGGACAGAGACCAGAAGGAAGTAATGAACATTCCAGACAGAAGGAACACGAAGCACAAACCTTGAGGTGGAGACATGGTTAGCAGGTTTAGGGAAGACCGAAGACACCAACGTGGTTGGTCCGCATGAACAAATTGGGCAGTGGGAGAGCAAAGAGTGACCAGGGGCCCAGATCTTGTAAGTCCCTGCAGGCTGCCGTGAGCTTTGGGGTTCCTCAGTGAGACAGAAGAGTCCTACAGGGTTTGGGACAGGAGGATGTCAGACTCGACTGTCATTTCTAAAAGATCATTCTGGGGGCGCCTGGGTGGCGCAGTCGGTTGGCGTCCGACTTCAGCCAGGTCACGATCTCGCGGTCCGTGAGTTCAAGCCCCGCGTCGGGCTCCGGGCTGACGGCTCAGAGCCTGGAGCCTGTTTCCGATTCTGTGTCTCCCTCTCTCTCTGCCCCTCCCCCGTTCATGCTCTGTCTCTCTCTGTCCCAAAAATAAATAAACGTTGAAAAAAAAAAATTAAAAAAAAAAATAATAAAAAAATAAAAGATCATTCTGGCTTCTCTGAAGAAGTAAACCATAAACAGGCAAGGATGGAAAAAAGAAGAGACCATGAGGAGGTTCCAGCAATAATCCGGGGAGAGAAACCACATTGCCTCGGAGAACAGCAGTAGCAACGGGGAGAAGAGGTCAGACTTTCCATATATTTTGACAAAATGTGCAAACGGATTGGATGTGGAAGGTAAGAAGAGGAAAGGAGGACACCAAAGGTTTCAGGTCAGACAACCGAAAGAGGCAGTCGTCTGCTGCAATGCAGAAGACTAAAGGTAGGCTTTTGGTACCAAACTATTTTCGGGCCTGGGTATCTCTTTGGTGTTTTATGGAAAAGACCTTGGAACAGATTCTGGCTCTTACCCGAGGAAATCCGTGGCTTCCTCTTGCAAGTACTTTTGTGATCTGTTTTTTTTCAGAGGTCTGCTTAGCCAGAATGTTCTTCCACATCCAGGCTCTTTGTTCTTTGGAAGAGGGTCATATTCTCAAATCAATGGCACGGAATACCTGAACTTTAGTCACCGAATAGCAGCCTCTTCACTTTGAGATATAAATCGTAACATTTTTGCCAAATGATTACCACCCTCGTATTACTGCCACCTCCAGCCTGTCCCATAGTTACCATTTCCCATCAGCATTTTTAAAATTTTTCTTAAATGTCTATTTATTCTTCACAGAAAGACAGCGAGCAGGGGAGGGTCAGAGAGAGGGAGGCAAAGAATCCAAAGCAGGCTCCAGGCTCTGAGCTGTCAGCACAGAGCCCGAAGCGGGGCTCGAACTCACGAACTGTGAGATCATGCCTTGAGCCAAAGTCGGATGCTTAACCGACTGAGCCACCCAGGCGACCCCCCATCAGCATTTTTTAAAACAGTTGATCACTTTCTGCTTCTTGAAACACCTTCTTCCCTTAATGATCAAAGATGCCACAATTCCTGGTTTTTCTTTCACCTGATGCCCCTTTTCTTTTCCCTTCCTGGTTCTTTCTTTTTTTTTTTATTTTTTTTTATTTTTTTAAATTTTTTTTTCAACGTTTTTTATTTACTTTTGGGACAGAGAGAGACAGAGCATGAACGGGGGAGGGGCAGAGAGAGAGGGAGACACAGAATCGGAAACAGGCTCCAGGCTCTGAGCCATCAGCCCAGAGCCCGACGTGGGGCTCGAACTCACGGACCGTGAGATCGTGACCTGGCTGAAGTCGGACGCTTAACCGACTGCGCCACCCAGGCGCCCCGCCTTCCTGGTTCTTTCTTATCTCTCTGACCTCTTAACATTGGAGTGCTCCTGGGCTCAGTGTTAGACCTCACGGTCCCTCAATCATATCATTCAGTCTTTAATAATGGTAATAGTCAGCTGCAAAATTTATATTTTTAGCCTGAACCTCGTTCCTTGAAATGCAGACTCTGTGTATCCAGATACGTACCCAGTGTTTCTATTTGAATGACTAATAGAAAGCTCAAATTCAAGTCCTGATTTCTTGCCTATACTTGCTTCATCTGTGGTCTTCCCCATCTCTGTTAATGGAAACTCCTTCTTTTCTATGACTCAGGGAAAAAACCTGGGTGTCATCCTTGACGCTTCACTTTCTCTTACAATCCGCACATATGTCTAGAATCTTCTCACTACTTCTCATTACCTACCATTCTCACTCTAGTGTAAGCCCCCCATTGTCCGTCCTTGATGTTCTAAGAGCCTCTATATTGGTTAGCGATTACAACCCACTTCTGAAATTTAGTGAGGCAAAGCAACCATCACTTATTAGTTTATGATTCTGGGGTTGGCAATTTGGGTTGGGTTTGAAGAAGAGAGGGGGTACTTCTTTTGCGAGTCTTGTCTAGGCTCACTCACGTGGCAAACGGGGACCGGTAGGTTTGGAGGCTTCTGCTGGGATGGCTTGTCTCTCCTACATGTGTTACAGCAAGCTATTCCATGCTTCTTAACGTGGTGGTCTAATGGAAGCAAGGCAAGAGGAAGCTACGTGGCCTTGAGACTAAGAAATCCCACTTCCCCTGCTGCTGATTAAAGCAGTCACAGAAAGTCCAGATTCAAGGGGATGGAGAAATGGATTGCCTCTTCCTGAGGGAAGCAACAGAGTCACTTTGTAAAGAAATGTGCATATAGGAAATGGGAAGAACGTGGGGCATTTTTCGCAACCTACTGTGGTCTTCTAATTGCTCTATTCTGTCTTTGCCCACTGAAATACTGTCAGCAGAGCAGCCAGAGTGATTATTATTATTTTATATATTTTTATTATATATTTAATTACATATATTATTATGCATTTATTATTATATATAATTATATATTTAACTACATATATTATATATATATTTAAATATATATATATATATATATATATATATATATATATAAACTTTATTCATTTATTTTGAGAGAGGGGGGCAGAGAGAGGGAGACAGAGAATCTCAAGCAGGCTCCACACTCTCAGAGTAGAGCCTGATGTGGGGCTCAAACTCATAAACTGTGATATCATGACCTGAGCAGAGATCAAGAATCAGATGTTCAACCGACTGAGCCACCTAGGCACTCCCAGAATGATTATTTTTCCAAAAAAAGTTTTTTTACTGTTTATTGATTTTCGGGGGCGGGGAGGGGGGGGTGGTGGGAGACACAGAATCTGAAGTGGGATCCAGGCTCCAAACTGTCAGCACAGAGCCCGACACAGGGCTCGAACCCACAAACCATGAGATCATGACCTGAGCCGAAGTCAGACACTTAACCAACTGAGCCACCCAGGCGCCCCATAGAGTGATTATTTTTAAAACACTTACTAGATTTCTCTTCTGTTAATATGTGTCACTTTCGCAATATGTGTCACTGATAACTCAGTAAAGTTGGGGCAGAAATGCTGATAGGTCAGGTTAAGAGGTGAGGATTGAAAGAGAGACCTTTGGATTTAGCAAAATGAAAATCAGAGTCACTTTGAGGAGAGCAAATTGTTTCAGGGTGTGAGGGAAGCCAGATTACAGTGGGTTTGAGGAAGAAAGAGAAGAAAGTAAATGGACACATAAGTTTCACCATAAAGGGGGAAAAAGAAATTATGCGGCAGCATAAGGGGGAAATGGGATGAAGACAGGTATTTTTTTTAAGGATTTAGTTTAAAAAAAAAAATTTTTTTAAGATTTTGTTTTCCGGAGGGGTGCCCGGGTGGCTCAGTTGGTTGGACATGGCAACAGCACTCTTGATTTCGGCTCAGATCATGATCCCAGGGTCATGGGATCGAGCCCCACATCCAGCCCTGCACTAAGGGCGGAGCCTGCTCAGGATTCTCTCTCTCTCTCCTTCTGCACCTCCTCCCCCACCTCTCCAAAATAAAATAAAAATTTTAGTTTAAGTGTTTATTTAAGTAATCTCTATACCCCATGCGGGCCTCAAACTCACAACCCCCGCATCAAAAGTTGCATGCTCCTGACTCAGCCAGCCAGCCACCCCTTTAAAGACTTTGTTTTAGGATTTTGTTTTTAAGTAATCTCTACACCCAGTGTGGGGGCTCGAACTTACAACCCCGAGATCAAGAGCCACGTGCTCCACCGACTGAGCCAGCCAGGCACCCTGAAAAGGTAATTGTTTTAAGACAAGAGAAATAGGATGTTAACATACTGAAGGGAATAACCCAGCAATGAGGGAAAAAAGCAATTTTGCAGGAGAGAAATTGGAGCCAAACCTCTGAAGAGGTAAAACGAACAGGATCTTATGCATGAGTGAGGAAATGTCCTGAGAAACACAGACTGCTCCATGGGCCTCGAGGCCCTAAGATAACAGGAGGGAAATCAGAGGTAGATGCATGTATGCCCGCCTCCCAAATCCATGGCAGTCGTCATTAGTATCGAGGCATTTTTTACACCAGAACGAACCTAAAATGGTCAACATAAGCTTCCAGGCGTCCTAACAATACCGGAGAACTGGCACGTGCGATGAAAAGCGTGTTGGAAGTCAAGACAAATGCTTCAAAGCCAGACAAACGCTTCAGAAAAACAGGGTCAGCCTCCCTCACACCCAACGCTTCCTAACCTGCCTTCCTCTCCAGTAAACAGTCCTCGCTTTTTAGACTCTGATTCCATGGTTAACAAGTTCTGTTATTAGATGCTCAACATCTTCATTAGATGCTCCCCTTACTTCTTTTTAAAGTTTATTTTGAGGGGCGCCTGGGTGGCTTAGCTGGTTGAGCGAACGACTTCGGCTCAGGTCATGATCTCACAGTCTGTGAGTTCGAGCCCCGTGTCGGGCTCTGTGCTGACAGCTCAGAGCCTGGAGCCTACTTCGGATTCTGTGTCTCCCTTTCTCCCTGCCCCTTCTCCACTCATGCTCTCTCTCTCAAAAATAAAACAAGAACATTAAAAAAATTAAATTTACAGTTTATTTTAAGAGAGGGTTGGGAGAGAGAGCGCACTCTCTCGCTCGCTCTCCCTCTCTCTCTCTTCCTCTCAAGACGAAGCACGAGCAGGGGAGGAGCAGAGAGAGAGAGTGAGAATCCCAAGCAGACTCCACAGGCAACACGGAGATGTTCCCCCTACTTCTTAGGCCGAATGGAAATTACACTTTCCTTCTTTGGTGGCCATTTCGGTGAAAGTTAATCATTCTGCCAAGCTCCAAGGCCCAGAAGAAGCCTGACCTTTTAGTCTCATACCTGTGAGGTCATGCCATCCAAGTATCTTCATGTCCCATATATACTAATCACTACTATAGGCGATCTTAAAACTCAGAAACCATAGTCCGGCTCTCCACCCTGGGTAACCATGGTCTTCTGGGGCCCATTTCTAAGTCAGTGATTCATCCAATACACCAGTCTCATTATTCTTGAATATCTCCATATCACCTCCATTTCAGCCATCTACACCCCTGGCCAATTCCTACATTCTATCAGCACCCTAAAATCTTAAACTCCAATATTCTTCTCTGATTCCAGAGTACTTCTATCAGCTATTTTCCTTATACCCTTTATACCTTATACATGCGCACCTCACCCAGACTTCTAATCCCTTGAACCAATATTTTCTATCAATCTCTCAGCCTCCTCTTGGCTTGGTCATGACCTCGACGCAGTCTAAACCTCATGTTTCAACACTTCTACCATTGTCTTACTAATACTTTGAGCTCCCTTGCATTCCTACCATAGGTAGATAACAAAATCCAAATACTGGTTCATTCCAACTATACATAATGTCTGGTTCTATTGAATTTTGCTACAGAAAGTTGTACAATTATATGAACTCGGAACGCTGCAAACTAATCATTCTTGCCTATCTGGTAGACCTTCCTAAAACCTCTAGACAGCACTCTTCCATCCTCCGTGGTATTTCACAGTTGTCCATTCTCTCCTTCTGAAATCCTCGATGCCCTTGCCTTCTAGAGCTCCACTGTTCCTTCTCATTCTTTTTCACTGGATCATCTTCCTTATACGGTGGTACTTCCCAGAGTTTCTTTTTTGCTTGCTTCTTTCTTATCCTACAAACTCTCTTAGGTATCTACATCTATCCGCACACTGTTTTAACCATCACCTATATATTGATAACATCTTCATTGCTATGCTGCCTAAAACCACCTCCTCCTTCCCAGACCAGTACTGCCAACTGCCCACAGAACAGCATCAAATGTGTGACCTAAAGGCATATCCAAGACTGATCTTAGTTTCTTGATAATCCTCATGTGATTCCTACCTTGGGAAGCCATAAACCTAGGAGGCATCCTTAACTCCATCCACCTTTTCCTCATCCCACACATCGAACTAGACACCGCTTTCATCATCTTAATAGATCTTGGGTCCATCCTAGTCTCTCAAGCCCCCCTGCATCATTTGGAGCTCTATCACACTGCGCTTTCACCAACGGGCCTTGCTCCACTACCATTCATTCCTCGCCTTGCCACATGAAACTGATCTTAACTTTCTTCAACTTAAAATCTCTTACCCATTCAGGACACATGCACCCCCATGTTTATAGCAGCACGACCAACAATAGCCAAAGTATGGAAAGAGCCCAAATGTCCATCGATGGATGAATGGATAAAGAAGATGTGGTATAGATATACAATGGAGGATTACTCAGCAGTCAAAAAGCATGAAATCTTGCCATTTGCAACTATGTGGATGGAACTGGAGGGTATTATGCTAAGTGAGATTAGTCAGTCAGAGAAAGACACAAGTCATATGACTTCACTCATATGAGGACTTTAAGAGACAAAACAGATGAACACAAGGGGAGGGAAACAAAAATAATATAGAAACAGGGAGGGGGACAAAACAGAAGGGACTCATAATTATGGAGAACAAACTGAGGGTTGCTGGAGGGGTTGTGGGAGGGCGGGTGGGCTACATGGGCGAGGGGCACTAAGGAATCTACTCCTGAAATCATTGATGCACTAGATGCTAACTAATTTGGATGTCAATTTAAAAAATTTAAAATAAATTTTAAAAAATCTCTTACCCATTGGATCACCACAGCCTCAAGGATAAAGGTCAAAATGTTTAAAACGGTAGGGAAGAGGGCTTTTCATTATATGCTCTTTGTTTATATATTAAACCTCATTTCTCTATCCACCCCTTAATACGTGAAGAGTCTATGTTTTGTCTCTCATCTGTCAGTCTGTTCTCACTTCTCCCTTGGGCCCAGAATGTTTATCCTCCGTCCTCACCAACTAATTTCTACTTGCTTTCAAAATTCAGTTCAAGCAAACAAGCCTCCAGAAAGCCTTCTCTGAAGCTCCTGAAATCTCATATTCAGTTTCCCCCCTCTGCCCTCCAGTATGCTATACATGCATCTAATTGTAATATTCTTCTCTGTAGTTTGGCCCTCTCTGTGGCTTCCACACAATACTTTTCAAGTTCTTTGAAGGAAAGTTAGGGACCCGGGACCAGAGCAGATACTCTTTGTTGAACTGGAAAAAAAAACAAACAAACAAAAAAAACAAACAAAAAAAAAACGACCCCGAGAGTCACATGCTCTACCAACTGAGCCAGCCAGGCACCCCAAATAAATACAGTATCTTTAATATCAATGACTCTAAAAATTCCATTTACTTAAATGTTTCAACAATACCAAACTTTTTTTTATTTTTTTTCAAGTTCTTTTATTTATTTTGAGAGAGAACACCGAGCACATGAGAGGGGGAGGGGCAGAGAGCGAGGGAGAGAATCCTCAACAGGCTCTGCGCGGTCAGTGCAGAGCTCAATGTGGGGCTCAAACCCACGAACCGCGGATCACGACCTGAGCTGAAGTCAAGACGGACTGAGCCACCCAGGCACCCCAACAATGCAAAACTTTAATAAAAAGTTTCTGCCACTCCCTCCATGTGTCTTAATATCATAAACTAACACCTGAAGTTTTGATTATATAAACCAACCTGTTCAATGATCATTAAATAAAGTAAAAGATACAGTAAATTCTGAAAGCAGCTAGGCCAAAGAAAAAGGTTTTAAAGAGAGGAAAGAAAAGTACACCGTGGCCGTGAGAAAACCTGGTAACAGGGGTGCCTGGGTGGCTCAGTCAGTTAAGGGTCAGGCTTAGGCTCAAGTCATGATCTCACGGTTCATGAGTTCGAGCCCCCCATTGGGCTCTGTGCTGACAGCTCAGAGGCTGGAACCTGCTTTGGATTCTGTGTCTCCCTCTCTCTCTCTGCCCCTCCCCCACTCACACTCTGTCTCTTTCAAAAATAAACATCTTTTAATGTTTTTTAAAAATTTAACAAAAAAAAAAAACCTGGTAACAAAACTAGAGTTACAACATTCACAATTATGACGTTTGTTCAACATGTTTATCAGCCAAATTAGCAAGCCTTCATTTATTTAACCAAAAACAGATTAAAGGATAGAATCTAATGCACTGCAAAGAACTGAAATCTTCAGTTCAGAACCTTGGATGGAATGCTTCATTGGTCTCCAGGCAAAGGAAAAGACAAATCTCTAAATAAATAATAACAGCTGACTATCTTTGCAGTTCGGATTCTCAAATTCCTTGGGCCTAAAGAAGTATTTTCCCTATCACGAACAACAGAAAATTGCACAATATTTAATATCAAATTTTTTGAACATCTTCAAAATATATAAAACTAAAGTAACTCAGTCTAATTGAATAAAAGCCAATATAAATTTAGCAAAATTTAAAAATCATAACTGCAATGTTATTACTTCCAATAGGACTTGAAATAGAATAAAAATTATCAGACCAGGAGTGCTTAGGGGGCCCAATTTATAAAAACAACAACGTTCAATCTATTGTTTGAAACTAGATGGGATCTTCCATATTGCTTGAAAGTTTGTTTTAAATAACTTAATTTTTTTTTAACATTTTTATTTATTTTTGAGAGACAGAAAGAGACAGAGCATGAGTGGGGGAGGGGCAGAGAGAGAGGGAGACACAGAATCAGAAACAGGTTCCAGGCTCTGAGCTGTCAGAGTCTGACGCTGGGCTCAAACTCACAAACCATGAGATCGTGACTTGTGCCAAAGTTGGATGCTCAACTCACTGGGCCACCCAAGCGCCCCTTGTTTCAAATAATGTAAATGGGAGGGGTGCCTGGCTCAGTTGGTTGATTTCAGCTCAGGTCATGCTCCCAGGGTTGTGGGATCGAGCCCCACATGGTGAAGCCCACTTAAGATTCTCTCTCTCCCCCTTCTGCCCCTCTCCCTTGCTCCCTTTCTCCCCTGCCCCTCCCTCTCTCTCTCTCTCTCTCTCTCTCTCTCTATATATATATATATATAAAATAAAAATGTTTTAAAATAATCTTTCAAATGTTTTAAAAATGTTTTAAAATAATAAATGGGAGAAAAACTGATGAACATCCCTTGTCCTATCAGCTGAGCAAATCTCACTTCCTATCATGTAGAGATAGTATATACTACCTTCATCCAACTTATCATGAATTGCAAATCACAAACTTACACTTACATAACTATACTATATTTTATTATACTACTCATCTTTAGACCTGTAGTACTTTTTTTTTTTTAATGTTTGTTTATTTTTGAAAGAAGAGAGAGCACGAGCAGGGGAAGGGCAGAGAGAGATGGGGGGGTTGGGACAGAGGATCCAAAGCAGGCTCTAGGCTGCCAGCAGAGAACCCAATGTGGGGCTTGAACTCACGAACCATGAGATCATGACCTGAGCTGAAGTCAGACACTAAACCAACTGAGCCACACAGGCGCCCCTAGATCTGTAGTACTTCTTCAAAAATATATAATATAGGGGCAATTGGGGCGCTCAGTCAGTTCAGCATCCGACTCTTGGTTTCGGCTCAGGTCACCATCTCATGCTTTGTGGGTTCGAGCCCCATGTGGGGCTCTGTGCTGATGGTGTAGAGCATGCTTGGGATTCCATCTCCTTCTCTCTCTCTGTCCCTCCCCCACTCACGTGCACATGTACTCTCTGTTTCTCAAAAGTAAATAAACATTAAAAAAGTAAAAATAAAAAAATAAAAATAAATTTAAAATGTACAATATAGATTTCACATCTTCTAAAGAAGCATGTATTGCCCAGATGTACCGTGATCAAAGTTGAAATTACCACTCTAGGTTTCTTTTTTAGGAACCATAAACAGATGTCCATTGATAGATGAATGGATAAAGAGGATATGGTACATTTTATTTACACACACCAGAATATTACTCAACCATAAAAAAGAATGAAATCCTGTCATGTGCAAAAATATGGATGGACCTAAAGTGTTTTATGCCAAGGGAAATAAGTCAGAAAAAAGACATTGTCTGATTTCACTTATATGTGCAATCTGAAAAACAAAATAAATGAACAAAACAGAAACAGAGTCATAGATACAGTAAACAAACTGTTACCAAGGAGGAGAATGGGGGGGGGGGGGGGGGGAAGTGCACAAAATAGGTGAAGGGGGTTAAGAAGTACAAACTTCCAGTTATAAAATCAGTAAGTCATGGGGATGTAATGTACATCATAGGGAATATAGTCAATAATATTGTAAGACCTTTGCACGGTGACAGATGATAACTAGACTCACGGGAATTTCATAATGTATAAAAATATCAAATCACTATGATATACACCTGACACTAATAGGATACCATATGCCAATTATACTTCTATTTTAAAAAAATCAAGTTTTGATATAGACTCACCAGTAATCCTGACACTAGTATTTCCTTACCGTTCTTCCAAATATAGTTATATTTGTATTTTTCATTGTGTTTTTTTCTGCTCAAATTTTAAACTAGAAAAGTCTCCACTTGGATTTTTTTTCCCCTCAGTTCTTGCATTTCTCCTCAATCTTCCCATCTTGATCTGGTCCATTTCTAGAACTAGAAAGTTCTAGAAATTTTGCAAAAGCAAAACTCTGAAAAGTTGTATTTCCTTAAACTTTCCAAATCCCTAATAGTGACATAAACAATTTAATTCACATAATGGCTTGTGAATAACATCCAAAAAATATCACAAGGCTATGAATATCATGTCTCAGAACTATTTTAGAAATCATTTTTTCACCTGCAAGAAGGCCAAACGATTTACCTATAAGTCCCATTAACCAATCAGCAAATAAAAAACTATTGTTCTATCTCTGTGGGCATTTTTATTCTCAAACTAATGATTTATTTACCTTTGGGTTATCAATTCTCAAGTGGAAGCAGCAATCAATTGAATTCCAATAAATTTCAGCTTGATAAAATACACGTTAACACAGAGATGACATTGATAGATATTAACCAGGTGATGGTAACTACCTAACATTTAACCAAGTAAGCAAATAACCAAGGCAGACCTTGGTTTTAGCTACCACTAATCTACCGCTGCAACTCAAAGTACTTTGAAAATTGCATACTTATCCAGTTGTCTTTATATCATACCTTTAAGCATAACATTAAGAAGCTCCTGATTATTACATTTCAAAATTTAGATGAGTCATAGTGCTTTGTATGCAGGAATTGAATGTGAACCAAAATTGTAAATATGCACCTGCTTGCTAATCAAAAAGTAAATGTGGGCAGATTCAGAAAGATTAAAGCATATAACCATAAAATACATTCTGTGTTTTAAAAATGGTCACTTCCCAACCATTAACACGGTTCAGTAAACATGTCGATGCCCCTCCTCTCCTTGAACATTTCAAAATTACAGAATACTTCTAATTCCATCCCCTCACTTTACACACAGGCACCTAAAACCTAGGGTCTTTCATAGTACAGGAAGCAATATTACAGCACCTCTAGTCATCATGGCCTGAGGCTTCCTAGAGGTGAAAGTAAGAAAAACTGAATGAGGTCTCAGAAGAGCTCTATCTTACCATATAGAATCATGAGCTTCTGTACCTAAATCTGGAACCTGAAACTGAACCATCAACATCAACAAAAAAAAAAACCTACATCTCAAATCTAGACAATAAAACTGGCAGATACAATGGGGGAAAGGCAGGGAATGCCATGTTAGTTTCTGACATAAGACCCTAACCATTAAGGAATTCATCAAAAAAAAAAAAATTGTCAAATGGATGAATGAACGATTGCATGATACTGGATAGGATGACTTCACTGATTGCAGAAGCACCAATTTCAGGAACTAAACTGAAGGACCATGATGATGCCATCGCTGAAATTAAAACTCATGGTGCAACACACAACTCGTACGTGCAACACAACGGCAAGTCTCTGCAAATCTCCGCATAGGTGTTGTAGGCATTTCAAAACATATATATACATATATATGTTATTATTATTATTTTTTTTTTTTTAGGTAATTCCAGCAAGGGAAGACAGAGCCTGAGAATCAGGAGGTCTGAAAACAGGCCCTGCTCACCCATAAGCCTTTGCATTGAAGTGGACTGGATCTGAATGAGTCACTGGTAATGAGGAGACCGTCCCCGTCCCCTCCAGGCCCACCTCCCGGCCAGAAAGGAAACGACCCAGAATCCCCTGCACTGCCTTCAACTGGGGAACCGGTCAGGGAAGAGTGGAAGAACTGCAACCTGCTGCAGGTTAAGTATGCAAGGATCGCGCTGATCGGTTTCCGAGTCAAGATCCTGCTGAGCCCCCACCGCAAGCACCAGAGCCGGCCCCACCCAGGCATCGCGGAGCTCTCTAACGCAGAAGGCCTAGTCGTCCAGGAGTTCAGAGCCCAGACAGGAAAGGACGAGGACAAACGGCAGAACCTGTCCTATTCCTGGCCACCCACGCCCTGGTGCGGCCCTGCCGCCACATGCTCCACTGCCCCATCTCCCAGCACAGCCCCAGGCCTGCAGGGCCTAAGCCGCCCTCCACGCCAAGCTGAGACAGGCCACAGGCGAGTGCGATCCTGCGGCCTCTGAGCAGGGGGCAGCGGCCCGCAGCCGGCCGCCTGCCACCCCGCATCGCTTACCTCCCTTCTGCCACAAGCTCAGCCCCGCGCCGGCTGCCTGACGTGGCCCGCCCCGCCGCCTCGAACGTCTGGGGGCGGGGGCTACGGGGAGAGAACCAATGGACTGCAGACTGCGAGCGCCTGCCGCGCCTCCTCCGGCTCCGGCCCGCCCCTCCCCGCTACGTCGCACGCATGCCCAAGGCCAAGGCCGCGCACTGCGGCTGGCGGGCGGCGTAGGCGGCTGGGTACTTCTCTGCGGGAGCCCGCGGGCCGGAAGAGCCGCGCCGGCAGGTGGGGGGCGTGGGGTGGCACCGCAGCGGGGATTAGCCTACGAGACAGCAGATGAGAGGAACTCGCCTGGAGATGCCACTGCAGCGTGCCCGGGTAGTCCTGTTGGCCGCCTGCCCCTATGCAGCTTTTGACGATGCAAAGCAGCTTTGGAGATTGTGTTTCTCAGGAACAAAAAATAGTCCCGAGAGCATGAAGGATTCGGAAAATTTATGCAAGCAGCCGACTTGTCACGTCGTTCTTCCCCCTGTAGCTGCTGCCTCGTATTTTTACTTCCTTGGCCGACACCGAGCACTGCCGCTCTCAGTGCTACACTGGTACATCCACCTGTTGGATAGTCCCATAGGACGTTATAGCCTGGGTATTTCTGCTCGGTTACTCGGGGGAGAGCAGGAACGCCTAATTGTTACTATTTTTGTCTAACAATTACTGAATGTCCACCTGTGCGTGAACAGTCGTTTTCATAGAAGATTAAATGCCGCACACAGTAGAACAGAAGCTGAAGGAGGCAGCAGAAAGAAAAAAAAAAGGTTATGAAGGAAGAATTCTAGTTGTGGAAAAATTATACACAAGAGTTAAGACAAGTTGCTCTAGAGAACCTGACTTACCCAGCAGTTTCCAAACTACCTTCAGAAGTAGGTATGTATATAGGGGCACTTGGGTGGTGGCTCAGTGGGTTCAGCGACTGACTTAGGTCATGATCTCGCAGTTGGTGAGATTGAGCCCTGCCTCCAGCTCCTCCTTGGCAGCACTGAGCCTGTTCACTGGAGTTCTCTCTCTCTCTCTCTCTCTCTCTCTCTCTCTCTCTCTCGTTTAGAACATTTTTTTTAAGAAGGTATATATAGAAGTGGGGAGCTTTTTAAAAAATACCAGTACCGGGGTCCCATCACTAGAAATTGTCTATTTAATAGCTCTGCTCTGAGTCCTTGGCATTGGTACTCTTAAGCTTCCAAAGTCATTTTATGCTGACAAGCACAAAATCATTCGTAGGAAGGATTTGGTTCCCTGTACCCCACTTTAGAAAAGTAATTCTATACCACAGGCCATTTCAGTTCTCTCGTGCATTCTGGAAGAATATATCTGAATTAATTTTGAAACTACTAATATATTCAATCTCTGTTATCCACTGAGAGAAGTAGTTGTATAAGGTTTATCATTGCCTTCTTGGTTTTACAGAATTTGATATGGTAACCTTGAAAATAAACTGGCAGTTATTTTACCAGCCGAAGATGGGTTTATTCAGGAATAGCAGAGAATTGCAATCCAGGACATGCAAGCTACAGCAAAACCATAGGCAAGTCCAACAAACAAAGGAGAGGAATATTATTTTATGGAGAAGAAGAATGAAATCCAATGAAAATCCATTGGAGAAAAGCAAGCGTTCAGGGTGATGCTGGTTTCTCATTGGCTGAGTTGCAGGGGTAGTTCATTTCTTATAGGAAGTGCAAGGTGCATCCTTTCCTGGTTGGGGCCTGTAATGGACCATTCTTTCCTGTCTAGGATTCTTCTGTTGGCTCTGTAATTGACATTGAGTGGTATGGCTTTTGCTACCAGTCTCCTCTTCAAGTATCCCAAGTCCACTCTACTGAGGTTTTCCTTAATTAATTTTCACAGTTGTTATTTTCCTTCAGTCTTAATAATTCCAAATGCATCAGCATTTCTTTAAGACCATTTTAATTTTAATTACCCCCCCCCCCCCGTTTAAGCCATTTTAACTCTTTTATTTTTTAATTTTTTTTTTAATGTTTATTTATTCTTGAGAGAGAAAGAGAGACTGAGTGTGAGCAGGGGAGGGGCAGAGAGAGACAGAGACACAGAATCCAAAGCAGGCTCCAGGCTCTGAGCTCTGAGCACATAGCCCAACGCAGGGCTCAAACTCACGAACTGTGACATCATGACCTGATCCAAAGTAGGACACTTAACCGACTGAGCCACCCAGGCGCCCCTAAGCCATTTTAATTGTTTTTTTTTAATTCTTCTATTCCCTTGGGTTGCCTGGGTGGCACATTCAGAAGAGCATGTGACTCTTAATCTCAGGGTCATGAGTTCGAGCCCCACATTAGGTGAAGAGATTATTTAAATAAAACTTAAAAAAAAATTCTATTCCCATGTTTCTTGAGACGCATTAGTCAAAGTTATAAGTGAACATTAACTATGTGAACAGCACTGTTCTAAGTAAATCAACTCATTTAATCTGCAAAACAACTTATGAAACCAATAGAGTTATTACCTACATTTTATAAATAAAGAATGGTAGGCACAGAATGGGGAGCATCTTGACCAAGAACATGCACCTACTTAGTGGCAAAACCAAAGTTGGAATCCAGGCACTCTGACTCTCAAACAGATGTACTGTCTCTGCTGTAGAAAGGCTGGCCTTTAGGAGTACCTGAGGAAATGCCCTTTAAAAAAAATTTTTTTTAATGTTTGTTTATTTTTGAGAGACAGACTCTGAAGCAAGCTCCAGGCTTTGAGCTATCAGCACACAGCCCCATGCAGGGCTCAAACTCCTGAACTGTGAGATCATGACTGGAGCCAAAGTCGGACGCCCAACTGACTGAGCCATCCAGGTGCCCCAGCAAATGCGTGATGTAAGTCAGGGCACCTGGGGGGCTCAGTCAGTTGAGTGACTTCGGCTCCGGTCACGATCTCACGGTTCGTGGGTTCGAGCCCCGCATGAGGCTCACTGCTGTCAGCCTGTCAGCTCAGAGCCCACTTGGGATCCTCTGTCCCCCTCTCTCTGCCCCTCCCCTGCGTGTGCTCTCCCAAACAACAAATAAGTAAATACTAAAATAAAAAAAATAAAGAGTGATATAAGTTAGTATGTGATTTTTCCCTTTTTTTTTAAATGTTTTTAATGTTTTATTATTTATTCTTGAGAGAGAGAGAGTACAAGCAGGGGAGAGACAGAGAGAGAGAGGGAGACACAGAATTCAAAACAGGCTCCAGGTTCCAAGCTGTCAGCACAGAGACCAGCTCGGGGCTTGAATTCACAAACCTCGAGATCATGACCTGAGCCACGCAGGCACCCCCACTTTATTTATTTATTTTTTTTAAGTAAGCTCTATGCCCAATATGGGGCTTAAACTCACGACCCTAAGATGAAGAGACGCAGGCTCTACCGACTGAGCCAGCCGGGGGCCCCTATGATTTTTCACTTTTGAAAATTGAGATTCAGGGGCACCTGGGGGGCTCCGTCCATTAAGAGTCTGACTTTTGATTTTGGCTCAGGTCATGATCTCATATGCATGGGCTGCTTGGGATTCTCTCTCTCTCTCTCTCTCTCTCTCTCTCTCTCTTCCTCTTCCTCTCTCTGCCCCTACCCCGCTTGTGTGCACACATGCGTTTTCTCTCTCTCTCTCTCTCTCTCTCAGAAGCTGCTAGTCCATGACAAAGTTTTCGCTGACAAGTGCTGAAATGAAAACTAAATAAGGGCAATGTATTGAGTTTTCCTAAAAATAAATGTATTCAATTTATTTTTTTTTAATTTTTTTTTATGTTTTTATTTATTTTTGAAGGAGAGAGAGAGACAGAGCATGAGCGGGGGAGGAACAGAGAGAGAGGGAGACACAGAATTCGAGGCAGGCTCCAGGCTCTAAGCTGTCAGCACAGAGCCCAACGCGGGGCTCAAACTCACCAACTGTGAGATCGTGACCTGAGCTGAAGTCGGACGCGTAACCAACTGAGCCACCCCGGCGCCCCTAAATGTATTCAATTTAAAGAACAGTACTTTTTCTGAAATTATGTTTCGGTGGTGGTGGTGGTCGTGTTAAAAATGTTCTCTCTTGTATGGAATGATAATAGTCATTGATAATAGTCATGATAATAGTAGGTTATAGTTTGGAGTCGGCGGTTATTTTTTTTTTTAAGTTTATTTATTTTGAGAGAAGAGAGAGCTAGCGAGCAGGGAGGGCCGGGCTGAAAGACAGAAAGAGAGAGAGAGAATATCCCAAGCAGGGTCCGCATTGTCAGTGCGGAGCCTGATGCAGGGCTCGACCTCACAAATCGTGAGATCGTGGCCTGAGCCGAAACCGTGAATCGGACGCTTAATCTACTGAGCCACCCTGGCACCCCGAGTTTGGGGTTTTTTAAATGATCTTAATGTTGGGTCTCAAAATGTTTTGATGTTTTACTGATTTGGCTTAACCCAGTTAATTCACCAAGAGGGAAACTAAGATTCCAGAGGAGCAAAGTCCCATTCTTTTTGTACTGCATACCCACAGGAAAGGCCCATTTTGAGCGCGGGGCTAGAAATTTTTTTAAGTGATAATAGCAAACTTCAAAAGAAATCAGGGTCAAGGTTAGACAACAAAGATTAGAACTGGTTCTGATAGGCCAGCTGTGTCGTTAGCCGGGAGGAAAAGGCTCCTGCCTGCTTAATTAATCAGATTAGCTAAGTAGATTGGTTTCCTTCTGCGCTGAAAGCAAAGAATGGGGCCTGAGGGAATACAGCTACTATATGCAGTTACATTTTGATTGAGGTAAGACCTGGGAAGGTCAGCGTGATGGAGTAGGGCGCACCCACGTCTGATACGGATATTTGGAGCCCACCGCAAGTGTTTCCCTGACAGTCAGCCTGGGGAGATTTTTCGAGAAAGGGCCGGAAGAGGGAGGCCTCTCTGGGGAGCGATGAGAGGAGAAGCCACTTCATTCGTATAACCTGCAGAGGTTGAGCTAGATTTAATACTAAAAGAGCCAGGACCAGATGGAATTGTCAACTGAGGGATGAAAACACGCTTCAAATCTGTATATTATTTTCTGGATAGGCTGAGATGGCAAATGCAAATGAACTCTTTGCCTTTTAAGTATTCGCGACAAACCACTGTCTTTAAGAGGTAAGCAGGCAGACAGCATTTCTGTTAACCTTCGTGTATTATTTCCCCTGAAGTAGTGAGGCAGTTAGTTCTCTATTATACCAGACCCTTTAGATAAGTACACTTTTTGAAGTCAGTATAGAAGGGCCTATTGACTTTAACAACAACAAAAGAAAGAGAGTAAGAAAAATGTGTCCACTCCCAAATCATTAACTGAACTGAAAAGAATATGCTAACAAAGAAAGACACTGTAGTCTGAATCCTGTACTGTAAGGGAAGGTCACGTCACCCACAGCATCAGGAGAGGCACAAAGCCTTGAACTCAGGCCCAAGCATGCTGGGCTAGCTTAACACACCCACACATTCACCAGCGGGCACGAGACTGGGAGGAGAAATTCAGAACTGAGTCACACAGCTCCATTGTGGACACATTAACAGAAAGCAATCTTATTAGCTTTAATTGGATGTGAGTGAATGGCTCCCGATAGTTTCCCATTTCTTTCAGAGTAAGAGCCAAAGTCCTTACAAAGGCCAACGAGTCTATACATGATTTGCCTCTCCTGCACTGTCTATTTCCATACACACACACACACACACACACACACACACACACACACACACACACACAACCAGTCCTGCCTTTGACCTTGCCTTCCACACTCCTCACCAGCTCACTTGACTCCAATCTCCCTCCCCCCCCCCCCCCCTTGCAGGACCTTCTGGACTCATTCCCTTGGATCACAAAGGTCAGCCAAGATGTTACCTTCTGGGTAAGGCCCCCTCTATCAGTCTGGGTCCCAGCAGGAAACAGCACAATCAAATTAGGAAAACTGGAGGAGACTTTAGTAAGAGCCTAGAAACAAAGGTATGGTCAGGGAATAAAGAGATTACAAGAGAGACTTCGTAATAGGGGGCCCCCCCAAATCACCCCTGAGCCTAAAAAGGCAAGGGGAGGAGGAGTTACCAAGCAGTGAGGAGGCTGTCTACAAAACCTGACTACCTGGGATCATAGATCAAGGAACACAGCCAATCCACAGTGACCCAACAGGAACAGAGCCCAGGAATTAATACCTTAACCTCCCTTGTTCACATTTCTCCTTCTGGATCTTCTGAAGCAAAGGAAGTTCATGGAGCTCATACAGGTCAGCCTTCCGGGGGACGGCGAAGGGGCACAAAGAAGCTGTCTGGCACGTTCGCCTTGATCACCCGTAACAGCTTCTGCTGTGTAACAAACCACCCCAGAATCTAGTGACTTAAAATCACAAACGTTTATTTCTTCTCAGAGTCTTGTAGGTCGCCCAGGCAGTTCTTGTGATAGAGGCTGGCTTTGCCGGTCCCTCCTGAAACTACTTCTATGTCTACAGTCAACTGGCAGCTTGGCTGGTCTAGGATGGCCTCATTCACGTGCCTGGTGGTTTCTTCAATGTCACCGGGGGCAGTAGGGATGATGTGGCCAGGTATTTCTACTGACTGTCACCAATCACTTTTCTTACTCATCAGACATTATTGTTAGATTAGGCAGTTAGGTTCTCATAGGATACCTGGAGGCCCACAGAGAGGAAGTCCTGGCCAGCTATTGAAAAAAGTCAGAGACCTGTTCTGGGAGCCCTCCACAAGAAGCCAGATCAAACTAGACAGGCCCAAGATGACTGACAAAGTAGGCCAGAAACCTGACCAAACGAGGAAGAAAAGGCACACAACGCTTCCAAGAAATACCCACCCCAAGTAATTAATATTCCACCCCCTTGTTAACAACTGTCAATAAAAGATAGAAACCCAAACCCCAGGGCACAGCACAAACTCACCCACAGTCAGGCTGCACATGCTCCACAGCTCCTTCTCTCTCCTTCTTTCTCATATTCTCTTTCTCCCTCACCCCTTTCCCCCTCCTTCTCTGCCTCCCTTTCTCTCACCCACCCACTTTCACATATCCAGAGAATACTTTCACTTAAATTTTCCCACTTGTGTCGCTTGTCCCCTATGTTGTGTGTCTGCCCTTGAATTCCTTCTTGTGACAAGATCAAGAACCTTTGGTGACACCTTTGGGGTGGGCTGGGTTGAGGCCTCAGGACCCAGGCTCTCCCCGATTCACCTGGCAAAACTATCAAATCCTTGCTAATATCAAGACACATTATTTCAATGGAATTCCCATGTTAAAACAATCCCAATTTTTATTTGATTCAGTAATGTTCCCAGCCCCAGGGGATAGAACATGATTGATCAAAACCAGAGGTCAACAAATTTTTTTTTTCTATAATGAGCCAGAAAGTAAACATCTTAGATTCGTGAGGCAAGAGGCAAAATTAAAGACATTGCATAGAAACTTGAGTAACAAGAAAGAAAACCAATTTCAACAAAATTCTTATTGATGAAATCTAAAATATAATAATTGAGCGCAATAATTCCTCTTTAAGTTTATTTATTCTGAGAGAGAAAGAGATCAGAGGGAGGGGCAGAGAGAGAGGAGAGAGAGAATCCCAAGCAGACTCTACGCTCAACACAGAGACCTGGGGCTCGATCCCGTAAAGGTGAGATCACGACCTGATATCAAGAGTCTGACGCTCAACTAACTGAGCCACCCAGGCGTCCCTGAGTACAATCATTTCTCATACAGGTCTACTAACGACAAGAACAGAATTCTTTGCTAGGGGATAATAGTTCATTTAACTGGAGTTCAAAGTTAATACTCTATCATCAAAATCAATTGCACACATTCATCCATTAAGGCTCATCTATGAGATTCTATGCATTTCATCTTTGAGAATGTCATTTCACACAGATGCGTATGGCCAAATACTTACATCAACCTATGAGAGTATGATTTTACTTGAGCATATTTGTCACTTGGAAGTAATTTACAAAATCCGATTAGACCCTTCTCTTGATATTTGCCGATTACCATGTCATTATAGTGCAGATTAATCACCTCCAACTGAAGACCCTCAACTGCAAAGGTAAATGGATTTTGAAATATGGAAAATTCCCCTTTGCATTGAGATCCAAAAATGCTTTTGGAACCACAGTTGGAGCTTACAGAATACATCCTCTGCAAATTTTTGTGGAAATGGAGATCCTGATTTAAAAAAAAAACAAAACTTTGGGGCGCCTGGGTGGCTCAGTCGGTTGAGCGTCCGATTCGGCTCAGGTCATGATCTCACGGTTCCTGAGTTCGAGCCCCACAGCACCTAGCTAGCCCTGTGCTGCTAGCTCAGAGCCTGGAGCCTGCTTTGGATTCTGTGTCTCCCTCCCTCTGCCCCTCCCCTGCTCATAACCTGTCTCTCTCTCTCTCAAAAATAAATAAATGTTAAAAAAAAAAAATTTAAAAACTTTGACAGCACAGGAAGTATATTAAACAGCTTGACATTACTTGTGTTTCAAACAACATTCATTGTTGTTAAAATGACTTAGCACAGTATAACTTTTACATAAAAGTACTGTTTGCCTTGTCATTTTATATATATTTTTAATTTTTTTAATGTTTATTTTTGAAGGAGAGAGAGACAGCACAAGTCGGGGAGGGGAAGAGAGAGAGAGGAAGACACAGAATCCGAAGCAGGCTCCAGGCTCTGAGCTGTCAGCACAGAGCCTGACGCGGGGCTTGAACTCACAAGTCTTGAGATCATGACCTGAGCCCAAGTCGGACGCTTAACCGACTGAGCCACCCAGGCTCCCTGCCTTGTAATTTCATGTTGAGAAACATGATCAAGTCCACAGCTAAAGCTAAATTTTCAAAGCCATTCAGTGTTCAATAAAAGTGATTGAAGGAAGTTCTCATTCCAAAAAATTTCAGGCTCCAGACTGAGTTCAAAAACCACAATAAAACTTTACCCCTGCTAAGCCATCAAACTGCTTGTGGGTTCAGGTAAGTCAAGATATTCAGCTTCTATTTTTGACAACAGTTCACGGGACTGATGATCATTAATTCCATCAGAGTACATGAAGTTCACCTGGGAGGCAACTGGTTCAAAAGCAGAAAAATTCAAAAGCTTTCTGCCAATTACCCACTGAGGAACAGCACAATGATAAACTATAGGCTTTAAATACCTACATTTTCACAAGCATTATAAATTTGTTCAAATAAGCCTTTTTTGCTCTCTCTCTCTATATATATCCTTTTTAAGTTTATTTATTTATTTTGAGAGAGAGAGACTGCAGAGGGGCAGAGAGAGAGGGAGAGACAGAGAATCCCAAGCAGGCTTCGCACCGGCAGCATGGAGCCTGACTCAGGTTTTGAACACACAGACCTTCAGATCATGACCCGAGCCAAAACCAAGAATCAAATGCTTAACCTACTGAGCCGCCCAGGCGCCCCCACATGTATTTTTATCACCATCCATTGTAAATCATCTTAACAGATTCCGCTTTGGCTTGTACCGAATTAAAGTTTTCTCAATTTCTTTGAAAACATACTCACCTAGAGTTGTTTCATGCAGAAAATTCATACAGGTCGCTTCTTCTGTCGCTTGAAACTCGGTATTGACTCCTTGAATAAATAACAACTGATCAGTGCTAGGAATATCTGTCGGTTCATCAAAAGCTAAGGAAAACCACTCAAAACCATTTACTTTGTTTTTTAATTAACGATTGATGGTGCCCCCAGTGTCCTCGACTGTTTAAGCAACTGTGTTCACTGAAAGGCTAATGGTCTTAAACAAGAATATTTTCCGCAGAAACATGTCTTTAGCTGCGGCAATCAAACATGATTTAATTAACTCGCCATCAGTACCCAGCTTTCCTGGCTCGATTAACAGATGAATTACTAGAAACGTACTTTGGTTGCAGTTTTTCCATTGTGGTATATATTTTAAGTTTATTTATGTATTTGGAGAGAGAGAGATACAGAGAGAGAGCACAAGCCACAAGCGGGGGAGGGGCAGAGAGAGAGAGAGAGAGAGAGAGAGAGAGAGAAGGTAAGAGACAATTGCAAGCAGGCTCTGCACTCGAACCCACGAACCATAAGATCATGACCTGAGCCGAAACCAGGAGTACGACACTTAACCGGCGGAGCCACCCAGGTGCCCCTCATTTTTATCTTTGTAAAGAAATTCTGCTGATGAAATACTGCATCTTAAAATACACTTTTCTTACCCTTGCTTTCCTAGGAGTTTGGAATAGTGTGAGAATCCTGGGAATGTTAATGTATATTATAACCACAGGTACAGTGTCACCGCACAATAAATGCACACTTTGCCATCTAGTTTGGTAACAGAGCGACCCACACTCCATTGTGCCTTCAAAGCATGAGGTGAAAGGGGAGTGGTGTCACCAAAATGTCAACGCAGGCGACCCCAGCTTCTGTTCCCCCACAAAAACCAACAATTAGCTATCCATTAACAAAAACAGTTCCAGGAGAGCTCTGACATCCACTTAAGAAACGTCAGCCCCTAGGGGCGCCTGGGTGGCGCAGTCGGTTAAGCGTCCGACTTCAGCCAGGTCACGATCTCGCGGTCCGTGAGTTCGAGCCCAGCGTCAGGCTCTGGGCGGATGGCTCGGAGCCTGGAGCCTGTTTCCGATTCTGTGTCTCCCTCTCTCTCTGCCCCTCCCCCGTTCATGCTCTGTCTCTGTCTGTCCCATAAATAAATAAAAACGTTGAAAAGAAAAAAAAAAAAAACAAAAAAAAAAGTCAGCCCCACAGCAGAGCAAAACACCCAAGAATAACTGCGCAAGAGGGAAGACAGCTCGGCTGTGCCTGCCTCGTCCCATCCCCAAGCTGCCACTGCTCCCGGCCGAGAGGGAATTTCCCAATTAGGAAGCGCTCCCCTCACCAGGAAAGGAAAAGCAGAGTGAGCCAGAAGCTTTCTCAGCCTTTTGGGACAGGGCACAAATGTCCTACTTCGGTTTCACTCAACCCAGCCCACAAAGCTGAGACATGCAGAGATGGCTGGGGACAAAGAAGAAAAGCAGGGGCCAGCCGCAGCAGCCGCTCAGCTGAAGCAACTGCAGTTCAAAGTGACCTGCTTTGCAGACAAACTCAGCAGATTCCAGTACTGAACAATCCAGCAGCCACCGCAGCGTCATCAGAGCCCTGCAGATTTCACCTTGATTTCGCCCCAGAGGTATTCATGTTCACTGACGCCAGTCGCCTGAGTCCCTCCCTCCCTTCCCCACCCCCCATGCCCTCCAGAGCCAGGGAACTGCGCTGATGCCTGTCACCAGACTCCAGACACCACCCCCCACCAGGGGAAGACTGTGCGGCCACAGAAGAGCATACCGATGGCCAGGGCCCCCCCAGCTGCCAGTGATTCCACGCTTGGCCCCGGACCCTTGCTGCCTCCCTGGCCCCGCACCTGCACTTGCATTTGTAACTCGCCTTTGCCACTGCGTGGGCACCTACAGCTGACCCTGGCAGTCAAGTGGGTGCACACCCTAGGCTCCAGCCACCACTGCTGCCTGTCCTGGTCACTAGAGACACAATATACCAAAACATATGGGATATAACAAAAGCATGTCCAAGAGGGAAGTTGAAAGTAAATGTCTACATCAAGAAAAAAAGGAAGGGTGTGCCTGGCTGGCCTCAGTCAGTAGGGTGGGGGGACTCTTGATCTCGGGGTTGTGGGTTCAAGCCCCACCTTGGGTGCAGAGATTAGTTAAAAGTAAAATCTTCAAAAAAAAGAAAGATGCCAAATAAACAACTTTATACCTCAAAGAACAAGAATAAACTCAGCCCAAAATTAGCAGAAGGAAGGAAATAACAAAGATCAGAGCAGAAATTAAGGAAAACAACAACAACAAAAACAAGAAGAAAAGTAATTTAAAAGATTAATGAAATTAAGAACTGATTTTTAAGGAGCACCTGGCTGGCTCAGTCAGTGGAGCATGGGACTCTTTTTTTTTTTTTTTTTTTTAATGTCTTGTAGTCTTTTATTTTGAAAGTATACATACACTTATAAATATATGCACATCTATTTTTAAAGTCAAATAGAATTGGGGCATCTGGGTGGCTCAGTTGGTTGAGCATCTGACTTCGGCCCAAGTCATGATCTCACGGTCTGTGAGTTCAAGCCCCACGTAGGGCTCTGTGCTGACAGCTCAGCGTCTGGAGCCTGCTTCAGATTCTGTGTTTCCCTCTCTCTCTGCCTCTCCCCACTCACACTCTGTCTCTCTCTCTCTCTCTTTCAAATATAAATAAACATTAAAAAAAAATTTTAAGTCAAATAGAATAACATTAAATGTAGTTTTTTCAGTTTTATATTTTTTGTTTTTTTAGTGTTTATTTTGAGAGAGAGAGAAAGAGAGAGCACAGGCAAGGGAAGGGGCAGAAAGAGAGAGGGAGAGAGAGAATCCCAAGCAGGCCCTGCACTGTCAGCTCAGAACCCAATGCAGGGCTCGAACTCACAAAAGTGAGATAATGACCTGAGTCGAAGTCAAGTTGGATGCTTAACTGACTGAGCCATCCAGGTGTCTCCAGTTTTATATTTTAAAGTAATTTCAGACTAACAAAAAGTTTTGGAGCATGGGACTCTTAATCTCAGGGTTATGAGTTCAAGCCCCACACTGAGTGTGAAGTCTACTTAAAATTAAAGGAAAAAAATTTAAGAACTGATTTTTTAAAACGATTTTAAAAATTGACAAATATTTAGCTAGACTAGGAAAAAAAGAAGACTCAAAGAAATAAGATCAGAAATAAAAGAGAAGACATTACAATCTATACCACAGAGTTACAAGAGACTGTAAGAGACTACTATGGCAATTATGTACCAACAAATTGGATCACCTAAATGAACGGAAAAATTCCCAAAATTCCTAAAATTCCTAAAATGATTCAAGAATGAATCATTAAGAAATACAAGACCTAAACAAGCCAATAATAATGAGTAAGGAGGCTGAATCAATGATCAAAAACCTTCTGGAGCCAACCTCCTGGGTGGCTCAGTTGGTTAAGTGTCCAACTCTTGATTTCAGCTCAGGTCATGATTTCACCATTCATGGGATTGAGCCCCACATCAGGCTCTGCACTGACAGCATGGAGCCTGCTTGGCATTTTCTCTCTCCCTGTCTGTCCCTACCCCACTTGCACACAAACACTGTTTCACTCTCTCTAAATATAAAGTAAGTAAATGGGTTTTTTTAAAATTTTTTTTAATGTTTATTACTGAGAGACAGAGAGAGAGAGAGAGACAGAGCATGAGCATGGGAGGGGCAGAGACAGGAGGAGACACAGAATCTGAAGCAGGCTCCAGGTGCTGAGCTGTCAGCACAGAGCCCGATGCGGGGCTCGAACTCACAAACTGCGAGATCATGACCTGAGCCGAAGTCGGACGCTCAACAGACTGAGCCACCCAGGTGCCCCAATAAGTAAATATTTTTTAAAACAAAATTATAGTAATGGTAAAAAAACCAAAAGAAAAAGAAAAGCCCAGGACCACTGGTTTCACTGATGAATTCTACCAAACATTTAAACTAAAATTAACGACATTTTTTTCTCAAACTCTTTCCAAAATTTAAAAAAGGAGGAACACTAACAAACTAATTTTATGAGGCCAGCATTACCATGAAAACAAAACCAAATAAAGACGCTACAAGAAAACTATAGACTAATATCCCCGATAAATATAAATGCAAAACTTCTCAACAAAATATTACAAAACTGAATTCAACCGCACATTAAAAGAATTTTACACCCTGATCAAGCTGGATTTATCCTTGAGACGCAAGGATGGCTCAATGTATGCAAATCAATGAATGTAATATGGCACAGTAATAGAATGAATGATAAAAGTCGTTTAATCAGCTCAACAAATGCAGAAAAAGCATTCGACAAAATACAACAACGTTTTCATTTGACAAAAAACAACAATCTTTCATGATAAAAATGCTCAACAATTTGAATATAGAAGGAACATACCTCAATATAATAAAAGCCATATGTGACAAGCTCAGAGAAATGTTGGAAGCTTTGCCTACAAGATCAGAAGTAAGACAGAGGTGCCCGCTCTCACTCTATTCAACACAATACCGGGAATCATACTCAGAGCAATGAGGCAAGAAAAAGAAAGGCATCCAAATCATAAAGAAAGAAGAAAAACTGTCCCTGCAGATGATGTGATCTTATATACAAAAAATTCCAATGTTTCTACCAATAAACCATTAAAATTAATCAATGAATTCAGTGAATTTGCAGGATATAAAGTCAACATATGAACATAGGAGTCTGTGGTAGTTCCTCGTAGCGGACTGAAACAGACAAAGACACAGGGGCAGGGGCACCTGGGTGGTGCAGTCTGTTGAGCGTCCAACTCTTGATTTTGGCTCAGGTCATGATCTTGGGGTTGTGAGATTGAGCCCTATGTCTGGCTCTGCCCTGGCCTGCTTGAGATGCTCTCTCTCCCCGTCCTTCCGCCTCTCCCCTGCAAACAAACAACCAAATACATAAATAAATAAAATTCTAAAAAATGAGGACATTTTTAGGCAGAGTCAGGGATAGTGGTGCTTGTGATTTATGTAGCATAATACTCCCATCATGGTCAACATCACACTTTGCACTTGATGTCACCACACATGAGTTCGAAAGACACGTGTGCAGTCAGCTCTCTGGAGCCCATGCGAGGCAGGTGCCGCACCCTATAGCGCTAACTATGGTTTAGGGGTCTGTGTACGTTGTTATTTTTGAGGGCGGGGGGAGGACAGGCACATTGCATCTTCAAGGGTTGGCTGTACTGGGGAGCAATGCAGGAAATTCTTTGCTCCCTTCCTTCCCTGTGGGGAACCCATCTGTTCACTCCGGCATCTAACTTGTCTTTCTTCTCTCTGCTTTTTTTCTTTTCTTTCTTTTCTCCCCCTCCGCCTCTTCTATATCTCATTACATGTTGCCGCACTGAACTACTTCTGTAAGAGAATGGTGCTTCTCTTACAAAGAGGGCTGATAGGTGGTCAGTTGAACAGTCACCCTACCCATGAATTCAGAGATTTGCTCTCCTGCTGTGCACGCGGAGGTGCTCAGAGACTGTTGGGTCTACCTAAGGGGAGGCTCATCCGGCTGCTTCCAGACCTGGAGCACATTTAAAAAAAAAATTTTTTTTAATGTTTATTTATTTATTTTTGAAAGAGAGAAAGCATAAGCAGGGGAGGGGCAGAGAGAGAGGGAGAGAGAATCGGAAGCAGGCTCCAGGCTCTGAGCTGTCAGCACAGAGCCCGACACGAGGCTCAAACCCACGAATCGTGAGATCATGGCCTGAGCCAAAGTCAGGTGCTTAACCAACTGAGCCACCCAGGCGCCCCTGGAGCCATCCTTATAGCCTGGGGATTTTAGAAGACTGGTACAGATCTTCCATATAATGATGGGACAAGTGAGGATTTGCTTTCACCAATATTAAAGTGTATTTCATTCTTTATAATTTAAAAAAAAAATTCTTAATGTTTATTTATTTTTGAGAGAGAGAGAGAGAGAGAAACAGAGTATGAGCTGGGGAGGGGCAGAGAGAAGGGGGAGACACAGAATCAGAAACAGGCTCCAGGTTCTGAGCTGTTAGCTAAGAGCCCGACGCAGGGCTCGAACTCATAGACCGCAAGATCATGACCTAAGCTGAAGTCAGGCACTTAACCAACTGAGCCACCCAGGTGCCCCAAGTATATTTCATTCTTAACGGCTCTTTCCTCTTTAAGACTTATCTTCCTTGAAATTTGTCACCAAGAATTCAGATGTGTGGCTTTTTGTATCTATCTAATTTGTCCTCATGTGTATTTTAAGATAAGACTAGGGTTCTAATTGGCCTGACACCTTTGTAAGGTTGTTTAGTGTCCATGATACAATGTATCATATATATTATACCCATGATATAATAATTTCATTGCCCTCTAGCAGAAGCTCAGAAAAGTACTGAAAAATAAGTTTGACAATATATCTGCCTAAAAAAAAAAAAAGAAAAGAAAAGAAAAAAAGAAAGAAAATATATTTACCTAAGGAGGGAATGCCCTTTATATAATCAGAATCCCTTGTTAGTTAGTATTTACTAGTTGGGATTTCTAAGGTTTTGAATAATAATTATTTTCTGTTATCAAGTTACTAAAGTTGCTAGAGTTATGATTCTATTAATACCAGAAGACAGGGGCGCCTGGGTGGCGCAGTCGGTTAAGCGTCCGACTTCAGCCAGGTCACGATCTCGCGGTCCGTGAGTTTGAGCCCCGCGTCGGGCTCTGGGCTGATGGCTCAGAGCCTGGAGCCTGTTTCCGATTCTGTGTCTCCCTCTCTCTCTGCCCCTCGCCCGTTCATGCTCTGTCTCTCTCTGTCCCAAAAATAAATAAATGTTGAAAAAAAAAAAATTAAAAAAATACCAGAAGACAATCCCAAAACCAATCAATCATTCCAGAGTGCCTACGATGGGCACAGGGGTTAAAAGCTCAGACTTTGGGATCAGAGAAATATTGGTGCCAATCTCAGAGGCTAACCAACTATGAGACCTTGGGCAAATTGCTCTAACTCTCTAAGTGTCATTGTCCTTATCTGTAAAATAGGAATTATAATATTATCTCATGAGGTTGCTTAAGGATTAAATGAGATCATTCATATAAAACCCTTAGCCAGAGGCACCTGGGTGGCTCAGTCAGTTGAGCAGTTGAGCAATTGAGTGTCCGACTCTTGATTTCAGCTCAGGTCATGATCCCAGGGTCATAGAATCAAGTCCCAAGTTGGGCTCCATGCTGAGTGTGGAGCCTGCTTGGAATTTCTCTCTCTCTCTCTCTCTCTCTCTCTCTCTCTCTCTCTCTCTCTCTCCCTCTCTCTCTCTTTCTGTCTCCCTCTCCCCCCCCCACTCTGTCTCTAAAATAAATAAAATGGAAAAAAAAAACAACCTTAGCCAGCTTCCAAATTTTATATGTCCGTCCATTTCACCACCAAATGTAAACACTTACTATGTACCCGGCCTTTGGTCCATCATAAGAGTTAACTAAACACTGGTTATTATTGTTGCTGTTAAGCTCTCCCTATGTGTTTAAAATTATTTTTTTTACTTTTTTTAATGTTTACTTATTTTAAAGAGAGAGAGATACACAGTACGAGTGGAGGAGGGACAGAGAGAGGGAGACACAGAATCTGAAGCAGGCTCCAGGCTCTGAGCCATCAGCACAGAGCCTGATGCAGGGCTTGAACCCATGAACTGTGAGATCATGACCTGAGCCGAAGTCGGACACTTAACCAACTGAGCCACCCAGGCACCCCTCTGCCTATGTGTTTAATACACACCATAGGTTGATAAGGTACATAAGAAACCCATGATGCCAATCATAGGGTTTGCAAGATTTTAAAATGACTTTTAACTTTATTTTCTAACACTTTTACAGCTCTCCACAATTCCTTAAAGATCAACTATTTCATTTGAAAATATCCCAGAACCAGAGCATATGACCTGTGTAGTCACAGAGAACCTCACTCTCAGGAAGTCCTTGTGTTTAGTTTAATGCTCTGCTCTTGCTTTCTTGAAATTCTCAAGAATTTGTCAAGGGGGCTCTTCCTTTGTATTTGTTTTTTTTCACCGGGCCTTAAAAATTAGGTAGCCAGTGCTGCCCAGGATATAATGTTTCTGGGCCCTAGAATCCAGAATTCATTTAGAACAACTAAGTATTCTCCAGCTACTTCTCAGGCTCGGTTCCCTTTGCTATTTTGGTCTTTGTTGCTTTGATTATAAGGAACAGAATCTGCTAAAACCAGCTCAGTTAAAGGAAGGGTTAATGTAAGGAATTAGCTATCAAAATTTAAGGAGGCTCTTGCACTCAGGTGTTCATTCTGCCCTTGTATGAACCTGAGAGCGAATGCCTCCCTAAATATTGGACCCTAAAGGCCCTGCTTGCCTTACCCTAGTTTGGCCCTGCTGTGGTCCTTGATGGAGCACAAGACCCAAGAAAGAAGATACCAGAGAATCAATGAATATCCAAGAGCAGGGAATTAAAAATTCTCTCTTTTGGGGCGCCCGGGTGGCTCAGTCGGTTAAGCGTCCGACTTTGGCTCAAGTCATGATCTCGTGGCTGGTTCATGAGTTGGAGCCCCGCATCTGGCTCTCTGCTGTCAGCTCAGAACCTGGAGCCTGTTTTGGATTCTGTGTCTCCCTCTCTCTCTACCCCTCCCCTGCTCTGTCTCTGTCTCTGTCTCTGTCCCTCTCTCTCAAAAATAAATAAAAACATTAAAACAAATTTTTTTTTAAGTCTCTCTTTCATCCTCCCATCTCCAACAGGACTTCTCATTGGCTGAGTCCAAATGGAAATTAAAAAGTAAGGAATCCTTTTTGACGCACCCCAAAGAGGTCAACCCAGCCCAACTGGGAGACCAAGAGAGGCAAACAGAGACAACCCAGCACAGGCTGGGAACAGAACAGACAGACGGTAAAATTTATCCAGTGTCATTACCACTACTTACGCTATGTATTTTAGTCCAGTCCAGAAACACGAAATTACTTTTGAGCCTTGTTACTTCATTCCTATTCACAAAAACAAAACAGAACAGAACAAAACTTTTTTATTTATTTATTTATTTTTTTAAAGGTTTGTCCAGATGAGTCAGGATTCAACCTCCTGACAAGGCTAATACTCAGCGTAGGCCAGCTTGTATGTGGAAGGTGACCTCCTCAGAGACAGCCATTTAACTGGCTTCTGACAGCTTCAATTATGACTAATGGATCTATTCACTGGCCATCATGCCCTGTAATCACACCAGTTAGGATTTTTACAACCTTTATAGCCTACCCTAATATCTCTCCTTTTCCTCCCTCCGTATTTTTTAAATATAGATGTTGCTTTATGTCAGAACATAAAAAATAGAAATATGAAAGCAATAGTTAGCTGTTAGTAATTACGTGTCACCAGGAGTATTTTCTTGCACAGCATAATAATGCTAGCAGATAATGCAATTTTGTTTGTATCCATGCACATTTATAAAATGTTTCCTTTTGGTTCACATTTCCATCTGAATGGGTTGAGCGGATGCCCTGCGCCTGGCTTCTCTTTTTTTGTAGCTAGTTGTTAAAATGAAGTCATCAAAGTCAATTAAAAAAAATAAAAGTAACAAATATGAGGGGGAAAAAAAATAAAATAAAATGAAGTCATCAAAGATCAGAATTCTGGGATTATTTTTTTCTTCTCATGATTAAATGCTTTAATATTCAGTAATGAAGTCTGAAATAGAAGAAAACAAAGGGAACTTTGTCATTACAATTAACATTTAATTCTAAAAAAATTCTAAAGATAGGCACAAATAAAAATGGATTTCTTCTCTACTACGCTAAATAAGGAAGTGGATTTATTTACATAAAATACACAATTAAGTTCCATTTCACTCAGAAATTGGAGAGACTTGTCTCTCCCAGGAAGAGTTACAGAAGGAAAGGTACACTCCCTCTTTCCTGTCTAAATCCGCTTAAACCTTTTTAGTGGCGTCTGTAAGCAACTGAAAAATATTTACAATGTAGCCCCACTACTGCTGTCTATATCAGAACGATGTTTTTGATAAATACAATTAAGAAAGAACTCTTTTTTTTATTAGGAAGATGGGTAGTCTGGTTTTTATTCTGGTGTGATTGCTATTGTTGTTTGGGGGGGGGGGGGGGCGGGGTTGATTTATTTATTCTTTGGAAGTCCAAGGTTTTCCTCACGTAGGTTTTCCACCGCCGGACTCTGAAGAAGTACTTTCTATCACAACAGTGACCATGTGCAAAAGGTCTTCGGTTGTCAGTTGTAAAGCACCTAAAACATACTCAGAATTTCTGTAGTGGTTTCCTAGGTGATTCCTTTTTGTCCTCACGGGGATGTTCCTGGATCTGAGGCTAACATCGTGGAATTAGAAGGAAAGATTCCATTGTCAGGGAAGTGGCCAAAGGGTGAGATTAATTTTGATGGGGCTAAGACACAGAAGATGAGCCATTTATTGGGTGCTTTTTCTTTTACCAATTTAAATTCTCAATTATAAAATTATATAGCACACATTTAGTTTCTCCCTTCTGGGTTAATAAATATGGAGACCATTCTTTAACCGTAAGCACCGATCCATGAGAATTACGTAAGACAATTGCAATCTCAAGTGAACAAGTGAATCACTTTTAGATATAGCACGTGTCCATTTCACATAGACATGTTTTGGGGGACTATACAGGGTGGACAAAGAAAGAGAAACTGATCAGTTGTAGATTAAGTGGATTTAGATGTAATTATTAGTGGCTGCAGAGAACCGTGCTGGAAACATCTACCACATTTGCCTAAATATAAAGCGACCTCACATTTAAATCAACGCCCTATTTTCTTAATGAGAAGATGCAAAAGTAGTGGTGGGGCGGGGGGCACAGGGGTGCGGCAGCACCTGGCTTCAAGGGTCCCAAACAGACTGGGTTAGGCCACTTGCCACCGACAAAATCCAAAGACAGAGCGGTGGGGACACAAGAAAGGAATTTATAGCAGCGAGGCAACACCTGGAAGACAGCCTCTCAAAGGCTGTCTCCAAAGTGCTGAAAATACTTCCAAGTTCACGTAAAGAAAATGTGGGACAAAGGTCTGCGGGAACAGGCAGGTTGGTGGGTACCTGCGTGTGAGCAGGAAACATCTTTAAGTTGATGTCTCCGTCTTGTCTTGGAGTTCTTGGCGGGCAGGGGCTTGATGACCCAGGGAAGTCCTTATTGGTTGAGGGGGTAATTTCGGTTCCCATCGGGGATGCTTTGCCCCCAGGGTCTTTTGCCTGAGTTTAGAGATAAACTGGAAAGATAATAAAAATTAGAAAGTTTGAGGTCAAAATGGAGGTAAGTCCTTTTTCAGGGGAATACTTTTTTTGTTTTTTGTTTTGCCAACTAGAATACGTACTATTTTAGAAACATTGAAGAAATAGTCAAAAAATTTAAATTTTTACACACACGTATTTACAATATGATATCTGATGTTATTTTATTTATATATATTCATATATAAGTTCATTACAATTTTATTCAAATTCTTCACGGGTATCTCCCACATTGGTATTTTATCTCTTTTTAAAGATTTTATTTATGTTTTATTTATTTCACCTGTTATTAATATTTTTTTTATTTGAGAGAGAAAGAGAACACAAGCAGGGGAGAAGCAGACGGGGGGGGGGGGCAGAGAATCTCAAGTAGGCTCCATAGTGAGTGTGGAGCCCAACACAGGGCTAGATCCCATGACCCTGAGATCATGACCTGAGCTGAAATCAAGAGTCTGATGCTCAACCAACTGAGTCACCCAGGCACTCCTAGATTTTATTTACTTTTTAAAAGTAGTCTTTACACCTAATGTGAAGCTTGAACTCACAACCCTGAGACAAAGAGTTGCACATGCTACCAACTGAACCAGCCAGGTACCCCTCCAACATCCGTATTTTTGTCATCCTAGAACAACATTTTAAATCATAATAATTTTCTAGCACAGTATCTTTACTTTCATCTAAGTTGCTTAAGACTAAGAATTTACTCAATCTGTATATGAGCTCCAACTGGAAATTTTATTCTAACCCATCAGTACTTAAGTAAGATTAAGCCAGTTATTGGTATTCAAACCATATGTAATATTCATGATGTCACCAGATAACCACTTAATAGCTTAATAACACAGGTAAATAATTTAAACAGTCACATAGTAAGTAGTACAGGATTTTAAACAACAACAAAAATAGTAGTCTTATGATCTAACTTTCCTTACCTCTGATTCCAGATCTCTAGTGGCCACCATGTTCAAGTCTGTTAGGTTTTTTCTTCCTAGTATTTATCTTCCAAGTCCTAAATAGGTTATACTAGTATTTCCCGATTTTCCAAAAAAACATTTTAGATAATATCTGTGGACTTCTTACTTTGAAAGATGAGGATTAATCTCATATATTAATCTCCTCCTGCAAACTCTCTCCCTCTCTCTCTCTCTCTCTCTCTCTCTGTGTCTCTATCTTTTCAATGTCATTATATTCCAATTTGGAGTTAAATCAATATTCAGTATTTATATTACTCCATTTTTATTACATTATTCACAACTGAATCTATATATACCTTGTGTACTATAACAACATTTTCATTATTATGCAATTTCTAAATTTTTCCTGGCACTAATGATTGCTCATTTATTTTCATTTGCTCACCTTTCTATGTATCTATTATGAATTCATCCTCAAGCTGTCAAAGAAAATTGTAAATCTTTGTTTAGTATCTCCAAACACATCAGGTAATCTATGTTTCATTTTTGTAGGGACAAATCCCTCCTGAATCTCTTTGTCTTCCTGATTGGTCTCTATCTGTGCTATACAGTGTCCTCCTGAGACCTACTGCCATTACCTATCATTATCATCACCACCACCACCACCATCATCATCATCAAAATTCCCTTTACTTGTTTCTTCTGGTGGATCATCTTTTTTCTTGTTCCCACAACTTTCTCAGCTTACATTCTCACTAGCTTCCTAAGAATGAAAGGTGGGGAGGAAATTTTTTGAGATCTTGCATTCTGAACATATTACATATTCTTTTCTTATATTGACTGATAGTTTAGCTAGGTATAGAAAGTTTGGGGTCTACATATAGGCTGATCAATTTCTGCTTCTGTATTTTCATTAAAAAAAATTTTTTTAAATGTTTATTTGAGAGACTGAGTGTGAGTGGGGGAGGGGCAGAGGAAGATGGAGACACAGAATCCAAAGCAGGCTCTAGGCTCTGAACTTCCAGCACAGAGCCTGACAAGGGGCTGGAACCCGTAAACTGCAAGATCATGACCTGAGCCAAAGTTGGCCACTTAACCAACTGAGCCACCCAGGCGCCCCCTCCCTGTATTTTCATTTTTAAAAAGGAGAGTCTTCTTTAAAAAGAAGAGTCTTTTTTATTCTTTCAATATTTTTATAATATCCTATTAATATTTTATGAATACAGTACTTTATCTCTCTGAAATGTTTCTTTTTTGCATAATTGCTTTTGTTTTATCATTCTCCCTAACTGTCTCTGTTTTCTCTGTTATTTCTTTTCTTCTGTTTTTGTTTGTTCCAATGTAGAACTGCCTCTAACTTCTGAATAATTCTGGAGTTTTCTGTCTTTGGGGAGGTTTCCTTCTTTTTTGTCTTATCCACTTAAGTATCAGCTTTCTCAGTTTCATTCTGTTATGTCAAATACTATTCACCCATTTTTAAGCTCTCAAAATGTTAGTGATATCTCCGATCTGTTGTCTGCACCTCTTTCGTTCCTTGTCCTTATGGTTTTATACCATTTTATTCCTTTACTACCATTTTCCATTGGTGTTTTCTGGAAGTGGCAGAGAGAAATTCATGTCTTTGCTCCATCAAATTTAGTTGGGAACCTGTATTTCTTTTTAAGGGGATCTTAAAATAAAGCCTGCTTCAGGGGTACCTGGGTGGCTCAGTCAGTTGAACGTTGGACTTCAGCTCAGGTCATGATCTCACAGTTTGTGAGTTCAAGCCCCATGTCGGGCTTGCTGCTATCAGCACAGAGCCCACTTCATATCCTCTATCTCCTCTCTTTGTCCCTCCCCAACTTGCACTCTCTCAAAAATTAATAAAACTTTTTTTTTTTTTTTAGTCTGTTTTAATGACAAACAGTGCTTTCAGTTTGAGGTCATACCCTCCCTTACCAGGAATAATGACTATAGTTAACCTAGTTAAGTTTCTTAGTCTTCTTGTTCCCCCCTCTTTTTTAAGTTTATTCTGTTACTGACTTCTTTAAGCATCACAAACTAGCATTTACTGAAGTCACATCAAACCAAGGGCTCTTCAAAAAATGTGCTTTGTAACTCAAGTAACATGATTGAGGAATTAATTACATAATACGAGAAACTTTATAAAAACTTAAATATAGAACAATTCCTTTTAATCCGAAAGAGAATTTGGGGGACAAAATTTCATTTTATTGGTGGCATCTATTTAATTTTAAAATAATATATTTCAATTGTATTCTAGATAATGACAGATTAAGACCTGGGAAAAACAAATGTAAAAGAGATTTGTTTCCTTCCAGAACCACTATTTCTTTCTCCTGCTTCAGCTTGTATTTTCACACTTTTTACCAGCATACTAACTCATTTTCTTTCTTTTACTCTCATATTTATGGAACCAATCAATTGTATATACATAACATAAACATATACACACTTATTTGATCTTCTCCTGACACAACATAGACCACAATTCTGAGGAAGTACCTTGACTATACCACTCCCCTTACATTCTCCAATTAGATAAAGAGACAACTTAGTTGATTCTACATTACCAAAAGATACAGGAACACCTGGGGGGCTCAGTTGCTTAAGCATCCGACTTCAGCTCAGGTCATGATCCTGTGGTTTGTGAGTTTGAGCCCCCCATTGGGCTCTGTGCTGACTGCTCAGATGCTGGAACCTGCTTCAGATTGTGTCTCCCTTTCTCCTTGCCCTTCCTCTGCTCATACTCTGTTTCTGTCTCTCTCTCTCTCTCTCTCTCAAAACTAGACATTAAAAAAAAAATTTAAAAAGATACAGAATTGGGCTCTGTTGATTTGAACCAATGTGAGTCAGTGCAATATTAAAAAAAGATGTTTTTTACATTTATTTATTTTTGAGAGACAGAGAGAGACAGAGCACAAGTGGGGGAGGGGCAGAGAGAGAAGGAGACACAGAATCCGAAGCAGGCTCCAGGCTCCGAGCTGTCAGCGCAGAGCCCGACGCGGGGCTTGAACTCACAAACCGTGAGATCATGACCTGAGCTGAAGTCGGATGCTTAATGGACTAAGCCACCCAGGCACCCCTGAGTCGGTACAATATTAATCATAACTTCCCAGAAACAAAAACGTAGGTGTGCCTGGGTGGCTCAATCGGTTAACCATCTGATTGTTTATCTTGGCTCAGGTTTATCTCATGGTTTGTGAGATCGAGCCCCAAACTTGAGCTCTGTTCTGACAGCATGGAGCCTGCTTAGGATTCTCTCCTCTCTCTCTCCTTCTGCCCCTCCCCTGCTTGTGCACAAGTGCCTGTGCATGCTCAATCTTAAAATAAACTTTAAAAAAATGTAAAAGTTCGGTGTTTATATTTTTTGCTACCATACTCTCTCATCACTATCATAGTCTTCTATAAGACTGAGAGGAAAACTGTGCAATCATCCTAGGCTCTTAGATCTCTTGGGAATTAATCATACTTAGTCTTCACAAAACTAAGTTTTCTTTCTTCTTTAACAGTCTCTAAGCCAGTAATTCAAGGGATACTGTCAGGGTGCCCGGGTGGCTCAGTTGTTAGGGATTGAAACTGTTGATTTCAGCCCTGGTCATGATCTCATGGTTTGTGAGATCGAGCCCTGTGTTGGGCTCTGCACTGACAGCCTAGAGCCCGCTTGGGGTTCTCTCTCCTCTCTCTCTCTGCGCCTCTCCTGCTTGTGCTCTCTCCCTCTCTCAAGATAAATAAACTTTGACATAAATAAAGACGTTAAAAAAAAAAAAAAACCTTTAATAATCACTATGCCTACCTAATCTAATAGAATACTTCACACTGAGTTAGTCTTCTGGGCTTTATCACTTTCCTTTTGTAATTCACTCAACTAACATTGTCACCAGTTCATACTTCATAAAGCAGAACATGAGTTTTATCATTTCTCTGCTTTAAAAAAACTGCAGTATTCTCTATTGTGTATTGTATCATGTAAAATCTTCTCACCTTGTTATTTTGAAAAATTGCTTTTGGGATGCCTGGCTGTCTCAGTTGGTAGAGCATGAAACTCTTGATCTTGGGGCGGGCGTTTGAGCCCCATGTTGAGGGCAGACTTTACTTAAACAATAAATAAATAAATAAATAATAAATAAATAAATAAATTACTCCCCCGCCCCCCCCCCCAAATAGCTTTAGGGGTATCTGGGCGGCTCAGTCAGTTAAGCGTCTGACTTCAGTTCATGATCTCTCAGTTTGTGAGTTCGAGCCCCGCATCGGGCTCTGTGCTGACAGCTCAGAGCCTGGAGCCTGCTTCAGACTCTGTGTCTCCCTCTCTCTCTGCCCCTCCCCGGCTCGTGCTCTCTCTCTCAAAAATGAATAAAAATATTTTTAAAAATTAAAAAGAATAGCTTTAGTAAAGTAGATTTGACATACAATAAACAGTGTATACCTAAAGTGTGCACAACTTAATAAGCTTCAACATATGAACCCACCATCGTGACAAAGATATTATCTTGGTATTTAAAGCTCTATAGTAGGGGCATCTGACTGCCTCACTTGGTAGAGCTTGTGACTCTTGAGGTGTGAGTTCAAGCCCCACATTGGGTGTAGAGATAACTTAAAAATCTTAAATAAAAGAGAAATTAAGCTTCATACTATATAATCTCTTCTTTATGGAATTTGTCTCTCAGTGCCTGTTTATTTGCCTTATTCTTCTTGAATATATTATAAAGTCTTTAGAAAGAGGGAGTATTGCCTGTCTATAGAATGCTCTAAGTGATTGATAAATGATACCCACTCAAAAAGAGGAACTGTTAGGGTGCCTGGGTGGCTCAGTCAGTTAAGCGTTCGACTTCAGCTCAGGTCATGATCTCATAGTTTGTGAGTTCGAGCCTCGCATCGGGCTCTGTGGTAACAGCTCGGAGCCTGGAGCTGCTTTGGATTCTGTGTCTCCCTCTCTCTCTGCCCCTCCCCAGCTTGCTCTCTCTCTCTCTATCTCTCTCTCTCTCTCTCTCTCTCTCTCAAAAATAAGTAAACATTAAAAAAAAATTTTTTTTTAAAGAGTAACTGTTTTTCTCCTGAGACCAATATTGCACTGTATGTTGGCTAACTAAAATGGAAAAAAATAAAAAGAATAACTGTTTTTATGGAGGCCTGATCTTCTGAATCTTTAAATCGAGTCAGCACTAGTTGAACTATTATAACTTTTAACTTCCTTTAGTAAAATAGATATTTCTATGGCCATGGTAGATGTCAGATCACTTGGTAAATATCATATCACAAATCGATATGAATTTAATACTATAAATTCTTTTTTATTTATCTATAGGACCAGCAGTACCAAAGGAACTTTTACTTATTTATTTATTTTAGTTATCTCTATACCCAAATGGATCTTGAACTCATGAACCCAAGATTGCGTGGTCTTCCGAATGAGCCAGCCAGGCGGCCCTAAAAGAACTGTTAGAAAGGAAAACATACTGGGGCGCCTGGGTGGCGCAGTCGGTTAAGCGTCCGACTTTAGCCAGGTCACGATCTCGCGGTCCGTGAGTTCGAGCCCCGCGTCAGGCTCTGGGCTGATGGCTCGGAGCCTGGAGCCTGTTTCCGATTCTGTGTCTCCCTCTCTCTCTGCCCCTCCCCCGTTCATGCTCTGTCTCTCTCTGTCCCAAAAATAAATAAAATCATTAAAAAAAAAAAAAAAAAAGAAAGGAAAACATACTTATGAAGAATTTAAATTACATTTTCTGCAGAATCTTGAGGAGAAAAACAAGGTTTAATATCTTATTTCATTAATAATTAATAATAAAAACAATGATACTATTTTCACTGTTTCAGAAACACTTTGAAATTTATTGTGTCATCTGACCTCATTAAGATAAAGGACAACACAAAATGGTAACTGAAATTTTTTTAAGCACATCATCCACAACGGATTTGCTTTGTGACATTAATGAAAATTAGAGAAATTTTTTAAGGAACATCATCCACAACGGATTTTCTTTATGACATTAATGAAAATTAGAAAGATATGTAATTCCTGTATGTTTATTTTCTAGTATGAAGCTTGGGGGGAAATACTATGCAAAGTACATTTTGTAAGGATACTTGAGATGATTTTTCACAGAAAATGTATTTTAGGAAAATAGAAAACACAGAAGGCTGAATGGAAAATTTTTCAGAAAATGCTGATAACTAAAGCAGCCTCAGATTTGAGGTTACACATTGCTCTCCTCAAACCACAAGTTTAGAGGCATTCTGGTGATATTATTCAAACACTGACTGGCCTGTGAGTTCTTTGAACACAGGGACTGAGTCTTAGAATAGTTCCTGACACATAGCATTTAATAATTTTTTTTTTTTTTTATTAAATGATTAGGGACATGATGGATGAGAGATTTCAAACTGAGGGGTCAATTTAGTGTGTATGTCTGTGTGATAAGTAAGGTATACTGTTGGTATATTTCATTAAGTAAAAGAGTTCCTTTTCATTTACTTTCATTTGTAAAGCAGCCATTGTTCTAACAACAACAACAACAAAAAAAACCCTTTTGTTACATGGTCATTTATTTATTTTTTGCTGAGAACAAGATAGATTCTATGTGCTACTAGTATCGCTACTATAAAAGGTTACGTTGAGGATGTTGGGGATGTAACGTACAAGATGGTGACCACAGTTAACAATACTGCATTGCATATTTGAAAGGGGCTAAGAGAGTAGATCCTAAGAGGCCTTATCACAAAAAACCAATTTCCGTAACTATGTATGGGGTCAGATGTTAACTAGACTTATTGCGGTAATCATTTTGTAATATATACAAATATTGATCATGTTGTACACCTGAAACTAATATTAAGTAACATCGGGGGCAGGGAGGTTATGTTGAAATACATTAGACTCAACACAACTGGTTACAAAGAATTTTCTCTGATGTTAATTATTCCTTTATGCGGAAACTTCTTGGCTTTGCTGTTAAGTGTGATTCCTGTTGGAAATAAAATCGTTAGAGTGTTACAAACACGTGTGATTCACAGATAATTATCTCCAAGCGCTGACTGTGAGGTGCTCAGGGTGCAAGAGGTTTATAAGGGAGAAACGCCCGTCAAAGGTGGGGGAGGAAGCGGAAATGACCCCAAAGCTAGCCTGACAAAACCTCCACTCAACCTGTCTGGGAACCCAGGAGCTAGAACTGCCCTTCAGAGTTGTTCCTTGTAGGGCTTTGGTTGCCTCTGATTTCATTCTCCTCTGCATCATATTTATTGGATGACTTAGCCTCCCTACCTCTCAGAGAAGACGAAGAACTTCTGGCTCTGCTCTGTCCTCTTCCAGCTGCCATTGTCAGGCTCCCCAGCTGTGCTCTTACTGGCACTCCTCTAGTCCCTTCAAACACATCCCTGCTGTGGAATTTTCTCTGTCTTCCCCCTTCTGCTGATCCACCTCCCAAGGTCTACGAACATGTTCAACCACTTTATTTTATATACAACCTTTCTTGTCATGTGTCCCTCTAGTTTCTGCCGAACTCTCTCTTTCCTAGTCTTTTCAGCCATGATTCTTCACTTTTAGTTCAACCCGCTCTTTTTCTGGCTTACTTCTCAAATCACTATACTCAAATCACTGACTCTCTCTCTCAAAACATTAAAAAAATTAAAAAAAAAAAGGGGGGGGGACACCTGGGTGGCTCAGTTGGTTGAGTGTCCAACTTTGGCTCAGGTCATGATCTCACGGTTCGTGAGTTCGAGCCCCACGTCGGGCTCTGTGCTGACAGCTCGGAGCCTGGAGCCTGCTTAGGATTCTGTGTCTCCCTCTCTCTCTGCCCCTCCCCTGCTCATGCTCTGTCTCTCTGTCTCTCTATCTCAAAAATAAACATTAAAAAAAAATTTTTTTTTAAATCACTGACTTCTGACCCTTCTCCCCCAAAACTCCACTGAAATGATCTTTGCTGGGGCTGTCAATTACCTCCTGCTTTTCACATCCCACGAACACTTTTCTGCCTCTGTTACTTGACATCTCTGTGACATTGACCAGTATTGACCACATTGTCTTCCCCTGGTCTTCCTTCTATCATTCTGAACAAACTGCTGCTTTAGATTTTTTCTTCTAACCCCCTACATATTAATATTTTATCAGATTTTATCCTTACCTCTTTATTTCTAATTCTATAGGGACCTTCTCCACAAGGGATCTCAATATCCTTCCCTGATTTTAACTACCCACTGTACGAAAAGGCAAATAATCCACTTGTCAAGATACACACTCTAAAACCAGACTGCCAGCGTTCATAGCTGGGCTATACTGCTTCCTGGCAGAGAATAACCTTGGGCAATCGCCCTCTGCCTTCATCTTTAAAATGAGCATAATAATAGTATCTACAGCATGGTGTCATTGTAAGGATATGTGGGTTAATATATCTAAAGTGTTTGGAACATCGCCTGGCCCAGGCATGAGAAACCCATTCCGTGCTTTCAAAATGTATGGCTTATAGCCTATCACACCTGCGTCGTTGGAGCATGGACTTTTGCAGATGAATTCGAACCACTGCATTGCAACCAAGTTGTCTCATTCAGCTTTAAATTCAAGACCAATTGTTTCAACTAATTCAGGGAACAGTCTGACGCCTAAAGAAAGAAAGCCTTATTGGAAAAAGCTTCATGTGGCTCTGGACCCACAAAGGGATTAATTTGGGGACCTCCACAGCCCTGAGAAATCTACTCCTCGCTTACTGGTATCCTTAGTAACCAGAAACCCACAGGTCAGACACAATTTTACCCCAGTCCGAGCAAGTGCCCAATTTGATTCAGACACAGTAATCTTCGAAGTCTTTATTTCTTGTAAAAGTAGCTATGTTTCACTGCCTTGTGATCACTCGGAGATTTAGCCAGGGTGAACTTTCACAGCATTTATTTTGTTACTGGTACGAGTTGTTCTCGTACTGCTCCGTTGTTCTCAGGTACAGGACATGTCACTTTTCTTTATTTTTCTTTTTTCTTTTTTCTTTATTTAAAACAAATTTTTTAGTGTTTATTTATTTATTTTTGAGAGAAAGAGAGAGCACAATCGGGAGAGGGGCAGAGAGAGAGGAAGATCAGGGAATCCCAAGCAGGCAACATGCTGTCAGTGTAGAGCCCGACGCGGGGCTCAAACCCACAAACTGTGAGATCATGACCTGAGCTAAAATCAAGAGTCCGACCCTCAACCGACTGAGCCACCCAGGTGCCTGTAAGAAGACCAGTTCTGGGGCGCCCGGGTGGCTCAGTCGGTTAAGCGTCCAACTTCGACTCGGGTCACGATCTCGCGGTCCGTGAGTTCGAGCCCCGCGTCAGGCTCTGGGCTGATGGCTCAGAGCCTGGAGCCTGCTTCCGATTCTGTGTCTCCCTCTCTCTGCCCCTCCCCCGTTCGTGCTCTGTCTCTCTCTGTCTCAAAAATAAATAGACGTTAAAAAAAGTTAAAAAAAAAAAAAAAGAAAGAAAAAGAAGACCAGTTCTGAGGGCCAATCCCAGTCTTTTCCTAGAAGGGCAAAATCCACAGGTCTAAAGGAGTGGAGACAATTACCTTTCCTTTTTTTTGCTAATGAGACTGGATCCAGAAAAAGGGAAGAGACAAGACTTAAAGCAAACCTCTGTTGCACTTTCTGAAGTTGAGTTCACAGTTGGTTTACTATCAGAAGGTATAATTTTTTAAGAAAGCAAACTTTTTTCTCTAAAGAAGTATCTCCCTGTGGCACCTGGGTGGCTCATTTGGTTAAGCATCTGACTCTTGATCTAGGCTCAGGTCATGATCTCACAGTTTGTGAGTTTGAGCCCCACATCAGGCTCCGTGCTGACAGTGCAGAACCTGCTTGGGATTCTCTCTTCCCTCTCTCCGCCCCTATCCCTCTCTCTCTCTCACTCTCTTGCTCTCTCTCTCTCTCTCTCTCAAAATAAATAAATAAACTTAAAAAAATAATAAAGAGGGGCAGCTGGGTGGCTCAGTCGGTTGAGTGTCTGGTCTGACTTTGGCTCAGGTCATGATCTCATGGTTCGTGGGTTTGAGCCCCTTGTTGAGCTCTGTGCTGACAGCTTGGAGCCTGGAGCCTGCTTCGGATCCTGTGCCTCCCTCTCTCTCTGCCCCTCTCCCACTCACGCTCTGTCTCTCAAAAATGAATAAACATTAAAAAAAATTTTTTTAATAATGAAGATATCCCATTCTGACTGTATCTTAACATAACCTTTTTTCGTAAACCTTCTGACCATCGCCATGCCTCTTATACTTAAAGAGATTACTTGCTCATTCCTTATTATTTGTGTGCTTTTCATAGAGTCCTTTTCCAGACAGCGAGCTCCCTAATAACTGAAAGCTAGTTTGCTTCCTGCCCTGTCATAGCCCCAGTGCTAGCACGGTATTTAGTGATAGCCCATACTCTTTAATATATTTTGACTAAAATGCATTAAGTATTGGGGCACCCGGGTGGCTCGGTTGGTGGAGCTTCCGACTTCGGTTCTGGTCATGATCTCATGGTTCAGAGTTCGAGCCCGCGTTGGGCTTGCTGCTGTCAGTGTGGAGCCTGCTTCGGATCCTCTGTCCCCTTCTCTCTCTGCCCCTCCCCTGCTCACATTCTCTCTCTTAAAAATAAATAAAACATTTAAAAAATGCATTAAGTATTGAAGTCGAGCTCAAATATTCTGGTCAAATGATGAAGGAAGGAGGAGAGCAAGCAATCAACCCAACAGATAAACCATCAGAATAAAAGTAAACTTTCCAAAGTTTCCTAAAATTCATGTATTGAAAGTAATAGTGAATGTAAAATAATACTGTGCCTCAATAAGCTTAATTCTCTTCTCTGTAGATGATTGTTTCTCAGCTACAGGTTCAAATAACCAGAGCACTGCAAATTTAAATAAAAGATTTTCTTTGAAAGCAACATTTTACTGCTAATAGAGCCAGATCTAGAGCCTGGCCTCGTCGTCTGTATTTTAGCCCTTTGGTGCACACATCATTATTGCAATAATTTATTAAATGCTATCACTAATAAATAGGTTAATGAATGTCCTTGATAGAACATAAGAAATATATAGTGCCTATTTCATTTCACCAATAATAATAGTAATACCCTGGATATGAAATGGTGCAGACGTATGTCAAATGGATGATAACTCGGGCACCTGGGTGGCTCAGTCGGTTGAGCGTCCGACTTCGGCTCAGGTCATGATCTCACGGTCCGTGGGTTCGAGCCCCGCGTCGGGCTCTGGGCTGACGGCTCGGAGTCTGGAGCCTGCTTCGGATTCTGGGTCTCCCTCTCTCTCTGCCCCTCCCCCACTCACGCTTTGTCTCCCTCTGTTTCTCAAAAATAAGTAAATGTAAAAAAAAATGTTTTTTTAAATGGATGATAACTCATATATGTAAAATGGTGGTGGGGAGTGCCTGGATGGGCTTTTCACGTATTCTCAGAGCTCAGAGCTGAAAACAAAGGACATATTAGGTCAAAGAAGGGCCAACGAGAGGACCAGCTCTGTCCACACAAGATTTGCCGAGGGCCAGGCATGTTTTGGGAGAGAAACGGAACTGTGGAGCTGTGGCCGTGCCTTCCCCCTTCCATGTCCTCACCTTGGTGGACCTGGGATGGATGTTCCAGGCCAGATATTGCTAGAACAAGAAGAAAACAACCAGAAGGGGCGCCTGGGTGGTGCAGTCGGTTGAGCGCCCGACTTCAGCCAGGTCATGATCTCGCGGTCCGTGAGTTCGAGCCCCGCGTCAGGCTCTGGGCTGATGGCTCAGAGCCTGGAGCCTGTTTCCGATTCTGTGTCTCCCTCTCTCTCTGACCCTCCCCCGTTCGTGCTCTGTCTCTCTCTGTCCCAAAAATAAATAAACGTTGAAAAAAAAAAAAAAAAAGAAAACAACCAGAAGGAGAGAGACATAGAGCTGAGAGCAGGAGAATCAGAAGGACAGCCTGCTTTCGCGCCATTTGAAAACCTATTACTTAAATAATAGTTCCAGCTGTGCAGTGTAATACTATTGTGTCGTTAAGAAGACAAGGCAGTTTTATGTGGCCCAAGGTAGGATAGGCTCCAAGACCCATTAAGTGTGTGTGTGTGTGTGTGTGTGTGTGTGTAGAACAGCATGTGGAACAATGTAGGTAACATGCTATAATTTCCATAAAAAATGAAACGTGTTTATATACCTATATGCTTGCATACACATAGAATGTATCTGGAAGAATATTTAAAACTTGGGAACCTTGGGGGCAGTGGACAACGCGGGGCTTCTGGGTGATGCCACACAGGCAATCCACCCGAGGCATCGATTACGTAGGACATTGCTATTCAAAGTGTGGTCCACAGAACAGCCACACCAGCATCACCTGGGAGCCTGCTAGAAATGCAGAGCTCAGCTCCCACCCCAGACAGAGGGAATCACAATCTCCATTGAACGACGACCTCCAGCTGTTTCTTATTGCATGAAACTCTGAGAACTACTGATCTAGATGACAAAGACTGGAGACCCCTAGAATTGTGCAGTGTATCACCGGCACAAGCCAGAGCGAAGGAAGGCCCCAGGTGCAAGGGGTGGAAAGAAGTCTCTTTACTGCAGAGCCCTTACGGGACCCTGGACATTTTGAGTCACGGGGTAGAAAAGATTTCTAGATATTGAAAAATAAAGTGAGCAGGACTTTACATCCCAAAGGGGATGGTTTTAATAATTGAGGGGCGCCTCGGTGACTCAGTCGGTGAAGCGTCCGACTTCAGCTCAGGTCACGATCTCAAAGTTCGTGAGTTCAAGCCCCACGTCAGGCTCTGTGCTGACAGCGCGGAGCCTGGAGCCTGCTTTAGATTCTGTCTCTCTCTCTCTCTCTGCCCTTCCTCTCCTCCTGCTCTCTCTCTCTCTCAAAAATAAATAAACTTAAATAAACTTTTTTTAAATAAAAAAATAGGGGTGCTGGGTGACTCAGTCGGTTAAGCGTCCGACTTCGGCTCAGGTCATGATGTCACGGTTTATGGGTTCAAGCCCTGCATCCGGCTCTGTGCTGACAGCTCAGAGCCTGGAGCCTGCTTCAGATTCTGTATCTTCCCTCTCTCTCTGCTCCTCCCCTGCTCACGCTATGTCTCTGTTTCTCTCTCAAAAATAAATTAATGTTAACAAAAATTGAAAACAACGGGGCACCTGTGTGGCTCAGTCAGTTAGGTCTCTGACTTTGGCTCAGGTCATGACCTCATGGTCGTGAGTTCGAGCCCCATGTTGGGCTCCCGGCTGACAAAGTGGACCTTGCTTGGGATTCTCTCTCTCTCTCCCTCTCTCTCTGCCCGTCCCCCACTCGGGCTTACTCTCTCCCCCACCCCAAAAAAACTATAAAAAAATTAAAAATCATACTAAATAAAACCATTGAAAGTGACCGAAAGTGATGGGTATGAAATCATATATCATTGCGGAAATTCGCTGTCCGTGACAAAGAGCAGTTCAACTTAGCACAGGGAAGGCAGATGTTGGAAACCAGAACTGTATCGGCCTGTTTATATTTCGGAGGCATGACTTAGCAGTCACGCCGGGACATTAGTTTAGTTTAACAGCTTTTGAAGATAAACGAATTCGGTATTTGCAGCAGCCGGGAAAGAGTTCCCCCCCCCCCCCCCATGAGAGACTAATGCTTAACGTGTGCTTTCTGTTCTACCTTTCTGTTGTGTCTCCCCTCCTGCTCCCTGGGACTCTTTCCCTGCACTGTCCCCTCTGAGTTAGCACTGAGTCGACATTTTGCTCCAGGGGAGCCTCAGAATTATTTTGTCACTTCCACAGTCAGCAAGTACTACCGTGTAAATGACAAATGGGGAGGCACGTTTCACAGTTTTGCTCACGCTTTAGAATTGCTCGTATATTTGCAGGCCACGTAGAGGCCGAAGGGGTGCACAGCAGGAAAAGCTAGTCTCTACCTCTGTTTCCCAGCCATGCCCCTTCCTTTTCTAGAGGCAGGAGGTACAAAGAGCTTCTGGCTATCTTTCTGGAGACAACCCGTACACATAAAGACAATTCACATTTATTTTTCCCCTCCTGTTTTGGCGCAAAGGACAGCGACCTCTGCCCACCGGAGCTTGAGTTTTCTGAGCGACACGGGATCAGAGAGCTCATTCCCTATCACGTAAAGAACATCTTTGCACCTGCTGTATCCCCTACAGGGATGTGTCATTGTGTACAGCCTCTGCCGAATAATCTTTTGGTTTGACAAACAATGCTACGATGAGTCATCCATTTCATACATCGTTTCATACCTTAGATCTTTGCTGATAGGATGATTGAGAAATGATCTTCCCGTGATGTTTTCACGTGCGTTTCTGTTTTTGGGAATAAGATTGAGCAGGCATCATTTCTTATGTTTGTGGGTCATTTGCCCAGGATCTTACTATCTGGAACCCGTGGGCAAAACACCCTCTTTTCTTGGGGATAATGGAAATATGAGAGCGAGGGCAAAAGACAGAGGAATGTACAGCTGAGGGTCAAGCGACAGAGAGAGTCTCTGAAAGACGCAATGGTGTTTCAGCCCATGGATCCTGTCATCCCTGATAACAGCCCTGTCTCCTCTTCCTGAAACTTAATGCTTATCTCTTAATTCTGTGAGTTTCTTCAATGTCCTTCCAATGATTTCTACTGCTTCCCTCCTTTTTTTTTTTTTTTTGTAGTAACAAAAGAATTAAGATGAATAGGTAGAAGTCAGATTGTAATTGGTTTAAAAATGAATGATATAAAACACCTCAGGATAACCATAATAAGAAATGGACAGGAACGATATAAATAAAACTACAAAATTTTACTGAAGAACATAAAAGAAGACTTGAATAAATGGGAAGTCCTACCATGTTCCTAGGTAATAATGACTAGTATAAAGATGCCAGTTTTTTTCAAATTAATTTATAGGTTTAATGCAACTCCAATCAAAATCCAAATAGGAATATCTTTTGGAGCTTGAAACGGTAATTCTAAAGTTGATTAGCTAGAAAAAATAGAGAAGAGCCAAGACATTTTTTTTTTGTAATTTTTTTTAATGTTTATTTCTTTTTGAGAGAGAAAGAGATACAGAGTGTGAGCAGGAGGGGGCAGAGAGAGAGGGAGACACAAAATCTGAAGCAGACTGAAGCAGTGCTGACAGCCCAGAGCCCAACGCAGGGCTTGAACTGAGAGATCATGACCTGAGCCGAACTCGGACGCTTAACAGACTGAGCCACCCAGGCGCCCCAAGAAATTTTTTTAAAAAAAGAAAATTGATGAGGGCAACAAGAAGTTCCTACTCAGTGCCCTCCCCACCTCAAAGTATTTAATAAAGGTGCCTCTGTAACTGTCTCTGCTGCTCAAAGTAACCCTGATCTCGGAGCACAGTTGATCGGTCCATGAATATTCTCCCTTTTGCTTAAAGTAACTTTAATAAATTTGTTAGTTGTAACTAGAAGGCTCGATATAAGGATATGCACCACAACGTGTCAAAAGATAATAAAGCAACTCATGAAACAGAGGGCTACTCGTATAAACTTATAAGCATGTCTTTGGAACAGAATAAATAGCCATAAATAGATACTATGACTTACAAAAACGATGTAAATAATAAAGTTGGGGGTCTCCTGGGTGGCTCAGTCGGTTAAGCGTCCGACTTCGGCTCAGGTCATGATCTCACAGTTTGTGAGTTCAAGCCCCGAATCGGGCTCTGTGCTGACAGCTTGGAGCCTGGAGCCTGCTTCAGATTCTGTGTCTCTCCATCTCTCGGCCCCTCCCCTGCTCATGCTCTGTGTCTCTCTGTCTCTCAATAATAAATAAATGTTAAAAAAAACTTTTTTAAATAATAAAGTTGGCATCACAATGTAATACGTAAAAGAAAAGTTATTCAATATATTGGGTGGCTGTGATGAGCTAAATCGTCACCTTACCACAGATATTTTAAAAAATTCCAGATGTTACATGTGAAGAGTGTTCAAAGGAAGAGAAACAAACAAATATTAAAACATGTGCCTGAAATATAATCAATGTTTGCCAAAGTGCTGGTTAAAAAGTTAAAAGAATATTTAGCAGACTATTTACTCGTTCTCAAGCTAAGGGGAAAATGGTCTACGCATGAATCAATTGGTAAACAAAAGAATCAAAAATCAAAGATTTGACTACATGAGCAATTTAAAAGAAACTGTCAAAAATTGAAAAGTAAATCACAAAGGGAAAGTATCTGACAAAAAGTAAGTAGTAGTTAAAATCAATCATGAAAACACTGAAATTTCAATGGGAAAAGGTACAATGACAATGTATAGACAAATCTCAGAAGTGAAAATATAAAGTGAAAATTCGCCATTGGTAGTTACAAAATAAGACATCAATGACATATCATCGTATTCGATAAAAAAAAAAATGAAGACTCTAAAATTTATAAAGTTTGAGACCGATGAAGTTGTTTCAAAAATAAGCCCAATCACGGGTGCCTGGCTGGCTCAGTCAGTAGAGTGTGAAACTCTTGATCTTGGGGTTGTGAGTTCGAGCTCCATGTTGGGTTAAGTAAAAGATTACTTAAAAACTTAAAACAAATCTTGGGGCACCTGGGTGGCTCAGCCGGTTGAGCGTCTGACTTTGGCTCAGGTCATGATCTTGCGTTCTGTGAGTTCCAGCCCCACGTCGGGCTCTGTGCTGACAGCTCGGAGCCTGGAGCCTCTTTCAGATTCTGTGTCTCCCTCTCTCTCTGCCCCTCCCGCACTCATGCCCTGTCTCTCTCTCTCTGTCAAAAATAAATAAATACTAAAAAATATTTTTTTTAATAAAAAAAATAAAAATAAAAAAAAAATCTTAAAAAAAAGAAAAAAAGCCCAGGGGCACCTGGGTGGCTTAGTCAGTTAAGCATCCAACTCTTGATTTCGGTTCAGGTCACGATCTCACAGCTCATGAGATGGAGCCCCGTGTTGAGCTCTGGACTGACAGCATGGAGCCCACTTGGGAGTCTCTCACTCCTCTCTCTCTGCCCCTCCTCTGCTCACACAGTCTGTCTCAAAATAAATAAATAAACTGAAAAAAAAAAAAAAAAGCCCAATTACATGCTCCTGTTGAGGGTCCAAACGGGTACAGTAAAACCCTAGATTGCAAGTAACTTGTTCTGAGAGTGTTCCACGAGATTAGCAAACATTTCTAATTAATTTTAAGTTGATAAACGAGTGATGTCTTGCAATACGAGTTGTGCCTGATGCAGAACCTCACGTGATCACAACTGAGCCAACGGTTCTTCTCTCTCTCTCTCTCTCTCTGGGATTATGGGCGATTATCTCCCATGCTCGGATGCTTGGTCTCAGGCCGCAGTATTTGGCAGAAATCAGTGATTTTTCAGAATGTTGGAAGGTGCCCACAACTGGTGCTAGTGTATTTTTTGTCACTTCAAAGCTCCTGTGGACAGTCCTTTGCTTTTCCATAAAAGAGTAAGCTTGGGAATGCTTTGCTTCATTCTAGATCAGGCTGCCTGCAGATATAGACCCTTTCCTCTGCTGCCTTATTGCCAGTTACATTCAATACAGTCTATGACAAGAGTTTATTAATACCGTACTGTAGTCAACATCCGTGCGAGTGTATACAATGGCCCCCATGCAGAAAGATTCTTTTGAGCCAATAGAGAGCAGAGATTCCGTGATAGTGAAAGTCGTCCTGCACAATAACCCTCCTCTCTCTTGCCTCTGTCACACCCGCCATGAAGGTAAGTGCAGGTCAATTTGTTTATTTCTCCTTATATTTTGTATTTTCTTTTTTCTTTTTGTATTATAGTACAGTATCGTGACCTTTTTTCTACGACTATTTTGGGGTTGTGGAATGAATCATCTGAGTTTTCATTATGTCTTACAGGGAAATTCGCTTTGATATACAAGTGCTTTGGATTACAAGCACATTTCTGGGACGAATTATGCTCTCAAACCAAGGTTTTACTGTATATATATTTTTGAAAGTAATTGGCAAGATATACCAAGAAGTTTATAAAAAGTCCATATTCTTTATCCCAAATCCCCTTTCTAGTAACCCAGCCTACTATGATTATTAAAAGCACAAAATGTAGCTCTTGCCTTCAAAAATGTAAATATGTATGAAAGCATAAAGCTGACAGCCAGGGGGAAAGGGGAAGGAGGAAAAGAGAGGAGTGGCTTTGAGCTCTTGGTTCCAGTTCCTGAAGGAACAGCCCTGTTTCCTTCAGAATATGTGAACTAACTCAGGACCCTTCCATTGAATTCTTCCCTTACCCCGTCGCCTCCCTGGTTTCTGTTCCCTGCATAAGAAGACTATTGACTAACTTAACTACTTTGGCAGAAATGGATATCGCTTCTTTCTGCTAGATTAATATACCATATAATTTTTGGTAAGAGTACTGATTGCTTTGAGTCATGATAATTGATTTTAGTCCACATTTAAATAGTTTGAAATTAAAATGGATCCAATATTGGCACGTCCCATAGTGTCTACCTAAACCCGATGTTAGATTAACAAAACCCCTCATGGATGAGAATCCTGGGTGAGATTTTTAACAAAGACAAAGCAATGTTTACTAAACCGAGTAGAATAGAAGCAAAAATTGGGAAAAAAAAAAAATGGGCCCCCTGGGAGGCTCAGTCGGTTAAGCATCTGACTTCGGCTCAGATCATGATCTCCTGGTTCTTGAGTTCAAGCCCCGTGTAAGGCACTGTGCTGACAGTTCAGAGCCTGGAGCCTCCTTCAGATTCTGTGTCTCCCTCTCTCTCTCTCTCTCTCTGCCCCTCCCCCCTCACGCTCTATCTCTCTCTGTCTCTCAAAAATGAATAAACATTAAAACATTTTTTTTTTAGGGGCACCTGGGTGGCTCAGTCAGTGGAATGTCCAACTTCAGCTTGGGTCATGGTCTCGCTGTTTGTGAGTTCGAGCCCCACGTTGGGCTCTGTGCTGACAGCTTAGGCTGTGTGCTGACAGCTCGGAGCCTGGAGCCTGCTTCAGATTCTGTGTCTCCCCCACTCTTCCTCTCCCCCACTTTCTCTCTCTTTCTCTCTCAAAAATAAACATTAAAAAAATTTTTTTAATTGGAAGAAAATTACTGGATTTACTTCTAATAAGAGAGATAAGATTGATTCATGGGGACACTGTCAGTAAGTGATTAAGTAACACTTAACAAAAAAAAAAAAAAATGAGGGGGCACCTGGGTGGCTCAGTCCGTTCAGCATTGGACTCTTGATTTCAGCTCAGGTTGTGATTTTATGGTTTGTGAGTTCAAGCCCCACATTGGGCTCTGTACCAGCAGTGCAGAACCTACTTGGAATTCTTTCTCTTTCTCTCTCTCTCTCTCTCTCTCTCTGCCCCTCCCCTGCTCTATCTCTCAAAATAAATAAACTTAAAACAAACAAACAAACAATGAAATTGAGTATCCCAAAGGGATGCTCTTGGATCCATTCCTTGCTTGATGGATAAAAACCTTTGACACAGTTGACTGGTTGGCCACTCCTTTCTTGGCTTTTTCCTCAGCCTTCACAATTCCACACTCTCCTGGCACTTCTCATTTTTGCCCTTCTCCCTTGGGTTAAGAAATAGTTGGGTTAGTTCAAGTAAAGGCTAGAGTCCTGTAACAAGAGATGGAAATTACTTAAACAAGGTAATTATTTCTCATGTAATAATTTTGCATATGTGCTCCAGGAATAATATGGAGGACCAGGGATTTTGAGAACCCATTATCCTTTTAACTTATGACATCTCTTTGGATATGGCGCTCATCCATGTGGTCTAAGTTACTTTACTACCACATATGCCTTTGAGTTCATGGAAATGGGGGACATGCTTCTTTCCTATGGCTAGAAGTTGCAAACATCATATCTGCAAAATGTCAGAGAGCAAAACCCAGTCATGTGACCACAATTAACTCCAAAGGAGGCTGGGACATAGTCTCTATTTGGAGAACCATGTACCCAGCTAAACCTGTGTTAAATAGGAAGATAGCACTCTCTAACACACCTTCTAATTTTTTTTAGCCCAGTTTTCTCTTCTGAAGCTCAAAACTGACGCGTAAACCGTTGAATAAATATGAGTTGTATATATGGTACATGTATCTTTTAAATTGAGATATAACGTACATTCAGTAAAGTACGTGAAGTACAGGAATATACGTGGTAAACCTTAATGAATCTTACATATGTACATATCTATTTAACCTCCATCTAGATTAAGACACCCTTCAAAGTTCTCTGTGTCTTTTTCCAGTCAAGCCTTATTTCTCTCGCTTAGATAATTATATCAGCTTTCTTAAGGGTTGCATCTATTGCAGTAAATTCACCGATGATCTTTCAATTTCTGTGTGTGTGTGTGTGTGTGTGTGTGTATACATACCCCCCCCGCCCCCCCGCCAGCCTCTGGAACTTTATTTCACCCATCCCTATCCTCCCTTTCCTCTTTTTCCTCTGCTAATCCTGCTATAATTCAGATCTCAGGGTTTGTTTGTTTTTTTCCTTTTAAGATTTTATTTTTAAGTAATCTCTACACCCAACATGGGGTTTGAATTCACAACCCTGAGATCAAGAGTTGATTGCTCTACTGACTGAGCCACCAGGTGCCACTCAGATCTCAGTTTAGACATCATTCTTTGTCAAGAGGCCCTATTAGTTGCCGCTATGGATTTGCCTAAATAATTTTGTTATAGTTATCTAAGCTCGGGAAAAGGAGAAAGAAAATTCCTGGTGAATATGCTTTTCTTTGGAATACACAGTTTTGGGGCAATGAATTAGAGATCACATTTTACTGGTCAATAAGAGCTGGGCACGAAAATATTTTCATTTCTTATATTAAACATTGCTCCTGTAAATTAGCTATAGCAGCAAATCAGAAATATTGTAGCCTTAGCTCCTCTGAGTGGTTCTTAGGAGTGCATAAACTATTGTGAGGTAAGCTCATAATTCTTTTTAACCAATTTCAAATAAATGACACACAGTAGACACATCCTAGTAAAGTGTATAATTTGATGAGTTTTGACAACTGTATACATCTGGGCAACTAATACCCCAGTTGAAATGTCGAATTTTTCCATTACCCCAGAGACTTCCTTTATGCCTCTTTAGTCAGTCTTTCCATGAAGCAGCCACTGTTGTGATTTCTATCACAATCCATTTGTCTTACATGTTCTTGAAGGGCATATAAGTAGAATCATATACTTTTACATGTTTGGCTTCTTTTGCCCAATCTATGTTTTTTTTAATATATTAAAAAATTTGTTTAATGTTTATTTTATTTTTGAGAGAGAGAGAGAGAGAGAGAGAGAGAGAGAGAGAGTGCAAGTAAGGGAGGGGCAGAGAGAGAGGGAGACACAGAATCTGAAGCAAGCTCCAGGCTCTGAGCTGTCAGCACAGAGCCGGAGGTGGGGCTTGAACTCATGAACTGCAAGATCATGACCTGAGCCCAAGTCAGATGCTGAACCCACTGAGCCACCCAAGTGCCCCTTAATATATATATTTTGTAAGTTTATTTATTTTTGACAGAGAGAAGGAGAAACACGAGCAGGGGAGGGGCAGAGAGAGAGGGAGGCACAGAATCCAAAGCAGACTCCAGGCTCTGGGCTGTCAGCACAGAGCCTGATGGGGGGGCTCAAACTCATGAGCCATGAGAACATGACCTGAGCCGAAGTCAGACGTTTAACAGACTGAGCCACCCAGGGACCCGCTTAATTCATGTTTTGGAGATTCATCCATGTTGTTGCATACGTGAGTAATTCGTTCATTTTTTTTTTTTTTAACCAACCAGTATTCCAATGTAGTGTATATATTTCAACTGGTTTATCCATTTTATCAGTTCTCATGTTGATGGACTTAGGGATTGTTTGCTGTTTATGGCTGTTTTGAATATTCTTACGGAAGTCTTTCTATAAATGTATATTTTCATAACTCAACTTTAATAAAAATCCAGTAGTTGAAGAGCAGGATCATAGAATAGGTGTATTTTTATCTTTGTTGTAAACTGCTAACCCGTTTTTGAAAGTGTTGGTAGTACTTTGCACACCAACTAGAAATGATCGCAAGTTCTAGTTCCTCCACATCCACAGTCAAATCTGATGTTGTCGGTCTTTTTTTTTTTTTTTAAGTTTATTTATTTTGAGAGAGACGGCACAAGCGGGGGAAGGGCAGAAAGAGAGAGACAGAGCATCCAAGCGGGTTCGGCACTGCCGGCGGTAGAGCCCAATGCGGGGCTCGAACTCAGGCACCGTGAGATCACAACCTGAGCCAAAACTGAGAGTTGGACCCTTAACCGACTGAGCCACCCAGGCGCCCCAGTGTTGTCAGTCTTTTTGATGTTTGCCATTTTAGAAGTGTGAAATGATGTTCTTGCTGTAGTGTTAATTTGCGTTGCCTAAAAATGTTGAACACCTTTTCTAGTTTTCTCTTCCGGAATCCTTAGGCTGTGGCATTTGTTCGCCTCCTTACAAAATGGCTGCTGGGGCTCTAGCTGTCACTGAATTGTAGGCAGAAGGAAGAACAGAAGATCCAGGTCCTGAAGTCATGCCTCTTTTGTGACTTTCTCAGAAACCTCATCCAGTGGTTTACATCCTAATGGAAAGAGTTATGTCACACGGTCACTTTGATCTGCATGGAATGCTGGGAAATGTACTTTTTTTTTTTTTTAAGTTTATTTATTTGCTTTGAGAGAGAGAGAGAGAGAGAGAGAGCAAGCTGGGGAGGGGCAGAGAGAGGGGGAGAGAGGGAATCCTAGGCTCTTCACTGCCAGCACAGAGCCAACTCGGGGCTCAAAATCCTGAACCGTGAGATCATGACCTGAGCTGAAATCCAGAGTCGGATACTTAAGCGACTGAGCCACCCAGGCGCCTGTGGGAAATGTACTTTTTAAAGTTGGTGTTTTGGGTATCTATTGCTGTGTAACAAACCAACACAAAACTCAGTGGCTTAAAATAAAAACATGTTTTTTTGTTTTTTGTTTTGTTTTGTTTTGTTTTCCACAAATATGCCATTTGGGCAAAGCTTAACAGAAACAGCCTATTGCTCTGCATTTGACATCAATGTAGCAGCAGGTGATCCTGGCTGTGAGCCAAGAAGACTCACACGGTTGAACCTGTGGTTAGAACACCTACACATGACCTTTTCATGTGGCTGCTTGGCGTCCCACACCATGGTAGCTGAGTCCCAAGGGTGAGGGTCCCAAGAGAGACCCAGTGGAAACCATATTGCCTTTTATGACCTAGGCCTAGAAGTCATATATCCCTTGTGCTGTGGTACTCTTCACTGTGACAAACACCAAGACTGGGCCACGTTAAAGGGGAGAGGAATAGATTTCACTTCTTGGTGTAGGGGGAGCACGTGGGATCAAAATATTAGTGTGGCCATTTGAGGAAAATATAATCTCCTACAATTGGGCATGCTGCCTGCCCCCAACTAAAGTGAGGTTCTCTTAGCAGGAAAGACATTGGCAAAGCGAGTTTCTGTCACGTTCCTTATACATATCACATTATAATTTTTTGCTTTGCCACTAGACAGCAATAATCTGCATGAGGGCAGTAGCCAGATTTGTCTGTCTTGCCAATTATTAACTCTTCATGGTCTACGAGGGGAAAAAAGCCATTTAAGAAATATTTGTCAGTGAATGATTATTAAACCAAATAAAACTACATAGAAAATATCAGTTTTATTTTTAAATGTTTATTTATTTGAGAGAGAGAGTGAGAGTGTGCTTGGGTGGGGGAGGGGCAGAGAGAGAGGGAGAGAGAGAATTCCAAGCAGTCTCCATCGTGGAGCTCAATCCCACAATCCCATGAGATCATGAACCGTAAGATCATGAATTGAGCCAAAAGAAAAAATCAAGATGCTTATCTCACTGAGTCACCCTGGTTCCCCAACCATTGGATTCTTGATCAGCTCAGGTCTTGATCTCAGGGTTGTGAGTTCAAGCTCCATGTTGGGCTCTGCAATGGGCATGAAGCTTACTTACAAAAACAAAACAAAACAAAATACTACCTCCCCCATTAGAGGTAGAAATATAATTAGAAATCTGTGCATATGGGGCGCCTGGGTGGCTCAGTCAGTTTAGCGTCTGACTTTGGCTCAGGTCATGATCTCACAGTTTGTGGGTTTAAGCCCCGTGTCGGGCTCTCTGCTGACAGCTCGGAGCCTGGAGCCTGCTTCAGATTCTGTGTCTTCCTCTCTCTCAAAAAGGCCCTATTGGCACTCTGTCTCTCTCTCTCTCTCAAAAATAAATAAACATTAAAACATAAAAATAAGATAAAGCATGGGATGCCTGGGTGGCTCATTTGGTTGGGCATCTGACTTTAGCTCAGGTCATGATCTCATTCAAAAATGAATAAACATTAAAAAGAAAGAGAGAGAGAGAGAGAGAGAGAGAGAGAGAGAGAGATAAAGAGTGCTCAGGGAGGAGATCAGGGATTACTAGCCAACCTCCATGATTTTTGTATATATTTTAAAAAATTGGTTTAGAACACCCAACCATTGACCATTATTTGCTATTTGGAGGGACATCTTGGAAACGGCCACTTCCCTAATCCTTCCTGGATCACTACTGAGGTCAAGAACTTCTTCATTAGGTAAGCTTTCTCTTCTTCATCCTTAAATACCTTGTTGGGTCAAGTGGCTTAAAATTTTTCTGACTTATTTCCTTTGATAAGCTTTAATCTTTTCCATTGTTTTTATTAGTTTTGTAATCCTTTCCAGGAGATCTTCAGCTTTTTTTCTTCTTGTGGTCCATTTAATAAGTAGTTTACTATTAACAAAATAACAAATAGTTTCCCATTAATCTTGTCTTCTCATGGCACATTCTTTAAGACCATGTGACAAACATTCTCATCCCGCAATCCTTTTAATATGCAAATCTGATCCTGGGACTCCACAGCTCACACTGTGTCAGTGGCTCTCCATCAGCACAGAGGAAGGTAAACTTCTTTGGGGGGGGGGCAGCAGGGGGAGGTGCAGAGAGAAAAAAGAGAGAGTCTCAAGCAGGCTCCATGCTCAGCCCGGAGCCTGATGGGGGCTCGACATGGGGCTTATCTCATGACCACAAGATCATGACTTGAGCCCAAATCAAGAGTCAGGTGCTTAACAGACTGACCCATAGCAGGCGCCCCAGATAGTAAACTTTTTGACATACAAGGCCCATTCCTAGACTTGGCTCCTCATCTGTTTTCACTCTTCTTCCCTCAGGCTATTGAGCTCTCTCAGGTCCCAGTTCCCCCCCCCCCCCCCCACCTCGTGTCTTTCCAGACTGAGGAAAGCCTTATCTGTTAAGTGTTTCCTCCCAAGGTCCCTCCCCCTTCCCCATGTGATAAGCTCTTACTCATACTTCAGTCTCATCTCAAGCATTAACTCCTTGTTCACCCTTTTCCTGAACTCCTTTTACAGATTGGGTATGTTTCCTTTGTCTTGGGCTTAAGGCTATTTTGTTTTTAATTGTCTTCATAGCTCTCAGTTTTGTACACAATCTAGTTAGAAGAAGCCAAACACAATAGTTTTTAGATTGGCATTCATTATTCTGTCCTCTCCCCATATCTTTTTGTGGGAGTACAGAGGTACCGGGAGGGAGTAAGGCATCCTACTCCTTTTTTGGCTCTTTCTGTAGATGGTTTTGGCCGAAGAAGGAAAGACAAGTGGAGAGTGGGGATGTTCCTCTTCTTGGAATGTCTTCTGAAAGAGTTCAATCCACTCAGTGGAGTGCAGGATTGACTTAGAAGGTGGTAGCTGAAGTTTGGACTCATGCTCTGTAGATACACTTCTTATTTTCACTTGCATCCTTCACCAGGTGAAAGAGATTTTAGGGTATCTTTCTCCATCTGCCCAGGGGACAACCCATTCACTTTGTCTGTCCTCTGGTCCCCCTGAGGACAGCGGTTCTTTTTTTTAGGTGGTGTGGTCACCGTAAGGCTGGATGGTGATTGAAAGGAAAAGGCCAACAGACACAGAGACAAAAGGAAGTTTCCTTAATAGCTATGGATAGAGACAATTACAGAAACAGTCAGACAAAGCAGGAAATAACACAGGGTGCTCCCAGTTAGATTTACAAATTCTCCATAGTGCCCAGTTGTGAAGCATGAGACATCTCCTTTGCCATTCTGAGAGGGAATTTCCCAATCTTCCCTCTAGAGACTCTGTACTTGCCATATCTGTTCTGCAAACCGGGACAGTGAGTCACCCTAGACCTTGACTACATACTGGGTGTGTGACCTTCCCTGATTTAACCATTCAGGGCTTCAGATTGCTCAAGCCTAGGATGGAGATAATACTACTGGCTTTAGTTAGGATCTGTAAAGTGCTTATAAGGGTGGCTGGCATATATGAGTGTTTGTTGAATTAAAATATTAGGGAAGACAGGGGGACCTGGGTGGCTCAGTTGGTTAAGCGTCTGACTTCAGCTCAGGGCATGATCTCATGGTTCGTGGTTTCTAGCCCCCATGTAGGGCTCTGTGCGGGCAGCTCAGAGCCTGGAGCCTGCTTCAGATTCTGTGTCTCCCTCTCTTTGCCCTTCCCTTCTTGTACTCTGTCTCTCTCTCTCTCTCAAAAGTAAATAAACATTTAAAAAAATTTTTTTTTAATTAAGGAATAAATTTTCCCCTGGGCATAATCTCAGTGTCCAAGCAATATTTGTATTTTCTGCCATTATCTCAGGGATTTACAAAAGTAGTTTTCTCATTCATCTACACATTTACATGCACACATAGAAAAATTGGGTTTTTACCATCTAATTTTCACATTTGGCCGTATGTACTAAAAACAACACCACTGTAGTAATGCTGAATGGCAAAATGGTATGAAGTGACGTGAGTAGTAAAGGAGGTCCTTCTATTGTGAAGAATGTCCTCCAAACCCCTGACCCTCTTTTTCTGCTCTTATGCTACTTTTTTAAAAACGTTTTTCTTTCTTTTTAATGTTTATTTATTTTTGAGAGAGACAGAGACAGAGACAGAGCATGAGCGGGGGAGGGCAGAGAGAGAGAGGGAGACACAGAATCTGAAGCAGGCTCCAGGCTCTGAGCTGTCAGCACAGAGCCCGACGTGGGCTTGAGCTCACGAACCATGAGATCATGAGATCACCAACCTGAGCCGAAGTCAGACGCTTAACCCTCTGAGCCACCCCTGCTCTTACGCTACTTTGATCAAATCTCCGTTATAACTAATATAATGGTATCTGCCAATTCAACATCCATGAAATGTCTTTAATGTTTATTTATTTTCGAGAGAGAGAGGGAGTGTATGAGCAGGGGAGGGGCAGAGAGAGAAGGAGACAGAGGATCCAAAGGGGGTTCTGCGCTGACAGCAGTAGGCCTGATGTGGGGCTCAAACTCACCGACCATGAGATCATGACCTGAGCCAAAGTCAGAGGCTTAACCGACTGAGCCACCCAGGTGTCCCTTAAATGCCAACTTTTTAAAAAAGCTCCCCCCCCCCACCGAATGCCATTATAATAATTGCTGCATTGTACTAGAATTGTATGCCTATTATCACACGAGAGAGGATAAGCAAGGGATGGGTTGGGGAGAGCCTATGCTGTAACTGACAGCCTGGAGGGAGAAGGCGACTTGGGCCAGTGGCTTTTGACATCTGCACCCTTCCACCACAAATGATGGGCCAGTGAGTGTCAGATCCCTGCCTGTGAGATCCGCCCCTCTTCCTCCACTAGAGGCGCTGAGAGGAGTTCATTCCCATATTCTACGAAAATGAAAAGAGAGTCAGATTGCAGATTTTTCTCCCCACCAACAGCTTTTTGACTAAAAACGCCCCTCCTTTAAAATACTGGTTAAGGGGCGCCTGGGTGGCGCAGTCGGTTAAGCGTCTGACTTCAGCCAGGTCACGATCTCTCGCGGTCCGTGAGTTCGAGCCCCGCGTCGGGCTCTGGGCTGATGGCTCAGAGCCTGGAGCCTGTTTCCGGTTCTGTGTCTCCCGCTCTCTCTGCCCGTCGCCCGTTCATGCTCTGTCTCTCTCTGTCCCAAAAATAAATAAACGTTGAAAAAAAAATTAAAAAAAAAAAAAGTTAAAAAAAAAGTTAAAATAAAATAAAATAAAATAAAATACTGGTTAAAAGTTTTGAAGCTTTAACCCTTGGAGTTCAAATCTAGAGGAGTGTTCTTGGCAAGGGGTGCACGCAAACTTCAGTATTTAAGAATAACAAGGCCTTGGGGTGCCTGCGTGGCTCAGTCAGTTAGGTGTCTGACTCTTGATTTTGGCTCGGGGCATCATCTCCTGGTTTGTGAGATTGAGAGGCCTGAGAAAATTAAAACTTAAAAGCTTAAGTTACGGGAAACTAAAACTTAACAAAGCTTAACCAGCTTGTTCCGCTTCTGTACAATTGCTTGGCGCGCCCATGTATTCCTGATCAATCATAGTTGCCTGGCACAACCGTATATTCTTGATCAACCATTGTTACTTGGCACATCCGTGTATTTCTGATCAACCATTGTTACTTGGCACATCCGTGTACTTCTGATCAATCATAGTTGCCTGGCACAACCGTACATTCTTGATCAATCATTGTTGCTTGGCACATCCGTGTATTCCTGATTTCCCCACGACTTGTTTGTACCTGTCTATAAAAGGGGTGTAAAAACTTCTCTCAGGACCTCTCGTCGTCACCGGCAACGAGTGCGCGGAGGTCCAGGTTCGAACCTGCAATAAATGACCCTTGCTGCTTAGCTTTGACTCTGGACTCTGGTGGTTCGTTTTTGGGGGTCCCTTAGACTCTGGGCATTTTAAGATCGAGCCCCACATCGAGCTCTGTGCTGACGGAGCCTGCTTGGGGTTCTCTCTCGGCCCCTGCCCCACTCCCAGGTGCATTCTTTCAAATAAATATACTTAAAAAAAAAAGAATAACAAGATCTTTTTTTTTTTTTTTTGTACCCTATGAAAAGGACGCATAGATCCTCCCAGAGAGAGAGAGACAGAGTGAGCAGGGGAGGTGCAGAGAGAGGGAGAGGGAATCCCAAGCAGGTCCCACACTGTCAGCACAGAGTGGCAGAGCCCAACGCGGGGCTTGAACCCATGAACCACGAGATCACGACGCGAGCGGAAACCAAGAGTCAGACGCTTAACTGACTGAGCCACCCAGGTGCGCTCTGTTACTCTTTCAAACGTGGGGGCATCTGTTCCTATGCCACTCTTGCTGCACACCCGAACTCTTTATTATATAAACTGACCTGTTTTCCTCAAGTGTCATCTCCTTGTAAAAATATTCTTCTGGGGGCGCCTGGGTGGCTCAGTCGGTTAAGCGTCCGACTTAGGCTCAGGTCATGATCTCAGGGTCCATGGGTTGGAGCCCCGCGTCGGGCTCTGTGCTGACAGCTCAGAGCCTGGAGCCTGCTTCGGATTCTGTGTCTCCCTCTCTCTCTCTCACCCTCCCCCGTTCATGCTCTGTCTCTGTCTGTCTCAAAAATAAATAAACATTAAAAAAAATTAAAAAAAAATATTCTTCTGTGCTGAATCTCTGCTGTCCTTCCAATTTCCCAGGACCATGATGGCCACGGAGCACTTGTCATGCGGCTGCTCCGAAGTGAGATATACCGCAAGCATATACGCGCTGAATTTCAAAGACTTAGTATGAAAAAAGAATGCTAAATATCTCATGAATAATTTTTATATTGATTGCATATTGAAACGATGATATTTTGGATGTATTAGGCGACATGAAATACAGTGTGAAAATTAATTTCAGTTGTCCCTTTTTCCTTTTAAAAAAATGTGGCCACTAGAACATTTAAAATTACATACTGACTCACATTACCTTTCTATTGGACAGTATGGCTCCACATCAGGGGTTAGCAAACTTTTTCTGTAAAGGGCCAGATGGAAAATATTTTAGGCTTTGTGAGCCATACGGCCTCTGTCACAGCTACTCCATTCTGCCCTTATAGGACAAAAAAGCAAAACTAAAGAGCTTTGCTGTGTTCCAATAAAACTTTATTTATAGGCACCAAAAATTGAATTCCAAATAACTTTTGCATATCGTAAAATATCATTTTTACTTAAGTATTTTAAAATAGACAAGTTTTGGGGACATCTGGGTGACTCGGTCAGTTAAGCTTCTGACTCTTGATTTCAGTTCAGGTCATGATCTCATGGTTTTGTGGGTTCAAGCCCCGTGTTGGACTCTGGGCTGACAGTGCAGAGCCTGCTTGGGATTCTCTCTCTCTCTCTCTCTCTCTCTCTCCTTCTGCCCCCTCCCCTGCTTCTGCGTGTACACACACACACACACACACACTCTCTCTCTCTCTGTCTCTCTCTTCAAAAAAAAAAAAAAAAAAGAAAGAAAAAAAGAAAAGTACATATATTCACTGAAAGAAAAAAACGCCATTGTGAACTGATGTGGGGGTTTTAAAAATACTACCCTTGTGGCACCTGGGGGGCTCAGCTGGTTGAGCATGTGACTTAGGCCAAGGTCATGATCTCACAGCTCATGAGTTTGAGCACCGCATCGGGCTCTGTGCTGACAGCTCAGAGCCTGAGCCTGCTTCAGATTCTTTGTCTCCCTCTCTCTCTCTCTCCCGCTCATGCTCTGTCACTCTCTCAAAAATAAATAAACATTAAAAAAACTACTACTTTTATCTTTAACATTTACTTTAGGACCTTACATGTATTTATATTTATTTATAGATTAGGTAAGCTTCATGCCCAGCACGGGGCTTGAACTCATGACCCTGAGATCAAGACCCTGAGATCAAGATCTGAGCTGAGATTAAGAGTTGGACACTTAATTTAAATATACTTTATACTATTAGGTTAATGAAAGATTTTTTTTTCTATTGCTACAATAGAATAAAATGTCTCAAATTTGTTATTTTAGGAAAGTCTGCTGTTCCTGAACTCTGCCAGTTGGAGACAACTTCTTGATGTCAAAGAACTTCCTTTTTGAACAAATGTGCTTGGCTCAGTATTTCTTATGCTCCCCAGTTTTGCCAAGCGGGCTTGCTTTTATACCCAAAAGTTAAATCATTTTATCTTTGACATTAAGGAGTACTTTAGCCAATTTACATTTAGGTCAACACTTTTAAAAGGAAAAAAGTCTGTGAAGATTGATTCAATAGTGTTTTATAACATTTTATATGTATATTCATATGAGTTCCATGAACTCTTGACTCCACAACATGTGAAATTAAATAATGAAACTCGGCAATTACCTTCAGACTTAATTTTTCTAAGTTTTTACCCATGGAGCACAAAGCAGCTTTTCAAAATGACCGATATGATCAAATACTAAGGAGGAAGAGACGAAGTAAAAGACAGCTGTGATGAAACGAGGACCAGGAAGGTTCTTATCTATTCCAACTGGAAGAATGAAGTTGGTGCATCTTAACCCTGATGGTATTTGTTCCTCAGCGCTGAATTCGGTGCAATGATAAATGCCTTTGTTTCTTGGGGCACCTGGGCGGCTCAGTCGGTGAAGTGTCCAACTTCAACTCAGGTCATGATCTCACAATTTGTGAGTTCAAGCCCCAAACTGGGCTCTGTGCTGACAGCAGCACCTGCCTGGGATTCTCTCTCTCTCTCTCTCTCTCTCTCTCTGCTCCTCCCCAACTCTTTCTGTCTTTCTCAGAATAAATAAATAAACTTAAAAAAAATAAAAAAAATTAAAAAATTGGGGCGCCTGGGTGGCTCAATTGGTTAAGCGTCTGGCTCTTGATCTTGGTTCAGGTCATGATCTCATGGTTCGTGAGTTCCAGCCCCGCCTCGGGCTTTGTGCTGACAGCTCAGAACCTGGAGCCTGTTTTAGATTCTGTGTCTCCCTTTCTCTCTGCCTCTCCCCTGCTCGCGCTCTCTTTCTCTCTTAAAAATAAACATTAAAAAACTTTTTAAAAACGTCTGTTTCCCCATTTTCACGTTGTCATGAAATTCTAACCATGTCCGTGTTATTCATATTGTTTCTTGTTATTTAACAAAAAGACTTATTCCAGGAAATATATCATCTCAAAGACCTTAAAAACTTAAGTTTTTCAACGTTATCTTTTAGCACATTTTCTTATTTCTCCACATAATTCTAAGTCTTTCTGTGCCTTCTCTTTTTCTTATATTTATTTCTCTCCCCTTTAACCAATATCTCTCCAGCTGAATTGTCTTTCTGTTGAATTCTATCTCAAGTTGTAAAATGTAATTCTGTGCTTTAACATATAATAGGTGTACAATAAATATTTGCTAAATAAATCTATAATGTTAGGGAAACTGGTTATTTTCTGTTTCATATTCTTTATTTTTTTTCTCTTTTTTTTTCAATATATGAAATTTATTGTCAAATTGGTTTCCATACAACACCCAGTGCTCATCCCAAAAGGTGCCCTCCTCAATACCCATCGCCCACCCTCCCCTCCCTCCCACCCCCATCAACCCTCAGTTTGTTCTCAGTTTTTAACAGTCTCCTATGCTTTGGCTCTCTCCCACTCTAACCTCTTTTTTTTTTTTTCCTTCCCCTCCCCCATGGGTTTCTGTTAAGTTTCTCAGGATCCACATAAGAGTGAAACCATATGGTATCGGTCTTTCTCTGTATGGCTTATTTCACTTAGCATCACACTCTCCAGTTCCATCCACGTTGCTACAAAAGGCCATATTTCATTCTTTCTCATTGCCACGTAGTATTCCATTGTGTATATAAACCACAATTTCTTTATCCATTCATCAGTTGATGGACATTTAGGCTCTTTCCATAATTTGGCTATTGTTGAGAGTGCTGCTATAAACATTGGGGTACAAGCTGTTTCATATTCTTTAAATGTATTTCCATTAATAGTTTTACAGATGAGTGAATGTAGGAACAGAAGCAGTTTCCTACACTACAATGGTAATTGGCAGTTTTACTTTTAATTAGGATTAGAGGAATCATGACTTCTTCCTATTCTTCTCAAAAATAAAACAACAAAATTCAAAGCCTTGAGTGTCTAGCTAAAAAATCTGTACCACCTTGGCGAATCAAGGAAGACAAAATGGTTTGGGTTATTTTATGTCGTGACCTGGAAACTCTCTTTACAGCTTTTTCCTGCCATTTGCAAAGGATCACTATCTTAAGGCTCGACTTAGGTTTTGGGTTACGGTCAGACCATTGCCATTAGCCCACTGATCAAAATGTTGAACGTATAGTGGGACCGGTGCACAGTTTTTATTTTGTTTTTTAACATTTATTTATTTTTGAAAGAAAGAGCACAAGTGGGGGAGGGGCAGAGAGAGAGGGAGACACAGCATCTGAAGCAGGTTCCAGGCTCTGAGCTGTCAGCAGAGAGCCCGTCCCAGGGCTCAAACACGAACTGTGAGATCATGACCTGAGCTAAAGTCAGAAGCTCAACTGACTGAGCCATCCAGGTGTCCCACAGGTACACAATTTTAAATATAGGTTTGTATAAGAGAATTCAAGGTTTTGACTGAAGGAAAGGTTAAGAGGTCTGACATCTCCAAAAGACACTTTGGGGGCCTTTTGTTTATAGGGTAACCACAGTTTGGGTAACAACTACTTTGTAACAACTCCTTAATTAAGAAAGTACATGGACAGGGGCACCTGGGTGGCTCAATTGGTTAAGCGTCTGGCTCTTGATCTCAGCTCAGGTCATGATCTCATGGTTTGTGGGTTCCAGCCCCCAGACAGACGCTGTACCAACAGCGAGGATCCTGCTTGGGATTCTCTCTCTCCCTCCCTCTCTCTCTGCCCCTCCCCAGCTCATTCTTGAGTACATGCACGCACTCTCTCTCTCTCTCCTCAGAATAAATAAATAAACTTAAAAAAAAAAAGATTTAAGAAACTACGTGGACTGTGTTATATACAATTATAGCTATCACACTGGAGTTAGTGAATAAATATCAAAACCTGCCTGTAAAAGCTTAGCCTTCTAAAAAAATGTTTATCTTATTTTAATGTTGTTGTTGTTGTTGTTGTTTTAACATTATTTATTTTTGAGAGACAGGGGAGACAGAGCATGAGCAGAGGAGGGACAGAGAGAGGGAGACACAGAATCCAAAGCAGGCTCCAGGCTCTGAGCTATTTGCACAGAGCTGGACATGGGGCTCAAACTCACAAACTGAGAGATCATGACCTGAGCCGAAGTTGGACGCTTAACTGACTGAGCCACCCAGACACCCCTAACTGTTATTTATTTATTATTTTGAAAGAGAAAGAGAGCGAGAAGAAGTGATTGCAAGTGGGGGGGAGGGGTAGAGGGAGAGGGAGAGAGAGACAGAGAGAGAGAGAGAGTCCCAAATAGGCTCCATGCTTTCAGATCAGAGCCGGAGGAAGGGCTCAATCCCGTGAACCGTGGGATCATGACCCGAGTGGAATCAAGAGTTGGACTCATAGCTAACTGAGCCACCGAGGCACCCCAAGCTTTGCCTTTTCAGCAAAAGAATTTTTCCACAGTATAAATGTTACATTCATAATTTCCATACATTTCCTTTTGTGCTCTAGTTTAGATATTTTTGTCTTTACCGTGGTTTGAATTTATTTTATTTGTTCTTTATTCAGGTCTGATTTTTTTTTCCCCACTGATTTTACTCATTGACCTTCTCTATCCCTGACCACTGTTTTAAGGAAGGAGAGGTGCCTTTGTGCTATTCTCTTTCAAGTTTGGAAAGGAAACACAGAGCCCTCTCCCTTGTTCCTATTTTGTCTGCTCTTACACATTCCTCTCTCTGGTACACGTAGGCAAAAAAGAAAAAAAAATCCCCATAAAGATTCTGGCCCTAAAATGAGAACCTGAAGAACAATCTGTTAATCCATTATTCAAAACTGCTGGCCAGCCTTTAGGTTTTGCATTGGCTGTACTTGATCAGGAAAAGGTCCTATTCCTGATTCTGAGAAGCGCTAACCTGACAGGTGTCAGATGTAGGTGACCTTTTAAAAAAATATTAACTGAGAACAAAAGCATTAGAGGGTTCCTAAATGAGCCAAGGCTACTCAACCAGCTGCCCTTGAGCAATAAAAAAGGAAAGTCAGTGCATTATACACAGGGTCAGTGATAAAAGCCATGAAAAAAAAATCTTTCTAAGTTAGACAATGCTGATATTGGCGGTCCGTGAATGCTAGTAAAACACACACACACACACACACACATACACGCGCGCGCGCGCACGTGCGCGCGCACACACACACACACACACACTTCTTTTTGAGAAATGCTTAATGGGGCACAATTAAGCGGTCTGTAGAATTGAATGACCTTTAAATTGCTGTAATCTCATGAGGGAAACCTTTCACACACAGCATCTACTCTTGAAAGAACATTCACATGAAAATATTGTCACTAATTCAGCAGAGCATGCCAAACCCATGTCCTGTGTCTTGCTCCCTTTTGGAGTCCTTCATTGCCTGTGGAAAGCTGAGGTCACCAAAGAGGCTGACCTCAAACATGTCAGTCAACCAAAAGCCATCAAGCTATTATAATTCCGAAGCAAATATAGTGGTGAGTAGAAAGGAAAAAACATAAAGTGTCAAGTGGCCAAAGAATCTAATCTTCTATCTTTCCTTTCAAATAAAATCCTTTAGATTATAACATCTCTTCCCCTTTTCCTTACTTTTATCCTTGGTAAGCGTTTTTTCTTTTCTGGAGACCAAAAAAAAAAAAAAATACTTGTGAAGAAACGTATGAACTATGACTTCAGAAATTAGTTCTGAATCTTGAAGATCATTTTTCCCCTAAAATTCATATTAAAAAAAGAAAAAAAACCTACAGAAAAGGCAGTACAATGATCACCTCAATTCATTAGCATATCCACTGAATTTACCTTTGATCCTATAGTACCAGCATTATACAGTACATATTCATATTTCCCCGGTTGTTGCAGAAATTTCCTTAGCCTGTTTTTTATTTATATTTATTTTTGGATCTAGAATTCAGGGGCGCCTGGCTGGCTCAGTCGGTAGAACACACAACTCTTGATCTCACGGTTGTAAGTATGGGTCCCATGTTGAGTGCAGAGATTATTTAAAAATAGGATCCAGTTAACTATTAAGCATTGTATTTAGTTGGCATATTCTCTAGTTGTCTTTATGTATTTTTTAAAATATTTATTTATTTTTGAGGGAGAGAGAGAGAGAGAAGGAAGGAGGGAGGGGCAGAGAGAGAGAGGGAGAGAAAGAATTCGCCAACAGGGAGGGGCCCGATGGGGGACTCTTCTCAGGAACCATGAGATCTTGACCTGAGCCAAAACAAAGAGGCCCACACTTAACTGACTGAGGCACCCAGGCGCCTCTTTTTAGTTGTCTTTATGTTTTCTTACATTTAGTGGTGGTGAGGGATCTCTCAGGATATTGACTTTTTCAAGAATCCAGGCTAATGGGGTGGGGTGCTTGCCTGACCCAGTAGAGCATGTGACTCTTGATCCGAGGGTCAAGAGTTCAAGCCCCACGTTCAAGCCCCTAAAGCTTACTTAAAAAAAAAAAAAAATCTGTAAGCTCATGTAAATTAATGCATGAATTATTTGGGGCACCTGGTTGGCTCAGCCCGTAGAACACAAAACTCTTGATCTTGGGGTCCTGAGTTCAAGCCCCACATTGGGTGTGGAGATCACTTAAAAACAAACAAACAAGAAGCCAGGCCAGTTATCTTGTAAAATGTCCTGCACGATCTTGATGTGTCTGATTTCTTCCTCACAGATTCAAACACTTTTGGCAGAAATAACACATCCGTGAGGGGTTCCTGGCTGACTCATTTGGAGGAACATGAGATTCTCGATCTTGCGGTCATGAATTTGAGCCCCATGTTGGGTGCAGAGATTACTTAAAAATAAAATCTTAAAAATATATGTATCTGTGATGTTAGATATTAGATGCATTTTATCATATCACATCAACAGGCACATGATGTCAGCTCTTCCTATTATTGGCGATGTTACGTTTGGCCACTTGGTTAAAAGGTGTCTACCAGATTTCTTCATTGTGAAGATCCTTGTCTCCCTTTGTAATTAATATGCAATCTGTGGAATAATACAATGAGGCATTGTATCATTGCGAATAATGTATTTTCCAAAAATTTTCACTTCAAACTTTCAGCATATGTTGATAAGCCTTGACTAAATCTATTCCAGCCTTGGTGTCTACAAAAGGATACTTATTTTTCTAATTCTAACATTCCCTTTATATATATTAACTAGCTAGTATTTTTCTGTACACAGAACCTTTTGTTTTTACCAGCTCCTTGTTTTTTAAGTATCTTTGTGAACTCACAGATTCTTTTTGAGACCATTCGGAGCCCTTGAAAATGAAATTTTGATTTGGAAGTACTTTTAGTACTTGTTTGTGACCTTAATAAATAATTTCAGTCATGTTTTTAAAGTAAGAATTACTGCCAATGTTAGGATTAAATCTTTTTCCTTTTAAATCTTTCTTTTTTCTTAAACAGAGATACAAATAAATAACAAGAGTTTATTGTTGTATGTTTAATAACATCTTTATTTGTTGTAACAACTTATTAACTCTAAGGCAATAATGAAGTGCCTTGACATAAATGACAGCGTTAGAGGCATCCCTATCTGTATCCTGATTTCAAAGGACCAAGCATAGTGGCTGACCTTCAGTGGATAGCCAAAAGAAGTTAATAGAATGCATTGAATTAATGATAAAGTCAAAATGTCAAAGTCATGAAACATAAGGCAAAAGACTGAAATAATATATATTGAAGTTCTAATTGTATAGAAATAGGTAAATTTCATTTGCTACTCTTAAGTGATTTTTAAAATTTATTTGTATTTATTATGTGTTGTTATTTTTTAAATGTTTATGTATTTTGAGAGAGAGCTAGCACGAGTGGGGGCGGGACAGAGGGAAAGGGACAGAGAGAGTCCCAAGCAGGCTCTACGCCATCAGCACAGAGCCCAGTGTGGAGCTTGGTCCCACAAACTGCAAGACCATAACCTGAGCCGAAATCAGACACTTAACAGACTGAGCTACCCAGGGGCCCCTTTTATTTTTTAAAAAATCTTTGTTTGTTTGTTTATTTATTTATTTATTTATTTATTTACAGCTGGGGAGAGGGACAGAGGGAGAGAGAGAATCTTAAGCAGGCTTCATGCTCAGCACAGAGCCCAACGCGGGGCTGGCTCCCACTACCCTGGGATCATGACTTGAGCCAAAATCAAGAGTTGGATGCTCAACCTACTGAGCCACCTAGGTGCCCCCATAAGTGATTTTTAATTCCCTACTACAACTTGAAGTTTTCCCTACATTGCTACCACTACATTTGAGAAGACAATATTTTACTAACTTTTCCTTATCTGATTTCATAGAGAATACATAATAGAACTATAATTAACAATAGCCTCTAGGAGTTCTTTTGATTCAGCACACGGGTAAATGAATATTCTTTTTTAAAAAAATGAATATTCCTTCTTTCCTATCAATTTGTATTCCTTCCTAGATCAATAGTTCGTTGTTTTTTTTTTTTTTTGTAAAGCATTCTACTCCTGGGATGACAAATTGTTTAATAACAGCGAGAAAGTGGGTCTAAAAGAGGTTGGATGGACTAGTATATCTGCTTCCCTGCGAGAAAAAGCTATGAATGGAAACTGGCAATTAGATACAGTTACGTGCATTTTGTACAGTTAAAAAAAAACTGACTCTAACATAAATTAACATAAAAAACCCCTACATATAAATTGTGTCATTATAGATTAGCTACAAAGTGGATAATATAATCATGGATTATTCAGAGCTGACTGTAAATAGTTTAACCCAACTGGGATACTTGATCCTACCAGAAGGTGGTAAATCACTCACTTCTTAGAGGCTTAGTACTATTTTGAAACCACTGTCAGACCATTTAATACACGGAAGGGAATAATTTCTTCTTCCTAAGTTTCTTTTGCAGTTTTAATTGAAGTTTGGCCTGTCAGTTCATAAACCTCATATGTTATTTTTCCTTTTTATTGACTAAGACAAAGTATAGTTTATGGTTTTAGGACAAAGTGATTATTTTAACTCTCCATTCATAATACGTGAATGGGAGAAGTGAAATCATATATGAAAACAGACTTTCCACTGAAAATCAAGAAGGTCAAATCATTATGTGAGAAGAGTTAGGGAGTTAAGCAGTAGCCTTTGAGAGATGCCAGGGATACATAAAGATATACCAAAATAATCGACTTTTTAGATTGTTTTACAGAAAGTACTTTCAATTTAACATGTATTTTACCTATAAATATTCCACTGGGGTTCTTGTATATATTAGGAAGACGTTTTCAATCACACTATATCAACTGACCTTCAATATTTATCTTGTTTCATATTGTTGGTCTTACATAACATCCTTGATTAATTTTCAGGCCTTGAGGTGCTATTTTTTGAATTACGAATACAGCCTACTAAATTAATAAATTATTACTGTGGAGGCACTCTTGTCTTCTGAATGTATAAGTGCATTGCTTAAATTACTCTCAGGGAATAATTTACACATGAAGAGGCTCTGGGTGTTAAAAAAGCTTTGTGTATTTCTTATCACTAGAAATAGTCCTAGACTAGGTGCTTAAACGGATATCAAAGCAATTGTTTTTTCAAAGCAGTAATGGTTCGTACTATTCTGGGGTTCCCAATACACTGTCCTAGAATCATGAATTAAATATAATGTTAAAAATGTAACATTTTGAACCAAAAATTTCCATAAGATACAGGGATACTGTCTCAGCTGAGAAAATATGCTCATGATCTTGAAAAGGCTTAGTAAGCTTTTTTTCATTGTGAATCTTGTCTTAAAAGAGCCACAATAAGGTGCACATAGAAAACACTTCAGATCAAGGAAAAGGAAATTAGGACTTGGCTGCTGTTGCAAAAAGATATCACCGCCTCTCCCGCCTTACTTAAGTATTAACCGGTGGAATTGAGGGCAATGACTCCTGGCTTCTAATCTTGTGCTACTATTTTTCTTGCCCTTCGGATGTTCGTGTCAAAGTTGTATGTGGCTTGCTTATGTGTGACACATAGCTCTATCCCAGATTTAGGTACTAAGAAATTAAAAAAAAAAAAAAAAGGTTTTGGTGACACTTCTCCCCTGGGTTATAAACTCAGTTACAACAGGAAGCCTGTCTTTCTTACATTTTTACAGCCTAACTCTGTGCCTGGCACATGAAATGAGCAAAATATGGTTTTGGCGAGTGAACACACAGAGTACACAGAAAAAAGTGCACTATTACAAAAAAAAAAAAATCCTTCATTATTCTGAGTCTAATATTTATCAGATATCTCGTTAGTGTGTGTCCCATTTATCTATTTTCCCGCCGATGCGTCTTCTTCCCTTTGCCCCCAGATCTGTACAGCAAAGGATGAGCAATAGTTACTTTTTATTGATTTGATTATTTGAGCTTACGAGTAAATAATTATCACAAATAAACAGATAAAATCCTATTAAGAAGCAACAACTGCTCCTTAACACTCTAATTACTCTAAAGGACCTCGTGGGGGTGCCTGGGTGGCTGTCGGTTAAGCGTCTGACTTCGGCTCAGGTCATGATCCGGTGGTTCATGCGTGAGTTCGAGCCCCCCTGTCGGGCTCTGTGCTGACAGCTCAAAGTCTGGAGCCTGCTTCAGATTCTGTGTCTCCCTCTCTCTCTGCCCCTCACCCTCTCAACTCTCTCTCTCTCTCTCGGTCTCTCAAAAATAAATAAACATTAACAAAAAACATTTTTAAAGGACCTCTTTATATTGTGCCAGAAACATCCAAACTGGCCTCAACCTCCACACTAAACAAAGCTATTGTAAATAAAGTGCTGGAGCCCAAATGATGGTCCAAGAGTTACGGTGAGGGTGGTGGTTGTGACCAGGAATTAAAATCTATCCCAGACACTGTCCTTTTTTATTCTTCATCAAGCATTTTCTCGGAACATTTATTTATTTTGAGAGAAAGAGGGAGAGCGCTCAGAGTCTGAGCAGGGGAGGGGCAGAGAGAAAGAGGGGAAAGAGAGAATCCCAAGCAGGCTCCATGCTGTCAACACAGAGCCCCACTGGGGGCTGGATCCCACCCCTGGTAAGATCATGACCTGAGCCGAAATCAAGAGTCTGAAACTCACGTGACTGAGCTACCCAGGTGCCCCTCAAGCATATTTGAAATGACAGTGTCAATTGCTTTTCTTTTCTGCTCCTCAAAACTAACCCCACAGAGTTTCGTGTTATGCTATATATTACAGTATGAATTTTGGTAAGATAGTTGCTTTTTGCATAAATAGGTGGCTTTATCCCTAAGCATTTCCATGAAAACAAATTTGGGGGGGGAGGGGAGGAATATTTAGTACTAAAGATTTCTGTCTGAAAACTTACTTGCAAAATATTTTCTATAATCGCATTGTCAAGTATTCAAAAGACTTCTCACATTTGTACCCATGTGAAGTGCAAAGATCTCCAGATATGCTAGACAAAAATTAATCTGATGTTATTCCTGTTTTGACTGATTTTAATTGATAGCCAGCTTGTTAGAACAGGTTATACACAATACATTGAAAGACTGGCATAAATTCCTTTGCCCAAAAGTTGAATCTAGAGTATTCAGGATTGTGTTTTCTTTCTTTTTCTCCTCCTGGTCTTTTTGTTGTAAAGAGGTCACGTAAGGACGTTGGTGGAAGGGCTCCATGCGCCATCTACTGACCAAATCTATATTTTCAGTGTCTAGAGAATGAAATTTATCCCTACATTCGGTGTTTAAAGCAGTCTTTGGGATAGGAGGGGTAATGGGAAAAGACCCTCTTTGACTCTATGGCTTATTGGTGACTCCTGGAATAATATTAATTCAATGAACACATAGTTCAAGAAAGAGATATCAGCCCCTCAGCGCAAAGACAAGTTACAGAGAGAATCACAAGAAAGTCCGCTGGCACTGGAAGAAATTAGCCAAGCTCCAAGGCCAACTCCAACTTACAACTAGAGTGTTGTTTTTCACCTGTGTGTTGAGCTACACTCACTGCCCAATGGTTGCTGCCTTACAGGAAATGGCTTTTGACTAATGCACATCCAGATAAACATCAGTTCCCAACCTGATAATTCTGAAGGACTTCTCTGTAATTTAATTATTTCATCAAAAATTTAATCATGCATAGCAAGTAGGTCCTCCCTTCACCTAGATCCTAACACACAGCTTGTCCCTGTCTATGTAAACTTAGTCCTGATACACACACATCTACACATACACGCATACAAGATGATAGGCATCTATGTACCTGTGGGTCAGTTGAGAAATCTAAACCCTTGGATTTGGATCAAAATGTTTCTCCCCTCGGTCAATCGTTCTCTCCACTCTATCCTAAATCCAAAAGAAGGGTGGTAGGAATTGGGGCCCTCAAACCAAAGTTTCCTGGGTTGTAACTGGGGAGAGGTCAGAGCATCAGTTTTAGTAGTTCAACCCACTGGAGTTGGAAGGTTGGATTGAAAATTAAAGTTGGCCTGAAGTGCTCGGGTCTGATTCGGGTTCTCTTCCTGTCAGAAGGTGGGAGAACTGAAAGCTACCCACCACGGCTCCAGATGCCCCAGGTAACCTCCTTCCCTATTCCGCTCCCGCTCTCTTTATTCCAAGAGCTGAGACAACTTGCTTTCGTGGTTTAAAGAAAGAAAAGAAGAAAAAAGCCAGAAAGTTGAGGGAGAAGGACGAAAAAGAGGCACATAAAGAGGGAAGGCAGGGCGAAGGGAAAAGAAAGAATCAGAAAGAAATCGGGAGACCAGGGAACTTGGGGAAAGAAAGAAGACAAAGACGGCGAGAAAGGAATGAGGGCTAGGAAGATGCAAGGATTTTTTTTCAACGAACCTGAGTTACACCCATCTTTCACTTTCAAGTCGATCTTCTAGATCTTATCCGTTTCCTTAGTGAAGGTCGTCCGCATTGCTAAAGGAAGCTAGTCAGTCCTCCTCCCCCCGCCCCACGCGTGGCTGCGCTGCTGTATCCCCAGCCACTGAGACCCAATCCATCCCGAGTGGGAACGTCTGCAGGAGGGCGACTCTGGGAACACTCTTGCGACTGGTTGTCACCCGGGAGCCTAACCGGATTAATACCCAGAGTTGGATTACGCTGGCTGTCACCAATACGCCTAAAGATTATAATCCAATTTATGCACATTACAGCCAGTATTAACTTTATCTGCTATTTTAAGACTCCCAGTTGCCCCGCGTGTCCTCAGAGGACAATCCTCCGCGTTCTGATGCCACCCACCAGGCTGTCCGGAGGGGAAACCTCCCGAAGAAAACAACTCCAAGCCTGGTTCCTGAGGGTCTGCAGCCGGTACTCCCAGGTGTTTTACCTTCACCTGGGCACCGCTGCGCGATGCCTCCCAGCCGGGGATTACCAAAGCGGGAGGAGTTCCCTTGGAAGGAGATAGCATTTTTGTTCATTTCATTTTTGAATTTTCGGTGGCGGTGGCAGAAGGGCGGGGAGTGGGAGTGGTGGACGGGTGCCTGTGAGTGTGGATGGGGAAGGGGGCCAGGGGATTGTTGCCGGTTTTAACAGTCTCAGCGACTGCTTTTTGATGTTTGTTTGCAGAGTGGCACTTCTCTCGCTCTTTCCTTAAATAAATTTGTTTGGGCGTGAGTTCTTGACTTCCCAGCACAAAACCACAAAAAGACGGGGTGGAAAGTAAAAGAAAGCCCCCTCCCTCCCCCGAGCGTGCTAACGCCGAAGACTTGATTTAACACACCCCTTCTCCGGCTGCTGGGGGCTCTAGGCAGTGGCTACATTCCAGCAGTTTTAATCCGTTTTTTATTGTAGGGCGGGAGGAGTTTACACAGGGCTGGGATGGCTCCCCAGCTGGCCGCTCTCCCCACTCTAGCGCCCCCTCCCCGTCCTTTGCTCCACCCCCCCCGCCCCCCCTCCGGTAGGAACCTGTTACTTTAAGCCGGGCGTTCCAGTGTGGCGGTGCGGGCCGCCGGGTTTCGGGAGGTGGCCGGTGATTGGCTCTTTCGAGCTCCCCCTGGTTTGCTCGCTCGGCCTCCCCGCGCGCTCCGCCCCGCCCTCGCGCCCTCCCTCCGCCCCGTAAGGCTCGGAGCCCCGGTGTAAGGCGCCACGGCGCATGCTCCGGAATCTCATCCTCTGGCCCTGGAGCTGCTGCTGCTGCTGCTGCTGCTTTTGCTTTTGGGGCTGAGTTTAATAAGCGAGCGAGCGAGCAAGCGAACGCGGGGGGAAAAAGGCAGAGAATGTCCGCCATCTACCCTCCGCTCCTGGGCGCGCTCTCATTCATAGCAGCCTCTTCATGAATTACAGCTGAGGGGGGCGGGGGAGGGGGGTACCACACAACACCCCAGCAAACCTCCGGGCCCCCAGGCATGGCTAGCTCGGTAAGTACATGCAAAAAAAAATAATAAAAGACCCCCCCCCCCCCTTCCCCGCCTTTCCTCCCTCGCCCTGCGCCGCCGCCGCCGCCGCAGCCCAGACAGCGCCAGCGCTCCGCGGTTCCAATTAGAGAAAGGTTGGTACGGCTTGCAGGGAGCTGCCGCCTCTCCCTCAGCCTCCGCTCCCCTCCCTCCCTTCACCCCGCCCCCCCCCCCCCCCCCCGGCGCGCACACACACACACACACACACACACACACACTAACACACTCGCCCCTCCACCCCCCCCCCCGCGCCTCCCTCTCTCCTCGCCTCTCTTTGCAATCGCAAGAAGCGCACTCTCGCTCACACGCGCGCACTCACACACACACTCACACGGTGGAAGGAGGCGAATAATAACTCAGCCATATTTCAGCCGCCGCCGCCGCCGGGAGCCGCGGGCACAGTCCGGGGACGCGGCGAGCAGCCTCGGCGGCCGCTACGATGGTGCGTTCTCCGCGGCGCGCGTGTGTGAGCCGGAGTGTGCGGGCTGACAGCGGCGGGGCCGCACGCAACTTTGCCCCCGCGCCGGGCTGTGAGCAGTCGAGCCTCGGCGGCTGTCCGCCCGCCTCCCTGCCTTTCCGAATTTTATTTTTTGGGGGAGGTGGGAGCTACTTTGGGGCCACTTTGGCTCTTGGAAGTGTGTTGCGGGGGCTCTGTTAGGCTGGCCTCGCCGATCGCGTGGGGCTTTTCGCTGGGGGGTGCGGGGTGCCTTAAGTTATGGATGCCTCGGCGTGTTTTCCTGCGGGCGTGTGTGTGTGTGACGACGTCTCATTTTTGTTGTGCACGAACCCAGTGCTAAGAGCACGGGAGTTTGTGCCCATCAGCAGAGGCTGCCTGTAGTTTCCATTCCGCCTGGCACAGCGCTCCACACGCACGCACACACACACGTACACAAAGACTTCCTCGGCGTGTGCCTGTCGCCGCGGCACTTTCAGGGAGGGGGCTCGCCAGAACCCCCCCTCGGGGTCCCGGCTACCTCCCTTCCCACGCTGGGAAACCGCCCCGGCATCGCCTCCTAATTGTCTTCTAATTTGTTTCCGATGCATTTGTTGTCGTGCTCGTAGTGGCTTGAGTGAGCTCTCCCTCTTCCCCCCGACCCCCGGACCCCCTTCCCGATTGGGGGTAACATTCCGTTACAATCCCTGTCGGCGTGGATGCTGGGCGCCGGGCGGGCCGGGTGGGGTGTATCTGGGGGTGTGGAGTGTGCGCGCCCACGCGCGTGAAACGTGGATGCAGAGGGCACCGCCGTTTCCTTTTATGTGCGTTTCAAGAAGGAGGAAAAAAAATGTCAGGCGCAATGTTCAGTGTCGAACGGTCGCCTTCCTGTTGTTCACGGCTGTCTCTCCTCCCCCTGCCCGCAGTGTGCCGTGCAGGTGAAGCTGGAGCTGGGGCACCGCGCCCAGGTGAGGAAAAAACCCACCGTGGAGGGCTTCACCCACGACTGGATGGTGTTCGTGCGCGGCCCGGAGCACAGTAACATACAGCACTTTGTGGAGAAAGTCGTCTTCCACTTGCACGAAAGCTTTCCTAGGCCAAAAAGAGGTAGGGCTCGAATACAAAAGGAGCTTGATCAAAAAATGTCTTTGCTCGCGGAGGAAACAATCGCTTGGCCCGGGCGGTCCCCCCTGCCCCTCTCCCCGCCCCCCGCCCCCCCAGCGTCGCGCTCGCCGGCGTCGCCTCGGGACCTGGGTGCGCGGCGCCGCGCTGGCCAGGTCCGGGCTCTCGCCCGCGCGCGCGCCACTTCGGCTTCGGGAAAGTCACCGCAGAGAAAGGACCGTCAGGTGTCGAGTGTTTATTCATCCCAAGCCAGCCCTCACCGGTCCTCTGGGGTTAGCCGCGGGTTCTGTGGGAAGGTGCAATTAGTTGTTGGGTTTGGAGGCGTCGGGGGGTGGGGCTGGAGGGAACAGCTTGCGCCTTTTTTTTCCTAGAGAAATTGAAATTTACCTGTGTTATTAGCAGGGAATGCGTGGGATGTAGTTATTGTTCCGTTTTGGGAAGTCGCCTCTCCTCAGGGTCTCCTCTGCCTTCCTCTCTGTGAATTAGGCGGGAGGTGCCCGTTGTCACTGATTTTTCCTTTCGTGGGTTAATCACCCCCCCGCCTCGCACCGTCAGCATTTTAATGTTTAGTCGGCGGAGGGGCGGGGGGCTTACTCGTCCCTAGCCCCCAGTGGCACTTGACTGCTCATTGGATTTTTGAGCAGCGTGCCGAAGTCTCTGCCCGATGTGATCTGCGGGGAGGAGGGTCCCTGCAAAGGTCGAAGCTAAGTTTCAGAGGAACGATGTTTGTCCTGCCTTCTTCCTCACTTCTTCCCCACCTTGGTTTTTAGCCTTGGTCTCTAGTTTGCATATCCTGCCCAGCCTCTCGGGTCCCAAACACTTTCCATACAGGGCAGGACAGTTTTGAAAAAAGAAAAAAACAAAACACTGGAGTGTTATTTTGAAAGAAAATTTAAAGAGGGTTTGAGAAATCCTCATGTCTATTCCCTTCAGCCTCCGGAAAGCTACTGTCTGGTTGTTTTAGTTGGATTAGTGGAGGTAACAGTACAAATACAATAAGGTGCTTTGTTTGTGAGCAGGTTTATTTATCTAACTCGACACAATGGTTAGTAGTTATCTTCCATTTGATCCGTAATCTTTATTGGCATCTAGAACTCCTGCAGTTTCTTAGAGTAACATCATAATAAATCCATTCTGCTTAGAGCTCCTGGAAATTATTGAATATTGAGGAGCTGAATAAAGAAAGGAGCAATGCTGTGTGCCTCCGAGGTGGCAGAGGTTTGTGTTGATGCTTATTTTTTGTTTCCAGAGCTCATGCAATGGGTTGTAGGACTGTATGTTTTGCCTTTAGTGGTTTGTTATATAGCTCCTCCTGAAAACTTGAGCAGTCGAATTTGTTGGGCTTTGCTGATGGTTAACAAATGAATCCAGCTTCTAATAGAAGGGTAAGACTATGCATGGCCTAGAGGAAATAACATTTAGATTTTGTTAGCATGTTTGATCAAAATACAGCCAGAGATAATTTTCCTTCATATTTCCTCAACACTGTAATTAGGATGAGCGTCGTCAAGTTTCTGTCACTGTTTGAGGTTGGGTGTGATGCTTCTTGGAATCTCGCTCTCCCTTTTCCATGTATGTATAGAGCCACTGCAGAGGAGTTGAAACAAAAGAAACCACCTTCTAAGATCCCTGGTAGCCACCATTAGGACTCCTTGGCTGCCACACACTTTGAGAGGGAATACATTTAACCAAAAAAGCAGTGTTTAGTATATTAGGGAAACTACGTCAGTTGGCAGAAGATGTAGCTCTTAAGATAACTTTGTTTAGGCTCCTTGGCAATCAACAAATTGGCATTATGAAATTAAAGATGACCAACCTCCCCGTATTTCACCACTGTTTCCCTGCTTCAGTGTGTGAGTGGGGATGCTCCCCTTTATTTCCCATCCTGAATGATTTTCGGTCCAGCCTGGGGAGCATGAGGGTGCTGGCCCTGCACAGCCCACACCTGGGAGTTGTTGCTAGGCGTGGTAAGCCGCTTGCTAACACTGATGTCTCAGACGTCTCTAGCGAGAGATGCCTGCTTGCCGGTTGGGCTCTTCGGTTTTTATTTTCAACTGCGGAGTTTCTTTATGTGGTCTATAAGCCATTGTTTTAAAATGTTTATTTTTGGATTTTTATTTGTATGTGTGCTTCCCATGATGTGACAAGTCCTGGGAAAAATGCCAGCTTACATAGCCCAGGAGAGACCTTGTCATACTGTAATTACACATGATTCAGATTGCAAGAGAAGGTTTCTCTGTTCATTGGGAATACTTAGTTGTAAATTCAAGTAACACCAAACATACCACTTGATCCTGGGACTTATTTTTTGGCTTATAACGCCTTTCAAAATGATAAGAATAAATAAATACAGAACAAGAATGCCAGACATGGCTAAGTCTACTCCTGTACCTTTTAAGGTGCTGTATTTGCTGTCTTATAGATCTGTAAGTGAGAAATTGGAAATGGAAGACACTGCAAAAATGGCTTTGTGAAAAATCTGAGTTGCAAGGTATTCAAAAGAAATGCACATACTCCAAACTGTAAATGGCTATTAATAATGGCAAGGTAAATCACTTTCAGTATATACATTAGTTGATCAACGGAAGTGGACCTTAGCACTGAGGATGAACTGCTCAGCCACGAAGATGGATGAGTCCTTAGTTTGGTAAATCTTTGGTTTGGAAAAGCAAATTGATTTTCAGGTTGATTTCCTTTATTCCACAGTAATAGTATGAGAACTTGTAGAGAAAGAAATTAGAGTATTTCAACTTGTTGCCTGATGAGAATTACATGTACCGTTTCAGAATTGAGCTAATTGTACTTGAATTCATGTGGATTTACTCTGTCCCAAAGATGGGTTGGAGACTTGCAATTTAAAATTACTAGCACTGAGTCCTAGAAGAGAGATTTTGATGAAATGGTGAAGCCTGGAATATCCATTAGCTGTTACAGAATAGGCAGGTCAGAGTCTAATGCATTTTAAAACTATCCACTTGTAAAAAAAAAAAAAAAAGACTATATCTTATTTATTAGTACCAAAGATTTGTAATAGTCTGATATGACTGAAATGAATAGTCACATTCAAAACATTTCATTTAAAATATTAATGTTTTCATTTTCAATATGATGGGAATTTGAGTGAACTTTCTTTCCAATTACAGCCATCCTTACTATTGCAGTCTGTTCCATTGACATTTATGATATGAAATCTGTTGCTTATTATTTTATGTAAGCTAATTTGGCCACTGGTATGGTTTGATGGCTTTTTATTTGTAGCCCTAGTCCTTTGAGTGGGCAGATAAAGCATAATAAATCCCCACTTACAACTTTGATTTAAATGTTTGAGCCCAGCATTACTGTGTAGTTCTGATTTGTGTTAAACAGTCTTCTGAAATAATTTGGATAACTTTTTATCAGGGTACCTAAAATTTGAGGCCGAACTAGCTGAAGATATTGCGTGCACCTGGTGTGTTTCCTCTTCTTAGGTATTTCAAAGGTTTCAGAAAAAAAAAAAAAAAAAAAAAAAACAGATGGATGACTATACTGATATATTCAGTGAGTGTTAGAAGATTTGGGTAGAGTTCTGTATGGAATTAAGATGACTGGTGAGAACAGTTCTACTACTTGGCATTTTGAAGCAACATACAGCATAATTTTCCAAGGCACTTAAAAGCTGAATTATTGGAGGCAATCTCCTATGCTGTTAGTGGGAATATAAATTGGGCACGGACATTTTGGAGGGCATTTGGCAACATCTATTAAGGTTTTAGATGTTTATACCCTTTGACCCAGCAATTTTACTTCCAGGGATTTTCCAACAGATACAGCTTTGCAACTGCACAAAGATACAGTGTATTTCTTGTGACTTTTTAAACAGCAGAAATTGGGAAGCAAGCCAATTAGGGGACCCCAGCTGGGTTCACTTAAATGATGGGGATTATCAAAAGGGGTAAATATGTTTGTAGATGCAGGAAGATCTTCAAGAGATATTAAGTGAAATAAGTCAAGTTGCTAGATCAGTGTGATCCCATTTAAAAAATATGCTTATAGAACTAAAAAGGGTATGTGTGTATGTGTATAAATAAATTTTGGATGAGTGGGAACCCAGCTCTTACGGTGTTGGCAGGGATGGGAGGTTGTTTTTGTAGCATTTGATTTTTTTTTTTTGAAAAGTTAATTCCATATATTTAAAACATTCCAGTGAGCACTCATTACTTTTTAAGACTAAAAGACAAAGAGTAAAGACCCAGTGTAGAACTATCTTGGGTAGATATTGCTGCTCCGTGGTGAGGAGTTTGGGTTAGGAATTACAGCCTTGTATTCGAATGCTGGCTTTAGAGCCCTCTTGTGTGCTCTTGAGCAAGTCATTTCTGTGTGTGTTTTCTCACTTGTGTTCTCATTTGTGTTCCTGGAACGATGGAAGAAGAGGACCATTACCTCCTAAATTGAGGAGTAAATATGAATCAGCTGTTTTCCAGTTTATTGGTCTTCGGACCTCTTCAGACTCTTCAAAATTGATTCCAGAGAGCTTTTTCCATGGACTTGTGTCCATTAATATTTACTCCATTAGAAATCAAACCTGAGACATTTAAAAAGTTATTTATTAATTTGTTGAAAGATAACAGTAATCAACCCATTATACGTCAGCATATAAATAGCATTTTAATGAAAATGAGTATTTTCCAAAAATGGGAGTGAGAAGTGTGGCATTCTTCTACTTTCTGTGTGTACAAATCTTTTCACTGTTGTGAAATAACTGGCTCAGCTTGTGTGTCTCTGCATTCAGTCTGTTGTGTTCTCACACTTCATGGAGCCCCTGGAAGACTGAAGCACACTCGTGAGAGCATGGCGGAAAGAGGCAAAAATGTCTTAGAGTTGTGGTGAGAATAGCCAATCCCTGGAAGAGGTTTCGGGGATCCTGGGGTCCCCAGAATACACTCAGAGAACCGCTGGTGTCAGATATTCAACGTAGAACCTGGCACAGATGAGCTGCCCCATTAATGTGTGGAAGCTGATGTTTTAAAGCCACAGTTGATGTTGCTAATAAAAACATTTAATGGAAGGAAGAAAGATCAGTCTTCCAAAGTACTGGCATGGTTACGTTCCATTGTAGCAATTATCCAGCGATTTTTTTCAGAAAAGGAGAATCCAAACTTGGCTTTCAGGGGATGCATTTTATAGTTAATATCACTGTCTAGTTTATGGCATATTATTTGTATAACGCAGAAGCTTTTGTATCTCTTATTTTAGGTGACCTCCTGTAGGACTGTCTCTGTGAGGTAGGACAGGGCAGGGGTAACAGTCAGTCTCATAATTTTACTTTAAAGATTCCTTGTTCTTTGCTCTTGGTTCTTTGAAGTTTCCTTCCAGTGGTCTTCCCTGGGCCAACCTTAGCCCTTTCGTTCTTTTTCTGGTCATCTATTACAGATGATTCCTACTACTTAACACAGCTTTTACAGTTCTGAGACGTGGAACTTCTTCTTCTTTTTCTTTTTTTTAAATCTCTCGGTGACTTAAGTCCTCAAAAGAGAACTTGGAAAGCTTAGATACTTGGGAGGGGAGGAGCTATACACAGTTGCACCAATGACTTAGTTAAGGATTCTGTGTATTACTGAACTTCAGACTTTAATCTTTATTAAATTTTGATCTCTGAAACATAATGTTTCACACTGTCCTGATGGAGATAATAGAAAATTCTATAATTGTTTTCCCTTGGCTTTTATACTTTCCTTGATTTTAGGTTTTACTCCTCAAATAAGAAGCTACCATGTAGAAAGAGAAATTCTTTTGTCTCAGTAATACAAGTTAATATTCTTTCAAAACATTTTGTTTTGTGTGTGTGGCCAGTGTTTTTAGTTCATCCTCTTCCTCATAACATAGATTTTAACGCTTTAATCTTTGATTCTCTTATATTTTGTGGTTCTCTTTATTCTTGTTTATAGGGCTATATTCATATTTGAGAATATAATTTGTCTGAAAAGAGTCCATTGATACTACAGATAATTCATACATTTTTTTTTTAAACTTACAGATAATGTAGAAGATGAGAAATTACATTGCACCATCGTACTGTACAGCTTTTATGAAGAACCCATGTATTTTTTTACATGCAGTTGAAAATGCTGTTATTTTTAAAATTTATAGATATGTGTTCATTATAGAAAAATCAAACCATAGATACATTAAAAAGTCACTGAGAATTCTTTACAGACAGCCATAATTAATATTTTAGTAAATATCTTCATATATATACATACACACATATAAATATTAACCATAAATTAACATTAATTCACTCAACAGGTGTTTTTTTGGAGCTCCTATATGGCTAGATCACTTCTAGGAGCTGGGGATACAGCACAAATGAACATTCCTACCCTCATGGTATATGGTGAAATACCATCTTTTTAAAGCTGAATTTTATGGTATTACATTGAATACACATTTGTCATAACTTTATGTGGACATTGTTCTTAGTGTTAATTTGTTATGAATAATGCTATGCTGAACACCTTTGACATACTCATTTTTATAGTTTTGCCTATCGTTTCTTGGTGTTAGATTTCCAGAAGGGAGATAGTTGAGACAAGGTACACAGGATTTTGATTGATTGATTGATTGATTGATTGATTTAAAGGTACATAGATTTTAAATTTTGTTGTGCATTACCAAACTTCCTTCCAAAATGATTGTACCAATTTATCCTTCCCCAGGGGTTGGGAGACTTCTCCTTTCCCCACATGGTTACCAGTACTGGGAATTAAGTTTTGTTTTTTAATCTTTGCCAGTTTGTGGATGAAGCAATACTTTACTTTTATTTGCATTTATTTGGTTAGCAATGCTACATAGCTCTCTGTGTGTATATATTTACTATTGGTCACTTATGGTATGCCTCTTTTGTGCCCTTTTTGTATTTCTCAAAAAAAAAGAAAAAGTACAAGAAAATACAAAGGAAAGAATGATATAACAAACATTCAAATCCCCACTACCAAGAATAAATAAATGTTTACATTTTATCCTATTTGATTCTTTGTTTTGATTTTAGAGAATTAGGTATTATAGATGCAGCAAAAGTTTTTAAGTGCTTCTGAATCCTTTTTTTCTAACTTTTTAGCCTTCCATTCTATTGATGCACATTTGCACATTTATATTGATGCAGGTAATAGTACATTGTGTTTTAAAAATCTCCACCAAAAGTATCATAGCGGGTGAATCATTTTTTTAAATTGACATATAATTTGTATACCATAAAATTTACCCTTTGAAAGTATAAAATCCAGTGGCTTTTGGTATATTCACAAGGTTGTGCAACAGTGGCCACTATTAAATTCCAGAACATTTTCATGAGTGAATAATTTTGTGTCTTGCCATTTTCCCCTCTCGACATTTTTGAACCTTACTACATTTCATGTGTAGAGAGCAAATTCATTACCTTTAGGTACTTCTGTTTAGTATTTTATGGCAGGAATAGGTTGTATGCTTACTTTTCTGGTCCCCTGTTAAGGAATATAGAGGTCACTTTCTGTTCTGTGCAGTGAACATCTTTGAATGTGTTACCTTTTACAAATGAACAAGGTTTTGAATATAGGCCTAGAATTTGAGGTGTGCGTGTGTTTTCATTTGTATTAGATGTTGTCAGATTGCTCTACAAAGTAGTCGTGACAGTTTATACTCTGTCAGGGGCGGAGTACTGTTTTCTCTACAGCTTTGCCAACATTGATTATTTTCAGATCTCTTATTTTTATATTTAGTTGAAATATGGTATCTTTTGTTTTCATTTGCATCTCTCTGATTTCTAATGGAGTTGAACATTTTCTATATGTTTATTGACCATTAGGATTTCCTCTTTATTGACTTTTAAAAACATCCTTTGTCTTTTTTAAAAAAGAAACTATTGGGATCTTTTGTCTTTTTCTTATCTGTAGGATGTTAGTCCTTTGTTGTTTGCGTTGAAAATATCTTGTCCCATTTTCGTTTCTTTTTCTTGTAGTCTGATGTGTGGTATCTCTTTGTCATACACAAGTTTTTAATTTTGTCAAATTGATCTATTTTGTTTTGTTTTCCTGTGTGGTTTTGGGGTTTTGTTTAAGAATATAATTTGTGGGCATGGTAATGTGCTTAACCGGCAGACTTCATACGTGCAGGACACAGGGAAAGGATTGGGGGAGACGTAAGAGAAAAAGGGGGTCCCTGCCTTCGATATGCTTCTGTCTTCTGGAGCTGGAAAGGACCCTTGAGATTCTTCATCTTTGTTTATCTTCTTGTTTTACTTTTAACCAGAAGCCTAGAAATGTGAAGTGATCTTGCATGTAGATACAACAAGTCACAAATGTGCTGGTGTAAAGATAGCTAGTAATAAATGTGGTAAACGTTTACTTTTAAAATGGTGAATAATTATTCACTTATATTCGCAGACAAATGTTCAGCAATAATTACTTTTGCAGACATGACCTAGGATTTAATTAAGTGGTGGTAACCTTGGTAGATGCTGTTTAAAAGGGAAAAGTTCTATAGCTTCTTTAAGGTAAAATCACATTTATTTTGTGGATTAATTTAAGATTTCCCTTTGAGATTAAATCATTAGGAAAAATTGTTACCGAATGGTAGGTATCTCCTGATAATCTGCCGCCTCCCCAGCCCCCCACCTCCCTGCCATGGTAGGATTGCAATGCCATGAAGGATCCAGAACATTGTTTTAAGAAATACTGTTGTATGATGTAGTCCTTTTAACTTAAGTGTGATAAGTTTGCAGTGATTAAGGTTTGAAGGAGGCTATTATCATTGAATTTCTAAAAAGATAAGGCTAGTATTTGGGTGTGATTTAGTTGGTATGTAGTAGTTAACAGTTAACTTTTTGGATAAAATCAGTGCATCATCATTTTTTTTTAAAGAAAATGATGGCTTATCTTGAACTCATTCTGAGGCCTGTTTATTTAAAATCATGTTCCTAAGTGATTATAAAGATGGTCAGTTGAATTTAATTAGAGTTATTACCCATGTTAGAAGATTGATATTTTCTGAGCCAAATAAATTTTAAAATATTTAATTTTGCCAAAAGCAGATTTTTTTGCTTTGTTTCTTTCCAGCAGAAATCATTAGTTACTTATTTTCCCATCAATACCAGGCCAAATGCTGTGTGTATGTATTGATTTTAAAAAGCAAAATACACATTAACAATTTCCTAAAATATTAGTAAGAGCAGTAACCTACAGAGTAGGGAGAGTTACTTGCCTCTTAATGTATCTAGATATAAATTCAGTCTGCATAATGCCTGTAATCTTTGCAGATAGGTTTTATGCCCTACTTCTTCCTTTTCCCTCCGAGGGTAGTATTGGGGGAGATTAGTATCAGATTATTCTAGGTACCTATTTATTTTGATAAACACTTAGAATATTTTGGATGTTTAAAAACAAGGTTCATTTGGACTCCTATTATCCATACCTTTTACCCCAAATACTTCATTATTATGAGGTGCTGAGAACTGAAAGGTTTCTTTGCATTGAAGAAATACTCTTCTATTAGGCAAAAATTTTTCCTTTGTTTGATTTCTTTCCCTGTTCCTGTATTATAAGCAACTGTTGTGTGGTGACTCAGTGACAAATAGTTTAGGCTGTTGGGATTTGGTTGCTCTTGGTGGGATGGATTATTCAAAATGTTGACATAGCTCCAGATTTTCTTATCAGAGATGCTTGTTGTATGACTTTGTACCTATGCCCAGAAATAGTAACGAGCAGTAGGAAGTTACTTTCTCATCATATGAACACTGAGCAGAAGCATGTGTTATGTCCTCAGTCAGTCCCCACTGGCCTCTCCTTGGATATGTATCTATTGTTCCTCCTATGTTGCATTAGTTACACATCAGATGAGATGAGACCTATATTCTCTCTGTGGGTAGTACTCATAGCTTTGATCAATGCAGTCTAGACATTGGAAGTTTTTGACAACAATGTAGATTTGCAAGTCGGAGTTTTAGAATCCTGACTTTAACTTCCACTCCCCTAAGTGGTAAATTATTACTCAGTGTTCTGAAACTCGTTTCTTCTGTACCTCTAATAATTGACTTTGTGTAAACAGAGCCACCACTTGAATTTAGCAGGAAACATTGTGTTAGCTTAGAATCACATTTTCTAGAAGGAGCTTTAGCCTATGTTCTAGGCAAAAATGAATTTTTCTCCTTTCCTGTCTTTTCTCCCTTATTCTTTTTTTTTTTTTTTTTTCCACCGACTTTGGATGCTTTTTAAAAAGCTAGACACAAATTTGAGAGACTTGGCCAGGTCTATCACTGTTTTTACTACTTAATCCATGAAATACAACTAGCCTTTTAGCTTTAAAAATAGGAGTCAAATGTATTCCAGTAACTTGTAGAGCGGTATTTAGCAATGCAGCAGGGAAGGCTCTGGCCTGGACCCTAGAAGGGATGTGTTTGGATTGAATAAGCTCTGTGGGCTCTTCTAGCTCTGAAATATTATTTTTCCTTAGTTTTTTGTCTTGTTTTGTTTTGTTTTAAAGGATAAGCTAGGAGCATATCATGGATCTAGTGTTTTCTTAACAAAATAAGTGCCATTTATGAGATATCACCAGTGTATTGGCTATCATGCTAGACAATAGGTATGTTCTGATGTATTAAATTTCTTTTCATAAATGTGGTAGTTTGGAGAATGATTTTTTTTTTTTTTGAAAAAAGAAAATGTTGACATGAACTTGACTATATTGGAATTTTACCTTTTTTAATGGTGAGTGAGCAGTGCAGTGGGTATAAGACTTGCCTGCAATAACAGGGAAGTAGGGTAATTGGATAATTCGCCAAATAGGTGATTACGTTTTCATTATGAAAAGTTACGTTCTGGTACTATTGGTGCCATTTATACCAGCCATCAACACTGCTTGTAGGTTGGAACATTCAAGAACTCAAGACACCCTATGTTTATTGGAAACTTCTTCCGCAAATAATGGCTCTTGATCAGGTAGGAAGGCCATTGGGTTTTCCATGAAAGTTGGCCGATTATTTTTTTTCTTCCCTATAATGTAGGCCAGAGCTTGAAATTTTGTCAATTTGTTTTCCTGAAGCATTATGTTTCAGATAAGTACCTGTGTTTCTGTTGTCAACAGAATAATTGGGGACTTGGACTTATGTTATCATGTAAATAGGTTAAAAGAGAAAGTACGGTATATCAAATATTTGATCACTCACCATACCTTCAGGGTTTTGTGTTTAATAATTCAGATGCTTAATTGAAGTTGTCTTGAAAAGCAATTACCCTTCCACTCTTTCCTTGTAACTTGCTGCTTAACTTTTAAGGAAAAAAAAAAAAAGGAAAGAAATTTCTATTTATTCCAGCTTGTTAAAAGGAATTGTTGAATGATGCTAGAGCCAAGGATTTAATTATACAAATATAAAAAAATACACAAATGCAGACGGTTTAAAGAGAGCAGCAAATAAATGAGAATTATGTTGTAAAGTCTATTCAGCTGGGAGTTAGTGCTACTTGACATAGTGTCTTTCTGTAGAGACTCTTTTTTGGGGGTGGGGTGGGGTATTTTCATTGATTTTAGTATTTGATTCAGTCCATTTTCTTTATATCAGAATGGCCAGAATTATTCATTACTCACATTTTGAGAATTGTGTGAGAGATAAAAGTACGTGAATGAAATGAAGGGGAGAAAATGCTATAGCAAAATGTTCATAGAAGTTATCTCTGGGAGATGGGGTATCGGGAAATTAAAAAAAAAATGTCAAATTGGCTTTATTCAAAGATTCAGCACCCCATCTAGCAAATAGAAAGGAGCTCTCAGGAAATTCTTGTGAAATTTGTTGGATTTTTCAAGCTTTCTTGAATGATACATATTATGTGAATATAAAACTAGATATTTAAGTGTACATATGGACATGTTTACAATAAGCTTTTTAGTTTTGTTTTTTTTAAAAGTAATCTCATTGAGAACATAAAAATGTCTTTCCCAAGGGACATTTTCATGTTTTGTTATTTGAAATTTTAGTCACCTTGTCATTTTGAGTGTTTTCCTTTAATAGCTCTATAATATATGCACAAATGTTTCATAAGTTGATTGTAAGCTTTAAAGAGAAACGTGTAAATAATACTCGTGCCTTTCTCAACAGTGTTGCTCTGTTGAAGTTTGTAAAATTAATCAGATTAACCTCATTTATAAGTACATGATTCGTATAAGATATTCTTTGTAACAGAAAGGCAACCATGCTTAATATTTCAGTAGAGTATACATTTTTGGAGTACTAAGGAATGTTTTGAAAAGTTTTGATTTTTTTTTTCCCTGTGGAGTTTTGATAAGTATAACTTTGTTAACTAATACATTTATCTTGATGTGTAGTATTAGGACATTTTCCAGGGCCTCAATCTGACTTTAATAACGGACAGCAAACAAAAGGACTCTCATCATGTTTAGATGTATGGTAATAGTGTTAGAGATAAATAGGACCTATAATTGGAAATACAGACCCATTTCCAGTTTGTGTCTTTGTATATAGTTTGGAAGTTAAACTTACGTTGAATTGGGAGAAATAAAAAGTACCCAAACGACTACCAAAACAAAGGCAAAACAAATGTTTGGGGCAGGGAAATTGATGCATTTTTGAATTGATGCAAAAGTGCATAAACACAGACAATATTTTAGTATGAAGACTGTTTTAATTGTGTTTCACGCATAAACTACAAAAATAACCAGAAGTTTTACAAAATGAAAATTAAAATGTAATTTCCTGTTTTGAATACACGACAGATAGATTAATATGAACATTCCTTAAACACAACTAAAAGAAATGATTTCTGCCAAATGACAAGAGTTAATTCTAGTAGTCTTAAAGGTCTCTTTACAATCCAAAATTTTATCTGATTCAGTCCATGATATCATGGTCTGTGGAAAACATGTTTACATTTTTAACATTAAAAAAAATAGCGATTGAAAGTGCTATGCTCAAATGCATAGCAGGACTACATGTCAAATAAAAATAAGTCTGTTTTCCCTTTGGTATTAGATGCTTTTATAAAATTCATAAATGACAGATTAACTCCACCTTCGATGTAAAACACAAGACTTGACATTTGTGATCAGAGCATTTCTTTACTAGCTGCTGGAATAAAATTGCCACGTTAAGTTCCATTTGCTAGCATTGGAGTAACGTTTTTCATGGGCTTAATTCAGTTCTGCTGATAAATTTTTATTTAACTATTTCTGTTCCTTTGGAGAGAGCTCTAAATGGGATTCCTAATAGTCTGGATTCTTTTCTTCAGGATTAGGAAATGTATGAAGATGAGGAAAATCTACTCTTTGGCACCATGATTACAACTCACAGTATTTGTTTCTATTTTTATTATTAAGTTAATTTGCAAGTATAGAAAATCACGTATTTGTTTTAAAATCTAGTCTCGCTAAATACTCAAGGGACCACGCTAAAGACTGGCGCGTTTGAGCAGTATGAAGCCTTGGTTTTGAATATTGCAACTTGTTAGAAATTCCAAATTTGGTACCAAATTAAATATACTCCTAGAATTTTATTATAGTACAGACAAAGCTATGGTAGAACAAGATAACGTATAAATGGCCCTTATTTGGAGCATATTTTGCAGTGAAAGGGGAACTGAAGGACAAGGTGTTCTCTACTTGTAGACTTGTAAAGGCCTCAGAGTTTTCTTTATGTTATTGTAGAAAGACATTATTTTTGCTTTGGCGTGCTTAAAACTAAAGGGCAAATGATCCAAAAGAATAATCTTGAAATTCAATAGCAAGAAAACTACTTGACATTGTGGGCTAGAGGCCAGCAAACGTGTTGCTTTCATTGAATGCGTGGGAAATGGGGCAGGCCTGGAATTTAAAGAGACAGGGTGCAGTACGCTAGAAAAGAAAAGCCCTCCTGTATGATTTGCTTAGTGGGAGAAAAAAAAAATAGACTTACAGTTTTCTCTAAAGGATCTTTATTGGATCAACTATTTAAGACACTGAGTGAATTTTTTCTTAACTCTGCCTCCCATCTCCCTTAGCCCTCTTCTCTTGTCTGAAATTGGTGCCGGGTAAATTTGTTTATAACAGAGGAGAAGCAGCTTTTCAAATAAAAGTACTTTGTAGCCTGTTCAAATGGAGTATAATGTAATTCTCCCTGAAATTGAGCACTTATTACTTTGTTTATGTAGCTGTTTAAAAAGGGAGGGGGGGTATGATGGTGTGTGTGTGGGGGGGGCACCTACAGGAACCTCTGCTTTAGAAAAAATTTTTTTTTCTGAGTTTTACTCCCCCATCCACTCATGAATCCCCCTTAACCCCTCCCCCACCTCCCACAATCCCTCAATAAAATAGTATTTAAAAGACTTGAATAACCAGTCCTATGTACCAGCTTCTTGCTTGAGGCAATAATGTTGTACTATTTTCAATGGGTGGTCCTGAATCTCCATGGGAGATTTTACAGGCACTGGGCTCCAAGACCCACTAAGTGTATTATTTTGAACATAACCAGTTACATTCCCGAGCCATAGAGAATATACAGAGATAATTTTACATTATTGAAGTTCCATAGTTAATTACTTACAACTCAATTTATTTAATTTTATTTGAGGAATTTATGGTTTAAATCTCTAGAAGTGACACATAATATTAACCCAGGATTTGAGGTTTCCTTTTTAAAACAAGTAAGCCATTCATACATCTGTCAATTCAGGAATACCCATTGGCGTGTATATTTTAATTCATAGGTGCTTTTTGTTGCTTTTAATTTTTCTCCTTTAGGAAACAAACACCTAGCAGTCACTTCCAAATGTTACAGTGTCGAAGTCCTATTTCCCTTACCTGAGATACTATAAAATGATGGGATCTGTTGTAATAAAAAAAATATATCGGTAAATTTATGGTTAGTATCTTTTGCTTGTGGCATGTAGCCTAAATATATACCACCCTGAAATTTAACTAAAATTGCGTTGGGCCAAACCTTTGTGGAAACAGGACTGGAATTACAAATTAAATACTGGATTGAGATTGCCCTTTAGGGGAAAAAAATTGTTCTTGAGGAAAACTTACTTAAATAAAATTTAAGTAAATAAATATTTACTTATACATTGTAAATATTGAAATGGGGAATGTTGCAGTCATGTGCATTCCTACATAACTTAGTTTAAAGTGATTTTGGAGTTTCTTCCCAGTGTGAACCTATAATTATTCACCAGAGTGATAACATAACTTTGTTGGGTCATTGATTTGATTTACTTTCTTGCCCTTATTTATGTTCTTGAGAAAATTAATTTGTGAAGAATGTTGGCTTTGTATTTAGAATACTTATATATAACTCCTGTGGTAGCTCTTTTCCATAGGCTAAGTAGAGAAGAGTTTAAGAGCAGGTACCTCAGATGTATTGGTAAAAGCCAGAGGATGATATTTATGACGGGCCACTGGTTTTGTTTGTTTTAAATAACGTTAAGTAGTTTTAGGTGGAAGATTCTCATCTTTGAAGAACTGAATTTGTTCCTTGTACAAAAATTACTATATGCTTGTTTGAGTTCATGTGTAAAATGGTGTGAATTCCGTAGTTTTCTTCACTGATAGAATCAAAGATCTGGCTCACCAGTTTATGGCAGTGACGAAAATGTTTACCTTTTCTTTTTTTGTCTTTCTTTTCTCTTCCTTCCTTCCTTCCTCCCTCCCTCCCCCCTCTTTCTTTCTTTCTTTCTTTCTTTCTTTCTTTCTTTCTTTCTTTCTTTCTTTCTTTCTTTCTCACCTTGGGACTAGTCCTTGAATTGCTAAAAAGTTTTCCAGTAGTTTTTATAAGTGAGTTTAAAGAAGTGATAGCCATCTGAAGTTTGTCTTGTGTAGCCAGTATTTAAGAGTTATTAAGATTGTCTCCACATGAAAAAGAAACCGCTCTCATGGTTATACATGTGAATAAAAGTTAAAGGTTGGTAAAAATTAGCTTGTCAAGTAAACTTTCTGACTGAGGAATAATTTTGTTTTCATTATCCATTCCCTTGGCTGAAAATGAAATAGAAACGATCTGGTTACTAAAGACCAGTGCTGTATTGGATCACTTCCTTGAGCTTTTGCTATGATCGTTCAAGGCAAAGTTAGACAGCTGCTGTAGATTTGGCCAGTGGCCTCACAAAAGACGTTGTTTAACCCTGTTAGTTTCAGACACTATCATTGCTACTTTGCAGATGTACTTGCTGTGTTAGATGGGAGCCTCTGTGATTGTGGTTTGAACTGCTGATTTAGAAGAAGGTGGTATGGCAGAAAATGAGTGATTTTAGCACTCCATTAACGGTACAGTTTCATGTCTTGGGATATGACCCATCTCAGCGGTTTTGCTTCTGTTGAGACAGATTTAAAAACTTCAGCTTAGACTACTCAGACTTTGGATCTTTGTACCCCCAGATGGTTAGGGAGTTGTGAAGCTTGTGAAAAGTTGTGAAAACTGAGTTTGAATTAGAATCTATGACAATTGGATCTTTAAATGTCCTTTTGGGGACTTGAGGTCCAGAGGAAAGACCCAGTCATTGACTTTAAACTCTCATTTTGGGTGTCAAAGTACCACAGTGCCACCCACTCCTGAAATTGATGTCGTAATGTTAAAAATCCTAACGATATTGGGTTCTTTTTGTATAACGTGTTTGCATTGTTGCCATAGGTTTAAAGGGCAGGGAGATCCTTTATTGTTAAGGCTGAAGAAGGCAAGATTTTGAAACCTACTGCTACGTGATTAAACCAGTGTGTTTGCCCCGAGGCTGCAGTCATTCACTCTGAATTCATAGTCTCAAATTTGGGATTCTTTCTCTGTTTGAAAATAATACTTCTTAAAATTTTTAAGACTCCCTTTGCCGCCTCACGTGAAAGCTACTGAGGCAAATTATCAGGGTTAAGATTGTCGTGCAATCAAGACTGAAGATACATTTCAGTATTTTAAAGAGAAAGTTCACAGCCATTTGACATAAAATTTTACTGGGCTTTTCGTTAATCTGAAATAACTGGTCTATAAGTACTTTATCAGTGAAAACTGCTCAGCATGTAAAATGAGGAGAAGAGCACAAAGGCTTCCTGCAAATTAAGGGCACAATGAACACTAACGGACTTTCCAGCCATCTCCAGCTGTGAGATTATTATAGTTTTTGCAAACCCTTTTCTCTCAAAACTAAATCAAGAATGGTAGAGTCCTGATAAAAAGAAGTGTAGAAAAGCCTAACTAATCCTTAGATGAGTTACTTCAAACGTGCCAAAATAGAATAAAATCAGTTAATAGCGTAGATTAAAGGTTACTTTTAATGCATTTTTATCACTCATGTCGAGAATTTTGTTGTATGTTGATGCATTTGTCCTTGGTTTAAAAAAAAAAAAAAAACCCAGAAGAAAAAATCTAGTTAAATTGGAGAGATTACATAATCACGTTGTTATGAGGAAATTTAGTACTAATGTTAGGTGCCAGATTTGACCCAAGAGATAAAAAGCTGTGCACTTGAGGTCGGAGCTGCAAACAGGTGGCTCCAATTTTGAGTGGTAAATTTTCGGGTTACAATGGGAGGGCTCATCAGTGTACTTCTGAGAGTTGATTTGTTGTGTAGATTAAAAACAAACAAACACCCAATATGACTCTTGTGTCTTTGGATACATATGTGCAAGTTGTTCCTCGGATAAGATCACAGAAGAGTGCTAAAATCAGATCTGGATCGATGATTTACAAGTGCTTGATTCTTACAGGTGGTAAAGAGAAGAGTCTGACTTCTGGGTGCAAGGGTAGTCTTCCCCTTTTATGCATGTATCTGGGATCTTTCATGTACCGAGGAGACCACATCATCTATACTTTTAATTCAGAATCACGCTTGCCAATTTCTTAATTTGCAGTATATCTTTTTGGCCTACCTGGCATACTATGATAGAGCTGTCAAGAGTATTGGGTTGAGGAAAAACTGGTTTGGCATGCTGCCACTGGTAGGAAGTTTTAAAAGTAACTCGTCTTTCTCTTTTTAGGTGCAGGCATATGGATATTGGGGTGGGTGTGTGTCAACCTTAGTGAAGCTTTGTCATAAGAACCTGGGCAGTGGGAGATTTTACAATCCTGTCACATTTGCCACTCTTCTGAGATACCAAACTGTAAGTTTCCCTAGTGGGAATTAGCAGTTATCTCCTTGTGATAGATGTATTGCTTTTACTGTGGCTTAACTGGAAATAGCCTGACTGGTGTACCTCAAGCGCATGTGTGTGCTATACGTAGGTCAGGTGCTTTCGTGGGTGTGCATACACTGATTTTTCCTAAGCCGTGTGAGAATTAAGCCCTATTAGTTTATAGTCAAAACCTACAGTTGCCCATATATAAATTTCCTGTTTGATATTCTGACCCAATTTAACCCTATACAAAGCTTCTAGCTTGAATGAGTCTTGTGACGTTGAATAACTGCTATACCGTACGGTTACTTATGTGCTCAAGAAGCTGAACTTTTGTTCCATCCCAGTAAGTTCCCAAGGGATACGTTATTCTAGTAAATCAGAAAATTTCTCTGAAAGCCAAGTACTTCTTAATTTTTGGAGGCTTGAAAATGGGGAACATAGCCATATGCACGAGGGGGAAGAAATTCTAGTTGACCCACATCTAAAGTGCAGTTCAAAGTACTTGGACGTCTTAAATTCTCTTGGGGGGAAGAAACCCCACCACAATGCTGCCAAATTGTTTTACTTCTGTAGTTATGTCTTTGTGTGTTTATAGGAGTGGGAACATTTTATCTTCTGTGTTTCTGTTGAGGTTGTTTTTCAGCAGTGTCCCAAGAAAAGTCCTGGAGGCTGGCTTTGAAGCCCTGTGGACAAGCTGGATTTCAAAGAGCCAGAGGAATTTGGCAGTAATTGTTTTATGGCTGGCCAGAAATCAGACCTATTTGTATAGGTAGCACACAAAATAGCTGTGATTTGACAATTTGGTGCTATTTATACCTACCATAAAAAGAGAAAAGAAAAAGTTAAAGGGGTATTTTGGAAACAGGAACTAAGCTGTAAATGCAAATTGCCTCGCCATTTTCTCAAAAGAACAAAAAAAGGAAAGGGTTAGGAAGTTTTTATTGAAGGTACATAATTGAGGATCTGTCTGCTTTCAAGACATTTAATATTGTACTCACACTGAAACTACACTTCTTTCTGTTTGTAGTTTTTTTGTTTTGTTTTGTTTTTGTTTGTTTTTGTTTCCTATTCCCATCTGAATAAAGTTATTTTTGTGGAGCAAAAGGAATTCTCTGGAGAGGGGGGACAGTGAAAATCACAAAGTTTCCAACTCTATCTTAATAGACCTTTCAAATTTCATCTTACTGTTTTTATTTAGCTTTGGATAAGAACCATCTGCTGTTGCCAGAGCGAATTTTTTCTTTCCAAATAAGTTATATTTCAACAAGTAGTCATAGGTTGTTTACTGAGGTGGTGGGTGAGGATTCCTGGCATTTAGGAAATATACAGAAGGAAATTTTCACAGCTCTTCTTAATGTGTCTGCTAGAGAGGTCTTTTTGAATGCAAAGTGTCTAAACTGTTACTCTCACCTACAGTGTATTCCGGGCTCAAGGTGGGCGGTGTATTTCGGTTTGTCTGTACTTCAGGGAGCAACCCAAAGTGAAGTTTGACTGTTTCCAGAATGTCATTCAGACCTTTTGAGGTTGTCAAATGCTTCATTGTTTTGCCTTGAAACCCCCAGCCCCAGCGCAGGCAGAGTCTGGGGCAGCGGGCAGAAAAAAAGCAAACACTTCTATGATTGACTACGGGTTTTTTTTTTTTTTAAAGAAACCCTAGAAATGCCTTAGGGACCCCTGGGGCTTTGTCACAATTTAAAACTATTTTACCGTTGAAGGCATTTTGGTGCTGTGGATCGGGACTGTATTAATTTGCTTTGGTTTTCATTTTTATTTCATTGGATTGTGATCCTCCAGTAGTAAGTAGAGTGTTCTTTGTCACGTGTACCTTAATTTCCGGTGGGGGTGGGGGAGAGGTGCTAAAGTTTTGATTGGATGAAGAGAATTTACTGAGTAGGAGAAAAGAAGGGGAAAACTGGTTTGGGGGCAGTTTTGTCTTTCTTCAAATGAAGAGTTAAATAAAGTATGTGAAGAGAAGGAAGTGTCTGGGTAAAGATTTAAAATACACCTGAAACGAATAAGATAGTGTACGTCAATTAATTATGTTTCCATAAAAAAGTTAAAGAAAGAAAGCATGTCCTCAAAAAATGAAGGAAAACAAAAAAAAGGCGGGGGGAGGGGGAATCTCCTAAAAGCTGGAAACGTATTTGGATTTCAAGATGGATTCCCTCAGGGAAATAGGCTAAAGGACTCTGTAGAGAAGAAACATTCTGGATTGCTGTTACTCATCGTTGGTATGAAAACTTAGGTGGGGGGAAGGTAAGGATATAGGTAGTTACAGACCATCTTTGTTGGTTGAGAATATATAGCAGGGTTAGGGCTGGATAATGAAGGGTTCTTCTAAGGTAGTAATCTTTTATTCAGCCAACACTCAGCACTGCTATGTGCCAAGAATTGCTCTAAACATTGAGGATAACAGCAGGAATAGAAGTAATTTTTGTCTTAGAGAAGTGCATCAGGCTTGTGAAAAAACCCCTCAAAAACAAACAACCCCCCCCCCCCAAGATAAGTTCCTTTATGAAGGTATGAAAACAAATCTATGGAAACAAAGTTCTGAGTGATCAGTTCTGCCTGTATCAAAATTTGAACTAACGTTTTTTTTTGTTTGTTTGTTTTTGTTTTTTTTTTTTTTAATAATTGCAAGTGAAAAGTCTAATAAAAATGAGAATGTGTGGATTAAAAAAATTATCCTCTTTCAAGGATGGATTTTCATTTCTCTGATTTTCCTTCCATAAGACTACATATGATATTTTTAGAGTTTCTGAACTCTCTAGATGAGCATCATAGAATATAGGGTTATATAGCTGAAAAGGTGTAGGAAAGCAATTTGTAGTTACTGACCATTTAATTCCGTACTCTGTTATTCACATTTTACAGATGTGGATCCAAGACTCAAGATTTAGTAACTTGCCCAAGGTCCATATGGCTTGAGTGCAGTGACCATATGTCCTGTTTCCTGGGGATTGTCCCAGTTTATGCCTGTTTTTGAGTGACACGACTAAGATTGAATCTCAGGCCTTTTTGACTCCAACTCATAAGCTCTTCTGTGTTTCACTGTTTATACTATACTCATGTCTCTATTTCCCGATTGGTCCAAGTGAGAAGGATTCTGAGGCATACGCGTGGCAAAGTACAGTACTCAGTACTTATTTGGTGTTGTTTATCACGAGTGATGGAGAGAAATGGGGTGGCTTTCATGTGTGTGTTTCTTGTTTCTTTCTTTCTTTCTTTCTTTTTTTTTTTTACATCTTGTTACTTAAATGTTTTAGAATGTAATTTCATTTTCCTTCAGAAATTATAAAGGCATTTGAGAACTCTGTCTTAGGATCATAGTAGTAAATATATATCACTCATCATTGCATGGTACTAATCAAGGAAATTCTGGTGATTTGAGTTTTCTGGATAAACGGAAATTTGGTACATTTCTTGATCACTGAACATGTTGCTTTTCCCTGTAATTTTTGTTTTTCTTTCCCCACCTAATCAGAAGCCTAGGGCAGCAGAATAGGGTTTGAGGAAAGTAACTCTAATTTGGAAAAGAAAATTGGAAACTTATGTTCTGATTTGCCCAGTTTGGTTAGCTTTTCCACAACGTTTGCTGGACAAATACTGGATACATCACTTTTATTTGGTTCCATTTAAATGGCTCAGCATTTCAGAAAAGACACAGTTTTAGAGGTGTGCTGACTATCAGGTAGTTCAGCTAAAACGGATTTAACTTACTAATTTAACATAAAATAAATTTAGTTTACTAATTGGTTCTGGTGAAGAACTTTGTTCTGTGTCATTTCTCATATATGCTGTGTCAGTTTCCATCAGGAGAGGTTATGATCTGTGCACACTTCACTGTGGCCGTAGTCTTCTTCACTTGAAGAAGGACTGATGTCAGCTGTTAGTCTTTGGATCATATACAGGAGTAGAAGCAAAACTAAAGCCATTTTTAAGAACTTTTAGATTAGGTGATGTTAGGTTGGGCTGGAAATGCTCCACGTTGCTCGTCCTAGCCCTCTCCCGGATTTCCACATCTGTTCAGCAATATGACTGCTCTGCCCTTGAAAAGCTCCGAGACTTACTTGTATGTGGGGTTGGTAAGGCGAGATGGGCTTAGAAGCAGATAAATCTCAATACAACTTAATTAAGAATTACAGTTGATGGGGGTGCCTGGGTGGCTTAGTCGGTTGAGCGTCCGTCTCAGGTCATGATCTCACAGTTTGTGGGTTTGAGCCCCGCATCAGGCTCTGTGCTGACAGCTTAGAGCCTGGAGCCTGCTTCCGATTCTGTGTCTCCCTCTCTCTCCGCTCCTCCCCCGCTCATGCTCTGTCTCTCTCTCTCTCCCTCAAAAACAAATAAAAACGTTAAAAAAAAATTAAAAGAATTGTAGTTGATGTAAGAATGGAGTTTTATGGAAGCATAACAGGGCAAGTTAAGATTGAAGACGAGCACAGTTAGATGTGTGCTGATGTAGCAAATGTTTGAAACTGCATCTCTCTTCATATTTTGTATCTTTTTTGTTTCATACAGCATTTTATGTTGTTTAGGGTCGTCCCCCGCCCCCCCCCCCCCCAGACTACTTATGACCATACTTGAACAATGCAGTGAAATTCTTCTTTAGCTCAAGCTGTTGTGAAGCCAAAAATAGATCTGGGCTGAGATTGGACTTTGTGGTACAAATTGTGGTTTGTAGGTTGTGGTTGTTATTGTTCCAACAGATAACTGTAATTTAAAAATTATTTAGGAGTCAGGCAAATGTTGCTGAGACAAAAGAGGACCTGGATGATTTTTAAATGGTGCAATAAGCCGATGTCTAAGTTCAAAGGACTGTTGGAATGAAATTGTTTTCGTTGAAAAATAATAGTAGTAAACCTATGGAATAGTAGGATTGGGGACTGCAGTCACGCAGGAACCTTACTTGTGCCCCTGCCCCCGCACCCCTGGCTCCCCATTTGTTTCGCTGTCCTTTCTCTGGAAATTTAAAAGCATCAAATAGGTTTCAGATGAAGAAAAACCAAAGATAGTAATAACAAGACTCAATCTCTGCAGTCACTTTGGTCAGGGGCAGTTCAGGAGTACTGTGTTCAAAGAGCCTTACCTGTGTTCAAAGAAGTGTGGAAGAGTCTAGTAATAAACATGGAAAGAGTAAGTAACCTCATTTGCATGGCTCAGAAGTTGATGGCTTTCTGAGACCCTCCCCTTTTTTTTAAGTTTATTGTTTTATTTTCAGAGACGGTGCAAGCTGGGGAGGGGCAGAGAGAGAGAGTCCCAAGGAGGTTCCACACTGTCAGTGCAGAGCCTGATGTAGGGCTCGAACTCAGAAACCGAGAGATCATGACCCCAGCTGAAATCAAGAGTCAGACGCTTCACTGATTGAGCCCCCTGGGTGCCCCTGAGACTTTTAGTTAAGAAATGTATGAAGGCAAATCTGTTGCAGAAGAAAGCTTATTAAATTTTTTTTTTGTTTGTTTGTTTTTTTAAATCTGATATCTATACAAATCACTAGAGGGACAAGTAGGATCTATTTCTGCTCTAAGACTGCTTGTTCCTTATGGACAGGATTTTTTTTTTTTTTAATCACTGTATCACTCACACATTTGCACGTAAGAAGTGTTCAATAAACATTTTATAGTAAGATACCTTTGTAAAGCTCTTGATATATAAAAATACTTAATAGCTGGTATGTGAGATCTATCTATGTGTCAGAGTAATGAGGACTCTATGAGAATTACCAAATCACAGGTCACCCTGTGAGTTGGAGTACTACCCATACTACCCTTGTAATAAACAGGTTCATCAGGGTTGTAGGATACAAGGTCGATATACAAAAATCACTAGTATTCTGTGTACTTGTAATGAACAATCTGAGAATGAAATTAAGAAAACAACTCCACTTATAGCACCAAAAGAGTAAAATACTTAGAAATTCATTTAACAACAGAAGTGTAAAACTTATGCTCTGAAATTAGAAAACATTGTTGAAAGAAATTAAAGAATATTAAGATGGTGCTAAGCCCCAAATTGAAGCTAAGGTTCAGTGCAGTCCCCGTCAGTATCCTACCTGGTGTCCTTGTAGAAAGTGAAAGCTGGTAGGGGCGCCTGGGTGGCGCAGTCGGTTAAGCATCCGACTTCAGCCAGGTCACCATCTCGCGGTCCGGGAGTTCGAGCCCCGCGTCAGGCTCTGGGCTGATGGCTCGGAGCCTGGAGCCTGTTTCCCATTCTGTGTCTCCCTCTCTCTCTGCCCCTCCCCCGTTCATGCTCTGTCTCTTTCTGTCCCAAAAATAAATAAAAACGTTGAGAAAAAAAAAAAAAAAAGAAAGTGAAAGCTGGTTTAAAATTCATGTGGAATTGCAGTGGCTCCAGGATAGCCAAAACTGTTGAAAAAAGAGCAGAAAAGTTGGACTCATGCTTCCCACCTTCAAAACTTACTGCAAATCAATATTCATCGAGACAGTGTGGTGCTGACATAAGGATAGATGTATATATCAGTGGTATAAAATTGAGAGTTCAGAAATAAACCCATGTGTCTTTGGTCAGCAAGAGTGTCAAGACCATTTAATAATGAAAGAAAAGTCTTTTCAATAAATGGTCCTCGGAGAACTGGATATCCACATGCAAAAGAACAAAATTGGACCCTTACCTCGTACCATTTATGAAATTTAACTCAAAATTGGTCAAAGACCTAAGTATAAGAGCTGTAACCATAAAACCCTTAGGAGAAAGCATAGGGGTTAATCTTCATGACCTTAGATTTGGCAGACAATGGATTCTTAGACAAAACACGAATAACATGAGCAACAAAAGAAAAAATAGGTAATTTGGATTTTATAAAAATTAAGAACTTGTGCTTCAAATGACACTCACTAAAGCAAAAAGACAACTCGCAGGCTAGGAGAACATACACTACTTTCAAGTCATAGAGCTGATAAAGGCTTGTATCTAGAAATACCTACACAGATAACTCAAGAATATGAAAAACAACCCAGTTAAGAGCGGGCAAAAGATGTGAATAGACATTCCTTCAAAAAAAAAAAAAAAAAAAAAAAAAAAAGAGAAGCAAATGGCCAGTAAGTATGTGAAAAAATGCCCAACATGGTTAGTTATCAGGGAAATGCAAATCAAAATTGCAGGGAGATATCCTATTATATCCAGTAGGATGACTATAATAAAAAATACTGGTGAGGATGGCGAGCAGTCAGAACCCGCACACACGGCTGGAGGGAAGGTAAAATGGTGCATCCATTTAGAAAACAGTTTCGCAGTTCCTCAGTTAAACATGGAGTTACCGTACAACCTAGCAGCTCTACTCCTCGATACGTACTTAAGAGAAATGAAAACATGTCCACACAAAAACTTGCACATGAGTGTTTATAGCAGCATTATTCATGCAGCCAAAAGGTGGAGACAACCCATATATCTATCAAATACTGAATGGATAAGCAAAATGTAGGGTATACATAAAATGGAATATTAATTGGCTGTGAAAAGGAATGAAATGTTGATATGTGCTCCAACATGGATGGACCTTGAAAACACCGTGCTAAGTGAAAAAAGCTAGTCACAGACCTCATATGATTCTCTTTACATTAAGTGTCCAGAATAGGGACATCTATAGAAAAGAGAAATTAGGTTAGTGGTTGCTTAGGGCTGGGGAGTTTTGGGGGAAAGAGAAGGTGATAACTAAAGGGTAGGGGTCTTTCTTTCTTTCTTTCAAGATGCTGACAGTGTTCTCAAGTTGAGTATGGTGATGGTTGCACATATCTGAATATACTGAAAATCATTAAATGGCACATTGTAAATAGATGAAAAAATATATGGTATATGAATTACCTCAGCAAAGCTGTTACTTTTTTTTTTTTAAAGCTTGCCTAACTTTCATTAACAAAAATGTTGACACAAAACATTATCTTCATGTTTATTATACAGTTGGGAACTAAATTAAACTTTGGTGGCATGCCTTCTCTCTGAAAGGAGGCACATGTCAACATGCTAGGGTTTTTCATTGCCCCAGTACGATTTACTAAAGGAGCATTGTTTCCTAGGTTGAACAAGACCTAGTTAAAAAAATATATATACCTAGTTGCTTTTGTTATTTTGTTCCGGTTTTGTGTATGTATTCGTGTTTTTTTTTTTTCCCCATGCATCAAAAATACAGCTCTTGGGGCGCCTGGGTGGCTGAGTTGGTTAAGCTTTCAACTTCAGCTCAGGTCGTAATCTTGTGGTTTGTGAGTTCGAGCCCCACGTTGGGTTCCGTGCTGACAGCTCAGAGCCTGGAGCCTGCTTCGGATTTTCTACCTCCCCCTCTCTCTGACTCTCTCTGCTCATGCTCTGTCTCTCTGTCTCTCAAAAATAAACGTTAAAAAGTTAAAAACAAAAAAAAGCTCTTAGTTGATGGGAAGTACTACCAATTCACTGAAAGCTTACCGCGTGTATGTCCTATTCTGATTTTAATGTGTAATTTAGTAAATTTCACAATAATTCCAGAAAGTAATTATAGTAACCCCAAGTTTAAAGATGGGGAAATTTAGGCACAATTAAGTAACATAGTCAAAGTGAAATAGTAGGTAAGTGACAGAATATGATAGTAGGTAGCAGCAATGCTTTGTAGTGTTCTGGGCCAGGCATATCTTGCCTTTTACAAGAAGTTTCTGGCAGTATGTGTTTAAAATAACTTTTTGTAAGTGAAACCATAGTTTCAGTGTTCTAAAGGAGCCTGTTATTTTGAATGAAAACTGCAAATGAATCCATTCCTTTTTATCATCTTGACAATTGTGACATCTTAAATCAGGACACTCCTGTGCATATGATTGAATGTAGTAATTTTCCTGGTAATTCTGTTGATTTGGGGTAGGTTTAAAGCTGTACAGGCTTCATTTGGCAAACTTTTATTGAGGACTTATTTTTTTGTAGTAAAGAGGAAGTGCTGTAAGAAAGTCCATAGGAGGTGATCCTTGATGTAGAATTAGCTGGTGATAAAAGCTTATAAAATAGTTTTCCCTGAAGCCTGTCCTTAATTTAAGCTTGTAAATTATGTTGCCTTTCATGTGTAGGCTTTGTGTATACCCTATAGCTGCCCTGCCCCAAACAATAGCCACTGGACACATGGGGCTATTGACATTTAAATATAAGTTAATCACAATAAAATAAAATAAAATTCCGTAGTCATTAGCCATATTTCAAGTGCTAATAGCTGTGTGCTAACCATGTTGGGCAGGGCTGGGCTAGAGAAATGGCAGCGTATCCCCAGGATTTCTTTTTATAGTGGAATTTATTTAAAAAAAATTTTTTTTTTCAACGTTTATTTATTTTTGGGACAGAGAGAGATAGAGCATGAACGGGGGAGGGGCAGAGAGAGAGGGAGACACAGAATCGGAAACAGGCTCCAGGCTCTGAGCCATCAGCCCAGAGCCCGACGCGGGGCTCGAACTCACGGACCGCGAGATCGTGACCTGGCTGAAGTCGGACGCTTAACCGACTGCGCCACCCAGGCGCCCCTATAGTGGAATTTAGATGGTGTGTGTGCTTTTGTGGGGAATGGGAAGTACAGGAAAAGGATCTAATGGGGCTTTTAATATGCAATTACGTGTTCCTTTTTTTTTTTTAATAGGATGAAAAGCACAAATAAGTTTTATCTGACATGGAAGCTTTCGTAAGGAAATGACCCAAAGAAACAGACTTGTATATTTTTATGCTAGGTTTGATGAAGAGTGGCTGGTTGTGGAGGAATGGGACAGGTTAAGGAGTGTGAGGTAATTTTAGTAAACCGGAAGAATTTTAACAAGTCCTGTTCATTAGGATTCTTCTTGGTGTCCCTTTGTCTTCAGAGATAAGGATGCTCCTTTACTCCGGGTTTGGGGAGGACACCTCTCACATAAGGATTTATGACTTTTCACATTTTCATTAGGTACTTTGTTGCCTGTTCCATGTTTTTTTTAAGTTTATTTATTTTGAGGGAGAGAGACAGTGCAAGCAGGGAAGAGGGGCAGCGAGAGGGAGAGAGAATCCCAAGCAGTTTTCATGCTCAGCACGGAGCCACATGTAGGGCTCGATCCCATGACTCCGGGATCATGAGCTGAGCTGACATCAAGAGTCGGATGCCCAGCCAACTGAGCCTCCCAGGCACCCTTGTTCCATTTTTAAATAACACTTCTTCTCCTTTTTTTTTTTTTAACTGCCTCCCCCCCCCCCCCCCCCCCCCGCAGTGTTGTTAATCAAGTGCGTCTAGGCTGCTGTGTAGATTACCAGTTTTTTATAAAAGGATATAACTCAGGAGCAGCTGGATGAAAGAAATGCATGGGGCAAGGTATGGGGAAGGAATGTGGGGCTTCTATACCCTTTCTGAATTCACCATTCCCCGGAATCTTCACATTTTCATCAGTGTGGAGAACTCTGTGTGTTATATTTTTCAAAACCTTGGAGGATCTTCACAATTTCCTTCCCAAACTAAAAAATATGGGAAACTGTAATGTTGATAAAGAGTACTTTATTAATTATACTGCATGTTAAATGAAATTATGTGCTGTAAAATAATGTCTTACCTCTGCTTCCCCCCCCCCATATGCTCATAAGAACGTAGTGATAATAAATTCATTAAATGCAAAAGGAAATATGAAGGTTTTGGGAGTATACTCTTAACTAACATTTAATTTTCACGATATAAAGAAATATATGTTGAGAGAATAATGTGGCACATGTTCATAAGCCACCATTCATTAACATATAGCTGTATTTGGTTGTGTGTGGATCACTTTATTTTATTAAAAATTTTATTTTAATGTTTATTCAGTTTTGAGAGACACAGAGAGCGTGATTGGTGGAGGGGCAGAGAGAGAGGGAGACACAGAATCTGAAGCAGGCTCCAAGCTCTGAGCTGTCAGCACAGAGCCTGATGCAGGGCTTGAACTCACTGACTGAGAGATCATGACCTGAGCTGAAGTTGGCCGGTCGCTTAACCTACTGAGCCACCCAGGCGTCTGTTGTGTGTAGATCATTTAAAAATGACTTGCAGTCACCACACCTGACCTTTAATACTTACAGCACACATCTTCTAAGAATCAGGATGTTTTCTACCTAGTAATGTTATCATTATTGCATGAGAAAGGAGTGACCCATTTGTCTCCAATATCATATCATGTCAGGCCTATATAAAAATCCAGTTATCTTCCAAATCTCTTCCCCCCCCCCCCCCAAACCAAGATCCCTCAAGTTTTATGCAAGTCTTTAGCCTTAAGCAATCTCCACAACTTGTATTTTTGACTTTCATGAAATAACCCCTTCAACTTTATTTTGAAGAATTTCAAACCTACAATAAAGTTGAAAAAATGGTACAAGGAATGCTTAGATTCATCAATTGTGAATGCTTTGCTTCAAGTGCTTTATCTCTTTATTTTTATATCTTCCAATTACTTGAAAGTAGGTTGCAGATAGCATGGCCTCTTATCCCTAAAAACTTAGCAATGTATCTCCTAAGGACAGTCATATTCTCCTACAAACCACAAAACTATTGATCACATCTAAGATTTAAAACCAGCCTTAAGGTGTTGTCTTTTCAGTATCTTGGAATCAAGGACATTTACCCTATTTCCACCCGTCCTCCCCCCCCCCCCCCCATCCACACTGACAGTTTTAAAGAAACTAGGCCAGTTGTGTTATAGAACTTACAACAATCTGGACTTGTCTGATTTCCTCATGGAGTCTTTATATTCATTCATTCATTTTGAAAGAGAGCAGCAGCAGGGGAGAAGCAGAGAGGGAGGGAGAGAGACAGAGTCCCAAGCAGACTCTGTGCTGTCAGCGCAGTGCCCTATGTGGGGCTCCATCTCACAGACTGTGACATCATGACCTGAGCTGAAATCAAGAGTCCAGTGCTCAACCGACTAAGCCACCTAGGCACGCCCCCATCATGGCGTCATTTTGCCTGAATTCTCCATCCTCCTTATTTCTTGTGAGTTGGAGTTAGATCTATAAGCTTTGTTTAATTTAGGTTAAGGATTTTTAGCGAGAAACTTGCAAGGTACTTCTATTTCTCATCAGGAGGTACCTAGTGGCTGATTTTCCCCTCTACTAGTGATTCTGAGTTTTATCACTTGGTGGAAGTGGCAAGTCTGTTGTAAAGGTAACACTTTCCCCCTTGTAATTACAGAGTGGCCATTGTGATGATACTTTGTATCTTTCACATGCTCTGTTCTGTAATGGTCTTCCATGTAATGGTTTTAGTGTCTATTGACCATCCTTTGCAGATGAACCTGAATTAGCTATTTAACTGGGATTGCATACTGGTGATTTCCTTATGAGTTCAGGAGCACTTGTGCTTTAAAGGATAGATATAGGATCTATTCCATTCCTCCCTCCCTCCATTTTTATCCATTAATATATGGTTTTTTGAAACAGTTTGTATCATGGCAAATGCTTTCTGGTTTTATGGCTAATTTAGTGAAAATGTGTTATATAAATATAAATTTCTGCGTGTAACCTAATATCTCCAATAATTTTTAAATCTTGAGATCTGATGGGGGAGGGGAGTTCTAGGTGGCGAGGAAACTGATTTTGGTCAAATGTTTATGTCTCTTTTAATTTACAGTGCCTGTATTTCTTGATTTTAAATACGCCTGTGGCTTCTGAACAGTCTTGTTGTTTCAGAAGAAATTCCTGCTTCTGTAGATTTAGCTACAGTTCAGGAAAATTTTGAGTTTTTATTAAGTTCTGGGCATGGACATCAAGAATGCCATCATGCACTTAACAGCTTTGGAAGCAAGTGTTGGAATGTAACTGTATAAACTTTTTTTTTTTCCTTTGCCTTCTCTTTCATTGCTTCTTTGGTTTTATCATTGGGGATGGGTGTGAAAGCAGCTTGTCTGAAATTTTGTTGCCGTTAGGGCTCGAGTGAAAATTCCCAGGATAGTTTTAGAGCTGATTCTTGATCTTGGAATTATGGAACAGACCTCCTAGTAATCCTCTGGCCAGAGTGAACATGGATTCGAGGAGGGGTGTAGCTAGTCCTGTGTGTAGTGGGTATTTCTCTTTCTCCCTTTTCTCTTGCTTATGAGTTTTAAAGAGTTTTTCAAACTTTTCGAAGTAATAGTACTTTAAATACACAAAAAAATAGTCCATTGGGCTGAATTACATCCTCCCCCCATTCTCTGTTGCAGTACTAATCCTCAGTACCTCAGATTTGACTGTATTTGTAGCAGTTTTTAGAGAGGTAACTAAAGGGGTGACTGGGTGGCTCAGTCGGTTTTAAGCGTCTGCCTTTGGCTCAGGTCGTGAACTCGTAGTTTGTGGGTTCGAGCCCCACATCGGGCTCTGGGCTGACAGCTCAGAGCCTGGAGCCTGTTTTGGATTCTGTGTCTCCCTCTCTCTCTGCCCCTCCCTGCTCTCTCTCTCTCTCTCTCTCTCTCACACACACACACACACACACACACAAATTAAAAAATTTAAAGAGGTTATTAAAATTAAATGTGGTGATTGGGCTAGGCCCTAATCCAGTATGATGGTTCTCCTAAGAAGAAATTAGGAGACAGGCATTGGGAGAAAAGACCATGTGAAGGCACAAGAAGATGACCATCTGGGAGCCAAGGAGAAAGAGGCCTCAGAAGAGGTGAGCCCTGCTGACACCTTGATCTTTGACTTCTGGTCTCCAGAACTGTGAGAAGAGAAGTCTCCTGTTTGAGCCACCCTGTCTGTGGTATTTTGCTATAGCAGCCTGAGCAGACCAATATACCATATGATCTAGCAATCATGCTAAGTATTTATACACGCAGTTAAGTAAATGAGTCCGGGTTGTATCTAAAGCCACATATAAGACAGGGAAAGGGCAATGCGGATCAGGAATAACCATGTGCTAGGGGTGAACAAAGATGGATGGTGAGCTTAGAAGTCCAGTTTCCCACGTTTCGTTTTATGTTGTTGAGATATGTGATTGGAATAGGTAAAATGCCCACCTCTGAGTTTGCTCAGTTTTCTCTCGAGCATAGGTTTTTATCGGTTTCACTTGGGAATGAAAGTGTGTTAAATAAGATCAATGGCTCGTCGATTCCTCTTCATTCGGTTTCTTTAGCATCTCTTAAAAAATGCTCTCCCTTGCTTTTCCATTTGGGAACTCATTTTCTTTTAGTTTAATCCTCCTTTGAAACCAACCTTCGTATTTAATACATAGCCAGTCACAGATTCCTGTGAATATTCCTTGCTTAGACATCTGTGTCTTAAAATCCCCTTTCTGTGAAGAATTTCATATACAAGATACTCACCAAAGTGTGATTCCACAGTTTGGCCATATATTAATTTTCAGATGTTTCCCAAACATTTCATGATTCCATGCCATTGAAGAAGCCGTCCTGCTCAGTCAGGAATGCCCTTGGTGCCTTACCCATAGCCAGTTCCCTTTTTATGGTTGTTAGCACTCACAGGCTGTTTTTAAATGTTTATAAATTTGTCCTGTGGCCAGCATGAGTCCTCCTGTAGCAGCATTTGCTGGATACCCCTGTCGGATCACCACCTGCAATGCAATCATGTTCAAAATGCTGCTTCCTAGACACTATCCCAAGCCTCTTGGCTGAGAACCTTTTGAGAGTGAAATCTGGAAACCTGCATTTTCTTTATTATTATTAGTTTTTAAAATATTTATTTAAGTAATCTCTATACCCACTGTGGGGCTCAGACTCAATGACCCTGAGATCAGAGGTCACGGGCTTTTCCCACTGAGCCAGCCAGGAACCCCAGGCACCTGCATTTTAAACAAGTTCCCTGGTGATTCTAAGTTGGAGAGCCTCTACTGTAGAGTAGGAGCAGAGACGTAACTCCTCTTCCCTGGTGTCCCGGCCCCTAGTCCTTTAGGGAGAACAGTAAACTAGATTAAAAAAATAGAATCCGTATGTTCAGAATGCTGCTGAATTTACTAAAATGCCATCATTATTTGAAAGTAATACGGATGTGAAAACCAAAGTTTTACAAAGTTCCTAAAACTCGAGCCTTTAAAACGTTGATACTGTTATTTATTACTCTGGGACAGATAGACTTTTGGGAGGTTAGGATGGCAGAAAGTGAAGGGACTCTTTCTACTTAGTACTAACAGAAAAGGAATTCTTCCTATTTCCTAGGAAGGCATGCTTGCCATTTTCATCCGTCCTGGCTTCCAGGATGTCTAGAAGCTTGGAGGGAGTAGTTGCCCATTGAAAGGACATAACTGCAGCTCTGGAGACTTACTAAGTTAGATTGGTCGGGGGAGGTCCTCCCTACTTGCTGGATGGGATGTTGCCTGATTCATGAATCCATGAATCATTTAATAAAACCAATTGGACATTAAAAAAAAAAAAAAAAGAAAGGAAGAATGCATGGTGAAGGGAAAGGTAGAAGAAAGTACCCCAATTTCTGATAACTGGCTTAGATGACTTCCTTTTATTGCTTAAAATGGGGATTTTTCTTTATGTCTAATAATTGAAGCATTATTGTTTTTTTTTTTTTTAATTTTTTTTTTCAACGTTTATTTATTTTTGGGACAGAGAGAGAGACAGAGCATGAACGGGGGAGGGGCAGAGAGAGAGGGAGACACAGAATTGGAAACAGGCTCCAGGCTCCGAGCCATCAGCCCAGAGCCTGACGCGGGGCTCGAACTCACGGACCGCGAGATCATGACCTGGCTGAAGTCGGACGCTTAACCGGCTGCGCCACCCAGGCGCCCCAAAGCATTATTGTTTTATTGCAAAGTGGAAAGCACGTAGGCTCCTTTTTCCTGGAGAATAGAGTTCTGGATTTGAATGTGGCTCTGCTGTGTGTTAAAGGCCATGTAGTGGAGAAGTTTCCCTAATCTCCAAGAACTTGCCTTCTTATCTGTAAAATGAGGATAGACAGATTAGCTTTCCCCAACTTCACTCAGAATAACGATAATAGGATTGAGTGAAAAAGAGATTATGTATGAGAGTGTGTTGTAAATGATAAAAAGCTAGTAAATCAGTGGCTTAAAAAGTTATTACTATCTGCCATTACCAAAAGAATTAAGTTTTGAGTAAACAGTCTGATTTACAGTGATTATAGCTTAACAATTTACCCATGAAAGAAAATCATTTTTATCTGTTTTGTGTCTTGCTGCTTTTTTAAAAAAAGTTCCCCTTGCAGATATGAACCTATTGGAAAATCATTTTCTCCACTTATTTGTTGGAAATATTCAATAATTAAAATATGAACTTTTGTTTAAAAAAATCTAAGAGAAAACTAGCCATATTATCATTTTAAACTGCAGAATCCTGCCTTTTATTTTGTTCTTGATGTTTTAGCAAAAAATTTGCTGGCTACTACCTAGTAAGTTTGAAGAAAATTATTCATCAGATTTACTGCTCAGGAAAGAATCATGCTTTTTGGTTTAAAGATAGATTGTAGGTTTCATTTCAAACTTAAAAAAAAATCAAAATAAAGGATGTAGAAGGTAGGTAAGGACAAAGTATTATACCACAAATAGTTCTTTCTGATTCTCTTTTATTTTCACTTTTTTCTTCTCCCCAGCCCCAACCCCTTTGAGGGATGGGTAACTATCCCTGACCCCCAGTCCTAACCAGTAAGTCCTATTGCTTCTCTACCTTCTGTCCCTTCCTTCCTCTCCTTTCTTGGAAAGCAAGAAGTGAAAAAAAAATCTCTTTGAGGCTTATTAGGGGCTTTAAATTTGAATTTGATTTGTGACCTGTCATAGTTTGAATAATTTGCTTCCATGGTGTTTTGCTTATCTCAGCTTCCCAGCTGCATGCACAACTTCTGTCTCCTCTCTTTCTTGGCAGGTTGGGTTATTTTTGAGGAGTAGAACCAGTTGTCTCCTCACCCTTCACCCGCAGTGATTTCCAGGGAGATTGGGGTCAAACATCTCCATTCCCAATCTCTTTTTCCCATCACTGACTAGCCATGACTTCCTGAACAGGGCAGTACCTGTTCGTACTGTATTCATTCTTTTTAAAAAGACATTGTGATTTCCAAGTCAGCAGCCAGTGAGGAAACAGTAATGGATGCAGGTCTCTAACCAGTCAATCCAGGAAAAGCAAGGCTGACCATTGGTGATTTCCTTCCCTTCTCCAATTGTGCATCTGTCCATTTAATGTTTCTGTCTTGAGTGTACTGGAGAAGTCTGATACGTTAGTACCAGAGGGGGTCCAATCTTCTGCATTTCTAACAGGCAGTCAGGTGCTCCCATTCATGGGTGCCCATTGGACTACACTTGGGTAAACATACTTTTAGTATAGTGAAGAGTATTTTGTAGATACCTCACCACAGAAAACATGCAGATGGCAGATAAGCACATGAAAAGATGTTCAATATCACATCATCAGGCAATTACAAATTAAAATAATATGAGCTACCACTACATACCTATTAGAGTGGTTAAGATCTAAAACGCTGACGACACCAAATGCTGGCAAGGTTGTGGAGCCACAGGAACTCTCATTCACTGCTGGTACAGAATGATACAGTCACTTTGAAAGAGAGTTTGGCAATTTCTTGCGAAGTTAAGTATGCTCTTTCTATGGACCGCTCTTTTGGTTTCGATGCTCTTTCGGTTATGGACCGAATGTGTACTCCTCAAATTCATATGTTGGGCCCCCACCCCCCAATGTGACTGTATTTGGAGATAGAGCCTTTACGGAGGTAAGCAAAGTTAAATGAGGTCTTAAGGATGGGGCCCCGATTAGTAATAGTGTCTTTATAAGAAAAGATTGGAGCAGGAGAGAGATCAGTTTCCTCTCCCTCAGTCCTGTGAGGACCTACTGAGAAGGTTGTCATCTATAAACCAGGAAGAGAAACCCAAATCAGCAGGCATGTTGATCTTGGACTTCTCAGCCTCCACAACTGTGAGAAATACATTTCTGTTGTTTTAGCCGCCCAGTCTATAGTATTTTGTTATAGCAGATTAATACACCATCTGATCCAGCATTTGTGTGCCTAAGTATTTACTCAAATCAGTTGAAAACTTATCCACACAAATATCTACACACGAATGTTTATAACAGCCTTATTTGTACTTGCCAAAAATTGGAAGCAGCCAAGGTGTCCTTCACTAAGTGAATGGATAAAATAAACTGGTCCATCCATACAGTGGAATTTTATTCAGCAATAAAGAGAAATGAGCTATCAAACCACAAAAAAATATGGAAGAGCCTTAAATGCATATTGCTAAGTGAAAGAAGCCAGTCTGAAAAGACCGTATTGTATAATTCCAACTATATGACATTCTGGAATAGGTTAAACTATAGAGACAGTAAAAAAGATCAGTGGTTGCCAGGGGCTTTGTGGAGAAGGACAGAAGGAAGGATGAGTAGGTAGAACATGGGATTTTTAGGGCAGTGGAACCATCCTGTATGATACCGTGATGGTGGATACAAGACCCGATGCGTTGTCCAAACCCACAGAATTATACAACACAAAGAGTGGACCTTAGTGTAACTATGGACGTTAGTTAGTAACAATGTATCGGTTTTGGTGCATCAGTTGTAACGAATGTGCCACCCCAATTCAAGATGTTAATAATCGGGAAACAGAGCAGGGGTGGGGGGAAGTGAGGCAGAGTGAGGGGAATATATGGGAACTCTGCACTTCCTGCTTACTTTTTCTGTAAACCTAAAACTGCTCTAAAAACGCGGCTTATTCATTTTGACAAAGGGTATTTTGCATTCACCCTCATTTTATAGAGAAAGAACGTGAAATTAAGATAATAAAAACATTCAAAAAAGTTTTTTCATGGCACTTGAATTGAGCATTGGATGCAGGCTTTGTTCCATTTTAAAAATAGAAAAAGGAAGAGAAAAAGAAAAAAAATGGAAGAGAAAAACAGATACCTTCAAACTAGAGGGAGTGGTGCTCTTCTTAAGTAATGATAGAGACCCTCAGATGCCTTTTTGTTGTCTGTTATTTAGAGAAAGAGCCAAAAGTGATAGTATTTCTCTTACCAAACTGAAGGCTTAGACCTGTGAAGAAAGGTTGGATGTGAAATATTTTCCTGGTAGAATTGCAATAGCGTTTCCCGGTCATTGAGTATATGGGAAATCAGTTTAAGGTGCTTCATTGATTGAGGATGGAGTCATCCTCAGTATCTTTCATTGGCTGCCAGGGGCCTTAACAGCCTGAATTTTAATCAGCTGTTCTTCTTTTCCCGATCCCTGGTTTGACCCACGTGTTGGGGGTGGGTGGCACATTGTGTTCACATTGGGAGTCAGCCACCCCAAGAGTTAAAGGCGAGTTGCATAGTCTCTTTTGTTCCCTCCCCCCCACCCCAGATTCTAAATGAATTTCTAGTATGAGTTAGAGAAGTCTTATTTAGGTTGCCCTTTTAATCATTAAAGTGGTCCCTCAGAATTCCTAATTTAATGAAAAGATAAAAATGTTTTGTAATTAGTAGATCAAAGCACTACTGTGGCTCCTGTTTACATTGTCAGTATGTAAATGATACTTCTGAAGGGAGAGAAATGAATTTGTTTAACACCTCTTTAATTTTGTTTATGTAATTCCTTTGCTTAAAAATCTCCGCCCCCCCCCCCCCCCCAGTCCCTCCAGCTTCAAGTGGATAATGCTAAGGTAAACATGAACTTACCCCTCTCACTTTAGTATCGAAGAACCCCAGGAACAACCGTGTTCCTGTCCTGATTGTTGAGGTTTATTATAAGTCAGAGATGGAGTTCATCCCTGCATTATGACAAAGCATGATCTTGAAAGGTTCATTCATCAACTCTAAGTCATAGAAGAATCCATTGATAATCTGAACTTAAAGAAGCACCAAAAAGCAACGGATATATCCATGGTAATCTTGAATTAGAATTTGGCATTATTGGGGCGCCTGGCCGGCTCAGTCGGTAGAGCATTCAACTCTTGATCTTGGAGGTTATAGGCTCAAGTGCCAAGTTGGGTGTAGAGATTACTTAAAAGCAAAATCTTGAAGAATTTGGCATTCATTATCTTTCTGTATGAATTAACACAGCGTAGCTTAGTTTGCACTGCTTGTTGGGAATATATTGTATATTTAAAAACAAAACCTGTTGACAGAAGCTGTTCTCTTTGGGTGGTTAGACAGGTTAGCCTTGTGTGAATTGTTGCAGGTTCAGTCCAGTCCCTCACCCTGGAGGGTGGGGTACTCTTTCTCTCTAAGGCAATGTGCTCTGATGTGATTAGAATGCTGGGTCTAATACAGTAACTGTATTTTATTTATTTATTTTTTATGGTAACCTTTAAATACAAAAGGAACCTTGACTGCATGATTTCAAAACTCGACCTAGGCATGTTTGGGAAGAGGGTGCATAATGGAAACATTGGTGAGCCTGCCCATCTGAAAGGAAAACGACTTTATGTTACAAATCATTCCATCCCTGATTGCTTTTTGGTTTGCAGCTTTGATCTTCTCTAGGACTAGCCATTATATACAGAGTGTGGGTTCTGGATAAAATTGCTCAAAGCAAATGGATTAAAAAGCTGTCCCAGAGAGCCTAAGAGCGTATTTTACGAAAGCTCTCAGCTTTACAGTGGTGGGTCGCAATTTGGATTTATTCAGGATGAACAAGGGTAGGAGCGTGTCTAGGGAAGGGTATTTATCAAGAAATTTGTTCTAAGTCACAAGCTGAGCTTAAAGAAAACTCACGCTATTATTCTTCTCTACTGTCTAGTTACAGCAGTGGATTTGGCTTTAGTGAATTTCCATAAATGGAGAGAAGGGATTTGCCCTTTTTGTTTGTTTGGCTTAAGGAATTATTACATTCTCACAGAGAAGAAAGGGAGCTAAGAGGTGGGTAGCATTTGTCTTTGTGACCATTAGCAAGGCGGTAATTGTGTGCACATCAATGACTAAGATGGGTAGACTTTTTCTACCGTGAGACAGTGGTAACTAAGCCAGAGCTCCTGGGTCTTGCTAAGGTGGCAACAAGTTCAGGGCTTTATTTGGGCCTCATTAGTAGGACTGGAATATTGCTCCCTATTTACCCCACACAAGTCTGATGAGATTTAATTAGTTGTACTTACAAAAAGCTACCTGGGGCCTTCATGTAAGGTCTGAATTCACCTAGTACCTGCCCCTCCGCTAAGGAAAACAAAACAAAACAAAACAACCAGCTTTTCTTCTTCCCTCCCGAGGCATCCCACACTGACCTCTCTGGGTCACCAGGCTAGAGACATGACTCACATTTATGCTGGTGCCGCGTCCTGTCTAGTCTTTCCTACGTGTCCCTAAGCTGGTTTTGGACTTAGCAGTGAATAAAAAGGGTAGGGTTAGAAGAAGGAGCTCTTTCCCTCTAACCACAAGATTACATTTCCTCATACCTTTCATACTTTGCTTGTTTCATAGAAAATTAACTTTGTGTATGCTTGTGGTGGCTCTTGTCAGCTTGCTGCTAAGCTTCTTTAAAAAAAGATTTATTTATATTTGCTCATTCATAGGCCAGGGTTATTGTGAGCAAATTATTTGGGTACTTAGCAGTCTCATTTGGAGAGATGCTTTTTAGGTTTCCTTATGGTTCTTTATGGAAGCGTATTTCCTCTTGTTTCTCTAGGATGCTAATTTGACTCACCTCTTTTCTTAACCCCGCTTTCAAAAACTGTTAAATGCTTTACATCCCTTAAGGTAGCACTGCCCAATAGAAATCTAAAGCAAACCATAGTTGTACTTTTAAGTTTTCTGGTAGCTGTCTTTGAAAAAATATAAAGGAACAGCTAAAGTTGACTTTAACAATATAATTTGTTTAGCCTCAACTATTATCTTGCATAGTATCTCACACTGATTGCAGTTTGTAATGAATATAATCAGTATAAACAATCACTAAACGATTCTTTTTTCTTTGTGTTTGTGTGTGTAAAATCTATGTGTTTAGATTTCACAGAACACACAGTTAAAAAAGTGGATTCATACACTTGAATTTGGCCAAATGTATTTCAGTTTTCTGGTAATGGATTAGTTGTATTCAAGAAATTTAAGTTAGGTAAAATGAAATAAAACCTTCAGTCCCTTGGTTGCACTAGCCCCCCCTTGAGACGTGCAGTAGTCAACATGTGATGGTGACAGCTGTATTCGTGTTGTTTACGTGTCATTTTTTCTTTGACAGGTTTCCCATTTTCAGATAAAGAATCTAAGGCCCAGATTACTCATCAGTCACCTTTTTTCATCCTGCTTCCGTCATATTTAGAACAAAACTTAATTCAGAGTGATTCAAAAATTTTGAAACCCTCCTTTGTGCCAGATAGGACCAGGGAAGGGATGATTTATCTAGATTTCTTTTTAACTCATCAGGATTCTTAAATTCCTATCTAGTGAAGGTCAGTGGGAGAGTCTAGAGCAGACTCCATATCTTCCAAATTGTCGTCTGTCTCTTCTGTTAGGCTAGATTCTGTTACTTCCCTTTGCTATGGATTATCTCCTGTTACTGGTAATTAAAAGGAATCCTTTTCTTTGTAGCGGTACGTAGGTGTAGATTCACCTGTTGAAAACAGACCACTCTAGCCAGTTTTAGTAGGAAGGGATTTAATGAGGAAATTAAGTCCTTAATATATCTTGGAGGCGTGGGAAGAGCAGGCTCTGGGTTGAATTTCTAGGAATGATTCCCAGAATAACATTACAGAACTGGCTAGCCAAGGAAACTGCTACCTATGCTGTAATCAGGGTGCTGAACAGTCAGGCAGCCTCCCATTATTACAGCAGCCAGGTCAGGACCCCATAGCCTGGCTGGCAGCAAAGTGTGGGTGTTGGGTGTTGACTCTTCCTTCACCTTTCAAGCTGGGGACTGAATGCCAGGACTTTAGCTTTAGAAGCACAGCCTCACCTAACAGTGTTACTGCTGCCTTGTAGATCTGTTGTGGCTGTTTGCGTAGAAGCTCAGGCAGTGTAGCCTTCTCTTGATGTCCCCTGTTGTGTGATAAGGGGGCTGGAAAACACATGAATGAACAAGTCTGCAGTCACTGTCTGAGTGGTTCACCAGCCTACTGATGTGGAAGTCAGAGATGGGCCAAGGTGAATCTCAGTTGAACCTGGGGCTCTTTATCTAGCCGAGATAATGAATACCACAGAGATGTTGAGAAAGGTACATGCGCTGAGGGAACAGGTGCTATGAAAGTTGGTCTTCTCTGTCTCTCTCTCTCTCTCTCTCTCTCTTATGTGTGTATGTTCTTCTCTTGAGGGCATTTCTCCAGTTTAGTAACTTCTGGAAAGATAACAAATGGTGATGTTCCTGGATCAAACTTGATGATTTTGTATTTTGAAAGATCTGAGAGTTCAACTCTCCATGAATATATCAGTATTGCTTAAATATTTAGGTTAGTCTTCTAGCTTACTTTATGATTTTTGTTTTCTTTTTAATTTTAATTTAATGTTTATTTATTTTTGAGACAGAGAAAGAGCATGGACAGGGGAGGGTCAGAGAAAGAGGGAGACACAGAATCTAAAACAGGCTCCAGGCTCTGAGCTGTCAGCACAGAGCCCGACGTGGGGCTCGAACCCACGGACTGCGAGATCGTGACCTGAGCCGAAGTCGGACGCTTAACCGACTGAGCCACCCAGGCACCCCTATTTTATGAGGTTTTTATGTGTCTGAACATGTAGGGCCTTGAAAATATGGGGGAGAGGAGATTACATGGAAAATTTTGCCCCACTGTTGTTCTCACTGGGATTATTAAATGTATCAAATATGGGAATAAAGCACTGCAAAGAGCAGTATGTAATTTTGGAAGAGGGGTAGAAAGTTATGTTTCTCGGGACTGTTGTGGGTCAAGATAGTAGACGTTGGGCATTGTGGCAGAATTAATCCTGGTTGAAAATATACTACTTTATACCACAGTGACTTTTCACAGAACTGTTGTTCTTCAAAAGGTTTTTAAGTCAAATGACTTGAAAATTCCGACACTGGAATTAGGTTCAGTGGAACCCAACTCATCATGTTTTCATTGTATCTCTACATGTTGAGTGTGTTTCCTCATAATGAGTGTAAAGCAGTGACTCTCTAGAAGTGGTCCCCAGAGCAGTATTATCACCAGGGAGTGTGTTAGAAATGCAGATTCTTGGACCCAATGGGAGACCTATTGAATCAGAGAGCCTGGGGGCGGTGTTCAGCACCCCCACAATCTGCATTTTAACAAATCCTCTAGAAGATTTTGATTTTCTTTTCCTTTTCTTCCTTTTTTTTTTGAGTTTATTTATTTATTTTTAGAGAGAGAGAGAGAGAGAGAGAGCGAGAGCGAGCACGAGCACGTGGACGCACGAGCAAGGGAGGGGCAGGGAAAGAGAAAAAGACAGAGTCCCAAGCAGGCTCTGCTCTGTCAGTGTGGAGCCCGATGAGGGGCTTGAATCCATGAACCAAACCTTGAGATCATGACCTGAACCAAAATCAAGAGTTGATGCTTAACCGACTGAGCCACTCAGGTACCCCTTGATTTTCAAGTGTGAGAACACAGACATGAAATGATTCGATGTTCTTTTTTTTCTTTAATTTAAAATAAATTTATCTTAATGTTTATTTTTGAGAGAGAGAAGAGAGAGAGAGACAGACTGTGAGTGGGGGAGGGGCAGATAGAGAGGGAGACTCAGAACCTGAAGCAGGCTCCAGGCTCTAGGCTTCAAGCTGTCAGCACAGAGCCCAAAAAGGGGCTTGAACTCACCAACTCTGAGATCACGACCTGAGCCAAAGAAGGACGATTAACGGCTGAGCACCCAGGCGCCCCAATTCAATATTCTTTTTTTTTAAATTTTTTTTTTTTTTTTTCAACGTTTATTTATTTTTGGGACAGAGAGAGACAGAGCATGAACGGGGGAAGGGCAGAGAGAGAGGGAGACACAGAATCGGAAACAGGCTCCAGGCTCTGAGCCATCAGCCCAGAGCCCGACGCAGGGCTCGAACTCACGGACCGCGAGATCGTGACCTGGCTGAAGTCGGACGCTTAACCGACTGCGCCACCCAGGCGCCCCTCAATATTCTTTAAAGAGATTACCCATCCACCAAGTCTTCCTATCCCAGAAAAGGCAACAAAAATTTGTCCTTTTGCAAGTAACAATCTCTCAATTTCAGTTTCTCATCTGTAAAATGGGAAAATTTGTAGTTTTGGGTTTTGATAATGGTTTAAGTGAGGTAGATGATTAGCGTTGTATGCATGGAACAGTTCAATAATTAACTACTCTTAGTATTATTGTTATTATGTCCCAGTTTTTCAGAAACATTTTTGGAGGGAGCAACTTGATTCCATTCTACCAAGGGGAGACTTAAGGTGGACACACACTCAATCTGCTTGGTTTTGTTCTCTTAAATTGTGTTGGATTCTGTAACTCGTATTTCAGATAACATTTAGCTTATTGTAGCTTTATTCTGTCCGCTTACAAATTAACCTAGGGGCGCCTGGGTGGCTCAGTCGGTTGAGTGTCTGCCGCTTGGTTTTGGCTCCTGTTGTGATCTTACGGTTTGTGAGATCGAGCCCCATGTTGGGCTCCACGCTGTTATCATGGAGCCTGCTTGGGATTCTCTCTCTCCTTCCCCCTCTGCATCCCCTCCTTGTCTCAAAAATAATAAACAAACTTAAAAAAATTAACCTCATTTGAATTCCTTTTTTTTTTTTTTTTTTTTAAAATTTTTTTTTTTCAACGTTTATTTATTTTTGGGACAGAGAGAGACAGAGCATGAACGGGGGAGGGGCAGAGAGAGAGGGAGACACATAATCGGAAACAGGCTCCAGGCTCTGAGCCATCAGCCCAGAGCCTGACGCGGGGCTCGAACTCCCGGACCGCGAGATCGTGACCTGGCTGAAGTCGGACGCTCAACCGACTGCGCCACCCAGGCGCCCCTCATTTGAATTCCTTTTAATTTGTTTTCCGTTTATTTTCATTTTAGTGGTGCTACTTGTATGGTATCTTAGTGGGTTTTAAAAGACCTTCTTGTGATAGTTGTATTCTGACCTAGTTTTCAAACAGGGCGTGTGATGTGAAAAGGTCAAGTGAACAAACCAAACTGTTTCTTTAGGTTGCTTTAGGCAGTAGCCTCCTAGGCACAACTCTATGTATGCAAATGTATAACTTTTTAAAGGAGAGACTGTGTCCGAAGGATAGAGAAAACACTCTGAGCAAGGAGAGGCTTTCTTCTTTATTTCACATAATAAAAAGTTAGGGCAGAATTTTTTATTGTTCCTGCAACAAGTGGAATGAGAAGTCTGGAAGTTACAAGCTCACCTGCGTTCATAAGACTTAAGTAAAATACTGATTTCTTTGTAGAGTCAAATAGCACTCTATGAAAATAGGTCTTTGCTAGAGGGTAATGTGCATGTGTGCATGAGTGGTGGTCCTTGCTTTTGTTCGTGTGACTGAGCCACTGTGTTTCTATGCTACACAGACATGCCTTCTATTTTCAGTGAGTAGTTTTACTCCTAGTTTCTTTGTATGAAATACAGTCTAGCAATTGTGTAGTTAGTTTACAAAGTCCGTGTATGACTCATCTTGAGGCTATGGCTTTTTCAAGTTACACTTAAAGGTCAGAGTCTATTTAGTCCTTAAGCCTGCCTTTTCTAAGTGGGAAGTGAGAGTCAAAAGGAGTAAAAGATATGGAATTTGTGGGGCCTGGATTCAGACCAGTAGTTTTTTTTCCCCCCCTCTTACTTTGAGGGATGCTTTTTAAAGGAGAACAATCAGTATTGCTAAGAATTCCCAGATTTGCCAACTAATTTGATACGTAATCTTTTTTTTTTTTTTTTTTTTTTTTTTTTTTAACCAGTATTGTTTGTTACAGTGGGCCTTTGGAGTTTAATTTTTGTTTAAATGTTTGTTAGCTGTGTCACACTGACAAAAACAACAAACTAAAAAATCCTTAAGGGTTCGGAATCCCTTTCCCCCCACATGTCATAAAAATACATACATCTAAATGTGTTTTGTTTTCATAGACATTCCAAAGATCTTATTTAAATAAAAATAGTTTGAAGTAATAAGCTTGAAAAATTGATAAAGCTGTGATGGATGTGGAAGAAATAATTTTCATGTTTGTTCGAAAACGTAGTGTTTGGGCATTGTTAGTTTTGGTTTTTATTTGTATTGAATATTAGTGAATAATGCGATACAAAAATTGAAACAAACAAACCAAAATACTCTGAGTCCTAGATTGCTTCTTATTACTACCAAGCTGGTAGGGCTGATGGGAGAAAATTAAGATTCTATGACTTGATTCTTTGGAATTCTTCCTGTTGTCACTGTATAAACAAATAAAACAATCTCGGACGGCTCACAGAGTTTTTGTCCCTTGGACAGATACAGTGTCCTGGCGTTTTTCATATTCTATTATCAAAGCCAAGGTCTAGAATTTTAAGTGGGAAGTTGGCTCTGAGATAATCAAATGCCAAACAAAGCCCATCTGAAAGTGCAATAAAGTAAAATTATAGTATTGCAAAATAAGAGAGTTACTGAACTAAATCCCCACAATTTGCGGATCTTTTCTATAAAGATGTTATTGTGTGAGGAGAGGAGAGGGGAGATAGTTTGCCCCCCGCTCCCCCCAGGGGGCATGACTTTGATCCACAAATGGGGAGCTGAGGGCTCATTTTCCCTCTGGGGCTCCTCAAAGGGGGAAGAATGCCTGCTGGTACCGACCACAGTACCTTATCTGGGGATGAAGCCTTTCCTGAGTTTCTGTGCTGTGTCTGATAGCCGAACACTGGGTTAGGCGCTTTGCATATAAATAGGTATCCTGAGGTCCACGAGTGGGGACCAAAAGTGAAATTGGAAGTGGCTAAGTGATGACACGCCTAAGGTCATGGAACTTGCTAAGTAGTGTCTTCACATTTCTTTAGGAAACCGGACATTCTGAATACTGAGGACGCCACTGAATTTTCCATAGTGCCTGTCTGAAGTTTTTTTGTTTGTTTTAATTTTTAAAATGTTTTATTTATATTTATTTTTGGGGGGGAGAGAGAGAGAGAGAGAGAGAGAGAGAGCAAGGGGGGAAGGAGCAGAGAGAGAAGGAGACACAGAATCCAAAGCATGCTCCAGGCTCTGAGCTGTCAGTACAGAGTCGGACGTGGGGCTCAAACTCAAGAACCATGAGATCATGACCTGAGCCAAAGTTGGACGCTTAACTGACTGAGCACCCAGGTGCCCCTGCTGAAGTTTTATTGTAGGGTAATAATCATTGGCTTGTGTATTTTTCATAGTTTCTAAGCACAGTTTCGAATACGTTGTAGTGACTCCTTTGTGTCGTCTTTCTAATACCTCTTGGACTCCGAATATCTTGGTGACTATTTTGTTTTGCTGATAATAATTTGGGAGTGGAGATGCTTAGGGTTGGAGTGAGCCTATTTTTCAAGGAATGATATTGTGTTATGGTGTGTGCAGTAGCCTATGGAGGCTTTTTGAGTCTAAAAACGGGTCTTTGTTTATTAGTAGGTATCATGAGCAAGTTACCTGACTTCTCCAAGGTTCACGTTTTGTAAGATGGGAATGATCATAGTTCCTTTAGAGCGTTTGCGGATAGCACAGCGTGAGGCACGTAAACACTCTGCTGTGCTTCACCTCATGGTAGTTTATGGGACTTTCGTTCTTCTGGATGTATTCCTTTTACAATCATTTCTTCCACCTTGGTCTTGAGGATGGACAGGAGGAGTGTACATGTTACCCTTCCATATGGTTAGGTTGGAATTCCAGGCTCTGGACTGTTTTACTTCTGGGATTTTTTTTTTTCAAGTTTATTTACTTATTTTAGAGGGGAAAGAGAGAGAGAGAGAGAGAGAGAGAGAGAGGGAATGAATAGGGGAGTGGTAGAGAGAGAGGGAGAGAGAGTCCCAGTCAGGCTCCAAGCTCTTCACTGAGCCTGACGTGGGGCTCAATCCCACGACTGTGAGTGAGATCATCATCTGAGCTGAACTCAAGAGTCGGACGCTTAACCGACTGAGCCACCCAGGCGCCCCACTTCTGGGAATTTTTAAACTAGATTAATTTTTCTCTTTCTTCTTGGGAGTTTCCTCTCCTATTTTGCCCTCAGACATCCTGAAGACAAAGATGTGATTCTTACATTCTTGGTTGGAATATCCACTCCAACCCCACTCTATTTAAACTCTGAATCTCAATATCTTCATTTCTGAAACGTGGATAATACTTGTACTTCCTCTCGGGGTTATTACAAGGATTAGAGGAGAGTACAGTCAAGTTATTTGTACGTAGCAAGCAAGGGCTCAATCAACGTTAGCTAAAAGGGAAAATAAACCTTTTTAAACAGATGATATTGCCCTTCAGGAAAAGGAATTAACTTGTTTAACTTTATATTGGGATATTTTGTCAGATTCTTTTCTTTCTATACTTGTTACATCCTCACATGAAACTTTGTTTATGTGGATTTGGGTGTGTGTGTGTGTGTGTGTGTGTGTGTGTGTGTGTGTGCGCGCGCGCGCCTCAGGGCACAGTAGTTTTCTCTCAAATTTGGATCTTGCTTGGTGTGCTGGGACAGAAATGGCTCCTAAAGGCATCCAGGTAATAGCGTCCTTTTGCTCCAGAAATGTTCTAGCCGTCATCATCATGCTAATAGTAAATATTTACTTTCTGAGCACAGAAGAGATACTGTTTTTGTTGAAAAGATCGCAGAAGAAAATAAAATTATCCACAATCCCTTCACTGAGGGATCGTTCGCATTAGCATTTTATTGTGTATACTCTTACACCTCCCTTTTGATTTTTCTTCTGGAAATATAAAGATACTCAGAAAAATAGAGATAATAGTATAATAAACGCTTATGTGTTCACTACTCAGCCTTAATTACTAATTCACTGTGTCATCAGTACCACCACCCTGGCCTCCTTTCTCCACGTCTCTCCAACTGATTTTTTCTTGAAGTCAGTCCCAGATGGCTTATCATTTAACCCATAAATATCTCTGTGGCATATGCTTTTAAAAATTATCTATCACACTTTCTAATGCGCTCCCCACCCTCCACCCCAACACACTCACCTGTTTTACTTTCGAGTATATTCTTTATTTTTGGTCACTGTGTTTTAATTCTTCTTAGTTTAGGGATGCCACCAGTTGATTTTTTGTTAATTTGGGATTGTTGAGTCGTTACAGAACTGGGCCTCCAGTCAACACCTTATTTGTCTCTGAAGGCAGCTCCGGGTGGGGATGGAGGTAGGAACTTTTGGTGGGTGGGATGTGAGCGTGGGAAGAGTTCTTGAAACGTTGGTCTTTTTCTTTTCTTCTCTATAGAGAGTGAAGGGCTGTTAGCGTTCAGAGCTAGAAGCCCAGTGTTAGTCTATGTAGCCATTCTTGGCTAAAGGGAAGACTTGCTTGGTTCGTGTACAAGCCAATTTGTTAATTTCAAAATATATGTTACTGTTGGACATTTACCCAATGTCTTGGTCACTGTGCCCATTCTATAAATCTGGATAATGATGATATTGTGGTCAGGGCTATTTTATTGACCAAGTTGTGGAATGTTTCTTGTGCCAAATGAATTTTTGAAGTTCTGCCTTTTGGAACCCTGGCAAGGAAAAGGTGAACTGGTAAAGATGAACTGAGCTAATTCTCATTTCAAAGCCCAAATCTGAAGATTTGCTAAAATGGACTTTGGTACAGAATAGTTTCCTATGCCGTTTTATGTTTAAGCTCATTCTGGTTTGGGGTGGCTATCGGTTGGTGACTTTGATAATTTGAGATTACAACTGGCAAGGCTAATAACTTTCTAAAAAGTTAAGGAAGGTTAAAGGGTTTGTTTGTGCTGTTAAATTGGGCCATGTCTTAATCGGCTAAATCATTTATGTTAAAGGTTTTTACTGAGGATAGTCCTACTTCCAGCTCTTCTTTTGGTTATGGAAACCCAGAAGTTTAGATGCTTGGAGAAAAGAGACCCACCCTAATTTTAAGGCTTTCAGGATTATGTTTTGACATCAAAATAGCTTTTTCTTGGCCTTTGAGTCATAACATTTTCTCTTGGTCTTTTGGGTATATCTGAAATTCCTGTCCCCCCCACCCCCCCCCAAGAGTTCACACATTTTCAAACACAGTTCAGAAGCAGTTTGTAACCCATGGATGTCCTGTTCCTAAGAGAGGCTGATGCCTGAGAGCACTATAGGCCGAACTAGGTGGTGCCTCTAAGACAGGAGGACCACCCTTAAGATTAGGGACAAAACAGCCTTCCAGAATCCTGAATTGAGCTCCTTCGGTCAGTTGACTTAGGTGTTTTCCACAAAAGACAGATGTGTTTGCTGTGCCCTGGTATCCCTGTGTTGGCCAACTGTTGCTCATTTGATGTGCCCGCTGGAACTGTAGGTTCCAATGCTGTGTGTTCCTTTCCCCCTTCCAAATCTCCCATGTGTGTGGACGCAGGCACGGGTAAGGATGCCTGTATCTGTTTCCTCTTGCCTCTGGAGCCCCGTGAAGAAGGCACCCACTCTTCTGTTGCTTTTCACTCTTTGATCATTGATTGATTAAGTATTTAATTGAGCACCTTTATGGACCAGCAGTGTACCAGGTGCTGGATACAGAGGTGAGTAAGTTCTTGCTTCCATGGAGTCCATAGTCTGTTAGATATGACAGATCTGTGAACCAATAAGCATGTACATGTTTAAATATAGAAACTGGACTGGAAGGAGATGTAGCAAATGGCTAGCAGGGGTGGGAGGGAGGAGAGGTCCCTGTTTTTATTGTATGCCCCTAGGTGAGTTTGCACTTGTTATAGGCATGTCTTGTTCATGCAATTATAGTACAGAGAAGACTCATTATGATAGGTTTAAGAAGCATACGGAAATATGATGGGGAACTGCTAAGTTCCATGGAGAGGGAGGAGGGACCAAGGAATATTTTTTAAAAGATTTTTTTCTCCCCTCAGTGGGAAGAGGGAAAGTGGGAGGGAGGAGGCTTTTCATGCAGAGGGAATAGAATGTGCCCAAGGTTGACAAAGCAGCTCATTTTGTCTGGAGTTTGAGTAGTGGTGAGCTTATAACCAGGTCTCTGGACGCCACAGCTTTTCTTTCCTGGGGAGTAGAGAGGTAACGTGCGATTGTATTTTCTTTGGGGATTTGGAATATATTTGCTTCCATACATGGTAAATACATTTAATGTTTTTGAAAAGATGCCATTTTTGGTGATTAGGCTTCCAGTGAACCTGAGTAAGATTTTTAAACCCCTGATTGTAGGTGAACTGCAGAACTAAACGACAGCTAACTTAGTTTCAGTGAGAATGTGCCATTAAGTTGAAGGATGGCTAGCAGTGTATATCACATTGTGAGGGGTGGGGGTGGTCTTTATGGCAGTCATCCTATGAAGAAAGTGAACGAACAGTTAGGTTCTTGGGTCGACTGGGGCACCCTGGAAACTTTCCCTTTTGGGCACTGAATTGGTAAGTTAATTCTTTTTTTTTTAAAAAAAAATTTTTTTTTTTTTTACATTTATTTATTTCTGAGAGACTGAGAAAGATAGAGCGTAAGTGGGTGAGGGGCAGAGAGGGAGGGAGACACAGAATCCCGAAGCAGGCTCCAGGCTCCGAGCTGTCGGCACAGAGCACGACACGGGGCTCGAAGTCACAAACTGCGATATCATGACCTGAGCCGAAGTCGGACGCTTAACCGACGGAGCCACCCCAGTGCCCCTGGTAAGTTAATTCTTAATACTTGTGCCCCGCCAAGGGCACAGTTGCATTACTGCTAACTGGGTTTTGTTGTTGTTTTGTTTTGTTTTGTTTTGCTTTCCTTTCCTTCATCCCTCCTCAGCTCATGAGCCCAAAGTTTTCTAAGTGTAGCTGATAACCCAGTGGAACCTAAGCTTGATCACTCTACAGTTTGACCAGCAACACACTTACAGAAGATAATCTTGTCAATTGGAAACACATGCTTAGGGAGACATCCGTTTATTTCTCCAATTGATGGGAGAAGACTAAATACCAAGAACACATGATCAGGCAATAACCAGAGATCTGACCTAATTTATGTAGAGTAAAACACTTCATTGAGTCTGTACATATCAATACTGTAGCTGTATCATTTCTGCAATTTTCAGAGTGTTTTCATTCTTTAACTTTTCATAGACAAATAAATGGTAGGCACGTAAGCTGAGTTTTTATGTAGAAAGCAGTCATAGTAAGTGCTACACGTACTGTGTGGTATTTTTCCCCCTTCCTACAAAACATTTGCCTTTTGGAAGAATGGATGGCTCAAGGGATTAGTGATGGGGAAGTGGAGGCTTTCACATTGGTTCAGATTTGACCTTGGTCAGTGATGCTTGAAAATCAGCACTATTTAATAGGCATTAAGAGAGCCCACTATTTGATCCACTTCCAGTGGATAAATATCCATAGTTCTTTAATGCCATAGTTGCGGAACTAATTGGCAGAATTAAATGATTTAAGAACTTTCCTCCCCTTTTGCCCTCAGAAAATAGTTGGTTGTTGTTTAAATCAGAATCTTGGAGGCGGCATGAGTCATTTCTGAGGACTGGAGACTAGCTAGTTTTGCAGCTCTTACTGTATTGGGAAATTTATGTGCTGTGCAGCGCTCTCAGTGGGGGGAATGGGGGAGTAAGCTGTTTTTCCCTTCAATTTGCAATTTCCCCAAACTTGGGACTGCTCGTCTGACCTTAGACACTTAAAAAAATACACTGGGGTCATTCATTGCTCAGGGTACATTCTGCTTTCTCCATGATCAAATAAAGAGCGTGTATGCGCGATCTCTTTTCTTTCTGCTTGTTCTTCCTCCTTTGAAAGAATTTTAGGGCATAATGCTTTTTCTGACACCCTCCTTCTGATCGATGCTGAGGATGTTTGAGGGTGGTTCCAGTGAAGTTAGTAGTGTTTTATGTGTGGAGCCCAGTAATTGCCAGTCATGATTGCTCAGTATTTATAGAGCTTCGAGGGAAGGGTGAGCGTTCGGTGGTGACAATTACCTGCTAATTTGTTTGCTGAAAGATGGGCCCATATATTTAGAATGATGACAGATCAGAATATTTGGCTCAGTGTCTCAGTCAGTGCTGCATTTTTCAAAACAGGAGAACTCCAACATGCCACTGCAAAAATGTTGTGCTGCACATGGATTTTCTTTTTTAATTTTTAATTTTTTGCTGAATGAATTTTCGTCCTGGCTAGGTTCTTATATTAATTAATTTATTTCAAAGAGTCATCTTTTGTTGTATCCTAACTTGGATGATAAGAACTTCTGGCTGATTCCTTTTCTTCTTCTGTAGGTTCGGTTTGTCATGCATGCAACTCGCATTCCTTTTTCTTATTGCGGTGTTGACCATCAACATCTTTACCACATAAAGGAGGTCAAGTACAGAAATCTATAGGTCCGGCTACCCTTTGTTCTCTCTGTCTGTAGCCAAGAGGTGTGGACAAGGCCTTCACTAAAGGGGAAAGGGAGAAAAACAATGGGCTGTCTAAATCCAGCTGACAAGCTTTAGGTTGTGGGAGGAATTAAAAGTGCCCATCAGGAAGGCAGAAACGCAGTGGTTATTCTTGACTAGGTAGAGATGTTGCGTATTCTGGACGTCCCTATGGACTTTTATTGGGCTATTTTGCCCCAGCTCATAGAAAGAATCCACAAACGTGTGCAGGGTGGCTTATTTGAATAAACTGTCAACCAGGAGAAAAGAAATGGAAAAGGCTGTCTTCAACTATTAGCTGCCAAATAAATATGTGATGCCACCCCCCACCCCAGGAGGGACTTGGCTCAGGGATGGCAAGATTAGATAGCGAATGGATAAAAGGTGTTCCTCATTGCAGTTCACTTCTAGATAGAAAGTGATCTCAAAGACAAAAAAAAGTGTAAGGATGTTTGGAAAGAAACAGATCAGATTCCAGCTAAACCCATTAATGCTGTTCCTCGGCGACATGTTACTGGTTTTCCCAGAACTGTACTTGTAAGCCGTATGTTTTGAAGGTATTTACATTTGGAGGTGATCATAGCTGAAGAGATAAAGTTTCTCTCTTGAATCCTGCTTAGTTTGTTTCTTGGAAATGTTCCCCAGCCTGCTAGGCACCTCCAACAGGCTGCTGTCCTCTTCAGCCTGTCCTTGGAGTCTGGGCTATTGTGGCAGTGTGGTTCTGAGCTGCGTTCAGTGGCAGTGGGATGGAGTGTCCCTGGAAGGTGTTTCGTTGGGTACAGTGTAAGTAAAATAAAGACAAAATGGCAGGAATGCTGCTGTGACCCAGTGATTTGGAGATCCCACGACTCTCACTAGCCAGAACTCAAAGCCCAGCCCTTCAGAGGAGACCGTGCTGGTGCTCCGTCACCTGTTTTATCACATCAAGTGTGAGGGAAATGCTTTCCTAATTCCAGTCCCACCAAGTGGAAAGATAGGCCCGCTGAAGCTGTTGTTTTTCAGAATAATGCCTTCTCTTAGGAAACCAAAATTAGTAATTCTTTCTCTGCAATTATCCTCTAAATTACCCTTTCTATGTAAAATTACCTTTGTATCTAGGAAGTGATCCTTTCCCCCTTAAAAATATTTGTGCTTTTTTTTCTTGTCACTCTTCGTTGGCGTTTTCTTTTGTTATGTTCTGGATCTTGCTGGTGCTACGAGCCGTTGGTTGGCTGTCCTCATTAAATCCTGTTACAGGGGCGCCTGGGTGGCGCAGTCGGTTAAGCGTCCGACTTCAGCCAGGTCACGATCTCGTGGTCCATGAGTTCGAGCCCCGCGTCGGGCTCTGGGCTGATGGCTCAGAGCCTGGAGCCTGTTTCCGATTCTGTGTCTCCCTCTCTCTCTCTGCCCTTCCCCCATTCATGCTCTGTCTCTCTCTGTCCCAAAAATAAATAAACGTTGAAAAAAAAAATTAAAAAAAAAATCCTGTTACAGTGTCATACATCAGATTTTAAATTCTCTTACTACTTCAGAGGTAGAAAGTACTACCTTTTTTGTGGGGGAGGTCTCAATTATTTTTAAGCTTTAATTTTGTGATGGGGGCCAGTGGCAGTAATAAATCTAAGGCGGGCGGCAACGTTCAACCAGATTTCACATCACTTAGTTTGATTTGCCTTGTTATATTTTTGCAGTTAGTTCAGTGTAGCCTCCGAGGAAGAGATACACAGGTGATGAAACTGGTTTTATTCTGGAAACAACGGTCATTTAATCTAAGGACATAGGCCTCTTTACTAACACTACTTTCTGTACTGTGTTGCAAATGTGACATGGCTTTGAATATCTCCTCAGCAATAAATGATTAGATAAAGCACAAAAAACATTACATGTACAATATTTACGGAAGATACTGAAACCGTCGTGTCTGAGGTTACGCTTAGTATTCTCCCCATCTTTCAGCAGCGATCTTCCATACTTCTTGTCTCTAATCCCCACCCCGTCAACGAACAAACAAACAAACAAATACACAAACATAAAACAGAACTCTCAATTCTTCAGAAAGATCAGAGAGAGTTAATTATAGTGATACGCAACAACCAGGACAGTCGTAGCTGTTGGTCTGGCCCAAAGCCTACAGAAGGTTCTTATTTCATAAGCAGAGATAATTTGTTTTTCTCTGTGTGCCATATGGTTTTGCAACTGCAGAGATCAAACAGATTTGTGGATGTAAACTTCAGTTCTGTACTTAAAAAATTTTTGAGTCGTGTGGAGATTTTCATAATGCGCTTGAATCATTGATGCCAACCAGGTCTGTTGGAGTCAAGGATCCCTCGTCAGTTCTCTAAGCAACTGTGCCTGGTGGCTTTTATTTGCCTTGGACTTTAGAGACGATTTTGGAAAGGAAACTTGGAACACAAATTGTCAACTGGAATGCAGTGATTATTTGTTTTTTTTTTTTAATAAAGACGATGATTAAAACCAGGAATCATTAACATAGAAGAATAATAGTTCTGAGGCTGCCCAGGTGGTCTCTGGAAAGGGCTGGAGTTTTCTCTTAATCAGCAAACTTTAATTACACTATTTTTTTTTTTTTTTTGAGATTGTTTTGGGGGTAGTCTTCAGAAATAAGAATTTGAATTTCTTGATTCCTATATATGTGTGTGTGTGTGTGTGTGTGTGTGTATATATATATATATTTTTTTTTAAGGGAGAATGGTATAGGTGTGCCAGTGGTTTCCCTTTTGTTTTAATTTTTTTTTTTTTAATTCATTTTGAGAGAGAGGGAAGGAGAGAGAGAATCCTAAGCAGGCTCTGAAATGTCAGTGCAGAGCCTGATGCAGGGCTCAGTCTCACGAACCATGAGATCATGACCTGAGCCGAAACCAAGAGTTGGACTCCCGACCGACTGAGTCACCCAGGCACCCCAATTCCCTCTGGTCTTTGATGACTCCATATATGTGCTCTGTCCTGTTGGTCACAAGGAGTTAAATTTTTTGTCTAGCGTTCGGTTTATCTAAAGTAGATGCATATTCCCTGGTCCCTTTGTTTTCCAGTTATTAAATTTGACAGTTCACCAAATTATCTAAACTGTCTCCCATTTATAGACTTTTTTTTTTTTTAATAAAGCAGTTTTCATAAGTGGAGTTAAAATCTGGAGGGCAGAGCAGGGACTGGAACTCAGCTCTGTAGATGTAAAATTTGATAGATTGTAAGATTATCCTTTCTGTTTGAAATGTTCTCTCCTGTTACACTCCTCCTCCCCCAACTCTGCAAATCTTAAGTAAACTGTTATTCCCCAAGGAAAGCCTTTACCACTCTCAGATCTGTGTTCTTACTTTATTAGGTTTTCTGGGCACACCCTTTCTTTGGTGCGGCAGCCACCACATCTGTAATAATTCTTTAATTTTGGTTAACCTGGCTCTCCTGCTATGTATCTGACTGCAGAAAACAGGAACTGTTTCTGTCCTGTTTTCTGCTCTGTTCCCCGCTCTTGGCTCATAATGTATGTTCAGTAAATATTTGTTGAATAAGTGACAGTATAGTTGGTATAAATCATGTTTACTTAGGATGTACATAAATATAACTTTTTCCCCTTTGCTAATTTTCATATAGAGCATCTTCCAAAATAGCAGTTGTGGCTTTTTTTTTTTTTTTTTTTTTTTTAATGACTCCATACCTTCTGCTTGCACGTATTCAGACAGATCTGGTGCCTGGGTATCCAGATGTTATTTTTTTTAATTTATTTTTTTACTTTGCCTTGTGCATGGCAGCTATTATTTTGCCATTTCCCAGGCTTATAATTCCAGAACCCACAGCAGGAATAAGCAGACAGCAATGAATTTTGTATAAATCTTACAATATGTTTCATCTTTGTTGGCGCAGAGAACAAGACCTGAGATTTCTTGGAAAGTACAGGACCATAGAGGGAGAGCTCGGAGAAATCCTGTCACCTAACCCTCCCTCATCTCATGGCTGACGTAACCAAGGGCGCGGGGAGTTTACCTGGCCTTGCCCAAAGTAAAATGACTAGTTAGGTTGGCTGCTATGTGAGTAGTGTTACAGACCTGGTCCCTCTACTCCAGGCTGGTATTCTTTCTGCTACAAAACTTTTGTGTTTAGCGGGAAGTCAGTTTTTCTGTTTACAACTTCTTCAGTAGGTTAGTGCATATCAAACATTCATCAGTGACTACTCCATAAATATGTATTTTATACTCCCTCAGGCAGTGGTAATCACAGGTCTCCGACGTTTGATAGCGCGGAGTACTTTATCCCTCATAAATCAGGTGGAGGAGACACTCAGATCGAAGGATGCACCGTGGTGCATTTCACAGGTACAAAGTGATTTGGCAAAAGGCCGTGCAGTAGGCCGTGTCACCATGCCTCTGTGCCACCCCTGTAGTAGGAGGCCTTGAAATAGATTTCTCCCGTCAAACAAACCCAGCAATTTACCTGGAGGGGCAAGTCAGATAAATGAAGGTGGAATGACAAAACAAAGGGAACTGTACTTTCACCCTATCAGAGCGCTTCTTCCTGTACCCTCTCCGATGCAGAAACCCCCTCGTAGCCATCCTTCCATAAAAACAGCTTGGAAACTGGAATGGCAACTTGAACATCACATACTCGGACCCGCTAGTCAGAGCTTGGTTTATTTTATGTTGCTTTTTAATAACACAAGTTGGAAGGCTTCTTCTGTCTTTTAAAAGTATCCAAACATACATTTTCAAGGAGTAGGATCGGATGTCTTTATTTGCCTGCTTTAAGGAACACATATATTCCAAAATAATTGCATTTATGTCAATATTTTAAAATGGAATCATATTGTAAATAAAGTATAATAACTGTATTTTCATAGAAAATGATTTAGCAGAGATACCAATTAGGGAGACATCTGTGCCCAGACATCCCAGATGCCACATCTGTGTGAAGCCCCCTTTTTCTGCTTGGGGGACCCTGGCCTTAAAGGGGGGGCCTCAGGACAGGATAAGCCCCACCCCACCCCCACCCCCGTGCATCCGTTCCCCCCTCACCCTTGAGCCTTGTAGAGGGAAGACAAGCAGTGGTCATATTACCTGAGCCAGGCCAGCCGAGACCCTTCACCAGGACTGAGCATCTGAGCTATGAGAAAGATGCTCTTCCTTTCTCTGCAAGGTGTAAAGTTTCTGACCCAGAGCACTTTGCAGTCAGAGTTTTAGCCTTGCAGACACAGAGTTCACCAATGTAAATGACGCCAACATGTCTAAGTTTCTCAGAATGGGCAAAGTGTGTGTGAATTGCATTCACTAAGTGATATTCCAGGGATGTGTTTCAGGCAATGGTTGTAAAACTAGAGTGTACTCAAGGCTTCCCTGGGCGCTTGTGTAAAAATGCAGATTCTTTGAGTCCTACGCCAGATGGAGCCAGACCCGCTAGGGATTCCAGAATCTGTATTTCATACAAACATCTCCTTTAATTCTAATATTCCTGGGTGCTGTTGAATTGATGAGGTGGCCGAGGATGTTGGTTAGCATTAGGTGCAAGTTAAGTTTAGATCTACTGCAATTACAAAGTTAGGTTCGTTGCAGTTAGGTTTATAGAGGTGCTTCCTCAAAGCCAAACGCAGGGCCACATTGATTGTGGCAAATTCTTTGTTAAAGAGAAAGTGATTTTTGGAGGATGGGTAAGGATGTTGTTGTGGTCAGTAAAATTGGCTGTTGTGTAGCCACACAACCTGCCAGCCCATGTTGTCCAGGGCCTCTCCTGTAGTCCTTTCTTTGGCTTCCTTCCCACAGACTTCTTTTCTTTTTATATCCAGTCATTGGCCAGAGTGATCCGAGAGGGGCAGGCAGTGGGATCGCCGTCGATTTCCTTACTTATAGTGTCCATCCACGCTCTCTTTTGGTTCTGTTTGGTCACAAATACAGATTATCCCTCTCCCCCAATTATTTCCCATGTATTGTCCCTTGATGCAAGATAATGGAAAAAAACCCCGAGGGTAGAAAATACGACTTCTAGGAGTTTTTCCTCAGGGCTTTCTCTGTGTCTTGCTGTAGGATTTTTCTGTCTTTGAAACATAAAGGCTAAGGCCATGAGGAAGGGCCAAGGTGGGATTATTTGTTATTTATGATACCCTTGCGAGTGTCACTTTTTCTTAACATGAGTTGACTTTACGTAGAGTTTTTATAGACCCTGTTGTATTTGCGTTAGCCATTTTTCTCTGAGTGGGAACAAATGTGGTGGGTAGGTATTCTTGCCCATTCTTTCCAACTAAATAGACCTGGCCTGGGTAATGGGACACAGTTATGTATAAAGATGGATGCTTGAGCCTCTGTAATAAAAATCCGTACCAGGGTGTGATTAAGGGAGTTGTAGTAATAATTGTGGTGCTAATACTGATAATGTAGCAAAAACTGTGTGTCGAGCAGTGTTTTAAGGCTTTTAAAAGCGCTTTAACTCGTTCAATTTTTATGAAACCCCAAACAGGTAAGGGGGACGATAATCCCCATTTTATAGATAAGAAAACTGGGCAACAGAGAGATTAAATAACTGGCTTAAGTTTGCAAATGGCAGAGCCAGAATTTGAAGCCAGGTTACCTGTCATCGGATTCCATGCTGTCAACCCCACTATGCCATTCTGCCCTCTTACCAAATTAGCAGTTCACAGCACCTGACCAAAAGCCGGTCTTTTTTTTACTTTCTCCCCCTTAAATCAATCATTCGATTAATTAAAATTATTTATTTACTTATTTAAACTGGAAGTTAGTTAACGTACAGTGTAGTATTGGTTTCAGGACTGTAACTTAGTGGTTCATCACTTACATATAACACCCGGTGCTCATCCCAACGTGTACCCTCCTTAACGCCCATCACATATTTAACGCCCCCCCCCCATCCCCAAGCAACCCTCTGTTTGTTCTCTGCACTTAAGAGTTTCTTCTGGTTTGCCTCCCTCTCTGTTTTTATCTCATTTTTCCTTCTCTCCCCCTATAGTCATCTGTAGTTAGTGTTTCTTACATTTCACGTATGAGTGAAATCATATATTTGTCTTTCTCTGACTGATTTCGCTTAGCATAATATACTGTAGTTCTACCCACGTTGTTGCAAATGGCAAGATTTCATTCTTTTTGATCGCCGAGTAGTATTCCACGTGTATATTCCGTGTATATACACACACACACCACATTGTCTTCACGCATTCATCAGTTGGTGGACATTTGGGTTCTTTTAAATTGTTTATTTATTTTTGGGAGTACGCAAGTGGGGAGAGGGACAGAGAGAGAGAGAGACAGGGAGAGGGAGGGAGGGAGCGAGGGAGGGGATCTCAATCAGGCTCCACGCTCAGCACAGAGCCTGACACAGGGCTCTATCCCATGACCCTGGAATCATGAGCTGAGCTGAAATCAAGAGTCAGACTTTCAACCAACTGAGCCACTCAGGTGCCCTCAAAAGCTGGTCTTCAACAGAAGAATGGTGGAGTTTGGAGGAGGGCTGTATCTTTCTTCCTGGCCCTATGAACAGGGCCTAGGAGGTGGAAAGGAAAGTGCAAAGTCTGGGGAGGAAGTGATGGCCCTGAGACTCCACCTGCAAACAAACCGAGGAGCTGTTGTTAGTTAAAGGCTGGAAAAGGAGCTGGAGCATTGCTCTGATCGAGAGCCATTGGATGGAGGCTGACCGCTACCAGAGTAGCTCTGTGGCCTTTACATCTTATGTCTAAACTTTCGTAAGTCTAGCTTTTTTTCAAAAGACATGATTTCAGGCATATTGTGGAAGTTCCCTTTTAAAAATAAAACTTTTGGGAATGCAAGCTGGTGCAGCCACTCTGGAAAACAGTATGGAGGTTCCTCAAAAAACTAAAAATAGAACTACCCTACGACCCAGCAATTGCACTACTAGGGGTTTATCCACGGGATACAGGTGTGCTGTTTCTAAGGGACACATGCACCCCCATGTTTATAGCAGCACGAGCAACAATAGCCAAAGTATGGAAAGAGCCCAAATGTCCATCGATGGATGAATGGATAAAGAAAATGTGGTATAGATATACAATGGAGTATTTATTACTTGGCAATGAAAAAGAATGAAATCTTGCCATTTGCAACTACGTGGATGAACTGGAGGGTATTATGCTAACTGAAATTAGTCAGAGAAAGACAAAAATCATATGACTTCACTCATATGAGGACTTTAAGAGACAAAACAGATGAACATAAGGGAAGAGAAACAAAAATAATACAAAAACAGGGAGGGGGACAAAACAGAAGAGACGCATAGATATGGAGAACAAACTGAGGATTGCTGGAGGGGTTGTGGGAGGGGGGATGGGCTACATGGGTAAGGGGCACTAAGGAATCTACTCCTGAAATCATTGTTGCACTATATGCTAACTAATTTGGATGTAAATTTAAAAAAAAATAAAAAAATTAAATAAAAAAAATTAAAAATAAAAATAAAAGTTTAACGCGGTACTCCTTAATATAGTCGATGAAAATCTAACATTTATACCAGCCACCATTCATTAAATAAAGCCAAGAAGCTCTTTAACTGAAAACCCATCTTTCTCTGTTAACCTTGAACTTTTTAAAAATCCTGTTTCTCTCCTAGGTATTATTCTAATATAATGCATGTTCATGTTTCAGAGGTTTTCATTGATTATCACATCGTACCTTTATAATAAAAATGTATAAAAAGTTAAAAATGTCTTGTGCCTGCAAGGATTACTCAATCCACAAGTAATTGCTTAAACACTTCAATTAGTAGTAGAACAGAATTGATCAAAATAAAATAACATGGTTATAGTGCTGATTCTGATAAGTGATTAATAAAAAGAAAAAGTAAAAATGTATCTCTTTAAAAATTTCTTACATGTATATGGGTCCTTTTTTCTTCCCTTATGCATTTTTTCGTAGGTAGTAAACGATTAGGCATCACTTCTATTTTCCATTTTTCTCTTTTATAGATAGCAGGCACTGAAAAAGCTTGTTCCCAAAAACAAAACAGAAAGGAGTATTATAGCAAGGACAGCCAATTCCTTGGACACTTACTGAAGTTACATGGTAAAACTCACACCATGAGCTGTCATCAAAAATTATTTTTAATGATTGGCTGATGGCTCAAAGATTGTATGTTCTCTGTTTGCAGAGATCTGACTTGCAAAAGCGTTTGCTTCCTTGCTTTTAGATGTTTTTATTTCTTAACACTTTTTTTTTTTTTTTTTTTTTTTGCACCCAAAGCAGTTTGTTTCTAGTGGTTCTCTTGTTTGGTGCCCTCGAGGTATAATGCCTAGTGAGATGTGGGTGTGGCTGACAAGTTGTTCTCTAGAGAAAGTAAGAAAAGGGCACTTGGGAAAGAGAAGGCGATATTCTCAGACATACCATTTTTAGGAAAAGGGGACATGAGGAAGTTGAAGATGGAGAAATTGATCTCTTCCCTTTAGAGCAGTTTTCGCATACCCTAAAGGGTATATATACATCGCCCAGTTTGAAGACCATTGCTGTAGGATGTAGTGTGCTAGTGAGATTTTAAGTTTTATATTTCTCCAGTTCTGTGTGTTCAGGAATTCAATGCTTGCTTCTTAAAGCGTAGCTTGAGGGATTATATACATCCAAACTTGCACTGAAAATGGATTTGTAAAGCCAAGATACTGTTTGCAGCATGAAAATGAACAGGAGAATCCAGTTTAGGGTTAGGTTAAGAAGATGATTTGTGGGGTCAGTTAGATGACCTTCAGGAGGAGGCTAGTGCTGGAGGCTGGTCTGGCGGGGCATGGGGGAGGGGAGGTGATGGCTGTGGCCTCCACCTCAAGCTTTGTTCTTCGGTTCCACAAAACACTTCTAGGTTAACACGAGCTGACTACTTGGTCTGACTCTAGTTAGTTTGGTGGTTAAGGAAGGAGTAACTAAAATATATGCTTTTATCTTAGACATTTTAACCGACTATGTAAATGTTCTCCATTATCCCGAGAAAGGCAATTTTTTCATTAAATGTTGGTTCACCGGTTGCGGTGCCGAGTGGTTTGTCTTGTATTAATCACACCTGATCCACCATCCAGTCTAAAAGTAGAGCAAGAAGCTCTATGATCTGAAGCTCTGTAATCTGAGGTTAGAATCTTTTCAGATTAAAATTATTTTTTCCTTCCAGTCTTAAATTCTCTTTCCACAGTTGATTGAGCAGATATTGATTTCGATGCTTCCCTTCATTGAATATTTACAAAGTGTTTGCTTCAGTTTTTTTTTTTTTTTTAAAGATTTTATTTTTAAGTAATCTCTACACCTGATGTGGGCTAGAACTCACCCTGAGTTCAGGAGTCACGTGCTCTCTCAACTGAGCCAGCCAGTCAGCCCTGCTTCAGGTTTTTAAAAGTGGTATTTTTCACTCTCTTTTCATTGGTTTGCAGGACAAAAAATTAAATAATTACAATTAAAAGTCCACATGGCCCAAACTGTCTCTTCCCTAAAAAACAAAACAGAACAAATCAAACCAGATTTGGAACAAAACAAAATGCCTTTTGGTAAATCTATTATTATGGGAGAGGTACTTAGTAGCTGTAAGCATCTACTATTTGGAGGGCATCACCCAGGTATTCTAGTGGGAAACTAGGTATCCTTATCAGAGTGAGGGAAGTGAAGTCAGTTAAGAACTTAAAATGTGTATAATTAGCTTTGTTTTGCTGAAGTCTGTTTCATTGAGCATTTTGTCCAATAAATAAGAATCTTTTTCTCGGGGCACCTGGGTGGCTCAGTTGGTTAAGTATCCAACTTTGGCTCAGGTCATGATCTCACGGTTCGTGAGTTCATGTCGGGCTCTGTGCTGACAGCTCAGAGCCTGCAGCCTGCTTCAGATTTTGTGTCCCCCTCTCTCTCTGCCCCTCCCCGACTCGCCCTCTGTGTGTCTCTCAAAAATAAATAAACATTAAAAAAAAAGCATCTTTTTCTCATTGGATTTCTTTCTTATTGCATGTAATAATGTCTCTTGTGATGTTCCATGACATATTTTATTCATATCACCTGTTTTTGGTGTATAGTAATTTTTAAAAGTTTTTATTTATTCATTTTTGAGAGAGCGCCAACGCGTGCAGGTTGGGGAGGGGCAGAGAGGGAGACAGGGAATCTGGAGCCAGCTCTGAGCAGACAGCAGAGAGCCCGATGCGGGCCTCAAACCCACGAACCGAATCGTGTGATCATGACCTGAGCCAAAGGCAGATGCTTAACCGACTGAGCCAGCCAGATGCCCTGATGTACAGTAATTTTTAAAATGAGTTTTTAAAAAATTTTTTTTAAATTTAAAAAAAAATTTTTTTTTTTTTTAATGAGTTTTAAGGAGTGACAGGAGCTTGAAAGTGGGACTCAGTTGTTATGATTGTACGAGAAGCTTTCTTTCCTCTTCCAGAAATGAGTAACAGAACTTGTAACAACTTGTGTTGGTTTATATTCTGCTGGGCTCTGAGTTTCCTTAAATAATAGGGAACAGAGGTCTTTAAAAAATTGTGAACTGAGTTTTTTTTTTTTTTTTTAAAGGTGAAATGAGAGCAGTACTGTACAGGAAATTAAATTTTGGGGTAAGGAAGTAAAATTGGTCTGATTGAAATCATTAATGTCTCTTTAATGAGGGATCATATGAAAAATGTTAGGCAGAAAGTGTGATGCCAGTTAAAAATCATAAATATGAAATTTATTTAGTTTGAACAAACAATACTTGGAACTGAACAGAGAGGAAAAGGAAAATTTATGTGGAAGGAATTAGTTGTCATTCTCCAGGGCAGGGTAAGCTGGTGGACCATTGCAATTGATTTGCTTTTCTCTGAAGAGAAATACTTGATTTAGAGATTTGTGGTATCAGTTTCTAAAAATTTCCACCAATTAGTATTTAGTATTCTCAGGACATTTTCTTTTACCAGCAGTGGTGTGACTGTATTTGTGTATTGTAAATTTAAAAGATACTGTTTGCTTCCTGTGTTCTAGATCTGTAAGATGAGAGTGTTTAAAAGGTCCAATAACTTGACCAGGTTCATTGAGAACGTCCCAGTGAATGCTAGCATTAATATTTGGAGCCGTGTTTTCCATCCCAGGTGAGGGATAAACCTCACTTTAGTGGGGAAGGAAGAAAATGAACAGGATCGATATAGGGGAAAATGTTGATGCTAAGCGCTAGTGGCTGGCCCTGGTCGATGCTCTGTACATGTTGCCCGAGTGAGCGTTATGGATGAATCGAGATCACCTGGAATTGGTGAGCTCCGTGAGTAGAGGAATTCTGTTGGACTCCTTATGTTCAGAGCGCCTAACGTCATGCCTGGCCTATGGCGCTGGGTCATCCTTTGTTATGAATGAAGTTATGTTCAGTCATGAGAACTGCCGCCTCCTTGTAGACGTGAACATACGCTCTTCTGAGGCCTTTAGAAGAAGAAATAGTCAAGATGGCAGCCTTCTTTTTTTTTTTCTTTCCCCTTTTAGGAATCCTTTTTTTCTGGAGTTAGTCTTAGTGTTGAGAATCAAGGGCTTTTTTTGTTTTAAGTGGCATTTAAAACTACTCTGAGATTCATGAGGTGAAAGTATAAAGTGTGACCATAAAACAAGGACTTACTTCTGGATTCTGACCTCTGGTGGTGAAGAAAAACACCCATTACTCATAATAAAAGGTCAGATGTTCAGATTTTCTTTGGTACTTTCTGGATGTCCAATAAAAGGGAATCTTCACAGAAGAATATTTCTGTGTGTGTTCTTCAGTTTTTGTTTGATTAAAAAAAATCCTCTATTTTTCACCTTGCAGCTTTTTAATAAACTTACAATAATAACGTTTAGAACGTATGTTTATAAGGCTCATGACTGAAACTGGTTTTGTCTTGGGGACCTTGCCAGGTGAGAAAAGGTAGATTAGATTCTCTGTGAGGTTTTTATATCTAATGCAGTCTTGCATTTGACTTCTTAAAAAAAAAATTTTTTTTTTTTTTTCAATGTTTATTTATTTTTGGGACAGGGAGAGACAGAGCATGAATGGGGGAGGGGCAGAGAGAGAGGGAGACACAGAATCGGAAACAGGCTCCAGGCTCTGAGCCATCAGCCCAGAGCCTGACGCGGGGCTCGAACTCCCGGACCGCGAGATCGTGACCTGGCTGAAGTCGGACGCTTAACCGACTGCGCCACCCAGGCGCCCCCCAAAAATTTTTTTTTTAACATTTATTTGTTTTTGAGAGACAGAGAGCATGAGCAGGGGAGGGGCAGAGAGAGAGGGAGACACAGAATCTGAAGCAGGCTCCAGGCTCTGAGCTGTCAGCACAGAGCCCAACACAATGACCTGAGCTGAAGGTGGATGATCAGCCAACTGAGCCACCCAGGCACGACTTCTTAAACTTTGTTGAAACTCCTCAAATAAGTGTAAGGTTTATTTGGATAAGAGTTGCATTGTCACCGAATATACATTGGAAAGTGTTACCTGTAAACAGTGCCAACAAGGTGGGCAATTTGGGGTCCTTAAAAACAGCACCTTATCAGAAACTCAATGCTTATCCTTACTGTTGCACCAGTCAGTGGGCTTGAAGGTTCTGTTCTCATCCCTTTTCACTCTCAACATCTCTATTTTCCCTCTTTTTTTTTTTTTTTTTAACCTCCCCCAAAACTGGAGCCAGAGATGTTCTAGCAGCTAGAGCCTAGCTGCTGGTGATTCTGGCTATAATGAGGTGGTTGCAATGTAAAGATTACCCTGCTTCACTTGAGTGATGTCGGCCTCAATTATAAAGAAGAAAAAAAATTTTTGGAGGTTGGTAGCTTAGGAAATTAGGAGGATAATTTTTATTTTGAAAAGGCAGCACTTGTTGCCTGGCATCTGAACTCTATGCTGGATCTCCTGGGTGGTCTTCTGCAACTTGCTTAACCTTATTTTTCCTGTGTTAAATAGGATTAAGAATGTTTCCTTTTCTAGAGTGTTGTAAGAAGGCTCTGGTATGACTGTAAAGTTCTTTGCAAACAAGGCTCCAACTAAGAAAGAAAAATCTTAAGACATCTTTGCTTCTGTTGCTTACTGTCCTCCTCCGACAGTGCTTCTAAGATTTGATCAGAGTTCTATAAAAGGAACGTAGTTACAGTGTGTCAGGAAAAAAAGCATGAGAAATAAGTAATCCATAAACTTTACAGTCATAAGGGGATCCGGGTGGGTGGATCTGATGACTTGGCAACCAGGAGGGAAGCAAGTGTAATTGTTGATTTTATCAGAGCAGGTTTGTGTGTTTGTACATGCACACAGGGGGATGGGGATTGAATGTATACTTAACAATCGATGTTAATTTAAGGAGGTTACAAAAGTGCTTCATAAATCCTAGGTGATATTACTGTGTCCACAGGGTATGATAGTAATGCTCAGTAAAAATAATAGCAGATTCTGGCAAAATAGATGTTGTCATAAGTATGTGGTTTGCTTCCTTTCATAGAATTCGTGTTTTGGGTCCTTCAGGTAGTTTGTATTGTCACTGGGAGTGTATGAAACTTGATTTTGGCATAATTAACCCTGCATTGAATACTGAAGTCAGAAACTGTGTCATCTTGGTCACTAAGCAAGTTTTTTTCCTCTGTGTTTCTGGAATTTCAGCACTTGGGGCTTTGAAGGTTGTTTTGGGTTTGTTTTTGAACTGAAATGTCATGGCGAAGTCTGGTTGTTAAATTCATAACCAACCTGGAGAATTTACAGGATGCAAAGTATTTGGTAGATTCATTTAATTAGAAGATATATCTTCTGGACTTTTCCCAGGGAATGCAGCTCCATGTAATAATTTACCAAAAGGGAATTGAAAAAAGGAAATACGCCCTTTGGGAATAGGAGGTTGAGGGGGGTAGGTGAGCAGCATGCTTTAAAAGCAGTCTTTGCTCTGTAGAATACATGATTTAAAGAGTCACATGGGCCACGGAAAGCAGCTCAGGCAGTTATCCAGTATGGGAATACATTAGAAATTAGACACCAGGTACGTTAATCTTCTTGGGGAGCCTGAAAATAAATTCAAGGGTTGGGGATGTCCCTTCTATTTTATCCTGTCTGCTGGCTGCTGAGGCCGTTTGAAAATGTTAGCTAAGATGTTGGTTTATGTTTCTTTACCTGTTACGTTTTCATGATGAGTATTTTTTTCCTCAACAGAATTAGTCATTTAGAGAAGACTTTTAAACAGATTAATCAAGCTTTAACATATTAAACAAATGGTACATGAAAGAGTATATGCGGTTAAACAAATGGCACCAAGGAAGAAATCTAAGTGGAGGAAAAGAGTTATGTAACAAGAGAAGCAGGATGGAAAGCCATGGCTAAATATGCATCTCTGATTTAAGAAAAGCTGCACGCCTATGGCCTTTTTCCTCTTTCTTCCATGTGGGTGCCTCGTTATTATGTATAAGCCACCTCCCTCATAAGGTACTTTGAACTTTAGGGGCAAGTAAGAGTAGTGAAACTTGAAAGAGTCAGTTGGCAGTTTATTTTCAGTCCCGATACACAGGATTGGAACTGTTGTCTAAAGTGGAATTGAGATTTTGAATTGTAGGTAAGATTTCAATGCATGCTCTATGTCTCCATTATTGAAAGTGGTTTGTAGTTAAGTGATGTTGGGAGCAAGTCCCTGGTTCGCAGGTCCCTGGTTCGCAGGTCCTGTAGATCACCTGTAAGCCACAGGATTTCTGTTGGCATCAGCATTCAGGTGTATGAAATTTCTGGAGTGTGTGTGGGGGGGTGGAGTTTAGAGTAATGAGGGCAGTGGAGTAGGAATTCCCTCATTTGGTTGTACTGACAACATTCTGGAACCAGATCTCCCATCTGTGTGCGCTAGGAAGAGAGACAGTGGTCTCAGGGGAAGGATCGTTGGGCATCTTTGGTGGGCAAGGGTGGGAAGTTGTTTCACCTACGTCTGTTTCTGTCAGGGTGGAATTCAAAGTTCTGAGGAGTTAGTGGTCTTAAAATTTTTCTCACACCAGCCAAGGTGAATTCAATAGCTCTGGCTGTACATCGCATGGTTAAAGCATGTATGGAGCCAGGCTGTTTGGGTTCACATCTCAAGTGTTCTGCCCGTCACCTGTGTGACCCGTGTTCATTAACTGCTCTTTCCTTATCTTCAAAATGGGGATCGTAAAGTATTTATAGAGTTATTGTGCAGATTAAACAATATATGTAAAATATATGAAATATACACTTAGAACAATCACTGGCACAGGGTAAGAGACACATGTGGTAGCTATTATTATTATTAGTGCTGTTATTACTGGGGACTATTTAAGAGTTAGTCATTGTTGCTGTTATAAATCACATTGGGTTGGTAACAGCGATGATTTTCTTTGTAGACAAAGCAAAGCCCGTTGTCACTTTTGAGTCCAGTGTTTTGGTCCACATGCTTTATAGCTACTTGCCGTTTTTCTTTCTGAAGTTTCCATGGAACCTCCCATAATTTCTTGGTGATTTGAGTAGTTAATGCCCTGTCAAACGAAGGCAGTATTCATAACACCTTGTTTAATTTTAATATTTTTTTGTTCATGTCGTTGAGTAAAATGAGTGTGTTGGTCAATTTGAGCAGAATGAAGTTACCAAAAATGATGATGTTGTCCACGAGCATCTTCCAAAGGCATGTCGGCGGATGGCTTCCTCCCTTTGCCACTGTTTGCTGCCCTGGGATCAGCCTGTTGCCCAGAGCCATCAGGAAAGATTCCACCCGAGACAGGGGATGGCGCTTTTTTTTTTGTTTTGTTTTTAATGAGTTTTTTTGAGAGGACCATCCAAATAGACGTTAGGGCAATTTCACATAATTAGGGCAAGCATATTTTACCGCTGGTGTTTCCAACAACTAGTTATTACAATTAAAATCCATTTACTGTAAGTATACCAATGGGATGTCACATCTAATCTGCATTTAGCATCTCCCTGGATAACTCACAGATTTTTCATGTACTGTTTTTCAAAGTTCAAATGCTGACTTCTTTCCAGGAAGCAAAAACACCTTTCTTGGGGAGGAGGGGCTGCTTGGTTAATCTCCGTTTATACCAACTAGATGCCATCGGAGCAATCATAAATGCATGCTGCAGAACTAGAGGAGAGTGGAGACCAGTAGGAGAGATGTCTTTTCACGTCCTAGTTGGATGTGCCGTGCGGTGTGGCGGCCATCAGCCCCGTGTGACTTTTGAGCACTTGAAATGTGGCTAGACTGAAGAACTGAATTTTAAACCCTATTTAATTTTAATTAAATTGAGATTTAAGTCAGAGACTAGATTTTACTATTGGAAAGTTAAAAGTGTGTTTGGAACAACTTGGGTATGTGAATCTACTTTTGTAACTGTAAACTTTTGAACTCTAGATACTTGTCAAGTAGTTGCAATGAAAATTCAGCATCTGAATTGAAATGTGTTATAAGTATAAAATATACGCTAGATTCCAAAGACTTAGCATGGATAAAAGAATATAAAGTATCTCAATAATTTTTTTATACTAGTTACACTGGAAACATTTTAGATATTGGGTTAAATGAAATATAATGAATATTAATTTCACCAGTATCTTTACTAAAATGTGGCTACTAGAAAACTTTAAGTTACATATGAGGCCTGTGTTCTGTTTCTCTTGAGTGGCACTGTGTTAGGCGGTCTTCCCCTAATCTGTGTCTTTGGAAGCTTTTTGATATACTTGTATGTTCCTGTATGTTGGGAGATCATGTTCTGGAAGAGTTCACAAGAAATAAAAATCATCTGGATATAAAAGGACCAGTTAAATATTTATTGAATATGAAAAACCATCTCAAACATCTCCCTTTTATAATTTCAAATGAGTGTTTTATAAGTAGATTTGCTGTTGAGTCTGATTTAAATCTAGTGGGGTTAAAAAGGCATGACTCAAATATGAGGTCGTTAAACGAGACTTTATGTCTCGGTTCTGTATTCCTTTGTATAGTCCTGTTTTTTGGCCACAAAATTCACCCTCCCAACAGCACAGTACAATATTGTCAACCACATGTACATTGTTGTGCAACAGATCCTCAGAATCCACTTATCTTGCTTGACTGAAACTCTACACCCACCTAACAACACTCTCCATTCTCCTACCCCCAGACCCTGCCAACTACCCATTCTACTTTCTGTTTCCATGAGTTGGGCTATTTTTGATACCTCATGTAAGTGGAATCATACGGTATTTGTCTTCCTGTGAGTGGCTTATTCCACTTAGAATAATGTCTTCAAGGTTCATCCCTGTTGTAGCATGACAGGATTTCTTTCTTTTTAAAGGATGGATGACCACATTTTCTTTACCCATTTATCCATCCTTGGACATTCAGTTTGGTCCACCTCTTGGCTATTGTGAATAATGCTGCATTGAATATGGGTATGTAGATATGTCTTCAAGATCCTGTTTTTAGGGGCGCCTGGTTGGCTCAGTTGGTTCAGTGTTGGATTCTTGATTTCGGCTCAGGTCATGATCTCACAGTTTGTGGGTTCAAGCCCTGTGTTGGGCTCACGCTGACAGTGCAGAGGCTGCTTGAGTTTCTCTCTCCCTCTCTTTCTTCCCCTCCTCTGCTCATGCATGCATGCACCCCCCCCCCCCAATAAATAAACTTAAATCCTATTTTTAATAATTTTAGATATATACCCAATGTGGGATCACTACCACGTGGTAGTTATAGTTTTAATTTTTTGAGAAACCTTCATACTGTTTTCCAGGGTGGTCAAATGTTTACATTCCCACCAATAGTATGTAAGGGTTCCACTTTCTCCACATCCGTGTTAACGTTTATTATTTTGTTTTTTCTGATAGTGGCTATTGTAACAGGTGTAAGATCATGTCTCACTGTGGTTTTGACTTGTATTTCTTTATGATTAGCGATGTTGAACATCTTTTCATATGCTCTTTGGCCATTTGTATATCTTCTTTGAAGAAATGTCTATTCAAATCTGTTGCTTATTTAAACAAGCGGATTATTGAATTGTTGGGGAATTTTTGTATACTCTGTTTAAACTCCTTATCAGATTCATGGTTTGCAGATGTTTTTCTCATTTCATAGGTTGCTTTTTTCACTTTACTGATTAACCCCCTTTGCTGTGCAGAAGTAAAATTTGGTGTAGTCCCGTTTATTTTTTCTTTTGTTGCCAGTGCTTTTGGTATCATATCTGAGAAATCCTTGCCAAAGTCAATGTCATGTAGCGTCCCCTCTATGTTTTCTTCTGGGAGTTTTATAGTTTCAGGTCCTACATGTAGGTCTTTAACCCATTTTGAGTTAATTAATTTTTGTATAGGATGTAACATAAGAATCCAACTTTGTTTTGTTTTTTGTTTTGCATGTGGCTGACTAGTTTTCCCAATGTCATTTGTTGAAGAGACAATTCTTTCTCCATTCTCTGGTTTTGGTATCCTTGTCAAAGAACATTTGACTGTATACCTGAGCTTTATTTCTGGGCTCTTTATTAAAAAGTTTTTTAAAAACATTTATTCATTTTTGAGAGTGAGAGAGACAGAGCCTGAGTGAGGGAGGGGCAGAGACAGAGGGAGACCAAGAATTCAAAGCGGGCTCCAGGCTCTGAGCTGTCAGGACAGAGCCTGATGTAGGGCTCAAACTCATGGACCAGGAGATCATGACCTGAGCTGAAGTCAAACTCTTAACCTACTGAGCCACCCAGGCACCCCTGGGCTCTTTATTTTGTCCCGTTGGTCTGTATGTCTGTCTTTATGCCAGTATCATACTGTTTTGACTACTCCATTGTACTAACTTTTAAAAAGCATTGGCTTTTTTCGTGTTTTTTTAAGGGTCTGATTAGTATTGCTTAGAAAACTCTATTGACAATGTCTTCTCCAGTTCTTCATAATTTATGACTTTTTTTCATTTTTGTATCCAGTGTCTCTTTCCTGGAAGTGTAAGGGAATTTCTTTCTTCTCTTTTCCCCCTTTTTATCTCAAGCATGTTTGGAACAACTTGGGTATGTAAATCTACTTATTCAAAAGGGATGACAGATGGTGTGAATTTAGTTAGGAATGTTTGCCTCCTCAGGTATTCCTGATCTTTTGATGGAGGTGGGAAGGCAGAGGTTAGGATTGTTTAACATAGCGCATTCTAGAAACGTGGTAAAGAAGTTCTGACTCTGGAGCCAGATTGCCTGGGTTTGAATCTCAGCTATGCCACTTACTTAGTGTAAATTTTGGGCAAGACATTTGGCTTCCCTGTTGTAGTTTCTTCGTCTGTAAAATGAAGTTAACATTAGTAGCTACCTCACAAGAATGTTCTGAGGGCTGAATGAATTAAATACAGTGCCTGGCACATATTAAGTGCTCTGTAAGTGTGTGTGTTGTATTACTTTGAATATTAAAAATAAAAATTGGGACACTGGCTAAACTCTTGGGTTCTGAGATGGCCAGCCTTTCTAGTTCCATCAGAAAGAATGAACAAATGGGACGCACATTACTGCTGTCCTTGGGAACTCTTAAACTTAGATGGTGTAATAGATTATACATTCCTAAGTCAGTGGAGGCTTCCAAATCTTTTAATAATTATATGAACATTGGATTTATATTAAGGGATATTATAAATGCTGCCATATAGTTTATCATTTGTCTTCTGGTTTGTAATTAGTTTTATTTTAACGTCTGTATAAAACATAGTGTAAGATGAAGATTAACGTATTTGAAAAGCATAAACCATGAGGACGCTTTGATATTGGAGTGCTTATAATATGCCCTGTCTGTCAAATAAATTTTGCAACTCAGACTTTATTTTCACGTTGCAATAAATCATCTGAAGGGTTGGAAGTTTATAAATTTAATGGTAGTGCTTTCAAATTCCATTTCTTGGTGTTTTAATTGCATTTAACTTTTACAGCTTGCGTTGCTTTATATGTGAATCATTTCAGTATTTGAAAAATAAACACATGGAAGTTCACACCAGAACTGAGGATTCGTTGAGATGTGTGTGTGTGTGTGTGTGTGTGTGTATGTGTGTGTACGTACATCAGGACTCCCTCACTCCTCCCATCTCTTAAAATCTCAAGCGTTCTTCTTCTTCTTCTTCTTCTTCTTCTTCTTCTTCTTCTTCTTCTTCTTCTTCTTTTTTTAAATTTAAATTCCAGTATAGTTAACATACAGTGTTATATCTCAAGTGTTCTTTTATTAGGAAAATCCTGCATTAGAACTTAGGACTCAAGACGTTTGTGAATGGTGAGCTGATCATCTCTAGGGAGGGTAAAGCATTCTTCAGATAAAGTGTGTCTAAAACATCTTTTCTCCTACAAAGAGTGTATGTAACACACATTTTTCTCTCTGTTTTACCCTTCTCTGACATATTAAAAATCGTCCCACCCCCTACTCCAGACAAATGGAATATTTCTACTTTTGCAGCATACCTCTCTGGCATCAGGGGCAGACACACCTGTGGTAGTATGCATTGATGCAGTCTCAGCAGCTTCTTGCCCAGCTGTAATAACATGGCGTGCTTGTCTGTTTTTTCCAAGCCGTTTTGGAATGTCTAATATTTTTAATATCTGCGATTAAGTGAAAAGTAAGAGTATGTGAAGGCATAGGTTGAGCACCTCATATGCATGGCCTTAAATAATTGGCTACTTAGTGGCTTCCCATCCATAGCGTTACCACTGGCAGTGCTGGGCACCTAGGTTTCATGCTCCTGGATGTTTGTGCGGCTGAAACCCTAGTTATAAGTGAAGAACCAGATGGTTGTTCTTCACTGGGGCTGCCAATCTTAGCTGTTCTATAAAGCTGCTCCTGTCTATAAATGTAGCACTTATATTTTCTGCACAGTATGTGCCTGTTGGCAATGTTTTTGTTTTTCTAGTTAAACAGCCACTACCTGCAGGAGGAGTCACATACCGGAGCTGAGAAGAAAGAGCCTTGGCTGGATCGTTTGCAATAATTTTGTAATTAAAAATAAATGCGCACAGTAGAGTCTGTTAAAACACAACAAAACAAAACAGGTCTGTCTTCCAGGAAGACGCATCGGCATTCATTCAAGGGCAATATTAAATCGGAGGGGCTTTGATTAAAGTGCTGTACAAGCCGGAAGTGGGATCTCTTTGTCTTGACTGGAATTACCCGCTGCTTCACTCAACTTTTTCTTCTAAGCTACCTTTGCTTCCAGTTGGTTCATTAGACTGATTCCAGAAGAATCATAGGGATAGAGCATTTTCAGTGTATCACCCAGCACAGTGGTTTTTCTGAAAGTCTCGCAGTAAGGTGGTTGGGGGAAAGGGCTGGATAAACCGAGTGTATTCTTTCTGTCTAACTCATAGCCATTCTGATCTAGAGTCAGAAATGTCTGTTTCATGATGAAGTGCTTTCCTCTCTTATCATTGCACGCGCTGTCAAAACTTGGGGCACTTGCTCATTTCCAAGGACATTTCTGGCATGAGCCAGAAGTGTGAGCTCCGCTCTAGTTGTGGGATGGGTGCTGCAAAGGCGTTGTCCACTTTCTGTTTTGTTACCCATGTATCCCCTGCTGTCCAGTTTTCTTTTCTTTTCAAAGATGCTAGTAGTATTGCTTTGCTCTTCGCATGGCTGAATTAATGACGAAGCATAGATTTCTGTCTCTTTGAGTTTTCTAATGGATTGATTGGCTCTCTGCCTGCTTGACTACATTAAGAAGAAAAAAACAACACCCTTTAAAAATTGCAGTCAGAAATATACCTGTGATGGGCTTTTAAAAGCTGTTTTATATTTAATAAGTGCAGGAGGTCCTTCTAAGTTTGAGGCGTTCTCTCCTTACTGCCACAACCCCCTAGTTAGTCACAGAATCACATCATCCCTTCTGCCTCTTGATGGATGAAGAGGCAACCTCATTGAGCCTAATTTATGCCTTGCTTGGATATTTCTAGCTGAGATATGGACGGGTATCCTCCCACTTCTGTCTGTTTTTAACATTTGCCAGTATCCAACAGTTTTGGAGCACATGGTGGTGTGTTAGAGGATGGGGAGCACGTGGGAGTTGAGCTGCAGCCACCGGGTCCTCCGGACTGTCCTTAATTGTGGTGAGCACCCCTGCTCCTTCAAGACCCCGCTGCGTCAGTACCCGTCAGTACCTATTGTCATCCCCAAGGTGCTCCCTGCAGCAGAGCCTGTTCCTGCCGAGTGAACGTGGTTTTCTTGCAGTAACTGTTTTGTGTCTCACTACTCAAATATTTTATGATTGATTTTTCTGGATGTGCATTTCCTTCCTTCCTCTTGGTTTCTATTAAAAGTACGTTGTGTCTAAAAAAGCATTGCAGACTCTGGCCTCCTGGGCTCCAGCGTTTTCTGGGGTAGACCTGGTTAACTGTGCCGTTGCCAAGTGTCTCGTGTCTACGTTGGCTGTGAGAGACTTGGTATTTGTAGCTCCGAATGCTCATTCTTGTTTGTGTAGACCACGACTAATGTCTGCTTTTAACTCTTTGTGTTGTATTTTTTGTCTCTGCTTGCAGCCTTAGTGTGCCTGTTGAGAATACGCTTTAGAAAAGTGTGTATTTTTAATTTAAACTCTCATTGTCTATTCATCCAGGTAGGGCAAAGCAGGGTGAAAACAAAGGACAGTTCTACCAAAGCTCAGAATTTTTCATAGAATTCTGTCAAGCTATAACTAATTAAAAGACCCCCTTTAAAAATTGGACTATGGTCGACATACAATGTTGCATGAGCTTCAGGTGTACGAGGCAGTGATTCGGCTTCTCTATATGTTAATTCATAACTAATTTAAATAATTTAAACTTTATTTGAAATGGTCTGTTTTAGAGCTTACGCATTGGACTGAAGTAGAAACACAGGATCACTATTTCAGTTGGACCTTTCTCCAGCTTTTTCAGAGGTGGAAAACTCCAAAGATGAATCCATAATGAAGATATTTTTCCATCATTGCCGTTGCTGTTTGCCTCACTTTTGAAAGCTGGAGCATTTTCTCCCCAGTAGCAACTTCCAAAGACCTGTCTCACCAAATTTTCACAGATATACTCGCTAAATATTTCTCCTTTGGAAATGTACAATTTGTGCAGTAGCTGTCGAATCTTCTGTTCGTATATATTTTTTTTCCCAGCCAGTAAGATGACATTTTCTTAGATACTCTGATGGCCTAGGAAAAAGTTCATGCTATAAACTGAACAAGTAGGCCCGAATTATGTACCGTATGACTGCAACTATGTTAATTTTTCACATATGTGAATATATAACATTTTGATGTCCTTTCCTATTCTGTATATGTTAACGGTGGTTACTTCTGGTTGGTGGGATGATGAGTGTATTTAAATTTTATATTCTTGGGGCGCCTGGGTGGCTCAGTCGGTTAAGCGTCTGACTTCGGCTCCGGTCATGATCTCGCGGTTCGTGAGTTCAAGCCCCGCGTCAGGCTCTGTGCTGACAGCTCGGAGCCTGGAGCCTGGAGCCTATTTCAGATTCTGTGTCTTCCTCTCTCTCTGACCCTCCCCCGTTCATGCTCTGTCTCTCTCTGTCTCAAAAATAAATAAACGTTAAAAAAAAAATTAAAAAAAATTTTATATTCTGCATTTTCTAGGTTTTCCGTATTTGTATTTCTAACCTCAAAACCCTCTTTAAAGTGTTGAATGTTTTTACGGGTCACTTCAGTCGAGCAGTATTTTCTAGATTATTGCAAAGACTTTATCATATACTTGAATGTCTTAATTTCACAGATTAAATGATCGCCAGTAAGGTTTAATCTTTTGCTCAAAGTCATGACACTTAGGGGCCAATACCAAATCTGTAATTGAACACAGCTGTGAAAACGACTTTTGCGAATAATTTAATTTGGTCATTTTTGTGGGATTTTTGAATAGCGTTGCCTACCCCTATGTTAACGAAGAGTAGATGTTTTTTAAGTATTTTAGTCATATAGTATAAACTAAAATTAAGTTTCTTAGCTTTCCTGTGAATCAGTAGTTTACATAGATTGTTACACAGATAAGATCGAGAGACCTTTAGGGAATATGGAAGGAGACTTCAAGCCATCTTCCTTCTCCCCAGAGATTTTTAAAATTTGTTTTTAATTACCGTTTTGTTTATTTTATACTTTGGGAATGATGGAGAATCAACAGTTTCTTATCTTAGTCTGCTGTAAAATGCAATTATACATTTAGTGGCAGACTTCCTGTCTTAGAAACTGGTTGAAATTAATATTGCCAATGAAAGTGAGCGAAAAGGAAAATGTTTAGGAGAAGATAAATGAGAAGTGAAACTTGCTTTTCAATGGGGAGGCAATAGAATTAGAGTGGCCGCCAGCAGGATGAAATCCTAATTAAGTAGTTGACAAAGAATTAAAATAAAGACAAAGCAGCGCTTTAGAAAAGATAAAAAGAAAACAGATGACTACAAAGTTGAAAGGAAAATGTATTTGAAAAGCAACTGTGTAATGGAGAGAGGGGAAGAAACACGAGGTAGGATGCCATGAAGAAAACTTTCTTGGATTTGTCTTTCTGGGGCAAAAAACCAAGAGGTATCTATGAATAGAAGTCGATGTATTAAAATAAGTTTGTGTTAAAAAGAAGTATGACATAAATATATAATGTGTACTTCATTAAAAGCGTGTAAGCACTTTACCACAGACTTTGGGATCGGGGCAAACTGAATGCTGGTTTATATTCAGTGATTGTTTTTGGGAAGATATTTACCTGAGAACAGGACACACAGCATAGATAGAAATTTCTGAAGAACATTTTTCAGATTCCGAAAGAAAGTTGTTGTATACATTCCCCGTTATGTCATCTAGGAACTGACACCTTCACCTCTGTATCTTGGCAGATTTAAGCTCTGAAAAATCTGAAAGGTGAGTGGGGCAGCATGTTCCCTAAGGGACTTTGAAGTTCTTTTTCCACTGGGCGTACATTTTGCCTTTCATTGTATGATAACCAACATGACTATCTCAAATCAAAAGTTTAGTCCCTCTTCCTTATAGTTTTCACATGGAAAAATGTGTGTGTTGTAGTCTTGGTAATTTTTTATCTATGTAGTAAGAAGTAAGGTTAATAAGGGTAAATAGGAGAAGTAAGAGGGAATGTATTATTTCCTGACTTGGTCCTTTATTTATGAAATCAGTATATTGAGGGACTGTAGTTACCAATTTTGCAGCTGTTTATCACATTGACGAACAAAATAAAACAGGATGGGGCACCTGGGTGGCTCAGTCGGTTGGGCGTCCGACTTGGGCTCTGGTCATGATCTCACACTCCATGAGTTCGAGCCCTGTGTCAGGCTCTGTGCTGACAGCTCGGAGCCTGGAGCCTGCTTCGGATTCTGTGTCTCCTTCTCTCTCTGCTCCTCCCCTGCTTCTGCTCTGTTTCTCTCTCTCTGTCAGTAATAAACAGACATTAAAAAAATAAAAAAAAATAAATAAAACAGGATAGACCTGAGCAAACTTAACAAACACTGCTAATATTCTTGGGGCGCCTGGGTGGCGCAGTCGGTTAAGCGTCCGACTTCAGCCAGGTCACGATCTTGCGGTCCGTGAGTTCGAGCCCCGCGTCAGGCTCTGGGCTGATGGCTCGGAGCCTGGAGCCTGTTTCCGATTCTGTGTCTCCCTCTCTCTCTGCCCCTCCCCCGTTCATGCTCTGTCTCTCTCTGTCCCAAAAATAAATAAACGTTGAAAAAAAAAATTAAAAAAAAAAAACACTAATATTCTATGCCCAACTTTTCACATGTATAGGCTTACCTTTGTTTAATATGAAGCATTTCTAAAAATAGACGCTTAGTAACAGAATCAACTGACGTTTGAGTTTCCTTTTTTTTTTTCCTTAGTGGAGGTGGTAAAAACAACAACAACAACAACAACAACAACAACAACAACAACAACACTAGATAGATGGATAAAAGAGCAGACACCAAAAGAAGGAAGAGGAAACCAGAGACATGAAAAGAAAATCCTGTTTGAATAAATAGCCTGGGTGACAGAAAATGAGATTTATCATCTTTGAATCTTGACTGTCACTTTCCACACTTCAGTAGTGGTCCTTCACATAAAAATAAAATCGTGAAACAGTAAGCATAATTCTAAAATCTCAATATGAGTATTTTCCCGAGTTGCTTGTTCTAAGCAAGCGTTGCTTGATACTGTTAGAGCAATGTCCATTAAGGGGACTCAAGATTTCTTGTAATGAAATTGGATATTTATTTTGTACTGTTTCTTGGTTAGCCACCTGCTCACATATTCTGATTTGGCTGCAAGAGTTATGGAGGTAAGTTTTTAGAACTTCTGATCTCAACCTATTTTCTTTTTCTTTTTTAATGTTTATTTATTTGTTTTGAGAGAGGGAGAGCATGTATGCGCATGCGTGAGTTGGGGAGGGGCAGAGAGAGAGAGAGAGAGAGAGAGAGAGACCCGAGCAGGCTCCATACTGTCAGTGTAGAGCTGGATGCGGGTCTCGATCTCACGCACCGTGACATCGTGACCTGAGCTGAAATCAAGAGTTGAACACTTAACCGCCTGAACCACCTAGGTGCTCCCTCAACCTTTTTTCAAATTAAATGAGCAACATGATTTTTAAAGGGATCCTTTTTCCCTAAGGAGAAAAAATGGTTCCATTAATAAAACAAAAAACCTTTCCCTATATATTAAAGGTATCCATCCCATTTTGACTTTTCTGCTACAGATGCTGGTTTTCCAACCCTGGTTGCACATTTGAATCACCTGAATTTAAAAAACAAACAGAATACCCAAACCTGGACTGCACACCCAGATTCTAATTTTAGTGGTCTTGGGTAGGGCCCTAGTATCAGAAGCTGTAAAATGTTCCCAGGTGATTTAATGTTTAGCCAGAGGTGATAATCATGTGCCAGATGCTTATTACTAATGGACGTCTGTAGTAGGACCCTGGCAGTCTTTGATTCTTCTGGACATTGGACTTCAGTGCACCTTGAACTTTTCATACAGTACAGATTGAAATCCCCTGCACTACTGTTCCTACACTTGGGGCTCTGATATAGTAACTGATGAGTAATTTGAGCAGTCCTGCAGGAAGCTGCTCTACTGGGCTGAGTGGTGGCCCAAAAGATGTGTCCGTGTCCTAATTCCTAGAATCGGTAACTTTTCCCTCCTTGAAAAGTGAGAAGTATTTTGCAGGTATGATTAAATTGCGAGTCTTAGAGGAGGAGATTATCCTAGATTATCCCTATCCTGGGTTTTCCCTACATGTCATCCTAAGTATCGTCATGAGAGAAGGGAGAGGGAGGTTTTATAGACACACAGAGAAGACAGTGGAATGGAAGATGGAGGCCTGGTTTGGGCTGATGTGGCCACAAGTCAGGGAACATTTATAGTCACCAGAAGCTGGAAGAGGCAAGGAGCAGAGTGTCCTGCAGAGCCTCTGGAGGGTGCTCAGCCCTGCGGACACCTTAATTCCCACCTAGTGAAGCTGATCTTGGATTCCTGATCTCCAAAACTGTGAGGGAATAAATTCCTGTGATTGAGATAAAGATGGAAGTCATTAGGATGGATCTTTAACCTCAATTAGATGCTCATTAGATTTAAGCTGTGTTTAATGATGAAGCAAAAAAAAAAAAAAAAAAAGAAAAAAAAAAGAAAAAAGAAAAGGCACAACCACAATTAATGACCATGTACGAAATGAATGCTGGAACTATTTTGTTGAAGATTGTTTCTAAAAACGTGAGAGATAATTAGGGATTTTAATAAACTTCTGTTGCACTGGGAATCGATGATGTCTTATAACATTTTCTGTGCTTACTTGATTCTAAGGAGTACCACTTTTCTCATTTCTGAAATCAGGATAGCTTACAATAAATGTGTTCATTTAATATATTTTCCCCTCACCCAAAGATCCTACAGCATTGATGTTCTGAAGTGAAGGTGTTTTCGAGGTGTGGCACTTGAGCAGCTCTGTTGTTTGACTCTTCATATTGGACCCTTAGATGTTTGTTTCGAGCACATTTTCTGAAATGCCTTATGTCAGAAGGCAAGTAGTATCTATATGAAGTTCTGAAGCTTCTAATGCTTTAATTTAATGACTATTTTTGGCTTTAGTTTCTGGGAGCTACCATAGTAGAAACTAAATTTTAAAATTTTGCTTGTTGATATAGAGAATCTTAAGTGGAAAAAGCATAGGCTTTAGGTACAGGCAGACCTCGATTCTTAGTCTGGTTCAATTGCTGATTAGCTATGATATTAGGGAAGCTATTTGATTAGTTTCTTCATTGTGCCCATATTGCAGACTTGGGGTGATTAAGGTAATGTATTTAAGGTAGTAAATAAGGCCTTTTGAAAACTCCACAGTCCACTTTTGTTTGTCTTTAGTTTTATCCAGCCTATTTGGTGCCCAATAAAGACTTGAACCTTTAGGAAAAACAGTTAACATTCACCCATGAACAAGGCTCATTCTGACTTGAATTTTACTGCTCATCGTTCTTTGTTTTCCTGCTGTGATTCCTCCATCTTGTTCTCCTGAGGCAAATTGATTAATCTTTTGATGGTCCACCTCAGATTTTCCCTTTTCTCTGTGTCCTCCTCTGTCCACAACAGCTTTAGATTGATCCTTCCTTGAACGCTTGTAGGCTGATGACATAATCTTGACCTTGGACCTTATACTGTTCTCTGTCTTTCTTATGTGTATATATGATGTTTGTTCTAAAGCTTTTTCCCAAGCCCTTGGATCCACAATATATAAAGGACTTGGCCAAGTCAATACGGAACAGTCAACCAGTAGAAAAAGTGGATCAAAGACTTTAACAGACACTTCACTACATGAAAGTGTCCACTACGTACAATAAACACATGAAAGCTGCCTGACCTCATTCATTCCTAGAGAAATGCAAATTAAACCACAGTGTGATTCCTCCGCACACCCACCGCAACGGCTAAAATTAAGAAAGACAATAAAATGTGGATGGGAATGTAGAACAGTTGAAACTCTCATACTCTGCTAGTAGGAATGTCAACTGGCACAACCATTTGGGAAAATTGCCAGTGAGGTTAAACTTAGACATACCTAATGATCCAGCTATTCTACTCCTAGGAATGCATGTATGTGTGAGCACATGTACAAGACATGTTCAAGAATATTCATAGCAGAACTATTCGTGAGACCTTAAAATATCCATCAGCAGTAGAATGGGTAAATACATTGTAGAATGTTCCTACCATGGAGTAATATATTTCTTCTATACCTTAGTGAGAATGAACTAATGACCACTGTGTCAGTAACATGAAAAAAATCTCACAAACATAACATTAGCTTAAGAAGCCACTCACAGGGGCGCCTGGGTGGTTCAGTCGTCAAGCGTCCGACTTCAGCTCAGGTCACGATCTTGCGGTCCGTGGGTTCGAGCCCCGCGTCGGGCTCTGGGCTGATGGCTCGGAGCCTGGAGCCTGCTTCCGATTCTGTGTCTCCCTCTCTCTCTGCCCCTCCCCCGTTCATGCTCTGTCTCTCTCTGTCTCAAAAATAAATAAACGTTAAAAAATTTTTTTAAAAAAGAAGCCACTCACAAAAGAATATGTATTTTGTGGTTCTGTAAATATAAAGTTCAAAAGAAGGATCGTGCTACCTTTGGGCAGGTTGAGTTTGAAGAAGCGTAGAACTGGTAAGGGACGCTGGGGCAGGCTCTTGAGAATGTCAGAGTGTTCGATTTCTTGAATTGGTTGGCAGTTAGTCTGGTTTGTTGATTTAATGGAAGTTCATTAAGCTGTATACTTAAGATTTGTTGTGCTTTTCTGTATGCATGTACACTAAACTTTAATAAGTTTACTTTACAAAAAGTTCATCATTGATGGCAGAGTGCTTAGACAGCTCATGGGTGCTTAATAGCCTAATAAACATTTGTTGGTTTTTCTTGATTTTTACATTCCTAGTACTTTATGAAATTTTTTATGTGAAATATTATGGTGCTTTCTGATCTTAAACACACATAATCTTCTGCACAGCAACCTTCCCGCCCGACTTGTCAACCTCCAAACCTTTCTTTGCTGTGGCCAAAATTACAGAAGATATTGCTTATTTGGTCTTAGTACAAATATCCTTGCCATGATTTTTAATAAATGCCTTCAAAGAATGTCACAACATGTAAATTTAGAGGGTCAGACTTCAAGCTAAACTACTATGGGTCTTGTGAGACCAGTTATGAGTAATAGTTTGATGAAAGGTATTAAAAGCCTGGACTGACACATTAAAAGAGCTAAAAAAAAGTCTTACAGCAAGGAGGTTGTATCCCAAACCTATTAAATGGAGAAGCATGTGTGCCCAGTGACCTTGGGATTGACTAGACCAGCATTTGAGAATTGACGGGAATGGTTTACAGATGAATGAAATAAGAAGCATGTGTAGTGGGGATACTGTTACATTTGATAGGAGGAATGAAAACAAGGGCTTTAAATTTCATTTAAAACCTCGGTACTTAAAAAAAAAAAAAAAAAAAAAAAAACAACAACAACAAACCCTAAGAATTGATTTTTGTCTTTCTGTTAGTAGAACTCATTAATGTTAAGGAGCTGGGTACTTTTTTACTGCTCTTTTTGGTCTCATCTTTCTTCTTTAGTTCCTTCCTTTCTTGTTCAGGTCCTCTCCCCTTTCTTCCCTCTGCCCTCCCTCCTCTTCTCTCCCACCACGCCCCCTGCCTAGCTGGTAGGTGGCCTTCCAGAATGTAGGGGATGCCTTGGCTCTTGCTGCAGCCTGAGGGGGCCCTTTCACAGGGTCTGTCATTTGTTTTCTTCGTTTTGGAAGGAAAAAAGTTTTACCTTCTTGTCCCCCTTTGGGAGTGCTTTTAAGAAAATAAGCAGGGGCGGAGAGGCTTTGGAGCTGGGAAACCTGCAGTCAAACGGAGTGGCCCACAGGAGCTCATTCCGAGGTTTGGTTGGACACGTGTGAATGGGAAGGGAAACCTGTATGAGTATGAGCTAGGTAATCACGCCCGAGACCACTGGTAAACCGTGGTGGGTCATTCATGGCAGCTACTCTGTGCCACAGTCATTTCCTTTAATATTTTTATTTAAGAGTGTTATTTCTGGTTAGTCACAGCAATTCTGTTCTGCTGCCTTCAAAAAGTATGAAAGATAGGTTTTATTTTGCATGGTACCTTCTATCCGGCAGGAATAATTCATCATGCATCGCATATGGAGCAACTTTCAGACGTTTTCATAGAGATTGTCACATAAGAACCAGGATAAGGATCATTGAATTCTGTGTCAGTAGGAATAGAGACAAAACATTTACTTATTTTTGTTTTCTTCCTCATTTTTATGCTACACTACAGAATTATATTTCCCTCCAGAAGCACATGAGCTGGGCATGAACTTCCCTGAATATTTGAAATAAGAGGGAATAAATGTCACGTGTGACCTCAAAATTTAATATCAGAAAAACAGTTGCCTTAGAGTGTTAAAATAAAGCAAGCATTAGTAGGCAATAAGTGTATCTTCTAAGGAGTAATTAACGTTAGTATTGTGGTCCAGAATGGTTATATCAATATTTTGGAGAGGAAAAGTTCGTTTTAAAATGTGCTAATGCTTTCTTCCACACAATGGTTAAGCTTTAATATTCAATTTATCTATGCCTAAGTATAATACAGAGTTATGTTAGTTTTTCAATTGCTGCTTCCTTTGGCTTTTAAAGCTGAAAGAGATGACTTAGCAGGTCTTATTTGAGGTGTGAATCAACAAAGGGGTTTCTACATGGAACATAATCCTCTCCTTCATTGATGACTTTTAAAAACATCGACAGTTTAGCAATGATGGTAAGAGGGTCTTTCTAAACATTTTTTGTATCAAAATTTGATTCTGCTTTCTAAAAATAAGTGTATTTTATATTTTTATATTTAGTTTAATGAGGAAACCTCCCACAGCATGATTTTAGAGTATTAAAAAACTGTGACAGTCAGAATTAAATGATAATTTTCCCTTTTAATACCAAATGGTATCTTTCTTCCTTTAGTTCCTATGCATTTTTTTCTACTTTGTTGTTTTTTCTTTCTTACAACTCTTCTTTTAGGTTGTGTTTACCTGGAACAAGCTGCATTGGATAAATAGAATGAGACGATTCTGGCTAATTTTTTTCATCAATGAACAAATCCTAGCTGGTCTTCATCACTAATGACATCATGAACAATAAGGGATTTCTCTTCATTAGATCAGGATTCAATATCGATTTAAAGAACAGAAAGCTCGGAGCCGTCTTTTTCATACGGTACTTGAAAACACATTTTCCTACTTTTTCTTCTTGCCCTGAGCATCCACATTTAAAATTCTCTGCTAGTTTAAGCCTTTCTTTTATGGTAGAGTTACTATAATGGGGTATTGAACCAAAAGTCTTAATAGAGATTTGTTTTTGAGTCACAATTAAATTATTACTTCTTCTCTCATCTTGGGAGTTTTGAACTCAGTTCACGTGTATTTTCTCCCCTTTACATGCGCGTGCGCACACGCTCACACACACACACACACACACACACACACTCCTAACACACCTACCCCACTGCATCTCTGGCTTTTTGCGAAGCTTTTGTGCTGTGGCCATGGGCCAGCCTTCTCTCTTACCGTTGTCCTTTCCCTTTTTTTTTTTTTTTTTTTAAGTGTATTTATTTCTTTAGAGAGAAAGAGCACAGGTAGAGCAGGGGCAGAGAGAGAGAATCCCAAGAAGGCTCTGTGCTACCAGCGAGGAGCCAGACATAGGGCTTGATCCCACGAACCACGAGATCACACCCTGAGCCCAAATCAAGAGTTGGACGAGTAACCGACTGAGCCACCCAGGTGCCCCCACATTGCCACTTGCAAATGTGCCTTGCATTCTCCTGCCCTGTGGCTTTGAGACGTTATCCCCTTTCTCAGAATATTTTCTTCATTATGGTTGGTCAACTTCTGCTCTTCGTTGCGTAGTCAGTTCAGCTATCAGCTTCTCTAGGAAACTGTTCTGCCGACCGGGTGGTCAGCCCTCCCTGCTTTCTTTGTGCCCAACCCTTGTGTGTTTTTACTGTGTGCTTTACATTGATCGCTGATCATTTTCTTGTTAGTCTTTGCGATGTTCTCTAATAATCTGCATACTTTTCTATTTTATTAGATTTTTGTTGCGTGAAAGAAATCGGAATTTACAGTGCTTAGGATGGGACTTGCTGGCACAAAGTATGCTCAAAATAAGTACTTTTTTAATTGATAGATTGATAGGATTTGTGAGCCAACTATGTGACTGTGGCCCAGCTTAATTCCATTTGAGGTGTAATGATATTGTGTGAGTTTAACCACGTGTATCGTGAGATATATGTATGTCAGATAGTCAAATAAGCCAATATGGCTTGATATGTGCTCCCACTGAGATGTCACTTATGTAACAAAGTGATAATTAATAAGCTTTTCATCTGGAGTAAATTTAGATGTACAGAAAAGTTGCAAAGATAGTACAGAGCACTCCTGTGTGCCTTTCACCATATCCCCTGTTGTTAAAGCCTTATATTACTCATAAAAATTAGGAAACTAACACTGACCCATCACTGTGAACAAAACTCCAGACTTTATTCAGATTTCTTTCTGTGTTTCAGATCATGTCTACATACCATGTTGCATTTAGAAAACATTAATTTTAAAAGTTTATCATTTAAATACTGATGTAAATTTCTTATGATTCATAAGTGTTTCTAACATTTCCCCCTCTTTAATTAAAAAAACAAACAAACCACTTTTTTCTTTTCTCTTTTTCATGAAGGAAGATTGAATTTACTGTTAACTAACTGGACCATTAACTAATTTAAAAAGTATTATAGGTTCAGCAAAATCAAAATAGTCCCTTCCCCTTTTAAATTCAAAATAGTAACCCATCTTAACCTTTCCTGAGAATTGTTAAGCTTCTTTTATTCTGTGACTTTAGTGTATTTTTTTCTTAAATCCCGTCCTATTTAAAAAAATTTTTTTTAAAACATTATTCGTTTTTTTGAGAGAGAGAGACAGAGCAAGCGAGCATGAGTTCTGGGAGGGCAGAAACAGAGGGAGGCACAGAATCCAAAGCAGGCTCCAGGCTCTGAGCTGTCAGCACACAGCCTGACCCAGGGCTTGAACTCACAAACTGCGAGATCGTGACCCGAGCTGAAGTTGGACGCTTAACCGACTGAGCCACCCAGGCGCCCCATTAAATCCTGTCCTATTTTTATTTCTCTAAAATTTCATAATGTTCTCCATAGTTATATTGCCATTTTCATCAGGTTTACATCTGGTAATTTTTTGTTGCTGGCATGATTGAGATTTTTTTTTCTATTGTATTTTTAAAACTTTTGAGATAATTTTATGAAGATTTGCAGAAATAAGAAAAGGAGTTCCTGTATGTGCTTCACTCAGCTTCTCCTTATGTTAACATTTTAAATAAACATAGAACAATTATGGTGCAATACAGAATGTATGTGATTTTCACCAGTCCATTACTAGTGGCCTTTTTCTCTTCCAGGATCTGATCTTGCGTTGCCACACTGCACTTACTTGTCCTGTTTCTTTAATCTCCCATCTGTGACAGTTCCTCAGGCTTTCCTTGTCTTTCACAATCTTGGTATTTTGAAGAGCACTGGCCAGGTATTCTATAGAATGCCAATTTGAGGTTTGTCTCATGGTTAGGTTGTGGTTATGTGACATTGGGAAGGAGACCATGAACTTGCTGAGCCCTTCTTAATGCAGCATACCAGGGAGTGGATGTCAACATGTATTATTGGGTGTTAATCTTGTTCACTTGGTTATGGTTGTCTCTGTTAGGATTCTCTCCTATAAAGTTACTTTTTTCTCTTTATGATTACTAGATATTGTGGAAGAGGTACTTTGAGATGCCATGATATTTTGTTTCTGCTGAAACTTTCCCTACTTTGCCTGTAGCAATTACCACTATGATGTTCTTTTTTTTTTTTTTTAAGCTTATATATTTATTGAGAGAGGGAGAAAATAAAACGTGAGTGGGGGAGGGGCAGAGAGAGAGAGGGAGAATCCCAAGCAGGCTCCACACTGTCAGTGCAGGGGCTTGAACTCACGAACCTTGAGTTCATGACCTGAGCTGAAATCAAGAGTTGGATGCTTAACTGACTGAGTCACCCAGGCGCCCCACCATTATGGTGTTCCAGTGGTTATTTTCTATTTCCCTTATTCTCGTTTTTTAATTGGAATTCTTCTATAAAGAAGAGTTGTTCACTGTCCCTGTTTGTTTATTCATTTAGTTATTTATATCCATATGCTATATGGATAGTTATTCTTTGGGTTATACTGTTGCATATTTTGTTCAAATTGTTCCAACTTTGTTCGGTGGGAATTCTGCATACTGTCTTCTGTGCCTTTTGACATGTTTCCATCTTTTCTCTCTCTTCTTTATTTTGTGACCCCATGAGATTGTCTAAGTGCATTGCATATATTCACAGCCACAGCCCTGCATTCTACCAATTTTCCAAAGAATCTTGGTTTTCCTGGGGAATTGTATTTAGAAACCAAGCTCTGGGTCTCCCTGCGATCATTACTCCTGGGCATCGCTGCTTCTCATCCCTCTTGGTGGATTGAACTATGATGGAAGTGTGTGAGATTCTTTTTGGATGCTGTTTTTATAGCTCTCTACAGTAGGCAGTAACTATTGGTCTATTTATTTTTAATCCCAGTAGAGAATTTTTCTCCTATTCTGTATCACTAAGGAAATTTGTCCAAAATTCTAGTGGCATTATAATACTGAATAAGCATCATATATACACTAGACGATGGGCTCTCTAAGGTCTAAAACAATGTCTGTACTAGCACATGAACAGTAAATAAATGTTTATTAACAAGTTGAATTAGACTAGTTTTAAAAATACTATGTAAGTATAGTTATTTCTCATGGCTAATGGGTAAAGTGGAGCATATGTCCTTAAAATGGATAGTAATTTCCAGCACATTACTGGAAATTTAGTAGGTACTTAAAATACGTGGGTTGAATTTATTAGAACACATTTTCAATTATCTCATGGTATTGTAAAAATAATACACTTTCCTTGGGAAAGATTTTACCTTTTAGCCTGCTGCCTGTTGAACCTGCTACAAAGATTTTTGGAAACAGAGTTCAGGTGAAATCTGTTACCAATTCAAGATTCCCACATAATCTTTCTACATTATTGCAACTACTTGGTGCCCTGTTAGGAGAAACACATTGTTTTTTGGTTCAAGTGTATCTGGAAATGATTCTACACACTCTGTAGGCAATAGAGCATTATAATAGATTTTGACAAAAAAGAAATAGATGTTTCTGCTCAGCCTAGCAAATAAACTTTTATAGTAGTATGTGCCTTTTGGCATGACAATTATTTAATAAAATAACATTCCAGAGACACAGAAAGTGAGGAATAACAGAGGGGACCTGACAGGTAATGAAAGTTTTGGAGGTAAGCCAAGGAATGAGAACAGTAAGGCTGTTGAAGCTCTCTGATTAACTGTAATTTAAAGTATTTGGGTGTGTATATATGTATAGATGTTTAAGCCTTTCTAAATATTTTTTTGTGAGGCGACCTATTAGATTGGACTACATATGATTAAAAAATTTTTTTTTGCATTTATTTACTTTTGAGAGACAGAGACAGAGCACTAGTGGGGGAGGGGCAGAGAGAGAGGGAGACACAGAATCTGAAACAGGCTCCAGGCTCCGAGCTGTCAGCACAGACCCCGATGCGGGGCTCGAACTCACGGACCGCGAGATCATGACCTGAGCCGAAGTTGGATGCTTAACCAACTGAGCCACCCAGGTGCCCCCTAAATATGATTTAAAAAAAAAAAAAGTTGCTGTGTCTTTTGTGCTGGTTGTGATTAGAAGAGCTATTTATGTAAACATTGGTTCTAAGGTTTTGTGATGAAACTACTTTCTGTTTCGTGTGGATCACACAGGTGGAATTCGTGAAGCCTTGAAGGAATCAGGAGATGATAGTTGAGGCAGGTCTAGTGTTTACAGCTGTGAAGACCTGAGGCTTTTGGATCTTATTGACTTTGCCTCCATGTTGTATTTTTTTTTTTTTTTTTTTGCTCATTATTATTATCTTCCTTTGGTACATACATCTAGTGACATTTGCACGCGCACCCTTTTGTGTGTGTGTGAAAGCCTTCCTAAAATACGTGTTGCTAATCAGCTCATTTTTCTTTAGACATGCCCCCAGCCACAAAACCTTCCTACCAGGGGTTCTGTGCATGAACTTAGGGGGTGGGCACAGGCCCCTTGAGACAGTGTGGAACTTTTTCTGTGTGAGAACATTTTTTGCACATGCGTGGTAGTTTTTTGAGTGTATAGTCTGAGGTTTCTTCAGGGTTTCTGAACCACAGAAGTCTCAGTGCTCACTGAGACACAACTAAGTAGGGCCATCAAACGGAAATCTCTGTGGATGGCATTATGACTCATAGCCCCAGACGCAGAAACTAGTTCCCTAGAAAAGTAATGCCACAATCTCTAGAGTCTTCCCTCTTCTTGGGTTGGGAAGGGGGCAAACACAGGACAATCTAGTCCGCTACTGTGCTCCAGCCATTTTTGTTCTCCCTCCAGTACCCCCCCTGTATGAGGGGAGCACGTGGCTTAGCCCCTACGTACAGCGTACTCCTCAGTCTATAAGGATTTGTATAGTTCATGAGTCACATTATGCTAGGCTGCTACAATAAAGAGACTTAAGAAAATAGTGACATGCATAACAAAGATGTTTTTCTGATTTATGCAAGTCCTGGTAAATATCCAGGCTGGGGGATCTATGTTTATTCAGACATCCCAGTTCCTTCCGAGGCTTTTGGCCCCCATGCCTGACACCTTGTTGTCATTGTCGTGTTGGCACATTGTCATTGTTGACTGAAGCTCTGTGGCCACCAGGTCTCGGTTTCAGGGGGGCAGGACAGGTGAAGCATATCAGATGTTTAAAGTCTAAGATGCCCAAAGTCACGTATCACTTCTCACATTCTGTTGCCAAGAGCCATTCATACAACCACTCTACTGCACAGGACGCTGGGGAGTTGGTGCAGCAGGGAAGCAGGAACGGATTTTGGTGGAGAGCTATGAGTCTCTGTCACATTCTGCATGGTATTCTCCAACCAGTTTGTACGTTTGTTGAAGTCAGGGCCTTACTTGCTGTCTTACGTATAGTATTTTAATGTGGTGTTTTATGTATAGTAGATGTTGTATCATCTGTGTTTATTGAACTGTCTTATACAGTATTGTATGTAAGTGTGTATTTATTTAAGTAAAGTCATTTTACAGCAGCTGATGCAAAAAGGCAAGCGCCATAAAAAACAGGCATTCCAGCCAAAAGGCAAGTTCTGCATGCTACATACTTAAGTCCCAGAGGGGAATTGGTCATGTATTGTGCTCTGTGGCAGTGAAGTTAGAAGCAGTTTTGGTGATGGTTATAGCTGTCCTAGTAACCTCAGTTACCAACTTCTAGGAACAGAAGTTTCTTGCAAACGGAATCGGTTGCATTAAAAAATCAAAAATAACAAATGAACTTTACTCAGAGACGATGTTACCTGCGAGGCTGTTCAAACAGCAGCGTTACTGTAAACTTTGCAGGTGTGCGGGATGGAAACACTTGTACGTATGGGTGTTGTTTTTACATGTCTGGTTTGAGGCAGTGGTTCTGAAACTTCAGTGGGTATCAGAATCAGAACAAGCTGGAAAGCTTGTTAAAACATGGTCTGGACTCCTCCCCCAACGTTTCTGATTCATTCATTTTTAGTTGAGGCCTGAGAATTTGCATTTCCAAGTTCCCAGGTGGTGTTGGTGCTGCTGGTTTTGAGGTCACAATTTGAGAACCATTGGTTTAAGGTAAGGAGACCATACCAACCTATCGAATGGGCAGGTGTCTGATGTCACCAATTCACGCTGGTATGCTGCTGCCAGATAAAACTTCTAACAAAAATCTATTATGGAATGAAAGCATGTATTTAATGGAAGTTCAGATCAGCCACCAGAGAGGGAGACATCTCTTATTCCCGATCCCTATAACTATACTGTTGCTGTCTTTCTTGGAGGCGGATCAAGAATGAGTATCTTAGGGAAGGAGGCAAGCCCTGAGAGACTCTTAAATACTGAGAACAAACTGAGGGTCGATGGGTGGTGGGGGAGAGGGGCAAGTAGGAGATGGGCCTTGAGGAGGGCACCTGTTGGGATGAGCACTGGGTGTTGTTTGGAAACCAATTTGACAATATATATATATATATATATATATATATATATATATATATATATATATATGTATGTATACACATACACATACATACACACACACATATACATATAAACATTACCAAAAAAAGTGAGTATTTTAGTAGTATTTATTGAAGGAATACTTGTGAAAGCTTGCTCTTGAAGTAGTGGGGTAAGAAAGGATATATAGAGGTGTGTGTCTCATCATTGGTTCAGACTTGGAAGCTCTTTTCCTCCAACAAGTTCAGCCATTTGCATTTCTGGGCCAGGGTAAGAAGATAGGTTTCTTCTGCTTTACAACTCTGGGGTGGTAGCGGGATTCTGAGGCTGCCCTCAGTAACACAGAGAAGGGGGAGGCGATTGATTTATTAATGTCTCTTGTGCCTCTTGTTGCCATCCTGTGCCCTCAACCTACCTCTCTCTCTCTCTCTCTCTTTTTTTTTTTTTTTTTACATTTTTTTAATGCTAATTTTTGAGAGACAGTAAGAGCGCAAACGAGAGAGGGGCTGAGAGGGAGACACATAATCCAAAGCAGGCTCCAGGCTCCAAGCTGTCTGCCCAGAGCCCTAAGTGGGGCTTGAACTCATGGAGTCCTAGATCATGACCTGAGCCAAGGTCGGATGCTTAACCAACTGAGCCACCAGGCACCCCAACCTCTCTTTTAACCTTTGCCTCTCCTTAGAGGGTATGTGGGTGTACATAAGCATCTTTGGTATGAATGCATCTATAAGTGATGCATTTATAGCTTACACCCCCCCCCCCCCTCCTTTTTGTTTCACATTTCTGGTGATAGTTTGTGATAGGGGAATAGTGTATTGCAAGGTATCCAGCATAGAACTTATTTTATTATAAGTCGGACGCTTAACTGACAGAGCCACCCAGGCGCCCCTATTTATTTTTTATTACATTATATGTATGCATTCTTTCCAGTATGGCATATGATCAGTTTCATTTGTTCTTAATAAGTTATTTTTTCTTGAAGTTTTTTTTTTTTTTTTTTTTCAACGTTTATTTATTTTTGGGATAGAGAGAGACAGAGCATGAACGGGGGAGGGGCAGAGAGAGAGGGAGACACAGAATCAGAAACAGGCTCCAGGCTCTGAGCCATCAACCCAGAGCCTGACGTGGGGCTCGAACTCACGGACCGTGAGATCGTGACCTGGCTGAAGTCGGACGCTTAACCGACTGCGCCACCCAGGCGCCCCGAGTTTTTTTTAATTATAAAAGTAACACATTTAATTTTTATAAATTATTCACCTCAAAAATCAAAACGTCCCTCTTTACATTTGTGTGTACATAAATACACATAGCCCCTCTATGATCAGCTCTTTGTAGTGATCAATATTAACATTACGGTGTGTTTCCTCCATCCTTCTCATACAGTCAATAAAATAGACACATTTTAAAAACTTAAAAAAATGAACATTTTACAACACTGGATTAATACCATTTACATGATTCTCCATGTTTAGTTAAACATATTTTGGACATATTTATAGGTCAGTAGATGCAGAGATACAGAATTCCTAAAAAATTTTGTTTATGAGTATAGTTGACACACAATGTTCTATTAGTTTCAGGAGTACAGCATAGTGACTCAGCTTCTCAGTACCTTCTACTGGGCTCACCCCAAGTGAAGCTATCATCTATCACCATGCGGCACTACTAAAGCATCCTTGACTAGCATTCTCTATGCTCTGCCTTTTCTCCCCATGACTTACTCATTTCATAAGTGGAAGCATGTATCTCCCACTCCCCTTCTCCCATTTTATCCAACCCCCACTCCCCTCCCCTCTGGCAACCATCAGTTTTTCTCTGTATTTACAGGTCTGCTTCTGCTTTTTGTTAGTTTATTCCTTTTTTTGTTTTGAGATAACCACATACGAGCGAAATCATTTGATATTTGTCTTTCTCGGTCTGACTTATTTCACTTAGTACAATACCCTTTACGTCCATCCATGTTGCCACAAATAGCAAGAATTCATCCTTTTTTAAGGCTGCACGGTATTCCATTGTGTGTATGTATGTGTGTCGACACTTCCCTCCCTGCCGCCCACCCCATCTTCCTTATCCATTCCTCTGTTGATGGACACTTAGGTTGTTACCATATCTTGGCTATTATAAATAACGCTGCCATAAACAAAAGGGTGCATATATATCTTTTTGAATTAGTGCTTTCATTTTCTTTGGGTAAATCCCCAGTAGTGGAGTTATTGGCTCATATGGCAGTTCTATTTTTAATTTTTTGAGGACCCTCCATACTGTTTTCCAGAGTGGCTGTGCCAACTTACATTGCCACCAATAAGGTACGAAGGGTCCTTTTTCTCCACATCCTCTACAGTGCTTGTTTATATCTTGCCTTCCTGATTGCAGCCATGCTGACAGGTGTAAGGTTCTATCTCATTGTGGTTTTGATTTGCATTTCCCTGATGGTTAATGATGTTGAGCATCTTTTCATGTGTCTGTGGCCATCTGTATATCTTCTTTGGAGAAATGTCTATTCAGGTTCTCTGCCCATTTTAAAACCAGATTGTTGGTGGTGGTTGTTTTGTTTTTTTTTTCTCCTCCTTTTTCTTCTTTTTGGTATTGAATGTTATGTATTTTGGATATTAACCCCTTATTGGATATATCATTTACAAATATCTTTTCCTGTTCAGTATGTTGCCTTTTTGTTTTGTTGATGGTTTCCTTCGCTGTACAAAAACTTTTTATTTTGATGTAGTCTCAGTAGTTTATTTTTGTTTTGTTTCCCTTGCATGAAGATACATATCTAGAAGAATGTTATTGTAGCTGATGTCAGAGAAATTACTGCCTGTGCTCTCTTCTAAAATTTTTGTGGTTTCAAGTCTCACAGTTAGGTCTTTAATCCATTTTGAGTTTATTTTGTGTTGTGTTAGAAAGTGGTCCAGTTTCATTCTTATACACGTGGCTATCCAGTTTTCCCAACATCATTTATTGAAGAGACTGTCTTTTCCCTGTTGTATAGTCTTGCCTTCTTTATTAATTGACCATATGGGTGTGGATTTATTTCTGGCTATTTTGTTCCATTGATCTATGTGTCTGTTTTTATGCCAGGGCCATACTGTTTTAATTATTACATCTTTGTAGTATATCTTGAAATCTGGGATTGTGATACCTCCTGTTTTGTTCTTTTTTGCTTTTTTTTTTTTTTTTTTTAAGGTTGCTTTGGCTATTTGGCTATTTGTACTTCCCTAGAAATTTTAGTATTATTTGTTCTAGTTCTGTGAAAACTGCTATTGGTATTTTGATAGTGATTGCATTGATTCTGTAGATTGCTTTGGGTGGCATGGACATTTTAACAATATTCTTTCAATCCACAAACATGGAATATCTTGCCATTTGTTTGTGTCATCTTCAGTTTCTTTCATCAGTGTTTTATCGTAATCAAAGTCCAGGACTTTCTTTTTTTTTTTTTAATTTTTTTTTTCAACGTTTATTTATTTTTGGGACAGAGAGAGACAGAGCATGAACGGGGGAGGGGCAGAGAGAGAGGGAGACACAGAATCGGAAACAGGCTCCAGGCTCTGAGCCGTCAGCCCAGAGCCCGACGCGGGGCTCGAACTCACGGACCGCGAGATCGTGACCTGGCTGAAGTCGGACGCTTAACCGACTGCGCCACCCAGGCGCCCCAAAGTCCAGGACTTTCACTGTGATCTTGGTTAAATTTATTCTTAGGTATTTTATGCTTTTTGGTGTTTTTGTTTTTTGTTTTTTGTTTTTTTCAGAGAGAGTGTGAGTGGGGAGGGGGGCAGAGGGAGAGAGAATCTCAAGTGGGCTCCATGCTTAGCACAGAGTCCAATGTGAGGTTCAATCCCACAACCCTAGGATCATGACCTGAGCTGAAATCAAGAGTCAGACACTCAACCGACTGAACCATCCAAGTGCCCCTTTTTTGGTGCAGTTGTAAATGCATTGTTTTTGGAGGGGTGCTTGAGTGGCTCAGTTGGTTGAGTATCGGACTCTTGATTTGGTCTCAGGTCATGATCTTACTTCCTGTGAATTCGAGCCCCTGTATTGGGCTCTATACTGATAGCGCAGAGTCAGCTTGGGATTCTCTCTCCCTCTCTCTCTCTGCCCCTTCTCCACTCACTTGCACATGCTCCCTCTCTCCCTCAAAATAAATAAATAAACTTATTTAAAAAAAAAAGTAAATGGAATTGCTTTTTAAATTTCTCCTTCTGCTACTTTGTTATCAGTATATATAAATGGTACTGATTTCTGGGTATTAATTTTGTATCCTGCAGTATTTTATTTTTTTATTTTAAAAATTTTTTTATTTTTTATTTATTTTTTATTTTTTTAAATTCACGTTTATTTATTTTTGAGACAGAGAGAGAGCATGAACGGGGGAGGGGCAGAGAGAAAGGGAGACACAGAATCAGAAGCAGGCTCCAGGCTACGAGCCATCAGCCCAGAGCCCGACGCGCGGCTCGAACTCACGGACCGTGAGATGGTGACCTGAGTCGAAGTCGGACGCTTAACCGACTGAGCCACCCAGGCGCCCCTATCCTGCAGTATTTTAAATTCTTGTAATACCTCTAGTAGTTTCTTCATGGGGTCTTTAGGATTTTCTGTGTATAGTGTTATTGTCATCTGCAAATAGTGACAATTTAACTTTTCCTTTACTAATATGCCTCTTCTTTCTTCTTGTTTGATCACTGTGGCTAGGATTTTCAGTACTCTGTTGAATAAAAGTGTTATGAGTGGACATCCTTATCTTGTTTCTAATTTTAGAGGTAAAGCTGTCAAATTTTTACCATTAAGTATGAAGTTAGCTGTGGATTTTTCATATATGGCCTTTATTATGTTGTGGAATGTTCCCTCCAAACCTACTTTGTCATGAGTTTTTATCATGTGCAGATGTTCAAATTTGTCAAATGCTTTTTTCTGCATCTATTGAGATTATCACAAGATTTTTATCCTTTGTTTTGTTGATGTAGTCTTATCACATTGAGTGATTTAGAAATCAGTCTTTGCATCCCCAGAATAAATCTCACTTGACCCATAAATGATCTTTTAAATGTATTGTTGAGTGTAGTTTGCTTATATTTTGTGGAGGATTTTTGTGTCAGGGATATTGGCCTATAGTTTTTTTTTGGGTGTCTTTCTCTGGTTCTGGTATTAGGATAATTCTGGCCTTGTAGAATGTATATGGAAGCTTTCCTTCCTCTTCTGTTTTTTGGAGTAGGTTGAGGAGAATAAGTGTTAACTTTTTTTTTTTTTTTAATGTTTGGTATAATTGACTTGTGAATCTATCCAGTTCTGGACTTTTATTTGTTTATTTTTTGGTAGTTTTTTGATTACTATTTCAATTTTGTTACTAGTAATTGGTCTCTTCAGATTTTGAATTTCTTCCAGATTCAGTTTTGGAAGATTATGTGTTTCTAGGAATTTACCCATTTCTCACAATTCATATTAAAAAAAAAAATTTTTAGCTTGAGAAAGAGAGAGAGAGAGAGAGAGAGAGAGAGAGAGAGAGAGAGAGAGAATCCCAAGTAGGCTTCGTGCTCAGTGCAGAGCCCAACACAAGGCTTGATTCCACGATCCTGGGATCATGACCTGAGCCGAAGTCAAGGGTTGGAGGTTCAGCCAACTGAGCCACCCAGGCATCCCCAGAATTCATTATTTAAAAAAATTTTTTTAATTAATTAATTAATTAAATAAATAAAATTTTTAAATAATTAAAAAACATTTTGAATGTTTATTCATTTTGAGAGAGAGGGAGAGAGAGAGAGAGAACGAGGGGGGGAGAGGCAGAGAGAGAGGGAGACACAAAATCCGAAGAAGGCTCCAGGCTCTGAGCTATTAGCACAGAGCCTGACGTGGAGCTCAAACCCACGGACCCTGAGATCATGACTTGAGCCAAAGTTGGATGACCAACCGACTGAGCCACCCAGGTGCCCTGAGAATTCATTATTTTTAATGGCTAAATAATATTCTAAGAAAGACTCAACTGATTTATTCAGACTTTATGCTATTGATGATAATCACATTTCCAGTTTTTGTTCTTCTAAAACAGTGATGGAAAAGTATCCTGAGTATATTATCTTTGAATACTGGTGTTTATAGTTCAGTTGAATAAATGTTAAAAGTGGGATTCCTTGATGGAAGGATGATGGCTTTTAATATTTAAATAATAACATTTCACCATACATCTTTCTAGAAGATGATGTAGACTTACATATGCCACTCCCTCCCCCCCCCCTTCAAGAAAGGGCAGTGTATGAAAATGCCCATTTCCTTACAGTGCTTCCAGCTTTGAGTATTAACAATCCCCAATTTTTGGCAAAATTCATCTTTTATTTTCATTTCTCTGCTTACCAGGGAGGTTGCTTACCATTTCATTTGTTTTTCATTTATTTGTATTTCTTCTATTCCTTGTTCATTTTTTTTTTCCTCTTGGGTTCTTTTGCACATCCAATTGTTGGGGGTCTTAAAGGTATTAATCCTTTGTCAGATCTGTTTTGCAATTACTTTCTTCTAGATACTCATTTCATAGTGGTACCTTTGTCTTTTACCATACAGAAATCCTAAATGTTTATATAATACAATCTGTCAGACCTTATCTTTATGGTTTTGTATAGGAATTTAGGGTATATAACACATTTTGCATTTGATCCTTATAATTTACCTGAGATAAATAAGGAGTAATGTTGGTAACCCCAATCTTTGAAGAAGCCACCTGGCCTCCCCAGGTCTGTAAGTAATTCATATCAGGTTCAAATTCAGTTCTTTTTAAAATTCTGTACCCTGGCCATTGTATCTGATGGATAGTTCTTTTTACAGTAAAAGTTAACATAAGTCATATAGCAGAATGTAAAACAATATGTGGCATTGATGAAACATAATTGTAATCTGTTTTCAAAGATGCACGTGGATATAAGATACAAGTTATTCTGCTAGTGAAAGATGCTTTGATGTGTACATAACAAGTTATATTTGGGTTATGGTATAATTACAGTTTTGCCATGGTGAACTGTTTTTGACAGGCCATCACACACAGTATTTCAATTATTTATGCTTACAACAACCAAAAATCTCAAGTGTAGATACTAACGAATACTTGTCTCAGGAGAAAAGCAAGGTAGAAAAGAAACAACCCTCCAACAAGGGTGTTAAAATGACTCAGACTAGGTACTGGTAGAGAGTGATACCTACTTTTATCCAGAGATAAAGGAGAGTTACAAAGAATGCAGTGGACACTTCTTCTTACTATATTCATCTGAAATTTAAGCAGAGTAAATACACCTTTCAGTACAAATTTTAATGCATATACTGCCCGTAATGAACACGCTAAAAAATAGATCACCAGCTTAGGTAGGCTTCAGCGATTGTGCCACTAGATGTTAAGGGCGCCCAATCTAGACTCTGAATGGAGAGAGTTTGATGGACCTAAGGAGACGTGGTGTTCGTTTAGATCTTCACAAAGTGTGAACTGTCATGGGCACTGTGTATACAAGGGAAAATAGGAAGCTTAATACAATAGTTACCTCTCCAGCAGGGAAAGAGCAGAGCCCTAGCTCTTATAATTCCCATTGGTTTATTTTGGCTGGTAATTCATTGTCATGTTTTCACCAACCCTCTAAACAAAAAAAAATCACCCGAGTTTTAAAATAAAACTATTTGAAATGAAATGATGTAGCATTCTTTTGGTTGCTCATTCCCTTGAGGCTACAGAGATGACAGGTGTATGAATTAGTGATGCCTAAATTCGAAAGGATTTGAGTACAGTAAATTGGGATCCTTGGGCATCTTTTTAAATACAATTTATTATCAAATTGGCTTACATACAGCACCCAGTGCTCATCCCAACAAGTGCCCTCCTCAATGCCCATCACCCATTTTCCCCTCTTTCCCACCTCCCATCAACCCTCAGTTTGTTCTCCATATTTGAGTCCCTTAAGGTTTGCCTTGGCCATTTTTTTAAAAAGCTGAGCCTCTAGGGTCTATATATTTATTTTATACTTATTTTAGTGACCGTGCCAGATACATAGTTTGCCACCTAGGTTAAAAAAAGACTTTGTTGTTTTTTTTTTTTTTTTAGAACATATAATACTTTTTTGTTTTATTTAGTTCTTTCTAATTCAAGAGGCTAGTCTCTATGAACTTGAATTGCACGTAGTCTGACTTTGTAAAGCAGTACTTGGTGCTTATCTGTCCAATCCTTTCTTATAGCCTGAATCTTTAACCATCTTTTGTCTTCTTCATTCTTTACCTCCAAGATTTACTTTCAGTTCCTCACTAAAGCCATGACTGGGGTTTTGTTGACTAGAATTTCTTCTCTTTAGTTCTCTAGATCCTTGGATGATAGTGCTGGCTCTGGGGTAGTGTCCTCCTCTATCTCTCTTTACCATCTGTAAACACTTTCATTCTGCCTTTAGTGGATGGGCCTCCTGAGGATACACGAAGCAGAGTGTTTGTGGAAGGAAACTGATAAGACTGAAGACATTTTCCTTTATAAAGGAGGAAGGGTGGAATGTGGGGAAAGGTAAGGGAATAGATCTGTTGTCATTATTACTTGTGCATTTCAAACATTCTGTAGGTTTTGCCTTTACCTGGGGTTTCGTGAGACCAGTACTAATGCACTTTATGACAGGGAAGTTGCAAATATTTTAAATTTAAAGAAATCTCAAAAGCGTGGTACTGTGATTCTGGTCAGTAGGAGAGCCTAAAATAATTTACTGTGATACATTGCAGAGAACCTCCCTTTTGTGTTTAAGCAGCAGCCAATGTAAATTTGAATATCTTAACGTTCCTCATTAATTGCCAGCTTTAGTATGCCTACTTCTCTCCCCATATAAGCTGCTTTCTTTTATTCTTTTTTTTTATGTGTTATATTTTAATGCTTAGCCTAGATATTAGGCATACTTCATTTGGATTGATGATATGTTATTGTAAAATGTACGTTTCCTTTTAATTTTATTTTATTATGATTATGATTTCAGCATTTAAAATGTTGAGCCTATTGACTTATCTATTGTTTTGCCTGAGGGTTTTTTTTTTTTCTTTTTCATTTTAGGAATAGACTGCATAGTATTATGTGATTGGTTAATTTTCTTCTAATACTGCCGCTCTGCCTTTGAAGAAGACAATGAACTTGCTATAGTTAGTAAGCAAAATCTTGCCTGCGTGGGCAGAAGGAAATTGGGTAATCCTAGGAAATCATCCGCTAGCTTTGAACATGAGATTAATTTTGGTTTTGATTACTGTGTTACACCAGAGATTTGAGAGGGAAGGAGGAAACACATAAGGATCTGGGTTTTAAGGCAAACTTTAAAGGTTATGTAAGATTTGATATTTCCATAAATATCTTGTTATAGTGATACCATTGCCCATTCTTAAAAAAATCATAGAAGTTTTGACCATAGGCCCTGGTCACTTGGAGCAGGCAATTTTAGGCTTAGGATATATTCCCTCAGATCATTAGTTTTCATCAGATGCTGATATTCTTTGGATACCTTGTAAAGTAAGAGATAGGTTGCTGAACTAACACATTATATAAATTTGTAGATTGTATGTAGGCACTCAAATTTAGAGCTAAGCATGGGTGGAAAACTTGGCCTGAACTCCACTTGTCCCTTCCCCCCACCCTTTAAAGATCACTTAGCTGCTCGAGTGATGTTTTAAGAAACAGGACTCTTGGCCCAAAGTAGATACTGTCCTTAAAATTTACTATTCGCTTTAGCGTTAAGCCTCACGGGCCTACGCTGTTGAATGAAGGCTTCAGGGTGCCTTGTACTCTTGCTGCCACCAGTTGATTAGTAAGTATCGATTTGCAACAAAGAGAATTAATTTTGTGTGTTTGCGAAGGATTCATTGTTAAGTGATATTCCCCCTCGCTCTTAAATAGCAAGTGATTAACTGCTACTTTAATTTTCAATTAATCAAATTAGGTTTCTACTGGTAAATTTTGATTACATGCAGTTCTAACAGCTTCCAGATACACTTCTTTTTCCCATATGCTTACCATATGCTGAGTAAAACCAATGTAGAATAAATTAGTGTAAAAGTAAGAACACTTAGTTCTTTTGTAGAGTTCATCTTGAATGATGGAAGACAGCTCAGAATCATTTTAGCTACGAGGCACCTTTTGAAAAGTGATATGGCAAAATAGCCCATTTATGTGTGCCAAGGTCTGTTTTCATAAATGTAAATTTGAAAGTTCATTAAAATTTTGGCATGTGATTTGGAATGCATAATAACTGGAAGGGATTCAAAGCCAGAAATCTGTATCCTTATACCAACAACATGTTTCACTGAAGACTGGCTTTGTATGGTTGTTTAATATTTAAAAGTTAAAAAAAATAGTATTTACTCGATGGTTATGGCTCTGGAAAGTATGTTCAGGATGGAGAGGCTGCAGGGGCAAGGGAGAGCCAGTGGTCTAACCAGTGGCCCCAGAATGCGCACCAGTCTCCTTGTCTAAACAGGCCAGGTGACTTTGGAAGAGTGAACGCTGTCCCTCAGTTTTCAGAGATGGCAACATAGAAATGCGTGTTTTCCTTGTTTTCTTGGGGAACGTGACGATGGACCACGCAGGACATTTCCGATCACGTTAGAAGAGCTGAGAAGTGGCCGAGCTGGGGTCAGGCATAGGTGGCATCTCCTGCTTGTAGCTAAACGTGAACCCTTAATGCTTGGAGGCAGTCTAATGTTACACGGCAGGCCTCATGCTAACCTGTAATACAAGCCTCCTGTGGTGAGGATGCAGAAGCGAAAGAGATGAGACAAAATCAACCTTACTGTCGGTGCAAATAAGCCCATTTCTTGCCCGTAGTAAGAGGAGTGCATTTTACCGTGGACCTTTCTGGCATCTTCAAGCGAGGCCTAGGAAACAGTGCTACAGCCAAGGTAAGAGCACACGAGGAATTGCTGTAACAGGAAAGGTGTTCCTTTAGAGCACAATGGCTAATCTTTTCAGAACCTTATCCTCTGCCCATTGTTAGGTTTCGCTGTTATATATGTGCACTTTGTACAGATTCCATTTTTATTCTGTTATTTCTCTCTACAACTTTGTTTCTAAAGTTTCTTGTTCCGTGACGTCTCAGGCGCTCTGGTTTCTACCTTCCCGTTTTGTCATAGGAGAGAAAAATGGTTTCTGAGGGGACTAAGATGATCACCAGGATGAAAAGCCACACACCTTGGGTTTGTGATTATGTACTCAGCTCATATTCTGTCACTTCGTATGCCATTTATGGATATTGTTCTGTAATTAGCCAAGTTTCCTGCAGAAAGTAAGTTTAAAATCACTGTCGTCTTGGTTTATTTCCTCTCTTAGCCTTTGATCTGTTTGACTTTGACACATGCTTCTCACCAGCTTCTGTGGATTCTCATTCTGACAGGATGCTTTGATTCCTTGCCCCTCCCTGCCAGCCCTGGTTCAGTGTATCAGCCACCAGATTGGAGGTTCTTGCGTCTGTTTTGTTTACTCTGTTCTTGGTCCCTCCTTTTGTTTCGCCTAAACTTAGTGTTTTTTCCTGCTTCCAGACTTCCTTCCCTCAAACCACTTTTTACATTGTGCCCTGTTCCCATTCTGAAGACATGGGTGTCCTCAAGTTTTGTGCCTCTTAAGAAAGTTTTTGGGGAGCGCCTGGGTGGCTCAGTCGGTTAAGCGTCCGACTTCGGCTCAGGTCATGATCTCGTGGTCCGTGAGTTTGAGCCCCGCGTCGGGCTCTGTGCTGACAGCTCAGAGCCTGGAGCCTGCTTCGGATTCTATGTCTCCCTCTTCCTCTGACCCTCCCCTGTTCATGCTGTCTCTCTCGCTGTCTCAAAAATAAATAAATGTTAAAAAAAAAAATAAAAATAAAAGAAGAAAGTTTTTGGTGGCTGTCTATTGCCTATAGAATTCAACTCCTAACAGTACTCTGTAAGGAACATCACAGGCTGGCACTTGCCTACTTTTCTCGCCTTAAGGTTGGTCACAAACAGCCAGATGCCTAGAACCAGACGTCAAGTTCACTTGTAGTTCCTTATCAAGCTATACATTTGCTATACCCTGGGTTGTTTGCTTATGTGTTTCCCTTTGCCTACAACGAGCACCTTTCATTTTCTTCTTGGCAAGTACTTACCTACTTTTCCTTAAAGGTAGTCTCTTTTGTGTGTGAATGTAGCGGAGTCTCCTAAGCCCTTGATGAAGGCTTGCCCGTGATGCGGTTATTTAATGGTTGTTGGTAAATTTGCCTTCATGGTCAGATGCTTAGCTGTGTAAGAAGCAGGAGACTGTGCCTTACTCATCTTTGTCATCTAGCACATAGCAGAAGGCCTGGCATGCAGTTGGTGTTCCATAAATATTTATTGTATGGAATTTAGTTTATTTTCCATTCCATTTTATAGAGAATGAGTGAATCTTAAAGTAAATGAAGTACCTAAAAATGCCGTATTTAAATGAGGATTTGTGGCTTACCATGACTTATGGAAGTAGAAAGGGAAATATCATAATTCCTTGGCCCTCAAACTAGTGAATAGACACCATGGACCATAATTGGTGAGTTATCCAAAACACGTTCACCTTTGGCTAAGGAAAGCGCGCGCGTGTGTGTGTTTCCATGAGAAATTAACTTCGAACCAGTGAAAGAATTATTTGAAACCTTGGCTTATAAATAGTTATTAATAATTATTTCTATTAAAAATTTTTTTTAAATTTTTTTTCAACGTTTTTTATTTATTTTGGGGACAGAGAGAGACAGAGCATGAACGGGGGAGGGGCAGAGAGAGAGGGAGACACAGAATCGGAAACAGGCTCCAGGCTCTGAGCCATCAGCCCAGAGCCCGATGCGGGGCTTGAACTCACGGACCGCGAGATAGTGACCTGGCTGAAGTCGGACGCCTAACCGACTGCGCCACCCAGGCACCCCTAAAAATGTTTTTAAATGTTCATTATTTATTTTTGAGAGGGAGAGAGCTGGGCAGGGGCAGAGAGGCAGACACAGAATCCAAAGCAGGCTCTAGATTCCAAGCTGTCAGCACAGAGCCTGATGCTGGACTTGAACTCACCCAGCCCTGAGATCATGATCTGAGCTGAAGTTGGATGCTTAGCCAATGGAGCCACCCAGGTGCCCCGTTCTTAATAATTACTGATAGGGCTAAGAGGAGAGCCTAGGTTTCTGGGCCCTGATTGTAAGGAAGAATGTTGGAATGGAATGGGTTGCACATGACACAGCCGAGAGAGAAGTGATTGCTCTCAGTTTCTCTGTGTGAGCTGGGGTAAGTAATTTTTCTGACGCTACGTTTTATAACACGGGGCACCTGAGTATCTAAGTCAGTAGTGTATACTAGGCTGTAACTAGTCAAGAAAGAAAGCAAAGAGCACTGGCAGAAACAAGAATGGGGAAAACATTGAGCCCTAGGGGTTTTAGTATATACCTCATTCTTGACCTTTCATTTGTATGGGGCATTTCACTGTTCTCACAGCCCCAGGAAGGTATGTTCTGGGGTACATGGCATTTTACAAACATCTCCACAGCATTATCTCCCATTACACATGTTCTTATTTCAATTTGATTTTTACATTCCTATCAAGAAGCCGGGGTGACATTTCTTCCCTTTGAAGCTGAGTCGACTTGCGTGACTGTTTCCACCTACAAAGAACTGCAGAAATGATTCTAGGTGATTTCTGAAGCTGGATCACAAAAGGCTATGTGGCTTCCTCCTTGTTTGTTGGAATGTGATGCTTTGTTGCAAAACCCGCAGCCACCGTGTGAGCAGTCCGTCTATCCCGAGGCCATCAGGTTGTGAGTGCAGAGCACATGGAAAGGCCCTGAGAACATGAACTCCCTTCAGAGAGATGTCCAGCTGCCCTGGACCCCAGCTGTTCCAGCCCTAGCCACCATCTGACTGCAACCACATAAGACATTTTGAGCGAGAATTGCTCAGCCAAGCCTTCCCGAATTCCTGACTCAGAAACCACGAGAGATAGCAAAATGGCTGTTGTTTCAAACTAAATTTGGGGTGATTTACTCAGCAGTTGATCATTACAACATATTTCTTTGGGGAAGCATTTTCTTCTAGGTGGTATTGATGAAGACGGGGCTAGTATTAGAAGCATCTCTGAGTGCAGATTTAGAGTTGTCACTGCCCTAAGCCTGTTCCCCAAAACTTTCATACCCTAGTTGGGGATTGGTCGAGGAGGGGAGATTGTAAAAGAGAAAATCACGTAAGCAGAATTTTTTTCCTTTTCCCATATCTTTACCTAATAGTTGAGAAAGAGGGGGCTAGCCCCCTTTAGATGCTTACACTAAACTGACTACATTACAGAGAATCTGTTTTGGGGAAGTAAGGCCATGGGCAAGAAATTCTGCAAATGAGCTTGGGGATATCTCTCTGGGAACTGTGAATGAGGCAAAAACAGGCAATGCCAAGGAGGCCAGAATTTATGTTGAATAATTTATTGTTCAGTGTGCTTTTTTAAATATTAAAATCCGAGTGCCTTTTATGGGTTGAATCTGACCCCTGCCAAAAGATAGGATGCCATTCTTTTTTTATTTAAAAAATAATTTTTTTTAACATTTATTCATTTTTTGATAGAGACAGAGCGTGCGTGGGGGAGGGGCAGAGAGAGAGAGGGAGACACAAGAATCCGATGCAGGCTCCAGCCTCTGTGCAGGCTCCAGGCTCTGAACTGACAGCACAGAGCCCGACGCGGGGCTCGAACCCACGGACTGTGAGATCATGACCTGAGCCAAAGTCGGACACCCAACCGACTGAGCCACCCAGGTGCCCCAAGATAGGGTGACATTCTAATGCTCACATACCAGCGCACGTGACCTTATTTGGAAATAGGGTCTTTGGCAGAGATCCTGGTGGATTCATGTGGGCCCTGTCCAATGACTTGTGTCTTTACAAGGAGGCAATGTGAAGATTCAGAAAGACACAGAGAAGAAAGCTATGAGAAGACAAGACAGAGATTGGAGTCATGTCACCACAGCTAAGGAATGCAAGATTGCCAGCAGCTACTAGAAGCTAGACGAGTCAAGGAAGGATTCTTCTGTAGAGCTTTCAGATGGAGGTTGGCCCTGCCAACACCTCGATGCCTTGATTTCTGTCTTGTAGCACGAAACATTAAATTTTTGTTGTCTCAAGCCAACCAGTTTCTGGTACTTTGTTATGGCTGCCCTCGGAAACAAATGCAGTGCCTAAAGTTGGATTGAGACAGTGAAAAAATGTCACTCTTGAGAAGTTAGGAACATGAAAAGATAAACCACAGGCTGGGAGAGAATATGTGCTAACCATATATCTGACAGGGGACTTGACTCTAAACTGTGTAATGAATATACAACTCAATAACAAGACAGCCATTTAAAATGGGCAAAAGATTTGCAGACGCTTCAACAGAGGAGATATACACATGTCAACTAAGCACATGACATGATGCTCAGTATCACTGGTTATTAGGAAAATACACATTAAATCTGCCATGAGATATTATTGCACTATTGCTACAGTGGCTAAAATGGAAAAGAATGACCATGCCAAATGCTGATGAGGAAATGGAGCAACTTGAACTCTTAAAAGGTTTTTTCTTTTTTTAAGTTTATTTTTGAGAGAGCGAGCGAGCAGGGGAGGCACAGAGAACGGGAGACAGAGGATCCCAAGCAGGCTCTGCACAGTCAGTGCGGAGCCTGATGCGGGGCTTCAACCCATGAACTGTGGGATCATGACCTGAGCTGAAACCAAGAGTCAGACAACTTAACTGACTGAGCCCCCCCAAGTGCCCTGCACCTGGAACTCTTCTACATTGCTGGTCAATACTTAAAATGGTATCATCACTTTGAAAGATGGTTTTTCATTTTCTTAAAACATGAAGCATATAACTTACCTGGTTGTTCTACTCATAGGTATTTACCCAAGAGATTTGAAAGCATATCTCCATACAAAGACTTTTGCACAGATGTTCATAAGAGCATTATTTGTAATAGCCCTAAACTGGAAGTAACTCTAATGTCCACCAGCAGGGAGGTGGATAAACAAATTGTGGTATAATTAAATACTATTCAGCAATAAAAAGGAGTCGGCTATTGATATGTACAACAATATGGGTGAAGCTTAATAATTAAATAATTATATTGAGTAAAAGAAGCCAGCTTCCTCCCCAACAGAGTACGTATTGTATGACTCCATATGTAGATACACACAATTTTAGAAAGTGCAAAGTAATGGTAATGACAGTGAAAATCAGTGGTTATGGGAGGTAGGGCAGGGTACGGAGGGGTAAGATTTTAAGGAGACATGAGTAAACATTTAGGATTGATGGGTTTGTTCATATAATCTTGATTGTGGTGATGGTTTCCTTGGTGTATATTTATATCAAAACATCAAATTATGTACATCATGTATATATGATTTTTTAATCTGTCGATTATGTCTCAATAAAGCCAGAACAAAAAGAAAAGTTTTATGGAAAAAATTAGGGTTAAGAAGGGGGTTTAAACTCCGGGCCCTATTCTACTAATAGGTATCAGCTGAGCGTGAGCAGGTGCAGTTTGCTTTGCTGTTTATTGTTGAATATACCGTCTTTAATGACAAGAGAACATTTAAATCTAGAGCCAACAAGTAAACCAAACCTTTAGAATCAGTTGAGGTTTAATCACAGAAGACTATGATGGGTTATGGGGTTAAGGGATTTATTATAGAAATTAAACCTTAAACATTTATGGTAGGAGCTTCGGAAATGAAGGTCCAGGAAGCACACTGGAGGATCCCTGCAGCCCCCTACTAGTGAGTCTGAAAAGCCAGGCATGAGACAGGAAGCCTGTGCCTCTGTGTGCCTCTGTGTAACTACCCCCTCTTTGTGTCTGTTGGGTTGGCCTGGAGTTGTTGTTGACCTACAGGGCCAGTTTGGAAAGGTGGATAGGGATCTGAGAAGAGCAAAGATAAGCTTAAACCCACCTACATAGCCATGTCTGGTCACTATACCAACCATGACCACCTTGAGAGTAATGACTTCCAAATCCAAACAGATGCATCCAAATCTGTGCAAATTCTGCTTTTGGTTAACTTTAAGCTGGGACTATACAGGGAAGAGAATCCCGGAAATGCAGTTTTTCCTTAAGAAACTTGACACAGTACAAACCGCCACAACCTGCCAATTAGTGGCCTTCGTGAGTGTAGTACTTATTAGGAATTTAGGCTCCCCTGTTCTCATGTGATGGGTCAGTTATGCTAGACAAATACAGAATATCTTTGAGAGTGATCTAATTGGGACAGAATGTAGTGAGTTAGTCCAGGCATGAGGAATAAGGGTAGATCTTTTCAGAGTCAGGCCTGATTACAATGTAAACAATAGGCAGACTCTCCATCCCCTCTTACAAGGAAGGTGTTTATAGCAACATAAACACCTTTTCAGCACAGTAACATAAACAGTTTCTCAAGGAAACATTCTCTGGCATTCAGGAAATGTTTCTTTCTTTACAAACAAAAAAGTGTGTTTTTCTAAAGATTTAATTTACTTAAGGGCTCTGTTTAGAACAAGGCTATGATTGTAGAGGGATAAAGTTATTCCCAGAGCACTTTTGTGGTAGGCTGTAGTTGAAGTCCTTATAGAAGCATCTTGTTTAAAAATCTGTAGATTAACAGAGCACAGGCCAGTGCAGGTGTCCCATGTTACATTTTCGATACACCTCTAGAAAGTTGTATAAATTATCCATTGGTGAGTCAAATTGTATGATAAATTCCCAGTAGTTTCTGAATTGATATTTTCTGATGAAAATCCTTCTTGAAAATGTGAAGACCCTTTGTTATAGGTATAACATACTACCTACAGTGAGGCCAGGGACTATGATAGAGGCTATGTATTTGTCTCAAATCTACATATTTAACTCATTTGTGCAGTGCATAAATGCTTCCTAATATTGGTCAGTTATGATTCTTATTTTAAAATTCTTTAACTCCTATAACATTTGGAACTTGGAACCATTGGAAATAGATTTCATTCACGAGACCCATTTTAGGTTTGAAAAGGAGAGGAAAATTCTTAAAAAAAATTTTTTTTTTAATATTTATTTTTGAGAGAGAGAGAGAGAGAAGACAAGCAGAGGAGGTGTGGAGAAAGGGAGACACAAAATCTGAAGCAGGCTCCAGGCTCTGAGCTGTCAGCACAGAGCCCGAAACAGGGGCTCGAACTCACGAACCGTGAGATCATGACCTGAGCCAAAGTCAGATGTTTAACTTACTGAGCCACCCAGGCGCCCCAGGGAGAGGAAGATTCTTTAGCAAGAATGCTTTCTTAATAGACAAGGAGAACGGATGTACCTATTTTCAGCATGTTATTAAAAAATACATAGTTCTGGTAGTGCAGTGAAGGTGCTGTTAATAGGCACGAAGCATCAGCCACACGCGTTTGTGTTTTTTGTTTTTAACCTTTGTGGAAAGGCTTGATTCACTTAAAAGATTTACCCACAAGGTCTGGGAATGATGTATTCATTGCTGACTAGATTTTGTGTAGCTTCGCACAACTTAGAATGTGGATGATGGTTTCTCTTGCTGCCTTCTAGTGCTTCTCAAACTTTAATGTGCAGTTCAGTGACCCAGGCATCTTGGTCAAGGTAGGTCGTGATGCAGTAGGTTAGGGTGGGGTCTCAGTTTTTTATTTCCAACAAGTTCCCAGGTTTGGACAACACACTCTGAGAAGCAAGGGAGTAGGCTCTTCTGAATATAATTTTTGGTGTGGTTGCCCATAGTATTCAACATTTGACAGTAAGTGTGGCGTATATAGAGAGAAATGATTGTTTTCAAGTATGCCCAGTTTTTGTCTGGAGGACAAAAGGTTAGTGGTAGTCTCCCATTAATTAAGTAGCTTGCTAATAATTTGGCAGAAATTGAGTATAGGCATTTCCCACTCAACTGGCTCTATGTTTATTGTGTTTTTAAATTTATGAATGTGGTGTGGCTTAAAAGCCAACCCCTCGTTGAGATGCCAATTACACCAGGAAGGGGGAAAAAAACCATTTTGCATTTATGTGGAGTACAACCGTGGGCTTATTTCTTTCTCCTGCAAAGATCTCCTTGGTATCAATAAAACTAATATAATAATTACATCCTTGAATGTTAATATATATAAAATTAAATGATTCCTTGCGGGCATTAAAATAAATTCCGGTCCAACTTGGCTGTTCTTGGAGAAGAGTTTGTGCTCGCTTTGGCAGCGCATAGACTAAAATTGGAACGATCCATAGCAGATGAAGCACGGCCCCTGCACAAGGATGGCACGCAGATTCGTGAAGAGAAGAGTTTAATACTGAGGAATCGTTCATGGGGGAATACTTGCCTGTTTGAGGGATGAAAATGGAGAACTAATTCGAAAATAATTTTTAACTGTCAACATTTTTTTAAATGTTTTTTTTTTATTAAAAAATTTTTTAATGTTTATTTTTAAGAGAGAGGGAGAGACAGAGTGTGAACAGGGGAGGGGCAGAGACAGAGGGAGACACAGAATCTGAAGCAGGCTCCAGGCTCTGAGCTGGCAGCACAGAGCCGGAAGCAGGAGCTCGAACCTATGAACCGCAAGATCATGACCTGAGCCTAAATCGGATGTTTAAGCAACTGAGCCACCCAGGCTCAGTCCCATAACTGTCACCGTTTTTTAAAACTGTTAAGATGGCCAGCCTGAAAATGTTGGTAGACTTGCATCAAGTGATATTGAAATATATTGGTCTTGAATATTTTCAAAGAAAATTTCAGGCAGTTGTGTTTATCTGGGAAATACCATTAAAATATGAATTTGAGGTTAGGAAAAAAAAATGTTTGGAAAGATAAAATCAAATATTTCAAAGGAATTATTTGCTTAGTTCTTAAAATGACTCAGTTCTTCTTAATTTTAAGTTGAACCTTTGTGTAATTGAGGATTAAAAACAGAAGAGAAAAAAAATGAACATCTTTAAAGCTTTCTGGATTAGTGCATAAATCTGATCTTCCCAGGGGAGTGGGAAAAGATGTGACCAAATGACTATTACCTCTCTAGACGATGTGACCATAGCAATCATTCTGCAACAGTGAAGATCCTCTAGGATGCTGACGCAGGCAGGAAAAAGAATTCCCAGGAATTCTTGACGTCAAATTGTGTGTATCTACTATAAAGATAACTGCTGGCTAAATTATTATTATTTTTTTTAATTTTTTTTTCAACATTTATTTATTTTATTTTTGGGACAGAGAGAGACAGAGCATGAACGGGGGAGGGGCAGAGAGAGAGGGAGACACAGAATCGGAAACAGGCTCCAGGCTCCAAGCCATCAGCCCAGAGCCCGATGTGGGGCTCGAACTCCCGGACCGCGAGATCATGACCTGGCTGAAGTCGGACGCTTAACTGACTGCGCCACCCAGGCGCCCCTAACTTTGATATCTAATAGTCTTGAGATTATCAATAAACACTTTCCTAAGTGCATCTTCCAAAAGATTGAGGCTGTAGTTAATGTCTGAAAATTTTTCATCTGTTTCAGATGGTTGAATGTGTTGGAAGTTATGTGTTCTGGAAAAGTGAGGAAGGCGGGATGTGCTCCATGGGGGCTAAGTGTTAAAATGCTAAAAAGTGTTACTGTTTAAAGTATGAATAGTAGGAGAATAACTGTGGCATTAAAGATTCAAAAAATTATACATGTACATTGTAGGCCATTGGGGAAGACAAATTAAAAAAAAATTGTTTATTTTGAGAAAGAGAGAGAGAGGCAGAGAGAGACAGGGAGAGAGAGAATCCCAAGCAGGTTCCACACTGTCATCACAGAGCCTGAGGTGGGGCTTGAACTCACAAACTGTGAAATCATGACCTGAGCTGAAATCAAGAGTTGGATGCTTAACCAATTGAGCCACCCAGGCACCCCAACACAATGAAAATTTGAAAACCTAGTGTACTTTCTTTTTTTTCTTTCTAGTTTGAAAAAATATATAATTGCCTTTTTCTTCACTGTAATGTTGTTTCCCATGTGACTGCATATTTTTTGTGTGCAATTATTTTCTATGGCTGTGTAATATTTCACTTAACAAAAGACATCATTTGGGTAACTATTCCTTCCTATGTTTCTTCTTAGGTATTTAAGTAGATTTGTATGTTTTTGCCAATAATACTATAATGAACATTTGTGTATAATGTTTTTCTTTGATCAGACTTTACTTGTTAGGCAAGATGGCCAGAACTGAAACTCATGTTCTTACAGGGAACCTTTCCTTAAAAGCTGGTCTGTGAAGTTGAGGGACTGTTTACAAAGAAGTACTAACCCTTCCTGAGTGTTAAAAGATAAGGATGTTATGACAAGGTGTTAAAAGCTAAGCTGGAGTTGGGCAGGTCAGATTAACTTGGTTCTATCTTTGACACCTGTTTTTAACACTTGTTGAAAAGGGGAAAAAATTAAGGCTAGAGTTTCATAGCACAATCCTTTCTAAAGAAATGAGTTGTTTATGTGGCAAATCCCTTTAAAAATATTTTGTTAGTAAACAAGAATAGGAGGACACTTGGAGATACAGTTTCTAATAATAAGTTTACTCCTAGCCCTCTTAACTTTAATTTAGGGCAAATGTATTGAGGTACTTGTGATTCACTAAGCAAATAGGAAGAAAAAAAAAAAAAGAGGAAACAAGAATAGTACTTGCAGTAGAAAAAACTATAAAACAGCTCACAATTGGGATTATAGACTGGTTTGTAATATTAGCCAAATTAAAAAAAAATTTAAATGTTTATTATTTTTGAGAGAGAGAGAGAGAGAGACAGAGAGAGAGCAAGCAGGAAAGGGGTAGAGAGAGGGAGACACAGAATCAGGCTCCAGGCTCCGAGCTGTCAGCACAGAGCCCGACACAGGCTCGAACTCACAGACCACAAGATCATGACCTGAGCTGTAGTCGGCCGTCCAACCGACTGAGCCACCCAGGCGCCCCTATTAGCCAAATTCTAGAGATAAGACAGTTAGTTGGATAGATGAACCACAAATCCTTCTTAGTTGCTCCATGAAGTTACAAATAATCCCCAACTTCTAATTAGCCCACAGCATTTTAGCTGCCCCACTATATTCTGGTAATAGATGTATAGCCACTACAGAAGGTTTGCAAGACCAGATGTATAAGCTATATTTTCTATGTATATTTTAGCAAAGTTCTTAATTGAGTTTAGAAATTCTAGTCTTTAAGTGGATTTTAATTTTTCTGGATTGTAATTATTTGTGTTCCGTATAGTGAAATGTCTCTAACATTTTTTTTTCCAATTCCAAGGCATTAATGTATATACAAGTATAGGGATTAATGAAGTTCTGTTTTCATCATTTTATGTTTATGACTATATTTTGAAGAACTCATATCACCTATAAGTTACTTTTTAACGACATAATATTTGGTAGATAGAAGAGAATGCAGGCAACGTGTAAGCTAACAAGCAAAGTAATAAATTGAACGTCCATGAAGCTACCATTCACCTTAAGAACTAGAACACAACCAGATTATCTTTGAGTTGAACCTTTCCTAACCCTTTCAGTTTTGCAGAACTTACAGGTTAAAAAAGATTTTGGTGCCTACTTTTCTAAATTAGAATTAGTATGCTGCTAGCCTCTGGAAAAAATCTAAAGAGGTATATGCAATTTACATTAGGAACACCTGCAGATTAATGATTGATGTCAATGCATATACATAATTCATAATGACAAAGATGTTTAAATATAGGACATTAGATTTGAAATTGTTAAGTATGCTAGGTTTAAACTTTAAAAAATTTCTTAGACTAGAAGTTGTTCTCTTTTTTATTTTCAATGGGCTATTTTAAGAATGCCACTGAATGTAAAAACAACATGACTACATTATTTGTATATAAAACACCAAATAGGTTTTTATTTTAACAACATAAATTCAGATTACATGTTGGAAATCCAGGGTTTTTTTTTTTTAGAGGAAATTACGTATCCCATCCGCCAACGACCTTCTGTGTTTCCAGACTTTGCCTCCTTTTCTGGGAATCGAGACTTCAGGGTTCAAAGCTACAAAAAATTATCACTAGGGGAAAATGCTATTACTTAATAAAGTTCCAGGTATTATTTAAAGGTTTTCTCCACTTTCCCCCCAAAGTGTTATTCTTCTCCTTTGTACTTTTGTTCATTACTGTTTCAGAATGTGGTAGTTTTTGACTTCCAGACTGATTTTCGACTGAATCTCAAAGAACAGAAACCCACATTCTTTTTAAATTTTTTGTTGCCTTTAGTAGGACCAATTTGAAGATCAGGAAACCAGTTTTATTCATCTCCTAAAGCCATCGCAGGTGATTGTCTCTCAGAGTCCGTCTTCCTCATTAAATAAATGTTAGATTTCAGTTTTGCTTTGTATTTCCCCCCGGATTTCTTTCTGTATTATCACTGCCTTTGATTTGGAATTTTCTGCCCCCTTGAACAGGAGCATAAGCGTCTGGAGGGTATGCTGCAGGCGATGCTGTTTCTCATTTTCCTCTTTCTTTAAAAAATCTCTCACGTGGCATTAACTTTTTTCTTATAATGCCAAATTTAACCTGTTATCTGTGGATTAAGACTAAAAAGAAAACCAAATTGACACTACAACTTAACCTTTTATTGACTAAATAAGTAACTCGATTTTTGAACATGTGGGAAGAAATACGTAGTTGGGTTTGCATTTATTTTTAGCAACGCAGTTATTTCTGACAGGTTGATCTGCTATGAGGACGTTATAAAATTGCCCTTTTGATTTAGAGAACTTTTTCATTTGAAACTATTTAAAGTTTCCTTTTACTTTTTCAACTTTAAAAATAAGTTACTTTGTTGTCGCGGAAAATTGAGTCACTTCCTAGCTGAAATTTTAAACTCCTAAATGTTACGGGCCAGTTAGTTTTCTTGAACCAGTCTGGTTGTCAGCTGGTTACTTAACGCCTTTATTCCTCAGTTTTCTCATCTGTGCAATGGAAGGTGGTAACTCTTCAGGGTGGTCGTGAGAATGAGATGAGTTGTTATGTTGGAATCCCTGCGTGGGATGCTTGGTTACTTTTTCTCTCACTGCCACAACCGATTGACACAAACGTAGCTGCTGAAAACACCACAAATTAATTTTTTCCTGGTCAGCAGCTGGGATTATAGGTCAGCAGCTGGGATTAGCTCCACTAGTTTGTCTTCTGTAGTTTCATGAGCCATTGGTGTTGGTCAGGGGGGCTGTCTGTTGGGGGGCTCAGGGAACAGCCTGCTCCCAGGCTTGTTCAGGTTGTCCCCAGGCCTGTGGTTGTAGGCCCCATGTCTGTTTCCTTGTGAGCTGTCAGCTGGGCCAAATTCTCACTCTGGGAAATTTCTCTGACTTCCGCTGCTGCCATAGCTCTCCTCTTCCTCTTGTACCACATGTCTCTGACGATAGCAGGAGAAAGTTCTCTGCCTCGTAGTGTCTAACCTACATGTGATTAGCTCAGGACCGTCTTGCCTAACACGTGATAATCCTTACAGCCTGTGGCCGGTTGATTAGTAGCCTTAATTACATCTGCAAAATCTTTCACAGTAGTACCTAGATTAGTGTTTGAATAAGGAGAAGACAGGAAACTTGGGAGACAGCTTCAGAATTCTGCCTATGGTCGTGCTCGAAAATGGTAGTCTGGTAGTGATGAAAGCAGTCACATGTTTTTTTTTTTTTTAGAAATTATGTTTAATGTTTATTTGTTTTGAGAGAGAGTGACAGACAGACAGCATGAGCAGGGGAGGGGCAGAGAGTGAGGGAGACACAGAATCCGAAGCAGGCTCCAGGCTCTGAGCCGTCAGCACAGAGCCACACATGGGCCTTGAACTCACAAAGTGCGAGATCATGACCTGAGCCAAAGTCGGACGCTTAACGGACTGAGCTGCCCAGGCGCCCCCAAAGCAGTCACATGTTTACCTGAGTACAGACTAAATTGTAAATCTCTTGTAGGTGGGCACTGTTCGTTACCTTATTTTGTATCTTTAGGGCCTTATGGTTTGCTGTATGTTTATTTAAATACCTGCCATTGGTTGATAGCTTCAGTGCAATTTCTCTTTTGGTTTTATTCATTTTATTTCTCAGAAATCAGTAGAAGTTCTATAGGAGTTTTGTTGAAGATTTCTGGTACCTCTCTGGAATGATTAATTACATTTAGTTTCTCCTTACCTTTTTTCCTACTTTTCATTTTCATTAAATCACAAAGATAAAATTGCCTGTTCTTATGTTAGAAACTGCCAACAACCTTTTGCTACTGGAGCACAAATTTTGAGTTATTTTGTCTTAGACTCTTTAAGTCCTTACGAACTCTTAGCCATGTCTTCCGTAAATTGTATTTGAAGATAGGTTGTAAGTACAGCATACTGTTGATAGCTGAATGTAAAGTTGGCCAACTGCCCCGGCAGAAGGGGGGTGACCTTATTGCCCTCTCCAGGGTGGCCGCCTTAACTAGTGAACCTACAACCACAATGATTGGCAAGGTGATAATCACCCTCTGTTCCTCTTACCATTTTGGGACGTTTTCCTGATCAACAAATCTCGGTCTTCCTTTAATGATTTTAATCAGACATATTGGAGACCGGCCAAGAAAGAAGAGTATAAATCATCACCTTTAAGAAGCCAAGATTTTTGAAAAGGGGTTAAGCCATTTAATGGCAGTGTTTGTAGGATATTTACATAGGCCAATCACTGTAGATAGGAAAACCTATTTGTCTCAGGGACCCTCCTCATTAAAATTTTCTTAAAAAACATCTCTTAAACCCTTTCTACCAAATTGGCTTGCTCAGCCCTTCACCCATTCCCCCACCCCCAACCTCGACTGCCTTAATCCTGTGTTAGGCAAAGAGAAATGAGTTTGTTTAATATACGTTTGTGGAATGGTGTTCACTTTGTTATTTCCTTTCATTCATAAATGAGGTCTTGGCATCTTTCTTGCTTTTTTTTCTGACACTTAGATGTTGTCCAAAAATACCTATCTATCCTCCCCCTCCTAAAAAGATGCATAACATGAAATAGCTTCTTTGTGCTGAAAAGTCTAAACACTTTTTGCCAAAGTACCTTGCTTACCTTGCTGCTTTTGAATTTGATAATGAGGGCTGGCTGGGCATTCATATGGTTAATTCTTTCAAGAATGCCTTTCTGTCTAAATCTAGGATCAACAATGTCCATTCACTGTTCCTTTGATCTTTCTGTATGTTTTGCAGACTCATCTGGCAATCCAGTTTCTCTCGTGGAAAACTGGGCATTTGCTCTTTTCTACTCTTATCCTTTACTACTTTTAAACTGAATTTAAGCCTTCTTTTACCAAATTCCATGTCAGGAGAACAAATCTTTTAGAAGCTCTTTGAAAAAGTCAGAATTTATGTGTTACTTTAAAACACTTTTTATTTAAAATAATTTTTCTTAAATGTTTTTTTATTTATTTACTTTTTGACCTTTTTTAAAAATTTTATTTTATTTTTTTTAAATTTATGTCCAAATTAGCAGCTAGTGCAACAATGATTTCAGGAGTAGATTCCTTAGTGCCCCTTACCCATGTAGCCCATCCCCTCTCCCACAACCCCTCCCGTAACCCTCAGTTTGTTCTCCATATTTATGAGTCTCTTCTGTTTCGTCCCCTTCCCTGTTTTTATATTATTTTTGTTTCCCTTCCCTTATGTTCACCTGTTTTGTCTCTTAAAGTCCTCATATGAGTGAAGTCATATGATATTTGTCTTTCTGTGACTAATTTCGCTTAGCATAATACCCTCCAGTTCCATCCACGTAGTTGCAAATGGCAAGATTTCATTCTTTTTGATTGCCGAGTAGTACTTCATTGTATGTATATACCACATCTTCTTTATCCATTCATCCATCGATGGACATTTGGGCTCTTTCTGTACTTTGGCTATTGTTGATCGTGCTGCTATAAACATGGGGGTGCATGTGTCCCTTCGAAACAGCACACCTGTATCCCTTGGATAAATGCCTAGTAATGCAGTTGCTGGGTCATAGGGTAGTTCTGTTTTTAGTTTTTTGAGGAACCTCCATACTGTTTTCCAGAGTGGCTGCACCAGCTTTCATTCCCAATTGTTTATTTATTTTTGAAGAGAGACAGAGTGTGAATGGGGAGCGGCAGAGAGAGAAAGAGAGGGAGACACAGAATCTGAAGCAGGCTCCCAGCGCTGAGCTATCAGCACAGAGCCGATGCTGGGCTTGAACCCATGAACCGTGAGATCATGACCAGAGCCGAAGGTGAACGTGCAACTGACTGAGCCACCCAGGCGCCCCTAAAATTTCTATTTTTAAGTAAGCTCTTCACCCACCATGGGGCTCAAAATCATGACCCTGATATCAAGAGGGGGCATGCTCTACCAACTGAGCTAGCTAGGTGCCCCTATGCACTGCTTTTTAAAAACTATTTTTTTAAAAGTTACCCATGTTTTCTAAATAACTTAGAAGTTTCATATTTGTTTAATTTGTTGAGGAAGTTATCGTCCTTTCTGAAATCATTAGTCTATAATCAGGAGAGTGATTGGCACTCTTTATTTAGAGTCTTCTAAATTCTTGACAGTTTTTTAGTTTTCTTTCAATTGATATACATTGTTCAACTTGTCTTATAGCTCTCCAGTCTGATTAATTTTTTTAATTGTGAAATATCAATAGCATAAAATTTACAGTTTCCACCATTTTGAGATTTTAAAATTTTTTATGATTTTTTTTAATTTGAGAGAGAGAGAAAGAGAGAGAGCAAGGGAGTGAGCGACCTGGGGAGAGGGGGATGAGGAAGAGAAAGAGAGAGAATCTTGAGCATGTTCCATGCCCGACATGAGGCTCAATCCCCTGATCCTTGGGATCATGACCTGAGCCGAAATCTGGAGTCGGAGCTCAACCGACTGAACCACCCAAGCACCTCTCCATCGTTTTGAAGTGTACAGGTTAGTGGCATTAGGCCCGTTCGTATTGTTGCGTAACCGTCCCCACCATCCGTCTCCAGAACTTTTTCATTGTCCCAAACAGAAAGTCTGTGTGCTTGGAAACCATAACTCCTCATTCCCTTCTCCCTGCTTCTCCTGGCAATCAGTTTTCTCCTTTCTGTCTTTATGAGTTTGACTTAATTGATTTTGTTTTATAATGTTTACCTTCAAAAGCATTTATCCTTCAAGGCATGAGTGGGAGTATGGTCTGGGGGCAGGGAGGAAGAGTTGATTTTTATAGGTATCAGATTACATTTACTGCCTAAAGAATGAATAAGCAACCTTTACGTGCCTCGTGTATTTGATTACTTTTTATCTGTAGGATTTGAACACTAGAAATATATGACTATAACTTGTCTCGAAAATGCTGTGTCTTTGAAGAAAAAAAAGAAAGCTTTGAACTTTGAGTTATGGGCTTTACTGATACTCATCTCTCTGAAATACATCTATTTTTTCAATTTGGCTTTTCTTCAGATCATTTTCCTTCCCATCTTGAATGTTTAGTCTGTGGCCACAAGAGTTCAATAGGAATAACTCCTTGTTTTCTTAGACAGCTAATGTCTTGATTTTTGACATACATAGGTCTCACATGCCACCAGGTTGTTTTGAAATTAGTTTGAGAAGAGTGAGATGTTCATAAATTATACCATTTGGGTTGTGGATACTTTGCCTGATAACTACATTATTGGTACAGACTGTTCTAGAATGGGGGCAAATTACCCTTTTTCTCATTGTAGGGAAGTGGGAGTTTTCTTGAATAATACTGATTAGGGACATAAAACAGTTTTCTGGGTTTGGGCTTGGTAAAGCATGGCTTGAGTTCAAAACCGGTTAGGCTGTTTTCTCAGGGTGGCTGGAAGCTTCTCCAAGGGCAGGATTAGAGCTGCGTGTGTTCATTCATTTTGTAAACAATTGAGTGATATGTTGGGTATAAATAGAATTTTATTCCAGTAGTTAAAGTCCTATGATTTTCCTAAAGAGCAGCAAGTTTTTAGCCTTGGATAGACAGAATTAGAGGTGGATGGAGACCAGTTTCACAAGAAGCACTTCTCCCCGTTTCTTCTGGTTTCGTGCCGTAGACCAGGAGAGCAGATGAAAGGTGAGGCGTGGAACCTTAGAGCATTAACTAGTCCTGCCTTGGAGATTTTCAGCACACATAATATTTTGGCAAACCGAAAAGCAGAGCTCAGCATCTTTTTGGCTGACGCCCTTTCTGCCCTAATAAACATAGATGAATATGTGTATTCATACGTTGTCTGTATTTAAGTAATTCTGTTTTAGAATCTCGACACAAAACAGTCAATAGTCATGAATGTATTTTTCTAACATTTCTCAAGTAGAGGTGGTTCTTACAGAATGTCAGGAGTACTCCCGTGGGTTTTTATTTCCTCCCAGATTCCTCTCAATTACAATTTTCTATTAACTAACAAGTGTTGATACAAACACAGGAAAACTGCCATCCCTGTCCTTTGGGGAATAAAACAGCTGATGGAGACCCTCAGGCATCCACCGGGAGAGTGAACATGCGGGGCTGTACCACAGCAACGACAGGGCTGCGGGAGCAGCTCTTCCCGACTGTTGAAAGTTTCATAAAGGCGAACCATGAACTTGGCCTTTGAAGAATAAGTTGAAAGATTTATTGCCATGCGCCTGATACCAATTTGCGTTGTATGAGTGTGACCTTATCTTATTTTTAAATTCTTTGCCAATCTTTTCGAAATATTGTCTTTTGCATTTTCTTTTAAACCAGCGAGTTGGAATAGCCTTTCATATATTTATTTACTAAGCTGCTCTTTTCTTTGGAGGGTTGCCAGCTAGTGTGCCTTCCCCCATTTCTCTCAGTAATTGTCAAGACTGCTTTATGTTAGTGTTGGCCTATCGAGGACAGGATGTTTGTTGGAATTGTGATAAAGGTATGCATTGATTTATGGGAAATTAACCTTTTTGTGATATTCCGTCTTCCCTATCTAGGAGCATGCTGTATCTTTTCCTTTATTCGGGTCTTATTTTTATATCTCTCTCAGTAAAGCTATATAGTTTTATTTATGGATAATCTGTGCTTTGAGTTCATGAGATTTTTGTTGCTCTCATAAACGGAACCCTTTTTCTCTGTTACATTTTGGAAGTAGTTATTCCAGAATGCATTTATTGCTGCTATGGAGGAAATCTGTGTATTTTTTTGTATATTACCTTATTTCTGGAGATTCTTTTGGTTCCAGTACTTTTTCAGTGGACTTTCTGTGTTTCCCTAGATAGATAGTAATTTTCTACAAGGAATTATGTATCGATCTTTTTTGTTTGTTTGTTGTATTTTTACGTGCTAGGGTTTTCAAAACAATTTTGAATTATACTGGTGTTAGTGGTCATTCTTGTTGAAGGCATACAGGAGTTCAATGATAATCTTTTGGCAAACAAAAAAGCAGAGCTCAGTGCTTGAATATAACTGATGACAGACAAGAATGCATTTCAGGAAATGTATGAATGACTATGACTTGCATGTGAGAGAAGTGTGACTTTATGGCTGAGAATAATATGTATATCTGTGCAGACATCTAATATTATTTTATCATTATCTGGGTAATTATATGTTTATATGCTGTACATATATAGTGCAGATTTTAGACCAAATGAAGTCCATGTTTGCTCAGCACAATTACAATTAATGGCACTGATTTGTTTATCATTTAAAAAAATATAAAAAGCTGTCTTTGTTTTCTAATCCCACTCGTAGGGGGAAATCACTGTTTGTTTCATAGTCTTCCAGTTTTTTTTTTTTTTTTAATTTTTAAGTGTTTATTCGTTTTTGAGAGAGAGAGAGAGAGAGAGAGAGAGAGAGAGAGAGAGAATAAACGAGCAGGGGAGGGGCAGAGAGAAAGGGAGACACAGAATCTGAAGCAAGCTCCAGGCTGTGAGCTGTCAGCATAGTGCCCAACATGATGCTTGAACTCATGAACCACTAGATCATGACCTGAGCTGAAGTTGGACCTTAACTGACTGAGCCACCCAGGTGCCCCTTTCCAGTCTTTCTTTTCTGTAGGTATTTAATCTCTTTGCATGTGTGCATACACACACACACACACCCCTTTGCATGTGTTTCTATATTCTTTTACAAAAGTGGGATAATTGAAAGCAGAAAGTATAGTAACTTTTAAAAAACTTAGTAATAAAATATATTATTCATTTCTTCTTCTTTTTTTAATCTTTATTTGTTTTTGAGAGAGAGAGAGAGAAAGACAGAGTGTGAGCAGGGGAGGAACAGAGAGAGAAGGAGACACAGAATCTGAAGCAGGCTTCAGGCTCTGAGCTGTCAGCACAGAGCCTGACGGGGGGCTCGAACCCACGAACTGTGAGATCATGACCTGAGCTGAAGTCGGACGCTTAACCAACTGAGCCACCCAGGCACCCCAATTATTCATTTCTTTTTATGTGATTGATGATTTTAAATGTCTTGGCTTAGTGTTCTGCACTATATTATTATAGTGCTGACATTTCGTAGCTTTTTGTTTGGGAAGCATATGAGAAATAATTAGGTAAAGTCATATCACAGCAAAGACATTATTTAAGAATAAGATGTATTGCTTAGGCTTCCTTATTTATATATATCATATATATATATAAATTGATATATATGTATCATATATATCAATTGAAATTGATATATATGTATCATATATATCAATTGATATATATAAATATATAATATATATAAATATAATTATAAAAAATATAAATATATAAAAATTGATTTAAATAAATCAATTATTCTAGGGGCAGTTAGCTAAAAAGTATCTTAAAATCATGTGTGGGATTTATATTTCCCTAAGAGAATTTTAACATTTAAAAGATGTGTAAGATAAAATCATTAACCAAATCATGAGTATGCTTTTGCTTTAAAAATTCGATTAAGAAAAATAGTACATTTTGAACTAGGGGACTTAATATAAGTTTGAGTCATGTTTTCAAAGACCTTTGCCATACTCCTTATCTTTTGAAAATATTTAACTGAGTTCAGGATGTGAGTGTGATTATATAATTATTGTTTTCTGGGTCATAGTGTTCTTAAATTCACCATTTGTTTTCAGTATTTCGTCAAATGTTTTGGATACTTGGGTTAAGTACTATACTAGGTCCTGGCAATACCAAGCAAAATAAAAAAAAAAAAAAGTGCTCATTTTTACAGATTTTACAGGTTACAGACTAGTAGGGAATGAGAGAAGCAAATTTCAAGTGCAATAAAATGTTGCTCATGTACAGGATAAGCATCCTTATTGAAGATTCCAGAGGGGAAATTTATAATTTAGGGGAGGCTTATGAGGAAGATGCCAGGAAAGTCTTAATAGGGAAGATAAGGAAGAGGAGTAATTGTGGGGTTGAGTTTTGAAAGATGAATCAGTTTCTCCCAGGCAGGTAGATAACAAGGAGAGAGCATAAAAGCCAAAAGAATAGAAACCTTTTTTGGTTCTATGAGCTGCAGGTAGTTGAGCATGTTGATGGAGAGAGTATTAAGCATTGGAGAAATTTTTCCAGCACAGCTATGTAGAGTCACAATGGCAGAATGACTTTCTATGTTAGAAAACAAGAGCAAGGGGTTAAAGGAATAACTTGGAGAGCACAATGGAGTGTATGTTAGAATTTTCCCATGATACCTTTTTGATCGAAAATTTGATTAGGCCTGGGGCGCCTGGGTGGCTCAGTCGGTTAAGCGGCCGACTTCGGCCCAGGTCATGATCTCGTGGTCCGTCAGTTCGAGCCCCGCGTCGGGCTCTGTGCTGACAGCTCAGAGCCTGGAGCCTGTTTCAGATTCTGTGTCTCCCTCTCTCTGACCCTCCCCTGTTCATGCTCTGTCTCTCTCTGTCTCAAAAATAAATAAACGTTAAAAAAAAAAAAGTTAAAAAAAAATTTGATTAGGCCTAAATGCAAAATACAGTGATACCAGAAGGAAAATAAAACTCACTTGATAAGATTTCTCTCCATGATCAGTTTGCCAGGTTGTCCCGTTGTACATACCACCTTTAGCCAAATCTTTTATGATATGTTCATATGCCAACAAATAATTAATCAATTATAATGCTATTGCTGCTGTATTTCATAGATGGTAAGATCTACATTTTAACATCTTTGAAAGTGGGATAGGTCTACTAATCAGTACTAGAAGGTTTCCTAGCTCTGTTTTCTTCTTAGTATGGCATGCAGTCATGTTGAATCTGTTTATGATCAGCGGCTTCTTACACTTGAAATATGATGTTAATATTTTGCTTGTTCTGTCATTTAAAAAAATCATATGCATATGTATTTCTTTTTTTTATTAAGTTTTTAAATTTTAATTCCAGTATAGTTAACATACATTGTTATATTAGTTTCAGGTGTACAATATTGTGATTCAACAATTCTATAATATTACTCTGTGCTCATCATGATAAGTGTCCTCTTAATCTCCATCACCTATTTCATTCTTCACCATACCCACCCCCCCACCCCTCCGTAACTATCAGTTTGTTCTCTGTGGTTAAGAGTCTGTTTCTTGGTTTGTCTTTTTTCCCCCTTTGTTTGTTTATTTATTAAATTCCACATATGAGTGAAATCATATGGTATTTATCTTTCTCTGACTTATTTTTTTTTAGCATTATACTCTGTAGCTCTATTCATGTTGTTGCAAATGGCAAGATCTCATTCTTTTTTATGATTAATACTCCATTGTGTGAATGTGTGTATATGTTATATGTGTGTATGTGTATATATATATATCACCTCTTCTTTATCCATTCATCTGTCGATGGACACTTGGGCCACTTCCATATATTGTAAATAATGCTGCAATAAACATAAAGGTGCATGTATCTCTTTCAATTACTGTTTTTGTGTTTTTTGGGGGTAAATACCCAGTAGTGTGATTACTGGATCATAGGATTGTTCTATCTTCAAATTTTTGAGGAAGCTCTATACTGGTTTCCACAGTGACTACACCAGTTTACATTCCCACCAACAGTGCATGAGGGTTCCTTTTTCTCCACATCCTCACCAACACTTATTTCTTGTGTTTTAGCCTTTCTGACAGGTGTGAGGTGATATTTCATTGTAGTTTTGATTTACATTTCCTTTATGATGGGTGAAGTTGAGTATCCTTTTTTTTTTTTTTAGAGAGAGGGAAAGAGAGAGGGAGAGAGAAAATTCCAGGAGGGGCAGAGAAAGAGAGAGGGAAGCAGGGCTCACCCCAAGCAGGGCTCGTGTTCACCTGATATGGGACTTGAACTCAAGAACTGTGAGATAATGACCTGAGCTGAAGATGCTTAATGCCTGAGGCACCAGGCGCCCCAAGCATCTTTTCATGTGTCTGTTGGCCATCTGGATGTCTTCTTTGGAGAAATGTCTGTTCATGTTCATATGTTCTGCCCATTTTTAATTGGATTATTTGTGGGTTTATTTTTTGTTTTTTGTTTTTTTGTTTTTTTTGGCGTTGAATCAGTTCTTTATATATTTTGGATACTAACCCTTTATTGGAGATATTTGCAAAGATCTTCTCCCATTCAGTAGGCTGTCTTTTAGTTTTGTTGATTGTTTCCTTCGCTGTGAAGAAGCTTTTTATTTTGTTTAGTCCCAATAGTTTTTTTTTTTTTTTTAATTTTTTTTTTCAACGTTTATTTATTTTTGGGACAGAGCGAGACAGAGCATGAACGGGGGAGGGGCAGAGAGAGAGGGAGACACAGAATCGGAAACAGGCTCCAGGCTCTGAGCCATCAGCCCAGAGCCTGACGCGGGGCTCAAACTCCGGACCGCGAGATCGTGACCTGGCTGAAGTCGGACGCTTCACCGACTGCGCCACCCAGTCGCCCCCCAATAGTTTGTTTTTGCTTTTGTTTCCCTCGCTTCAGGAGACATGTCTAGAAAGATGTTGCTATGGCCGATATCAGAGAAATTACTGCTTGTGCTCTTTTCTAGGATTTTTATGGTTTCATGTCTCACATTTAGGTTGTTAATCCATTTTGAATTTATTTTCATGTGTGGTGTATGAAAGGGGTCCAGTTTCATTCTTCTGCATTTAGTTCAGTTTTCCCAGTACCATTTGTTGAAGAGACTGTCTTTTTATCCCATTGCATGTTCTTAATCCTTCATTGAGGATTAATTGACCATATAATTGTGGTTTTATTTTTGGGTGTTCTCTTCTGTTCCATTGATCTATGTGTCTTTTTTTGTGCCAGTCCCATACTGTTTTGATTACTATGGCTTTGTAATACACCCCGAAGTGTGGAATTGTGATACCTCCAGTTTTGTTTTTCTTTTTGAAGATTGCTTTGGCTACTCAGGGTCTTTTGTGTATGCATATGTATTTTCTACTTTAAAAAAAAAATTTTTTTTTTAACATTTCTTTATTTTTGAGACAGAGAGAGAGCATGAACAGGGGAGGGTCAGAGAAAGAGGGAGACACAGAATCCGAAACAGGCTCCAGGCTCTGAGCTGTCAGCACAGAGCCCGATGCGGGGCTCGAACTGACGGACCACGAGATCATGACCTGAGCCGAAGTCGGACGCTTAACCGACTGAGCCACCCAGGCGCCCTTGTATTTTCTACTTTTAAAAATTGTAGTTATCTTCAGTGATATGTGAGTATCCAAGATGGTGTATCACTGAGCATTTCCAATCATTGCCTTAATATGAATTACTAGGTATGGAATGGCCATTTTGTCTTTAGTGTCTGAAATGATTTACAGTTGTTGCCCTCTAATTGTCTTTTTTTGTACAACTTTCTTTTTGTACCACCAAGAAGCCTTGGTGACTTGTCATTTGTCAATTCCAATTCTTAGCAGTGAATAGCCAGGTATAATTCTAAGATCAGCAAAGGCAACTGGAGATAAGGTGAGGCAAGAGGGTGGACGGTGTGTTTTTTTAGGTTATGAACAGTCACTTAATAGGTATAGGATAATGTTTAAACTCACAATTAGAATAAGAAACAGCAAGGGTAAGTAAATGGCAAGGACAGATGCTTGGTGTCCCCCATTATGAGAGGGGTGCATTACCTGAGAAATGTACTCCTCTTCGACTAAAAACATAATAACAAAATGAAACCAGTCTTAGTCAATATTCATTCTCCTCTTTAGGAGCTTAACAGAGCTCTGTATTTTTATGGTAATCTATTGTTAAACCTCCTGACTGGTAATAGGTAGGAATCCCTAATGACGTATTTTCTATAGATATATGTGGGCTATCACCTCTTAAATTCAGGAGTGACTAAGACAGGGAAATACAGGATGTGACGATAAAGAGTCAAGCTTGCTTGCTTGCTTTTTCTTTTTAAAAATTTTTTTTAGGGGGCGCCTGGGTGGCGCAGTCGGTTAAGCGTCCGACTTCAACCAGGTCACGATCTCACGGTCCGTGAGTTCGAGCCCCGCGTCGGGCTCTGGGCTGATGGCTCAGAGCCTGGAGCCTGTTTCCGATTCTGTGTCTCCCTCTCTCTCTGCCCCTCGCCCGTTCATGCTCTGTCTCTCTCTGTCCCAAAAATAAATAAATGTTGAAAAAAAAATTTTTTTTTAGGGGCGCCTGGGTGGCTCAGTTGGTTGAGCGGCCGACTTCGGCTCAGGTCACGATCTCGCAGTCCGTGAGTTTGAGCCCCGCATTGGGCTCTGTGCTGACAGCTCGGAGCCTGGAGCCTGTTTTGGATTCTGTGTCTCCCTCTCTCTGACCCCCCTCCCCCTGCCCCGTTCATGCTCTGTCTCTCTCTGTCTCAAAAATAAATAAACGTTAAAAAATTAAAAAAAAATTTTTTTTAAAACTTTATTTATTTTGAGAGAGAGAGAGAGAGCGCACAAGCAGAGGAGGGGCAGAGAGAAGGAGAGCCAGAATCCCAAGCAGGCTCCACACCATCAGTGCAGATCCTGATGCGGGGCTCGAACCCTCAAACTGTGACATCATGACCTGAGCCGAGATCAAGAGTCAGATGCTTAACGGACGGTGCCACCCAGGCGCCATGAGAGCCCAGCTTTCTTAGATCGGGAGATCAATGTCCAAATCGGCACGCAGAGGAATCTGTAGAAATGGTTAAACTAGGCAGGATAAGAAAAGACTCTGAATTTGGAGTACATTTCTTCAGTATGTATTCTTCAACATGGAAATTTCAGATGTCATATGGAGTGTGTACTGAGACTGTGTAGATTTTTTGACCTAGAAGCTAGACATAAAGCCCCCCTAGTGTCAGAAGCTACAGCTTGAGGAAAATGGGGTATCACCAACTCTAGATGGTGAAGGGTGGGGAGAGGCCAATGGCCGTGGCGTGGTAATAGGGTAAAATTAGGAGCTGAAATTGCCAGTGGCATTGTTTACTAAAATCTTTCTCATTCATGTGTCCTCTCTTACATATTAAAGTAGTTGTTTTCTCATTTGCACCATAAAGTAGAGATCCACTAGTTGGAACTTGTCTAATTCAAAGTTAGTACTTCAAGTTCCAAGAAAAAAATATCTAAAATAGTATGAAGCTGTATATTGCCAAAACCTATAGGAAAAATGGAAATATAATTCCTTGATTTGGAGGTGAAAAGATCTTGAAATATATGAGGTACTTAAAAATTGCATATTATATGATTGACTGTAGCATAAAATGACAATATTAGAGTAAGCTACAGCAGGAGGGACGTAGGTGAGAAGTACATAAGTATTTCCTGAAATCTGGAACTCTAGAAATGATGCCAGTTGAGTTAGGCATTTAAAAATGCCTTCTCTACATAATCGTAAGAAGCCATTAAGTTCTTATTTATTTGGATTGGCTTTAAGGTGTGGTCATCTTGAATTAGAGAGGTGTGTTGAATGACTTCCTTGTTCCTTCTGGCCCTAGAACTTAATACTTTGAATGACAATTTGCCAATTTGATTCTAGCGGTGCTGTCCTAGGAAAGTTAACCAACCAGGTGAGGCTGTGGTTGAAATAACATGTAGTGAGGATTTGGCTCGCCACAGTTATTTTAATGGACAGCCAACTCTTTCCCCATTCCACAGGCTCTGTAAGTGTCCATAATCTCTATTTTGAATCATGTCCTCATGTGAGTAATAGACCCTTTAAATCATTTCCTTTTGTATTTATGTCCTCTGACTGAAGAGAACACCTTCCACCGCCCTTGTAAGTGACAGGAAGAAGTTAAGATCTGGTTCTCTGAAGTTTGACTACTTGGGTGACAATAGTGTGATCTTGGCCAAAATCAGTGACAATGCTTATTTTTTAGTGCTAAGGAAGGAACTTTTCTTTTGTTCGGCTTAAAAAAAAGTGCTACTTTAGTTTTTCAGACACAATCTTGACTTTGTGTCTGTGTTCCTTAGGTGTCTCAAGTTCAACTGTTCTGGGTCCGAAGTCCTTCAGATTCCTGAGGAAAACAGGAAGATGGCTCTGATGATACCAGTTGGGGAATTAAATCAAGAATTGGCCAGGAGTTTTAATGGGAGATTTAGCTGCCTGAAATATGTAGGCTCATCATTAGGAGAAATATATTAATATTTCACTTCCCCAAAAGTACTCGTAGAGAATTCATCGAGGAAAGCTTGGTGTTGGTAGCAGATGACTGGAGATTGTTTGCCCATTTTGATTCTCTTTCTCCTTATTTCAGGTTCTTGAATCATAGGTAAGTTATTATCAATAATACTTATTTTTCAAGGCTTACCTTTAGGAATATCTATTAAATAACTCCTCTGAAACCTGCTGTGATCCGTTCAGGGTTTGTTTTTGTTTTTGTTTTGTGTGTGTTCTTTTGTGCTACCTCTGCACCTTGGCGTTATTGCTAACACTGCAATGCTGACGTTATAATCATTTATTTACAGGCTTGTCCTTTGGACACAGTCCTTCTGTTCTTTGAACCGTCCTTTGAACAAATCTGTGTATTTGTGGCACCTAGCACGTAATAAATAGGTGGTCAGTAGAGAACGAATGGATTATGTACTGTGTACCCATCACTACATGAGGCGCTCTGAGATCCTAAATGGGTTCTCACTGGATAGCCTTTTTTTGTTTCCAGTAGGATATGAAGGCTTTGTCCTGTGAGTTAGTGCATGAGTCCTTTGTGAGTTAAGAGGTTATCTTCCTGATTCTGTTGGGCTGTACAGAAATGTACTTGGGTCTTAAAAAGCAAAATTGCTCTGAAGTGCCCAGCCCAGAGGGTGAGGCTGTCTCTCCAACATGGAGGAAAAGGAACCCTGAACGGCTTTGCAGAGGCAGCTTTGAAATAGGCCAGCAGCAGCCTGGGTCTATCTGAAACTGTCAATCCACCATTGTTGAGTTTCCATATGGAAATTGGTCTTTGCTCAACTCAGCCTAGGGATTACTCAGGTGGATCTGTTTGCATGAAGGGAAACTTGCAGAACTAGAAGCCTTCAGATGAAAAGCAGGGAGCCAGAAGTGAAAGCAGTGGAGGCCTTTGTACCAGGGGCCTGTGGAGGAACTGTTTCGCATGTTTGTTTATCTCTAGGCCCCCTTTCTTTGAAGAAGTAGGAAGGATCGAAATGGAAAGGCCCCAGTAGCCCCAACAGGTTTGTGCCTACAGTTTGTCAAGGAAGCAACAACAGTCGTTTCCGCTAACTTTTGATTTTATTTTAGCTCTCATATTTTTCCTCTACATTTTGCTTACTTTGTGCCCTTAAACCTGCTTTCCAAAAACCAAGGCAGTGGGAGACAAGATCCGGAGTTTGGCAAAGGAAGGGAACAGATAGAATGCCTTTTGTACTTGTAGAAAGGACTGCACCTTGTTATAGGCGGTGATATTTTCACATTTTTTGTCTTAAGGGCACCAGAAGCCGAATTCTGCACTGCGGAAGACTGTGTTCAGGGATTCGGAGCATAGGCTTTAGATAATTTCTACTCACACTTGCACATAATTCACCCTATTGCATTATATGCACTACAGCATTGATATAAGTTATGGGCATTGAACCGTCGGGTACATTATTTCCCTAAAAAACATACTTCACGGTCTTTATCCAGATTTGGTTATACCCACAAATGCATATTGTTATCTGTATGGTATTTCTTTCTTTCTTTTTTTTTTAATTTTTTTTTAACGTTTATTTATTTTTGAGATAGAGACAGAGCATGAACGGGGGAGGGTCAGAGAGAGAGGGAGACACAGAATCCAAAACAGGCTCCAGGCTCTGAGCGGTCAGCACAGAGCCCGACGCGGGGCTCGAACTCACGGACTGCAAGATCATGACCTGAGCCGAAGTCGGCCGCTTAACCGACTGAGCCACCCAGGTGCCCCATCTGTGTGGTATTTCAAATGTTGACATTGATAGCTTTTATTTCTAGTATTCTTTTATTTTTTAAAGTTTGTTTATTTTATCTTGCGGGAGATTGACAGCGTGAGTGGGGGAGGGTGAGAGAGAGAGAATCCCACACAGGCTCCATACCATCAGTGCAGAGCCCAACGTGGTGCTCGAATTCATGAACTGCGAGATCATGACCTGAGCCCAAATCAGGAGTCAGATGCTTAACTGACTGAGCCACTCAGGTACCCCCTACTTTTACTTTTTAAAAGAATGTTATACACATCATCCCAAGATAGGAAGCTAGGACATATTCCCACTGCCCATGTCAAATTAAGGAAACTGAGTCACAGGAAAATTGTGATTTACCTGAAGTGTCATACTTACCCTGTTAGGGGTGACCCAGAACTTTAAACCGTAGTTCCTGACTTCTCTAAGCTTTATTCTTTTCTCCTTTCTCTGAACTGCTTGCTTTGAGTCAAATAGGTTAGCTCTTCCCAGGGGAAGGTCTCAGCTTAGAACAGGGTGCTAATTTGAAAACCTTCTGGTTTCTTTTTCAGGATTTGTTTGAGGCAGGGACAGGGGATCACCTGTTTTCCCGCTTGAAAAAAAAAAAAGCTATAGGAAAAAAGGCAAATCGTTTGCTTTAGATGTAAAGAGAGGCCAACAGCAGTAACAACATAAAAAGCAAATTAATTAAGGAAATAGTTGTAGTGCTTAAAAGGCACCCTTCATAGTAATTGCCTTGAGGCTCAAGTACAAAGTTAAAAACTTTCATAAGAAACCTATAAAGAGCCAGCAACAGCCCCCCCCTCCCAAAACCCCAAATAGCCCACAGCATTATGTCATATTAGAACATTAAGCTTACAAAGGAAACCATTTTAAGCAGTTCCTTCCAAATTATCCACCCCCCTGCTCAGTAATTAAAGAGATGTTCTGGGATCTCATGTTAGGAAGAACACGGGAAAACAAATTCAGACCCTGCCAGATGAGGGCAGACCAGGATCTCTTTAATCGAGAGCCTTCAAATCCAAACTGTCATTAGGTGCTGTCAGTCTCTTCCTTCATAGTCTCTCAAGGACATGGGCACAGCTGCTGTTCCACTCCCAGCCTTCTCTGGAAACTGGGTTCTGAGTTGCTAGAGGTGGGGCTGTACCTCTGCAGAAGCTAGCCCTCCTCCTCCTCCCTCCTCCCCCTCCCCTCCTCCCCCTCCCCCCTCCTCCCCTCCTTCTCCAGGTGCTTTCACACACCCGGCCTCATTTCTGAAGGCAACTAGACTGTGAAGTAAGTAGTATTCCCTTGTTACACATGAGGCGGCCGAGAGGTTAAAATGACTTGCCCCAGGTCATAGCCATTAAGTGGTGGATTTAGAATTTGAAACCAGGTCATCTTATTCCCAGTCCTGTGCTCTTTTCACCTTGCCTGAGCTGTATCTCTCATCTAAACTGCAGTGATAGTTTGCAGAGGAAGGGAGGATGTTTGAGGTAACCTTCGGGCCTAGCCTTCCTGGGCTTCCGAAGACCATGGTGGGTGGTTGGAGTTGTCCCTTGACGGGGTACGGTGTCACACCCTGCCGTTCACCAGCCATAATTCTGGGTTACATTTCTGGCTTGCCTTCAAGAGGTGCGTGCCTGTCGATTGGCGTATGGTTATCGAGCACCTGTTCCGTGCTGGGCCCCGAGTCCAGTGCTGAACGAGACACAACAGCTCTGTTTTCACAGAACTCACGTCCCGTCTCTGTGCACCTCTTGAGCGCAAGCCAGCAATGTTTATAGAGCCCTATAAACATGGCCAAGTACACCATGTTAACCTCGGTTCACACATCAGAGGGAAGACTGTAGTGCTAGAAAGCTAGATGCTGTTCCCTAGGACAGCTGCTTCCAGCGCAGGAGGACTCCCAGCGCACCGATGGGCCGCCAGGCTCCTTTTCATCCCTTGTCGTGCTGGAACCACAGCCACGCTCGCTCAGCTCTAGGGCAGGGCTGAGGGTATCTTGTATTTGAATCCAACCCACAGGATGATTGTACTTCCTACTTGTGAAGTTGTAAACAGGGGATGAAGTTGGCAAAGGCTGAAACAGCACTTCCTCTGTGACCCAGTTAAAAAAAAACAACAAACCCTCAATCGGGGTGCCTGGCTGGCTCATTCCATATAGCATGTGACTCTTGATCTTGGGGTTGTGAGTTCGAGCCCCATGTTGGATGTAGAGATTACTTTAAATTAATAAAAATCTTATGGGGCGCCTGGGTGGCTCAGTTGGTTAAACGTCTGGCTTTGGCTCAGGGCATGATCTCATGGTTCGTGAGTTCGAGCCCCATGTCAGGCTCTGTGCTGACAGCTCAGAGCCTGGAGCCTGCTTCAGATTCTGTGTCCCTCTTTCTTTGCCCCTCCCCTGCTCACACTGTCTCTCTCTGTCTATCAAAAATAAATAAACGTTAAAAAAATTTTTTTTAATTAATAAAAATCTTAAAAAAATAAAGAACCCTAAATGCTTTAAAATGTTTTACTGGTTAGTAATCTATGAGACATACAGTCATAGAACATATTCCTTTCTCTTTGGGATTTTCTTTGTAGCTTTTGTATCCTTGTGATTGCTCATCTCATTTTAGGCTAAAAGTGAGCTTGCAAATACAACTCACACCATTAGGATTAGTTCCTCTGAGGGAGTCATTAGAAGAGGACTGTGGAGGTGGAAAGATACCAGCTCCACCCCTCATATTATAGAAGGAACTGAGTCCTGGGGAGAAATTATGTGCCTCTGCATGGGCCTGGGCCCCCAGAGCAGGTAGGAGAGGAGTTTTTTTGAGTTTCTGAGTTTTTTCCTGTCCTATGTTAGCACCCTTCCAGTCAGCAGAACATTATGCTCAGATAGGTTGGTAGTCGGCCTCAGTTTGGGGTAGTAGAGTTTGTCTCAGTTTTGGGGATCTACTTTCAAAGATTTTTAACTGGGGATGTGAGACTATATCAGGGTTTATAGCCCACTGTCACTGTAAACTAGAAACTCTGTTTCACATTCTCACCAAAGTACTACTTAAAAACATCAACAACAAAGTGTAAGCACATTGTCGAGTTCATTGCCTTAAAAAGGAAAAAAAAAAAGCCTTGAAATTTCCTATCTGACTGATGGAAGAGACCTTGAAGTCAGCGCATTAGACTTTTTCATTTTTGTTCCAGTTTTCTCCTGGCAGATAGAAGAATTTAATAAGAAGGGAACCCATGGTTCCAAAACAAATAGGGTCTAAGTCCAAGACATCTAAAGCTTGCGTGGAATCCCTCCGGCATTTATCCCACTGGGCCCCAGGGAAGGGAGGAGACAAAAGTCCACATCCCTGTCGTAGTCAGAGTTGGTTCAATTAAAGGTGAAACTGTCTGTCACACTATTTATAGCAAGTTTGTAGCTTGATGGAAAAAACAAAAGACCATAGGTTGTGAAGCCTGGCCTTTATTCACAGATAGTAAGGACTATTTTGTTTTAAAGGATAGATTCCTCAACGTACCCCATAGTAATTGATAGAGTTTAAACCGTGGTATTTTAGGTAATAATTTTTACCCTATGCATAATGAACAATTTGTGTTCAATGCTGAGAAATTAATGAAATGTCAGTCTTTAGGATGAAGACGGCACTTATTTTTGAAAAACATTAATTTATTTATTTTGAGAGACAGAGTGAGCAGGGGAAGGGGCAGAGAGAGAGGGAGACACAGAATCCCAAGTAGGCTCTGCAGGTGACAGGGCAGAGCCCGACGTAGGGCTCAAACTCACTAATCATGAGATCGTGACCTGAGCTGAAACCAAGAGTTGGATGCTCAACTGACTGAGCCACGCAGGTGCCCCAAGAAAGCACTTAATTTTAGGCAGATACAGAAGGGCTTCATGATAAAATACTGTCGTAGAACGTAAAATGTTTTTCATTTTAAATACTTCCAAGTTGGAGTTTCATTGGCATTTCTAAGGAATTCCAATCAGGTATGATATTAATAGAGCTTCCCATATAATCTTGTTAACTTTTGTTGAATTTTTGGTTTATAGTTACATATTATCATTTATTCTAACATCCATTCCTCCATGACTTTTGAATTAAGGGGCCATTATTTTTTTGTTTTAAAGATGTAGATTCTTTGTTTTTTTTTTTTTTTTGTTTCTCTTTTACAAGTGACTGCTGCTATAACTTGTATTTGCATAATATAATAAGGAAGGTGTGAGTCAGGTGTACTAAGGTGTGTGAAGAACCATTGCTACATGACATGTTTGACTGTGAGACACATTCATCAAAGTCAAGTTGCCGTCTTGGGGACTCCACTTAAAAATTTGTCTCTGATTTGGGTCTCCCTAGCTTGTGTAGAAAACAAACCCACTGACTTGCCTTTTTAGTACTTGTAGAGAAGATGGCACAAAACCAAATGAGTGTAACTAGTTTTCCCTTCTGTTTTGTTAGCCTCATTTACCGTAAGGCATTTTATCCAGAAATGTCTAACCCAAATAGAAGCATTAACGTTGCGATAGTGATTTCCTAACAGTTTTTGGAATACAGAGAAAATTTTTAGGTAGCATTCTTTTACTCGATATTTAGGAAAATGTGCATTAGTAAAATGAGTGGTTTGCTCCAATAGGATAGTTTTGCTGCTAACTGAAATAACACCCTGACTTTAGAGGTATGTTACCTTCAACCCATTAAATAAACCCATCAAAATAAAATATCTGCATTTTTGGAGGGGGACTTTGGTGGATCGATAGCCCTCATATTTAGGGCATGCCCAATTCCTGGAAAAGGTAGGTAATGTAAATCAAAGTAATGCAAGTCAAGTGTGATTTTTTTTTTTTTCCGTAAAACCAATGTGAAAATGAGGGCTTCCATTCTTGACCCAATGACCTTGGACCAGTGTGTGTGTGTGTGTGTGTGTGTGTGTGTGTGTGTGTGTGTGTGTGTGTGTGTGTGTGTAAAACAAATGAGCCAAGCAGCATGTTTAATCAGCTGTAAATGATATATTTCTGATCCTGTTGGGTTGTCTTTAATATGCATAACTCATTTTAATACAGCAGCCTAATAGTAGCAAGTTGCATGAAACTGTTTAGTGTACATTAACACATTCTTGCATGTTTCTTAACCAAAGGTGATTTGTGCATTAATTTTAATGCAGCAGTTCAGAATTTGAAATTATACCATCAAGCTAATAAAATGCAGGATGGCTTCTAGGAAGGGAGATTTGATGTGAATCTTTGTAAAAATTTGTAAAGACATAGTTCTATGTGATGTGCCTTTTTTTAAAGGTAGATTATTGAGAGAGATCTGTTTGGCTGCCCTCTTTCACATTATAAAAACTTACTGTAGAAAGCATAGCCGTTACCAATCAAGTCGTTGGCATTTCTGCTGTGTTTGAATTTCTGCTTTCTAGACTGCTTTCCCATCAGCACAAATAACTTCACCTTGAGCCTTTAAGTTGTATAAATCATACCGACCTTTAAAATGCGTGAATCAACTCTTAAGGCAATGGGTTTTTCATTCTTTTTGTTCCTTTTCTCTTGCCATTGCTTCATAATGTCAAGTAGCCTCAAAGCTTTTGCCTTGATGAGTGGCCATTATAATAGGCTTATAGTCCTTTGGTGAATTCATAGAATCAAGTTATTCTAGGTCAGCCACAAGATTAGATATTGACTTATGACAATAAAGTCCTCCATTGACTGCAACACTATTCTTTGCACCTATCAGCCATTTAAAAATATTCAACAACTCTGGATGGATTTAGAGTAGAAATGTTTAGAACGTTTTCTTGTAAATGAGTATGTTTATTTTCATAGTTGTTGCCTTTCAAAATCAACTTACAAGCTGTGGGGAGAAAAATGGCTCTCAATATATTAAAGTTCTAGGACACTTATTTGGGCTGCTTTTTTCTCTTTTTTGGTCAAAGTGCTTGTAGGGCGCTATCTTCTTTAGCAAACAACTAGATCAGAGAGGAGACTGTACGTAGAATGATTTCAAATCAGGATAGCATGGAAGCTAAGATGTGCTGCTCAAGTTCTTTGCTGAATGAAGGCAAAAGCTGTGAGGGTGGACTTACAGCATATGGGTGAGAGGAGATTCATGTATACGAGCAGACTGACAAGATCGGCGAGGTCCATTTATAAGCAATGACTTGAAAAGTAATTGGCTTAGTGTGATAAATATTACTCGTGGGTCAGCTAGTCATTGAAAATGAAAGTACTCACAGCTGCGTTCCGACATTAAGATCTACCCGAACCTAATTGTTGAGGTGTTCTAGTCTTCTAAATTTAGCTACCCATTTACATTATAACAGATGCAAGCTCCTTACCACTCCTCCAAACCCCCTCCCCCAGTTTACTCAACGCATTTATTTAAGTAGGTTATTATAAAAGTTTCTGTGTGGTCTTGAGTTGAAGTTACCAAAGAATCTTTTGTTTCAAATCAGTCCAATAATTAGTTATAGAAATAATGTCAAGGTCCTCAGAAATGATATATTGCAAGTTTAGGAGCCAAGAGACAGAAAAAGATACTCCCAGCCAACACTTGCAAATCAGAAGCAGCTGCAGAAAGGTCAGAGTCCCTGTGTGTCAAGGGGCTGGTTATTTTATCATCAGTTAAAGGAATCGACTTTATTCCATGTCTCTAGGCATTTGACACTTCTATTGGGCATCATCTCTAGCCTTCTAGGAACAGACATCAAGAGGGTGGTACAATAAATTCTACTTATGCAACGACTAGAAAGTACGGTAGTAATTGCAGGTTGCACAATAATTATTTATGGATTATGCTTCATTGTTGTACATGGCCAGGCTTTGAGTCCATTACGGTTAAGCAGCCCGCAGCTACTTTGCTCTTTGAGTTTATTAGCACAGTTGGGTTTTTTTGTTGTTGTCTTTTTCTTTTTTCTTTTTTTAGGATTATGGTTTTCATAGCAGTGATATTACGGGGTTATTCTGTTCTTGAATTTTCTTATGGGAAAAGTTTCGTATTATCTGGTGGATTAGGCTTGAATTTTAGACCCAGTCCTACTTCTTGCCAGCCAATGAAAAGCAACTGTTGGTCAGCCTCTGATGTTTAGAAAGTTCCTTCGATGACCACATCCATGTTATCCTGGCAGGGACTGCTTGAGCAGTAAACAGACATACCTTTTGTGTTATTATCACATTAAGACTCATAAGCTTACTCACGGGGCGTCTGGGTGGTTTGTCATTTGAGCGTCCAACTTCAGCTCAGGTCATGACCTTGTGATTCATGCAACCCCACATCGGGCTTGCTGCTGTCAGGCAGAGCCCGCTTCGGATTCTCTGTCCCCCACTCTCTCTGCTCCTCCCCTGCTCACACTCTCTTTCAAAGATAAACATTAAAAAAAAAAAAAGAATCATAAGCTTACTCTTGAGCATTTTGTTTTGTTGCTCTGTGTTTTTATTTTTCTTTCAAATACAGTTGGTGAAACTGAATGGTATACCAATCCTTGTATTATTAAAATAGTGTTGGAAAATTTGGGGGGTTCATTGTACACAATCCTTCAGTCCTTTCAAAAATAATGCTGTTTTATAAAATGGTGTAGTTTATGGGATGAAGGAAGTAACTTACCCGGTTGGCGGAGGGAATAATAGCCATGTAACTGAAGCAATGAAAAATTATTCACACAAAGCAAGCCATTCTGCTTGGACTCGGGTGAGTGTGTGAGTTAATCTCTGGGGCAGTAGTTCTCACAGCTGGGCAGGCATCAGAATTGCCTGAAAGGTTTGGGGTATCAGATCACTGCGGCCTACCTACCTACCCCAGAGGTTCTGATTCAAGAGGTCTAGGGTAGAGACTGAAAACTGGCACTTCTAAGTTTTCCAGCTGATGCTCATTGCCGATCCAGAGACTACTGCTCTAGTGTAATTAAACTAATGGAGTCTTAGCTAAGAATTTGCGCGCGCGTGTGTGTGTGTGTGTGTGTGTGTGTGTGTGAGTAACACCACAGAAAATGGAAAGAATTGCAGATGAAGCTTGTTAGTGAGGGGGACTGACTTTTAATGGACTAGGAGAAGATCGAATTGTAATTCAATGGCTGAACTAATATCAAGGAAATGATATGGTTTAGAACCCAATATATTTCTAAATTGGTTTACTTAGTATTTTTTTTATAGCTTCTGAAAACTTTTTTTCTTTTAACAGAAAACATACATGTGCTTTCTATATGGTTAGTGAAAAACCATAGATGTTTGTTCTGTCCAGAATATTCAACCACTGCTGCTAGATGGGGCACTTGTATTCATTTAATGTTACTACCTGGGGATAGGTGGGGAAGGGGGCTTAAGTTGAAATTTTTAATTGGGCCCTAGAATACTTTACAGGTTTTTTGTTTTTGTTTTTGTTTTTTTTTTTTTTTGAGGATGAGTCCTTATTTTAGTCATGGTTGCATTTTTAGTCCTGGTGTGCAATGTAGTGCAATGCTCATGGAAGGAGTAAATGAATGGCTGGCAACACACTTATTGGAAGTAATTAGGTAGTGATGCTGGGAATCACAGATTAACCTTCCCCAGAAAAATCCCTTAGTGACTTGAAAAACTTGCTTACTAGTTTATTAATATAGTTTTTGTTACCTGGATAAATTTAAGGCAAATGAAAATTCTAATAGAGTTAAATAATATTGGGGTTTTTAATATCAAAACAAATCTCTAGAAGCATACGTTTTGGTAGCCATAACACATTATCTAAATTAAGCTGGGATTAAAGGCATAGAGTGAGGACAGAAATGTTAAATTAAAATGGGAAGTCTGAGTAAACCATATTTGTCAAAGAATTAAGAAACTTCCCAAATTTTAGGTCATTAATTTTATCTTAATAGTTTAGCAGAATCGTGTCATTGATCTTTTTTTCGAGGTCTGTGTGTGTGTTATTGGTGATCGTGCATAATATCCATATCCCGCAAGATTCCTATACCCATAAAATGTGGGAGGTGTTCTTGAGGGCAGGGACTATGTTTTTAATATGTCTAACACCTACCTCTTGGTTAGTCAGAAATCTTGGCTAAATGGCATTTTTCTTTGACTCCTTTTAGTGGAAGTGTGCGTAACTGTTGGCAAAATAGTCATGAGTTAAGACTAATGTTTGGTAGGAATTTAGCTTTTACAAAATGATTTTCTCATCACATACCTAAAATACTACACTGGATATGCACAGTGATGCTTTTTGTTATTTTAGGGATAGAAGAATCTAGGGTAGAAAGAAGTTGTTGTATAACATGCCTAAAGTTAGTTACTCTAGCTAGGAAATGTCAGAGCCAGGCAGAGAACACAGATTTGCTAGCTCTAAATCTGGGTTTTCTACAAAATTCAACTATTAACGTATTGTGGGGTTTTTTTTCCCCCAGAGGAAAAGGTGTATGGTATACACAAGGGAAACCTTGATCTCAGTTCTCCTTGACTTAAATATTTCAAATTCTAGGAAGCTTGCTCTTCTCTGAATTTCTCTTAACTTCATTCAGCATCATTTTTTTATTATAGTAAGAGTTTTTCTTTTTTGTGGAAAAACGGGAAGACACAAATCAACACAAAGAAGAAAACAGCTTTTCATCCAAGCATCCAGCAGAGAGTGCTGGGCATAGAAGCCATTAATAAATATCTATTGATTGAATGCCAAGAATTAGCTCCCTGACCTCTGGGTAAATTGCTTAAGTTGTCATATTCCATCTGTAAAAAAGGGGTGGCTGGCAGGGTTCTTAGGCTACTTATTTCCTTATGTTATGGATTTATGTGACATCAGTGATCTTTCAGGGACTTGGTGAAAGGTGTTAAATAAATCATACCTTTATTATTATCTCTGAGGAAGAAATTATTTGAAATTTGCTGTCTTTAAGTATCTTACTGCTCTTTGTCATCAGAAGGAAAGAAAGGGATTTATTTGCAGTGTATGACACGTGTTTATTTGGAGGGGGGGGGAGTATGCATGAGGGCAATTGCATTTATTTATAAATAAATCATTGTTATAAAATATTAAAAACGTCTTCCTGTGATATCTCAAGTTCTGTTGTTTAGTGTTTACCCTTCCTGACCCCAAATTATGGTCAGACGGACTTAGAGTTTATCTCTCAGCATTTCTTCATGAAAATAGAACAACACGGAAAAGGAATAAATAGAGTAGAAAAAGCTTGATTTCTTGGTAGTCTTTCTGGTTGACTGTGTTTATTGTATGGGCATGATATGGGCATATGTGTATTAATTCACATGATTTACTTAGTTCTTAGTTTAGGTGCTATCCGAATTAGGCATTATTGTTCAAAAAATTTGACCATTTGGAAGAGAAACCAAATTAGATAGTGGGGTTTCAACATCTGATATGACAGCACATGAGGAGAACGACTTTTATGAAACACAGATGTACCTGTTGTCCCATGATAAATTTAAATAAACCAGGCTTTTCTCCAGATGGGATTACAATGCTTCCAAAATATTTACAAGCATGATAAGCAACTTTTCTTTTTTCTATTGTTTTAGCACTATTTTACATTTCCCAAATCTTCTTATAGCTGAGTTAGTATTTCCATTCTGTAGGTGGTATATTTACATGGAGAAAAATACATTCATCCATTTAATTAAATCCCTGGTTGGAATGGGTTAGGACTGGTGGCTGGACATTCAAGCCAGTAAACAAAAAAGTACTCTGGAAAAATAAATTGCTGGTTTACTCTTTGTAAACTTCGTTCTTCTTTTTATATGAACGAATTAAGCTATAATAGAAGTCCACAAAAAAATTAATGGAAAATCTCTTAGCAAAATTCACATTTCTCTTAATATTTAATATTTAAGAAATCTAGGATTAATTTTAAAAGTGTGATATTAATGATTTTAATGTGTAATTTTCCATGCGAGCTTCATTAGTTTCATAATTGGAGTGGTTCCCTATGAAGGTTGTCTTGGGACTTAACTCACCTTCATTCAATTTTATAACTGATCTTTTGGAACTGACTTAGTGAAAGTTACTATGATCACACTATCAGAGGAGGGATTTTTCTTCTGATTTACACTGAACGAGTGAACATTAGCCAGCTCTTCAAGTTAGGGTCTTAATTATTCTCTTGCTTGACCTTTGCCTGTAACATTTGGTTTGAGTTGTGTTTTTCCCTTTGACTTTAAGATTCAACCACTGGCAGGAGACTTACTTAATCTTTCTATTGAGCTGTTTCATCTCCTTGAACAGGGCATAAACCTATTCATCCATCTATCTTTCATATGGGCATGCTGTTCTGGAATACTATTAAGATTGAGTGCATTGTCGGGGCGCCTGGGTGGCTCAGTTGGTTGAGCGTCCGACTTCGGCTCAGGTCATGATCTCACGGTTTGTGAGTTTGAGCCCCGCGTCGGGCTCTGTGCTGACAGTTCAGAGCCTGGAGCCTGCTTCGGATTCTGTGTCTTGCTCTCTCTCTGCCCCTCCCCTGCTCATGCTCTATCTCTCTCTGTCTGAAAAAAAAAAAAGATTGAGTGCATTGTGGCAGGGTGCATTCCATTTAAAAAGCAATGTAATAGGTTTTGCTGTGATTAAGAACAAGAGTGTTACAAGTGCAATATATAGCAAAATCATAACAAGGGCTTTTTACATAATGTGCTATTCCTAATGTGCAAACAGTTGATTTAATTTTTTACTGTAGCTTTTTAAGAGCATGGTGTTTCTCATCGATGCTGCCAGTATGTCCTGATGTTTCATTCCTTAATACCTGAGTTGATATGCTGTCGTAACTACATTATACCAAGTTCTTAAGGAATCACATTTCTGGTTTGATTTATACATGTAAAACAGGGTCTTACTCAGTGGGTTTAATCTAACTTCAAAATTGGAGTGGAAGCAAGAAGATGAAAATCTAATCTATAGGATTATTATTATTCTTTGGTATGAGGCAGCGTCTGTGAAAGAAATTAAATATTCACTTATTTATTGGTCTAATAAAAATAAAATTCTCCTTTAATTAAGAAAAAGTTTTTACCAAGAAACAATTTTTAAAAGTCTATGTGATTCCAGATCTTTTTTTTATTGTTCTTTTGTCTTTTTTTTTATTAAAAAAAAAACCTTTTTTTTTTAACATTTATTTATTTTTGAGAGACAGAGGCAGAGTATGAGCAGGGGAGGGGCAGAGAGAGAGGGAGACACAGAATTCGAAGCAGGCTGCAGATTCCGAGCCCGACGCGGGGCCCGAACTCACAAACCATGAGATCATTACCTGAGCCGAAGTTGGACGCTCAACCGACTGAGCCACCCAGGCGCCCTGTTTGTTTTGTCTTAATTTCCCGGTTGTGTTATAGCAGATGAGGTGTTTAACCCATAGATGTTTTATGTTTAAACAATGATACTTAAAAGGAAAATGGATTTGCTTTCAGGTTCAGATAGAAGTAGTACATATGATTTGTCATTGGAATAATAGAATATTAGATATAGAGGCCACCTCTGAAGTGTGATAGTTACTTACATGACCGGGGAGGTCTGGAGTGAGTGGTTAAAGGGATTCTCCAAAGGTCCTATGGTGAGTTTGTGGTAGAAATGGAGCCAGAATCATGTCTCCCGATTCCTTGCTGATTTTTCGTTTACTACAACCACAGGACTCAAATTCAGATTACATTTGTATTTTCTCCTTGTTTGTTTTATTGCAGTATTTCTGTGTTGCTGTTCTGTAATATGTAACCTTGGAAGCTTTACTTGCTGCCTTTTCACAATCTGTGCTTAACTAGAGCTTTATGAGTTTGAAAGTGGGCGGACAGTGTGGACCGACTGCTAGTAGTTTTAGCGGTGGATTGAGTTGAAAGAATTCCAAAAGAATATTTTTTCATTTATCCCTGTCAGGAATCTGTAAGGCCAAAAATAAAACCAGATCTGAGAACGTTTAATTAAACTGATTGTAAATATGTATATTTAAATTATTTTGTGAGTGTGTGTGTGTTGGGGGGGTGGATTTTTGTGAAAGTCCAAAATAAGTTCTGTAATTGCTTATAGTTTATATTTGATTGCTGCTAGATAACTGGATGATTTCTAGTTTCCAGAAAGTGTCTAAAGCTTTATAGGGATTATCTCATTTTTGCCTTTAGCATGGATGATCTCTTAAAGCTTAAGGGGCTGTATGATGTAGGTAATAGCATTAGCTCCATTTTTATAACTGAGAGAACAGAATGTATTGTGTGACTGTCCAAGGTGCAGTCCGAACCAAGGGGTTCTTAAAAGCTCTGCTCTTGACCACTAAGCTCTGCCTCCACATTACACGTAATTTCCTCTGCCACAAAATGTTGCCTCTTGGTAAAGTTTCCAAGAGGTCCTAGATTTAAATTAGTAAACACTTTTATGACTCATACAATAAGCTTCAGCCATATACTTGAGAAGTTTCACGCTTAACGTTTGGAGTCCGGTGGCAGTTTTAACCTTGCGCCTTCTTTTCCCTCCTCTTTCTTCGTACTTCGTCTCATTTTTCTGCGCTTCCCATTCTCCTTGGTTTACTTGGAACAAGGGTCAGTGTGCCTTGTGCATTATTGGGATACCTTCATTTCTCTTCTCAATGTAAGTGACTCTCTGTTATTCCCAAATGAGATTAAAGGTGCTAGTCATTGACTCCCATGTTCTTTGCCAATATCCAATGTTTTTTTTTTTTTTTTTAATTTTTTTTTTCAACGTTTATTTATTTTTGGGACAGAGAGAGACAGAGCATGAACGGGGGAGGGGCAGAGAGAGAGGGAGACACAGAATCCGAAACGGGCTCCAGGCTCTGAGCCATCAGCCCAGAGCCTGACGCGGGGCTCGAACTCCCGGACCGCGAGATCGTGACCTGGCTGAAGTCGGACGCTTAACCGACTGCGCCACCCAGGCGCCCCTATCCAATGTTTTTACTTTCCTCCTGGGAAATGTGTTTATTTGGTATCTCAAGATGGAAAGGAACTGGGAAGAAATACCTAATTCAGTTACCCATCTAGTGGAGTGTTTCTCATGCACTCCAGTTTAAACTGATGAAAATCTTCTCCCATAAGCTTTTTCTAGAGTCATTCCTACTCATTACAATTTTCTTTTCTTCCTCTTATGGGGCACTATCATACCTTCTTTCTTAAAACAGACCAAGATTGGGGCACCTGGGTAGCTCAGTCGGTTAAGTGTCTGGCTCTTGATTTTAGCTCAAGTCATGGTCTCATAGTTCATGACTTTGAGCCCCATGTCAAGGGATTCTCTCTCCCCCTCTCTCTGCCCCACCCCGGCTTGTGGGTGCTCTCTCTCTCTCTCTTTCTCTCTGTCTCAAAACAAATAAAATAAATAAACTTTAAAAATTTAAAAAACTTATTAAAAAAATAAGCCAAGATTAAACCAATGACTGGCTGTCTCTGCTTCTCCCTGGTTTGTCTCCTAAGCTTTTCAGTTTGTGAGTCCTTATCTGTAATACTGGCCATGAACTGCTTTTGTGTTAGTTGTGATTTCTCTTTCATTTATATCTGTACTGTTTCCTCCTACTAAGTAATTCCTGGATTTCAGAGACCATGAGAGGTACCATGCAATTAGCATTGCATTTGTTAATCAGAAGGTATTTTGTAAAACTTGATCTGTAAGGACGAGTAGAAACCATTTTTCTCCTGTTACTGTTTCTTTCTGTTTAGCCCAGAGACATGTTAGAGCTACAAATCAAGCTGAGAAATCAGTGTAGCTCACTTGTATAATCAGGGTGGACAGAAAATAGTAGGTCACTACTATGTTTAATAGGAACAAGCAGAAAAAATCATACTCTGTAAAAGTAGATTTTTTTTTAATCCCTGTAATTTCCTGAATGATAAGGCTGCTAGCAGCATCTTTTATTATAGTGTTGTTTTTTTTTAATGTTTATTTATTTTGGGGGGGGGAGAGAGAGAGAGAGAGAGAGAGTGTGTGTGTGTATGTGTGTGTGTGTGTGTGTGTGTGTGTGTGTGTGTGTGTATGTACAAGCAGGGAGGAGCAGAGAGAGGGAGACAGACAATACCAAGCAGGCTCTGCGCTGTCAGCACAGAGCCCAATGCGAGGCTTGAAGTCACGAACTATGAGATCATGAACTGAGCCGAAATCAAGAGTCAGACGTTCAGCCGACTAAGCCACCCAGGCACCCCTCTGTAAATGCAGATCTACTTTAATGATACAGGTTAATTTTTATAATGTACTTTTGAACGGTAGTATCAGATTTTATTTTAGCAGTGAGTTACTTTTTTTTTTTTTGTCTCACAGAATCTAAAGGGACCCTACTACTGTACCTAAAACTCAGTATCGATCCTTAGGCTACTTAAATTTTCATTGTTGGGGCAAACACCTCATTGCTTTGGTAAAAGCAATATATACTACAAGACTGTAGGGTTCCTGGAACCTACATTCGAAAACCCTTGCTTTAGAAGGGTAGCGATGCAAGATTTTCCCTGGTTTATTTGAAAAGATTGGAAGATTGTCAGGGAAAACAGGAACCGCATTCCTGGATGCACAGTGTGTAAACAGTTGCCATCATATGAGCTTCACCCATATTCTGTCTTCATTTGTAATATCTAATGGAGCTTAAATCAATCAAGATACTTAGGATAGGCTAGCTCTGTGCCGAATGCTTCACAGGAAAACAAAGTAGAATCCACAAGATGCTGAACAGAAATCTTGCCCTTAAGTCTTCCTCTGAAGTTACGACAGTTTTGATTCCTTCCCTGGAAGCATTTGTTTTTACTACTGAAGGGGGAAAAAGCAAAAATTAACTAGCCAAGTATTGATTTAGCAAGTATTGAAAATGGAATTGTATGCTGTACAGGAAAAGATGGGGGCAACACATTTAAAAGTGGCCCTTGTAAACTGTGTACTTATTAAAAGAAAATTATGATTTCAGTTGAAAAATATGCCTTCAAAATGAGTATATATGTGTCTGAGAAACTCGTCACTGATGTGTTACAATATTTTGAATCGTGTCACCCTTCTTTCTTCCCTTCTTTCCTGACTCATGTAATTTTTTCCCTGTAGCGCTGTTTTCCTCTCCTTGAGTAGACAGCTTTTCATTTATGATCTTTTTTATCCCCCCCCTCAAATTGCATTTACAATCCACTACTTTTTATGGTTGGTGTTCCTTAGTCCAGACGGTTCCTTCTGTACTGTGTTTAAGAACTCTGAGGTTTCAAGGAACGGACTTAAGAAAATACGTAGATCATTTAAGATTAGGTTATACAAATCCCAAGCATGGGGAACCTTGGAAATGGGGAACCTATGAAACCTTCATAATGAAGAATCACAATGGAGATTTTACAAGCAGGCGTGTTGTTTTCTTGGGAGTTGGCAGCATTGGGAGAATTTTAAGATTTGAGAAATGAGGTTGTGAAATCGTAATAGCCAAACCTATGAGGGTGTTAAATGGTGAATTCAGGATAGAAGAGAAGTCCAAGTAGGCCTTCAGGAGTTCAGGAAGGAGGAAGTGTCTTCCCCTCAGAGAGAAAATCCAGGGAAGGGGCTGAGGAACCGTAGGGACTAATGTAAGGACAGGCTTTCCTTACGCTGTGTTCACATCTTCCTCGGTAAGCAACATAAATAGCGGGTTTTTCCTGCCTATCCAACACATGATCCTTTTCTTCTTTCAGGTCGCAACCTAAAGGTCACCTCGTCAGAGAGGGGATACTAATCTGAAATAAAGAGGAGCTTTCCTTCTCCCTCCCATCAGCCTGCTTGATTTCCACCACAGTGCTTGTTACTCAACACTTTCTCAGTATTTTCTTGCATACGTGTTCTCTTTCCTCCTTGCCCAACAACCTGCCTCCTGTCAGTGGATATAAGTTTAATACGTGCAGAGGTCATGTCCATTGTGGTCATTACTCTGTCTTGTCTCCAGCACGGCATCTGTACTCCGAGGACGGTGTCTCTGGCTAGAGTGTCACCTGCCTGAGAGCAAGAATTCTACCATATCTGTGTAGTCCTATGATTGTATAGTGCCTGTTAGGTGGAATTAATTAGGCTAATATTACTGAGAAAAAATGAACTGTGAATGAGAAAATCAGATAATTTTACAAACAAAGACGTTGAGTTTCTTTTTTTGCCTTTCAATAAAAAGCAGCACCAGGCTTAGTGAGAGCTGGGCCAAGTGTAAAATGTGGGGTAAAACTCGGTAAGACTTTGATGCCAGAGGCTGTCCCAGGGTTGTTTACTTCTGTTACATGCAGAAGTCACGAGGTGATTATTTTCAGAAATGGGATTCTTGAATAGCTCTTTATATATTTGGTTAAATAATAAAAGCCGTAAAGGGGAAACTGTGTCTCTGATGGCCAGCTTTTTGATGCAGTAATACATACTGAAATGAAGCTATTTTCTGCCAAATATTGAGAGGTTTCTTCGTTGCTTTTCTAGAGGATCCTTTTCCACGTAGCTCACGTCGCTTTTCTGGATGCATCTTCTGAAGTATGGTATTCCGAAAGATAGTGTGCCCAAGGTTTAACTTTCTCATCCTTGAGAAAGAAATCTGAAGCTCTTGCCATTTGAATAATTCTCAGTGAAGGAATTAAGTTTGTCCTCGGTTGAACTTTCTCTGAAAATCTACTTTTGCTATTTCCTATCACATTCGCCTGGAAATACATTTCCCCTCGGCCAGTTTTTGAAGCACTGTTGTATACTGAGTCATCATGAGGCAACTTGGGGCAAGTTAGCAGAAGTGCCGTCGATTTTAGTGAAAGGTGAAGCTTGAATATTTGTATTTAGTATTTCCTAACAATTCATAATGTTGTCTAGTTTGGGGCCACGTTTGTATTTTGTTGGCTCATTTGTTATGACCTGCCTTGAAGAAATGATTATGAAGGCGGTCTTGTTTTAGCATCATGGTTTTGTTCTCCCAAGGTGAAATGGATTGACTTCACCTCCGCTAGATAGGATTCACTAACAACTGTAATCTGTAACTGCTCTGAAAGCTAAAAATGTGCATGTGTTAAAAAAAAAATCCTCCCCCTTTTTACCCTCTGGAGAGAGAGGCTAGGAATATTCTCAGTCTGTAAGTAAAGATTCCAAGTTACTCACAAAGGACGTCATGTTTATGTTTATCATTAAGGGTTTTTCAACATGGCCAATTTGGAATCTCGAACTCTTTTTCAAAATCTAGGACTTTCCTCTAACATGTCAAAATTAATGATCCCTCTTTTATATATGTAATCCATTTTTTGTCCCGCTGGGCTTTCTGAGTGTGTACAGTATGAGGTTCTCTATACAAGTATAAACTTTATCCATATTATCTGTTTTTTCTTCCTCATTTTCTGTGTTTCTGCTTATAGTGACTGCTCCATTTTGCTGTTTAACTTTCCTAATGCCCTCGCTCATACTTGGCTTGCCGTCCAGCCTTTCTTCTCAACTGCCAAGCTTGCTCCATCTATTCCTTTGAAGTTCATACTAAAGTTAATGTCCATTGACTCAACTCCATTTCAGAAATGATGAGCTGGGTTCAGAGATGAGAGGTGTCCGGAGACACAGCTGTAGCTTTGGGGAAGCATAGAATGAAATAGGGGTGAGAATGGAGCTTGATAGGAGTATATGTAAGTAGGGTTTGCTAATAGGATCAGTGAGAAGAGAGTTTGCAGCCAGAAGAGGGAAATGACCATTTGTGTTTTGTAGTATTGGCAGAAGGTTCTTCAGAGGAGATGGTGTCTGAGTTGGTCCTTGAGAGGTGAACCCTGAGGAAGTGGACAAGCGTTCCATGTCTGTCCGGTTAGCTAACGGTATCTAGCTTGTTTCATAAAACTTAGTGGAAGTTAATTGGACAGTTGTTCTCTTGCGTGGTCACGGTTCTTTATTGCATATAAAGCAATTAGGTTTTTAGAGTTGAATTTTTGAATTATAAACAACCACCACCACCACAAGATAAAAACCTTAACAATGGAACTCAAAAGTTGCCTGATGTTACCTTTAATCCCTTTTCAGGGAAATGAGGAAATGACCCAAAAGGGGGCAATATTTTTTGTTGTTTAGAAATACCTGTTTTGAAATGGGCTGAATAGAAACAATGGCGGGATCTTTTTGTGTGTGTTCCCGTGTGTGTGTGTGTGTGTGTGTGTGTGTGTGTGTGTGTGTGTATGCTTATAGAAACAAAAACAAGACTCAACACTTGATTTCAAAATGTCCTTTTCAAAATGTCACAAGTGTAAAGTGTCAAGGCTTGGCCATGTTCAGTGGCGGTGAGGTGCTCAGACTGCTAGATGCTAGCCATGAACTTCTAAATTCTCGCACAGGACAGTTCAGGGCAGAGACACCTGCCAGACAGCACCCTGGTTTACTGTTCTTGGAGGCTCTGAAATGGCAGAACTAGAGCAGGGAGGGAAGGAATCCAAAATGCTCAAACCAGAAGGGACATTTGGCACAAAGCATTGGTAATGACCAGTCTATATATAGAGTTTGGTGGGTTTCCTTCCTGAAGGGCTCAGCACAGTAAATAAAGTAAAACCAATAATTATCAATGGCCAACTGAGCTATGTCCTTAACGAAAGTACTCACATGGGCATAAATCATAGGGTCTAAGCCAACAGACTGGAGAGGAATCTATCAGCTGTTTTCCTAAGGATTAGGGGAAAAAAACTGTTGCCTAGTGATAGTTTTTAAAGCTTTAATTGAGGATCTGATGGATTTGTAAGAGCATCTTCTTTTCTTTCTTTTTTTTCAGTGCCAAAAACATGGGATCTTTTAAATAATTAAACATATTTATTGAGTATGTATATGTATATGAACTTTATAATATAAGCACAAATCTATTCATGTAACAAACATTTATTTCCATGTACCAAGCACAGGTCTTTTCCCCTAAATGAAGCATATTAAAAATCTTAGGTAGTGAGTAAGATTTTGACTTAATTCTAGGCTAACCAAAACCTTTTTTCCCCTTCATGTGTTTGTCTTCCTTGTGTAGATTTTTTGCTCAACTTAGTTGATGGTCAGTGTATAGAGTCAGTCGTACTACATATGTATATGGGTAGTGTGCCTATTTTTGAGGAGCTGTTTTAGGAAAAAAACCCAATTGCTCATTATTTACATGCATTTTGGGCTGTTCCTCTTCTGCATGAGTGTTGTATGTTGGTAGATGATGGTACATGTGATTACTTGGACAGAGAACATTTTCTTTGGTTCTTTTGTTTTTTAAATATTTTAAAATGTTTATTTAATTTTGAGAGAGAGCATGAGCAGGGGAGGGAGGGAGGGGGAGAGAGAGAGAGAGAGAGAGAGAGGGAGAGAGAGAGACGGAGGGAGACAGAGAATCCCAAGCAGGCTCTGCTGTCACTGCAGAGCTTGACATGGGGCTTGAGCTCACGAACCATGAGATCATGACTGAGCCAAAAGCAAGAGTCGGCCACTTAACCAACTGAGCCACCCAGGCACCCCTGGACAGAGAACAGTTTGAAAATGTCTCCTAATTAGAGCCTTGGACTACATGAGCAGGGAAGTGTGGAAGGAGATCAGAGACATGCTATTTATGGCGATACAATGTTAGTTTCAAAATGACGATGAATGTCTTCTGGCTCGATTTGTTAACTTAGTCTCTTGAAATTTGGTACTATCAGAATTAGAACCAGTTCTATGTTGAGCCCTCAGCTTTCAAGAGAAGACTCTTCTGTGGCAACACAGAACATTCAACAAACATTCGTTGAACACCCTTTACTTGGCTCACTGTTAGTGCCCAGAGTTACAGATACGAGTAATAGTGAGGTTGTTGACCTCAAGGGGCTCAGTCCAGTGGAGGAGTCTGAGAGGTGAGTGAATGTTATCTGCCAGTCTGATAAGTGCACCCACCTGATATGTGTGACAAGAGAGGCTTGGAAGCGGAACAAGGGAGGCATTCTGAAAGAGCTAACATCTGGGCTGGATTTTGACAGGAATAAGAGCTTCCAGTGATTTCTGCTGAGTTAATTTGCATGGTTTAAAGAATGGATGTTAATCCTCCCATTTTACCATCACCTAAAAAAAATTGATGGCTTTCTGAAGCTGAATATCCCCTTTAATAACTTCTGAAACTTGATCTTTTATTACCTAGATCTTAAAATTATCTGATTCTCAAACAATGGAGATGAAGAATGAGTTTCAGGGTTTAGGACACTTAGATCTTATGAAGGTGACATCGTGGCCAGTGATTATGGGACAGGGATTCTTTTTTTTTTTTTCCCCAATGTTTGTTTTTGAGAGAGGGAGGGAGAGAGAGAGAGACAGTGCAAGTGGGGGAGGGGCAGACACACACACACACACACACACACACACACACACACACACACACACACACACTCCAAAGCAGGCTCCAGGCTCTGAGCTGTCAGCACAGAGCCCAACACGGGGCTGGAACTCATGCTGAAGTTGGGCGCTCAACCACTGAGCTACCTCGGCTCCCCAGAACAGGGATTCTTAACGAAGAAGTGTTGCTGAGTGAAACACGGTCTCAAAGGTGGTCCTATTAATTTAACAATAATTGCTTTATGTCTAATGTACTACTATCCCTACTGGCTAAAAAGTTTCTTAGTTTTGCCTCCTGTTTCTTGTTAAGAAGTAGGTTAGAAACTGATGTTAATGCTTTAGGTTATAAGAGACTTGAATAAGTAAATTAACGAACTACTTCCCCTAGTTTGACTTTCTTCTGATTAGAACACTAAGTGTGTATTTGTATTGCTGCTGGTTTTCTCGCATGTTTAGTGTGTATAAAAAGTTTCTATTGTTTGCTTCTAATTAAGAACTCAGGGTGCTCTACACACGTTGTCCATTGTTCTTTATGAAAATATTGCATTTAAAAATAATTGAGGTATGCGTTGGTAAATAGTTTCTTATAAACCAGACTTTTACAGAATATTAATACATAACAGATCATTTCCTTTAGAGGGTGGGAAAAAAATCTAAAACTTTCAACTGGAAGATGGGCTCACTAACAGCTGTTTCCTATAATAGAAGCAATTTGCATGCAGAATAGAGAAAATGAATTATACAAAAGGGTGTATAGAGGAGCAGCTATAACTTCTCTGACATGTGCGGCAGCCCACAGAATAAACTTCCTTCAAATGACATTGGCATGATTAATCCCAAGCAACCTGGACACTGAAAGTGCTGTTCTGAAAAGACTGCTTTGCCGTCTGGAAATGTCATGGATGTAATACGAGTCTTCTCCTTGGCATCGGGGGTGTGCTCAGTGCTTTTGGTGGCATACCCTCTCCCGAGGGTTCAGGATATTTGAATATTCATGACAGGTTGGCAGGTGGTTAGTAGATGCAGGACTGAAGCTACTCTGAGTTGTTGTGCATTTGCATTTTTTTTTTTTTTTTAAATCAGAGAAACTTGTAAGGTCAGGTGAGAGTCCTCACTCCTGATTTACTTCTGATGTCAGTTTGGGGAAATGTTCCTGAGGTGGGCTAAAGGAGACTTCCAAGTGTTCCAGTCCTATCTTCAGTGTACGTCTTCATAACCATATTTGTGCTTGGGGGAGGGTCTAACCAACTTTTATGTACATTATCATCATCGCCTAGAAGAAAAACGCCTTACACGTACGTTCCTACCCATGCTTACGGATAGGTAGATGGTCTTCTCTCTTTTAAAGGGAAAGGAAATGGAAACTGTCTAGAGAATTCTTAGTCCGGGTGCCATGGAGTTGCATCTTCTAAATCTAGGGGTCTCTCCTTGCTGCTTTCTTTCTGTTTTCATCTGAAAAGTTTCCATGCCAGTTGGCTATCTCATGGAGTAGATCACCTGCCTCACTTAAGTAACTTTTTGAGAACTTACACGTGCCAGGATCTGTGCTGTGTCTTTTATGTACATCATCCTGTTTAATCCTCCCAGTGTTTGGAAGAAAACCCAAGGTTCAGAGAAGTGGAGTAACTTTCTAGAGGCAGCCTGGTCAGTCTGAGTTGGATCCCAGATTGGCACCCAGGTGTGCCTATGCCCTTGACACTTGGCACTCTCTGTTCCTGGGGTAAAGGTTTCCGTCTTTGAGGACTGGAAGGAAATTACACATGATGTTCCAGAATACACTGTAGTACAACTCTGTGGGGTGTCCAACCTGTGATTCCAGCAATTAATGCTTTGGGAGGGTAAAAGGAGAAGAGAGGATAATACTTTGTGGTCTGGAAAGGTCACAGAATTTGTGATGACATTTGGATTTGAACTAAGAGAGGATCCTAATAGTGGTATCAAGGTGTGAGGGAAGGGATGAAAGGAGGACAGGGCACACTTGGGAAATGCTGGGCATATTTGCGGGGAATTGAAGGAAGCACAGGAGGATGGATGAGTGACAAAAGAGGAAGGCTGGAAAGGTAGGCTGGGGCCCTGCTGCGGGGGACTTGAGTTACCACACAGAGGACTGTGTCGCCTTGATGTTCAGCATGTCTGTGATTACTTCTTTGTGACACTATCAAATACAGCCTCAACTAGAATACTTTCAGATGGCTTGTGACTGATTTTGATTTGCTTAATTGACATTCTAGTGGTATGAATCCTAGTTACCTTCTTTAGGGTGTCTCTCATTTCCCAAGAGCTTGCCTAAAATAGTCTTGCCTAATTCATTTTTGGGGGAAATCGAAGAGGGTGACATGATGGACACGAATAACATTGGGAGATTCTGGACTTGGAATTTTCTGAGGAGGGAGGGTATCCTGCCACTTGTTGGCATAGAAATCGGGATGTCTCCAAGAAGTGAGGGGTTTGAGGGTGGAGTGATTTACAGAAGAGATCTGACACAGACAGTACATTTGTCAGGGGACTTTCAAGCTTTAGATCGTAGGAGCTCTCCCCAATCTCCCTAAAGCTTCAGGGCAGGGTGAGAACACCTGAAATCAAGTCATTAATGATCACGGTTGACTGTGGTAAAATGTCCCCCATCAAGATTTGAACAAATAGCTTACCATATTTGCTTTACCTAGGAAAATTCTTATAGATTCTGAAAAAGAAATAGAGATCAGAAAGGCAGATGGGGACTTGGGAAAGGGCTGTGAAAATTGGGCATGATCTAGACAGGAGAATGGGGTTTTCTTTCTTTTTCTTTCTTTTAGTTTTGTTTTTTCAGAAGAAAGAAGAATGTCTTTTTGCCTTTTATTCTCCTCTCACCTATTTTTTCTTTTTAATGTTGCAGTGTGCAAAGATCCACCTTACAAAGTAGAAGAATCTGGGTATGCTGGTTTCATTTTGCCAATTGAGGTTTATTTTAAAAACAAGGTATGTAATCTTTACCCATTAATCTTTCAGTAGAAGATCCGCCATTAGCCAAACAATGTTTAAAATAATTTTGATTCATAAATACGCCTATCACTAGATGATTTTAAAATAAAAGTTAAATTTGTCTTCTAGGAATTTTGGCTATTGTCACCCTTAATTATAGAGGAAGTGGCTAAAAAAGATAATTTCAGTTCTCTGAAGCCAGATTATATGAAATTCATTAAACTTTCTTTTTAAGAGAAGAATGATTACCATTTGAAAAAAGATTAATGTATGTTTGTAAAGCAGAAAAGACATTATGTTTTTTCAGTGAAATGCTCTTTTTCTCATTTGCGTATTTCTAGAATTTTAGACACTTGCAAACAAAAATCTCTCATGTATCCTTAGCTGCCACGCACACATGACATACGTATACAACTATATCAACTTGATGTGTTATGGATTCTACTGGATTTAAAAGTATATATGTAGCACAATACAGACTATATAAAATTGGATAAGTTGCTCAACCTCTGTAGGCTTCGCTTTCCTTAATTATAAAAGGGATAGGATAAGAGTATCTATCTCATAAGGATTAGATACAATATGTGTGCACAGAACATTTAGAATAATGCTTCAGTATATACATAAGCACCTAGTAAATGCTAATGATTACCTTTCTCAGTAACCCCACTGAAATATTCACATGGTTTTTTTTTTTTTAATCAAAATCAGAATTTGTTGAGATGTATTTATGTCCACTTATGTGATATGGCTTTACATTGATGTATTGATTGTTTTTTCCCCTCATTTCTAGTTGGATTTCCTTTAAAAAGCTTTTAGCTTTCTTTTGTTTTATTAAAAAAATTGAGGTATAATTTATATACCATAAAATTAATTTTTAAAAAGTATACACTCGTTGGTTTTAGTGGGTTGTGCAATCATCACCACTATCAAATTCTATGACTTTCTTAGTATTTTCATCACCCCCTAAAGAAATTCTGTACTCACTGGCACTCACTCCTCATCCCCTTCACCCCCATCCCCTGGCCATGATTAATCTACTTCCTTTTTCTATATAATTTCCTATTCTGGCAGCTTATATAAATGGAATAGTACAATATATGACCTTTTGTGCCTGGCTTCTTTCACTTAGTATATCTTCAGGGTTTATCCAAGCTATAGGATGTATCAATAATTATTATTTTTTAAATAACTGAATAATATCCCATTGTATAAATATACCACATTTTGTTTATTAATTCGTAATTTGATGGACGTTTGACTTACTTCCACCTTCGGCTACTGTGAATAATGCTGCTGTGAATATTCATATACAGATTTTTGTGTGGACATGTGTTTTCAAATCTCCTGGTATATATCTAGATGGAGTGGGTGGGTCATATGGTAACTCTTGGTTTAACTTTTTGAAGAACTTCCAACTGTTTTCCAAAATGACCATACTATTCTACATTCCCACCAGCAACGGTGGGAAGGTTTGTTTCTCTGCATCCTGGAAAACACTTGTCATTTTCCATTTTAATTTTTTTAAACATTTATTTATTATCGAGAGACAGAGAGACACAGAGAGTGATCAGGGGAGGGCCAGAGAGAGGGGGAGACACAGAATCTGAAGCAGGCTCCAGTCTCTGAGCTGTCAGCACAGAGCGCGACGCAAGGCTTGAACCCACAAACCACAAGATCATGACCTGAGCCGAAGTCGGAGGCTTAACTGAGCCACCCAGGTGCCCCTATCATTTTCCATTTTAAAAATTATAGTTATTATGGTGCATGTGAAGCAGTTTTGATGTGCACTTGCCTGATGAGTTACAATTTTTGAGCATTTTTTCATATGCTTATTGTCCATTTGTTTATTTTCTTTGGAGAAATGACCATTTAAATCTTTTGCTCATTTTAAATTTTTAAATTTTAAAAATTTATTAGTTTTTTAGAGAGAGAAAGTATGACTGAGCATTGAGGAGGGGCAGGGGGACAGAGGGAGAGGGATAGGGATAGGGAGGGAGGGAGGGAGGGAGGGAGGGAGAGAGAGAGAGAGAGAGAGAGAGAGAGAATGAAAATCTTAAGCAGGCTCCATGCCCAGCGTGGAGATCAATGCAGGGCTTGATGTCATGACTGTGAGATCATGTACTGAGCCAAAATCAAGAGTCTGATGCTTAACCTAGTGAGATACCCAGGTGTCCCCCATTTTTAAATGTATTCATTTTCTATTTAAGTGGTTGTGGGGTTTTTTTCCTTTTTTTTTTTTTTTTTGAGTTTATTTATTTTGAGGGACAGCACGTGTGGCAGAGGGGCAGAGAGAGAGAGAGAGAGAGGGAAAGAGGGAGAGAGAGGGAGAGAGGGAGAGAGAGAATTCCAATCAGGCTCCACACTGTCAGTGTAGAGCCCAATGTGGGGCTTGAACTCACAAACCATGAGATCACCACCTGAGCTGAAATTAAGAGTTGGCCGCTAACTGAGCCACCCAGGTGCCCCTAAGGTGGTTGTGTTTATGGGAAGGAATCCAGAGGCTGTCTCTTCACCCATCCCCATTTTTAATACTGTAGAAATTTAATGAATAAAGATCATGCACTGCTTTTCTTCCCTCTTGTCACACTGTTCACATCCAGTGTTTTATTTCATCTAGGCATTGGGCTATCCACAGGAAGAGTCTAGGCTTTTAAGCCAGAAAAGACGTTGTTCCAAAGAAGCTAGGGGATAGGCTCTTATCGTCTCTTGGGAGGATCATACTGGGTATAGCATTCTATTCTCATCACCTTAAGTCAATTTAACATTGCACTGACTTCAATTTGGAAACAGTGCTGCAGTGAAGTATCTTCATCTTCTCTCTCTCTTTTTTTTTAACCTTTTCTGGTCATTTTTACAGGCTGTCAGTTCAACAAAAAATATATTTTCTGAATTGTCCAATTTCTTTATTTGCAGAAATAACTGGAATCTCCTTACACACCAGATTTTAAGAGGGCAAAAGAAAGATGAAGAGGCAGCATGTATTGTATGTGTGTGAGCACACATCACATAAATGTGTGTACACACACACACACATACACACACACACACACACACACAAGTTCAGTCTTCTCGGCACTTTGGGTAGTCGTTCTTATTATGGCGGAAAGACCTCTTGTTTACTTGTTTTGTGAAGAATTTTAGTTGATTAAAAAGTGACGGAAGAAAGAGGCACATGGAGATGGAAAGCAGTAATTCCTGTGGAGCCATTAAGAAATAGACACTTGGGCTGAACACTACTGAAGTAGATTTTTTGTTTAGCATCCACGTTAGCTGATTTCTATTTTCTAGTTTGAGATTTTCGTTAAGATTTTGTATTTAATAATGATTGCTATTTTCATAGGTGCACAATGAGACATGTAGATTTCAGTGTTTGTAATATGAAAAAGTGGGATACACCTAATTGGTCCTGTGTAGAGATGTAGATCAATAAATGGTGGGTTAATAATACATGAACTCCTAGGGGCACCTGAGTGGCTCAGGCGGTTTAAGCATCTGACTTTGGCTCAGGTCATGATCTTGCAGTTCGTGAGTTTGAGCCCCGCACTGGGCTCTATGCTGACAGCTCAGAGACCGTTTCAGATCCTCTGTCTCCCTCTCTCTCTCTGCCCTTCCCCAACTCGTTCTCTCTCTGTCTCTCAAAAATAAATAAACATTAAAAAAAATACATGGAATGCTATATAGCAGTTGATTTAGCAACATGGATAAGCAAAAACAAAAATGATGACAACTTAAAAGTCACAGAATTCTATGTATGTGGTTATGATATCATTCATGTATATTTTTATAAGCCACTGAAGCTGAGAATAAATGATGTTCTAGAAATATACATAGTATAAGAGTGTGAATTGAAATGATACCACAGGAACTAAATAGCATTGGTTATTGGGGAAGAGGGATAGAGCAGCTTATATTTATAAAATTTTATTTCTTTGAAGAAAAAGGTAGAGACAGTAAAAGTGTTAACATCTGTTTAATCTCAGCGGAAGGTTCCTGGGTGTAGTATTTAATGTTCTTTTCTGTATGCTATTAAGTTTTTAATTAAAAAAAGAAATTATTGCTTTGTCCTCTCTTTTCATTGATCTTGCAGTTTTTTACAAACCAAAGGTTTGCTGTATTCTCCGAGCTGAATATATTTCTTGTTCCTCTTCCCTCTGAAATGATCTGTGGGTAAAAATGTAGTAAGTCCAGGCTCTTGCCCCAGAATAGACATTCTATGTCTTCTGAGTTTTTATCATTTTATTCAGCCCTGGAGTTTATTCGACTTTGTCTTAAGAATGAACACTCATTACAATAATGGTTTATGAAAAGTATTGTTCAGCTTTCAGAGGAGGTGAGAGCAAGCTCCAAGTGATCTTGGGAGAGTCCTACTGCTGCAGATTGAGGATGAGATCATCCTGTCCTCCATTCTGTCTTCATCATTTGCTTTCCCTGCTTCCAATAAGCCTCTTTTCATTTCTGCTCTACATTTAGTTGTGAAATCAGAGTCATTACCCCAAAAGGGGGTGGGGGTGAAGTGTCTGTCACTACTTCTTTTGGGTTCATGTATGTGTATTCTGTCTTAGTTTGTGTTCAACCAAATAAGCTTATCTGTGAGAATTACGAGTGTTGCAGAAACTTGAAACCAATAGGCACACTGATAAAACATAATTGACTCTAGCATTTTAGGATGAAAGGACTCCCTGCTTCTCTCTTTCATTCCGTCCTCAGAGAAGGTACCTGAGGAAATGTCAAGGACCGAGGCAGAACAAGAGGGACAGTCTGATCTTGCCAAAACCAGATTTCCACCTCTTAGAGGAAGTGTAGTAGCTTTATGTGTAGAATAAATGCATGCTTTCTTGTTTGAAATGTGAGAAGACTCTTTCCTGAGGAGCATAGATGGACATAATAATGAAGTCTGCCCTCTAAGAAAGAGATCCGTTGGCTAGAGCACAAGTTTGTGAGTACTTTCTCCTTCCTCAAGAGAAAAAAGAAAAATCTTTAAAAGAAAATTGCACTCAGGATTCATAGAAAGGTAGTCACTTTCTGTGGTCATTACCCTTAGTTTTATTGAAAAGTGATCTTTCTTTCTTTCTTTCTTTCTTTCTTTCTTTCTTTCTTTCTTTCTTTTTTTCTTTCTTTCTTGGTATAAAAGTCTTGTGGACTATGAAGTGATACTGAAAAGTATGTAGAAGCATACTCTTTGAGTCCTTTTAACCATTGTTAACTATTTGGTGTTGTCTTTCCTGATTCCCCCCACCCCCACCCCCATAAAGATGCACAGATAAAATCTATGTCAAGTAGAGATAGGCAGGGGCATAATATATCATACTTTAATATTTTCTGTGACTTACCTTTAATCTACTTGGCACTATGCCTTTCTTAATCTGTATTAAAAAATTTTTTTTAAATATTCATTTATTTTTGAAGAAGAGAGACAGAGCATGAGTGGGGGGAGGGGCAGAGAGACAGAGGGAGACACAGAATCTGAAGCAGGCTCCAGGCTCCGAGCTGTCAGCACAGAGTCCCACGCGGGGCTTGAACCCACGAGCCGTGAGACCATGATTTGAGCCGAAGTCGGACGCCTAACCGACTGAGCCACCCAGGTGCCCCTAAATCTGTATTTTTAAATATCTGAATGGTATTCAATGATATGATATACTCACTCAAAGATTATTTCAATTTTTTTTTTTGCCATTTCAAACAGTGCTACTATGAACATTTTATAATATATGTATCTTTGTGCACATATTTGGATATCTCTGTGGGAAGAGATTCTTAGAAGTAGAATTACTGGGTTAGCATGTTGATAGCTGTTGCCAAATTGTCTTCCCAGAAGGCTTTACAAATTTACAGTCCCAATTATAAGGCAGAAAACAGGCCTTCTTATGTTTTTAATTAAATTCTAAGGTTGTGTTGACTGTTTTACAATGGAGAGGAAAGGCAGGTAAGTAGAAAAATGACCATAATTGTATGTGATAATTACATTAATAAAGGAATGCTATAAGAGGGTTATCTAATACAGATTGGATTGGAAGTATTAGGAAGGCTTTCCAGTGGATTTCATGCTTTATCTGGGTTTTGAATAATGAGCGCATTAATAAGCAAGCAAGGGAAGGGAGAGGTGCTGGGAGGGAAAACTGTATAAGCGTGGGGAGCACTAGATGCGAAAGGCAAAACGAATGAGGTAATGTAGAGTACTGGGAACCACAAGTGCTCTGAAATTATGGAAACACAGGGTGTCATAAGAGAACAAAGGAAATGTATTAGAGGACTGAGATGGTTATTCCAAGGAAGAGGGATTTTATCCTGTGGGAGATGATGAGTCATTAAAGGCATTTATATCAATGAAAAGATGTAATCTAATTTTTGTATTGGGAAGATCACTGTCTTGCCACTGTAGGAGGTAAAATGGGGTGAGTTGAAAAACAAGGAGGTGAGCCGGTGAGGAATGATGAAGGTCTAACTAAGGCGAGGGTATGGGAACTGGACAAAAGGGTTGGATTTGAGAGTTCCTAAGGGAGAATATGGAGTAGAACTTGGGGACTATTTGAGTGTGCTGAGCAAGGGAGAAGGAAGAGCTGGGGACGGTTTTTCTGTATTTTAACTTTGGCAAGAGATGAGGATTTCTGTTTGCCAAAATATAGAGTATGGGAGAAAGGACAGATGAATAGAACTCCAGTTTAAGACAAACTGTGACTTTGAAGTTGCTGTGGGTCAGTTTGGTGGAGATGTGGGCAGATGTGGTGTGGAGCCCCCGTAAATGGCAGTCAAGTGGGAACTGGGCTGGAGGTACAGATAGGGGAGTCATTGTCATAGAGGTAGAAGTGACACCCTGTGAATGGGCGTCGGCTCCTTGGGGACTTTGCCCAAAGTTAAAGGATGTTTAAGGGTCAGTGAAGAAAGCAGGGAGGCCGGTGAACAAGACTGAGAAGGAATGCCAGTAAGCGTGAAGAAAACCAGGAGGGAGGGGTATTCTGATGAAAGAGGAAAGGAGCAGGTTTCATGCCGCTTGGAGGTAGAAGAGAAGAGGCAGAGGCGCCTGGGCAGCTCAGTCATTTAAGCATCTGACTCTTGATTTCAGCTCAGGTCACGATCTCACAGTTGGGAGATCGAGCCCCGCATCAGGCTTCATGCTGAGTGTGGATCCTATTTGGGATTCTCTCTCCCTCTCTCTGCCCTTCCTCTATCTCTCTGTCTGTCTGTCTCAACTAAATCAATAAACATTAAAACAAAAGAAGTGTAGAGATAGTGAGTGAATGAGTGGAGACTGATTTGGAGAAGTTTGGATGAGGAGGTAGAAACCATAAATTTGTAGCAGGTAATGCCTACATTTTGACAGTTTCAGGAACTAAGACTTTCGAGTTAAAAGAACCAGTTTTAACAAAGTTAAAAGAACTTTGTTTCATCACATTACATACATAAAAAGTCCTTTCTTTTAAAATTTTTTAATGCTTGCTAATTTTTGAGAGAGAGACCGAGCATAAGTGGGGGAAGGGCAGAGAGCGAGGGAGATACAGAATCCAAAGCAGGCTCCAGGCTGAGCTGTCAGCACAGAGTCCAACATGGGGCTTGAACTCACAAACTGCGAGATCGTGATCTGAGCTGATTTAGAGGCTTAACCCACTGAGCCACCCAGATGTTCCAGAAGTTTGTTTTTTTAAAAAAAATTTTTTTTTTTTAACGCTTATTTATTTTTGAGACAGAGAGAGACAGAGCATGAACGGGGGAGGGTCAGAGAGAGAGGGAGCCACAGAATCTGAAACGGGCTCCAGGCTCTGAGCCATCAGCACAGAGCCTGACGCGGGGCTTGAACTCACAAACCGCAAGATCACGACCTGAGCCGAAGTCGGATGCTGAACCGACTGAGCCACCCAGGCGCCCCAGAAGTTTTTTTTTTTTTTTTTAAAGAAAAACATTGCTTTATTTGACTATGTAAAATTTCAATATGTCACATACTAAAAAATATAAATAAATATATATATATATATATATATATATATATATATATATATATATATATATATATAAAGCAAGGCAGTTTGTAAAAGTGTTAAAATGGAGGTACCATATGACCCAGAAATTCTCCCCATAGGTGTATATTCAAGAGAAATGAAAACACACGTCTAGATAAAAACTTGTACACAAATGTTAATACCAGCATTGTTTATGGTAGCTAAAAAATATAAAAAATACACATATCAATCCACCAATGAGTGGATGAAAGAAACTGGTATACCCATTCATTGGAATATTATTCAGCCATAAAGAGGAACTAAATAACTGACGCATTACACCATGTATGAACCCTAAAAACATCACGTCACATTAAAGAAGACTGTCATGGGGTGCCTGGGTGGCGCAGTCGGTTAAGCGTCCGACTTCAGCCAGGTCACGATCTCGCGGTCCGTGAGTTCGAGCCCCGCGTCGGGCTCTGGGCTGATGGCTCAGAGCCTGGAGCCTGTTTCCGATTCTGTGTCTCCCTCTCTCTCTGCCCCTTCCCCGTTCATGCTCTGTCTCTCTCTGTCTCAAAAATAAATAAACATTAAAAAAAAAAATTTAAAAAAAATAAAGAAGACTGTCATAAAAGATGACATGCTGTGTGTGTATTTTTTGTGTTTGTATGAAATGCCAGCTCCACAGAATAGGCAATTCTAGAGAAACAGAAATAGATTATTAGTGGTATAAGGGAATGCAGGATCGGGGGGAATTGGAAATGACTACTAATGTGTTTGAGTTTTCTTTCTGGAATGATGAAAATGTTCTGAAATTAGACGATGGTGATGGTTTCAAAATTCTGTGAATACACTAAACACCACTAAGTTGCATACTTTCAAAAAGGGTGGGTTTTATGGTTTGCGAATTACTTCTCACAGCCATTAAAAATAAAATGGCAAGGCTAATGACTAATGAAAACAATTACAACATGTCACAAAGATGGTTAGTATTTGTGACACAAAAGGAGTTTTTTATGTAAAGTAATACAACAAATTCTAAGTGCCTTAATTTCCTCATTTGCAAAGCAGGACTCAGAACTGACCTTGAGGAGAGCTATAAGAATTGAATGAGATAACTGTTAATGTTGATGTTAGTTATTGTTACTATCCTCAGTCTTCATTTCACTTGGGATGTTTGAGAATCGGTGTGGAGAGAGGTTTAAATGTTTAGCTAACTAAAGTAATGCCTTGAGAGCAGAAATCGGGTATCGTGAAATTCTAATGATTCTGTTCTCTTGGAGATGATGCTTATTTTGTGTTCCTCGTTCATTTCAGGGCTGTCTGTGGCATTTCTGCTATGCACAGGTGCTAAATGAGTTGTCGGGGGGCGTGCAGTGACGATTCAACTATTGTTCCCCCTTTCAAGAATCTTATGATTTCACAGGAAAAAGGGAGATAATAGGATGATCAACCTAAGATGTGCAAGGGTGAGAGAGAGATACAGAACAGAGGAGAGGCAGTGGGAAGTTGGGAGTGGGGTTTCTAGGAAGGTTTCCCCAAAGTGATACCTGAAAGGAGAAGGACGAGAAGTGACTTAGGTGACACGAGGGTGGAGGAATGGAGAAGGGCAATGAAGGTAGTCATGTAAAGCAAGGGGGAAACCCAGGATTAGCCTAGAGCATAGTAAATACTGGAACAACCAATGGCCATGTGTTCCTTGACAGTGGTGGGATAAGGAGCCAAGAACCGGGTTCTGAAAGCCCCTACGAGGCCTTCAAGTGAGCTTTTGATTTTTATCCTAATGGCGACTGGAAGGAAGCTTTTGAAATTTTCATCAAGCTGTAAAAATCGCTAGGTTTTTGGCTCCTAAGGGTAATTTTGAGGCCTCAATGAAGGAGGAATTGAAGAGGAATCCATCCGGAAGGAGGAAGACCTACAAGAGAAAGGAGCATATTGTAGTTTGGGCAGTGAGTAAGAGTATGGGTTAGAGGGCTTGTTCAAGAAATATTTAGGAGAGAAAATGGCAGTTCAGTTGTTGGTGATGGTGGAGGTGGGTAGAGTGGGAAGGGGAAGAAGTGGCTTCAGGGTTATCTTAGGTTTCTAGGTGGGTGGCTGTGTTGGTGGTGTTATACCACTTGAGATATTGCAAGAAAAGTGGTGAGTTTATTCTCTTAGAAAGCAAGAAAGTGATTCATCAGGTATTTCCATTTTGCTCTGTAGATAATTCCTTGATAATTTTCTTTTGCCAGCACTTTGACACTATAGCTGTTGGGTATCTTTGAAGAATAAAACTTTACTTTTAAAATCTGTAGATATGGGACACCTGAGTGGCTCAGTCAGTTAAGCATCAGACTCTTGATTTCTGCTCAGGTTATGATCTCATGGGTCATGAGTTCAGGCCCCGCGATGGGCTCTGCTCTGATAACACGGAACCTGCTTAAGATTCTCTCTCTCCCTCTCTCTCTCCCTCCCTCTCTCCCTCCCTCTCTCCCTCCCTCCCTCCCTCCCTCCTTCCCCCTCTTCCTCTCTCTCTCTCCCTCTCCCTCCCTCCCTCCTTTTGTCTCTTGCTGTCTCCGTCTTTGTCTTTCAGAAATAAATAAACTTAAAAAAATTTGTATATGAATAACTCTTAATTTTGTTTTAATCTCTAGGAAGAACCTAAGAAAGTCCGCTTTGATTATGACTTATTCCTGCATCTTGAAGGCCATCCACCAGTGAATCACCTCCGCTGTGAAAAGCTAACTTTCAACAACCCCACAGAGGAGTTTAGAAGAAAGTTGCTGAAGGCAGGCGGGGTAAGTGGCACTGTCTTGTGAAAAACCTTTGCATCAAAAAATAGATGCTAGTGTGTTAAGTGTAATAATGTGAGAGTGGTAAAAGAGAGGAAGTACCTTAATGACCTAGCTATGGACTCATGGTTTGGGATAAAGAGGTACGCAAACAATAATCTTTTAACTAGGTATGAATCTGAAATTGCACTGTTGGTTAGAATAGCTTTATAGTCCACACAGTTGAAATCTGTTTTAACAAAAAGCCAAAAACAATAAACCCTGCTCAATTAAAAGCACAATGTGTGAACTTTGTTATATCAGTTTATAGAAGCTTTTAGGTAAAGTTGGAAGTCATGTTTAAAATTAAATAGGTTATTATCCAGATTTTCTTGATAAAAATTAATAGAAAAGGTATACTCATTCACATTACATGTTTACGTCGTTTAAATACACCATTTACTTTGTTTGCATTATATGGTGGTAAAAGGTGGATTTCTTTTTTTTTTTAAGATAATGATAGCCAAGGTGTGATAAATATTTTGTCAGTGTGATTTGGTTAGGATGGGGAAAGATTTTTTTTTAATTAAAAAAAATTTTTTTTTAGCGTTTTTATTTTTGAGAGAGAGACAGACAGCCAGCAGGGGAAGGGCAGAGAGAGAGGGAGACACAGAATCCGAAGCAGGCTCCAGGCTCTGAGCTGTTGATACAGAGCCCGAGGCGGGGCTCGAACTCACGAGCTGTGAGATCATGACCTGAGCCGAAGTTAGATGCTTAACTGACTGAGCCACCCAGGCGCCCCTTTAATTTTTTTTAATGTTTGCTTATTTTTGAGAGAGAGAGAGAGAGAGACAGAGACAGTGTGAGCAGGGGAAGGGCAGAGAAAGAGGGAGACACAGAATCTGAAGCAGCCTCCAGGCTCTGAGCTGTCAGCGCAGAGCCCGACACAGGCTTGAACTCACGAACCATGAGATCATGACCTGAGCCAAAGTCAGACACTTAACCAACTGAGCCACTCAGGCACCCTAGGATGGAGAAAGATTTTTAAGTGGAGTTTCTTGTAGCACAAACATATGGAATATTTGCAGCTGTCAGCTATACAGACAAGCTCTGTTTACCAGTGGAAATCTACTCTACTGTGGGTGCCATTGGAATCACCGTCCTCATTTTACTTCAGATGAACTTCCTGTGTCCTCTTATGTGGGCAGTTCAGACCCCATGAAGTGTTGAAACATGTTCCCTTTTTAGAATTTTCTTCACTTCACTTTAGTTTTTCTGGAAGGTGTTTGATAGTTTTGCATCCATGAACTTAACCATTATGTGCAAATGTGCGGACCGTCACTGCGCAAAATGCCTCATTTCTACCATAAAAGCTACCCGAGGGCTATGCAGGGAAGAACACAGTTTTTTCCCTTTATTGCAACCCCTTTTTGTGGGCTTATCAACAACCACTTTGAGAAGTTATGGACCCTCTCAGAAGAGAATCACCCATGTATGCACTTGTGTGAACATTTGGGGTTACATGGAACTCCCGAGGTCCATGTTTTGGGAGTCCAATTTTGCCAAGCTCCTGTCCTTACAGCTGAAATACTAATATGCATTTGAAGCATTGTAAGTACCTTTACACACTTCATTCAGCATTGTACTATGTCAGTAGATTATGGGTTAAATAGGTATTGGGCCAGCTTTAGAAAATGAACCACCACATACAGTATTTTATGGGGAAATATATCTGCATGAAGAAATAGCCTTTGGTAATACAACTCATTTTAAAGTTAGATATTTGTTATACATTTATTAAGGAAGTGATGTTTTTTTAAAAACCTGTTTTATTCTTTTTGTAGTTACCAAGAACACAGTGTTGATGCTATTTACCTGTGGCTATGCCCTTAAAAATGGAACTGGTCCATTCTTGGGTATTTACCCAAAGGAAATGAAAACACTAGTTGGAAAAGATATATGCACCTTTATGTTTATTGCAGCATTATTTACAATAGCTAAGGTATAGAAGCAATCTATGTGTCCTTTGATAGATTAACGGATAAAGAAGATGTGGTATATATGTATAATGGGATATTGCTCAGAAATAAAAAATGAATGAAATCTTGCCATTCACGACAGTGTGGATGGACCTAGAGGGTGGATATTCTTTCAATTTTTTTATTATTATTTTAGAGAGACGGAGAGAGAGAGAGAGAGAGAGGAGAGAGTGTGTATGTGTGTGTGTGTAAGCAGGGGAGAGAGAGAGAGGGAGAGAGAGAGAAAATCTTAAGCAGGCTCACACTGAGCCTGATGCAGGGCTTGGTCCAATGACTCTGCGATCGTAACCTGAGCCAAAACCAAGAGTCAGATGCTCAGCTGAGCCACCCAGGTGCCCCTAGAGGGTGGATATTCTGTTAAGTAAAATAAGTCAGAGAAAGACAAATACCATGATTTTACTACTATGTGGAAACTAAAAACAAGTCAAACAAACAAAGCCGAATAAAACAAACAAAAAAAACCAGAAAATAGACTTGTAAATACAGAGAACAAACTGGTGGTTGCCAGAGGGGTGGAGAGGAGAGGGTTGGTGAAAAATGTGAAGGGGATATAGAGGTACAAACTTCTAGTTATAAAACAAATAAGTCACGAGTATTGAAAGTATAGCACAGGGAATATAGTCCGTAAGATTGTAATAAGTTTGTATGGTGACAGATGGTGGCTACATTTATGGTGAGCATTTCATAATGTGTATAGTTGTCGAATCACTCTGTTGCACACTTGAAACTAATACAATATTGTATGCCAATGGTACTTCAATCAAAAGAATGAACTGGTTTATTTTAAATCCTGATTCTCATTTTCTTTCTATGATGGTGGCATTTTATGCTTCTGATTATTCCTCTCGGCTCTGTAGTTAGGTGGGTAATTGGAGCCTGTAGATTCTGGAACTCGAATATAGCAGGCTTCTGATAAGAGTTGAAGGAAAAAGTAAATATGACACAAGAACTTTTAAAAACCCCACTTAGTCCCAGAGTACTTAAGGGTTGCTTGCGAGCTGGGGAAGAGGTTACAGGTCAGTGATAATGCAGCAGGGTGCAGGCCTGCGTCCTGAGAGGGTCTCCAGTAGATTTCTGTCTCACTCTTGTCAGCCTTTATCGCAGAATTATCCTCCTTGACTTCTAACTTTCCTTCTTTGTGTTTCTTTTTAAGTGCTGTTTGAAGCCTACAGATTTTTTCCTATTAAACTTAGAGGGTGTCTTGACACCTCTAAAATAAGTTGAAATGTGAAACATTCAGGCACACCAGTTACTTCACATACATTCTTTAAAGGACTGATGCCAGTAAATTTTGTGGTAAAATTAAAATTAAAAAAATTGTTGAAGTAATGGTAATCCCATAGATTTGATTTTAAAAAATCCATTGAATAGGGGAATATTAGTCTTCTATAGAAATGTGAGAATCTATAGACTAATAAACATTTTTTGGCTTACCTAGATTTTTGGCTACTTTGTATTGTTTTTACCTGATGTGTAAACATTTATCATTGTGTTAGTTTATTAATACAGCCGATAATGACGTTACTAACTTATGAGCCATTTTGATTTTATTAGAAGTATATTTTTTAAGGGGCATCTGGGTGCTCACTTGGTTAAGCCTCTGACTTCAGCTCAGGTCATGATCTCAAGGTTCGTGGGTTCGAGCCCCATGTCGGGCTCTGTGCCAACAGTTCAGAACCTGGAGCTGCTTCGGATTCTGTGTCTCCTTCTCTCTGCTCCTACCCTGCTTGCGCTCTGTCTCTGTCTCTCAAAAATGAATAAATGTGAAAAAAAAGTTTTTAAATAATAATTAAGAAATCTTTTTTTTTTTTTTTTGAGCTTTACTGGAACAATTGACATACATATAACATTGTATAAGTTTAAGGTATACATTGTATTGATTTGATACACTTGTATGTTGCAGAATGACTCCCACCATACATCTCCATCACATCACATAATTACCATTTCTTTTTTTGGTGAGAACATTTAAGATCTGCTTTCTTAGCAACTTTGAAATAGTAATTCAGTAGCATTACTTATAATTGCCCTGCTTTCTGCTAGATCCCCAGAACTTACTCATCTTATAACTGGACATTTGTACTGTTTGACCAACATCCCCACCCTTTCCCCCACCCTGCAGCCCCTGGTAGCTACCAATCTAGTCTCTGTTTTTAGGAGCTCAGCTTTTTTAGATTCCACGTATAAGCGATATCGTGTTGTATTTGTCTTTCTCTGACTTTCACTTAGCTTAATGCTTTCGTTTCCACCACGTTGTCACAAAGGGCAAGATGTCCTTCTTTCTCGCGGCTGAATAATATTCTGTTATTTTATCCATTCACTTATTTCCAGATCTTGGCTGTTGTAAATAATGCTGCTGCAATGGACACAGAAGTACAGATGTCTTTTCAGTATCCTGTTTCCATTTCCTTTGTACACACACACACACACAATTGGGATTGCCGGATCCTGTGGTAGTTCTAGTTTTAAGTTTTTGAGGAACCTCTGTATTGTTTTTCTATAGTGGCTGCATCAGTGTCCAGTCCCACCAACAGTGCATTCGGGATTCCATGTTCTCCCTATCCTTGCCAATACTTGCCATTTCCTTTCTCTTGGATGATAGCCATCCTGCCAGGTGTGAGGTGATGTCTCGTTGTGATTTTGATTTGCATTTCCCTGATGATGAGTGATGTGGAGCACCTTTTTATGTACCTGCTGGCCACTGTGTGTCTTCTCAGGCAGCGCTTTAAATCGGATTGTTTGTAGTTGCTGCTAGATTAAGGTGTATGAATTCTTTATATATTTTGGGTATTAAGCCCTTATATGATTTGCAGACATTTTCCTCATAGGTTACCTTTTCATTTTGTTGCTCATTTCCTTTGCTGTGCAGAAGCTTGTCAATTTGATATGGTGCCACTTGTTTATTTATGCTTTTGTTGCCTTTGTTTTGATGTCTGTTAGATATCTTGGTCATGACTGTGTCTCTTTAGATAAACTTTTTTTTTGTTTTGCCTGGGTTTTAAGGTCAGGAGGGAGTGCTGTGTTTCTTAAACATTACCTGGGGTCACCTGGATGGCTCAGTCAGTTGAGTGTCAGACTCTTGATTTCTGCTCAGGTCATTATCCCAGGGTCATGGGATTGAGCCCCACGCTGGGCTCTGTGTGTTGAGTATGGAGCCTGCTTGGGATTCTCTCTCTCTCTCTCTCTCTCTCTCTCTCTCTCTCTGTTTCTCTCTCTGTATCTCTCCCTCCCTCCCCCTTGGCCCCTGCCCTGCTCATGTGCTCTCTCTCTCTTAAATTAAAAAAAAGAAGGGGCGCCTGGGTGGCTCAGTCGGTTGAGCGTCTGACTTCGGCTCAGGTCATGATCTTGCAGTTTGTAAGTTCGAACCCTGTGTCAGGTTCTGTGCTGACAGCTCGGAGCCTGGATCCTGCTTCAGATTCTGTCTCTCTCTCTGTCTCTCTCTCTCTCTCTGCCCCTCCCCCACTCATGCTCTGTCTCTCTCTGTCAAAAATAAATAAACATTAAAATATTTTTAAAAAAAGAAAATAATTTACTTGTATGACATAGATGTATATGTTCTATCTTTAAAGGAAAAACTTAATCCTGTATTCCTGTGTACTGTGTGAAATCATTACAGCTTAAGGCATGAGTAGAATAAGCTTACTGTTTTGGCTATGGTTCTTTCTCCTTTTTCTTTTAAACCAAAAGTACACAGCACCATTAAAAGTTGAACTTGGCTTTTCAAGAGATCAGAAAGGTTATTTTTAGAGGCGGTAGCATCTTGGAAAAATGCTTCTAACTTTTAGAAGAAAACGATTCCAAAAATTTGGCTTTTTCTAGAAGAATCTTAAAAAATTGCAGATTTTTTTCTACTTCAAAAAGTATAAATCAGTAACTACAGGACAACCTTTTTTTTTTTTTTTTGTACTGTTACAACTTGTTTCTAACTAGTTTGCAAAAAAAAAAAAAAAAAATGTACCCTGTGTTCTTCTGTTGAGTAAGTCCCTAATATTAAGGATATTCTTACTTAAAAAAAAAAAAAAGAAGGAAACACTTCTGTGGGAAGGACATATTTGTAATTAAGCATTATGTTGTGAAAATACAGGAATACAGAGCTGTTTCAGCTACAAGACGCTAAAGGTAGTTTCCTCTAAAAAGAGCTTGCTAGGGAAATTGTAGATTTTGTTTAGGGCCTAGCCCCTGTCAGGCTTTAAGTAAGAAGAAGAAGGTAGGGGCCAGGAGAGCTTCTGAGAGGAGATTGCCTTTGTTTTGAGATCTTATGTTATATTTTGGTTGGTGGGAGAGGTAGAGGACAGTGCGCAATACACTTTGGAGGGTAAGACTTGATGTAATAATCCATTTGTCCTTGAATTTTGAAGCAAGAAGACCAAATGTGCCCTGTAGAGAAGCATCTCTGAATTCCAGGGAGATGTTTCTGCTTGTTTTTTTTGTTTTTTGTTTTTTTTTTATAAATGAACAGATGAATCCTTCTTTAGTGATTTTCAAAATGCTCATTAGGATGTCAGGATTTTTTTTTTTAATTTATGATCATAATAGATTATTTGTTTCTTTATTGATCACTTTCTTAGTAGCTAGAGTTCAGTCCTACCATGCTGAAGGGTTTGATATCCATTACTTTTGACTGAAAGTGGATGAGGTTTTCTTCTGGGTGTGGGCTAAGTAATGATAGTGTATTGTCATATGAGCTGAAAGTCCTTGTTCCACTAACTCACTTCCCTGGCTTTCATGTTGGGAGGGAGTGTGATATAGTTGGAAAAGCTTTGAAATCAGGCAGATTTAAGTAGAGACCTCATTTTTGTCGTCTTCTAGCTGAAGAAAGTTATTACATCTCTCAGAATCTCAGTTTATCCATAAGAGACTCTTACATATGGAGAACAAACAGAGGGTTGCTGGAGGGGTTGTGGGAGGGGGAATGGGCTAAACGGGTAAGGGCATTAAGGAATCTACTCCTGCAATCATTGTTGCACTATATGCTAACGTGGATGTAAATTGAAAAAATAAATTTAAAAAAATCCACAGAAAATCATGGTAAACTCGAATGATATGTTGTGTTGTACTGAGAGATAGCTAGGATTCCTTTAATCTAGATCTTAAAGGTATGACCTAAACCTCACAATGTATAATTATTTTTCTATGGTAAAAAAATTTTTTTTTCAGTTTATCATCTGTGAAATGGGTAAGACTGTATTTTCCTTACTGGGAATGTCCAACCATGGTGTGTGGCACATAGTAGATATTCAGCCCCTTGTTTTTTTTGTTTGTTTCTTGTTTTTTTCCTTTGTTGGTTTAGAAAATCAACAGATCTTGGGGCGCCTGGGTGGCTCAGTTGGTTAAGTGTCCAACTCTTGGTTTTGGCTCAGGTCATGATCTTGTAGCTCACGAGTTTGAGCCCCACATAGGGCTCTGAGCTGAAGTGTGGAGCCTGCTTAGGATTCTCTTTCTCTCTCTCCCTCTCCTCTCTCTCTCTCTCAGATTAGTCTCCCTCTCTCTTTTTCTCTCTCTTCCCTCCTCCCCTCCTCCCAAAATAAATTAACTTAAAAAAAAAGAAAGTCCACAGATCTTTAACCATGTGTATTTCAAGCACTTAAGGGTACAGTGGAAAAGGTTTGTTATAAAGTGTAAGCTGCTCTTATAGGCATCTTGACCACCGGTTAGTGTGTCTGGCACATTGATGGGCCTGTGTTGGATTTAAAGAATTTTAGCCCACAGGATCTTTCTTCAAGGAGTTGAATTCTGGCAGTTTGTATTTTGCTTGTATCAAATGAAACAAAGATCTGTTTAGAAGATCATTTTTTAACATTTTTTAATTTTTTAGAGACAGAGCATGAGCAGGGGAGGGGCAGAGAGAGAGGGAGACACAGAATCCAAAGCAGGCTCCAGGCTCCAAGGCATCAGCACAGAACCCAACGCGGGGCTCGAACTCATGAACCGCGAGATCATGACCTGAGCCAAAGTCAAGGACGCTTAACCGACTGAGCCACCCAGGTGCCCCTAGAATATCATTTTTTTAAGATGCAAGTTTTCATTAGAAAAATGATCAGCTCTTATCATTGTTCTGAATTCTGTATTTCCAGCAGATTAAATAAAGGTTTCTCAAGCCCTCACAAGGGCTCCTATGTAGTATGTTCAGCAAGGTAGTTGCATCCCTATGCTGCTGTAAAGAAAGCACAAAAGGCACAGGCATCTTTGGAGAATTGAGTTTTTGTTACAGCTGCTCCCCCCGCCCCCACCTCTCTTTTTTTTTTTTTTTTTTTTTTTTTTTGGCCTGGAAAGCAAATGGTCTGCTTTGATTCTGTTGTTCTTCATGGAATGGTGGTAGGATATGGTAGGCTTTTTTGCTTGCTTGCTTTCCTCAATTAAACAGGCCAAAGTCTAAACATGTTGTTCAGTCTATTTCTGAATCACTGGCAAGCAGTTAATTTTGAGGACTGAAAATTAAAACTAACCACAGCAGTTGTTAGAACTCGGGTTTCTATAGGCAGAAATCCAATTCTGTTCAGACACCACCTGTTTCAATAGGACATTTCAGACGCCCAGTTGGCAGGGTTTGCTGGAGAAGACATGGGGAACATGCTTGCAGTCTGTGTTAAGTCTGCAGCATAACGCAGTCCCGCTTCCCCGAGTGACAGTTACATTTATACATGGTATGTTTTTGCAAGGAATAAATTGGAATCTTTTTGAAATACTGCTTATTGTGAAGTGGAATTCAAGTCCACAGTAGACCCCCACCAAGGGAGTTTGGTTATTAAAGGACCAAAGGGGGCTCATGGTAAGAAGCTCTCTCCTGATGCAGCTGCGGAAGCCATCTGAACATAGCATTTTATCGCAGGGTTCTGGAATGAATCTTGTCTAGGGCGGTTTAGTATTTGCTTTTGTAGGGGAATCGAGAACACTTCTAATTTCTAAACTGTACAAATCACATCCAACCCCCCCCATTTTACTTTTTTTTTTTTTTTTTTGGAATAGGTAAATGCACACATGATACAAAATGACATTACAGTGAGCCTTCCTTCAGGCCACCAACGAAGCTGTAATGAATAACCTTTTACATAGTTCTTTGTGCACACGGATGAGTTTATCCGTAGGATAAATTCCTCGGAGTAAAATCACGGCTCCAAGGCAAAGTGGAATTTAAATTTTGATGGACACTTACAAATTGCCTGTCAAAGAGGTTATATCACTCTGTGCTTGCACCAACAATGTGTGAGAGTACCTGTTTCTCCACACCGTTCATTTATTAACCCCCCCCATCTGTTGAGTGAAAAATGATACCTAATTTTTAATTCAGGTTTCTCTTATGAGTGATGAGCATCTTTTCATATGTTTTAAAGCTATTTTCATTTCCTTTCAAAGACCACATTTTAATGTATTTTAAATTGGAAATTTTCCGTTTCAGTTTCAAGTTAAATTTATGGGTATTCTTCCCACATACTTACATTTGGAAAGGTTACAACAAGATATGGAAGCCTCTTTAACCGAGGTCTGTGTTTTCAGGCTTTCTTCAACGTGTAACAAATTATGTTCTTAGGAACTGATTTGTCAAGACTTGGGCTTCTAAAAAATGTAAGTGGCTTTTGTGGCAAACTCATCCCAGTGCCCAGAGGATGGATAGCTGGCTGCTTATTTTTAAAATGACTCAAAGAAAATAATACATGGAAGATTATTTTAGTGGCTGTTACTAGACGGCTTCGTTGGATTTTTGGGTATTTGTTTTGGGACAAGTGTGGCTTTTTGTTATTTTCTGGTATATATCACCCTGTAATTACCTGCCTCAAAAGATAAAAGGTTGCTGCTGTTTTTCACCGGCCCTGATCAAAGGTGATTTATTTAAATAAATGTAGGATCAAGCAGGCTGACTCATTTATTTGGCTGTTTGTCAGAGTTGAGGTTAATTTTCTGTCATATTTGCCATTTTTTCTTTTTTGTATCCCCCCCTCTCCCAGAGCCCGGAAGATTAAATCCTGAAAGTAGAGCATACATATAAATGATAAATAGAGAGGGGCCTGGGTGACTCAGTTGGTTAAGTGTCCAACTTCAGCTCAAGTCATGGTCTTGGGGTTTGTGAGTTCGAGTCCTGTGTCAGGCTCTGTGCTGACAGCTCAGAGCCTGGAGCCTGCTTCGGATTCTGTGTCTCCCTCTCTCCCTGCCCCTCCCCACCTCGTGCTCGCTCTCTCTCTCTTAAAAATAAACATTAATTTAAAAATCATAAATAGAATGTCAAATTTGTGAGGCTTAGTTCCAAATGTAACATTCATCTCATAAATTTTTAGGGAAAGTGTGGGTATAGTAGAAAGTTACGTCACTCAGCATATTAGTGGGCTTATGTTTTAATTTCACCCAAAGTTACATAAGTTGATTGCAGCACAGTTAGGAACTGGTGAAAATGTGCACTGGAAGTAGTCGTGGTCTAGAACAATCCCTTGGCCTTCATTTGTTGCTTCTTTCCTAATTACCTATTTTACCTTCTCAGTAAGGAAAGAAAAAAAATAGGGGCACACTTTTCACAACGTCCACAGCTCACATGTGCTTACTGCGTAAGTTGAGCAAAGGCTAAATGGGAGAGAAATGAAACAGGTAGATACTACTGAGTTTGCACTAGGAAAAAATTCTGTTGCGTTTCAATTCTCGGTGTTGGAAGGTTGTGCGACGTTTCTTTCGGCAAACCTCCCAGGAGCGGCGGTTTCGCTGACTATGTATATGTGGCAGCCTTCATTTAGTCCTGAAAGGAAATACTGTGATACTTGACAGGAAAACAACACGTAAGCCTGCCCCTGGTTCCCACCCCCAGTGCACAAAAAGCCAAGAAAATAAGAAATGACTAGAAAAGGGGGAAAAAATGGAAGCAAGTGAATCTTGGAGATTTTCGAATTAAACAATGAACAATTCTCTCTCTTTTTAAATACATACATATTACAATTGAAAGCCATTGGTTCGGGTTTTCCCTCTCTTCTTGGCTCAGGTAGCTCATTCCGTACTTGTTTTAAAGCCGCGTACGAGGTTTATCTAGTATATCTGAGTGTGTTCCCTTACTTCTAGCATCCTACTAAAGGAATTGCTTATGAGAGCAGGTGTCTGCCTTAATTGTCCCCGCTGGATGTTGTTTTTGCCTCATACTGTATAACATTAAGTAAAAATAATTTTTGCAGTGGGGGGTAGAGAAGAGAAGCTGTAATTAACATTTTATTTTCTGAATTTATGTTGTCCCCAAAGTTATACAAAAAACCTGACAGGGATGGGATCTGACCATAGCAGTTTAAAAAAGAAATGTATGAGACTCTTGAAATAGATATTCGGCTTTCATTTTTGAGGAATAAGGATAAGTGGTAGGTGGTTTAATATAATAACCTTTATTCCCACAAGGGACACGGCCACGGTGTGATAGAAAGAATGTTCGATTTGAAATCTGAAGGCACAAATTCAGTTCTCAGATCTGCTGCTAATTTACCTTGGGCTTTACTAAAATAAGCATGATACCCCCCTTCCTCCCACTTGAGATGATTAAGTAAAATGTGGAGCATACTTAACCAGTCACCAAATAATTATTTATAGAACGACCTCTTTTTTTCCTGTAGGTCTTTATGATGCTTTGGTTTAAATCACAGTTTTTGTTACCTCGAAAGGTGAAAATAAAAGATTTTTATTCCAAGACGTTGACATAATAATGGTGTTCTACTAGAAAGAACATGTTTTAGCCCCAAGAAGGAATCTGGCTTTTTACCTATTTTTAACATAAGTGGATGCTAACTTTAGAAAATGTAGACTTTCTAGAAAAGCAAAAGGAAAAAACGAAATCATTATAGTCCCTCCAGTAACTGGAACCATTGTCAGTATTTTACTTTGTAGTTCTCATGTAGATGAGCTATCTCACAGGATGTTTATATTTGCATTTAATGTATTACACGTGAATTTCATGTGTTAAACTAGGTGACTTTATTTTTGTTCAAAAACATCTCCTCACACCTCAGACAATTGATGGAAAGATTTTGGTTGTTTGTCAAGACGTTATGAGTAATGTGTTCTGTGTTTGTTGGCCTGTGGTAATGTGAAATGGTTAAATATAAAAAAGGCTTCAGGGGCACCTGAGTGGCTCAGTTGGTTAATCATCCGCCTTTGGCTCAGGTCATGATCTCGCAGTTCGTGAGTTCAAGCTCCATGTTGTGCTCTGTGCTGACAGCTCAGAGCCTGGAGCCTGCTTCGGAGTCTGTGTCTCCCTTCTTTCTGCCCCTCCCCTGCTCATGTGCACGCTTGCTCTCTTTCTCTGTCTCTCTCAAAAATAAATAAACATTAAAAAAATTTTTTTAAAGCCTTCATTAATGGAAAGATTGAGTAATATATAGATGCCCTAGCCACAAAACAAACTCGTTCTTTCAACTATTGTCAGAGTAAAACTGGAATATAGTAAAAATCTAGTTAACTTCACAAATTTCAGTCTTAAACTCCTGGTGGTTCAAGAGATGGATTTGAGTGGTTTACCTAGACAAGTGTACCCATATAGCATCACTATCATAGTGTCTTTGGGCACGTTAGAAATAAATGCCCCCATTTCTCCCCGCCGCAGGAAGCCTTCGCACAAGGGACGCGGCATAGCTAGGGTAGCATAGTGGGGTTTCAGCGTGTCCTCACGCCATTGGCCAAGCATCTTTGTGCAGGCGGTGATCTGGACCACTACTTACGGTAATGGCACTCACTATTTATAGGTCCGGAGAGAGAGATGATTCTTATGTTAAAACAAAACTATCTTGTCTGAGATAATCTGGGCAGGGATGCCTGGGGAAATAATAAAGAAAACCTTCTTGAAATTTTATTATCAGAATATTCCAATTTTGAATAGCCGTGTCCTTTCCGGTGTTTAGCCTGGACTCTTGTTCTGCCGCTCTGCTTTGTGTTTTTAGCTTATGACACTGTTATGCAATGTCCATAGATCTCTATAAAGGTCTGGTTTAAGCACAGGAAGCAAGAGGACTTTTGATAAGACCATTGTGCTAAACCGGGGGTTTCAAATGTCAGGGACTATGAGACCAGGACAACCCTTTGAAAGAACATACCTACAAAAACTGGAAGACTAAGCTGAATAATTTAATGTAGGCCTTGCTATTTCACACAATGGGTAGTGATAAATTATCTTTCTTTAAGTTAACAATTAAATGAAGGGAGATGTTCCTTTCAGGTAATTTTGACCTTTGAATGCTTTTGGTAAAGAGCATCAGTGAACTCCAGGTCAGGGATCATCTGGATCTTAATAACAGTCACCTTTCATAAGCATGCCTTCCACTATATTCCAGTTTTAACATGTATTTTATCGGCTTTCACTCTTTACGTGGGCCCCGGGGCTAAGGATGGAACTTATTCTTGTGGAATCTTCCCCCTCTATCCCCTCTGTATTTTTTCTTTTTGGACTTCTGTTCCTACTCTTGATAAAGACGGGATTTGTTTCTTTTGTCCATCATGCCCCTCTCCCAGGGTCAGGTTTCTTGAGCTTCTCTCCCTTTCTATCCACACTGTATCCCCTGGGATCATCTTATCTGAATCCTGCTCTTTTTTATTCTTCTCCGGAAGGGATTTTTGTGGTTTATATACATACTCCCAATTTTGGCTTCAGTTCTCTTTTTCTTTTTAATTAAAAAAGCATGTTATAGTTAAATCTTTTCTGATTTACTCTTCTTACGTGGAAATGCATTGAGGGAAATGATGTATGTGCCTCCACACTGCAGAGCAACCCAGGGTGTGAATGTGTCTCAGGCACAAAGAGAAAGGTTGTACTTGGTTAATCAGCCTTGAAGGTAATAATAAAAGCTCGATGAATTATTGAGGTGTGTAGTCGCTTTCTGGAAAATCACTGCTTGATTTTTTTTGTGCACCGATTCTGATCTCTTTTGGCAGAGAGAACATAGCCCAACAGTTAAAAGGGCAGGCTTGGTTATGAAACGGACTTTTTTTCAGAGACGGGCATTGACACTTAGTAGCTATGTAACTTTGGACAAATTAGTAATCTCCATTGGCTTCTCGCCTCATTGGCCAAATGAGGAAAACATATATGTGTGTTTTGTAGCTGAAGGTATTCTTTGATGTAATAGGTCAAGCTTCCCATTTTGCAGATGGGTAAACTAAGGCATCAAAAACTGAAATGATGGATCAAGCAAGGGATAGTGGAGTCGGGGGTTTGTTCACTGTTCTTTCGTATTCTTTCTATAACAATACAGAGTAATGTCACTTTTCTTTTGGAAATGCAATGAAAAGAGATAAGGAATTAGAATAAAGCAGATCCCCAGGGCCACTTCTAGTTGCCGTAGGGCCACTGCAGCAGTCCTGTGACAGTCTTCTTCCTGAAGACAGGCTGGGTAAATTGCCAGAGCGAAGCAGCTCGCATGCGGCTCACGCCAACTTTATTCTTTTGTGTCTTGCTTCATAGACTAAAGTTCTCTGTATTTCCCTTGCTTCTGAAAATCCAATTTGCATGGAGAACATGATAATTAGGAATCTGCTCCCCCACCACCCAAACTTTCTTGAGCCAGTATTAACCTATCTGTGGGGACTAGTTATGTTTTCATTTTCCATAAATTAGAGGCAAGCATAACTTTTTGGAATCAGTTTTTTCTTTTTTTCTTTTTTTTCTTTTTTTTTTAGCTGAAGAGCTGAATAATATGCATGACTTTAGAAGTGGTTTTCCTTGGCATTAACCAGCATATGAAAGGCTGTAATAAAGTCAACAAATAACTTTGTAATCTACCAGGTTTTTGAAAGTGGAGATGCAAATAAGTTATGGGGTAGTGGTGATTCTTTTTTTTTTTTAATTTTTTTTTAATGTTTATTTTTGAGAGGGAGAGAGAGAGACAGAGCAGGGGAGGGGCAGAGAGAGAGAGAGAGAGAGAGAGAGAGAGAGAGAGAGACACACACACACGCAGAATCCGAAGCAGGCTTCAGGTTCTGAGCTGTCAGCACAGAGCCTGACACGGGGCTCGAACCCATGAGCAGCAGGATCATGACCTGAGCCTAAGTCAGACGCTTAACTGACTGAGCCACCCAGGCACCCTGGGGTAGTGGTGATTCTTGGAGTCTTTAGGGACTCAAAGGTTTCCTCTTCAAGACTGGAAAGTTGGAGGGTAACATACTTGAATAGAATTAGCTTATTATGGCTGGCTTGCTGCCTCTTCTTTGGGAAAGCTGTTTTGACTTTTTGAGATTCTCTCTCTCTGTCTCTCTCTCACACACATACATACTCCAGAATCAGGACACGTGACCTAAAAATTGTTCTGAGTATGTGAATCGAGGACAGGTAAGACAAGTGTAGGAATCGAAGATGGTTTCCAAATCCTGGAAGACTTTTGGCAGGAGGTTTTTACCCTTTTGCTTCTTGCTTTATAGATTGAAATTCTGGGAACAAAATTGATTTTTCTTGGTTCTGAAAATCAAATTTGGGAGGACTTTCCCAAGTCTTGCCGATTCTCTTTTGCCTTTACCCTGTGTCCCTCTTGCTTCCTGCTTAGGTAGTTCTAAGTGTTTGATAAAGCAAAAGTAAAAATTCCCTTCCAGGAAGCTAGTTTAAATTTTTTTCCTTGTTTAGCTTAGTGCTTGCCTTATCCAGAGAGGAAGTATAAGTAATTTTCAAATATTTGAGTACCTACCACGGGCCAATTTTAAGGCTAATGGTGGGTATGCAATGAATGAACACTGGATTTTTTTTCCCCATTACTACCAAACTCTAACCCTTGTCTAACGGGATGAGACATTCTCGTTATCTTAGAGGGATAGCCCAGCTCAGTTCCTGAAGGAAAGGAAGGGAGAGGAGGAAAGAAGGAAAGGATGTGAGGGAGGGAGAAAGGAAAGGAAAAGAGAAGGAAGAAGGATTTCTAGCCACCAATCTACACTGCGTTGTGTGCTTTTAGGAGAAAAAGATGTAGTACTTTAAGGCATCCGCTTCTTTTAGTGGGTGCCAGAGACTTTATTGTTGGACCCTGTCCCACAAGGGCTTCTGAAGACCAGGGACGGCAAAAACTAAATGTTTTCTCCTTTGGAAAGCTGGTCTCTTGTGTAGATCTTTAGATGGTCCAGTGTGAACGTGTATAAAATTGTCTTGTTTCTACAACAAATCCTACCAAGTGGAGCAGATTTTCCCAGATAAGCCATAGATAGGTTGTTGCCAAATACATCTTTGAATATTTATTACCCGGTTATAGTCTTTTTCTTCAACAGAAGCGAGTGGTTTTAGTTGAGAGGATACGTGAGGACTTCAGACCATACGTGTTTTTCGTTTTCTTTGCTTTTGTGTGTGGTGTTAAAAGGCAACCTCATTTGGAATTTTTGAAAGCAAACCATGTCTTTCCTTAGGAAAGCCTTGATTTAGCTGACACATCTAATATGTGTAAAAAGCCTTGATTCCCTTTGGGATGGTATCTAGATTCTTCTTAAAAGAATATGGTGCATTTTAGGCCTTCTTGGAGAGAAAGCCAAGTGTAGTGAAATGAACAGACTGAGGATGCTTCTTGGGCACCCTCTGATTTTGATGCCCTTCCCAGGGTCTGTTAGTCCCCTGTGCATAGATTGAGGCATAGACCGTTCCAAATACTATTATTTATTTAGTTTGTAATTTTTTGTTTTAAAACTACATCAAACTTCTAGAAAAGTTGCAAATATAGTACAAAGAGCTTTTCTTTCCTGAGCCAGCTTAGAGTAAGTTGCCAGCACGATGCTCCCAATATCCTTAAGTACTTTAGTGTTTATTTCCTGCAAACAAGGACATTCTCTTATATAACTGTCATACAACTATTAAAATCAGGAATTGGCATCGATACAGTACCAGCCTCTACTCCTTAGATCCCATTCAGGTTTTGCAGATTGTCTCGCTAATGTCCTTTATTTTTACGGCAGAAAGATCCAGTCTAGAATCAACGTTATCGTTTGGTTGTTATGTCTCTTTCGTCTCCTTCAACTGAGAATAGTTCCTTGACTTTCATGAACTTGAAATTTTTGAAGATTGAAGGCCAATTATTTACTAGATAGCCCTTGATTTAAGTTTGTATGCTGTTTCCTCATGACCAGATTCAGGTTATGTACTTCTGGCAGGAATATTACGTAAGTGTTGCCAGACTCTCCTCACTGCCCCTGACCCCGTGATCATGATTTTCATCGTACCATACCATTACTACTGTGATGTTACTCCAATCACATGATTTAATGGTGTCTGCCGCTGTAAATTTCTTGTTTCCTCTTTGTAATTAATGAGTATTTATTGGCAAGTATTTTGAGAAAATGTAAATATCTCCTTCCTCCTCAAGCTTACGTTTATTTTTGTATTTATTATGTCATCATGGACTCATGGATATGTATTTTTTCATTATAATCCATTACTATCATTATTTATTTTCATGCTTAAATTATCTTGATTTGGCCAATGGGAGCCCCTTCAATCTAGTCTCTGTGTCTTTTTGACATGCCTTGATTAGAGTTTGTACACTTCCTGACTTTTTGCTACAAGAAGATGTTCCAGGCTCATTTTGTATTTTCCTTGTCTCAGTGGTAGATTCGGCCAGTTTTTCAAGGAGCATCTCCTTTTTAGTGGCTCTAGACCCTGCATGGTTGCTTTTCATGTCATTACTGCCCTCTACTCCCCTACTGTTGCCTACCTAGCTTGGCCCCACCTAATAGCTTTTGGATTAAATTGTTCAGGAAGAACAAGGGCACATCTTGTTTTCATTTAATCATTTATGTTAGCTCTGTGTGGATTGGTGGGGGGTGAAAGGGAATCGCTAACATATTTGATCTGTCATCCCTGAGGCCTTAGCGTATAATATAGTAAATGCTCAGGGTATAAATTCATTCAAAGACAAATGCCTTATTATATATTTATTAGGAATCAGTCATTGCAGGCACTGGGTGGATACAACAGTGAACCAAGTTTAAAAAACAAGAGGGGTGCCTGAGTGGGTCAGGTGGTTGACCGTCTGACTTAGGCTCAGGTCATGATCTGGCAGGTTCTTGAGTTTGAGCCCCACGTTGGGCTCTGTGCAGACAGCTCAGAGCCTGGAGCCTGCTTCAGATTCTGTGTGTCTCTCTCTGCCCCACCCCACTTCCACTCTGTCTCTGTCTCTCTCAAAAAAAAAAAAAAAAGAGAGAGAGAGAAAAAACATACATTTGTGGAAGCCCTCTGAACAGAAATAGTTCTTTGTGAAGGATGAGAATAATTTTCTAAAGCAACCATTTCCCCAAGTGTTTTTGTTTACATTAATATGTATTCAATAAAAAAAAGGTTTTGACTTTGCACTTTTAAACCGTAGTTCTTATTAAAGTGCATAGACTAAATGTGTCACAGATTTTTTTTTTTTTTAAGCCTTGGTAATTTCTTTTCTTATATTACCATAGTTCCTCTTTTCCCCATGAAGAATGCTACTGCCTTGCATATGGATAACTGCTTTTAAGGGCAAAATGGAAATTCTAGTAATACACAAATGTTAATTCATTAACTCCATGCTATAGTTTGTTACTTTCTATACCTTTGACCAGAGATACTTTCAGAGAAAAAAGTGATTTTTCTCATTATACTTTTGGTCATAAGTAATAGAATGTAGAAATAATAAGAATAGATCATAAGCTCCTTTCCGTTAACAGAGTTAATCATCTATGTTACTTCATTGAACTCCTGAGGGTAGAACTGTAATACAGAGCATATAATCAGACTCTCTCTTTTTGTATTGTAAAATTACTCAAGCATTTATTCACTCAACATGTATTCGACTACCTATTCTTGGCCAAGAATCTACCTACCTACCTTTGCCAAGTACCTACCTCACAGGACTCTTAAAGGATTAAATGAGACAACTTGTATGGTTTGTTCATAACACCTAATAAATATCTATTGGTTTGGAATGTGAAATTCCCTTCCTAGACTGTAAGATTGTGGCATCAGGAATTTTAACTTTTTCTTAACATAAAAATGTAATCAGGTTGTAATTGATACATATGAGGATTGAATGTATTTTATATGTAAATTCTAAAACAAACACCATCGACTTACCATTCAGTTTAAGAATGAGGATTAGAACATACTAGTGTCATTCAGACTACCTGTATATACCTTCCCAGTCCATCTTTTGCCCTCCCTCAGATGCAACTACTCTCCTGAATTTCCCTGAACTTTTAAATGCGGTTTTACCAAATGTGGCCGCTCTTCTCTTTGTTCAGCTTTGCTTCTTTTTGGTCTTTATGAAAATGGTGTAATACTGTATGTAATTTTCTGCGACTTGCTTTGTTTACTCCGTACTGTATAAGATTTGTTGTTGCAGGTTATTGATTTCACTGCTGTGTAATTGTCCACAGAGCATGATTTGTGTATCCATCCTCTTGTTATCTAGATATCTAGACTCACCACCCCTTTTTATTTTGTTTTATTTTGTTTTTTTTTGTGTGTGTGGTTGTGTGTGTGTGTGTGTATTTTTTGTTTTGTCTTCTGTGAAAATACAGTTAGGAACCTTCTTGGGCATATCTCCAGTACACAAGTGCGAGAGTTTCAGGACAGTGGATTTCAAACTTTTATGGCTGTGATGCACAGTAAGAAATCTGTTCTCAAAAAAAAAAAAAAAAGTTCTCCATAATGAAAGGACCCACATATGTAAATATACATAGACAAGTGAGACAAAGCTTCATACATTAATGCCTACCTTTACTACACAGGACGCAGTCTATTTTATTTTATACTGGTTTACTTATAGACAGTGATAGAAACCATCACAGTGTTTACCAGTCTCACTAATAAGTTGTGTTTGAGTAACAGTGCTCTGAGCCAGAGGTTCTCAAACTGGGGCACATGACACACACCTGGAGAATTAGTACACATGAGGACTTCTGTGCCCAACGCACAGATACTTAATCGCGAGGTCTGAGATGGGACTTAATCTGAATTTCCAAAAAGCGTCCAGGTGGGGTGCCTGGGTGGCTCCGTCAGTTGAGCATCCGACTTTGGCTCAGGTCATGATCTCTCGGTCTGTGAGTTCGAGCCCCGCGTCGGGCTCGGTGCTGACAGCTCGGAGCCTGGAGCCTGCTTCGGATTCTGTGTCTCCCTCTCTCTGACCCTCCCCCGTTCATACTCTGTCTCCCTCTGTCTCAAAAATAAATAAACGTTAAAAAAAAAATTTAAAAAAAATAATAAAAAGCATCCAGGTAATACTGATGTTGCTGGTCTTCTGGCCCATTTGGAGAAATACTGCTTTAGGGTACAATACCTACACGTGGAATTGCTGAGTCCAAGGCCATTCACACATTTAGCTTTTTATTTTATACAGTAGTGTAACAGTTTTGAGTCCTGTGTCAGCAATGTGTAAAGAGATCCTATTGCTCTTCTGTAGTCAGCCTTGTTCATCTCTTCCTGTTTTGTAGGCATAAAATTGTACCTTAATGTGACCTTATTTTGTATTCCAGTAATTAGTAAAGTAGCTGAGCACACATTTCAGTGTCCATTCGTGTTTCTTTCTTGGTGAAATGCGTTCATGTCTTCTGCTTATTTTTCTACTTATTTGTTGGGGGTCTTTTATATTCTGGAGGTATGATCCATTGTTGGTTCTATTTATCATAGATCTCTTTTTCTAGTTTGCCCGTGTAGTGACTTTTTTTTTTTTTTTTTTACCGTGTTTATGGTATCTTTTGATAAACAGAAATTCTTAATTTTTATGTGGTCCTCTTTTTTATGGCTAGTTCTTTTTGTGTCCCGCTGAATATGTTCTTCTCTACCCCAAGGTTAACTAAATAATCTCCTGTAGTTTTTTCTAACACGTTTGAGAAGTTTTGTCTAATATTTAAATATTTTCAAACATCTGGAATTGATTTTATGTATGGTATGAGGTAAGAGTCTAATTTAAATTTTTTCCTATGTAGAAAATCAGCCCCAGCATATTTCACTGAGTGGTCTCTTACTTTACCCAGTAATCTACAGTGCCTGTCAACAGATATTTTCATATCTGTTGGGGGGATGTGGTTAATTTCTGTTCCATTGGTCAGTTTGTTGATCTCTGCGATAATACAACAATGTTGTAATTGCTATAGTTTTATAATGAGGTTTGCTATATAATGTGACAAGTTCTATTACATCATTTCTTTTTTCTTCATATAAATTTTAGAATCAGTTTAAGCTCTTTGGAAAACTTCGGTAGGATTTGGATTGAAATTGCATTGCATCTGTGGATAGTGAGTGTTCTTATCCATGAACCTAGTCTATCAGTTTATTTAGGCTTTCTTTAAAGTTGTTAAAATGTTAAGATATTTTTGATAAAGTCTAGCTAGTTGTTGTTTATTCCTAGGTACTTTATATTTTTTAGTTCCTGCTCTAAACAGACCATTAAATGTTTCCTATGTGTTGCTGATGTGTAAATATGCATATAGGAATTAAAAATTAATTAATTAAAAATAAGCAGTTTACATTTGCAGATTGATAATTGTAACCATCTTACTAAACTTACTAATTCTAGTAATTTTTATGGATAGTGCTTTTGTTTTTTCTGTCTGTACAGTCATAATACATAAATAATGACATATGTCTTTCTTATTTTGTATCTTTCTATCCTTTTATCCCTTGTCTTTTGTGGTCTTGTGTCACTAGGACCACTAGTAAACTACTGAGTATAAATGTTTTTGATTTTAAGGGGAATAATTTTTTTTTTTTTTTTAAAGTAGGTTTCATGCCCAGGGCAGAGCTCAGTGCAGGTTTTGAACTCACGGCCGTGAGATCCAAGACCTGAGCTGAGATCAAGAGTTGGATGCTTAACTGACTGAGCCACCCAGGTGCCCCAGTTTTTAAGGGGAATAATTTTAATAATTCACCATTTAGCATGTTGTTTGCATGGGATTTTAGTATGTACTTATTGTTAAGAAATTTATCTTGTAGTCCTGTTTTATTAAGAGTTTTGTGGGGTGCCTGGGTGGCTCAGTCGGTTAAGCGTCCAACTCTTGATCTCAGCTCAGGTCGCGATCTCGCGGTCCGTGAGTTCGACCCCTGTGTCAGGCTCTGGGCTGATGGCTCAGAGCCTGGAGCCTGCTTCTGATTCTGTGTCTCCCTCTCTCTCTGCCCCTCCCTCATTCATGCTCTGTCTCTGTCTCAAAAATAAATAAAACGTTAAAAAAAAAATTAAAAAAAAAAAAGAGTTTTGTGTTTTTCTGAGGCTCAGTCAATTAAATGTCTGACTCCAGCTCACATCATCATCTCGTGGTTCATGAGTTCAAGCCTCACATCGGGCTCTCTACTATCAGTGTGGAGCCCGCTTCCGATCCTCTGTCTCCCTCTCTCTGCCTCTCCCACCCGTCAAAAATAAATAAACATTAAAAAAATAATAATAAAAAGTGTTTTTTTGTTTTTTAAAAAAAAATCCATGGATTTTGTTTCTATCACACAAGTTTTTATAATCTCTTGAGATGAACGGGTAGGTTTTGTTTTTTAATCTGTTAAAATGGTGCTTGATAAGCATTTTTTTTTAAAGTTTATTTATTTTGAGAGAGAGCACACATGAGCAGGGGAGGGACAGAGAGAGAGAATCCCAAGCAGGCTCCACTCAGTCATCACAGAGCCCAACCTGGGGCTCTATTAATCAACTGTGAGATCATGACCCGAGGCGAGGTCAAGAGTTGGATGCTGAACCGTAACCCGATGAGCCACCCAGGCCACTGGACAAGCATTTTTATCATGCTAATCTACTCTTGGGATAACTTCTTGGAACGTTCTTGGAATTGTTAGGATAAAACCAATTTGGTTTTGCTTTCTTAAGGTCCACTCCCAATTGAGTTAATTGTACTAATAGTTTCTTCAAAAATTTTGCCTCCATATTCTTGATTCAAATTGGTCTGTATGTTTCTTTCTCTTACTCTTCTTGGCAAGTTTTGTGCCTCTGATAATATTTGCTGCATAGAGTGAGAAACATTTTCTGTTTTCCATCTTTTTAGAAGAGTTTTTGTAAGATAGAAATGATCTTTTTTCTAGAACTTGCTTGTAAAACCTTATGGGCCTGATATTTTCTTTGTGGGAAGATTTTTAAACTACTTGACTTTAATAAAGGATTATGCTTGAGTTTTATTTTTTTTTTTTTGTGGATCAGTTTTAGTAAGTCATATTTGCCTACGAATTTACTTTCAAATTTGTTGGCAAAAAGTTATTTATGACTTTCTCATCTGTTTAATCTGGGTTGTACTTGCAAGTGTATTCCTCTTATTCCTCTCTATTGTTTATTTGTGCCTTGTCTACTTTGTATTTTTTTTAAATGTTTATTTTTGAGACAGGGAGAGCACAAGTGGGGGAAGGGCAGATAGGGGAGTGGGGAAACACAGAATCAAAAGTGGGCTCCAGGCTCCAGCTGTCATCCCAGAGCACAACGTGTGGCTCGAACCCGTGACTGTGAGATCATGACCTGAGCCAAAGTCAGAGGCTTAATGGACTGAGTTGCCCAGGTGCCTGTCTCCTTTGTTTTAATCAGTCTTTCGCAAAGGGCTGTGAATTTCATTCGTTCTTTTCAAAATTCTCATTGAATTATGTTGAATTTTTTATTAGTTTTTTTTTAATCTTTATACTCTTCCTTTTGCTTGAGTTTGTTATGCCATTGTTTCCCCAGATTCTCTAATTGTGAGTCATTTTTTTCAACTATAAGCTTTAAAGGTAAGATTTTTCCTCCAAGTACTGTTTTAACTATATTCCACAAATATTAATGTGTGGCGTTTTCTTTATTCAGTATGATCGGTCTGACATGTTCTATTTTAGTTTCTTCTCTAACCTGTGAATTGTTTAGAAGTGTGTCTGTCTTGGCAATTTCAAATGTGAGGAGGTTTTTGTTGTTGTTTTGTTTTGTTACTTTTAACTTAATTGCATTACCATAATTTCTTCTTGAATTCATTTGTCTTCTTCCTGAGGTAAATCCTGTGGAAATTCTGTTACTGACAGGCTCTGGATAGTAAACTCAATTTTTGTTATACTCTAAAAGCTTTTCTGTTGCTCCTGTTAGGAAAAGTGGTTTTGCTGGTTGTACAATTCTAGGTTGACATTGACTTGCGATACTTTGAAAATATTTTCTTTTGTTTTTGTGAAGTCTGATGTCAGTCCAGTTCAGGGTTATGATAGTAGATGTTCAGCCATTACTTCTCTGGGGGAAAAATTCCTGATTTTTAGGTTTGCTTATTTCCATGGTGTAATGCTATTGCCATGTTAGATCAGTTTTGTGGAGTTGGGAACAGATGTGCCATAGCACAGAGTTATGAACTGTTTCCACTCTTCTGATTGATAGATAATAAGTAATTACCTTAAGAGCACAGATAATAATAATAATATGTAAAATGATTAGGAAGTGATGAGTTTTTTTTTTTTTTTTTACATTTATTTATTTTTGAGAGAACGAGAGAGAAAGAGCACGAGTGGGGAGGGGCAGAGACAGAAGGAGACACAGAATCTGAAGCAGGCTCCAGGCTCTGAGCTGTCAGCACAGAGCCCGATGCGGGGCTCGAACTCACAAACCGCGAGATCGTGACCTGAGCCGAAGTCGGACACTTAACCGACTGAGCCACCCAGGCACCCCAGGAAGTGATGAGTTTTATCTGTTACCACTGGTTTTAATATTTATGTAATTTAACTTTTACTAATGGCCTTTAAAAAATACTCAGAAAATTCCCCAAAATTTAACAGTTGGCTCTTGTAAGCCTATATTAGCCAACTGTAGCATATCGCTCGTTTATTTGTTTAGTTTTCAATAGGTAATCTCCTGTTTTTTACTGTTTTTATAATCTTTTTTGTCTTTAGTGTTCTTCATTTTTAGTAGAATGTGTCTAGGAGTAAATTACCTTTCATTTATATATATATCTTTTTTTATATTATACTTTTTTGGTAGATTCATTTATGATTTTGTAAAATTCTCAGCCATTATGTCACCTATATTCTATATTTTTTCTGTGTCTCTGATTGGATACTATTTTTCTTCTGTTTTCCATGCCTCTTAGTAGCTTTTATAGTTTGCATTTTCTTATATTTTTGTGTGCTTTCTGGTGGATTGTTTATATCTGTCTTCCAGTCTAAGAATTCTTTTCTTTTTTTTTTTTTAATTTTTTTTTAATGTTTATTTATTTTTGAGACAGGGAGAGACAGCATGAATGGGGGAGGGTCAGAGAGAGGGAGACACAGAATCCGAAACAGGCTCCAGGCTCTGAGCTGTCAGCACAGAGCCCGACGCGGGGCTCGAACTCACGGACCGTGAGATCATGACCTGAGCCGAAGTCGGCTGCTTAATCGACTGAGCCACCCAGGCGCCCCTTAATAATTCTTTTCAACTGTGTTTAATTTGCTGTTTAATCCATTGAGATAATTCCAACAGTCATTTCCCCCACCCCCTCCATTTCTGAAAATCTTATTTGTTTCTTTTCAATATCCTGGTCATTCTTACTCATCTCTTATCGCTTGGTCACTTTTGGGATTCCAACTTTTTTTCTTTTTCACACTTTATGTGTAATTATTTTATATTCTGCTTTTGATGATTCCAGTATGTGAGATCTTTGCACAGACTCTCAGATCATGGTGCTCTGTTTCTTTGTGTTCAGGGATGTTTTTAAATTGTGAGTTCCTGTTTGACTTCACTGAACTTTGGGAATCCTGAAGTCCAAATTCAGAGTACTTTCCTCTAACAGCAGGTTTCTGAAGGTTTTTCCTTGATTTCTAAGAGACACGGAGGTTCAGGTTTCCAAATCTGCCGTAGACTCCAAGTTTGGTCTTTGGAGACCTCTAAGAACATAGGCCTGTGTGTCCTTTGGGAAGCCTCATCTCACGTTTAGCTGTAGCTCACAGTTCACATTTTAACCCCTTCCTTCTCTCCTTTTTCTTTCTTTCCTTCATATACTCTTGATTCTTAAGAGTTTTCCCTTTTTAAAAATAAGCCAAGCAATGAAGAATTTTCTAATTATCCAATATCTAGTCGTATTGTAGTCAGAGTTCCCAAAGAGTCCACCATCTTGCCCAAATTTGGTTTTTCCCCAGAAACCATTGTATATTTGGCAGTTTTAACGTAGTTCTTCCTGTATGCTGGAGACTCAGTAAATGTGTAATGAATAACTATTGAGAGAAGGTGACAAGAGAGCATAACTGTGATTATATCTCACCATTATTTGTCTGTTGAATTTTTATGTCAGGTGCTGTTTTTCATCTTACACTTCCAGCTACTCCATTCCACTCTACATTGAAGATGGACTGTTCTTTATGAGTAACAATTACTTACTCAGCCTCATTGTCAGAAATTTATCTAGTACTAAAAGGGAAGACTGGAAGAATCTGACCAGTACGTTTTAAAGCTTGCTGAAAAAAATAGAAACAGTACAAAGCTAAATATATATAAACCTAGAAAGAGAAGTGATATAATTAATACTTCAAGTTTCTAGTTTCAAACCACAAAAGTAAACAGAAGTTTACTTGAAACTGTGAAGTCTTCTAAATAGAACTGTAAACAGTATTTAGTTATAATTTACAATTGAAGCTATAGCAAGTCAGGGAATAGTATATAAATAGAAGTTTTTACTTTAAATTTTTCAATTTGGGAGAGAGAGAGAGAGAGAGAGAGAGAGCGAGCGAGTACGCACAAGTGGAGGAAAGGGGCAGAAGGGGAGAGAGAGAATCTCAAGTAGGCTCCATGCTGAGCACAGAGCCTGATGCAGGACTTGATCCCCTGACCCTGGGATCGTGGCCCAAGCCAAAATCAAGAGTCAGACGCTTAGCTGACGGAGCCACCCAGGCATCCCTAAATAGAAGCATTTTTAAATGAGATTGGATTCTGAAACAAAAGCGTTTTATAGCATATGCAACATTGCTGAAAGTAGTCTTTTGAGAAAGCAAGGCATTTAAAAATTTTGTCTCCTTGGAATATTATTCTGTAGAATATTTGAGCATTCTTGCTATAAATATTTTAACAGTTAAATTTCATATTTACACGCAAGGACAGTACTTCAGTGTATTTTTAATGTTGAAGACAATATTGGGTTTACTTTCAATGCTTCTGAACAGAGAGCTAGGGAGATGAAAATTTAGCCACTACTTTGTTCACTTCAGAACTGAAAGAATGTTCAGTTGTTTCCTTCCTGAATTGTAAATATGATTTATAGATTTATTCTCTTTATCTTTAAAATGGTATGTAGTATAGTGAATAAAGCTCAAAATGTCATCTAAGTATCCTAAGCTAAATCTGTAGATTAGAGCTTGATGGCCATTTGCTCAAAAACAAAAACAACAAGACTTTCAGACCACGTCAGAAGGAAAACCGTAAACTTTTTTAAAACACAGGAAGATATCAGTTACTCAGTTCAATGGTTTCTCTTTTTTCTAACGCAAAATTTATTTCACACAGTCTCTGAAGTGAAAGAATGGGTACCAATGGGTACGTGAAAGAAGAGGGAACGTAAAAGTATCTTTGGGAGGTTGAAGAAATTTGTATCAAAATAATTCGTGTATATGGTTTAAAAGAATTAAGTAGCAAAGGATGGTATTTAGCAAAACCTGAAGTCCTATATTGTTTAAAAGATTTTTTTTTAATGTTTATTCTTATTTTGGGGGAGAGAGAGAAAGAGCGCGCACGTGTGCGTGTGAGTCCAGGAGGGGCAGAGAGCGAGGGAGACCCAGAATCTGAAGAAAGCTCCCTGCTCTGAGCTGTCAGCACAGAGCCTGACACGGGGCTCGAACCCACAAACCACAGGATCATGACCCGAACTGAAGTCAGATGCTTAATCGACTGAGCCACCCAGGTGCTCCCAAAATTTTTTAAATAAATTTTTTTTTTTTAATTTTAGAGAGAATATGAGGGCTTTTTTAATTTTAAAGCTGTGCAGTTACTGTCGGAAGTTTCCAAACTATATGCTTGTGCTGCTTTTTCTACAAGAGAATCTAACCCATTTGCTCCATCTCCTTTTCCTCCCAATATGACACCTTTTAAAGTCTTGTCTTGGATAGAAGTTTCTAGATATTGAACATAGAACCTACTTTTTGTTCCACCAACTATGAACCGTGTCTCTTGATTCTCAACTTTGGGAGCTCAGAGTATCCTAGAGTTTCTTTTCTATCTTCGTTCCTGTTTCTACCTTCTGTGTTTGTCATCCGAACATTTACTTTTTTGTTGTCACGCTTGATAGCATTGTGCTATGTAGCACACATTTTACGTGTTCTTGCTTATCTCTAGTAGTGGTAAGAGTAATTGAGAGGTAGTAATTGAATAGGTAGGGATTGAAAGCACTAACAAAGTTTCAGTTACGTGCCAAGTACATTAATTATATAAATTGTATACAAATATGTACACATAGGACTTTACATTAAACTTATTTAATCATCAGGTTGATCTCGATGGTTTAGGTAAAGTGGTCTCTGTTTTCCTGACAAGGAAATTTAAGTCACTTAGCTAGTGGCAGGGCTGATTAGATTAATTTCTGTGAGTTGAAAATTGCAAACACTGTGCACTGTGGCGTTGAGCCTTTATTTTATTTGAGACTATATATTTTTGCCATTTCAAATTATGTAGTGTGGCAGATTTTTACATTGCTTTTTAAAACATTTAATTGTGAGAGATGTACCTTACACTTCTGTGATACTTTTTAGGATAATTGGACATAATATGTGTTCTGCAGGTGTATTAGAGGAAAAGTTGATTTTTCATTATCTCACAGCCTTTTAAATGTCTGTTAAGTTGGAAATCGTTATTTGGTAACAAAAGATTCAGAGTTTCAGACCCTCGAAACCGATACCGGAAGAGCCTCTGATTTCAAAATAAGTTATTTGCCACCTACCCAACAGTAATGTGTTGTAACCCCTCGAATGGAACTAAGTAGAACTTCCTTTATACGGTTGTCCCCCAATGGCAGACACGTTCAATGTTGTTCTTTTAAAGTTATTGAGCGCCTCTTCCCCCACTACCCATCCTTTTTTCATTTCCAGCTCAGGTTAAGTTGGCGAGTTGGTTTGAAAACCAGCTGACCTTCTCAAAGGTCGGTGGAGGTGTGGGCATTGGAGCCCGACTACTTGAGCTCACATCTCAGTTCTGCCACCAATTATGCCTGTGCCTTTGGGCACGCTGGTTTCTGTGCCTCAGACTCTTCCCTTGTCAAATGGAGTTAATAATAGCTACCAAACAAGATCGTTGAGTTAATAATTGTAAAGCTGCTACATCAGAGTCTGGACAGCAGTAAGCATTTAGTGAGCCATTTCCACGGCTACCGTGACCACCATCCCCCAGTGCGGGAGCCCTCAAAGTGGCCTTTCTTTCTTCATTCTTTACCCACTGCAGTCTCTCCACCACATTGCCACCAGAAGAACTTTCTAAAATGAATAGTTGGTTCACATTGAATTCCTCCCTCAAGTCCTCAAGTGCATCTCCTTTGCTTCCCAGATACCACTGCTCTTTGTACCTGTTCTTGAGGCCAGTGTGTCTTGATAAAGAATTGGCAGAACTCCTAGCCACATATGACTGAGGGGAATCTGTTACTCTTCCAGAGTCTCTCCTTGCCTGATCAATAACCTCTTTTGATTCTCTTTCATGTTACTTGTTGGTTTATGCTTAACTAATGGGATGATTGCTGCGTCTTTTGTCATTTGTGCAAAATCCAACCGTAACTATATTTCTGTAGGTGTAGTTATACCTATATTACTTGACCAGGATACAGATCCAGGCAAATGGAGGAATTTGGGGATGTGATTCTTCATTTTCCTAAGTCTGTCTGCTGCTCCTTCCTGGTCAGGTGTCCAAGAGGCTTTATTTTTTCCTTCCCTGAGCTGTGGAGATACACTGTAGAGTTCCTTCTAACTTCCTGGTTGAGTATCACCTCCAAAAACGATACAACATTATACAAAAATGAAAACAAGTAAAACCTTCCAAAGCATTGTGCTCTATACAAGCAGACTTTTCTTTTTCTTTCTCATGTTTAGATAAATATTTGATGTGCTTTTTATGTATAGGCCTTTTAGATTGTTATCGATTGAAAGACCCCATTGCTTTCTCAAGTGCCATTTCCTTACCATTCGTGTGATGTTCTTTTAGCCCCCTACCCATGACTGATAAATGTTAAATTTCGGGCCTTGTTGCTTCCAGTTTTAGCCTAGGTGTTCAAATCCATTTTTGTTCATTTTTAAAAATTAATTCCACCAACTGTTGTTGAAATGTCTTCTGCACAGTCTTGTCTTAATATTTTTTCATAAAACATTTCTAAAGGCAAACGGTGCTAAAAAGCCCATAAAAGTCATCATCAGTCCACTTTGCTCCTCTGGAACCTACCCACCCTCCCTACCTCTCCCTCCCTTCTCCCTACCAAACTGTGTGGCTGTTTCTTTTGGTATTTACCTACCTGTTTTGAAATATTTGTAAATTACTATCCTCCCAATTATATTTCTTTTATAGTAGGTTATGATTTTAAAATCAAGAAACTTCACCTTTTTTATTGATTTCAAACACTTTTTTAAATGTTTATTTATTTTTGAGGGGAGGGGAGGGTCAGAGAAGGAGAGAGACACAGAATCTGAAGCAGGCTCCAGGCTCTGAGCTGTCAGCCCCGAGCCCGACGCAGGGCTCGAACTCACATACCCCGAGATCATGACCTGAGCCAAAGTCAGACCCATAACCAACTGAGCCACCCAGGCACCCCTTTTTACTTGATTTTAAAAAGGTAAGTTATCGATCTCCTTTAAGTCAGAATTAATTTGATAAATCTCTCCTTAGAATTTGAACCTTAAATTTACATTTAAGGCCATTATTTTATTTTATTTTTTATTAACAATTTTTTAATGTTTATTTTTGACAGAGAGCACGCGCAAGTAGGGGAGGGGCAGAGAGAGCGGGAGACACAGAATCCAAAGCAGGCTCTGAGCTGTCAGCACAGAGCCAGATGTAGGGCTCAAACTCCTGGATGGTGAGATCATGACCGGAGCTAAAGTTGGAGGCTTAATTGGCTGAGCCACCCAGGCGCCCAAGGCCATTATTTTGAAAGCATAAATGTTGGTGAAATTTGTTTCTTTTACTTTCTTAATTATATTTGGTATTATAATGTTTGGGTATTTGTGAATCTTTTCATAGTTTTCTCAGAGTGAGTACTAACTGTATTTTTATGCTTGGTTCCCCCACCCCTTCTTTTCCTTTTTTTTTTTTTAATCTTTTTTTTTTTTTAATTTTTTTTTTCAACGTTTATTTATTTTTTGGGACAGAGAGAGACAGAGCATGAACGGGGGAGGGGCAGAGAGAGAGGGAGACACAGAATCGGAAACCAGCTCCAGGCTCCGAGCCATCACCCCAGAGCCTGACGCGGGGCTCGAACTCACGGACCGCGAGATCGTGACCTGGCTGAAGTCGGACGCTTAACTGACTGCGCCACCCAGGCACCCCTAATCTTTTTTTTTTTTTTTTTTTTAACATTTATTCATTTTTGAGAGGCAGAGAGAGACAGAGCACTAGTGGGGGAGGGGCAGAGAGAGGGAGACACAGAATCCGAAGCAGGTTCCAGGCTCTGGACTGTCAGCACAGAGCCCAATGTGGGGCTTGAACTCGTGAACTGTGAAATCATGACCTGACCTGAAGTCAGACGCTTAACCCACTGAGCCACCCAGGGGCCCCCTTCTTTTCTTTTTTAAAATAAGAAATACAATAAAGGCTCTATACATTTCCTTTGTCTGTCTTTCTTTTTCTTTCTTTCTTTCTTTCTTTCTTTCTTTCTTTCTTTCTTTCTTTCTTTCTCTCTCTCTCTCTCTCTCTCTCTCCCCCCCTCTCTTTCTTTCTTCCTTCCTTTCTTTCTTTCTTTTCTTTCTTTCCTGTTTATTTATTTTAAGAGACAGAGAATCCCAATGCAGGGCTCCATCTCACAAACCACAACATCATGGCCTGAGCGAGGATCAAGAAGCAGTCACTTAACTGAGTGAGCCACTCAGGTACCCCAAGGCTATACATTTTCCTCTTAGCATATGTTTTGTGATGCCTCTAGCTGTTTTTTAACTGTTTGTTTATTTTTGACAGAGAGAAAGAGAGAGAGAGAGAACTAGTGGAAGAGAGAGGGGGAGTCCGAGAATCCCAAGCAGGCTCCGTGCTGTCAGCACAGAACCTGATGTGGGGCTTGAACTCACAAACTGTGAGATTGTGACCTGAACCAAAATCAAGAGGCAGTCACTTAACTGACTGAGCCACCCAGGCATCCCACCCCTAGATTTTTTTATATGAAATGGCCTTTTCATTATTTTCTCCTGACTGATTTCTTTTAACCTTTATTTTCTAATTTTTTTTTAAACGTTTATTTATTTTGGGGACAGAGAGAGGCAGAGCATGAACGGGGAGGGGCAGAGAGAGAGGGAGACACAGAATCGGAAACAGGCTCCAGGCTCTGAGCCATCAGCCCAGAGCCTGATGCGGGGCTCGAACTCCCGGACCGCGAGATCGTGACCTGGCTGAAGTCGGACGCTCAACCGACTGCGCCACCCAGGCGCCCCTTTTATTTTCTAATTTTATTAGAACTTCATTCAGTATAATCTATTCAGGCATTTTATTTTTTAATTTTTTTTAAAGTTTATTTATTCTGAAAGAGGGGGAGAGAGAGGGGAGGGACTTGTACTCCTGAACTGTGAGATCATGACCTGAGTCACAACCAAGAGTCAGAAGCTTAACTGACTGAGCCACCCAGGTGCCCTTATTTAAGCATTAAGAAAAAAAAAATTTTTTTTTTAATGTTTTTATTTATTTTTGAGACAGAGACAGAGCATGAGCAGAGGAGGGGCAGAGAGAGGGGGAGACACAGAATCAGAAGCAGGCTCCAGGCTCTGAGCTGTCAGCACAGAGCCTGACGTGGGGCTCGAACTCACAGACCGTGAGATCATGACCTGAGCTGAAGTCGGACGCTTAACCGACTGAGCCACCCGGCCACCCAAGCATTTTAAAAAGATTATTTTAAAGTTCATTTTATGATACCTTTATGATTGATTTTTTCATTGTTTCATGGGCTCATTTAAAACTGTAGGGGGCGCCTGGGTGGCTCAGTCAGTCCAGCGTCCAACTTTGGCTCAAGCCATGATCTCATGGTTCGTGGTTTTGAGCCCCACGTCAGGCTCGGTGCTGACAGCTCAGAGCCTGGACCCTGCTTCAGACTCTGTGTCTCCCTCTCTCCCTCTTCCCCTCTCCCCACTCTGCTCTGTCTCTCTCTGCCTCTCAAAAATAAACATTAAAAAAATTAAAAAAAAAAACCTATAAACTTTATGCATGAGATAAAAAGTTTTATATGTAATTATTAAATTTGTGGGTTGTTTTAGCCAACTTCGCTGTTTATTCTCATTTCATTAAATCTGCCCGTTTCTGACAAAGATGTATGGATTTCTCATTTCAATGAAATGTTTTTCAAGTTTCTCTTTTTTTTAATATGTATTTTTTAATGTTAATTTTTTTTTTTTTTTTTTTTTCTGAGAGAGAGTGCAAACAGGGGAGGGACAGAAGGGGGGGGCACAGAATCTGAAGCAGTCTTCTGGCCCTGAGCTGTCAGCACAGAGCCCTATGTGGGGCCTGAACCCATGAGCTGTGAGATCATGACCTGAGCTGAAGTTGAACTCTCAACTGACTTAGCCACCCAGGCACCCCTTCAAGTTTCTCTTAGATATTCAATACTTTTTGCTATATATCACCTCGCTTTCATTTTTTATTTTATTTATTTATTTTTTTAAGTAGGCTCCACACCCAGTGTGGAGCCCAACGTGAGACTTTAACTTATGAGCCTGAGATCAAGACCTGAACTGAGATCAAGAGTTGGATGCTTAACCAACTGACCCATCCAGGCGCCCCTAACAAAACTTAGCTTTTAAATTGTTTATGCTGTCTCGTCTTCTTAACCTTGAGGTCTGCACTGTGTAACATGAATGTGGCACTCATGCTTTCTTTTCGGGTCAGTTAGCGGATAGTTCTTGGCCCGTTCCTTTTCATCTTAAACTTTTCTCCATTGTTAGATGTTGTGTTTCTTGTGACCAGTCTGTGTATGCCCACTTTTTACCCAGTCTGTCTTTTAGTGAGAGAATTCAGCTTCCCTTTTTTATTCTGTGAGTAATAGTGGCTTTTATTACTTTTTGCCTTGTTCATTATTTATATTTGTGACTTTTTCCATTTTTCTGAATTTTGCTTTCATTTTCAAGTTGATATTCATTTCCCAGTTTCCCCCTGTTTATGTGGCAGTCCTGTACTTTTCCATTTCATTATTGGCCACCTTCCCTTTCAATGGTTTGTAATGCAATTTTTTTCCTGCTTTCCCATGTAAAAATGATACCAACATTTTCCCTCACCTCGACACTCCATCCTTCTCTAACTTTCCTAAGTTTCTACAGAGAGAATTTAATTTTTCAGATCCAGAGTTTTGTTAGCCTTTTTTGGTGTGTGTTTCAGGAATTCACATGGAGCACTTCACTTCTATTACATATTCCAGATAGTTGATTATCCATTTAGATTTAATTCTGTGTAGAAGGCAAAGTACATTACACTTCTGTCTCCTCTCCACCTTCCCACACATAGCAGGTCTCGTTTCTAATTTAGTTACTGTTTGGTTAAAGTCCCTTCTCAAGTCCTTTCCTTGGATGGGGCAGTGGGTGATGTGCTCTTTGAATCCTTAAATTTCGGCAAACACTTCTTTCACACCGACCGTGTGTGTAGGATGTTTGGGTTGTGCTGCTTTTTCCCTCAGCAGTCTTCATTTTACTGTTTGTTCTTCCCAGTTCTACTGTCAGAAATGAAAAGTGCCATGTAATTTCATTCCTTTTTAGTTTTAAGTAATTATTCTTTCTGGCAACTTGTAAAGTTTTCTTTCTATTCTTAAAGTTGAGGAATTTTAGTGTGATATTCTTGAGTGTGTCTTTTTTCTCTTACTAGTCCTGCCGGGATCTTGAAGAGCCCTTTGAGGTCACAATTCAGTCTTTCCTTTTCTTCCATATTCCTTTAACTATTGCCTCTCTCCCATCTCTTCCTTTTCCTCCTTTCAGAGACTCTTCCGGAACTTTTCCTGTGGTTGGTACATCACTTAGGGCTCCTCAATCTGTTCTTCAGGTTTCTTCTCTTTTCCATTAATGACTTACATCTCTTTGTATCCTTATGCTTTGAGATTTCTTCCAGTTGATCGTTCACGCCACCATTGAAGAGTCTGTCTTCTCCTTTATCTACTGAATTATTCAACTTGGAGGGTTTTGTTTTTAAAGTTTAGATAATATTTTAAACCCATAGAAATTATTGTCCGTTCTCGGTATGCCTCTTCTGAAGTAATTGTTCCATTTTTGACCTCAGTGTTTCATCTTTGTCCTTCAGAAGATCTGCTAGGTCTGTTCTCTAGATCTGCTAGGTCCTATTCTCGCTTACTGTAGATATGTTATTTATGTGTGCGTTGGGGTTCAGGTTATCAAGAGACCATATGTTTTTATAATCCTATAACTGATGAGGGGTAGGCATGTTGTACATTTCATGTGTATGCACCTGGACGACCCTGTGCCTGCCTTCTGGCCTCTTTGCATCTCCAGCCTCAGGAGTAGAGGGGACTCTCCCTCCTGTTGAGTGTCTCCTGAACACCTTTGGGGCGGAGGGGGTGGCTGGCAGTCCTTGTGCAGTTTTCTGTGGGAACTCTTCTGTGTCTTGCTTAGAGCCCAGAGCAGAGCAAGCCCCATATCAGTCCTCTTTCGAGATGCCCATAATCCCATGGCCACATTCTTCAGGCCCCATTCACTGCCAGCTGGTTCCCAGAGCTGACTGGTTCAAGAAGGCAAGTGGATTGGATTTGAGATGAAAGTTGGGAGAGGTGAGTCAAATTGAAGGTCCCCTCTTTCCCCACAATCCTGGATTTTTATACTTGATTCATAGTTTCAGATGGTATTTCACTCCTGTGCCATATGTCGTGGGTTTTTTAAAAATTTTTTTCTTAAGTTATTTATTTTGAGAGAGACAGAGATAGCACGAGTGGGGGGAGGGGCAGAGAGAGAGAGAGAGAGAGAGAGAGAGAGAGAGAGAGAGAATGAGAATCCCAAGCAGGTTCTGTACTGTCAGGTTTGACATGAGGCTTGACCTCAGGAAACCACGAGATCGTGACCTGAGCCGAAACTGAGAGTCAGATGCTGAACTGACTGAGCCACCCAGGTGCCCCCCATTTGTCATGCTTTAGTGGCATTACAGAGAGATTTTTAGTTTGAAACCTACCTTTGAGTGTTTTACCTAGCTTTTCATATGCATAAACTCTTGGACTCTATTATAATTTCCAGGGAGTATCCTTTTCAGATGCACTGTGGACAAATCAACTTTTAAAGGAGAAATTTTTGCGTTGGGATAAATAAAACTCTTCTGAGGGAGTTTATTTGTCTGTATGCAAATTTCACCGAACAAAGATACGAATCTAAACATCTTGTGCAACGCAGAAGCCAGTCGAATTGGGACAGAGACCGAAAAAAGGAGCATAGGTAAAAAGGAGAGACAGGAGCTGGAGAAAGAATCAGCTTTGCATTATCAGTGGTACTAGGGAGAAGACGTGGTGATGATAACACAGCAATTGAAAGCCACATATAATCAGAAAACCTTATTTTGTCCAGTAGCTAATACCTTTTCTTAAGCTATCTACTAGAGTTGCTGACAAGTGTATTAGAAGAGATTATGTATTAAAAGGACCGATCCTGTTCCAGAAAATTAAAACAAGGAAGCATTCAGTAGAATCTGAGAGGCTGAAAAACAGTATTGTACCCTATATTCATAGGTAGTAAAGTTAGTGCAAATATGTACATGTTTGTTTAGATAGTCATTTGCCTTAAATATTTGATATCTGAATTATGCACACTTATTCTCCCTAATATTGATATTCATTTTGTCCTAATGAGCTTCAGGCAAAGAAAATTTGAATTATACGACATGTGTAAACCTCCCATTGAATGGTAATTAGTCTGTTCTGCTTAGTGGCACTTAAGGTTAATAGTTGAGTAAAAATTTTTAAAAAACAGTGACTTGATCTCCGATATGTGTGGGATAGATAGGCTGAGAATCAGTTCAAGCTTTTATTCTGTGTCAGTAACAATTCCTCACTTTGTATCTAAGCCTCGGTTTTACATCTATTGCATGTGTGACTAGAGAGTCAGGTGACAATACATCTGAACTTTGCCATTTATCACAGACCCAGGACAGAGAAAATGTAGTCTATATAATAGGAACCATTCTTTCACCTTTTTTTATATTTTCTAAATTTTTATTTATCTGGGGTGTTGTTATGGGCTCTTTTTCTTTTTACCTCTCAGTTGTCATAATTTAAAGGAAGCTTTTTGTAAAGGGGCAGGAGCGAGAGTAGCTTGCTTCTATGAAGATTTGTTGGGTTGGTGAAAAGCTGGGCATTAAATACCTAGGCCAGTATGGGAGCAAAAAGTTATAAAATTTCTGGAGTTTTATACTTAAAATCATATGTATGTGATTAAGAAAGGAGTCTAAACTTTCTGTGACACAAGAGTCTGTGTTCTATACCACTGTGTACTTTGCATTAAGAATTCTAGTTTGTCCCTCAAAAGGGTTTTAGAAATAAATCATGGAAGGAGCCCCATAGAAGTTTTTTTTTTTAATACTGAAATTTACTATTTTTTAATGCTTAATATTAGAAAGTATGTTGGTAGGTAGGGGCACCTGGGTGGCTCAGTCTGTTAAGTGTCTGGCTTTGGCTTAAGTCATAATCTCATGGTTCATGAGTTCGAGCCCTGCATCGGCCTTTGTGCTGACAGCTTAGAGCCTGGAGCCTGCTTTGGATTCTGTGTCTCCCTCTCTCTCTGCCCCTCTCCTGCTTCTCTCTCTCTCTCTTTCAGAAATAAACACACATTAAAAAAAAAAAAAGAAAGTATGTTGGTAGGTAAAAATCTGTGTGTTTTAAAAAGTCACATTTATAAACCTATGTATAATACTCCATGAAGGTTAAATATTGAGCAACAATGCTTGGGTGTTCTAGAGCCATAATTAGAATACTGGTTGCAAATTGCCAAAATTCAGTGAGTCAACAAACCAATTAAAAAAAAAAAAACTGAAGGATATTAGATTTCAAATGTTCTTCCTTAATTTAGTTTTCCCATTATACTTTATTTTAATTATTCATAGTATTGCTTAACATGCCAGGAAATGTCTTGTAATAGAATTTATAAAATAATGTAGTTTCAGTAATATGAATACTATCTTTAGCATTCTGCTTGTAAATCTCAGATAGAGATGTTTTGTAAGGAATCATCTAGTTTGATGCATAAAAGCACGTCTTTGCATAGTAACTTTATCCATTTTAGAACTTTGAGACCAAATGCTCACTTGAGAAAAATAAATGGAAATGATTGGTATATGTCATTTTGTTGTTGTTATTGTCGACAAATAAGGAAAAAATTGTAAGAAAAAAATATATAGTCCACTAACATAGAACAGTAATTTTTCATTTAAAGTATTTTTCCTCAAATTTTTATTTAAATTACAGTTCGTTAACATGCAATGTAATATTAGTTTCAGGTGTAGAATTTAGTGATTCATCGCTTCCATACAACACCTGGTGCTCCTCACAACAGGTGCCCTCCTTTTTTTTAAAAAAAATTTGTTTTTAATCTTTTATTTATTTTTGAGAGACAGAGACAGAGCATGAGTGGGTGAGGGGCAGAGAGAGGGGGAGACACAGAATCCAAAGCAGGCTCCAGGCTGTGAGCTGTCAGCACAGAGCCCGATGTGGGGCTCAAACTCCCGAAATATGAGATTATGACCTAAGCCAAAGTCGAACGTTTAACCGACTGAGCCACCCAGACTCCCCCAGGTGCCCTCCTTAATACCCCCCATCTACCTCCCTTCTGGTAACCATCAGTTTGTTCTTTATAGTTAAGAGTTTGTTTCTTGGTTTGTCTCTCTTCCCCCCCCCCCACCCTTATATTCATTTGTTTTGTTTCTTAAATTCCACGTATGAGTGAAATCATACGATATTTGTCTTTCTCTGACTGACTTATTTTGTTTAGCGCTATACTCTCTAGCTCCATCCTCATTGTCGCAAATGACAAGATTTCATTCTTTTTTATGGCTGAGTAATATTCAATTGTGTGTGTATATATACACAGCACATCTTCTTTATCCATTCGTCAGCTGGTGAACATTGGGGCTCTTTCCATCATTTGGCTGTTGTTGATAATGCTGCTGTAAACATCGGAGTGCATGAGTCCCTTCGAATCTGTATTTTTATATCCTTTGGGCAAATACCTAGTAGTGCAATTGCTGGGTCATAGGGTAGTTCTATTTTTACTTTTTTGAGGAACCTCCATACTGTTTTCCACTGTGGCTGCACCAGTTTGCATTCCCACCAACAGTGCACGAGGGTTCTCCTTTCTCGACATCCTTGCCAACTTGTTTCCTGTGCTATTAATTTTAGCCATTCTGACAGGTGTGAGGTGATACCTCATTGTAGTTTTGATTTGCATTTCCCAGAAGATGAGTGGTGTTGACCATCTTTTCATGTGTCTACTGGCCATTTGTATGTCTATTCATGTCTTTTACCTATTTTTTAACTGAATTATTTTTTTTTTTTTTGGATGTTGAGTTTTATAAGTTCTTCATAGATTTTGGATACTAACCCTTAATCACATATGTCATTTGCAAATATCTTCTCCCATTTCACAGGTTACCTTTTAGTTTTGCTGATCATTTCCTTTATAGTGACTATTACTTGCTTTTTTTTTAAATATTTTTATTAATGTTTATTTATTTTTGAGAGACAGAGAGAGAGACAGTGAACAGGGGAGGGGGAGAGAGGGGGCTCAGGGAGAGAGAATCCCCAGCAGGCTCCACGCTGTCAGCACAGAGCCTGATGTGAGACTCAAACCCCTAAACCATGAGATTGTGACCTGAGCCGAAATCAAGAGTCAGAGGCTTAACCAACTCAGCCACCCAAGCACCCCAAGTATTACTTTATGATAGTTATTCATATACATGCTTTTCTCTTTTCTTCTTACGTAGACCCTATAGGTAGATTGACTGTTTTAGTGAAAAGCATAGCCCCTGCCCAACTGTCTTTTCAATTCCACTAGATATTTAAGGGACACAGGATTGATGGACAGATCATTGACTTTGAGTGAGTTAGAGGTGCAGCAGAACAAGCAAGCCTTGAGATGTAAATTCCTGTTGAAAATTTGGACATGTATTTGCCATTAGTTCCATGAGAAGGTGGAAGTAAGCAAGAAAGAGCTTTTCTTTTATCGTATGGGTGTAGATTTTTTACAAGTCCGGGATCTACTTCTGTGTCCTAGTCTTACTATTAATGGTAGAGGGTCACAAATGTGTTAAGTATGAATTTAAATTTTGTTCCTAAATAGAAAGGTTCTGTGTAGGCCATATATACTGAGGTACTTATAGCAGTGAAAAAATAAGCAGCACATTTAAAATGGAATAGGCAGTTGTGAACTCTTTCCTCGTGATTGCACGATAGTAATTGGCTAAAGACTTTTCAGTCCATTTGATGACTATTTGGTGACATGTTTGTTCTGTTGGATTTCTCTTTGCTAGTGGATGGGAGACACTTCCTAATGAAATGACACTCCCATGAAATTTGGGCAGCAAAAAAAAAAATTGCTTTTTATCTCAAATTGAGAATTCTTTTCTTTCTTTTTTGGGTCTTGTGATTCTTGATATTAAAAAGCCATTTAAGATTTAATATTATCTGGCCTCACCATGCGACACTGGGCTATTTTTCTGCCTTGTCCTCGATCTTTGCCTTAGCTGGATGCTGTTCCCCAAATACAATTTCATCCCTCCTTGTCGTGCTTCACTCTAGTCGCGGGTCTCCCAAGTCCTTTCTCATTTTTCCCTTCCTAGTAATGCCCTGCTTATCCTTGAGGATCTAATTCAGGCGTTACTTCTCTATAGATTTCTGAACGATTCTTCTCCCACACCCCCAACAGAACCAATGGCCGCCTTCCTTTTGTGGTCATAGCACATAGTTGGTGGCTCTTGGAACAACCATGATTCCTAGATACGTCGCAGTTCCTAAGAGTCGGGGCCATGTGCCATCCTTCCTTGTGTCTCCTAGAACAGGCGTTCCGCGAACATTTGTCCAACCGAAATGTTTAGAACGCCATGCTTCTCGTGATTAGGAGAGCAGCTGGCCTCGTTAAACCCCTTGATCACAGTGGCCCTCGTTCCCTGTGTTCCTCACACACCCTGTCCCCACCTGTTGCACTGTGCTGATTGGTGTCTAAGAAAATGCATTCGAGAGCGATCAAAGAAGGATCCTTGTATGTGGATGCAACGCGCGGGGGAGCCGGCTGGCGACTCCGCGTTGCTCCGGAGCTCTGAGTTGCGTTCTCTTCTCCCCTTTCTGCAGGACCCGAACAGGAGCATTCATACCAGCAGCAGCAGCAGCAGCAGCTGTAGCAGCAGCAGCAGCAGCAGCAGTAGCAGCAGCAGCAGCAGCTGTAGCAGCAGCAGCAGCAGCAGCAGCAGCAGCAGTAGCAGCAGCAGCAGCAGCAGCACCAGTTTTTCAAAGCCTCACAAGTTAATGAAGGAGCACAAGGAAAAACCTTCTAAAGACTCCAGAGAACATAAAAGTGCCTTCAAAGAACCTTCCAGGGATCACAACAAATCTTCCAAAGAATCCTCTAAGAAACCCAAAGAAAATAAACCACTGAAAGAAGAAAAAATAGTTCCTAAGATGGCCTTCAAGGAACCGAAACCCATGTCAAAAGAGCCAAAACCAGACAGTAACTTACTCACGATCACCAGTGGGCAGCAAGACAAGAAGGCTCCTAGTAAAAGGCCCCCCATTGCAGATTCCGAAGAACTCTCAGCCAAAAAAAGGAAAAAGAGTAGCTCAGAGGCTTTATTTAAAAGTTTTTCTAGTGCGCCACCGCTGATACTCACTTGTTCTGCTGACAAAAAACAGATAAAAGATAAATCTCATGTCAAGATGGGAAAGGTCAAAATCGAAAGTGAGACATCAGAGAAGAAGAAATCAACTCTGCCACCGTTTGATGATATCGTGGATCCCAACGATTCCGACGTGGAGGAGAACATGTCCTCCAAATCTGACGTGAGTAGTCTTGTTGGTTTCCCTCCTTTCCCATGTTAGCCTTCAGATCTTATTTCAGATGGCTGTAGGAGAAAGGATGAGGGAAGAAACTGACAGCCGAACCGTGAAATGGTAGCATGGATGGGCCTAGAGATGAATTTCCTTAACTAATGGAAAGAAGGAAATGAAATCATTAAAGAATCAGCAGACATTTGGACTGTGATGGAAATTGTTAAAGGAAAGATACGTTCCGTAGTGTAATAATGGGCTGTGTTGAATAGCAGCAGGAAAATTGAGATGCTCCTTGGCACTTAGTTACTGTGCTTTTCCATGATTGCTGATTTAGGAAAGTGAGAAGAATGCGATAAAACTTGAATATATGAGAAAATAAATTTAAAAGACAAATTTAGAAAATATTGGGGTGCAGCTATAACGTTGATCTTTTTGATCAATGCTATGAAGTAATTTGTTTACAGAGATGAGAAGCTGGTATAGTATTTTTAAGAGGTTTTCTGGAGGCAAAATTGATATAATGACCGTATAGATTTAAAATGTATAACTTGGTAAAATTTGACACATATTTGTACTTGTGAAAGCCGGTGGTGGTATTTTGAAAAAGAACCACTTAATTTTTTTTTTTTTCTTCCTTTGGGGCCATGGTCGGGGTATGTGATCTTTGTTTTTGCTGATGGGTGGGATTAACTTTTGTGGATGCCTAAAAGACCATCTGACCATTTCACGTCCCTTCAAAATGTTACCTGATGTTGAGATTTAAACTTACAATTGCAGATTTCTCAGAGTTGGAAGGGGGGTTCACGCTATCTATTCTAACTTCTCGCCAGTATAAGAAATCTTATGCTTCCAGTGACAGAACTATTAGTATTTGAAATAGTATTCCATTCCAGTTCTAGAGAATGAATGTTATTTACTTTGAAGTCAAATTCCCTTTTTTTTTTAAAACAATCTTTAGCCTTTTAAAGTTACTTATTAGTCCTGACCAGTCCAAATAATCTCCTTACTTTGGCTTGTCAGTATTTCTAGACAATGGTCAAGGAAGATGTCTGGCTAAAAATTGCTGGCAATGTGAGACTATTTCTCTTTCTGTCCCACGGGTTCACCATACACATGTTCCTAATTCGAGTGCTGGCAGAGGTGGAGGGACTTCGTAACAGATTCTGTCTTCTGCATTTGCGCTGGGTAGAAGGGCAGCCGGGGTGACAACGTGGAGTCACAACCGATCTCCTGTTGTCCAGAGACTACTTCCTTCCCCACTACCCTCCATAGCTAATCTTGAAATTGTAATAGAAGATCAAATTAGGAGCACAGTAGCATATAAAATACAAGAGATTGGGGTAATTTGTTCCAGTGTTTGGTAAATGTTTTATAGCAATAGTTTATTGAACCAATGAGAACTAATGGGTTTGTGCCAACACGTCAAGCATTTATTTTTCCTCTTGTGCTTTTTACTTAGGGTCCTCTTTTTTTTTTTTTTTTTTTTTTTTTTAAAGCTTATTCATTTATTTTGAAAGAGAGACAGCACGAGCAGGGGAGGGGCAGAAAGAGAGGGAGAGTGAGAGAATCCCAAGCAGGCTCCGAGCTGCCAGTGCAGAGCCTAGACGCAGGGCTTGAACCCATGAAACTGTGAGATCGTGACCTGAGCTAAAACCAAAAGTCCAGCACTCAACCGACTGAGTCACCCAGGCGGACTTAGGCTCCTCTTAATACAAAACTTGTTCTCAATTAGGTGTTACTTGGAAAGTTTTTTTGTATGTTTGACTTTTATTTCAAATCACCCTAAGATGTCCATTGATCCTCTTGGGGTGTGATTAGTCTATCAAGATTGTCAGGTTTAGCCACTTAGTCTTTCTGTATTCTGACGTGTTGTGACTCTTCTCGAACGGAGGTTTTCAGTTGTGGCTTAGGATTCAGTGGTGAGCCACGAAACCATTTTAGCATGTCGTCACCAGTGTTTACAAAAAATCAGAATACGTTGTAATCAGCATGGGTGAGTAATGGTTTGTAAAAATTCTATTTCATAGGCTGTGTGTGTTTCTTATAGTAGGTTATGGTCAGAAAGGCATCTTTCTTGAACGTTAGCTGATTAAACGACATTCCTAAAGCAAACCTCTTTCTACATGAAATTGTCCCAGATGATCATCGTCCTTAGATAACTCTGTGCATTTTTGTTTTTATTTGTCTCTTGCTCCCTCCCTTTTCTATATGATTTATAAGATATGACTTTTCTTTTCATAAACTTCATGTTCAACTTGGTGTATTAATCCTAAGCCATAAGTTGAAAAGTCTTTTGGAGTAAAGAGTTAGAATCTTAATTCCTTGCAGTAGGGAGCAAATTTTCACAACAATTCATGACATAGGAGAATCACATATCCAGTAATTGTTATAGGAGTTTTTGTAACGGGTTCTGCACATCATTATAGAGAAAGTCTCTAAAGGCTTTTGGATATTATTTGGGTATAAAACCCAACAGATACCCTTTCTTTATCAGTTTTCTGGTAGTAGTGCTTTTATTGTTGCTGTTGTTGGTTTGATTCTCTAAATGCAGGTGGTGGAGCCGAAGAAAATTGATGAAAGTCGTTCCAAATAACCCATGACTCAAAAGACCTTTCTGTGAACAAAGAAGATAAGGGAAGGGTGGTGGAGGGAGGGAGGGGAAGGGAGGTGCTAAAGTTCCCTGTATGCAATAATAGAGATCACCTTTGTCTGGCCTTCTTCCTACCTGGTGTTCCCACTGTGGGCAAGACAGAAGGAATGGGAGACAATTGTAATGGAGAGCAGTGAGGAGCCCAGATTTTCCCTTGGCCAGTAACAGATTTGATAGCTTGGGACAGGCCCAACTTCAGTGGGCATACTGTAATATCCTGGTGGTGAGTATGTCTGTATCTGAGTAAGTGTGGTAAGATGAGCTGATCTCTCTAACATCCTTTCCAGCTTTATTATTTGAATATGAACCAGATTTGTGTTCATTTATGGCAGATAGGGTCGTGGGTAATTTTAGGCACAATGGGCAGAGATCATGGTCTTTGAAACAGAAGAAAGAGACAAAAAGAAATTGGAAGAGTATGAAGAATTAGGAAGGGCTGGGAAGAAAAGATTATTTACCTGGTAAGCTTGTAAACATCTTACCTGGGTACAGGTTAGTTACAGTAAAAGGAAGAACTTAAAAAGTTTTTTTTAAATATTTTATTTATTTTTGAGAAAGAGGGAGACAGAGTGTGGGCAGGGGAATGGCAGGGAGAGAAGAGACACAGAATCTGAAGCAGGCTCCAGGCTCTGAGCTGTCAGCACAGAGCCCGATGTAGGGCTCAAACCCATGAACTGTGAGATCATGACCTGGGCCAAAGTCACATGCTTAACTGACTGAGCCACCAAGGCGCCCCTAAAAGGAAGAACTTTTTAAAGAAGCTTTTCCATAACTAAGTTAGATTCAGGTTTTATATAAAAATAAAATCAGTGCTATTACTGATTACTGGAAGCTTACTTAGATTGTTGATTCATATGGTTCCTCTTGGTTAAGATTTTTATATACTTCGCATAGAAAAGTAGAAGTACATCCATGCTTTGTATTCCTACGTGTCGTTTTTGAAGGATCACTTATTTGTTAATAAGTGGTTAGGCAGGCCAGGTAGGTAGGTAGTCAAGTAAGCAAATAATTAGGAGTTTGTAGTGTGGTGACAGACAGGCTGTGGTTTGAAGCCCAGCTCCTCCCGTGATCTTAAGCAAATGTTTTAACCTTCCGTATTTTAGTTAATTCTCTTGTAAGGTGGAGATCGTGATAGTATTTACTATGTAGGATTATTGTGAAAACTGTAAAGCACCTATGAGCACATTAACCAAAAAATGCTAGTTAACTATGATATGTGTGATGTAGCTTCTGGCAACCTTTATAACATACAGCTTTGAAAGAGATTTTTTGATATTCAGAAATACTGTAGAACTCTAGTGTCCTTGTTCAAGAGTTGGGTTATATGTTTTAAAGGGGCAAAAATACTAGGTCTTGTTGCTCTGAAATTTGTTTTGAGAAGGTATATGTCCTTGATATTGGTACGCATTTGTTACACGGTGACTGGAAAATTAGAGGGCTTTAAATCAAAGCTTTAAATCAAAAGTTAAGCCAAAAAGTGTCCCAGGATCTTTGAGCTTTTTACTTCAAATAGGTAAAGGACAAGGACATACCTAGCACTGTATTATTAGGTAGGCTCTTGCTTGTTTGTTTTATTGCTGCTACTATTAAAGGAAGACGTCCTAAGAAATGACTTCTCTGTGGATTGTTATTAATGTTACACAGAGTCATTTTTAAATACATTTTTCAATTCCTGAAATGTTTGTTCTTTTCTAAAGAAATTTAATATGGTCACATGAAAATCCATTGGTGATTTTTCCCGACAGAATTAAAGAGTTGCAGGGAGACAGAGGGAGTGGTTTATAGCGGATGAGCATTTAGCAAATACAGGAAACATGGTAAGAGCGTGTTTTTGCTATATACATAAATGTTAGCATTAAGAATATTTTACCTTCAAGGACCTCCGTATTTCCCGTTAGAGTAAGGCTACTCTTGGTTTAGGAAATTATCACCTTGTGGTCATGATGGTCATTTATGGAAAGTAACCTTACTAGTGATTGACATGTGCTAGCAGCTAGAAGGGTGAAGGTCTGTATCCTTGTCAACTTAAAGTTTATAATTGTGGTTTACATGAACTTGTTTACACTTTAATTGACAATTAAAAAGAGCCCAACTATCTATCACGCCTCCTGTATTCCCCTAGGTTTTGTGTTTCATTTAATTCAGCTTCCGAAGAGAAATCTATTGGGTTGATCATGTTTTGTGATATGGGGAAGTTTGGTATTCATAGCAGAGAAGAAGGGGGACAGAGTAAAATAAAACTGAAATAAGTATTTATAATCAGATGTGGTTTTGGTAGTAATTTCCTTATCATTGCCGTTGCTTTTGCCTTGTTCTGTAGAGATTTAATTGTGATTTAAAAGTGCAGACGTTGGGGCGCCTGGGTGGCGCAGTCGGTTAAGCGTCCGACTTCAGCCAGGTCACGATCTCGCGGTCTGTGAGTTCGAGCCCCGCGTCAGGCTCTGGGCTGATGGCTCAGAGCCTGGAGCCTGTTTCCGATTCTGAGTCTCCCTCTCTCTCTGCCCCTCTCCCGTTCATGCTCTGTCTCTCTCTGTCCCAAAAATAAATAAACGTTGGAAAAAAATAAAATAAAATAAAAGTGCAGACGTGAAGAGTTTTCACTGTCTTTCCTTGAAAATGGGCAGGGTGCATTTGGGTAAAATGTTACACACTTCAACCTGCCATGTGAGGAATGAGATTATAATCCTGTCCTTTGATACTTTGGTTTTACCAACGTTGTTTTCTTGGTTAAAATCTTCTTGAGGGAAAGAGATGAAATCTCTTCTAATAGTAGCATTTTACCAGTGGTGGTTCAGATACAGGATAAAGAATTCAAACCACCTTAGCAGAAATTTCTTTTGAAAAGAAAAAAAGGAAGAAGGAAAAAGAAACTTCCCCTCTTTTGTTGTGCCTATTTCCTCCCACCCCACCCTGTTCCTTGCCCTGCTTAAACTGTCTGGAGCTGGCAGTAAACGTCCTGTTGTTGAAGCATTGGCCTTAGGTTTTTATGTGATGGAAGGTTGTGGCAGTCAGAGAAGAAGGTCTTTATTGTGTTTTCAAAGTGGCTTTTTAATGACTTGTAATTCCAGCACATGCAAGAGCTGTAAAGTCTGTAAGCATAGTGAGTGAGCAGCTGGAGAGGCCATTCATTAAAGGGCAGCCCTGCCTCTGGGGGGGGGGGGGGGGGCTCTTGTTCTGGACTCCTGTTCTCTGCATCTTATAACTGGAGGTAAACATACCTGAAGGGTTGCAATCCTTCCTCTGATAGATTCAGCTCAGTGTGGAACTTTGATTAAAACAATAGGAAGAAAGTTAACTTTGTTGAGTGCATGGAGATATTTCACCTGCCCTTGTTTTCAGCTGCTTTTTTGCTTGTTTTCTATGTCATATGTGAACGGGTAGAGGGGTGGGTATGGTCCAGCGAATCAGCTATTTCATTTACTCAGCCACATTCCTGACTTAGTCCAAAAAAGGATTTGGCGTAGTCAAAAGGGAGATTTTTACCTTAAAACAGAGTTAGGGGCTTCTTCTCTTCCTTGTTTGGGTATCATACTAAGCCCAAATTGTTCCACAATTTTTAAATAATTTGTTAGAAGCCCTTAGGTAGCCGAGGGCCTTGAGCAGACAGGGGATTCTATCATTGCAGAGTTGTTGTTACCCATAACTGCCAAAACTCAGCATTTTTACTTGTATTGAATTGTACGTCTCAAAAATTCCATGAGCCTCCTTCAAGAGAGCTGCATTGCCTCTTCAGTGCACTATTGTTTCTTACTCTGGGGCCCATGATCTTTACCTAATTGTCTCATCTGTCATCTTTAGACACAAAATCAAAGATGTGATCCAACATGGTCTTTGCATGGCCAGCTTTACCATACCATTGGGATGCCTGTAGTTGAACATTCCTTGAGTGCTTTCTATGTGCTCATCCCCCGTCTAAGCACTTGACTTGTTTTAACTCATTTAATCCTGAAAACAACTTTAGGAAGTAGGTAGTATTATTATCCCCGTTTTATAGATGGGGAAACTGAGGCTGAAAGAGCTTTGGCCACAGTTGCCATGTGGTGGAGCCAGGATTTGATCCCACTTGGTAGGAGCTCACTCGAGGGGTTTCGGAGCGAAGCAGATCTTTTTTTCCCATGGATTCATATTACATACGCAGAGATGTGCTTCATGACATTGGCGTCAGTGCTGTGAAAGCCTTTGGTATAATGTTCTTGTTCCATTTATGAATCATGTTTCTTTGACCTACCTATTGATTTGGACTTTTACCAACAGTCTTCAGGAAGTGATAGGTTGTTCTTAGCGCTGGATTTGGCATACACAGGGAGGGAAGAGATGTAAACCGTCCAGGGATCTCTGACTTCTTACACACGCTTGCTTCAAGTACAACAGACTCCCGTGGTTCTGGGTTTCACATTATTGTATGATCACTATTTCCCCGCCCCCAGAATTTTCCCACTTGCTTTTGTGAGGGATTTATGTTTAACAGAGCTGAGCTGCAATATCAAGCTTTCCCAGAAGGTGCCACCAAATAACAAATGGTGTCCTACAGTTCGAAGATCACTTCCCTTTGAATCTTGTAGTTGTGTTCGGTAATTTCATTTTCTAGTATCTCTAAGTCCTTCAAAATGTAGGTTGCGCTTTCTTTGAATTAGGAGACAAGATAACACAACAGCATAGGTACAGGATGGTTTTCTTTTGGAGTCTATGTAATTATTTAGAAAAGTCTGAGAAATTGTTCTCAGTGGGTAACGATTTATGACTGGAAACTTTCAAGGCAGTCTCAAGGTCCTCAAAGAAAAATCACCCGTAGGAGGCTACTTTAGGTCACTAAAGGTGACGGCACAGTGAGATGTTCCCAGATAAAGTCAAAGATCCTTCTATTAGGAGAAAATGGAACAGCATTACTAAAGTGTTTGGAGACAACAAACTGCCTTTGAATTCTGAGGATACAGAGGATAAGGATGTGGGGGCGCTGGAATAGGGAGAAATATTCAGAATTGTTGACACAGAGAAAAGGAATTTCCTTGCTTTTCTTGGTCATGGGAGAAAATGTACGTATGGGGTCCTCAGATGTGATGTGATACTATTTATTTAACCATTTTTAAAAATGTTTTACTTATTTTTGAGAGAGTGCGAGTGGGGCAGGGGCAGAGTGAGAGGGAGACAGAGGATCCGAAGCGGGCTCCACGCTGACAGCAGCAAGCCCGTCACGGGGCTTGAACCCACAAACCGTGAAATCATGACCCCAGCCGATGTCAAGAGTCCAACGCTCAACTGACTGAGCTGCCCAGGCACCCCTGTATAACCATTTTTTTAATTCAAGTGTAATTAACATACCATGTTATATTAGTTTCAAGTGTACAACAGAGGGCTTCAACAATTCTGTACATCAGTCCTTATCGTGGTAAATTTACTCTTAGTCCTCCTCGCGAATTTTACCCCATGCCCCCCCCCCCCGCCTCCCCTCTGGCAACCACCAGTTTGTTCTCTGTATTTAAGAGCCCGCTTTTTTTGTTTCTCTTTTTTTCCTTTGTTCATTTGTTTCCTAAATTCCACATATGGGTGAAATCATATGGTATTTGTCTTTCTCTGACAGATTTATTTCACTTAGCATAATACCCTCTAGAGCCATCCATGTTGTTGCAAATGACAAGGTTTCGTTCTTTTTTATGACTGATTAATATTCCACTCTGTACACACACCACATCTTCTTTAACCATTTGTTGATGGACCCTGGGCTGCTTCCGTATCTTGGCTATTTTAAATAATGCTGCAGTAAACAGAGGGGTGCAGATAGCTTTTTTAGATTAGTGTTTTCATTTTCTTTGGGTAAATGTCCAGTAGCAGAGTTATTGGGTCATAGGGTAGTTCTGCTTTTAACTTTTTGAGGCACCTCCATACTGTTTTCCACAGTGGCTGCACCAGTTTGCATTCGACCAACAGTGCACAAGCGTTCCTTTTTCTCCACATCCTTGTTAACACTTGTTTCTTACGTTTTTGATATTAGCCATTCTTGCAGGAGTGGGGTGATACTGCATTGCGGTTGTGATTTGCATTGTTTGGATGGTTAGTGATGTTGAGCATCTTTTCATGTTCCTGTTGGTGATCTGGATGTCGTCTTTGGAGAAATGACTATTCAGGTCCTCTGCCCATTTTTTAATTGGACTATTTGGGGTCTTTTGGTGTTGGATTGTGTAAGTTCTTTACATGTTTTAGATATTAAGTCCTTATTGGATATATCATTTACAAATACCTTCTGTCATTCGGTAGGTTGCCTTTTTGTTTTGTTGATGGTTTTTTTCCCTGTGTAGAAGCTTTTTATTTGGCTGTAGCCTCAATAGTTTAATATTGCTTTTGTTTCTCTTGCCAGAGGAGACATATCTAGAAAAATGTTTCTACGGCTGATGTCAAAGAAACTACTGCCCATGTTTCCTTCTAGAAATTTTATGGTTTTAGGTCTCACATTTAGATCCTTAATCCATGTTGAGTTTATTTTTGTGTATGGTATAAGAAAAGGGCCCAGTTTTATTCTTCTGCATTTAGCTATTCAGTTTTCCCAACACCATTTCCCATTGCATATTCTTGCCTCCTTTGTCATAGATTAATTGACCATAGAAGTGTGGGTTTATTTCTGGGTTTTCTGTTCTGTTCCATTGATCTATGTATCTATTTTTGTGCTGGTACCATACTGTTTTGATTACTTCAGCTTGGTAGTATATCTTGAAAGGTAGGATTGTGGTACCTCCAGTTTTTTGTTTGTTTTCAAGATTGTTTTGGCTATTTTGTCTTTTGTAGTTCTGTACAAATTTTAGTGGTATTTGTTCTAGTTCTGTGAAAAATGCTCTTGGTATTTTGATACAGATTGCATTGACCCTGTAGACTGTGTTGGGTAGTATGGACACTTTAACAACATCAGTTCTTCCAGTCAGTGAGCATGGAAGATGTTACTTTAAATAAATAGGTAAATAAATTACTAGAGTACCCTGGCTTAGGACTTCAGTGTTTATAATTACTATACTGTTTTTTTTTAAATTTAATTCTTGAACCTTGCTTTATTTTGTGGCTCTTTTATTTTTTTAAATATAAACCACCATGTCACTTTGAGTAACTGCAAGCATTTCCTTCTAAACAAGTTTGTTTGTAATTATTCTTTGATTAATTGAGTGATGTTCAATAACGTTCAAAAATATTTATGTGGTAGATACTTGTGTATATAAACACTGTACCTGATGGTACAGATGGTACAAAATTAGAACTGAGGCTGAGCTTGGAAGAACGAAAGGCATGAGGAAGAGGAGATGAGGAGGGGAGGAAACAACTTGATTAAAAAAAAAAAAAAAGCTAATGGCAACTGTAGATCGTTCTGTGTTATCCTCACTGAAAGTGAAGAGAGATCCTACAAGCGAGTCTTGCCATTAATTTATCGCACTGGTTTGTCAGAAATGAAGGAAGCCTTATCGAACCCTACTGCTGCTAGGGGTGTCCCGAGCAGTTGCACTTGATGGCCTCTTTTTTCATCCATGTAATGTGTGCGATCGCTTTCATTCTCATCTCATGGATACGGAAGTGGAAGAGCTAGAACTCAAGTCCAGTTCTCACTACTCCCAAAGCCCATGCTTTTTTGGTGCCGTATCACCAATTACACCTTGTTGAGAGGAAAATCACATCAAGTGAAAACCACTGTGGTACTGACGAACCCTTTTCGAGAAAAAAAATCTAATTGGCACGATTAACTTTCCCACCATCTGGCTTCCTCCCTGACTCACTGATAGTGCCGCAGTTCAGTGAAAGGGGGAGAATAAGAAATAAGATGTAGCCATAATACTGGAATACTTGGCCATGAACGATGGCAGACAAGAAGACCTGGCTGTGATTTCCAAAACGATGATCAGCTCATACTTCCAGTGCATCGTTATTATTCTCTACTAAGTAGAATTGTAGAAAGTATTGAAAAGCCATGCTACCTTAGAGTCTATCCAAGGGCACTGTTCACCAGTTTACCATCTTGCTAGATTATTTCTTGTACTTCATGCTAGGGTATGAAGTAACAGTAACAGTGTTACTCTGAGAGGTCCCATTTATTGTATTGCATCATCAAACAGTTATACTCACAAAGAACATGCAGAAGGAAGGTAGGTTCAGACTTCCACGAGATAGTGGTGTAGGAAAACCCTGAACTCACCACTTCCCATGAACACACCAAATCTACGGCTGCATATGGACTGTTTACCTCTGAAAAAGATCTGAACTAAAAGGCAACCAACGGAATGGGAAAAGATATTTGCAAATGACATATCGGACACAGGGCTAGTATCCAAAATCTATAAAGAGCTCACCAAACTCCACACCCAAAAAACAAATAATCCAGTGAAGAAATGGGCGGAAGACATGAATAGACACTTCTCTAAAGAAGACATCCAGATGGCCAACAGGCACATGAAAAGATGCTCAACATCGCTCCTCATCAGGGAAATACAAATCAAAACCACACTCAGATATCACCTCACGCCAGTCAGAGTGGCCAAAATGAACAAATCAGGAGACTATAGATGCTGGAGAGGATGTAGAGAAACGGGAACCCTCTTGCACTGTTGGTGGGAATGCAAACTGGTGCAGCCGCTCTGGGAAACAGTGTGGAGGTTCCTCAAAAAATTAAAAATAGACCTACCCTATGACCCAGGAGTAGCACTGCTAGGAATTTACCCAAGGGATACAGGAGTACTGATGCATAGGGGCACTTGTACCCCAATGTTTATAGCAGCGCTCTCAACAATAGCCAAATTGTGGAAAGAGCCTAAATGTCCATCAACTGATGAATGGATAAAGAAATTGTGGTTTATGTACACAATGGAGTACTACGTGGCAATGAGAAAGAATGAAATAGGGCCCTCTGTAGCAACGTGGATGGAACTGGAGAGTGTTATGCTAAGTAAATAAGTCATACAGAGAAAGACCGATACCATATGTTTTCACTCTTATGTGGATCCTGAGAAACTTAACAGAAACCCATGGGGGAGGGGAAGGAAAAAAAAAAAAAAGAGGTTAGAGTGGGAGAGAGCCAAAGCATAAGAGACTCTTAAAAACTGAGAACAAACTGAGGGTTGATGAGAGGTGGGAGGGAGGGGAGGATGGGTGATGGGTATTGAGGAGGGCATCTTTTGGGATGAGCACTGGGTGTTGTATGGAAACCAGTTTGACAATAAATTTCATATATTAAAAAATGAGTGTAAAATATAATATTTGTATGCTGATTACATGTTGAAGTGATATTTTTATATACTGTACTGGGTTAAATAAAAAACAATTAAAGATTAAAAAAAAAAAAAGATCTGAGAACTAGATGAACTGCTTCTCCAGAACAGGAGAGGAAATGACTACATCAGAATGGGTAGGAAAGGCAGACACTTGTTCTCACCAAAACCCCACCCCTGGTGCAGCAACACACAATAGGGAGGGGTCTCACCAGACCAATACTTCTTGTTTTCTGTTTTTTTAATATTTATTTTTGAGAGAGAGAGAGAGAGAGAGAACAAGATGGGGAGGGGCAGGAAGAGAGGGAGACAGAAGATCTGAAGTGGGCTCCATGCTGACAGCAGAGAGCCCGATGCAGGGCTCGAACTCCCAAACCACAAGATCATGACCTGAACCGAAGTCTGACGCTTAACTGACTGAGCCACCCAGGCACCCCCCTCCCCCCAACTCTTCTTCTGGAGGAGCAAGGGGTTGGTGCTCTACATCAGGTTACCCAACTCTTGGGATCCGTGCTGGAAAGACAAGCCCCTAAAACGTCTGGCTTAGAAAACCAGCAGTGCTGACATCCAAGGGACTGAAGTGCCGTAGAAACCTGAGAGTCCCCGTTGAAAGGGCTTGACGTGTGGTTTTATTCACTCTGAGACCCAACAGAAATAGTGTTTGAAAAGTGCCTAGACTATATAGGAAGGAGATTCATTTGCCAGTCTAAAAGTATTTGCCAGAGGGGCAGGGGGCGGTTGAAACTCTCCCTGGAGATGGAGGCACTCGGGGACACTGGTTTTGCCCTCTCTGCCTACCCTGATAGCACAGGTCAGCGAGCTCCCTTGTGGCACCCTCCCACTGCCTTGCTAAGACCGGTGGGGGCCCGCAGCTGCAGCACTATCCTGCTGCCTTGCTGAAGCTGGAGAGCGCAGGCACTTGGAGTACTCCCCCATTCCTTGCCTGGGGCAGGTGAGCATGCGTGGTCATGGCATTCTTCCGCTCCCACCCCAAAGCCCGGGGCACTGTCCTGCTGTTTTCGAGAAGTCTGCCGGTGTGCACAGTGAAGACATTTCGCTGCTGCCTTTCTGAAGCCGGCAAGTGTGTCCCACCTTCACATGTTTATGCCAACATAAATCCAGCGGGCACATGCAGTCCACACAAAGGATGCTCCTTGATCACCTGACCCTGGTGGCCAAGGGGGCTGGTATTCCTGAGCTCCACGGGAATGTAATAATCAGACCATTCTTGGGAGGCTACACCCCCCAGGGCTCTGCACAGACAGCAGACTTGAACACAACCCCAGTCTTCCAGTGAAAAAGGTCTCTTTACTTAGAATGGAGCCTCAACCTAAGAGACAGGCTTCAGGTTTCCCATATATCTGGAGGCTAAGGAGGCACTTCCGGGCAACATTAGCAGAGAGACACCGTTCTTTTAACCCCCCTCGGCCTTACTACAGCTCAATGAGACCCCCCAGAAAGGAGCTTATATATTTATTTGGGACCCTCATTTTTGCACCTGGGGGACACCTCCTCCAGATCTTCTGGTCTTGAAGCCAGGAGGGTTTACAGTTGTAGCCCCACAGATCTGTATATATTGGCATATTTTAAAAGCTTGTCCCTGAGGGTCTGTTTTCCAATCAGCCTGAAACTAGATGCTAAATGAGATTCCTTCCCTTGGAACATTGATAGTTCATGGCACACCCTCAACAATAGGGACATATCAAGAATAAATCTGGCAGTTTAGACAATCACAAAGGTTTGAGAGACAACCAAGAGCTAGGGCAATGTTGAATAAGAAGGTTTATCACCTACACAGGCCACACCTTCAAGACTGAGAGAGGTAGCTATTTGGCCTAGTACGTAGAAACAAACACAGAGGTCAGGCAAAATGAGGAAACAGAAATATGTTCCAAATCAAAGAAAAAGGCAGAAAAGACCTTAATGATACAGAGATAAGTAATCTATTTGATAAAGAATTCAAAGTAATGGTTATAAAGATGCCCACTGAACTCAGAAGAATGGATGAACACAGCAAGAACTTCAACAAAAAGCGTATGTAAGAAAGTAGCAACCAGAAGTCACAGAGCTGAAGGATACAATAGCTGAATTGAAATGTACACTAGACTGCGTGAAACAGAAGAGCAGATCAGTAGCTGGGAGACAAAGCAATGAAACTAACTTATGAGACAGAGCAGCAAAAAAGTAATTTTTTTAAAATGATAACTTAAGAAACCTGTGGGACACCATCATTTGGAATAACATTTGCATTATAGTGGTCCTAGGAGAGACAAGAGAGAGAAAAGGGCAGAAAACTTACTTGAAGAAATAATGGCTGAAAACTCTGCTAACCTAGGAAAGGAAACAGACATAAGATGTCTAAGATGAACTGAAAGAGAGCCACATCAAGATACATGATAATCAAACTGTCAAAAGTTAAAGATAAGAGGGAATCTTAAAAACAGCAAGAGAAAAAACAAATGGTTACATACAAAGGAAACCCCATGAGACTGTCAGCAGATTTTGCAGCAGAAACTTTGCAGGCCACAAAAGAATGGCATGATATATTCAGAATGCCGAAAGGAAAAAACCAAGAGGACTGCACTTAGAGAGGTTATTCAGAGTTGAAGGAGAGAGAAAGAGTTTTCCAGACAAGCAAAAGCTAAAGAAGTTTGTCACTACTAAGCTGGCTTTACAAGAAATGTTAAAGAAACTTCTTTACGCTGAAAAGAATTAATAACAATTAACTAATAGCAAACTAATTAATAACAAAACATATGAAAGTAAAAATCTCCTTTGAAAAGGTAAATATATAATAAAGGTAATGGATAATCATTTACAAAGCTAGTATGAAGGTTAAAAGACAAAGCTAGTAAAATTAAAACTGTAATAGTTAAGGGCTACATAAAATATGAAATAAAGTATGACCTCAAAAAACAAAATGTGAAGTGGGAGTAAAAATGGACTAAATGGTCCAATGAAAGTATATTGAGTGGCTGAATAGATTGAAGAAAAAAAGACATCTATATATTGCCTAGAAGAGTTTTACTTCAGAAGTAGGGACATATGTAGACTGAAAGTGAAAGAATGGGAAAAAAATCTTCCATGCAGTTGGAAATGAAAAGAAAGTTATTGTAGCTAAACTTACTTTAGTGTAGTTAAAATACACTTTAAAACGAAGACTGTGAGGGGCGCCTGGGTGGCGCAGTCGGTTAAGCGTCCGACTTCAGCCAGGTCACGATCTCGCGGTCCGTGAGTTCGAGCTCCGCGTCAGGCTCTGGGCTGATGGCTCAGAGCCTGGAGCCAGTTTCCGATTCTGTGTCTCCCTCTCTCTCTGCCCCTCCCCCGTTCATGCTCTGTCTCTCTCTGTCCTAAAAATAAATAAACGTTGAAAAAAAAAAAAAAACGAAGACTGATAAAAAAACAAATAGGGGAACTACATAGTGATGGTTATTCCAACAAGAAGATATAATATTTATACATGCACCCAACATCAGAGCATCAAAATGTACAAAGCAAATATTAACATAACTAATTGGAGAAGTTGACAGCAATACAATATTGGTAGGGGACTTTAACACCCCACTTACATCAATGGCTGTATCATCCAAACGGAAAATCAGTACAGAAATATCCACCTTAAAAAACACAGTAGACCACATGAGACTTACTAGATGTATACAGAACATTCTGTCTACAAGCGGCAGAATACACATTCTTCTCAAGTGCACATGGAATGTTCTCCAGAATAGATCACATGTTAGGCCGTGAAACAAATATCAGTAAATTCAAGGAGATTGAAATCAAATCAGCTAAAGGAAGAAACAAGAAAAACCACAAATACACTGAGATTATATAACCTGTTACTGAACAACTACTAGGTCATAAAAGAAATCAAAGGAGAAACAAACAAATATCCAAAGGTAAATGAAAATAGAAATACGATATATCGAAACCTGTGAGATGCAGCAAAAATGATTCTAAGAGGGAAGTTCATATTAATATAGGCTTGCTTCAAGAAACAAGAGAAATCTCTGGGAATGCAAGCTGGTGCAGCCACTCTGGAAAACAGTATGGAGGTTCCTCAAAAAACTAAAAATAGAACTACCCTATGACCCAGCATTTGCACTACTAGGCATTTATCCAAGGGATACAGGTGTGCTGTTTCAAAGAGACACATGCACCCCCATGTTTATAGCAGCACGATCAACAATAGCCAAAGTATGGAAAGAGCCCAAATGTCCATCAATGGATGAATGGATAAAGAAGATGTATATATATACAATGGAGTATTACTCGGCAATCAAAAAGAATGAAATCTTGCCATTTGCAACTACATGGATGGAACTGGAGGGTATTATGCTAAGTGAGATTAGTCGGAAAAAGACACAAATCATATGACTTCACTCATATGAGGACTTTAAGAGACAAAACATATGAACATAAGGGAAGGGAAACAAAAACAATATAAAAACAGGGAGGGGGACAAAACAGAAGAGGCTCATAAGTATGGAGAGCAAACTGAGGGTTACTGGAGGGGTTGTGGGGGGGGGGGATGGGCTAAATGGGTAAGGGGCACTAAGGAATCTACTCCTGAAATCATTGTTGCACTATATGCTAACAAATTTGGATATAAATTAAAAAAAATAAACATAAATAAGTTAAAAAAAAAAGAAATAGGAGAAATCTCAATTCAACTTTACACCTATAGGAACTCGAAAGAAGAAGAATAAATGATGTCAAAAGTTAGTAGAAGGACGGCAGTAATAAAGACCAGAGCAGAAATAAATGAAACATGGAGTAAAAAGAAAACAGAAAAAAAAAAAAACAGTGAAACTAAGAGCTGGTTCTTTGACAAAATGATTCACCACCGCTCCTAGTAAAAAAAGAGAGAAGGGGGGCTCAAATGAAATAAAAAATGAAAGAGAAGTTAAAACTGATACCACAGAAATATAGAGGGTCATGAGACTACTATGACAATTATATACCAACAATTTCAACAACCTAGAAAAAAAAAACGGATAAATTCCTAGAAACTTACACTCTTCCAAAACTGAGTTATGAAGAAATAGAAAATCTAAAAGGACCAACTACTAGTAAGGAGATTGAATCAGTAATCAAAAACTTCCCAACAAACAAAAGTCCTAGACCATATCGCTTCACTGCTAATTCTAACAAACATTCAAAGAAGATTTAGTACCTATCCTCAAACTCTTCCAAAAAAATAGAATGCTTTCAAACTCCTTTTAGAAGGCCAGCATTATCCTAATATCAAAACCCAACAAGGACACTATAAAGAAAGAAAATTAAAGGCCAATATTCCTGATGAACAAAGATGCAAAAACCCTCGACAAAATATTAGCAAACTGAATTCAACAATACATTAAGAGGATCCGGCACCATGATCAACTGGGATTTACTCCAGGAGTGCAAGAATGGTTTAACATCTGCATATCAATCAATGTAATACATCATGTTAACATAATGAAAGATAAAAATCAGTTGATCATCTCAGTAAATGCAGGAAAAAAGCATTTGATAAATTTCAACATCCAGCTGTGATAAAAACTCATTTTCCTCTCAAGTCAGGAACTTTGATAAGGCAAAGATGCCTATTCTTTCCACTTTTATTCACCATGATATTAGAAGTTCTAGCCCTAACAATTAGGCAAGAAAAAGAAATGAGGCATCCAAATTGGAAAGGAAGTAAAACTGTCACTATTTGTAGATGACACAATACTATATACAGAAAACCTTAACAATACCAAAAACCTTTTAGAACTAATAGATGAATTCAGTAAACTTGCTGGATACAAAATTAATAAACAAATCTGTTGCATTTCAATACACTAATAATAAACTATTAGAGAAATTAAGAAAAAAATCCATTTACAATTGCATCACAAAGAAAAAAAATACCTAAGAAGAAATTTAACCAAGGAGGTAAAAGACCTGTACTCTGAAAACTACAAGACATTGATTAAGAAATTGAAAATACAAAATAAATGGAAAGATAGTCCATGTTTATGTAATGGAAGAATTAATGTTGTTAAAATGCCCATACTACCAAAAGCAACCCATTCAGTGCAATTCCTATTCAAATTCAAATGGCATTTTTCACAGAACTAGAACAAATAATTGTAAAACTTAAATGGAATCACAAAAGACCATGAATAGCCAGAAAAACTTGAGAAAGAACAAAAGTTAGAGGTATCCTGCTAATTTCAAACTATACCACAAAGCTATAACAATCCAACAGTATGGTATTGGCATAAGAATGGACATATAGGTTAATGGGACAGAATAGAGAGCTCAGAAATAAATACACACACATATAACCAATCAATTTATGACAAAAGAGGCAAGAAGATACAATGGAGAAAGGACATTCGCTTCAAAAAATGGTGATGGGAAAACTGGAAAGCTACACGCAAAAGAAGGAAACTGGACCACTGCCTTATATACTGCCTTTATGTATATGTATGTGTGTGTGTGCACACACACACATACACTTACACACACACACACATTCACTCAAAATGGATTAACAGACTTGAATGTAAGACCTGAAACCCTAAAACTCCTAGAAGAAAACATATATGCTAAGCTCCTTAATAGCAATCTTCCCATGTATTTTTGGATCTGACTCCAAAGGCAAGAGAAACAAAAGTAAAATAAACTTTTGGGACTACGTCAAACCAAAAAGCTTCTCTACAGCCAATGAAGCCATCAACAACATGAAAAAACATCCTACTGAATGGGAGAAAATATTTACAAATCATGTATCTGATCAAAGCTTAATATCCAAAATATATATAAAGAACTCATACAGCTCAATTTAAGAAATCCAATTAAAAATGGGCAAAGGATCTAAATAGACATTTTTACAAAGAAGGCATATAGATTGCCAACAGACATAGAACAAAGATGCTCATCTCACTCATCAGGGAAATGCAAATCAATGGGATATCATCTTACACCTGTCAGAATGGCTATTTTCAAAAAGACAGGAAATAATAAGTGTTGGCAAGGGTGTGGGAAAAAAGGGAACCCTTGTGCACTTTTGATGGGAATGCAAAATGACGCAGCCACTATGGAAACCAGTATGGAGGTTCTTCAAAAAGTTAAAACTAGGGCTACTATATGATCCAGCAGTTCCACACGTGGGTATTTATCTGAAGACAATGAAAACACTCACTTGAAAAGATATAGGTACCCTTGTATTGATTGCAGCATTAATTATAACAGTCAAGATATGGAAACAATCTGAGAGTCCACTGATGGATGAATGGGTGTGATATAGATATATATAATGGAATACTCTTCAGCCATAAAAAAGAATGAAGTCTTGTCATTTGTGATAACATGGGTGGACCTAGAGACTATTATACTAAATGCAATAAGTCAGAGGAAGACAAATGCCATATGATTTCACGTATATGTGGAATCTAAAAAACAAGCAAAACAGAAAATCCAGGCTCACATACAGAGAACCATTTGGTGGTTGCCGGAGGGGAGGTGGCAGTGGGAGGGTGAAATGTATAAAGGAGATCAAGAAATGCAAACTTCCCACTGCTGGTCGGAATGCAAACTAGTGGAGCCACTCTGGGAAACAGTATGGAGGTTCCTCAAAAAATTAAAAATAGAACCACCCTACGACCCAGCAGTTGCACTACTAGGTATTTATCCAAAGGATACAGATGTATCTGGCACATGCACCCCAATGTTTAGAGCAGCTCCATCAAATAATAGCTCAAGAATGGAAAAAGCCCAAATGTCCATTGACTGATGAATGGATAAAGAAGCTGTGGTACATGTATACAATGGAATATTACCCGGCAATCAAAAAGAATGAAGTCTTGCCATTTGCAACAATGTGGATGGAACTAGAGTATATTATGCCAAGCAAAATAAGTCAGTCAGAGATAGACAAATATCATATGACTTCCCACATATGTAGAATTTAAGATACAAAATAGATGAACATAAAGGAGGGGAAGCAAAAATAATGTAAAAACAGGGAGGGAGACAAACCATAATAAGAGACTCTTAAATACAGAGAACAAACTGAGTGTTGCTAGAGGGGTTGGGGTGGGGGCATGGGCTAAATGGTTGATGAGGATTAGGGAGGGCATTTATTGGGATGAGCACTGGGTGTCATAGGTAAGTGATGAATCACTAAATTCTATTTCTGAAATAATTATTATACTATATGTCAACTAACTTGGATGTAAATTTGAAAGATAATAATAATAATAAAAGTGCAATCTTCCAGTTAGAAAATAAATAAATCATGGGCATATAATGTACAGTATGGAGAACATCATAACACTGTGATAACTTTGTATAGTGACAGATTAACTAGACTTGCTGTAGTGATCACTTCCTAACGTATACAAATGTTGATTCACTATGTTATTCACCTGAAAGTGATATATGTGGTGTGTCAGTTATACCTTAATTTAAAAAAAAGGAAGGTGGGGCTCCTTTTTCTTAGAACATAACCATACCTGGCTAATAAATTTTCTTATCTTCCTGGCCACAGGAAGGGTAATCCAGGAGGCACGGTCCAACACCAGACACTTGGAATCACAAGAGACAGGTTCAGCCTGAACTGTAAAATGTGGGTTTTAATAATAATATTGAGATATTCGATGCCTCTTGCCACTCAGGAACGAGTTCAAGCAAAAACATTAATGATGTCATAGACAAAGTCTTACTGTTTTTTGTTTGGTAATTTCTGAATTGTGACCTGTGAAGATCCAGTGTTGGTAGATGTTCTCGTAAAGGAGGAGATGCAAAGCTTCCATCTAGGAAATTCGTGATTTATAATCTATGGTCATAGTTAGTTTGTTTAACTCCTGTTTCTTTTTCTAAGATGTCGCTTTCCACCGACATCTCCAGTGGCCTAACCTTAGATATATTAGGAATCAAGGCATAGCCTTGCTGAAAGTTCACCCCAGTTTAAAATGCTTAGTATCTGACAAAATCTACTCAAGGTGACACGTTTTCAGTGTAATAAAGTGCTCACTGTATTTTCAGTCTTCCTCCCCTTCCTTATGATTTTCCAGGAATTTCTAAATTAAAGTTTATCTAACCCTTTACTCATCTTGTGATGGGTTGTTTCAAAGTGCTAGGTTATGATAATCTTGGGACCTAAGTCATACTTACCCTTGTCTACAAAGCCCACTTTCATTGTGCAGTGGCCTTCAGACTTGAAGCAAGTCCCCTTCCCTCTTGTAAAGATTAAGTCACGTGCAGTCTTCCTTATTTTATATAATAAAACCAATGAATCTCACAGTTGATTCCCCAAAACAAAGGTTTGAAGGAGGGAGGTGGTGTTTTCCTTTCATCCCATCTCTTTATCCCCATCGTGTTAATAGTTCTGTTGTCTCTCTCCTCTCAAGAAAACCCACCATGCCTTAATATGCCATCTTTTAAAGATTTAAGGCAAAATTTAAAAACCATGAACAACTGTCTTTAATACAGCATGTACTTTATGAATTAAAAAAAAAATCATTGGAATTTTAAAACAGGAAGAGAGTTCAGAAATTTCCTTTAACAATGTGCATTTTGCAGAGAGCCAAGTTGAGGCCAAGTTTCATAACTTGCCTAAGATCACCAAGCCGCCATTACTGGAGGGAAAAAGGGCTCTGGCCTGCAGGTCCCTAACTGGCATGCCATTATCACTTCCAGTTGGAACAGTTTACAACATATCCCTCACTTCCTGTCCCAGGCTCTCCTCCACTTGACTAATTACAGAGTGGTTCCTAATGGGTTGTTCATGCTCATCCGGAGTACAGTTGGTGTCACCTCTTGGCCCTGCCTTTCAATCTGTGCCCTTTTGTTGAATGAATGAACCTTACATTTCATATCCCCAGCAGAATCCCACCTGAAATACCTGATGTCCTGTCTCAGTGAGGATATTGTTTAAGTCTCCATGGATGTTACAGAGATTGATTGGTGGAAGAATTTCATAGACTTTGTGCCCTGGTCATCCTTGACTATCTCTAGGAAGTTAGAAACTAGCATAATCACAGCTTGGTATATTTCAGGGGGAAAAATCAGTAGGAAAGGACTCATTTAAGAATCTGGCAAATCAAAAGTCTTCATACTGTTTAATAATAAAAACATGGAAGGAGCTTAAAAACCTTATTTACATTTGCCATCAGTCCTTCATTTTTTTTTTTTTTTTTTTTTTTAATAAATGAAGCCTTTCCTTGCACAGGCTAATATGCTTACAGATGCAACCTGCAACCTGAATCCGACTGTCACCTGCTTTCCGGTATCTTCCGCGCTGTGTCTTGTATTGTTCCCTTAGTCTCTCTCCAAGTGCACTTGTAGAGAGCATCATCCCTCCTACCAGCCATTCTCCATATACGCCCGCCTGCCTCCAACTTTCTGATTAACCCTGATTGCTCTTCAGACTGTAGTCCCTTCATTTCCTTCCTTTCACTGACAGCAATCTCAAAAGCTCCCATTCTCCAACCCATTGCGATCTGGCTTTTGCTCTTGAAACTGTTCTTAAAAGTACCACTGGAAAGGTCACCAGTGCCTTCCAGATTCTTGTGTAGAAACTGTCTGCTCAGTATTGGATTTGATCTTTCTGGCGCCTTTGACTTGGTTTTCTGTTCTATTCCTTGGCCCTATTATACCCACCCTGATCTCTCTAACCATTCTCTGAGTTTCCTTTGCTAGCTGACCTTCTCCTACTACTTCCAAGTTTGCCATCGCCAGTCTCCTTTTCTGTTATAAATCTTTCTGTGTATGGTCACCTCTTACCAATGTACGTTTTAAGTTGTCTTCTTCAGCCTCCCAACTATTCTTAAAAAGCAACCAACTAAACACCTCTGACCAACAGATACTTGAGGAATAACATTTTCTTTTCTTTCCTTCCTTCCTTCCTTCCTTCCTTCCTTCCTTCCTTCCTTCCTTCCTTCCTTCCTTCCTTCCTTCCTTCCTTCCTTCCTTATTTTTGAGAGAGAGAGCATTGAGCCCGGGGAGGGGCAGAGAGAGAGGGAGACACAGAATCCGAAGCAGGCTCCAGGCGCTGAGCTGTCAGCACAGAGCCCGACACGGGGCTCGAACTCACGAACGGTGAGATCATGACCTGAGCTGAAGTCAGACACTTAACTGACTAGGCCACCCAGGCGCCCCAAGGAGTAACATTTTCTAAGCTCGTGTATATTTCAAATGCTGCTGGTTGTTTATTCCATATCCATTATACCTTTAGTCTAACAAAATTTTGATTTTGTTGGGACAATAATGGTCAAAACATTTTCCCCAGGCTTCCATGAAGTTATGTGTGATCATACGACTAAGTCTGGCTAAGGAGATTTAAATGGAAATCATTAGGTGGGAATTACAGAGAAACGTCTTAAAAAGGAGCTCATTCATCCGGCATGTACCATTTTTGTCTTTTGCTCTTCTGTTTCTTGCCTGGAACTTGGATGTGATGATTGTATTCTAGCAGCCATAATGTGAGAAGCACATGCTAAGGATGAAGGAGCGCAAAGTACAAAAAGAGACTGGATTTTTTACGACCTTGTGAAGCTGCCGTATTGATTCTGTCTGTCACACTGGATTTCGCATTCAGTGAAAGTAAACCCCTCTTTTCAGGAGTCTGTTACTAGCAGCTGAGTACATTTAGTCAGTTCCACCAATTATCCCAAAACACCTGTCTCTGTCTCCTAATTAAATATATATGCATTGCATCTATTTATTAACCCAAGTTAGTTATTATTGAATAGTAATACTATTATTAATACTAATAATAGTATAGTGGTATTAATACTAATAATAGTAATAATAATTACTAAGGGCCCCTTATGTATTCTTGGCCCCTAAAAATAAAACAATGAATAAGATAGGCACAGAGCTTACCATTACCTTTTAGTAATGATTAGCACTATGAAAATTATTTCTTTTCCCTTCAATCCCATTTGAGTAGGTTATGATGCTTTGTCAGATTTGCTCCTAAAATGTCTGTGAGTCTGTCCCTTCTCCTGCTGCTACCCCCTTGGCTTGTCATCACCCAACTTGACTGAGGGTGGACACTTTGAGTTGTTCTTCTTGTCTCTTCTGTCTTTCCTTTCCCAGGCCCTTCTCTACATAATGATTCGAAACACAGACAAATTCTGGAAGGAAATATGCAAAAGGGTATAAAATAACTAGTGAAAGTGGTGTTACGGGTCATTTTCAAAATATTTAATATTGCTGTTTTCATAAAGCATTTCCTTGTTTCCAAACTTAAGATCTCATATGGGCTAAATACCAAATTCTCTTTAGCATTGCCTTTTTTCCCTTTTTGTAATATTTTTAATGGAGAATTTCACATACACACAAATATGCAGAATAGTGTAATGATTCCATTTATCCATCACTCAGCTTCAACAGTTATTAGCTAAAGACCAATTTGTTTCAGCTGTAGCACTATCTACCCTTCCCCATTACGTTTTTAAATGAAATCCAAGATGTCATATTATTTCATTCATAGATATTTCAATATGAATCTCAAAAAGATAAGGACTTTTAAAAGGAGGAACTAAAATATCATGATCACATTTGAGCAAACTAATAATTCTTAATATCAAATTTCCGGGAAAATTTCCAGTGGAATCAAAATGCCATAAATTTTATTTTTACAGTTCACTTGAGTCAGGATCCAAATAAGGTTCACATCTTGAAATTTGTAACAATGTCTTGTTAGTTTCTTTTAATCTGTAAAGTCTCCCTCATCTCTCTTTCTTCATATAAAAGTTCGAGGCAGTGGGGAGGGGGGAGCCACTAGGCTGTTTGTCTTATAGAATTTCTCAGTTTAGATTTTGCTGATAGTATCTTTGTGGTGTATTTTCTGTAAATTAGAGGCATGGTCAGATTTAGTTTAGGGTTCTGGTTTTAGTTTTGGTTTTGATTTTTGGGCCAGACTGTTTCCTGGGTAGAGTTGTCTTCTTTTATCAGGAGTCCTGATGAAAATGTGATGTGTAAAGTGAGGTTAGCACCCACTGATGTCTCAGTGCTTATTAATTCCTTAAGGGTTACTAGCTGATGGAATTTTTATTCCATCATTCTGCCTTCATCTGTCATCCAGAATTCACCTATGAAGAGAAACTCTCCCTCTTCTAACTTTTGTTTGAACAACAGTAGTTTGTATAAGAAAAGTAAAATATGGTGCTTGATTTTTTTTTTTTTTTTTTGCCTAACCGGTTTTCAAAAGAAAGGGATGGATTCCATATTATCCTTCAAGAATCGCTAATTTTTTTTTAAGCATCACTTTAAAAAATTTTTTTTAATGTTATTTATTTTTAAGAGAGAGAGAGAAGAGAATCCCAAGCAGGCTCCCCACTGTCAGCACAGAGCCCGACATGGGGCTCAAACCCACAAACCGCGAGATCATGACCCAAGCCGAAGTCAAGAGTCAGGTGCTTAACTGACTGAGCCACCAAGGCACCCCTTAAGCATCACTTTTAAGACCTCTTCAGTATGACCTTTCCACCATCCTCTTTCTTGCTACCCCTTATATGTTAGTGATCCTAAAATATTAACAATCTTCAGTTTTTACATCATTTCCTGCTATTTGATGCCCTAGTGAAATACCCTTGGTCTTTTATGACCTGGTTAGTGTTCACCTTTTCTTTGAAGCATTTCTGAATTATCTGCCCACCTAAATTCCTCCCTCTCTCCTTTATGCTCTCTGCATTAACAGTATGTATACTTTGACCATAGTTGTTATGCTCTTGTATTAAAGTGTTTTTCTCCCACTCAGTGGGACATTTTGAAGGCAGATACTGTCTCTAATTATCTGATTTCTCAGCTCTTTGTACTGTGCTTGGCACTTACTTGGCTCTCAACAAATGCTGAGTCAAATAGTGCCAAGATTTATTTTATTTACACACACACACACACACACACACATATATATGTATATATATATATATATATATATATATATACACACATATATTTATTTATTTATAGTAAAGACTCCTCTTAACAAATTTATTTATAAATACACCCAAATTATCTGGAAATGGGGTTTTTGGCCCCTCCCCTTTATAGAGATGTGATGGACAGGCCACAATGAGTGGGAGAGTACCCTGTGTAGACAAGACAAATCTTGGCCCTCCCAGAGGCACAGTTCAGGGTGTAAGCCACTCCTATGCAAATAAGTGCATACAGCAGAATCCTGAGATAAATTGGAGGCCAAAGAAAGCAAGTGGTATAAATTAGATTTATACAAATTTGTACAAATTAGATTTATAATTTGTAGCCCTTGCCTTTGTTTTGGAGATATGAGCTAGCCAAGGAGCGCGGAGCTCTTGAAAACTCCCATAAAATGACCTGAGATGTTTTGTTTTTTTTTTTTTTTTTTTTTTTAACTGATTCTACCATGAAGAGTATTAAACCACAAACATAACAAAAAGAGGCAAGGACCACAAATTAATCTTTTATTGAGACAGCAGAGGGATGTCAGAATTTAAAATCCCAAAACATTTGCTTCTGTATTTTAAAAAAGCAAATAGTTTTCAGAGAAATTTCAATAACAGGATGTTGAAGTGAAAGAAATTTCTGCCTCCCTGTTTCCTATAAGGACTGTGCAGGGGCATGATAACATGAAAGTTATACGACCACCTTGTTTTTGCTGTCTTTGTGATCATGAAATATGATTATATTCCCTCTAATGTTTATATGTGCTCTTGAAATTATTGGAACTGGTAAAATACCACTCATACTATAAAAAAGGAACTATTTTTCCCCTTCTGTTTTCTCAGGTTGCATAATTATCATGACTGATTAGCTTTAAATTAATAACCTTAATTTGGTTAAGAATTTATTAAACCATCACATTTGAGTATGTGCAGCCATGCAATTAAATGTTTATTGTATATGTGGAAGAATGAAAAATACAAAAGATTTAAGTTCCTATCCACAGGGGCAAGCATTGAAAAAAGAAAAAAGACTTAGGCTGAACAATAACACTTATGCTGGGGGAGAAAAAATATGGGGGATGCATTTAGTTTCCTTAAAGAATTAGCATCTTAGTTCTCAAATATATATTTAATTATACTCATTGGAGACTTAGCATTTCTAAGAGTGGTTTTAAGAGACATGTTTACACTATAAAACTAAAATTATAACCACATATCATTTGTGACTGTGGGAGGCCGGATTTATTAAGGGAAGAAATGAATTAAAGACAGCGGTCATTATTTTGGAAAGGAAAATGTTATCACAACCGCCTTGTGTTAAGAAAAGACATTGTCCCGGGGCGCCTGGGTGGCGCAGTCGGTTAAGCGTCCGACTTCAGCCAGGTCACGATCTCGCAGTCCGTGAGTTCGAGCCCCGCGTCAGGCTCTGGGCTGATGGCTCAGAGCCTGGAGCCTGTTTCCGATTCTGTGTCTCCCTCTCTCTCTGCCCCTCCCCCGTTCATGCTCTGTCTCTCTCTGTCCCAAAAATAAATAAAAAACGTTGAAAAAAAAATTAAAAAAAAAAAAAAAAAAAAAAAAAAGAAAAGACATTGTCCCAGTGCATGTGCCTTGAAACCTTATTCAGGTATCATAAAGCTTAGAAATGGATGGATTCCCTCCTGCCTCCAGTTCTGGATCTCCTGGAATGTGCATGCTGGGGCTTCCTCAGAAGCTGCCCTTCTACCAGCCCTGATGGGACCCTGCATGTGCTGTAACCCAAAGGGCCGGCCCGAATAACAATGCTTGCCATTCCCCTGTGAAACACGCTCGTTGTGCCCATTGCTAGCGGATCCTTTTTTATACCGTGGACCTCGGCTCCCACAGGTTGAGTGGTACACTCATCAAGAAGCCAATGTAGTTGTTCCTAAACACCTGTGTCAGTGCAACTTGTAATTACATTCATTAAGTAAATGTTCTACAAACCAATAATATACATGAAAAGTAATTGTTTCTTTGGAAGCCAAGTTGAAATCTAAATTGGGGAGTCCCTTGAGAAAATTTGCTCTCAAGAGAGGTGTAAAACACCAAGGGAAAAAAAAATAATAAGAATTTAATATGCATTCTCTGCATATTAGCAGTCTCTGACTTCTTGCTTATGCGGATGGTGATCATAGATGACGCATAGAATGTGGTTTATGTGAGACTTTTCAGACTCTAGTCAAAGAAAGCTCCTTGATCCGACCTCCAAAGATGAGTTAATTGTGTATTTTTAACTTTAACTTAAAGTAAAATAGTTAAGGGCTGTGTGTATTTTTTCTTTTTACTGGTTCTAGAATCTTCCACATGACAGATGTTCACCAGCCAAAAATCTTGACTGCTCCTCACCCATGATACTAGTACTTCTTTTTCATGCTGGTGGAGTTAGAATGAGCCTTACTCCAGAACAGCGATCTCTCACCTCTCCTTTCTGCCTATTATTCCATTTTATGAGTGATGATCTTACTCATAGCTCACCTTGGATGCAGCATTTTCCAGATGAGTTTACAGGTTCGGTTGGGTTTGACAGCATCCTTGCCTACCAGTGCTTCCCTTCAGCATTAGTTTGCTTTTTGTAAATGTCCCCTGGACACCGAAATTTGCTTATAACCATAGTGTGGTCCAGGAAAACAGGTTGTTCATATTTTGGTGAGCAACAAGACCCTATATTTTTTATAAGCCAAGTAAAAAAGTATCCCAGAAAGAGTCTTCAGAGATCCACATCTGACAGTTGTACTACCTTTGTGATCTGGGGCAAAAAATACTTAACCATTTTGAGCCTTGATTTCATAATCTCTGAAATGTGAATAACATCTTCCCAGTGCGAATCAAATCAATAGCCAGCAGTACCTGGCACATAGTTGGTCATCTGTAAATGCTAGTAGAATCTCAATATTTCTAAACTTGCCGCCCCCACCCCCGCTTTTAATAAAATGAGGACCCTAGTAATGCCCACATCACTGATGTTAAGAGTATATGGGTAAAGGACTTACCAAATTTCAAAATGCAGTTCAAAAGACATGAAGAAATGACTTTATCTTTAAAAACAACTGAGAAACACGGTCTACGCTGAGCATTTCATTCTCCTTGTTGATAGATTTTTTTTTTTTCCTGCTTCGATGTGAAATTGCTTTGTGTTTAAATGCATTGGCTGTCTTTGGCCCAGTATGATTCATCCTGTCTTCCGATGAAGATTGCGAATTCTGAAGGTGAGGACTCCGCACTCTCACCACAAGCCTGTGTCTGTCCTGACCACAGGTCACAAGTCCCTGAAGGATAGGTACTGGTGGTTTCCCTTCACCTTGTTCACCTGCTCCTCACCTGTCACTGCTTTTCATGGCCTTTTAGCGGCCTAAATCCTGGAAAAATGTAGACCTGGCTGGGATATTTTAATCCATCTAAGGGCACGTAATGTACAACGCAGGAAAGATTTATTTTGCTTTCATTGTGTGTGGTTGTGAGCCGTGTCAGTAAGTCAAAGGAAAAGCTTTTAATTGTTACAGAAAGGGCAGTTAAAAGGTGTTTAACCTAAGTTTCTTTCCCGAGTGCCAAATATCTTTCCAGGGGAGAAAGATGCCCGAGTCTTTTCTGATTTGTTCATTACAGAATAGTGAACACATAGCCAAGATCAAAAGGCCACATGATTTTGTATTAGATTCATAGCTGCATGTTTTAAAGTAGCTTTAAAAGTTACCCCATTAGTACCTTTTAAAGCTACCCATAAAATGCCACTTTACATCTGGCATCAGATCTATTAATTTGACTATTATGAATATGTAGGAATATTTTTTGAAAACTCCCGTGGTCTTGTAAAGCCTCCAGGCCCTTATTAGTGGAAAAATCTTGCCTTCTGCCAGGGCATGGAGCCAAGGTAAGATCTTAAGTAGATAACATTTAGTATTCGAAATAATAATAATGAAAGAGAAGTCCACATGGAGCTTTCAAGTTGTTATTCATTTGAAATATCCAGTATGGAGTCGGAGTCCGAGGGAGAAGATTAAGCAGATGTCAGGCTTGTTTCGGCAGGATGCGCTGCTTAACCACCTTCCCTCCAAAGTGCTTTATGCCCGGCATTCTGGGAAGGGCACTGACTAATTCATTTGATCCATCTGTTGCTTTGGGAGACACTATGGGTTGGTTCCTCCAACTATTAGCTTCACAGGTGGTGACCAGTGAACTTGGGGAAGACTATGGCTTTTCATTACTCTTGTGGGACCTTTCTTTCATCTGCCCTTCTCTCACATAGGTCACCTTGGACTGACCCCCCCCCCCAAAAAAAAAAAAAAACCACAACCCAACCTCAGGACACAGCTTCTTTAGGCTCCTTAAAAAAAAAGATGGAAATAGGACAGGACTTTGTTTTTCTCTAGAAGCCTTATTTTCCAAATTCTTTCCTGTATTTTCTGTTACTCCATTTATTATTTTCTGAGGAAGAAATTAAAAATGCTTTCCATGTTTGTTACAGCTATATGTTACAGCCAGTGTTGAACACGTTGCGAATAAAGATAACCCCTGCCAAGGTGATTTCTACAGTGGTGGAGGAAGGTTACCACTAGTTGTTTCCTCCAGGTTGTAGAGTTAGTTATACTCCTAGACACGGAGCTGACAGGACCAGTTTTCCTATTAGGGGTATTGAGTTAGATGATCACCATTCAATTCCCTCCTTACCCACCCTCCCTGACCTCCCCCACTCAAAACCCCCCACCCACAATTAAACCTTTGTGGGAGCCTTGAACTTGGGGCCAGGCCACCAATTGGCTCACCGTCTCGGTAGGAAGGCCATAGTTGGACTTCTTAGAACTGCTCACCATCCTCTTGCTTTGCATAGCTGGTGTTTTGTTTTGAGTTCAGGTTTGGGAAGAGCTTCTCTGCTTCCCTGCCTTCACAGGTGGCACATACCTAAAACCTTCCTTCCGGTTCTGGAAGAATCAACCCTGCCCCCTCTTGTCTTTTGGGTGAAGGACAAATCTCTGTTTAGTCTCTCAGTCTGCAACTGTAAGCCCATATGGGAATCCAGCCAGCCACTTGTGGAGGAGTTAGGGAAATTCTATAAACTACATATAAGTCATTTTCCTCATCTGGAAAGAAGCAAGGATGATAAGTCTTATTAATCAATGATGAAATGTTTTCAAGTAAAGCATCAGATAACCAGAACCAGTTTATTATAATTGGTTTAAAATTGATAATGTCAGTTATAAGAATATCTCAAGTCAGGATTTTCACTTATTCTTGTTAGTCTAATTTTCTCTGGACTTAAAGTATATTTACCTGTTAAGTGATTGGTATTTAAACAACAACAAACGACTAGCTATTAGATGGGACCAATAAGGATTTGTTTCTCTTTCAATTAATTGGCATTACTTTTGCCAGGCAATTAAAAGTAATTATGTCAGGCATAGCTGTTGGGATAAAAAAGGAGGCATTGCATATATTTTCTACTTTTAGTCACTGGCCTTCTTATGGAAAAAAGCCCAAAACATTCAGGACTCTGTTTAATTATATCATTGAATAATGTTGAAATTGAGGGGAAATCTTTATAGCAGGTCCACTGAAGACAATGTAATACTAATGTTAAGGATACTTTTACAATGAGTAATACGAGCATGTAGCTCTGGCAAGGCGACAGTCGGCATGCAGTGACGAAGTGAGCACAGTGTCCTGTGCGTGGTCTTGACATATCCTTAGATTCCTGACCCTGCGAATTGGTAAATTCTATATTGTTTCCTAATGAAACTCCAGAGTTGAATTTGAAATACTCAGTTAAGGAGTGTTTGAAAAGGACTGTGGCTGTCACTAGATTCTAACAGGTTTATACCTAAGTAATCTAATTTTCTTATTGTAAGGTTGACTACAGAATAGAGTGGCTCATCAGTCTTTTAACGATACATGAGGAGAGGTAGAGGAGATAGGTATGAAAACTGGGTTATGCTTAGGCAGGTGGATTTGTGTGGCCTGAACAGGTGTATTTAAAGAGACCATGTCAGCCTGTAAAGAGATTTCTTACAAAGCTTTTTGCCTTTTTCTTGTCCTACTTGTTATTTCTATAGTGAGTTGCATAAAGATGGAAGTCATGCTCACCAGTGACCCAAAGATGGGAGGGATAGTGTATTCCTTATCATCCCAGAATTATGATTAAAATATTCTTACCAAGTAGAACGCTGGACTAAAACACAAGAAAGTGAAATTTAACAAAGATAAATGTAACTTCCTTCTTTCAACATCAAGTAATTGTTTTGATTAGTAAAAGACAAGGGAGATCAACCTTAGGGACAGTTTTTATGGGAGAGAAAAATCTTGGGAGATTTTAGTGGATCGTCAGTGTTCTATAAGCTAGTTTAATCCGAGACTGTAGTAATAGAAAAACTGTATGTCAGGCATGGAAATTATAGCTCTCTTCCCTTCTGCCCCCATCAGATTACATCTGGGTTTTGTGTTTGGTGCCACCATTTAAAGATGTTAACAGAAATGTAGCTCTTAGAAGGTAATCTCTGGACCCTGATGGGTCTGGGAACCACCAGGGATGGTTTAAGAAAGTGAGAATGGTAAGAGACTTAATAATTATGTTTGTTTCTTTGGAATAGTGTTCTTGGAAGTTTCTCAGAGTGTTCTGATCAATAGGATTTGGCTTTTTGGAAACTCAGGGAGCTGGAGCAGGATAAAGCAGCTCAGAAGAGGCCTAGGGTGAGCAGCTGACATGATATTTATTCTGGGAAGTTCCCTCTCACCCACAGGGTGAGCTAATTTTTGTGGCAAGCCACCACTGATACGCCCCTCCTTAGGCCACCTACTGAATTCCATATTGTTTTGTCTTTTTCTTTAGTTGTTTTCTGTCTTTAAGCTTTTGTAGCACCTGGGCTGTAGAATACCAAAGTCGTAGAATAAAATGGAAATAGTATAATATAATACATTATATCATACAATTATATTATTACATACCGTTGTATATAGTATACTATATATAAGTACCTATTATGTATTTATATTGTATAATTTATATAATGTACATAATATATAATCATATACTAAGTATATATTGTAAATAGCGTAATAGAATACTATAGTAGATTATACTAAAATCTTAATTTCCCCAAACTTGTGTAATTTCTAGCTCTTCACTGGACATCTATCACATACTTGTGTTCCTTTGATTAATTTCAACTTGGCGGAATGACATTTGATAGGGGTAAAGAATTTGTCTTTTTGCCCTACTTTGTTTTAGGAAAAATCGTGTGGTATAGTTTATAGAAATAATGCTTATATGCAACAACATATGATTAAATCTAAAAGCGGTAGATGTGGAGAGTGGGTCAGGGGACAGATAAACATAGGCTCCTTTTCATAAGCTGGAATATTTTCTTGGGAAAATGGTAAAGAAATAAATGGATGGATAGATGGGATGGGATAATTATTCCATGTGTTGTGAGCTTCTCTGTGATTCTCAGAGGCTCACATTGTGCTGCTCCTGAGATCTAGCTTGATGTCTTTGGTTCCACGCTTTAACAGTGACAGTACCCTCCTACTATCGACTCTTCCTGCGAAATAAATGTGGGCAGGTTCAGTGCATCTCCTATCACGTAAAGTCTGTCTCATTCATCACTTACATTCGTCCTATTTGTGGAAACCTATTCTTCATTTTCTTTTTTTTCTCACAATTTCCCCCCTTTCTAGAAATTATCGAGTATTTTCTATGCAGGGACAATCAGTCATCTCGATGTGATTTTATTTCTACAAAATGATGGACCTGTATCAACTGGTTTGCCTTTTACAAAATCTTCTACACAGTTCCCTAGGAGAGTTGCTAGGACCAACCAAGCAATCCGTCTTCAACACTTAGCAAACCATTGTCCAAAGTTGTCATCAGGGAAAACTATTGTATCTTGATCCGGTGGTAGTTACATGAGTGGCTACATATGTAACATTTAATGGAGTTGTATACCTAGATTTGTGCACGTCACTACATGTAAGTTACACCTCAGTTTCACCTATATAATACCTAATTTGTCCTCCTGTTATAGGAAGGAGATTATTTCTCCAACTGTAAATTCCTACTTCTAACCTTGATTTTAAATGTTTGAATAGTGGCAGCCAGCTTGCTAAGGTTCTTGATAAATGCGAACTTTTGAAGCAAAAGGCAGTTAAATACTAAGCCGTAAGTTAGACTGTAAAGCCTCTGGGTCAGGAATCATAGTTCAACACTGTTTCCCCAGGGTGCTAACACTTTTCCAGACATGTAGCAGGCATGTGAGAACAAGTCAATAAAAGATGGTTTTTGTATGCACAAAATTTACAGATATGCTTTACACAAAGGAATTGATTTATGATTGTTTTGGGATCAGTACTTTGATCTTTGTATAATTATATCTCCTTTTTCATTTTACCCGAATGCTGATTTTTTTTGTTCTTTGTGGGTTTTTTTTTTCCCCCAATAAGTAGATGTTAGTCTGTATAACAAGGTTTTAAGTTGTGTTTTCAAAGCCCTATCTGTATTTACAAACTTGGAGAAAAATTAATACCCTACTTTTTAGTTCTTGATTTAAATTTGCCATCTTTTACCTCCAAATATCTTGACATATTTTTCTCATTTATATTTTCCTTAATGTAACCCTATCAAGTCTGCTACTGTTTTCTTTGGCTGATGTTTCACATTTTATCTGTCGTTCATTGGGAAGGTTACTGCCAAACTTACCATTAAATTCTCCTGATTGATTCTCGTAACATTTCCATTTTAGGAACTTCTATAATAATCTGATGGGCTAAATATCCCTAATGTATATATAATTTAATTACATTAATCTTTCAAAACAGGGTTTGAATCAAATTGCCACACCAGACAGAGCAAGAAAAGGGAAGACAATTGAGTGAGCAATTGCTGTGTATTCAGTACAGTTTTCTAAAAACAACTTTATTGAGGGGCACCTGGGTGGCTCAGTCGGTTGGGTGTCCGACTTCAGCTCAGGTCATGATCTCACGGTTCGTGAGTTCAAGCCCCGCATCAGGCTCTGTGCTGACAGCTCAGAGCCTCAAGCCTGTTTCGGATTCTGTGTCTCCCTCTCTCTCTCTCTGTCTCTCTGCCCCTCCCTGGCTTGCACTGTCTCTCTGTCAAAAATAAATAAAAATTAAAAAAAATTTTTTTAAATAAAAAATAAATAAAAATAAATAAAAACAACTTTATTGAGATAGAACTCATATAACCTATAATTCTCCACTTGAAGTGTTCAATTGAATGGTTTTTAGTGTATTCCCAGAGCTGTGCAACCATTGTTACCACAACCAATTTTTGAACACTTTCATTGCCCCTCCTCCACCAAAAATAAAAATAAAAAAACCCTCCATTCATCTACTTTCTGTCTCTTGTAGATTTGCCTGTTTTGGATAATTTCTCTCAGTGCAACGATATCATACACAGTCTCTTGTGATTAGCTTCTTTTACTTAGTGTGGCGTTTTCAAGGCTCATCTGTTCTGTAGCATGTAGCAGAACTTCATTCTTTTTTTTCTTTTTCTTTTTTTTTTTTTTTTTTTTTTTTTTTTTACAGCTGAATAATGTTCCCTTATGTGGATATATACCATCATGTGCTTATCTGTTCATCATTTAATGGAGATGTGGATTGCTGTTGTGAATAATGCTACTAGTTTCACATAATAAATTATTGATAAAATGTTACCATCCTATTGGTGTAATTTTGCATCCTGAAAAAATTTGGAGAATTTTGATAGATGGAGAAGGGTTATTTTTCTCCCGAGTGGAAGGTCCTATTGGGTCAATTATTTAGGTATCCTCAGTACAAAGAACAAAGTAAACTATATGCCTCCACCCACATCTTTATTACTGGTGGGGAGAATGCTTGTATAGTTATGCAATTCTATAAAAAAAAGATGAACATTTTTAAAATTTACAATTTGTTTTTGACAATTATTTTATCATCATTGCCCTTTAATGTAAGATGAAAGAGATTGTTTTGGAGGAAAACAGATTTCTTTAAAAAAAAAAAAGTTCTGGAGTGCCTGGGCGGTTCAGTCCCTGACTTTGATTTTGGCGAAGGTCATGATCTCGCGGTTCCTGAATTCAAGCCCCACATCTGGCTCTGCGCTTGACTGTGCAGAGCCCCTTAGGATTCTGTCTCCCTCTCTCTCTGCCCCTCCTATGCTTGCTCTCTCCCTCAAAATAAATAAATAAACATTAACATTTTTTTAAATTCTCTTATCTCTTTGTCAATGGTTGAGTTTTCTTTTTCCTTTTTAAAGTTTATTTATTTTGAGAGAGAGAGAGAGAGAGAGAGAGCACAAGTGGGGGAGGGACAGAGAGAAGGAGAGACAGAATTCCAAGCAGGCTCTGCACTGTCAGCATAGAGCTGGATGTGGGGGTTTGAACTCAAGAACTGTGAGATCATGACCTGAGCAAAGATCAAGAGTCAGATGCTTACCAACTGTGTCACCCAGGCGCCCCTGATTTTTCTTCCTTCCTTTCTTTCTTTATTTATTTATTTATTTATTTATTTTTGAGAGACAGAGTGTGAGCAGGGGAGAGACAGAATGAGAGGGAGACACAGAATCCAGAGCAGGCTTCATGCTCTGAGCTCTCAGCACAGAGCCCAACGTGGGGCTCAAACTCACAAACCATGAGATCATGACCTGAGCCAAAGTCAGACGCTTAACCAGCTGAGCCACCCAGGCACCCCCCTGATTTTTTTTTAGCTGACTGTTGAGATTTGTTGTTTATTAGAATAAGTATTCAAAAGAGGCAGTCAAGTGCAAATTTTCTGACTCATTCAGTAGCACTTGATTTGCTTTGAAGTTTGCACAAGAATCAATTTGGTTAAAGATTATAGTGTGGCAAGTTTCTTCTAGGTGAGAATTAAAACACTGAATCTTCACATGTCAGTTTGAACTTAAAACACACATATGTATTTTATATGGCTGGATGTTAATTTGGGCAGTTGTGATGTTACTCTCCCATCCCCCCATGGGCCAGTTCTGTGTTTCTGTTTACAGAACTTGTACTTCCAGATAACCAAAATTTACCCATTTTAAATATTTGAACTTTCAAAAACAATTAATGAACTACTTTGCTAAAATGAGTGACCTCTGGATAGCCTTCCTGTAGGGATTTGCAGTGGCTTTGGAATTCTAAGTTTGTAACTTTTTCCAACTGCCTTTTTCAAGATGTTGCTCTGTTAGAAGAACTGCTCTTTATCTGGTAAAGAGTAATTTTATTGATGAAAATTTTATTTGTACACATCAACAGTATAATTTGCATGGAAATTCACTGTTCAGGATAATATATCACAGTTGTGACTCTCACAACAACTCTGAGAAACTTGAACAAGATCAGAACATCACTTTTTCATGGAATAAAATTGTTTAGTTGACATAGGACAGTGTTTTAAAGGAGCTAAAAACCACATAGCTAGTGAACAAGGTCATTAAGTTTGCTTTTTTTTTTTTTTTTTTTTTTAACAAAATAACAAAGATTGCCGTGTGTGTAAACAGAAATGGACCAGGAGAAATGATATGGTAAATTAAATCAGAGAAATTTGGTTGAACCCACTGTAAGCAAGAAGTTGTACCACGTACTTATGGGTAGAGATCAGCAAATTATAGCCCTTGGACCAAATATGCTGTGCTGCTGGTTTTTGTAAATAAAGCTTTATCGGAACACAGCTATGCCCATTTTTTTTTTACATATTGTCCATGACTGTTTTCATGCTTCAAGGTCAACATCGAGGAGTTCCACAGCCTGTGAAGTTTAAAATGTTTACTATTGGTTTAGTAATAGTAGAATTATTTGTGATGAAAAGGGCTAAGAGTCATCTTAATATATTAAGACTCTACGAAACAGAGTTTTTATGTTGGAGAGTAATGGATGTTAGGACAAAACAGCACTAGTTTGCCCATAATTCATTATCTAGGTTCAGTTCAGGACAGTTTGGAATTTTACATATATATCCAGAAAATAGCATGCCTGTTACCATAGGAGCAAAGTAGCCAGTACTAATAGCCATAAAAGGCAGTTGGCATTTCTCACTGGGAATTCTCTGAGGTCTGGAATATTTGAAGTGGTCATATATTCCCTTGGCTGTATCATTTCAGCACATCTTTAGAATAGAAGCTTGGGGCATCCATGGAATGGAGTCTGTCACCTCCAGTGATGTCTGTGGCAGCTGAAAGCTTCTATTAATAGGCTTTGTTCACTCCTACAAGGTTCATTACTCCAGCGATTGGGCCTCCAAACAAATCTTGATGACAGCAGCCAGACCAACTCCTTCTTGGTCTTTCTTTAGCAAAGCTGTAGCCAAGAAAAAGAAAAGCACACAAATTTCAGAGGCTGACTTGTCAGACTTTGGGTTTATTGGCTTCTAAGGCGGTAGCCTTGGGACTACTGACCGAAGAGGGATTTAAATGATCCTTCTCCTTACTCTGACATACCATGCCTTGGAGATTCTTCTATAGACAGTACATCGTGTCACTTCAGGCCCAGAACAGGCTTTCTCGATATGTAAACAGACTGATAGTACCACTCTGTATTCACCAATGCTAACTGCAAACTCTAAATTCAGATAACATTATGTAAAGTATGTGTCTTCACATGGCGCCTCTTGGACTCTGTTCACCAAACGGCACACATCCGTACTTGTTCTGATATGGAATCCAGAAATGGCAGTGCCAGCTGGAAAGGGGAGTTTGGTTTCGGTCAAAGGGCCTGCAGTGGTATCCTGTAAGAAATAAAGTGGAATTATGGGCCAGATCACTAAAGCAAGAGATTGGATGCAAATATCTCAGAAGGCAGAGATTCTAGTTTCCTCTAATATGTATCTTTGCGTCGGTACCAGAGAGAGATCATTGAAATGCATTTCGTAGGACCAAAGGTGTAATGTCACGGTGAGCTCGGACTTAGGACCTTATTAAAATGGAATGCTATGCCTCTGGTGGCACATGATTATATGAAGCCCTTATAGGCAACTGCAAGAAAATACTAGCCTAGAGTAGTGGTCCTCAGTCTGGGGTGATTTTGCCTGCCTCCCCCCCCCCCCCCCGCCCCTGATAATTATCACTGTCTGGAGACTTTTTTAAAATTGTCATGCCCTGGGCATATATGTTGAGGGTGGGGTGGTACTGGTATCTAGTGGATAGAAGCCAGAGATGCCACTAAACATTCTTCAAGGCACAGGACAGTCCTCACAATAGAGTTGTCCAGTCCAAAATATCAATAATTGAGAAACTTTGGACATTGAACAAAAATTCTTAGCTGAGATTTCAGCTTATTAGGGCCAGGTGTTCAACTTTGGTGAATGCCTTTTGGACACGAAAAGGGAGTATTTCTTACTGCTTCACGATGGTCTCCATTAAGTCAAGAAACTATATTTTGTTTTTTGTTTACATTTCAAACATTAGTTATGTAAAAAACTTTTTAAGTACAGAATAGGTTTATATGAGATGATAAAACACAACATGATCCCAGTACTTATTTGTACATTTCCTTCAACGTTTGAAATATAACAGAATGGTTTATCCATCAGCATATCCTCTGTAGAGAAACCAGCTAAAAGAGAATGGAATTTTTTCTGGGCTTTCTTCCTGCTTATATTATCTGTTCCTAGCTCCCCCCCTCTTTTTTTTGTCTTTTTTTTAATGTTTATTTTATTTTTGAGAGAGCTGTGAGTGGGGAAGGGACAGAGAAGGAGGGAGATACAGAATCTGAAGCAGGCTCCAGGCTCCGAGCTGTCAGCACAGAGCCCAACACGGGGCTCGAGCCCACAAACTGTGAGCTCATGACCTGAGCCAAAGTCAGAGGGTTCACCAGACTGAGCCACCCAGGTGCTCCTAGCCCCTTCTTTTTGTGAGTAATACTGCTGTCACACAAAGTTTAGGGTCAGTTTATCAGAAAGTGATTATTTAGACTATAAATACCTGAATAGAATTCCAACGTCAGGAATTCTAATTTATATTTAAGTAGAGTGAGACAAAAGTTTTGTGAGAACTTACTGTTTTTGGTAATGTGTGGTGCTAATAATTTAGAGATTTTTATTTAGAACCCTTATTCCTGGTAGGTTTCATTAATAAATAAAAGTATTTCCAACTTTCCAGTCTGAACTTAGATGTAACTTTTTACTTTCCAGATGAATTTTAGTTGATTATGAGATCTATGAAAGCAAGAAAAAGGAACAGACCAGATATTCTAGACCACCGTACAACAGTATCCCTGAACTTCAAAAACCCCAGGAGGGAGCAGCTGGGGAGTGCTATATTTTCTGTACTCTTGGTGAGCTAAATTTGGTTTGGCAGAGAATTTTTAGGAGTAGATAAGGCTGTGTAAGTAAAGCTGCAGTTTTAGCCAAAGAAAACAGACTGTAGATTTGGTGACTCTATTTGATTTATTAGTGCCATATGTAGGGCCTTTTGATCTTCAGGATTCAGTAAACCAACGAATTGATATTTATCAGAACCCCATCGCATGGGAAGAAATCTTAATTTGCCTGTAGTGTTGATACTAATATAATCATCCAACACCTGCATCCTATTGATGATAATTGTGTTAGGTTATATTAAATTTTAATGATAGGTACAGATGAACATTAAATACAAGTTTGGGGGTAGCATTAACATTGGAAATAATCTTATTTCTCAAGTATATCAAATTTGCTTACTTCAGTATATAACAAAATCTCTTTCTGGGAGTGCAGGAACTGCATGAAGTGATCGTGATTTTAGAACAAAAAAGAGAAATAACTTGACATTGATGATACCACATGAACAGATGTTATATAATTAAGGCTACTTAACAATCTTAATTTGTCAGACAACATAAAGAAGTTCCAATTAAGACTGAAGTTTCACCCGCTTCTGAATTTCTTTGTCATACTTTTGTAAAAGTAGCAAACCCACAGGACAAATCTTGCTGCCACGAAGCCATCAGCATCCATCTGTTTTTGTCTTTTTACTACTAAGACAAGTTAACATATGACAGCAATATATATATATATATATGTCTGTAAAATTGACATGAAATGTCAAGAACAATATCATGGCACTAGTATTTTCTTTAAATAGATCTTTTTCTTGAGACTCTTGGGGTCCATGTTTTTCTGTGTAAGGAAAAGCCTGTGGGTCTCCATCAGTGAGATGCTCTAAGTGAATTTCACTTTATTTTTTCTGTGACTTCTTAGTTATTGCTTGACCAGGCAATTCTTGTCTGTAAATGATTTGTACTTAGATTACCTATCAGTTTTTACTTCTTATCTTTGTCTAGTCTGTTTGTATGGAAGTCCTTTCTACAAAGTCTGTTATACCAAGCATTGAACTAGGCATTTTATAAGCTCTCTGCTCCAAGAGAAGTTTAAAGGGGGCAAAAACTCTTTTTGGATCAGTCTAAAGGAGGTTGCCTTATTTCTTGAAGTGTCAAATACATTTCTGGGAATACTGTTATGGGGGGAGAGGGTGAGTAAGCCAAATAGAATCTTACATGACTTTTCTCAGACATACTTTCACAGTTGTTATTATTGATAACAGTAGCTACTTAGACATCATTTATTTAATGCTCTATTTTCATGCTTTACGTACATTATCTATATTCTCATACTAACAGTGGGAATTAGTACATTATTAATTTCATCCTCCCCCCCCCCCCCCCCCGCCACTTTAGAGATGAAGAACCCAACACCTGGAGAGATAATGTTACCTGCCTCAGGTCACATAGCTAGAAAGTGGTGGAATCAGGATTCACCCCAGGACTAATGTTTCTAGAACCTGACCCCAGATCATTATATTATTCTATTCTTTTTACCTTCACCCTATAGCCTTTGAGTGTTCGAAGTATTTGACATTTAGATTTAAGCACAAAATTCATGCCAAAAGTAAGCTATAATTATTTTAAAATTGCTTGCCATTTTTTATAGTCTATCCTTTTATCACAGAGCCAGTAACTGCACTTGGCTGTCTGCATCTCACTTACTAACACATCTTACTGAAGATGAATCTCAATAAATGTGCACATATACCACACACACGCACACACACACACAAACACATCTATATGACACAGCAGTGTTGTAGGTGTAGTTCATAGCCATGTCCAAACAGTGCCCTCTGTGTTTGCTCTTTTTTTTTTCTTCTTGTTTACTGGAAAATGTTATGGGAACCCCAGTAATGAATAGGAGCTTAAAGTTCATGTTCAGTATTTCCACCTTTTAACCCTACCACCCTTTATTTGTACACAAAAACATGATCTCTGTGGTGACTTTGCTCTGTTGACGGAATAGGAGTGTATTACTGATAGGATGGGCAGGTCGTACGGTTTCAATACTCATGAGACAAATAGATCTTGAACCTTGAAATGGCCATTTCTTTACTATGTGCTTCATAAAACTGCGGGCTAGAACAAGGGGTTTACTCAACTGACCTAAGTTGGTAAGTCGGAGTTACTTTAGAGAAATGTTCTAGAATGCTAAAGCCTCATTAGGCTCAAGATCCCGGTGTACTAGGAGAGAGAGTTAAGTATTTGACATCTGATCTCTCTAGCAGAATGTGTGCTCACCACACATAGGGCAGTATCAGATGGAAGAAGCCAGTTTCTAAAACAGTTTGGGGTGGATGTTTGCTTCTGATTAGCCTGTGTGTGTGTGTTGGATGAATGAGCAATTGGGAAGTCATGACCATGTGTTTGCTGTCATTTAAACTGCCATTCTAATCTAAATATACATGTGGGTGCCTAAGGAGACTTCTTTCTTTTCAAGAGGATCATTCTTAACAGCTCTCAACTCCTTGCACTTTGGGGCACTTCTGTTTTCCTGAGGGCTACTCTGTTTTCTTTTAAAAGAGGTGAGGATGATTTCTTTGCTTGCTGTATTTCTGATTTTTAAAGGCCAGCTGTATGTAAAGTTTATTTACGGTGAGCAGCAACTTCATAGGAAAGACAGCTTCTACGATGTTCTACAAGGTAATGAAAGAAGGGGGTAAGCATGAGGAGATGAACGGAAGACACAGGGGGTTTCTCTTTATAGAAGAATTCAGGAAAACCTTCCTGATTTTAGGTCACTAATTTGCATATAGCACGCATTGATCTAATTAAAAAATTAGAGAAGTTTATAAAATAGGTATGATTTTCTAATACGTCATCATATAATGGAACCCTGATGTGCGTTTTTTCCCTCAGACTGATTTAAGGTAGAAAAAAAAAAAGGTACTGTTCTCCCTTGACTTCCAAGAATTTACATGTATTTTATCTACCCGGGAATTGTCCAAGTCCATATTAAAGAAGTTAGAAGTTATACATATTGAAGTTTCTTCTGCTCATGATTGTAATAGTATAGACCTCCTTTTATTTCCTTAAAGAAAGCTAAGGATTAGATTTGTAAAAATCTTACTAATCTGAAATGAATCTTTTCATCCAGAAAAGAATAATACTGATCTTTCATTTTATCATAATTATATAGCTTATCATATTTTGAAAAGCCATACCTCCAAATGTTTTTCTTCCCCCATTCACACATTTTTAGATATAAAAGCAAACAGTGTAAAATTTAACTTACTGAAAAATAATACTTGTCATCTAACTACTAGAGGATTTGATAAAAATTAGTTATCTCTTAATTTCAGATTACAGTGTTTCCTTAATATCTTTTGATAATCCCAGAGAGATGGTCTTATTTTTAAAAAAATTATTGCTATGCAGATTCTTACACAAATACATGTATTTAATTGTCAGTTTGTTTCATAGTTATACTGTCTGCCTGTTTGAATGGAAGTTGCCTTACAGATTAATATATATGACAAAACAATATATGTGACAAAAACCAAGTTAAGTAGTAACAAAATTTAAAGACCGTAGGATTTATTCAGAGTTGGGCAAAGTTTATACATGGGCAATAAGGTCTACCATTTTTATCCTAGAAAAGTATGAAAGTTATGTAGTTTTATGTTGGGATATCAGAATGAGTGGACATTCATTGGCAGAAATAAATTTCCCTGGAACTATATTCCAGGAGAATTTACCATATGGGTCTCTAGATGTCCAAATAGTTAATGTTTTATATAAGTGGGCAAAGTAATTTCATGTAAATACTAATCTCGTAAATTAAAATTATTTTTTTCTGATGGGGTAGAACATACGGTTTTTACCCAGGCATGGAAATATCTAAAGACTTAAGAAACCTTTTTTTTTTTTTTTTGAATAGCATTTCCTTTTTAAATGTTTTCATTCCAGCATAATTTCAGAGAAAACAGAAGCTGATCATAATAACTCCCTTTCATTCCAGGAAGAGTCATATTTAGTAAATTCTATTCTAGAGCAGTGAGCAGAGCCTTAGTTTTGCTTCACAGGCAGCTCCTCTCGCCTTCCCTCACTTCCCTCCCCCACTGCTTGGCCCACACTCGGGGAATTGTGCAGTTTGCCTAGTTCATCGGGAAGTTTATGAGAATAATATCGGTATTTCTAATTTTCTTTCAGGTTTTTAGTTGATAAGAAAACACCGCTTTCTAGACTAATTTGCCTTTCAGGTTTCGAGCAGTCAGCTGGTAAAGAGGACTTGACCTGTTACACATTTCACATTGTTATAAGATAAAAACCAATCTCTTAGGAGATGTTTAAGTCAAATGTAATTAAGTGGAAAGAAGAGTCTGTGTTTTATTCTTGCTTTTCAGCACTTGGTCTTTTATGTGTAGTGGACAAAAAGGTGATAAGTAGTCTTTATAGGAAGAAATTTGCCATATGATAAGCTAAATGTGCTAAAGTCTTAAAATAAAATGTATGTATTTGAAACATGCATGTCTGGATGGGTATGGTTAAGGATTCTAGAATTGAGCTTTTCCTGAATAATGATTGTACGAGTAGGGGATGCTCTTGTTTCATGAAGATTAAAAAAAAACAAGTGTGGGTCTTTAAATCATTCTTGAGATATTGAAATTGAATGCGTTTCTGAGGATCAATTCAGAAGCAGTTCCAAACCATCCTCTGAGAATGCCATAAATCATGTGTGCTGTGGCTCTAATTGAACAGTGTGAATCTGAATCCTCATTAACTTGTCTGTAAGGAAGAGAAAATTGAAGAGAGCAAGGAAGAGGGCCGAGGAGAAGACCTTTAGCCGGTGCTGTCCTGAGCTGCCATTGTTGAAGGACGTCCTTTGAGCTAATTTCAGTCCCATAAAAAAAAAAATCTATTTAGTGATTAGTAACCAGTGGATAAGAGCAGAAAGCCCAAGCGAATAAAGGCCATAAATACTGAAGTCCTTGGGATAACAGCCTGTAAAACTGTCAGAAAGCATTGCTTAAGTGACAAAAGATAGCCCAAAGTAACAAGAAGCCTAGCTCGCTAGGCAATACGCCATATTCTCGGACACAAGACATCATGTAGTTTTGTCCAAAAATAGCGGTTCTTCTTGAATCCAGTACCTGCCCCACTTCATTTATTTGTAGTGGCTGGTGCCTCTTTGCTTTTAATTTGTGGTTGATTGCATTTGCGAGTAGGAATCATGATGCTTGTTAAAGATAGCAGTGTTTCCAAAAGTAGAACTATGATTACTGAAACTTCTGTTTAGATCCATCAAGATCTACTTACTTGCTGAGAATGTTTAGCCTAACTAGAGTGAGTGGGTGCGTGTGTGTGTGTGTGTGTGTGTGTGTGTGTGTGTGTGTGTGTGTATTTTTAACAGGCAGATGGTTAGGAATTAGATGCTGTTGAGTGCCTTTCTCTTGTTTTTAAATTAAAGTCTAAAGTTCACAATTCTTAAATATTTCTCCCTAAGGGAAAAATAAGTAAATAAAACCAGAAGAATGTTAGTCTATATTATAAACTATCTTGTTTTTACTGTACAATATTGAGATCACAAATGATTAAAGTCTTACCAGCCTGTACTTTAGATATGTTTTTGGAGTCAGAGAAAATTCACGATAATGGAGTCAAAGGTCTTTATTCCAAAACTCCTATTGTTCTATGATGATGATTTTATGGCAGTTGAATTACAATGTTAGCAAGCAAAATGATACATTTTACAGTTTTACAGTATAACCTTCAAATCCCACATGTGCGTTTTAGAGCTGTGTCTTCAGTATATTTAAAGAGTTGTGCTTCTTCAAGTTAGAGAATTTTGTCAACTTATGGGCATTTGCTTTTCAGCATCCCGGCTGTGAGAACTGGAGGTGTCATTCACTTGAAGGGAGCAGATGTTAAAGGTTCTTGCCCCTGCCTCCCTAATCCCAAACACCCTTGAAGAAGAGAAACGTCCTATTACCCAAATAGGCATCTTTCTGATGGTGAGAAAAGGCGGTAAAAGGCAGTAAATCTGCCTTCTCATTATGAGGTGCAACAATAGATTGATTTATGAAGAAAAGCAACTGTTGGGCTTATATGTGTGCATGGAAGTGTAGGTTCCTTTAGAGTCTTATAAGCGGTAGCTTTCCTCCTGTTCTTGACAAGAATTTAATATTACTAATAGGGAATGTGTTGATCCCAAATGCCACAGTTTTTAAGGGGGTGCATTAAGAAGAAAACAACAACAAAAACCCCCCACCTCCTAATGTGTTCACATGAGCACAATCTCTTAAATGGCTGTGTTTTTGCTATTTTCATTTGTTTTCATTAAATAGAGGGGAATTCTTAAAGAGAGTTTTATTTTTATCAACTTTGTGTTAGTACTTAACACTTTAGATAGAAGCGAATGTAAGTATAGCATATTTAGATGTTAGGCTGTTTATAAAATTTTCAGTTCCCCTTAGTGTGTAATTTTCAGCAAACACTATAAAATTATCAGACAGACCCACAGTAAAGATAATCTCAAATTGCGGGGAGGTCATGTTAAGCATTTTGTGTTGAGTTTTTAAGATCTTTGTGCACTTTAAAATCTTTTAAATAAGTCTGTGTTGCCTCTTATTTGACAAGGAGCTTTGTTAGAGTATTTCTATTTAACTTCAAAGTTAAAATTTAAGCTCTAAGTAAATTTTGAGTGTAAAATATAAAATACAAAAATCTGGATGGTCTCTAAATAAACTGATATGACACTGCCTTGTGTATTTAGCACCTATCACTCCAGAATTTGTAATCTATGTGATATAATGAAGACTTGAGCAGGTAACTTACAGAATTCAAGCTGATAATTATCTATAGAGTTGAGGTTAAAGCTCATCTCTCTCGATAAACTTGTATCCCCAAGGTATGTATATTTCTAAATTGTAGCAGTGACTGTGCTAACATTCCGTACAAGAAGGCACATACAAATACTGGAAAATTAAAAAGAAAATAAGTAAGGGTTCTATTATTTTCTTCTACCCCCATGGATTATCTTACATCCATCTATATGCACATGCGTGCACATACCCACCCCCATGGAACTTTGGAGTGCTGATCCAGAAGAAAGGGATTCAGTGTGTTACCTGGAAAGCACACTGTTATTTTAATTAGGGAGATATGGGCGTGTAAAGACTTAATGCTTGCAACTATCAGCAATCTTTGTGATATAAATCATAGACTGATAATGAGAAATGTTGCGTTTTGACCTGGTGATGATCGGATGGTTTTAAATCAATACTTTTTCCCCAGTGGACTTTGGTTATTTTGGAAGTCAAAGTACCACGGAAGGAAAGGTCTTAGCAAATAAAATGGAGTCTTGATGCTGCTGCTAGGATAGTAAATCTAAGCTTCACATTTAATGGGGGAAATTCTCTAAGATGTCCAAAGATTAAAATTAATAAAACTTCTTGACATTTGTGTAAGACTATAAAGGTTCTATAGCTGTCCATCACATGCGCTATGGCTGTTTTAAAGTAAGCCATTTTTTTAAAAAAGGTCTAAAGTTAATGAGAAAATGCAGTTTAATGTCTTGACAGATGATCTCTTCAGGTGTATCTGTGCTTTACTTCATTTCAATTAATTACATCTTTTTGATACCCTGAACTCATGCTATTTAATTTACTTTAATATTTTAAGTTTTATAATCCAAAACTGAGAGTTACAACCGCATATAACATACTTTTAGGACTTTGTTCAACACTGCCCTTATATGGCGAAAGAATGCAACAATACTTTTACAATATTTCAGGCGTCTCCTGCACTGCACAGGTGGGTTATTTCACAAGGAACTGAATAGTTGTTCTGACAACAGTTTCAGGATCTTATTGTTAACTGATGAGCAATGGTGTTCTAATGTTCAGTGGTCCCCTTCAATAGTGGTTAATTATGGGGCAATTCTGCGAGGAAACTTTTTTTTTCTTTCTCTTTTGTGAGGCATTACAGCTCTAAACCCTGTCACTTGTAACTTTTTTCTTTCTCTACCCTAATCCTCAAAATACACACGAGAGAGAGAGAGAGAGAGAGAGAGAGAGAGAGAGAGAGAGAGGAGGAGGGAGGGAGAGGGAGAGAGAGAGAGAGGGAGAGAGCGAGCAGTTAAAAGATAAGTCTCTGGCTTAACAACCCAGTGGTATATTTTATGGCCAGTTGTGAAACACAACTTCTATGCACATGGTCTTCGCTCACGGAATAACAACATGCTTAGAGGGAGTGCAACTATAAATGGTCTGTTTCCAGATAATTTCTCATTCCTAAAGCTCTTAACAAGTGTGTGATTTGGGGCACACATCTGGAATATACACCATCCTGCAACAACCGGATTTTTTGGAAGATCATATGTTCTGGCCACAATAGTCAGTAGCAGCCTTCCAAGTACAACCGGTGATGATAAAAGAGTTGGGGCTCTTGTGTTTAAAAGAGAGGAAGCTAAAAGAAAATTATAGCCATTCCTAAGTGTGGAAAAGGGTCTCGTGGAAAGATTTATAGGCCCTTGTTCCCCAAGGCCATTTCGTTTCCTAATGGGATTCTGTGTTCTCACACTGGGGGTGATGGGCACAAATGATGACAGCATTTAATAATAACAGTGAAGGTGACAGTAATAAGGAAGAAGGCGGCAAATGCTCAAAACAGAGGCACCACAATATAAAGCCAATTATCTGGGCTTCCAGGATGATTTTGTCCGTAAGTGGGATATGTAACAGAAATAAGGCTTCTGGTTTGCTAACAGGAGAGAGGGCAGTTCTTAGGATCTTGCTCTTTTACCAGAAAATGACAGGCATGACAATAGCTTTTGAAAATGTAAGGGCCCCACAGGCTAAATACACCTACAATTTAACATCAAGTTCATTTCATTTGTCATAATACCTGCAAATGGAGAGGGTTTGCCAACCCTTTGGTCACAGGCTTGAGTAACTGTTAAGCAATAAAAGTTGTAGCTTCCTATTCCGGTGTCCTTTCCCCACTTTCTCTTTGTTTTCAAAGAAAGACCTGTTGACAGATTATTTAAAACATTACATCTATTTTTTTTCCGAGGGTTATGTATGGATTGTATAGAAGAGCTGAATAACAAGAGTAGATCACTTTAGAAGGTAAATAAAATAAAGGATCGTAGCGTGTCGCCTGATGTCAGTCTTCTTGGTCAGTACCAATGTCAAGAGGATCAGGGCCATTCTAAGAGAAAACTCCTTGCTGTTTTAAGCAAAACTTACTGAACTGGTGAGGGGAGTAGCCAGGATCTGTTGTAGTGTTGATTGGACAAGTGTGAGAAGCAATTGACACAGGCACATTCAGACTCAGGGATGCAGGGTTTTATCACTGGTTTGTTTTGGGTACCGATCACAAGAAGTCCCTCATGGACAGAAGGATATTCAGTGCAGCTTCAACAGTGACATAGAAAACTCTGTTCCCTGACTAGTGTTATCACAGGGTGTTCGTGTGTTCAGAACACTGCTTTAAATTAATTCTGCTTTACTCAACTGGAATTGAGTGCTAAACAATTGTGTTCATCCATCTTTTCTCAGTGTTTGATTTTTCTTCCTGCAGATTTGATAAGCTCTCAATAAATATTAGCTATTTTAATTATTAAAAAAAAATTAATTCTGCTTTTTCAAGGTGTAAGTGGAAAGAGAACTGGATTAGAAGTCAGAAAACTTGGATGCTAACCCTCCTGACTGTTACCTACTGGCTGCTTAATCTTACTGTGCTTTGGTTTCACCATCAGTAAAGTGGGGATAAAAAATATGCCCTTTTGTCTTAATCAGCTTGGGCTGCTGTAACAAAATACCACAGAGTAGGTGGCTTACATAACAGATTTCCTATGTTCTCGAGGCTGGGAAGGCCAAGTTCAAAGTGCTGCCTGATTTGGTTCCCCTGTGAGGGTTTTTTTCTTGCAGCTCCGTCTCACTGTGTCTTCACATGCTCGGCAGGAGAGCTCTTGGTGTCTCTTCTAAATAAGGGCGCTAATCCTATCATGAAAGCCCCACCCTCATGACCTCCCAAATTACCCTAATTACCTCCCAAACGCCTCATCTCCAAATACCATCCTGTGGGGGTTTAGGCCTTTAACATATGAATTTTAGCAGAACACATTCAGTCCGTAACACTTGCCTTTCTAATGGTCAAGCAAAGGAAATAATACGATAGATAGAGTGACACAAAGATATATTATCTTTCTATATAGTAAAGTTTTGTTCTTTTAGCATGTTTATTTTGAAGCGGTTATTAGTGTAAAATCAAATGAAAATAAAAGTTCTCATGTCTGCCCTTTTGATAATTCTTGCATCATTCTTGTCAGATTAACTTAATCCGTGTTATTTCACAACTTTTTAATACTTAGTTCTTTGCTTGCCTGCAAGCTTACCTTTTGACATACCTATCACAATATATTACCTATCAATGGGAATTTGGTAAGAGACTACACTCCTATGATGAACATTTCCCGTAATTGTTTAAAATGGATATGTCATTTTTCTTTAAAAATGAATTAAGTGTATATTTGAAAGCTGAGTTGGATTATCTTCAGTTTCTTATAGAAGAGAGACTAAATGAGGTAGTCTTATTTTTTTTTCAGTTATATCAAGATACAGTTGACATATAAAATTGTATTAGTTTAAGGCATATAATGTAATCATTTGATACGTGGATATATTGTGAAATGATTGCCACTGTGAGTTCAGTTAACATCCATCATAAATGAGTTAGTGTTTTAAATGATATTATATGCTGGGGCGCCGGGGTGGCTCAGTCGGTTAAGCAACCAACTTTGGCTCAGGTCATGGTCTTATGGTTTGTGTGTGGGTTCGAGCCCTGCATCGGGCTCTGTGCTTACAGCTCAGAGCCTAGAGCCTGCTTCAGATTCTATGTCTCCCTCTCTCTCTCTCTCTCTTTGCCCCTCCCCTACTTGCTCTCTGTATCTCTCTCTCTCTCAAAAATAAACATAAAAAAAAATTTAAATGGTATTATATGCTGAGGAAAAAAAGTGTCAGATGATTATTAATTTTTAGTGAAGGAAGCACTAAACTGACAAGAACCTAGTACTCTAGTCACAAAAGTTGATAGAGATATAAATAAAGTGTATTACATTTGTGATTTCTTTGTTTAGCACTCACCCTTGACACAGTCTTTCTGGATATTTGTGCAAAAAAGATCATTTTTATTGCAGGCTCTATGTTTTCTTTTACTCAGCAAGGCACAAATTTTGTGGAAAACAAGTAGCAATGTATCTAAAATCATTTCTGTTTAACTAGTTATATTCTCTCCCTTTCTGCTGAAGAAAAAAAAGGCATATATTATTCTCCCCCTTTTTTCTTTATTTTGATTGCTTTAAAGATCAAGTTGAAATTCTGTTCAGAAATACAGTGGCCTCTGAGAAAAGATGGCCTCTTCTGCCTTCTGATCACCTAAGGAGGAAGCCTTGCTCCCAGCGTAAGAAACAATGCCTGATTTACAAGCCCTCTCGCGTGACCTGCCTTGACAGGTGTTCTCTTCTGAAGCACTTAACTCGTAAGAGTTGTAAACATGTGGTTTTTCTTACTCGTCTTGAACAAAAATAATCCTCCATAGAAAATCCATTATAAAATGATTTCGCATAGCCATTTAATGTTGAAGATTCCATTGCAAATCTTGGTAGGCCCGTTGTTTTGGTAGTAAAGATAGATCTTGTTTTAGGCAAAAGAGGACTATGGGGTCTATTGTAAGTAACGGTAGCAACCGGATGTTGATGAGGTACCCTGTAACAGTAGTGGGCTAGGGATTTTGATTCCATTGCACAATTTAACATTATCACTTCCACCTGAGGTTCAGTGCCCTTGCTCTCTGAGGACCTTAATGCTGAAGCAGTAGAAATTGAGATGATTGTTTTTTATCCGAATAAAGTCAGGTTTTTATTAGATATTGGGAAAGGCTTGAGCAGGCAAGGTGAGAGAAAGATTCCCAAGTTTAACACTCAGTGAATGCTTGATGATAATGAGTGTCATAGAACTTGAGGTGCTTAAGCCCAGGCTTCGGTCCCTGTGGAACACACTGTTTAAGCTTCATGTCTAGTGTTTGAGAACTTAGGAGGTCAGTTAAGCATGTGTCCTTTGGGCCTAAACAGGAAGAGGCCGAAACTTTTTTTGGTGGGGCAGATTTTGATATTTCATTTTTTTTTCAACGTTTATTTATTTATTTATTTATTTTTGGGACAGAGAGAGACAGAGCATGAACGGGGGAGGGGCAGAGAGAGAGGGAGACACAGAATCGGAAACAGGCTCCAGGCTCTGAGCCATCAGCCCAGAGTCTGACGCGGGGCTCGAACTCACGGACCACGAGATCGTGACCTGGCTGAAGTCGGACGCTTAACCGACTGCGCCACCCAGGCGCCCCGATATTTCAAAAACAAGTATCCAATTAGTAATGGAAATAATCAGAACCTCACTGAGGTTCCCTTACACTTAGGTTTTGGCACATATACATGTAAGGAGGGGACAAGAGGAAGCAATGATCTTTTCAGTCCTTGGGGTCTGTAAAGATCTTAATCTAGCTCTCTTTATGGTGAACAGTTTTTAAAAAAAAAAAAAAAACAACCTTTCCTCATTTATAAAGTCATCCTTGATTTGTGTTTTTGGAGAGTAAATCTGATTTTATTTTCAAATAAAATACAGACTTAAAGTGAGCAACGCTTTTTTGTTGTTGCTTGTTGGATGTGATAAACTGTAAGACTGTGTCAGCCCCATCTAATAGGAGAATAGCTTTTTGAGCAGTTAACATTGAGTCGAATTCTGCTGTGGTCTGGTTAGGTAAGTTTAAGGCCCATCCACTATGACGTGATTTTTGTACAGCTTCGTAAGTGTCTTTATTGAGTGGTAACTGCATTTTTTTCAGGGTGCTTTTCTTGCAAAACACTTTGATGAGAAGGCAAGGATGCTACTTCTAGAAACATCAATCAGTTTCTATTTTATCTCATGATGCTTTTTCTCTTCCGCTTTCATAAATTTAAGATTCTTTCCAAAACGTGCGTTTGCATTTAGAAGGAAAGAAATGATTAACCTAGTATCAGTGGTGTTCTGCTTGGAATTTTCATTAATACTGTTTGTTGAGCTTTTACAATATAAATATGCCCCGACCCGCCACACCAAACCCATTGAGTCAAAATTTCCGTATGTATAGAATCCCCCCCAACTGATTCTGATGAATATCCATGGCTATGAATCTCTGGATCCTTGATCACTGGTTCTTAGAAGTCGGGTTGGTCCCCAGAACAGCAGCTGCGTCACCTGGGAACTTTTATGGAATCCAGGTTCTCATCCCTATCCCAGAATTATTGACTCAGAAACTCTGGAGTCGGACCCAGCTGTCTGTGTTTTAACAAGTCCTTCGGGTAATTCTAATGCCCATGAAAGTGGGAGACTCACGGTCTTTGATCATCCCAAGGGGTCTCCTTGGCTCCCAAACCACAAATCCCTGTTCTGGTTACAAAAAGCTCCCAGGACATTGAAATCTGCTGTCCAGCATTCAACATTGTATCCTTTTCCATTCACCTCTGTTGCTTTAAACTTTCTGTGTTCATATTTGCAGTGAATTAAGCACTATCGCCCTTAAATCCTTTGCGGATCAGGCGTGGTGTTAATGACAAACATTGAACGAAAGCCTTTTTCTCCTGTTGTATTCTGTTCTTTACTCTTGGTCGATTTTCTGCTGGTAACTGTGGAATTATTAACCTTGTTTGTGGTTAAGAAGCTAAAAGAAGGCTGCCTGCAGGTTTGGTTCTGGCCCTGGCATGATGCTTGAGGCAGATGGATCAAGTTTGGCAGGGGGTGGTTGGAGAGATGACCGCCATCCCCTCTTGCTTGCCCCATTAATGTCACTCTCAGCAAATAGCTCCGGCAGAACGGCTCCTTTGAGTCCAGTGCAACAAGACTGGTCCCGCAGGAGAGGGACCTAGAGCTCCCTCCACTCCACTTGTAAGGAAACCTCCTTTTTGGCTCCCACATGGTTTCCAGGGCTCTCAAAAGAATACCATTTGCAGACACTTTTCATGGCTGAAAAGAGCGCCCTGGAGAGGAAAAGGAGTGCTCCACGGCGCCCAGGGGAAATGTTTTGCAGCTGGGCATTGCACACGACTGCTAGCCCAACGCCCGTGTGGTGGGCAGCTCACCTTTGTGGCTCGACAGTGGACGCGCCACTCAGCAGACACGAAGAGCGCCTCACACAGGCGTTTGTGCTCGTGAACCACCTCTTGTGTGTGGGCCACAGACAGCAGCATGGAGGACATCGTGCGGCACGTCTCCGGTACCTCTTGCAGCGGTGAAGGGTTGGTGGCCGCCTGCTGCTCATTAGAGATCCTGTCTGGCTCTTTTCCTGCGGGATGAGTGGTAAACTGCTGACACCTGTTTTCCCATCCAGCCCGAGGACGTGAAGTGTGCATTTGGAAGGCCTGAAAGTGCTTCCTTGTGTCTGAGTCTGGATCTCGCTGTTGCCGGGGGGAGGAGGAGGGGGTTGGGAGTCGGTGGGGGGCAGGGAGATGAAACAGTCAGTGGTGAGAAAACCGCATTATCGACGGGACTGAGGTTCTCCTCATGGAGCGGCTTCCGTTGGTGCTCTTAGTTTGTCTTCCACGTGGCCCTGATAACTCGGGCGCCCCCTGAGCAACGTAGAAAGATAGGTCCTGTACATGGAAAGACCTCATGTTTTTCTCGGATAACATGAGTGTGTAGGTGAGGCTGTGAGCACATTAGAAAGTGGGTGGAAATAGCCCACTCTTGCAGCCAAATGTACCAACAGTAAGTTATGTTAAATTTGGCCTAAATCCGTAAAATTCGACTGTGTTGATGGTATGATCAAATTCTTTGCACTGTTCTGTCCATGCATTTGCTCTTCCCGTTTTTACCTACTGCAAAGCCTTCTAGAAAGTGGCAGATGGTGGAACAGAGGGCCTGATGCTCTGCCTTCAGTCACAGATACAGAGTGCCTGCTGTATGCAGTGCTTGATGCTAAGTATGAGGTGATAACAAGAAGCACCAGAGAGACCCCCGCACCCCTGCCTTTTCAAGTCCCCGCAGTCTGCTGGAGGGAAAAGACACATGCATCACAGGTCGCACGACACTGCAGCGTATCACAGAAGCAAACAGATGAGAGCCACGTTTTCAGTGGGTTTGGAAAAGGAAGACACCTGTGAGTTGGACAGGCCAGGGAGGGAGTGGCATTTGTCCTGGGTATTAGAGGATGAGGAGAGTCCATGGTGAAGGAGTGGGACACGTGTATGATGCTTTCTCCCTGCATCTGTAGGCTGTGGAACTAAAGGGTGCTTTTTGTTTTTAATTTTGTTTTTTTAAGTGGTGGCAACATTTCCCCATGACTCATTTGTGAGACTTGGCCAGATCTCCTTGTGAACATTACCTCTATTTGCAAACTGTGGATGAATGGGGTTAGGGTTGGGTCATGGCCTTGGACCAGAGTGAAATTAACTGGCTCATAATGTGATTGAACCAGTGACCTTGGCCTCATTACCACTATGTTTTAACCGGTCGAGTCCATCAAACATTGCAGAAAGGGCAATCAAGGTAATCTTTTAGAAGGAGATTTGGATAGCAGTAAACACGGGCGTGAAATCAAAGCCAGGTTCTTCCCTCATGTAGCACCCAGGTGTTTGTCTCATCATCCTTGAATTTGTATACTTGTTTCTGCGTCTAGTAAAAATATGGCGGACAAAACACAGAGGACAGCGTGACTCTCCTGTGTCACCGCTTTTGGCCGAATGCATTGTGTTGCCATTGTTCTTACGCAGTGCCAGACCGTTTTTGAAGAGCAGAATATTTGGGGGCAACAATGTTGTTTTTAATTTTGGATGTGTGATGCGCCCCCCCCCCCCCCCCCCCCCCGCCAAATGTATTGATTGTGGCTTTCTCTTCTTCTTTCAAGTCTGAACAGCCCAGTCCTGCCAGTTCCAGCTCCAGTTCCAGCTCCAGCTTCACACCATCCCAGACAAGGCAACAAGGTATCAGTATCTCCCAGGCAAACTGGGAGACGTTTTTCTCATAAAACATCTTAATGAGTTGATTTATGGCCTTATTTTCTACTGTTTTATTATTTGAATGATAACTTGGCTTTTATGCAGTTGTATTTATTTCCCCTAGGAATGAACTGGAGTATTGTTCTGATGTATGAGGCCGGCCTCTAGAAATTCCCCCTTTTCCAGTCCCTGCTTTCAGAGTCCCATTTTACAAAAGGATTATAGACCTAGCCCATTCCAGGGAGCTCCCCAAGGAAATACAATAGCAAAAGCTGGAGTTGAGAGGCTGCGACATAGAGAAATAGGTTTTTACTCTCCCTCCTGGATGTCTTTCATTTTATTTGTTTATTTCTTCTACAGATTAATAGACCTGTTTTCTTTGGCAAGTGTTAATTTGCTGTCTTTAAAACATATTTTCCCTCTAGTTGAACTTTAAAATAAAGAGATTTAAATGTAAAGAAATCTAACACGTTTAAACCAGAACATTAACCAAATGTGTATTTTACACATTTCCGTGTGTGGAAATCTTCAAATAAGGTCTCCTTTTTTTTTTTTTAAACATGAAACGTGAGATCGTATCAAGGAATAATTTGGTTTTGAGCATCATGTTGCACTTTCCCTTTCTCATTGACCATACTCAATTCCTGATGGTCTTCTGTGTTTTGAAAAGGATTAAACTGTTGTATGTATTTGGGCTAAGGCTAAGCTTCCAGGAAAAAAAAAAAAGACACTGACCATTTTGGCTATTCAAATTTCTTGTTACGCTCACTTCCAAAGATATAAGCCCACTACAAAAGCAGAGACATTTGGGTTTTGCAGAGTGTGAGATTGCGAAGAATCAACGCTTATTTTAGAACTGACTTAGTGATAGCTGAGATATTTATGTCATAGATTAGACTTTAGGACTCGCCTAATCCAGAATAAAAATGCCTCTCTCACTTTCTTGATTGCCTCCACAGTGTCTTCTTTAACATTAAAGAGAGTGGTCTTGTTTTCATCACATTTAGAGCAGTCAAATGAAAATAAGCCATGCTGAATCTGAATTTTTTTTTCCTTTTTTTTTTCCCCCCCAGTTATGTCCTGTTCTAGAATAAAACTAGTTATGGCTTTCTCTCTCTCTCTCTCTCTCTCTCTCTCTCTGTCCCATCTTATGCTGGATACTCTCTTGAATTTTCTGGGCATCTGATTTATTGCATGGTTTTATTTATGTAAATATATGCTGGTATTTTGCCAGGAATTTCTTAAGCAAAATAAAAATTGGCTGCACAACATTGTTGCTTGCCCAAGACCTGGTGTCCAAGATCAATATGAAGATCAGAGATAGGACCTTACACCATGGAATTGAAATACTTTATAATCTGAACTTGACTGAAATGCTTGCTTGACCTGAAATTGACCTTGAAATAAAAGGAACAGCTAAACCTTAATAGATCAAAAACTACCACACAAAGGCTGCATTGCCAAGAACAAGTTACAACCATGGTGATTTATTAGCCTCAACTTTTCAATACATGGATTAACCTAACAAAACATTCAATTTACTAATAGACCTTTCTGTTCCTTTTTAGATGTAATTTTTCTTAGAGAAAAAAATACACAGTAACACATTCCTAGGAAATAGAGATTTTCCGATGAACATCCTGGGGCATCTGTTCTGAAAACAATAGTGTTTTGGTTAGATATGACATTCCCGAAACTACCAAATTTGTTTTGTAAATTGTATAAGTATATATAATAATGGGTTTGTTTGTTTTTCTGTGACCAGTGTTCAGTGCTGGTGAGCAGTCCTGTGTGTCTAATATGACTAAGTGTGCTTGAAGTCACGTGATTGATTGTGTTTACTGTCATTCCTCAGGTCCTTTAAGGTCAATAATGAAAGATCTACATTCGGATGACAATGAGGAGGAATCAGATGAGGCAGAGGATAATGACAATGACTCCGAGATGGAGAGACCTGTAAATAGAGGAGGCAGCCGAAGCCGCAGGTGAGTGACTTCCCAGGGGGTGCAGCTCCCTGCGGTGGAAGCCTGCCCGTTCCCTAGCCTTCCCAGTGGAACCACAGCAAAGGTGTGAAACACCAAACCCCGTGCCTGCGGTAACTGGTCACATTCGTGTCCGTTGGGTCCCCTTGGCGTGCTTATATTCACCTTTACAGGGAACTCTGTATCCCTTTTCTCAGGGAGCAGAGGTTTTTCCTCTAAACATTCTATGGGGAAAACATCCTATTAGGAGTCCTTGTTCTTGAAAGCATACGTCAAGGTAGCAGGACTGACAGCTGAAGTCAACTCCGTTCTCATTTGAAGAATGTGCATAGTAGATCCGTTGCTATAGTCTCAGAATTTAAGGAAACATGTTTGCTGTTTGTAGCTGGAAATATGTAATTGGCTCCAGTGAATTATGTGTGTGACCTAATTAAAACTAGGATCACCTGTGTGTGTTTTCCAGAAAATAAATTCCTTTTAAGTGTGCTGACAATTAGGTTCCTTAAGTAGCTTTAATGCTGTGAGGCATAATTCCACATTAGAAGATGGTAATTCATGTCACTTATAATTAATAGTCAACTTGAAATTGCCTTGAGGGTTTTATTTCTTTATCACGAGGAAAACAAATAGGCATGCTTACTTTAATGTGTTTGAGTAGAAAAAATATGAATCTACTTGAACTTAAAATCCAATTACATTTATAATACTTCGCATTAAATCTTTTCCCATTACCCATTACTGTGTAAAAGGCCCTAAAATTCCTTAAAAGAATACCATCTTAACCCAAACTGGACAGATCATGTGTTTCCTAATTGGTATTTCCTCAGCATCCTTGGAGAAGGGCTCCTTGGAGTATATGCCCTCTCAGACCTCTCGGTGATTCTTCCGTGTGGCCACTCAGTACTTACCCTCAATACCTCTTCCTCTACCTTGTCCCCCAAACGCATCGATCTATGTTTTTTTTGAATAGGAGAAAATAAGGAGCCTTATGGCCTTGGCTTTGTAACATTTCCCTTTAGAATTTTTTACTCTGCCAAGAAGTAAACTAAAGGGTAGGACAGAAAGACCTAAAAAAGGACCAGAATGTGGCCGTGAGCATATTTTATAACAGCCCCAAACCCTGACTGCTCTCACATTTACCTGATGAAAAACACGTGACCTATTGAGCCCATTTCCAGTTATTGTGATTTAGAAAATCTAGATGTTCCGTGACTGTGGAGGCTCACCCCCTTGGTACTCCTTCCCCTGAGTCCGTGCAGGTCAAATCCCACACGCTTGCATGTTGTCTGATGCCATGCACGTTGTTAGAGATCCGCGTCTTTCCCCCGCCTGCCATGTGCTGTTAGCACAGCAGCGCCTGGGTAACATTTGGTCTTCCCTGCACTTGTAAAGTCCCCACTGTTTAATCAGCTTAAATACTCAGCCTTACCACTTCAGTCAAGAAGCATTTTAAAGCAGCGCTTCAACTGAACACTTCATTAATGTAATTTAGTTAAGAAAAACAAGTTCCATCAGTTTTTGCTAAAAGGATGTCCCAGTGTATCCTTTTCATTTCCTATCTTGTATCTCGTCTATCTGAATATATTACAGGGCTGGAATGTGATTGCCTATTCAGAGCAAAAGAAAAACTGTCCTGATTTCTAGAGCATTTTCTGTCTCTGAAAAGAATATTATATTAGGTGACTGTATAGCCCAGGAGAGGGAGCAGACTCTGAAGGGCATTTCAGAAAGAGGGTATACATACACCAGTGTAGAATAAAGAAATATCTCGTACTCTGGCTGGAAGAAAATTCTATTTTGTTCTGAAAAGAGAAAAACAGGGGAGGGGTTGAATTTTTGTCATCTTTGGTTGTTGAAAGATATTAGGGTTCTTTAAACAGGCATCCCAAACACACTGTCTTTTCGTCTTGCTGAAGTAGATTTCCAGTGAATTGTTGTATCAGTGTTCAAAACCAGGGCCAGCCTTGAATCACCGCACGGTAGAAATAGTTGGCGTGGGTCTAGCACGTTGGGCTTCACACAGCCCATCCTCGATGTCCCCCTGAGCTGTCAGTCACACAGGGCTGTTGTGTGACTGACACATATTCTCCTTCGCCACTGTTTCTACTCCCGCAGCCTATACTTTCGCTGTATTGGTGAAGTGTTCACCTGTCTCAGAGAGGTGGCGGGGGAGGGGAGGGGTTCGGAAGGAAAGATAGTAACCTACAAACGGATTTGGCTGACCTTCTGCAGGCTTGGGTAACATGCTCGATGGTAGTAGATGGGTGGAGTTGGAGCAGGGAGATCAACGGGGCCCGTAAAATATAGTGGCTGAACAGCAGCCTTGGGCTCTATTGCCTGGGTCTGAATCCCAGGGCCACCACTTTTACCTCTTGCCCCTCGGCGGGTGACCTAGTCTAAGTCTGTTTCCTCATCTGTCGAAATGAGGGTCATTAAAATGAGAAATAGCCAGCAAAACACTCAACACGGTTCCAAATACAAAGGAAGCGCCAGTATGTGTTAGCAGTTGTATGAGTTACAACAAGTTTTCAATGATTTAGCGTTTGGATTCCTTGCTTTCTGCGCCTGTTTCCATAGATGTGTTAAGAACTGTCTGTACTGATGCATGTGACTTGTTTCTTTTCAGAGTTAGCTTAAGTGATGGTAGCGACAGTGAAAGCAGTTCGGCTTCTTCACCCCTACATCACGAACCCCCGCCACCCTTATTAAAAACCAACAACAACCAGGTAAATTGCTGGGTTTGCGTTCTTCAAGACTCTGCAAAATTAGGTGTGATCATTTTTACAAAGTACACAAAACTTTATTTTTATTTTTTAATGCTTATTTATTATTTTTGAGAGACAGAGCAGGGGAGGGGCAGAGAGAGAGGGAGACACAAAATCAGAAGCAGGCTCCAGGCTGTCAGCACAGAGCCCGACGCGGGGCTCGAACCCACAAACTGTGAGATCATGACCTGAGCCAAAGTCAGATGTTTAACTGATTAAGCCACCCATGTGCCCCAAAGCACAGAAAAGGTTTTAGCCCTTAATTAAAAAACAAAAACAAAACAAACCCTCCCTCTTGATATCAAATAAATGGGAATCTACAACCCTAGGAATAAACACACAGTTGGGGTAAAAGAGAACTTCTGTTGTCATGAAAAGTGTATTCCCTCGGATGGGTTAATTACACGGGATGCTGGTAGGGATGGTGACAGAAAGTGCTGCTCCTGATTTCTGTATGTTCTTCCCCCTCCTCAGCAGTAAGTAGGCTAATTTAATGAATTAGAAAGACTATACCTGTTGAAGCTAGTTTAAAACCTGGTTCTTTGTTTTACTAATTGACAGTAATTTACAACTTTAAATCTTTCATCCTCTGTTTCCTCATCTGTAAATGGCGATGTTACTACCTGCCTTGCTGGCTTCTGAGGAGGATGATAAATAATATATTTGTGAAGAACAAGAGGTCATGCTCAGACCTACTTGGCACTTTAGGTGATGGGAGTAGATTTTATTAGTATAGGTGCTGTGTCTCTGTGTGCTCCTCCAGGAAAGATCATCCTTTGGGATTATAAGAAATCGTTAATAAAATGCAGAGTAAATAATGGTCATTATCATTGTCCTAACTTGAGCAAAAGGAAGACATTAATTTAATAGTCAACTCAGAATATAGTTATTTGGATAAGGTCTAGGCAAAACTTTGAAAGTTCTGATGAAGAGCTTTTGTCAAACAAATGATTAAGACTGGGATATTTTAAATACTAAAACTAATTTCAAGGAGCATGAATATTGTAAAAGCCTCATAGTGCATTGAGTTGATACACTCATTTATGTAAGCTATTCTTATCTGTTTGTCTAGGCAGATTCCCCGTGACCTCTAGAATAATTGCCTAATCCAAGTTATCATATGAATATTATGAACTTGAAAATAAAAGAACTGTGCTTTTCAGAGATTATTCTTTTTCACAGGTGTCCTACAATTTTAAACGGTCTTGTCCTTGAACTTGCGATCGTTGCTTTACGGGGAAAATGGCAATTCTTTAGCTGACGATGTTTTCTTTAAATTTTGCATAAAGCATAAGATCTCGTAAAAATTAAAATACCTCATTTATAAAGTTTGCCCGCAACTTAAAGCCTCCATTGTGGAGTGGGGATAATATCAGTGTTGCCTGCCTCACCAGTTAACATTCAACTGCAGTTTCTTTGTGGCCTACATGTGAATGCCAGCCCAGCCTCATTGTGTTACAGACTGGCTCTTCAAGGGGTTAGTACATTCTTCCTCCCTACCCTACCTCCCCGCACCCATGTGCCCCCCACCTCCAGTGCCCGCCATGCCCCCACCACACATCAAGCACTTCAGGGACAAGTGAAGACTAAAGCACATAACCATCATCACCAATCAGTTGGGAAGAGCCCTAGGCTGGCTAACTAGATAACTTGGGTTTCTTTTGTAAATTTGTGCTTCAGTATAAGCTGGCAAAAGAATAGAATTTGGACTTTGACTATATTTGCATATTGAATTTAAACCTATGGAGCCCTGATTTCCGCTTCCAGTGGTGTGTGTGTGTGTGTGTGTGTGTGTGTGTGTGTATTAGAACCAGGGTCCCTCATGAGCAGCCAGAGTGGCACTGTCGGGAGTTAGGGGCATTAGGTATGTCCCTCCTGAAGCCCCCCATCTTGCCTTTAGAACTGCCCTTGAACACTCCCTGGATGGGCAGTCTTGAGTTGACTTGGCTCAAGTCTGGGCTTCAGGGAAAGGTTTGGATTCTTTGTCAGACTTTTTTTTTTTTTTTTTTTTTTTAAACCTGTCTAGCAAAACGAGACTGAAAAATGAATAGTATCATCTATCTGGTGAGGGTAAAAATTACTTTATCCAATTAGATAGCATACCACTGGTTCCTTGGCATATGTTTATTCGATAAATGTAGCTTCACACATGTGAATCATCAATCTGTCAGGAATACTCAGTTATATGTCACTTCCTCCATGCACCTATAAGCATAATAAGAAAGTCCATATGCTTTCACTTTGAGCTAGTCTAGGGTAAGAAATACACGTACCACAAGAGCTCTAATCTCTTTAGAGCATTCTTGGAACTGAGAGAACAAGAAAAGGTTTTTAAAACTTCGTTTAGTATTGATTTCTTAACCCCTCAAATCACCTGCATTGGTTCAGGTTTGGTGTTATCCCTTTGAAGTCCGTGTTGTAGGACTTCTTAAAAAATTGCTAATCTTATTCTCCATGCTGATGAAGTGAAATAGTAAGAATTTCTTAAAAATATAAAAGTCCCCTAAATTTCACCCTCGGATGTGTTTTCAGTCTTCATTTGAAAGTATGCATGAGAATTTGAAGCTTCCCATCAAATAAAATCGATGAAAACAGACCTTCCATTTCACGGTTAGGCCTTCTTAGTGTGAATTTCCCTCGTTGCTGTGTGTCTTCACATTTCTATAAATTACCAGGCAAAGCCGAGTTTGCCTTACCCGTTCTCAGTTCTTCCAGGGACTAGGGAAAAGGGAAAGTGCTAATTGAGTCAAACATTTTCTAACTATTGAAAAAAAGTGAACAGAGAGCCACATGTCAACAAAGCAAGTAATTAACCTGAGTATTGTTACGAGCTGCTAGCGATCATTAACATGAAAGACCGATCAGAAGAGGATCCATCTGCTGAATAATTGAGTTGTCAGTCCTCACAAAGGGATGCAGAAAAAATAATAATCTTGAAAGTCTGATTCTCAAGCCATATCCTCAGATTAAGGATCTTCGCTCGGTTTTCTGGGACCACCATGTGTAGAAACGGTGCTTCTTGGCGGTCTGGGTGGCAGTTTCCTTCAGTAAAGCCTCGTCGGCAATAATAGTGAGTGCTGTGCCATTTTAACCAGAGGTGTTTTGTTTTGTTTAACTACAAACCTCCCATATGTGTGAGTTTCAAACAAAATCAAAATTCCAGATCCTTTTTGGCTGAAAGCATGGAGGAGAAGGGGGTGGGGAAGAGGGGCCTTGAGGGAAGGAAGTGCTCCATTGGACCCAAGTTAATATTCAGAATATCATAAATTACCTATCCGCCTGCAAGGCATGTTGAAAGAAATTAAAGAGTCTATCTAGTTAAACTGGTTTGAAATAAGCCCATGGAAGACAAGGTGCTGTGTACTTTTATATTCTGGAGTCGTTTCCTTAAAGATAAGAAATGATCATAAATAAAACAATTGTCTTCAGCTTGGCTCAGCTCTCTGAGAATGAGGTTTTGACAAAGCTGTTTATTTTGGAGCAGGGAGAGATCAAAGAAGGAAGATGAACTGAGCCCTCTCCGGGCAGCCACTCAGTAACTTGAGGCGGATCACTGACACCCGGAGCTTTTGTTCCTGCCACTGAAGCTTCAGAAGAAAGAAACTAGGATCTCAATGTAGTTTGGCCTTCTGTGCTGTCGCACTTACGGAATGTGTAGGGTGGGACTCAAGTGCCCTGAATGTTCTGTTTTCTGCTCTGCAGAGAAGGTGGTAGAACTCTCTAAACCTAGTGAGCAAAGTTGCATTACAAATACAGAGCCCTTAGTCACTTTGACCCCGGGAGTGCAGTGACTGACTTGGCCCCCCCTACCTACCCTCCGAGTGGGACAAGATAGGAACACAATTCAGTTTTCTAGTGCATTAGGCAAGCACGCAGGCACTGTTTTTCTCTCTGGCCTGAAATCTCAGCAGATTGTCTCTGCTTTGCCCCACCGTGTGGTCTGAGTTGGCGAGGAGTGCCATCTACTGACCTACTTACTCCTAGGTCTCAGAGCTCTGAGTTTCCCTGGAGGTCTCATTTCCAGCAACAATAGAGAGAAGGAAATTCTGAATGTAGCGGAGTGTTGGGTTTCCTGTACAGTGCAGCATGTGAAAAACGATTGCCTTGCCCCACTGATTAAGTAATTTCCTTGTGTTGCCCAAAGCATTGTATTTGAAGTGAGTGAGCCTGGTCAGATTGGTCATCTGGTTATCTTAATGTTAAAAGTGAAGAAATGAAGGCAATTCTCAGGAAAGGCTCTGTTAGAAGCTCACTTCTTACGTGTGCATCATTCTAAATTCAAAGGAAAAGATATCCTTTTGAAAGCATTTGGTCTTTTCCAGAATGTCATGGTCCTATCCTCAACAGGTAAAATGTTTATTGGTAGTATAAAATTTTACAGCTGAATGGGAACCTGGACATTTTCTTGTTCATCTCTTCGATTTCGTCTCATTTTTTTGAGGTCCGAAATGTTAAATAATAGGGCTATGGACCTGAACTTGAGTTTCTGAGCCCAATCAGTGCTCTTTCCCCCACAAATTAAAAGTGAACTCATTTTAAAAATCATTTTTGTATTATGGAATATGGTAGATTTTTGAATAGAACTATGAGTGTGTGTGTTACAGCAGAGAATGGATAAGGAGCGATGGGAATATGAGACATCTATTTATTCATTACTTATTTACTTTTAAATGTTTGTTTGTTTTAAGAGAGAGTGCACGGGAGGGGCAGAGAGAGGGAGAGAGAATCCCAAGCGGGCTCCATCCACACTGTCAGTACAGAGCCCAGTGTGGGGCTCGAACCCAAGAACGATGAGATCATGACCTGAGCTAAAATCAAGAGTTGGATGCTTAACCTAATGAGGCATGCAGGCACCCCAGGAATATGAGACTTCTTAAATATATCCTTTATTTGGCATTTTCCTCCATAATATTAGCTTCTGAGATTATAACTCACTTGGTAATGAGGTTATCATGAAAAAGACAAATTACTTTGCTTTTTCTGTTTATGTACATTTGTAAACACTCATCAATAAATTCAGTGGATCTCAGCAATTTGAAACGAGGCCCATTTAAAAATATTTCCCTCATAATCCTCAATTTCGAAGACTCCAATAAATCAGCTGCATTTATTAAATAATAATTTGTTTCTCCTTTTTATTAATTAGAAACCTAGCTCCCCACGGAAGCATCTAAACAGCATGCCAAACTACTGTTCGTATCCTACGTTGTAATTGGTTCCTATAAAATGACAGGCGCTTGCTATCTTATCACGGGTAGACACATCATTTCTTGAGCCATGGAAGATAGCCCTGGCTCTTGATTTCTTGAGTTGGAGGATGCCAGGTTGGGAGCAACCAGTATAACTGATGGCCGTCTTCATTTTCACAGCTGCATCAATTTAGTGGATATGAGTAATTTTTAGAATCCGAAGGACAGGTACTAAAAAGGGGCATTTGAGTGTTTGTTTTATCATCCCTAGCATACTGAGCACTGGTAGTCATGCTGAAACAGCAGAATGAATAAGAGAAAAAAATCTTGCCGGAGGGGACTATAATCTCGTATAACTCAGCTGCTGTGCATATGTGTGAGAGTGTTGTCACAAAAAAGCAGCAGCCTGGGAAGCTTAGATCAATTTCCTTATCGTCAACTTCTTTTTTTAAAGTCTTTTGGCCTGACTCAGCATTTCAGATATAAGTCCGTTATTTTCCAAGAAAGAGTAAGATTAGATGAGACGAAAGAAAATGTGTAGAGGAGACTTGCTGTTTGGAAAGTGATCTTATTGTAGGACATTTCATTCGTAAGTGCCTTTGTTTAGGTGGCAGGTCAGCTACGAAGTGCTTGAAATCAAGTTTAACAGCATTCTCTTTGATCCCTAGATTCTTGAAGTGAAAAGTCCAATAAAGCAAAGCAAATCAGATAAGCAAATAAAGAACGGGGAATGTGACAAGGTAGGTTTCCAGGGCGTTCTATGAGTGCTGCAGCACTGACGTGTCTTCCATTTCCTTGTGTTTCCCTCAAACATCCTTGGTGGTTCCCCTTTCATTTCTGCATCGGAAGTGCCCGGCACCACCCCCACCCCCCTCACCAAATGATGAGCACTTTTCCTCGGTGCTTTGTAGTTGATTTTCCAAGTCTTGCTTAGATCTTCAGCGTTAAGCTGGGCCCATATGCTACCATTTGCCACGATGCCTGTATTGCCAAGGGATTTGGGGCACACTGAATTGGGAGGTAAGAAAATCATGGTGGAGGTAGAGGGTTGAGGAGTCTCAGCCACAAGGGAGCAGGACGCCCGAGCTTCGTGTAATGTGCTTTCCAAGTGTGCATCGTGCATTTGACATCTGACTTCCAGACCTGTTGCGGGCAGGGTGATAACACGTTCTGCAGGATCAGGCTAGGCCTGACTAAAGCTTCACCAACCTTTCCTTTGCCTTTGCTGCAAACGACGCTAGAAAAACCCATGCAGTTATGCTAACAAAGATTCATGAGTCTGAGCATATGGAAAGAGAGGTACGCTTCTGTCCTTGCAAGGGAGCTTTTGACAAACCAGATGCTGATATGGATAGTGATCTCTAGTTTTCATAAGACATCCTCTTCTGTCACTTCCTATTTACTGGCGATGTTAGGTATGACCGGGAAAGCTTTTTTTTTTTTAATAGTTTGTCCTGATGTAATTGGTAATGTGCATTTATACTCCCATGTTCAAATTTAGACTTTTTTTTAGTTGAATCTTAGTTAAAAATCTTCTGAGATGGAAGAATTAAAAAAAAAAAAAAGTGATAGCCTGTGATAATATGTTTAAATTCACAATTTAGGATTGAGTACCCTTTCTCTCTGTGGAGGGTGTTACCAGGAGAGGGTGAGTCTGCTCCTTTGAATCTTGTTGAGAGCACATAAGTGCAAGAATTGCCCCTCGTAGAAAAGCTGGCTTTATACGAGTTGGCCAGGAGAGACTTGGTCTGCAAAGGCCTTGGGTACCGAGTCCACACAGCCCTGGGAAGGGTGGTAGAACGGGGAACCTCCACCTGCTGCTTGTATGTTCCTGTTCATTTCTTGTTTTGTTTGTGGATCGCTTCCTAAAGTGCTTGTTCTTTTGGGGGATACTCTTCTCTTTCAGGCCTACCTAGATGAACTGGTCGAGCTCCACAGAAGGTTAATGACGCTGAGGGAAAGACACATTCTGCAGCAGGTGAGAACTGCTTTTTAGCACGACCCTTTCTAGAAGCCTCAAGGCCTACTCTGTATCATAACACCTGGAGGTCACACCAACCCTACGCTGTCAGCAGAAGTCTTTGGGGGGAGGGGGGCTCGTGGCCCAGGTTACCTCAAAGTCCGCTCTGCAGCTCCCGCCCCTCCCCCGGTGTTGCAGATGATGAAAACTGGGCCCTCGTGGAGGTGACGGTGCCAGATTGTACCCGTGCCTCAGCCGGCTGACTGACGCTGTCATGTGGGCTGAAGGAGGGGATAATGGAAGTGCAGAAGCCTTTGGGGCCAGGCTTCTAGTTTCATGAGAAAACAGTGATAAGAACGTCAGTCAAATGGGGTAAACATTTGCGATTTCAATTTAGTAACCTTTTGCCAGTGCTCTTCTGAGGGAAATAAATATTTTCCTCGTTTCTCTTATCTTCTACAACATACATCTGTTATTATGAACTCAACTGTGAAATTCTTGTGGAGTGGGGAAACTTCTATTCGTACAATTTGATGTTTTGAGAAGATAAGGGTGCTTTTTAATTTTACTGTAGTTACAGTACATGTGTCCGTTGCGTTAACAGTGGCTATCGATAAAATAACTTAGTTCTTTAACACCCAAAGAGAAGGTTGCGTTCTGAATTCCAGGGTGGGTTTGTAGACTATTTCACTGTTTGAAATTTTGTTTTATTACTACTTTCAAATGACTTGAAGGAGTACTTAATCTACCCCAGCTGCGTGTGGGTTATCTTTTTTTAATGTTTAATGGCTGATGGTCACATTTATATTCTGTGTACATTTTTTGCTGAAATCTATAAATACATACTCTCGAACCTGCCAAGTTCCCTGATTTGTCTGATACGCTTTTTAAGCCTTCTAGAGTTTCAGATTTGAACACAAGGTTACAGACCTACAGTTCCTAACTGGGACGAGTTGGATTTCTTGTGTTTCTCTGTAAGCGAGTGCGGGGAGGGGAGTGGTTTACCCTAAGAATTACTCCAGTCCTCTGCTGGTGTCTTTCTTCAACATTCTTTTGTCGAAATGAAAATTGTTCAGCTTGCCATTTACCAATTACTTGGGGTTAATTGACTGAATGGTGATGGTAAATCTATTAGCGGATAGTCCCGTCCCTTTCTATCCCCTTTTAAACACCAGCTCTGAACCACTGTGGAGCGGTTGTCCAATAAAGCTACTAATGCACAAGCTGGGCCCAGATAGTGAGTCTCGCCGGAGAGCGGAACAGATGTTTGGGCAGGGCTGGGACACCTTCACAAAGAACGCCCAGCCATCAAGGGGAGGAAGCAGACCGTTGGCAGGGTCTTACCTTGGGGTGTCGTTGGCATTCCGATTTCATATTGTCCTTTGATTTGACCTTTGAAAGAATCGTGAGGCAAGGTGGCCTCCTGGAGAATTCTATCGAAGTGGATTACTTTAGTGTCCTAGAGGGAGAGAGTGACGGCTATGAATTTTTAGCCTGGCATCAAGGCGCTCCAGGACGCACAGCGTTTCAGCCTAATTGCATTCCCAGGCCGGTTGAAAGCTCTCAGTCTTTGGCCTTTTGCCTCGTAATGCAGCTGAGGCTCGTGATTATGATACCATGATGCATGTCCTGTCACGGTTTACTGCTTAATTAATTCCTATTGTAAAACATAGCACTACTGAGGACTAATGTTATTCCCCACCTCGAGAGCTGCTCATCTCATGGAATTCATTCCACAGAGTCCACGTCTTCACCGCCGCGCGGGCCTGAGCCCCTGCGACGGGATTTCTGGCGAGGCCAGGATCCCATCCTAGGTCTTTTGCTATCAGACGCATCCTATCAAAAAATCTGGTCTGACGGTTTTATTCAGCTCACAGAAAGTGGTTACTGCCTTTGTTTTACTCTGGGTTCATGCGGTACTGGCCCCTGAGCAGAAGGTACTGGATCAAGAGAGCCTGTGTTCTTAAGCCACTTTTCCTTAGGTTAAAAATATAGTACAGGGGATACATCCAAACCCAGAGATGTGAGTACCGAGGACTGCCGAAGGATTTGATTTTTCTTCAAACCGTGCATTCCACATTTATTTGGAAAGGGAGACCCGGCACCTCTAACCTCCCCAGCAATTGAGCGGAGTCTGGATTGGCTGCTTCTTAGGAGGAAGAAAAAGCTCTAAGGAGAACCACGCTTTCCTCAGAAGACAGGTTAACAGACTAGAGAACAGCTCCTGTACTTCTAAAATTATCTTCAGGGAGGTGGAAGTGAGTGGTATATTGGGGTATTCCTTCTCACAACATGGAGAAGCCTCCCTGAGAAGTCTTCTGCTGAGAATCATCACCTCCATCTTGGGAGATTGCCTCCATGTTACAGAATCCCCCGTGGCTACAATCCCGAAGGCCTGCCTCTAGCCCCGGGGCAGGACACATAGGGTCCCACGGTAGACAGCATTTCCCTGTTGGTAGCCAAGGCGATCCTACAGGAAGACCCGAACGTACCTCAGGCAGAAGCAGTTCAAGCAAAGCGTGTTCAGTACTTGCCCTCAGTGAAAAGGCGGCTTTGGGACAGAAAGAACTGTGGTTGGTTTGGTTTTTTTAAATGTAATTAGACCAAGAACAATGCATCTACCTTTTTATAATTAAAAACCAGGGTTGGGGAAAGGAGCCACCGATTTAACACGTGGATCATACCCCCCTTTAAAAACCAACAAAAACCCCTGCCTGCATGGTACCCCCTAAAAGGCTTCTGTGGCAGGAAATAATCCATCACGAATGTTTTCACCATAACCGTGATCAGAAGAATGAATTAAGCAGCTGAGATACTCTTCCTTTTCCACTACGTGTACACACCGTGTGCCCTTGCCTTCCTTTCTTATCTATAGTCACTCTTTTATTATTATTTGGGGGAGGTCTTTACTGTTGCAGAATGATGCAGGGCGAGGGCACCAAGGTGGGGCCACACCGCATCAGCAGAGCAAGGTGATGCCTATAGAGAGGCAGACAGCCCTCCTCGGAGGACCAGCGGGGTGCTTTTAGGCCTCGTGGCTCCTGTCATCAGAATAAGACGGGGTTGATGCTGCGCTTCTGATGTTCTAACCATCAGGATTCCTGGAAGGGAACCCACATTTATTTTTCTTTATGAAGTCTTTACTTAATTGAAGACGTGGGTGCATGCTCTAATAATTCAAGTCGTTAATGCGGTTCCCTTTGGCAAGTTGTCCCGAGCGCCCCGCCTGCTGCACTACTGGTACTTTGAGGCCATCTCTGCATCTACCTTGATGTATTCTTACAAGCTCCCATAAAAGTGTGGGGCTCATTTAGGGAGATTGATCAGGTCCGGTTCATTTGTTTGTGGCTGCAGGCGGGTGGGGAGGGTGCCGCGTGGGGAGGAGGTAGGAGGCCTGTCAGCCAAGCCCTGGAAACCTATGAGACACCCCATCCCCTGGCTGGCAAATGGGTTTATTTGCTTCAAAATCAAGCAGCTTTTTCTAGAAGGTATCTTTATTGCTCTGTTTTGTACTTACTGTTAAGTCATTAGCTAAACGGAGTCACAGAAAGCGATTTTCTTAAAGGAGTTGTCATTTCAAAGGGAAAACCTAGGACTATGTTTTACCCCTACATTGTGATTTAACTACTCTCCCTCATCTTCTGTTCTCCCTGCTTTCTTCCCTTATCCCTGCCAACTTTTATTATAATTATTTTTTAAAGATTCAAGTAAGCCTTTTCTGAGTTTTAGCTTCTGGCATTTTCCCCCGCTTCATTTGTTTTAGTGTCAATGAAATGGCTAAGAGTCAATGAGGGGAGGTGGAGAGAGCACTGGGTCTGATGGTTCCTGTGCTGTCCAGTTACCTCCTAGAACATTAAGGATAAGTTTATGTGGTAATCATCATCACGTTTCCTTGATCTGTGTCACAATTCCGTTTATAAAGAAGCTTTCATTTATCCTATTATCTTATTTGACCCTCTTGCACATCTGTGTCATAGGTAAAACAGGTGCCATTATCCCCATTTTGCAGAAGAGGAGGAAATGGAGGGTCAGAGGTTATAGTGTTCTGTGCAATGCCATTCAAATAGTGAGCACCATCAGAACTGATACACATAATTTGGGACTCCATTCAGAATGCTTGGTCACTTACCCAGCGGCCAGCAGTCACACTCTGGGACAATTGTCATTTGCCTCCCCTGTGTACATTGAAAGCCTATTTTTTCCTGTCCTGAAGATCACTATTTTTACTAGGCCTATACTATTTCTTTACGATGTAGCGAAAAAGATAATTTACTCTGGAAAGCACCCTTAATTCAATTGATGGTCAACACATACTAAGTATTTGATTGCCTTGAAAAGTTTGTGTGTGGACATAGCTGTGTATGTGCCTCAGTATGTGTGTAGATGTGTGTGGGTGGCTTATCCAAAGCTCAATAACTATTAATAAAACAAATGAGTGTCCGCCTTCCATCTTGTTAGTGTTAGTAAGTTCCTGCTTGGTAAGTCCTTTAACCATAACTGGGAACAGCTTTTCTAATCTTTTGATGCATGTAGTATTTTAACCATAACTGGGAACAGCCTTTCTAATCTTTTGATGCGTGAGCTAGAGATAGAACCCTGAGTCCAGGGCTTTAAGTAAGGCCCTCTGTCTACCTACCCACACCCCACTCCTCCACCCCCGCCATCCACCCATATAATAGGTGGTCAATGTAGTGGCTTAAAAGTTGTCATTGAGGGGCAGCCGGTTGAGCGTCCACCTTCGGCTTGGGTCATGATCTCGTGGTTTATGAGTTCAAGCCCCGCGTCAGGCTCTGTGCTGACAGCTCAGAGCCTGGAGCCTGCTTCGGATTCAGTGTCTCCCTCTCTCTCTGCCCCTCCCCCGCTCACGCTATATCTCCCTCTCTTTGTCAAAAATCAATAAAGCATTAAAAAAGTGCCATTGAGGATGTAGACTCCTTGCCCTTCTGCTCTGCCGTCTTTCCCAAGACACATATTCACTGTCTGTATCCTTCTTAAAAATTGTCCTGAAATCCCAGCGACTTCGGACAAAACAAATTAAATAGCAGTATCTGCCACATGCTGCAAGTGGGTCTGGGGAGGCCAGCGTTTTAGCTGGGCCTGTTGCCACTTCCAGAAAAATCCAGCTTCCACTAGTAAAAACGAAGGGATAAATGGATGTTAGATAGACAGGTTGCTGTGTCTGTCATGATTTCACAGTGAGAGTAACTTGTTTTTTTATTATGAAACCTGTAGTTCCATCTGTAAAAAATAGTTCCAGCCATTGAGTAAGGCAAGAACAACTCAGTCTGGAGCTGTGTGATTAATTGGATTGGGGTTCAATATGTCTTTTATGCTTCTGTGGAAGTCAAATATGTCAGGAATGGGGGGCACATTTTCTATGGAGAGCCACTGACCCATAGGGAGTAGTTCACAAACTTACTGTTTTTTAAAGAAAACTAATTGTAAGAAGAGAGGGTCAAAAGTTTCCTTTCTGCTGCTTTCAACCTGAAATTAGGTAATGTAAAACTCCATTGAATAAATAACAGGCTACATAATGAAAACTGTTCTCTTCTTTAAAGTTATTGAATGGAGAGAATGGGAAGCAAGTGATAGGAGGGGAGTGGAGGGTTCGCCAATTTTCTCTGCAAATATTTTTTTCTTTCATCCTGATGTTGATTTGTTTTCTCTCTCCCACAAAGCTTGCTAAGACTAACCCCCCCTCCATGCCAGTTTACCTACAACATACATCTCTAAACTCCATGCAACCCCAGCACAGCGTCCATTTTGGATAAAATTACTGGTAAAATAAGAATGGAGAGACACATAACACGAGGAAAGATTCTCCCAAACCCGCAATCAACATCATTCTTAACCTTGAAACCTTAGAAGCGCCCTCTTGTAAGCCAAGGCAAGACAGCAACAGTACCTTCTGCCATCTCTTTCTGGAAGTTAGAGCCAATACAGTAAGAAACGAGGTATGCCTATTCCAAACGAAGAGACAAAGGCTTTCCTTTTCTTTTTATAGATAATGCATTTTCTAGATAATTCATTTTCTAGATCATACTTATTACCCCCAAGTATTCAAGAGAATAAACGGAACACGACTCTAAGTAATAAGTATAGGTTTTCCTTCCTTTTGTTGACGTATAACAAAGTGTATAGCTGGAGGAATTTTAACAGAGTGAATGTGTCTTTTGTGACCGGCACCCAAATCAAGCAACAAAACAGTTCCAGCCCCTTCCAGTTCCTCCCCATGGTCTTCAGAGGGTGGAATTGTAGTTGGCTTTTATTTTTTTCTTTGTGGGTTTTTGTACTTTCTAAGCTTTCAACAATAACATAGAAAGAGAAATGATCATTATTCTGTGTGTGTGTATGCGTGTATGTGTACTTTTTTCATAAGGAGTTTTGTTATTTCTAGGATGGAATTTCCTTACTCTAGTCACTATCCATTGAGTCTGTAACTAATTTTGAAAGGGGTCTTGAAATTGTACCTCCCTCTAACCACCCATACAATAAAATAGTCTATTGAGGACTTGAAAGCAGAAATCAGTTTAAAGGATATGAATGATGAGAACAGGTATTCTGTTCTCATTGAGAATTTCAAAGAGTTAACATTCCTTTGGCTTGTTACCAAAGTGGCTAAGAGAGGGTTCCTTGCCATCAATGGCATAGGACCTTCTTGCCATAAAGGAGAATATCAGTCTCTTGGTTCTATGTTTGATCCCCTCCCTCCCTCCCTCCCTCCCTCCCTCCCTCTCTCCCTCTCTCTCCCTCTCCCTCGCTTTTGATGTCCATTGCTTATTTCCCAAAATTTCTCTTCTTTATTCCCCTAGATCGTGAACCTTATAGAAGAAACTGGACACTTTCATATCACAAACACGACATTTGATTTTGACCTTTGCTCGCTGGACAAAACCACAGTCCGTAAACTACAGAGTTACCTGGAAACATCTGGAACATCCTGAGGATACAACAACTGGATGCATCAAAAACTATTGTTTTGTTTTGGTTTTTTTTTTTTGGTTGTGATTTTTTTTTGTTTGTTTATATGAAAACACTCAGAATGATGCAACCAAAAGGGAAAAAATAAAAATCAAACAACCTTCAGCTTTATTTTTCTTTAAAGCCAGTCATCATCTCTTGATAAAGGAGAGGTTAAGCAAACCAGCCTCAGCGGACCACTCTTCTCTCCAAGGAAATCCCCGGGAAGAGTTAGCCTGGATAGCCTTGAAAATAAATCAAACACAACACAAGAAAACTTAAAGAATGTGTATGGTATCATGTATCTCTCTCTGTGGCGGTTCATTCCACAGGACGAATGCATATTCAACACACTGCCTTATTACATAACTGATCTATTTATTATCGCATACAGATATTCTAAAGTCGTTGAGGGAATGACACCACAAGACATTATAAGTACTTGTACTTGGTCCCATGGATGCTCTTTCAATGCAGCGCCCTTGCCATCCCAAGCCCAGTGACCTTACTTGTACACCGTGCCACTCTCCACCAACTTTTCCAAGTCCTTTTACTCGTTGCAGTCCGCATTTGCCACCTTTTGTTTTTCCAGTTCCAGGACACAAATGATCAACTGGGGGGACCAAATTGCCACCCTGATTTGCTTCTTTGTGGTCTTTCTTCTGAGAGTTGGGGCCCAGCCCTTGGCTGTATCCATATAATGATCTTGGACCATGGTAGAAAATGCACCAAATAGGATCATATGAATTGTTGTCTAGCCTTAGTCAATAAACCTGTAGGACTTTTAACCAAGTGTACCTGTAAACGTCCTGCATCCAGCATTGTTGAGCTGTCTTCAACATTCTTGTGTCTGTTTTACTGTTCTAATACTAGATAAATATGGAAGTAAAAGCATTCCACAGGATCATCGTTTAAAAAAAAAAAAAGGAATTCTGGTTCTGTTTTCTAAAGAAATGTAGAAATTCTTAATTTGGATCTATTTATTAGAGTTTCAGCTTTCTTCGGCTGCCAGTATGTTCTCCATCTTTACCATAAAACCTGGGATAAGAGATTTTTGTTCCTGTATGATCCTCTTAGACTCTTTTATATTTGGAAAATGAAAATCTTTCTTTGGGGGAAGATTCTTGGTTATTCTGCCATAACAGATTATGTATTAACTTGTAGATTCAGTGGTTCGATCCTGTTTAGTCACTTGCTTATGTTTCCAGAAGGATTTCTTGTATTGGTGAAAATAAAGATGGCTGGGGAGGGGGGGGATATTTTTGTTCTTGATGTACCCTGTTTTAAAACTAGAAATCTGTCCTGTGGCATGCAAAAGAAAGCGAATTATTTTTAAAAGAAAAAAAAAAAAAAAACCCCGAAGTACTTTTGGTGTCATTATTCCATCCTGTCCATAAGTGGAGATATGCAAAGTGAGAACAGCTCATCTTTCAAGTTTTTGCTAGGAACTCAACCGAAAAGAAGGGGAAATGAAGAAATACTTCTGGATCCAAAGGTTCATTCACTGGATCAGCCTTAAGAAAGCCTCTATGTGTGCGAATAGACCGGTCTCTAGGCTCTCCCTTGTTTATTCCAATGCCAGATGCTGTCTTTTCATACAGAGATTAACTAGTGTCTGTACAGAAAATGGGCTTTCCAGACCCATTCTTTTGGGCAGTAATGTAAATGCAGATTGATAATGAAGTTATTTCTGCATTTTAAAAAGGGGATTTTTTTTTACATTGTTTCTTTCTATCCAAAGACACTATTTTTTTCCTTTAAAAAAATTATAATACAGCCATGCTCCTTGTAAATTACTTCTGAAGCGTCCTCCCCAAGGACAAGTGTACTTTTCCCGTAATGTTATGATTCTCGATGGTTGGCATGAACCGCCCTTGAAGCATTTGTTGTGTGTCCCCTACTCAGTGTTTAACTCCAGAAACACTTCTGGAGTCATTTTGGATATAAGGTGACTGATTTGTGTGGTTTTAGGCGTGGTTTTAGTTGTGTCTGGTTCTGTTTTTAACTTTGCAGATGAAAGGGGGAGGGCGATGCTTATATGAATTGTTTGCAAAATTTAGAAATCTTTAAACGTTTCTAACTGCTAATCCACATACTCTAATTAAGCCAGAAATGGATGTGGTTTAACTGAAATATCTGTGTAGTGTAACTAGAAATGTATATATGTAGTTCGGGCCATTTTTATTTTTGTAACTAAGTTGTATGGCAAAAATGATTTGGCGGCGTGACCATTTTTCTCGTTCCTCTGGCTGTTTACCAGGAAACTAGGTAACATAAGCGACCAAACAACAAGGACAACAAGAAGGGAAGCTACTACAGTGATAAACTTTAGACCTAAAATTTAGGCAATAAAGCAAATGTCTTCAGACTCTCGTCAAAATGTAAGTTTGTAAATTTAATAACGAAAGTCAAGAAAACTTCCTCATGGACACAGCAAAAGGAGCTGTCCACAAAATTTCCAGAGTGAGAGTCACATTGTTGATTTTTTGCAAGTTGTATTCTTACTCTCATCGAATCCTTAAATGCAGAAATAATAAATCCCCTTTTGATGAATTTCAAATAGTTATACTTCTCTTCAAGTAACCCTCTCAGTTCTGCCATGTTTATAAACACCATTGAAACCTGTCAAAAAATATATTTGGCACATGCGTATCCTAACAGGGGCGTTGGTATTCTAAGCACAAAGGAAAAATGGCAGGGTTTAATTCCTTAGATAGATAGGTTTCAAATAAAATCAACTGGGTGATTGCGAATATGGTTTGAGACAGGCTGAGTATGAGAAGCTTTCTTTAAATTTTCCTCTAGTACTTTGGGGTGGGGGGGCAGCCGGGTGCGGGGGGAGGGATGTGTGTCTAGAACTCCACCCCCACCCCTAATAAATTAGTTTTTGCCTCTGGTTTTGCAGCAGGATTATGCTTCCATCCTAGTTAGCATATAGCAGTCACGTTAGCAACGAAAACGTTTGCCGTTATAAACAGCTTCACTGCAATCCACTTCTCCCTCTCCCTTTATGTAGACAAACAGGCGTGTCCACATATGCTTGCATATCTCGTCCAAGTAGGGGAAAGCGTAAAAAGATCGGGAGACAAAAACTCTACAAGAGACACCTAGGCGACTGTGCGAAACAGTTTTAAATTGCTAAGCCAGTGTCTCTGACCTGAATCACAAGTCCCCTTTTTGTGGAAAGAGCCGATAAAATTGGTTTTCTTCCACCAAAAATGTTTCTGCCGATCCCTTTTCCACACCCAGCTAACCTTTCGGGAAGACAGCTCAGGCCTACCTGATATCCCACATACCGTTCGAAGCCCCACCGTTCCAAGGATGTTCAAGGTAACCTACCTGTTTATAAGAGACTTTATTCTTAAATGCTTTAACTCTACCTAGGGGACAGAATTGGGTGCCCAGTGGTGGACGTGGTGGCTTATGTTCATTTCTCTTGTGGGAGTGATCGGCTCAAGACTAGTTTGCTGTCCGCTCATTTCGTCCCACCTTTAGCCTTTTGTGTTCTAACGCTACGCGCTGCACACGCGCGCGCGCACACACACGTCCTGATCTTGCGCCAGACTGTTGCTCTAAAATTAGGAATGCGATGCCGAGACCATTACAGCCGCAGTGAATGTTGAGTTGCTTCCCGTGGTTTAGTTTCGTCCTGGGCTGGAAGTCTACATCTTTGGCCCCTTTTGTTTTGTATGATGCTTTTGATCGTGTAGGCACGGCCACCCCTGGATGTTCCTTGTAAAGATGCCTTGAGGAGGTCGATTTAAAAGGAAGACAAAGCCACCGCTGTCTGTAAACTGTAAATATGTATTTTGGCACTTGTACCGCAGTAGGTGCAAATCGAGTTCTGATGGGAATGCTGACAGATCCTTCATGGTGGCCAGAGCTACTGTGCGGTGCGAAAATAAATGAAGCAAAAATGTATTCTTGAGATTAACAGTGCAAGGCCAGTACATTTTATAAATCTGTCAGTATCTTCTTTAATGGAGTATGTGCAGTGACGTTGAAAGATACACTGTGTATGTGTGTGTAGAAGCTATTCTGTGACCTACAAGGCATTCGTAAGATGTATTTCCCATTTCTAAAACCCGTGTTGAAATATAAGTACAGATTGACAGAAATAGGTGTTTTACTTAAATTCGTATCTAATCTTCCGTGGCTCCATTTTCTTTACAGGATACAGTCTTACTGATTTGTTAAGAGGCATTTGACCAGAGTTTGGTTTTGCTTTACATACAGGGAAAAATGAGCCCTTAGCTTTCCTCAAGAAGTGATGTTGCTCCTCAAAAAGAATGAATGGAGAAACCAGAACCAGCTGAGGGCACAGCCCAACTCCCATTCATTTTTGAGCGCCCGGTGTCCAGCACCATTTTCGTGTCCTAAAAGTCATTTCTGAAGCAAAAAAATGGTGGGGCACATTCTTAGAATAAAACAGTTGACTTGTGCGTGACCTTTTCTCTCTTTCCCCCTGTTTCTCTGGAAGGTTTGGTTCATAAATTAAACAATGGGCTATCACCAGACAAAGCCCAACAAAGGCTCTACATTTAGCTTAGCAGCAAGAAATGCTACCTTGATTAGACAGGAAGGAGAAACTCGACTTCAAGAAAGAGAATAGAATGCTTTGAGCTTGGCAAATAACCAAGGGAGTGGATATAATGCTCCGGTTAATAGTAGACTTACATCAAATTTGAGAAAGTCACCTTATCTTCAGACCGCCAAGCCACTGAGGAGATTATAGTGGACCGCCTTGTAGGTTACCAGCTAGGAACTGATTTTAGGTGTGGAAGCACCAGTCCCGGATGGGCTTGGCTGGCAGCTGAGCTTTGTAATGACCGTGCTTGAACCGAACTAATCCCTTCCCTTGTTTCGGCATGCATACTCATGTGTTTATTTTAAAATAACGGCCTTGCCTTTTCTCCAGCATGGAGGAAGTCAAGATGAGCGGCTCGGTCACGCCGAATGAAGACAACTCCGGATGTCGTCTCCAAGTGCTGTCACACAGGAAGGGTGCGGAGCCACCACTGGCCCCGATACGCTTGTTCCACCGTCTCTCAGAATCGTATGCCCACTTGGATAGGCAAGGGGTCCCGGGGAGAGATGGCTGGTCAGCCAAGGCCTGGCGCCCAGACCTGCCTGCTTGGTAATCCAGGGACATGGTGTCTAAAACTGATGGGCGTGTTTATTCTGATTGGTGGAGTCACAAAGGGTATTTTATGGCTTTCCTTGCCCGGATACCACCCAAATAGAAAATCCTGAGCCCATTTCAGTGCTGCGGCTTTCTCTGTCAGGTAATAGTATCCACACCTTCCTGTTTACGCGGTCCCCTTTTGTAGCGGCATTTCCAGGCTTTTCCAGAGGTTGTTAAACTTGCCCTGGGCTGTCAGCTTAGCCTCTTGGTCTTAATTTCCCCTTAATTAAACGAGGGTAACCAATATGGTTCCCAAGGGCTAGGGAGAGAACTGCGTCGCACCGACTGGAAAACATTTCAGCAATTATAACTGGGCCCTGTAACTGTTAAATAACTACAGAAATGGCCTACCACCTGAATGGGAAGGCTGCTGAGTCCGCTTTTATAATCACTCAGGGCACTGGGCGATCTGCACAGAATAGATGGCCCCAAGGAGTGTGGAGAGGTGGGGGAGCAAAGGCAAAGCTGTTTGCTCATTTCCCCCTCGTGATGATGTCTTCGACCACATGCAGCCCCTGCCACAGAGTTCTGAAGTTTCAAAAGGGGAGAAAAGGATAAATCCAGGCCATTAAAAGAAAATAATCAAAGCTATTGAAAAGATAAAACAAATGCGTCGCCCTAAAAGGGCCGTCTGTGCAAGTAATAAGGTTGAAATAGTGATACTGATTTCCTAGCCGAACGGCGTTCCTCACACATGTGGTTTGTGTATCCGCGTCTGGGTGGGTGGTCCGCTGAGAAGTGCTAAATGCAGCAAGATGGCTTAGTTGTTGAGCAGCAGAGGGAAGCTTTAGGACAGGCTCAGCCCGTGGCATCTATAGCCCCCACAACATAAAGAGGCTTTCCTTTTGCTTTGTTCCAGGAGGGAAAGTTTTAAGTTGGCTTAGTCATTTAAATATGAGTCTCTATTCTGCACAGAATTAATCAAAGGGTAGGAGTTTTTTTGTGTGTGCGTGTTTTGTTTTTTTTTTTTAAAGCACACCCCCTGTCCCTCATCCTAGCCCTAGGGGGTGGGATGTATTGCACGGAATGGAATAACTCTCCGTTTCTTCTAATTTATCCCCTGGGTACTAGGCAATGATAAACATCTCCTTTGAAAGTGATGCTATTTTAAGTAACACCTCAGTCTAGATTGGACAGAAAAGAATATAAATTAAAGGTACATATTATGAATCTAGTCCCCAAACGCCGATGGGAGATGGGCTCCCCAAAGGCACATTAATGTTCATGAGAATGATTAAAGAAGTACCCTCAGTTCAAGGTGGGATGGGGAGGCTTGTTGAAGGAGACTTGCTTCTACAAAGAAAACATGGTACCCGTTGATGGCTTTTGACAGACATGAATCGTTGCTCACTCATGTCTGAAGACAAGTTGCTTCACAAATACTCCTCAGAACTGGCAGATACTGTGGTTTTTATTTTGACTGTCAATCACTTGGGTGATAGGTCATTGGTTTCCACCTTACAAATTTGTTTGCAGGTCAATTGCCTGCCTCCCCGCCCCCACCCCCACTAGAATGTACGCCCAATGAGGATAAAGACTTTTCTTGTTCACTGATGGCTCTTCAGGACCTAGAACAATTCCTGGACATACTAGGCACTCCTATTTCTTAAAAATGTGGGAGACTTTTGTAAACATTGACCGCTTAAGACATTTCATGAAAACAAGTTTTAAGTTTGGAAAAACTGCCCAGTGCCTGACCCTGTTGGAAATTCATGAATTGCTACCGTATTAAATCTCTGGTGAGCTATGTGTTCTAACAACAACCAAACTTGTTTAGCCTTATTTAATCCAGTATTTCTCCAGTTGTATATAACACAATGGTAGTTACAAAAGATCACAGATATTTTCCTTTTACTCTCCTTGATCAAACTAGTTTGTATACTATGTTTCATTCTTCAGGGCTTACAACATAGATTGGGATGTTACGGGTTCAGAGAAGGTCAACACAGCTAATTAATATCTCCAGAAGGGGTTTTCTGGGTTAGGTAACCATTTAGCTTCCTGTCCAAACTGGAACGTTTTTGAGAATTAAAAGGGACATTAATAATTATCCCAAGACAACACAAGTAAACCAAGACTGTCTTTGGCAAACTAGGATATGTGGTCACCCTATTCTTAAAGAACACCTTTGGGGTGGTGGGGGGTTGTGGGGGTGGCTCAATTGAGCATCCAGCTCTTGACTTCAGCTCATGTCATGATCTCAGTCATAGGATCGATCCCCATGGTGGGCCTGCTTGGGATTCTCTCTCTCTCCCTCTATTCCTCTCCCCTGCTTGCTCGCTCGCTCGCTCAAATTAAAAATAAACATTTTAAAGAACACACTTCGGAACATGCCCGACTGAAAACACGTCCTTCAGTTAGCATGTGCGTGATAACAGTGTTTGGTTGGGCTGTTTATGGTCACAGGAGAGTCTCTCTCTCAAGGTAGGGGCAGTCCCTTAGGCTCCAGCCTGTAAAGGGCATTTTCAGTGTTGCTGAGGAGCCTTGGTAGTCGACGTGGTCCCTGGGTCATACCTCACATCCCCACCACGGCCTCCGTGGAAGCCCTCAGTCCTTTACAGGGAGGGGCCGTTCATTGTGTCGGGCCCCTCGTCTCGTTCTCAGAGCCTGCTGCATATTGAGGTGTGTTTTTCTGCACAGGAAAACAGTCACTTTCCTGAAGATGCTACCCCTTCGTCGTCACCTGCTGACTTCCTCTGGCTGCTGCTGTTCCCTGGGGAACAGCTCACGGCTAGAGCTGCTCAGTGGTCGGGTTCTCTCACTGTTGAAGCATGTTCTGGAATTTGGCTGCCCTCCACTCTGTGTCTGGGTCCTGCTACCCGATATCCTTTGCTAGTTCCATGGTTCCAATCCTAGTGGGCACAACTTCTCAAAACGAACACTCAAAAAATGTTGAACGAATAAGTGGATGGAGGAAAGCAAATCTCTTGCCTGACAAGTGGGTTACCACATTGAGGTCATTCTGCCTCTTTCTCCGAAATTATGTCTCCTAGTCTGTTACTAAAGGTAACGTATAATATGATGACAAAAATCATAGACATTGGAGTCAGAAAAGCTTGGCTTTGAATCCTAGATCCACTACTGCTAGCCCTGTATATTGACGCTTCCTGACCCTTGGTTTTCTCATCTGTGAGAGGGACTGAACAATGTATCTCTGTTTTAAGGTTTTTATGAAGATGGGATGCTTGTAGACTACTTAGCACACCGTGCCTGCTCTGTAGTAAAGAGTTCGATACGTGGTCGTGATCTTGATTTATTATTACTGTGGGAATCTGATGAGAAGCTTCTATTCTCTTCGTGGAGAATGTTACCAACACATTGGATTGTCTGGTGCCGTTTGACGTTTGGCCTCAAGTGTCTTTATCGCAAGAGCTTGTTGGAACATGTGTGTTACCCTCACTCACAGCCGTTGGCCGTGTTATTGGCCATCCTCACGTGCACATTCTTGTAGGACAATCAGCTGCATAACTGACTGGTACCTTTAAAACCATTTTCAGCCCATGGAAAGGAAAGAAAGCCAGCAGGAAGAGATCACCGTTTTCAGGTCTCTTTCTGGCCTCAGATCCAGGTCACGTAAAACAATTGATCGCCTTTCTACCCACTGAGTTCATTGCTAGCAGTAACGTCGATGAACCTGCAGTCGTAGGTTCGAGCCCCTTACATGTCCACACGCTTACGAATCCTACACAACCATGTCATGAAAGAGCGTCCTGGGTCATCCAAGGACAGGGTGACAGCATGCCCTTCCAAACACAACTTCACCACATCTTCTGCAGGTGGTAGTTATACAGTATAATCATCATCTTTACAGACTGTGGCTCACCCTTTTGGTGAGAGGTGTTTGGATGGGAGGCCATCCTCGTGATAATGTCGACCGTTTCATCTGGAGTGAGCCCAGGTTTGTGACCTTGGTTAGCCATCCTGCTAAATTTCCATGTAGAAGAACACCTTTTTTTTTTTTTTTTTTTTTTTAAGTCAGGCACGTATACTATGTAGAAATGGCCATTGTTATAATGCTATGATTTGATTTACAGCAACAGTCTCTGAATCTCTTATTTCACCAGTGTTCTCTTGTAAGAGCGTGCCACAGTTCTGGTGGGGTGTTATTGGCCAGATCACTTTGTCCAGTATCCAGCATAGCCCTTTGCTATCTTGCAATGCTACTATGGTCACTATTCTTTTCCCTTAAATATTATGGAATGTATCAATGCCTATTGCTACTGTGGCAAATTACCAGAAACGAGTGGCTTACAACACAAATTTCTTAGAGTTCGGGAGGTCAGGAGTCTGAAATGGGTCTCACTGGGCTAAAATCAGAGGGTCAATAAGACTGCATTCCCTTGAGAGGCTCTGGGGGAGAATCAATGTCCTTGCTTTTTCTAGTTGCTAGAAGCTGCCTGCATTCCCGGGCTCATGGTTCCTTTCTCTGTCCTCAATGCCATCAGTATAGCTTCCTAAAATCTCCCTCTGACCCTGACCTCTTGCCTCCTTCTTCCATCTTTTATGGATCTTGTATTTACCTTTGAACCACACAGTACCATCCCCTCATCTCAAGATCCCTAAGTAACCACAATCCTATCTGCCCCTTGGTCATTTAGGGTAATGTATTCCCTGGTTTCAGGGATTAGGAGGTCCTTACCTTTGGGAGGCCATTTTTGTGCCCGCCACGGATGGGGAGATGCCAGTGATGAAACCCCCATCATTCTGGAAATGTAAGCAGAGTCTAATTGAATATCTCAGGATCTATTTGCCCCACATTAAAAATTCAAGCAATTTTGCTTGAATTGTTCATGGTATCCCATTGTGATGACGACGGTGGTGGTTTTTGTCAGAAATGGAAGAAAACGCCACAGCGAGCTGTTGCGAAAGGTTATTTAAGGTTTTAGCTGTGGTGATGGAAATTCAGTCAGTCAATTCAACAGCTATTTACTGCGTGCCAACCGTGTGCCATCCAGGATCCTGAGGAGCTTGTGAAAACGTAGCAGCTGTGGCTACAGAATTTCCTTTCCATTTTTCTGGGATAGAGAGACTTCGCTCCCAAGCAACGATGTCATCATGTGGTTAGAACGTCTTTGAAGCTACATGGAAATCCTTTACTGGCAGCCCGACTCCACAGCCTTTCTGGGCTCTCGGCCTTCTTATTCCCATTGCTGATGGCAAACTTAATCTGATCTGGGTTTCACAAGCTGTTTCAAGGATAGCCCTGATTAAACAGTTCAACTTAGAGCAAACGTACGGGGAGCAGTCTGGGGTGTCCGTCACAAAGTCGGCAGATAGTCGCCCCGTGCTGCTCTGGTTTGTTGAATAAAGATGAAAACCCGATGACCTCAAGCTTCATCGTGCGCCATGTAACTCAGTGGTTCCCACGTGCCGAGCCGTGGTCTGGCTTTAGCGGAATCCCCTAGGGAGCTTTGACCAGCTGCTCGTCTTCCAGAGGTCCCGATTCACTTCTTCCTCACAGGGCCTTGCATATTGGGGTTTAATGCTCCTCAGATTATTCTCGGGTGCAGCCAGGGTGCGAGTACAAAAAAAAGGCCCAGGGGCGCCTGGGCGGCTCAGTCGGCTGAGCACCCGACTTCGGCCCCGGTCATGATCTCATGGTTTGCGAGTTCAAACCCTGCATCGGGCTTGCTGCTGTCGGTGTGGGGCCCACTTCAGATCCTCCGTTCCCCTCCTCCTCTGCCCCTCCCCTGCTTGTGCACGCTCTCCCAAAAATAAATAAACATTAGGGGCGCCTGGGTGGCGCAGTCGGTTAAGCGTCCGACTTCAGCCAGGTCACGATCTCGCGGTCCGTGAGTTCGAGCCCCGCGTCGGGCTCTGGGCTGATGGCTCAGAGCCTGGAGCCTGTTTCCGATTCTGTGTCTCCCTCTCTCTCTCTGCCCCTCCCCCGTTCATGCTCTGTCTCTCTCTGTCCCAAAAATAAATAAACGTTGAAAAAAAAAAAATTAAAAAAAAAATAAATAAATAAACATTAAAAAAAATAATAAAGTCCCAGTTCCCAGTGCCAGAGATTTTGATTCAATAAGCCTAGAGCAGGGGCACAATTATTATTATTTTTTAAAGATTTTCTTTTTAAGTAATCTCTACACCCGAGGTGGGGCTCAAACTCACAACCTCGAGATCAAGAGTCACACGTTCCACCAGCCGAGTCAGCCGGGTGAGCCACAAATCCCAGTTAGTAAAATTCCTCCGGTGATCCTAATGTGGGGCCAGCTTGGGGGCTACGAGGCTAGCTTCTGGCACCTTCCGACATCATAATTCTGCTTCCCAGGGATGCTAACTGGGGACTTGTTACGAATACAGATTCTTGGGTTCCATCTCTATCCCAGGCTTCCTGACCCAGATTCTGGGGCTTGGGTCTAAAATGCTTCAGGTCCACCATGTGCTCCAGATGATTCTTCTGAAGGAGTTATAGGAAACACTACATAGCTGTTTAGGATCCTGAGGCAAACGACTTCAAGCCGTGCCTTAACTTACACCAAGCTACGTAGCCCGCAAATCTACCCTCATTCCTGACATTTGGCCAATTTGCTCCTGTGGCCAACATTCCTGGGGGGGGGGGGGTTGGTGATGTATGAAGGATGGGGCATCCACAAGGAGCATAGAAAACTTTGGGCCCTGGCTGATGAGCCATTCTGTGTGTTGGTGGCTGCCGGGAAAGCGATGTGTAGTTCCCTGTTAGGTCATCTGAGAAGTTATCGGTAAGAAAGCGGGAGGGGTGTTCCAAAGAGAGGCAAATCAGATGCAAATCCATCTGGATAAAAATAACCCAGAAGTACTTAAGAATGCACGAATCGAAATTTCCCTGACGGAGGCAAGACGTTGCCGCTGAAAGATTTAGCCTGCTCTGCTTCCGCAAACTCACGCCGCGTATAAATTTTTAAAGTTTCTCTTATGCGATTAAATGTGTTAGCAGTTCTGGCATACCAAGATAACTGTTTATTCTTTTTGTTTTCGTTTTGCCTTTTAATGAATGCATGATTTCCTGTCTTTGCTCAGTAACCAAGGTCAAAATATTGTTCCCTTGAAATTACGTAGGCCTCTCCTTTAGCAGCATAGAGTAGATTTGTTAGCCTCTGTGTGGTTTACAGTGCGGATTTTCAGGTCCGAGAATTTTTATACAGAGACATCCATGTCCTCTGTCTAGGTGATATTCAGCATATTACATAGTCAAGTCATCAACCCATCGATCATGTCCCTCGTACCCAACCAACTTGAACTTGTAAAAATTCAGTCCTCTGCCCAGCAAGGAGTGTCCACAGTCTGATTGCAGGGGGTTGACCTATGACCTAACAGAGCAGGATTTCATCTTAGGTCTCGGGTATCTTCTCTTCTGTGGACCAAAAGTGATGGTGATTCCCAATGAGGTGACTGAGCAGGAAAGGAATTTTTTTTTTTTAAAGTCATTCTACTTTCGTAGGATTCATGCTCTTCTGACTGAGCCAGCCAATCGGAAAGTACTACTTTCAGAGGATTCAAAGCCTTTTCTCCAAGGCTCATTACTGATCTTGCATAAAAATCCCTCACAACAATAAGCCTATTATATGGAAACAAATTTCTGATTATATGGACCAAATTTCTGTCTAAATCGCCAATATTTTCTCTCTCTTCAAAATGGAAGGCATCATGCTAAGGTGCCACTGACTTAAAGGTATTTTAATTTTTTTAATGTTTATTCATAAGAGAAGATTTTCTTGTTCAATGACTATTTTTGAGAGAGAGAAAGACACAGTATGAGCAGGGGGGCGGGGAGGACAGAGAGGAGGAGACACAGAATCTGAAGCCGGCTCCAAGCTCCAAGCTGTCAGCACCGAGCCCAACACAGGGCTCGAACTCACCAACTATGAGATCACGACCTGAGCCGAAGTTAGACGCTTAACCGACTGAGCCACCCCGGCACCCCATGTGTTTATTCATTTTTGAGAGAGAGGGCAAGGGAGGTGCAGAAAGAGAGGGAAACACAGAACTCCAGGCTCTGTGCTGTAAGATCACAAACTGTAAGATCATGACCTGAGCCGAAGTCAGATGCTTAACCAACTGAGCCACCCTGGCACCCCTTTAAAGGTATTTAAAAGTCCTCAAGTATCTCCATCTGATGGGCTATACCGTGTAAGAAAGACATTTTCTCTAACAAACTATCATTGCTACCTTCTTCCTGGAGCATTTCTTTATGAGGAAGGTGGTTGATTTCGTTCCCTGGAGTGATTCCTAAGTTGATCTAACTCTGGGTCAGCCTGTCAATTTCCAGGGGTAGTAGGTAGGGAGGAAGGCAGATTTCTTGTAATGCATTAACATTAGATATTGATTTCTTAACCTCTTCCCCTTTCTTTGAATTGATTTGAAAATTGGTAAAGAGAACTGATACATAGGATGGGAACCTGAATTGTGACAAATCTTACGAAAGCCATTCCCTTAATGGATTTCTCACCATGAACCGAGTGCAAGGTATAGGCAAATTAACAGTTCTGGGAATTTTCTCGTTTTGTCTGAGGGCAGAGTGAAATGTCACACTCCAAGGGACAAATATACTGGCAGTTTGGAGGCTTTGCTTTTTCGTCTTGCTATGTGGCTTTTGATTTTATGTGCCCCTGACCTTGAATACAGGTCTTTTTGTTGTAAGCTGCCTCTTATTATTTCCATAGCATGGCATAAAATATAGTAAAACCAATAAATGATTGTTTATGGTCTTGGCAGCTCCATCCCGTGGTTATTCTTTCGTCAGTTGTTGACCGTAGTGATGATCAGACTGTGAACTGCCTCTGAGGTACTGAGTTGAAGAGGCAGCTGAGGACAGAGCCTAGAAGCTAGCGGGGGTGCTGGACAGGGGTTGTGTGTGCTCGGAGAGGGTCACTGGAGACACAGGAAGCGGGGTTTGCACAGAGTTCCAGAGAGCACCCGGGAGGCGCGGAACCGGGTCCGTACAGGAAAGCATTCGAGGGAGAGGGAATGGCACGGACGTGGAACAGTTTTGGAAAAAGTACACACAGCTGGGAATGACTCAAAGATAGGGCGCAGGTAGGGGCGAAGGAGGAGATGCTGGAGAAGGAGGCAGAGGCCAGACGACGGTGGGAACAGCACAGAGAGCTCTGTATTGTTCAGGAGGGTCCCATACTCATGCCCTCCGCAGAGGGTACACCCTGAGTGCCCGACTCCGAGTCCTGTCCTCTCAGGACACTTGTAGCGTGAACCTCTGCTGCCCGTACCTCACGGGATTTTCGTTATACTTGGATTAGTTACCTTACGCTGGGGGTAGAAAAAGGACCCCCAGATCGGGCAGGTTAAAACACCACGTTTGTGTGTGTGTGTGTGTGTGTGTGTGTGTGTGTGTGTGTTTAATCTCACTGTGGGATCTAGCTGGCCTAGCTGGGTCCTGTGGCTCAGGATCTCTCACAAGGCTGCACTGAAGACAGTGGGCTGGGCCACGATCATCTCGAGGATCAGCTCAAGTGTGCCGTGCTTTCAAGTTCCTTTAGCGGTCGTGGTAGGACTCAAGTCCTCGCAGGCTGTTGGACCGAGGGCCTCGGTTCCTTGTTGGCTGTGGGCCAGATGACGCCCTCACGATCTTGCTGCGTGGGCTCCTCTCGCTGACTGTTTGCTTTGGTAGAACCAGCAAAGAGAGGGTCTGCTAGCAAATGGAAGTCCAGTGCTTTATGCCTGGCCACGGAAACGATATCCATCACTTGCTCTATGGTCTACTGCTGAGAAACAAGTCATGAGGGCTCAGACTACACTTAAGGGCAGATTACGTCTGTTTCCACGTCAACACGAAGAATCTGGACAAGCCAGCTGGATGACTCCTCCTTTGAGGGCTGGCCTTCCTCCGAGACGGAACTTGGTAGTTGGATAAGGGAGCAGTATTGTCTCTTGACCTGCAAGTGTGGAGCGCCTGCAAGCCCTTCCTCATATTCCAGACCCTCAGAAGGACCTAAGGAAAGCAGGGGAAGGAGTTTTGTTCCTTGGGTCGGGTCCTGCCCGGAAGGGAAGCGTGGTAGAGCCAGGAGGCCCGCACAAGGGGAGAGGAGGAAGAGAAGACAGATAGGTTAGCAGGTGTCAGCTCGGACTTCTTTCGACTGCCTGTTTGTTTACATTTCAACTCAGCTTTCCGGTCCGTAAATCATGGCCATTTGCCTCTTGTTCTGGGATGTTTTCAGTGGCTGGAAAGCAACGCGCCTCCCGTGTGGCTGTTTGGAGGGCGCACCCCCACCCCTCATGCTCCCGGTGTAGCTCTAAGGTGACAGGTTGTCATTGAGGAGATTCCGTTCCATTAGTTGTAGATGGCGTCTTTCAAACATCCCATTAGAATTAGGAGTCTGTCTCAAATGCGATTTACTCCCCCCACCCCCAATCCCCCAACCAAACAGCTAAATTGGCAAATTTCTCATTGGCCGGCCCAGAGGAGAGCCCTAAATTTCTTTCCCAGGGACATTCCTTTAGCTATTAAACACCTATTGCTTATCTACCGTGGGCCAGTGGAGAATGCACGGTGTCAGCCCTGTGGGAGCTTAGGGACTCTAGCACCTAGTGAGATTGGCTGGTCTCATTTTATACAATCTTCCCCTTCCTATGAAAAGGCCATCTGGCAAACGGCTTCAAAATATTTACAAGCAACAACAACAGATTGTTCCTCAAATTGCTGAGACCTTCGTGGGACCTTCCCATCACTTTGGTGGAGTAAGGAAGGGTCTCCTTTGGTCATGTCAAGAGCAAGGAGGGGAAAACCTAGCAGAGAAGCCATTGGGAGGAGGTCCCAGACCGGGCTCCCCCGCTGGTTTCTTGTTCATCCTCTTCTATCTCCACTTCCTCTTTTGGTCAAAACCACCTCCAATTGAATGAACCTAGAAAACATATTTCCCATGAAGGCATTTGAACTTGTACCGTTTGTGTAGCTCTGCCCTACGGTGGCCTAAGACCTTGGAGGAGAAGGTAATTAGCTTGTCTACACTCGTTTTTGCACTGTAAGAGGTAACAAGAATACTGCCATTCATTGATTTACTCAAGAATGTTTTGTTGGGGCGCCTGGGTGGCTCAGTCAGTTAAGCACCTAACTCTTGGTTTCAGCCCAGGTCATGATCTCAGAGCTTGTGCGTTTGAGCCCCATGTCGGGCTCTGTGCTGACAGTGCAGAGCCTGCTTGGGATCTTCTCTCTCTCTCCCTCCCCAACCCCTCCCCTGCACATGCTCTCTAAATTAAATACATAAACTTAAACAAATTTTTTGTTTAAATGTTTTCTTGAGAACTCTGTTCTCGACTGTGGGGATTCAGCAGTGAACGAAACAAAGTCCTGGACTTGTGCAGCTACGTTCTAATTGGAGGGGACGGTAAATAAACATGTAATGGGCTTTGGGTGGGGGTTGGGATAGAGGAAGCGTAAGCAGAATCTGGAAGACAGGGTGGAGGTGGGGCAGTATGCATGTTTGACGGCCAACGAAGGTCCCACTGAGATGGTGACATTTGAGCAGAGACCAGGGACAGCTAAAAGGACAAGCGATGTGACAGTCGGGGGACAGAGGAGCAACGGGTAAGACCAGCAAGGTAGGCTGGGGACACGGAAATGTAGCTACACGGGAAACACTTCGGACCACGGGACCCTCATGATGGCTTGTAGCAAGGACTTGGCTTTTCCTCTGAGCGAGACAGGAAGCCACTGGAGAGGTCTGTGCAGATGAGGGTCATCGCCTGACTGCTATTTTAACAATCATTCGGGAGTTCGGGGTGGATTAACTGAGAGAATCCCAGAAAATCAGCACAAAACACATAAATGTTGGCAACAGGGGCCTATGATCACCAAACATCAAGTCTTTGGAGACATTCACAAGGTTCTGTGTCTTCCAGATGAATGGCCCCGGATCTTAAGAAATGGAATGGTTTTTCTAAAGGGTGTTCACTCCAGGGGCGCCTGGGTGGCTCAGTCGGTTGAGCGTCCGACTTCGGCTCAGGCCATGATCTCACAGTTCACGGGTTCGACTTCTGCATCGGGCTCCGTGCTGACAGCTCAGAGCCCGGAGCCTGCTTTGGATTCTGTGTCTGTCTGTCTGTCTCTCAAGATAAACATTTAAATTTTTTTTTTCCTTTTTAAAAATAAAGGGTGTTAACTCCAGACCAGTGGGAGTTAGTCCCTTATAAGGGTAGGAAGGGGCATTAATGGCAGAAAAGAGTTGGTTGCAGAGAACTGTGTTTAAGGATGCCTCGGGAGCCGCTCGGAGCATGTCCACAGAGAGCTGCAGTTGTCCTGTGTGCGTTTCTGCTAATGGCTTTGTAGAGATTGGATTTATTAGGTACCACCCCATCTGCTAAGCCCCACAGATATTCAGAAGAGCCAAAGTGGACTCTGATGGCCCGAGAAAGCCACCCTGAGACTGATGCGGGGGGAGGCAGGAGGGCGGTGGCCAAGGAGGGTGTGAGCGACTCCGCCTAATTTAGGGTCAACACTGAACTGGAAGGTAAAAATGAGTTTCTACTGAGAAACGGCAAATTAGAGCTTGCTCAAGAGGTTGGCTAGAATAAGTGCTTTTTGATGGAAGTGCTTTTTAGGCACTAACTGGAAACTGAAAGGGAGTACGCAGGAAGGAGTGAGTGCAGAGATGGGCAGCCTAGCTGCTCACCTTGGACCTGGAAGGCAGCCACGGGGAGCCGGGGAGGAGAGGAGTCCGGGCTGCAGTGTGAGTGAATTTTCAAGGCAGAGGAACAAGTGAGCGGACATCCTGGAGTGTTCATTAAAGGGAGCCCTTGAAAACGGTAGGTCCCAGGACCCACTCTGTGCCTCGATGAAGGAGTTTCTCTGAAATGTAGGAAGTCAGGCAAAGGCGCCCTTTTTGTCTGTGCGTAGAACAGAAAGGATCGTAAGGTATCAGAGTGCGGAGTTCTTCCCAGGCCATTTTTGTCTCTTACAACAGCCTTTACGACAGAGCTGGTTGGACGGACTTTGGTGGGTTAGCAAATGTGCAGGGTCTTAGAGGAGAGGAAAATAGGGCTCTCTCCACTGCCCCACTATTCATCTGTCCCCCGGAATTTCCCGCGTCTGCCTCTTGTTCCTTTCCTTTCCCGTCACATATAGTTCTCTTTTTAAAAGATTTTTTTTTTAATGTTTATGTATTTTGGAGAGAGAGAGAGAGAGAGAGCGAGCACGAGCAGGGAAGGGGCAGAGAGAGACGGAGACACAGAATCCGAAGCAGGCTCCAGGCTCTGAGCTGTCAGCGCAGAGCCCAACGTGGGGCTGGAACAGTGAGATCATGACCTGAGCCGAAGTCGGACGTTCAACCGACTGAGCCCCCCAGGCGCCCCACATGTGGTTCTCTTTTGCTTGCTTTCTCCCCTGCCATTCTTTTATGCTAGATTTCGCTTCTTTAATCGCCTCTGTTAAGTGTGTGAAGCAGTGAGCGATGCGTGTATTCGCAGCTGTCGGTCCACATGTTGGTCATTGGTTATAGTGTTACTTTAGCACGAGGGCAGAGTAGTAGCGTGCAAGGCTTTGCGTCTGCCCTGGGGAGGGACGGCGGCCTCCTGAAGGGGTCTGAGTGTGGAGCAAGAGGTTGATAGTAATTCAGAGAGCAGGAATTTGCCTTCAAAGCTTTGGGCAGGTTTAGAGCAGGCTATTTATAATCCATCAGGGGATTAAAGAGCAGATAGGCAGGTTCTGGGATATTGTTATAGATCAGCCAGACAAGATGAAAAGATAGAGCAGCTCAGGAAATGTGTTTACAGATAAGAGGCAAGTTGAAAAAGCCAGGCCACGATCATGGAGACTTTGACTGATTGCACATACTAAATAATGTATAAATGAATGTTATTCAACAACTACCGATATTGACTGGCAAAACAACAGTGGACAGATGGAGGCAGAGGCAGAAGCCTTAGCAATAAATCTCTGCAGGCCCACCTCTGCCCATGGCACCCATGGCCTTGACCTTTCCCCCTCGTCTTCCAACTTTCAGCTAACCTTGGGGGAATGGATTCTTCATTTGCTCACTCATTTATTGCCACACACTTGAGCACCTACTCTCTGTCAGACTGGATGGGTTTAGAAGAAAGGATGTAGCCTCAACCCTGAAGGATCTCCTGGGAGAGACAGAGGAAACAGACCCAGCCGGTAAAAAATAAGATCACGAAATTGGCAGAGATCAAGACAAAATGTACTGAGGACCCCAGAGGCACCCCTTAGTCTGGGAAGTATCTCAGAATTAGGACCTGGTGTTTTTACTCTGGGATGAAAGGGTCTTGAGATATTCCTGAATGGTGGCGACTTTCCCCTTTTATTATCAGGATTCAATCTAGGTATCAAGAGACAGGATATATTCAAAGTTCACTGAGAAACCAGAAGTGAGCCTGGAATGAATCCAATCCTCACCATTTCTTCTCCCGACCCACAACATAAGCATTTTTTTTTTTTTAAATACTCCTTGCAATAAAAAGATCCAAGCAGGCCAGACAGCTGACAGTTTCTTATTTGCTAGAACGAAAACGTGGCAAAATTTGGGAGTAGATTTTTCTGAGGTTGAAAAGACAATTGTTGAGGACCAAGGTTGTATCTGAATTGGAGTCGATTTGGACAATTCAAATCGCTTCTGTGAGTCAATCCTTTTAAGGTCAATAAATACGAAGATAGTAGGTAATATTTGGAACACGGCAAGGACAACAGTGCCCTGTAGTCAGATCTCCCCTCCCCTTTGGAGGTCAGGAAGCTCCAAGCCACTAACCTTCAATGTTGTGGGAAACTCTTAGAACGCTCTCAGAACACATTTGCAAAGAACAGCTGGTATATTTTCGTCACGTTAAAAATGTCAGACTTCCATTTGGCAAAGAAGTTCCCCAATCTTTAGACTTCCATTTAGGGAACTGCTAAATAGCATCAAGGAGGAAATACAGGGGCTACTGTTAATTAGGCTGGGAGATTGCTTGTAAGCACTCACTCACTAGAAGGGATTAGGAGAAATTGGCTGAAATATTAAGAAGTCTAGCAAACATTAAAAAATATATAGCTCTAATAGGGGCGCCTGGGTGGCTTAGTTGGTTGGGCGTCTGACCTCGGCTCAGGTCACGATCTCACGGTTCCTGAGTTTGAGCCCTTGCTGTCAGCATGGAGCTTACTCCAGATCCTTTGTCCCCTTCTCTCTGCCCCTCCCCCGCTTGCGTTCTTTCAAAAATAAACATTTAAAACATATATATATATATATATATATATATATATATATATATGTACACACGTATCACCACCATCACCTGCACCAGCACAATTAAACCAGCCTCCAGCATTTTGTCCAGCTCCTCCGGATATTCTAATACGCAACTAGGATTAAGAACCGCAGCTTGTGGGACCCGGAGAGAACCCGGGAACCGAGATCCGATGTGACTGAGCTGATAGTTGTAAATGTCGCTCAGTGCAGAAAAAAGGGGGCTGGGGGCCTGTAAATCTGTTAGAGCCAGGATCGCAAGTGACACAGACCAGCCTTTGGCCTGGAGCACGTTTGGATGAAAGCCAACAGGTTGCGGCAGACGGAATGCTAAAGAGCACAGGATGTGAACCCACCTCCGTGGTGCAGTGAGCCTTTGTTTCTGGTTTGAAAACCCACGGTTGTTCTTTTCCCAGAAAGGCCGTTGAAAGGAGCGGAAAGGAAATTTGAAGAGGAAGGCCGAGTATTTATCAAGTGGAAGCCGAGTATCATTTCTCATGCGTCAGAAAACCTTGTACAGGTCGGCCTCCAGCACATGGCGGGACTAGCTCCTGCCAGAGGCCGTGAATGAGGAGCACAAGCATGAGCAAAGGCTTCAAGGCCAAGGCCTTGGTTACACAAGGTGCCTCTCTGAGTACCGTGACCGTGAAGGCCAGTCCTCTGCGTCAGCCTGACTGGGCTCAGGGAGCCCAGATAGGGGTCGGCGAGGGGGTTTCCGGGAGAAATCACCATCGGAATCAGCAGACGGAGTAAAGCCATCCTCCCTCACCCATGCTTCACCCGACTCCTTGAGGGCCCAGATAGAACGAAAAGGCAGGAGGAGGCCAAATTTTCTCTCGTTTTGAGCTGGGACTTCCGACTTCCCCGGCCTTCAGATATTGGACGTCAGAGCTCCTGTGGGTCTGAGGCCTTGGATGCAGACTGAATTCTCCCACGGGCCTGCCTTGGTTCTGCAGCTTATAGCCTACGTGTTGGGATGTATCTCGGCTTCCGTTATCACATTAGCCAGAGCTCATAATCAATCTCCTCTTAGATGTCTATCTACGTCCCCTTGGTTCCATTTCTCTGGAGAACCCAAACTAATTTAGTGACCCTCCCGGATTTCCCAGAGTGGTTTAGATTTTAGTTCCATTATCCCTGTATTGCATCGATGCCCAGGGCTTTGAAATCCCAGAAGCTGATGCTCAGTAAATATATGCCAATATCGGTCAATCTCAGCTAAAGGCTACTACCCACCCCCTCAAGGTGCCTGTCATACACAGAACCAAACTATAACCACTGAAGATCATAACCACCCAAAGAGCTGAGGGCAGGGACACCCAGGGATGAAGTTCTATCGCTGTGGCAGTCAGACCGGATGGGCGGTGTGGAATCTGGCTTCCTTCCAGCATACAAAGCACTGCCCCCCTTGCCTTCTGACAACTCAGCTCCGTGTCCCCCTTTTCCCTATCCAGGCTTCTTTTATGGGTCCCACCCTTCGGTATGGCTTTGGAACCCCCGTTCCCATTAATTTGGGGCATTGGCAGCCGCTTTGGGATCCTGCCTGGCACCTGGCAGTCTTACATCCTCACTCCAGGGCCATCATTCTCTAGCTGTCTTGCCACCATCCCCGGGGGACACCAAAAGCACCTTGTCAGAGCACTTATTTGCATTATCACCTGGAAGACAGGGCGCATCATTCGCCCATCTACCTTTGGTCGACCAAGGCAGCTTTTAAAAACTAAACCAGTGATCCTCAGCCCCGACTGCACCCATGCCTGGGCCCCACACCTAGAGGTTTCATCCATGGGGTCACTCAAGTTGCAGCATTAGTCTCTGTCTTGAGATCACAGGAGGAGTATTTGCTCATTTCAGGTGCGACCATTAGCTCGTACAAAGGTCACCAGGGAGGGAGGGAGGGACTCCCGTCCTGGAAGGCAAAAGTGGGGCATTGCTTCCCCCTAAGACTCTGGCTCAGAGAGCCTCAGACACCCAGAGCCTCAGGGAGGACTTGGGGAAGGCTCCCGGGTTCAAATGTTCTGCTCTGTTTTCACTGGAGTCGATCCTGGACCTAAGGGTGCTTTGCAGGTAGTTTAGATTCTCTGTTACGGCAAAGGAATCAGCCCAACCAAGGAAAGCCAATGGCCGGGGGAAGCGAGGATTGTCAACACGCAGGCAGCTGCTGTTGTTTTCTGGTTTTCTAACTTCTGAAAGTGCAGCGCTGACGGCTCAAGCCTCCGACGATTTAATTCACCTCTAGCCCATTTCGTGTCACAAAAGGTCCGAAATGGCTAAGCTCCAAGTAATTTTATACCTGAAATGACCGTATCCAAAACATGACATCACCCGTGGATAAGAACAGCCATGTTTTTTTTCTAATTAAGACGCACACTTGACTCTTTCGGTCTGGGTTGCAGCTGCCATCTCTTTGTATGGCTCTGACACGTTGGCTTTCTTCTGCAGAGAACATCTCCGCCGGAGAAAGTCTGAACTGAAAATACACACGGTATCTGTTAAGACCATCCTGTTAACCTGTCGCTACCTGCCAATTACATTGTTCCTTGTTTTAGAAATCCAGGTGAGGGGCGTCTGGGTGGCTCAGTCGGTTAAGCGTCCGACTTCAGCTCAGGTCACGATCTCGCGGTCCGTGAGTTCAAGCCCCGCATCGGGGCTCTGGGCTGATGGCTCTGTGCCTGGAGCCTGCTTCCGATTCTGTGTCTCCCTCTCTCTGCCCCTCCCCCATTCATGCTCTGTCTCTCTCTGTCCCAAAAATAAATAAATGTTAAAAAAAAAAAAAAAAAAGAAAAAAAAGAAATCCAGGTGAGAGAAATGCGCCGAGAACTCCATTAGGAGTAGCCAGTACGGGTTTTTCTAAGTATGGGTAGGGAATCTGCCTACAGCAAGAAACACCAGTGCTGGCATGCCCAGAAAACTCCACCTGGAAGAGGGAGTTAAGTGACACTTGGCAAAGCTGTCCTCTTGTCCTAATTGCCTAGTCTTGATTTAGAAGTGGCTGTCGTTTATGTATTTTTTTCAGGGAGACGTTCTGGTAAGCCTTTTCAAGATGGTTCCCACGAAGACTTCTCTTCCTCAGCCTGATTTCCTCTTGGGGTGAGGCTAATGCTTATGGTGTGTCCAGCGCTGTGGCAGGTGGGAGAAGATTTCACCCCACCGGGAGCTGAACAGCCTTTGAGATTGGGCCGTCTGCGGGCCTTTCCTACCTAAATCTCCTGAAGCTTAGCTGCGGTCCAGCCAGCGCTCTTTGCCTCTTGGTCGGATGCGGTGTGACAAGAATGGTAAAGTGTGAAGCATGTGCAAACTTCACCCCCCCCCCCCCCCCGTGCGAGATGGGAATTTGATTAGATCAGAAAAATCCACTCCGAGGGGTGCTTGGGCGGCCCGGTCAGTTAAGCCTCCAACTTCGGCTCAGGTCATGATCTCACGGTTCATGAGTTCGAGCCCCGCATTGGGCTCCGTGCTGACAGCTGGGAGCCTGGAGCCTGCTTCGGATTCTGTGTCTGCCCCCCGACCCCTGCTCCTCCCCTGCTTGCACTCTGTCTCTCTCTCAAAAATAAACACTAAAAAAACAAAACAAAAAAACTTTAAAAAAATAATAATAAAAACAGAAAAATCCACTCCTATTCCTTTTATTGTGCAGATAGGATAAAAAAAAAATAAGTCTCTGTGACAGGGGCGCCTGGGTGGCTCAGGGCATGATCTCAAGGTTTGTGAGTTTGAGCCCCGTGTTGGGCTCTGTGCTGACAGTTTGGAGCCTGGAGCCTGCTTTGGGTTCTGTGTCTCCCTCTCTCTCTCTGCCCCTCCCCTGCTTGAGCTTTGTCTCTGTCGCTCTCAAAAATAAACATTTTTTTTTTAAATTTTTTTTTTCAACGTTTATTTATTTTTGGGACAGAGAGAGACAGAGCATGAACGGGGGAGGGGCAGAGAGAGAGGGAGACACAGAATCGGAAACAGGCTCCAGGCTCCGAGCCATCAGCCCAGAGCCCGACGCGGGGCTCGAACTCACGGACCGCGAGATCGTGACCTGGCTGAAGTCGGACGCTTAACCGACTGCGCCACCCAGGCGCCCCTCAAAAATAAACATTTAAACAAAAAGTTTTTTTCAAAAAGTCCCTGTGACATAAATTTCTAGTTTTCTAACTGAGAGAAGGGGGAGGTAGGGGGAGGTGGGGGAAGGAAGGAACGAAGGAAGGAAGGAAGGAAGGAAGGAAGGAAGGAAGGAAGGAAGGAAGGAAGGAAGGGGAGAGAGAGAACATGAGCTACTCCAGTTGACGTTCAGCTGGGTGAGGGCCCCTGCTAGACAAGCCTTGCCTCCTGTTCTATCTGAGCCCCTCGTGCAGTGCTTGGCTCATAGTCAGTATCAGGGGCTCCGTAAATATTTGTTGAATAATTGATTTCAATATTAAGTTTCTTCCTTATCCACAGCTGTCAAATTCATAAGGGACTTAAGACGTTTCAGAGCCCGGGATGAATATAGATTGCCCTACAGCAAACAAACAAAAACAGCAGTGCTTTGAAAGATTCGTTTAGCACCTTCGTTACCACGAGCGCTCATTAGAGTTTTCTCTCATCTTAAAGGTGTGCATTTGGCGGAGAGTGTGGAAGTGGGCTGCGAGCCTAGCCAAATGCCTTCTCTCTTCTGTACTTGAAACCCTATTCTCCTAGGCTGAAGAGTGGACGACTACAGGGAAAATGTGACTCATAGCAAGTGTGGTTATTAAATCACCTTGAAGAGTCTCTTGTAAAAGATAACTCCCCGCATTGTGGAAATGTCTTTGACGAGAGAGGATTAGGGTGAAATCGCAATTACCTTGACATAAAAGAATGAATTAACTTTCCAACTTGCATTTTTGCAAGGCACAGATTCAAGCTGCTTGGAATATAAACACAGAACGCACTCACAGTGGCTCGGGGCACTTGAGAATTCAAAAGATGGGCCAGGAGCCCTGAGATGTTAGGCAACTTCAGAGGTATTCCTCACCACGGAGGGGATGCCTGCCTGGACAGAAGCCGCCTGCGTAGTCTCGCCGTGTCTGCTCCTGTGTCAGCAGGCTTTAGAGGACAGTCAGGACTGACGCCTCCTGGAGCTGATGCATGCGGGACCATGGCGGCAGGAAATAGAGAAATGCCCTTCCCAGATTTGACTTCCCCCACTGCCCATTCGCCAGACTCAGCAGATTGTGATGGAGCACTTAACTGTGCGTCAGGTGGTGAGTGAAGGCAGACAGTCTTGGCCGCCCAAGGACCTGGGGAAGTCAGGCATCAAATCAAGTAGCCATGAACCTCAGTCTAGGATTCGTGTGCAAGAATACACATTTGGGTTTATCTTCTTGAACTCCAAGCTGGCTAAGCTCTCATCCTCCTGGAGCAGCCCAAAGTTCCAGTTCCTAGGTTTGCACTGAAAGCCCAGGGCTTCTAGGGGATTCTGAAAACAGGGCCTCTGCTCTCGGATCCTCGGGAGCTGTTGCGGGCCTTGCCTTCAGCTCTCTGGCCTTAGATGGACAAGGAGGCTCAGGATGGCAGGTGGCTTTCATGCCACTTGGGGGCACAGGAGTCTTAGCCAGCACAGGGAAGGCCACGAATGGCTGCTGGCTTCCCAGGTATGCCACTCAGCCATCGCTCTGAGGTCTAGTCACAGCTCCCCGGGCACGGCCACATAGCAGGCTTCGGTCTCAGATACCGATAGACCACCCCTCCCCATGCACAGTAGGGTCAGGGCCTGTCCTATCCTTGGGTTGTAGGGGAGAGAACATCACCGTCCAGTTCCTGATGTATTTCATACTCTCTGCTAGCATCTGTCTGTCATATTCTTCACAGAAGCCATGCCAGTATATGGCTCAAGATGGTCAAAAGGGCCAAATTCTGGGGTGCTTGGGTGGCTCGGTCGGTTAAGTGTCCGACCTCTGGTTTCCACTCAGGTGATGATCTTATGGTTTATGGGATGGAGCCCCACACTGGGTTCTGCACTGACAGGGTGAAGCTTGCTTGGGATTCTCTCTCTCTCTGCGATGCGCCCCCCCCCCCCCCCCCCAGCCGCTTTACCCCTCCTCCACTCTTGCTCTCAGAATAAACAAACTTTTTTTTAAAAAAGGGCCAAATCCTTAGAAAATGTGCTCAGGGGAAAGCCTTCTACTACACTTGGCTACATTTATGTCTGGTTTCACCAAAGTCAGCAGCTGCCAACAGGCATCCACCCTGCCATTCTCAAAGAGAACTGCTTTTGGTTTCTTCCTGTCATGGGAGCTGTGGCTTTCTCTCTTCATCTCCTGTGCAGAGTTTAGCATTTTACACAAAGGGTAGTGCCTTCATTCAGCTTCTACTTCGCCTCTGGAAAATCCCCCCAGTGAAGGAATAGAAAGTCTAGGACCCTGTAGAAATGAAGAAATGGAAAAAAACCAGAGGAACGCCACCCATACATGAATGGTTCAACAGGCCAGACCACCAGGCCCCAGATTGGAAAACGCAAGAAGATTATGAAAGAGGAATTATCCCAGCCTAGGGGACACCAGACAGGCTTGTCTGAGAGAAGGAGAAGGCCTCCTTGAGAAGTTATGATAGTTGAGGCCACAAGGATAAAAAAAAAAAAAAAAAAAAGGAGTTCACAAGAGGAAGCACGGTTGGGATGTTTAAATTTTTTTTTTCAATCCTTATTTATTTTTGAGACAGAGGAAGACAGAGCATGAATGGGGGAGGGTCAGAGAGAGAGGGAGACACAGAATCTGAAGCAGGCTCCAGGCTCTGAGCCGTCAGCACAGAGCCTGACGCAGGGCTCGAACCCACGGACTGTGAGATCATGACCTGAGCTGAAGTCGGAGGCTTAACTGACTGAGCCACCCAGGCGCCCCGGGATGTTTAAAGGTCTGGTACAGAACAAGAGCGAGTGAGCAGGCCTAGTTTGAGACCTGAGAAAAAGCCCAAAGGGCAGGAGGACAGAATGGAGATGGTCATGGTGACCCAACGGTTGGTACGTCTGCCCTTTGCCTTCCTGAAGGGCTTCCCCTCAAGTGGTTGGTTTGTCAAGAAGGTTGTCTACCTGGGGGCAGTACAGACAGAGGCGAGGGAATCTGTGTGGAACCTGGAAGAGTTGGAGACGTAACTAGAGCCCCTACAATGAGCCACGTGTGCCCCCAAGAGATGATGGCGCTCAGAGCTGGCCGTCTGGAGCGAGCTGCTTAGGCTCTCCGGTCTCACGTCCCCATCTGTAAAGGCAGGACAGCGCGTCCTCCCTCGAGGCTGTTGCGAGGCTTGAGTTAGCAGTCCAGCCTCGGCTGGCGCTCACCTTCACTCCCTCGCCTTCCTGCTCTCCGGGTGTGGCGAGGGCCATGCCGGCGGGATCCAGGGTCTGCCAGCTCCCCAGCCGGCCAAGGCCTGGCGGGAGATGAGAGACTGGAAGAGGAGGAAGGCCAGCTGTTTCTTCCCCTTCTGTTTTCCCTCTGGTGCCAGCTTCGTCAGGACAGAGCTGCGGTGGTGGTAGCGTCCGTGCAGTGAGGGATCCGGGCCTCAGTCTCCCCTAACCCAGACCTTCACTCTGTCCCTCCACCTTAGAGGCCGTGGGGGCTCCCGCTTTTGCTGATCTCTGGGTTGATCAAGGTCTCCTGTTTGCCTCCTCAGCCTCTTCTGTCCCGTTTGTTTTAAACGCCGAATGGTTTCTGTTTTCCCGCATAGACAGTAACCCACACGACGAGTGGCGGTAGTTCTCTTCCATTGACGGCTGCTGTGGGTTCAGTGTCCCCCCGAAAGACCGGAAGTTCTAACCGCCCCCACCTGTCAGTGCAACCTTATTTGGAAATAGGATCTTGACAGGTGGAATCAAGGTCATTAGGGTGGGCCCTAATCCAGTGACTGGTGTTCTTATAGAAAGGAGACAGGGCGCAGACACACACAGGAGAAGGCCACGTGAGGACAGACACACAGGGAGTCACGTGGCGGCAGAGGAAAGCAGCTGGAAGCCACAGGGTGCCCCCGATTGCCAGCAACCACCAGGAGCTTACAGGTTTCCAAAAAGAGCAGGGCCCTGCTGACACGGATTTCAGGCTTCTAGCCTCCAGGGCTGTGACAGGAAACCTCGGCGCCTTCAGGTCCCCTCCCCCTCCCGGTCCGTGGGACTCTGCTACGGCAGCGCTCGGAGACCCACACCCCAGCCAGGGCAGATTCCCTGCGGAAGCCCCTCAGTCCTCGCTCTCCATCCCCTGCTCTCCACCCCCACCGTCAGCAGCCCGGACTACCCCCCGAAACAGGCTTCCTTTCCCCGCACGGGGCTCCCCTTCTGGGAGAGGTGTCAGAGCTGCTCTCCAACTGCACAGCCCCGGGTTTTGGTCTCTGCCCATGTAACTGTTACTATCAAAGGGAAGTCGGGATTTATCATGGTCCATGTCTCTGTTGGTTTGCATGTTTAAGTTACCAAAAAAACACCCACACACCAAACACCCCAAACCAAATAACCTAAAACAGCAACAACGAAACAGAAACCAAGTTGACTTGGCCTAAAGAAAAGAAAAAGGAGGAGTTGGGGGGGGGGGGGGAAGGAGACAGGAATCTAAAGAACCGGGAGACACCTGACAAATCACAAAGGCACTAATGTAAATGTGTCTCTGGAAGGGATTGGAACCGGCAACTGGAAACTCTCATTCTTGTTTTTCTCTTACAGAGAGCACTGCACTTTGCTGCGGCTCTAACCCACAGCTCCCACGCCCGCAGAGCGTACTGCTGGCCACGGAGACCCTGATGTGATTCTCCTTTGGTTCAAGGGCCACGCCTACAAAGAAGGAAATCTGATTGGCTCAGCTTGGGTCAGGTGTTCACACCTTATCCAATCGGCTGTGTCCAGGGGCGAGAGCACAGCTCTTTAAGTCTGGGCAATTTTCAAGGGCTGGAGAGGTGGGCGGGGGGTTTACTACACGGTCCGCTTGCCTAGGAGGAAAGAGGTGTTCCGGGTCCGATGCCCTCTGGGCCGAGGCTGGGCTATGAAACATGGCTCCAGGCCACGCTCCAGCTCTCACCTCACAGTCGAGGCCCTCGGGGCTCACAGCTGGCCCTCACCAGACACCGCCATCTGGATGTGCAACACGGAAAGAGTAACCGGAGAATTCACTCTACCCTAGTTAAACCTGCAAAATCAAACCTCCCACCTCACTAAATGATGTGTGATTCTGTTATGTAATCTGTGGGTAATAATAGCTAACGTTTATTGGGCACCTAAAACGGGCCAGGCACTCTGCTAAGTGTTAAGAACATTCTCTCTCATGTTCATAATTCCACGAGATCGGTTTCGTTATTCAATTTCATCTTTGCCCCCTTCCCCTCCGCACGCTGTAATCCCAAATCACAGGGTAAAACCACTACTGTCCCTCATCGTTCTGCTACGTGATTGGTTTTTAAGAGGTAATGCATCCACCTGGTACCCAACTCAGCACGAAGGGTGAATAGTTAGTCCCCCCCGCCCCCCATCTCTGTAGCCCAGCCATCCTGTTTCTTGCTCTAAAGGCAACCACTGTTACTGGTCTCTTGTATACACGAGCATAAATGCATATGTCCTTTTGTTTTTATGGACATAGTAAGTTACTTTTCGCATTATTCTAAAGCATTTTTGCACTAGGTCTTGGGAGTGGTTCCTACTGGACTTGCTGATTGTATGGTGGAAGATGGGAGGAAGAAAGGAGTCAAGGGCAGCTCCAGGACCACTGGCTGAGATGGGGATGATTGGTGGGGGTGGGGAAAGTTGGTGCCGGACAGATTTGGAGGCACCAGGAATTAAGAATTCTCCTTTAGAGGTACCTGGGTGGCTCAGTCTGTTAAGCATCCGACTTCTCCTCAGGTCATGATCTCACCGTTGGTGGGTTTGAGCCCCGCGTTGGGCTCTGTGCTGACAGCTCAGAGCCTGGAGCTTGCTTTGGATTCTGTGTCTCAGTTTGTCTCTGCCCCCTCTCCCACTCGTTCTCTCTCAAAACTAACTAAACAGTGAAAAGTTTAAAAATCTGTTTTAGACAGGATACGTGTGGTGATGTGGCTTGAACTGGTGTAAATCAAGTTGGCAGCTGGATGAACTTGCTCCATGGACAGGTCAGGGCAAGGGATATCAATCTGAGATCATTCCCTACAGACAGTATTTAAAGTCATAGGGCCAAGAAGAGATTACATGCTGAGACGACGTCCACTGATGTGTCCTTTACTAGATCAGTGATCCCAGAAGCTGTTTGGCTAATCCACTCCTTACGAAGCTCTGAACGGGGTACCTGATCGAAAGGGGCTCACAGCCTAAGGAAAGACGCAGATGGTTACGCAACAGCGTATTATGTGTTGTATATAATGAAGGGATGGGCTGAGTATTGTGGGAAAACAGAAGAGAGAAAGACTAATAGCCTGAGTCATAAGGAAGACTTCATGCTGTAGATGGAATTTGAAAGGGGCCGTGAAGGTGAAGTACAGGTTTCTCAAGTGAAGGAGGGGAAACATGTGCAAAGGCGTGAAGGCAGGCCGTATTGAGAAAGTCCCATGAAACAAAAAATGTGTATCCTATTCCAAAAGCTGGGATTACGGTGAATAGATGTGAAGAGCATTCCCATTAGAGTCAGCCACAAGGCAGGGACTTCCCAATTCACCACCTTTTAACACCGGTCTGGACACACATCCCAGCTCCACTAGAGAACGAGTTTCTGGTTCTTAACTAGTTCCAGACTTGCCAGGAGGTTATCAGTATTTGTAGATGATATGATCATAGACCTAAGGGGAAAAAATAAGAAAACTAATAGGAAAAAATATTCAAGTGAGTAAGAAAATTCAAGAAGGCAGTTGTAAACAAAATTTAGATAAGTACCGGAAAATAGCCTTAAATATGGTAACAATGATCAGTTGTTAAATATAGAAGATCCTATTTGCAGCAAACTGAAGAATTTATGAGAGATAAATCCAAGAAATTTGATTTCAATGAAAATACTGATAGAACTTCTTTCCAAACTAATTTAAAATTGTTTTGTTTTTATTTTCTTAATGTTTATTTTTGAGACAGAGACAGAGAGAGAGAGCATGAACAGGGGAGGGAAACAGAGAGAGAGAGGGAGACACAGAATCTGAAGCAGGCTACAGGCTCTGAGCTGTCAGCACAGAGCCCTTTACAGGGCTTGAACCCATGAACCGTGAGATCATGACCTGAGCCCAAGTCAGATGCTCAACTGACCGAGCCACCCAGCCTCATATACATATAAGTTGTATATGAAATATATATAGTAACAAGAATATCACACCAAACCTTGCAGGCGTGGGTTCCACACAAAATGGAACTTAACTGTCTCTAAAATCTTCATGTCTCGGGGGACAGGGTAGAACTGTGGACAGTCCCTCCTTCCAGTGGGTTTTGCTTTTCGTTTTCTGTTTTTGTTTTTTAAGAATTGAACAGATAGTTTACAAAATTAGAGATCCTTAAGGATTAAGTCACCCTAAACAGGAAACACTGGGCTGAGTGTTTGGAGGCATGAAGGCGGCAAGGATAGGGGTGACTTCTCAAGTGTGGCAGTAAATCTCCCTTAGTGTGAAGTTGTTGCCGAGAAACGGCTGCTCAGGGAAAGACTGCATGCGGTAGGCTGAATAATCCAGGAAAGGGATGTCCACTTCCTAATTCCCAGAAACTGAGACTATGTTAGGTTACATGGCAACGGGCAACGAAGGTGCTAAGTAGCTGATCTTAAAACTGGGTAGATTATCAGGGCGCCTGGGGAGCTCAGTCAGTTAAGCATCCAACTTCAGCTCAGGTCATGATCTCACGGTTTGGGAGTTCGAGCCCCGTGTCAGGCTCTGTGCTGACAGCTTAAAGTATGGAGCCTACTTCGGATTCTCTCTCTCAAAATAAACAAACATTAAAGAACAGTAAAAAAAAAAAAAAAAAAAAAAAAAAACAAAAAACTGGGGATATTATCCTGGATTATTCTTTGGACAAAATGAAGATAGCAAGAAGAGGATAAGCCAAAGTCGGCAAGGGTAGTATTGGGGGGGACACACAGGAGGCTGGAATCCTGGCAAGAAAGATGTGCCTGAAGAGAATCTTCTGGGGTCAGTAGGTATGCGCTCTTGGCAATGGCAGGGACCTTGAAAAGGCCACTGGCCAGGAGCCAGATAATCTGTTTTCTAGTCCTGGTTCTACTGCTCCAGGCTGTCGTCTTCCTGAGCATTTGCAAAATAGGGATGGTAAGCCTTCCCTGCCTCCCAGAGTCATTAGGGTCAAGTGAGGGGCAGGCATCAATGACTTGGTTTTGTTTTTGTTTCCGGTTTTTGGCAGGGGATGTTGTTGAGAGAGACAGAGAGCGAGAGTGCGTGCTCAAGTTGGGGAGGGGCAGAGGGAGGGAGGGAAGGAGGGAGAGGGAGAGGGAGAGGGAGAGGGAGAGAGAGAGAGAGAGAGAGAGAGAGAGAGAGAGAGAGAGAGAGAGAGAGAATCTCAAGCAGGCTCCAAAGCTCAGTGTGGAGCTGGACATGGGGCTCCATCCCAGGATCCTGGGATCATGACCTGAGCCAAAGTCAAGAGTCCGAAGCTCAGCTGACTGAGCCACCCAGGCGCCCCAGGCATCAGTTACTTGTCAAGTAGGATTTTTGATACAGAACATGGTGTGATGTCACAGGCGAACTTTAAGCTTCTGAAGCAAGCTACTTGTTTTCCCGTGTCTAAACCTTCTTGAACTCGGCTAACACCGCTGATGCAACCTTGGAGCTATCAGCTAACACCCCAAATTCAGTGAAAACCTGGAATCTGATCTTGTTGGCTGCTCCGGGCATGCTTTCCGTGGTGTTTGGCACCACTGGGTTCTCGGTGAAATCAGTAGAAAATACACCCCACTCCGGAGACATCAACTCCCTCCAGCCAGGGGCTCTCTACCTACAAGAGTCGTCCTGCCCTCTCTGAAGCACTTGTTGCCTCTGAAATGCCTCTTCCTCCTGCAGGAACTCACACAGGTAAACCCGAGGCTGGAAACTGGGACAAGGAACACTCTTTCTCTAAGCAAGCCCGTCTGCCATGTGTCCTGTGGGTGAACACAAATGGCTTTCTGAAAAGAGCCAATGGATGATTATGGAGCTGAAGGATGAGGTCTCAGAGAGAATGATTAAAAAAAAAAATTTTTTTTTAATGCTTATTTTTGAGAGAGAGAGAGAGAGAGAGAGAGAGAGAGCGCGCGCACAAGCAGGGCAGGGACAGAGCAAGAGGGGGACAGAAGTTCCAAAGCAGGCTCCCCGTGCAGCGAGCCTGATGCGGGGCTCGAACTCACGAATGGCGAGATCATGACCTGAGCTGAAGTCGGACGCCTAACTGACTGAGCCACCCAGGCGCCCCGAGAGATAATAATTCTATCAAGAAACGAAACCACCTGTCTCTGCGGCCTCATCTTCTAATACCTACACTCCTGCCAATCTGACCTTTCTTTCTCTTCCTTTTCTGTACCAAGCTTGTCCCAGGTCAGGGCTTCTGCCCTTCTGCCTGGTGACCCTCTATCCAGAATGCTCTGTGGCTCCCCACCTCTTTTTTTCCATCTCACCCCTTGAAGGTAAGCCCTGTGAGAACAGGATCCTGTCTGTCCCGTTCCGTGCTATAGCCCTAGAGCCTGGAGCACAGCCTAGACACTGTAGGCGCTCAGTGCGTATTTGCTGAACAAACACCTTGACTCAGTACTCACCATGGGACAGGCACCTGGCCAAGTGCTCTGCCAGTATTCTCACGGACTACTCCCATCAACTGAGACAGATTTTGTTGTCTTTGTTTTGCAGGTGAGCCAGCAAGAGGCCGGGAGCCCGACGCAGGGCTCGAACCCGCGAACTGTGAGATCATGACCTGAGCCGGAGGCGGACACTTCGCCGATTGAGCCACCCAGTGGCCAGAGACTTTGTTAACCTAGAGGTTCTGATTCCATCCATCTGCGAAGCTGGGACGGGGAGGAGCGGGTGTGGAGGGCTGAGACACGCAAGCTCCCAGGTGGAACCCAGGACACCCTTTCAAAGCCAGGCTTTAAAGGGTCCTCTGATTTGAGAATTAGGTCAGCTATTTGTAAAACAAAGACAGGAAAGGAAGGACCTGGTAAATCTTGTGGTCAAATCAATTGCCGCAGCTGAGCAAAGAGAGCAGCAAGGGGTCCCTCCCTCCCTGGGAGAAGCGGATGTTATCTTAGCACCCTCTGCAGCCTGGGCCTGGAAACTTGGGTCTAGCATGTGTGTCTGAACCTACATTTGGTTTCCCCGTTGTGTAGCACTTGGCTCAAGACCAATTGAAGGGGCTGAGCCCACTATAGAAAGTCATCTAACAGTGAGTGTTCCTGCCGTCCCTCTCCCCTCCCTCCTCTCCCTGTTTGGACTGCATTCCTGGACCCCAAGCACAGTTGTCCAATTCTGAACTCCAAAGAGGCCTGCCTGGGGTTTAGGAGTTTCTGAGAGTGCCTACCATTTGCTGGAATCTTCTCATTTTTCTGCATTGAAGACCAGTGCTAAAATATCTGCTCTGCTTGTCCGGAGGGTGGTTGTTAAGAGTGCTTTGACAGGTACAAAGCAGCATTTCCTGAACGTAGGTGGAATTGGTTTGGGATGGGACGAAGACCCAGGGAGCATTGATCACAGGAGGAGAAAGTTACTGCCCCTTCGAGTGTGTTTTGACTTTCCAGTTAACTTCGAAGAAAATCTCACTTCCCTGGTAATATTTCTCCAACACTTCTTGGACACTTAACTTTTATGTTTAATTTTTCTAACAGTGAGAGGTGGTAAGAAACCGTGTCTAGCTAGACTTTAGTAGAATTTTGTTTTCTTGCACTGTTTCTGTGGTCACCTTCTATCTGTGGCAAAGCTTACAGGTTTTCCACTTAAGACAGTTGTATACACGTTCCCTTAAGAAAGAAATTTAAGCAAAACATGTACAGTGGCTTTAAAAAGATAGTAAGTAAATAATATTGTAGGTGGAATGCAGATATGGTAGAAATTGAAAAGGTGCTGGGCGAGTGAGTCCATCTTGGAAAATAACACAAAGGAATGTAAAGGGACATGGCTAGATTATTCACAGAAGACAGAAGCCCCTGGCAAAGCTGTCCACGTCTGACCAGGTATGTGGACATTTCACATAGCCGGCTCTGGGATGGTAACCTCAGAGGTTCCTCAAGCAGGACGTGGAGAGGAGTCGTTTTGATCCCAAGAATGTGCAGATAAATCCCGGCCATGGGCTAGCAAATGCCTTTAGGTCTTTCTCTGTGGAGTATTTGGGGGAGAAATAAACAACATAATGATATAAAGCTTCCAGCATCTTGCATTTGCCTGCAGTGGAGACAAATCAGTTGTTGTACTTTGGGCCTTGAATATTTTTGCTTCCTCTGGTTAAAAGAGCTATAATGATTATAAATAGATCTTGTCTATTTTGTGGCCCCTTAAATCACCCTGAAATGGGCCAAAGAAGTTCAGGAATCTTTTTGAATCCCAAGGCAACACAGGGCAGCAGAAAAAAAATACCAGCGTCCAACCCCGCGTATTTGAACCAGAATCCTGGCTCAGACATTTGTCAAGGGCTGAATTGTGCCCCGCCCCCTTCAACAACCTGCAGTTCTAATCCCAGTACCTGGATAGGACAGTATTCAGAGATGGGGTCTTCAGACAGGTAATCTTGCCTGGGGTCACTCGGGTGGGCCCTCATCAATGTGACTGGTGACTTTATAAGGAGAGGAGGTTAGGACACCCAGACAGGCAACCATATGAAGACAGAGCCAAGGGTCATCCATAGGGCCGTGGAGAGAGGCCTCAGAGCAAAGGGACCCTGCCAGCGCCTTGATGTCAGGACTGTGAGAAAATGAATGTAGGCTACGGGGGGCCCTCCACTCTGTGGTCTTTTGTCATAACCCCCCGCTCCCAGCAGACCAGCTCTAGGATGCATTCACCATTGGGTGGCCTTGAATCGTTGGTTCAACGTCTGAGTCTCAGTGTCCCCATCCAGAGGTTGGAACACCAGTTCCTACTTCACAGAGTTGTCCTGTGTGGATGCACGTAAACCACGTGGCACGGTGCCTGCTGAGATAACGGACGACTGTTTTTTATTTTGATTTCCTCATTCAAGTGAATCTCCCTTCCCTTCTCCTTTCAAAACAGCTCAAGGCAAAACAAATTGTAGCCGTTATTGCCACCTCTCGGCCCCAAATCTTGCTAAGATGTTAGTTGCTATGATCACGCGGCCCTCAACAGAGATAGAAAGTCACCTACGGCGACGCTGGCAACCGTTAAAAGGTTACCACTCTGCTTGTTAGATCCTGCTTGCTCTAAAAAGTGGATCTCGATGCAGCGTTTTCCATAGCTAATCGGCTCCCCTGGGAAAATGCATGAAGTGGCGAGCCATGTCAGGATTTGAGCAGGGGCAGGGCATGCTGGGAAGACTCACTGTGGGATGCTGGCCACTACCCACAATGCCCCAGGTGAGCCGGAGGCAGTGGCGTGGGTGGTACCTAGCATCACACCTGGGTCCACATCTGTGCTCTGCTCCTTGGGCTCTCCGAGACTTGAGAAAGTTCTTTCTTCCTTCTAACTTGGTCTCCGCCTCTCTGAAAGAGGAGGATGCAAATAGCACGGGGAGCTCTCGTGTTATACAAGGATTGTGGTCCTGAAAGCCTAGGACAGTTCAGCATGTACGTAATTAGAGTAATTCGTCTGTAAGAACACATAGTAAGCTTTGTGTGTATTCTGAGGGGTAAAGTGGGCCTTGTGTTCATCTTGCACTTCTAATTTTGTCCCTTTCTGGATGGCCGAAGTCTTCTAAATGTACACATGTATTTTATTTAAAGTATCAGCAAGGATTATTTGGCTGGTCAGAGTCTTTGTAAAAAAAAAAAAAAAAATTCTCTATCCCTCCGGATTTTAAGAAAATTTGTAACAAGTTTCATATGTGTTTAGTCCAGTGGACTCTCTCTAAAGGTCTTCTTTTCTCTTCAGAAAAGAACATTCTGGCTGAATGATCAGTTTTCCTGTGTGCTTTGTAAGCCTTTGCAGAATGCACTCTCATGGGGGCGGGGGGGGGGGGGGTGGAGGGGTGAGGAGGGAGCTGGTGGCCGGCCGTGAAACAGTTGACTCGCCTGTCACTTCAGCTGAGAGACCCAGCTTGAGGCAATGCCTTGTGACAATCTAAGCCAGGCCTTCTGAGTGGAAAGTTCAGCTAGGCTCTTCACTCAGAGGTTTCAGTCCTTCAGCGGAAAACCTGAGACCGACAAATTCATACGTGGCACGGTTTTCACGGCCAGGTCATCTCAACGTAGCAGAGCTTCTCAGGGGACTTCGGGACACCTCGTGTGGTCCCTGTCAGTTAGGGATGATGAGGCTTGCAGGTCTCCAAGTCTTGCCCCTCTCTCTACTTGAGAAAGCTGGCTATGTCTCTAATCATGAGAAAACGGATTCTTCTGACAGCAAAGCTCAGTTAAATGTCTAGATAGGGCTACCGTCAGGTAGAGGGAAGGCTTACACTCTTGTAGGAGGGGATGACTGGGCAGCTAAGGGTTGGAAGATCTCCAGAGCTCTGGTGCAAACACCCCTTTGCTTGATTGTTTTAGCAAACCTCGGTTACTGGAACCAGCCCTGCTCTATGCGCTGGGGCTATCGCTTTCTATGGCCCCAAACCATGCTGTCAGAACGTGGGAAGTAGATGACTTCATTCTGCTCCTGGGAAGGGAACAGACTTGGGGGATTTTCAATGAGTGCGTTAAAGTTGTTGATTATCAAAGGGGAAAAGGAGAGGAAAATAAACAATGTCTTAACGCGATCTTGGTCGCGGTGCAGGGGCCAGAGTTGAAATCTCTGCTCTCAGCCAGGTTAGGTTTTGTGAAAGACCCTCAGTGTTGCCTCCCAACACGCTCAGCTGAGAGAAGGCAGCGTCTGAGGCCTGTATTCCCCAGGAAGGTTCTCTTATGTAAATGGAAGAGCAGGAAGAGAGGGGTGGTAATTGTTCCCACGATGCCTGAAAAGGGGCCGCAGCATAATGGTTTAAAGCGAGGTTTCAGCTTTGAAAAATAATGGGGGCGCCTGGGTGGCTCAGTCGATTGAGTGTCCGACTTCAGCTCGGGTCATGATCTCAGTTTGTGAGTTCGAGCCCCACATGGGGCTCACTGCTGTCCTTGTAGAGCCCACTTCAGATCCTGTCTTCCTCTCTCTACCTCTCCCCCGCTCACGCTTGATCTGATCTCTCTCTCTCTCTCTCTCAAAAATGAATAAACATTAGGGCCACCTGGGTGGCTCAGTTGGTTAAGCGTCAGACTCTTGGTTTGGGCTCAGGTCAGGACCTCGTGGTTTCACGCATTCAAGCCCCGCTTCGGGCTCTGTGCTGGCAGCACGGAGCCTGCTTGGGATTCTCTGTCTCCCTCCCTCTCTGCCCCTCCAGGACCCACGCTGTCTCAGTCTCTCTCAAAATAAATTAAAAATTTAAAGAATCAACATAAGAAGAGGTAGCTCTATCTTAGCATAAGTGAGGAAAAAAAGGGTGCGGTGAGAGCTAGTCTCCCATGTAGGTAAGGGAACAGAGGGTACAGTTTTGGGGGAAACAAATGTAGCAAAATAGGTCAATACTTTGGAAATCTTCAGAGACTGATTCAATCATTCCCTTTTTCGGAGTCTGTCTGAAAGAGCTAATCCAAAAGCGGGCAAAGAGGGACGTATCAAGATGCTATCATTGCGTTTGCAACAGTGAAAATCTCAGACAACCTCTGTTTGCCGTGTGGGAAATGATTGGTAATAGCCACACTGGTGTGGCCCTAAATGGCATCCTCCTTGGTGATTCAAGATAAACGGCAGAAGGAAACGCTCAGGGTGTAGTAGCGAGAGAAAAGAGGCGGGAAATAAAGTGCAAATGCGCGGGAAGAGTTTGTTGGAAACCACACACGCAGAGGGAGCAAAATGCATCAGAGTCCTCTCCAGGCCCTAGGGTTGTGATGGAGTCTTCAAGTCCTTTTTCATCTTTTCCCGGATGTTCCCAAGGTCCCACAAATTGGGCCTGCCGCTGCTGTTGTCACTAGAAAAGGAAAAAACAAAAAATTTCCTCCCCTAACAAAGAGGTGCAGGCAGGCATGTGCCGATCTCCGGCACAGGAGCCAAAGGTGCGCTAAGTGCGTGGGCGCCCGCTGGAAAGCCAGGACTGGGAACCGAGGGTCCGGCTTACCTGCCCGAGGCCGAGAGGCCCAGAAGATGCTGGAGGAAGACAGAGCCACGTGAGTGCTTTCTGTTTTGGCCCTTGTTTGCTTCGGGAGCTTTATGGCCTCTTCAGTGGAAGGAGAGGAGGTGAAGGCAGTGCTCCTCCAGTTTTTAATCCCTTCAGCTAATTACCAGACCTTTCTTGTGGTTTTACTGGGACTCTTTACTAAGTGGGTGGATTTACACTGTTTGTGTTTGTATGTTGTACTTGGATTACGCCTTAATGTGTCACGATGATGACAAAGGGGTTTGCAGCGGCGGGCAGGCAAGCTTCCTTGCTTTTAATGGAAAGCACATTCCAGCACTTTCTTTTATCTGCAACACATAGAGCTGCTTAGAACAAAGCGTTGCCCCTAAGACATGGTCCCCAAGAGTCTTTAATAAGGACCAGACCCCTGTGAAGGTATTAATTAAATATTTTAAGCAGAATGGCTTTAGCTGGCTGGGGCATTTTTATGAGGGGAGGGAGTGTATTTAAAAGCAGGGCTGTTTCTGTAACAGGAACCTGTTTTGAAGGAAATGTTCTTGGGCGGGACTCTACGGGTACCAGGCTGTCAAACCTCTGGGCCAACTTGATGTCAAAAACAGACGTTCTGAATGTTGCAAACAATGTTTGTGGAATTTGGACACGATTCTAGGGTGGATTTAACACAGAGAATAGTGAGAGTCTGAGTCTACCGGGCACCCTTAGAGCCCGTTTTCTTACAATAGTCCTGTGAGAGAGGCTTGGATGAGGCCATTTTATAGAAAAAAAAAAAAAAAATGAAGTGACCGCTTTCCAAGGTCACAAAGTGCGGCGGAGGTGCTAAGCTCCAAAGCTCCATTTAAAGTCACTCTGTCTGTCTGTCATCCATCTGCATTTCAGAATACCGGGCTCTTTCTCAGAAAGTAGAAGGAACAGAGATGAGTTTATAGAGCAGGCATTTTTCCAAATTCAAAGTAATCAGAGTTACTGAACACGAGGTTTACTGTAGAGGCACAGAGTTGGCGGATTTTTCTGGAAGGCAGCACGGTGCGGTGAAAAGAGAAACGCACTTGGAGTAAGGGGTTCAGGTGTGGACGCCGGCTCTGTCGCTTGTGACAGTGAGCGACTCCCTCCCTGAGCAAGTGCCCACCCAGCCTGCAAAACTAAAATGGTACTTAGCATCATCTAGGTGCTCAGTGAAGGTGAGCGAGAGCTGAACTGGGGCCTAGTGGTGGGGGCGAGAGGTAGGGAGGAGGTGGTCTTTCGTTCCCCTGGGGACCATTTTGGGTCTTCAGGAATCAGCAGTTCAGGGGGTTCCTAGGAGCCTCCCCATCCTGGCCAGCGATAGCCAAACCGACAAGCGGAAGGGGAGACGCGTTCAAATCCGATATTGGACACCTCTCAAGGGAGCACTCCTGCTCTAGTGAGCAGGAGAAGCGTGGCTGGACACGTGTGGTGCTGGTGTGGCTACTTATGGCATTCGTTTGGTTCATTCCGGGCCCATCAACCTACTTCCTGGCTCGGCTGGCCCCTTGGGGGACCACCCTCAGTGACGACCCACCTGCTCCAGATCTCCATCTTTCCACATTCTCTACTTACTCGGATGCTCTATTGCCTTATACGTGAAACCTTTGAACTTTCTCTAAATAGCCTATGTGTTCATGTCTGTGAAGGTCCTTCGTGATCTGGGACCAAGGGGGTACCCACCTGGAAGGGCTAATTTTTATCATCCCCCTAACGGGTCTGCCCTGCCGGCTCCTCCACACTCTCCTCTGGGTCTTCAGAAACTTCCAGGAGTTCTCATGCAGCCATTCTCACCACTCTAGTTCAAGAGCCCCCTGCCCCAACCTTTTCTTTCTCTGCTTTACTTAGGGAGGAATATTACGGGGCTAATATACGTACATCCAACCTCCAAACCACGTCTCAGATACTCCGTGGCCACACAGCCTCTGGGGAAAGACTTCAGGTCTTTCTGCCCCACATGGCCACCAGCAGGAAGGACAACGGAAATGTGGAATTCAGGAGATGGCTCACCTTCTGTCTGCTAACCTCTCTGTGCCTCACCTCCTCATATTCATCTTTTATTTAAAAGTTCTTTAAAGTTTATTTATTTTGAGAGAGAGAGAATGGTCATCATGTGAGCCTGCAAGTGAGGGAGGGGCAGAGAGAAGCAGAGAAAGAATCCCAGGCAGGCTCTGCACCATCAGCTCGGAGCCCGACGCGGGGCTTGAACTCGCAAACTGGGAGACCACGACCTGAGCCAAGATCAAGAGTTGGATGCTTAACCAACTGCGCCACCCAGGCTCCCCATCGCTTCCTTGTCTTTGCAATGAAGATCACAGTCCTATCTTCCTCGGTGCTTCCTGGAAGGATCAAATGGCCTAAGTGCCTACAAAGCACTTAGCACTTAGCAAAGGGTCTAGTCCATAAGCTGTGGCTACCATGAGTGCCAATAAAAACGACTGGAAACGTAAGGATTTGAGGAAGAAGAATGTAACTGATTTTGAATCTCTGTGCCCTCACTCACTTGAATATTTGTGCACACCAACCTTGCTAAAGCTCTTCCCTCATCCTGACAACAGACGTGACGATCCCTCGCTCCCAAGGCCGCTGGGATGTAAACTCTCTAGGCCTATGCCCAGCACAAAGTGTGCATCGTGGGTATCAGTCTCCCAGTTGCGTAGGCGAATTGCCTGCTGTTGCTGAATGTTGCAAAGTGTTGGGAGCTGCGGTTCGTGGGCTTTGCCTCCACCAGCACGTGGAACGGGAGGTACGCAGGGCGAGCAGGTGGGGGTTAAAGTCGAGGAATACTGTGTACTCGAACTGACAGTGACTCACGACACGTCTGCACAGATTGCCAAGAGTCCAGACCTTTGCCAAAGTGGGGAGATGCAGGAGCGGTGAGCAAAGTGCGTTCTGTCCCTGGGGGGATAAACACGGCACCGTCTGTGACCTCAAAAGGCTTGGGTGGGAGGGCCATTGAGGTCGGCTGTCCATCGTTTGGACTGGGCCCAGCCTCCCCAAGGAAGCACCCAGGGAGCTACCCGCATCGTGTCTGAAAGCCGTCATTGGCCAGAGCCAGCAGCGTGTGGGACGCAGCATGGGACCCCAGGCAGCCACCTGGGTGGGGGTGAGGTGGGGTGAGGTGGGGTGGGTGGCTGGGGGGAGGGGTGCTACCACCGCTTTTTCTGGGGTAAGTGGTTCCGCTTGCTGCAGAGGGAGATGTGCAAGGGACAAACCCGCTCCCTGTAAGGCCCGGTGAGAGAACTTGCCGAACCCCCCTGGGTCTGTCCCCGCCTGGCCACTGTCCCGGGCGGGCAGGCTGTGGGATGGGTGTGACTGGGGGGAGGTGGGTGTTATTTCTGATACCCACTGGCTTGAAGAAAATGCACACAATGTTTGTAGAGTATATAGTGTAGGTGTATGTTGTAATATACATGTCTTTGTGGTTTCGTTTTTCATATGTGATCTAAAATTGGTGTTTAACAAGTAAAAGCTGGAATTTTGCAGATGTCTGAACAGAGTGGTTCAAATAGGATCTGAGGTTTGGGGTGAGGAAGAGCTCGGGTCTGAAGGGACGTGACATCCTGACATTGTACCCCGATGTCCTGTGGCCGTGCACGTGTGTTCCTGTCCCCAGTATGCACTCCTTGATGTTGGGGAGGAGGTCTTATGTTTCTTGCATCCTTTAGGTCTGAAACCTAATATCTGTCCAGCAAATGTTTATTATTGAATTAAACTGCAGTTCTTGTATAACGAGCAGGTTCTTTTTCAGTTAATACAGGGTTGTTTTTTTTTTCTTTAAGAAAATCAGTAAGTGATCTCGGATGTCTTTAATAGAACTTAAGGGACTATATTCAGGTTTTTCTCTTAAATGATGAAAACAACAGTTCTGTATTACCTGAAGATAGTATTGGCTTCTCAGGCCCCCCAAAACTGGGGCTTTGAGGGAAAAGTCTGAACTGGTTTCAGAGACGCATCAGAGCCCCGGGTTTTTCCCAGAGTGCAGAGCGGCAGCTCTGTCCAGGCTGGTCAGCTGCATGGAGCAACTTAAAATGCTTGGCATCATGGGGCAAGGTGAAGCAACGACCCGTCCTTTCGAAATAACTTTTTCTGGTATGACTGGTGTCTTTATGCCTTGTTCCAGTATGGCCGGGTGAAGACACGGAGGAACGCAGAGAATGCCATGTGACCAACGAGGCAGAGACTGACATAGGCACCTAAAGTCAAGGAACACTAAAGATTGCCAGCAAACTACCAGAAGCCAGAGAGGCTTCAACTTTGAATCCACCTACACCGTTTTTCTGGTTCTCTTCTGGTTTTTCTCTGTGCTCTCCTATATTTTCCACATTCACATGCTAGCCTTGCTCCTACTTGTTTACTCGAGGGCAGGTACTTTTCACTCTTCTCCCTACTTCTGATGGTGACTTCTCTATGCTACCTTTGCACTCTTCCCCTGTCCAGAGCCGGTGCATATGGTTGCACATGTGGCTCACTGCACAAGAACTCCTGGCCAGGGGGAAAGTAGGGCTAGAATCCAGCCTATGTTCTGCTTGCCAGGCTATGTACTCTGGTGTAGGGCCACAGCCACAGTGGGGGATGCTTTTAAAAAATTCTCATGAAGGGGTGCCTGGGCGGCTCAGTCGGTTTGGCGTCCGACTTTGGCTCAGGTCATGATCTCACCATTCATGAGTTCGAGCCCCGTGTCAGGCTCTGTACTGATAGCTTAGAGCCTGGAGCCTGCTTCGGATTCTGTGTCTCCCTCTCTCCGTGCCCCTCCCTCGTTCGTTCGCTCACTCTCAAAAATAGATAAAATTAAATAAATAAATTCTCATTAAGATGCTGTATGGGCCAGTGCTGGCTGGGCTAGTTATTTTCCTGAAATTGGCTATCCTTCGACTTTTCCACGCCCTCTGGCTTCAAGGTCTCCAGTGGCTTCTGTGGACTCTGTCCCTTGCCCAGCAGAGCCCATCTCAGTCTCTGCGTCTGCCTTTACCCCAGAATGCCCTAGCAGTGCTCTCACTGGCCTTCTAGAGCTTTCCCAATGTATTCCATGGTAGCTCTTTCTATGGCAGCGCGTGGGCGTCCCAGGGGCAGCCCTCAGTAGCACCAGAAATTATTGGTCCCCGCTCTTTCCTCTGAACCCATAGCAGATGCCGGCAGGAACCGTAGGCGGTGGCGTCCCCACAGCTCAGGATCCAAGAGACTCATTCCAGCCGCCAAAGCGCTAAGCTTTCCCTGTGATCACACATTTTTGCACCAGCCAGAGCTCGCACATGCCTCTACAGACCCGCGGCCAGAGGCATGTGGATATCAGTGACTGCTGGGAGAAGCTGGCCAAGGCCAGCCCGGCGAGGGAGGGCCCGGATTACGTGCACGAAGAGATCTATTCGAAACAACTGACAAGAAACTGTATGTCGGAAATCAGAACAGCTGTGGGCTCCTCACCGCGGCAGATGGGTATGCGGGGAATGCTATGCAGCTTTAATCACATTTAACACGCCTGTCAGAGAATTGGGTCCATCTCAGTATTAATTCGGGTTTCGCACATTGTTTGTTTGACAGAGTTCGGCCATACCGTGCATGCTGCACTCAGCGCGGCCAGAAAGAAGAGGGTTTCTGTGACCTGTTTTCAGCAGAGAGCAGCCAGTGCGGGTTCACACTGGGGCTGGGAGCAGGGTGAAGGGGGCACCACCGTGAGCCCGCCTTAGGGGGCAGAGCTGGGCTGAGGCTGTGGCCGGAGTGCCCAAGGAGGGGGGGGGGCCTCCCGGCCCTGACTTACGATCACTGTGCGGTGCCAGTGTGTGTGTGTGTGTGTGTGTGTGTGTGTGTGTGTGTGTTTAATTCTGAATCAGAAAAATTTATTTTTCAGAGAGGGGGAGGGGCAGAGAGATCTGTTATGTTTTCTGGTGTTCCCAAACCAGCAGACTGGACGTCGAGTCCTGCTGTTGCCTGCCTCATTTGTTCATCCATCGACCCACAAAGACCAATTCTGCCAGAGGCGCGTTCTCTGCACTCTGTGTACATGAGAAAAACAACTCTTCGAAGCAGGGTGGCTTGGGTGCCAACCAAACCTATTCCCAAATGACACAAACACACCCGGGGTCATTGTCTGAAGGATAAACGAAGTAAGTGCACGGAAAGCACATAGCACATCGCAGGCAAAGGGGCTCAAGACAGGACAGCTGGCAACAATAAAACTGTTTCCGCTTCCTCCCCAGGAAGAGGAGATTTCTGCTTCCCTGGGAAAAAGGTCCCCAGTCGTGAACATGGCAGGCTGTCTTCTGCCCATCCCCCCAGCTCTGGCTTACAGTCTGGGTCGTGCTGGCCTGCTGGTAATGAGTTACCTTAGGTACTCCTGGTAGTCTAGAACATTTAAAAACTGCTAATTGAATGGAGTTTTGCTGTTTGGAATTGCAAAGGCAGAATTTAAAAGGCTGGTTCCCGGGGCCCCTGGGCAGCTAGCTCAGTTGGTTAAGCGTCCGACTTCGGCTCAGGTTGTGATCTCATGGTTCCTGAGTTCGAGCCCCGCGTCGGGCCCTGTGCTGACAGCTGGGAGCCGGGAGCCTGGAGCCTGCTTCGGATTCTGCGTCTCCCCCTTTCTCTGCCCCTCCCATGCTCAATAATAAATTGACGTTTAACAATAATAAATAAACGTTTAAAAAAATGTACAAAGCTGGTTCCCCAAGAATACCACTAGAGACTTGAGGTCTCTAAAACTCCCTGTGAGGTATTAAAAACAGAAACCAAATGCCTGCAAGTATACACAGGCTGTCCTCAGGAAAAACGATCCTTGTTTCTATTTCCTGGGGCCCGAAACAGTGGAAGGATGAGAGAGAGGAGAGGCTAAGGAGCCCATCATGCTGGACTTTTCTCCTGGCCCTCAAAAGCCAGCCTGGGATATGGCACGCTCTTTTCCGTGGCTCTGTAGTGGTTATCCTTAGTTTCACAGCTTCTACAGAATTTTTTCAACACTTCAAAGGAAAAATTTTAGCTTCGGCTTTTAAAAGGTCTTCTTTTGCCATCTAGTTAGTATCCTGCTGGGCATAGAGGCTGGATCCTCTGTCACTGTCTCTGATGCCGAGAATGCGTTTTCGACTTCTACCCCAGACAGGGTCGAACTTTCACATCTCGGCAGACCTTTCCGAGGCCTTCATGTACCGGAAAGCACATTTTGAGATTATATAGACGAACAAGAGCTTCGTGTGAAGATCATGGCTGATTTCGACTTGTCAGGGAATCAAGTCGGTGGGCGTTCCGTTGCCGCTACTAGGTATGGAAAGTCAGAGGTCAGATGGAGGGGCACGACGGTTACAAAATCTAATAGCTTGTGAATTGCCAGCAGAGCTCGGACACAATCAGTTGCCCCCCTCAGGCCCTGCCTCAGGGTCTGATTAAGAAGCCCGGGTTGGGACTCAAGAAGCTGCCTATTTAGTATACACGTAGGCATTCTAATGCTGGTAATCGGAGACCATTCTTTGAGGAACACTGGCATCCAGAAGGAGAAATACACACGATCGATAAGCAGATCCTCCAGACCAGTATTATTTGAAGAAATATAAATGGGATTTTTCAAGCCTATCCAATTGGCAAGTATTTTCCTAGGTGGTAACGCCCAGCACAGGCAAATACTCAACTCAGTAGGTGGCCCTTCTCTTCCTAAGGGGAGTGGTACCTGTGACTGGTCTGTGACCGGGGAGAGGTGCGGTGGCGAAGAGGGAGGTAGCTGGAGGCAGGGAGGAAAGGTGGGTGGAGGTCTGGGGGCACAAGGTGAGGTGGGGAGTGGAGATTTGGCCATGTGTATCAAAGAGCCTGAACAGCTTTCTAACCCTTGAGCCCAGGAGACTACTTCAACGAGGAATTTATCAGAAAGGAGTAATTACAAGCAAGCACAAAGTTGTAATGATACGGATGCACAGTTCCCTGTAGAATTATCTGTTTTATGAAAAATAAAAATAGTTCAAGTATCCACCATGAAAGGTTTTGGGTTAAAAAAATTATGGTAGATTAGGGCACCTGGGTGGCTCAGTCGGTTGGGCATCCGACTTCGGCTTAGGTCATGATCTCACTGTTCATGGGTTTGAGCCCTGCGTAGGGCTCTGTGCTGACAGCTCAGAGCCTGGAGCCTGCTTCGGATTCTGTGTCTCCCTCTCTTTCTGCCCCTCCCCAGCTCACGCTCTGTCTCTGTCTCTGGCTCTCAAAAAATACACATTAAAATTTTTTTTTAAATTATGGTAGCTTAATTGATGAAATAATATGCAGATAGATTTCATGGTGTTCAAGAATAGAGAAAGTCGTGAAGACATTGTCAAGTGATAGTAAGTGAAAAGTAAATATATTTTTAGAAAGATCATTTGTCCTCTAGGTTTTTTGAGATTTCTATGGCAAACAGGTCTTTAATTTTTATAGTTGGCAAGTTGCTAATTAGTGTTACTCTGAAGAAGAAGAGGGGAGGATTACATTTGACATCTGTCAAGCCTGGATTCGCATTTCTGTCACCGATCGAGTGTGATTTGGGGCATCCGTCTCTGTGTTTCAGATTCCTCAACTGTAAAAGCAAGTAAATGATAACGGCGTATGGGTTTGTCATGAGAATTACAAGAGATAGTTACATAAATGCAATTGACACGTAATATAGTATATAAATGTTGGATTTTAACCCCCTTTCAAATTTGGAAATCCGAAAGTACTAACCTCTGGCCAAAGATCAAAAGAGTGCATTTCTTTTACACAAACTATGGAATTTCAAGTTGTTTCTTTTGGATACTTTTCTGGAAAAGGGTAAATGCTGTTGGAAATGAGAACTGGAATTTGTCGTTGATATCCTAATTGGCTAACTACAGCCTCTCGTCCTATTGGTTTTCCCTTTTGTCAGCTGTAACAGTTTAGAATATTTAAATAATTGTCCTTCTACAACTTTAACAAAAGAAAACTCTTAAGATCCGTGTTTAGAGGGGCGGTAAAGCTCAGACTATTTTCCATCTCCTTAAAATCCCACCAAGTCCCAATACTATTTACAATAGGCATTGACATGTAATACACTTAGGAATAAATCTAGTGAAAAATACACCAGACTTAACAAGGAAAACGACAAAACATTGAAAGAAATTTTATCAACTAGGTGAATGAAGGGATGTGCCATAGTCATGTTGTGGAAGGCTTAATGCTGTAGAGAGGTGAATTTCTTCCAGATGTCAGTAAATATACATATAGATTAAGTTAGAATGCTTATGACAGCAGTATCTGTAATAGCCCCCAATGACAACAGCCTAAATCTCCATCGTGAGTACAATGGATAGATCAGCTATGGTATATTCCCCAAATGGAATGCTATACACCAATGATAATGAGCAATCTACCACTATAAATGGTACATAAATGAATATAAATCTCATCAACTTTATGTGGCACAAAAAGAGAAACTCATGAAAGAACACATGTTGTAGGACTCCATTTATACAAAGTTCAAAAACAGGCAAAACTAATCTATGTAATTAGAAGTCAACATCCTGGTTTTCCTTGTGGGGGGGGAACAATGATTGGGAAGGAGCATGAAGAAGGTTTCCCAGGTGCTGGTAACATTATTTTGTGGTCTGAAGCTGGTGAAATGGTTGTGTTTGGTTTGTGAAAAATCATTAAGTTCTATACCAATGAGCAAATATACAGATGTGCATACGTGACTATATTTGAGACTTCAATAAAAAGTATAAACTTAGTTTCCTTAAGTATGTTTCCACTACTAGGTATTTTCCCAAAGAAAATGAAAACCCTATTTTGAAAAGATATGTGCATCCCTTTGTTTATTGCAGTATTATTTACAATAGCCAAGATATGGAAACAACCTAAGTACCCATCAATAGATGGATAAAGATTATATATATTACATCTTTGCTATATATATATATATATTCATACATATACAAATATTATGCATCCTTAAAGGAAGTGATCATGCCGTTTGTGACAACATGGACGGACCTACAGCATATTATGCCAAGTGAAGTCAAATTGAGAAAGACAAATACCATATGTAGAATCTAAAAAAACAAACCAACCAAACAAAAACACCAACAGACTCAGACCTATAGATACAAAGAACAAATTGATGGTTGACATAGAGAAGGAGCGTAGGGATGAGCAAAATGAGTGAAGGAGAGCGAGAGATCCAGGCTTCCAGTTGTGGAATGAGTAAGTTACAGGAATAAGAGACACAGCTTAGGGACTATAGTCAATCATATTGTCCTAGTGTTGTATGGTGACAGGTGGTAGATACACTTGTGGTGAGCACAGTAAAAGGCATAAACTTGACAAATCAGGTTACATCCGTTTCAGATGTACAACAGTGATCCAGGTGTAGGACATGTGATTCGACAGCTAAACTCAAAAAAAAAAAAAGAAAAAAATGAAAGACACAGTCTCTCATTAAAGTTATGTTTATTGAAAACTTCATGTTTGGCTGTATTGCAATCTTGGGTGGCAAAGCTCCACCGTCCTTTTGAGAGAGGAAATGAGCAGTGATTACAGTGTTGAGGTTTCCACAATGGGAAGGCAGAGTAAGAAACTACTTCAAAAGCTTTGTTTAGGGCCAATACAGTTAGGAGAAGAGAGACAGCAAAGTAAGATTTATTGACCAGCTATTACTAGTATTTTTTTTTTAAATTTCACATTGTTATTCAAATTCTAGTTAATGTATATGGCAAGATTGGTTTCAGGTGTAGAATTTAGGGATTCATCACTTACCTATAACACCCAGTGCTCATCCCAACAAGGGCCCTCCTTAATGCCCATCACCCACTTGGTCCATCCCCTCTCCAACTCCCTCCATCAACCCACAGTTTGTTTTCTATAGTTAAGAGTCTCTCATGGTCTTATGGTTTGCTTCCCTCTCTTTTCCCTTTCCCTAGGTTCATCTGCTTTGTTTCCTAAATTCCAAATATGAGTGAAGCAATATGGTATTTGTCTTTCTCTGACTGACTTATTTTGCTTAACAGAATACCCTCTAGCTCCGTCCACATCATTGCAAGCGACAAGGTTTCATTCTTTTTTGATGGCCAAGTAATATTCCAGTGTGTGTGTGTGTATGTACACCACATTTTTAAAAAAATTTTATTTAAGAGAGAGAAAAAATTGGGGAGAGGGCAGAGAGAGAGCAAGAATCTTAAGCAGGCCCCATGCTCATCATGGAGCCTGACATAGGGCTTGATCCCATGACCCTGGATCGTCACCTGAGCTGGAATCAAGAGATGCTCAACCAACTGAGCCACCCAGGGGCCCCTCCCACCACATCTTTATCCATTCATCAGTTGATGGACATTTGGGCTCTTTCCGTAGTTTGGCTATTATTGATAATGCTGCTATAAACATTGGGGTACACGTGCCCCTTTGAGCCAGTATTTTTATATCCTTTGAGTAAATACCTACTAGTGAAATTGCTGGGTGTAGGGTAGTTCTATTAACTTTTTGAGGAACCTCCATACTGTTTCCCGTGTGGTGAATTTTAGCCATTCTGACAGGTGTGAGTGGTATCTCATCATGGTTTGGATTTGTATCTCCTTGACGGTGAGTGATGCTGAGCATCTTTGCATGCGTCTGTTAGCCATCTGGTGTCTTTGGAAAAAGGTCTTCATGTCTTCTGCCCATTTCTTAACTGGGTTATTTGTTTTTTGGGTGTTGAATTTGATAAGTTCCTTATAGACTTTGGATACTAACCCTTTATCAGAAATGTCATTTGCGAACATCTTCTCCCAGTCCATAGGTTTTCTTTTAGTTTTTTGTTTTGTTGATTGTTTCCTTCATTGTGCAGAAGCTTCTTATCTTGATGAGATCCCAATAGTTCATTTTTGCTTTTGTTTCTGAACATCTGTTAGGTGTTAATTCATAACTATCCATGTTCTTCCCCCCCCCCCCCATATCTTAATTCATATGACATAATGGGACAAGATTATTATTTTTCCTCTTTTATATATTAGAAAACAGAGACTGAGTAAAATAACTTGGTCAAGACCAGACAGATGAGAAGAGGGGACTGTTTCTTGTGGCTTAATTACCACAAACTAGGTGGCTTAACAGAATGAAGATTTATTCTCTTAGAGTCCTAGAGGCTGGAAGTCCAAAATCAGGGTGTTGGTAGGGCTACATTCCCTCCAAAGGCTCTAGGGAAGAAGATTCCATTCATCACCTCTTCTGGTTTCTAGTAGCTCTACACTTTCCTTGGCTTTTGATTGCAGAGCCCTAATCTTTGTCTCTATCATCAAATGGCTGTCTCGTCAGTGCTGTGTCTTCTCCTGTGTCTCTTCTCAGGACACTTGTCATTGAATTTAGGGCCCAACTGGATATTGCAGGATGATCTTGGAATCCTTAGTTATATCTGAAAAGACCATTTTTTTCCAAATAAGGTTACCTTCACAGGGTTCTGGGGTTTAGGATGTGGGTATAGCTTTTGGACGGGACACCATCAACCCACTATAGGGGCTGAAGTTTATAAATGGAAAAGAAAAAAAAAAAAAACCGAAACCATAAATCTAAGACCTGATATAGCTTCGGTACTAGAGAGGTTCTTTCTATGTTAACAGTGGTCACAGCTAGTTCTTGTATAGTTGTCAGGGCAACTTCCAAAGTGCCCCAAAGTGTCTCCTTGGATATGCCAGAAAGAGAGACAAAATGCCTTGAAAAGTTGCCATCCATTTCTGTTGCTGCTTGTAGAGGGTGCTCTTGGTGCCTGGCCCAGACCTCCCTCACCAGTCTGCTGCACCCTGTGGTCCAGTACTTTGTTACCTGATAACAGCTCACAGCCACTATCTTCTTCAGAAAATTGCCTTTGGCCAGGTGGGAGCTCTCTCCATGTGCCAGTTATACGCTCCCCATATCCCAGAGCCCAATGACTGACAAGGGGTACAAGGTGGCCCTTAGCCTAAAAATGGGATCACTTTGGTGTTGCCATTTGTGTTAAGCCACATCCTTGCTTAACTTTCTTTGCCCTGCTCTGCCCTTCTTGCTTCCTTTCTCCTGAGCACACTCCTTTAATAAATCACTTTTTCAAGGCCCCCCCTCTCTCAGACTCGGCTTCTTGAGAATTCTAAGACAATGCCGTTGCCGGGCTTTGCTGCTTGGAACTTCTCATTTGTTTGGCAGGTACACACACCTATGAAGATTTTCAGGCCGGGACCATTCAGTAAGCTGAATCCCGAAGTCTTGACTGTAAATGGTTTTATTGACAAATTTTATTTTATTTATGTTTTTAGGTTTGTTATTTTGAGAGAGAGAGAGAGAGAGAGAGAGAGAGAGAGAGAGAGAGAGAGCTCAAGATGGGAAGGGGCAGAGAGGGAGAGGGAGAGTATCCCAAGCAGGTTCTGCACCCTCAGCGTGGAGCCCAATGTGGGGCTTGAACTCACAAGCCGTGAGATCATGACCTGAGCTGAAGTCTGACACTTAACTGACTAAGCCACCCAGGCACCCCTTATTGACAAATTTTATAAATACCTAGCTTGGAAGGTCAATATCATTAATGTCAGCAAGAGTGAGTCCCTAAGGCCTGGAGACCTGCTTATGACCAGCCACACCAACCACCACAGGAGCTGTTTTTTAAGTAGGCTTCATGCCCAGCACAGATCCCAATATGGACCTTGAACTCACAACCCTGAGATCAAGACCTGAGCTGAGATCAAGAGCCAGACACTTAACCAACTGAGCCACCCAGGGGCCCTGGAACATCTTGGTTTTGTCTATGTGCACGGGTGTGTGTGGGGGGGGGTGGGGTGGGGAGGGAATGAGATAGTTCATTAATCCAAGCAAAGATTTTTCTGTCCTTTAAAGTGTGATCTTATCTTCTTAATTATACTTTGCTGAAGACAGTAAGAATATAGAACTCCTTGCCATTTAATTCTATTAGCCAAGCAAGCTATTAGTCTGGCAGGAAGACTGTCTAAACATCTTGGTTAGAAATGGATCAATGAGTTGCTGATGGGCCTACAAAATCATGAGCATTAGCTCTTTTAAAGATAGCCTTCCTTTTAAATGCACAACATACACAGTATCTTAAAGACATCTCACTGCAGACACATCTCAATCAACATTATCCTTACAGTAAGACAACATGGACTGTCAACTTGGCCTGAATATAGCAGCATTAGAATAAGTTTTTGAGGATCCAAAATCAGAGCTGGCAAGTGAGTTGCGGGGGGGGGGGGGGGGGGTTAGTTAATAAGGACAATGTATGGTGCTACCTTAGGTATGGTTTTCTTGGTGATGGTATGGAGTCCAGACTGGCTGAGCAGAGTGGGGGTGGGGGTGGGGGTGGGGGTGGGGAATACTTTTATGGCTTGAACATCCTGAAGCAGAAGTCACTCTATCTACCCATTTTCATTCACCGCAGAACCACTGGGCTCAGTGTGAGAGGTCTCTGGGAATTTGAGCAGAAGTCTGTCAGGAGTACTGTGAATACTCCCGGCTTCTTTGCTTTACTCTGTAGATCTGCCCTCTCACCACTTGTTTGCCATAAACCTCGTCTAGGGGGACTTTTAGCTTCAGATCCCTCTGTCGAGAACCTCTCTCCACTAGTGTTTCTTAGTTCCGATTCCAGAATGGGAATTTGATTAGCCATCCTCTGCTGTCTATGCCAGGCTATGTGATCATAGCTCCCTGGCCAGCCTGCAGAGTTGTTGTGTGGGATCAGGAGTCCACCCCTGATACTATCATCCAGGGGCGAGGGTGGAGGGAGAAAGTCACGTGACCTAAAGCATAGCTGCATGAGGGGCTGCCTCCTCCTTGCGGATGGTGGCTGGGGCAGGGACAGCGACCGATAGGTCCAGTGTCAAGTTTTTGTTGCTGTGAGCAAATATGGCCTCAACCTCCCTGCACAGTCTTGCCCCCTCACCATTGTGGCCTTATTAGAAGACTTGCTACTTGAGAGCAGGATGGGGTCTTGTTCAGCTATACAGCTCCCAGGATACTGGGGCAGGGTCTGAAATGCTACCTGGTCCTCAGCTCATATTTGTGGGATTAGGATGAAAACTGGGGAGCCTGAACCAGACTTACCCACAGTAAGGAATAGATCAGACCAGAAGACTACCACAGCAATTCTCTCTGGAGGACATTAGCAATAGTCTTAGGAATCTCCTTATATCTGTTAGAAGCTCTCGATGTCTGCTATACAGCTGACTCCCTTTTAGAAGGTCTCAGAAAGCTGTGGTTTTCTAGGCTCCGTCCCAGTGCTTCTCTCAAATTACTAGCTTGTTTTTGAGACTTTTGGGCTCTGAATCATTCAAGCTGGTCCAAGGTGTGTAGTTGGCATTGTGGATGGGAGAATTTTGTGTAGGACTGTGGTATGCATTGCAGGATATTTAGTTTTCCTGACTGCATCCACTAAATGCAAAAGCAGCCTCAAGTCATTGTGAAAAAAGAAACATGCCCTATGGTTCCACACTCCCCGCTCCAAATAGCCTCTGAAGTTGATAGGTTTTCCTCTTTGCTTTGGCCATTAGGAAGCTCAGGGAGATATACGGCAAGTGCCCTCAAGAACAACAACAAAGGATCTCATAACAGGCGAGTTTTATATTATCCTTGCAAAAAGGGATTTTCTTCTTTCCCTATTTTCTTTTCAGTTGAATTTCCTCATCACTTTTTGTTTTTACATAGTGTGTGCATTTTCGTAAGCCTCTTCAAAAAAACTTTTTTTAAACAAGATGGAATCCAAGTAAATAAAATAGTATAAAATTATTTGGCGCTTTTGATGCTTTTCTTTTATGTGTGACATTTGCACCAGTCTCTTGCTTGAGCTTTTCTTTCCTAAGATGCTTTGGGAATAAAAGCACTTGTAGAAACACATCGAATGTCATTTGTCTGTTGCATCTCGTAGCACTGTGAGAGAGGCCTTCTGTGTGCCGATAATCTCAGTCAGTTGTAAAGCTACTCTTCAAAGATGATCTGTTGGGTATAAGCAGGAGAAATAAAAAAGGAAATCCCATAAAAGAAACAGCAGCATCTATCTGGTAAAACCCACTAGCCCAGGAGGGGGAAGAATAAAAGACACACAGTCTAACTGTAGAAACTGCAGGAGAGCATATTCTGGGTAGGATGTTAACTCCCTAGACATCTGTTGGTGACATCTACAGTCAGACATGCATCATGGGAGAGATCTGTAAATTACATGGGGGACAGTTTAATGACCTACAAAACAGCACATCCACCCAGCACAGATAGCATCTTCAAAAGAAAGAAAGAAGCAAGAAAGCAAGAAAATTAATTTAGGTGGGAGAAGAGAGGGTGGCGAGGCCGATGAGTGGCCAAAAGGGCTTACACGAAGAACCCCCTTGGGAATAATAACCTTGAAGGCAAGAGTGGGCCAAGTGAAGAGGGTAGTGCTGCTCTGGGCATTTCAGGGAGGGTCAAGCAGGAGACAGGAGGAGGCTAGCACAACCTAGGGGAACAGAGGAGGAAACAGGCCTTTCAAAAAGGAAGAAAGTACAAAAGCAAACTGGATTTTGAACAACAGAAGCAAGTTCTATCTCCGATTTCATTTAAAAAGGATAAGCAGGAGTAGTAACAATCCTCGATGCTCAACACTCAATGCTTTCTTAAAAATAGCCTCAGACATCAGCTGTCAAGCTTTTATTGTATTGAAACCATTTTCCAAATGAAGTTGATGCAGAGCTCTGCTAGAATGTCATCTCCATGAGACCAGGGACTTTTGTCCTGCTGTTCAATCTTGTATCCCCAGGGTCTGTCACCTAGTGGGCACTCAATGAGCATTTGTGAAATGGATGAGTATGTAGTTGGGCTGAGAAGGATCATTACCTTTCCAACAGATACCAGAGTTCCTTAGGGAAAAGACCTGATCTTCGTGAAATACCTTGATAGGTCGCTTGAGGAAGAAGGCAACTAAGGGACAATTCAAGGCCTTGTAGAAGTAATGAACTTCAGTTGATGGCGGGAAGATGGGTAGCACTGAGAGGGGAGGGAGAAAGATGGAGAGGCCAAGGGCTTGCTATTAACAGTCATGACTAATACTCTTGAATTACAGGCTGTGCAGCACTATGTGGAAACTTCTTACTATTATCCCCGGTTCTCCAGTAAAACTGTAGTCCGGAAATTTCCCTTTATGCACGAGAATGGGAAGCATACCAAGAGGAAAGGGCTTGCGTTCTCTGTTTGGGTCAACAGCAAGAAGATTAAGGCACAACAATAAAAAGCTGTATGGCCCAGATTGGCAAATGCAGTAAAATCAAAGAAGGCGATAGAAGGGACTAGAAAAAGGCCTCTAAGTAGTTGGGAGAAATTTTTTTTAAGTTCATTTTGAGAGAGACAGATGGCGCAAGTGGTGAAGGGCAGAGAGAGAATCCCAAGCTGGCTCCACACTGCCAGTGCCGAGCCCCATGTGGGGCTCAAATCCACAAAGAAGCTGTGAGATCATGACCCGAGTCAAAACCAAGAGTCGGACACTCAACTGACTGAGCCACCCAGGCGCCCCAGTCAGTGAAGAAATCTTGAGGGGAGCTTGTATTTCCTTCTCATGGGAGGATGGGTGTTGGGGCTGACCTTGTAATGGGTGTTAAAGGACAGGCAGATATTAGGAAGACACAGGAAGCAGCAGCAGCAGAACTGCTGGGGATGAGAAGGGCAGAATTCTGCTCCCTCCACCTGTCCCCTCCTCTAACTCTCCCCCACCTCCCTTTGAAACTTTCAAGAGCAGAGGCAAAGAAAAGAGGAGGTTCTAGAGGGTTAAAAAGTCTGAGAGGGAGAGCAGCTGAGGAATAGAGCACAGAGGTAGGACCCAGGACCATGATTCAGTGGGGATATTCCTGAGACCTATCCTCAAGTCTCCAAATCAAGGATGTGTTTCCTTATCTATACAACTGGGATAACACATCTACCCTCCAGGGTGGTTGAAAGGGTCTTACATGTTTGTATGAAGGGAGGGCTGCAAAACTGTTGAGACTTAGGGGAGGTCTAAACTGCTCCCTGGCTAAGACTCCTTCCTCCACCCCAGCCTGGATCTGTGGAGCATTGGAATTCATGCTTCAGGCAAAGTAACAAAGGCCTCTCCTCCCCTCCCCTCCTGGTCCATTGGGGTCACTTGCAAACCGTCAAAGCAGCAAATTTCAAATCCTTAGCTACAAAACTGTACCTAAAACAACCAGGGGCAGAAAAGGCCTTAACTGCAAAGGGTCCACACTTGCCAGCAAGCTCTTGGAGATGATGTCCCAGAATGGCACTCTTGTAAGGGGCCTCTTTTCTCTTTCTCCCCCAACATGGTACCTATTTCCGGTCAGAGGCGGTCTGCAGTAGTTAAGGGCAGAAGTATCTTCGGATGAGCCCTGGAAGAATGCCAGAATCCTTTCCGCATGAGGAGGGATCCTGAAGAGATGGGACAGGAGGCTGTTGTAAAGGGAGAAGTCTGTGGGGCCACCACCTCCTACCCTGAGGCAGCCCTCCCTCCTCTCTCCCCTGGTTCCTCCTCTGTGTTCAGTCAGCATTCAAGTGTGGCCTCCGCATGCTTTGTTCACAGTCTCACCTGAGTGTGACAGGGAGCCAATCCCTAAGCCCCGGTTTCCCATATCAGAGTTAATCTTCTCAAACAAATGCTTGTACCTCAGGCCGGTGACCCCCATTCCCTCTGTCTGGCATAGAGCAGAATAGCATAGACCCTGGCTGCTTAGGGGGTGGTGGAAATGCTCCTGGGGGAGAAAAAGAAGAGCGGGACCAGGCACACCCAGTGGGATGGGGAGCTTAGGAATAATTGAGGAGAGGGTTGGGTGCTCTACTCCCATTTCTTGGCACCCAGAAGGAAGGACCAAGAAGAAACTCTGGGTCATTCACTCAGTCGCCCACTCATTTGTTAAGTCCACTACAGGTATTAGACACACAAAATCCAGAGAAATACTATAGCGCCTAAGGAGCTCCCAGTTCAAAGGCAGAGGTTCTCCCATCGCTGGAACACTGTCCTGCGAAGTGCCAAGTGCAATTCATTCACTCATCCATCACCTACCATGCAGCAGACACTGTTCCAGGCTCTGGGAAGGTGCATAGAAAGGTTGTTCCAGGAGCCCCTGGGAGCGTGGGGCATCGAACTCCCCACCTCAGAGTGTCTCCCTGACTGCTTACTCCCGGTCCCTTTATTTGGCAGTGTGGTTTTCCTCTCCACGGAGAAACTCTGGGAAAATACAGCTGGGGGGATGGGGGAGGCCTGGAAGGGAACCTGCCTGTGCAGTGGACTAAGAGAGCTCACCACTCTGGCCACACGGACCCTGAAGGGGAGTTCCCAACAGGATACGGACAAGCAGGTGTCATATTCTTATTCCAAGCTTCACGCGAGACCCGGGCAAGTTTGCCGTGCGTGTGGGAGGCGGTCATGAGGGTGAAAACTATAACCGCAACATCTTAAGAATAGATTTACGGTTAAAAGAGGGCATTTAATTTCCCTTTTAGAAATACTATAGGTTGTATTTTCCAAACTGGGTCTGAAGAACACTCCTATCTTCAGCTTTTTTTTTTTTAAGGGGTTCTAGGTTTTATCTTAATCTTTGATCTGTCCATTAAACCAAATCAAGCTACCTTTCTTTTCAGAACTGCTCAGGACCTTGGCTACTGACCTAGCAGGCTGTGAATTTTGAGGAATTCAGAGATTCTCAAACTTGCTTGTGTAGGACCCATTGAAGTTGGTGAAACTCATGATCAAAAGGATCTAGATTGTGGGGCACCTGGGGGCTGAGTCGGTTGAATGACCAACTCTTGATTTCGACTCAGGTCATGATCCCAGGGTTGTGGGATTGAGCCCTGCATTGGACTCTGCACGGAGCATGGAGCCTGCTCAAGCTTTTCTCTCTCCCCCTGATCCTCCCCCACTTGTATTCGCTCTCGAAACAAAAAGATCAAAAAATTAAAAAAAAAAATGTATCAGTTGTGAAATGTAGCTCTGATGTCTCAGGAAGTTTGGGGTTCCATAGTTATAATGAAATGGCACGTGTTTCCTGAATTGTCCTGGAAAGAATTGTGAATAAGGTGCTTAGCAGAGGTGCAGAACAAGACAACCTGGGCCTTTAGGGTACCTAGAAAGGCAGTTACCTAAGGGCAGGGACCGGGTGACTTTTCTTCATCTGTCTTTTGTAGTTGGCAATAATCTAAGACAATTGATTTGCTGCCTTTGCCCAGAATCCACATGTGGATGACTGTCTGTTCAACCCTCTGCCAGAAGCCATGTCTGACCTTCCTGCTCTGATCCTTACATGGCTGAAGAAGGCCACATAAGTGGCACAGTCATTTATGTGGATCTCCTGTTGGAGCCTGCTGCCAGAGCAGGGACATGCCCCAGGATGGTTGCAAGATGCTGCTTCTCTGGCCTGGAAGTAACCCTGGTGTGGTGAGAGCTCTGTGCTGACGGGGTCAAGGATGGGGTTCTGGGCGGAGTCCTAGACCTCCTTGTTCACTGCTGGAATGGCAAAGAAGTGACACCTTCCCATCACGAAGATACTCTAACAATGGTGATTCCATCTGCCATCTTGATTTATAGGTTTTACATAGGGAATTTTACATTTTAGAATGGATATGCCCTGGGAAGCCACGGATACCGGCCTGTTTCACAGGAGTGACAGTTTATGGAGTTTGAGCGACTCGCTAACCTCTCTAAGCCTTGGTTTTCTATGAAGTGAAATTTCAAAATGGAACTTTTCGTAACATATGAACATGTAACTGAGCACTTAGGTTTTGTCACAGGTTATCTTCTACATCATCTCATTTCATCTTTGCAATGACCATCTGATATAGTTCTTATCGATTGCTTCCATCTTTCGGAGAAGGAATGCAGAGAAGGAGATTGCCTCTTGCCTGAGTTTCTACAGTGGTCATATAGTAAGTGACAGATACAGGGTTTGAGGTCAGTTGTGTCTCACACTTTTGCTCAAGCTTGCTCCTTCCGCGGGTCCACAAAGAAAAGAGGTGTTTTAAAAGTTGACTTGGGGTCTTCTGAAGGAAAATCTCTGAGGAGAGAGAGGTTTCTGCTGTAGTCGGTGAACCAGAGTTGAATGCCCCGACGTATCATTTTGCTGGTCCTGCCCACTGTGGAGGAGTAACTCAATTATCTGAGAAATAATAGCTGATGATTATGGATTATCCAGGGCTTAGGCTTTGTTCAAAGCCCTTTCAGTGAGTAGGAACATTTAATTTTCTCAGCCACTCTGGAGTAGATATCCTTATCCTAATTTTATAGGTATGGAAATTGAGGCTGGGTGGTTTAAGGAATTTGCCCCAGTCAGTTGCTCAGCTTATCTCAGGGCAGAATCTGAATGGAGGCATTGTTACTTCAGGGTCCTGCTCTCAACTGCCTTTGTTATACCTCTGCTTCTCCTGGCCTCTTGCATTATTTATTGAGCCCTGACAATTTGCCTTGTGTTGTTGGAGATGGGGGCCCGCAGGGCTGACAGTGATAGAAGGAAGATTGGCAGAAGGAAGTGGTATCTGGGTCTCTCTTGTCAAAAGCTAGTCATTCCAGATACCCGACCAGGCCAGAGATGCAGAGCGAGAAAGAGACCATTAAGAGCCTGGGACAAGAAAGGAGATCTGTACCACTCAGCCAGATTTGAAGTTTACGGAGAGCCTTCCTTGTGCAGCCTCTTAAAGGAGGACATCCAGAAGGGCACGAGGGGAGAAGAGGAGCAGGTTTACTCCCTACAACAGTGCAAGTGTTCAGGCTTGGCTCTGTCCTAACATCACCAAGGAGCACTGCAAAAGTCCCCCTAAGGGGACACCTATCATAGGGCAAAACCAGTGCTGGGCTATGCACTGCTCTAGAGGGCACCTTTCATATAGAAATGTAGGGCATGGTGATTCAAGGGCTGCAATGCACATGCAGCCCATTGTGAAGGATGTCTCTGGAGTTTTCCAAGTGTTCTGGTTTCTCGCTAGAAAGCATGGGACCTGAACTGTGTAGACTCTGTCCCCCCAGTTTCCCCCCACCCAGGTCTTAATCTTACTTGCTAGTAGGTCCCCAGGTTAATGTCAGAACAAATCAGTAGTGAAGGAAGGAAAAATACAATACATGTGATTTCTAGAATTCTTTGTGAGCTGGAGAATGGGTTGCATCTAGCGTTACGGAGAAGATCCAGTGTTACCAGAGGTGCAAACTCCAGTTGAATGGGGGCAATCCGTGAAAGCACTCCACCCATTTGCTCAACCCTTAGTTATTCACTCAGTGAACATTGATTGACATCTTCTAAGGGTTGGTGTGTTAGGCACTGGAGAGGACGATAAAGAGGTTGTAGTTTATGTTCTCAATAACAGAAGAAAAAGTGGAAACCAGTTCTGTTGAGTAGAACGAGACCCGCAACAGTAGACAAACGTACAAACTCCAGTGTGGACACCAAGGAGGGGGAGAGGAGGGAAGGGAGTAGAAGGAAGATGGGGGAGAACATTCTAGCAGAGGGAGTCCATTAAGGGGAGCCCAAGTGAAGTATCCATATGGTGGATTCTAAACAAATCTACCTTGGTGGTTTCCATTGTATACAGGCGGATGCCCAAATATGAAATAAGAATGCCTATGGTAGGGCTTTGTAAATGGGAAAACAGCTACTTTTCTAGTTTTAAGTGTTAGATGACTATTTCTGGGCTGTGCAGAGATAAAGGTCCCTTTCTGGTAGACAGCAGAGTTACAAGCGGCTCAGGGTTGGTGGTCAGCAAAGGTGTCAGGAATCCTCAAAGATCTCAATTGACAAATTCCTGAAAAGTTAGTCGTGACCCAACAATGACCACTTTCCTTTATTAAACAACGTGCTAAATGCTTTACGTAGGTTATCTCTGGCCCTCACACAAAGCCAAGGAGGCTTTCTTCACAGAGGAGGAAATGGAGGCTGCTGGAAATAACTGATTTGCTGGAGTTGCACAGGTAGGAAGAGCCAAAACCAAAACTCAGACTATGGGGGTCTGACCCCAGTGGGACCCATGTCCCCTGAGAGGGTCAGTTTTACTTCCCTACAGGTAAAATTCTGAGTAAGCAGGGAACAAGTTTGGTCAGAGAACAATGGTGCTACAGGGTTATTTGTCCTTTTTCTATCGGTTCAGAGGCAATGTAATGTGAACAGTGCTGTCTTTTGTTTATGGGGTGATTAAAATGCTTTGTTGTTTTCCCTATTTTCCAAAATGGCTAGCGTTCACTCTACCAATAGAGAGTAGTAAACTTCACATGAAAAAGAAAACACCCTATGATAGGGTATTTTTTTTTTAATGTTTATTTTTGAGAAACAGAGCATGTGAGCAAGCAGGGGAGGAGCAGAGACAGAAGGGGACAGAGGATCCAAAGCAGGCTCTGTGTTGTCAGCAGAGAGCCAGATGCGGGTTCACACCCACAAACTGAACCGTGAGATCATGACCTGAGCTGAAGCTGGGTAATTAACCAACAGCCATTCAGGCACCCCAACTTATAAGATGAAGGTCAGAATTAAAATACTTTAAGTTTCTGAAAATGAAACTGAGAATGGATATTTAATGGCATTTCGCTACCCAGAAGCCAAAGATCTCTAGTGTAATAAAAAGGTGTCCCTCCCTCTGCCCCAACCTTAAAAAGTTACCAATTTCCCCTTTAATTCTCTCCATGAGAAAGCGATCTTTTGAACGGGGACTCTGGGATTTTGTAATTACTAAGATGACAAAGTTCCAGTTACTGTTTCTGGTGACATCCCAGACAGTAGGTATAGGATTCATTCATCTTTTGGGGAGCTCTCAGGGGTTTTCTCTAACACTCACTCACTCACTACCCACCTTGGGGGAGGGGGCATTGTGGAGGGATTAAAAGCAAAGTTTTATTTTTTATTTATTTTTTAAGGAACGGCTGTTCTTTTTTGGTTTTTATTTATTTTTAAGAGAAAGAGAGCCCAAGTGAGAGAGGAACAGAGGACCGAAAGTGGACTCTGTACTGACAGTAGAGAGCCCGACGTGGGGCTTGAACCCACAAACCATGAGATCATGATCTGAGCGTAAGTCGGATGCTTAACTGACTCAGACACCCAGGTGCCCCTAAAAGCAAAATTTCATTAAAAAAAAAAGGGATCTTCATCCTTCCAAGGTAGTGATATCCTTAGGATTTTCTCTGGGGCTTCGGTAGTCAACATATTTCTAGTAAGTATCCATATGCATTGGTTTTCTAATGCTGCTATAACAAATTATCACAAAGTTATTGACTTAAAGTAACACAAGTCTATGATTTTACAGTTTGGGAGGTCAGAAATCTAGGATGGGGTCTTCCTGGGCTGACATCAAGGTGTCCATATGGCTGTGATTCTTTCTAGAGATTCTAAGAGAAAATCTATTCTTAACTTCCCCAGTTCAAGGCCATGCACATTCCTTGGCTCATGTCTGCTGCCCTCTGTCTTTGAGGCCAGCAACATTGTATCTCTCCGACCATTCTTCCATGGTCACACCTCCCTCTGACTCTTCTAGTCCTTTCTAGGGCACTTGTGATTATATTGGGACCACCCAGATGATCTGGGGGTGATTGTGCCATCTTGACGCCCTTAGTCATATCTGCAAAGTCCCTTTTGCCATGTAAGGTAACATTCACAAGTTCTTGGGATTAAGACACGAATGACTTTGGGGAACCATTATCGTGCCTACCACGTTCTGTGTGTGTGTGGGGGGGGCACACGGGTGAGGAAATTGGGAAGACAGAAATAATGCAAAAGAGGGACAGAAACCATTGACTTATTCTCAGCACTCAGCTTGCCTTACAAGGTGGTTCTTGAGAATCTTTCTGATGGGCCCCGTCTTAATTATTCATACCCAGATTCTAGGAGCTGAGGGCCCCTGCCAGGGTCATAACAGATGCTTTGTCTGTGGTGATATAGATCCAATGGGTACACCCATTTTAGGAAAAGAGGCCAAGGGAAAGAGAACCATCATTCCTTAAGGGCTTGCTCTGTGCCAGGTTATTTTAATGTATTATTTTATTCAATTATCAGGACAAACTGATGAATTGGGCACTTTTGCCCTCCTTTTACAGGCAAGGAAAAGAAAGTCAAAGACGCGAAGTAAACTGGACAAGTTAAAAACAGCAAGTGGCAGAGCTGGGGTTCAAACTCCACTCAGTCTGTTTTAAAATCAGCTTTCTTTCCCTGTTTATATACATGCTGGTTCCCAGAGGCCAAAGGCACACCGCTAGTTGAAGGTGGGAGCTTAATTCTGACACCGTAGCTTCTCTGGCTCGGATGTAGTAACGCATCTCACATGATTAGACGGCTTTGGACCGCTGATGTAGAAGCACACAGGCTCCGGGCACCTGGGTGGCTCAGTCGGTTGAGTGTCAGACTTCAGCTCAGGTCATGATCTCACAGTTCGTGGGTTTGAGCCCCGTGCCGGGCTCGCTATCAGCCCGTCAGTGCAGAGCCGTCTTCGGATCCTCTGTTCACCTCTTGCTCTGTCCCTTCCCCGTTTGCACGTTCTCGCTCAAAAATAAACATTAAAACAATAAAGTATGCCGGGCTCTTCAACTTGGCTAACAACTGTAAAAAGGTAGATTTGCATCTCAGGAGCTTAAAATTTCTAGAAGGTTATAGGAGTGTTTCTTCTATTTTTGGAGTCTGTTTATAAATCTCTAAGCTTTAAAAAAGAAATGTTTAACCATACGGTGTATTTGTTACTAACTGCAGTTAGGATCCAATCAGTCTGATCAGGTACAGGACAGACCAAAAGACACGGGAGAGTTTCTAGGTTTTGGGTAGAAGCTCAAACAATATGCCTCAGAAGACCTGCAACCAGTTTTAAAACCAGGTTGATAGAGCTTCTAATTTATACTTGCTCGAAGTGCTGAATCCTCTGATAATCTAAGATGATTAGGCTTTTGGTGACCAAATGCAAATAGAAGTATCTTTTTATTACGCAAAGAGAATAAGAATATTGACTGTACACACTCCTGCACCTTAGGGAAGTGTGTGTGTGTGTGTGTGTGTGTGTGTGTGTGTGTGTTAGGGTTTTCACGTATTTTTTTTCTTTTCAGTTTCCTTTCTTCCTTTGAGAGCCATTTCATGCTCAGTGGGCATGATAGGAGCAAATAAAAATAAAAAGCCACAAGCTTGTTTGGAATTCATTAACTCCATAGGTTGCCTTTACTACCTGGGTAAGGTAGAGAAATCCTCCCTGGGGCCATCCAAAAGCCCTCACTGAATGCACGGCTCTAGAGAATCTGAGCTGAGTCTCTCTCCTGCACACAAGAACTTCACAACTGTACTTGGAACACCCCAGGATTTCTCATGCTTGGTGACAGGGGCACCTGGGTGGCTCAGTAGGTTAAGCATCAACTTTGGCTCAGGTCATGATCTCACAGCCCAGGAGTTTGAGACCCACATCAGGCTCTGTGTTGACAGCTCGGAGCCTGGAGCCTGCTTCGGATTCTGTGTCTCTATTTCTATGCCCCTCACCTTGTCATGCTCTGCTTCTCTCTCTCAAAAATAATTTTTTTTTTTATAATGCCTGGTGACAGAACCTGTAAGGGTGGGAAAGCGAGGAAGAGAATGCCTCGGGTGAGCCGAGAAGCCAAAAGGTGAAGGCTGCGCACAAGACACAGCATGGAAGGTGTAAGACTTAGTAATTTTTATTCTCTCTCCCTCACCAAGTACAGGTGCAGATACCCCACTTCCTGGGATGGTCGGCAAAGGCTTGGCAGGACTCTGCCTTCGCCGCGTAGCCTTTGAAGTTCTTGAGAATGTACCCGAGAAGTTTAGCAGGTAGAACATACCAGAGTAGAGTCGATCACAAAAGGAAGACTCCCATTCTAAACCATTTTGCCCCCAAGTCCTTTGTCCTGCATTTGCCCACCCTCTTTCATTATAAAGTTAGCCAACAGTTGGGGCTCCAGCTCAACCTGCTTCCCAAAATACAAGAACAGTGTGACAGATTAAAGATGGCCACAACCTCTTTGACATGCTTTCTATTCCTTCTGACCTGAGCAGGCCCTGTGATTGCTTTGACCAATCGACTATGGCAAAACTGACCCCGGGTCAGTTTCAAGGACCAGGTCTTAAGATACTAGCAGCTTCTAGTTGCCATCTCTTGGTACCCAGTCACCATGCTGTGAGGAAATCCAAGCAGCCCCTTAAAGAGCCTCACACAGAGAGGAACAGAGGCCCTTGCCCGAGAGCCCCCGCTGAGCTCCCAGCCAATAGGCAGGACCAACTAAATGGCCATGTGAGCGAGCCACCTTCGTGAAGCCTCCAGCCTCAAATAAGCTGCCCCCACGGATGCTGTGCAGATCGGACAGGAGGGCTCTGCTCCGAGCTCTTCCCAGATTGCATATTCATGAGAAAAATAAAGAACTACTGATTGAAGCCACTGTTTTTGATTTTAAGAAAATTTGTTTTTAAGAGACCGCACGAGCAGAGAGAGAATCCCAAGCAGGCTCTGCACTGTCAGCACAGAGCCCGATGCAGGGTTTGATCTCCCAAATCCTGAGATCTTGACCTGAGCCCGAGTCAAGAGTCAGATGCTTAACCAACTGAGCCACCCAGGTGCCCTAAGCCACTGTTTAAAGGCCGGTCATTGGGGGCATCTGGGTGGCTCACTCAGTTGAGTGTCTGACTCTGGCTCAGGTCATGATCTCATGGTTCAGGAGTTGGAGCCCCTCATTGGGCACTGCGCTGGCGGTATGGAGCCTGCATAGGATTCTTTCTCTCTTCTGTGTCCCTCCTCCACTTGTGCGCTCTCTCTCAAAAGAAGTTAATAAACTTAAAAAAAAAAAAAAAAAAAGGATGGCCATTGATAGTGGTTTGTTGTATAGCAATGGGTAACAACTAAGGAGACTGGGCTAAGTGAGGGATGGAAACGCTATTCTTTAATGCCCCATCCCCCACCCCGTGACAGACATTAATGATCAGTCACCAAATGTTTTGCCTCACTAAAGCCCGGAAACCTCATCAGCAGTACTCCCGGCAGTCATTACCAATTCGTCAGCGAGGACTGGGCTGAGTGGTGAGCGGCTGAGAAGTATGGTAGGATATTAAGTGTGTTAAGCCCTGAACTTGGGAGTTCTTTTGGTCCCTTTCCATTCTTAGACAGTACTATCCCCTCGTCCACGAGCCTGCTTAGAGCCTCATTCCATCAAGAAACCACAAGTTGCCACTTTTGCCTGTTTCATGGCTCGCTCGGTGGGGGTCACTATCGACTGAGTCCAGGTGCCCCCGGAGTCCAGGATGAATGCATTTGCCATTCGCTTCCATTCACCAGCTGAAACGGACCACTGGATGTTTGAGGGGTTATGCCCAAGTGACCCTACCTATTGTCCGTATGTCGTCTAGGGACAATCTCCACAGTACCTCACAGGGTGCCGGACACGCTGGTGTGGAACCTATTTTGGCCAATGGATGTGGCCAAGGGATGGGGTCAGGTCTCTTCATCGACTCCCACTCCCCAGCTCTTAGGACAGAGCCGGGTGCACAATGGACGCTACACAAATGCTCATTATGTTGATTTTGATGGCATTATTTCCAAAATAGTTGCTTGATGAACAAGTGGAATCTCTCCCCCTAAAAAATATCAACTCCAAACAGAAGCATAATAGAGCCAGAACTCAAAGCAAAATTATTCACAAATTCCAAGTGCCTCAATCCACGGGTTTTAATGAAAGTCATTCTGCAGTTGAGAATGTTGTAGTAATTACAGGCAAGCTAATGTCTCCGCCATATGGTTTGAAAGCAGGTCTGAATTTTGAAAGCCACGATCAGCAGTTTTATTTTCTGCTGCCGCTTCTCTGTGCCCCACCCCCTGCCTGCCTTTGTCTCTCTCTTTTTTGCTCTTATCTCTTTCTTTCAACCTCATATTCCCTCTGTCCCACACAATTCTCCCTCCTTGGTCTCCCTCTTCATGCCCAAGTCATATCTTTAAAAGCCTTTGATAGGAAACCTCCAGTCGTCCTGAGAAGTAATTGAGTGCCCAGAATGGGTCATGACATAGCATTGCCTGTGCTGACCCACTTGCCGAGAAAGAGAACCAAGGATGTTCCGACCTCTTGTGATCTGACCGTGTCACTCCGTCCCTCAAGTGGGGTTGAATGATTGAAGGGAAAAAAGACTCCGATTAACCTCTCTCCGCTATTGAATGATCTCAGTGCAGTGGTCCTTGACCCTGGCTGCTCAGAGAATCACCTGAGGAGCTATTCAGAGTACAGATGCCTAGACCCCACTTCTTGAGAGAGTAGATTCTCAATTGATTGGTTCGGAATAGAGTCCAGACTGTCAGACTAGCCGGAATCTCCCCCAGAGGATTCCAACACAGAGCCAGAGTTGAGAACCCTGCCCTAGAAACAGACTTGGACAGACAGCAGTGGGATCCAGTCTTGCTTTTTTGTCTACCGGTTATACGCAGAAGGGAGATGATACAAGCCATCATTGCCGAAGTAAGGCCAAGTTAAAAGGCATCCCCTTACTTAGATGTAGCTATTTAATAGCTCTACATCTGTTTGACTCAAAACTCATTCACAAGTGATTTGATAACATTTTTTTTTATGCTTATTTTTGAGAGAGAGACAGAGTGGGGGGGGGGAGGAGCAGAGAGAGAGAGGGAGACACAGAATCAGAAGCAGGCTCCAGGCTCTGAGCTGTCAGCACAGAGCCCGACAGGGGGCTCAAACTCACGGACCCCTTAGCTGAAGTCAGACGCTTACCGACTGAGCCACCCAGGCACCCGATTTGAGAACGTTTTATAAAAAAACTCCTTCGAGTGAGCGGAGCTGGAGTTCATAGCTTTATTTTGCAAATGGGACCTTAGGTACTAAGAGCATATATAGTAGGCACGCCCTCTCTCAGGTCAGGGCTCTTTCTGGGCTGTGGCACACTCTTCCCTCTGCCTGCCTCTAGGATAATTACCGGAGTGGTGCCTACCCATCTAAAGGTCTAAGGGTCACGACTTTCCTCTAGCCGGCCCTAAAAATCTTGCTATACGGATCATTGCCTTGGGATACACTACAAGAGTGGTTGCTTTTTGTCTCCAACGCGCCACGGTTACTCTTCCCTCAGCAAATTAGTTGATAAGATTAGCTAATGATCCCATTGGAAGGTCAGAGAGCCTTGAGGCAACAATGAAAGGAGAGATGTCAGGAGCTCATTGGGGAAGGACCAGCTGCTTAGTCAGGCACAACAGAAGGCTGATGGAGCCTGGAGCCAGAAGGGGCTCTAGAGTGTGAACAATTGGAATGGGGTCTCATGTTTGGGAGGCGTCCTTGCCGATTTAGGACTAGGTGTTGAGAGGCAGCTAGGGATATAGAAGGAGGAAATAACTACCATTTGGTAGTTAAAAAGAGATCGGTTCAACTCAACCAAACCCGAGTTTTTTTGTTTTTGTTTTTGCCATCTGCCTTCTTGGGCCTCAATATCTTTATCTGTAAAGGGAAAGGTAATGCCACCTTTGCTGGATGTCTCCCAATGTTCCGGGAATGAAGTGAGATTATATATGTGTGTACTTGGGGGGGGAAAAAAAAATCAGGGTGTTCTGCTTGTTAGGCATTTTTGTGGGGAGAGAAGATGGTGTGTTAGAAAGATGTGTGAACTAGCTGTCAGAAGCCTGGCATCATGTCCCCCCCTCGATCTCTTGCTAGTCATTAGACGACAGAATGATCAACTGCTTCCTTTTCTGGAAGATGGAATAATGGTTGTAGCCCGATCCTGAGAGGGGTGAAACCCCAACAGAGAAATCTGTAGGAAAGTGCAAACTGAATTACTACCTAAATGAGTATTAGAATTATAACCACTAGGCCTTTCTAGACTCACCCTTTTGACTGAATGTTGCCTTATTTGTGGACTTGGTGCTCTTCAAAATTACTTTTAAAATGATCTTATTGTCGGGGCACCTGGGTGGCTGAGTCGGTTGAGCGTTGGACTCCTGATTTCAGTTCAGGACGTGATGGCGGGGTTGTGGGACTGCCCCACAATGGGGGGGCACTGACAGTACAGAGCCTGCTTGGGATTCTCTCTCCCTCTGCCCTTCCCCCCCATAAGGGCGCTCTCGCTCTCTGAAGTGAAATTTTTAAAAAAATTATCTTAATGTTCATAGCAGTCTACTTTTACAAAGTGAACATGAGATCTTGCAGTCTTTGAGGGTGGCTTCCTGATATCTGTTCCATCCCAAATAATTTGTCTAAAGCTATTCATGGCAAGGTCATTCTCTTTGCCAATGGTTGGATCTAAGAATGGGCAGCTGATCAAAGTCCTGGGCAGTGAAGCACGTGGGGAAGTCCACGAGGGCTCCTGGGAAAGATATCCTTGCTGCCCGGAGACAGAGTATAACCCCATTCTACCTCTGGGCACTGTGACGCATGGCTGGGATGCTTGGGACCACAGCAGCGTCCTGACATTAGGTGGGAAGATGCCTTATAGTACAACTGATACACTGTGGGTAGCAGAGGGAAGACAGCAAGAACAAGACTCTTTGAGAGTCATGGAGTTGGGACCATCCCTGGAGCCATCCTACCTCTAGACCTTTAATTTAAAAAAAAAATATATTTTTTTTTCAACATTTATTTTTGTGACAGAGAGAGACGGAGCATGAACGGGGGAGGGGCAGAGAGAGAGGGAGACACAGAATCGGAAACAGGCTCCAGGCTCTGAGCCATCAGCCCAGAGCCTGATGTGGGGCTCGAACTCCCGGACCGCGAGATCGTGACCTGGCTGAAGTCGGACGCTTAACCGACTGCGCCACCCAGGCGCCCCTAGACCTTTAATTTAAAAAATACATTTTTTTGGTATATACATTTTTTTTTTGGTTTGAGAAGGTTTTAAAAATTGCTGTGGCCCAAGGTTTAACTGATCAACCTTATAGTTGTAATAATTGTAATAATGTAATATTACATTGAATCTTGGTAGCTTACTTTTCCTTCAGTATTTTCTCTTTGTGAAAAATAACTCATCCTCTCTATTATAAAAATGCTGGTTGTTAATGACTGTAGAGTTGGCAAATCTGGAAATATTTAATGAATAATAAATCCTAACAGCTTTCCATCAGAGAAAGCCTCCGCTAACATTTTGATCAATTTCTCCTTGTTGTTTACATTAACCTATTTAAGTTGCTGGAAAAGATTGGAGAGGGGAGGAGGAAACTCATAACAGGATTTACTGGACCCATGTCCTTCCTCTAGAAGGGATCCTGAAAGAGTAATTAAGGGTGGGGGGTAATCTGGGAAACCTTATTGGGAGGAAATACCAAAGAGTGTAAGAGGTTTGGGAAGGGAGGGAAGGAGAGAGGAAATTCTCAGACAAAATGCCACCTTCAAGATTTTCCCCAAAGTTTGGTGGTACCCCTCTCTCTGGCTTTCTTGGCCATGTTCAAGAAGGGTCTTTCCTTTTCCACTATTTTTTCCTTCCCTGTGGGCTAAGCCCAGCAGAGACTAACCCCGACCCCTCTGTCTGGAGCAGGCGAACACTGGAGCCAGCTGGCGCCTTGCATATTTTGAGCAGTTCATCCAGATGCATCTTAGTGATCTCATTAATCGAGGTGAGAGCTGTGCTTCCAGGAATCAGGGCACAAAGCTGAAACGAATGCTCAGAATTTAGAGAAAGACAAGGATCCTAAGACTTGATCTATGGCAGAAGTTGCAAACTGATGGCCTCTGAGTTGTGAGTGACCCATACATGCATTTTATTTAGGCTGCACGGTATTGAAAAGTTTGGAGATTTTACATGTACACCCAGATTTCAGGTTTTTAAGTATGAAGATATGGCAACATTGATTCAACATAGGAAGCCATTAGCTAAAGGTGACTTGGCTTCTCCTTTATCCAAGACCTATACTTGTGTGTTTGGCACACTCACATGGGATGCACATAGGTACACTATTTGCATGGCCAGACTGGACCCTGCAGGGGGCGGGGGGGTGGGGTTGGAGTTTTCATTCTTCAAGATTTCATGCCTGGGTGCTAGAGAGGTTTCTCCTCACTGGACAGATTTGATCAAGTGGTGATGGCTCCCAAAGGGCCATGTTGGAAAGATTCTGTGGTGCATTAGAAATGTAACGGCTATTGGTTGGTCATGTCTGCTCTGGGCACCAGGTGGGGGCTCGTTGTCACCTGTGGCCCAAACGTCAACTACCGAACATTTGAGCAGTGGGCCAGGTTACCTGTGTCTAATTCTGATTCCATCACTTCCTGGCCAAAGGGGAAGGATAGATTTTTACCAGTTTCTGGTTTTCTCACCTGGAGAAAGGGGTTAGCAATCCTTTCTCCATCTACATTATAGGTTTGCTAGGAAAATTACATAAGATACTATGCATTGAAGGGCTGGGAGAACCGTAACAAGTATCGATATTGCTATTCCCTCATACTGATCTGGCTCAAAATCTTTCCAGGAGTGTGCTCCTGATTCAGCAAAATTTGGAAATGGGCCTTTACCCAAAACCACTTATAAATAACTTTTTTTTAGTTTGAGTCACTTAGGAAATGCTGTAATACACATTTTCTTTTGTTCAAATGTAGAACTGAGGGGTGTGGGCAGGGATATATATAGATGAGCCTCGATCTATGTAAGGCCTATTTCCTGATTCCGAGAGCTCAGTGTTGGGAGTCCGCTCAGGTGCTGTAACAACCCCCTCTTCACTTCCCACTAGATATAATCACAATATAATAGCAGATATTTTCTCAGTGCTTACTAGCAGTGACAACCCTTCAGATGGATCAGCTCATTTAACTGTTACGATAAACCTAGAAGGTGGTTATTGTCCCAGATTACAGACTGGGAAATGGAGGCTTAGGAAATTTAGGGAACCTGTTCCTAGTTCATGGCTGTAAAATGGCAGAGCTAAGATACTTATAGCTAATGTGTATTGTGCACTCACTTTGTGTTGACACTAAGCTAAGTATTGACATGCACTTGGCGTGAAATAATTCGATTCTCATGACTACAGTAGGAGGTACTGTTATTCCTGTTTTACAGATGAAGAAACTAAGGTAGATACTTATTTGTGGATTTACCCTCTGAGAAAACAGAGGCTCAGAGAAGTTACATCAACTTGTCCAAGCTCACACAGCTTGTAGAACTCCAAGGCAGACAGGCGGACTCCAGGGTTTACTACGCTGTTGTCTTCACTTTGAACACAGGACTGTTGGATCGGAGCCTTTGCTCTGTCCACTATGGACAGAGCATAGTGGCATAGTCTGGCCTGGGCGGACTGTGGCTGCCCATCGAACAGCTTCTAGGAAGAGAGGAAGAGAGGCCAGGAGCAGGAAGTAACATGGGCAGATCTCCGGAGGAAACGACGGTTTACAGGATCCTTTCTTGTTTATAAAGGCTCTTCAGGAGCTCTGCCATGTAGGTGCCTCAGAAAAATAGATGCCAGAAATAGTTGCACGTAGGATGGCAGTTAGGGAGTTTGTTCCAGATAAGAGGGGAAGTTCTGGGAAGCAGAGCCAGAGAAGTGGTCTTTCCTTTTTGGGATTGGTCTTCCATACCTATTTGGGCCCGGAGATAAGATCGAAATGTCCTTGACCTCTAAGATCCAAACTGTGGACGGGTGGAAAGTCCCACAATGGTCCATGGCATGCACCACACTGCAGCCACTTCCCCCGAAAAAGTAGCTGTTTAGGATGATCCATTCCAGCTCAGGAATCAGAAACGGAGTCTCAGAGCAGTTGAGTTTATCAAGAACGTGCATCTAATTGATGTGAGATCTGGGTCTAGAATCTAGATTTTCTGACATCCATTCTGGTGTTCATTGCTTCATATGGTTTAGGTCTAATCAAGTAGTATCTGTTGAGTGCTTACCCCATGCCTGCATTATCCGAGCACTTTGTGTGTAGTAACTCGATTCTCACGGTAGGAGGTACTGTTATTCCCATTTTATAGGAAGGAAACTAAGGCTCACAGAGATTGGAAAGTTTGCACAGGAAGGGAGTTTAGCTTCAAGCCCATGCTCTTAACCGTTATGCTACGCAGCCTCTTGGTTTTTGTGACCATCACCTGAGAAGTCCCTAACTGGAACACAGTTGAAGTACGGAGTGAGGCAAGAGAGCCGAGACTGACCGTACAGTCTTAGAGCTCCTGATCAATGTCTGCAGCTGCCGAAGTGAGAAAGATACCACCCTGGGCTTTGCTCGGAAAGAAAATGATCCGTCGAATCTCCGGTAGGTGAATCGGTCAGTAAATGCTCTCACCTAGGGTGTATACCTGTAGAAATGCCTGGATTTTCAGGCCACTGCTGAAAAATACCTTCAATACAGAAATCTATGAAGATTTAATGGGATAATAGATCTGAAAGTCAGTTGAAGTACTTAGCAGAAGATGCTATTTCAGTTCAAGATATAAATGGTCTCAGATGTTTTCCTGTGAAAGGAATCTCAGTTTATAATTACGCAGCACACTGCGTTACGGTCATTTGGTGCAGAAAAACGGTACCAGGAAGGGGAGTTCTCTGGAAGTGGACAGGGATCCTGGTGCTGCCCTCCCCTTTCAAAGGTCGAGCGGGAGCAGATTTCACGCAGAGGCTGTGTTTGGGGGGTGGCACGTGTAGATGGGGCTGATGTGAATGCTTGGAAGCCCCACGGGTTCTCCTGCTGGGGCCTGTGGTCGGAGGGGTGCCTGGGACTGGCGTGCCTGGTGGTGCGGATGATACAACTGAGGCTGAGGGGCCAGCACAGGCCAAGACTTGGGCACTGTTCCCCCCCGCCAGTGTTCTTGAACTTCAGGATTGAAGTTCTCTCTCTTCCTGAGGGAGATCTGTATTCTGTTTCCTTATGGGTAACCCTTCCTTACTGGAGCCTTCCTGTTAAATTCTATGGACATAACTGACTGAGATAGGTTTATTTTATTATTTCCTGAGCCCAGCACATGTGCTGAATCGTTCATCAAGTTAAAAATGAACTCTTTCTTCCTGACTGAATTTTTTACACGTTTATAGGGTGGTTTGCTTTAAGGAACGCCAATAGGAGTAATTCCAAAATTGCAAAAACAGGTACTTAAGGGGTAAATTATTTGTTTTACAGAAAGAGCGATCTCCGAGTTAAAGGCCATGCGTTCAAGCTGTGCAATGAAAATTGTTTGCTTTACAAAAGTTTGGTATGTGTATGCTTTGCATTGTGGGTAATCAGTAAATATTTTGATGATGTTGTAACTCCATCTCGGACACAGGACCAGCGACATGCATAGTAAGTGCTCAAGAAATATTTGTTGAATGAATCTCCAAGAGCCAGACCCGTTTTTCCAGCTATTAATTGGACAGCTCTGTCTCGGTATCCTGCGGCAATCTCAAAAATGACATACACATGTGACCTAATTGCTTTCCCTTAAATACACGACCTCCTTCTCTGTGGGCCGTGTATGCAGTGAGTGTCCAGGGAAACGAGACAACCTTTGAATTCTGGCTTCCTCGATTACTCATCTGTGATCTTAGGATATTTACCAGGAGACTTTTGTTGCCTTTTTCACATCCATCAAGTGGGTATGGTAGTGCCTTACAGGGTTGTGGTGCAAATAAAATTCAAATGGTTAGTGTGGATCTGGCACTGAACACTATACAGTAGATGTTTATTATTTCCTATTTTAACAAAGTTCCTAACCAGGTTCTTGGCTGTCAAGCTTACCACCTCCTCCTTTCCAAATCCAATGGGACTTCATCTCTCCCTGCTTTGGTTTCCCCCATCACTGCCCAAGTTCAAGTGCTCCTTGTTGCCAAATCTTGATCCTTTTTCCTATTCGACATGGCCTATGAAGACCGGTGTGTTCTTCCTCAGCTGATTATTACCCTCTCTAGTACTTAGGGGTCCACCTTCCTTAGCACAGCAATCCCAGTCTCTGATGAACTTGCTTTGGTCTTAAGTGTGTGTGTGTGTGTGTGTGTGTGTGTGTGTGTGTGTGTGTGTGTGTGTGTGTGTGTGTGTGAGTGTGTGAGAGAGAGAGAGAGAGAGAGAGAGAGAGAGAGAGAGAGCGTGCGAGAGAGCACGTGCATGTGTGCAGGGGAGGAGCAGAGACGGAGAGGTTAAGAGAATCCCAAGCAGATTCCAAGCTCTCAGCTCAGAGCCTGATACGGGGGGCGGGGGGCGGCGGGGGGGGGGCGTTGATCCCATGAACCTTGAGATCATGACCTGAACCGAAAGTCAAGAGTCAGATGCTCACTGACTGAGCCACCCAGGCACCCCTGACAAACTGGATTGTGGCTCCAGACCGACATTCCAGCCAGTCTCCAGCCATCCCTGGCCCTTCCCAGTCTCCATACTCTGAGCACATCGGACTCCTGACTGCTTCCAGAGAATACCATGCTTCCACTCCTCTTAGATGGTTACCCCTCTCTGGGATTCTCTTACCTTTCTTATTTCACCAATATCATCTAGGTGGAGTTTCCCCTGAAATCTTTGTAGTCCTACAAAAAAATCATTGCTCCTTCATGTGGACTTGATAACCTGATCATTTTGCCTCTCCCCACCTTCCTTACTTCCTTCATTAGATAGGAGCTCCTTGGGTGCGGGAACCATGCACCCCGGGATCTTTCTATATCCATTGTGGTGTTACTAGGGCCTATTTTTTCTCTCTTCCTATTATAAAATTAGAGTATTCTCATGGCCAAAGTGGACTATGTGAAAATTCCCCGCAACCTCCCCACCCCACCGGGTTTGTGCCAAGGTTTATGGACAACGTTCCAGACATTTGCCTTGCAAACATGAACACAGCACATGTTTTGAAGTGGAACAGGAGTGAATAATCACGATGACACTATCAAAAATAGATGATTCTGTTTTTGTATTACAGAGGGCGACTTGTGCAATGTTTAATGGGCTTTCGAGTAAATCACGTTTCTTGGTTTTTAAAAATATATAGAAGAAGGCTGGCTTTTGTGAAGCAACAATACTGTTATTTGGTAATACCTTTTGTTTTTATAGGATGCCTCCTGTCATAATTTTTCCTTTCCGCTTGAGAAAGGAAAATACTAATGCACAGAGAGACGGCAGGGATATTAATTTCCCTTTGAAACTTAAGGGGAAAGGACAGGCTTCTACCAAACTTCCATTTGGCTTTGAAGGCAGGACAATTTTTCATGCGGAACCCAAGCAGAGTTTCAAGAGCGCTCAGCGTTGGTGTCCCCTCTCTGAGTTGCCACTGAAGGCACAGTGTGAACGTGGCAGGATGGCAGGGTTGCCTGCCTGCATCTCACGGGAGGGTGGAGTGTAGGGCTGGGCGGGTCCTCTGGCCAGCCCGGGGGTCAGGGCTATCTGGCCTCCTTTATCCCTCCACTGCCGGCTTCGGAGCTCCCTTTACCGACACCACTCCTGCCTTTCTGAGGTTTCCAATGCTGGAATCCTTATCTGATCCTTCACCCGTTCCCACTTCCCTTAATTGTCTCCTTGGAAGCTCATAAAGATTCATTTTGGAGTCTGGCCCATAGCTGTTTAAAGGTACATGTTTTAACCTGGTTATTTTTTCTCTCTCCCCCTGCCCGCCCCCCCCCCCCCCCCCCCACCGGAGTTCATGGTTCTTCACAACTACCTTGATTGAGCTGCCAGAGTCAAGGGTACTCCTCGGAGGTTTGGAGCCTCTTAAAAGCAATCTGTTTGAAGCTGCCCAGAACTCCCTGAATTAACTTAAACCCACCTGCACGGGCCGCCTGGCCACTGCAAGAGCACTTGCCCAGGCTGGGGGGCAGGAGAACATCCTGCTTGAGTTCAAACACCCCAGCTTGGTCCTCCTCCTTCCCATTCCTTGTTCCTTCGTCCTCCCATCCACCAGTAAAAAATAAAAGAAATAAAAGAAAAATGAAAGAAACCTAAGAAACAATCTCCAAAAGACTCATGAGCCCTGATTGCCACGCTGGCCTCAAGCCAAGGGTGAGTCTGCCTCCAAATGAGGCCACGAAAGGAGTTACTGGAAGGCAGTTGAAACCCCCCAGATGGGAGGTCATTAACCCTCCCCCCCATGCTCATTTCCTTTGCCTTCCTTTTAAAGAAAAAATTAAGTCTTCTAAGACATTCTCTAGGCTGGTAATAAAACTCTAGAATTCCTTGGTCATATACAGAACAGAACTCAAGAAGTCTAAGTGTAAATGTGTAGATAAGCAGGTTTACAGCCTGACTTGCAAGATTACCCTAGATCAAAGGTCTCCTCACTTACCGAAGGTGACGTTTATCATTCCTAAGTATATTTGAAGGTTTTTATTACTTGTCTACATACAGATCTACGAACAGTATCTACTTAGCATGCTAGAACATTGAGTAGTACCTCACTGTATGTATCCAAGATTTCATAAATCTAATCACAAGAAGGAAGCCAGTATATCCGCATTCTGCTTATGTATTTTCCTGATGACAGGCTCATGAAATGGGGATTTCAATGCATTCTCACTTGAAAGACAGATGTCCACCGTGAGGGAATGAAGGTGCTAATTCGTAGTTTTTAAGAACTGTGCGAAGAGAAAGTAAGAAGAATGGAAGCTTAGCAAGCGTAGCATGAAGAGAAGCGAAAACAGTACAGGGGGTGGGAATGGAGTCCCTTCGTCTATAACCAAGGAGGTCTGTAAGAAACCACGGAAGCTTCTAACTTGAAATTCTACCAGCTGAGAAATAAAACACTGCTGGGTTATTGAAGAAAGGTCTTGGCATCTTACGCACGGGAAATGAAACTTTTCATTTTGCAATTGGCTTGTGGATTTGTTAGAACCCCCTCCCCTCCCATCTTTCCAAGGCTTAGAGAACAGTCTGGAGTCAGAGATGTGGTTTGCGTATACTGCCCGGTTGACAGCAGATCAATAGTGAAAGACTAATTAACTAAATGAAGGCAGCAAAGAAGTAAGGTTTTGGCAAATGACAAAGCCATTCATTGAGCCATGTTTACTTCCATTTTAGCTAACTTCTGTTTTTAATTAGCATCAGGATGTTTTCATTGCAGCCATGGAGGGCGGTGGGGGGGGGGGGGGGGAGTTCTTTCTCTTGTCAGGTGTGTTGTATCCCAGAGTAAGAGCTGGTGAGAAGAGGAAAACCCAACATGCCCCTCCCCCCCTGAACTGGAATTATGCCACACCCCTCTCACTCCCCACTTCCCTGCCTGCACAGCGTTTGAGGTCGAGGCCCTATTGCAGGACAGCTGGCTTCTCCCTCTGGACCAGCTGCAGTTAGTTGATTTGGGAGGATTATTCTGAACATATGGAGCAGATTTATCTTACTGGAGTCCAAGCTCTGGATTTCTTCACTTCAGGGTGATCGATAACCATTCAAACTCAGATGTGATCAAACCAACCTACTAACCCACCAAGGTATTGAGTCAGATGCCTTTCCTGTTTTGCTGCCCATTTCTAAGTAGTATTTCTTCAGCCCGATTACTTGGGACTTTGGGAGCCTTCGTAGCATACGAGTCTCCTTTTATCAAAATGGAGAGAGAGTGGGCTTCTGTTCTACCGACAGGAAAAATGAGCAAAGAAGCACTTTAGCCAAGCTCGTGTTGCAGGTTGTGGGGAGGAAGGACAGAGAATGGCCAATCTCTTGCAGCTTGGCCGGTAGTTGGCTGTGGATCAGGCTGGAACCTACTGGGTCGAGGAGCTTTAGTCCCACCATTTAGTAGAATGGGGGATGGTGGATAGGGTGCCCAGGGCAGAAGCTGTTTGGTGAACAAGGCTGGTCATTAGAATTTCGAATAGACTTTATAGGAGTGAAGGGGTGAACTTCAACAGTAGTAGCAACTAGACTTGACTTGAAGGGGACTCAGTAGTGGTAGAAGAAAGACAGCAGTAAATGTAGTGACCACATTTTTAAGAGGCCATAACACTGTCTTGCCTCTGTTCTTCTTGTTCCTACCAGCTGCTAAGTCCAGGCTACTGAGCTGTCAAGGCTTGGCTTGCTTGCCCCAACATGTACCCACATATTAATTTTATGTGCCAGCCTGCCTGGGTGAAGGGATGCCCAGAGAGCTGGCAAAGCCATTTCTGGGTCTGTAACACTGTTTGATTTGAATTGGTAGACTGAGTAAAGATCACCTGCATTAGTGTGGGTAGGCATCATCCCATTTGCCTGCATATAACAAAAGGGCAGAAGGGTAAATTTGCTTGGCACTTGAGCTGGGACAGACATCTCCTGGCTTCAGACAGACATCTCCTGACTTCAGACATTGGTGATCCTGGGTTTCTTGGGACTTGGGCTGGATCTCGCAGCTTGGCTCCATGGGTTCTTGAGCCCTCAGACTCAGACCAGGACTCCTCAGCTCCCCTGGTTCTTAGGCCTCTAGGTTAGGGCTGGAGCTACACACATCACTGGCTTTTCTGGACCTCCAGCTTGCAGCCGGCCGATTGTGGGACTTCTCAGCCCCACCATTACATGACATGGGCCAATCCCTCATAGGTCAACCTCCGCTCTATATCCATCCTGTTGGTTCTGTTTGTTCAGAGAACCAGGACTAATACATCCACTGAAGACCATGGTATACCCCATTCCCAAGAGATGGCAATTTCTGGCTTTTTATTAAAATTTTTGTTAATGTTCATTTTTGAGAGACACATGCATGCACACACACACAGTGAGTGGGGGAGGGGCAGAGACCGTGAGACCTAGAATCTGAAGAAGGCTCCTAGCTCAAAGCTGGCAGCAGAGAGCCCGATGTGGGGCTCAAACCCACAAACCACGAGATCATGACCTGAGCCGAAGACAGAGGCTTAACAGACTGAGCCACCCAGGCATGCCTCTGGCTCTTACGCTGAGGACAGAGACAATGTGCTCATTTTTGTTCAATAAATTGGTCAGGGAACACAATTACTTTGTGGCAGGCATCATGGCACAGATATTCTTTCAATTAATCCTCACAATAACCCAATGAAGTAGCACTCTCAATTCACATTATGAAGGAGCTAGGCTCAAAGGGATTAGAGTAACTTTCTCAAGGTCGCACAATTAGTAGGTGGAGGAGTCCGGATGAAGCCACAAGTGAGGAGGTTTGAGGCCATGCTCTTAATCATTAGGCTGAGGCACTTCCTTAGCGGACCCCCAATAAACATGTACTAAAAATTGAACGGGTCATTTGTATAGTACTTTTTACATATAGTGGGTGGTTAGTTACCGGACTGCAGAACTCATTCAAGTTGAAAAGTTGTGTATTTCTCTCAAGGGGTTATTTCCCGGATTCTAATATGAAAGTGTGCAAGAAAACCTCAGTGTTACCACCAGGTGAGCAAAATGGTTGCCCACCTCTGCAGGCAGCAGCGAATTCCGGGGACATGGTTTTTCTTGGCTTAGATACCTACAGTATTTCCTACCATTTCTGTATTACTGTAACTTAAAGCTGAAGGAAGAATCCCTTCTAGAAGGGTGGATCTGAAGAGAGAAGGGCGGGGGGGGGGGGGGGGGAGATAAAGCTCCACTTTTGAAGACTCCGTCTATTCCGGGACTTACCCGTCTATGGCAGAGGGGCCACCGATGTGGTGGAGGACAGAGGGGCCACCGATGTGGTGGAGGACAGAGGGGCCACCGATGTGGTGGAGGACAGAGGGGCCACCGATGTGGTGGAGGACAGAGGGGCCACCGATGTGGTGGAGGACAGAGGGGCCACATTTGGTCATGAGAAACCCTCATGCAGAAGGGGCTGGAGGAAGTGTGATCACATGAACCAGCACACTTCCTCCCGCACTCTGGGTAACCCCCTTTTGAGGATTCTTTTCCTGGGCTCCCCTTCCCATCTACTTGCCCCCCCCCCCAGGGCAGAACCACCCTGGCCCATGGGACAGTCCAAGCCCTCTACTGGCTCCAGAGTTATTTCAGTCCCTCATCACTTTACATCTTGCTATCATCTGCGAAAGAAAGGAACCTGAATGCCTTCGTTAATAATTCTACTCCCATGACCTCTCCCGAGTTAAAAAGGAAGCTGCTCTGTGTAGCTCCAAGTCAGTTTACCTTTTCCCCCCTCCACCCCTCTACTTCTCCCTCTTGACTTTCAAAGCAGAAAGACACCCTGGAGTGGTGGTTAGGAAGGAAGGAAGCTGCAATCAAGAGGATTCTTAGCTTTCCTGAAGTTCCAAGTTCATTTACACCTTTCTTGGAACACTCAGCACTTTGCCGTGGGGTGAGCTTTTGGGTCCCCCTTTGCGTGCACCCCTGCAGCCCCGAGTTACAATCACAGGGTTCAGATGCTCATCCAATGCAGACTCCTTCCTAGAACGAATATGTGAATTAAGCAAGTAACTACCTCATTGCACCTCAGGCAGGGAAGGGGGCTGCTCTGCTCCCTCTCCTTCCCTACTTCCTTAGTGAGGGCGGTGCCTCACCTTCCTGTGAGGCCCCAGGGACAGGTGTGAATAACAGTGAGGGGGAGATGGGGAGATGGGGAGAGGGAGACAAAGGGATATGGATTTCTTGGAGGGAAGAGTTCAAGTCCTCACCTCTCCTGCAATGCTCAGCCCCAGTCTGTCCCTCTAAGCTTCACTGGCAGCTACTATTGAACAGAAGGACCCTTTCCTTACCCAGGTGTGGGCAATAGAAACCCCTTCTCCCTGCTCAGCTGAGGCTAAGCAACTCCATGACAAAAAACAGGTGGAAGACCCAAAGCATTTTCCTAGATCACTTTAAGGGAATAATGAAAGCTGCTAGTATGGAGATCTAGGTGTTGAGCACAGAGCTACGTTTCTTACAAATGCTAATCCATGCAAGTCTCCATTTGACACACACTTCAGGTAACAGAAGCTCACAGTTCAAGGGACTGTGCCCAAGGCCCACGGTGGAGCCCGTGTCTTTGTTCCAACGTTCCAGCTCTGTTACAGTCACGTATCCCCATCCAAGCCTCTTGCTACCAGTGACTGCCCCTAAGATCTGGACAAGAGGACTTCCATGTCCTGGGCCCAGAGCTTTCGAGGGCCTCTCCCCACAAGGTAAGGAGTTTGGGAGTCCATGAGGCTCTACCCAGCCTGGGCCCCCTTCCATTTTAGATTCTACTCTGGATACCCAGGCTCCTGGAACTCCCTGACCACGGAGCTCCCACTTTGGTTGCCAGATTTATCCAATAAAAATACAGGATGCCCAGTGAAATTTGACTTTCAGATAAAGAGTGAAGTAATTTTTCAGTGTAAGTAGGTCCAATGAAATATTTAGGACATATTTAATGCTAAAAATTGATTCATTATTTATCTGAAATTCAAGTTTAACTGGAAATCCTGTAGGTTTTCTGGCAACCTTAGCCTCAGCCCACTTCCAGGACCTGGTGGGCTTTTTCCTGGTGGTCATTTGGGTAGGAGGTACACAGAGCTCAGATATACACACGTGGGTGTCCAAAGACATGCCCGAGGAGGGAGAGAAGGGGTGACTGACACCCTTCGGACGTGGCCTTGTTAGGGGCTTGCCAGCTCCCTAAAGACTTAGGGACTAGACTAGCAGGGACTAGACTGCTTTATTCTCGTTTTCGTTTGTGATTCCCGTGGTCTGTTGAGCTCACAGAACATGACCCCCTTTTATTTTGCTCACCTCTGACTTGAGGGGTGAGGGGATAGGTGCTAGGACTATCTACTTAGACTCCCCGTCTAAGGGCCATTTAAATGTTGGTACAGATGGCTTAATGGGTTTCTCAGCCTACGGAATGGAAAAACTGCTGGATGTGAGGGTCAAAGCCTTTGGATTTACTGTGTAAAGGGTACCCGACTATCAATGGGATGCTTCCTCTCTCAGATCTTCCCCGCCCCCCTCATAACATGCGAAAAATACCCCTGCCTCCTAGACAAGTGTGAGGGTAAAATGAAACCTATGAAAGCCTCAGAGTCCTCGGCAGGTGTCAAGCCTCATAAATGTAGTGGAGTCTGAATAGGCAGAAACCGAACCCAGGCCTCTCCTGTTATTCAGGCCCCGTTGACTACCTACACATGTGTTTCCAGCTGGGGATGGGGGGGTGCCCTGGGATCTTCTGGGAAGCCCCAAAGGACTCCTGAATCACAGAGCAGGGATGCCCCTCCATCCAAATCTTCTGGACCATTTTGATCAACGAACCCAGAGATATGGTCCTCCAGAACCATCGGACTCGAGGTTCGCAACTCAGAATTCCTCTACACCATGGGAGCTAGAGGACTACTCTGGTCTAGAGGACAAGGAAGACACTGCCCACCAAGACAGAGCTAAGTCATCAGAACAGAGAGCTGAGGGACACCTTTGTGGTGGAGTCAGTTAAGTGTCCAACTCTCCAGTTTGGCCCATGTCATGATCTCACGGTTCGTGGGTTCGAGCTCCACGTCCGGCTCTGTGCTGAAGGTGTGGAGCCTGCTTGGGATGCTCTCTCTTCTCCCCAACCTTTGCCTCTTCTCTACTTGTGCTTGCTCATGCTCTCAAAATAAAAAAGCCAAAAACCAGAGAGCTGAATCATTCCCACACACTTAAGACCACGAAGATCAAGTCTTAGGAAAAGTTACTAAAAACCCAGCTCCTTTCCACTGCCAGGTAAGCGCACTTTCTTGAGCACGAAATGCAAACGTAGGAGAAGAGAAACATTATTCCCAGCAGGTGGTACAACAGCGTACTCAGCACTCAGCGTTTCCCCAGCCTCTTGTCCTTGGTGTTAACACCTTCCCGATTCCTTTCCCCTTTCCCTGCCTTCTTTCTTTCATCCCCCAAATTATCTTCTAATGGTCTGCTAGCAATTTTCAGCAGTAGATTTAAGAGGAAGGTGCCACACACTGTGATACAGAGAACATGGCCTCTGGTGCCCGCAAAGACCCCCAACCCCAGCCCTGCCATCTGCTGGCTAAGTAATCCTGGGTAAGCCACTTCACCTTGTAACAGGGAATGCTACATCCTGCTAAAACTTCACACAATGCCTCGTGAAGTGGTGGCCACGACTGAAGGTATTTAACATTTACAGAAATAAGATTATACCTTATGCTCAAGAAAGCGTAAGTGGTAGGTGCTCAAGAAAGCCTAGAAGGACAAATGGACTACTTTCTGAAGTGTTCTTCCTAAGACTTACACAGAGGCGGGAAGTCGGCCAAAGGAGTAGCCCGAGGGGGTCTCTCCCTCTGTGAGCCCCAGACGGGAGGGCTCCTTTGGGGCTCACGTTTGTGACACAGTCTAGTCGGGCCTGACAGCATGAGACACACCTCACTTCTGCGGGCTCACTGTGCTCGTCCCCACCCCCTCCATCCTTCCTTGATCTGGGTCACGTTTAACTGTAACCACACCCGATTACTGCTGTCTACTTGTTTGGTCCTGCAGGTAATTAAGAAATCCCAGGCACATACTTTTCAGATAGCGTAATCGCCCTACAGTCTGGTACCGGTGCCCCGACAAGCTTCGTGCTGCGGTCCACTCTGCAAACAATTCCACCCACCGCAGGTGAAAACGATTCTACTTTTCAAGGCCAGAGAAGACGGGATTTCGTGCAGCAGAAGCCTTTCAATTATTCAGGATGCTGGCGTCTTTTTTAGTTCAATTATTCAGGGGTTTCTGAGTGCACGATGGTCAATTCGGCATTTGCTGGTCCTGAGGCTTGGACTCGATTGGTTTAGATCCAACCCGCTCAGTGGGTCTCAGACGTGACTGTGAATATGGACAAGAGAAGTGGACATCCCTGTGACAGAAATCAAGCACAGAGGAAAGTTTCTCTTTCAGGTTTTTATTTAAAAAAAGTTTTTTTAACGTTTATTTTTGAGACAGAGACAGAGCATGAACGGGGGAGGGTCAGAGAGAGAGGGAGACACAGGATCCAAAACAGGCTCCAGGCTCCGAGCTGTCAGCACAGAGCCTGACACGGGGCTCAAACTCATGGACTGTGGGATCGTGACCTCAGCCGAAGTCGGATGCTTAACCGACTGAGCCACCCAGGTGCCCCTCTTTCAGAGTTTTTTTTTTTTTTTTTAATTTTTTTTTTAACCTTTATTTATTTTTGAGAGAGAGAGAGAGAGAGACACAGAGCATGAACAGGGGAGGGTCAGAGAGAGAGGGAGACACAGAATCTGAAACAGGCTCCAGGCTCTGAGCCATCAGCACAGAGCCCAACATGGGGCTTGAACTCACGAACCGCGAGATCATGACCTGAGCCGAAGTCGGACGCTTAACCGACTGAGCCACCCAGGCGCCCCTCTTTCAGAGTTTTTGATACCGCCTCTAGTCAATACAAATAGAATGCTTTACATTCAGGGGCGCCTGGGTGGCTTGGTCGGTTAAGTGTCCGACTTCGGCTCAGGTCATGATCTCACGGTCCGTGAGTTCGAGCCCCACGTCGGGCTCTGTGCTGACAGCTCAGAGACTGGAGCCTGTTTCAGATTCTGTGTCTCCCTCTCTGTCCCTCCTCTGTTCATGCTGTCTCTCTGTCTCAAAAATAAATAAACGTTAAAAAAAAATAAAAAGAACACTTTACATTCATGATGAACCTTTCTTTCCAAGCCAACACCGGCAGAAGGATTTTTGGAAATTCAACAGCAATTTGTGTATATAGCATAGACAACATTTCAGATAAGTTCTTCCTCTCAAATAGTATCTATGTATCCTCTTGAAAATTTCAAATGGAGGTTAGGTTACCTGCTTGCCTACCAGGATGCCACGTTTTCCTGTTTGAGGAGAAAACAACCTAAGGATAAAGTATCAGGGGTTCCAGGTTTTCTTTGGAGAAAGGATTTATTTAGCACAGGGAAACAATGTGGTTTGAGGAAGCACACCGTGACTGCCGCAAAGATATTTGCCACTCACCACTGGTCCCCTCTGCCGAGTTCTAATGAGAACGTCTAGAAAGCGAATGAATGAACTAAAAGGTAACTAGGGATCATTCAACAAACATTCTTTGAGCATCTAATATGTTGATTTGGGGTTGGACAATGGCAATACAACGATATATAGATCCTAGTTCCTGCTCTTGGAAGGGGAGACAAATATATAGTCAAAAAAGGCAAAAAATACACGTAATCTAAGTTTACACACTTTTACGCCGTGCATCAAAAAGAAGCACCTGATTAAGAACCTAAGCTTGAATGGCTACAGGAAATGCTGACAAAGTCGTGGGGTCACGTTATGGTCTTCGGTATCTCTAGCCTTTGTCTAGGGTCTGGCACATTATCTACCACGTGAATGAAGTCTTTGAGGCCCCTTTTCAAGGGTCTCCAATTTTAAGACCTGAATCTACTGCTTATTGAGTGCCTAGTATGCACTATGCATGGTTCTATTTCTTTAGGTATATTAGCTTATTCACTACTCCTTCAGAAGTCTGAGATGGTATTAATATCATGCTTTCGTGATATAGATAAGGCGGCAGGGGGCGCCGGGGTGGCTCAGTCGGTTAGGCATCCAACATCAGCTCAGGTCATGATCTCTCCATCCAGGAGTTCGAGCCTCGCATTGGGCTCTGTGCTGACAGCTCAGAACCTGGAGCCTGCTTCTGATTCTTTGTCTCCCTTGCTCTCTGCCTCTCCCCCCAACTCGCACTCTCACTCAAAAAAATAAACATTAAAAAAAAGAAAAAGCAGGAAGACACTAAAGCATTTGATCAATGTCACATAGTTATTAGGTGATAGAATTGGGATTTGAACCTTGGCTCAGACTTCAGGATCTCCATTTTTAATTGCTGTGCTACATTGCTTACTGCAAGTTCATGGGCTTGGTGTTGGCCACGGGAATGTGAGGAGCTGTGGTGGACAAGAAGTGGAAACAGAACTTGGGTAGCATGCATCACCCCAAAGATTGGCACACTGGGGGATTACAGCAGAGCGAGACTGTGATAGTGTGGCTAAATCACACCCCACCCCCTGCAATCCTCTGCCCTGGCAAGCATCGTCTTCCATAACTCCACACAAGTCCATGTTCCCAGGGGTGACTGGCCCTGGTTGGTGGCCTTTGGGGCCTCTGGGAGAATCCACACGCTGCAACCACCACAACACTTTATCCTCTCTTTATGGCCGTCAGATGCCCCATGTCTAGAGCAAGCATCTTAGCACCACGGTTTCTCCCTCTACTGGGGCTCTCCTCTTCTACAGGCTCTGAGTGATCCATGGCTTGGGGGACCACGACAGATCAGGACCAGACTGGATTGGACCCGTGATTGGGGTCATCACCATCTGCCTCTCTCCTAGGCCTCCACCTCTTCCTGGATCAGGGAGAACAGGGATTCTCCCTCCTTTCCTGAGGGCAATAGCAGAGAGCTGAGAAAAATCGCTACCACCAGTGCCCATGTTCCAGGACACCAGTCTATCCCCTTCTACTCTGAGTGGTTACCGTGATTGCTTGTTCTCCAGACTCCTTGTTTTGTTTTGTTTTTAAACTTGTGGATTCATGCTCCATTTCCTGTTTTGGGTATAGATGGAAGTTCATGGGTTTACAAGTATCAGATGGATCGGTGACCCCCCCCCCCCCATCAGAGCCAGTCTCTGGACCTGAGAGCAAGAGCTGCAGAGAAGCTGATGTTCCCCCAAGAAGAAGAAAAGGCAATCTGAGGGCTAGAACTTGGAGCACTAAAGGTTTGATCCTTGGAGAACACGGTTTAGAATCTCGTCCAATTGTGGGGACATTATGGGAAACCAGTTCCAAAGTTCATTTGTTCTCAAGTCCTGTGACAAAAACGCTTTGCTTCTAGTATTTGAGAATTGGAAGCTGAGAATGTGCAAGTAAAGGAATTTGTCATTTCAAAGCTTCTAGCGTTTCTTTGTGTTATGGGAAGTGGAGATTTGGAGAAAATATAACCTGTTTTTGAGGAGGTCTTCACTGGGCCTTTTAGTTTTGTAAAGCGAAGTCCAGATTGAACTCCAAAGAGAAAATGGGCCAGGTGGTATCTTCATGGTGCATAGAGTGGGCTTTCTGTAGCTATATTTTGGGGGGGGGGCAGAGGGGGAAGGTATAGATAGCACACATTGTTAGTTGTTGGGAGTGGTGTGCAAGACCTTGCTGGGGCAGTTGTCCCAATAGACATACGGGGACACTGTAGGCAGCAGTATTAAAAGATCAAATCTCAGCCTGTGCTCAGGTGGTTATGGAGCATAGTCGGCTGCCTGTCCTGTTCTGGAATGCCCCAAGGTCACGCTGATAGCTATACATGGAAGGGCATGGAAGACACTATTTTTGTACTAGAGTTTTACAGAAATGTAGCTGCCTCATAGGACCAGTCATCTGCAATTCATTCTGTTCAGGCTTTTCCTTAGCAATGTGTAAGCATGTTTAAGATTATGCTTTTAGTTCTCTGTTAGACCTTCAACTCAAGTGGTTGAGTTGTGATTAAGTATGTTTATGGCTGGCTATTAAAACACCAGGAAGATGATGCAAATAGGTATGGACCATTTTGCCAGGTTATTACAGAATCGTCATTCTGGAGAAGATAGAGGTTATATACCATCACATACCAAAGAAACCATAAACTAGAAATTTTCATTGGCAAAGTGTAAAGTATTTGAGTCCAGCAGAATCAACGTATCAGATTTATATTTTGAAACAATTGAGTCTGTGTGTCCTAGCCTATAGGAAAACCTGACCATTTGCAAGGAGGCAACATTTCAAGGTCATTCAGAACCAGAGTATAAACCATCTAACAGTGGCTTACTAATAAGAAGATCAAGTTACTGCTGTTGCTTGGATTTCCAGAACGAACAATGTAACTTGTTAGAAAAGATTTGGGAATTTCTCCCGGGCGGGAGCTATTCAAGTAGGTCCTTACGACTAGGTCCTCCACCCCCTTCTGTTAACTCAAATCAGAATACATACTCCAGTCTGAAATTATTTCCCTGATGTTGGAACCCACCTCACTGGCTGGCTGTACATACTTGCAAATGGTCAGATTTCCCCCACAGGGGCTGTTAGACACACACTGGGTTGAGAGAGATTACAAAAGTTGCATAGGCCCATGCAATATATAAACATGTATCTAATGTATTTAAAATAAAGACAGATGGAAGAATGTGCCCGCTCGATGACGAGACAGGAATATGCATGTGTATCGTTCTGGGTCTTTATCGGTATTACTTCAACTCCATGTCAGGTTTAGATCGTGGCCTAGAGAATACGGGCGCATGGACACCCCAGGGAGCCCCAAAGAAAGGAAATTGCAGTAGGCACACAATCTATCTCTAGCCCACCTGCCAAATGTTGGCAGACTACTCAGGGTCACAACCCACATGTTGCGAACCACGATTTTCCCTCCCTGGGTAGCATGTGGTTTTGAAGGCAAAGGCTGTGAGTTTATGTTCCCGGATGCCATATGTATGCAGTTAGACAAGTATGGTCTCTTTATATGTACACGGCCACAAATCACTACAGATTGATGCCTGGCTGATGGACTGGATCTCCTGCAAGTTCCCCATATGCTTCACCTTACTCCAAGATGTGGTGGAAGAAAAGACGCAGTATCAGGAGTTTTTGACAGAAAAAAAACGGGAAGCCTCTACTTGAGCTACGGTATGTGAAGCTAGAATGGACCGTGGTGGCGGGAGACCATTCTTCCTTGACTACCTTATTCACTAGTTTTAGTTAGAATTTATTGTCAATTTGGCTAACATACCATGTATAGTGTGCTCTTGGTGTTGGGGGTAGATCCCCCGATTCGTTGCTTATGTACAACACCCAGTGCCCATCCCAACAAGTGCCCTCCTCAGTGCCCACCCACAGTCAGCCTCAGTCTGTTCTCTGTATTTAAGTCTTACGGTTTGCCTCCCTGTTTCAGATTATTTCTTCCCTTCCCCCATCGTCTTCTGTTAGGTTTCTCAAGGTCCACTTATTAGTGAAAACATGGTATCGGTCCTTCTCGGACTTACTTCACTCAGGGTAATACCCTCCAGTTCCTTCCGTGTTGCTACAGATGGTAGGATTTCAGTCTTTCTCATTGCCAAGTAGTATTCCGTTGTATACAGAAGCCACAGCTTTATCCATGCATCAGTTGGACATTTGTGTTTTCCGTGATTCATTTTTTTAATGGTTTTTAAAAATTTTGAGAGCACGGGGAGGGGCAGAAACAGGAAGACAGAGGCTCCAAAGTGGGCTTTACACGGTCAGAGTGCCAGATGTGAGGCCTGAACTTACAAACTGCGAGATCGTGACCTGAGCCGAAGTTGGACGCTTAACCAACCGAGCCACCCAGACACCCCGGATTTCTTTACACCTTCAAAAAGCAACGAGAGCAAAACAGAAGAACCTGCAACCAAACGATAATTGGCCACTGGGGCTTTCTCCAAAGGGGTTCTGATTCAGCCTTATAAACTGAAAGGCGTTAGCCAGCTTCGTGGGGTCAAGCTTTTCCCTGACAGACGTTGCGATTCCCGGTTTCTGTTTTTCGAACTTCCCTTTTGTTCTTTTTCCCCCCCGCGCCCGCCCCCCCCCCCCCCCCCCCGTCTTCCCCTTCCCTCCTGTGTATTTACACATTTTTCCCCACTTCATACAAGGATCGGGGAGCACAAACAAGATTAGAGGAGATCGATCAATAACCTCACCCTGGCAACTGGGAGCTCGAGCTGACCGTGAAGACTAATGGAGTTTAGTATTATTGAGCCTCCATCTAACTCAGGTCTCCTGTGAGGGACCTCAGACTGAAGGTCAAAGGAGGGAAACCTATCTTACGTAAGGTTTTGCTATCAAAAAGGAGGAACAAATCGCTTCCTCACATGTACGTATCCATGGCAAGTGTACTGGGGCAAGGGTGTAGGCTGGGTTTGAAGGAGGATTTTTTTTTTTTTTAAGATTTTGATAGAAAGAGAAAGAGGGAGGAGGAGGGAGCACGCTCGCACGAGAGGTGGGGGAAGCGCAAGAAGAGAGTGAGGGAGAATCCCAAGCAGGCTCTGCACTGCCAGCACAGAGCCCAAGGCGGGACTCACACTCACAAACTGGAAGCTCCTGAACTGAGCCGGAGGCTTCACTGACGGAGGCACCCAGGTGCCCCTGAGTGAGGGCTGAGAGCCCCCAGCTCTTGCTTTTTCTTTCATGAAATATTTCAAGTTAACAGAGAAGCAGAGAAAACATCAGAAAAACAAGCAGACACAAAGTTTTAGAGATACCAGGTGGACATCCCAGCTTCCATGAAACCTAAGCTTTTCCGATTTTCTTCGGCATTTGTGAAGACACCAGGTCAGAGAGGAGTGACAATTCCTGCCTTCTCCCTGCACTCCCCTCCCTCCTCTCCTTCGCAGAAATTCTCCCTAGAGCTGAAGCAGCCAAACTTTTAATAACGTATTTTATGTAATTAGCCGCTACAGGCACACAGACGCTTACAAGCATTTACCCTCTGCCTTAGGATCCCAAGCAGCAGATCCTTGCACAGAGCTGTTTGTGCAAGAGAAACCCCGTAAGAAAGTGAGGTGAAGCAAGACACAGGAGGAGAGGGAGCTAAGCAGAGATGTGATCTCTGCCGAAGTCTAGCCTCAGTCTGACCTCTTTAAGGGACTCTGGGCCGTGAAGACACCACGCACAAGTCTCACCGAGGCAGAGGCGCTTGGCTTTCACGCCCCTTATTTATAAGCCATTGGCTGTAGGCCACCTGGTGGTGGGGGGTGGGGGAGGATGACAAACTCTCAGGTATTTCCCGTTAACGTGATTCCCATCAGCCAATGGCAAGGAGTCTCCAGAAGAAGGCAGCTGTGAGCAGTTAGCAGTACTTGGGGGGTGAGCGCAGGAGCCCCATGAAGGCATCTGGGCAGGTCATCAGAGGCATTGACTACACCTTCCAACCTGTGATACCTTCTGATGCGTTTGTCCTCTCTCCTCCCCTCCCCCTTCCTTCTGCTCATTGCTTACTAGATTGATTTCATCAATGCAGTGAATTCGTGAGGGTAAACTGGATTGTTCAATAAATGGTGCTAGAATAATTGGCCATTTGTGTAGAAAACAAAGCAGAATTGTATCCCTGATCCATACACACACACACACACACACACACACACACACACACACACACACAAATTCATGGATGAATAAAGATCTAAACGTATTGTGCCTTTCCTTCCCTTTCTTTCCCTATCCCACCCTTCTGTTCAGTGCCCACGAAAATGATTTTGCTATCTGTTAAGGAGGGCACAACCTAAAGTTTAAAAAATACTGTTCTAGGCTATACCTAGAAAGGGAATTGCTGGCGTATGAAATCTACATTAGTAGATACTCTTAGGTGGCCCTTCCAAGTAGTTTAATGTGTATCTATATCTCTCTGTCTATATACATTTACATTAAATATGTTGCAAATACCTTTTCCCTGTGCATAACTTTTTACATTGTGGTGTCTTTTGATGTGCAAAAGTTTTACATTTTTGTGAAGTGGACTTGATATTTTTCTTTAGGTTTTGTGTGTTTTTTGGGTGCAATTATTACGGAATTATTCCCTAGCTTAGAGACGTAAAGACATACTTCATTTTCTTCTAAACGATTTAAGTTCTTATTTTTCATATTTAGATCTTTATTCATCCACGAATTTTGGAGGGCTGCAGATTAAAGAATGTAATTTTAGTTTCTATATAAATAGCCACTTATTCCAACACCATTTATTGAATAATCCATCTTATTGTCACTAATTTGTAATGTGTTAATTTTTTCTGTATACACAGGTCTGTTTTTAGGTCTTGCTATCCTATCCCACTGATCTACGTATGTGTCTCTTCACCTGTGCCAGTATCACGCTCTCTTAATTGCTACAGCTTTGCATCATGATAAATCATGATATTTGATAGGGCCAAACCACTAATTTTGTTCTTCAAAGGTTTCTGGGATATTTTTCTGTCTTTCCTCTTCTTCCATATAAATGTTAGGATCAGCCTTATAAGTTTCATGAAAAATTTCTGGTAGATTTTGACTGGAATTTAATTAATATGTTAATTTGAGAAGACTAGCTATCTTTGTTATTGAATTTTTCCATCAATGAATATGGCCTATCCCTATATTCAGGTCTTTGTCTATGCCCTTCAATGCTATTTTTAAGCCTTCCTCAAAAAATTATAGCATGTCTTTCCTTAGTTTATCCCTAGATTACTTTTTTTTCATTTCACTGATATTTGAGTGGTATTTTTTTTCTATTACATTATCTTTCTTTAAAAAAAAAATGTTTATTTGTTTTTGAGGGAGAGAAAGAGTGCGGGGGTGGGGAGAGAAGACAGAGACAGAGACACAGAATCCAAAGCAGGGTCCAGGCTCTGAGCCATCAGCACAGAGCCCCACGCAGGTCTCAAATTCACAGGCTGTGAGATCATGACCTGAGCCGCAGTCAGATGCTTAACTGACTGAGCCACCCAGGTGCCCCTCATTTTCTGTGTGGTTATTGCTAGTTCATAGGAACGCTACTGATATTTATATATCTTAAACTCTCTTATTGATTTTAACTTTGTTAGACTCTTATTTTCTTAGACAATCAAAATCATCAGCAAATATAGACAAGTTTGCTTGTTCCCTCCCCAGGTTTATGCTTCTTCTTATTTCCTTTCTTTTCTTATTTTAGCAGTTAGGACTTTCACTACAGGTTTGAAGTGAATCAGTCACAGCAGGTGAAATGTTTTAAATTTTTTTTTTCTTTTTTTCTTTTTTCAACGTTTTTATTTATTTTTGGGACAGAGAGAGACAGAGCATGAACGGGGGAGGGGCAGAGAGAGAGGGAGACACAGAATCGGAAACAGGCTCCAGGCTCTGAGCCATCAGCCCAGAGCCCGACGCGGGGCTCGAACTCACGGACCGCGAGATCGTGACCTGGCTGAAGTCGGACGCTTAACCGACTGCGCCACCCAGGCGCCCCTGAAATGTTTTATTAAGATAATGCTTGCTATAGATTTATGGTGTTAAGGAAGTTCCCTTATAATTCTGGTTTGCAGAGATTTTTAAAAAATATTGGCAAATATTGCATGTTATCAAATGATTTTTTCTGCATATATTGAGATAATTATATACTTATCCCCCTTAGTCTGTTAAGGTATATGAGAGATTTCCTAACATTGAACCATCCTGCACCTTCCTGAGATAAACTGTTTGGTTTTTGTACACGGCTTAATGATTTGCTAATATTTTATTTAGGATTTTGCATCTCTTTGCAAATATGTCTTTTTCTTTTACAATCATTGTCTGGTTTTAATATCAGTGTTATTATACTAAGTTTACAAAACAAGTTGGAAATGTTACCTTTTCTTCTGTTCTCTGAAGCAGAGATTACCATATGGGATACACAGACAAAGCCTGGTTTTAAATTGCCTACAAAAGATTCACAAAGCTATGTTTTTTATTAGGTAGGTTGGAATACTTGCTTTATTACCAATGAACAAGGCCCCCCCCCCCTTCTCATCTTTTAATTTTGTTTAGAGTTTTTGTTGTATCTCTAAAAATTCAAGGAGAGGGGCACCTGGGTGGCTTAGTGTCTTAAGCAGAGGACTCTTGATTTAGGCTCGGATCATGATCTCGTGGATCTTGCCCTGTGTCCATCTGTGCACTGGCAGTGGAGCTCAGAGCCTGCCGGATTCTGTCTCTCTCTCTCTCTCTCTCTCTGCCCCTCTCCAGCTCATGCTCTCTCTCTCAAAATAAATAAATATATTTTTTTTAATTAAGGGGCGCTTCGGGGGCTCAGTCAGATGAGTGTCCACCTTTGGTTTTGGCTCAATTCATGATCCCAGGGTCATGGGATTGAGCCCGGTGTTGGGCTCCACACTGAGTGTAGAGCCTGCTTGCGGTTCTCTCTCCCTATGCCCTGTCCCCCGCTTTCACGCACATTCTCTCTCTAAAATAAAAAAAAATCAAAATAAATAGTTATTTTTCTTTCTTTTATTTTTGTATTCACTGTTTAATTTCTCCCTTTTGGGTTAATTTTTCTTCTTGAGGTAATCATTTAATAGTTTCCTTTGTGAGGGTCTGTAGGTGGTAAATGCTTTAAATGTTTGTGTGGTGAAAAATGACATTATTTGTCCATTCAGTTGAAAGATTGTTTGGGCATAAAATTGTGGATTGACAGTTCTTTCCTGTCAACCCTGAAGATCTTATTCTGTTATTTTCTGGCATTGATGGCAACGAAAGAAAAGTCTGCTTTCTGAGAGCTTTAAATGGCCTCTAGTTTTCTTTGATGGTCTGTAGGTTCATTATGACATGTCCAGATATGTATTTATTTTCACATATTCTCTTCAAGACTTGGAGATGCACTTCTGATCTGAGAATTTATGTCTTTTTTTCAATATTAGAAAATGACTCTTTCTTATGGTTTTGGGTCATTCTTTTCTTTCTGTTCTTTCCTAAATTTCTATTTCATACTTTCTCCTCTTCAAACATCTAACACCTCCTCTACCTTCGTCATTCAAAACAAGCCCCTCGCCTTCTCCTCCAAGTTAGATTCTCTCATGTTCACCTTCTTTTCTTTCTCTCCAATTCAGTTTATTAATAATCCTGTCGGCACTAATTTAAAAAGAAATTCCATCCTGGATCTTAACATTCATGTGTTTTGTAAAAGTAAGAGCATCATGACTGCATTCTAAGTTAGGAGTTGATGAGGCATGCAGAAGAAAAAGAAATAGGAAACTTTGCAACCAACTGCCCAAGTGAAAGCTAAATAAACAAACAAACCAACCAACTGTCTTTCTGGGCTTATGATAGAGGTGCCGGAAATCACAGGAGACTTTCCTGGGACATGTGTTGTGTAACAAGTCCTGACAAATACATGGATCATCAAAGAGAATTCTATTTTATATACTGAGAAGCTTTATGATCCAGGAAGTGGTCAGGCCATCTGGGATCTCCTGCTTACCCATATGGAGCTCTGATTGAATATGTGAGAATAAGAGGAAAGCACAATTTTAGTGAACATGAGCTGTTTGGAATCAGCATGGGGGTGCATCAAAGGTGGTGCCGAAACAAAGGGATTACTTTTCCACCAAGCCCTTGTAAGAGAGTGCAGAGGGTAGTCAGAGTCTTGAAGATTGAAGAAGGAATGACAAAGAAGGAAAGAATGAAACTCCATTTCTCCAGGTGACCATGTTATAGGATGGTGTCACTGACCTAAAGAGACAGACATTTTGGGGGGATAGGGAATTGGTAAGAAATACATGGAAGCTTCATGTTGTCAGGGAAATCAAATTATTTTTAAGTATAGGAACCAGCATGTTTTCTTCATAATAAAGAAGTAATAAATTGCATTTCTATAGCACATTACCCTTTTTCAAAGCATATAAGCCACTTCACTTGATATTTTCAACCCTGTAAGGTAGATAGGAGATCCCATTTAAAAGCAAGATCTGAGGGACACCTGGGTGGCTCAGTTGGTTGAGTGCCCAACTTCAGCTCAGGTCATGATCTTGTGGCTTGTGAGTTCGAGCCCCACATTGGGCTCACTGCTTTCAGTGCAGAGCCTGCTTAGGATCCTCTGTCCCCCTCTCTGCCCCTCCCCAGCTTGCACTCTCTCTCTTTCAAAAATAAATAAACATTAAAAAAAAGAATTTAAAAGCAAGAACTGAGCCATAATTCTTTAACCATGCTCTCCTCTCCTTTTCACCCCACCAGGATCTAGTACAGTGTGAGATGAACAAAGTGCTTTTAATCACCCTGTTATTAGATCAATTCCCACTTTACAGTTAAGATCAAGAGGAATTATGAAGTTGTTAGTTGCCAAACATCACATAGCCAGTCATGGCACAGCTAGGACCCAGGAGCAAGCCTAGTAAATTTAAGTCTTATGCACTCAATATTCTGTCAAAGACCACACAGAGGCAGGAACAGGAAATATAAGTGTTCGTGGCAATTATCCTGTGCCAAGGGTCATTGATCTTCTTGATGAAGAGCTCCTGTTGATTTACCTAAAGTTTAATAATCTACCAATGAAGGCACTATTAAGAATGGCTTAACATAAGCACAACTTGCCAATTAAGAGAACCTTGGCAGGTTCTGTGTTGGCTACAACGTTCAAGTCCATTCGACCCAGGAAATTGTATTAAAATCTCCGAGATGGGTGTAGCCTCAAAGAAGCAGTGCCAGACAGGTTCAAGGAGAACAAAACAGTATTTCTTTCAGTCCTCGATGCTTTCCTCAAAAAGTCTCGTTCTTGTCTCTTCAAGTCAGTCTCCAACTCCATCAGGTAACAGACCTCTTCAAAGACCTTCCAATGGGTTCCTGTATCTAGGTGGCAATCCGTTACACCCTGGGGACATCCACCTGCTAGTAGGAGGCTTCCCCCTCAGTTCATTTCACCAGCAATGGGAGAAGTCTTCTCCATATTCTCTGCCGTACCTATCAACAATGTGTCCACAAAGCCATCTGTTAATGGGAATGTTATGGGGTCTACCAAACCCCATTGAGTAACTCAGTTTCCTACCTTTCAGGGAAAAGGGGCCATATGGTCAGTTATCCAGCTCTTGATAAGCAGAATGGAGGAATCCTAGTAGATCCACAGGATGATACATTTTTATTTTAGCCAAGAAAATGTTTCTCCTTCTGGTTGGAAGATTAACAAGTTCTGAGGCCTAATGTATTATAGCTAATATTACTATATTATATACTTAAAAGTTGCTAAGAGAGTAGATTTTTTTTAATAATTTTTAAATGTTTTTTATTTTATTTTTGAGAGAGTTACAGAGCACGAGTGGGGAAGTGGCAGGGAGAGAGGGATACACAGAATCTGAAGCAGACTCCAGGCTCCAAGCTGTCAGCACAGAGCCCGACATGGGGCTCCAACCCATGAACCATAAGATCATGACCTGAGCCGAAGTTGGATGCTTAACTGACTGAGCCACCTAGACACCCCACGAGTAGATTTTAAGTGTTCTTACCACAAAAAAAGAGATGCTAATTATGTGACAGGATGGAGGTGTTAGCTAATAGGATATTGGTAATCATTTTGCAATATATAAGTGTATTAAATCAACATGTTGTACATCTTAAATTTATACACTATTATATCTCAATAAAACTGGAAATAAAAAAAAATGTCTCTCCAATGTTGGCTTTGAAGAAGTGAGCTATCATCATGGAGAAAGCCATGTGATAAGGAACTCTAAGCAGCCTCTCAGAGTTGAGAATAGCCAACAGCCGACAGCCAGCAAGATGGGAACCTCAGTCCTGCCAAGTGCAAATAGATGAATTCTGCCAACAATATGAAAGCTTAGAAGCAGATCTTTCCCCAGTCAATCCTCTGATAAGACCTCAGCTCTGGCTGACAGTAAGACCACAGCTTGATGAATGAGATCCAGTTAAGCTGTTCCTGGACTTCTGAACTACAGAAACTATAAGATAATGCATGTGTGTGTTGATTTAAGTGGTTAAATTTGTAGTAATTTGTTATGCAGCATAGAGAACTAATATAACTGGGTATTAAGAGACATGGGCCCCTTTCCTTGAGCCAATCCTGTATGAACTTGAGTAAGTTATTTTACCATATCCAGCATGAGAACTAGAACTTCATAGGATGTTAGAATTCCAGGGAATAACTGTGACAGCTCTGTTATATTTGTTTTTCTACTGATCTATAAAATCCAAGCCTAAAAATCCCTGGATTGAAGACATTCTAAATATGGAGTATAGACACTTCTGGAGTGGTTTACAATGTTCCCAACACAAGCTTGAGTGTGTGTGTGTGTGTGTGTGTGTGTGTGTGTGTGTAGAAAGTGTGTATGTGTGTGTGTGTGTGTGTGTGTGTGTGTTGTGGTGGTGGGAAAGCCACTTATTTAATGGGGCCAAAAGAGTTAGATAGAGCATTAGAAATCCAAGGGAATGTGGAATGGAATAGTAAAATCTAATCATAGATCAATGATACAGAAACAATTCAATTACCAGGGGTTGAGTCAGCGTCATCAATGGACAACTATGAGAGGTAGATTTCATAGAGATTTTGGTGTGAAAATCAATCGGAACAAATGAGTGCATAGATTTGGAGATTTAGGTTTTAATGATGATGGCCTGTGGTGACTTCTTGGTTTAGAATTCATTTTCTTTTTGAATACATTTTGGAATCTTAAGGCTCAATTTTACAGGTATTCCTATGTTGAAGAGCTAGGAAAATGGTTACCTCAATTCACAGATCATACCCAGAGAAGGCAAAGGGCTTGTAGAAACCACATAGCATCATCTCAGGAAATAAATCTGGGCCTTCTAAGCTCCCGCTGACTGTTTTCTTTGAGATCCTTGAAAAATGGATATAATTGATTTAACAAAATGCTTGGAGGATGCAAAAATGGGAGGTGTTGAAAGTTCCAGTGAAGATAGAAAAGCAATACCAAAAGCAGACCAAGATCAGGGATATAAGCAGGAAATAGCCAGATGTGATTCAGATTGGAGAAAGAGAACCCAAAACATCTGGAGAACAATAATTTGAAACAGATACTCTCCAGGAGAAAGCAATTTGGAAAGCATTAGTGTGGTGAGACCTGGACAGCACTGTGAAGACAAATAGGGTCTCTAATGCCTATGCAGTGGCCCAAACTGGCCACACTGGGTTTGTAAGCCACAGATGGAGAGGGTCAGTGGATAAGGAGGAAGGATGCAATTCTACAGGTCTAAGTGTCCAAAGCCACGCTCTTCCAGTCCTTCCTGGCTTTGTACGCAGATCTGTCTGGCTAGAAGAGAAAGTCACAGATGACATACTACTAGTGAAGACAAAGGAGAGTTCTAAGAAATTGATCCTCAGCCCATAGGACAGCTGGAGGCCCTGGGCCAGTTCTTCAAGCTTGACCAATCTCTCTTTTTTTTTTTACCCCAATATGCATTCAAATATTATCGTGGTCTCTCTGTACCATAAATTTAAAAAAGTTAGGATTTGCTAGCTGAGAAAATCCCCCCCCTCCGCTTGTTCTTCTTTCTAAATACTATCAATAACAAATGTTCATATCAGGAGCACCCAGGGGGCTCAGTTGGTTGAGTGTCCGACTCTTGATTTCGGCTCAGGTCATGATCCCAGGGTTGTGGGATTGACCCCTGTGCTGGCTCCTGCGCTGAGCATGGAGCCTGCTTAAGATTCTTTCTCTTCCTCTGCCCCTCTCCCCCACTCATGTGTGTGCACTCTCTCTAAAAACAAAGAGGGTATTAAAAATTTTTCATATCAAAGTATTGTGCACATATAGAGAAGAACAAATAATAGGATTCCTGCTCAGTAAATTACAAAAAGTGAACACACCTGTGTAACCAGCACCCAGATCATCGTGTTGAACATGAACAGAACTCTAGAAGTACCTTTCCCCCATCCCCTAGGGTAACCTTCTTCTGATCACTACTCACCCTCTAACGGCATGGATCGATTTTGTCTGAGCTTGAACTTTATATACATTTGGCAATTTTTTCTTTTTCTTTGTCTTTTTCTTTTGTTCAAGTATAAATAACATACAGTATAATATTAGGTTCAGGTGTACAATATAACATTGAACAATTCTTTTTTTTTAAATTTTCAAGTGTAAACTATTGAGCATTTTGTATTTTTTATAGTTTTTATTTGTTTACCTTGAGAAAGAGATAGCATAAGCGGGGAGGAGCAGAGGAGAGAGAGGGAGAGAGAGAATTCCAAGCAGGCCCCCCACTGTCAGCATGGAGCCCAAAGCAGGGCTCGAACCCATGAACCGTGAGATCATTACCTGAGCTGAAATCAAGAGCTGGATTCTTAACCGACTGAGCCACCCAGGCTCTCCTGAAGCATTTTGTGTTTTTGTTTTTAAATTAAGTTTTTAATTTTAATTCTAGTTAACAGTTATATTAGTTTCAGGTGTACAATATAGTAATTCAACAATTCTATACATTTTTCAGTACTCATCATAAGTGTACTTTTTAATCTCTGTCACCTATTTCACTAATCCCCCTCCCCACCTTCCTTCTGGTAACCATCAGTTCTCCATAGTTAAGAGTCTGTTTCTTAGTTTATGTCCCTCTCTCTCTTTTTTCTTCCTTTGCTTATTAAATTCTACATATGAGTGAAATCATATGGTATTTGTCTTTCTTTGTTTATGTCACTTAGCATTATACTCTCTGGTTTTATCCATGTTGTTGTAAATGGCAAGATTTCATTCTTTTTTGTGGCTGTATAATATTCCAGTGTGTGTGTGTGTGTGTGTGTGTGTGTGTGTGTGTGTGTGTATGTGTGTGTATACACACACCACTCTTCTTTATTCATTCATCTATTGATGGACACTTGGGCTGCTTCCATAATTTGGCTATTGTAATAATGCTGAAATAAACATAGAGGTACATGTATCCCTTTGAATTAGTATTTTTGTATTTTGGGGGTAAATACCCAGTAGTGTGATTACTGGATCTTAGGGTAGTTCTATTTTCACTTTTTGAGGGACCTCGATGCTGTTTTCCAGAGTGGCTGCACCAGTTTGAATTCCCACTACCAGTGCACAAGGGTTCCTTCTCCTCCACACCATCGCCAACATTTGTTGTTTCTTGTGTTTTTTACTTTAGCCATTCTGACAGGTGTAAAGTGATATCTCATGGTAGTTTTGATTCGCATTTCCCTGATGATTAGCCATGTTGAACATCTTTTTATGTGTCTGTTGGCCATCTGTGTGTCTTCTTTGGAGAAATGTCTGTTCATGTCTTCTGCCCATTTTTTAATTGGATTATTTGTTTTTTTGTGTGTTGAGTTGCATCAGTTCTTTATATATTTTGGATACGATTCAACAATTCTATTTATTTCTCAATGGTCATGAAGATAAGTGTACTCGTAATTCCCTTTATCTATTCCATGCATGTCCCCACCTACCTCCCCTCTTGCAGCCACCAGCGTGTTCTCTGCATGTAAGAATTTGACTTACTGTTTGTTTCTTTTTTCTTTATTTTGTTTCTTAAATTCCACATATGGGTAAAACATATGGTATTTGTCTTTCTTCTGACTTATTTCACTTAGCATTATACTCTCTAGCTCCATTCATGCTGTTGCAAATGGCAAGGTATAACTCTTTCTTTATGGCTGAATAATATTATATATATCACATCTTCTTTACCCATTCATCTCTTGATGGACACTTGAGTTGCTTCTATATCTTGGCTATTGTAAACAATACCCCTAAACATAGGGGTACATATACTTTTTGAAATCATGATTTGCCTTCTTTGGCTAAATATCTAGCAATGGAATTACTGGAACATATGGTAATTCTATTTTTAATTTTTTGAGGAACCTCCATACTGTTCTCCACAGTGGCTGCATCAGTTTGCATTCCTTCCAAGCGCATGAGGGTTACTTTTTCTCCATATCCTTGCCATACAGGTAGCAATTTTTATGTCTGCCTTCTTTCACTAAACATTAGGTTTTTGAGTTTCATGTGCCTCATTGCATGTAGTTCTACATTTTCCCCTTACGTTGTTATATAGTATTCCATGATGTGAATGTATTTATGCATTCTATTGATGATGAATATTGGGTTGTTTCAGCTTTAGTCTATCATGAGCATTTTTGCTTCCTTGGTGAGTATGTGTACACATTTCTTTTAGTCTTAATCGGCTTTTAAGTGTCTTTTGAGATAACATTCTCCAAATTCCTTTATATACCTGAAGTCCCCATGAGCTCAAAACACATTTAATTATTTTTTCTCCTCTCTCTTCCTTGGGAAAAGATGGAAACAACCAACTGTGAATATTAACTATTATCCTCAACTAAGGCACACCAAGATATTTCTCTGAAGCATTATTACAAGTGGAATACGCAGTGTTTGCAAGCATCCTGTGAGAAACCTTTGTTCACAAATTGAGTCAGCTTTCTGTTCAATGATACGGCTAAAAAAACAGATGGATACCTGTAGATTGAACTCAACACAAATGAGGCATTGGATGTAGTCACTGTCCCAGGAGAGATAATAAAAGAGGGTCAGAGCCAAGAGTTACTACCTGGATTGTCTCTTGGGAACCCCCTAACCAACCTCGAAGAGACTGACCAACCTCTTTGTTTACCCCAACGTGCATTCAAATATTATCATGGTCTGTGTGTGCCATTAAATCAAAAAGGAATGCTCCTTTTTAATGGAAACGCTTGACAACTCTCCCTTCTCGGGTAAAGACAATAGAGCTTATTACCTAAGGGAAGCCACGACTGGTATAACAGAAGCCTCTTAAATTTGTCTATTCCCCAACCCTCTACCCTCCACCCCACCCGGCCTTTGCCTTAGAAGGAATCCATTTTCCAAGGAAGACCAAGACTGTCCTATGTTTCCTCTTTGGGAGAGGACAGAAGTCCAAATCAAATTTAATCTCTGACAGGTTATCCTGTTCCAGTGCTGGCATTTCCTTACAGCACACATTTTCCTGAGGCAAACTGGATACAATATGATGCATTATTTAGCAAACACATTTTGCATTAGACTGACCGCCCGAGGCACCATTGATACTAGGAACTAACACTGCAATAGAAAAAAGAAGAAAAACCCTCTTATTTTGTTTGAATGGCTTTGCGATTTATCATTAAAACATGGATGTATCAATTAAGGGGTTTCTTCCTTCCCTGTAACAGAAGTGGACTCAGAGTAATTTGAAACCCAAAAAAAGGAGAATATGAGGAGCATTGCCGACTTGAAGTAATGGCTGAATAGTAAGAACTCAGGACGAGGAACTAGCATGAGAAAACTGGCATGTCTTGTCTCTAGGGTGATGGACCACATATTTTGGATTAGTGCTCATCCCTGGGGCTAATCATTGTGGCCGGGGCTGGTATGGGCTGAGGCAGTCTCAGAGCCCAGCCTGGGTCAAGGGCCCTTTACCTCATGGGCAGGTTTGTTACCAGAAAAGGGTCAGGGGAGGTGCTGGCAGACAAAAGCAATAGCCTAGTACTTCAAGGGTGACAGCTGAAGGTATCAGCTTACTGATGGAAATAGTACAAGGGAAAAGGAAAAGTGGTCTGATAACGACGATAACGTTGTGAAGTGTGTATAAGAAGTCCTGGGCGAATGACGGTACTGGAAGATTCCGGAAAAGGCTTTACTTATTAAGCACATACCATAATCCAAGGCTGGATTTGCTCAGTATATGTTTGCTATAACTACACATTTTTTTTTCTGTTAAAAAGTACTGCTAAACTTCCTGCAGGAAAGGAACTTTGTTATCATGACTCTTCTCACTCTTCCCATTGAAAGAATTGTTTTAAAAAAATTTTTTTAACGTGTATTTATTATTGAGAGACAGAGAGACAGAGCATGAGCAAGGCGAGGGACAGAGAGAGAGACAGAGACACAGAATCTAAAACAGGCTCCAGGCTCCGAGCTGTCAGCACAGACCCCGACGCGGAGCCCAAACTCACAAACCACAAAATCATGACCCGAGCTGAAGTCGGAAGCCCAACCAACTGAACCACCCAGGTGCCCCGGAAGAATTGTTTTTATAACACAGTTCTCAATAATATGAGGTTTCTTAGGAATGTAACTATTACATTACAGTTGAATATATATATATATATATATACATATATATATGTATATATATATATATATATTAGGATACAGGATCTATAAGATCTATCTATCAGATAGGATATATAGGTTAGGATCTTTGCATCCATATATGTAAGTGAGACAGGACTATAATTTTTCCCTACTATACTATTCTATGCTATGATCTCCCAGAGTTCTTATTCTTTCAATAAATAGTCTATTGAGTCATTCTGTGTGACAGGCTTTATGCAAATATAGATGCCGGAGACATGGAGATGCCCCATGTCTCCATAGTGGGCACAAAACACCCACCACTGTCCTGGTGGAGCTTAGAGTTTAGTAGGGAAGACAGATGATAACAACGGAATCTAATGAGTTTCTTGATAACAGAAATACAGGGTGGTGCGGAGACAGAGCACTATAGATAGTAATACCTACCTTATAAAGTTATTATATCAGGAACAATGAATAGAGCCCCTGATACAAGAGAGAGAACATAGTAGACACTAAAAAATACTCTTACTATTATTTGACCACCTTTTCTGATTTTTAAATAACTATTAGTTTGTAGAAGTTTCTAAGTTCCTCAGCCAAGTTTGGTCATTTCTATTTCTTGAGACTACTGCCCACCTCACCGTTATATTAGCATAAAATTAGAGTATTATAATTTAAAAATCGTCATGTCTGTGGTTACCTACACTTTTTTCGTTCTAATCTATTTTTTCTCTTATTTAGATTTAAGAGGAGGTTGGTAAATTCCATCAACTTTTTAAAGTTTTATTTTATGCTTGAATGTATTTATTGATTCTGCTTTTTTTTTTTTTTTTGTCCTCCTCAATCCCTTCCCCCAGTTGTTGTTTTTTTTTTTAAACAAATTTTTCAAAGTTTCTTTCTCTGGTATCTATGTTTTATTTTTTGTGTATCTGAATGCAATGCATTTCTTGTATATAAAATTTGTTAACTCATATCTTTGTTATGAATTGAGCCGCATATCAACATGAAATCATACTTTGTCTTATGCTTATGCCTTGAATTTGCATTTTTTCTGTATCAGTATCGGGGGGATTGTATCTGTATTGTAAGGGGAAAGGAATACATTTAACGTTTTTGTATCTTTATAATATAGGTTTATTAGTTTTATTAAACTATCATTGAATTTTAAAAACTTATTTTGAAATTCTTTGCACTTTTCAACCCATTTATTGATGTACCTATTTTTATTTTATTTCTAATGTCACATTTTAATTATTCTCTCTAGGCTTCTTTGTTGTTTCTAGATTTTTCCCTTCTGAGACTCTATACTTTCTTTGATCTTCTACAGTCCTCTAGAAAGTTCATCTCCTATTTTAATTCTATTTCTTTTTAAGTTAAGTAAATTGGTCCTTGACCAATGTCTCTTTAATTATTAATGTAGAAAATACACATGAATCTTTTGAGACCCCTTTTCTAGACAAAGAATTTCATATTCTTAAAAAAAAATTTTTTTTTTAACATTTATTTATTTTTGAGACAGAGAGAGACAGAGCATGAATGGGGGAGGGTCAGAGAGAGAGGGAGACACAGAATCCGAAACAGGGTCCAGGCTCCGAGCTGTCAGCACAGAGCACGATGCGGGGCTTGAACTCATGGACGTGACATCACGACCTGGGCCGAAGTTGGATGCCCAACCAACTGAGCCACCTGGGCGCCCCAAGAATTTCATATTCTTATATCTTTTAAGCTCCACCCTTACTTCCCACTTTTTGAAAATATAATTTGGGGCTCAGCACTAAATTATTTTTATTCAATTATCACTATAATTTTTTATGTTTTATATCTAATCCTTTAAGACCAATTTGTAGAAGCCCTTGCTTTACAACCATATTTAGTACAGTTATTTGGATTGACGTCCATGTCTAACTGGATTCAATACTCACTCTGAGCCCCTTAGTTTGCAATTAACATGTATTATTTTCACAATCACAAAAATAAGGATGTCTTTTAAAAGACAGAAAAGCCAAGTGCCAATACCAATCAGGAGAGCAAATGCTTGTTAAAACGTTGCACGTTGTTTTCTTGAATTTAGGACCAGCAGCTGTTTTTGAGGGCTCTCCAAGAATTAGATGTATGCTTAGTGGCCGTAATATGAGGATTTTTTTCCCCCTTTCCTCTTTCTAATGCCAAAGTCAAGTTTCTCCTCACAAAACCTAAAGTTCTGCCTTTTCCAGAACACATTCTAGACCCAAAGGGTTTATGTGGACCGTTCTGACGGAGGTAGAACTGAAGAATCCAGGCAAGCCATGTGATTGTGATGATAACCTTATGTCAGACTTCTGCTCTCGGTACTTACAAGCCCTGTTGCGTGACACCCGTCAGGTGCACAGAACTTTCTGCATGGTGATTTTGTCCATCCTTTCCTCTGTTTTTTAAATGCTATCTTGCCAAATGTTTGTCTTTTGTCCCCATTTTCTATCACCTGGCAGATTTTTTTTTTTTTTTTTTTTGGAGAACCATTTGTTTACGGTCATAAATTACTTTTCTGGTTGGCAACACTTGCTGGAAATTTTGTATGTGGTGTTAGTATGGCCCCAACCGTGGGAGGCCACCTGCCTTTCTGCCATCTGCCAGGTATGGGGTCTGGGGGTGTGTGTATGGGTGTTAAACTGTCCCTCAAAGGAAACCACATCAAACAGTTTATCCTTTTTAATGCTGTGGTGGGTTCGTTCATCCCGTATGAATGTAAACTTCAGAGTGTTTGGTTCTTGGAACTCAGGAAGAAATAACAGTTGTTAGAAACTCCTGACAACGAACTGTTCACAAGACCCCTTAAATTAAGCTGTCTGCATGTTTTAAAAAGTGTTTCAAGGTTCTAAGTACTTTCTTTCATTGGAGATGCTGAGATATTACTATGAAAATCTTCATGCAAGGGTCAAGGGTGTTGTTTTAGTTATTTCATATTTCAGGCATGCTTAAACCAAAGGTACACGTGTGAAAGTCTTTCTTATTTCTTACCATCTTGATGTGGTTTCTATTGATCCTTGTTCCACTGTGGATTTGGTAAGAAAGAGTCACTTTTCTCTCACAGACACATTTGACTTTTGGGGGGCTTGTGGTTGGAAAAATATCAAAGTCTGTGATTGCTTCATGCTTTACCCAGCCTTAGGGTAAGTGTGGCAGGCATTTGGTTTCAAGGTGTTGCCGGATGTGAAATGACTACTTGTGAAGTGCCCACGTCTGGGTGGGGGTTCGTGGTGTGAGTGACAGCATGGGGGAACTGCCATTCTCAAACTGCAGTGTCTGCTGAGAGCATAAAGGAGGCAGCTGGCAAATTCAGTGAAGAAAGGGCTCTTCAGGATCCTATTTTAGATATTAATAGAGAGGGTTTTCTTAGAATGTTTTTAACAGGGTATAAATGTTCCGAGCAATAAGGAAGGGGGAAAAAACAAGTAGTTTGCTTGCATGGCTAGTTGGCTAGAGTTCCATAACATGGGTGTTATATCTGCAAGAACACTAAAACAGGGTGATTCGTTACAAAAACCGTGTCCGTAAGATGCCAAACAAGTGGTTACAGATGGAGACAAAACGGGCAGTTAAGCCGGTCTTAAGCCTGGCGTGGTGAGTCTTGAAAGAACTCTTAACTGATTGGATATGGGCCGACGTTTAATGAATGCTTTGCTAAGCTCCGATTTACATTATCTCATTTAATGCTCACGCTAATCTATGAGATAGGTATTACTTCATTTTACGGAGGAGGAAGGAAGTGACAGGTCAAATAACATAACCAAGGTCACAGAGCTGGTAGACGGTCGGGCTTGGGTTTGAACTTAGATGGCGAACCTCAAGTAGCCAACGGGCACCCATGCTGCTAATTAGCCGGCCTTCGTTTCCTCCCTCCCCACGTCTAACAAAGCAGCTGAGGAAATTCATGGAGCTTTGCTGGTTGAGTGGCTGACCCTTCAGTAAAAGCTGGTCTCAGCTCCAGGATGGGTGTTCCCCTAACATTGCCATGACTCTCTTGAGTTATGTTTCAGCTTTGGGCAGTAGCCTGAGCAGGGCTCTGTCTACTCGCTCTGGAAACAACTATAGCGGGGCTATTTTTTCCCTTTATTTACGGTTTGTGATCACTGCCAGCAAATTTCTCTGAGGAGCGCATTTAAATATGCCACGTTTGTATTACTGTGTGTATTCTGGGTGAAACATTTATGATAAATCAAGTTTTTAGGTGCCCTATGGGGAAAGTGCTGATGGAGAAATACATCTGAAGAAAACTTTTCTCTTAGCAGTAGTTACTTGAGGAAACAGGCGCCGTTTATCTTGTGAGGCTTGTGGGAGATGAATGTAAACCACCCAGAATTGTGGTTCTGCATATCATAAGAGGAAAATGAGGCATCCGAACTTAGCTGGAGGCTTCTTCAAGCTGTAGCAGACCGACCTTCTCCCATCCTCCGGACCCCACTCTCCAGCTTTCCAGCCCGGTGAAACCGGCAAATGCCTATGTTCACGTCAAGCCTGGCCCACTGCGTGGAACGCTTTTCTCAGCACTCCTGTGGTTCACTTCTAAACATGCCTACACTCTGTATATTTAACTCCCTTCCTCAGAAACACCTATTCTGATCCTTTTCCCCTCCGCAGTCTAAATTTGACCCCTAGTAATGGTGTCGTTACACTATGTTTTATTTTACCACTTGTCATTATATACTTGTTTATGTGACATTTGTTTATTACTTGTCTGCTCCACAGGACTTGACTTTAATTAAGTTCATTGGACGGCACATGCTTCCGTTAGTGTTTTGCACGGCGTCTTGCCACATAGAAGGCATCCTAGATATTTGCTGAAAAATGTGCTTTTCCTGGGCTCTATAGAAACAGGTGCATGTAGCTTGTTTATTATATGCTGCCATTTCTCTCTCTGCCCGCCCCCCCCCCCCCATCGATACAAATATTTGTAATCCCCAATGCCACTCATAGTGGCACATATGAGTGCTCAATAAAACTGAAGTTGAATGGGGTCTGTATGACTTACACCTAAACTTTAACATTATGGACGGGAAGCATTTCAGTTCAGTCTAAGTAATATTATTAAGCACCCAATAAAGTGTCAGACTTTATGTATGGTACTGAAGACACAAAAATGCGTGAACTGACAGTCTAGAAAGGAAGACAGACCCACAAAGGGATAATTATAGGCAAAATGTTGCCTGAGCAATGAAAAAGATATACATAGTGCATTACAGTAGCACAGAGGACAGAGAGATGCCTCATTGGCTAGCCTGGTCTGAATCTTCCAAGTTCAGAGTTAGAACTGTAAAGAGTGCGTATGTGTGAACACCTGCCAGGTGCCGGGGGTGGGGGGCAATGATAAAGCATGATTCAGGGGCGCCTGGGTGGCTCAGTTGGTTAAGCATCCGACTTCGGCTCAGGTCATGATCTCACAGTTCGTGAGTTTGAGTCTCATGTTGGGCTCTGCGCTGACAGCTCAGAGCCTGGAACCTGCTTCGGATTCTGTGTCTCCCTCTCTCTCTGCCCCTACCCCGCTCACACTCCGTCTGTCTCAAAATAAATACATGTTAAAAATTTTTAAAAAGGAATGATTCAGTAGCAGTTTGATGCTCTGAAGCATGAGGCAGAGAGTTGGTGGCGGTGAGGCTCGAAGGGTAAGTCATGTTATGATCTTAGAAGATCTACAAAAGAAGGTATGGTTTTCCTTTATGTTTTCCTCCATGACCTGAACATTGTAACTGCTGACATTTTTCTTGGTCAGCGAGACAAAGGCCAATATTACAAAACACAGGAAACTGTCAGACAGGAAGTTTGAATAATTTATTCATTCATTCCTTCAGTGACTGTTTACTTAGTATCTGCTGAGAACTAGGCACTGAAGATACTTACAGATTCAAATAAGATACAGTGTTTATCCTATCTAAGGACTGCAGTATAATGAGGGAGACAGGAGAATAAACAAGAGGAAAATACAATAAGTATAAAAGTATAAATCAGCAGAAGTAAAATATTTTGGTCTTTGGACTCCTTTATTTTCTCCTGAACACTACTGAAGATCCAAAAAGACTTTTGTTGATGCGGGATATATGGTACTATATATATGTAGTATTAGAAATTAAAACAGAATATTTAAAAAAGATTTATTATCAAAAAATTAACATAAATAATGTACTTTAATGAAAATAACAGTATCTTATTATTTTTCTTTCACAAAAAAATTTAGTGACAAAAGTACCATTGTTTCACATTTTCACACACTTCCATGCCTAGCTTAGTAAGTGTTAGATTCTCATGTTTGTTTCTGCATTCAGTCTGTTGCAAGATGTTGTTTGGTTGAAGTATGTGAAGAAAATCCAGGCTATGTAGTTGGAAGAGGGGGGAATATTTCAATAGCCTTTTCTAATAATTATGGATATGCCTCTTTCACATTATACCAAAACTTGACAAAAGTGATGGTTTCTTAAAATTTAGTTGCAATGTAAAATCTGAAATTAATTGACAGCCTTTTTGTATTCTGTCAGATAAAAATGTATCAGTCTACCTTGCACTTTGAATGGATCTTTTAACTAGGTGTGATTTTGTCACATCAGGTATTAGTCACGTGGAAAATATTGGTTCTCTGAGTGACCCGTAGATGCATCTCACTATAAAACATCAGGTAATAATATAAACATAATGTAAATATGCTAAGGTAATGAAACATCGTAAATAAACATAAGCGTTTTAAAAAGGTATTACTATCACTGCTGACCTCATCGGAAGAGTCTTTAAATACAGGGAAGCTGTAAAGCTCGTGGTGATAAGCTTAGCAAAATTCTAAGTTGCGTTGGGAAGTTCAAGTTTCGTCACTTGAAATACTGTCAGCGGTTTTCTTGAAAGTGACAAGTGACTGGCTCACTTTGTTCATTTTCTAGGAAAATGTTGGCTAGATACTCACGTCTAAATAGCCACGGTGGTAACAGAAGCCATTCTTTCCAGGAAAAAAATGGCATTCCACGAACGGATTCCGCCTGCAACTCAAGCACACAAGTGCCTTCCTTCAAGACATCCATGGGAGCAAATCCTCATACTTCAGTAGGCGGAAGTGCTTTGTCCCACACCGTCATGGAGAGTTGAAGACTGTGTACTAAAGAGCCAATTCTAATGAAAGCAATACTATCTCCTGTTTCACCGAACACAATATTAAGTAGGACAAGCGTCTGCTTGTTTTCACTTTATGCGCGTGATGGTGGTGAGCTCGCTGAGTCCCAGCCCGGTTTGGAGCTACGGCCACGATTTGCGCCCAGAGGCTACGCCAGCGAATACGGTGTTTATCCTAAGGAGTCGCTTTTGCGCCAGGGGCGCAATGCTGATGTGGTGGTTCCAGGAAGAATCAACGGACTTTTGAAAAGGTATGGAGCACTTTGGATGTTTCAGCACCACTCATGTTGGCTATCAAACGTTCATGCAGAAAGATGATCTTCTTTGATGATTACTTGGTGCTGATACTGGATAAATGCCAGCAAAATAGCCATGTTCATAGATGCTTCCATTTCTAAGGCCAAAGCACGATTCTGCAGAAGAGAGAACGGCTCAGTCTTCTTGTGTCCAGCTAGGTCATTAATTCAACAAGTGACTGTATTGTTGAAAAGTGGCAGGGCTATGAATTCTTTGCGCTGACTTTTCAGCCAGCAGGCTTCCAGCATTTATTTCCACAAAAGGAAGCTTCATTTTCTCACACCTGCCATGTATGTGTCTCCAGTCAGTGCAGTTTGATGATTTACCCTGTGAGATACCTCTTGGGGCTTCTTCATTTGTAGCTCAAAAGATATAAGGAGTACTTTTTTTTTTTTTTTTTTTGCATGTAAGAGCTCATTACATCTAAGTTTAACGTATTTCTAAGTCATTCATCTTTTCCCACTATATTTTGTTGAATTTTCTTTTGTATATTGAATCTAATTTAGCCAAGGAGAGTACATTAGTAACACGAATCAATTTCTGAAAACAATTTTTTGTTACTTTGAAAAGAGGGTTTTTTCCCCCAACTCCGCATCTTGAATAAATATCCCAAGAATATTGGTTTGAAGGGGTGCCACATTGTGAGTGTACATACACCATAGGTCATCCCAAAAAACGTGAAGAAGAGGGACTGCTGGCCCAGAGTTTGGGTTGAGATGTATTTTTTCCCAGTTAGTAATAACGTATTTACCCGTTTTCACCGAGTACTCACTGAGCCCCAAGTACTCACCGAGCACCCGCAGTACTCACTGAGGACTGCAGGTGTCAAATCAGTTTGGGGAGGAGCTTCTGGCTCCAGAACAGAGCCACGTTGGTTGGTTGTCCCATATGCTGATGACCTTTCCCTACTTGAGTGACGCTGTCACTGACCTAATGTATAGCATACCATTAAAATCCAGTTTGATGCTATGAGCCTACAGATGAGGTTTTAACTGCAGAGCATAGGTTGTTAGTCCTCAAGGGACTTATAAGCCATGTAGTCCACAAATACATGGCAAGTGCCAAGAGCTTCAGTTACTTGCCTGAGTTCACCTGCTAATTAATGGTAGGGCTGAGCCAACAAGTTAATGCTGTGACATACAGTGGAGGTGAATTAGGAGCAAAGTCACATGCCAACTTTAGGGGCAACTCCCTCCCGGAAGGAGGAACTACATGACCTAGCTGAATTGTCACAACAACAAACAAATCATAGCAAATTAATGGGAGATTTAAGGATATTCAAGCTGACTTTGCTAATAAGCAATATTTGCCAACCTTGAAACCTAAGCCTGGATGAGATGGAAATCAACTTTACTCCAGTGCATTAGAAATGTAGTATTTGATACATTTGAGTTATTTCCTAGATTAAAATTTTAATACACATTTCAAAAAGTGAGATTGGTGTGTTTGGGGAAAACCCTAGAAACGACTGCCCTCTATGTTAATATCTCCTAAACCCATTCTTGGTTTCCATGCCAGTTATCAAGGGGTTCTACTAGAATTATATTTTGTAAGTGTCCGATTTCACTCCCTTTTCTTTTTCTGCAATCCAACAATACATCCCACTTGCCTTTCTCCCCTCCCCTTCCTGGCCCCAAACACTCCTTTTTGGAGCATTCAAATTCCAGAGAACAGTGAGCTCTACGCCACCAATCCAAAGCAACTTTTACAGCATCTTATTCTGTACCTTTATATGCAGGCAAATCCTCCCCATCTCTCCTCTGTCCCCACCCCACAACTGTCCCCTCCGGCCCCACCATCCCTGTATTTTCCCACCTGGCAAATAGCCTCACTGAATTCTGGGTGGTGGGCATTGACCAGACTTCAATACAAACGCTCCTGTTGAAAATGGCACCAACTTAGGTGAAGAACAAAGACACTTCAGCTTCAAAGCGGAAGCTCCAGTTTCTGCACAGAAGGGGTTTCACACAACTCCGGTTAACAACAACAACCACCTCAGGGGAAGAAAAGTCCCCAACTACAAAGAAATGCCAAACAAGCAGTCATCAGCCCTTCTTTTCTTCCTCTGGCAAGTTTAGCACAAAACCTGATCAGGAGAGCAGTTCTTGGATAATTGGTTGGACCATGACGGCTGCTAATAGCATTTCTTCAGCGTCCTGTATCCCAGAAATTTATGGAGATCTGAGTGGTCTGTGTTCACCCAGGCTTAGAGATGTGCAGCGACCATGGCATGGCACTGGTTTGCTAGAAAAGGATTCTGGCAACCCAAAGATAACAGGCCAAGTCTTGGTTTTCCTCTCCTCTCCTCTCCTCTCCTCTCCTCTCCTCTCCTCTCCTCTCCTCTCCCTCCCCTCCCCTCCCCTCCTTCTTTCTGTTGTTCCCTCTCTTTTTTCTCCCCATTATAGTCAAATGCTGGGGTGTGGCCACACAGCACTGGCAAACACATACTTCCTCTAATTGCCATGTTTTTTGAGGGAAAGAAATTGGCAAGAGTGAGAAAGTAGGGGTTGAGTATGTAGGGGAAGAGACAGAATGAAAGTTGAAAGTAATAAACAATTTTTAAATGTTACCTTTCCCCTGTCCATAAACCCAAGAAGAGAATGAAAAAAGAATGTTTTCGGGTTGAGAGAGGCCTGACTCAAAATGAAAGGGGGCATCAGTCCTTTGCGGGTTGAGGCATTAAAGTAAACAGGTCTGACACACAATATGCTAAAGTCCCCATTCTCGTTCTGTTAAGATACTTCTCCAAGCTTAAAATGTGAGAGATCTCTTTTTTCCTTCGATCCCTCTCTTCCCTTTCCCTTCCTCCACCCCAAACTCTCTGTTTTCTCCATCTCCCTGTTGGTCTCTGTTATCCGAGAGGTGGACAAGAGCCAGGCTTAGCTGCGGTTCTTTGCCACGTCACTAGCCACACCAGTTGTTGATGAAAATCTGGCACTGAGAGATGAGACCATCTGTGGTGCAGTTTAAACCTATTTACCTCTCTGGCAAGCTGGTTGAAGCCTCTCTTTCGCTGTATTCAGTGAGGCTGAAGATGACAAATACAGTGGGATTAAAGCCATGGGATGAAGTTTGGGCAAAACAAAACCTTTCCCCAAAGACAGCTCATAGTAGTTGTTAGCCGTAAGGATGAGCAAATCCCTAGAGTCTGGAGTGTATAGGCAAGGGGCACTTCTGCCCTGGGTTCCACTGTCTGTGCACTTGAAGGAGGCAGACAACTGGCTGCGTTACAGTCTGGGCTTTGGGTCTTGGGAAATGCAAACTGGAATCTGCTTCTTTGTTGAATGATCTTGGAATGATCCTGGGCTATATTTTGTGATTTTCAGGGCAAACATCCTGCTTCAGAGAACTGTTCTCAGATTCAGCTAATGATCTGCAGAAGAACACCACCATAGTTCTAACCTGAAAACAGGACTCCACAGCTTGACCAATTACCTGAACCACAACACTTGAGTCCAAAGGATTTTGGCTGCTTCCAAAAGTCCAATCAACCCTTAACGCTACCAGTGAGACTATTCAGACAAGCATGAAGTGAGCTCTGAAGTCAATGCCAAATGCTTTGGACAATGGCAGGATCCCTGGGCAGAGGCCAATTTACCATGAAGCTAATAAAGCTTAAGCTTCTGGGCCCCTTTTGAGGCCCTGAGAGGGGTCCTAGCGATGTGTTCACATATTTGCCTTTTTGTTGCAAAATTTGCACAAGTAAGGCTCAATGAGTCAACTTCTCACCCTATTTCAGCTTCTCCTCTGCTATATTTCCCCCGCCTGTTGCATGGGGTTGGAGTCATCCAAGGCAGTTGAGTTAGAGATACATTTAATCTGAATTTAGTGAGATAGATTTATGAGGATCAAAGTCACTTCTGTGTTTGGTCACTTTATTGCTGGCTATCTCGGTATAGGAATGGCTTCCAGGTACACACCTCCAGCCCACTGGGCTGGCCCATCTGGCATCGTGACACAAAACGGCAGGGCCAGACGTTGACTCTCGCTATGAAAGTACTCGTGCTTGGCACGGGAAATCTCTGGGCAGTGGAGGAGGGGAAACGAGTTTTAAACTGTGCACAGCCAGAGGCTGGTCTGTGAAATGGGGAAGAATACATTGTGAGGTTATAATAAAGATGAAACAAAATAAAGTGTGTTAGAAGTGTTAGCCAGTGTCTAGCATTGGTTGGTAAATAAAGGTACTGTTATTTCTTACTTGGAGCATCTTGGTATCATCTCCATGAAAACCAGGTATCAGAATACCTGGGAGACGGTGATAGCTCTTGAAACCTATCATTAAAAAAATTCTTTGTATTCTTTATTTACTTTTGAGAGACAACGAGACAGAATGTGAGTGGGGGAGGAACAGAGAGAGAGAGGGAGACACAGAATCCGCAGTGGGATCCAGGCTCTGGGCTGTCAGCACAGAGCCCGACGCGGGACTTGAACTCACAAACCACAATGTCATGACCTGAGCCAAAGTCGCACATTCAACCAACTGAGCCACCCAGGCACCCCACTGAAACCTATTATTTTAAAAAATGTTACTTTTCTTTCTTCTTTCTTTCTTTCTTTCTTTCTTTCTTTCTTTCTGCCTTTTTATTGTCAAAATGACTCATGGGAGAAAATATCGAGGAAACTGGTTATCTGGATCCTAGATGAAAGCACTGCACTCACTCTAAATGATTAAAATTTTAAACATCCTCAAGGTGCTTCATCAATAGGACATTCACAGGAATCAAGACCTTTCAAATGCTACTAGTAAGAAGCAAAGTCCACCTGATATTATTAAGCGGAACTTTGCTTTGTTTATTGCTAGATTCTCTGAGGATAGGAAGAACATATTTGGGCTTGACAATGTGCGGTGCCTGTCCCTTGAAATAGATGCCCAACAGTGACTGTTACACGTATCCGATTGTTCTTTTTATTGGTTCATAGCCCATGGCCTCTACCCAGTCTGAGTTTTAAAGATGAAGTAGAGGGGCGCCTGGGTGGCTCAGTCGGTTAAGCGTCCGACTTCAGCCAGGTCACGATCTCGCGGTCCGTGAGTTCGAGCCCCGCGTCGGGCTCTGGGCTGATGGCTCAGAGCCTGGAGCCTGCTTCCGATTCTGTGTCTCCCTCTCTCTCTGCCCCTCCCCCGTTCATGCTCTGTCTCTCTCTGTCTCAAAAATAAATAAACGTTAAAAAAAAAAAAAAAAAATTAAAGATGAAGTAGAAATGGACCATGTCCTCTCTATTTGTTACCATTTCTAAAGTAACGGTTAAAATCATCTCTAACTAGAGAGAGAAAAAAAGAAAATGACACCTGAAACATTTTTGTCAGTTACTAAACAATCGGCAGGCCAGAAACAAGCTTTTCTCTGCAGAAAAAAGCCACAGGCCCCTGTCCTCTGCCTAGGCTACATTCTGTTACACATTTTTCGGCTTGCCCACCCCCACCCCCCGCCCCTGCCCTGCAATGTCCAAAAGAAAAGAGGTGCCTCCTTTAACTGAAAGCAACTTCCCCCACATTGGAGAACCAGATCCCTGGCCCTTTTAGCCTCGGCATCACCTTGGTGAACCTTCAAGAATGTGCCCATACACAAAAGAGAATTTGCTCCTCCTTCTGGGAAATGCTCCCTTAGGGCCCCATCAGGTTTGCCAGAACCAGTTGAAAGTTCAGCAATCTTAACTGTACTTCAGGAGGTCAGATCTAGCTGAGGTCCAGGCTATAAAAGTGTTAGCATGTAGGTGTGGACTGCAGTGCAGAGAGAGAGAGAGAGAGAGGGAGAGAGGGAGAGAGGGAGAGAGGGAGAGAGACAGGGGGACCCCGCGTGTTCCGCAAAGTGCCTCTCTCCTGCACCCAGCCATGAGTGTATGAAATAATTCCTCCTTTGTCCACCAGCTGGCTTTCAAAGCTGTCGGGATGAGCCCTGCTGGACCTGTCTGGGAAGCTTGTTAAACTGCACCGAGTAAGTCAGGGAGAGGGAGGGGTGGGGAAAAGATGAAAGAAGGAACACAATCTGTGTGAGGCAGTGGCCCTGACTCTAAAGAAACAGCCGATCTAAGGAGAGGAAGAGCTTCCTCTAAAACCAGAGACTGCATGCAATGCAAATGACCCCGTGTGCAGCTGCCTCTGGCAGACAGCCACCCGCCTCCCAAAGAATAAAGTCAGAGCAACAATTCCCTCCCGAACCCTGAAGCTTAGTGACTTCAAACAAGAAAAGAGAAAAGTGACATGTTTTTTTCTTTTCCCAGTGAACTCATCTATTCCCCAAATTGTGCTGATGACCTCATCATCTGCAGCTGTGCAGCTCGAAGCTCGCCCACCCTCCAACTCCCCGGGGATCACATCTGGTGGGGAGCCTTGGTACCTGGGGCGGACACATCTGGAGGTGACTGTCTCTGGAAATGGAGTGTTTTGTAACCTCCTTTCACTCTTATCGATGCAGCCAAGTGGCAGAGAAGGCTTCGGCAATTTTCTCCCTTGGAAGACAGCCCTTTGGTCTTCATTCAGTAAGGATTTGCAGGGGAAAACAGTGAGGTTAAGCTTAGCGCTTCAGATCCCTTTTCATTTTTCATGTATACATTCATGAGTCATTGCAGAAATGATATTGGCGGGCGCCTAGGGGGCTCTTTCGGCTAAGTTTTGACTCTGGGTTTCAGCTCAGGTCATGATCTCACGGTTCATGAGTTCAAGCCCTGCATCAGGCTCCATCCGCGACGAAAGTACAGAGCCCTCTTGGGATTCTCTCTCTCCCTCTTTCTCTGCCCTTCCCCTGCTCATGCTCTCTCTCTCTCTCCAAATAAATAAATTAACTGGAAAAAAAAAAAGAAATGATATTGGTCTTTTGAATCAATTCTGCCTGTGTTCCTTCTATACTCTGGCAAGGCCCTGATTGACAAAGACTATTAAAGTATAAACTGATACGGATAATGACTCCAGTCAACAGAATTAAATTGACTTTGGAAGACTTCATGGTAAAAAAGTCTTCAAAGTATCTGTATCTAGAGGAAAACATATACCCTCAGGAAGGGGCCCCTTGCCCTATGGTGAGAATATCAATTGACCCAACAAGCCCTCCAAGCCATCGGCAATCAAGGGACTTAAAAATGCTCATATGCTTTACCCAGAAGTTCTATTTCTGGGATTCTATCACACTGAGAATACAGAAATGCACAAACCCATAGTGACAATCTTTACTCCAGCATTATTTATTACAGTAAAAAGAAAAATAAAACAACCTTCTCATCCCTCTCAACAAATCATAAAGAATCTAATGAAATGCCCAATGTTAAAGAAATAACGTTCATACTATGGAACATTATGCAGTCATTAAAAATGATAGGGAACTATTTATGATGCAATGCCTTGGCCATGTTATGATGGAAAATACCAGAATACAAAAGGATTTCGGCTTTGTAGAAGATGAGACATGCATGGACAAAATAATTAAAAGAGTTATTTTTAGGAGGGGAGAATATTACTGATATGTTTCTTTTTTATGCATTTCTGTGCTTTTAAATTTTATCTCCTGAGTATGCCTTACTTTTATAATTAGGAAAAAAAAGTTATTTTGAAAGGGAGAAAAATCAAATCCTTGGCAGATGAGTGCCCTTGGAAAGATGTAATGAATTATTAGCCTGGGGATTGTAAACTAAAATGACGTAGGTACCAGGCAGGTAATATAAATGAGTGAGCCAGGACTGATATAAGAAAATGGCAAACTGCAGGGGAGCTTGTATTCAATCCTGCTGATGTTTATCATGTGGAAATATAAGTGGCTCAGAGTTAATGAATCAGATTTTTCTAGAGAAGTCCTAAATCAATATTTTTAAGTGAAATTGACCAATTTTTAAACGAAGGCAACAAACTCACATTAAGCAGAAATCGGCTACACGTGTTGGGCCAACAAAGTATTCAGCCTACTGGGCATCCTTCTGAGACCTGCTCGTTAACCAATGAAAGCGAACTCCTGGGAGCCATCCACCAGCCTGGGGAGTTTCCAGGGATTTCACTTCTTTTCATTACTATAAATAATGCTGCAATAAAAGAGCCTCCTGCATCTATCTTTATGTCTAGGCAATTATCTCCTTAAGGTAACCTTTAAGGAAATAGATTTGAAATTCAAAAGTTATGGGGAAAAAAAGTCACGGACATTATATTTTGGGTGTTTTTTGGACACGTATTGTCAAAGAGTTTTTCTGTATGTTTAAAAAAATTTGTATTTCCATTAACTATTCTTAAAGAGCCTCCATTTCTCATACTCTTACCAGGGCAGTTTGCTCAAGCTTTTTCATATCACTGATCTTAGCGATGAATGTTTATATCAAAATATATCAACTTGCATTTAATTAATGGTATTCAACATATGTCATATGTTTATTGACCTTTGATATTCTTCTCTTTTATGAATTGCCTGTTCATAGTTTTTGCCCATTTAAGAATCGTCTCTTGGACTTTTACGTACAATTTTATATAAGCTTTTTCCTTTTTGGATATTATGGATATTAACTGTTTCTCTCACATGAATTAAATTTTTAGAAATTTTGTCGTTTGCCTTTTAACCTTGTATCATGGGGTAAAATTTTTTTTATTATTTTAACACTTGTCAGAGTATTTCAAGTGGGAAATTAATTTTGCTTAGGAGAGTACCTTAAGGAATCACTTAGATCATAGGCAATGAGACTGAAATTTGTATAAAAACAGTGAAACAAAGGTACACCCAAACTCAGTGGAGTGCTGGCAAATGTTTAACAAAAGACACAATAAAAAGAGAGAAGTGTAGAAGATTTTTGCAGCACATATCATTCATAAAGTTTTAGTATTCACTTTATATTAAGAAATGCTACCAATTGAGAGGAAAAAAGGCAGACAACCAATAAAAGAATGGACAAAAGATTTGAACAGATACTTCATAAGAGATCCAAGTTACCAATAAATACATGTAACTTTCCTAAAACCTAATTAGTAATCAAGATAACTATAGATTCAAACATCAGTAAAAACACACCTATTGGATCTTTGCTGCTACCAAATGTTTTTGAGGATGTGGAATATCAGTAATTCATCTAAATCATAGGAACTTTTTGGAAAAGCTCCTAGTGTAGTGATCCCAGTGTAGACATGCCTACCCTATGACCTAGGGATTTTCCATGATTTTGTGCATGTATGTGTTGAATACACACACACACACACACACACACACACACACACACATATATATTCAATAATGTTTATTGAAGTCTTGTTTACAATTTCCCCAAACTAGAAACAACTCATATAGGCGTCAACACAGAATAAATAAATTGGGATGTGGAAAACTATATATCTGTGACTATTAACACATTAAAGCTGCATTCTCCAGCATGGATACTGTTGCCAACATACGTTGGGCAAAAAAAGTGAGACACAAAGAACATTCACAAAGACCATTCCCTATATAAAAAAGTTCAAAAAGAAACTAAATTATATGGTTTAAAGGTGTATGCCCAGGTGGTAAAACTATAAAGAAAAACAAAAGTGTGATTACTGTCTTAGAATCTTGGTTGTTTTTAGCAGGTGGATTAGTGGTTGCCATAAGAACAGGTGTGTGTGTGTGTGTGTGTGTGTGTGTGTGTGTGTTTATATGAGGAGTCCTAGGGTATCAACGATATTATCTTTCTTGACATAGGTATTTACTATTTAACATTTATGCATTTTGCTAAATTATGTTAGATTTAACAATAAAATACAAATTTGGGGAGTGAGAAAAGGCAGGGAAATGAGGATACAGGAAGGAAAAAGGAATTCTGTGGTAGAAGGGGCAGGACAACATAACAGAGAGCTAAAAGCTACAGAGAAATACTAATTATTTGTTCCAAAGAGGAGCACGTATGAGGGAGTTTTTAGGACAAAACAATCCAATATTCAATTTGATGTTGTTGGTATATGTTTTCCCACTGTAGGCCTTCAATAAATTTTGTTAAACATGTAAATATTTTATCTGAGATTTGGGGGTAATAAAAGAAAAGTAGCTGAGTTGGCCTGAAAATGGAAGGGAGGTGTAGGTAGATTTAGACTGAGGATTCTTTGAGAGAGGTGAGGGGTGGCCATGAGAATACGAGCCCCTGGGTATGTACAGAAAGCTTGGACAGTGTTGGAGAGTCTCACAAGATCTGGAATAGGGGCTTAAACCAAGTGGATTTAAATGTCAAAGAATGGTGTCTTACCTGAGGACTATAGATATTGGTTTATGGCAGGATTTTTATCTTCTTCCTTGTTCTATTTTTTTTTAAGTTTATTTGTTTTTGAGAGAGAGAGAGATAACGCAAGCAAGTGGGAGAGGGGCAGAGAGCGGGAGAGAGAATTCCAACCAGGCTCTACACTGTCAAGGCAGAACCCGATGCAGCGCTTGGACCCAAGAACTGTGAGGTCATGACAGGAGCTGAAACCAAGAGCTGGAGGCCTGACTGACTGAGCCACCCAGGAGCCCCTTCTGTGACTTTATTCCATACAGAAATCTAAAACCTACGATCAAGTACATCAGTGTTTACCTTTTGATATCTGGCTTTTCATAATAGGCTTGAAAGACATTTTCTTGTTTTTAAACACTTAAATTCTCAATTTGCCTAGAATTCTACTTGGTGTAAAGATAAAGGGAGAGCTCAATTTTGTTTTCCCAGAAAGCTGGTCAATCTTTTTCTCTGATAATTTTTTTTACATTTATTTATTTTTGAGAGAAAGACAGAGTATGAGCAGGAGAGGGGCAGAGAGAGAAGGAGACACAGAATCAGAAACAGGCTCCAGGCTCCAAGCTGTCAGCACAGAGCCCGACACAGGGCTCAAACCCACGAGAGGTGAGATCATGACCTGAGCCGAAGTCAGATGCTCAGTCGACTGAGCCACCCAGGCAGGTGCCCCTTCTCTAGTTTGATGATAAATTGAAAAATCTGATAAGGAAAGTCTTCCCTGTCAGTATTTTCTTGGCACTTCCCCTCTTATTACTCTTTCAAATACAGCTTAGAATCATTTTACCACATCACAAAACAAAACAAGACAAAAACAAAACCAAATCCAGTTGGGACTTTGATAGGGAAATCATTGAAATTATAGATTACTTTCTGGAGCAGTACAAAGTATTCTTTTAAAAAAACAAACTTTTTTTTAATGTTTGTTTATTTTTGACAGAGAGAGAGAGAGAGAGAGAGAGAGAGCAAGCTGGGGGAGGGGCAGAGGGTGGGAGACACAGAATCTGAAGCAGGTTCCAGGCTCTGAGCCGTCAGCACAGAGTCTGACACAGGCTTGAACCCACAAACTGTGAGATCAAGACCTAAGTTGAAGTTGGACACTTAATCGACTAAGCCACCCAGGGGGCCCCTAAGTGTTCTTACTAAAAAAACCTGTGTCTCTAATTATTCACTCATTTTTGTATGTTTCTCTATTGGGTTTTTTATTTTTCTTTATCAACACCCTATATATTTATCATCTCTAATAAACTATCTTATTTATCAGTTTCAACATTCAGTATTAATTTTGTTATTTTTTTTAAGTTTATTTATTTATTTTGAGAAAGAGAACAAGCAAGTGTAAGCAGGGGAGGGGCAGAGAGGTAGAGAGAATCCCAAGCAGGCTCCACACTGTCAGCACAGAGCTTGAACTCACGAACCATGAGATCATGACCTGAGCTGAAATCCAGAATCCAATGCTTAACCGACTGAGCCACCCAGGTGCCCCTCAGCATTAATTTTAAAACCTACTTTGCTAGGGGCGCGCGGGTGGCTGGGTCGGTTGAGCGTCCGACTTCGGCTCAGGTCATGATCTCACGGTTTGTGGGTTCGAGCCCCACGTCGGGCTTTGTGCTGACCGCTCAGGGCCTGGAGCCTGCTTCGGATTCTGTGTCTCCCTCTCTCTCTGCCCCTCCCCTTCTCATGCTCTGTCTCTCTCTCAAAAATAAATAAAGATTCAAAAAAAAAAACCTACTTTGATAGTTGTTTGTTTCTACGTTAAAAGATAAGCTACCTTGCACTGGGGGATGTCAGTTGTTGTTGTTGTTGTTTTAATACATTATATGTCCTTCTACTTAATGGAAAGTCTTCCCAGATTCTGGCACTGTGTTGACAGTCTCTGTTTTGGGTGGTGTAAGTTTTCAAGTTTCCTTTTTTTTCTTGTTTCCATAGATATTTTAGCAGAAAGCTGGGAGGATACACCGGGAAACTCTAGTCAGGCACCATTATAAATGAGAAATCTGCTCACCGGCTAATAAATAATAGACTTCCAAGGCATCATTTATGTGTCTTAGTGCTGCTCAAAGTTACAAACCTAGTCTGTTGCTTTCTTCATTTCAAACCCATTCCCGTCATGTTAGTTGATATATGCATCTAATATCTGGATGTTCGAGTTTTAAATGTATATGATTTCATGGGGTACTTAATATATAAAGTATGTGGCATGTTGTAGCACCTGTCATTGTTGCTTTTCATCAGACCCATCCAGAGCAGGGATCTTACTAATTTTATTTAATTCCAACTTTAGTCCTTTTATGATAATCAAATGTCAATGGCCCAGGACCGGGGATGGAAAAGCACCGTACTGTGTTTGCCTGGGGGTTCCTGAAATAAAAGGGTGGGTAATTTATATTTTTAATATAAGTGATTTAGAGCCTTAGGCTTTGATCCAATTAAGTAGAGAATCAAATTAGCTGGAGATTAAATGAAGATGGAATGAGGGGAAGTTTTGCTGGCTGGCTCCTGAGTTTTCTAAAGAAGACTTGTTGGAGTGCAGTGGTTCTCAGCCTTGGCTGCAGAATTACTTGTGGAGTTTTTTTTTGTTTATTCATTTATTTATTAAAAAAATTTTTAATGTTTATTTATTTTTGAGAGAGAGAGAACGGCAGCAGGAGAGGGGAAGAGAGAGAGGGAGACACAGAATCCAAAGCAGGCTCAGGCTCTGAGCTGTCAGCACAGAGCCCCACATGGGGCCCGAACCCACGAACTGCGAGATCATAACCTGAACTTCAGTTGGACACTCAACTGACTGAGCCACCCAGGAGCCCCTACTTATTTATTTTTGAGAGAGAGAAAGAAAGAAAGGAGAAGGAGGGGAGGCACAGAGAGAGAGAGAGAGAGAGAGAGAGAGAGATTGAGAGAGAGAGAGAGAGAGAGAGAGAGAGAGAGAGAGAGAGAATCCCAAGCAGGCTCCATGCTATCAGCACAGAGCCTGATGTGGGACTGGAACTCACCACTGTGATATCATGACCTGAGCCGAAATCAAGAGTTGGGTACTTAACTGACTGAGCCATCCAGGTGCCCCTACTTGTGGAGTTTTAAAAACCTACTGATGCCCAGACCCCACGCCTGGAGAGTTCAATTTGGTCTGATGAACAGCTTGGGCATCAGGGATTTAAAAATCTCCCCAACTAGTATGATTCTCATATGCAGCCATGGTTAAAAATGACATAGTTCTCAATCCCCAATGAGCTAAGAGTCACTTTGGGACTAGTTTAAAAAAAGAGATTGTAGGACTCTACCTAGACACCTTCTGATACAGTGAACTGGGATAGAGTGTAAAAATCTGCACTTCTAATATGTCTATGTGATTGTGCTCTCTACCCAAGGATGGGACTGTCTGACTCCCATCTGTTCTCTCCCCTTGTACCTTTAACTTGGCTCTCAGAATGTCTTTCTTAAATATATATCCCTTCCCCAATCTAAAACATTCACTGGTTGCCCATTGTATTCAAAACATGGTCTTTAGCGTGGCTTTGAAGGTCTTCTCCCTTCCAGTTTTTATCCATCTACTGGAACTTCTCAGCCATCCCATTCCAAACCTTCTCTTACCATGCCCATCAGACCCTTTCCTGAATTGACTTCTGCCTTCTTTCGGAGTCTTGGCTTATGCAGTTACCTCTACCTTCAAAGCCTTTCCCATCTTGACCCACTTAAATCCTGCTCTTCAGCAGCTACAATGTCATGACTTTCAAGAAACTTGATCTTTTCAAATTAGGATACTTCATGCTTTTCTCTATAGGCCTATTGCAATTGACCTACATCTCTCTCTCTCTTATTTTGTTTGGCTTGGTTGGACTTGAGCTGTAGAAAGCTGAATTCATCATATCCCTCCACGCGTAACACATTCTCTTCATTGGTTCATGGAGGCCCCTCTAATATGTGTGAACAGTATCTGAAAATATGTGTGTATCCTCCTAAAGTAAGTCATGTTATCCCATGTGTAGATGTTTTTAATTTGCATAAATGGTTTTGTGCTGGAAACCTCACTCTTTCTTTTTTCACTTGAGGTTTTTTAGGATCTATCCACATTGCTAAAATTGAATCACATTCATTCCTTCTGCTTGCCGCATAGTATTCCTTAAGGCGCGTTCACCACATTTTACTTGTCTGTTCCCTTTCTTAAAGGATGCCAGTTTGCCCCTAACACTCTATTGTCTCTAGGAGGCCACAGTGAACATTTCAGCGGTGGCCTCTGATGGCTTCTGGGTGAGAATTTCTCTGAAACACGGATTGAAGAATGGGATTACCTGGTCCCAGGACATATACTGCCTTAGTTTCACCAGACTCTAGCAGAATATCCCCCAGGTGGCTGTGCGGTTGCACTTCCTGTCTGGTCTCAGACACTCACCTCCTAGAGTGTACTTAGTCTTTGTCCTTCTTTTAAATTTTTTTTTTTTTCAACGTTTATTTATTTTTGGGACAGAGAGAGACAGAGCATGAGCCGGGGAGGGGCAGAGAGAGAGGGAGACACAGAATCGGAAACAGGCTCCAGGCTCTGAGCCATCAGCCCAGAGCCCGACGCGGGGCTCGAACTCACGGACCGCGAGATCGTGACCTGGCTGAAGTCGGACGCTTAACCGACCGCGCCACCCAGGCGCCCCTAGTCTTTGTCCTTCTAAACCACCCTGGCAAGGGGAGGCACTATGTATGAACTCAAGACCTTATAGGAAAAGTGAGTCAGGATCTTGAGGTTGTAATTTTACAAAACCCTTTGAGATATTTTTATGTCTGCTACAACAATAATTACAAAAACCACACACTTACTTAGGAGATCATCACTGATATTTTACAAACTAAAGGCTCTAATAGATATTTTTATGAGGGGAAGTGAGAGCTCCAAAGGTCTAGTCTGTCCCAAGACAAGAAAAAGTGGTCTAGAAAACATGGTGACTACAGTTCGATTAAGCCCCTTTTATGAGCTTCAATGACTCAAGATCACTCAATCTGAGATTTTTGCCACTGGAGAAACAATCTTTAAAAGTCAATTCACAAATATGAAAATTTTAGACAAAAGGACGTGTGTTGGTGAGGGAATTACTATCACAGGATAAGTTCCATGAGAATAGCATGGAAAAATTGTTATGTATGGTAAACACTTATTGAGGACTTTTTATGTACCAAGTACTGCACGAAATAATGCACAAACATTATATCCTATTTAATCCTCATTGATCCTATGACATAGATACTATTTTATCAACTCTTTTGAAAGATGAAAATACTCAAGCTTAAAGAATTTAAAGAATTTGGCCAAGTGATACAACTACTAAATAACAAAGCCAAGATTTGAACCTAGATTTCTTTTTTTTTTTAATTTTTTAACTTGTTTTATTTTTTATTTTTAAAAAGTTACATCAAAATTAGTTAGCATATAGTGCAACAATGATTTCCGGAGTAGATTCCTTAGTGCCCCTTACCCGTTTAACCCATCCCCCCTCCCACAACCCCTCCCGTAACCCTCAGTTTGTTCTCCATATTTATGAGTCTCTTCTGTTTTGTCCCCCTCCCTGTTTTTATATTATTTTTGTTTCCTTTCCTTTATGTTCATCTGTTTTGTCTCATAAAGTCCTCATATGAGTGAAGTCATATGATTTTTGTCTTTCTCGGACTGAACAATTTCACTTAGCATAATACCCTCCAGTTCCATCCACGTAGTTGCAAATGGCAAGATTTCATGTTTTTTGATTGCCGAGTAATACTCCATTGTATATATATACCACATCTTCTTTATCCATTCATCCACCAATGGACATTTGGGCTCTTTCCATACTTTGGCTATTGTTGATCGTGCTGCTATAAACATGGGGGTGCATGTGTCCCTTCGAAACAGCACACCTGTATCCCATGGATAAATGCCTAGTAGTGCAATTGCTGGCTGGTAGGGTAGTTCTATTGTTAGTTTTTTGAGGAATCACCATATAGTTTTCCAGAGTGGCTGCAACAGCTTGCATTCCCATAAACCTAGATTTCTACATTTCTTTTGTTTTCAATTTCAGATTTCTAGCACAGAGTTACGTGCAGCAAAAGCACAGGCTTAGAGTAGGGTAGACAAGGTTTAATTTCTTGTTTGTCCACAACTTACTAGCTATAAGATGCTGGGTAAATTATTTTACCTTTTCTGAGCCTCGCGTTTTCTCATCTGTACAAAGGGGCCAGGAATCTGTACCTCACAGAGTCGTGAGTATAAATGAACAAGATGTGTGCCCCATAGCAGATGCTTAGTAAATGTAAATATAACTTCCCTTATGAGATCTTTTCTTTCCAGTCTTTGGCACAGAGTAGACACATACTTACTGAATAACTACAATAGTGATTTAAAAATTTCAGAAATTATCTGAAGTTTCCCCTAGATTAATTTGGTAGAGCAAAGATCTGAGAGAGGTGAGAAGAAGTATACAAGAGGAAGAGGCCCTAAAAGGGTTACCTGGAGAAGCCAGAAGCAACCATATTCTATTTTGCAGTTTCCCTGATGATTGCCTGGCTGTGGCCCCTTCTAAGTACAGTCAGTGACTGACTCACTTCCAGAGATAGAGAAACAAAAATATCAATGAGCAAAAAGCTCATTTTGCCTCCTTCACCAGGTCCCATGCAGGGAGTGTTGTGGGTTCGTGCAGCTATGAACCAATGCAAACTATCCCAGGGAACCGCTAGAGAGGAAATTAATTAACCCCTGCTATGGCTTCCTGGTGGGGGGCCGGGAATTAAGCTGTCATTTCTCCTGGATGTGTGGATAGGCCCCTTTCTGAGGCTGTTCTACTCTCTGAATTGCAGGCAGCCCATCTTCCCTCCTCTCCTAGGTGCCCTGAACTGAGAATACTGCCTTGAACAGGTAAGCTGGGCATCCCCTTACAGAAGCAAAATTGTGCAGTCACTGCTGCTTGTTTTTAGGGTTGGAAACTCCAGAGAGACCTCTTCCAGGGAGCTCAGAGTCAGTTACCCGTAGCTAAAGTAATGCGATTTGCAGAGATCTTGAGAAAGTAGCTTTAGCTGTGGACACCAAGGAAACCGTTCAGCATTTGGGATTCTCTGGCATCTAGACCATTGTTAGTTCTCCAAAGGGAGGCTCATGCCATGTGAATTCAAAGCTGCTGAGAGCTCCACTTTTAATGAGATCTTTCAAAGGGGATAGCTCAAATGGTTCCTAAGAATCATAATGTCAGGTGGATTTCATGGTCTAGACAGATCTGACATTTCCCTCCTTTTTTTTTTTTTTTAAGGTTTCTCCATAAACCAACAGCAATAATAATAATAAAAAAAATCTAAAGTTCTGGGAAGGGATTGATTTATTAATAGAAGCTACTGGTTTTCTGCATCGATGGCCCCAGGGACTTTTGCTACATGGTTATGATGACTGGCTTTCCCCACCAAGCCTCCAGAGCTCCCAGCAGTCAATTTATCAACACAGGATGACAAGTTCATTGTTGTTCTCTGGAAGCTTTGGCTCTCAAGAACTACTTGGGGTTTTAGGCTAGGAAGATGCCTTTGGGAGAGCATTCTTGTATGAAGTAGTGCATTTGCTTGAAAAATGCTGGATCTTTTGAAACTGTGATAGAACCAACCTCTTACTCCTCCCCCTCACCCAAGGGAGTATGTTTCTTTCTAGAGCTTTCCAAGAGCTGATCAGCTGGAAATAAAACCAATTTCTGGCAGTCCGGGACTGCAGGAATTTAGTTTGAGTAACCCAGATGTTACCACATGGCCCAGCTTGTGTAAAAAGAGGGAATCCACATTTGTATGAATAACTGAGATTTCCTACTTTTACTAGCTTTCCAGTACTGCTGTAACAAATTACCCCACATTTGGTAATTTAAAACAACACACATTTATCCTCTTGTTGTTCTGTAGGGTACAAGCCCCTTATGGGTCTCATTGGGCTAAAATCAAGGGGCAGGGGTGATTTCTTTAGGAAGCTGTAGGTGAGAATCTCTTTCCTTGCTTTCGTCACTTTCTAGAGACTGTCCTCATTCTTTGGCTAATGGCGCCGCCTTCCATCATTCCAGCTTCTGTTTCTGTTGTCATTTCTCTTATTCCTCTGGCTCAGATTCCTTCTGCATCCCTCTTATCAGGATTGTTGTGATCCCATCAAGTGCACCTGGACAATGCAGGACAATCTCCTTATCTCAAGATCCTTAATAACCTTCATGAGTCCCTTTTGCCATATAAGGTCATATTCGCAGAGTCTGGGGACTAGAACATGGACATATTGGGGGGGGCATTATTCCACCTGCCACATTATCTTGCTTCTATTTATGAAGGACCTTTGGCCCCTGCAGTTGTTCCGTTAGGTTATTTGGAGCTCCTTAGGAGCGCCCCACCCCCTTCCAGTTGCCCACTACAGATTCCCCCTTGTTACGGTTGGCTGCTCTTCAGAAAGTGAGCTGAGGAAGCTTCCCCATGGCACCAAAATGAGAACGCCAAGGCCTTGACCTGGAATGCGGACCTCCCAGAGCAGCGCTGGATCCCACAGCAGCGATGGGGAGAATGTCTCTCTCTCGGATTTTGGGCTGCTCCTGGTCACGTGGGCCCCACAAAGTGTTGTGACAAGAGTTCTACAAGACTTCTTTGGAAAACAGCTTCTGGCTCCAACCCTCTCTTGACAGGGATGCAGAAGCCATCCAAGAGGTCAGGCGGGGTTTGAGTAGAGGCACAGCACCAAATTTAGCTCCGATGACAGGCGGGATACCGCGTCAGGGTAAGGCAAGCCTTCTCACACTCTAGTGAGCATGGGAATCATGTGGGAATATTGTTAAAATGAAAATTCAGATTCAGTGGGTTGGGTGGGCCTGGATTCTGCATTTCTGATACTTGAGCAACAAGGGTCATTGACCGTATGCCAATGATTAATCTTGATATGATCCAGTAAGTGTTCTGTGGCCAGTGTTTTGCTGTGAAGTCCACAAACGTTGTGGACACAAGGGAGCATATCTCGCCCAGGCTCGGCGAAGGACAGGGCATGACTCCTAGAGGAAATGAGAAATTTGAGTAGAAGTTTTCCAGGCAAGGAATCGGGGGAAAGGATGCCGGCAGAGAGAATGGCATGTCCAAAGGGAGGGAGACAGGAGAGTTCTAGAACTGCAAGAATCACACAATGCCAGCGCAGAGGTGAAGGATGGGGAAGCAACATGAGATGTGTGATCATGTAGGACCTTTACCCCAGGCTAAGAAGTTTGGGCTTCATTGAATAATCAGTGGGGATAATTTTTTTTTTTTTTAATTAAGGAAAAGGAGAAAATGGACACAAAATTATCTCTGTTACTACCCATTCTGGGAAATGTGCACTTTGTTTTGATTGGCAAATCACAGGGCAATTAAGTGAATGACAGGAAACCTTGCCTTTAAAAAATAGACCTTATTTAGAGCCTATGGGCATATCAGGGCACTGCCAGTTTTGAGGTCAGCCAAGCTCTGTCCCGCCACAGAATAGTGGTAAGGGCCCAACATGGCCATGACCATTGGAAATCAGCCTGGGTGCACAGATAGGGTGGGGATGATCGAGAACAGAACCTACTCTGTTGGCCGGTGAGGGGCAGTGTCTCAAGGTCTTGCTTTCACACTGCTTCCCCTCATGCCTTTCCTGTTAGTCTCCACAGTAATCTAGTCAGCATATCACCTATTTAAATGTGCCGCGTCTGGACAGCATGGGGCTGACACCCAGAACTCAGCTTCCATCCCCCACCCCACCCCTACCCAAAGATCAGAATGCAAGGGTGGAGACCTGGATGTAGGTGCTAGAAGAAAAGTACAGTGCCACTTGACTCTTCTCCTCTCCCTGCAGGCCTGCCTCTAGCTCTCAGGACCAATCCCTACCCTAGATATGATGTCTTGAGTCGGCCTTTCACTCCGACTTTTCACAGAACCCTCTGTGGAAAGAAGAGGATTCTTTCCACCCATCCTCTGCTCACCCAAGAGTTGCTCATTCTGCAGGAGCAGAGTAAGTATATATCCTGCATGACTGTTTCTGGTAACATTATCTCTGAGGTGGGGCAATTCTGCAAGATGCTAAAGGTATTCCCCGAAAAAAGAGCTTCTATTGTCAAGTATCTTTGGGTAATGATAGTATTGAAAATTGAACAGTTCCCCAAACCGCAGACTTCTCGGAAGCTTGAATATGCTAACAAGCAATATGACTCTCCAAGAGGGGGATCCCTTGTGCTTCTGTAAGGGACAGTTTGGTACATATTGCTCCTGTCCATGCATACTTTCCTTGTCTCTGAATTTCTTTCTTATACTTATATTCCTAATACAAAATAGGGCACTTATTTATATTGTAGTTAATCTTCTTTTTTTTGGATGAGCTACATGCTCCTTGACATTGGGAATCAGATATTATACTTAGCCTCTCATCCCCCCCCACCTATCGTAGGGCTGATCGTATAATAAGAACTCGATAAATACTCAAATGAAAATAACATTTCTTTTCCCAAGTCCAGCTGTGAGTCCCTAAAATGGATCTAGATTTTAGTTGTGTCCAATGTTGCTTTCTCTCCAGGGAGAATTTCTTGTAAGTAATTTCATGTATGTAGGTATGTATGTATTTATAAAGTTTATTTTGAGAGGTAGAAAGAGAGCATGAACGGGGGATGGGCAGAGAGGAGGAGAGAGAGAGAGAGAGAGAGAGAGAGAGAGAGAGAGAATCCCAAGCAGGCTCTGCACTGTGAGCGTGGAGCCTGATGCAGGGGCTCTAACTCACGAACTGTGAGATCATGAACTGAGCCAAAATCAAGAGTTGAATGTTTAACCGACTGAGACATTTAGGTGTCTGTGAGTAACTTTACAGTTAACAAAACAAAACAAAACAAAACACCAAAGAACTTCTGTCTTATCACCATTATATTGACAGAACTGAACTATTGAACTGTATACAGTTTAAAAACTCATTCTTGCCGCTTGAAGAAATCTTAGAACACTCAAGCAAGTAGACAGAAGAATGGACAATTGCAACTTCACACATCAATCTTAGCACATCAATTGCTAAGATTTTGGTTATTTACTAAAAAGTTATCCCTACCTTTATACTTACGTACTGACATAAATTCTTTATTTTATTTTATTTTATTTTATTTTATTTTATTTTATTTATTCATTTAATTTAATTTAATTAATTAATTTATTTTCACCAAGCTTCTTGATGTGCCCAACAGGGCAAGGTGACGTGCCTGCTGGAAGCAGTTCGGGCTGTACTGGTCTTGCCAGTAGGCACTGATGGCTGCACTTACGCTATGTTACGAGATCTCTAACTTCTTACTTGTCTCCTCTTTTTTTTTCTGAGTTTTTAAATTTATTATTTTTTTTATTTTCAGAGAGAGAGAGCACCAGTGGGAGAGAGGGTCAGAGGGGGAGAGAGAGCGAGAGGGAGAAAGAGAGAGAGAATCTCAAGCAGGTTCCACGCTCAGCATAGAGCCTGATGCGGAGCTTCATCCCACGACCATGGGATCATGACCTGAGCCGAAAACAAGAGTCAGGCACTCAACAAACTGAGCCATGCAGGCATTCCACTTGTTTCCTCTTCTTAGGAAGATTATCTTCAAATTGGAAAGGAGCAACCCAATATGGCGGAGAGATTTGTGTGTTCCGCTGGACATAGGAAGAGAAGAACAGGTTAGTTGAGGAGTGAAAAGGAGGATGGTCATTATGCGCAAGTCTTCAATGCTCTGACTATGAAGGTCTCAGGAGATTTAAAAGAACCGTGAACATGATCATTGAGTCATGCAAGTAATCTTCAAGGAATCACAGAAAACTGGAGAGATGGCAAAAAATGTCCTTATTTCCAGAAAGGAGATATAGTCTATCCACTGGGTATAAAAAGACAAGGGATGTCTGAAACTGTCCTTGGCAAAATTTCTGGATGAAATTTTTAAATGGATGGCTTATAACTAATTGAGAAATTAAATGGAGATGACCGGGAGCCAACATGGGTTTGTTACAAAGATATATTCTAAATCAACCATTTCTTTTGAAATAATGAGATTTAAATACAATTCGTCCCTATGTCAAGAGATAATAACCCAAATCTGTGTGCTGATGAATATTCAGCATATATGTGACCTCAGTTGATCCTCATATCTTTCATAACAAGTCTTGAGTCAGGTATTATTGGTGAATTTGACCCTCATTTTACAGACAATAAAACTTTTAAAAATGGAATATTAGAGAAGTAATTTATACAACCTTCCTCGGCTAGTAAATGATGGAATTTAAAGAGCTTTTCTGACTCCGAGGCCTATACATGTTTCTTATGCACATTTACACTCTTACTTTATACTCTCTGAAGAAACTGTGTCTCTTGATTCCAGCTAGGCAGAACCAAAATCTTTATTGATATTGTCATGAAAAGTATGGGGCACAATGGATGACTACAGGTGTATTGCATTGGGTTTGGTTGAACCATTGTAATCAATGGATATTGATTTATAGATTGATGTCATCTTAGAAAGAATTCTTTGGTCATATATATGCCAAGCTCTCTCCTTTGTCCCCTTTTGTTCAATAACTTTAAGCAATAGATAAAAACATGAACAACACACATATCAGGTGATATTAGCCCACTCTGCAACTCACGGGTACCAAAATGCAGCTTTCTTCTTTTTCTAGTTTGAATTCAACTTTTCTCTTAAGTCCTAGGGTGTATGACCTATCCTATTCCATTTTGTTATGCTGATTTCTTTCCTTGTCAGTTTAAGGGCTATCTCAGTCTTAAGTCATTCACTTTGGAGTAAAGCACAATTTTTCAGGACTGCCTCCCCTTCTCTCTCCTCCTTCCTTTCTTCCAGAAGACGTTTGGGTACAGAGGGAAGCCTTCAGAAACAACAACATGGCCACAGGAGGAGGGCTGTCTGGCCTCTATGTGCTTGTGCCATTTCTGTTCATGATAAAATGGGTCCCACCTGGTCTTTGGGCATGAACCCACACCTGCTGATGTTTGAAAATCCTACCACGGCCTTCATTTGTGATCACCTCATATTTTTGGGCTTCCTGTCCATACACCGGGCCACTTCATAGCTTTCATCATCTTCCTGGGGATGTGGGGACTTCTCAATTTCCCACGTGCTCTGCTCAAGCTGTAGGGAATGGGATGACTACTCAGAGCCATCGTCCTGAAGACGCAGGGCGAGCTATGAGGGTTTGCTTTCCCAGCAAGCAAGGCACGAAACTTTTTTGTCCCGAAAGTCTTCCCCCACCTACTCAGAATTTATGTGGTCTCGCCTTTCTTCCAGCCGCCCTCAAACCTTGACCTTCTCAGTTGAGAAGGTTTTCTGATCAGAAAACCTGGTAGGAAATGAGGGAATGGAGGTGGTCACAATAATTCTCTTCACGTAGCTGGAGGCCTGCCATAAGGAAAGGAATTTTTCCAACTGTAAAGGAAACTCCCCAAGTGATAGAAATTATGACTTTGGATACAGATCTATCTAACCTCAGAACTGGTCTTTCAGTGTTAGAGAAGTGTATTACTAGTTTAACTTTGAGGATAATTGAGAAAATGTACATAAAGTCCTTGACACACACTTGCTCCTCAATTAATGGTCGTTTTTCTGAGAATCCTCTAGGTATTTGGGTTGAGAATACACCTGCTGACTTGCTTGCTTTGGGTAAGAAACCCCAAATCTTCCAACTTGCTGAAGAACCTGAGCCCTCCCTGACGCATTTCCTAGCACTGACATTACATAAAAGACTTCTGGAAGCATCAGCAGTTCTTTTCTTATGAGTGATTCGATGTCCATGTCTCTGAATGTCAGAAGCATGCCTGGTACTGGAAAGGTAGAGAGGCAGGGGTCAATGTCAGACAGGCTGGGAAAGCTCTGCCAAGTTTACCTCCTGGGCATCAGACTATTTCTCTTTATCAGCAGTTTTTCATGTTGAGTTTGCCATTTTGCAAAGGGTGGCTGCAGAAAGTGAGTTCCTGAGGGGTGAGGTAGGGGAAGGTGGACAAAGGAAACCCACGGCTAGCATTTGTCTCATTAAAATCTGTCAAAGCCAGAGGAACAGAAGGCGGCAAAGAGCTAAAATCAGATGTCACTAGCTTTCAGAATATGTTGACATGTGGGGGAGCAAACTGTAGTGACAATGTGCCCTTCAGCTGCCTTGGCTCTCAGCTGGGAATAATAAAGCCCTGTGCAGGCTGCACTGGGGAGGCAGACAGCAGTCTAGCACCCGAGGACGGGAGGTGCAAAGGACAGTAACGGCTGATGGGCTGCAGGACCCGTACAATGACTTTATTGCCTTTGAGGAAACATTTTGTCCTGACAACACTGGCATAGGGAAACCAGTGTGATTTTGTTTGTAAGCGGGCCTGTGGATCTGGGGACACAATGAACGGTTCAATTCCTGTACCTGTAAGACTGAAACTATTTAAGCTTATACTAAAGAAATAAACAGAACCGTATCAATCTAGACTCTAGAATACTGGGTGCTATAAAGGAGAGAGTAATCCATTACTTGGAATGGATGAAGTGGCATATTGGCTTGCAAAAAGGGAATGTAGTGTAGTGGGAAAGTATGGACTCTTGAGGTAGACAGGGGTCCAATCTGGCTCTTCACTTACTGAGTGTGTTTTGGGTAATTGACGTAATTTCTCTGTGATTCAGTTTCCCTCAACTTCAAAAGAGGAATGCTTATTTCTTGCTCTCAGGGTTATTGTGAACATTTACTATATATGGTCTAATTGGCACTCAATAAATGGTTTTAGTTTTCTTACCTTGCCCAGCATATTTTCTTTATATATTTTAGAGCTATATGGAGATATATACATACATACGTATATGTATGCATATATGTATATATGTGTGTGTATATATATATATATATATATATAATTTTTTTAAGTTGACTTATTTATGTTGAGAGAGAGAGAATGAGTGGGGGAGAGGCACAGAGAGGTGGGTACAGAGGATCCGAAACAGGCTCTGTGCTGACAGCAGAGAGCCTGATGTGGGGCTCGAACTCAAGGGGCGTGAGATCATGACCTGAGCTGAAGTTGGACACTCAACTAACTGGGCCACCCAGGTGCTCCATATTTTAGAATATACTTTAATTAATCTATTATTTACCTGAAGAAGCCTTAAGGAGCAACTGAGGATTTGGAGCAACGATAGGTTAGAATTTGGTTCCCAATCTCACGTCTTACGCTGCGGGTTCCAAACACTTCCTCCCAAGATCTGAGTAGATCCTATAACCAGAGCTGACACCTCTTCCTAAACTCCTGCTCCTCAGGAAAAAGGGTCATTTGTACTACTTTGCCTCCTCTGATCTGAGTCTTTAGAGTTGGTATTGTTCTGTTGCTGCAGAGAAGACAAAGTAGCTCCTTGGGGGGAAATAATTTAGAGAAAGGAAATGAATATTTCCTTCTGAAGACAGTGAGAAGCGAAATAGGTGAAGTCAATATGATAGTAGGGTAGCTTTTTGGTGACCATTGAAAAAATCGGAAGCTGGAAAGTGTGTTCTGATAAGGTTTTTTTTTTTTTTTTTTAATTTTTGGAAATTTATACAGAAAAGTCTTATGAAAAATATAAAGCTTAAATTCACACCTATATATTTAACAAATGGCTATATTATGAAGAAAGGGAGTAAATGAAAAGAGTGAAGCACTTCACAGAAATGAGTAAAAAATATGTTAATCTAATATTTGCTCTGGAGACACATGGTCAAAATAACTATGCCAATGGTTCAAAACAGAAGTTTCTGTAAATCAGCTGAGGTCATGATCTCACAGTCCATGGATTCGAGCCCCATGTGGGGCTCGGTGCTGAGAGCACGGAGCCTGGAACCCACTTCTAGTTCTGTGTTTCCCTCTCCCTCTGCCCCTCCCGTGCTCATGCTCTCTCTCTCTCTAAAATAAATATTAAAAAAATTTAAAAACATTAAATGAATATACATTTTTCTTTGTTCTCTGAGCATATTGCATGAAATCTACTTAGAATCAAAAGTTGAAACTCTGGGCCCTTGAGCAAAATATCAAAATGGTTCCCTTTCCCTTTGATTAACATGAATTTGTTGTTGCTACATGCAATAGCTGGATCAAACTAGTTGAAGCAAAAACATTTATTTAAAAACAATTTTTTTAAATGTTTTATTTATTTTTGAGACAGAGCATGATCAGGGGAGGAGCAGAGAGAGAGGGAGACACAGAATCCCAAGCAGACTCCAGGCTCTGAGCTGGCAGCACAGAGCCCAAACTGGGTCTCGGCCCATGAACCTCGAGATCATGCCCTGAGCCGAAGTTGGACGCTTAACCAACCGAGCTACCCAGGCGCCCCAAGTCAAGGCATTTAAAACCCAGGTCAAAGTAGCAGATACAAGACAAAGAAATGGATTGGAAGGATAATGGAGGGTCTCTAATACTGACTGAGCCTTAGGGCCCGAGGTTCCCACCAACTGAGAGAGTCTGCCGCGCCCCCTCCAGGTCTAGGGGAAGAAATTCAGAAGGACAATTCTGATTGGACAGCTTAGGTCAGCCGCTGTTGCTTCCCGTCCCCCATCCCACCTCCAACCCCCCCACCCCCCACCCCCCAGCCCTACCCAAACCTGCTCTAGGTTCAGCCAATGGTGACAGGGTCAAGAAACACAACACGTCCCAAATGAAGGGAAGGAGTTCTGGGCAGGAGGACTAGAAAGAATATGGTCCGGATAGTAATAGTTCTTTAAAGGGAGTGCTGTGCCCCTTGGACGAGTTAAAATTTTCTCTCTTCTCTAAGATCGTTGCATGCTTGAAGGTATAGCACAGCAGAGCCATTCCACCTGGGTTGAATCCTGGCTACTTGACCTGCTAGCAGTGTAACCTTAGGCAGCTTGCTAAACTTCTTGGGGCCTCAGTTTCCTTAGTTATAAAATGGGGATAGTGACATTCCCTACCTCGTGACATTTAGGTGGATATTACCTGAGTCGATGCATCTAAAGTAAACTTACATGTCTAGTACACACTAAGTGTTAATAAATATCACTACCATTAAAACACGTGAGAAAAAAAAAACACATATGAGGAACAATAGGTAGTAAGGAAGTTCCCCCTAATTTCCTCTGGTTCTCCATACTCCCCCCTCATCTCCCACTTTAGGTAGCTATTAAAAGTTGAATGAATATTTCTCCAGAATTTTAATGCTTATATTAGTACGTACGTATTTATTGATTTTGCAACTTGCTTTTCTTCGTTTAGCATCTTTCAATCTCAATACATTATCGATCAAGACGAGTTATTTTCTCAAATTAGTGAAGGAAGAATAGACATGGAGGTAGATACTTATACTCAAAGTCGATCCAAGACTATAGTCATTAATGACTACTAGCTCCCTCATTTATATACATGGCTGAATTCCTGGAAATAAAATTCATGCATGTTCAACAGCCATCATGGTTGGCATTTCTCATCTGCAAGATAGTACACTGTGTTCCCAAGACATTGCTGTTTCCAGACCCCTTCCAGAGTTTATTTCTAGGAGGAGATTACAGGAAGTTATTTTAATGACTACGTTCCCAAAAAAAGGTTTCTTACTACCCGCCCAAACCTTTGTTGACCTTCCTTTTTGTACTTGCAATTTCAGTTAGATCAGTCTGCAATTGGCCCACGGAGCGCGAGTGCTGATTCTTTCTCTGTGGTTTGATTTACCATCTGATTCAGCTAACTAAAATCACAGCTATAATTTTATAAATCAGAAATCATTTGACCTTAAATTAAAATTAACTAAATCAGAAGATATCAGAAAAAAGGCTTTACTCAGAAAAATGACGTATTTGGGGGCTGAATAGATGAAAAGACTCATTATTCTATTTTTAAGCTTCTTATCTGATCACCTGGCAAATAGCTTCATTGAGGCTCTGAGAGGCAAATGCTTTCAAAATAGAGCCACTAGTGTTAAGAAAGAAAAAATCCTCGTGCTATTGTACTTCGTGGAAGCATGTGACTTGTCCATGTTTCTCTGTTGACTTCCATTCAGTGGGTCCTCACTTTATCTTCCTGCCCTCCATCCTCCATATCTTCCTGTGTCAGATCAGAACCCCCCCCCACCATGTTTTCTTTCCAAACCCTCTCAGACTTCAGTTTCTCTCTAGCTTGTAACAGCTCCTTGAATCCCTAGTCCCCTCCATCATTCAGTTATTCATCCAACAACAGGTTCTAGAACATAAAGGTGAGCAATGATTTTCAACCTAAAGGAACTTATAGTATAGTTAGATTATCATAAGAAAGTAATATAGTAAAAGCATATGGTGAGTGCTATAATTAATTCACAACTCAGAGTTTTCTCCCTCCTAAAAAATATTTTAAAGTGGCTCTTTATTTGTTTGCTTGTTTGCTTGTTTTAAGGAAAATGTGTGCCAGATTCTTTGTATTCAAGATACGGGGAACACATGAGGATTTCTAGTGCATCTTGAATTTATCTGAAGTGACATAATCATTTTCCCACCTATATTCCTTTTTTATATTTTTTAAATGATAGTAATATATGCATAACATTTATCATTTTTAATCATTTGTAAGTACATAGCTCCATGGCATTAAATACATTCATAATCTTGTATAGCCATCACTACCATCTATAACCCAAAATGTTTTCATCAGCCCGATATAAACTCTATACCCACAAACACTAACTCCCTAATCCCCTGTCCCCCTAGCACCTGGTAATCTTGATTCTATTTTCTGTCTTTATGAATTTCACTCTTCTAGGTATTTCATATAAATGCAGTCTTGCAATGTTTGTCCTGTGTCTGGCTTATTTCACTTAGCATACAGTTTTCAAGGTCCATCCATACTGTAGCATGTACTATGACTTTATTCCTTTTTATGGCTGAATAATATACCACTTACTAAATATATCACTTTCTAAAAATTCATTCATCTGTAAATGGACACTTAGGTTGTTTCCACTTTTGGCTATTGTGAATAATGCTTCTATAAACATTGGAGTACAGTATCTGTTCGAGTCCTTGCTCTCGATTCCTTTGACATACACTTGGAAGTAGAATTGGGTGGGTCATATGATAGTTTGATAACTTCTTGTGGAACCACAAAACTTTTCCACAGTGTGTCATTTGACATTCTCACCAGTGATGCATGAAGTTCTAGTTTCTCTACATTCTTACCAACACATTATTTTTCATTAAAAAACATTATACCCATCCTAGTAGATATAAATTGCTATCATATTGTGGTTTTTATTTGCATCTCTCTAATGACTAAAGATGTTAAAAATCTCTTCCTGGGTTTATTGGCCATTTGTGTATCTTCTTTGGAAAATGTCTATTCAAGTTCTTTGACCATATTTGAACTAGGTTTTTTTTTTTTTTATTGTTGTTGCATTGTAGAAGTTCTTTATATTTTCTGGATAGTAATCTCTTACCCAATATATGATTTTGCAAATATTTTCTATCATTTTGTATGCTTTCAGCTTCATTGATTGTGTTCTTCAATGCACAAAAGTTGTTAATTTTGATAAAGTCCAATTTATCTAGTTTTTCTTTTGTTGCCTATGCTTTTGGTGTTATATCTCATAAGTTCCCTTTTAAGTTTTTTATTTTGAAATAATTTTAAGCTTATAGAAAAGCAGAAAGTATAATATAGAGAACTCCCATATACTTTCTATCTGACTGTTTTTTGTTTTTGCATTTTGCCACATTTTTTAATCTATCATCTATTGATCGATAAATATTCATGAGTACCTTTTTTTTTTTTACCATTTGAAAGTAGGTTGCATGCATCATGTCCTTTTACCCCTTAATACTGCAGTGTATATTTCCTAAGAACAAATATATTCTCTTATATTACCAAAATACAGCTCTCAAATTCAGGAAAGTTAACACCGTTACAATGCTCTAATCTACAGAACATATACCAATTGTGTTAATTGCCCTAAAACTGTCCTTCGTGGTGTTTTTTTTTTTTTCCTCATGTGGCCTGGGATCTCATATGTGGTTATTTTTATATGTATTCCTTTTATCCCCATGTTACTTAAGTTTTTATTATCTGGTTTGCCTGTATTAAATAGATATCTGTTCACATCCACTGATTACCTATACAATGGCAAATGATCTTATTTGACTTTACCCTCTCTCTTTCCTTTTTCACTTTCTCTTTTTGAAGGGTTAATATGCTTTCTACTTTGTCAGAAAATAAAATATTTAAGTACTACTTTTCATCTCATGTCTCTACCATTGTTTTAGTTCTAACTCTGTAATTAAATGTGTATATACTTCATCCATCTTTCCCCCCAAATTTCAGTTATCCCTTGGTTAAAAAATGTTTGCTTTTCAGTACATCCAAGAGGGTTAAAATTGTTCTTGGGGCCATATTACAAGGGTACGTGACCTTCCAAAGGACAATAGTACATAAACATATACAAGGTATGTGAGGTATTAAAATTTCATGGTGGTGGAATGTATGTATAGGAATATCTAAAAAGACTTTTTTAGACAAGCAATAATGGAAAGAGAAGGTGGTAAAACATTACTCTGGTGTAATATTCAGGAATGACTCATGTGTATTGTATTCCCTGAGGTTACTGATGTTCAAAACTGTTCTTCAACAGCTTTGACACTTGAAGCAAAGTTTGGTTAAGTATACAATTCTCTAATTGCACTTCATCCTTTGAATTTCTTGAAAATTCAATCTCACTGTGACCATACTTTGTATATGGCTCTTGAGAATCTGATGTCAGCCTATTTTTTTTTTTTTTTTGCCCCCACAGATAATTTGATCATTTGTGAGAAGGCCCTGATGATTTTTTTTAATGTTTATTTACTTACATTGAGAGAGAGAGAGCATGAGCTAGGGGAGAGACAGAGAGAAGGAGAAAGGGAGAATCCCAGACAGGCTCCACACTGTCAGCATGGAGCCTTACATGGGACTCAAACTCACAAACTTTGAGTTTCATATCCTGAGTTCATCCTGAGCCGAAACTCACATCCTGAGTTTCATATCCTGTGAGTTCATATCCTGAGCCGAAATCAAGAGTCAGATGGGCAACCCAGGAGCCTTGATTGTTTTTCTTTGTCTTCAAAATACAATGGTTTTTCTAGGATAGGTCTGAGAGGTGATTGGAATAGTTCTATGTCAATTTTCCCAGACATATGGTGGTACTTTTAATATATAGATTCAAATATTCTTTTATTTCTGGAAATCGTCTTGTATTTACTTGGTTATAATTTAAGTACTCACTTCCACTCCACGGTTTGGCTTTCCTTCGTCAGAGTCTCCAGTTGTACACAGGTTGGACCTTCTTTGCCTTTTTTACTGTCTGCTCATTGTTACTTCCTTCTGTTCTCCTTTTCATTCTCTCATTGTTTCCCTTTCTCTCCTCACTCTTATTAACTTTTTCTTTTAATTGATACTCCCTTATACAACTGTTAATTTATTCTTCATTTCATGACTTTATCTTTTTCTTCAAGTTCTTTTCTGAGTTCTTGTGATTCCCATTGCATTTATTCCTAGTTCTTTCTATGGCTGTTTTAGTTTTTACATTTCTGACTCTAGGCATTAAAATCTCTCTCTTAAAAAACCTCTCTAAATGGTTGCTTACAGCTATTTAATTTACTTTAGTTGTTGTTTTCTCTGCCTTATGGTTTATTGGAGAGAATTTTCAACTGGAATTCAGTTTCTGTTTTCTTATATTGTTCTTAAAGGATCTTTGCATAAGACTGGGTTTTTTTTTTTTTAGATTTTACTTTTAGGTAGCTTGTGGTTAAGCTTCAAGAGTGCTCTCCTTAGTATCATGTAGTGCAATTTCTCTAATGGAGGTTGCTGATGGTGGTAGACCTAGGAAGGAGAATTGGTGTATCTTATTTCTCTAATTTCTGTAGGATTATTAATTTTGTATTTCTCTTCTTTCTTTCTTTCTTTCTTTCTTTCTTTCTTTCTTTCTTTCTTTCTTTCTTTCTTTCTTTCTTTCTTTCTCACTGCTATATCTCCAAGGGTCACCATAGTTTCAGTATTTATAGGATTCTCCCAATAAGCAATGTTGGGAAGCCATGTTTCTCTTAAGTTGTCACTTCTAACATCTCTCACTTTTGAGTCCCTTCCTATAGGCATAGTTTGGAATATCAGGTCCCAGATCATTTAGCATTTAGTGTTAGATTTTGTCTTTTTGAGGGTGTTTTTTCTATGTTTCATCCAAATACGCTAGTCTCTTCTCCTTTTCATGGAGTCTCTCAAGGTATTTTATTCTATTCTCTGCACTCATAAACATGTTGTAAGCATGGAGGTCTGTGGGAATTTGAAAATTGGTGTTATTTATTATGGGTAATTCAAAGTTTCTGTTATTTTGAGGTAATGCTAAATGTAGGGGTCATGCATAGTTTTCTTTACTCCATCTTGCTGATCTTATAGTTTTATATGGAGATTTTGATTCAAGTGTTGATAATCATCCTTAATAAAAAGTACTTTTTCATTTTAACATAGTTGATGTGATTTTATTTCTTCTGTGTCTTCCCTACTTATTTATCAAAGTTGTGAGTACTTCCTAGATGTTCAACAAATGAATTGATGTTAAAATATTATAATGAATATTTTAAAAAATCACTTTTTACTGTCTTATTGCTTTGATTAGAAGTTATAGTAGCTTTAGTAGACCTCCTAGTTCCAGAGCCAATCATTTCTCATGTTAGCCACTCTTAATTGGAAACCCACTTGCAATTTTGAGTCTGGTGAGTATAAAGATTTCCTGTCTTTACCTTGATCTTGATATTTGTGCTATTGACTTGGGAAAATGTTACTTGATGTGTTGAAATACTTCAGCAATAGTTACCTTTAAATAGAAATAACTTTCTTACACTTAGTGCTAAAAGAACAGTACAAAGGTGCAAGACTCTAATTCATAGATAAACTCTAGATATTGATGAAGCATTCAGTAGGTGGAAGAGCATGTGTAGGATTCGGTATGAACAAGAAAGGAGAAGAAAACTGTATGATGCCACTGTCTAGCGAAAGGAAGTTTCCCTTCTGAATTACTGGGAAGAATTCAGCAACTGGGTGCGTTGGGTGGAGAGTTGATCTCATATGGCTTCCAAGAAGGCAAGTAATAAAGATGTCACAAACACGAGCCAGCAGGGAGGTGAGACTGGCTCTAGTCGATTAGAGAGATGAGGACTTCACTGTAAAGGAACTGAAGGGAATTCTCCTGGGTGGTTTCATAGATTCACTGTATGATATGGAGTCTTGGGAGGCTGGGAGGTTAAACACAGAATCGAATGCTTCCCAAGGCTTTGAATGTTTTCTCTGGAGAAGGAATATGGTGTCAAGGCTTGTGAGATAAATTTGGTTCACCTAATTAGGTCATCTAGGAATACTTAGGGTCTAGATACATGTTGCCCAAGTGATGTTTGACAAGAATATCGTATAATATTTTCTGCTAATTACATTTCTCAACATAACATTGTGCTAAGAGTGCTTGTATTTTGTGAAATCTCAGGAGTAATGGTGAAGGAGAATGTACCATCCAGCAATATTTCATGAAACTAATTACCTGAGGGAATTCAGGAATATTTGTGCAGATGAATACACTATACAGGTAATAAGCTCTTATAAAAGATGAAGTGTTCTAATTACAAAGCAATTATTATAATGCATGACAATTTTAAATTGCTCTCCTTATTTTGTGTTGCCTTGAGTTTTTGTTGGAAAGCAAAACAAAACAGATAAGTATTTGTCATTTATTTTTAGTTTCACTTTTTAATTATTCTCAACTCATCCCGGAAAGCTGGCGTTTGATTTCAAATACTATTCAGAGACAAGTTTTGTTTAAAAATGGATCTATGATGAATGCATATTTAACTTTTGTTTTAAAAGTTACTATATTGGTGGCATCTGAATAAGTTACTAGGAGCTGCTCCAATTATGTGCTGTGTTTTTGTGTGACTTCTATTTGGCTTAATTTTCTTTCCATGCCTAAGGGCATACAATGTTCATCATTTATCGTATGATTTCCAAAGTGTTTATAAAATATTTCTTTCAAGCTTTACAGAAAAAAGGTAAACATTCACAGAAACCACACATTCTTGGCCTCTGTTTCTCGTTGTTGTTACAATTCCTTTAGTTACATCCGAAACAAAAAAGGAAAAGTCTACAAAATCTAAAGAACAAGAAATAAATGTTCTCTCTGGTAATTGTGAGAGGATCTTATTCTGTCATTTCAGCCAAGGGACAAACACGGTGGGAAGGATAAAAAGAAAAAATAAAGTCAGAGGTCAGTATTAGGAGTGCTTGCTGCATGCGTGTGGGTGTATGTGTGCGTGCATACATGTGTGTGCACACAAGAGAGGTGGTATGAGGAGAGAACTTTTATTTTAAGTGATATCTGCCAAAATAACTAAGCCAATTGCATCACTTGGTGAAATAGCAAGCTTTCCGTGGGGATAGATAACTTGGAAGTGAATGAACCGAAGAAAGGCATTTTAATTTATTTAAAAAATAATGGCTGTACTGCCCACTGCTAATTTTCTATACCACAAATAATTGCTACCCTGCTTTCTTCAGATGGGTGGAGACGACAGCCTACCTTAGGAACTAAAAATACACACCCTTGCTTTCCGGCCTTCCTTGTTGGGGGGTGGCCTTTTGACTCAATTGTGGCCATTAAACATAAGGGGAGTTTGTCAGGGAGCTTGGGGGAATGTCTTTCTCCCCCATAAGAATAGAGGGACACCCTGGGAGAATTCCCTTGCTGCTCTTGCCTTCCTTGTTCCATCCCCACCACAACTCTTTCCCGCTATCTTGGAGGTCATATGAGAACCTGGTGCTTGGAATGGTTGTGTCCATGTTTGCAGCTGTGCAGGGAGCCCAGACAGATCAAGGAGGGTAGAGAGAAACGTGCCTGGAATAGTCTGGATCCTTGATGTTGTTGAGTCACTGAATCAACCTTGATGCCACCTGCCTCTGGGCTTCTATTATTCAGGTCACTTTTAATTACATATTCTATTACATGCAGCCACACACATTTTAATTAAATAGGGCATCCAGTTTTTCACATATACAAAGTACTAAACTGGCAAAAAGTTAACATGATTCTGGCTGCATCATAGGTCATTTTGGCACCTGACCTGCAGTCACAACTCTCCTTTTTGTAACCCGAGTTCTGTGAATTTCTCTATAGTTATTGGAATTCCGAAATTCTTAGCACCCCTTCCCTATGATAATTTTTCATCTCTCCTGAACAGCCTTTAACCATTTCTAGTCTGCCTTGCCATCTGTCCTACCCATCAACACAAAGTACTCCATTAGATCCAGAGGAGTGCTCTGCTTAAGCCCATCGGGCTGTCTGCACCCAGTGTGATTTCCTCACTCACCACCTTCCCGTGCGCATGCTTTCTACTCAGGGATCACGTACTTTGATTTCATTATTATTCTGATATACACACAGGACCATTTTAGGATCTAAGTTCCTGGAGAGGTGGGATCATGTGTATGATCGCTAATCTGATACAGCATTTGATTCACAAGGTAACAGTACATACCACACCAAATCAAACACATGGAATGGAATATCCACACGTAGAACAGTTCCATGAAACCTAGATCTATGTTAGCCTAATTCATGGGTAGCTACCTGCAAAGAACTGCTTAATAACTAGTTTACTGGTCACTCTGTATTTGTTGAGTATTCACCTTTTCTTTCCTAGTCAAAAATATGTATCAAAACCTTTAAAAGCAGTATATGCCTATAGAAAAGATTTGGAAATGACAGATAAAAAGAAACCTAAATCACGCAAGTCCCTATACTCCAAAATGGTATTGTTAACCTTTTGGTGTTTTACTTTCTCATTATTTTTTTCCTTGCATAGATTTCAGTGGGAGTTTCTATTTGCTTGTTTGCAGCCATTGGCCAGGCAAAGTCGAGGTGGTAGGAGAAACAGAAGTGGGTGTTAGGAAAGGCTCCCCCCAAACTCCTCCTGGGCCCCTATTCATCATGGAAGAATAATTACAGTCTTAATTGCTTATTGTGTTCATCGTGTCCTTTAGTTCTCAAAATAACATAATTACGAAGACACGTTATTCATAGTTTAAAGATGAAGAGCCTAGGTTTAGGGAAATTCGGGAATTTGCCTGAGCTAAAACAGCTGCTAAGGCTTGAAGCTGGAAGCAGAGCCCACATCTGACTTGGCTTCAGAGTAGGTGTTCTTTTTTTCTCTTGTGCTTTTATGCAATTACCAAACCATCAGAACCACCAGAACCAGTTGTTGGTCGTTTGGTTCCAGTCCCTAGCGTTTTGTAGACTATTAAGAAGAACGTTCTGGAAATGGCTGTTCTTGCTTGCTCTTTCTGGGTTCTTGTTGAACGCTACAGCCGGCCTCTGGCCCCTTTGTACCTTTTCCCTCTATGCAACCCAGATACATTTGTTGAGCCCTTATTTCAATGAGCAGGGCCTAGTATTAAACACCATACAAATCACTCCAAGTGGTGAACACCAACAATCTCCGAGATCCTAAAGTCTAAAGTGGAAGACCAAGTCTCTGATTTAGTGTTCCCTACCTCGGGCGCCATCTTTAAAAGCAAACCCACGCTCTATGCCCCACCCACCTTTTAAATGGGGTGAACCTTTCAGGGCAGTGTGAAGAGGGGAGATTCTAGAGCCTAAAGCTGACAGAGGATAGCCATGATCAGTTTTATTTGGCATGTGTTTGCTTTTTTAAGCCCGAATTGTAGTCAAAACTGGACACAGCTGGCGTTTCTCAAGGAGATTTCACTCCCAGACTGAATGTTTGGATTTCAGCTCATTGTTTAATAGTTCTAGAATTCAACCGGTCACCGTGAGGCAGGAAGGTTAGCACTCCATTAAGATGGATGGGGAAAGTTCACACCTCTCACTTTTATTTTATTTCTTTGCTTTTCTTTCCATTTGCCTGCATACTCAGCAAAGCCACTCATTCACTACAGAGTCTGCTTTTATACCCACTGGACTGAAAAGTTGATTTACTGAAGAACTTGGATTTTCCAGGAAAAGGAAAGAAATCCACAGAGAGTTTTAAAATCTACAGAATACAACAGGATTATCAGAGGAATAAGAAATCTTACGTTAGATCCTTTGGTTTTTAAATCAATCCTCAAAGAGGTTTTAAAGCCCATACAATTTTTGGATGGTTCTTCTGGACATCCCTGTAAATGTTCTTTATATAATATCTGCTAAGAGGGAGAGCTAAAACCAGCATTTATGTGAAATACTAGGCTAGTGCATTTTGTTCAGTTAGTTTTTACAAATGTTGATTGGAAAGCAATGGAAGGACATTAACATTTGCTGAGTGCCTACTATATGAAAGCATCATGCTAGGTACCAGGAGAGACTGTGAAGTTTAACACCTAGTTCAGTCCCTTTGCTCTGATGACGAAAAAGCATACATGATTTTCTCTAACACAGGTCAGACCCTGAGAAGTGTTATGGTATAGATTCCTGCAACAAGATCATGGAGAAATGGACAAGTTCATTCTGACTGAAGCATTTAGAAAAGCTTCATAAAGGTGAAATTCAAAATGAATTTGGGAGTTCTGGCAGGAAAAAGGTCAGGTGGGTGGGGGGAGTTCTTTTAGTAAAGGGATTAATGTAAACCGAATAGGTGATATAAACAGCTAAGAACTCCTCTAGGTTATCTGTGATGAGTAGAACAGAGATAGGCTTGATGTCCTTTAACCCTGTCCCCTCTTCCAAAACATACAGAAAGTCTACATCCCTAGCCTCATGTGGCTACGTGAGGTTATGTGCCTGTCTTTTTGCGAACGGAATGAATATAGAGTGGTTGTATGCTATTTTCTTCGGAGTTTCTCTCTTTGCTTGTTGGTGAGGTGAATTCAGTGGACCCAGCAAAGACCTCTCAAGAAGTGTTGGCACACCATGGTCCCATATAATGTAAAGAAGCCAGGGGGTGCCTGGGTGGCTTAGTCGGTTAAGCATCCGACTTCAGGTCAGGTCATGATCTCACTGTTCATGAGTTCGAGCCCCGAGTCGGGCTCTGTGCTGACAGCTCAGAGCCTGGAGCCTCCTTCGGATTCTGTGTCTCCCTCTCTCTCTCTGCCTCTCCCCCACTCATGCTCTGTTTCTCTCTCTCTCGAAAATAAATACACATTAAAAAAAAATTTTTTTTTTAAAGAAAGAACCCAGGATGCTGGGATCATCATACAGAAAGCTACCCACTGAATACTTTATTAGACTATGAAGTGAACAAGAATTATTTGGTAAGCCACCGATATTTGCAAGCTAGCATAATAGTGGAGATGGTAAGGCCAAAAAGGTGGATGTAAAAGGCTTATGAAATCCTCTGGAAGCAAGTCATTTACAAGAATTGAGATAATAAATTAAATTAAATAGTAATAAGGTTTGAATTAATATATGCCACAGCATCAGGAAGAAGGCATCGGTCATTCTTTATAGCGTGAATCTCTATGAGTCATGATTTTTTTGGCTTTATGCCAACAACTTAATTTGGGATCCAAAGGAAACATTTTCGGAAGGGGGCTTCTTCAATAAAGATGGTACTTGGGTCACTTGTAGCTTATGGAACAAAGAAAAAAAAAGTGGTGTTCTCTAAGGGGGAGTCTAAAGCTGGCTGGCTTGGGACTATTTTAAAAATACATTTTATTACTTTTTTGGCTCTGAGAGTAATATATACTCCTTGTAAAAAAAAATTGGACAGTATAAAAATGTCAATGGAATAAAATAATAGCCATTTGTAATCCTACCACGTTTTGGTGTGTTTCGTGCCCAGTCCTCTTTGTCTCTGTCTCTCTACATGTATCATATGTAAAGTACATGTAAGTCATTGAATTAGACTATTTGGACAATACATAATACATTATCTGTTTTTGCCATTAAAATTTTTCATAAACTTATTCTACATTATTCTGTAATTTTGTCATTATATGAATCTAGCATAATTTTTGGCACTTCCCATAAAGTGGACACAATTTTTCCAGGGCTTTTCTTTATTTTCCTTATTTTAACAAAAACCTATATCATTATTCAGAAATAATTGCCTGTTATTATTGATGATTCTTGATTGTTTTTTAGGATAGATTCCTAGCAGAATTTGTAGTCAAAGAATTTGAAAAATTGTCAGACACGGATGAGCTTCCTAGAAGCTAGTGTTTTTCCACTAGCAGCATATGAGACTAGCTGTCTTAACAATACTTTCATCTGCATCGAATAGTATCATTAAAACAATTATCTACTACTTTTTATAGTTCTCTCCACAGTCCAAAGACACAGGGATAATAAATCCATGACATATTTGCTATCTAATCTTCGGTTGTCAAAGTGGCTGTCTTCTGCTAAAGCAGGTATACATGTTTACATGCATACATGTATACATGTATACATACCTAAGAGGAAACTTAGGTATCCTCTGATCATAGTATATAATAAGCTGGTTGCATTCAGTATAGGCTGGACTAAACTGTGATAACAAACCATCTAAAATCTCAGTGGCTTAATAAACAGAATTTTATTTCTTACTCAGGCTTCTAATCCCACACGTCAATAGTTGTTACTTTGTCCAAGCATAATTACTCTCACCTTAAGAAGGGAGTACAGTAAATCATGTATTTGCCCCCTTATTTTTTTACCTGGAGGGGAACATATCACTTCTTATATCCCCTTGGCCAAAGTAAGCCCTATGACCACACTGACTACAAGAGTGTGGGAAATGATGATGCAACCCTATTCCCAGGAACAGAGCAGGAAACGGTCACTGGACAACACTAATGACTATCACACTTGATTGACCTTTAACCTTTGAGGAATAACCTGTGCCCATAGCTAACTTCTTATAGTGACTTCTAGAAGGGTTTTTTAGTGCTCCTTTCCCTTCTGAGCCTCTTAGACAAGTGTCAGGAAACTGTGGCCTATAGGGCCAAATGTGTCCTGCTGTCTGCTTTTGTATGACTTATTAGTTAAGAATGTTTTTTCACGTTTGTAAATGGTTGGAAAGACTCCAAAGAAAAGTGTTGTGTAACACATAAAAATTATATGAAATTCGTATGTGTGTCCGTAAATAAAGTTGTACTAGAACATAGCCATTGTTACTTGTTTAGTATTGTCGATGACTTTTCTTCTGCCGCGGTTGCAAAGTTGAGGAATTGCAATAGACATTTTACTGTGCGGCCTTTACAGGAAAACTTTGCTAATTGCTGATCTTAGACGTGGCCCTAAAAAAAAAAATCATGGTCATTTCAATATGGCTGCCTCCCCAAATCACCTTTTGGGAAGTGATTATTTCCTAGATGTTTCAAAAGTCCAGCTTATTGGATTCAAAAAAAAAAAAAAAAAAAAAAAGAGAGAGCTTTTTAAAAGTCTCCTCATGTTCATGTGTGTAGTTACTGTGGCTGTGGCTGTGGCTGAGCCATGGATAGAAGCATGGTGAGAATTGAGACCCAATGGCCAAATTGGACGGGAATTAGGAAAGCCATTGGAAATACCAGAGGTTGCTTGAAATGGACACTGTAGTTGTAAGCTAGACCACATTAGTTTCTCACCAGGATCTTTCACCTCCTTGAGGATTTGTTATATAAATCTGCTCAATGTTTTAGAATCAACCTGGATGCAAACATAAGCCCTCATTGCTTTCTGTTAACATAAAGGAATAAAAAATAAAGGGAGGAAAGATTGGTTCCCTAAGCGGAGGAAAAAAAAAAAAAAACCCAGGTGTTACCATCTCCTTGCCCAGCCTGTTGCTGCTGGTTGGAAGACGGCACTTTACTTTCAACTGTGATTTTTAAAAAGATGTTTTGGATTTTCACTCAGAGGTTTCATAAGCATTTAAATAGAATTGGCTTTCTGGGTGATTTACCAGCTGCACTGTGTGAGGTTTTCAACGAATGTTCCATCCATTGTCAACATACTCCTTGTATTAAAACTGGGATTTCTGAAGTAACATGTTGATCCGGTGACGGAATGCCATTTCTCTTCATTTAGTGCCCAAGTAATAATGCACCAGTTAGTAATGCTAGGAACGAGATGGGAGGCTCAGACATACATATTCCAGCTGAGGTCAAGATCCATTCTTTTTAAATGTCAAAAATGACATTTCTAATACCCGTGTGTATAGATTCTATTTACTTGTGCACTTAAATTAACTCCTTTCTAATCCAGCTTCCACAGCTGCCAAAGACTTCCTCTGAAAGGCATTTTCTTCTAAACTAGTCATAGTTCATATCTATCTCTCATTGAAGTGGTTCTCGTGGCTCTGTGCCCTAGTCGAAAGTACAGGAGGCTAGTTTCATCTCATTTCAAAGGCTAAGTTAGACCTGGGTTGGAAATCGGCACCTCTGATAGCTATTTTCTCTTTCTTCTTTTGAGATAGTTACATATTTCATTGTCTTTCTTTTTTTGCACTTGGCCAGTTTCCTTTAAAAAGACTTTTTTTTTTTTTTTAATGTTCATTCATTTTTGAAAGACAGAGACAGAGCGCAAGCAGGGATGGGGCGGAGAGAGAGGGGGACACAGAATCCGAAGCAGGCTCCAAGCTCTGAGCTGTCAGCACAGAGCTTGATGTGGGGCTCGAACTCACGAGTCATGAGATCATGACCTGAGCTGAAGTCAGATGCTTAACTGACTGAGCCACCCAGACGCCCCTAAAAGACTTTTTAACTACTGAGCATTCCGTACCTTTCAGAAGGAGATTATTATTAGAATTTTGTTTGTGAGTAGACTTCTAATTATATGATGGATATTTACACATCTCACTAAAGATTAAGTGCCTGTGATTTCCAGTCTAAGGACACATGATTTGAGGAGTGTACTCACGAGGAAGATGGGGTAGGGCTGGTGAAAGTTAGGCCATCCAGGAAATTCCATGGCATATAGTCATTCTGCCCTTATAGTACATGCCCAACTATGTAGAACGCAGGAGATGATTTTGGGATGAAATAGAAAATGATATTGTGGTAACAACAATAATGTATTATAGTTGTAGAGCAGTCTTACATGTATGACCTCATTTAATACTTTCAATCCTCCTCTGAGACAGGGAGGCAAGTATTATTATCCATATTTCATAAACAAGAAAATTGAAACCTGAAACGACTGAATGACTTAGCTAAGGAAGTCTTGTTCTCCTTGTTCCTGTTTAATTGCATTCTTTTGTGATGCTATTTCTTCAAGACTGGTAGAATAAGGTACTGACCACAAGACATCCTTTAAAATTTGTAGGTGGGCTTTTCCTTTTAAAAGAAATCCTTAACTCAGATTAAGGCTTGAATCTTTGAGTTGGGTTCCGCTTGATCAAGTTTTTTTGTTTGTTGGTTGGGTTTTTTTTTTTTTTTTTTTTTTGCACATCTATATTGGGTACTTGCCAAACTCAGGACTAGCTCCTTTCTCTAGCTTTGGCCCAATTTTTATTTCTTCTACAATAAGATATTTCCAGATATCAAGAAAGCTAAAAACTAGTCAAGTCATTATTATGTTGCTCATTTATTTTTATCTCAAAACTTTGTTCTACAATATTTATTCCTTACCACACAGTTTTCAGTCTCCTGTGAAATTTTTACCTGTTTTTAAAATATGTTTAGCAGATCTGGGCATCCCAACCCCAGAGGTGGTGTCTTCGGAGGATTGGACATCTGACTCAAAGGAGAGAGGTGTTCTGGATCTTTTTATCACCTCTTTTAGGGCAGAACTGACTGGTAGCAATGACATCCAAACATAAGTCCATATTTCATTTGAGGAGGGTTCATGGCTGGGACTTTTTTGTTCTTTAGCAACAAGGTAAACAGCCAGTCAGGGAAACTTTTAGACAAAGATTTATCCTTGGAACTTAGAAAGCATTGTATGTTCCATATATTATAATAAAGTAAAATAAGAAGCTTGAGAAAGGTGCTCCAGATATTCAGTTGCCTTACATTAGAGTATTTAACAAGAACCTTTAAAATTTTTCATGTTTTTCACAGGGAAAAAGAAAAAAGTTAAATGTATTCATTAAAAAAATTTTTTTTAACATTTGTTCATTTCTGAGAGACAGAGAGAGACAGGGAGTGAGTGGGGGAGGAGCAGAGAGAGAGAGAGAGAGGGAGACACAGAATCCAAAGCAGTCTCTAGGCTCTGAGCTGTCAGCATAGAGCCCAATGCAGGGCTCAAACCCATGAACCATGAGATCATGACCTGAGCTGAAGCTGGACGCTTAACCAACTGAGCCACCCAGGTGCCCCAAAAGTTAAATTTATAATGAGTATTACTATGGAGATTTTTATCAAAGATTTTCTAAAACAACTTTATAAATGCTTGCTTGGTGGTGATATCAGGTAACCCAGGTCAAAAAAGAAAATATGGTGTGAGGTAGCCAAGTTCAAAAAGAAAGTAATGTCACATCGGTCCATTTTAGAAAGAAATAAGGATTTTTTTCCCTTCAATGAATAATTCTCTTTTGTTCAGTCCTAAGAGACAGTATCATATCAGTCCAACAACATAGATTTAATTTCTGAGTTTCACAAACATGTCCCATTTGCTCACCCAAGAAAGATTGAAATATAATGCGAATCTTACGTCTATAAAAAATGGCAATACAGATACACAATTATGACCATTTATGAAAATAATTTCCTTTAAGCCTTATCCTTTGGTGGGCATGATAGCTCAAAAAAAAAAAAAAAATGAACAAGAGAAAGCAGGGATGGGAGGGTAGAAGGGAGGGGCAAATAGGCCCATGTGGCTAATGGGTCCAAGACTTTTCCCCATCCCCGCCCATCTCCCAGCTTTATCAGCCTTTATTTTATTATGGAAGCCCCTGTCCATCAGGGAAATATTTATACCTTCTATCTTACCAGTGTATTAGATTTCTATTCCTACGATCTATATTTTAGATTCTCAAGGAGAGGGAAGTGGGAATGGAAGGGTATTTCAGGTGGAGAGAATAGAAGCGGAGACCTAGAGATGGAAATGAAAAGGTATAGTGAGAAACTGGACTGCAAAGTTGGGATGGATCCAGATCTTGAATCTTAAATGCCAGCCCTTAGGGATTGCACTTTGCTCTATAAACAGTGGGATGCTATTTTTGTGTGCTTTCAAGGAGAATGAGACTGAAAACAGTGGGCTCAGGTGCAGGCAGTATCTATGTTGTGGTTAAGAGGCTGAACCAGGAGATCTCGATGTTAAGAACATTGAGAAATTGACATGGCAACTGATGTCCACTCTGGCATTGCCCTCTAGCTGTAGGGATGACAAACTCAAATAAAGGTAGGTCTTGTCTTCTAGGAGCTTACTCTATCCAAGTTTGAAACTGGAGATATATAATGGGAGTTGAGATGTTGACCATATTAATGACAAGGATGTCTTTCAAAAAGCCCCATAGGGTGGTGATTCTGTAGATTTCAGAAACCAATTTTCTGAGCGCGCTGGGAGAATCCATTTGTCAGGGATGGGTTTACATGAACCCAAAACACAGACTGGTAGAGAGCTTACTATCTACATTTTTCCTATATTTGACTTTCTCTCAGGTTAGATCTTTGGGGAAATCATATTGTATTCATCATGCTGCTTAGTGAGCATGTCTGAGTAAGTTCTAAGAAGTAGATACTACTAAATTTATCTAATTATTACCTAAAATTAAAATTATCACCTAGGAAAGCTAGAGATACTGATATCTTAAGAGAGATCCCTTGCCAATGGAACCAGAGACCCAGACTTCCTTTTCTCTCAGTAGTGTTTGGATGAGCCCTGCCAACATTTGTTTACCAGACTTTCTGTGTTTCTGGTGCCTATGATCCCTTCTCCTTCCACCTCAAATTCTATCTTTTGATAAATTGATAACTAAAGACAAGGCCCAGTTATCAGCATTACTATGTCTAGGAATCTATCTTTCAGAAATAATTACACAAATCAGTGAAAATATATATTCAAGGGTGTTAATTGCAGCCTTGTTTATAATACCAAAAATTAGCAATTATCTCACTTGAGGGATCGGTCAAATAAAAACAGTAAATTTATTTAGGCATATTAAGCAACCATTAGAAAGAATACAAAGAGGGGCACCTGGGTGGCTCAGTCAGTTAAACATCCAACTTCGGCTCAGGTCATAATCTCACAGTTCGTGGGTTCAAGCCCCATGTCGGGCTCTGTGCTGACAGCTCAGAGCCTGGAGCCTGCTTCTGATTCTGTGTCTCCCTCTCTCTCTACCCCTCCCCTGCTCACACTTTGTCTCTCTCTGTCTCTCAAAAATAAATAAATGTAAAAAAATTTTTTTTCAATATATGAAATTTATTGTCAAATTGGTTTCCATACAACACTCAGTGCTCATCCCAAAAGGTGCCCTCCTCAATACCCATCCCCCACCCTCCCCTCCCTCCCACCCCCCATCAACCCTCAGAAAAAATTTTTAATAAAAAAAGAATACATAGAACATTATGTACTGACTTGACAAGGTATACATAAAAAATACTCTTATAAAAACAAGTTGTACACCAATAGGTATAGCAGGATTCCATCTTTGTGAAAAAGAAAAGCACATATATGTGGCTGTGTATGTATGATATATACATATATGCATATACATACATATATATTCTTATAGATCAGATATAATAAGCACATGCACACACACACACACACACACACACACACACACACAATCCTTAAATGCGAATAGTGGTTAACCCTGGGTGTGGGATGGGATTGTATGTTGGAGATGATCCAAGATTTTCACCTCTTCCTTTGCATGCACATACATGCCTACATGCACACACACATGCAGTGGCATCGGGGTGCAATTTACTTTAGGTGTTTTTCTAAGAACCTCTTCCTTTCCTTCTCTTGCCTACCAACATCCCAAACCCTTACAACTTTAAGAAAATCACTATGTTGATAGCAGATAATATTATTAGGATAAATTGTAGGATAAATTATTATAGGATAAATTACTATCCGCTGCAGAAATTAATGAATACTATAAAGGAAGCATACACTGAGCCTATGGGCTCCTGGGAAACTGAGATTGCTTCCAACTGCATAGGAGAAAGAGTTGAGAGACAGTGAAGAGATGAAATATCTTATATTTCCCACAACTGCCAAGACTATAAGCCTTGCTTTTGCAGAGCAAGCAGCCCACTTTTAAATAGTCTTTAACATGGCTCCTCTTAAGTCATCAAACTGCCTGTAAATTCTAGCACTTGAGGAACCCACACTCCATTTCCCTAACCACCTCTTGAGCTGGAACCTGCCATTGTTATTTCACGTGAGACTCTGAATTCTGATTTTTGGTTCACAGAATATGTTCACTCTACCTATAGGTCCACGCACGGCACATCACATGTACCATTACTTGATCGATGATTGCGGCTTCGTGGATTATCACTTACATTGAAAAAAAAAATAACACTACTTGATGATGATCTCTGAATTCAAGCCTATTATCTTTCCTCTTTAGAAGGACAAGATGATTGCTTGCAGCTTCCTCAAGCCTTCTAATCAAGCCGAGGAAACTACCAGAATGAAATGAACTGCTGCTGAAGATTCCTTTTCTTGCCAACATCACTGCAGAACATTTACAAAGTGTTTCATGAATGAATGAGGAACATGCCACATGAAGGATGGGCATTAGCTAAACCCAGGCATGCAAGATTGAATGACCTCGACTGGCAACCCTTGCACCCAATTACAAACGAATGGGACCAGGAATGTGGTTCTCTCACACTTGCTGGGAGGCGCCTGCACCCACCACCTCCTGCCATCCATCTACCCCCTTCCCTGATTTGTGTCTGTTTTTGTTAAACAGTGGGTCTTGCCATGCTTTTCAGAAAGCTGACAAGAAGCAAGCTGAAAATTAAAAATGGGTGCCGAGAGGCTTTACGGGAGTCTAAATAAACAGCTCGACAGGAAAGACGTGTGGCAGGCTAAGGTTTCAGGCTAGTGGTCGGAGAGAGTTAAAAGACATCCGTATAACAGAAGGCTGTGTTTGTTTTTCCCTGTCCCTGCTCTAGCAAATTTATTGGGTTATCTGTCTTATTTTGACACTTGGGTGTTTAAGGTTTCTGTTCTAGGTGTCTAAAGACATAAAAAAAATTATTGTACAGCTTACATTCCTGGCAGAGGCTTTGACATGTGCTAGCTGAAAAGTTCCTATCTGCCAGTAATTTTGCAGAAAAAGCCATGTAGAATTGGGTTTACACAGAGGGTCCAAGAAGCCTCTGCAGAAAACACCAAGAACAAAGGGTTTCTTATTTTATTTCTGGCCACATCATCCTAATGTCCAGTGAGGCACCGCCACCAAGCTATTTTCTTCTCGTTGTGCTGCTTTTACTCACCAAGTAACATGTAAGGAGCATTATCAGTGTTGTTACAGGGAGAGAGTTTCCCATCAGGGGAGCCTGCAATCTATGTAAATTGACAAGATATGGTTTGATTTGCTTTTGAGGTTAAAATGCATGGTAATGTTGAGTGCCTACTAGGTGTTATGATAATGCAACGTCAAAATATTATAGTCATATGTGTAGACATATTGACATTTTGATGACTGATGTACTAAGCCACCCACAAGGAATGTTGCTATTTTCTCAGAATACCAATTTCAAAACAATTTTACTTATAAATGCATGATTCCTCCTAGACAGTGAGACTACAGTAACTAATTAAGGGGAGGTAGGGAATTTAAATAGTTCTCTGACACAAACCTATTTTCTTTCATTCATTCCTTCATTCTTCAAATGGAATTCAGTGACTACTCATGATTTAATTGGTAGCAAGCGTGGGAAACACCCATGGGGGAAAGCATAAAGCGCAGTCTGTGGCTATAATAGAAATTCAGTTTCTTCTCTCATCATCTTCTGCAGGAGACAACCTGCTTGGCATAGTCTGGTCAAATCTTCATGATGCTGGGTGATCAGTATTAAGTCAACACAAGAAAAACAGTTTACCGTCTATGTTTCCCCAGGGCAGGGAGCTTTGCAGCAGCCAAGGCCATTTGAGCACATTGTTGTTTCTTTCTTCGTTCCGTCTTCCTTCTTTGTGGTTCTCCAACAGCCGAACACTGGGACTTGGCAGCTGGTAGCTATGGTCTCTTCTCCTTGTAATGTTCTTGGCAAAGACTTATCACCCAGGACACCGAACGAATGTTTTTCTTATCTTGGCCTGCTTCCCTTTTCATCAACAACATTCACACGTCTCTTCTCACCTCACTATTTGTAAAAGCTTCAGTTTTGTGCAAAGAGCAAAGATTTTTAGAATCAGCACACCTGAATCTGAATACAGACAATGTCACTTAATTGGTGGGTGACTCTGAGCCTCGGTTTATCATCCGTAAAGACGTGTATAATCTTGCCTGTTTCATAGGGTTACGAACCTTACATGCGATCATGTGCTTGAATGAAGCTTGACTCCCGGCTCTAGTGAGTGGTTAAAAAAAAAAGCCCACTCTTTCCTTCTTCAAGTCCTATGGAGCAATGAGGCCTTTGAGACAGTCAAAGAAAATATTTGTGTCATAGAGATTTTATAGTTCATTGCTTTCTGTTGGTTTCAGACAGGTGTGGTATAATTTCTTTTAAAAAGCAAGAAAAGTTCATATGTCTTTTGATGATAGGACATAACCTAGCATTCCAGATCATGTTAAGCACATACTATATCCAAGTCCTAGAACAGGTTCAGAGATGAATATAAATATATAGCCCAAAGTGTATTTTCTAGTACCTTAAAGCAACTTGAGCTAAGATTTATATAGGGTCGAATAGTAATCAGAATAAGTGTTTCGTGGCTATTACTAGGAAGCAGGCAATTATTTGTTGAATAAGTTTTTTTTTTCCTGTAGAGCTCCTCACAGAGACCTTAATATAATATACATTAAGAATCTCTTAAGAAAGGAATAGTAAGCAAATCTGTCTATACTTGATGGTCATGGAATTCTTTAAATTATTTTAATTTTGGGCTCCTGGGTGGCTCAGTCATTAAGCATGACTCATGATCTCATGGTTCATGAGTTCTGAGTCCCATGTCAAGTGAGCTCATGCCCTGCTTCGGGTGAGCATGAGTCCTGCTTCTCTCTCTCTCTCTCTCTGCCCCTTGCTCACTTGAGCCCTCTCTCAAAAAAAAAATCATTTTAGGGGCGCCTGGGTGGCGCAGTCGGTTAAGCGTCCGACTTCAGCCAGGTCACGATCTCGCGGTCCGTGAGTTCGAGCCCCGCGTCAGGCTCTGGGCTGATGGCTCAGAGCCTGGAGCCTGTTTCCAATTCTGTGTCTCCCTCTCTCTCTGCCCCTCCCCCGTTCATGCTCTGTCTCTCTCTATCCCAAAAATGAATAAACGTGAAAAAAAAATTTAAAAAATCATTTTAATTTTGTCTTTATGGCAATCTTAGGTACAGAAAGATAGATCGGGGTCATGGAAGGTGAATGCTTAAGTGAAGAATCAGAACTTTAACCTAGGGAGCACCTGGGGGGCCCAGTCAGTTGAGCATTGGACTTTGACTCAGGTCTCATGGTTCATGGGTTTGAGTCCCACATTGGGTTCCCTGTCTCAGTGTAGAGCCTGCTTTGGATCCTCTGTCCCCCTGTCTCTCTGCCCCTCCCCTACTTGAGCCCTTGCTCTCTCTCTGTCTCTCTCAAAAACAAATAAAACATAAAACAAACAAACAAACAAACAAAAAAAAGAACTTACCCAAAAGGCACTGACATTTTTAGAAAGGCAAGTGTCATGATTCAAGTATTTAATGTTTTAGGAATGAGAATCCTAGGAGTGAGAATCAGGAGAAAGGGCTTTTCCAAGTAGAATGGTTATGATATAAACTAGATTACAGTTGGTAAGGAGATTAGAGACTGTGATGTAGAGTCAGCAAGTAGTAGAATGCTCTTAACAGTGATTTTGGAAGTGAAAACGAGAGACACTGCCAGGATAGTTATGGCCCAAGAGAGTTTTATTCAGGATATGAAAGATGACGGCATCTTAGATGATCAAGGGGAAAACCACAACAAAAAGATGACCATGAATGGTCCTGGAGAGAGTAAGGATAACTATGGGATCAAGTTCCTAGAAACAGTGGAAAGGAATAAGGAAGAGAGCATATGGGGGGAAGCAGCCAAGACTTGTAGCACACAGAGGAAAGAAAGAAATGTAACTCTGATTTCATAATGCTAGATCCAACAAATACTGTATTTATTCTTCATTATAATACTTACATGTCATAGAAATGATGATCTGAAATGTGTAGTCATGGAAACTTGCTCAAGGTCCCATAGCTACTTAAGGACATATCAGATATTTGAAAAATCATAAAATTCCTAATGCTAATCTTGAGTGGATACTGACTGCCTGAATATAGGCAATCCAAAAGGTAAAAAAGGCTTTGGCGTGGCCACAGATGAGGCAGAGGCAGCCTCCAGCTGTCCCTAGGGAAAGGAAAAGTAGATCCAAGCCTCATCCCCCAAGCCAGTCTCAGGGCCAGAATGATCCTTCAGCCTACAGCTTTATATTGTCATGCTAGAGCTGACTGGGCTCCTCAAGTAGGGATGGAGGAAACTTGTCTGTCTCTTTCCATGACAGTGTATGTGTATATACATACACACACGCACATACACACACACATACACACACATGCATACATGTTTGTGTATTTATGTACCCATAAATGGGTAACATATCTCCATGTATATATCTCTGTAGAGCAGGGTACACTTAAGCTTCATAATTAATGATAACCTCATCTCTTTTAGAAAGGTAGATAGCCCTTTGGTAAAGGGGAGAGTACCCTTGGGGGAGGAACAGGCAGTTCTTGAGAGAATGTCTCTTGTGCATCTGGACACTGGGCCCCCAACTTCTGTCTACAGTTGATGTTTGCATGTTACATTTTCAGGACCCAGTGACCTCCTATGGTTGAGTTTTCTTCACTTCTCTGTGTCTTTTCCACATCTTCCATTTCACCTTGAACACTGCTCTAGTTCACTGCACCCTTTGGGTTAGGGTCTCTCAGGCTGTCTGTGGCTGTCTCCTGCCATGAAGGAATGTGTGGCTCTCTTCCATTCTTAGAGAGCAAAGGGAGGCTGGGATACTAATTCAAACTCTGTCTATCTAATTCCATAAGCCACCACTTACACACCACTGCTAGGAGACTCCATGTTGGATTAAGTCTTTGTAAGGATTGCAGTACATGGAACAACCTTAGTAAGTTCGGATTTCTTCTTTGCTACCCTCTGCCCCAATTTATCTAAGGTTTCTCATTTCTAACTGAGCCCACCCAAACTACTGGCACCCTGGGAGAGTCTGTATCTTTCCATTTCTGCACTCTTTCCTCTTATTCTCTTTGATTTCCCCTTTCTTTCCAGAAGGACTGTTATTTCTCCTTCTTATTGGGTTGGGATTTTCCTCAATTTTAGCTTCTTTCTCAATGTTCAAGCTACGCAATTTTACCATGGTGGCACAGAGATGTTTAGAAATACTTGATACAAATGTAATGTATAAAAATACTGGTTTATGAATGTCTAATATGTGAAGGTTGAAAATTACCAGCATTGCCAAGTGACAATTTCCTCAGTGTAAATTGATTCAACAAGACACACATAACTATGGCAAAAAAAGCAAAGGAATAGGACGGAGATGAATAAAACATAATTCCTGCATTTAGGGAGTCATAATCTTACAGGGAAGATGAGATTATGTAGACAACAGAAACACGAAAGGGCATAAGGAGGTAAGCTGTCCATGAGAAAAGAGCTGCGGGAATTCGCAGACAGGGGAAGTCATATCTGGCTGAGACTGTCACGCAGGACATCTAGAAGGAGATGGCTTTGTGGAGGAGCCTGGTAGGATTGATATGTGGGCAAATCGTAATTGGCGACAGTTAATTCAAGACTTCCCTCCAAGTCCTGTGGAACAGGCCCAGAAGTGGAACACATTCTACAGATCACTAGAGTGGGGTGCATGGATGTTACCACTTGGATATAGAAGCACTTTAAAGGGATGAATGAGTGAAGGTCGCCTGAATGTGGCCGACCTCAGAGCATAAGCTAAGTGAGGAGGCCAATGCAGCTGAAAGCATGCCAGGGAGCGAGTAAAGGAACAGGAGAGAAATAGCCTTAGCCAGAATGAGGAAATGGGAGACAGGAAGGGTTGTGGATGGAGAGGAGGAACACCATGACCTTGGACATGGAGCATTATCATGGGATGGTTCAGCCCAGGTTTGGTAGAGTGAGCAGCTAATATGGAAGGAGATACAAGGGGGTAAAAGCAGAAGGTAACAAATTCTGAGGTCAGGGTTTCAGAAGGCTAGTTAACTGAGTGCTCGCAATAAGGGGCTCATATTTTTCTTTTTTGCCTGCCAATTGGAAGGACATCCAATGGCTATAAATACACTGGTCTGTATTTTCCACTGTGCCTTGGTCTTCATAAAGAAATAGAAAGGTCACCATTGGAAGATGCCAATCCTAACCCACATCCAGCTGTACCCAGCTGTGAATTCACCAATGCAGCAGGCGCTACAGTTTACCGTGTCACTTGATCAGTGTATTTCACCCTTGACTGGAGTGCTTTTCAACACATGCAGAGGCAGGGGTTGAAAGCAATGTATTCCACTCTCTTTGCCTACAAATCTGGGGAGGGGGAGAAAAAAAAAGACAAAAACTCGGGAACACCTGAGTCAGCTTCAGTAGCTGGAAATGTAGCAGTTTAACACCAAATAAAGGCCTGTCCAATGGCTGGTGAATCAAATTAAATTCTGAACAAACAACTCTCTAGCCACATCTCAGTCAATTTTAGAATCAATGCAGGTGATTTATGGTTCCTTAGGGTTGTATTCTCTTTCCAGGATGCTGGGATTTCCACACGTAGCTACCATTTACTACTAATGAGCAGCACACATCAGTCCCAGGACACCTGGATGGGAACGCATCACTTAGTCTCGTTCAGTGGCATGGGCTCTTTCCATGCAAAAGGGGCTCCTTAGCCGGGTCAGGAGCCTGGGTCTGCTGGGTAGATGTTGTTAATGCAAAGCGGTGATATTTTCCAGTCTTTTTCTCCCAGAAACACCAGTGCTTTTTAATTTAATGGTTCTCTGGTGTGTGAGAATCCTTTGGGACAAATTTGGTTCTTTAGCCTCAGCACACTGATTCAAACAGAAGCTGGGGAGGGGCAGAGGAGAGCATTTGGCTTTCTTTGTTACCATTTGGCGGAAATGAGTCTTGAGTCTTTATTTTTATGGGAAGAAAATAATACCCCAGTGCTTATCACAGAGCCTGACACATGACAAGAGCTCCATAGATATTTGTGGAATAAATGGCAGGTGGAAACACACAGAAAGTATACATCTCTTAAAACAAGTGTCTGGGAATTCTCTGAAGAGTATTTGCTAACTGGGAACGGAAGCTAGTGACACAGAAGAGATTCTGGTCAAGCCAATGATTTTTGAGTGCTTGACTGTAGGCCAGGCCCTATTCTAACTTCCTCATTTCATTCCTTGTTTACAATATTTTGGGTAAGTACTGTTGTCATGCTCATTTTATAGGTGAGGAAACTGAGGCACCGAGGGACTAATGTGACCTGCCTCAGGTCACACAGCCAAGCGAGTGCTGGCACTGGGATTTTAACCCAGACAAGTCTCCTCTTGAAGTCCTGCTTTTTTTATTTTTATTTTTTTATTTTTCATAGAAAATTTCACCCAACATACAGCATGTTCCAGCAAAAAAGGCAATATGCGGGAAGAGTTGGTACCTATTGCTGCTACAGAAAACCAACAAAAATCCTGGAAAAGGATGAAACATAAGTGTGATTTGCTGATTCTATCTTACCGTACTGAAAACTAGACACGCAGCCGGCATTAGCTCCAAAATAAAAGGAGGCAGGGCTGGGAATGAACTAGAACTAGACACGGTGAATATCGACATCAGTGGCAGTCACTTAGATGCACCCAACAAGAAGTTGCTTGCCCCCTGTGGTGAACCGTCCATGCTCATTCACTGAATATACGATTTCATGTCTCTTGTCTTCTCTTAAGTGGTTAACAAACTCAACAGAGGTTCCCTCAGGCCTCCTCCATTTCAGTGGCAGAGTTTCTCCCCCAAAGTAGGGAAAAGACTGGCCTTACCCTACAGTGACCCGTAAAACCAAGACAAAGTATTTTCAGCCCCTGAGTTCTCAGCTTTCACAGCATTGAGCATTATAGAAGTGGATTCCCTTACACAGTTGGTTTCGGACCAGAGAAAGTGGAGGGTGACTATGAGGCAGGGAGAAGTTGCGGTGAGAACAGATTTCTAGGCAGGTCTTATCTTTTTGAAGATGTAAGTTGAAAACAGGACAAAAGCAACGCAGAGCCTCTGAATTGGCGGGGTGGATGGGGCCTTCACCTGGGAGCGACACCACTTGGCTGAGGTTAGAACTTGAACCACGTGCATGGGGGAGGACTTTTCTTGTTGAAACAGAGACATCACCTCATGCCCGCAGGAGGTAAGTTAATCTTCCAGGGCAGCAGAATAAGGAGAGCCCTGAAAAAGCGAGTTTCCAAAAGTCTACACACAAAATAACAGGCAAAACATTTGGAATCTGTTTTCAAATCCACACCTAAAGTTTCAGGATCCAGATTTCATAAGGAGAAGAGAGCTGCCTGTTTGGACATTTGACTTAAAAATAGTTTCTAGAAAAGTATGAAGTAGGCCCCAGTACCTCCTGGGAAAACCAGTGGCTTTTAAAAATCTTAAACTGCATTGTAGAAATTTTTATGAATGAGCAACATATGGATAAAATTACTCATATCTGAAAAAAAAAATCCAATGACAAAGCATACTTAGCAGTTTTATTGAGCCTGAATTATTTGGAAAACAGTCCCATGATACCTTCGAAATCCCCCGTAGAGCCTAGTTTACCATCTTTGAAAAATGAAATTTAGCCATTCATAGAGAAAGGACTGTCCGCTGGAGTGGGAAGGGCTTAAATAAAAAGGTGGCTGATTTTCCTGAGTTCCCAGGGATTCCACAGATTAGGGGACCAGTAACAGTGATGTAAGCTCTGGGAACCCCAGGGCAGGAACAGGTGGGGCAGTGTTGATTCTCTGATTTCTCTGTCTCCGTCTCCGCCTTTTTCTTTCCTCTCAGTAGCAGTTTGGCACATAGGCTAAAAACTTGGCCGTGCACGCTATTTGCTAAGTTTGAGACTCAGTCACTGTCAATCCTGAATGAGACTGGCTTTCTGAAAAACAATCTGTGGTCAATTTCTTGTCTGCGTTACGATTCCTGTGGCGATCTTTCATTCCATACATGAGGTTGTGGGGAAACCGCTTCAACTTTGTTTAAAAATTTTGTTACAGTTTAAAAATAGTCAGCTCTAAAAATAGTTTAAACATGTATTGAGTAGCGAATGAGAAAATGAGTGAAGATACCCAAGGGAAATCAAAAGGTCCCTGGTTGAATTTTATTATGTATAGAAAGGGATCGAAGTCGTGAGTCCTTTATTACCATTTCTGGTGCATGGTGTTAGCACATTAAATATCAAATACAGACATGAATATTTTCCAAGACTATCTTGGACAGACCTTATAAAGGCTTAGATTTGTAAATCCTTAGGCCCTCTTTATCAGTAAGTGACAGTGGCAGGACTTGATCCCAGGTGTTCTGATCATAAGTCTAGTGCTCTCTCTTCTAGAATAAATTCCTTAGGCCTGTAAAAATCCTAGGCGCCTGGACTGGCGTGAAGTATTGAATAAGGTTTTATAAAGTGGGGACCCATCACATGCTTAAGTTTTTACATACAAATACTCTTTTAAATAATTAATATGAGGGGCACCTGGGTGGGTCAGTCAGTTGAGCATCGGACTCTTGATTTCAACTTAGGTCATGATTCCAGGGTCATGGGATTGAGCCCATGCTTAGTGTGGAGCCTGCTTGGGATTCTCTCTCTCTCTCTCTCTCTCTCTCTCTCTCTCTCTCTCTCTCTCTCTCTCTCCTCTGCCCCTCTCCCCTGCTTGTGTGCACACTCTATCTAAAATTTAAAAAGTTAACATCAAAATGCCTTAAATATTGCCTTAAATATAAATTTTGCCTATATGCCATTTATGATATGCATTATACTACACACACATGATTCTATGCATTATACATTTATACACACACAGTACTAAACAGGGTCATCAAGACAAAACATGCACATTATTCTTTGTGGTGGCTTATGGGATGTTCAAGAGTACTTTTGACCATAATACTGTGCCTTCTATCTAAGCTTCAGAACTAAGCCCTGTGTCTGATGTGACTCTACTTACTATAATGTCAATGGATCAGAGAGGTTTATCTCAATTATAATAAAACACACCATTTTGACCAGTGGTGCTCCATTTGCCCATCTCCCCTTCTAGCCTTTCACGCAAATGAAAAGTTCAGGATAGGAGGTGAGCTGGCATTAAGGGGAAAGGTGTGCAGATGCATTTTGGGTAAAAATTCAGTGCCTTTGGTTCTTTCAGCGAAGCCCATCTTATGCCAGACTCGTAAGGCCAAGAAAATGACTTTTTTAGGAGATGCCCTGTCTCCCTGCTCTCCTGAATCATTGCTATTGTTCTGTGTGCCTTGGAGAGAGGCCACAGTCAAGGAGCAGCATGGTGAAGACTGTGAGGTAATTTCAGAGGTAAGCCTTCCTTTCTTCTCTCGTGAGAAAACTTCGTAATTGAGAACATTGGTTTCAATTCATCTAAAGAACAATTCCAGAGAACACAATGTAAACATTAAGTGTGGAATGATTGTTTCTGGCGTCCATGATCACTCAGGCCCTTTCTCTGCATAGACTTTTCTTTCTTCCTGGAATGGCTCCTCTGCTTTTTATTTAGCTACTCCTCATCATCCTTCAAAGCTCAGTTTAAGCACCACCTTGGGAAGCCTCCTCTAACCAGTCTGGTTTAGATGTCTCCCCTCCAGGCTCCGGTGGTAACACTAGGCATAACTCTGTGGTAGGATTTACTTGTTCCGTAATAATAGATTTATTTGTCCGTAAATGCCAGAAATAGACCCCTTGAGGGCAAGAATCACGTCATTTCAATCTGAATGCCGAGTTCCTGGCCCAGTGTCTGGCCCATCATAGATCTTCAATAAATGTTTATTGAGTTGCGAATAAATGCATGGCTAATGTAGTGCTGCTGAATACCCAACCCCACTAATGCATGGAAAACCAAGAAATGTTGCTCTTTCCTTATTATGCTTCAAAATGTCACTTGCCTTTGGAAAAAGAAAAACAATCACATTCCCCAACACAATGAGATATAGGAGTAGAATTTGGAGCTCACAATTTCATCTGCAGAAAAACATTCTAGGGAAAACAAAAACCAACCCCGCAACCGTATCAACTTAGCAAGATTGTTTGAGCACCTGTTTTTCCAGCCTTGTTTGCATGCTTCTAGGTTTCTGTGTAGCTGTAACCCTTCTGTGGTTACCTCTTAAGGGGAGACAGGATTGTTTATAAGGCAACCTCCATATCCTAGGCACAAGGATAAGTGAAATGCGTGTTATCTCAGCGAATACCTATAATGACTCAATGTGCTAGAATTGTTATCTTCGTATTGCGAGTGGTGCTGCCCAGGGGAGCTAGGCAATAGTCTAGTAAGTGGCAGAAACAGCGTTTGAGCCAGAATCTGTCTGACTAAAGCTAAAATTTAAAATTTTATAGGGTGCCTGGGTGGCTCAGTCGGTTGAGGGTCTGACTCTTGATTTCAGCTCAAGTCATAATCTTCAGGTTGTGGGATCGAGCCCCGCATCAGGCTCATCGAGCATGGAGCCTGCTTGAGATTCTCTCTCCCTCACCCTCCGCCCTTCTCCCACTTGCGTGCTCTCTCTCTCTCAAATAAAATTTTAAAAAGGAAAAAAAAACTTAAAATTTTAAATTAAATGGCTATTAATTAAAAATAAAAATTAAAACAATATTTCATTTGGTCAAACTTCTGGGAATGGATTTATTGTGGCAAGTGAAATTTGTATGCTTTTTAATGGTGGTTGCTGAATCAATTTCCAAAAGGATTGGAAGAATCAATTCCCAGTGCACCAGGCTGCATGTTTCTCAAAGGAAAAGTTTGTGTTTTATCTCCCCAATCTCAGGATCTAGCACGGTAGCTGAGCACAGAGTAGCTTCTTAACAGATGTCTGCCAAATGAATTATTGAAGAGATGGACACACCCACCAGTATTACAAATTTTCTTTGAAACCCACATAATGTAGTGCCTGAAAAGTGTATAAACTTACAAAAGGCAGATCAGTTTCTTATCCCTGAATAAAAGGAAAGAGATGATCCTCGTAAAGAGGACCGACTCTGTTGGAAAAGTGGCTGATATCTGTACTTTGACAAGCAACACAAAATCTTCTCCATTTCTGCATCTAAGAATTTAGTGCATCACTTTCTAAGATACGTGATCTGAATCAATCCCAGGCTGCCTAGTGGCCCAGACTCAGCATGCGGGTGTAGTTCGACACACAGTCCTGTGAGTAAAAATCATTAATATGCAGTTCTGGGCTTTGTTTGAATTTTTCAAAGGAAATTAAAGGGAACCTAATAACACTTTTGAAGATTCTCCCTTTTCTCTCTTCTCCAATGTTCTCACATCTTCAGTTGCTCTCATCCGCACTGGTCTCTACATCTGTGTTCTCAGGCTTTGTGCAAGATTCTATTAGATTCTTTAAACCTAGGCCTCCTGGGGCACCTGGGTGGCGCAGTCAGTTAAGCGTCCGACTTCAGCCAGGTCACAATCTCGCGGTCCGTGAGTTTGAGCCCCGCGTCAGGCTCTGGGCTGATGGCTCAGAGCCTGGAGCCTGTTTCCGATTCTGGGTCTCCCTCTCTCCCTGCCCCTCCCCCGTTCATGCTCTGTCTCTCTCTGTCCCAAAAATAAGTAAACGTTGAATAAATAAATAAATAAATAAATAAATAAATAAATAAATAAACCTAGGCCTCTTTTCCTTTCCTTTGTTGGAGTTCTCGTGGCTTTGCCTCTCCTGAAGTAGCCTGCTGGCCTCCACTACCTCAGACCCTCTTCCTCACCTTTGGAAGTTTCTTTCTCTTTCTTCTTGTCCTTCTTTCTCTTTCTTTTCCTTTTTCTCTTTCTTTTGCTTTCTCTTTTACTTTCTTTTTCTTCTACTTTCCTTCTTTCTCTTTCCGTCTTCCCTCTCTTTTTTATTTTTATTTTAATTTTTTATTAAAAAAACATTTTTTTAATATTTCTTTATTTTTGAGAGAGAGACAGAGACAGAGACAGAGCATGAGTGGGGGAGGAACAGAGAGACAAAGGGAGACAAAGAATGTGAAGCAGACTCCAGGCTCCGAACTGTCAGCACAGAACCTGACGCGGGTCTCGAACTCACAAAACGTGAGATCATGACCTGAGCCAAAGTTGGACATTTACCCAACTGAGCCACCCAGGCACCCCTAATTTATTTTTTTTTTAATGTTTATTTATTTATTTTTAGAGAGAGGGAATGAGAGGGAAGGATTATGGAAGGGGCAGAGAAAGAGGGAGGGAGAGAGAGTCCTAAGCGGGTTCTATGCTGTCAGCGCAGAGCCCAATGCAGGGGCTCATTCTCATGAATCGTGAGATCATGACCCGCGCCAAGACCAAAAGCCAGGCACTCAACTGACTGGGCCACCCAGTTGCCCTACCAATTTTTCTATACAAAGCTTTCTTAACTACCTTCTTGCTCTCTATTCCCCCAGAATGTGCCCATCATTAGATTAGTTGCCTAATTTCTGCCCTGGTTTTTTGTTTGTTTTGTTTTGTTTTGAACTGATATCCCCTTCTCTTCACTTCAGACACCTCCAGTTTTTTGGAAGTTTCCCCTCTGTCAAAACAGGGAAGGTTCAAGCAGAATTTACCCTATTAGGTTAAACCAATATTCACATTCACATACATCTCGTATTTGTCTTTAACACTTTCTCTGACACATCTGTAAAATTGTCTCTAGAATGTATCTGAGGCTGGCTGAGATTTATGTCAGTTTGTACCATTCATCTGAATTATAAAGTAAATATACCCCGGGGAGCCTGGGTGGCTCAGTTGGTTAAGTGTCTGATTCTTGATTTTGGCTCAGGTCATGATCTCATGGTTCGTGGGTTCAAGCCCCACACTGGGCTCCATGCTGACAGCACAGAGTCTGCTTGGGATCCTCTCTCTCCCTCTCTCTCTGATCCATCACTCAAAATAAATAAACTTTAAAAAAAATAAAGCTATTTACCCTGATTCAAATTCAGTTTTTCTTTTATGATCTTTAAAGAGTTACAAGTAACATTATAGCTTTGGCGACTTACACAAATACACACACACACACACACACACACACACACACACATACACAATGAAGTACATTAAACCTACAGTTATTATATTTTATGTCTTTGGAAAAAAATTTAAAACAATTCTCCTAATCTCTAGTTTTGTTATTTAAGTTATTTGAAATGTTAAAAAAATTTGAAAGTTGAGATTACCTGCTGTCCTTGCTTTGTGATTTTAATCTGCAATGTTATTATTAGATTTGTAATTTTTTTAATTAAAAAAAGTAAGAATATGACTAGTTTTGGAAACCTTGTTGCATGTTTAAGAAAACCTTTTTTCTTATGTAAAAAATTTCTTTTATTCGATGAATAGAAATTTTATTTGTAGGGTTTCTAAGTCTGCCCTGCTCTCTAAATACCCTGGTGGTATTTGAAGTCTGAGAGTTTCAGCTGTACCAGATTTGAATTGCGTGTCAGTTAGAGTTGAGTCTGAAAAGCAGATCCAGTAGGAGGTGTGTGTGTATATGCATGTGTGTATGTTGGTGTACGATTTATCACAGGGAAACTGGCTTGTGCAGTTGTGGGGGCTGGCTGAGCAAATCCAAAGTTTGTAAAGCAGGTCGTTAGGGGAGAGGATTGTGACCTGAGTAGGCTGGAGCCCATAAACACGGGCCACATCTTTGTCCGGAGGAGGAATTTCTTTTTTCCTCCTGTGAAAGCCTCAGCCGTGCTTTTAAGGCCTTCTAACTGCCTAAGTCAGGCTCACCCAGAATAATCTCCTTTGCTTAAAATGAACTGAATACGGGTGCTAATTACATCTGCAAAATCCCTTCACAGCAACACCTAGATTAATGTTTGGCTAATTAACTGGAAGACTGCAGCCGAGTCAAACCGACACATCAAAAACGATCACAAAATGTTAAAGATATTTTAACTAATTTATAAGTGGTTTGTACCCTTTAGTGGGACTTAATCTGTTACATTTATAATTAAATCGAATACAAAAGAAAAGCAGAAGTTATATTTTTCTTTTGAGATAGAATTGCTAGAGTTTTAAATAGATTGGCACAATTTATAACATGAGCCCAAAGGCGTGAGAAAGCCTAGGCTTTAGTATTTATGATTTGCGCGGTTATAATCAACCAAAGAGTTGTAAATAGTCTTTTATATGCACAAGTCCTTCCCCATGTGTAAAAAAGCAAGTCCTCAATTGATAGAGACCGGCAGAGTAACATTGGATACAGCACAGTGGTCCTCAGCCCTGACACGTAGGATGGGAATTACAGAAAATGGAATTTAAGTGATGGTGGACTTCAAAATGTATTTGCATCAGTGTTTGACCATGATAATAACGAACACACTTACAGTCTCGTGATTCATGTGATCTAGTTTCAGAGATGTGTCTTGGCAACAGATAATAATGATATCCAGCAATCGGGAGAAATTTCAAAATAACTTGAGGGTTTTACGTGCAACTCTGGATGCCATAGTGGGTCACCGGAACACTTGTGAAAGAATGCCTCCTTTGTGCATTGTCTAGCTAATTCCCTTCCATAGCACTTCCGCAGTTACCCCCACAAACTTCCCTCCACTTCTCAGCCCTAGTCTGTGTATCACTTTCCTTCCCTTCTTTCTCTTTCTGTGTGATAAACCTCCAAATACCTGTTTGGCCCCAGGAGGACCCTCGCTGGAGGACAAGGGAGACCTCAAGACTTAGGAGGAGCAGAAGGAGAGACCGTGGACATTCACACACCCAGGGGTTTGGGCGTTCTTAGGATGGTGATCCTTCAGCGTGAGTCTCAGGAACTCTCAGCCCCGCCAGCAGCAGTATGGATGCTGGAAAACTTCAGGCGAGAAAAGAAAAGCTAAAATGTGTTCAGTTATGTAACAGTAACACCAGTTACACTTAATTATGTAAACTATTTACCATTTATGCCTAATTACTCCAAAGCACAGTCATGATTATGCACTCCATTAGCTATGTATGTCAGGTTGACCTGCTGGTAAATTCTATTCTATTAAGACAGTTTGCTAAGATGACTGCGGCTTCTACCCAGCAGCCTGCACGTGCTGTCTGGTCATTGGCTTTTAAATTAGGAAAACTTAGGGGGGGCCCTTGTCCAGGCTCTGAATGCTTCAACAGTCCACTGTAGCTCTCTGGCTTTAGGCCTCTCTTCCTTTCCAACTGTTACACCCTTTGAAACAAGAATAATCAAAGCTTCCTATAGCTGCCAGCTTTCTCTCATCACACAAAAGCTCCCAAATCTGACTCTTTAGGCTTTTGATGTCTTGTTACACCAAAGTTGTATTTTTCTTTAAACATGCAATCTGTGTGAGGCATCTTCCTGAAGACCACAGGCCTTCCCTGCAGAGGGTGAAGTGTGAATTTTGTCTTCCAAGGCATGTATCTTGACAGGTGTCATTTTCCCTTCATTCAAATTCTTTGTCTAATTTCGATTCCTTGTCTACTTTACACGTCTCGGGTTCAGTTCCCTAAGCTAGTCTTCGAGGACGAATAGTGGGAAAAAGAGAGGGGACCCGGAATCTGGGCACCCAGTCTGGGGTTTACCATTCACAATGGGATAAACTACTCTCAAAGGTAGGGTGTTGTGCCCTTGAGGGATTACCTTGCATGGAATAATGACAAAGCCAAGAGCCTTTGCTCCCATTGTGTGTGCAGGGGCGTTCGTATTGCCTCTTTTTAAAGCAAGCCCTGCTTTGAACTGCAGGACCTCCTTTTATAAACAGGAAGGGTTGGCGCTAACGTACTTGTAACAGCCCACATTCTGGAAAATAGAAGACATCTCAGGCTATTGTTCTTTCTTGTATTTTTGTTGTTGTGTTTTGTCCTGGGTCTTTTCAGACCTCTGCCCTTCAGGCCCTGCAAGGAGACCGGGACAGGACAGGTCCTGACAAGGTGCTGGCCGGAAAGTCATACTGGGGTAGGGTACTGAGGCTGGGTTTAGGGCAGGGCATTGCAGGTGATATCCAAAAGGCAAAAGTGGCCAAAAAATGGGAGGCAGGGGACAGGGTGAGGAATCTTGGGTGTTTTGTTTTGTTTTGTTTTTCTTCCCCCACCTCTGCTGCTCCCACGCAGCTCTGAGCTACCACTGCCTCTCACGGGGACTCTAACACAATTGTCTCCCTGCTTTCATTCTGCGTCCTTACAGAGTGTTGTCCACACAATGGCCAGAGTGGGGGGCGGGGAGGGCTTTTTAAAGCACCAATCAAGGGCACCTGGGTGGCTCAGTAGGTTAAGCGTCTGACTGTCGGTTTTGGCTCAGGTCACAATCTCACAGTTGGTGAGCCTGAGCCCCGAGTTGGGCTCTGCGCTGACCATGTAGAGCCTGCTTGGGATTCTCTCTCTCTCTCCCTCTCTCTCTGCCCCTCCCCCACTGGCGTGTGTGCTCTCTCTCTCTCTCAAAATAAATCAATAAACAAAAAAATAAGAATGCACCAATCAGATCATGGGTTCCTTTGCCTAAAACTTGATGATGGCTTCCCAATAACTAACAGGTTTTACCGGATCTGATTTATGCCTGCAGTTCCCACCTCCTCTGCTTCAGCCACTCTAGTCTGAATAAGCCCAGACTCTTCCACATGCAGTTCCTTCTGCTTGGAAAGCTCTTCTCCCAGCCGGCTCCTTCCTGAATTCAGGCTGTGTCTCAACTCAAGCGGATTCCCTTCCTCCTCTGTCATTCTCCATCATGTCATTCTGGTTCATTTTCCCCATTACCCTGGATGCTTGTGAAATTATCTGTTTTATTTCCTGTCCGTCCCCTTTCCACAACTTAAGCTCTTCGCTAGTCGATTTCTCGTTTGTCTTCTTCACCATGATGTCTCCAGTCTAATAGAGAGGTAATCGCATGGCAGGAGTTTTGCAAGTGTTTAAGATATAAAAAAAGATTCCTGGCACACAATTATTAGCAGTTCTTAGAATTGTTATGCACAGGACAATTGGGTTGCCATACAGGTGGCAAAAGGTGTGTGGCTGAGGATTACGTTTTTCCCTGACATCACAGGGACAGAGTCTTTCTACAGCAGCTTTAGGTTGAACTTGGAATTGCAGGATAATAACATAAAATTTATCATTAGTGACATTAGTGACACCATTCACAATGTTGTGCAAGCATCACTTCTGTCTAGCTGCAGGACATTTTTCGCACCCCCAAGGAAACCCTGGACCCATGAGGCAGTCACTCTGTTCCCCTCTCTGCCTCCACACCCTGGCAACCACTAATCTACGTTTCGTCCTTATGGATTTGCCTCTCCTGGATGTTTCATAAGAATGGGACCATACAACAGGTGGCCTTTTGTGTCTGACTTCCTTCATTTAGGATAATGTTTTCGAGGTTCCTCTATGCTGTAGTATGAATTAATACTCCATTCCTTTTTATGACTGAATACTATTCAATTGTATGGATATGCCACATTTTGTTTATCCACTCATCAGCTGGTGGGCATTTGGGATGATTCTATCTTTTGGCTATTGTGAATAGTGCTGTGTGAATATTCTTGTAAAAGTTTTTGTTTGAACACCTGTTTTCAATTCTTTTGTTTAACTATCAGGAGTGGAATCGCTCAGTCTTATGGTAATTCTACGTTTGACTTATTGTGATGCCTAATTTTATGTGTCGACTTGACAGGACCACAGGTTGCCCAGATATTTGTCTATGTGTTATTTCTGAGGGCGTCTCTAAGGCTGTTTCTGGACGAAATTAGCATTTGAATTGGTAAAGTCAGTAAAGTGGTTGCCCTCCTCAATCTGGGGGGGCATCATCCAATTTATTGAGGGCCTGAATAGAACAAAAGCAGGGAGGAAGGAAAAATTTGGTTATTCCTGCCTGGCTACTAACCTGGCAAGTTGATCTTTCCTTATTCTCTGTGCTACTAGTTCTTGGGCTTTCCTTAAAAAATTTTTTTGAATATTTGCTTATTTTTGAGAGAGAGAGAGAGTGGGGAAGGGGTAGAGAGAGGAGACACAGAATCTGAAGCAGGCTCCAGGCTCCAAGCTGTCAGCACAGAGCCTGATGCAGGGTCTGAATTTACAAGCTGTAAGATCATGACCTGAGCCGAAATCAGACGTGTAACTGACCGAGCCACCCAGGCGCCCCATAGTTCTCGGGCTTTCAAATCAGGACTGGAATCAGCATCATCAGCTACCCTTATTCTTGGGCTTCAGACTCAGACTGAATTACACTATGTACCTTCCTGGGTCTCCAGCTTACAGATGGCAGATCATCGGACTTATCTGCCTCCATATTATGTGAGCCAATTCTTTAAAATAAATTTATTGATTCTTTTCCTACAGAGAACCCTAATACACTTATTTAGGAACCACAAAATAATTTTTCATGGCAGCTGCATTATTTTACATTTCCACTGGCAAAGTATGAGGGTTCCAACTTCTCCACATCACCTTTACCAACTCCCCCACTCTTTTATTTTTGTTTTTTTAAAAAAAGGATAGCCAACCTTGTGGGTGTGAAATGGTATCTCATTATGGTTTTCATGTGCATTTTCTTAACGAATAATGATGTTGACATCTTTTCATGTGCTTGTTGCCTGTTTGTATGTCTATTTCCCTTGGGAGAAATGTGTACTCAAGTCCTTTGCACATTTTTTAAATTGACTTGTTTGACTATTTTTTTTAAATGTTTATTTATTTTTGAGAGAGAGTGAGAGACAGAGAGAGAGAGAGAGAGAGAGAGAGCACGAGTAGGGGAGGGACAGAGAGAGAGAGAGGGAGACACAGAATCAGAAGCAGGCTCCTGGCTCTGAGCTGTCAGCACAGAGCCCGAGGCGGGGCTCAAACCCACAGACCATGAGACCATGACCTGAGCTGAAGTGAGACGCTTAACCTACTGAGCCACCCAGGTGCCCCCGCTTGTTTGACTTTTTGTTGTTGAATTATAAAAATTCTTATATTCTAGGGGCGCCTGGGTGGCTCAGTTAAAAAAAAAAGTTTTATAAAAATTCTTATATTCTAGATACTAGATCCTTATCAGATAATAATTTGCAAATATTTTCTTCAGTCTGTGGATTATCTTCATTTTCTTGATGCACAAAAAGTGTCCTTTGATGCACAAAAGTTTTTAATTTTGATTAAATCTATTTCATCTATTTTTAGTTTTGCTGCTCATGCTCTTGTGTCGTAAGTAAGAATCTTTTGCAAAATCAAAGGTCATGAAGATTTATCCCTATGCTTTCTTTTTAAAACTTGTATGTCTTTGGTCCATTTTGAGATAATTTTTGTATATGGTGTGAGGCAGGGTCAATCTTCCTTCTTTTGCATGTGGATACCCACTTATCTCAGCATGATTTATTTAAGAGACTATTCTTTTCCCATTGAGTAGTTTCAGCATCCTTGCTAAAAATCAGTTGACCGTGGATGTATGGATTTATTTCTGGACTCAATTCTTTTTTTAAAAACTTTTTTTAATGTTTATTTGTTTTTGAGAGAGTGAGACACAGCGTGAGCAGGGGAGGGCCAGAGAGAGGGAGGCACAGAATCCAAAGCAGGCTCCAGGATCTGAGCTGTCAGCACAGAGCCTGAAGCAGGCTCAAACCACAGAACCATGAGAACATTACCTGAGTGGAAGTCGGTGGCTCAACCGACTGAGCCACCCAGCGCCCCGCTGGACTCTTAATTCTATAAGAAATTTTACTTTTTTTTAAAAAAAGCAGATACCGTTAATACATTTTGAGACCCTGGGGGGAGAAGGCCTTTGAAAATTTCAGGCTATCTTTTGAATGTTCTGATTAATCTGGTTTTAACACATTAGAGGAATGCAGCCCAACAGTCAAGTAAATTATAATTATTGTAGTTTGAGATTAAAAAAAAAAATCCTACTGACATGATACTGACATTTTTAAAATTTTAATTCTTTTAATGTTTATTTATTATTTTTGAGGAAGAGAGAGAAACAGTGTGTGAGTAGAGGAGGGGCAGAGAGAGAAGGAGACATAGAATCTTGAAGCAGGCTCCAGGCTCTGAGCTGTCAGCACAGAGCCTGACATGGAGCTCGAACTCACGAACTGTGAAATATGACTTGAGATGAAGTTGGACATTCAACTGACTGAGGCACCCAGGTGCCGCATGATACTGACGTTATCATTAGCAGTAACAATAACGGGAATTCCAGACGGTCTCTACATGAATCTTAGCAGTCTTTTAAGACTTATGATCCAATAATACATATTAGGTTAATGTTTCTCTCAGGGCCTGTACCTGTTATCTGGCCACATTTGGAGTGGATATCTCTTCCCTGCCCAGTCCCTCCACAATCCTAAGAACTGAATAACGGACAGAGGAAAGAAGAAAAATCGTGTGGAATATAAAACGCGATCGTTTCTAAAATGCATACATCATCTGTCTTTTCCAGCCTTTCTTTCACCAGAGTTAAGACTTAAATAAACAGCTGACCTGTACTTGGTGATATGGGTCCTGCTGAAATCAATCTGAGATTAAACTCTTCCATTTACATAGTTTATACTTTCGTTCTTATAGCAGACATTATTTATGGAGTTTCAGCCTCTGGAATGGATTCGGGGATTGCAAGAATATGAGATATTCCCTGGTTTTGAGGCGTATTATTTATCTGATAAGGAGCATATATACATAGCATAGAGCTAGGCTATAATGTGATAAATGCCTCACTAAAAGTTTTGTATAAAGTATTTAGATAGCATAGGGAAGAGAGTGATTAATCCTCCCTGGGGCTTTACAGTTCTTCCTTCAGACAGAGCTCCCTGAGGGTGAGAGCTCTCTTTCTCCATCTTCGTGCTCCCATTGCTGAGGAGAACTTCTGAGCATTTATGTGCTCTGTAAATATTACTGAATAACGGACGGACTAAGATTTGAATGACACATAGAGGTTTTCCATACAGAAATGAGAATAGAACTCTAGGCTGAGGGAACAGTATGTTACGAGGGCACAGAGGCTTACGAGTGTGGTTCATCCACTGAATGAGGTTGGAAGAAGCCTGAAGGTTCACGGGCAGCCAGAGATGAAGATGAAAGTCAGCCACGGATTAGTTCATAGGGAGCCCCGGATGTAGCACTAAGACATTCGGAGATTATTCTGTAGGCTACCGAGAACCACGGATCATACATCAACCCAGGCTGGTGGCAGAAGTCGGGGACATAATAGTTACATAAAAATGTATCCGTATTTTAGGAAGAATACTCAGGGAGCATGGTAGAAAGTGGATTTGTGGTGGGGGAGATAGTCAGAAAGACCATACATAATAGGAGCCTACATAATAGGAGAATACAGAGGAAGTGATGGGTCCCAAGGATCCTTTAAAGGTAGAATTGGCAGGAATTGTTGTTCAGGGTGGAGACTGGGTTGTGGAGGAGTGAGGCCAAGTTTCTATTCTGAGGAACTAGGTAGATTATGATACCCACAGTGAAATGGAGAATAAGAAAAGAAAAAGATTTGGGCCATGTGGATGGGGAGAATGGGAAGGAAGAAAATGTACCAGAGGGGAAGTTTATAACCTGATTGAAAAATCCAAACCCCAGGTCGCTTTCTTTAAAATGGTCCAAGAAAGAGAACAATTCAGATAATCTGGCAAAAAAAAAAAAAAAAAAAAAAAAGCAGAAAATTCTGTCTCAGTAGTGCTGTCACCCAAGGCTCATAAAAAATTCATGTCCATTTGAAGAATAATGTTAAATTATCATGTCTGGGCTTACATTTCTCTTTTTCTTCCCATTTCACAGTTTTCTACACTTTGATTCCAATTCTACTGTTTATTAAGTATTTAATATTAACAATAGCTAGCATTACTGTGTTCCTGGCACTATGTTTTATACTTTTTGTGCATCATGTCATTGTTATTTTAGATAGAGGAAACGGTTATGATTCCCAGTTGACAAAATCTGAGGCTCGGAGAGGTAAAGTGACCTGTTCAAGCCCACACATCCGAGTGACAGAGACAGGTCTCGAATCTGGTTCCTCTGAACCCATAGCCTCCTTCCCACCACTAGGTCAGTGATTTTCAAACTGTCACAACTCATTGGTGTGTTATGAAATCAATTTAGTATCATCAGCATTAAAAAAAAATAGAATGTAATTGAAAAGTAGCAACACTGATCACACATATTAAAACTACCTCCTGTTTGTTAAGGCTTTTGTCTCGCACACACACCCACACAAATAGCAGGGGTTGCAATTAGCTGGTAGTGTGCATTCAGTGTTGGAGTGAGTGTGGCTTGGAGGTGTTCTGAGAGGAAAGCCTTGTAGTTTGGGATGGTGGAGGAAAGTTTCAGACAGGAGGTGGTGTTTTTATAGAACTTTAAAGGATAGTAAGATTTGGGCAGACAGAGGAATGGGGTCATTCTGTGTAGGCGACTGTTGTATTTTACGTGAAGTAGGTATGTTTAATTTCATACCTTGAATCAAAAGATTCAAGGAAAGAAATTAGCACCAAGAACCTCTGCATGCATTGGTTGATTTTTGGCCATCTAGCCTCCTCTCCCCTTCCTAAAAGAATCCCAATTTTCTTTGGGGAATTGGCTATCTGATTGGGGAAAAGATCTGGGTGTTGATAGGATGACCATCTCTCCTCCAGGTAAGTAACTGCCATGGGACTGAAAATGGCTTTCGTGTTTTCATTCCCTTGTCTTACTCCCTGGATGTTACTGCGGCTCCTGCTGCTGCTTGTGGCTAGTGCTCTGGGGAGGGGCATTCCTTAATCTTCCAGCTCTCTCTTAGTTCCCATCATCCTAATACATTTCCTTCACCTTAACTTAGAACTCTAACTGGGACAATGAGCAAAGTCCTTTCTGACACTATCTCGTTGAAAATCTCCATAACATACCTGCACATTCTCTTACAGAAAAAGAAGCAGACTTCGGGGTGGGGGTGGGGGGGAGGTTGTCCTGCCTCAGGAAGAGATGGACCCGGGGCTTGAACTCAGGTCTTATTAAGGACCATGTTCTTTATCTTTTCCGTCATTGCAGGCTGCCTCTCCAGAGCTGGATAAGATTTTGTGCGTCAAAGTTTCTATGATTCTAAGGAGTCTTCGGTTGTTGTTAAAATGACCAAAAAATGTAAGTGATCGCCTTAATATAAAAAGGATCTTTTCCTTTGAAAACAAAACAAAACAAAAAGAAAGGATCTTTTCTTTATATATATATATTTTTTTTTCTTTTCTTTTTTTTTTTTAAATCTTTCTTTCTTTCTTTTGAGAGTGGGCAGGGCAGGGGCACAGACAGAGGGAGAGAAAGAGAGAGAAAGAGAGAAAGAGAGAGAGAGAATCCCAAGCAGGCTCTGTGCTGTCAGCATGAAGCCTAATGTGGGGCTCAAGCCCACAAACCCTGAGATCATGACCTGAGCCGAAATCAAGAGTCAGACACTTAACTGACTCAGCCGCCCCTAAAAAGGATCTTTTCTTAAAAGACGATGTTAGACTTCAAGTTTCCTTGTCTCAAATAAATAAATAAATAAATAAATAAATAAAGAGAATTAAAATCACTCAATCAACAAGACTGAGCCCTTTCCCTCTTTCCAAATGTTTATTAGGGATTCTAGGCAGGGGCTTACATAATTGAGAGGATTAAAATGAAGGAATGGAAGGAGAGAAGAAAATGTTCCCTCAGGCAGAACGGGAACTAGAGCAATGGGAAACAGTTTCCTGAGAAAGCAGAAAATGTGTGCAAAGCAAAATTATTTTTAAAGACTTTGAGAGGATAGAAGTTGGGGTGGGGTAGAGAGAGTGGGGAGAAGGCGAGGAAAATCTACCGGAGAAAACAGCAAGAGAAGGAATGAAGTTTGGTCTGGTTTTAATTTATGTCAATTGGCAAATAAATCCGTGAAAGCTGTTCTAGGCATGGCTATCCCCTCTGTAACGTAAGTAACTGAAACCAGTTCAGAATGCGTTTTTTCCTTCTCTTCCGAAAAATATGATACACCCTATAGACAGAGGCAACATCAATAAAGTTCCTTGCCTCCGGCTCCACATTCTCCCTGCCCTGCCCCCCCCCCCCCGACACCTTCTGTTTCTGCCTATAATTCAGAGCTGATATAATTAGGGGAATTAAGGATGTTCACGAACACAAAATATACGTATGTTTAATTGTGCTGTGAAACTGAAAAGAGAAAGGTGAGCAAAGAGTGAATGAGCAAAATTCCCCTTCTAAGATTTTGTTGAAAACTTTTGATCCTTAAAGACTCACCCATTTCCGGCCCTTTCCCTAGCTTTGGGGGTGAGGATAAAAGAAAAAGTATGTTCAATTATATCAATTGTGTTCAGATGTATTTTTTTTTTTAATTTTCCTTGCTGAGTTCTGCAAAGAATTTTGAGATGATTAGGTAGGCATGAATGTGAGTGTTTCTACAGAAAGTTAACCTTTGTTGATTGACCTTCCGTGGGTAAATGAGTGCAAGCCGGAAGATTAAGGGCGATGAACTGACAGACATTTAACATCTAGGAAATAACTTCTACAAATCAGTAAGAAGATGAACAATCTAGTTTAAAAAAAGTGAAAGTATCATCAGGCTTTCACAGAAGAAATACAGATGTTTCACAAACATATAAAGAGATGCTGAACTTAATATGTTGCGATTTGAAACCACAGCAAGAGGTTGGCCAGAACAAGCTAGAGTTGAATATTTCCTTTCCTCTGTATGGAAGCCTAGAGCCAACTGAAGTTGAGTTTTTCCTTTTCCCCAGGTCAGCTGGGCTCTGATAAAACACCTATATGGTTAGGCTCTGGTTAAAATTTCTCCTGAGGGAAACCCTTGTTAAGAAGAACAGAATGCTCTGGTGAATTTCACCAGTTTTGCTGAAGCAAAACTATGGGTCCCATTTTGAAATTTTGTCTAAAATTTAGACCATGACTGAAAGGGGTTTGAGGTTGGGGCAGGAGATCTGAGGCCTCAAATTTTGATTTTTGACCCCCTATCCAAACAAGACAAACATAAAGTTGCAGAGACATACTTTTTCCATTCCCCTGGGAAGCAAGCGTGGATTTTCCTCTGATATTCACTGTGAGCTGCTGAAGGTTGAGCTGCTGGAGGTAAAATGGACAAGATTGTGGATGGGACAATAAATGGAAGATGGCATGAAAGCACTAAGTATGTGACAAAGAAGAAGGAGAGAAGGGACAGAAGGATACAGGCAGAGACTCGGTAACAACAAGTTACCTAAAGAAAGGACATCACAATGTGATTGCCTTTGAGGGTAGAAACTTGGATGATTTTTGTCTCTTAAATTTCCCTACTTTTTTGTATTATCCAAAATTTTTACAAGGAGCAGAAGGATTTTGTAATGGAAAAAAACCAAACCTGATATGCCTTACTTAAAAACAAATAATAACATGTCTGCCTTTTCCCTCTACAGATGTGCAGGGCAGAATCACAGGTTTTTCTGAGCTTGGAGGGAACTCTGAAAATACTCTGGTCCAATTCTTGTCTCTCTTGTCCATTGTAATCAACCACCGTATTTTCCTGCTTGTGGTATACAGGGCACTTTGCCAAAGACAAAGTTATACGAGGACGAATAAAATAGGATAGGGGCTCTTATCTCCACTTCCCCATGGAAAAACTCCCCCAAGGGGAAAATTATAATAAGAGGTAAAATATGCCAAGTGTCCTACCATTGTATCAGGGATGGAAAGAAAGTACTGGAAAGGCCGTTAACTCGTTTAAGTGCATCTATAAGACAACTCCTCATCCTCTTCTATGAGTCGAAGATATTCATGGTAATTGAAGCCTAAGAATCAGGAGCAGAGGAGAAAGCCAAGGCTTTGAACAATTAGGTGTGGTGTTTTCAAAATGCTAGCCAGCACTGGATTTTTTGAGTATCTTCTCCAGTATTTGCATGTAATAGTTTCTTGTGCGAGCCTCAAGCTCAACTTGAGGTTAGTTGAGGCTTGTTACTTTTTCTTTAATCCAGGGATTATCTAAAACAAGAGGGTGGAAATTTACCAATGCTCTCTTCAGTGAAGCAGAAAAACTCCAACCATTGCTACTTACTAGGTATGACTTTAATAATAACCACCATTTTTTATGACATGTTTACCTCATACTCAGCACTTTACTTATATTCTCTTAATCCACATGGTGATCCTCTGGGTTGATATTATTCTTTTCATTGTACAATTACCAAAAATAAAATTCATAGGGGTTTAGTAATTTTTCCCAAGTCTCGTGCATATAAGCACAGCCATGAAATTTGAACCTAGATCGGTGTGATTTTGAGTCAATGATCTTAATTACTTCTCTGTACCCCCTCCTTAGACACATTATTTCACCTCTCTGAGCCTTAGGTTTGTTATCTGAAAAGGGGAGAAAATATTTCCTCCTTCCTGGTTTTGTTCTTAGGAGAAAATCAGTATAAAACATTCAGTGGGTACCCAGTAGATATTGCTTCTCCTTAAGACAAAAGCTGAAAGCTACAGGAATTGCATTTGGTGCCTGTCTCCCTGGTAAAAATGGAGCTGAAATTCAAGTCCTCTTCTCAGATTTTCAAGTTTTATGGGGATTGGCCAATAAAGTAAAATTGCAACATTAAAAATATGTATCCTTTTTTAAAACAAGAGCAAAGAGATAGAATGATCATTTTAAATGTTTTCTCTAGCAGTCAAAAGAGGATTAAATAAAAAATTAAGAACTAAAAAAGCATTTTTTTTTTTAACATGGCCATTGGGATGGAAATGCAATCAAGTCTTTTACTTCGTCTGTCTGATTACCAGCAAGTGTGCAGAACTGCTGAATGTAAATGGAGCACTTTTGTCCTCAGAACCAGGGCTGGCTTCAGGGACAAGTAACCTGTGCAGTCACATAGAGCCCCATGCTTAGAAGGGCCTCACGCTTAGATAAATGCTCTCCTATCACTGCCTTGAACTTCCTAATAATTTTTGAACAAGGCACCTGTGTTTTCATTTTGTACTCAGCCTGGCAAATTATGTATGCGGCCCTGCTCAGAACCTTTGGTGTCCCCCAGTTCACCTCACTGAAATGCCCTCAATCCAATGAACACATTCCCAGGAGATTGCATAGAATGCTGGTTTTGCAGTTTTCCCTTCTCCTTTTGTTTTTATTAGCAAGCAATTACCCACCCGTCCTTTGAGGTTATGTATAATGCATGCTATGTATAAAGGTCTAGGTGTGTAAGGATGAAAGTAATACAGTAATTTCTTTTTGAAGAAGGAAAAACAGCATCATGGCCAAAATGAATGTGTTGAGGACAATCGGACTCTGGAATGACTTCTTCAGAGGAAAGTTTTGAATTTCTGCTTATGAGTAGCTTTAGGTGGGGTCTGGGTATCTGTATTTTCTTAAAACTCCCCAGGGGAACCACTGAGTTAAAAACTTGCTGAAAGAAGTGGACACTTCTAGAAAGCACTGATAGAATTTCTTCAAAAAATCCCCTAGAGGATTTGTATGTGATCAACTTTGTATTCCCGGGGCAGCTGGAGTTTTGCATATGGTAGGTACTCAGCCAACTTTCACTGACTGACAGGAGACCAAACTTGACTTTAATTCCTTTGTTAAAGGACACTATAAGCACAATCTGTACCTAAGCTTTTTGGCTTAAAAAAAAAAAAAAGATTCTGCTGACCCCTGGATAAATGATTGTAAAGTTACATTTAAAAACATTCCTTTATAAGAGCTTCGAATCTAACAAAAAAGATTACAGGATGTCTATGCTGAAAACTGTTATTTCTTAAGAAAAATTAGAGGCCTAAATAAATACCTGTACAATGTTTATGCATTCAAAGACTGCATATTGCTGACATATTCATTATTCCCAAATTGACCCATAAATTCAATGCAATTCCAAAGGAAATTCCAACAGGCTTTCGGGGTAGAAATTAGCAAGGTAATGCTAAAATCTATAAGGAATGGAAAGCATCTAGAATGGCCAAAACGATTTTGAGAAAAGATGGAGAAAGAACATAGTTGGAGGAGCAACACTGCCTAATTTTTTTTTTTAAAAAGTGTTTATTTAATTTTGAGAGAGAAAGCATGAGTGGGAGAGGGACAGAGAGAGAGAGAGAGAGAGAGAGAGAGAGAGAGAGAGAATCCCAAACAGGCTCCACACTATCAGTGCAGAGCCTGATGTGGGCTCAAACTCAGAAACCATGAGATCATGACCTCAGCCGAGGTCAGACACTGAACTCACTGAGCCATCCAGATGCTCCCTGGCTAATTTCAAGACTTACTCTAAAACTTCAGTAATTGAGATAATGTGATACTGGCTAAAGGCTAGACAAATGGATGAGGAGAACAGAGTCTGCAAAGAGACCTGCCCATACACAATGGATTGATTGACAAGAAAGATACCAAGGTAATTCAATGGGAAAAGGATGATCTTTTTCATATGCGGTCTGGATGCATTGGAAAACCACCTTGTCACTCACCTCACAAAAAAATTAATTTGAAATGGTTCCGGAAAGGACCATGGACCTAAACATAAAAGACCAACTGTAAAACCTCTAGAAGCTCTGCAACCTTGGTTTGGAAACATGGTTAATAGGACAGAGAAAGGAGCAAACCATGAAAAGAAAACCATGATAAATTGACCTGATCAAAATTTAAAACTTCTGTTCTTCAAGAGACACCCACTAAGAAAACCAAATGGCAAGGCATAGTCTGGGAAAACAGTTGTTTATGAAGGGTGGTTAGATACAGTGCTGTTGGCTCTGAAGGTGGAGGAAGGGGGCAGCAAGGAATGTGGGTGGTCTCTCAAAGTGAGAGTAGTCAAGGAAGCAGAGTCTCCCCTAGAGCCTCCAACACAGTCCTGCCAACACTCGGGATTCTGCCGCAGTGAGTTTCATATCGGACGTCTAACCTACAGACCTGTCAGCTAACAAATTTGTGTGGATTTAAGCCACTCAATTTGTAGTAATTGTTACAGCACCAATAGGAAACTAATGTAATTCCTTAGAATTTTCTATGTAAGCAATCATGTCGTCTCTGCTTAGAGACAATTTCACTTTTTCCTTTCTAACCTTAATGATTTTTATTTCATTGCTTTTCCTTATTGTACTGGATAGGAACTCCAGGATAATGTTAAACAGGAAAGATGAGAGTAGACTCATCTTCTTGTCTTATTCCCAATCTTTCGGGAGAGCATTCTGTTTTCACACCATTCGGTATGATGTCAGTTCTAGGTTTTTCATAGTTACCTTTTATCAGATTTTAAAAGTTGCCTTCTTTTCCTGGTTTGCTAAGAATATTTGTTACAGAGGTGTTAAATTTTGCCAAGTGCTTTTTCTGCAACTGTTGAGCTGATTCTATAACTTTATCTCCTTTACCAAGGTGGCAAACCAGTTATTGAGTTTTGAACGTTGAACCAACTTTGCATTTTTGGAATAAACCCCCTTTTTTTGTATTAATGGGTTTGGCTTGCTAATATTTTGTTGGCAATATTTACATGTGCATTATTTATTGCTGAATAACAAATTACCAAAAACTTAAAACAATACATATTAATTATCTTACAGTTTCTGTGGGTCAGGAGCTGGGTGCACTTGGACTGGGTCCTCAGCTTAGGGTCTCACAAGGCTGCATGTAAGGTGTCGGCCATGTTGTGTTCTCATCTGGAGGCTCAACTAGGGAAGAATCTGCTTCCAAGCTCTTTCATGCTATTGTCAGGATTCATTTCCTTGTAGTTGTACCATAGAGGGCCCTGGCTTCTTGCTGGATGTTCTTGGAGAACACCCTCACATCCTTGTCATGGGGGCCTCTCAACATGGCTACTTCTTCAAAGCCAACACAGAAACATCTCTAGAGTGAGTCTGCTAGCAAGGCATATTGTATAAATGTAATATGATTATGGGAGTGACAACACTTCCATCACTTTTGCTATTTTCCATTGGTTAGAAGCAAGTCACAATTCCCATGCACTCTCAAAGGGGAGGGGGTGATTACACAAGGATATGAACACCAAGAGGTAGAGCTAGTCTAGATCTATCACAGAATCTATGTTCATGAGAAATATTGTTCTGTCATTTGTTTTGTCTTAGAATATCTTTGTCAGATTTTGTTGTTAGAGTCATGTAGGTTGTCTTGAAAGTTCTTTTTTTTATTCTCATGTATTTCTTCACCTCTTCCTTACTTTCAATTGCTATTCAAAAGCAAATATCGGCTTGAATTGTTGATAAGAACACCTAAGCTTTTGTTAGTGGAATATAGGATTTAAAATAAAAACAAAAACAAAACGATGTATTTGAGAACGGAATTGATAGTTTTACTTTTGAGTGAGCCCACTAGAGCCGCTTAAAAAATATTGATCATCATTCAAGCCTTAGTCAAAGGCCTACGGAACTTTATTTATGTTTCATCCGTCACACTCTATAACATCCTTAGCTTTTTGATAGGATTTTAGCAAAATTAAACTTAAATTGTTCAATCACACATAACGCATTTCTTTCCACTTCTGTACAATGACTTACTGATCTAGGGCTTGAAATTAACAGCTGGTGACAGTAAGGTATACACTGGTAGTAGAAAATTGACACTCGAGTCTTATTGCATAGTTATTGTGCATTAAATAATTTAATACAAGGGTTTTTTTTTTTTTCCCTTTTAATTTTCACCAGCTCTACACAGGGGTCAAAATAGCCACATGTGAGCATATTAAACGCTTGGGTTAAAAAGGATGGCTTACTCTTTATCCAGCAAACTCTGGGCACTGGTGATTCTTTTTGTAACTGAATAAGAATTTAAAGATTTAATCTAACGTCAAGCAGAAGGGTGACACTTGGACCTCTAGAGTCAGTCGGACCCTGTTTAAATTGGGACACTGCCTATTACTAGTTCTGTGCCTTTAGGAAAGCTATCAAATAACTGTAAGCTGCCCTTTCATCATTGGCAAAACAAGTACAATAGTAGTACCTATGTCAAGGAGTTGTTGGAATTAAATAATTCGTGCCTAATGCTCAACACAGATTTTGACACACAATAAGCACTTAATAAATGTTGTCTCTTACTTTTACTATCACTTTCACTGTTAGTGTAAAGTGGACAGAGTTTGGGCTTTGGAATCAAACCAACCTGGGCACCATCATTTACTAGCCATGTGACCTTGTGCAAGTTAGTTGGCTTCTTTGAACGTCAAGGTCCTTGTTTCTAACACGAGGACTATGATAAGTACTTTCTAGGATTGCCATCCAGCAGAGTGCCTGTGGCACAATAAACCCTTTGCAAAGGCAAGTTTTCTTCTTCATCTTTTCTCTAAGCGTTCTTTTAGAGGCTTCTTCTTGCCTAAAGAACACATATTAGTTAAGATAAAGGGCAGACCACTGTTACAAGAGACCCTGAAATAACGAAATAGCAAAATTATCTCTCCTTCCATGCTGTTGCTCTACACTACTTTATGTTTCAGCTTCTGGGAAAGGGACAGATAGGAAGGGGGGAACACGTTCCCTTAAAATTTATTTTTATTTATTAAAAAAAAAATTTTTTTTTTTAAATTTTTTTTTTCAACATTTATTTATTTTTGGGACAGAGAGAGACAGAGCATGAACGGGGGAAGGGCAGAGAGAGAGGGAGACACAGAATCGGAAACAGGCTCCAGGCTCTGAGCCATCAGCCCAGAGCCCGACGCGGGGCTCGAACTCACGGACCGCGAGATCGTGACCTGGCTGAAGTCGGACGCTCAACCGACTGCGCCACCCAGGCGCCCCTAAAAAAATTTTTTTTAAGTTTATTTAGTGAATAAGAGAGAGGCAGAGGGAGGGAGAGAGAATCCCAAGCAGTTCTGTGTGCTGTCAGCACAGAGCCCGATGAGGGGCTTGAACTCATGAACCATGAGTGTGTGACCTGAGCTGAAACCAAGAGTCAGATGCTTAACTGACTGAGCACATGTGTCCCACATGTTTCCTTCTTTTGAAGAAAATTTCCAGATTCTGTATGTCTCACTTCTACTCATACCCCATTGGCCAGAACCTAATTATTTGACCACACCTACCTGCCAGGAAAGGAGGTGCTATCTTTGGCTGGGCATGATGATGGGGTGGTAGGTGGAGCCAAGAGTCTCTGCCAAAGTACATTTCTAGCCTAATCCTACCACATGAAATGAGAGTGAGAGACTGTATTTCCTTCCAAAGTGGTGGAGGTGAGTTTCCTGGAGGATGAGCGTAGAGAAAACAGTGTTCAATTGTTCTAAAGAAAGAGACCGGTATGCTTGCATAACTGATCTCATGTTTTGGGTATTAACAGGGCTTAACATGACTGTGGTTGCTTTTGTTTCTCATTTCTTTCCTTTATTACAGCTAATGCTTGCTAGGAATGACCTAAGTTCCATATTATCTTCAACTTTCGCTAAGCACAGCGGAAAAAAAAAAAATGCTTCTTCTGTTGTTTTGCCCCAGAAACAATGAATCAACCAATAAGTAGTTACTGAGCTTCTAGAATGTATTCATTTATTCTTGCATTTATTATTCATTTAATTCATTTTCTCACCCATTCATTGTGTATATAAGTGTATACATTGAGCTTTTACAATATACAAGTACATTCATTGAGCTTTTACTTTGTATTGTGTTCTGTGAATGTTAACGCATCCTACGCGTGATCCCAGGCCCCACTGAGCTCTTGTTTAGTGGAGACAGAGACAAGCATTGAAAAGACCACAACACAGTGCAGTAGGTACTGAGAAAGAAGTAAGCTCAGGGTACTAGGAGAGCCTACAGGAGAACTACTACTCAGGGAGGAGGTGGCCCCTGGATTGAACCAATCACTGTGATGGATGACGTGGCACTTTCCATCAAAAGGTTCAATATTTGTTTTTAATAATTTTTTTTTTTCTTTTTGGGAGAGAACACAGTGGGGAGAGGCAGAGGGAGACAGAGGGAGAGAGGATCTCAAGCAGGCGCCACACCCAACACAGAGCCTCACGTGGGGCTCTATCTCATGACCATGAGATCATGACATGAGCTGAAACCAAGAGGTGGACGCTTAACCAACTGACGGAGCCATCCAGGGACCCCTCCATCACAACATTCAGAAAACAACACATGCTTTTTCTTGAAACCATACCTCATGAAATGCTTAAGGTGGCAAGGATGTGCAGGCATTCAGAGGAGAGGGGGATCCATGAGGCTGGAGGAGAGAGCAAAAGCTTTTGGATATGGTGCATCTCAAAGAAGATTTTGGTGTCAGAGGTGTTTAGAGGTGTCAGAATGACATTTCAGTGTGGGAACAGTTTGAACAAAAGCATGGCATGTGCTGAGTTTCTGAAGTTAGAAAATGTACCAGGTATTATGTCTAAGTTCCCTTCAAATGTCTCATTCTTGGGTCTTAAAACAACCACAGAATAAAGCTCAGCAACATCTACCATGTCCTGTGTGGCTCTTCACCAAATACAGGGTACAGAAATGGACAATGGCAGAGTTGTGTTTAATGCTGCTAAGCTTTCCATTTTGAGTTGGCAGCCTCAGTGTATAATTTTCTCAGATAGAAAATCTCCTGGCTTGGGATTTTTCCAGAAATTACTTTCCCCCAATTAGATTCTAGTTTGATGCAATCACTGCTTGAAAATTGTCTCAAATTGAAACCATCTAATAGCCATTTTTGGAATGAAGACGATGGGAGAAATTCAATACACCACAGACAGTCCATTCATGGAGTGTGTGATCCAAAAACAGGAAGAGAACAGATTCTCAGTGTGTCTTGTCTTGGGCACAAAGTGTCAGCAACCTTCATAACAGGGTGGTCTTGACAAGCAGATCCTTTTGTTGGCTTAGCACAAATCAAATCGAGCCTTCAGAGGGAGTGCAGTTTGATTGTATTTTAAGAAACCGGACTTGACATGTGTATCAGATGCTTTTCTCTTCCTTCATCTTATAAGTATATTCCAGATAGGCTGGCCAAAGGGTGCAAAGGAATTGGCTATATACTGGTTCCCCACATAGTGGCTGAGCACTGTGGAGAAGGGGTCATCTGTACTGATTGGTGCTATAATCCATAGAGGCTTATTATATCCTTGAATGGATGGATTGGTTGATGAGCATTATTGAGCCAGAACATCCCTTCCTCCACAGCAGGCTAGGCTTATCTTCTTCCAAACATTTCTCCTTAGGTGCAGTGTGGCACTTTCGTGATTATGTATGGCATTCTTGAGACTTTTTCTGGATTTCATCTATGTACAAATACTAGCAGGTGATGCAGGTAAGTTCTGTGGAAACAGTTCGTCCTTTCTGGTCTTGGCTTTTAGATTTCGTTAGGTAGGACCAGAGCAGCCATTTTTATGTGGTAAATTTTTCCCCACTGCTGAGGTGAGTGCTTTCTAAGCACTCTGTCTGATATCCCAGGTATGAGGTTTTGCCAGTGACTGGAAGGAACATAGATAGACTCTTCCTGGCCCGGTGTGACTTGCATGGGTTATTTCATCTATCCCTTTGGGGTGGTTCTATTCTTGGCCTTTCTGGGTGGGAGTGCGGTTCCTGAACAGATTATCTGCAACATTCTATCTAATAGTCAATCTAATAGTGATCTAGTAGATGTAGCTCTTTCCCCTTTGACGCTTTGCCACCTTAAATGTCTCAAACCCCCAAACCCATGTTTATAATTCAGCATAACTGAGGACCTTTGCCTTGGATTCTCCCTTCCTGGGATGTGATCTGGAATCTCCTTCCAGATACTAACCTGGTGGCAGGACAGCGGTGGGACTTCTCTTACTTGTTTCCCTTCTCTCAGGGGTCACTGTCCAAGCTGCCTGTTGTTTGATGACTGAAACCATTATTTCATGTTTTTTCTTACTGTTTTAGATTTTTGTTGGGGGAGCATAAATCTAATCTCTGTTACTCCATCTTGGTTGAAAACAGCAGTCAACGCATAAAAATTTATGCACAAGAACAATTCACCAAAGTATCATTGCTTATGAGGAGTGGAAAGCAAGACAAAGCCAGAAAACAGGAGATAGTGTGATTGTGGTTTCATATAATATGTATTGTGGTATCTATATATTGTGATAGTATATAGCTATTACAAATCACATTTTGAGGGTGTCTGGGTGGCTCAGTCAGTTAAGTGTCAGACTCTTAATTTCGGCTGAGGTCTTGATCTCATGGTCATGAGTTCAAGCCCTGCGTTGGGCTCCGGGCTGGGTGTGAAGCCTACTTAAAAAAAAAAAAAAATCACATTTTCAAAGAATATTTACTGATCTGGAGATGTATTTGTGGTATTGTATTTATTAAAAAGGGCATATGTAAACTTATTTTTATGATTTCAATTTTGTAAAAACATATATATTTATATGCACTATAACATAAATGTATACCTTATATGTAATTTACATATATTAACATATAAAAATATATGTTAAATTCATACAGATTAAATTCTATAACTAGGTGTATATAATGTCACATATGTGTGTGCATTATATAATGTATGTATAATATAAATAATATATAATATATAAATACACATACAATGAATTAAATATATAAAAGTGTACATACTTAGAGAAAGAAAGACTTAAAAGCAAATACACGAAAATGTTAACAGCGCTATTTTTCTGAATTTTTACAATCAGTACATAATAACTATCAAACTTTTCAAAAGTATATCAGTAAAGAACCAGCAAAGGTAAATCTTACTGGAAGTCAAGATATTTATTGGGGATATTTATTATTGCTCTATTTTTAATGAGCATAATAATCATCCTCATCATAAATATAAATAGCCTTCTTTTGACAGGCACTATTCCAAGTATTTTTTATATATTAATCATCTAACCCCCCACAATACCCTTTAAAATAGTAATAATTATGTCTCTGTTAAAGAAACTGAGGCACAGAGAGTTTAAATCACTTTCTCCAACTACCAGATGGCAAAGCCAGAAAGTGACCCTAAGCAGGCTGGGTCCAGAGTCTGTCTTAATCATCATGCCGTGCTTCCTCGTTCCCTAAAGCTATGGCGTTAGAAAGGGCTGGAGAAGATTTCCTGGGCAAGTCTGGGGAAAGAGTCCAGGTGACCGGAAGACCACGGTGTCAGCAAGAAGCCTGGGGAATACTCAACTGCCAAGAGAGGGCTCTGTGTCTGAACACCGCTGGGGATAAAGCAGGTGGCAAGTTCTTGCCAGATGCCGTGGGCCAGGCAGCTCTTGTCATGGAGCCACAGGATGAGCCCAGAGCAACCTGTTTCGCCTGTGCTTTTCCAGCTCTAAGCTGGTGCCTCTCACCACATGATTGTTGGCCTGACATCTAGGGATTGAAGGCCTAACCATGTTTTCTTGCAGCCTACAAACTGGATAGAAGAACGATGTGGGGGTGGAGGTGGGGGAGGAGGTCTGTTAAAGATGGATGCACTACGACCAAGGCAGTTTACCTTCAGCGAAGCCCCCTTCCAGAGCCCCAGAGACCACACTGGTCAGCAGTCCGAAACAGGGAGAGAAAGAGCTGACACAGGACTCTGCACAATGTCCATCTAGGCAGGGCTTCCCGTACACGGACACCCTGGGGTCATTATTGCTTGGGGTATATGAGATCACTCAGAATGGAATGCCTCATTGTAGGTTTAAACCCATGCTATAAATCAAACATTTCTCCTTTAATAGAAGGAAGTTTCAGATTATTTTCAAGAACACCTGGTGCAAAGTGAGGTAATCTTATATGCTAAAGAGGATGAATAACTTAAACCGCATTCCCATAAATTTCTTTAACCTGGAAGGAAGCCTTTAAGGCTATCTGCATACATGATGTGTCTGATTTTTCCTTGAATAATGTGTGAAGTGTTTTAGACAGACCAGCAAATTTGCAGAGTTCTAAACCCTCCCTTGGATTCTGACTTGCTTTCTGCATGTAGACAAGTGTCGAAAATTACTGAGGATTGCTTTCTTAATTTGACTAAATGTTCCTTTTTTTCCATCCAGAGAGATCTATTTCTTCATTCTGCATCCCAGACTTCCAGTTTGCAGAGGTAGAAAAATCAATATGAATAGCTTAGTGCTGACAAATGAGGTTCCAATTACCAATACTTGTATGCAATATGGCAAAGATTTTTGTCCAGTTAATGCTACTGTTTTCTTTTTTTAAATGGTGTTTGGCATAGGTGGACTTAATTATTATTCATAACTGTATCCGTAAGCACTGTTTGCCTCTGTTTTTCCTTCCAAATGTTCTACTGATTTTAAAATGAAATTATTCCAAGACTAGAATCGACAACTTTTTCACGTAATTTTCTTTACGTTTATCAAATAAGGACATTTTCATTTCAGATTTTGCAGTCTCTTCTTGGATCAGATAATGAAGAGTTGGAGAAGCATCCCTCAATGGACACGAAAGGGCAAATAGTAGTCTCTTAATAAAGCCATTAACGTTCTGATGCTAGGTTTGAGCATATCCACGGAGGGGTTAAGCCAGTGTTTTTGAAATTTCAGTGTCCATGTGACTCATCGGAGGATCCTGTTAGAATGAAGATTCTGTTTCAGTGGGTCTGGGAGGGCCAAGCATCTCACAGTTCCAAAATACTCCCGGCTGATATGGATGCTTCTGGTCATCAAGTTTGACACTTGCAAGTTTGTATCACTTAGGGTCCTGGCAGAAACAGATGGCGTACTCAAATTGGAAATTTGAGGAAAGACTAATTACGGGCTTATTTATAAGCGTGTGGGCATCATTTAGAAAAGTAGCAAGAGATAGTGTAGTAGTGCCCCCGGGGCTAGTAGCACCTAGAAGGCAACACGAACTCTAGATTTCAAGGAGCAAGGACAGAGAACAACCTGGTGAGGGATGACTGGACTGAGAGCAACCTTGGCCTTCAGTAGGGGGACAGAGCCAAACCATAGTGACCCTGGGGGGCGGGCGGGGATAGGTGCCAAGTGGGAATATATATCCCACCTCACTCTCCTTCTGCCCTCCAACTCACCTGCCAGTGCTTGCCATCATCCAAATCCAACCAAAAGCAATAGGGCAAGGGAGGTTGATATCACCCACACAAAAGGACCCTCCAGGGCCCTGAGCAAGATACAAAAGGAGAAAGTAGAAGAAAGACAGCATGTTTTACTCCAATTCATAGGTACTTTAAACACACCTACTGTATTTCATACAACAGTAATGGTTATAAGTGATGTCATTTTTTATGTTCCACTAAGGGGGGAAAATGCTGCCAATTAAACCTCTATTATGCCGTTGATTGTAAAATGGATCCTGTTTCTGGAGATGAAAAAAACAATTTTAATGCATACCTTAGAATTGGCGAAATTCAGTATTATTTTTCTTAAATCCTGTCCAAAACCAAGGGGAGGGAAAAGCAGTGTGAAACTTTCCTTGTTTGACCAATTGGATACACAATGAATTTTCATAAAACTAACATTTTCTCTCTTCCCTCAAAATAATTTAAAATTTAATTCATGTGTCAGTGAGTCACGACAAGGCATCAAAGGGAAAACTTAAGAACAATAGGTACTGTCTAGCCCCACGTTATTGACTCTTTGGGTTGTAGGTAAGATGTGTTCTTTTGTAGTCTAGAGACCAAAAAGAGGAAAAGACTGATAGGGATCTAATATGACAAAAGTACACAAAGTCAGCCTTTGATTGTTACAATTATCTGGGTTAATATGAGAGTGAAAAAAGAAATGCATGTGGTGGAAGAAGCTGGGCTGCTTGGGCGGAGATTTTATTTTGGAGTTGATTTGATTATTTATAGATGCTTTTAAATAGTTTTCATTATACCAATGGTACCACATATCAACAGAATTTCTTGAATTCCTAATATAACTGGGCCAATTTCAGAGAAAGAGTGAAATTTTCTGCTGTAAAATACATTGTAGGTTATTATTATTATTTTTTGCTTTAATGTCACAATTTTAAGTACTGTATACGTGACTTTGTATTTAGGGTTAAAGTGGTTTACAAAAGCCACATGTCCTAAGCCCTCATTCGTGGAGCCATTTGAAACCCACCATATATTTTTTTCTACTGTGGCTTCAATATCTTCATGAAAACGGTAGATAAGACTATATTTCTTCTAAAATCCCTTCATGTTCATACGGCTTGACGTTGAAATAGAAAATGTTTACAAAATTAACATAACTCTATTAGTAGGTAACAAAAATGAATAGTTCTTTAATAAGAATATAGTAACGAATATGTAGACAAGGAAATTTTAAAAAATAATGTTAATGGTAGTATCTGGCAAAAATTTGATAATCACATTGAAAAAGTAGGATCCCATTTGACTAAAGACAAATGTGACTGATATTTGTGTGTTTTACTTGTATGTTGGGGACCCCCGAGACAATAATCTTGTTTTTGTGATTCCCTGGGAAGACTTAACACATAGCCATACTCATGGCTATGATTTATTACAGCAAAAGGATACAAAGCCAAACGAGCAGAGACAAAAGGTGCTGGGGACAAAGTCTGGAGGAAACTGGGCACAAACTCCCAAAGGTCTTCTCCCAGTGGACCCACACCTAATTCCTCCAGAACAGAGTTGTAACAACACATGTGAAATATCTGCCAGGGAAGCTCATTTAGAGACTTGAGGCCTAAGGCTTATATTGGGACTGTTCACATACACACCTCTGCTTAGCACGTACCAAGAATTGAAATCCCAGGAGAAAAGCAGGTGTTCAACATAAACCATGTTGTTTGCACAGTTTAGGCACAGGGTGTCACTCATCTGTTAGAGTCATGGGAATATTCCTTGAATCCAGGTCACCGGATTCCAGCCAGGAGCCAATCTTACAAACAGGTCTTTCTGAGGGTAACAGTCTCAAGCCTGTATGTTAATTCTTTTCTGCACAACCTGCGTCACCAGTCTGGGGTAGACTGGAGGTTTCATATATTTCTGAAATTCTTTTTATTCATATTAATTTTTAAATTCCGTATCTACCTATATTAGCAGAAAGTCTAGTATCTCCCTTAGGGTCCTTTTTGCCCTAACAATCTAAGTACTCCACAGGCTTACTCATTCCAGAAGGAATAGGATACATTTCAACTCCTTATGGAGAAAGAAAGAACTAGGAAATCTAGTCCACGGCAAGAACGCAGATTTTGTTCCTGTTACTTCCGTGGCTTAACACCTGGTGTAAAACACTAGGGTTGGCACAGTTTGAGATTGTCTCTGTTCATTGGTACAAAAGAGGCTACAGTTAAAACTGAGGGAGAAAAAGGAGGTCTTTCTCCCCAGTGCTAATCTCAAATGTATTTACCCCATGTCACCTAGGCCTAGCCTCCAAGTTCCCAGATCTTCACCCAGGCTTTCAATGATGTACCCATGGTTTTCACTGTGATCACCTCTCCGTGTATGTACTTCCCTCACACTGAGTTCCTTTTTTGGCAGCTTTTGGTATCTTTCTTTTTTTTCTTTTTAACATTTTTGTTTCCAGACTGACTTGAAACTGTTTCAAGTCTTCAGAGGTTATAATATCATTAATCCTCAAAAGGAAGAGGTCAAGTGCCCATTCCTTTCCTTCCAGGAAACTTCTTGGCCTTCTTATAAACTTGTCTACCATAGAGATCTCTGAGTTCAGTCCCCCCAGGGGTATTAGATGGGACAGCCATTTTATTTTTTAAGTAGGTTCCATTCCCAACGTGGCGCTTGAACCCATGACCCTGAGAGCAAGAGTCGCATGCTTTACTGACTGAGCCAGCCAGGCACCCCTGGACAGGACAGCCTTTAGGAAGCCAAAAAGGATCCATCGTGCCATTCCTCAGGAACAATGAATATCAACTTGTCTGTTTTCCTAACTAAGGGGGCTGTTCCAATAAGTCTTCTGAGAACAAAGATCTGCTCCAAGGTAAATAGTCTCCACGAATACAGGCCCTATAGAAAGCATCAAGCACCTTTTACATGGCAGCTTCTCTTATGTTATTGTACTACAAAAATAAATTGAATAAAGCCTGTGAGCATCACAGGTGAAGAGTCAGTCCAGCCCTCAGTAAAATGGGAGAAGTACTTCACCATCACCTCTGGCTGTGTCTGCCCGTCCCCGGGTGCCACAACCACACCACCCTTCGAACATATCCTCAGAAAAGATGATGAGAAGTCACAGAGACATTAAATGTGATTTAAATAAAAGTACATTTTCTCTTGTAAAGTCTTGGCATTTAAAGTCATATCTCTTATTGGGATACTCAACATCCCACCCGCTAATGGAATTATCAGCATCCAAAAGAGTGACAGGCAGGACTTCCTCAAAACTCTAGAAATGAGACCATGGTTCCAAAGAAGCCTGCCTGCATAAATGACCTTTATGGATTTATGCCTATTGGATAAATTAGGTTCTAGAGAGACCACAATGTCTCTAGGAAGAGTGTATCTATAAGAATTGTGCTTCTTCCTAAGCTAAAAGAGCCAGGGGGATAGGGTAGGGAGAGGGAATGAGAAAGAAAAAACAAAACAAAACCAGAAGCCATCCCTGAAAACGGAAAATGACCAGGGTGAAAGGAATTTTAAATAAATACTACTTGGAAAATGAACTATTAAGATTGAAAATGAGTATGTGGTGGTAGAAAGAAGTCTTACTAACCCACTTAAGTATTAATAGTGGCATTGGTGTACTCAAAATTTATTAATGAATGAATTACCCGAAACATTTGTTGGATACTTACAAAGTGTTGGGCACTGTATTAGATGTTGGAAATAGCGTTGTGAACTTGGGCAAGTTTCCCACCTTCAGGAACTTTGAATCTAGTGAGAAGCAGACCCTGTTGGAGTTTCTGCATGTCTGGTGAAAGATGTGCAGAGACATGGGCTGGGTGTGGAGTCTGTAGTAAGGGCACTTAATCTAATCTGGAACATCAGGGGAAATCTTGCTTTCGAAAAGGACGTTCAAGGGGCACCTGGGTGGCTCAGTGGGTTGAGCGTCCGACTTCGCTCAGGTCACGATCTCACAGTTTGTGAGTTCCAGCCCCGCATCAGGCTCTGTGCTGACAGCTCAGAGCCTGGAGCCTGCTTTGGATTCTGTGTCTCCCTCTCTCTGCCCCTCCCCTGCTTGTGCTCTGTCTCTCTCTGTCTCTCAAAAATAAATAAACATTAACAAAAATTTTTTAATTAAAAAGAAAAGAAAAGGACATTCAAGGGAAGAACTAAAAGAGGAGTTGAAGGAGAGACGGAAGGGAACTTCATGATAAGAGATAAGCAAATAGTATGATGCAGAAAGTCTACATGACATGCTTAGGGGTAAGTGATGGTTACAGGCCACTCATTGTCATGAAAGGCAGGATTTGGACATATGTGGGTAGGATTTATACAGATTATATCCGTCAATGTTTGCCATAGTAGAAATTGAAGAGTTTGAAGAAAGTATTTACGTATTTTTTGAAAAACTAAGCCCATCACATGTTAACATAAATGGCATATTTTTATGAGAAAAGCCCTGTATTTTCCCAAACAAAGAAATTACGGGAAGAGTGACGCGTTATTTTTGTGAGTCTCCCCAATGTCTGGCTTAGTAGAATACAGAAGGAGTGGCATCTACTCCTGCCTTCAGTCGGTTTTAATATGTTATTTTGGTTGAAGTGCCTGAAAAATACCTAGCATCACACACACATGTAGTTGGCAAGAAACTGTTTGAACAGTCTTTTCAGACAATTATAGATATTTATGAAATACTACACCCAAAACTTGAAAGGTGGTAGTTATTAAAGGCTAGTTGTAATATGGAAAATGCTATTATACTAAATAATGTTCCCGCTCAGTTATGGCAGAATCCATTGGTCTGTCTTACACTTTAAATGGATCTTTGCCTGTATATTATAAGATCATTCACTGGCCATTGGAAATGTATTGTTTCCCTGAGTTCTGAAGATCTTCCAAATGTGGGCACATTTCATCATACAATTTTTAAGGATCACATTTATTAATTTCACCACTGATATCATTGGAAGAGTCTAAAGTACCACAAAGTTAACAAGCTCACTGTGGTGGGTCACAGTTTTCCAAAACTCTCATTTTTGCTTGGAAGCTTGAATATCATCAGTGACAACACATTCTTTCCCTCCAAGTGACAGTTCTTTTCCTCCGAGTGACAGTCCCAGCCCATTAAAAAAAAAAAAAGGTCTGATGAATACCCAGGTTTGAGTTACCATAGTTTGTTAGTTACTCTTTCAAGGGAAAAGGAATGTTCTGTAAAAAGAGTGGCTAGTTCAGTTCACAACTCAAACAATTGCCCAAGTGGTTTTTCTCCCCCTCAAGATTCTCGTCAGACTTAGATCTGCTGCAGAAGTGACTTATGTGTTCCCCTCCTTATCAATGAATAGGCACTGTAAAAGAAAATAATATCTTAGTAAGATTACAAAAATTGTTTTGAGCTCATGGACTCCCTGAAGTGTCTCAGGGACCCTTGTGAGGCCACAGACCACACTTTTTGAACCCCTGCTCTCTAAACATCCAAACAGACAAAAATAGAATTTCTGCAAAGGAGTAACAAAAACACCAGCTTGCCTCTGTAATACTAAATGTGAGACTATCATAGAGGAATAGAAGTTTTGAGAGATACAGTTTGTATCTCAAGATGTCTTACATATTTTTGGTAAATACATTATGCTCCCTGCTAAAAAGCAAAGAGTTCATGGAGATCAAAAAACAAAATTCATTTACATTCTATTTTAAAGAGACATATCTAAAAAAAAGTGACTCAAAAAAGATAAAAAGAATGCATAAACATATTTAAAAATCTGAAAATATAAAGGAAACAAAAATCAAAATGTTATCAAAGTATAATTCACATCAGAAATCATTAAACAGAACAAAGACGGCTATTTTTACTGGCCGTGGTTTCATTCTACAAGGAAGGAACTATTGCCCTAAACCTCTATGAACCAGATATATTATGTATTAAAATAAACACAATAAAAACAGGCGTACAAATACAAGTAGAAGTTGAAAGAAAAATACTAGAAGTGGTAAGTCAACACATTACAAAAAAAAATCTTTCTTAGATCAAGCAGAAAGGAGAGAAAGGCAGACTACAGAGCATCCAAAAAATACATGATGATTTTATATCAGCTTTGCCTCCTACAGAACAAGACAGGCTTTAAGCAGTAGGGAGAGGAAATGTTATCTCTCTTTGAGACTTGAGCAGTAGGGTCTATGCTTTAGGATAGATTTATGTAAATGGTTTCCTGAGTGGTGAGTCTGATTTTGAGGCTGAGATTTCACATGTGGCCTGATATATGAGCCCCGGAGATCAAGTGTATCTTGTAAACCAAATAATTTCAATTTCTTGGGTTCTCTATTTATGTTCCTGTAATTAACATCTATTCTTATGTAAACATTCCATTCTTGTTCCAGTTGTAATATCGGGAAGCTGGAGACGATCAAGAATCTTCCTTGATATCACCAGCATTCAGAATAATGTTTGGCATATGGTAGGGGTTCAATAAATATTTATTAAATGAATGAATGTCCACATTTGGGACCACAATGAACCAGGGGCTCTCTAACTTCCCATCCTTAGATTGACATGATGGGGAGGCAGAGAGACAGTGCAAATCAGTATTATATATATACATATATGTATGTATATATATATGTATATATATATATATATATATATATATATATATATATATATGTATGTATATATAGCCATCATTTCACATGTGGGAAATTTAAACTTCACAACCACCCTTGGAGGACTTGAGCTGTATTTTATTCAGGAAGGTGGCCATTCTCTTGCATCATCATTCTAGAAAAGAGTGTATACTAGAAGTATATGGGGGGGGGGGCGTGCTATAAGTCAAGTATTCAAATAACCTGCAAACTGGGCTCAACACTAGGATACTGCATAGCAACCACAACCCCTGTGAGTGTCTTCTCAATTGCTTGCTCCATGATGTTCTGGGATGAGGCGCTCAGAGGCATGAGCAAAAGATTAACATAATACTTTTCTCAACTAGGTTAGGGCTGTCCAGGCTCAAGGAAGCTGAGAGACACAAAACAGGAAGGGGAAATAGGAGAGCAAAGGCTAGGGGCCTAGAAATAGCCGCTTGCTACTGAGATAAGAACGAGACCGTAACAATGGAAACAATACCAACGAGGGGAGTTCCCCCAGCCACAGAGGAGACTTTCTGGAGGGGCTTGGGCACACCCACTTCTCCTGACAAGGAAACTGCTCAGAAGCCCATGGCTAAGCCAGTGAATGAGGCAGAGTCCACTCTAACAGAGTCAGGATTCACTCTCCCCTCCGGTTGGACATCAGAAAGAGAGGCAATCGCAAGGCAGGAATTAGAACTGGAGGCGGGGGGCTCAATGTGAATTGCGTGGTGAATCTGAAGCTTCAAGGCACTGGGAAACAGAGGTGAGAGGCCCAGAAGCAGATGCCCTGCCTGGCAACATGGGCCATGTGGTCCAATAAACCAAACAGGGATTTGTATTTGAGGACACGAGCCAGGAAATCTGGGCCATTGATAAGCTAGAGAGGAGACATCAGAGGGCTGCCGTCGTGAACATTTTATGAGATTTTTAAAATGGATTTGACTCCACCAAAGGCTCCTTTACTCTGCTGTGAGAGGGAGGGGCGGGGTGGACTCTGGTTTGAGTATGTCCTGCGAGCTCTGAGGCAGGAGGACCTGAAGGAGTGGGCAGGGTGCCCTCTTCTGGGGTCATGGATCTTTCAGGGCAGAAAATGCTGCCAGTGGAAGCTAAGCCAGCTCTGGATTCTCCCTTCCTATGCATTTTCTCTACCGTATTCAGGTTAAGTTGAAAAAATGTTCCAAGGGGAAAGCAGCAAAACCACAGGTTTTTGTAATTAATGCAGCAAACTAGCCAGGATTTTAATATCAATGGGCATTGTTTGATGTCCGTATGTCTGAGTAAAAGCATATTTGGGGAAAATATTGAAACTGTGGTGAGTTTATGACGGATATTTAATAACCAAATGCAACAGTATGTTTAGTGCTCAAATATACTATTTTAAATTGGAGAGGTACATGATACCATTTTGCCATTAGTTAACTGTGAACGGTGGGAGAGCTGCACGCGTGGGAAATATTACTTTTCATTTTGTACTCTTTGTGCGACCTAAGTATATTTGAACACTGTGCTTGTGTAATTAAAATATTACTTAAACAATGCTGTTACAGTCTAGGCTAGTTCCAGAAATAATGAGAAAGTGAGAGAATTTTGATTTGGGAGCTCCATTTTCACGCACCCTCTTTCCTCTATATTTTTCATCCCCCGTGAAAACCTTTCTCTTTCACATAGAATATAATAAGAGTTTAAATAATGAAATTTTGATTCAATGATAATTAAAGCCTTAAGCTGAAGGAATTAAAAACAGACGTTGGGACTTGTCTGGCTTTCAGTGTTTTAGGAAAACAATAGATGTAATAACAGAAGCGATCCTTTCCCATTGTCCTCTAGCCTGCAAAACCCTAAACTATGCACCCAACCTCAAACCAAATTACTGAAAAGAAGAATTATTTTCCCTTTCAAAACCAAGTATAATCAGGCTCATGGTACTTTCACTCCCGAAGTTTCTTGGTTACGATCCAAGGGAATATGTGAGAAGCTGGAGTTGGAGGTATTGGATTGAATGAGTTGCATAGAAATAATGAGCCTGGTGTCAGAGGTGGTGCTACTGGGAGAACAGGCCAGCCCACTTTCGTGATGAGCGACCAGCAATGAATGAGTCTTGGTTTCTACCCAGCCGTGTCTGGGGAACTGTTTCACTCTGAGCGTCCAATGAGGTGAGAGAGTGTGGCCTATGTTTAATAATCGGCTCTATGAAAACCAGAAAAGGCAGAGACAGAGGATGGGAGGCAGGGAGGAAATTCTGATTTGTAGTGTTTCCCAAAGGCTCCTGGCCAATTACAGGCTACCTACCTGACATCAGGTCATTGAACCTGGAGTTGGGAAGAAATGGACAACACTGGCCCTCCCAAACTAAGCCACATCAACTCTAGCACACCACCAACCTATTTCACCTTTCAGGTGCTTGCTGAGAAGCTCACCAGGTTTAACCTGGCAACATTATCTTCCTCGAGTGAGTGATGGGCTTCGGTGAGCCATGAAATGTGTGGCTTTTTATAAAAACCTCCCTGTTCCACAGTGAGGAGCTGAGATCTGCTGCCTAATGAGGTATTATTTTTGGAGGCAAACAAGCGAGCTCCGACCATTGGCTTATTATTTGCAATATTGCTCTGGAAACCCATTATCAGAGGAGCAATAGGTATAAGGAAAGGAAAAGAAGTTTCTCTGGCTCAGAGCAGGCAATATAACAGCGACACCAGACTGAAGGAAATGGAGTCCGGGATCCTGCGCATCAACCGGTAGGTAATGAGAGCCTGGACTCCTAAAGGAGCAACCCACAGCAGAGCCCCGAATTAGCATATGCCAATTTATCTCAGGTTCGAATGTAGGCAGAGAGGGTCCTAAATTAATAATTGCTGAAGGGGCAATTTTGGGAGTCATCTTTCGAAGAGATAAGTTTTATTATGTTTTTTTCCCAGGCCACTGCAAATAAGAGCTTAATAATCCTTTCAATGGGTACTGTGTTATCATAAAATAATCTAAATGCTACTAAATGGTATTTAAAATGATTTCCAGACACTGGCAGACTCGAGTGAATGGCAATTCAGCTGCTAATGCATCTCTAATACAGCTTGTGAGAAGGTGCGGTAATCAGGTCGCTTTGCTGGGATCAGAATCCTTGCCCATGATTCTTTCTGCTTCTGTGTTTTTACTCCCATCCAGTTTGGGGCCCTCTGTCTCATTTCTCACTTCTTTTTTTTTTTTTTTTTTTTTTTACTTCTCTGTCATTCCCTGCCCAGATCCTGCCCAGACTTGGATGGTGTCTGCCAGTTGAGCTAGGTCAGGCGTGAGGGGCTGCAGAGCTGCTGGGAAGAGGGAATCAGACATGAAGGCAGCCTTCCCTGTGGCCCCAAAGAGCGAGCAGCTAGGCTGAGAAGCTGGTGAAAATGAAAGATGTGGGCACTGTGCTTTGTGTATCCCACTTCCCACCTGACTGTGTGTGCTCCCTGATGGCACGAAATACCGTGGGAGGGGAGGTTAGAGGCAATCCAGAGGTGGAAATATCCAGAGCTCTACTGGAACCATGAGACAAAAGTTTCAGGAGTTCAAATCCACGGCTTAATCATGTGCTGCCCAAGGGAGACCGGCAAGAGGCTATGCTTAATATCCCCGGCTTAGCCAGCCAGCACCCCGGAAATCAGAAAAGTCGTGCCAAAGAAGGGTACGATTGCCCTCCTGTTTCTCTACTAAGACACATAATAATGCAGAAGGGATAGATACCATTTGGATCAAAGACCTGATTTCGGTGGCTTTTTGGGAAAGAAAGTAGTGGAATGCTCGCAGCTTTTGATTTGTTTTTGGTTGTTAGTGTTATTTTTTTCTCTTGTTTTGCTGTTTACTGTGGTAAAATATACATACCATGAAATTTTTAAAAATTTTTTAAATACTTACTCATTTTAGAGAGGGAGCGAGACAGAGTGTGAGGTGGGGAGGAGCAGAGAGAGAGGGAGACACCGAATCCGAAGCAGACTCCAGGCTCTGAGCTGTCAGCACAGAGACCGACGTGGGGCTTGAACTTACAGACTGTGAGATCATGACCTGAGCTGAAGTTGGACACTTGACAGACTGAGCCACCCAGGCGCCCCCTAACATAAAATTCTTAATTTGTTCTTATAAGGAATTTAAAATCCATCCCAAGAGACAGTCTGCAACACCCCCCCTCCCCCCACACACACTGTCTCCATCCCCCCATCGCGGGAAATAGAGGTGGGGAATCAAAGCATGTTCCAGATTACAGCAAAAATGTCAAGAAATGGTGAAAGAGGGGCTGGAAGCCCAGGGACATTTACATCTTACACTGCTGACAGGCAGCCAGCTGGTGATGGTGCGCTGGACCGGTCATGCAAAGAGAAGCCACGGCGGAGGACGGGAAATGGTGGGATCGTGGGCTGGCGAGGGGGCCACAGGAATGGTGGATCTAGAGAAAGCAAATCTGCTGCCTCGGGTGTCAGTCACAGAGCTCTGCGAGCCGACGGTCAATAAACTGAGAGAAGAAGGAGGTTGTGTGGGTCCCTCCAATATACTCTTTCCACCCGACTTTGCTGGAAGAGGAATTAGCCAAAAAAGGAGGTTTCAGGACCTGGATCTGCCATGTGCTGAGAAGCCAATGTGCACAAATACAAAATCAGGGTTAATAAGAGGCAAGCTGTCCCAAATAAATACAGCAGCCTGCTCGGGCAGGCCCTCTGGTTGAGGGTATCAAGTTTGTATCTTTGTTTCCTGGAATGTTGTCAATCAATGTCAAACAATCACTAAATAAAATCTGAGTCAACTGGGAAAGAGACCTAAGGTACAATGTGCTACAGACAAATTTATCTGACATAAGATTAATGGAGCAGCATGAAATTCACTCAAGTCATCAAGCCAGGATTTGGAAAGTCAAAATATTTTTCAGGTCACAGTGAGAATCCCCTGAAAGGTGGTGAGGGATGGCTGGGATTAACCCAATAGTACATGTCAGGGTTCAGGAACCAAGCTCAACATAATCTATCTGGGAAGGCTATTTTTCCCTTAGATGAGAGAAATAACATGGATTAGAATTTTTATTTGAGATTGGGTCATAATTCCTGGCATAGAAGGTTTCTCTCCCCACCGACACCCAATAACATCTGAGGAATATGAAAAATATTGTCCAGTAGTGAGTAAAGTTGTTGACTGTACCTCATATGGTATGGCCCATGATGTGGGGAAATGGATTCTCTCAAAACCTGAGAGGTTAAACTGGGTGCAGTCCTCTGGGAAAGTAATTGAGCAACACACATGCTCTTTGACCTACAGGTCCTAATTCTTTTATTTTTTTTTTTAATTTTTTAATGTTTATTCATTTTTGAGAGAGAGACAGAGTGCAAGGAGGGGAGGGGCAAAGAGAGAGGGAGACACAGAATCTGAAACAGGCTCGAGGCTCTGAGCTGTCAGCACAGAGCCCAACCTGGGGCTCGAATTCACAAGCCACGAGATCATGACCTGAGCCTCAGTCGGACACTTAACAGACGGAGCCACCTAGGCGCCCCTACGGGTTCTATTTCTAGGAATTTATCCCAAGATGTATTTGCCAAATACACAAAACTATGTGTACACTGGGGTCATCCTACCAGTGTTTAAAGTAGCAAAACACCAGGGGCGCCTGGGTGGCTCAGTCGGTTGAGCGTCTGACTTCAGCTCAGGTCACGATCTCGCGGTCCGTGAGTTCGAGCCCCGCGTCAGGCTCTGGGCTGATGGCTCGGAGCCTGGAGCCTGCTTCCGATTCTGTGTCTCCCTCTCTCTCTGTCCCTCCCCCATTCATGCTCTGTCTCTCTCTGTCTCAGAAATAAATAAACGTTAAAAAAAAAATTTTTTTTAAATAAAATAAAATAAAGTAGCAAAACACCAGAAACAAACGAAGGTCCTTCTATAATGGTTAAATACATTATGTAGAGCCAAACAATGAAACTATTGTATCCATCCAAAGATGAGGCCCGTCTTTTTGTGGCCAATGCGCAATAAATCCATGATATGCTAAGGGGAGAAAACAAGTGACAAAACAGAATAGTATAATCCCACTGGTGTTAAAAGAATAAGCATATGTATATTTATACAGAAAATTGCAGGAAGGCTTATGCAAAAAAAAACCAAACAAACAAAAACAAAAAAACAAAAAACCCACCATCACCACCACCAGCAAAAAACAAAAAACAAAAAACCCACCACCACCACCAACAACAAAAAACAAAAAACAACCCTGCTAAGCATGTTTACATTTGGGAAGGTAGTTGCATGGCTGTGTTCTTCCCGTTTTTGAACTCTGGGTATTTTACTTTCAATGGCCAGGCTTTTGGCATAGTCTGCTCTGTCCTCCTGCCACATCTACTGCAAATTATCAAGAGGCAGCAATAATTATTACTTTAAACCAATAAGTATGTTAATTTCCTAGGGCTGTCAAAACAAGCTGGGTGGCACAAAACCATAGAAACTCTTCTTTTCTCACAGCTCTGGGGCTGGAAGTCCAAAATCAAGGTGTCAGCAGGACCAAGCTCCCTTTGAAGCTATAGAGGAGGATCCTTCTTTGCCTCTTCCTAGCTTATGGTGCTTTCCTGGCCTTCTTGGGCATTCTTTGGCCTGCGGTTGCCAAGTCTGCCCTCCTCAATCTCTGCCCTGGTCCTTACGTGGCACTCTCCTCTCATGTGTCTTGTGTTCTTTTTAGATCCGAACCCCCCAGTGATAGATAAAACAGCAAACCAAGAGAGTCAAGAAACTGGGTGTCAGTTCTATTCCCTACCACACTCAGTAGCTGAGCGACTTCTACAAACTCACCGACACTTTTTTTATCATCTAGGAAATAAAAATGATTTCTAATGTTCACCCAACTATTAAATTCTAGGGGGCTCTATCTTTTTACTTTTACTCTTTTGATCAGTCTTAAATTTTTACGTGTCATGTATTAGTTTTACAATAATTTCTTTAAGAATGGGAAAAACATAGGTCAATTTCTGCGGGCAGGTCCATGTTAGTAAAGACGAGTATTTTGGAAGGCAGTAATGCAAGAGGTCCTCTAGATTGTCCAGAAGAAGATCTACCTTTCACCTCCCCCTGATTCTTTTTTTTTTTAATTTTTTTTTCAACGTTTATTTATTTTTGGGACAGAGAGAGACAGAGCATGAACGGGGGAGGGGCAGAGAGAGAGGGAGACACAGAATCGGAAACAGGCTCCAGGCTCTGAGCCATCAGCCCAGAGCCCGACGCGGGGCTCGAACTCACGGACCGCGAGATCGTGACCTGGCTGAAGTCGGACGCCAACCGACTGCGCCACCCAGGCGCCCCTCCCCCTGATTCTTAAAGCCATGGGAAAGCTGACAAGACAGGCAGACACCCTGTGACGTAGAATATTTGAAGGAGAAAGGAATGAGCCCACACCCACAAGCCATTCGATCTCTAATCAATGTCTTCCAAAGAAGGCGTGGAAGGAAGAGAGTGAGGCACGGCGGACCCTGCCAGCTTGGGTAACCCCACAGTGGGGCAAGGTTGGGCGTGATTGACCATTACACAGGGAAAGAGCAGGTAGTGATAGGAAAGACTAAGGCACGGTCTCTGGACTCCAATGGTGTAGGTTCAAATTTGAGCTCTGCTGCTGATGAGCTTAGCAGTGCGACCTTGGGGAGAGGACACCTAACCATTCTAAGCCTCCAGTTCTTCATCTGTGAGATGGAGGTAATCATCCTATTAGAACACTGTCCTCAGGATCAAATAAAATGTGTAAAGCATTTTGGCATGGTGCCAGGCACATACTAAGTGCTCATTAGACAGCAGTTTTATCATTATTTCTGCTCCCTATTTCATTTCTACTTTGCTGTTATCGTTAACATGGTTGTTTCCAAGCTATTAAAAAGCAATAAAAGTAGTAATACCCAAGTATTGATGCAAAATAATGTTTCATAATAAAGATACTGAATTTCATTTGGATTTAGTTCAATAGAGAATCATAGAATTTTAGAGCTGGATGGAGCTTACAAATCTTCTGTTATTTCTTAGGTGTAAAACCAAGGCCCAGAGTTACTTGCTAAAATCACATAACTTGTTAGAGGCAGAGTTGGAGCTAGAAGAGTTGGAGCCCCTAGAGTTGTGTCCACCGTATTAGAAATTCTGATTTCCAGGAGAAGGCAAATGAGAAGAAAACAAAAAAAATAGAAGTTTTCTTTGCAGTATGGAATGTTGGAGAATATTCTAACCCTACCAGATCTCTTCTGGGACTTACGGGTCAGCACATTGGATAAAAACTTGGATCTACACTGACCTGTGGCTTCTACCAGAAAAAGTTCTGAATGATGGGACTACAAAATAAAGATAGGAGTTTTCTCCACCCACCCCCACCCCCGCCTCATTTTTATTTCTTTCTGATTATTTTCATTAGGTCACTGGGCATGACTTAATCAGGACTGCCAAACTGTAGCTGTAAAATGATTGCTAACAAAACCATTAATTGTTCTAAATGAAAAGAATAATAAATTATTGGACTCCATGATTAAATGGCAAGGACATGAACCTTATAAATAGTATGTGTGCATTGAGCAATGAGGCCATGTCAATTTCTTAAACACACACACAAGGCAATAAAGAACACAGTATTAGCGCTTAATTGATAATGTTGGAAGATTAAAGCTTCCCTAGGGGTGTGAAAGGAAAATGCCAGCATTTGTGAGGACTTGTATTATAGTGTCCTGCTGGAAATTATTGCCATCAATAGCATATAAATCTGAATTCTAATACTGAGCTCATAATGTGTTTTCTGAGAAGCAAACACTGATTATATTATGGCACAGTGAGTAAAACTTGAAACAAGAATTGTCGAGACCTGGATTTTGATCCCAGGCCTTCACTGACTCATTTGTTTCATTATTCTAGGCCAGTCAATTTGTTTTTCACTGACCAGGATTCCTAATCAAGAAAACAGAATAACCGCCAGCATAAGGATATATATATTTAAATTTTTTTTGGTATTATGTATATATACATACACACCAAACATATATTTGTATCTAGAAAAGTAACTTCCTCTATTGCCAGGGTTATATTTTCTTTAAATCCTATAAATATGAGGATTTTAGTTGAGGAGCCTAAGACGTTAAGGAAAAAATAAGATTGGTGAATAAAACCTTTCACTAAAGTTATGCAAGTTAAATATATATTAACATCCACTAAAATGTTAAAATAGTACATTAAATATAATAAATGCCTTTTTATGTGTCTGTGGGAGGCTGAATTCTAAGCTGGCCCCCAATATCCCCACCAGCTGATGTTCACACCCTGTGTGTTCACACCCTGTGAATCTCCTCCCTTGAGTGTGGGCAGGATCTGAGACTAGAATGGTAAATCATGGGGCACCTGGGTGGCTCAGTCAGTTAAGCATCTGACTCTGGATTTCAGCTCAGGTCATGATCTCAAGGTTGTGAGATGGAGTGGACCCAGAGTTGGGCTTTGTGCTGACAGTGCAGACCCTGTTTGGGATTCTCTCTCCCTCTCTTTCTTCCCCTCCCCTACTCACACACTCAAAATAAATAAATAACATTAAAAAATTTTTTTTAACATTTATTCATTTTTGAGAGACAGAGTGTGAGTGAGGGAGGGGGCACAGAGAGAGAGGGGGGCACAGAGAGAGAGGGAGACACAGAATCCTAAGCAGGCTCCAGGCTCCGAGCTGTCAACACAGAGCCCAATGTGGGGCTTGAGATCACAGACCTCAAAATCGTGACCTGAGCCAAAGTTGGAAGCTTAACCAACTGAGCCACCCAGTCTCCCCAATAAACTTTTTTTTTTTTAAAGTCCCAAGTCATGGGGCACCTGGGTGGCTCAGTCAGTTAAGTGTCTGACTTTAGCTCAGGTCATGATCATGGGGTTTGTGAGTTTGAGCCCCTTGTCAGGCTCTGGGCTGACAGATCGGAGCCTGGATCCTGCTTCAGATTCTGTCTCCCTCTCTCTCTGCCTCTCCCCGATTCACGCTCTGTCTCTCTCTCTCAAAAAAAAATTTTTTTTTAATTAAAAATAAAAAAAGTCCCAAGTCAGTTGACTTGAATTAATCAAAGGGGAGATTATCCTGCGTAAGCCCAGTTTAAACAGATGACTCCTTTATAAGAGGGTCTAGAGGTCAGATATGGAAGAAACAGAGACTCTCTCCAAGGCACCATGAGTTCTCCAGTGGCAAGAAAATGACCCCACGAGCCAGCGACCACACGAGCTTGGAAGAGCAGCCCAAGCCACAGATGAGATCCCTCGCCTTAGCCAACACCTTGATTGCAGCTTTGTGAGACCCTGAACAGAGGACCCAACTAAGTCATGCCTGAACTGATCTATGAAAACCGAGATAACCGAATGTGTGTCGTTCTACATCATCACATTTGTGATCATTTGTTATATAACAATCCAAAATGAATACATTAATTTAGTTAGTGGGATTGTGTGTAATGTCTCTGTCTGTATTAGTTTCCTCCAGCTGCCGTAACAAATTGCCACAAAGTTAGTGGCTTCCACCACGACAGCTTCATTCCTACAGTTCTGGAAGTCAGAAGTCCAAAACTCCATGTCACTGGGCTACAGAGAAGATGTTACTAGGGCTGCTGCTCTTTGAAAGCTCTGAGGGGAGCATGTGTCTCCTTGCCTCCTTCAGCTTTTTGCATTCCTTGGTTTGTGGCCCCTCCCTCCATTTCAAAGGCTAACACTCCAGTCTCTTCTACCATCACACCACCTTCTCCTCGGACTCCAACTCCTCCTCTTCTAAGGATTACTGCGATTGCATCGGGCCGGCTAGATAATCCGGGATAATCTCCACATCTCGGTCCCCAACAATCATATCTTCAAAGGCCCTTTTGCCATATAAAGTAATATTCACAGGCTCTGAGAACTGGGACATGGGTGTCCACCTCACAGGGAAGGTCCCCAAAGGTCTCATCCATTGCACTGTTGTTTTGTCCTGAGATGACCCTTGGAGCTGAGGGCGAGGCAATGACGATGGTAACGATGGCAACGGTTAGAAACTCTGGACCCTCTCTCTCTTCTAACTAGTGGAACACACTGGTGTTTGAGGCATTCATGAGCTTGTTGGCCAGGAAACATAATTGTCCAGACACCCTGAGAGTACTCTCCTTTTTCTTAGAAAGCGTAAGCATGGGCAAAGCAGTCTTATTTTGAAGGTCTATTTGTAAGTCCTTCGAGAGTTACTGAGAATCATTACTATCCTCTTCTGAGGAGCTATTCTTAGATGTTCCTGATGCTTTCGCATAAAGTAGAGTCTTTAAATAGCAGGCTTTGATAATTTTACTTCCTTGGAAAGCTTTGCCCCTTTGGTATTCTCTGCAGGGTGCTAGATGCGTGAGCAGTTAGCCGGCATGCAGTGTGGTGCCAGGGCACAGTCGCTCTCCAACCTGAATATGCTGCCTGTGGTTTCTTTGGTTCCTTTACAAGGTCAATCAAATGTACAGTGACGGCCACCTGAAAATATCATCAACACCACCTGTTGGTAATACAAAACTGAGTTCATTCTCACCATGGTAAGGGTAATCGTCACAGAGCAAGTACTTGTACAATCGTCACCCACTATCTTGATGGAATTTTAGTGCACCTCAGAGGGCAGAGGGCAAAATCAGGATATTGATGGAGTGTTCAAGTCTGGTTTAAGGCAGGTCATTCAGTGTAGACGCATGATTAAGGCTGAGTGAGGATTGTGATATGAGAGTCTAGCACTGGTGGACACAGGCAGGCAAAGCCGACAGAGGCAAGGGCTCAAAGGAGCTTGGAGAATACGTAGTCGTTTCAGTTGCTTGATGCTATCTGTTGAAGAAGTGGAGAGTTCAATGTTTATTCCAATGATTTTTAAAAGGAAGTCTCTGAAGTGCAAAATAAAATTATTTGCAACTTTTATCTTCCTGGGCAAGGTTTTCCTGAAATAATGAAATAATATTGAGTAAGACTGGTAAAGTTACATTAATGTGGACAGTAACCTGTGTGGGTGTAGGTGGTTTGCGTTTTCACAAAAATATTTTTTGAGCACATTCTAAGAAGTGGTGGGAAATTCATGGTGCACAGAAGGGACATGATGCTGAGAGTCCAGTGGAAGAGAGGCATAAAGAGTCAATTATGAAAAAAAAACCTTCAGTTATACAGAGCCATATGGATGAATCCTGTAAATATGATGTTGAGTGGAAAAAAGTAAAGAATAATGCATACAGTACAATCCTATTTCTAGATATGTAAAAAAAAATAAGGTAACTGAACTGTGTTCTTTAGGGATACATGTGTAGGTGGTAAAAATATAAAAGAAACAAAAGAAATTATTACCAAAGAAACCAGAATAATGATTACTTTGGAAGGGATATGAAAGGGATACATGGATATAAGGGATGCATGGATAAACTTGGGGTGGCAGTGATGTTGCCTTTGCTTTATAATTGCCAAGACTGATGTCAAAGAGCTTATCTCCTATGCTTTCTTCTAGGAGTTTTATGGTTTCAAGTCTTATGTTCAAATGTTTCAAGTGTTTTGAGTTGATTTTTATGTATGGTATGAGTTTAGGGTCCAGTTTGAATCTTTTGCATGTGGCTATCCAGCTTTTCCAGAACCATTTATTGAAGAGACTATCAGTTCCCACTATATTTTCTCAGCTCCTTTGTTAAGCTGTCCCAAGTAAAAATGTAAGTTCTAATGGTCATTTTGCAACGTATAGTCCAGGAGATTAAATATCCCAGAAAAATCAACGCTTGAAGATGGATTTATTGAAGTCACTTTAAATAGTTACCTTAGCAGAACTAAGACTACTCTTTAAATAGTTTCAAGTTATAGGAATCCCCAACCATAGACAAGGTAGGCTCAGGAACATCAGCAAAATCTAGAAAAACAAGATCTGGCCTAGCCCCCAGGCTCTTTCTTTGGCCATGTAGAGTGAGTACTATATGGCAAACAGAAACTGAGGTTCCATACCAGCACCCTGATGAGTGATCTTTATAGTTTATTGATACATTTTTACACATTAGGTAAATAGAAGAGACCATATGGTTCTTTTTAGAGTGTGTGATGTCAGTCATCTCTCAAGGAATATTTTTGTTGCCATAATGTCTAGAATTAAAGAATTCTTTGAGAGTCATCTGGTTGGGGTCAACTCCACTTAACCATTGCAGTCAAGAGCCTGGAGGCTCTTGGTAAGCAGTGCCTCTCAGAGTTAACAAATTCAACACACAGAAATACAGAATGTTCAGTGAAATTTGAATTCAGGTCGATAGCAAACAGTTTTTGAGTATGAGTATATCCCAAATACTGTGTCCTGCAGTTCATCTGTCACCTCCACTCAGGGAAAGCTATGTCAACCTGCTTTTTTTCTGGTTGCTGAGCGACACATGAGAAAAGCTCTCACATGCTTGTGTGTTATTCCTAGCAGAACCTCTCTTAAGCCCTTACTTAGCACCTTTTTATTCTAATGGGTCATTAAATGGTTTCCAAACTTGTGATATTAGCAGTAATACTTTGTGAGAAGGAGGGGACCATTGGAGGTAGCCTTGTCACATGAACAAAATGCGACAGCTTGGCAGCCAGGGAAGAGACATAAAAAAACAGACACATGGCTTAAAACAACACAGGAGGATATGGCCACCACAGAACAAGGGGACTAATCAGGCTTATCCTCCCAAGGGCATTGCCTCATTATAGCCTCATACTGTCACTCGTGTTTGATACGAAGACCCTGGGACATCAAAAAGGGCTCAAGTTATGTTTAGAATATAGTTTAATCCTTCTCTGAAGTCCTTTTTGAAAGTATTAATAGAACACATTATAGCTAGCTAAGAAGGCAAAGCAATGTATGATATATTTGAAAAAGATCTTAAAACCAGTTAAAATTTAAAATAACAATGTCTGGGTGTTTAATAAAAGGAACACTTTCAGTAAATGGAAAATACAGCTTTCTAGAACAAATTATTTCCTGAAACCTCCAAACTGTAGACTTTTCCTGTACTACTTTTATTACTGGTATGTTTCAGGTGAGTGCGTTAACTGGGTTGGAATTATGTGAATATTTTCCTTAATGTCTTATTTCCCTTGGCATGTGGGGACCTAGCCTTTGAGGTTATAATTTCAAGGGACTCGAGTCATACCTGTTGCCTCAAGTAAGAGTTTAACACATTTTTAGAAACTTTGAAGTTCAAAAGTACTAAGTAATGGGGGAGAGGAGGAGCGAGTGAGTATGAGCTATTTTAATTTCTAAAAGAATATTTCTTGTACCAAAAGATTCACCCCTGGGAGTCCTCTTAAAGCCAAGCAACTTTTCTAAACTAAAATACCATTTAATTAATACCTGTGTTCTATAAATGTTTTATGTCTACATTCTGCAAGGAAAGATAAATATGTCACAAACTGGTCTGTGCAGATGGACAGAATTCTCTTAAAGTAGGCCCTTAAAAAGTGGAATATGGATATAGACTCGGAGTGAGACAGTCAAGTGTCAAAAGAAATCTGTCAGCTTTTTAGCAGTTGAATAATTCAGAAGATATGCATTAAGCCAACTTCTTAATTTCTCGTTTCCCCATTTCTAATTCTCTCCTTTTCATCCTGTGATCTCTCTTCCCTAACACTTTTATTGTTCATGATAAAACAAGTTGTCTAAAGGCAAACGATCCTCCTCCTTTTATGCTTCTGATACCGGGATTTGTTTCTTTCCAGCCACTTTCTGGATCAGGTTTCTTCCCTAAGATTTTGCAAATAGTGTGGGTGGCTGCGAGCCCTCTGAAGGTTTTGCTTAAGCCATTTGTTAATAATATCCTCTCAGCATTGACTCCAGCCTTTATAGTTGTGATTGTTAGGGAAGCTTCAAGGGCACTGTGGCGTTTTTTTCTATTCTTCTTGCCCTAGGGGAGGAAAGAATTCCCAGGAGGACTTTTGGCTGGCTTATTATCATCCAGAAACAAGAAATCAGAGAGCCTAAGTTGAAAGGCTGAACATTTTTTTTAAACCACCCAAACCTGAATGGACAGTGTGGTATAATGGAACAGGGGCTCAGGGCTCACACGGACCTGAATTTAAATATCAGCTCTGCCATTTACTAAATATGTGACACCGGTCTCTCAAAATTTTGAGCCTTAAGCTCTTGCCTGTATCTAATGTATAACGTTACCTATTTTATAGGTAGGACAGATTTTTGAGCCTTAGTTCCTGATTCGTAAAGTAGGTAAAATGCCCATCCCACAAGGTTGTTGGAAGGACTAAAGGAAAGAAAAGTGGTGAACAAGGCTTGTCCTGTGGGCCCCTGGGCTCACATAAACATCCACCTGCACACACGTAGGACCAGCATCTTACGTATCCTCTGCCTTTTACAGGGAAAAATATGGATGAGATGCGAACCTGTCCTAACGTCACACTGTTCAAATAAACACTGATTCACAGAGCAGACCCTTTGTCTGGTCCAGAGCCTGTGCGGATAAGGCCTGTTTCAGACACCTCTCCCACAGTCTGCGCGGAAACCAAGCTCCCGTAACCTGGTCTGGCAGAGGTCTTCCCTCTATAAAACCCCGCTCCCATCTTTCTTTTTCTGGTTTTCCCCCAAAGCTATGAAATGTGATAGTCAATTTCTAGGATTCACGTTTTAGGGCCGGGGACAAAATGTTTTCAGTTTGTCTGATAATGCAAATGGCCTTCCCATAACTCTAGCAGCTCATCAATTGGCTACCATTTTCGAGATAACAGGAATTGTGCAAAACAGGGATATTTGCCAACATTTTCTTCTGTCTCCTCACTCCTTCTCTTGGAGGCTAGTATCCCTTCCCCTCCCCAGGCTGACCGGCAGGGCCAACAGGCATCACCGTGGTGCTCTCACACCGCTTCTTACAGTGTATTGAACAGTTCTGTGAAGCACATCTTCTCAGCAATGTGTGTGATGTGCCTCTGTTCCTCTCAGTCTCCTGGCTCTTCCTGGTTTCTCCTTCTGGCTTTAGTGCCAGGTGCTTGAGATGTCAGTTGGCCAAGACAGACACACTCCACCTAAAGACCTAATGTGGAGTAATGTCCTGAGAAGAAAAGAACAGTTAGCATATTAATCGGTTATGCTTCTGTTTACATTTCCAGTGGGGAATGTGAGTCGGAGAATAAGGGGACTGATTTGAAGAGAGTATAATTAAGTGCTACAATAAAAGTAAACACAGCAGGCTATGTGATTAAAGAACAGCTTAATCTTAGTGGGTTTTTCTACCTCTTGGCTAACTTATTTTTCCTCCAACAACTTACAAAAATCTTTATTGGAATATAGTTTATATAGCATAAGTAAGGCCATAATTCAATGATTTTTTACTAAATTTATAAAGTTTTACAACGATTAGTACAATCTGATTTTAGAATTTTTCCATTTTCCTCAAGCCTATCTGGAGTCAACGCCCACTCACAGATCTCCAGCCCCAGCGATCATTGATCAACTTTCTGTCCATATAAATGTGTGCATTTTTGTACATTTCATCTAAATGGAATCACACAGCGTGTATCCTTGTGGATCTGGTTTCTTTCATTTACCATGTGTTTGAGGTTCATCCATGTTTTACCATGTATCATAATTTAATTCCTTTTGATTGTGAATAATATTCCACTGTATGAATAGACCACATTGATTTATCTACTCGTCAGGCCGATAGACACTCAGAGTGTTTCCAGTTCGGGGCTCTTACAGTAATGCTTCTATGAACATTTATGTTCAAGTCTTTGTGCATATGTTTTCATTTCTCTGGTAGATTCTTTTTTTTTTTTTTTTAATTTTTTTTTTCAACGTTTATTTATTTTTGGGACAGAGAGAGACAGAGCATGAACGGGGGAGGGGCAGAGAGAGAGGGAGACACAGAATCGGAAACAGGCTCCAGGCTCTGAGCCATCAGCCCAGAGCCTGACGCGGGGCTCGAACTCACGGACCGCGAGATCGTGACCTGGCTGAAGTCGGATGCTTAACCGACTGCGCCACCCAGGCGCCCCTCTGGTAGATTCTTTTTTTTTTTTTTTTTTTTTTAATTTTTTTTTTTCAACATTTATTTATTTTGGGGACAGAGAGAGACAGAGCATGAACAGGGGAGGGGCAGAGAGAGAGGGAGACACAGAATCGGAAACAGGCTCCAGGCTCTGAGCCATCAGCCCAGAGCCCGACGCGGGGCTCGAACTCACGGACCGCGAGATCGTGACCTGGCTGAAGTCGGACGCTTAACCGACTGCGCCACCCAGGCGCCCCTCCCTCTGGTAGATTCTTAAGAGTGGAATTGTTGGCTAAGTTCTTTGGTGAGTTTATGTAACTTCTTAAGAAACTGCCAAACTGTTTTGTAAAGTAGATATGCATTTCCACTAGCAATTCATGAAGATGCCTTTTCTTCACATACTTAACAACACTTGATATTGTCCTTTTAATGATAGCCACTCTAGTGGCTGTTTTAAATTACTGTTTTAATTTCTCTAACGACTCACAAATATTGAACACTTTTTAATGTACTTGTTAGCCATTCCCATGCCATTTTGCTCAGTTTTAAAAAATGTTTATTTATTTTGGGGAGAGAAAGAGAGAAGAGGGTAGGGACAGAGAGAGAGGGAGCCAGGAGAGAGAGAATTCCAAGCAGGCTCCATGCTGTCAGCACAGAGCCCAATGAGGGGCTAGAACTCATGAACTACGAGATCATACCCTGAGCCGAAAAACTTGGATACTTAACTGACTAAGCCACCCAGGCGCTCCCGTTTTGCTCATGTTGTAATTGAATTGTTTTCTTGTTGAGCATTGACAGTTCTTTACGTATTCTGAATACAAGTCCTTCATTAGATATATGATTTGCAAATATTTTCACCTACTTTATGACTTACTTATCCCTTCATTTTCTTAATGGTGTCTTTTGAAGCACAAAAGCTCTAATTTTAATGAAGTCCAATTTATTAATTTTCTCTCTTATGGCTTGTGCTTTTACAGTCATATCTAAGAGCTCTTTGCCTAACCAAAAGTAATGAAGGTTTTCACCCATGTTTTCTAGATATTTTATACTTTTAGCTCTTACATGGATATCTTGATCCATTTTTACTTTTTTTTAAAAATTTTTTTTTAACGTTTATTTATTTTTGAGACAGAGAGAGACAGAGCACGAACGGGGGAGGGGCAGAGAGAGAGGGAGACACAGAATTGGAAGCAGGCTCCAGGCTCCGAGCTGTCAGCCCAGAGCCTGACGCAGGGCTCGAACTCACGGACCGCGAGATCGTGACCTGAACTGAAGTCAGACGCTTAACCGACTGAGCCACCCAGGCGCCCCTCTTGATCCATTTTTAATTAATTTTTGTGTACAATGCTGGTACAACCATTTGTTGAAAAAACTATCCTTTCCTCATTGTGTTGTCTTGGTGCCTTTGTTAAAAATCAATTGGCCGTAAACATCAGTGTTTATTTCTGGATTCAATTCTCTTCCACAGATCCATAGGGCTATTTTTCTACAGATACCACATGGTATTGATACCTTTTCCTTTTCAAAACTATTTTACTATTCTAGGTCTCTTTATTTCCATATACATTTGTATTATCTTCTCAATTTCTACAAAAGATTCTTGAAGCTTCAAATTGCTGAACATGAAACGACTCTCCATTTATTGACATATTTTGTAATTACTTTCAGCAATGCTTTGTAGTTTTCATCGTACAAAGAATGAGCTATCTTAATCTGTTTCATTCTTCGTGAGTGGAATTATTTTTTTAAATTTGGACCCTTTGCTGCCAGTCTGGAGAAATACACCTGAGTTTTGCACATTGCTCTTGCATTCTGTGACCTTGCTTAAAGTTATTCTAGTACTTTTGTGGAGCGTATGAGTGTGTGTGTGTTCTTTAAAGATTTCTACATATAGGATCATATCACTTGAAAATAAATAGTTTACTTCTTATTTTCCAAGCTGGTTACATGAATTTCTTTAGTACAGTCTTTTCTTTAGTACAGAGCTTTCAGTCTCTATTCATTAAGTATGATGCTAGCTGAAGATTTTGCTTCTCTTTTTTAAGTTTATTTATTTATTTATTTACTTACTTACTTATTTAGAGGGAGAGGCAGAGGGGCAGAGAAAGAGGGAGAGAGAGGGAATCCCAAGCAGGCTCCTTGCTATCAGTGAGTGGCTGGACACAGGGCTCAATCTCACAAAATGTGAGATGATGACCTCAGCTGTAATCAAGAGTCAGATGCTTAAGTGACTAAGCCACCTGGGTGCCCCAGTTGAAGATTTTTCATAGATGCCCTTTGTGAAGTCGAAGCAATTCCCTTCTATTCCTGGTTTGCTGAGAGATTTTAGTCATGAATGCATGTTGGATTTGTCAAATTCTTTTCCTCCATCTAGTAGATGATCACATGGGTCTTGTCCTTTATTATGCTACAATAATGTATTTATTATATTATAGGATTTTCATGTATGAAGCCAACCTGGTATTCTTGGGATAAGTCTCACTTGGGTTTTGACTATAATCATTTTATAGGTTGCTGAATTTGGTTTGCTAATACTTTAAGGATTTTTGCACCTGTTGTCATAAGAAATATTGATCTATAATTTTCTTTTCTAGAGATATCTTTGGCTTTGGTAACAGATAATGCTGGTCTCATAGAATGAGTTTGAAAGTGTTCCCTTTTCTTTCTTTCTTTCTTTCTTTCTTTCTTTCTTTCTTTCTTTCTTTCTTTCTTTCTTTCTTTCTTTCCTTCCTTCCTTCCTTCCTTCCTTCCTTCCTTCCTTCCTTCCTTCCCTCCTTCTTTCTCTCTTTCTAAGATTTTGAGAAGAATTGATGCTAATTCTTTAAATGTTTGGTAGAATTCACCAGTAAAGCCATCTGGTCCTGGACTATTATTTGTTGAGTGGCTCTTTTTTTTTTTTTTTTTTTTTAAAGTAGACTTCACACCCAGTGCAGGGTCCAATGCAGGGCTTGAACTCCTAACCCTGAGATCAAGACCTGAGCTGAGATCAAAAGTTGGATGCTTAACCCACTGAGCCACCCAGGTGCCCCTGTTTAATGACTTTTGATTACTGATTTAATCTCACTACTTGTTATAAATATGTTCAGATTTTCTATTTTGTCATGAAACAGAAATACTAATGTTGGTAATCTGTGTTTTAAGGAATCTGTCCGTTTCATCGATGCTATCCAATTTGTGGGCTTATAATTGTTTATAGTATTCTCTTACAATCCCTTTTGTTTCTGTAAGGTCAGTAATAATGTCCCCACTTTTATTTCTGATTTTAGTTATTTGCATCTCCTATGTTTCTTAGTCTGGCTAAAGATTGGTCAAATTTATTGATCTTTTCAAAGAACCAAGTTTGGATGTTGTTGGTTCTATTTTTTCTGCAATGTATTTCAATGATCTCTGCTCCAATTTTCATTATTTTCTTCCTTCTGCTAGCATTGGGTTTACTTTGCTCGTTTTCTAGTCCTTTGAGGTATAGTTGGGTAATTGACTTGAGAGAGATCCTTTTTATTGTAGGAATTTACAGCTATAAATTTCCCTATGAGCACGGCTTTTACTGCATCTTGTAAGTTTTGGTATGTTGTGTATTCATTTTCATTCATCCCAAAGTATTTTCTAATTTCCCTTTTGATTTCCTTTTTGGTCAACTTAATAGAGTGTTGTTTTATTCCCATATATTTGTGAATTTTCCAGTTTTCCTAGGTTATTGATTTCCAGTTTTTTTCCTTTGTGGTTTGAAAAGATATTTGTATGATTTCAATCTTTCTAAATTTATGGAGACTTTTTTTTGTGGCTTTATGGTCTATCCTGGAGAATATTCCGTGTGCATGTCAAAAAACTGTATATTTTGTCATTGTTGGATGGAGTGTTCTATATAGGTCTGTTGGTTTCAAATCCTTCATATCCTTGCTGATCTTCTCTGTAGATGTCCTCCTGCCTCTACTTACCATATATTGTAAATATATTGGGCCCACTCAAATAATACAGAACAACTTCATTTCAGAATGTTTAGCTTAACTACATCTGCAACCTCCCTTTTTGCTTTTAAGGAAATATATTTACAAGTTCCAGGGATTAGGGAGTGGACATAACTGTACAAACACCTAAGTCAGCACATTTACTACTTCCGGGGTAAGACAGCTTTGACTCAGAAATAGGGAGAGAGTGCACAATTACAATAACATGGGGTGAAATATAATATCAAAGTAGCACTTTGAAAAATTACAAAAGTATCAGAATGATGGATATTATTCCATCAGAATAAAGGGAGGCTTCAACTTATAAGACAATGGAAATTAGGCTGAATTGAATGTATTTCATGTGACTTAGTAAGAGGTTTTACATGGGGGAGTCATTTTTTCCTATGATCTAAAGTAGAGAAAATCTGAGGGACGTGCAAATATTGGGGGGGGGGGTAGGGTATAGGTTTATTGTATCAGAAGTATACTTTGAGCCTCTAGATATGAGTTTTATGGTACAGTTTTCATTTCCATTAATAATAGTTATGGGCCTGTTCCTGTGTATGTCACAGTAACTATGCTTCATGTGGGAAGATTTTATAAATTAGGAGTTATGTTTTCCACTGGGGGCTTTGTAACCAAAATTTTTTTCTAAATGTTGATTCATCTATATTTGTGTTACTCACATTATGTCCAGCTTGAAAAGACCTTGATCTGACTTCTATCCAATTAAGTTTTACTGCTTTGTACTCCAAAGCCAAACCATAACTATATACTTAGGAGAAAAGTTATGGCTGAAAAAGAGAACAGCACAACCTGTTAACTGCTCTCTTTCCATCATTTAAAAATCTTTAGTTGTGAGCCAGGAAGTTTCTGACCAGTAAATGTAATGTTAAATGTTGAGCTCCTTTATGAGATTTGATTTTAAAGTTTTTGTTTATCAGGATGAGGATTTTTGAAGGATAACCACCAAAACCAATGCACAATAACATGTAGCTAGTTTTGATGACCTATTGGAGTACAGTCAGATGATATAGTTTCATATCCTTGTTCTGATACTTAGGACCTATCTAACCTTGTGCAAGTAAAATAATCTCTTCGAGTCTCAGTTTTCTCATCTGTAAAATGAGGTCAATAAGGTCTACCTAAGATATTTTCGAGAATTATGAGAACATGCTTTGGAAATTTAATGTATTAAACAAATGAAATGGATTACCGTTCCTCTCAAGTGAAAAAAACTCCATGTTGAATAGTAATAATGGACTTGCACTTCTAGTACAATATTTGTGAATATATATGATGTATATACACATGCACACTTAGGTGAACCATTAAGTAAACAATCGTTTAATTTGGTGAACAAAAGGAGTTTTAAAAAATTATGTCTTTAATCTCCATTGTAGGTTTGAAATGAAATCAAGGCTCTAGAGAGAGGGATTTCTTCCAACACCATGCAAGAAGAACTAAAGAAAATGTCTCTTCCCAAATAATTTAAGAGGATTTACGGAGAATTTAATGCTGTAGAGAAATGTTTGTTTTTTCCATTTTATTTGAAAAAGGAGAAATAAGAGGGAAATATAGTTCCTTTGCACATAAGGGTCATTCATGCGTGTGGAGATACATACACTTCTGGGCATTCCTTTGCTAGGACAAAGTCATATGGCCATATCCATCTATCCCTAGGTCTTAATGACACCCAATCAAGCTTCAAAGACCAAAAGCTGTTGCATTAATTGAGATTAGGTCATGTGCCCTCGCTTTGGTTGACAGCAGATTTAACGTGGAAGATAAGGATCTGATTTCCATTTCGACATGTTCAATAGGGAGTTCTCCCAAATGAGGAACACTTTTGGACAGCAGTGAGCCAAAAATACATGCCCGCTACTTATTACATAGTTACCTCGTTAGAAAAAGTATATAACCAGGATGACCTAACACAGCGAGACCTTCAAATGACTAATCCAAACATCTGTTGGTTCACTTGCAGAACTGGGACTAGAACCTGGCTTGGCAGATAATATTCTGCAGTCAGCCACAACTCCCATCTCACACCCTCCTCAAACAGTATGACTTTGATACTCCTCTCAGTGATAGGTGAGTCTTTTCCCTCCCCTCGAATCTGGGAAATATGGTCCTGTGTTCAGTTGCCTATTTAATCATCTATCCAGCCAGTCATCCATTCATCCATTAATGCATATATACAGTACTCAGTGTGCCTTTTCCCCCCCTTGGGAAAAATGGATAGTGTTGTCAAATGCTAGGCTCTTTGCTAAAAAGGTTAACTAATTTAAATATCACAATTTCCTATATGATAAGTACTATCCCCATTTCACAGATAATCTTTGTGAGGCAGTTGCCTTCTAAAATAGGTCTGGTTCCTTTTTGAATTTAAATTCTACATTCAATTTCTAAACTTTTAAATACTCCATATATCTGCAATCTCTACCCAATGCCTGGCAGTATAGCAGAGTGCAAAGAACATGGATTCTGAAGCTGGTATGCCTAGGTGTAAATCCTGGCACTGCCCCTTAAAATGTGTGACCATGTGCAGATCACTTCATCTTGTTGTGCCTCAATTTTCTCATCTGTCAGTCACAGATAATAGTAGTACCCCTACTGAAGCATTGTTATGAAAATTACACATATTAATACTTGCAGGACATGTAGAATAGTGCCTGGCAAATAATTAAGCAGGATATTAACGACTGCTACGTAAAATGTTAAAAATAAAAATTTTTAAAGGGTACTTTAGCTCCTCTCTTGTACCATGTATTTGGTCCTTCATTTTTACCTGAATTTTAACTTTGTGAATCACATAATAGAAAATTTGCAGAAGCAGCCTCTCCTCTTTAGCTCTCCCATAAGAACGCTTGATCCATAGATGTTTAACTGGTTCATTATGGGACGAGAAAGAGCTGGATGCAGCCAAGAAATGTGGAGATAGAAAAGAGCTTAATGGTCACCTGAACTTATGTTCATATCTGTAACGTTCCTGGCCTTCAAAGATTTCATGTCTTGCTTGGCATATTCATACCTGATAGTAGCACATTGTCTCTTAGCAGAACGCTTCATCTGTGGTAGGGGTGAACAAAAATGACACTCATTCGCTGAGGTAATTAAAGGAAAACTGCTCAGAGAGATACTTACTGACTTGTATTTTATGATTGGCACCATGGTGGCTAAGTTAATGCAATTATTGGGGAAGGAGAAGGGCAATATAAATCAGAGCTGCTGACCGTCCCATGGACTGTATCTGTTATGGGTATCTATTTAGTCATGTCATTCAATACTTCATTTTAAGTCCACACTGTGATAGAATTTCATCAGCCTTGTCTACTCATAGCCACATATTCTGTGCTGTGCAATTGGATATCTCAAGGCAGTCACTCAGCTTATGCCCTACCAGGAGCTAGCTCTGCTCTCTGGAGACCTACACCAAACTGAGGCAGCCTATGAGCAGCAAAAGGCTCCAACTGTGAGGATTCCATTCAGGACAATGGATAAGAGTCTAGGAGAGGAAAGCACCAAACCCCTCATGCATATGCATCACCAGATGAAGAATTTTTACAATGGGGAATTGGAAAGAGCCAGTGTGGCTGTAGAAAACTCAGGTGGGAAAAGAAAAGACCAGAAATGGAGACCAGAGCAAAATAAGTAAACAAACAAACAAAGTACAATGGAGAGCACTTTTATGAAGAAAGCAAACAAAAGGTCGGGAAATGCAAAATGCCCCCCAAAGTTGCTCTCTCCTCAAACTTCCTTTTATGCTTCTCTATCATGGTACTTCCACAATGTGTTCCTTGGTTTTATATCCCCCTGTCACCTCTCTAGGATGTGAGCACAGGTAGGGCAGGGCAGTGACCAAGAGGTGGCTATTTCTAGGACAAAGAAATAGAAGGAGAGAGGGGGGTTACTAGGGACTTATAGTAAGGAAGGAAAGCCTAGAGGCAAGAGAGAGAAGTTGAACAGAAATTAACAAAACACATAATCACCAACTGGGATAATATGAGACAAGATGGCCACCAGGAAAGGGAAAGTCTCTCTCACTCTGATTTGCTGTAGCTCATTCAGCTTCAAACATTTTATGTCCAGAGAAACTCAAATGCTAAGACCCTGCTTTTAAAAAAAAGTAGAGGTAGTTAGGGAGGATGAAATCCATATGTTTCTGATTCTTTTACACAAATCTCATTGAAATACAGCTCAGTGTAGGGCGATTGAATGTCATATATGCCAATGCACAGCATAGTAATCATTTTAAGCCATTTTTGACGCTCCAGGAAGTCTCCAAGAATAAACAATATGAAGCCCCAAAGGCCGAGCAGTGCAGTCTGAAAGGAAAAGCCAAAAATAAAGAAAGTCTACGTTTCCAAATTCAACAGTCTGTTGTGAAGAATCCAAGGATATTTTATGATTCCCAGGAGCCCAGGAAATGGTAGTCAGGGCATGACAATTGGGTACCAGGTAGAGTTCTCATCAGCAAATGTTACAAGGGGGGTGGGGGGGGGAGAAGATAGAACAAAATTCAAATGGAGAAGAGAGCAAGGCTGTATCCAAAGTAACTGGTGTTGGATTGAGTGAGGAAAAAAATAAAAAACAACCAAAAAATGGGAAAAGAGGAAATCAAGCAGTTAGAAACAAACCCAACCTTTAAAGAAATATGGTTTTATAGCTACCAAGTTGGAGAATGCAATTATTCTTCATTTTAGTGCCTCACTCTATTGTGTAGAGTGGTTCAGACACAGCCATTGCAGAAATACACTTTCCATATCCCAAAGAATACACAAAAATGTCTTTGTAGTATAACAGCCTCCACTTTGGTTAGGGGAGAAAGGCCACAATAAAAGAGAAGATTCGAGTACAAGTTGGGATTTTGGTTTTAGCAATTGTAAAGGCGATGACGTCAAGTGTGTCAATCATGTTGTTCACATCTTCTCTGTCCATACTGATTTGTTGTCTGTTCTATTTGTCACTCAGATGTGTAAGTATCCTCGTATTGTGCTTATTGTCTGTTTCCTCTTGCACTTCTATAGACTTAGTGTTTATATCCCCCTAAATTCATATGTTGAAGCCCTAACCTCCAATGTGTATTTGAAGGTGGGGCTTTGAGGAGGTAATCAGGTTTAGATAAGGTCATGAGGGGGAGATGCCCACGATAGGATTACAGTCCTTATACGTAGAGGAAAAGACTGGAGCTTGGTCTCTCTCCACCATATCAGGATACAGTGAGAAGGTGACCATTGGCAAGCCAGGAGAAGGATCCTCATTAGAACCCAACCATACAGGCACATGATCTTAGACTTCCAGCATCCAGAACCTTGGGAAATACATTTCTGTTGGTTAAGCCACCTGATTCTATGGTATTTTGTTATGGAAGCCTGAGCTAAGACAGTAATGATTTATTGAATGATTATTTACTGAGATAGAAAAGAATGAACATATTATGTTTAACCTAGTTACATCCATGTGGAGATGTTTAAAAAAAAGTGATTGGTTGTATTCATTAGGCACCATCAACGTATCTAATCAATGATATTGAAACTGAGAGTAGTTTGAAAATTTCAAATAATAATAGCTAATATATATTGAATGTTTCAATGTGCCAGGAAATATCTCAGGCACTTGATATAGATTATCTCATTAATCCTTACCAATGCCTTGTGAGCTAGAAACTATTGTTATCCTGAGTTTACACATGAGAAAAGGGGATTAGTACTCTTCTCAGTGAAACTGAATCATCTCGGGGAAAAGACCATAGACAGTGACATTAGGGGTCCCCTGGTGAATAATTAAAGCCCTGCCTTACTGATAGCTTAAAATAAGCTCTCCTAAATATTAACAGATAGCCAAAAATCACCATACATTTAAGAAGTCCTCCAAAATGATATACAAGGACCAAGACAAGAAAACAAGGGGAATATGTGAAAGAAAGAAAGAAAAGAAAGAGCAAGCTACAGTAACAGAAATAGAGTGCCTTTGTCTTAATTTATGGCTCAGTGTATGGTAACTTTTAGTAAAGTTTCAATATTTGTGCTTCACTAAGATGGACACGTGCAATTGTTAGCAGTATTAATCTCTATATATCTGTTATCTCAAGTATGTTAATCATGTTGTTCAGTCTGTTAGTTATGTGATTCTCATCTTGTCTATCCATACTAATTTGTTGTCCCTTTTTATCAATTTCTCCAATGTGTAGATGTCCTAGTATTGTGATTATTGTCTGCTTTTTCTTGTACTCCTGTCAATATTTTACTACTGTACTTCCTTTTTGTATTTTAATGTTTTTATGTTAAATGCACAAAAAAAATTTTATGAAGTGTTCCTCTTTATATTTAATAATATTTTTTGCTTGATATTAACATTGTTAGTTTGGTTAGTATTATGTAACCAAATACTTTTTCTATCCTTTTGTGTTTAAACTGTCTCTATCCTGTTTTCCATGTATTATTTGTAAGCGACATTGTTGAGTTTTGTGTTTTTAGTCAGTTCAATAATCTTTATCTTTTAGCTGGTGCACTCAGTTCATTTACATTTAATATAATTAGTGATACATTTGAGCTTAAATCTATCTTACTCTGTGCTTTCTAATATTTCTTTTACATATTAATTTTTCCTTTTCTTCCCTTATTTTGATTATTTAAAATTTTTTCCATTTTCCTCTATAATTTGAAAGTTATATATCCTTTTGTTATTCAAGTTGTTCTTCCCCTATTTTCAATCACTGGTTTCAATATAATAAAGTACAGAATTCAGAGCAAATGAATAGACTACAACTTTGTATCACTTGTATCCCGGGCTGCATGTTATTAGTAAAAATTTAAAGTCAGACCCAGCTATATAAAACCAGGCTTCAATATTTACTTGTATTATCATGGATAATGTACTCACTTCCTTGAGTTTCTTCACTTGTGTGATGAAGTTGATATACCACTTTAACCTTAAAGTCTATGATAAACTTATAGGGCTGATGTGAAAATAAAGCGAGATAATGCTTGGAAAGCATTGAACACTGATCCTAACACATGGTTAAGCATTAGGTTTCAATTCTCTCCTCTCTTTTCCTAAGCTGCACCTTGACCAGATTGAAAGAGGACCCCTTGGACTCTTAAAGTCAAGTAGATTTGGAAAGTAAATTACCTTGCAAATGAGTGGCCTTATTTATTTTACATTGCTTCGGGTAGCTTCAAATTCAGAGAGGGACAATGGTGATATTGGAACCAAATTACGTATGTGTGTGTGTATGTGGGTATATGCTTATGTCAGGTTTTGTCCTGCTGATACCAGTATGCTCCATGTCCCTTCCCTCCTGTGCTCAGTTCTACTGGGTGACTGGTACCTGAAATCTGTATTTCCCAGTGTCTCCTGTCAGCTGGTTTCTTGCTGGGTTTGTGCTAGGGACACTCCAGTGAGACTAGTGGGCCGAAGGATGGAAAACTGGGCGATTTTCCCTCCTGTCTTTGCATCTAGGGCTATCTTCCCATGTCACTGTGTCTTTTCCATTGTTCTCATTTCTTCAGAACAGATACAGTGCATTTCTAGCTTCTACTCAGTGATTTCTGCCTCTGGGCTCTGGTAAACCTCCTTTAATCCCTCTAAAGGATCCCTCTATCTTGTACACTTAGTGTGCACAAGTGAAGAAACTCAAGAAAATGAGTACAATAATACAAGTAAATATTGAAGCCCAGTTTTATATAGCTGGATCAGTTTTATATAGCTTCTATTTTCCTGGTTGGACCATAATTGAAACTATGTAAGTGTGTGTGTGTGTGTGTGTGTGTGTGTGTGTGTGTGTGTGTGTGTATAAGAGACAGAGATGGAAGGGAGGAAGGGAGACAGAGAAAAAGAAATACAGAGAAGCATAAAGAAACACACACAGATATTTAGAAGTGAATTAAAGTAGAGTCACCCACTTTTATCACTGTGGATTTCTATGTACTGCCAAAAAAATGGTAGATGCTAAACTATGAGTCAGTAAGATACTCCAAGGGAGAAAAATTCATTGGAGTCACTGAATGACTTAAGGTACCCACTCAGTGAGGTGTGACACTAGGAATTGTATGAACATTTTCATAGGAGTTCCAGAATATAGTTGCTGATTGATTGATGTGATGGTTCTGGAACAATAACCATTACAAAATAGAAAATAGTCCCTTTCCTGCTTCAACTATTTCCTCATTCTCTGAAAGAAAATAGAGTTTGCTGTCCATCTTAATATCTTTTCTATTGCTAGATAATCCTAGGGAAATCCTTGCCACATATAGTTGCTCTTCAATGATGCCTGTCTTCTTTTTTTGTTGTTGTTACATTTATTCATTTTTGAGAGTGAGAGAGACAGAGCATGAGCGGGGGAGGGGCAGAGAGAGAGGGAGACAGAATCTGAAGCAGGCTCCAGGCTCCGAGCTGTCAGCCCAGGGCCCGAGCGGGGTTCGAACTCACGAACTGTGAGATTATGACCTGAGCCGAAGTCTGAGGCTCAACCGACTGAGCCATCCAGGCGCCCCCACCTTTTTTTTTTTTTTTTAACGATGATGCCTGTCTTATTAATGGAATAGAAGATCCCGGAAATCACCCAACACCCAGGATTGCTTAATACCATCAAATAGTGAAAATAGGAATTGGCATAAATGAACATAAATTATTCTGGGAGGATTTTTAAAGCTTAGTTTTGCTATTTATAAAACCCTTTCACGTTAGAAATATTGAGATCCCTGTTTAAATAAAAAAGCACTAAGAGGGATTACACTCAAGAATTCCATCTTTTCCTTTTATAGATAGCTCTATTAATTGGTATTTCCCCACCCAGTTGAAGCTTTACTCTTGTTTTATTTGTCTCAGTGCCTGTTTCAGATTTTCACTTCTCTGTTTTGAACGTTGACTCCTTTAATTACTTTGTTATCCATTTGCCAAGAAGAATATTTTTCAGTCTAGCCCTGTGTGCCTATAAAATCTGAAGCAATTTCTCTAAATAATGCCCCCTTTGACCCATCATTGGCTTGTGCTGCTTTTTTTCAATGTAGGCCAATATAGAAAAGCCTTCTCACCCATGTAGAAAGATCTTACTAACAGATTTGATCACATGTATATAGTCTCCTGTGCTTTAGGTGGTTAGAAGGTGAATACGTGTAATATTGCTTCCATGTTTGAATTGCCAAGCAAATTATGTGTTTTCAAAAGGGGTAACCTAGAATGTTGCAAAATGTTTCAAGGTCAAAAAATATTTACTGAGCATCTATTATGTGCCAAGCACCGTGCTAGACATTCCAAGAATATAAAAGCTAACCTCACAGTACTATGGGGTCTATATTAAACAAGTTATTTAAAGCACTTAGCATTGTTCCTGGCATATACTAGTCCTCAATAAGTGGTAGTTATTGTTAAGAGTCTGAGGTCTTATATCCTCATCCTGGGTTTTCCCTGCTCAAAGAGATCCAACTGGGACAAGTATATATGCCACATGGCACTGATCCTGGCTATGTTCTCTTCCCATTTAATCCACTTTAAACTAATTTCTAACTACAACCTATCTACATTATGTATAGACTAGTACTATTGTCTATCTACTAACTAACCTATCAACTTTAACCCGGTCTCCAGCTCCTGATTTTAAGCCCTTTATCTTAATAATTATAATAGCTAACATTTAATCTTTTACTCTAGCCTGGTACTATACTTATAAATGCTTTATAAGTATTATCTCATTGAATCCTATTCAATAGGTCCTATCGTCCTCCCTTTTTCACTTACTAGAAACTGAAGCTTCATGAAATGAAGCAAGCTGCCTGCACAGCTGCAAAGAAGCAGAACTGGGAATTGGGTCCAGGCAACGTGACTCCAGACCTTGTATTCTTCGACGCTAGGCTATGTTGCCTGGGCCCTGGGACCTTAACGTTAGCCTCACCTGTCATAACCCCAGGTTGGGCTGATGCTATTCTGGACTTCAGTCCTAACAGACTCTTGAGGGGGTGCTGTGTGGCTCCCTCCTAAGCCCTGGCACTAAGAATAGAGTGACATAGTTAAGGAGATGAACAGCAGTCCCATAAGGAACAAAGGCTCTCTAATGGTCTTCCAGGTTGCTCCATGTGGACACCAGAATGAGGAATTTAAAAAAAAAAAACAAGAAAAAAGAGTCCTGGGTTTCATAAGAATGTAGGTAGACAAGGAATACCCTGGGGATTTACTGTGAAGAAACAGTGTTTTAAGGAGAGGCAAAACTTTGCTTTGAAAAATTGGAAGGCAATAAGTGAGATCAAAAGCAAATGAGATTCTCTGGGGATGGGAGGAGATGAGTGGAGACCACTGTAACGTAGCTTTCCGCTCAGTCACCCAGGTGATAGGTGGCTTCTCAGCTTGCAAATTCTCTTCTCTCTTTGTAAAGATTGTCCATGTTCTATTGTAGCTCTTTGGGTGTTCTCTTTTCCCTCTCACTGCCCCCCTTGATTCCCGTACAGTACTCACTCAAGCTGTAACCAAGCAAACCCTGAACAGCATTCTCAGCAGGAAAAAATGTTTCTTCTATCACAGAGGACATATGGCTTCAAGACAAAGATGGGCTCCATTTGCATTTCTGTTGACAAGTAATTTTAAGTGCCCATGAAAAAGCCCTTGGTGTTGCCATTCTGGTGGAAGTTTGGCTCTGTCTGCCTAAGTACTTCCTTACTCTACGACTCACAGTCACCAGATGCAACAGAGAAAGCTGCCTGTGTCAGCCTGTTCCTTCCCTTCCCTCCCCTCCCCTCCCCTTCCCTTCCCTTCCCTTCCCCTTCCCTTCCCTCTCTTTTTCCAGACGCAATTAAACAGTATGAAGATGGATGTGAACAAGGCTCCTCATTGAGATACTTCCTGGCCTCCCCACACAGTGGGCACTTCTCTTTCTTCTTTCATTTGGCATGACTCAACCTCGGTGCCTTGGCTCTAAAAATTATTTTTTAGTTACTACCATGAAAGGTGCCTTACAAATAAAACAAGATGGAGGACATTGCCCTGGCCAGAGTTTTCCTTAGGAAAGGGGATTATCAGTGCTGGGAAAGACTTGATATGACAGCAGCTAGGAGCCTGTGCAGTGTGGGGGTGAGTAGACCTACTGTTTGTTGCTTGCTGGGCACAGGCCCTTTGCACAAGCTGGTCTCTCCACATGTAGGGAATGGGACTCCAGAGCCAGCCTACTAGGTTCAAACCCTATTACTCATCACCTCTATTACCTCAGGCAAGTTTTTAACCTCTTATTTAACCTCCTTGATTTTCTCACCTGAATAATGAGGCATAATGATGGCAGTTCCATTGCAGGGTTGTTGGAGAATGAAAGCAAGAACAATGTGTGGCACACAGTGATAGCATGTAAGTGTTCCCTTTTTGTGTCTTACTTAAATCACCACATTAATCTTTGCCCTTCCTTGGAAAACCCTCCTACCTCAGGAAAACCCTCCCACCTTGCTTTGCTACAAGTTTTCTGAGACATCTGTTCTTTTGTAATCATATGTTGATGAGTGTAATCATTTGGTGTTTGTCCATCTTTTCCACTGGGCTGTAAGCTCCTTTTATCATTGCACACCCAGCGCCTGATGCGGTGTAACTTCTCAACAAATTTCTGCCAAATGCATGAAGGAATAACCCACATGTAGAAATGTTTAAAGCAACTAAACTGAAGTTGTATCCAATTCAACAAAAAGGTACCGAGCTCATGCTCTGTACCCAACATTGTGCTAGAAGCTGGTCAGGCAGAGATTGAAAAGATGACTCCTGATCTCAAGAAGTGCCAGTCAGAGGTCAACAGACATATATCAGATAAATCGCAGCACACTGGGATGACGCCTAGGTAAGCCATGTGCTAGTATAACAACCAAGTGTGAGTTGCTGGGGTAACTTTTGCTTTACTACATATTATGGGAGCTTAATTTGTTAGTAATAGATGTATACATGGTGGCATCAGGACGTATACACACGAACAAATAAATAAAACAGGATAATCAAAAGAATTCTAATTGTGTAGTAGAAAATAATAATTTGCATTTTTCTGGAGCTTTAGAACTTTGTAGCTTCCCATCAGTTTTCCTTCCTGATCTTCCGGGGCATTGCATAATTTTCATCCCCAATTTGCTAGATTGGAGAAAAGTTTGCAACTTTCCCAAGAACCCAGCAAGGTCTTAAGTTCACACTCTTCCTCCCAGACGCCTTGGCCTCCTGTGACCCAGCAAAGGGAGTCTGGGTGGTAGGGGCAGAGGCAGATGCCTTCACAGCTCTGAGCACACCCTTCCTCAAAGTGTAAAATGAGCCCAGAGCTCCTCGTCACCATCCCTGCGGGTCTGTGGTGGCTCAGGATCCTGTTTGCACAAATCCTGCTCCTGGCAGGTGGATGGTAGGTCTTCCCAGTTGTGATGGCAGCCCGTCAGGCCCCAAAGACCCTTTTGCAAGGCTCGGCATATTGTCTTAGTCACTTTGCACTGCTATAACAAATGGCACCATAGACTGGGTGCTTCAACAACAAACGTTGATTTCTCACAGTTCTGGAGACTGGAAGTCCAAGGTCAGGGGCCCAGAATGGTTGGGTTCTGAGTGAGGTCTTATTTCTGGGTTGTAGACTGCCTACTTCTCATTGTGTCCTCACAGGGAGGCAAGAAAGTGAGCCAGCTCTCTGGGCCCTTTGTATCAGGGCTCTAATCCCATTAATGAGGGCTCCAGGCTCATGACCTAATCACTTCCCAAAGACCTCACCTCCTAATATCACCACGTTGGGATTAGGTTTCAACATGTGAATTCTGGGGATACACAAACATTTAGTTCATAACACATATATTCCTCATGACTGAAGTGAGGGTGTTGGGAGGCCACATAAGCACGTTCCTCACCGACAAGGCCTCGGACCTGAGAAGGAAGTCCCAGCCATCTCACTCCTACCTGCAGGAGGGGGAACTTCCTCCCAGGACTCAGTCTCCAAAGGTCAGGCACTTCTGATTTCCATTCTTTCTTCAGGGACTTCTGTTCTAGTAATTGTAGAATTTAACTGTAGGCTCCAAAAATCCTCTCTAGGGTTTCTTCCAGAAGGTCCAAATGTGCTGTACAAATGGAATCCCAGATGTCTTCTCCATATCCCAGAGATCCTTGGGGGGCAGACTGAGTTCAGATTTCTCTTGGGACACTATCTTTAAATGAGACTGTTCTTTTCCTTTCACTGACGCCACAAATTCCCACCATCTCTTCCCTGTTTATTATTTAAACATGCTTAGAGTTTGCCCTCTGACAACTATTGGACTAGTGGTAAGCTAGAGATGCCCAGAGCTATGCCCTCTTGACCCCAGCCAATCCCTGCCGCAGTCTGCTCACCAGGGACACTGCACCCCTCGGTGTCACGCTCACCGGGCCAGGAAGCACTAAACAAATGCCCACCACAAGATGACAGGCTTCCCCACTATAGGTGCCAGACTCCCCTCCTTTGTCTCATCGTTGTGCTTGGAGCTGCTGTGGCCAAAGTGCAGAGTCTGGCACCTGAGGGGGAGCAGGGGGGCTCTCGGCAGCCAGCCTACCTGTCAAGTGCTTCTGGGATTAGGAGTGCCCGCTGCCAACACTCCCTCTGGAAGAACTTGATGGGTGGGCGTCCTGCCAAGAGGCAGACCTCAAAGCCCTCCTGTGCATGTGCTTCTCAGACCCCCAACTGGCTACTTAGCTATTTGGCCAGATACCAGCTTTTCCAGCAGTGTTTTTGAGCCCCACCCATCTTTGGCTTGGCTGGATTAAGCAGACTCACTATCAAATACTATCAATTTTCCTTCATATGTATGAGGCTGACCCTGAAGCAGTTTGTTGGGTTGGGTCCATGTCTTTCCTCTATCCTAATGGCCCCCTCTCTCTCCCCACAAACGATTTTGATGATACAAGGCCGGTTTTGTTCTTTTAAAACAAAGCCTCTGTTCTGGGTGGATGTTCCAAGTCAGAAAGCCTGGTTGTGTTTATCCCAGGCCATTGGCTGGGCATTCACATGCTTTTTGTATTTGGTAAGTGACAGTATTTGCAAAAGCTGATTGCCACAGCAGGCGGAACAGAGACAAGACTAGCAAAAACATGTGTCGGTAACATATGCTGTAGCCTTTTCTTCTTTGCTTGGAGGACTGACACTTCCTACAGGAAAAAGTAATTATTTTGCATGTGCATAGATTACACTGGAATGAAAAAGGGGGGGAGGAGGGCCTGCTGCTTTATACACAAAAGAAGAAATATCTCTGTCTCTGTCTCTCTGTCACACACATGCTCCTCATGTTCATATGCACACACACGGGTTAACCCGCTTTACTTTTAGACATTGCCTCTTTTAAAAAAGTAGATGTCCTAAAAAACTGGGAGTCTATTGTTAGCAGAGATGTCTTTTCAAGGAAAGAATAAAAGCATCATCTTGGGAGTTCAATAAACTGTGTTCAACTCCTGTCTGCCACAGACTGTGTGACCCATAGAAACTCATTAAAGCTCTAAACTTCATCGGCCACCGATGGACCAAAAGCTCAGGTTTGCCGTGAGGACTACACTACAAAACGCCTGAGGAAAGTGCCCCAAGTAGGCTCTAAGCAGTGCTCTCCTTTCTCTTCCCTGGGTCAGCTTGCCAAGAGGGCCAGCAACTGTAAACAGCCCTGCTGTTTGCTTTTCCTTCCATCTTCATGGATGAGTGGAAGTCATGGGGGCGCTCTGGGCAATTCCAGAGAGTCCTGGAACCACTTGGAACCTCAGAACTTCCTTCGTGTGCTTTTGTGCCGCCACAACGAATAAGTCTGGAAGTGGGACTCAGGGAGGCAGACACAAATGGAACTCAGATTCTTGCACTTGAAGCAATTTCTGCCTCGGTCGTTTGGTGGAAGTTCAAAAGAACTGGGTGACGCATGTTGGGATGGAGCCGGCAGGGGCCTCTCATGTCTCGCCGTAGGCTCAGAAGTCCGGGCAACAGCACAGCCAACGTTTGATTCATTATTCCATCCTTAACCAACCCTCTTTCCCACCCTAGACCCGGAATCATTCTGCATCGTATGCATTAGCAGGAGCTTCTCCAGCTGCTCTCCACCTTCCTCAGCGCAGACTCTCTCTCGACCTTCTCACACATACCTGTTTTTGTCATACTTGGCCCCCAGATTTCTCTAAAATACCGACAGATAATTGTTCCCATCTCCGTTGACGGAGAGTCACGAGATGGCAAGTGTTGACTAAATCTTGACTGACTGATGAGGGCTTACATGAATTAAGCACATACTCTGTGTTAGGGATCGTGCCAAGCACATATTCAAATACTTCGCGACAACCTTACGAGATTCTTTCAACCACATATTACACATGAAGGTTAGAAATGTCACATCACTCGCCCCATGGCGCAAAGCGGGGAAATCGAGGACATGAGACTTGACCTCAAATTAGCACGTCCTAGCATACCTTTAACTGTTACCTTAAACTGAGGGAATGAAAGGATGAATATTGGAGCTTGAGAGAACTTCATCCACATCCCCATATCTGGCACCCTGGATCTTTGCTATGTCTTCTCTACAGTTTCAGCCCTGCCCTTCCCCTTTTATAGGAGAAACTTTGAGTCTCCTTTCTATAACTTCGTGCCTGTATTCTCCACTCCTTATAGCTGGGTCCCCGTTTTCTCCCCCTTCACCCAGAACTTCCATGTTGTCAGCACTGAGGTCCAAGTTACCACACCAGTGAGTCACCCTGAGGGACTGAAAACGTGCCCCCAAACCCAAACCCAGAAGCTGGAGCCTGGCTGCCAGTCTCTACAGTGCCAACCTCCTACCCGTCTGCTTTACCTGCTTTAGTTGGAAGAACTAAACTGTAGGAACACGTTTGCTATAGCACCTCCTGCCCCCTAGCGCTCACCATTGTTCTTGCACCCTCCAAATCTTTATCCCGCCCCAGAACTGGACTTCTGGTCCACCCTTCCATCCAACCTTCCCTCGCTGCCCCCACTCAAGTGGGAATGCCCAGTTCCACATTCCAGCTCCCCCTGATCTGCTCCGCACCTCTGCAATTAACCAGAAGAAGCCAAGAGTGTCTCCAGACATAGCAGACCCCATCTAACCCACCCCTCGTTTGGATTGAGGCCCAGGGAAGGTCAGGGATCTCATCAAGGTCACAGAGCAAGCCCCACCGGAGCTAGAACACAGGAGTCCGGAGCCTGGTTCAGCATCTTTCCCCCACCCCATGCTGCCTCCTTTTCCCCCTCTGTCTGTATTTTTCTCTTGCTTTCCTTTTCTCCCTCACCCACACCTTTTTAATTTAAGTTTTAACATCTGTTCTCTCTTAGCCCATTATTTCTGTGACATTTTATATTATGTTGAATTTCCATTTCCACTTAAGACCCATCCATTTTTTTCTTAAAAAAACACATTGTGAATCTGCTTTTAAAATTTTTTATGTAACTTTAAAAAAAAAATTCAGCTTGATTCTTTCATTCTAGCACCTGTCTTGGCTTATCTTTCCTGCCTCCTTCGCAGAAGCAATTATTTTCTGCCTCCATGTTGTTTTGCTCCTCCTATTATCCAGGCCACTATCGTATCAGACCTGTCATCTAACAACCCATTTTTCCTCATTATTTGTGAGACCCATATTTTTTTTAATGCAAATGAGGAGACTGGTGGTTTTAGTTTAATTCCTTATGTTGTATTGGGACTTCTACTGATTCTGCTGAAGAAAGGTCATAGAAGGGGCAAGGGCAGGAGATAGGAAAGCATCACAGGTGAAACTACCTCACACCCCACATTTTCGATATACGTATTGAATTTTCACTCCTAGGGGCATCTGCAGAGAGCACTGTGTTGAGAGTCAGGCTTCCTGTCTTGGGCCTGCCAGCTCTGACTAAAAGTTCTATCCTTAGAGGTGATTGTGACTGAGGCACAGTCAAGTCCTTACTAAGGTGTTGGGCCCGGAGCCCCCGGTCTCCTGCAAGGCAACGATGAAAGAATGGAAAGGGTGATGGCTAATATTTAAGGAGCACTTACACTCTACTAGGTATTGGGCCAACACTTTCCACTGATTAGCTCCTTCATCTCGCACAACTTCCTAAGGGCTCTCTTCTTATCTTTCCATTTAACAGATGAAGCAGTTGAAGCTTAGAGGCGAAACGACTTGGCCAAACTTACACAGCTAATGTAGGCAGGGTTGGAATTCAAGCACAGTAACGTTAGCAGCTCCAGACCCGGTGTGTCTAATTATACAGGAATATTTGGGGGAAATTTGTTTTTTAACACATTTTGCCATGCTTTGGAATGAAGATGGGCTCAAAGGGCTGAAACGCTGCAGGATCCAAACTGCACTTGATCAGACAATGGAGGTTTACATTTTCTCGGAACCCTGCCAACTCTTTCAGACCTAGCCTTTTCAAGTGGCAATTTTGTAATCATAATCCTAAAAATAATTTTTTCAGATTGCACTCATCAGGATTTCTAACTTCAGCACTATTGACATTTTGGGCTGTACGATCCTTGGCTGTGAAGGGCTGGGCTGTTCATTGTGGTATGTTTAGCAGTCTCCTTAGCCTCTACCACTAGAGGCCAAGAACACTCCTCATCCAATGCCCTTGGCTGCCTTCTTCCCAGAACCATGAAATCATGGCAATCAAACATGTGTCCAGACAATTGCCAGATATTCTCTGGGGGGCAAGATCACCCCCAGTTCAGAACCACTATGTTAGACATCGCCCCAATCATAAGCCCTGACTTATACACAGTTTTAGAAATGGGACCAGTGTTTGACCCACCCTTCCCAACTTAAACAAAATGTTCTTGCCACTGGGGAGAAGGGGAGAGAGTGCTCAGAGCTATTTGCAACTATTTCTCTTGCTTTTCACCATTTCTTCTTCACTCAGTTCTTAGCAACCTCGTGCTCTCTCCATCTCCTTTCTCTTTCTCTCTTCTTTTTTCCAACTATCTTAATGAGTCATTTTATTTCTCCCCTCCTTTCCCTTTTTCTTCTCCCTCTTCACTCCTCTATGAGCGAAAATAGAATCCCAGCCATTTCAGATAAGGATCAACTATTTGGCTCTTGATAATCTCTCTTCCAGGAAAAGGAGAGACAGATGTTTTGATACAGAATCGGGTGAGATGAAAATCTACCATCATCAACCTTTAAGCTTTTCAAAAGTGGACAGATGTCCCTTTCAAAGCTTGATAGACATTTTTCATCTGCAACTCCATTTTTCATTGCAAGTCTCTGCCTTTCTAGGAACTAGCATATTCTTAGACAACCTATATATCATAATTAGGTTTCCAATAATTCAAAATGAATAATATTGGTAATAATAGCTAGTATTTATTGAGCACTTACTATATGATGGGCACCAAGTGGCTTTACAAGTCTTATTTAATTATCACAATTTAACAACTTATTTGGAATTGACATCATTCCAGACATGGAGTTAAAGATTTGCATAACCTAAGCATTGTGGACGTTTAAAGAGCTCAAATGATATTCCCCAAGTCAGGAAAAACCAGAAGGAGGACTCAGGCCCTGGTCATCAGTATTCCACTAAATCCATTGTTCCTCTTTTTCCTCCCAGTTTCTAAAAATAGCATAGTATTATTTTTTTCTATCTTTTTTACTTTGTTACATACTATACTTTCACCACATTCTAGAAAAATGGTTATTGAGGAAACCTGGGAAATATCACAATTCATGATATTCCTATAGTAGAAATGCAGTGTGAATTTCAAATAGCCATGTTCATCAATATAATTTTGTAACATAATCTCCCTTAAAATGAAGATTTTTTTTTTCCTACTGAGCATTCACAGACAATTGCAGGATCGATGCCAGTTCTATTTTAAATAGTATCTACTGGTTCTCGAATCTGAAAGGGCCAAAGTGCTTAGGAATAAGCACATTTTCCCCAGTAGCTGAGTCGATTCGTAAAATATCTAGAATGGGGTGAAGGCAAATGTAATGTAGTGCCTTAAACAAAGAGTTGCCAAAAAATCAATACAGGCATCTTTTATTTGATCTGAGATGTAGTTCACAAATAGAATTTATGTAGAGCAAAACTTATGCTTTTACATCAACTTGTGTTATAAGATGTGACGAATACTCCTGCAGTAAAGAAAAAAATTTAGACAGGTTGAAACCATTTCGTAAGGAAGGGATGGGTCAATATCCAAGCATGGGTGACTGGCAGTGTAGAGCTCAAAGTGCTTTTGAGGCATTTTCAATCATTTTCAGATCTTTGACAAAACCACTCCCGTGTCTGACTTTCTGTGGTCAGCTTCGTTCTTACTATTCCAGTCTAGTTTAGAAAAAGATCTATCGTGCTAAGGTGTCCCCTAATTTTTTTTAAGCTAATGCCCTTCCTGCTTGGTCTGGACGTTTATCATTTACTAGGCCAAGGCTAGAATGGTGGACTTGGAGAACCCATGCTGCCAACATATGTAAAAACTCATGCATTTTTTTTTTAAGCAGCTATTCGGTTTTTCACAGGCTCTAAGATGAGAATTCTTTCCATTGTTACGTGTTTTTTTTTTTTTTTCTTCTATCAAGAACCTACCTTGTCTACTAAAGATTAGAGGGAAATCACAAACGTTATTTATGGTCAGCATTTTCCAATTCGTTTCCTCACTTATTTCTCAGCCACCCTACAAGTTAGGTATCATACCCGTTTCACAGATGAAGGAACTAAGTCTAAAAACAAGTAAATGACATGCCTAGCAATTAAGTGGAGAAAGTTGGCTTTGGACCCAGGTTCATCTGAGTGGGATGCTCTTATTTTTTTCACTAGTATCATGCTACTCCAGGTGTTTTTGAAAACACAGGGGGGTTTTAACTTGCAAAACCATGGAATCACATTCAGACACATCAAATTCTCTGGGGTGCTTGTTTAAAATGAATATTTCCAAACCCAGGAAATCCAGATCTATGGGTATGGGGCTTGGGAATCTGCATTTTAACATAGACCCTCCCCCCACCCCCCCCCACCCCCCCACACAAATAATCCTCATTCACATTCAAGTTTGAGATTCCTTAGTTTGGAGTGCATGAATGGACTTCAGGGTCCATGAATTGCATTCAACCTTTTGTGCAAGTGTTGTGTGTACATTATTGGAATCTCAAAGGGGGCCTTGACCCCGAAAAGACAAGGAACACCAACTGTAAAAAAAAAAAAAATTAGAATTGTGTCTTATTACTTTCTAGCTTTTCATCAGCTGCTGGGAATGAGAAATGGTTGTCAACTTGAAATACAAGTCTTTACACTGCGTGTGCTGCCTCATGCCCACACCTATCCTTACCCCACCATACCCCTCTTCCCTGGCTGGGGTCCTTCCTTGTCCCTACTGGAGCCAGCTCCCCCTGCCATCTTATTCATAGCAGGAAACTCTCCCTATTGACAGAATTCCTTCCACTGCAGATGATACAGAATGGTCCGTCCCCTTGTCTACATTAACTGCACTGAGTTAGTTGACTTGGTGACCCAAGTTGTCTAACATTTTACTGTAAACAGGATACCATTTATGTGAAAGAACGCAGTTACCGTATTTCTCTGTCATCTGCAGTCAGCAGAGAACAAAAAACAATGGTAACCTGACCCTTGGGCAAAATGCTAATGGCTACATAATTGACTTAGCAGATAATTATAAAACACAGTTCCGTATTAAAACAGAAAAGATGTAATTATTGCACTTTATAAACTAATTAATGAATACTAACTCATTTCAATAATTAATAATTCATTATTTAACCTCTAATTAAACGATCATCCTTCCTTTCCCTGCAAACTTTGCTGGTGGCTTAATTGCTCTGGGCCAAATATACAAGAGAGCTCTCCTTCTCCGTTAATTAAACAAGGCAGAGATTTGAAATCATCATAACAGAGAGAATTAGGGAATTTAAATTAAAGTACAGGTATCCTTTGCTTTTCCAAAGTTCATTTTGTGCCACCTCACTTTTACAAAAGACCTACATTTGTAACTTTTCTCTAATTGAAAGCAATCTGAAGATTTTTGCTTTTGCAAGAAAAGGCAAAAAGTGAAAACAGCATTCAGCGTTTGTCTTGCAGTGAGCCTGTCCAGAGGCAGCAAGCACCCCAAGCAGCAAGAGGGGCACCCCAAACTCCTTCCCCAGGAACTCCACTCATCATCAACTCACCAGAGCCTTGAACTGCATGAGCATCTGTGCTTTATCTCGATTTATTATGTATCCATTAGCAAGATGTGTCCTAAGGCATCAGAAAAGCCTGAGAGAGGTTATTTTGGGGGTCTAGGAACACACAAATATCTTCCATATACATTCATGACAATTGCTTCTCATTTCATGCCATTTCAGCTTATGGGGGGTTTCATAAAAGCACCCTACTTCTAAAAAAGGGGGGAACTGGATCTTCCATTTGGAAGAGACAACATTGGCTCCAACCCCAACTCCCACCCAAAGCCTGAACCAATTAGAATGGTCCAGAGTACCTCTCACACTTAAAAACTGGACAAGATAGTTGGTCAACAGAGGCGTGTCAGGTATGAATCAAGTCTTGGGAGCAAAGCAGCACCCCCTCACACCCCACACGTGGGCAGAGTCCCCCTGCCCAGCTGTGTTCTGGAAACACAGGCGCCGGCCAAGGACCGCTGCTTGCGCGAATCGCTTCCCACTTCTGTGTTCTCTGACATCGCCTTAGCAGCTTCAAATCAGAAATCGTGGCAGTATTTACACCACAGAAAGTGGGGCACACTGCAAATCGGGGCTCTTTCCTTCCGTGAGCTGAACATTTACTAGCACAACACTACCCCTAGAGCAGCGAAGGTGACTTGTGGCCAAGTCCTGGATGGTCTGTCCACAGATGCTAAAATCCTAGTCAGCCCTGGGGTGGCCTGCTGGCTGCACTTCCGTCCCCGCGGACCTGGGAACGGAATTGATATTTAAGGAGTCTGTGCTCCATGACCTGGGTTCTGACGGCTCTGCACAACCTCACCTCTGTGAGTCCTCAAACAACCGTGATAGACATTGTTCTCGTTCCTAGTAATCTCTTGACTAAAAAAAAAGTACCTACTTCCTTCATGATTATTCTCCACTAATTTAAAACTTATACATAATTGGGGGCACCTGGGTGGCTCAGTCAGTTAAGCGTCCAACTTCGGCTCAGGTCACGATCTCAAGGTTTGTGAGTTCAAGCCCCGCGTCGGGCTCTGTGCTGACAGCTCAGAGCCTGGAGCCTGTTTCAGATTCTGTGTCTCCCTCTCTCTGCCCCTCCCCTGCTCACGTGCTGTCTCTCTCTCTCAAAAATAAATAAAAACATTAAAAAAAACATATATAATCCATGTGTTAGTGGCTTACGCTTCCATTTTTTAAACATGTAATAAATTCCTAGCATTTCAACAAATAAGATTTTTTTTTTTGTAAAGTTTGTGTATGTGTACATACACACACACACACACACACACATATATTATAAAATTTATGTCTTTGGATTTTTTCCGTTTTATCAAAATCAGAGTGTCATTCCCACAGCATCCATGATGTTTTTGTAGGGGCTAAGGATTAACCGAGCAGTCTGTTTCCTCACAGAAAAGGTTTCTTATGGCAGGAAGCACTGGTGACGATGTGAGACGGGGGTAGGAGGGGGTGATGACTGGGCAAACTCATCACTGAACTACACCACATCCCAGTCTGAGAACTAGATCCCCTTCTCTCATGTCTCTCCCGGTTGTTCCTCTGAGTGACCAGATGACCAGCTCACCGGAGGGCGTGGCCAGTTGGTGTGCCCCCCCACGCCCCATTACTCACTGTAGGGCATTTGGAGTCCTCCTAAGGGAGGCACTTGCACTCTCCTTGGCAGATCTCCTATCTGCACGATTCTGTGACAGGAGCTCAGGTCCTCGTCCCACTGCTAAGCTCGGTTACTGAAGCTGCTTCTTCCTTGACCCTTTCTCCCCAGAACTCAGGTAGGATTTCCTCTTTGGTCCATCCCTTCGATAGCGATTTATCTAACACATACATGACCACCAGACTCCCCTCCTGAAAACCCTTCGAAATTGCCCATAACTTTCAGGACGGATTTCAAGTGTGGTAGAACCATCTGACCTCTGCTCCACTGTAAAGCCCCTTGATGTCATGCCCCTTTCCTCCAGCCACACTGTGCCACTGCTACGTCTCAATGCTGCCCATCTGTGCTTTAGGCCTTTACACATACTGTTCCCTGTGTCTGAAATGTGCTCTCCAGGGAACCCCCCCCAAAACATTCTAATGTGGTGAGTTTTCTACTCCTTTAAAGTTCACCTCCAACATCCCTTACCAAAACAACCTCCTATCAAATGTAGGTGCTCTAGGTTGGATGTTTTTGTCTTCCCACATGCTGCAAACTAACCCCAGTATGATGGTATTTGGAGGTGGAGCTTTTAGCAGGTGATTAGGTCATGAGGGTAGACTGGGATTAGAGCTCACTCACGCCTTCTGCCATGTAAGGACACAGCAAGAACGCCGCCATCTACAAACCCGGAAGTGGGCTCTCACCAGACACTGAATCTGCTGGCGTCTTGGTCTTAGACTTCCCAGCCCCCAGAACTGTGAGAGAGAAATTTCTGTGGTTTGTAAGCTGCCCATTCTATGGTATATTGTTATAGCAGCCAGGTCCGACAAAGACAATAGGCTCACTTTCTGTACATCCAGAGCACCCTTTGTGTAACTCTAACATGGGGCTTGTCACACTGTCTTTTAGTATTTGTCACACTCTTTGCTCATTTCACCCCACTCACTTACAACGCCCTCCCGCGCGCGCGTGCGCGCGTGCGCGCGCGCGCACACACACACACACACACACACACACACACACACACACACATGTCCCAGCAATTATAGCTAACATCGAGTTAAAGGTTATATTGCCTGGCTCCAGATCTGGTTCTGCCACAGAATCCCATTTCCACGTTGATAGAACTCCTAAGAGTAATCACCGCTGGGGTTGTAGAGAGGGTAATGCAGTAATCTATGGAAGTTCCCCAAAACTGCCTGACATTTCGTAAGTGCTCAGTAAATGTGATCTGATTATTTTTCCTTGTGATCAGGAACCATTCAACATTGTAGGATCAGCGCTGTGGGTCAAATATGGCAGCTCAACAAAGACTGGGGTTTAGAGCATGGACTCTGCAGTCAGATGGGCTTGCATTGGCAGTGTTGAGCGGTGGTGTCTCTAAAAACTGTATGATGAGAGCTCTTACCTTAGGTGGCTGTGAGTAGGAAATGAAATAAAGCAATTCACCCTGCCCATGTCAGTACTTAATAAAGGTTAGGTTTTCTTACAGAAGCTGGAAAGGAACCGATTGGCCTGCCAACATGGACGCACAGCTCTCACTGCCAGACCCACGGGACCCACTGTGACTACAGTGCTCAGCTGTGCAGATAGATCATGCTGCTTTGACCCCTTTTGCCTTCCGAATAGCTCTAGTGACAAAGATCTGGCTCCTGCTACGGTCGCACCTCGGGCCCCCGCGCGAATCACAGCAGATGATAAATTGCTGGGGAGCGAGAGGAAGGGTGACGGAGGGGGTATGTAGTCTGGCTGAGAGGCTCACCCAAACTTTCAAGTAGCCTCCACAATAAATCCGGGACTGTCGCTTGGTGATTAGTTAGAGGAAACAGAAACTGCAGGACAAAGCCAGGAAATGACCTTAGAGACTAAACACAGTGTATTTTATTTTAGGGCTTTTTCTCACTTAGAAGTGCTGCTACGTTGTTTAAAGAGAGCGAGTGTTATCGGGGAAGGATTTGGGGGTCTGCCAGGCTTTTGACAACATGTGGTAAAAAATTTACAAAGCCCGGAATCAAAGGAGGAGGACAGACAGGAGGATGTGTACTCGAGAGATGCTGCAGGTGGGCCTGAGGTTAACATAAACTTTTTATTGCCCTTTGGGGAGCTTTCTAGTAAGCCTGATGGACTCTGTGAGGCCAGGCGGAAGCCCAAGTGGAATGGCACATTTCTGTGAATGACCGCAGGGTGAGGAAAGGGTAGGAAGCCATTTGGGTCATTCAAGATCCACAGGAGTTAATCAGGGAAGGGAGCACAGGGGTGAGCACCAAGCAGGACATATGCGATTTGGGGCACAGTCCTGTCCCTGTTTTTAGACAGATGGAAATCACGATGATGTTTGAGAAAAAAATAAACCAAGATAATTTAAAGCCATCCACAGGAAATGGGGAGGAAGGAAGGTTAAAAGTATTGAGCCCCTCTTACACTGTCGAGTGCTGGCCAGACTGTTAATGCTAACCCATTCCAACAGAGGATGCTAACCACGAATCCTGGTTAAATGCACCTTGTGCGCTTCAGGTGGGAGAAATGAGGCTTGTACACGGGTCTGCCCCACCCCAAAGCCTTCCGTCACTTCGCCTCGGAAGAGACAGGGAGGAGTTTAGCACCAGCTGTCCAGAATGCATGTTTCTCTGCAAGTGACTGCCTTGCTGTTCATAGTTGTAAATGGTATAGGAGCCCCAAAAGTGTGGGCCTGGAGGTCTCCCCCATGACTTCCCCGGCTCTGGCCGGGGACGGCTCTGGCTTACAAAACATGGACTTATTCATATTCTCTCATCTGCAGACAATAGACCCCGGGCTCCTCTAGTTCCTGTATCCCTCCATTGGCCTAAGGCCCGTCTATATTTTTAATGATGCCATTAACTGAAGCATGCAAAGGAGTAATTCTGAGACCATTTATTTTTTCTCTTAAAGAGAATCTGCAAATGGTTCCAGGGATTTTACAAATGTGATAAAAAAAATAGCTAATAATAGCTTCAATTTATGGAGTGCTTACTATGTGCTAGGCACCGTGAGAAGTGTTTTATGATCATTGTCTTATTTAATTGCAAACTGGCGACATGCAGGCAAATCTGGCCTGTAGACTGGAACTCTGTTTCCTAGATGTGAATGTGAATGTGTTTAAAGGGGGTCTGTGCTCTTCAGGTTTCTACATTCCACACTGTTTCCGAAGTTTTTACCCCCTTACCTCATGTACATTATTGCCAGGCCCCTGCGGGCAGTTGCATTTGTGACTACCGCTCTCAAATCGCCTGATGAAACAGATCATACTTGGCCCCCGTTTTATTGCCGAGGCACAGAAAGAATATGCAACTTGACTAACGCCACACAGTTGGTAAGTGGTTTGGGATTTGAAAAATTCTTCTGACCCTAGAACAAGCTCTTAACCGATGTGTTATACTCCCTTGCTATCATGACAGTTTCACAGGATCATACAGTGTCTTTGTTTAGGGCAAGAGAAGTTGTCCTGAACACTTCTTTAATAGCAGCACCACATCTGCTCCTCCTTTCCTGTCTCCCTGCTCCTTCGTTCGCAGAGAAGCTGCCTATAAAAACTGTGGCACATGGATCTTGTCCTTCCCACCTCCATCTATCTCTGAGATAGCACTTTCATTTTCCCATGCTAGCCAAAGACTGTAATCTCACCTGTAATTAGAACCCCAGGACATTTGGTTTCTCGAATGGGAAATGCAGGAGAAGAACGTCATAGCAGAAGCTTTCCAATAACAGGAACTAGAGGCCTCCATGTTTACAGCATCATCGCCCAGCACAGAAACTGGTACCTGGTAGAGGGTCAGTAAATGTAAGCTATGATGATTACTGCTAGTGCCACAGTTATTATTATTACTATTATTATTACTAACAAGGAGCTAGCTAACAGGTAATAATGCTCACCCAAATGTCTAAAACCACCACCAGAAGGGTGACATTTACCTTTTATTTCATGATTGTACCTTTTCTGATTAATTTGTAAATTAAATGATTTTCCAGGTTGACTAATATTTCTGCCTTACATACCGAATACAGAATATTAGCTCAACTTATTCATTTATTTATTCACCATTCATTTATTCAACAAATACATATGAAATGACTACATATTAGGAGCTGAGGTACAATTTCTGGGTGATTACAATTTCTGCACTTAAGGCTAAGACATTCCTAGTGCAAGGTTTTCAAACAGCAGGACACAATTCATCAGTGAGACATAAAATTAATTTAGTGAGCCATGACAAGCATTAAGGGAAATAGAATAGAAAATATCAAAGTGTACTGTGGGTAAATACTATTTTATGAACATTTATTTCCATGATATCTATGAACGTGTCGCAAACATTCTGAGTGGCACTGTAAAAAGCATTTCTTGCAATAGACTAAGATCACAAAGCATTGAAAGCTACTGGTCTGGTGGTCTAGGGAAGAGGGTACAGAAGGACAGATGCTTGAACAAGAAGATGACCAGATGGCTGAATTGCAAGGGTCTCCTTTGCCCCTCAGGTGTGTCTTAGTACGTCAACAGATGTCCACGGATTGAAAAGCACTTGAAAACACTCGTCCAAAATTCTTTGGGTTCAGCTGCTTCATGCGTTGGGACTAGACTTCTTTTTTTGGCTTTAAAACCTTTCTGTTTTGGAGCCAAAATCAGTGGAAATCAGCTAGATACACACACACACACACACACACACACACACACACACACACACACACACACACACATTTTTATGCTCTTTTTAAATTTGTAAATTCTATGGCTTTCCTTATCAGAGAATCCACTAATTCTAATCACATAATCACATTCCCAACACCACAAATAGCTTAAATATTTACAGGGTGGAGTGGGAACCAATAAATGTAAAAAGGCTGTCAAGCTTGGCAGTGTTGTCGATAATTCAGTAGTAACCCCCTTGCTGAAGGCCAAAGCTGGAAAAACCAATCCCTGTGCCAAATGCAGGTTCCAATAAAGTTAACATTTCTATTCCAGCCCCACTGCTTGTGTGCGTGTTATGCGTTTGTGGATGGGAGTTCATCGATTGTTTATTTTTTCTAAGCCCTTTGTGAGGTCTCTTGCAAATCGCTTTCCGGGTCTGTGCTTGGAATTTTCTGCCACACATTCTCAAGATTTTCAACCAAATCCAGACAGCGCAGGCCCATTTTGTTTAGGTCTGTTTGCCTTTAAGTAGTCCTCTGACTAGGCTTTGAAGCAAGCACCCTACGATGATAAATGGGAGAAACTCACACCTCTTGGAAGGGCTGTGATTCCACTGTCTGCCTGGAGCCTAAGCAAAGTGGCTCTAAATTGATTTACAGAGACAACTGGGAAAATGGGAAAGCGTTTCCGTGGAGATGCAGCTAATTAAAGGCTAGAGTAACCAGCTTGGTCTTCTTAGGTTCTTTCTTATGCCCAAGCACCATATTCCTTTACAGTACAGAAGTTCCCAGCTTGAGGATGTCCACAAGGCCTTCACTCATTGGAAAATGGGTTCTCAAGCTGAGTGGTGGGTGCTCCTTAAAAACATCACTTTTTGAACATGTTGGCCAGCCATTTGCCCCCACCCCCACCCCGACCCCCCAGTTGAGGAACAGGAGGGTTGATTGTTTTCCTTCCCAGTTTGTTTCTGAGGAACAGCTGCTTCTCTGGGCATTTGGCTAACTCTTCTCTAACCCCAAACGAAATCACCAGGAGCCAAGCGCTGGGTAAATGAAAAAGTAGGTACCTTAAGGCTAAACAGATTGTGCCTTTTTTTCCTGCAGATGAGGGCTCTTTCTAAGCAAGATGGGAGAAAAGGTACTTTATCAAATCTTGGATTGGTGATGGTAGGTGGGGGGCTTTCTGAATGCAAATGAAATGAACCAAAGCCATCGGTTTCCAGTCCAAATGAAACCTGAGATCACAAATGAGTGACAGCTATAAAGATTGTGTAATTTCCAAAAGCAATCATTTTTACACAGGTAATTATTAACAGTAACCACGGCTGCTAATCTGTCCTTTTTCTCTGCTACTTCCTGCTCACCTCACTATGAAGTTCTCCTGGTGTTTCCGTGGAAATACAGAGTGGTCTACACGAAATATTTTTAAAAGCAAGCATGGGAAAACCATCCTTTGTGTACTGATCTTCTTAACAATATTCTTTTGCACCACTTTGATATCAGGTCACATGGATCATTTCAAACCTTTGGACCATGCATTTTATTTGCATGTTCTCATTCAAATCTATTATGAAAATATATAGTGGGCATGATGTAAGAGTCAGTCTATCATAGCTTTTATAACTGAGTGGACTGACTTTTCAGACTGTTCAGTATCTAAATGGCAATAGATCCATGGTGCCATTTCATTTTCTCTTATGTTAATAACTAAAGCACTTGTCCTCATTTAAATTCAATTTAATATTCTTTTTTTGTATTATTCAGGCTGCTGACTCCAGATCCCCACCCTCTCCATGGTCATACCCATTGCTGATCATCTTCTTGAATCAAACAAGTCAATTCAGGTGAACATGCCTAGAATAATGCCCAATATGTAGTGGGTATTTCAGTACCTGCTTTTACCCCTTTCAGATCTGTAACGCGATCATCTTTATGATCAAAAAAATGAACAGCGAGAAAATGGCTGTTCAAGGAAATAGTTAAAGCTGGATAACAGCAACAGCCCAGGATTATTTGTTTGACCGGCATTTTGTTTTTAGTTATAGTCAACTTAACATTCCTCACCACCAAGTTCTTGGACTAAGGTCCCAGGAAGAAATTGATAAGAGAGAAGCAGCAGAAACCTCTTCTTCAGGAATATAATTTAGCTGCCACGATTCCTTTGTGTGTAAGAGTGAGCACGTGGATTAGTGACCACACTGCCATGGACTTCAATAATAGGGATTGTGTGAGGGAGGGAGGTGCTGTCATTGAGCGCCTGGCCTCTGACCCCAGACTGACTGGCTTGACTCCCCTTCTGCCACTTAGAAGCTGTGAAACCTTGGGTAAGCTGTCTAATGGTTCTGTGCCCCTATCCCCTCTTCTATAAGCTGTGGCTAGTAATTTACTTCCCCCGAGGGTTTTTGTACAGATTGATACATTAAAATTTTATTTATTAAAATTATATTTATTAAAATATATAAATCTTAATATATTAAAATTGCTTTATTTATTAAATATTAAATTGCTTTAATATATTAAAATCGCTTTAGAAATACCTGTTGTATGGTAAGAACTATGTATGTGTTTGATGTTATCATTCAAAATTACCCTTATCTTTGTGGAAAATAGTGGAAGGAGATTTGATACATGATACGGGGAAGGAAAAAGTGTGAGGAAATCCACAGATGTGCTTCCTTTCAGAAGGAGAGAGGAAAGACATTTTAGAAAGACATAAAAAATAGAGCATTGGATGTAACACTGAAGAAGGGGAAGATGTGTCAGGTGTAGGTGGTAGATATAGAATAAATTAAATCAGAGATTTTAGGGGCGACTTTGGGAGGAACAGGCAGGACAAGAACGCAGACTACTTTCATTCTGAAGCTTAAGAGTGCGAGGTGGGTTTGCATCATGGATGGAGGTCAGCCAACTGAGGCGGACGGAGCCTGCTGGAGGCAGGGCCCGGCTGTTCTAGCCCAGCTCCTACAAGGCATGGTGGGAGGTGATGCTGGTGCAGGGTGTGGGTAGTGGCTCCTCGTGCTAATAATCATATAATGAGAGATCCCAGATATAAAATAAGTAAATGGCTACTAGGAATAGCCCCACACAAGGTAGAACAATCGGAGCTGGAGTTTGGGGGAGGGGGAGAAGCAGACCACGCAAGTCCGCGCAAGCGGAATGGGCAGTGTTGTTCCTATGGGAGATGGTACTGAGCCCACCTGCGTGCTTGAAAACCCCGCTGGCGGTGCAGCCTGATTCTGTGTGAACCTGTGCCGCCTCGTGGCTTCATTTCTTTTTCCCGATGGACTCTGTGCCGTGGAAAACGCACCAGAGCAAGAAAACCTGGAGCTTGTTCCCCTGCTGCTGAGGCTGTTGTGAGTCTATCTGGACTACGAGCAATTGAGACAGCTGCCTTAGATTTTATGTTACGTGTGTGTGCAATGTGCGTTAATCAGCTAAATACTTACTAAATACTTGTAAGAACAAATGGATTGTACACAGACACACACACACACACACCCATCCATACTTCCAATCTATGTAACTTTTTAAAAAAAAGTTTGATGAATGGATAAAGAAGACGTGGTATGTGTTTGTGTTGTATATAATATATATTATATGTGTGTGTGTATATATATTAATGTGAAGATGTTCATTTTTTAGCCTACTTCTGTATTTGCCTATGTCTATACATAAATATAACATGTGACTATGTATGTCTATGTATACAGTATATGGTCTCAAAAGTATATTAGTAGACACAATGTACACTCCTGATCTCCAATGGGACAAATAAGAAATAAAGACTAGTGGCAAAGAGCTCCCTGGTAAGTACTCTTTCCAGATAGTCTAAGTTTATTTATTTATTTTGAGGGAGAAATAGAGAGAATGCAAGCAGGATCAGGGCAGAGAGAGAGGGGAGAGAGAGAATCCCAAGCAGGCTCCACACTGTCAGCACAGAGCCCGATGAGGAGCTTGAATTCATGAACCATGAGATCATGACCTGGGCCGAAATCAAGAGTCAGACACTTAACTGAATGAGTAACCCAGGCACCCCTCTTTCCAGATAGTCTTGTTTACATGATGATGGATTAAATGGCATCTTTGATTTATATGTTTTTGGCTTTCCTAAATGTTAAAAGTAACAGTAAAAATAGCATAAGAGAAGGAGAAAGACCACCTGCAATCTCCTTCTAGAGATGTTCACTTTAGTGTTTTATAACACTAAAACACTAAAGGTTAGTGTATAGATTAACCTTCTACCAATTCTTGTACACACATGTGCAAAAATACAAGCATACACACACTTTCTAGAGTTTTATAAAATTGCACTCACCCAAAGCATGCTTTGTAAAAATTTTATTTGAGAGAGAGACAGAGAGAGAGAGACAGAGAGAGAGAGTGCGAGCGGGGAAAGGGGCAAAGGGAGAGAGAGAATCTTAAGCAGGCTCCACGCTGAGTGTGGGCTCGATCCCACAGCCTTGAGATCATTACCTGAGCTGAAATCAAGAATCAGACACTCAACTGATTGAGCCACCCAGGCATCCCAAGGCATGCTTTTTAATATTGTTTTATCACTTATTAATATACGACAAACATCCTTTCATGCCAAAAAATAGGAAAGTTCATTACAATTATTAATAGGCATACAATGTTATTACTTTCATCCAGATCTATACCTTTCTGTTGTGAGCACATAATGACAGCAGTCATTCCTGATATCCGTTAAGTGCTAACTATATGCCAGTTACTATGCAAAGTGTTTTATATCCATGACCCCATCAAATGTTTATAGCAGTGCATGAGGAGGGAGAAATGATGTGTATCTAGGGAGAATCTACTAGAGTGCTGGTTAAACATTGTGTAAACATTAGGAATCCCAGGCTCATGGGTTAAGCTCAGGGTTACAGACACCTCCCATGTAGCCTTTTTAAAACTGATGTACTTATTTTCTATTAAGTCTTAAATTTTCATTCCAGTATAGTTAACATACAGTGTTATATCAGTTTCAAGTGTACAATTTAGTGATTCAACAATTCTGTGCACTGTTCAGTGTTCATCATAATAAGTGTACTCTTAATCCTCATCACCTACTTAACCCAACCCCTATCCACCTCCCCTCTAGTAACTATCAGCTTATTCTCTATAGTTAAGAGTCTGTTCTTTGGTTTCTCTCTCTCTCTCTCTCTCTCTTTCTTCCTTTGTTGGTCTGTTTTGTTTCTTAATTCTACATATGAGTGAAATCATATGGTACTTGTCTTTCTCTGAAATGACTTAACATTATACTAACTCCATTCATATTGTTGCAAGTGGCAAGATTTCATTCTTTTTTATAGCTGAGTCATACATATGTATATATATATGAGATACCTCATATATATATGAAATATCTATCTATAGATATATAGAGATATATATCTCACACATACACACACATCTTCTTTATCCATTCAACAATTAATGGACACTTGGGCTGCTTCCATAATTTGTCTATTGCAAACAATACTGTAATAAACATAGGTGTGCATATATCCCTTTGAATTAGTATTTTTGTATTTGGGGGTTAAATACCTAGTAGTGTGATTACTCCATCTTAGAGTAATTCAATTTTTCACCTTTTGAAGAATCTTCATGCTGTTTTCCACAGTGGCTACACCAGTTTGCATTCCCACCAACAGTGCATGAGAGTTCTTCGTCAACACTTGATGTTTCTTCTGTTTTTTCTTTTAGCTGTTCTGACAGGCATGAAGTGGTATCTCTTTATAGCTTTAATTTGTAATACCCTGATGATTGGATATGTTGAACATCTTTTTATGTGTCTGTTGGCCCTCTGTAGGTCTTCTTTGGAGAAATGTCTGTTCATGTCTTCTGCCCTTTTAACTGGGTTATTTGTTTTTCAGGTGTTGAGTTGTGTAAATTCTTTATATATTTTGGATATTAATCCTTTATCGGATATGTCATTTGCAAATATCTTTTCCCATTCACTAGGTTGCCTTTTAGTTTTATTATTTCCGTCACTGTGCAGAAACTTTTTATTTTAATATACTCCAAATAGTTTATTTTCCCTTTTATTTCCCTTGTCTCAGGAGACATCAAGAAAAATGTTGCTACAACCAATGTCAAAGGAATTACTGCCTGTCCTCTCTTTAGGATTTTAATGGTTTCAGGTCTCACATTAGGTCTTTCCACCCATTTTCAGTTTATTTTTGTATATGGTGAAAGAAAGTGGTCCAATTTCTTTCTTTTGCATGTGGCTGTTTAGTTTTCCCACCACCATTTGTTGAAGAGAATGTCTTTTCCCTGTGGTATATTCTTTTCTCTTTTGTCAAAGATTAACTGACCATGTAATTGTGGGTTTGTTTCTGGGTTTTTTATTCTGTTCCATTGATCCGCGTGTCTGTTTTTGTGCCAGTACCATACTATTTTGATTACTAGAGCATTGTAATATAGCTTGAAATCTGGAATTTTTAAAGCTCCAGTTTTGTTTTTCATTGTCAAGATTGCTTTGGCTGAATATTCAGGGTCTTTTATGGTCCCATACACATTTTAGGATAGTTTGGTCTAGGTTTGTGAAAAATGCTATTGGTATTTTGAAAAGGATTACATTAAATGTGTAGATTGCTTTGGGTGGTATAGACATTTAAAAACATTTGTTCTTCTAATCCATGAGCATGGAATGCCTTTCCATTTCTTTGTATCATCTTCAATTTCTTTCATCAGTGCTTTATGGTTTTTACACTACAGGTCTTTTATATCTTTGGTTAGGCTTATTCCTAGGTATCTTATATTTTTTGGTGCAATTGTAAATGGGGTTGTTTTCTTAATTTCTCTTTCTGCTGCTTTATCATTGGTATATAGAAATGCAACAGATTTCTGTATTTTGATTTTGTATCCTGCGACTTTACTGAATTTGTTTACCAGTCCTAGCAGCTTTTTGTGAAGTTTTTAGGGTTTTCTAAATATATAGTATCATGCCATCTGCAAATAGTGAATATTTTGCATCTACCTTACTGATTTGGATGCTTTTATTTCTTTTTGTTAACATTCTTTTGGATGCTTTTATTTCTGATTGCTGTGGCTAGGACTTCCAATACTATGTTGAATAAAAGTGATGAGGGGACATCCTTGTCTTATTCCTGACCTTAGGGGGAAAGCTCTCAGTTTTTCTCCAGTGAGTATGATGTTTGATGTGGGTTTTTCTTATATTGCCTTTATTATATTGAGCTATCTTCCCTCTAGACCTACCTTGTTGTGGGTTTTTATCATGAATGGATATTATATTTTGTCAAAAGCTTTTTTCTGTATCTACTAAAATGATCTTATGGTTTTTATCCTTTCTCTTATTGATGTGATGTATCACGTTGATTGATTTGCAAATATTGAATCATCCTTGCATCTGGGGAATAAATCCCATGTGATCATGGAGAATCATGTTTTTAACGTATTGTTGGATTCAGTTTGCTAGTATTTTGTTGAGGATTTTTGCATCTATGTTCATCAGGGATATTGGCCTGTAGTTCTCTTTTTTAGTGGTGTCTTTATCTGGTTTTGGTATCATGGTAATACTGGTCTCCTAGAATGAATTTGGAAGTTTTCCTTCCTCTTCTATTTTTTGGGACAGATTAAGAAGAATAGGTAATAAGTCTTCTTTAAATGTTTGATAGAATTTGCTTGAGAAGCTATCTAGTCCTGAACTTCGGTTTGTTGGGAGCTTTTTGATTACTGATTCAGATTCATTGCTGGTAATTGGTCCATTCAAATTTTCTTTAGATCTATACCTTTTTAAATTAAAATCAATGTTACCTTTTGATTAAAAATGCTTGTTTCCTTAAACATACAAGGAGTACATTAACACACATGTATTGTAAAAATTACAAATGAAAGCCCTCCTTTTTCTCCCCTAATACCAATTATCCCTCTTCTTCCTCCCTCCATAGTCTCTCTCTCCTCAGTGAAAACTGTTGCTCACACTTGGGAGTGAATCCTCCCATTCCTTTTTCTGAACATTTGCATGTGTGTGTGTATGTGCATGTACAGTTGGAGGTTATTACATTTACCTTCAACAAATCAGTCACTGAATTTAAATATATCCTCTATGATTTAGAAATATTTAGTATTTAGAGAAAATATTTATATAGCTTTAGTGGAAGAGTAAAATAAATCATAGATAGTTCATAGTTTATTTATCTTGAATTATGCACAGGATTAGGTTAAATCTAGAAAATCAGTCCCCTCAGATCCTTTTTGGTAGTGAATGGACATGGGTGAATGTAGCATAAATTATAAGCAAAACATATTCAGGAAATCACTTAGGAATCAATGTAGAATATAGCTCATTTAACCTCATGAACTATTTCATAAGTGTCTCTGTTATACATCGACATTTATATCCTGAATAATGTCTTTCTAATCCAAGCCATATAATTAGATATGTATCAATCAATAAAGTATCTATTACATTTTTATGTTTTTCCTAATAACTATATCCTAGTGAATGGATTCTGAGTTCTTTAATACAATAGAATCAAGCTAAAAATAACATTTTGATCCCATAGAAATACACTATTTCTAAGAAAAGGCATGGGTTATATAGATAAGATAAACAAGGATCCACTTGATATCATTTTTAACACTCCTCTCATAGTTTTAAAAGCACTGGTTTAGATTTTCCAGCCTGTGGTACAGATCTAAATTAGCAAAATTGTCAAGTACACCTTAAAATTTGCTTATTACACTTGTGAACATTTTCAAGTGATAACAGAAAGAAATGTCTATACATCTAAAGCTACACTAGCATGATCTAGGTACTGATCCCTTCCTTCTCAGAAGATTCATTTAAAATATAATCTCATGCAATGGGGTTGTGAAACAGAATCTTTTGGAATGTAATAAAATACAATCTTATATAGTGGGACTTTTCCTACTGCCTTGGAAATGGTGACCAGGGCCCAAAGCTCAGAACAGGAAAAATCAGGGAGCCCACATCCAAACACTTGGAGCTAGGTTCCCATCCAGGACTACTAAGAGATCAGCCACTACTGTCACTAGCCATCATCTAATGGCTGTGATCCTCAGCCTTGATGAGTCTCGATGAATCTCAATAAGCAGACTGGAAGTGGGTGGGGAATGAAACAATCACTGGAGTCAGAAGCCCTAGGCCTTTGGGCATTTGGTGCTGTGTAATTTAGCCATGCTAGATCTATGTTTTCCAGAATTCCCTTCTCAGTATGGCCTGGGCTAGCTAGGTCACAAGAGAAATTCACAGGAGAATTGCAAAGCAGAAGTGAGGTGGCAGCCATCTCTTAGAAGCTCAGACACTGTTGTGGCTCAAGCATATTGTGGGGGAACCCACTAGTTTCTTTTACAAGCATTTTACAGCCCACAGCTCTTCTACTTCTCATCACATTTCGTCCTTCATCTCAACTCCAGGGTCGGATGTGTGTTTAGCTCCATGGCAAATGGAGCCAGCTTCTACAAGACTCTGCATCTTTGAAGCGGGAGACAATGAGAGACTGACACAGGTTCCAACTCGCCCTTACTCTCCCCCATCCGCTTTACATCCATCTTTCCTTTTTGACTGCCTGAGCTGCTAATGTTAGGCTCAAGCACCAGATGCAGAAGGTACAGCTGAATAAAACCATATAAACATTAAGAGGGGCGCTCAAGAGAATGACTTAGAAATTCAGGGTTCCTAATGAAGGGGATACCAGCGTCTCCCCACATCAACTGCATGTTCTTTTGAGCTAGACACCCAAAGATCTTCCTTGGTCCTGCCAGTGGGGTAAAGCAAAGGGTGGAGAAAGAATAAGTTGGAGAACTCAGTGCATCCTCTGGAGTTTACATGGGGTCCAGAGTCTGTTCCTTCCCTAGAGGTCTCCAATGATAGCAGGCTGGCCCACAACAGTTTCATCTACGTGGAAGAATATGGGGGGAAACTCCCACCCATCTTACCTTTGAAGGGTATGAGGGCACATCCCCAGGATTCCAGTGCAAAACGCAAAAGCCATGGAGCTACCCAAGTGTCAACCTTCACTTGGAAGTTTGGAGTGTAGGAGTAGAGAGGGGGGTAGAGGCAAGGAACTGTGTCTACAAAGACAGACACAACTACCCATCAGCAAAAGAGGGGTGGAGTAAAGGTCCAGAAGCCACCAGTGGCAGACAAAACTAGACCAAGCCAGAGTGAGACTAAAGCTGCCTCCATTATAGACAGGCAGCCAGAGACTTCTACCCTCTTCCATCTTCCCCTTCCCAGAAAATCCAGAGACCCAGAAGTAGATGGGGCTGGGGGAAAGTGTCTCAAAATCTGACCTAGGAGTGGGAAGGGAAAGAAGAATTTAAAAAGAAGACTCCTTCTGCAAATCTCTTGAAATTCAGATCCAGACTGTGCTACAGAGAAAAGGAGAGGAAATTTCTAATAGTTTGGGATGAGAATTCCAAACAGGGCTAAACTAATTCTTTTTTAAAGAACTAAGTTTTACAAGAAGTAATGGAATATGTCCAAAGGGACCTTGGGCATAACAGTGGAGAACAGTGATTAGTGAAAAATAAAATGTTTCATTGCATTCAAACTTTTCAACAAAGACACATAAATGAATTTATATACACATATATGGATTTATATACAAATATATTCACATATGTATATACCCCTCATTTATAGGAAGATAATTGAGTTGGAAAGATTGAGAACCTAGATTAGGTTTAGCAGATATGTGATTGATATGCTACCCACCTCACCCCACCTAATCCCTTGCCCAAGGCAGACATTACTAATTGATCACTGCCCTCTTTCATCCTGAACTAGGACTCAGTGCAGAATCCTTTTCAACCCAATGTTACAGACAGCCACTTCCAAGAGACTAGAGTTGGCATACAAGATGAAACCTGTTTATCACCTCTGTTCAAGATTCTAGAACAGAGATAATGAGCAGGGAGTCTGGTTTTAAGCAGTCATAAAAACTATGCCTTTTATTTGCTCAGAGACTATTTGTGGGCTTAATTTTAGTAAGCTTTATCAGCTGTCATCTGATTTATCAGTCCACAGCTGGAAAGAGTGAACTAATTATGAGCTGAGATTTGGGGGAAACTGGGTGGCTCAGTTGGTTGAGCGTCCAACTTCAGCTCAGGTCATGATCTCCTGGTTTGTGAGTTCGAGCCCTGCATTGGGCTCTGTGCTGACAGCTCAGAGCCTGGACCCTGCTTTGGATTCTGTGTCTCCCTCTCTCTCTGCTCCTCCCCCACTCGTGCTCTCTCTCTTTCTCAAAAGTAAATAAACATTAAAAAATTATGTAAAAAAAGAGTTGAGATTTTGCTGGAGTAAATGGCACTAAACAGTGGGAAGCCAGAATACTGACAAAAAAGAAGATGACATAATAAAAATAATTTCCATTTACTAAGCATTTTTAACTTTGTTCATATGGTCTCTTTTATCGTCAAACAATGCTCTAAGTATTACAATTTATTCCCATTTTATAGATGAGAAGATCTTAGGCTCACAGAACTTCAGTGACTTATACATGAACACACAATTGGGAGTCAATCCCAGTCTTCAAAACTCCAAAGCACATGCTTACGACACTCCCTGCCTTCAAATTACAGGCATAAGGTTTCCAAGAGCATAGTAGCCTGGTGTCATGTAATGTAGAGAAGCAGAGAGTCCCCTATATTTCAATGACACCCAAGACCATGTATTTTAGAAGAGGATAATACATAATGTTTCTGATGACTACACTGACTCATTAAGATGTTAAATTAATATGCTCTGTAAATAAAGGTAAGTAATGTGGAATCTATTTTTTTAATTAAAATGCTTTAAAATGGGCCATATATATATATATGTATACATATAATATACACACACTATACACTATACCGTATACTGTATATATGTATATATGGTATATTACTAAGCCAGATAAACTGGGTGACTATGTTAATGTGTGTATAAGCACATATATATATCAAAACATATGTCAAAATTTCCTGAGAGAAGCTATTGAAATGCTAGTTACCAGTATTACCAGCTGACCCTATGCCTCCCACCCTCACCTTCAGGTCATATTTGTATGATAAACAACTTTGAGTTTTGGGAGGTTGTTTTGTTTTTTGTTTGTTTTGTGTGGGCTTTTTTTTTTTTTTTTGGTTTGGTTTGTTTCAGAAACAGGGAACTAGATCCTGGAATTCCTGGTCACTTTTGAAATTTTTAAAAGTTTTATTAATTAATTAAGAGAGAGAGAGAGAGATCACATGCACATGAGCAGGGAAAGGGACAGAGAGAGAGAGGAGAGAGAGAATCCCAAGCAGGCTCCATCTGTCAGCAGAGGAGTTTGAGCCTTAAGATCATGACTTAAGCTAAAATCAAGAGTCCGAGGCTTCACTGACTGAGCCACCGAGGTGCCCCTCCTGATTATTTTGACTGTTCCTGTTTTTCCCATCTCTACTCCATCTTTAACACCTGGTTAAACCACTGGTTTCATAGACTAGTTTCACATTCTGCAAACAGTGTAAAATTATCTTCCTCCACTCCCACCCAAAAGAACTTTTTTCTGGGGAACCTTCTTTTGATATACTAAAAGAAAAAAAAAATTCTGGGACACCTGGGTGTCTCAGTCTGTTAAGAGTCTGACTCTTGACTTTGGCTCAGGTCATGATCCCAGGGTCATGGGATTGAGCATCATGTCAGGTTCTATGAAGAGTGTGGAGCCTGCTTAGGATTCTCTCTCTCTCTCTCTCTCTCTCTGCCCCTCTTCCCTGCTCACGCATTCTCTCTCCCTCTCTCTCTCTCTCTCTAAACAAAACAAAACAAAAACATAAAAACAAAAGTCTCCCTTCCTAATCCATTAGGACCTTTCTCTTTGGTGAGGCAACATATTAGAGTACTTAAAAAAAAGAGATTTTAGAATCTCAGTGACCTGAATTCAAGTCCTTGCTCAACAACTTAGTAATTCTGTGACCTTGAGCAAGATGCTTGACTTTATTATGTCTTCATGAGTAAAATGGGTACAATATCAGTGTCTACACCTTGGGCTACTCTCAAGATTAAATGAGCTAATATATGTAAAGCCTTTCACATAGTATTAGGCATAGAGCAAGCCCTCAAAACATGTTTCTTTAATATTAAAGAATTAATATTTTTAGGATTGCCAGGCGATTGAACATCTTTCTCCCAGTTATTACCAAGGGATAATTTTGTAGGCCCAAAAATTTGTACAAAAGAGAAAGAGGAAGGGGATTTCTGATTTGCCTGATCAATTGTGGATGAAGGGAATGGTAACCATTTATCTTTGAGGTGATTATCAGATGCGTTCAGATTAAAATTAAAGAGACTTCTCCAGGTACTCTCTGCTCTGTGAATGTTATTGTCATGTTTTAATGCTCAGCTTTGGATATAGCACAACTACTTCCATGACAACCAGTAACAAGAGGTATAGTTTGGGAGATCATTTCATTATGATAACTAACAGACTAGAGGACTAGAGAGAAAATCCCTTATTTAATATCAGATCCTTCAAGGAAAGAAAAACACGTGTTTTTTTTTTAAAAAATGAGATTGTTTTCGAGTATGCCTCATTCAGAAATCTTCTCTTTACATCAAGTCAGGTTCAATTATGTAATCCCAAAGGAAGAAAAGAAAACTCATCGTCTTCCCTGCACATTGTTCGGCCTGCTTAATAAAAGCAGTGGCCTGCTTTGTTTTGTTATAATCCCTCATTCTTTGGGATTTAATGAGACAAGATACTGTATTTTGAAATGAACACATATACAAAGGCAAGTCGATTTCCTTTGGGGATAAATCTCTTATAAAACTCCGGCTCAACAAATTTAAATATAATAATGGCTTTGACTAAATCTGTATACTGTGAAATCCACTAATGGAGACCACCCCATAGTTCAATAAAACAAAACAAACGAAACAAGAGAGTCTTTTAGGCAGGTGGTCTCCCAACACAAATTCATGATAGCTTATGTTCAGTTATTAACTGGAAGGATTCAGGGTAAGATAGAGCTAGAGCTGTTTTCAAAGCATGTCACTTCTCTTTCCTCCCTCTGCCCACTGCAGAGCGTGAAGTGCTCAGTGATGCGTCCAGTTTCCCTGGAAAAGGCCAACCCACACAGTGGCCACAGGCCTAGCTGAGCATGGGTCGGCAAAAGTATCCACCTCTTTAAAGCTAATTGATGGGAATCCTCCAAATATTGGGGACCAAAGATTTGGGAAGCAAAGGCAATTATGCAAATGGAGATTGCCAATACACAGCCCATGCTTTCTCAGCATCCACTGGCTGCTTGGTAGAGACCTGGTTATAAGGGACCTGTATCTGTATCCATTTTATACACATCAGCATTAGATTATATGAAAGAATGTCAAGGCTGACAAAAATCTCTCTCAAAGAAAAGAAAATTGCCCTAGAATCCTAGCTCTCTAGCCCAACTACTACTTGCATATATGTAGGTTTTCTTTCCAGATTTTAAAATATACAGACATAAACAAATACACAGTGGCAATCATTGGAGATACAGTTTTTTATCATGCTCATTTTCATTAACTATCTCATATTAACATGGTTTTCATAATCATCATTTAAATGGTGGCTCCATGGATTAGCAAACAACTTCTCATTAGCCAAGTCTGGCCCACTGCTTGTTCTTACAAATAAAGTTTTATTGAAATTTGGCCATGGTTATTCATTTTCCCATTGCCCGTGGCTATTACAGTGGAAGAATTGATACAGGTTACAGAAACCCTATGGCCTGCAAATCCTAAAATATTTACTCTTCCCTTCACATAAACAGTTTACCACCCCCTGGCATACTTTCCACTGAGCTCCATAATTTATTTAACCATTTCTCTGTTTCTGAACATTTAGCTTGCTTTTTCTTTTTGCTACCACCTCACTAAATATCAGGATTCGTATATTTTTTCCCTTTAAATAAAATATTTCCTTAGCTTAAATTCCTTAAAGTAGGATTATTGCATCAAAAGGTAGGAATATTTTGATGGCTTGTAGTTTCTAGATGAAATTTTATGAAACAAAGCTGTTTGTCATATAAGGATGCATTTCTCTGATAATAGGTTTGCCAACCATATGGACACAGAGAACAGGTGTGGATTTGGGCTGACCTGTGGATATAAGACTAATTGCTTGAGTAGAGTCTTGGGAGCATCATTCTTGTTACAGGCACAGTTGTCTAATGTGAGTGTGTGTTACGTGTTCAATTGTTTAGCTAATTGCTACATTTAGCCAATTCATACATTTCCAGTCAAATCCTCTCACACAGATTTGCTACACAAAATCCTCTTACCACAATACTCACTTTGACAAACATAAAATGAACATCAAAGAGGTGGGCAGGACTAGCTTCAGAATTTGTAGGGCCCAGTGCAAAACTAATGTGGCAGGCCCCTTTTTCAGAGGTTTTTAAGAATTTCAAGATGGTGACAGCAGAGCACTGAAACAAGCACAGTGTCCTTCTAAATACAGGGCCCTGTGTGAATACATGCCCATAAAGCCAGCCCTCCAGGTGGGTAGAGGGTGTATGCAGAGGTCACAGCTAATAAGGACCCTGCTAAATAGAAGACAGTAACCCCAGTGGCCAAGTTCTCCTGGAACCATCAGACATGGGTAGTGGCAGGGATGGCAGAAAAATCTAGAAAAAGTATTTGGCTGCTCTGCATCTGGAAGAGGAAGGGTCAGGAACTTCTACGGTCTCCTTGGTGGCAGTCACTCTGAAGGAACCAACCTGGAGTCCCTATCACTTGTCTGCTCTTCTGTGGTTAAGAACATGAGCTTTTGAGTTTGCTTGGATTCAAGTTCTAACTGACTTCCTGTGAGAGCCTGGAGAAGTTACCTTCAGTGTCCTCATCTGCAAAATAGGTTTAATAAGAGGGCCTGCCTTGTAGGGTTTGCCCGGTAAATGGTAAGTGCAGTGAAGGTCCTTCTGTTTTTATAGCCTGATCATGCCCCTGGGTTATTTGTGGATTTTCCTGGTGCTATACTATTATCTTTTCAAGGGGATATCACACTGATTATTTTTACTAGGGGAAAAAAAGTTTAGTAGATTGCAGTAAGTCTTCTAACATAGAAGCAATGTGTGTTGCACAGAGATACCTCCCAACTGCTGGAGGCGTCGTGCTGGCTTGTCAGCCTATGTAGACACGGTGTCAGGGTGAGGCACAGAATGAGAGTGTTATTGGTATTACTATTAGTCCTCTGGTGTTGAAGTAATGTGGCGAAAAGCAGAATGCCTGTCTCTGCACTGGAGAGCATGGTACCAAAATGATACTTCTAGATTGTGTCAGCACTTACCCAAGTATGTTCTACTCAACTAGGGCTGAGGGCTGCCTCTAGGTGTTGGAAAGCAAAAGAATTCAGTGAACAAATACATTCTGTAAATGCTGGGTTCAACTCGTATAAACAATATTCCCACCTTCAACTCGCTAGTATGTGAAGAGGCTGTATTGTATACTTCCCACAAAGTACATTTTTCTGGGAATATACCAAGGACCAAGGATGTTTCCAAGAAACCCCTTTCAGGAGATACTGCTCAAGTAAATACTTTAGTTCTGGATCAAAGTATGTGTTGCTTTGTAAAATGTCATTTCTTTGGACAGGTGACTTTTAACTGGGGACCTCGTGAACAGGACACATAACTATTTGATGACCAGATCCACGTAACAACAGTCTTAAAGGCTTAGTAGGAAAATATCTAGCAATCCCTTTCATGATGACGCAGGTAGGTCTCAAAGATGGCAGGTGACATGGAGGGGAACTGACTATCCACCAAACCTCACCATTCCCACCCGAGGGTGGATTGAAGTACCTCTATTCAGTGAGTCTACTTCTGATTGCCATGTGATTTACTGAAAAGAAGACAGGGTCGTGCCATCTTGGGCACAGTTATGCTTCTTCTCAGCAGAGCAGGTTGGGGGATAAGGACTTAAGCAGTGCAGGAAAATTAATTGGCTGCATTGGCACCTACCCCTTCCTGCCACAAACTCAGCAAGTGTTCCTGTCTTCCCACATAGGGCTGGGCTCAGGCTGCAGCTGCGGCCTGACACAGGTCCACCAAGTGCAGCGGACAGGACTCAGTGAGGATCCGCAGGTGCTGACCACACATGAATATGCAGCTTCTCAGGAAGGTGAGTGCACATTCCCTGCTCACCCTCACCCCCATTCATTGCATGGATCTATGATGATTCGGCGTCTTGTTTATCAGTGACTGATACCCTGGGCTTCGGCTTGTTGCTTTGTGACCTACGAGATGCAACTACCACCCTCCATTGGGTTATTTATTTTCAAAGTGAGAGTGTGGCCATCAGACCAATGGATACCAATTATCTTGGCTTGGATACCAAGATAATATTCATCTGTTGGGGTCAGGTGATCCTTCTGAACTTGTAAGACAATAATTCCAACTGATGCTCTCTGCCTCCCTCCCCCACACCTTCTTACACATAACTCTCCTGTCAACAGTGATTCTGTTTTTCTCATGAAACATATCTCCGTGTATGAAGGAGGAGTCTCACATTTTGTATTAATTCTCTCTTTCTGGCACGTATATTTTCTTTTTGCTTAAGCCAAATCCAAGCTTCATCTTTTAGCTCAAAATCAGAGCCTGAAACTTGTAAAACACTAACATTGAAAAAACTCAAATGCAAAAAGGTGGCAGAAACGGAAGATGTGGGAGAAGGGATCCATAGGTCTCAGAGCCGGTTCACGAACTTCTTCGAGCTCCTGTGGCAGTTTTTATGGGTTTGTGTATGTGTGCTTTTTGCCTTCTGAGATTTCTTTATTGCTCTCCAATAAGATTGGATGAACTCTTTGAGGATGGAGATCCTGCATGTTGTATAGTGAGACCCAGCACCCAAAGTCTTCTCTCCGGCCTAGGATAGGCTTCCTCCCTAATGCAACTGTAGGGCAGTCTGGATCCAACCTGCCCAGGCCCAAGCCTGTCTCTGGTATTTACTAGCTCCATCCTAGCTATATAGACAAGCAAGTCAGTTAAGCCTCAGTTTCCTTGTCTATAGAATGGGAAGCTGTTGTGAGCAAAATCCACATACTGTGCTTAGCACAGCTCTTGGCATATAGTAGCGATTCATAAATATTGGCTATTGTTAATATAGGGTGGAATAATAACATTCAACAAGTGCCAACCACTTTCGCGCATGCTAGTTTACAAAAATCTTATTAAGTAGTACTTATCACCATTTTGTAGCTAGAAAAAGAGCAAGTCAGAGAAATGCAGTTTTCTTGTCCCAGGTCACACAGTGATTTGCAAAACTGTGCTTCCAGCCCCCCAAAACTACAGTCTCTGAACCTCTCCATACTGTCCTTAGCACTCAGGCCATGAGGATCCTGGACTGGGGCAGCCACCTGCCAAAACCACCACCAGTGAGCCAAAGAAGGCGCAAGACCATGGGCCCCTTCTGAATATTATATTCCCAGCTGTGGGTGTTGATGGCACTTTCCCTCCTGGTCTCACTGATGAACATCCTCTGTGACTCTGGCTCAGGAAACTTTGGGGCAGTGGACAGGAGGTCAGCTCTGTAATTCCATAACTGCTTGCTCACTGACTGCTTAGGGAGAAGCCACGACAGCAGCTGGGATCTTTTCCATGATGAGTAATTGCCCCGTCATACAAATCTATTTAGACCACATCCTTCTGGTGCAAACCACCAGTTGATTTAAGATGCAAACCTTTTGTAGCTCATTGCCAGAAGGATAAAATATAGAGTTTACCCAGACTTTTCTTTGCTGAAGTATTTATTGTAAATCATTAGTTACTGTGAGTTGCTACCCATATATCAAGCAATTCCTACCCAGCTCTGGGTGCTGAATGAATTCTCTGTGCTTCTCTAGAAAATGTACCATTTGTCGAAGAGCATAATTACTGTATACTTTTTAAAAATCTCAAGCTCATATATTCATATGGAGAAACTCAGGCCCAAGGACACCCAATTAGCTGGAAACAGCCAATGTGGTTTTTAATGCAGGAACCACAAGTCTTGGGGGATGTTTAGGAACATGGATAATAAATGCCTCACCTACAACTTAGGCCTGCAGCCAGTGAGGGGAAGGGAAGATGCTAACTTTCAGAGAGCGTCTCCCTTGTGCTACAAGCCTTGTGCTAAACACTCTCTATACGCCCCTTTTAATTCTCCCAGCAGTTCCGATGGGTAGATATCATCATCTTCATTTTATAGAGGAGTAAATTGAGGATCGCACCACCATCTCATGCCGTGAAGCAGTGGAGCCACAATCCATACCCAAAAGAATTAACTTTCCCAAGTCTCTCCGCTGGATCAGAGATTCCAGCTAGCTGATTCCTGGCTTCTGCTGGTCTGAGGCTTCTGTGGGAGGCTCTATAACAAATAGGAGGGCTGAGGTTCGCCATCAGCGGGGCTGAACATCAAGGAGCAAAGCTTCTATGTATAGCAAGCATTTTCATCTCGCCACCAACAAAGATCAAGCACACAGAATCCGAATCCCCCCAGGGGTGGGAGAAGGAGTGAGGTCCTATTTTTGTCCCTGACCATTCTATCCAGAGCCTGCAGCAATATGGGCAGACAATTAGTATGAACAGATCTGAGCAAAACACCAGATCTGATTGATGCTGAAAGCACACCCATGTGGGAGCACACAAAGGGCTGGTGGAGGAGAGGGGTGATCATATGTAGCAGGGCCTGCTTAAAAATTCTAATCCTCATAAGCTTCTGAGGAAGCTGCTCTTTTCACTGGGCAGGTTTTTAATATTTATTGCTAAGGGCCATTTTAATCCTAATGAAAATAGCATGTCCTCAGGAAAAGAAGTGTGGTAGCTAAAAAGAACAAGTGTGGCCCTGGCATTTAGTGTCCGAAGGCCCACTGAGGGTAGAGGTGACCCAGAAGTGCATCACTGAAAAGCTTCAGGAAGTTGCCACTGACAGGAAAGAGTGGAGCTCAGAAAGGGGTACGTGTGGACCAGTCCTGGCTGAGTTACCCCCACATGGAAGAGCCAAGCTTCCTGGCAGAAAAGCAGTCAATATAGCTCCCGGGTGAAGAGAGACAGACTCAGAATGCATCTGCCAGGGTCTGAATCCCAGCTCTGCCATCTCTAAACCCCAATCTCTTTGTGGATAAAATGAAGATAATGATGATTACAGACACTGTTGATTTGTTATGGAGATCCATTGAGACAATGAATATAAATCACTCAGCATAGACTCTGGCACAGAGTAAGTGCTAAATAAATGACAGATACATTATTATTACTATAATTTTTATTATTGCTATGGCTTATCCCCAGTGTGATTGGTTTTGCCCAGAAAGCGAGGAAGCCAGATATGAACTAACAGCTAGCAATGAGGACAGCGTGTTGGAAGGAGCCAGGGAAAATTAATGATGCGTCCTCTATTGACAAAATTAGGTTTGAAATCTGGCTTAAGTTGGGAAGAAAAATAAGAGCTTCACCTCTGCAGTGAGGGACAGTGGCAAATTAACTGTTTGTTCAAGTAGTGTTGCCATTGGCAGGTAAAACGTATTGCTTGAATCCAAGCATGTCCTCAAGTGGGATCTAGACAGAGCCGAACCTTTGTGGAAGCATGAAACCTGAAATTTGTCTGCCAGGCTCCTGGCTGCTGTTGTAGTCCAGTTTTTTTCAACAACAGAACCATTTTTAACTACTTAGTAAAACTTCCCTGTATTGTTCCCCATCAGTAATGGTGCATCAGCAATTGGGGAAAACCCTTCTGTCTTTGGGTTAATCTTACCCTTGGAGTGAGTGTGCACAATGACCCTGACCCCTTGTCTTTTGGGCTCACAGATGGGGGAACTCAGCTTCCCCCCCCCCCACTAAGGACCAGATTAAGAGCTTCAGGAGCATCATGAAAGATTAGAGTACTCCCACTCCCATATGAAAGTAAAAATGGAAATGGTATCGCATTGTTGAATCAACTCACCTTTCAAAAGGACATAAAGCTTAAACATATGCTGACATTATAGTCCTTCCTTCTAAATTTTGGTTTCCTTCTGTCTCTCTCTCTGTCTCTGTCTCTGTCCCTGCTTTGCTGGTTCCCTAAACTCGTGTCTAGCCTGACTATTGAGAATCCAGCACCAACATTAGATTACAAAAATTAAGAAGAAATAGTAAAGATACTCTTCAAGACCAAATTTTAGCCATTTCTTCCAGTCTTGAGGAAAAACACCTCTTTTCTGGTTCTTATTCTCAAAAAACACCCCTAGCTAGAGGGCTCAGAATATTGTTTGCTTTCTGGCTTTTTGTCCCATCTTCTGCCTGTCACACTGGCATAGTTTCCTAACCAGGTGTCTCCCTCCCCCTTGCCTTCCTCGTCTCCACTCCATTCTCCATGCTGTAACAACACACTACTTTCTAAAATTTGAATCCAGTAATATCACTGCCTAGTTTGATACCTGTCAGGTTCCTCTTGTCTAGACCTACCATTGTCAAAGCAGGGAAGGGGTACTTCTTGTGAAAAGGGGCCCCGTGGAACATGCAAGGGCATAGGGTAAAAGGACAGAACTTCTGTAATGCCACTGGTGAGAAACGTAAAATTTTACTCTTAGATTACCAAAACATGAATATATCATAGCATAGAACACATAGTTTTCCTGGCTGTTAATGATGAAACCTGGGATTCCAGAGGAGTTTCACATTTGGGCGTTGCTGCCTCCTGACCCAGGATTTAAGGAGATAAGCAATCACTCTCCTAAGACCTTAAAGTGGAAGAAAGGGTGGAGCACGAACCCAAAGAATAAAATCAAGCTCCTTGTGTGCAAAGCTCTCTGAGCTTTTGCTTCCTGACCTCACGCTCTTTCCAACACTCCACACTTCTGGCAGTTTATGCACGTCAGTTATAAGTATCTTTGCTAATGCCACTCCTTTAGCTCTGTGTCTCTGCAATGCCTTTTAGGTACCCCCCTTCAAAAGCTGGAGGTCGATATTCTCTCTCAACCTTCCCTTCCCTTCCCCAAAGAACCAGGTCCAGCTGCCTCTGGAGATTGCCCCAAGAGGTTAGCTCAGCAGTGAACATGTGCCTATTCACCTGTAAGGTGGGGAGCGGCATAGGCTACGCTACCTTGGCTAAGCATATGATGCCCCATCTCTTGAATGTTAGGAAACAGTGAGTGATTGAGGACTGGTTGCTGTGGCCACTCTGCATAGGGCTCCTCTACTTCTCAGCTGGGTGATCTTGGACTAAACTCTTTGTGCTTCAAATTGCTCATCTAGAACATGGAGATCATAGCAGGATAATAATTTGGTAAAGAGGGGCAAAGAGTCCAAATGTGTTAAATGCTTCAAAAACTGTGGCCTCTCACCAAACGTTTGCTATTATATCATCAAGCCCTCCTTATGGGAGGGAGTTTGTTTGAAATGGCCAGTGTCAGATCGAAAACATCCTGGTCCCTGGGCATTCTCACATGGCCTCCTCACTGCCTGGATCCTGTGGTTCACAGGACAAGTATGTTCTGGGGCATAAATTCAGCTCCTTTTCTGTTTTTTTTTCCTTCCAGAGGACAGGCATTCTGATAGATCCACATACAATTCCAACCCTCCCTTTTCCTTGAGGCATGTGTGTTGAAAGAGAGACTGAAGGATGGACATATTTCTAAGGTAGAGATCATGAGGGAAAAGTTTAATGTTGAATTAAGATTATATTTTTTAAATTTTTATTTATTTTTGACAGAGAGACAGAGACAGAGACAGAGCATGGGTGGGGGAGGGGTAGAGAAAGAGGGAGACACAGAATCTGAAGCAGGCTCCAGGCTCTAAGCTGTCAGCACAGAGCCCGACATGGGGCTCAAACTCGGGCTGGAACTCACGGACCATGAGATCATGACCTGAGCCGAAGTCAGACGGTCAACCAACTGAGCCACCCAGGCATCCCAGGATTATGATATTTTAACTGAAATAGAATTTACATACCAAGATTATTTTTCAACTCAACTGTACACCCAACACTGGGCTCAAACTCATGACCCCAAGATCAAGAATTGTATGCTCTGTTGACTAAGCCAGCCAGGTGCCCTCCAATATTATTATTTTTAAGTCTAAAAGATATTCATGGAAGAAAGAAGAAAAGAACTAACATTTGTTGCAAGTTCACGTGCCAATCTTCAGTCCTCACTCCCATAATAATCCTGCATGAAGGGAATAGTTATCCTTGTATGAAAAAAATTCTAAAGTTCTGAGATATTAGCTCACACAGGGGTTAAATCCCCTAACCATCCCCCAAATTAAAAAATAATGGTATTTGTTCCTACTGAAATTCAATATCACTGGTGTTTTAAGACAAAAAGCTATTATTTTAGTTAGTTTTAATTAATGAAATCTGCATTCTGTGGGAAGTAGGTCCCTCCAGTCCCACCCCTTTCTGCGTATTTCAGGAGACCTCTATAGGAAGTCTCTCTCTCTCTCTCTCTCTCTCTCTCTCTCTTTCTGTCTGTGGAGTGAATGAGCATAGGCTGGCTCCAGGGCAGACTAAAGGAAGGGGCTGTGGAAAGCTGTTGAACTTCAGTGCACAGAGCCACACTGTCCACAGGTCAGCACATGGCAGCCAGTGCCCCATCCTCACACATGCTGAGGTCCTCAGAGGCCCCTAAGAAGGCGCTCTGCACTGTCCCCCAACCCCCCCCCCCCCCCGCTTTTGGCATTCTCTTCTAGCTTGCCAATGGGTGCCTGGCTCTCAATCCAAGAACGTTAAGTGAGACTTTGAACAGACTCAAAGGCCTGGTCATCCCCCCTCCCAGGCATGATTCGTTAATCCACTGTGAATGAGCCAAGATGAGAAACCCTGCAGCTGCTGCACCCACAGGTGCCCAGCTCATTCAGACATAAACCAATTGGCCATGCTCTAGCCGGGAATTCGTATGACTCAGAGTGGAGAATGAGAGCCTGCTCAAGACTCTCGCCTGTGGAATTTATTGTGTTGATGGTTAATTACCTTGGCCATCCATGCTAAGGCTTTCTTTCCATAGACTTTGGCCAATGGTCACAGTTTGTTATTGCCTATTAATTTAGCACTTATCAGCAGAGGACTCATGTTCTGAGATATGAGAAATTGCAGCATCTTTTCCTGATGGAGAAGGTGGTCATCACTCCTCCTAGAAGCAGAGTGCAGAAGCCTGCTGGGATAGAAAAAGCGGCTGACCTGGAATCAGCCAGATCTCAGTTTTGCTCCCAGCTCTGCCACCTGCCATCAGCATGAACCTCTGCAATCTACCTGGCCTCTCTTCACCTCCGTTTCTTACACACGGTGCTGCTGTGGAGATTAATTACAAACGAACAAGATAATAACGGAAGGGTGCCTGGCATAGAGTGGGGGCTCAATTACTGTGTCTTTCTTCTTTTCCAATGTTTAGATCTGATCACTTTCACCATGGGCATTAATGACAGCGCTTTATCAATCACTAAGCGCAAAGTTCAAAGCTCTTTTATTAGCTCTTATGGGGATATAACAGTAATATTCTAGAGGAGCTTAACATCTTGTTGAGGAAAGACATAATTAGAGAGTAGGATGGTCTACCGTATAATGCTCAATTACCTAGTGCACACTCTTGGCCCAGGGTGGGAAGAAATCTGTGTGGGCTTTGGTTATCAGGTTAGGCTTCATGGAGGGATGATGCGAAATGATGAATTAATGTGGCACATTGCCCTGAACACAGTAGCAGTTACTTTATAACTGGTAGCTGTGTGGAATGACTATACATATTTAATGCTTGGAATGAATAACTTCCTAGTTTACAATGTAAGCTCTTCGGAGGAAATGTCCATGAATGGTTAGAGAACAAATTTTAGCAAGGACACGAACAAAAAGTTTTAAAGTTAGGAATTTTATTTTCAAGTGGATTAGAAAAAAATTAACTACCACATGCATCGTGTGACTTTCTATTTTCTAGATCTTGGGGAAAAGCCAAAGTTTTAAGAGTCTGTTGATTTTTAAAATACATTAAATAATATTAAAGGTAGTATGTATGTTATGTCAACAATCATCGGTATGTGGTATGTGAATGTCTAAAGTTTGGGAAACCCTGCTAGAAGTAATATGATTAGTCTTTGGATACCTTTGGATGAAAAGATTTGAACCAGAATCTTCATCCCTCTGCTGTGAGAGACTGCGTGCTTATACCTGTGCTGTGCTTACTAATATGCTGTGGCTCCGTTTCCCAATTTATTAAAGAGGGATAAATATGATGCTACCTTATGGGGATGGTTAATATCTATAAAGCAATTATAACACTGCCTGGCACATGTTAAGAGTTCAATTAGAGTAAGAGAAAAAAATCCATGAGAGTTATATACGGGCTTGGGGGCTACCACTGATGAAATGACCCATGGAGGTAACTAGGTATTCTAGTAGGTATTTGAGAGTAAGATTTAACCTGCCCCACACTGACACACAATGACAGGGCAACAGATTGCATTGTGGTTGCCAGGAGGAAATTTGCCGCTCTGTCATTCAAACCCTTGTGGGTTACTTAAGGTCACAAGTCCTTTTACTGTATGACCAGAGAAACCACATACTTGGGCAGCTGGGAGCATATTCCTGCCAATGTACAAAGAGCTGATGTGATTCTACAAACAACGGCATGGGTGGCTTTTCCTGTAAAGCAAGTGAGTCCCCAGTCAACTGAGCTGAATTTACTCTGAATCCTTGAGCCTGCTCCAGTGTGGTCCCGGGCCCTCCTGATTCTTCCAGAGGCAGATGGAACAATTAGCCAAATCTTGTCTCTGGTTTGTTTTTTTTTTTTTTTTAATTCAGTTAATATATATTTTATTCCAACCTCAGAAGCTTGCAAATTTGAACTGAATGGCACACAGTTCATATATAAAGCTATTTGGTTCCACCCAGAGGTAGATATATTTTAGTACTCACCCAGATTGCATTTCCATTGCCTGATGTATAGCCACTGGTTTTGGAATTAAAATATATATATATATATATATATATATATATATATATATATATATATATATATATATATCTTTATCTGGCAACACTTATCAAGTGAACAGGTGCTGTGACAGAAATGCTGTCAAAGATCTGAAGAAAACACTCCTCAGAGCTCTGCCTCCTGCCCAGCCCTCTTGAGCACCAGACCCCTATTGCCAAGACTCCTGGGCATCTCCTAATGCATATGGAATTGTTCCCTTGAGAATTCCCAATGACCAGTAGTATTCAAACACATCGAGAAGTGCTGTGAAACAATCCTGTTTAACCCTACCATGTTTGATAATGGGTTCCTTTTAAATGATGACCTTAATATTTCTGTTCCCTGGAAGACGGAATAAAAAATGCTGCCCCAGCATGGCCATATCATCCTCTTAATCTTCAATATAAAAACCAGGGTAACATACCCTCCTTTTTTTCCTTCAGCCTGCCAGTCCCGAAGTCCTATCTATCGTCTCTCCCTTAGGGATGTTTCAAGAGTCCCTTCCCACCTCTTCATCCCTGTTGCCAAAGCCTTAGCTTAAGTCCTGCACGGATATATTTTGAAAGTCTAGACTGTTCTCCCTGCCTTTAACCCATCTTTCAGAGTTATTTTCCTAAAAATAAACCTCATCATATTACTTTTCCACTTAGAACCTCTCTTGGCTCCCCATCACTCCCATGGAGAAGCCAAAATTATTCTCAGACACTAATTCTAGGGCAGAGGACAGCATGGTAGTTACAAACATAGGATTAGAAATCAAATAGTCCTGGATAGACTGTGGGTGCTTTATTTAGTCCTTCCAAGCCTCAGTTTTGCCATCTATAGAATGAGTGTAATTATAGTATAGATTTAACAGGACTATGGTAGGGATTCAGTGAGATAATACACATATAATGCAAACAGAGCACCTCAAATATTGAAAATGCTTATAACTTCAGCCATCTTTGTTAATATTATACACCACTCAGAATAGCAGAGCCCCAGCTCTCCAATCTCATCGCCTGACAGTCTTTCCTAACAGTCACGGCACCGTCTACCCCTTCTCCAACATGGCCTCACCTGCCTCCATGATTTTGCACTTTTGCCTCTTCACATGGTACTGCCCTCCCCTCCTCCTGTGGATGTGTCCTCATTCCAAGAGACCTCTCTGCTGGTTGAAAGAAGTAACTGTCATAAAGCCTGTGTACTTTTCTCTGCAGGGAAGTCTTGGAGATCTTAGTCTGTTTATTTAGAATCAGGTAGACGTTTAAACCTACTGATTTAGCACACAAGATTATCTGGTTTCCTTGGTGAGTGGGAGAGGGAACGGTGGTCTCAGTTTATAAGGAGATCAGACTGAAAGCAGCAAGGGGAAGCAAAAGCTAAGAAACAGGAATAGTGACAGATCATTCAGCATAAAGCATAGCCTGTAAGGACCTCACGGTATTAACATCCACTTTAATGGACACTTATGTAAAAGGATTGACTGGGTTAGGTGCAATAATTGACATTCCTTGTGAGGACTCCAAAATCATCAAAAATTAGCCACAGAAGGTATAAATGCATGCTATTGTTAAGTGCTTATGATAGGCCAGCATTATGCTAAGTGTTTACGTTAAGAGTTTTTGACTCACTCTCATTGCCGGTAGTGTTATCACCTTCCATTCTGCAAATGAAAAAACAAGTCTTGGAGAAATTAAGAGACTCCTCCTAGGTATTCAGTTGGTGGGTGGCAGAAATCTATTGATTCTAAGGCTAGTGATCTCAACCATTTACGATATTGCTACTTTCTAAATTTATTATGTCTGATAAATTCTGCATCAATAGGCATGGCATAATATTAACACGATATTTCTGATTAATATGCATGATGAAAATGTATCTTGTTAAGTTGTTTTACCTGGCATTGTTTACATTTTTTAAATGCCGGTATGTTAGCTAGCTGCAGAATTCATAAGCAGGACATCGTATTTCTCTGCTGTGGGATAAACGATGCTTCGAACAGATGACTAAGAAAGTGAGCTTTCCAAAAGAAAACCTAATGCCTGTGAGCATGTTGGTGTTGTACATGTCTACTGGGAAAATTAAATTTTCAACCCAAATTTTATGTTTTATCTCATTGTAGGAGGTTTTCCTTAGATCTGGAGTCAAAGGGCTGTATGTGAGTTGGAATGAGTGGATTCAGTGTTCTTCTGATCTTGGTTTTGTTGAGAGACAGATGAGTGTGTATAAACTTGTTTCTCATCTGCCTTCTTGGTTCTTCTACAAAAGCAGAACCACCCCTGTGGGAGACACCGCCTATTGCCTGTCCCTTCAAGCTTGTCCTTAGGGTATCACCTTTTAAAGCCAGCTCTCATCTCTCTTCCCATTCAAGCCAGACCCTCCCTCTCTTGTCTAAATCTTAGCCAAGCATAGCAAGACCAGCTGGTGAGAGCCTTGTCAAAAACAATGGCACCAGACCCTGCTTAATGGAACGCTGCATGTGCCAGTCGAAGCTTCCTGGATTGGAACAGTTGATTTTGAGTTGTGGCCCATTCTCTGACCCATATTGAAACACTGTCTTCAGTGAGGATTAAAAGCCTTGTGAACTGGAGTAAGAAGAAGTAGAAGAAAGAGGTCATTGTGGGTCTAGAGAAAATCAATATTGTCTCTTTGAAACAGCCTGTGTCTGTTCCCAGACTGACCATCTGGGGCCGTGTGGCTCAAAACCAGTTACAAAGGAGGAAAAGGAATTAAATTGAGACAGGGAGAACTTTGCAGGGGCAGGTTTCCAAGGTAGCTTGTTTGGGAAGACTAAAGGAGCCAAAGAGGTTAGGGAGAAAGGATTCAAGAAAAGTAGAAAAAAATTTAGATTCCTACACATACCTGTACTTCATCTGCCCCTCCTTGCGCCCCTACCGAATGTTTTCCAGATGTTTTCCAGAATAAAACACTATTTCCATAGCACTCACAAGTTCTCCTTGATTCTTGAATGCCTCCTTAGCACAATTATTTTTGTTTTCAATAAAATTGCCATTTCCAGTGGATTCCAAACTTAGAGCCTGTGGGTATGATCACAGTGTAGGGAGTGGTAAGGATAGAAAGAGACGGTGTTGTTGCTTCAGTGCCCCTGCCGTAGAATGTTTCCTCTACCTGGGGACTCACAGTTTCACTTTTCTTTAGATGTAGGTGGTAAATGAGTGAAGATACAGGCGCAAAAGTGGCCAGAAGAAGTTGAGAGGATCGATGTATGATGCAGGATTCTCAGGCTGAAACTGAGTTTGCTGGGACCAGCGACTTTGCTCTAGCTTTAAGATACCAATGAAACCTGTTTCGGCTATTTTTCTGGAATTAGAAGGACTTAAGAAAATAGATCCGTTTCCCCAGGAGGTCAACCAACCTGAGAGAAGGGATGCAATTCCTGGTCCTTGAGTCTGGAATTAAGTCCAATGCTCCTGTCGGTGGTGAAATAATACCTAGCAAGTGTGGTATTGAAGCAAGAGTGGTGAGAGCTTCAGCACTGGACAAACTCTGGCTCCAAGATGGATTTGCTACATGTCCCTGGATGAATCCCTGATATGTACGATCCTCAGTCTTCGCTAATGAATTACAATGGCAAAACTGAATCTACTGAAAGACTCTTGAGTCCTAACAGTAGGAAAGTAGGAAGTTAATGGTTTCTTGTACATGACCAATATTTTGCTTCAGAAGGGAATTTCATGCATAAAGTCCATCCACCAGGGTATCCTATATCTCTTCTCTGTTCCCCACCACCCACTATATTCCAGAGGTCAGTGGCTCAACTGACCGTTAGAGCATTCCCCCTGCACACTTCCACAGGCACCTCTAGTCCTCATAATCCAACTAAACTCATTGTCTCCGCACGTAAACTTGATCTTCCCCCCACATTGCCAACATAGCATCCGTTTTTCCAGATGAGAAGCGTCAGCATCACCCTTAACTCCTTCCTCTCCCCCATTCTCTGCTGTCTCATACCACTCTTACAATCTGCCTCGTTTTCCTCCTTTGTCACTGACTCTGAGTTTAAGCTCATCATTTTTCATCAGAGCCAGCACCACCCTTTTTTTAAAAAAATTGAGTTGAAATTCACATAACATATTCACCATTTTATTTATTTTGTATTGGGTTGTCTGTGTTTTAGAATATTTTCCAGGTTTCTTGAGATATAACTGACAAAAATGGATAAACTTCAGATGTACATTGTAATTAACCATTTTAAAGTCAACAATTTAGTACGATCATAAGGTTGTGCAATCACCACCTCTACCTAGTTCCTAAATATTTTCATCACCCTAAAAGGAAGTCTGTATCTATTAGTAGTTACTTTCTCTTCCCTCCCACCCCCAGTCCCTGGTAACAACCCGTCTGCTTTCTATCTCTATCGATTTATCTATTCTGGATATTTTGTATAAATGGAATCACACAATACACAATATTTTGTCTCTAATTTCGTTCACTGAGCATAAGGTTTTCTAGGTCCCTCCACATTGTAGCATGTATCAGCACTTCTTTCCTTTTTGTGGCTGAATAATATTTCTTTGTATGGATATACGACAATGTATTCATCATTCATCTGTTGATGGACATTTGGGTTGTTTCCACCTTTTGGCTATTGTGAATCGTACTGCTATAAACACAGGGGCACATGAATTTGCTTTCCATTTCTTTTGGGTATATATCAAGGAGAGGGATTGCTTGGTCAAATGGTAATTCCATGTTTCCCTTTTGAGAAACTGCCAAACTGCTCTCTACAGCAGCTTACCATTTTACATTCCCACCAGCAATTACAAGGATTCCAATTTCTCCATATCTTCACCAACACTTTTGATTTTCCATTAAGAAAAAATTTTTTAATGTTTATTCATTTTTTGAGAGAAACACAGAACGTGAGTGGAGGAGGGACAGAGAGAGAGGGAGATACAGAATCCGAAGCAGGCTCCAGGCTCTGAGCTGCCAGCACAGAGCCTGATGCAGGGCTCAAACTCATGAACCATGAGGTCATGACCTGAGCCGAAGTCGGACACTTAACCAACTGAGCCACCCAGGCGCCCCTTCCATTTTTTTTTATTATAGCCATCCTAGAGGGTGTGAAGTGGTATTGATTTGCATTTCCCTAGGGGCTAATAAGATTGAACATCTTTTCATGGGATTTTTGGCCAATTTTATATCTTTTTGGAGAAATGTCTATGTAAGTAAGCCCTTTGCTCATTGGATTGTTGGTCCTTTTGTTATTGAGTTATAATGGTTCTTTATATCTTCTGGATATTAGACTCTTATTAGACATGTGATTTGCAATACTTTTCCCATTCTATATGTTGTCTTTTCATTTTCTTGCCCATGTCCCTTGATGCACAAAAATTCTAAATTTTGATAGAATCAATTTTACCTATTGTTTTTGTTTTTATTAATGCTTCTGAGTGCTTAGATGTTGTCATAGCTAAGAATCCATTGTCAAAAAAAATTCATTGTCAAATTCAAGGTTGTGAACATTTAACCCTGTGTTTTCTTCTAAGAGTTTTATCGTTTTAGCTCTCATATTTAAGTCATTGGTCCATTTTGAGTTCTATTTTTCAATGCTTTTAAAAATCAGCCTTATTAAAGTATAATTTACTTATGAAACATTCCATTTTTAATGCCTAACCACCATCACAACCATGATTTAGAACATATCCGTTACCCCTTAAAAGGTCTCTTGCCTCCATTTATAGTTAATATCCTGACACTCGCCTATGACAAAAATTAATTTGCTATGTATCAATACAGTTTGCCTTTTCTAGAATTTCATAGAAATGGATTCACATATGGGGTGCCTGGGTGGCTCAGTCAGTTAAGCATCCAACTTCGGCTCAGGTCATGATCTTACAGTTTGCGGGTTGGAGCCCTGTGTCTGGCTTTGTGTTGACAGCTTGGTGCCAGATTCTGTGTCTCCTTCTCTCTCTGCCCCTCCCCTACTCGTGCTCTATCTCTGTCTCCCCAAAATACAATAAATGTGAAAAAAAAAAAAGAAATGGATTCACATAGTATATAGTATTTATGATTGCCTATTTAACTTATAATAATAGTTTCTGAGATTTACCTAGGTTGTATTATCAGTAATTCATTCCTTTTTATTTCTGAGTAGTATGTCTATTGTATATTTATGCTACAATTTGTCTATCTAGTCACCAGTTGATGAACTTTTGTTTCCAATATTTTGGCTATTATAAATGAAGCTGCTATGCATATTTCATACAAGTCTTTTTATGGACATATGTTTTTATTTCTGTTGGAGAAATTCCCAAGAGCGGGATTGCTGAGTCATATGGGAAGTGTATGTTTATTTTTATAAAAAACTACCAAACTGTCTTCCAAAACTGGTATATGATTTTCAATTCCCACTGCCAATGTACATTTCAGATGTTCTAACGTTCTCAACAGCACTTGTTACTGTCAGTCTTTTTTCATTGTGGTTATTCTAGAACTGTATGTTGCTGTCTCATCTAGAGTTTTGGTTTTTTAAATTAGATTTATTTTTAGAGTATTTTTAGGTGTACTGAAAAGTTGCACATCAAGTAAGGAGAGTTGCCATATGTTCCTTTCCCCAACCCCCTTAAATTTTACAGATGGTGTGAGGTAGAGGCCCAACTTCATTTTTTTTTTTTTTTTACATGTGGATCTCCAGTTGTCTCAGGACCATTTGCCAAAAAGAATATTCTTTTCCCATTGAATGGTTTTGACATCCGTGTTAAAAATAAGTTGGCCATAAATGTGTGGGTTATTCTGGACTTTCAATTCTATTCTACTGGTCTATATGTCTATCCTTATCCCGGTACCATGCTATTTCAATTACTGCAGCTTTATAGTAAGGCTTGAAGTCAGGAAGTGTAAGTTTTCTAACTTTGTTCTTTTTCAATATTGTTTTGGCTGTTCAGGGCCCCTTGCAATTCCATATGAATTTGATGATCAGTTTTTCCATTTTTGCAGAAAGGGCCATTAGAATTTTGATAGAGATTGCACTGAATCTGTAGATTGCTTTGGGTAGTATTTCTACCTTAATATTATTGTTTTCCAATTTATGATTATGGGATGTCTTTCCATTTATATAGTTATTTAATTTCTTCCAGCAATGTTTTGTGTTTCCAATGTACAGGACTCTCACCTCCTTTGTTAGATTTATTTCTAGATATTATATTCTTTTGCATGCAACTGTAAACGGAATTATTTACCTAATTTCCTTTTCAGATTGCTCACTGCTGGAATACAAACATACAACGTATATTTGTGTGTTGATCTTATATCCTGCAACTTTGCTGAAGTGCCTACTAAGTGCCGGGAAGAGTCACTCATGTTTTTTAATTTTCCCTTGATCAAACTCTGCCCACTTTCCAGCGTCGTCTCCCATCACTTCCTTCCCTGCACTTGGTTGCCCGGACCATTCCCAGCTGCTTATTGTTCTTCAAACCCACCATACCACTTTTCAGTGTCACTTTCATGCTGGTATTTCCTTAACCAAAATGCCCTACTCCCTCACTTCTCTAGGTGTATGAACGATAATAGCATTACTTAAAATTTGTTAGAAAATGCAGAACGACATACCCTGACCCAGGTACTAAGTCAGGATCTGTAACTCCAGTGATTTGGATACGGATTAGATTTGAGAAGCATGTGGCTGTACCAGATAACTCTTCAACCAGATAACTCCCCCCATCCTTCAAAGCCCAGCCTAGCTATCATCTCCTCTGGGAAGACTTTACCCATGCCCCAGGTAAAACTAATCAAGTTCTCCCTGTGCTATTCCTTCCCTTCCCTCCCCTTTCTTTTTTGTGTGCTATTTCGTTTACATGCTGCTACCACATCTGTTTTCTTTACTAAACTATGCATTCCTTGAGTCAAGGAATTGAATCAATTTCATTTGTTTGTCCTTTGCAGGCAATGAACCTACAATAGATATCTATTGAATTAGGTGAATAGCCATCCACATGAGGGAGACTTTGTCACTACATTGTAAGTGCAGAAATTGGAGCTTAAGGAGTTTCAAGTTCTGTTCTAAGTGACAGCATTGAAATTTGAGCCCAGACCTCTTCATTTCAATACCTATGTTCTCACCTTGATGCCATCCAGCCATTTTAAGGATTTGAGACAGTAAAGAGAGATATCTTAGCACACTGGGATTTTCTGCATGTGGGAAGCTGCCTATTCTAAAGCTGGTAATGAAAAGTAAGAGAAGTCTAGTAACTAAGACTGAAGAAAACAAAACCATTCAAAGAGATTGGTGCTGGAGAATTAGGCACGCCTTGGAAAACCGAAGAAATATTTTGTAATTTTTTTTAAAGATCCATTTGCAAACATCAGTCCTAAAGTGTGTTATCTGCATGTTCTTCATGTGTATATCTGTGTGTACAGTGCCTGCCCTAAAAAAAATGTACTCCAAATTTATTGTCTAAAGGAATGAATGTCTTTCTTTGCACCTACGTGTCCCAAGTTCATATGTGTGTATTACACATCTTTAAACAGCTATGGGTATCTGTGACTGTGTATTCCAGGCCCTTGCTCTTTCTTCACAGTGTGATCTGAGGACCAGCACCATCGGCATCACCTGGAAATCGGTGGAAATGCAAAAACTCAGGCATCATCTCAGACATACTGAACTAGAATGTGAATTTTTAATCGGAACCCTAGATGATTCATATGCACATAAAAGTCTGAGAAGCACTATTCTAAATAATCCCAAGTATGCCAGGACAGGCTGTCATGTCAGGTCTAAGCTAAAAATGTTGAAAAGCTGCCAGAGAGATGTTTCCGTTACTTGCAGAACACTGGGATCATTACCTCACTCCCCTGCTCTCCACACACCTGTAGACAAAGATCTACTTTACCACATGTGCCACCACAAGCACACAACATATTTGAACCTCTGTTGATACTTTATGATCTGGTTTGGCCTCAAAGCCTTCCTCGGTGTGCAGAAAACTTGCCCTTTTCATTCAGTAGAGCCACCCACCTGCCTCTTTCGTCCTCTCTCTGCTCTTTTTTAGCTTTCCTTTTACCTCTTCCCCCACCACTTAGTAGCAAGAAGATGACTTTTCTCTTTACTGGCTTCTATTCTGGCAATTCAGAGAATTATTCATTTTCTCTACTGCCCCCTCCCTCTAAGAATTAGATGCAGGTGTCTCTCAGTTTTGTTTTGTCTAGAGGTAGTTGGAGAACAACTGATGATTGTAAAGTTGTTAAATATTTTGAAGAAAATATGCTCTTTCCTTTCCTTGAGTTAGTCCTGGGGATCATAACTTTGGTTGGTTGCACTGATACTATCCTCTTTCTTCATACCCTAAGTCTTTTTTAAGAGTTTAGAAATTATCCTAGGGTCACATTTTCTCTACCAAGTGACAACTTCTTCAACTTAAAAGAAATTGGCAATTGAAGCAAGCTAAAGATAACAAGTAGGGGTTATTTCTGAACAACAGTGCACTGAAACTTATCATTTCTCTCTAAAGCTCTCTTCTTTAGGAACTGATAAAAGAGAGAGACAGAGCATGAGCGGAGGAGGGGCAGGGAGAGAGGGACACACAGAATCTGAAGCAGGCTCCAGGCTCCCTGCTGTCAGCACAGAGCCCGATGTGGGGCTCGAATTCACAAACCGTGAGAACAATGACCGGAGCAAAGTTGGACGCTCAACCAACTGAGCCACCCAGGTGTCCCCACATGTAATTTTTTTTTAATCTCCAAACTTAGAAAAATCCCTACCAAAATTCATAATTTGCATATTCTCTATGATTTAATTAAGTGTTTATACCAAGTACATATCGATCTAGAAGCAATGTTTAAGACCTAATGTCTTAATACCTTAATGTTTAAGACCTTAGGCTACAGAATGTAGAAGTATAAATACTATCTGACAATCATTTGCTGTGTGATCTTGGGAGAAGTTACTTTGCCTCTCTTTCCCAGTTTCCTCATGTGTAAAGTGAGGATGAATGAAAACAATGATACCTCAGAGAGTTTGAGTGAGGAATATATTAGTTATCATGCTTAAGCACTCAATGAAAGTTTGTAGTTATTATCATCATTTAGATTTGATGAAATTAGAGCTACTTCTCTTGAGATTCCACGGAAATAAAACTGATGTCCTGATCTAGGGGTTATACTTGTTTTAAAAGTTATGGAGAGGTGAGTATACTAATGACAGAAAGAGGGAGCCGTTCCTAAACAACCACTTGGTGCAAAGCTTCGTTCTCCCCATCTCAGTGCTGAGCCTTGCTGTCAGGACTATGGGGCCCAAGAAAGTGGGACGGTGCTGATGAGGTGCCTCTTTCTCTTCCCCTCTCTGTTTTCTCACCATTGCAAGGAGGGAGCTACACCAAAACACAGCTCAGAATCTGGGGAGGCATGGGAACTCAGTGAGCAGCAGGTCAAACTCAGGTCCATTTGATTCCAAATCTCATTGTTTCCTTTCAATTCTGTATTGCCCTGGATGGACTAGAGGTATAGAGAAGGAGACATACATTGAAGAATTCACGTAGCAGAGTTAAGGCACCCTTGAAGGATTTTTTTTTTTTTTTTGAGATTGTTATACTTCCTTTATCAAAATGAAAAGGGTATTTTAAAAGGAAAAATCAGAATGTACAGTCAAGATGTCCAGGGAGTGTTAGAATAAGAGAAGTATCCATGTGGAAACAGGCTAGGAGCCAAGAAGTAAGAGAGCCCAAAAGAGCTAGGCTAGGCTCTTAAGACTAGAGGCTAAATATCAAAGATCTTTAAATCAGACCATTTGTGTTCCTTTGGCCTAACCCAATCATGATAATCCTGTTTCTCCTTGCCTGGAATGGGTAATTCTATGATCCTCCTTTAGGGATGAATATGTGACCTAGTTTTGGCCAATGAAAACTTAAGGGAAGCCTGCTGAAGTGGAGCTTCTGGAAGGATTTTCCTGCCTGATAAAAAGAAAGAAAATTCTGAAAAAGCCTTCCACCCTTCCCTTCCTGTTTGGGGCACGATCATATAAATATGTGACATTTGGCTGCAGCAGCCATCTTGTGCCTATAAAGGAACCACAGAGAAGTAAAAGCATCCTATGAAATAATAATATTTGAACTTTGTATATGGCTGATAGTTTGAAAAGTACTTTTATATACCTAATCTCACTTAATGCTTAAATAATCCTGTGGGATTGTTATTATGTGTGCTCTGGAAGGGTCCTAAATCTGTAGATTCAACCAAAGTGACAGCCCGATGATGGAAATAATGTTACCAATGTTTCCAGGTGGTTTTCGAACTAGTCCTGTATGGTGTTCTGAAATAGTTCCCAGTATTGCCTGAAACGAGCTCCCAAAAGAGACTCTGGACTTCAGATCCCCAGGATGTTGCAAGGAAAATCAGTTAAAATCTAAAGCACAGGTTTGTGTTTTTTCGGGAAAGAATACCGGAATGATTAAAGGCAAAAACGGTTAGGCAAAACTATAAAGAGTACACAAGCACTTGTTGACACAATTTAGCAGTCGATTACTTGAGGACATGCCAAAGGTTTCATTGCATTTCAGAAAGTAGTTGGAGGGCAGACCTAGGGAATCCTTTATCGTGGAGGTTTTATTATCATTCATTTGGAGAAATTTCACCCTAGGGTTTCAAGGCAAATTCACAGTGGCTTTAAATCATGCAGGCCCAAAAATGAACAAATCAGGAGCCTATAGATGCTGGAGAGGATGTGGAGAAACGGGAACCCTCTTGCACTGTTTGTGGGAATGCAAATTGGTGCAGCCGCTCTGGAAAACAGTGTGGAGTTTCCTCAAAAAATTAAAAATAGACCTACCCTATGACCCAGCAATAGCACTGCTAGGAATTTACCCAAGGGATACAGGAGTACTGATGCATAGGGGCACTTGTACCCCAATGTTTATAGCAGCATTCTCAACAATAGCCAAATTATGGAAAGAGCCTAAATATCCATCAACTGATGAATAAAGAAATTGTGGTTTATGTACACAATGGAGTACTACGTGGCAATGAGAAAGAATGAAATAGGGCCCTTTGTAGCAACATGGATGGAACTGGAGAGTGTGATGCTAAGTGAAATAAGCCATACAGAGAAAGTCAGATACCATGTGTTTTCACTCTTATGTGGATCCTGAGAAACTTAACAGAAACCCATGGGGGAGGGGAAGGAAAAAAAAAAACGAGGTTGGAGTGGGAGAGAGCCAAAGCATAAGAGACTCTTAAAAACTGAGAACAAACTGAGGGTTGATGGGGGGTGGGAGGGAGGAGAGGATGGGTGATGGGTATTGAGGAGGGCACCTTTTGGGATGAGCACTGGGTGTTGTATGGAAACCAATTTGACAATAAACTTCATATATTGAAAATAAATAAATAAATAAATAAATCATGCAGACCCATATTTTCACCTGCCCCATACAAATAATTTCATTCTGTTAAGTCCTGTAGTAAAAAAAGGTGACAAAAGTGCTAATCATTGTTCATAATCAAATTCTATAAAGTGACATTGACCTAAAAACAGTAACAGTTATAAATAAAGCAGAATACAGCAATTATAAAAAGGTACAGTAAGTATATTTTTTCAGGGTTTATCATGTGCTAGAAGCTACATATTATGTAATCTAATTTGACTCTCCCAACATTACTTAATATTACTGGTAAGGTTATCAGTAATCTATAAAAGTGAGTACCTCACAAATCAAAATAAAAAAAATTTTTTTAATGTTTAGTTTTGAGAGAGACAGAGCATGAACGGGAGAGGGGTAGACAGAGAGGGAAACACAGAATCTGAAGCAGGTTCCAGGCTCTGAGCTGTCAATGCAGAGCCTGATGCGGGGCCCGAACTCACGAACTACAAGATCATGACCTAAGCCAAAGTCGGACACTTACCTGACTGAGCCACCCAGACGCCCCAGTACCTCACAAATTTAACGAAACCATTTTTCAGCATACAATAGGCCAGAATATCATCCTGAATTATTAGATTCTGTGTATATGGAAACAAAACATGCAAACTATTCAGTTAATTCCATTTTTTAAATTGAGTCAAGTGACCTTGTTTCACTCCTTGATAAAAAGAAACCTACTCGCTGAATAACTCCATTAAAAAAAAAATCTTTTAGTTAATTATTTTGAGATGGTGCAGCCACCGCATTTGAAAGGATCTCAACAAGCTGGGTAAGTCATATTTGGTTTGGGGGCATCTGATGTAATTATCCTCTTACTTCATACTTGACAAGAGCAGTTTATATGAGTTACCGTATGAAATTATATCAAAATCCTATGAGGTATGAATTATTCACGTTTTACAAATGAGAAAAAAGTAAAAAAAAAGATGAGAAAGGTTAGCTTGCTGCTGAGGTGATAGAACAAGAAAACGGCAAAGGCAGGACCTAAGTTTGGGTGGGTCTTGCTCCAAAGCCCTTGTGTATCTTCTACTACTTTCTATAGTCAAGATGCCATTTTTCTTTAACTGAGGATAGGAAGAAACACCTTGGAATTTAAAACCACAAAATGAAATGCTTCACCGGGTGTAGGATCTGTTAGACAATTTTTTTTTTTCAAATGAGGATTTTACGGGTTTCCTACATTTCTCCCTTAGGGAGTTGCAGAAGGAGCAAAGGAAAAAGCTGTGCTCGTATTGCCAAGTGATGTTACAAGAATCGTGCTGTTGCTGTGTGAACTACATGTCTACACTAGTGGCATCCTTTCAATTTTTAAAGTTCAGCGCAAAAGTCCTATTTCTATGCTAAGTACTTGAGTGATTGTCTATAGATAGGCCCAAAGCCTACCACTCTCCTCCCAGCCCTGCCCCCTGCCCCCCACCAAATCAAACTTTGCATCATTGTTTAAATAGGAAGATGTGGGTGGGCACAATCTTAATCATCTTGATGTTAATTTTAATAAAAATAAAATGGTTTGACGGGCATTGGATTAAGTGTTGCATTTCACTCTTGTTCTAGCTCTTAATGTCTAAAACTTTGGCGACTTATTTAATTTCTCTGAGCCTCAATTCTACTATCCAGAAGCATTTCTCAAACTCTATTTTTTAAATTCCCAATCCATTTGAGGAAAAATACTTTTGTAAAATGCATGAAAATTAATTACCAGGAAAACGAAACAGAAAACATATAAAGTATATGCTCATTTCTTTAAGATTATTAGATTCAACAGGTAAAACATTGCTCTGTTAAAAGTTTCTGTTAAAATTGCTCACTCTCAATTTCTCGTCTCAATTTCCAATTTCACTAAGGCCTGGAAAGAGTTCATAGCCTGCCATCAGTCCAGGAACTGCATTTTGAATCTCATTGCTCTTTAAAATTAAGGACAGGGTCGTATGGATGGCTCAGTTGGTTAAGTGTCTGACCCTTGATTTTGGCTCATGTCATGATCACACAGTTCTTGAGTTTGAGCCCTGCTTCAGGCTCTGTGCTGACAGTGTGGAGCCTGCTTGGGATTCTCGCTTTCCCTCTCTCTCTACCCCTCCCCTACTCATGCTCTAAATCTCTCTCTCTCAAAATAAACAAACATTTAAAAAATAAATAAAATTAAAGATAAAAATGTCCTTAATCATTAAAGGGTTGCTGCCAGAATTCAATGATAATGTATGTTAAATGCTTAGAATAGCACCTAGTAAGTACAAAGCATGAGCAAATTCTACTCTCTGCCATAAAATTAAACCCAGAACCTCTAAGGAAACAGCACCAGGTAGAGAATATCCTGGCACAAGTGCATGAGATTAAGCTCCTAAGGACACTTGACCTTGCCCCCAACTTGACCTTCCCATCGGGATTATCTTTTGCTTTCTCACTCCAGCTCTACCTAGTCCTTTCCTGCTGCCACCAGGACGCTGGCCTCATGGTGGGATGAAATTCCTTCCTGTTTAGAGTCAGAAACAGAGTGTAAGGGCTAACAACAACTGAGCTCACAAAATATGAAGTCTCATCTCAACCCAACCTGTCTGCTGTTTGGTTCCCTAGGCCCTGAGGCAGAGGCCCTTGAGCCAAATGGGTGACTACCCAGCTCTATTCTTTATTTGTCTTTGGCAAGTTATTTAATAGCTCTGGGCTTCAGTTTCCTCATGTATAAAATGGGGAAAAAGTAATGCCTTATAGGGCTGCTATGAAGATTAAATGAGCTACTCTATGTCAAGAGCAGAGTATAGCACCTGGGACATCAGAAGCAATCTGCTCAGTAAAGGGTCACACGCCATCATCGTCATCATCATGGTCACCTGGAAACCCCTGAACCCTTCACTTCGCAGCTCCTGGTCAGTCAGTCCCTACAAAGCGAAGTCATTCTGAATGGACCCTAGAGAAATACCTTCCTAGACAAGAGGTCCTGCCTAGGAGAGATCCTGCCATGTCACTCACCTGACTATGACCCTGATCCTTAGATTTCATTGCCACTTGGAGAGATACTCCTTTTCCTTGAGTGATTGGTAGAGAAATAAGCTTGCCTTTGACATGAAAATCCTCCCCCTTCTTCCCTGGCTGTGGTGTGCCCCTCAGGGGCCACAGTCGATCTGAACACAAATCTTTACTGTCACTTTCATACAACATGCCATTCAACTCACAATGTGTTTTGATATCCAGAAACCATTTCCTAACTGTGGGTTTTGTATCAGTTATCGAGTCCCACAGTGACACTGCCTAACAAACTACCACAAACCACACAACAGTAAACATCTATTACTCATGCATCTGAGAGGTGTGCTCAGAAGCTATGCGGATCTTGGCTCGGCTAAGGGCAAATTCTACTCTTAGAATCTTGCCGGTCTTGGTTGGACCTGCTCACGTGTGCGAGGATCGTCTGGTTGCTGACTCAGCTAGGATGGTCTCAGCTGGAGTGGCTGGGGTGACTTAGCTCTGTTGTGGGTCTCATCCTTCAGCAGGCTAACACAGATATGGTCTCATGGCTGTGGCAGAAAACAAGAACAAAGGGAAACTTAAACACTTCCCAGGTCTCTACCTGCAACACATTTTGTTAATCAGCTTGGCCAAAGCAGGTCACGGAGCTAAGTCCAGGATAGTAGTGGAATAGCACTATGCTGTTAGATGGCAATTGGCAAGGGTACTGTGCTCATTAAGTGTTTGTTTTGCCTTCCATTTCTTTATATTCCTGCCTGATCAGACCAGGAAAACCACTTGCCAATTCATATTACCAACTCAGGACCCCGTGTCAAGCCAAGATTTTATTGAAAGTACACTCTAGGATTTGGTTTGTTTGTTTGTTTTAATGGAATCTGTAGGGTACTTTTCTTTCTTTTCCCCACTAGGCAGAAAAGTAGCAAAAGAAAACATTCATTTTTAATAATGGATATCTGAACATTTCATGTCATAATCCCTAGGATGACTTATAGCTTCTATGGGGACCAGTCTTCATCCCATGGTATTATGCTAGTCTCAACAAATGAATTTCACACACAAGGAATAGTACTCAAATAGCTACTTATTAGGGTTGAATGCTTTTCTCATAAAACTTGCAAAATATAAAACGAGCTTTCCTACTGTAGGTAGACTCTAGGGAGATTTCCTGTGTTCGTGATTTGATATTTTCCTTCAAATGAAAAAATACTGTATTTTCTTTCTGACAGTGTTTCCGAACTAAATGCAGGATTACTATTTCCATTTCTGGAGGAGCAAAATTATTTTCACTTGCATGAAACTTCTCAGATGACATCTTGGTCAAAGGGAAGTGCGAAGTCCTCTTATTATCAGTTAACTCTCCAATTAGTGACTTTGTGGGAAGGTCCCTGGGCAGCAGCAATGATTTCAGAATGGGCCCTTCCACTGTAAGAGCAAAATTAGAACCTCCGCAGTGCCCCAGCAATAAGCATATATGTGATTGTGCGTGGAGGGAGGGCAGGGCAATGACAAGGAGCAGAGTTCATCGTTTGTGCTAAACACGGTCAGGTGGATAATTCATCATAAAGATGTATGAAGCAAGTCAACAGAGGTGTGTAACGATGGGATCATGGCAGTGCATAGAGCCCCTTCTGCTCTTCCCCATATTTAGGTCGCTGACCTCACATCCTTGCACAAAACTTGGACTCTGCGGTCAGACAGCCTTGGGTTTATATTTTAACCAGACCATTTACCAACTCTGTGACCTTGAAAATTTTACATGATTTCTGTGAACTTGTGGTCACTCACATAAGAATACGTTTCATCGGGGCGCCTGGGTGGCGCAGTCGGTTGAGCGTCCGACTTCAGCCAGGTCACGATCTCGCGGTCCGTGAGTTCGAGCCCCGCGTCGGGCTCTGGGCTGATGGCTCAGAGCCTGGAGCCTGTTTCCAATTCTGTGTCTCCCTCTCTCTCTGCCCCTCCCCTGTTCATGCTCTGTCTCTCTCTATCCCAAAAATGAATAAACGTGAAAAAAAAATTTAAAAAGAATACGTTTCATACCTGTACAGTGACACCTGACACACAGAAAGTCACTTAATAGGACTTTCCTACCATCCCCAATACATCTCCTCTCCCTTTTCTGTTCCAACCTCCTCCCCCACCCCATTCTTGTCCTTTTCTCCCCACCTTCACCTCAAGCCTCACAAGCACTGCTTACGCCAGAAAGAGAAAGACACGAAAAGTAGCGAGATCTTGAATTTGAAGCTGAAGGTTTCCATCAGCGTCTCTGCAGAAAAGCAGTCATGTGCTTAAAGTGGAGACACCTAAAGAAAGGAGGAGGGAGCAGAGAGTTTCATCCTGAGGAGAAGGGGAAGTGTGGGATTTTTAGTATTTCATGGGTGGGAGACCTAGGCTTTCAGTGAGAGAGGGAGTGAGACTGCAATTACTTTGATTTTCATGGAAATTTTCATTTGACTTTGATCTTGAGAGAATGTCACTGAGCCAAATGCTGAAGTTTAGGTTTTGGGGGAGGGATTTGGGGGAGGTTGTGGAGGGCTGTGAGAAAGAAGAGATGAAAAAAAGGAGATTGCATTCTGAGAGGAATAATTGTGTGTGTGTGTGTGTGTGTGTGTGTGTGTGTGTGTGCGCGCGCGCGTGCCTCAGGAGCAATGTGGGGGGGGTGTGTGGATGCAGGAACAGGGAATCCAACTTTTTTCTTGTAAGGAATTCAAGTTTAAAACAGAAAAAAGTCTTAGAGAAGCTAAGATAATACTGTCCTTAAAACACAGGGAAAAAAGTGGAATTGAAGAATGTCTAGTAAAATAAGGGCTACAAACCTTTTATTATCATATTTGTGGCTTCTGGGGTATGACTTTAATATCTTCTTTTAAGATGTTGTTCACTTAAAGCAATTGTGTCTAATTATAAGTTAAATAAAAAACCTATCCCAAGTATTTCTTTTCTACCTTCAACTCATTTTCCATTTAAGGATATTATTTCCTTGAAGAAACTCATGTCCTTGAGAGGAATGCATACTTTAAGTATTTCCACACCTGAAGAGATCTGCTAATCATGAAAAGTAACATGAAGATAAAAAGCAGTGTGCTGTAGCTGCAGGCTTAGCACAACTGGCTGTGTGACCTTGGGTGAAGTCATTGACTTCTCTGAGCCTTAACTCCTTCATGTGGATTACATCAAATGGAAAGGTCCTTCCGTTCTAAAAATTATCATAAGCAGTCTGGAGGTGACTAAAACCCTTAAAACAAAGTTAATATGAACTATAAGAAATCCATCCACTTCTTCAAGACTGTGGAGCTTAATTCCATAAGCAAATTATATTTGCAAAGATATACTCAACAAGGGGTTAATATCCAACATATGTAAAGAAATTATACAACTCAACATCAAAACAAACAAACACCCAAATAATCTGATTATTTGCTCATCAATAAAATGGACATTATAGTGGTGTCTATCCTGTTAGGCTTGTTTTGAGGTTTACATGCAAAAATGTTTGTGAAGAGCTTAGCATAGGGACGGGCACTTAGGAAGTGCTCCAAGAATAGAGGTTAAACGAGAAAATAACAAGGGAAGCGGCTGTGCTCAGAGTCCGATCACTCCCTGCGATCCCATTTGGATACTGTGGGGTCCCCCGTGCGTTTCAAGGGACAAGGTAAAACAGAGTTAGCAAAACAAAGATGAGGAGGACGGGGTGGGGGAGGATGATAACAGCTCCAGCTCTGCTCAAAGTGCTTTATCTGTATTAACTCATTTAATCCATATGCCAATCCTACAAGGTAGATAAAATTATCATCCCTATTTTATAGATGAGGAATCTGAGACAGAGAGAGGTTAAGTGATTTGCTCAATGCCACAGAGCTCGTAAGGTCACTATCACTTCGGTGAAGTTGGACATGGACACTGTCCCTAACATATCTGGAAAAAACAACAGAAAATTACTTCTATTCTAGCCTTTTTTGGTTTTTCATGGGTGCTTAGAAAGTTGGCTGAATAATGTGTAAGCCTGACTTATCCCCCAAAGTTCTATGCCTGCATCTATGCCCGTTTCTTCCCACCTGGTGCTAATGAACATGGAAAATAAGATCCCAACATTTGTCTAATGATGTTAACTAACACCATGCAGGGGGCAGCGATTATAAGGGGGGCTGTGCTGCTGCTTCAGCAAGCAGGTGGTAGAAACTCTTCATGAAGATTGCATACAGATTATAGCATTTTGGTGTGTTTTATGATGAAATTTGCCAAGGGTTCAAAACCTTTTCCAACTGGCTCATTTATCCTCAGCACTAATAGAGAGGCTTGATGTAAAGAACTAGAAGCATGGGATGAACTAAGTATAAATTGCATTAGGGCTAACCACACGTTGGAGGACCGACTCAGAATGCTAATGAGTGAAGCTTCTGTGATGCTCTTTATGAAAGGAAATCTACAGGAGGCAAAAGATGGACTCAGCAGACCAATTCTGAGTAAATCTACTGGAGTAGATTGAGACATTTTTTTACAGTGGGGAATGAGAACTTTGCTAAGAATTAGGAACTATATACACCTAGTTGTATGTGTAAACGGACATGTGAACTCGTTGAAAGACTGGATATGGTTAAGAAAGAAAATGGTGAGCTGCTTTCTGTCCTGAGAGGAGCAATTTATTCATGCTAATGCTGGGAGATGAACTATTATTGAAAAATGGTTTAATAACAGTGGAACAACCTATGATTTATTCCAGGAAAATAGAATGAGGAGGAAAAATTCTTATTCTGTTCTGCTTTGTATGCTTCACAAGGTCATGTTAAGTGTATATGTTAATTTTTTTTTCACTCATGGTTGCAGCAAGCATATTCAAATTCAATTAAATATAGGTTTGCTAAATACAAAAATAAGGCAAGTAGAAATGATCAAAAACCTACCTCATCATTTTCGGGGAAATTTTCCAGGCTTAAGAAGGAAAATTTGCCTCATGGCAATTTCAAAAGCTTTAAGGTTTTAAGGTTTTTAAGTCCTTTCTGTTCAGCTTTTTCTTGGTAATTTCTTTTACTAATTCAATTGCTTAAGAGGGAAGAATTTGAATTCAAAATTCCAAGTTCTCAGCAATCATATTCACACACCATTTTGTTAGTCTGCAGACCTACTTTCTGTTTGAATTTAGAAGTTTGTTTTTAACCATAGTCCAATATTTTCCTGTGGTTATTTTTCCTTATAGAATGTTGAACCTGTATGTCATTTTCCTGAACGACAGAGAGTTAAGAGTGACGTGTTTGTTAGTGAGGATGGCCTTCAAATGTGGCAAATTTTAAGCCCAACTTCCCTAACTTTCCAAACGAGACAAATATTTAAAATATCCAGGGATGGCTGCATTATTTTTTTCTGTTTGTGATTTGAATTTCTTTTTAATGGCAGACACTGATTTCTTATAGTTTGAGCTTATCCAAGAGATGTTAATAGCTCTGAGGATACTGAAGTGCTCTTTGTGTTCATACTTACTCGTCATTGAACAAGGCTGCCTTTTCATTTGAAGCAAAAGAAGTTCATTTATACACCGTTATTATATGCACACAAATGCTATTATGGGCATGCAGACACAGGGGTCCAACTCTATTCTTAATTATTCATGCTAGTGGAAGGGAGGCAGAGACAACACAGAGCTATACACAATCCCAGACCTTTAAATATTTTAGTTTAGAATGTCCTGCTTGACTTTCCCCTGGAACTGGAAATTTTGCTGAAATGCTATATGAACATTCAAGTATTTCATAGACACCTGCTGTATACAGATTTCTAAGTGCCAGGGGACATTACAAGATATAAAAAGAATCCCAGGTAAATAATTTGCTGAGAGAATGAGGCAATCAAAAGGAGGGATAAACTTATACTTGTGATGCTATCTAGAGAGAAAAAAGGCAGTCATAGATCAACTCATATCAAGTAATGGCCAGAATAAAATTGTGGTGGTAAGGCGGTAAAGTATAAAGCAAGCTTTTTGAGTGAAACGTGTCTTGACTCCAGAGTTGAAGGGGCTAGGGGCTATAGTTTTAAGGAACAGAGAAGCATTCCAGAACTCCAGGAAATTGCAGAGAAGAAAGCCAAGGTAAAGTCACGGCTTTCTGGTTCCAGGACAAGTTGTGGTAAGTGACTTGCCAAATCACAGTGTGTCAGTGGCAGAATAGGGGCAAAAATTCCTGTTTCCTGGTCCCTCATTCAGTGAAGGGATAGGGTCCTGGTCTTCTCTAATTGGATTAAATCTCATTTCTCCGTGGAACAGTTTTGACTATTTTGACTATGGCCATGTAAGACACATGGTTAAATCAAGTTCATTGACTTGAATAACTGGGATTTAAACCCATAGCTACACACCAAGCCAGCCAATGTTCCAGTCACATTAAACAGTTTGTTCTTCATCACATTCTCCGTGCATATTTTCTTCAGATCTGGCATTCAGCTGGAATGCATCAATATGATAGTAAGTTATTAAAAATTTTTTTTGACAGGAAGTAGGATTTATTGGTGGGCATGAATAAGAAGGGAGTAGGGCCGAGGTTCTCATGGGTGCAGAACCTGCCATTTGTCCAGGGGGCCATGATTAGGGATATTTGACCCCACAGCCATCGGGGATAAGATGCTTGTCAGCCACCATCTCTTCAAATTCATCCACGTTAAACTTAGTAAAGCCCCACTTGGAAATGTGGATCTTCTGGTGGCCAGAGAACTTGAACTTGGCCCTGCATAGTGCCTCAATCACACGCTCCTTGATCTGCAGGTGGGTACAGACGGACAAGATGGCTTGGCCAAAGTGGACTCTGGCCACTGCACCCTGGGGCTTCCTAATGGCATCCCACATACCTGCCTGGAGCCTAGATTGGGGATAGCATGAGGTCAGACATCAATGTCCCCTGAAAAGGACTGTCTCCAAGGTTCCATAGGGCAACCCATCCAATCACAAGGCTGCATACACTACTAAGGAGCCTACTGTTTGCAGCCCTTGCACACTGGGCCCCCAAGGGGAAAAAGCACAAGTTATTAAAATATAAAACACTCTGTTCCAGTTGGGAAATAACCACATTTTTGATGGGCCCCCAAATGCTCTTAACCACCATAAGACCCACTCAGACATCTCCTCAGATAGTTTCCATAATTTAGTAATTAAAGGGGAACAGCCAGGACCCTTGAAGACCCTGCTTGGGCACTACAGCCAGCATTCGTTCTGATTCGTCATGTACCAATGGTATGCCAGTGGTTAAGAATGGTATTAGTCCTAGATTTTTCCCTTCCATGTTTTTGTTCATACTATTTTTTCTGCCTTGAATGTTCTCTCTCTTTTCATCTGTTCACCTCGTACCTTGTGCATGTCACAAGGAACTGGCTTACACAACTGTGGAAGTTGGAGAAGCAGTCACTATAAGGCTGTCATCTGAGGCTGGAGCTTAAAGTGCATGTGGCAGGCAGTCAGGAAGGCTGGCACCCCAAGCAGAAGGAAAGGTCAAAACCTTGTGTGATCCTGCCTCTCACCTTGGTGATGAGAGTATTCCTCAGAAGCCAAAAGCCCTTTATCACAGAGCTAAACATACATGGCTGGCCCGGAAGTCAGAAATGCTAAAGGAGGATGCAGGATGAGGGTGAAGCAATCACAGACCCAGCCGCTGCATCACGCCAGCAAGGTAAGTTAGCAGATCCGCAGTGACTTGTATGTATTACAAATTGGCTGCTGCTTTCCTTCTGCCATTAGGGATAATCTCCCTCGTGCTTTACCCTAAATAGAAACGTAAAAGAGTGGGCATTCTGGGGAATGTAGTTCAGTCTAGCCAAGTTGACGCCTGAGAAAGCCATCACACCTTGGTATCGAGGCACAAGTCAAGTGCCATCTCCTCCCTATGTCCCTCTTTCTTCTGGCAAGGCTGGAAGTTCTCATTCTCTCCTCTGAGTCCCCAAATCCCACTATCAAAACCATATGGTGGCATTTAACAGGTACCTAGCATCTTTACTGTTAGTCTGCCCACAGTATTTCCACCACTAGACTGTAAGCTCCCCAAAGTTAGGATCTGAAGGTAGTTATACTACTTGACACATAGTGAGGAGTTCATAAACATTCATGGAATGATGAACTAACCAACCTGACTGAGATACTACGCGAAGATTCAAGGGTTGTGTATCCACTATCTATTCCTACAGACCAAATCATCCCCAAAACTTAGCAGCTTGAAACTACCGTTATCATCTCAGTTTCTGAGAGTCATGAATCCAAGAGCAGCTTAGCTGGGTCGTTCTGGCTCAGGGTCTCTGGTGAAGTCACGGTCAAACTATTGCCTGTGGCTGTAGTCATTTGAAGGGGCTGTAGGATCAGTTTCCAATCTCACTTATTTGGTTAGTGACAAAAGGCTTTACTTCTTCATCACATGAGCCTCTCCATGGGTCTACTCACAACATGGTAACTGACTTCTCCCAGAGCAAGGGATCCAAAAGAGAGGTGGTGCCACACTGCCTTTTATGATCACACATTGTGATTTCCACCTTATTCTCTTAGTTAGAAGTGAGTCACTAAGTACAGCCCACACTCAACAGGAGGAGGGAATTACACAGAAGGTGAATACCACGAGGTTTTGATCATTAGTGGCCATCTTGAAGGCTGCCTCAAACAAGTGGAGAAAAAGTAAGACTTTAGGCAGGAGACCATGCCATAGAGTTCTTTCGCTGAACTAAAAATATTAAACTCACTCCCCACTACTTGGTGTGTAGAGTCATGTTCTTTCCACCCCCACCCCTTTATTCACTTTTTTTTTTTTTTTTGGTAAAGTCTACTCACTGAAAATAGGCCTTTAATGTCAAGCCAAAGATTGGATTTTGTGGAAATACTTTCAAAGAATGAGGAGAGGGAATCCAACTTGGATCTAAGCTTGCTCTACAAAAATGATTGCCTTTGCTGCAGCCAAGTTTGATTTAGCCTCTAGAAAATACTGATGAGCAAAGTAACAGCAGTTTTGATTTCACACACACACCATCCTGAGTTTGTCTCATCAAAATAGATATTGTAACCTAGTCTAGAAAGCTCCACACTACCTTAGCAGTTGGACAATAATAGATACATATGTTGGGTGGCTAATATAGCCAATAATTTATTGAGCATTTACTAAGCACCAGGCATTGTGCTAAGGCCTTTACATGCATTATCACACTTAATTCTCAATCAATCATATGAGGTAGGTATTATTATTCCTCCAATTTTTTTACAGGTGAGTAAATGGTAGCTTAGAGAGATTATAGGACTTAGAAGTTTAGAGACATTACCTACCTAAGCTCACACAGCTAGCTGGTACCAGGCCTAGAACTCTCCATTCTTCAATGCCTCATTACCCTGCTGTCATCATACTTCTATGAGACGCTAGGTGCTCGGGTTGGTATTTTCACTGCTTGCTATTCTCAATAACCTTTTGAGGTAGGTATTATTTTCCTCATTTTGTGGATGAGAAACTAAAGTTCAAAGAAGAGGTCACTTGCATTAGCCCACACTGTTAACATCCCAGCAGCCCAGATCACACCCCACCACTGCATGACTCGAAAGTCTGTGCTCCTTCTATCACCTTTATTGCCATCTAGCTCAGTGGTTTTCAACTTGCAGATCATAACCTATGAGTGCACAGTGAAGTCAATGAAGGTGTCCCAACCAGCATTTAAAATACTAAAGTGGATATTTCTGTTTTTAATGTTTTGAGGAACCTCCATACTGTCTTCCAGTGTCTGCACCAATTTCCATTCCCACCAACAGTGCAGGAGAGATCCTTTATCTCCACATCCTCACCGACACTTGTTATTTCTTTTCTTTGATTCTAGCCATTCTGATAGGTATGAGGTTATATCTTGTTGCAGTTTTGATTTATGTTTCTCTGATGACTCGTGATGTTGAGCGTCTTTTCATGCGTCTGCTGGCCATCTGTGTGTCTTCTTTGCAGAACTGTCTATTCAGGTCTTCTGTCCATTATTAATCAGTTTATTTGTGGTTTTTCTGATGTGGAGTTTTATAACTTATGTATTTTGAATATTAGCCCCTTATTCGATAGATCTTTGCAAATATCTTCTCCCATTCAGTAGGTTGTCTTTTTGTTTTGTTGATAGTTTCCTTTGCTGTGCAGAAGCATTTTATTTTGATGTAGTCCCAATCGTTTATTCTCACTTTTGTTTCCCTTGCCTCAGGAGACATAACTAGAAAAATGTTACTATAGCTGATGTTACATGCCTATGTTGTCTGCTAGGAGTTTAATGGCTTCAAGTCTCACATTTAGGTCTTTAATCCATTTTAAGCTTATTTTTGTATATAGAGTAAGAAAGTAAAACAGTATGGATGTTCCTCAAAAAATTAAAAATAGAAATACCATATGATCTCATAACTCCACTACTAGGTATTTACCCAAAGAAAATGAAAACACTAATTTGAAAAGATATATGGACCCCTATGTTTATTTCAGCATTATCTATAATAGCCAAGATATGGAAGCAGCCCAAGTGTCTAAAGATAGATGAATGGATAAAGAAGATGTGGTACATTTGCACACAGGAATATTATGCAGCCATAAAAAGAACAAAATCTTGTCATTTGCAACAACATGGATGGACCTAGAGAGTATAATGCTAAGTGAAATAAGTCAGACAGAGAAAGACAAATACCAGATGATTTCACTCGTATGTACAGTCTAAAAAACAAATGAATAAACAAACAAAAAGCAGAATCACTGCTTGAATAAACAATCAAAAAGCAGAAACTCTGATGGTTTCCAGAGAGGAGGGAATTTGGGGGGGGGGCATAGGTGAAGAAGAGTGGGAGACACAGTCTTCCTGTTATGGAATGACTGAGTCACAGGAATAAAAGTTACAGCATAGGAATATAGTCAATGGTACTGTAATGGTGTTGCATGGTGACAGAGGATAGCTACACTTGTGGTGAACATAACATAATGTATTGAGTCGAATCACCATTGTACACTAGAAACTAATGTCACATTTTGTGCCAACTATATTCAAAAAAAATATTGGAGTAAAATAGAATGGAAGGGAAGGAGAAGGGAAGAGAAGAAAAAGAAATGGAAAATATTCGTGTGCATCACACATAGTAACAATAAGCATTGCTTAATGAAAGCTTTATTTCAGTTATGCACATATGTATGTGTGATTGTATGTGTGTGTGTGTGTGCGTGTGTGTGTAAAATGTGTTTCTTACTTTGGTTGCCACCAAAAGTATTGGAAAGCCTCTTTCCTAGCTACTCCATCTATTCTTAAGGTCACTGTCAAAGGATAAGCATTGAGGTTTTAATGATAGCTTACCTTCATTGTACACACTTCCTTCTGGTCCTAACCACTTAGAAATGGGCAGTTACAATTCTTGATCCACTTCCCAGTGCGCTTTTCACTAAAATAAAGTTGTTAAAGGAAACCATATGCAATTGGTTAACATGATCTCAACTTACCAGCTTTGTGACCTTTGCTGAGTTACTTGACCTTTCTAAAGGTAGCCTCCCTGAGTTTTACTTTTCCCATCCTTAATGTTGGGTAATTATGTGCTCACTTATGTTGCAAGGATTGACTGAGATCATGTGAACTTCTTAGCATAGTTCCTGATACAACAATTCTTGAATAAGCACCAGCTATTATTACATTATCTACACAGACTGGAGGAGTCTCCATTGAGAGTCTCACGTTTAAGGAAATAAAGGGGTAAGGACGGAAATGTATTCTTCTCCAGCCTTGAACCCTCCAACTCCATGAACACAAATTAACATAAGTTTCCATTCTTTCAACTCATTTATCAAATGTATCAAATACTTATTGAATTCCTACTATGCGCAGAGACTGGGCTTACTTACAATAACATGAGATTTTAAAGGTAAGACCCAAATTTATAGATGCTTCTTAAAGTTAAGGTATGTTAGAAAAGCAGAGTGATAAATCACTTTGGCACCTTATTTTATGATTGTGGACAAGAGTGATCATCACTTAACTCTTACATGTAAGCTCTGTCAAATGAACTTGAGCGATAATAGCCTCATTTTTTAAAGCTATGTCCACATGGCATCTGATTGATTGAATCGGAGGTCCCCACTTTCCATTTTTATAGCTTAGTTCCTTCTCTCTACATGCCACAATCAGAAGGATTGATTTTCCTTGTACATTGTCTTTTCTTCTCTCCAATCCCCAGGTCCCTCTTTTTCGCTCCCATACCCTTCCCTGACCACTGATTTTCCTCCCCTGTTCTGCCAATTATCTCCAGCCCTGAGCTAGGAGAACCACATTTTTCCCCATACACATTTTCCGTGAGAGTTAGATTAGCAAGAATCAAAGTGTAGGTCTTAGGGGAAAAGAGCCACAGTAAAAGGCCACTGGTTTCTAATTCTATGCCACACATCTTTGCTTTCGGGGGCAGGGAGCTTACCACACAAAAGTTGCCTTTGTGTACTTAAGCTGCATATGTATAACTTAACACTCCTTCCCAAAGGGTCTGCATACAAAAGAGCAAGGCCTCAAAACTACTGGTTGACTTTCACTGAACATAAAAATGATGACATTTTAGCCTCTATTAGCTTTTAAAATTCACAAGCAGTAATGTTTACACTTGTGTGCCCCTTTAAACTTCACAAAATATTTTCACTCACATTTTCTTTTACTTCACATACTTATGCCTCCAGTGCCTCCTAAAGCCAAGAAGAACAAGGATTATTTGATGTTACAAGAAACTTTCCTGTGAAGTAGACAGAACAAATATTTTATCCTCCTTTTTCAGACAAGAAAACTGAAGTCCAGAGAGATTGTATCTTGCCCGATTTCATGTCGCTCCTAAAGAGGGAGGTTAATACTGGAGTCAGAGACTTGGGGCAGCCAGCCCTTGTGGATCAGTGCCTGAGACTCAGACACATTCCGTGTCCTGCCTACTTGGGTCACGTATCACTTGGGTACAACACCACTTCTTACAGATCTGGGTATTAGAAGTCCTTTAGTGATAGAGCTCAGGCCTCCGGCAGCCCCATAATGGTGAAAAAACGGAACCTCTGGGTAGATTTTTGAAGGAAGCTTTGCTATTGCAGCAGCTGGACAATGTTCCTTGTTAATATTTGTCAGCATGATGGCCATATCATTTCACTGTGGTGACAGAGACTCAGGTCCAGAAGTCTATCTAGTTAAAACACCTGGATTCCAGTCTTTCAATGGCTTTGAGAGGGCCCAAAGGGCCTGCTCTTGAGCCTGGTAGGCTTCTAGACAAGATGATCTTCCCCATCAGGATGTACTGCTAGGCAGTCAGGCATGAGGATGCCCTCAAAAACACTACACCATGGCTCCTCTTCCATCAGTCATGGGCAGCATCCCCAGAAAGCCAGTGATTCCAAAGCCCAAGTATCAGGACCTTGACAAGATGGATTAAGAGGAGGACAGTATGACCTTCCCTGCCATGACCCTTTGGCATTGAGAGTGTGAACAAGGACCCAGTGACGAATGCTAGAGCTACTCATGCCATCATGAATTCTCTGATCACAGAGCAGACCCAGAGGAGCATTCAGTGTTTTGAGCAAAAAGCAGGGCAGAGAGATGCTGAATGCATACTCCACAAAGGCCTTCCCACCAAGGAGATCAAGTACCTCCAAGCAGAAGCTCATCATACATGAAAGCTACACAGTGAAGAGATAAAAGTAGAGAGGCAGGCTGCATCAGCCAGTTTCACCCCCCAGCTCTCCCTAAGCAGAAACCCAGAGACTGGGACACTTCTGGTTCTTCCACAGCCTTACCTGGCCCAATCCTAGCACCATGGATTCTGGAAGTAGGGAATATAGAAACTCATCAGATAAATACAGTTTCTTTGAACTAAGTCCTCCAAAAGTTTGATTTGGATTTTGCCACTCAGGCACACAAAGAGGACCAGATGCCCTTTCCAGTGAAACTGGTCCAGACCCAGGCCACTTGCATGGCTGAGGATCCAGCAACATTCAAGCAACCCAAGATGGACATCCCAATTATAAAAGGGAAGAAACAAATGCCACAGACCCATAATCTTAAACTTGAATGTGCTTGTGCCTACTAGGTTCTAGGGCTCTTTCTATTCTAGGGACTCTGTATAGAGAGTCTCCTTCCTTATTTCCCTGGAATGAATGAATATATATATATTTTTTTAAAGTAAATTCTATACTCAACATGGGGCTTGAACTCAACCCCAAGATCAAGAGTCACATGCTCTTCCAACTGAGCCAGCCAGACACCCTTGTACTGCTCTAATTTAAAGTCTGATGAAATGATTTTAGCAGTGATGTTGGGGGCGGGGGGGGGGGGACTTCATTACCTACTTTCATAACATTTGACTTAAAAAGAAATTTTTTTAGGGGCGCCTGAGTGGTTCAGTCGGTTAAGCATCCGACTTCGGCTCAGGTCATGATCTCACAATGTGTGGGTTCGAGCCCCGCGTTGGACTCTGTGCTGACAGCTCGGAGCCTGAAGCCTGCTTTGGATTCTGTGTCTCCCTCTCTCTCTGCCCCCGCCTCCCCCTAGCACGTGCTCAGTCTCTCTTTCTCCCTCTGGTAAAAAAATAAAAGAAAATAAACATTAAAAAAAATTTTTTTTTAATGTTTATTTTTGAGACAGAGAGAGACACAGCATGAGCAGAGGAGGGTAGAGAGAGAGAGAGGGATACACGGAATCCTAAGCAGGCTCTAGGCTCTGAGCTGTCAGCAGAGAGCCCAACGCAGGGCTCAAACTCACAAGCTGTGAGATCATGACCTGAGCCAAAGTCGGATGCCCAACCGACTAAGCCACACAGGCACCCCTCATATCATTCAACTTAAACAAGAACTTTGATCATTGTTTATTACATAAATAATATTTGTGTTGCTCCAAAACCTAGGATTTTTTTAATCCATTTACTGCTGCAAATGCTCCTAAAAAGCACAGGCAAATCATACAGATGTTCATTGACTGGTTTAGACAATTTTGACCTTCTTGATCCTGTGCTCCTGTACAAAATAAGACTTGGTTGCATTGCTTCCCACAAAGAATGAGTTGGATGTTAAAATGTTGATATCACCCAAAGCAATCTACAAATTCAATGCAATCTTTATCAAAATAACACTAGCATTCTTCACAGAGCTACAACAAATAATCCTAAAATTTGTATGGAACCAGAAAAGACTCTGAATAGCCAAAGGAATCCTGAAAAAGAAAACCAAAGCTGGAGGCATCACAATTCTGGACTTCAAGCTGTATTACAAAGCTTTAATCAACAAGACAGTATGGTACTGGCACACAAACAGACACATAATCTTTGACAAAGCAGGAAAGAATATCCAATGGAATAAAGACAGTCTCTTCAGCAAACGGTGTTGGGAAAACTGCAGAAGAATGAACCTGGACCGCTTTCTTACACCATACACAAAAATAAACTCAAAATGGATGAAGGACCTAAACGTAAGACAGGAAGCCATCAAAATCCTTGGAGAAAGCAGGCAACAACCTGTTTGACCTCAGCCATAGCAACTTCTTACATGGCAGGTCTCCAGAGGCAAGGGAAACAAAAGCAAAAATGAACTACATCATCAAGATAAAAAGCTGCACAGCAAAAGAAACAATCGGCAAAGCTAAAAGGCAACCAACAGAAGGGGAGAAGATATTTGCAAATGACATATCAGATAAAGGGTTAGTATCCAAAATCTATGAAGAATATATGAGTTATCAAGCTCAACATCCAAAAAACAAATCCAGTGAAGAAATGGGCAAAAGATATGAATAGACACTTTTCCAAAGAAGACATCCCAATGACTAACAGACACATGAAAAAAAATGCTCAACAACATTCATTATCAGGGAAATACAAATCAAAACCACAATGAAATACCACCTCACACCTGTCAGAATGGCTAAAATTAACAACTCAGGCAACAGTATATTTTGGCGAGGATGCAGAGAAAGAGGAATTCTTTTGCACTGCTGGTGGGAATGCAAACTGGTGCAGCCACTCTGGAAAACAGTATGGAGGTTCCTCAAAAAAATTAAAAATAGAACTACCCTACAACCCAGCAATTGCACTACTAGGTATTTATCCAAAGAATACAGGAGTGCTGTTTTGAAAGGGCACATACACCCAACGTTTATAGTGGCACTATTGACAGTAGCCAAAGTATGGAAAGAGACCAAATGTCCACTGACTGACAAATGGATAAAGAAGATGTGGTGTGTGTGTGTGTGTGTGTATACACATACATACACACGTGTGTACATATATATATGTACCCATAACGGAATATTACTCAGTGATCAAAAAGAATGAAATCTTGCCATTTGCACTAACATGGATGGAACTAGAATATATTATGCTAAGCAAAATAAGACAGAAATACAAATATTGTATGATTTTACTCACATGCAGGATTTAAGATACAAAACAGATGAACAGAAGGGAAGGAAAGCAAAACTAAAAACAGAGGGAGACAAACCATAAGAGACTCAAATACAGAAAAGAAACAGGGTTGCTGGCAGGGTGTTGGGCAGGGAGATGGGCTAAATCAGCAAGGGACACTTGTTGGGATGAGCACTGGGTATTATATGTAAGTGATGAATCACTAAATTCTACACCTAAAACTATTACACTATATGTCAACTAACTTGGACTTAAATTAAAAAAAATCCAAAAACAAACAAATGAAAGAATGAGTTGGAAAACCCAAGGAATCATTTCAAAATTCTTACAACCAGAGGCTGATATAATATGTACTTTCTAGAATCCCCAAATAAGAGAGTGACAAAGTCTGGTAGAAAATGCTGTTTTACTGCCTAATGCATGCACAGTCCTGATGAAGTTGTAAAAAAAAAAAAAAAAATCAATGATTTCCAATCATTCTTGGGGGAAAAGACATGCCAGTTTTCCCAGGACTGCCCATGTTTAGGCCTGTTTTCTCAGTATTACTAAAATTTATATCAAATGGAAAGGACTTAGATAAGCCAAGACAATTTTGTAAAAGAAGATTGGAGGAGTTACACTACTTAATTTCCAGGTTTATCATAAAGCTACAGTGGCTGTGATATCGGTGTAAGGATAATGTATCCTTTATATAACACATAAATCAATAATCTAGAAATAAACCCTTTGTTTATAACCCATTAATTGTTGACAGACAAGTCAGGCAATTCAATGAAAAAAGGATGGTCTTTCTTACAAGTGATGATGGATATTAGATATCTGCATGAAAAAAAAGTGAACCTTGACCCTTACACCCCACACATTACACAAAAATTAACTTAAACTGTCTACACAAAAAAGAACTCAAACTGTGTCACAGACCTAAATATGAGAAGTATCAAAATTCTAAAGAAAATATTGAGGAAAAAAAATCTTTATGACCCTGAGATTCTTAAATAAGACACAAAAAAAACCCTCTAACCATAAGAGAAAAAATTGTCTAAATTGGATTTGACAATAATTAGAAATGCTTCCCTATCAAAAGACACTGAAAAATGAAAAGTCACAGATTTCAAAAGAAAAACACAAAATATATAAGTAACACTGATAACTTAATAAGAAAAACAACACAATTTTAAGGAAGAGAGTAGAAGATTTGGATACTTCCCCAGAAGTTATAATGAATGAGTTCCCATTAAGGTCAAGATTCTCCAGGAGGAAGTGATACTTCCTGGTGATACTCATCAAACCTCATAGAGGAGCCCTTTGCCTGCTCTTCAGCAATGAGTGAGCCTGATCAGGGAAACTAATGGGGCAACAACCATCTCAGCTCCCCACTTAGTAGTCCTCCGACTTTGCTTTGGAATATAGGTTTCCTATAGTCACAAAGTCCATTATGCGAAAACCTTTTTGGCCCTAGACAGATTTTGTAATAACCATAACCTCATAGGCCCTAGGAGGTTTTGATCTATATTTCACTTCTTGTTTTTATGGTGCTTTTTCCAAACTAGTAATCAAGAAACACAGTCTGAGCCACAACCTGATAATGAAACCCAAACTTGATAGATAATCCCCATGTCCAGGTCATTCCCCTCTTTTCCACTAAAATATAAGCTTCATGAGTATTGAATGTGATCAGAGGCTAAATGGCTTAAACAAAAGATAAGTTCACTTTTTGGCAATAATAATAATAAGCCTTCCATAGCACTACATCCACCTGTTCACATATGCTAACTGATATAATCCTTCCAACAATCCTATTGAGGAGGTATTATTAACATCCCCAATCTACAGATGAAAAACCTGAGTCAGAGAGTTTTAATGATTTGCCCAAAGGGACACAGCTAATTAAGTAACAGATTTGCATTTGAACTCAGGATCTAGTTTCAAAGTCTATGCTTTTACCACTATACCCATGCTTCTCAACTTCTTTTTTTTTAACGTTTATTTATTTTTGAGACAGAGAGAGACAGAGCATGAACGGGGGAGGGTCAGAGAGAGAGGGAGACACAGAATCTGAAACAGGCTCCAGGCTCTGAGCAGTCAGCACAGAGCCTGACGTGGGGCTCGAACTCACAGACTGTGAGATCATGACCTGAGCCGAAGTCGGACGCCCAACCGACTGAGCCACCCAGGCGCCCCAATGCTTCTCAACTTTGTGTATGCAAATTGTTGGGAGATGCTTTTTTAAAATGCAGATTATAATTCAGCAGGCCTGAGGTGGAACTCTGCATTTCTAATAAGCTCCCAGGTACTGCTGTTGCTGATCTGACTACAGATCAAGTAAGCCACCCCCCTCATATACCAGTAGGCAGTCTAGAGGTGTGGGGTGGTTCCAAGGTGGTGTAGGATCTAGGTGCCTTCATTCTTTACATCATCCACTAGGCGTTGCCCTCATCTGCATGGTCAAAAATGAACCACCATATCCACATTGCAGTTTGGGGGAAGAAAGAGAAAGAGGAGAGCAATTAGCTTCCTTAAACGCATGACCAGAAGTTACACATCACTTCTGTACTGCTCATTAGCCAGATTTAGTCATGGAGTCAACACCAAAGCTGGAAGAAAGGCAGGTAAATGTCATTTCCAATGGGACAGCCACTCAGCTTAAAACTCAGGAGGCAGCTCTATTACTGAAATAAAACTTCTTAAATGGATGAATGTAGATTATTGAGACAACAGTCTTTGCCTTTGAATGTTTCATCACAACTTGTTACTGCCTTTTTCTTAGTGTGATCTATACATTCTCTTCCATTTCCCTCCACTTTCTGCTGACCTGAACACAAGTTCCTTTGTGTCCAGAAAAATCCATTTCACTACTAAGTCGTCTTCCTTAATTTGATTCCTCCAAAGTTCTGCTTAAATGGAAAAGAGGACTCCATGCTTGCATACCATAAAGATAGTAGTTTAGGATGAATAAACAAAATGTTTTAAAGGTATGCATTCCCTCTTTCTTTAGCCATATTTCTTTTGCGGCCCATCTACTCTCAATCTCTACCTGAACCTGAAGGAAACTCAATCAAGTGGGAAATATTGTCTTTGAGTCGATTTATTTTTGATGACTTTTTCCTCTTTTTCTCTAACTGGAAACGTTAAGAAACGGCTTCTTGATTTCTTATCTATCTCTATTATAACCAGAGGAGTCCTGAAGAAAATACTGTGGAGGTCATTTATTCTAAGTAGATGTGATTTGAGTCAAGTTTAGGCAAAGGCTGGGGACTGCCTTCCTTTTTACTGGAACATCTTAGCCTGAACCTAGCAACTTAGAGACATTTGTATCAGGCAACTCACACAATGCACTTATCCTGCCAGTAGTCATGGATGAGTCACGGAAGTAAAGAATGCAGTGCAGAACCATGGTAGCTTAATACGTCCAGTCACTTGTGCAGGTTTTAAGAAAGGACTGAGGAATCTCACCTATCACTCTGGAACCTGGATCTTCTTTGAAGAATTTTACCTTCACAGTTGGGAAATACATTTGAGACAACTGCTTTTTTTTTTTTTTAACAAGCTTTTGAATTTAGCACAAAAGCAAAAGATACCCCAAGAAGAAAAAGAGGCAAGGTGGGGTGCATCAGGAATCATTATTGTTGTGGCCTGGCACCAAAATCTCTACACTTTGGGCCTCTGAAACAGGTTAGTCTACAAAATCCACTGAACAAAATATATTGAAATAAATTGAACTAATGCACTTTTGGAGGGGGGCAGTTAAAATGTAGCCTCATTTGTAGATGGACCTAGGAGTCATTTCTAGTAACTGATTTTCAAAAGATGGCACCTGGCTGATAATCGACAGAGGCTGTAACTTTTGAACGGGTCTTGGCAGACAGCATGGCCAATCCATTTGTTTTAGCTTTCTCAATAATCAGTGAGTATCACTTCAGGCTCAGTTGGTCTGGCTGATTGATTGTAAAGACAGCCAAAATGAACAGCTCGACCATCTCACAATCTGATTTCCCCACCATGTATTGACCCAGTCCAAGTTACATATGTTACAGTATTTGCAAAGCTGTCACTGTTATAAAACTCTTACTGGGCACTTGCTACTGACAGGGGCTTTATGAGAATTCATGAAAATTAGAAACCAACTCACCTTGGCGTGTTTGAGCTTTGGAAATTCTCTTCTGGAGGGAGAGGGAAGCAGTTTTGTAGCTATCTACACACTCACACAAACATAGCAGTAACAACAATGACAAAACAGATAGCTCTTTGAGAATTCCCTTTGATGTGCCTAACTGGGCAGTAACCGTGAGTGAAAGCAGATAGAGAACAACCTTTGATTTTGTGTGTGAGTGTGTGTGTATTGTTTGTTTTTGTGGATTTCAATCTGCCTTTATTTTTAGAATTACAGGATGTGGGGAGTGGAGGCCAAACCCCTGGGCCAGTCCTTAGCCAAGAAGAGGAAGTGCTGGCATCTGCTGGTGGAAGTGGGGACTGTTCCTCAGCACAAGTCTTCTCATTAACTCAGGGGATGGCCTGGTCTGTCTGGAAACTGTCTGCGTTTCAGACCCCTCAACTGATTTACGGTTAAAGCAAAACGGGTTGTTTGAAATTGTGGAGCCAGTGGTTTGCTTTCATTTGTCTTTAAAGCCATCACTTGAATTCAGGGCAGATCAGAGAGATTTCTCATTGCACTAAATAAACTAAGGATACCGACTGAGCTTCTCAGATGGGACACTATGGGAATGTGGAAAATTCAAGGGCCATTAAGTCACTGAGCACACTTAGTTGAAATTATGATACTCTAGTCACCCGTGGCTAAATGAAGAGCAGAGGTTTAATGAGTTTACCAGGTTAAAAATGAGCCTGTGTCAGGCAGGAATCAGACTCATTAATTAGGGCTCCACTTAACTATTGAATAGTTTTACTTACTAGTAGTACTCAAGTTGGGGGGGAGGGGAGCAGAAGAGTTGTGGTGATAGTTCATAATTGGCCACGAGCAAACCACTAAATGAGGGTTAAGGGGGGAAAGAGGGTATTGAGAAGACCATTTTAACCAACTTTCACCATAGATCACAACAAATTTGAAAATCCAATGTCCTTACATTTTACTGTTGAATCCAATTGAGACCCCAGAGTGGCAATCTTCTCCACTGTATCTTGGGAGGGTTTCCAGACCATGGCCAACCCCTAAAATACCTGGCTACCTCCAAAGCTACAGCTGGTGTGTAATGGGAACTTGGCAGTCTCCTTTGGAAGAGATGGACTTTCTTTAGGGCCCAAGTCCTTGAGGGATGTATGGACCAAACCAGTCTGTTCATACAGTAATGGGAAGAAAACTCCATTTCAATTATCAGCAATTAGTTGAGCATTGGGAACTTGGGGTGTGGGCTCTGGAGAAATATTGGCTGCCTCCTACTCTGAGATCTTTGAACCTTCATCTCTTTATCCCCCAAATGAGGGTAGTAATAACACCTAACACAAAGGAGTGTTGTAGGGATTCCATGTAACGATGGGGGTGGGGGGCGGGTAAGGTGCTGAGTTAGTGCCCAGCGTTTACTTAGCACTCCACAAACAAAGTGGTCCACCCTCCGCAGCAAGGCGAAAATGCCTCCTCACTCCTACTTTAATCTCATAAAGCAATGAGCATGGAAAAGAAAAAAAGAAACCTAGATCTAAAATGTTTGGGGAGTTTAGTCTGGAACAGCTGCAGGGACTGAGTAACTGTTCTAACATGAGGGGAGTCCATTTCCACAGACCTGCTTTGCTTTCTCCTGCGCTCTCTGATGTTCTCCCATCCTCCCCCTCTCCCCCTCCTTTCTCTTCCCATCACCCCTCCCACCCCCATCTCTCCACCTGTTTTTGTACTGGAAGAGCCTGGTGCTGCTAGCATTTTCTTACAAAGCAAAGGCATCTCGTCCCCAATTCAGAGAAATTGCAAATAAAATTGCCACAGCCGAGTCTGCAATTTAATGTCTTCTATGCTTGTCCGTGACAACTCAATGCGGTGTTGAACATGCTAATCTTCTGATTTGGTGTCCTTATTCTTTAATTCAAAGAAAAACAGCTGAGTTAGATGTATATGATTTGACTTATCAGGACCACTCTGTATGGACAAAAGGGACATGTGTGGAGGAAGAACCCATCCCCGGACAGAATACTGAGGGGACAAGCCAGGGCGGATCAAACAGAAATTAGACAACCTTTTTCTCCAAATGGAGATCTGCTTAAATGACTGAGTCCAGCAACTCAGAATAGTTGTTTTCCCCCTGTAACTATTCCATATATATATACACATATGCACACATATATGAATATCTATATTTTATATATGAATATCTATATTTTATATATCTATATATATGAATATATATGAATATCTCTTTATATTTCACACATACCTATGAGCACATTAATGAGGACAAATATCAATGAAATATGACTTCTAGCTTCCACTTACCTCCAGCCTCTTGCCACCTAGGGACCTATGCATTCTACTGGAGTGAACATCATGCCTCATGGTCAAAAGGAAACAAAGGGACACTGAAACTTTAGAAAGGCACGGTCTCCGGGTGTCCAATTTCGGCTAGGTCATGATCTCACCGTTCCTGGGTTTGAGCCCCACATTGGGCTCTGTGCTGACAACTCAGAGCCCAGAACCTGCTTCGGATTCTGTGTCCCCCTCTCTCTCTGTTCCTCCCCTGCGTGTGCTCTCTCAAAAATAAATAAACATTAAAAAAAATTAAAAATAGAAAGGCACTGTCTCATATGGCATATTTCAAAGGCATAACACTGGTGGAAAATTGCATTCCTATTTTGAAATATATTCCAGTTAATGAGATTACAGACTGAATGTTCTTTCAGTAGGTACTAAGCTTTATTTCTAAGTTGTACCTTTTCTGATGGCTCACATTCATTCCCTCTCATTTTCTTCACCATTCCTTTGAATTATCTAATGTTTAAAGTTATAGGAAAATGTGGTATGAGAATTAAGCTCCTTGAGGGTTTTTTTTAAGTCATTTTTGTATTCCCAATTTCTAGCTCAGTGTCTTACACATAGAATCTCAACATATTTTTGATGAATGAATGAAAGGTCAAGTTGTAGTAGTTATCCAGTATCAGTGAATAAAACAGGCTAAGCAACTCTCTAAAGTTTTTCAAACAGAAGGGAGCAGTAGCTTTCTTACTTGAGGTAATGACAAAACCGTACAACGTTGGAAATAATGCCATTCCATGACTCGGGTCAGCCAAAAAAACATACAGATATAAATACAGATATATTATCTATATATAGATATCTCAGCAGAGAGTTATCTGCAAAAATGTTCTACTTAACAATTTCAGAGAAGAAGAGGTATGAATGCACTTTCGAGATTTCTCTCAGAAAGATTCTTCCTCGCAGCTAATAGTGGGTTTGGGGCAATTGCTGGGCTCCGCAGCACTGTATATGCTCTAATAAAGAAATGGCTTGAGGTGTAGTAAAGAAACAAACCAAAAAAAGAATTAATGAAAAGGGACAGAAGAGATATAATGAAAATAAATAGTTCCTCCCAACTTCCCTCTTGGGAGCAGGTTATGAAAGATAGCTGGAATAGTAGACTCTGGAATAAAATTCTTCCAGGGTAGAAAGTAATTAGGGTGAGTAAATGAAAGCCCAGGTTTAATTGTTCTTTTCAATGCAGTAAAAGAAGACATTCATTATACAACTTTAAATGAGGGTCCCATTAATGGAGTATACCTCTGATAGAACACTATAAATTAATATTTTTATATATCCTGTAATTATTTTGTGAGTAGCCCATTTTTTGTGTATTATACCTAGAGGTATGTGTTAAAAGCATTAATCAGGTAGAGGTCATCATTTAAAACACACAATTGCTGATACCCCATTTAAGCTTTTTAAAAATATTTTAATATTCCAAGACCCTCATGAAGATGACCAATAATTTCTTAAGCTTCTGAATTAAAAAGCCTTTGAGTTCTAATTCAATGGCCGATATTGATTTCTAGATCCTTCTAGATCCTTGGGGCCCTTCTTTAGAGTTGACCAGTGGAAGAGACTGCAAATTTTCTTTACAACTTCAAATTCTGTTGGTTCATCAGTGCCTGGAGGCAACACCGTTGACATCTAGGACATCACTGCCCCAATTATGGCAGCACAGAAAGCTTCACCTTCTCTTAGGTCTAAATTCTTCTCAGGATTAAGTAGGGATTTTGTGACACAGGTGACATCTTCCTGGGCACAGTGCCATATGGACATAAATGGTGGCCTCAGGACACTTAAGCAATCTGGTTATAAATATCTTCTTACTTCTAAATACTCAGCTGACAAGGTGATTGTGTTAGCTAGGCTAAATTAAAAACACAATATGCTGTTTAACCATGTTAAGCTGTCCTTTTCTTTCCCCTAAGAAATTCTCATATTCTTTCGCAATTGATATAAATGCACCCACAGCCTGGATTGTGCTTTGAGATGCAGTTTCCTTTCCAATTAGTCCTACAGGAAATGGGGCCTGGATATCACCTGCCTAAGAATCCTGAATCAGCCACGGACTCTCCATGTGACCTTGGGCAAGTTATTTAACCTCTCTGCACCTAAGTCGCCTCCTCTGTAAATGGATGAAAATAGCATCTGTATCTTTGAGAGTTGTTGGGAGGCTAGGAGTTCAGATTTGTAATGTGCTCAGCATCTACTTGGTCACATATAAAGGCAATATCCGTGTTCACCGTTCTTTTTTCTCTAGCTTTGCTGCCAAAAATTAAGAAGATATTTACCCTGAATTCTCATTTCTCGGAGGGTTGACAGAATGAGATAAAATACATGTAAGGCTTGGAAAACTCTTCAGGGTTATATGAATGCTAGCAAAATGGCAACTAAGGTAAAGAATTATAGTAAATAAAACAAAGTAAGATTTTTTTTTTAAGCTGACAATTTTTTTTTGTTTTAAATCCCTAAATTTTTGTATTTTATCTTTTGAAATTATAAATATATATATATTTATATGCATTTATTATAAATATATATATTCATATGCATATGTATGCATACACATACACACAGCCACAAAGTATCCCTAGTGGGATTAAACTCCCCAGTAAGGGTTCCTTGTTAGTACTTTCTCAGGTTTATCATGTGTTTTATGGAACAGAAGCCTTCATGGCAGATATATATTCATTTGATATTTTGTTATATACAATATCCTTAATTTTTATTAAAATGAAAGTATTTATCCTGTGCTTACAGTAAGTATGGAATTACAAATGCCATATGAAGAGCATTTTAGCCCAGATGGGTTTAGAATAGGTAAAGCCATCCCTCCTTTTCACAACACGACTCTCTCTTTCAAACACACACACACACACACACCCAATCCTCTACAAAATCTGGTAAATAAATCTGGTGGCTTTCCAAAGCAAGTGTTGTGGTTTTCTGGGGGGACAAGGGGGATACGAGTCCGGGTAGCCTGAACATATGATCCTTCTATATTACAGTGGTCCATAAAGTAGACCTTGAAAAAGACAGTGAAACAAGTTGAGACCAGACAAAATGGAGGCTTTATGAGGCCGTCCCATCAAGCCTGGAGTCAGCTCCTCAACACTAAAGATTGCTGATGAATCAGAAAGGGAAGAAGGCTTCAAGTTTCAGTCTCCCAGGACAGGTTGGCCTCAGAGATTTATTCTCAGATCTTTTTTTATTGGTCTCTGCTGCATAGTAAAACTTGGGTGGGCAAAATTCTCCCCATTCCTGGGACCCTGTATAGACTGCTGTAGGATTTTATGGGACTGATACGCTTCTTTTTTAGAGGGCCATTTATGCCCAGTGTCTCTCCTCTTCTCAGCCAGTGTACATCAGTCTCTAAATCTTCCTCCCCCACCTTTGAAAATTTATGGCAGCTTTCAGCCAGGCTTGGCTTAAAGCCATTGACCTCTGTGGCCTGTGTTATTGACCAGAACATAGCATCTTCTGCCCACATAATATATGTCTCTTTATCTCCCTGAAAGGAAAGGAAATGACTTTTAGAATGACCAGGAACACAATAAAAATGAGAGAGGCTTTCTCGTTTTTTTGTCGGTGGCATTTGGCTTTTCAAAAAGCCACACCGGGATTCGGGTTTGTGCTAGGCAGTGCTTTGAACAGTGCATTGAGAGGGCACCCTTGGGAGCGTGCATTGTAGGACACAACGCCTGTCCCAAATAAAATCACCATTTTGTAAGTTCTCACCTGGAACATGAATGAATGAATAGCCCGAAGTCAGCAAGTCCTCATAACTGAATCTACAGACATCCTGACACAGTTAGCCCACATGGATGCTCATGAGAAATGCAGCAGGACTCACTGTGCCCTTTGGGTCACAGTGGCATAGAAGCTTGGAGCTGGAAGAGTCATAAGCATCAGCTCATTCAAGCTGCTAAATTCGCAAATGAGGAAACGGAGGCCCAGTGAGAAGGTGCAACTTCTCCATAGTCACAGAGCAAAGAGGCGCCAGAGATGGAGTCCGCAACTAATGTATGCAACACCGTATGACCTTGTCCTTAAGAGTCCCGCCCAACTATTAAAAACTTTTCCACGAGATGCAGACACAAAATTCCGTATATACAAAGGTCTATACAAAGCTGTCAGCAAAAACCTCTTGAATTCCCCCTTCAGGTAGTATTTCCAAAACCCCATACTCAAGAATCCTCAGCTGCCCTGAAAACATGGCAGCAGACACGTCTCCACTATCCCTTTCAGACAGGAGCTGGGAGCAGCCCTGAGAACCACCCCAAAGGAAGACAATGCAGAAAGTGGCGCTCAGAGCTTCACAGCTGCGGAGGAGCCTCTTACCCTCAAACCCTTCACTCTCTGTGCGTCCAATGGGAACAGGAACGCCACCCCACCCGGGGCTGTTGGGAGATGTGAGATAGCAGGCCCGGAGACTCCAGTGCTGTGGGTATAGCCCCGGGTTAAGAAAAACGGTGTTGGAGGCTTGTGCTACAGCAGAACACTCAGGATGAGCTCGGAGCATTTGATCGGAGTGTGCCAGGACTTTGTGGAGGAGGATGTTGGCAGAAGCCATGACTTTTAGCACAGTTCTCACTAAGAGCTGGCCATTTATGTTCTACTGACAGCATTAGTTCTCAGGTCTAAAGGACAGAGCACCAACATGGGGTCAGACTCTTTGTGGAACGCCCAGATATGTTGCTATCCTCCATTCTACTACATAAACTAGAATCCAGAAACCAGAGGACTAGCAGAAGGCATATACCATCTACCTATTTATATGATCGACCATAAGCAGTCACATCCATGAGAAAAATAGGACTAGACACAGAAGACTCCTAATGAGTTTTCCCAAGTCCCATCACCATTTGACCACTGCTTCTCTCTAAGTTTTGTTAGGTAGTCTCAGAGAGATAAGCTGCAGCAAATGCCAAAGTTTGAAGTAAAGTCTGTGGAGGGAAAACTTTGAAATTAAAAAATTGTATCTGGTAGGGGCGCCTGGGTGGCTCAGTCGGTCAAGCATCCAACTTCGGCTCAGGTCGTGATCTCACGGTTCATGGGTTCGAGCCCTGCATTGGGCTCTGCTGACAGCTGAGAGCCTGGAGCCTGCTTCGGATTCTGTATCTCCCTCTCTCTCTCTGGCCCTCCCCTGCTCACATTCTGTCACTCTCTCTCTCTCAAAAATAAACATTAAAAAAAAAAGATTAAAAAATTGTATCTGATAACTTTTTTTTCTCCTGGAGATTTGGAGAAGACATAATTATTGAATTTTAGTGATAAAACAGTGCAGTTCAGCTTATAGAACACCAAGGATCCATTGAACAATTTAAGAACCACTGCACTAGAGGGTTAACGAACCAGGGGAGTCATATTTCCTGGTCATGTAAGTATCAAAATAAGGGAAAGAAAACCAGAAACTTGGTCAAGGTGAGTTTTTAGGGTCTTGCCTAACCAATAATATTTAAAACTATGAAGCAAAATAAAACTATTTCAGGGTCTGTAGTTAATTCTTTAAGACATTTTAATAAGCCATACTTCTATTCAAGACCATGAAATTTCTCCTAAAACTGAAAGTGTCAGAGGACTGGGACATTAATAGTAGCCTTAAAACTATGTCCATATAAGTTAAATGGACTTTAAAATATTTCTATCCTGTTTAGAATCTCTTGCGGTTTTCTCAGATTTTTCTTTCAAAAATAGCATATTACAAGCCTAACAATTCAACTTAAAATGGGAGTTTCTACAGCCTGTTTTTAAAAATGGTTGTCCAACAGTGGAGAATTGCTTGACTAACCCAAATATGTACCAAAATGATGGGTTAAACAAATATTTTAAACAAATATTTTTTTATAAGAATGGCTAATGATATGGAAAGATAGAAACTGTAGTAAGGGGAAATAATCTCTAAGAATGTATCATACAATATTATCTTATGTGTAATCTATACATACACATAGAGAAAACTCACCAAATGGCTAATAGTGATAATGTGATTAACAGCTGCTTTATGTTCTCCTTTTCATATATTTGCATTCTTAATAAACATATAGATCTTGTAATAACCAAATCACAATTGTTAGGATAAAAATTAGAGTTTCTGTGCAATGTTATTTAATTGCTAAAGTACTAGAAATATAACCATTTCATTTATAAGGCTGTCTCACCACGTGTATCCTGAAGACACCATTTGAACACAGCTTCCATATCTCTGTGCAATGTTATTTAATTGCTAAAGTACTAGAAATATAACCATTTCATTTATAAGGCTGTCTCACCACGTGTATCCTGAAGACACCATTTGAACACAGCTTCCATATCCAGAGAAACGTGTGTGTATATGTGTGTATACACACATCTGTGTGGTTGTGTTTATAATAGTACTTTATGCTTGCATAGACAAAGTGTCCTATACAAAATTCTATCTCAACTTGACTGGCTATTAGGATACATAGATAAATTTCAACAGACAATATCGATTAGTTGTAATCTAGGTCCTTATCAGAAAGTACAGTTTCAAGCTCATTGTCATCTGTTAATTTTCAGTGGCTAAGTTCAGAGAAATTCAATTTTAATTTTTAAAAATTGAAACTAATGAATCTGTTACCAAACTACATCAAATCCTCCAAGTATTCCAAAGTCTATCCCTAGATCAAGCAGGGATATTATTTATCTGATTTGCACTTGGGTGTGACATCAGCTCTCCGGGTTGAGAATTAGGCTAAAGGGGGGGGTGGGGTGGGGGAAGGGTAACGGTGGAGGGGAACATGATACGTTTCAAAGATGTTGTTGAAGATGTTAAGCGCATCTCTGTCTTTTTTGAGGAAGACTCCAGGAAGAAATTTCCTTTTGATGTTTTAATAACAAAGAGCAGGAAAATGCTCCCAAAGAATCCGTTTGTTTTCATGTGTGGATGATATGAATCCGCTGACCAGGGGTTCCCTCTCTGACTGCTCTTGTATAGCTGGGAGCCAAATGTAGGACTCAGCTGCAGCAAATGTGTGAATCAACGTGGGGTGTGTTTTTAAACCTAATTCTTGACTCAATTTTATGTTCCCACCATGTTTCCCTTGCTCTCTCCTTTTTGTTTCTTAAAGAAAAAAGAAAAGAAAAAAGTCCACTAAATACATGTGCGTGGGAACAAATCAACAAGGACAGAAGAACTTAAGGTGAAAAGCAACAGCCTCTTGCCCCTCTGCTCCCTGCCTCCACCCCCACCCGACTCCCCAGATTCAACCTCTTTTAACTGTTTGTTTTTAGTTCCTTTAGCAGTTACCTCCATAAATCTAGATAAGAGGCTTAACCTCTTTTTCTCCATTTATCAACTTGAGATAATATCTCTAGACACCTTAATATGAAAAGGGAGGACTTAGCTCATTTACTAGAAACCTCCCCTGCTTCCAAGTGTTTTATGTTTATATTCTTTTCAGTTCCTACCTTTGCGACTTTAAATATTTAAATCTTCTCAGCAGAGGCCCCCACTCTCAGATTTTTTAATTATTTGTACTACTGTGAGCTGCCTGATTTTAACAAGTGGAGACAACGCACAACAACACAAATGCCAGAACAATAAGGCCAAAAAGTCGTTAGGATGCATCCGAAGCTAAATAGTTAAGGATCCCTAGAAAATAGGGATGGTAACACAGGTCCACCCCAGACATCGTGGTAAGCTCTCCGTTTTATCAGGGGGGCAGTCTCAGTTACATTTATTATATAACTTAAACTGAAGTTTGAGCAATGAGCTGCAGACTTCTACCTGATACGCAGGTGAAATCCTTTCAAAAGCTTTTGTGGTTACTTGAAGCCTTGGGTTTCAACGTTAATACACCGTTTTTCCAGTAGAAAAGCCGTTTCTCCTCTTAGTCTCCTGTGGATTCTCTTAAAAAGACCCCACGTGGAGTCCCTCATGCTAGGCCAGATCACCAAACCTGACCTTAATACCTAATCTAATTACAGTTTTAACCTCCCCCAGAAATGTAGTCTTTACCTTTAACCTCCCCCAGAAATGTGAATCAGGAATTTTCTAATTAGCATCAATGTAACCTGTCACATGGGCTTCCCCCTCCCCCAAAGATGAAGTAATCCACCTAACAAGACCCATTTGTCCCCAAAGGAAGGTGTCTTCATCCAAGATAATCCTTTTTTTCTGTTTATGACTTCCTTGTCTTGCCTTTAAAAACCCTTTCTTTCCTATAGCCCTTTGGGGCATCTCTTACACTTGCTGGATGAGATGCTGCCCAATTCATGAATCGCTTAAAAAAACCAATAACATCTTCAAATTTACCCAGTTGGATTTTTGTTTTTTAACACCTATCCCCTGTAGGTTGCTTTGTTAACCTTAAAAATAAAACCAGCGGTTCTGGGGCACCTGGGTGGCTCAGTAGGTCATGTGTTCATTTCGCCTCAGGTCCCGATCTCACTGATTCTGAGATAGAGCCCCGCTGACAGTGCAGAGACTGCTTGGGATTCTCTCTCAGCAACCACCCCAGTCTTTCTCTTCCTCGTTCTCTCTCTATATAAATAAACACTAAATTAAAAAAACTGGCAGTTATTTTACCAGCAAAAACGGGTTCGTTTGGGAATAACAAAAGATTACAACTCAGAACAAGCAAGCTCTAACAAAAACACAGCCAAATCCTCCCAACAAAAAAGAAAAACCGCTCTTATAAAGGAAAAGGGGAAGTTGAGACTGTTATAAACAAAAAACCCATTGGTGGAAACTGGAAGTTCAAAGTGTAGTGGCTTTTCATTGGGTGAGTTGTGACTGTCTATCATTGGCTGGGCTGTTGCTAGGGGAGGAGAGAAAGCTTTTTCTCCTCCAGCTGGGGTAGCAAGGTAGCTAAAGTAGTATGAGACTTGCAAGGTACTTCTCTTCCTGTTAAAGTCTGCAACTGACAATGAGTGGTAGGACAAGAGAGTTTCTCCTTCTGGTCTCCCGACTCCATTTTAAGCGTGGTTTTCTTGCATTAATTATTAAATTAATTTATTAATGTTCACATCTTCAAAGGTTCAGAGTAATGGGTTGTGTTAATTTCAGCGGGTCGGTGGGCTGTACAGATCTAGCTCCATGACCTCACCATGGTTTAACTTGGTGACACGCCTCCCTTGAGCTCCTCATGCGTGTCCCACTGGACACCCATCAAACACAAAAGGGGACCTTGCAAAAGAGCAGTTAGGACAGCTCTGGCAAAGACAGCAAGGGCAGCGTGCTGGTCTTAGCCTCCCGTATCATTCAGCGTCAGCCATGCCCTGGACAGACAATAAGCCAAGTCCTGACTGCAAGTACAAGGGCTGCTAATCAGAAGAATGAGGAGCAGGTGTGGTGAGCAGTGCTGGCAGGAGGCACGGAACCGGCAAGGTGAGATGGGAGAGGAGTCAGCAGGGAGGCCCTTAGAAGAACTGCCCAGGTGTCATAACTTGGAGACCTGAAGTAGAGGGGCGGGCTCAAAAACAGCATGACAAGATAGCAAGAATTCTTAGATGGGGATGTGTGTGGGTTTGAAACACTATGATTAATGTTCTAACACTATGCATGAGAAAACATTAAAAAAAAGGAACACATGAATACCTTGCTTAGAAATTTGAAAGATCAGAAGTTACAATGGTTGAGGAGTACTGCTTTAGCAAAGCTGTGTACAAAATTAATTAAAAACACCTAAATAAATCCTTTGATTCAAATACCTTACATGCACTTGCTCTTAATTCTCTAGTATAATAGGAAAGTTTGAAATGCATCATTTTAAATGCCACCACATTGCTAAAAAGCTTGTGCTGGGGGGCAAGTGAATGTTTGGAGTGGTGACCGAATGGGGTGGGGCGGGACGACTGGTTGCAGCTTTGCTTTGTTTCCTAATTTCTCTTAATGGAATGGGCCTTGAGTTTGTATTTTCTACCTAGTCCTCCTCAAGCCTGCTGCTCTGAAATGTTGCTTTTTCTTTTTTGGCTTTTAGTTCCTTTGGGCCCTCATGAGAAATCTTCAGCAGCAAGGACTTGGTGCCCACTGGAGGCTCTTAAACTTTAGTTTGCTTAATAATCATCCAGGAAGGTTGTTAAAAATGCACATCCCTCATCTCGGCCTCCTTGATTTCTAATACAGTAGGCCAGGGTGGAGGCTGGGGGATCTACTTTTACAAGCAATTCAAGTGACACCCATGCAGGTGATCTTGGACCCAGCATTGAAAAATGTTTTTCACCCCACTTTGTCCGTACCCCATCCTACCCCACCCCTATGGCTAAAAGGGGAACCAATAACCTTTACCACTAGGAAAACAAAATTCCAAGGCCACCAGGATGACCAAATCTCAAATCCCTGAGATCCCTGCCAGCCCTCCCTCCTCCACCCAAACCTCTACATTTAAAATCTTCTCTTCTACCTTCTCTTCTTCCAGAGCTCCTAGCAGGACAGAAAACAGAAATGCCACTCTGTCCTCCACACCACACCCCCAGCCCCTCCATCCACCACTTTGGTTTTTTATTGAATTTCAGTTGACATAGAATATTATATTAGTTTCAGATGTACAACATAGTGATTCGACAATTCTGTACATTTCAAAATGCTCACCACAAAAAGTGTAGTCACCATCTGTCACAACACAAAGTTATTACAATGTTATGGACTATATTTCCCATGCTGTACTTTTCATCCCTGTGACTTATTTATTTTATAACTGTAAGTTTGTACCTCTTAATCCCCTTCACCTATTTCGCCCATCCCCACCCCACCCCCCTCTGGCAACCTCCCGTTTGTTCTCTGTAATTAGCCACTCTTAAGAGGCTCTCATCAAGCAAAAGAGAAAGTTCCCCGTCTTTAAAACTCTCCGGGAAGTCCAGAGTAACATTTCCTCTTGGAAAGCTCTTTGCCACGACTTTCCCAGGGCTGCACTTGAGTGAAACCCCCAAAGGAAATTACCACTTAAATTAGGCAGGATGTGCTGGCTGCTTTTTTGGCCTCTGCCAAGCACACACGCAGTGAGGGATGAGGCTGTGGGGGGGGGGGGGGGGCGGGGAATGGAGAGGGGCCCACACGTTGGGGGGTGGGGAGCCTGTCGGGGGAGACAGGCCTGGGGATGTCACTGGGGAAGCCAACACTGGGAAATGAAGCCATCGCTCCTTTCCTGCCAAGCCCTTTATTGGCCTGTCAGGTGCGGGGGGGGGGGGGGGGGGGGGTGGCGCAGACAAAATGATGGGCCAGCTTTGGTGCCCAGCCACCCATCTTGGAACCTGTCCTCATAGGTGCAGGCTCCACGGAGCCAGACTATAGGCTCCATGAAAGCAAGAACAAGATCTGTTTTGTTTTTGTTCTCCCACCCTTTTTTTAAGTTGTAGTCGACATACGATGTATTATTAGTTTCAGGTGTACATGGTGCTTTGACAATTCTGTACATTACACAATGCTCCCCATGGTAAGTGTGCACACCATCTGTCATCATACAACGTTATTTCAATATTATCGACTATATTCCCTATGCTGTACTTTTCATTCCTGTATGGTTTTTTTCTCCCTTTTTAAAGATAGAATCAAATGCCATAAAATTTAGCCTTTGAAAGTATGCCATTCAGTGGGTTTTAGTGTATTCCGAGGCATGGGTAACCATCCCACTGCTCTAATTTTAGAACATTCCCTCCCCCCAAAAGAAGCCCCTCTCCCTGTGAGTAGTCACCCCAATCCCTCCTCCCCACAACTGACCTACTTTCACTCCCTATGGATTTACCTATTCGGCAATTCATATAAATGGAATCATACTACCTGTGGCTTTTCACATCTGGTTTCTTTCACTCAGCATAATATTTCAAGATTCATTCACACATAGCATGTGTCAGTATTTGATTCCTCTTTATTGTGGAATAATATTTCATTGTGTGGATAGGCCACATTTTGTATAGCTCTTCATCAGGTGATGAAGCTTGTTTCTTCTACTTCTTGGCTATTTTGAATAATGTACATGAAGCTTCATGTACAAGTTTTAAAATGGACGTACGTTTTCATTTCTTTTGAGTATGGCTAGGAGTGGACTTGCTTGGATCATATGGTGACTCTGTATTGAACCCTTTGAAAGAATCTGTTTTTACCCACTGCTGCAATTCCCCACTGATAGCCCGGCCCCTGGCACGTTCTTTGACCAATGGATGAGTGAATTGAATCAGTGAAAGAAATTAGGCATCAAATGAGTGAGGTTCTGAGTTTTTGAGTGTGAAAGCATTTTATACTCTATTAAGAGCAGTACAAATGGGACTTACTGTTACTAAATAATGATATCAAAAGTTTCTAATCTGGAATCTATGAAAGTGCTACAGGAGGGTGGTAAATTGTCAGAAATTGTATATCCTGTAGACTTGTTGAGGATGTGGGCATGTAGTGTTGCCTTTGGATCAGGCAAGAGGATTCCCTTAGAGCCCTGCTCAGGCTGCTCCTCTCTCAACAGCATATGGTGTCCCAGAGGCTAAGGGACTGTGCTCACCATAAGCCGGCCCCTACTTTTATGGCACATTCTGCTCCTAAAATCCTGGAATCTCTAGCCTAATAGAGCCCAAGCCTCTTCCCCAAGTTCATCTCCTGAGGGCAACTCATGCCACTCTGGTCAAAGAATGGCTGTAGACCGAAGTGCAGACAGGTGAAATCTGCAGGGTAGGATTTTATACCACAGGGGCTCAGGAGCCCCTCCCCCACCCCACGATGGAAAGAGAAGGGGAGAGGGCAGGAGAGGGCAGGCCATGGGCTGGGCTGAAGGGTGAGGCCCAGCTTCATCCCCAGCTATCCCCCTTCCAGTGAGACACTCCAAGAAATCCAAGAATTCTAAATTCAAACCTGACTTTCCAGTCCTAGTTTCCTTGGAAGAGCTTAAGAGGATGATAGCCATCAATGATATTGTGCACAGGGCAGGAGGATGAGGAAACACCTTGTCACGTGTGGCACATGGGCCTCCATTTCCATTAATGCTCTTGTGTGTGTCAGTGGGGAGTCATGCTACCTGGATGTTTTTTTCAAGGAGAGGGTATATCATTGTCATCAGATTCTCAAAGGCCTCAAAAAAAAAAAAAAAAAAAAAAAAAAAAAAAAAAAATCTGGACCACAATGGAAAGAGTTGAAAATGAAAGGAAACTCCAGAATAGAAGTCAGAAGTTCTGGGGTTTAGCCCTTCTGCCTCCACATACAAGCTGGATAAACCAGGGTAGTTTCTCTTGATCTTAGTCACCATACAGTGAAATGGAAATTATCCTAGCATATATTAAATTTGCCATAAATCATCAAGGAATGCAAAGTGTCATGTTAATATATATTTCCCTGCCTTTTTCTTTTGTTATAGCCCCTTCATTAGACCCACAAAATTATTAATTTGGGCTCATAATATTGCTACAAGCTAAATTTCACTACAATATTACAAAAGATTTATGTAAGATAAACTTGGATTACATAATTTGTCCAAAGTTATTCAGCAGTAAATTAGTGGCAGTTAAAATATATATAACCAGGAATTCTGACATTCCTTCCCAAGCTTTCATTTCTACACCACACCCTCATCTAAGACAAAGAAACATTGACCAGTTCAGAACAGAAATGTTTTTCTGAGAGCTGTGACTATTTAAAAGGTTTCCCTTTTCTCTTATGGTTCACTAATATTTTTCAGTTTCTCCATATGAATTTATTCCTAGTATTTGTTTGTTCTTATACTCTTATGTTTAATGGGGCCATGAATATTATGATATGTAAACATATGAGAAATTTCAGCTGTTAGCCATTATGGCTGATACATAATGGATCTTTTTTTACTAAATTAACAAAACTTATTCTACATAAAGAAAAAAGCTAAATCTCTAAAAACTAACCAGCTTGGTCTGTAATGTGAAATAGCCAACTTGTGTTTTTATTTCATTATTCAATGAATTCATTGTTATACAGAAATTCTATAGACAGATCATAGAGACATAATGATTCCAGTAGTGGTGGTGGTTATTTGAGGTAAAGTGACCAACTGTCCTTCCCGTGCTGAATCTAGGACAGACCTGACTGGGCAAAACAGTCAGGTGGGGTGCCTGGTGTCCCACTCCAATGGTGTCCCACTCCAGCTCAAGTCACGATCTCACAGTTCGTGAGTTTGAGCCCCGCGTCGGGCTCTGTGCTGACAGCTCGGAGCCTGGAGCCTGCTTCAGATTCTGTGTCTCCCTCTCTCTCTGCCCCTCCCCTGCCATGCTCTCTCTCTTTCTCAAAAGTAAATAAACATTAAAAACATTTTAAAAAGAAAAGTAACATGTACCATTTTGTCTATGATTTAAATCTAAAAGCTGTGGTAGACTGGTGAGTCAATTTAGATCTTCTTACTGTCTACATCTACTCTTTTTTGGTTTGAAAAGGAATATGTGTAAGTGAATCAATTAGGTCACTATGATGTTTGTAAGCTTTAATTAGAACAAGAAGGATATTGAGAGAAAATTAACATTCTTTTTAATTTTTTATAATTATTTATTTAGAGAGGCAGAGAGAGAAAGAGAGGGAGAGAGAGAGAATTCCAAGCAGGCTCTGCATTGTCATCACAGACCCCACAGGGGGCTTGAACTTATGAACCGTGAGATCATGACCTGAGCCAAAATCAAGAGTCAGAGGCTTAACCAACTGAGCTACCCCGGTGCAACTGAAATTAACATTCTTAACATTCCAAATAGGTTTCCGCATGATGAAAAAGAATTGTTTTTTTTCCCTTGTGTGTTTTATGTGTTAAATATATTATTATCTAATATTTATATTATTTAATATTAAGCTATTGCCTATAGTTATTACTGAAAAAAAAACCATTTTTTAAAAAGTTTATTTATTTTGAGATAGAGAACGTGATCACTCACAGAGAGATCATGACCTGAGCTGAAATCAAGAATGGATGCTTCACCAACTGGGTTGGTGGCCTAGGGCCACCTAGGCACCCTGAAAAAAACCATTTTTTTTTTTAATTTTTTTTTTTAACGTTTATTTATTTTTTTGGGACAGAGAGAGACAGAGCATGAACGGGGGAGGGGCAGAGAGAGAGGGAGACACAGAATCAGAAACAGGCTCCAGGCTCTGAGCCATCAGCCCAGAGCCCAACGCGGGGCTCGAACTCACGGACCCCGAGATCGTGACCTGGCTGAAGTCGGACGCTTAACCGACTGCGCCACCCAGGCGCCCCGAAAAAAACCATTTTTAAATTCCACTATTGAATATGGAAGTTACATGAGTTTTTCAGCCTTCTCAATTCTTAATTATAATTGTTCTGGCAAGCTTTCACTTGGGTAATTTATTGGCCTCAGTTTGAATGCCCAACTGATCAGGATTGTAACCTGGATATCATCTTGACCTTGCCCATTTTGTCCTCTTACTCATCTGGAGGTATGTTCTTCTCTCCTTCGTTGCTTTCATAGCTTATAGCTATGAATATTATCATTCTATTTCAACCATAGTGTTTTCTTTTTTTGTTTAATGAGCTTGTGCCTCCTGCTTTTTTATTTCACATTCTGTGGTCATATTATTGAATATCTTTTTTGAAAGGTATCAATCACTGTTGGTCAGTGCTAGTGTCGTTTGAATTTAATGGATTTTGCCAAAGTCAATCCTGTGTTGAAACACAAGAGATAAGCCTTCCATGCAGACCTATTGTGGTAGGCAGTAAAGTTAATAAAATTTCCCTCATTAGAAACCTTAAAAATAGACACTTTAAGAGTAAGAAAACCTGGGGACAAATTCTAGCTTGACCACTTGCTAGATCTGAATGTGTAGTTACATGGCATCTTTGGACTCTGTTTCCCAAGCTATGCATAAGAAAGTTGGACTTTTTCAGAGGTTCTTAACCTGATGACCACTCTTGAACTACAGGTTATCTGTGAACCCTCCTTAAGTTACATTTAGTTTATATGTCCCCTACATTCACAAAGGAATTCATTGCCTGAAAGACCGAGAACCACCCAGCCGGATGGTCTCCTAGAAGACTCTGAGACAAAGTGTATTATATATAAGTTTTCAAAAACCATTGTCTAGCCTCTTTATAACCAATTTAGCAGAATCTATCAAAATTTCCAAAATAAAGAATGTGAACGGTTTGCTCAAAAGCAGAAGGCATCCTGGTCCTCTGTTGCCCAAAGTGCTACACTGAAGCGAATCCAGAATAAGGGCAGCATAAACAGTTCTCTTTGGTGTCAGGCTAAGGAATTTGGAATTAACCTTGGGGGTAGGGGAACCTGCTGACAACTTTTGAGGAGAGAAGTGGTGTGATGAAAGCATTGTTTTGGGAAAACCAAAGTGGAGTCAGTGTGACAGGATGATCTGGAAAGAGGCTGGGGACCAAAGGAGCCATGTTACAGGACAGCATTTCCTCAGTTGTGTTCCTTGTTGTTACTCTAGTGACCTGAGATATGTTAACAGATGTCTTCCAAAAAAAAAAAAAGTTGCCGGAGCCAGTAATCTGGGGAAATGCTGAGTTACAGAGTGAGCAAGTTTTCCTCACATGATTTTCAGAACTTTTAATAACTGGGTGTTACTGAACATGGCAATTTACTAGTATTACCTGACCATGACACTCCCTACTAATGGCTGTTAATTCGAGAGTCCACTACTGGCGGTGAAGAGCATGAGCTATGAAGTTAAACTGCGAGGGCACTACTACCACTAGTAGGACTTTGGGCAAGTTTCTTAACCTCTCTATGATTCAGCTTCCTCTTCTGGAAAAAGGGGGCATTACTGATACTTGATCACCTTATTGTTATGGAAATTAATATGATAATTCATATAAAGCGCTTATACAAGGCTGGCCCATAACACGTGCTTAAAGGATATAAATGTTGCTAATGATTTAACACATCTATTTGCAAATATGCAAATGCTAACATATTTGTTAAAGAGATGAAGACTTGGAGTTGCCACTCACAGACAGCTCTGTCTGTTAGAAAGTTCTTTAGAGCACTTATCTGCCTTCCTATCATTTCTATACCTTTTTCCATTTGAATTATTCCCTCAAAACACATTTATGGATCACCTACTAGGAGCCAAGGACTTTGCTAAGACTTGGGGATACAAAGGTGAGCAATAACAATACCCGTCACCAAGTTGGTACTGCCTTGTGAGCAGGTAGGTACCTGAGTCCCACCTTAAAGGATAGGGTTTGTCGGGCTGAGCAGGAGGGGAAGGGAGAAGAAAGAGTCTGTGCAGAGCCTGGGAGGTGTGAGAAGGAGGCACAGGGTGGGCTGCAAGTCGGGAGGTTAGAAAGATGACGCCGGTCAAGAAGCAAGTCACAAAGATTACAACATGAAGGGTTGTACGTGTTGCGTTAAGAATTTTATTTTATCCTGAAGCTAAATCCATGGGAGGATTCTAACTCAAGGACCAACATAACCAGACTTACCATTTAGAAAAGTCATTCTAAGTCTATGGCCACCTCCCTAAATCTCTATTTCCTCACTGGTCAGATGGGAATCATACCTACTTTATAGAAGTGTTCTGAGGATTAAATAAAAGTACCATAAGGTGTTGAACACTCTGCTCAATTAATTTTGATGACGAGATTCATAATAAACACCTATCCTGGTGGTAGCCTTCTGATGGGTGAGCACAAAGTACAAAACCTGTTGGGTGAGGCAGGGTAAGATGAAGAGTGGACAGAGAAATGGAACAAAGAGAATCTCAGTGGGATTCAGTGACTTCTTCAAGGTCACTCAGCTGTAAAGAATATAAGCTGGGACTGGAGCTCAGATCTGTCTAGCTCCAAAACTCATGCTTTTAACCCCTGACCCTGGACCACTAACTCCTCCCTCCGTCTTTTTAGACTCTAGTTCTGTCTAACGATGTTAGACATTAATGTTCTAAGGACATCATTTCAGAATCTCCGAGACACCACACTGGCTTTTTCAGGGAGACACTCATGATCCCGTCTTCAGAGAAAAGCTTCTACATCTCCATGCCCTGGCCCAAACTCTCCGTGTTCTGTGGCTTTTCAGTAGAAGGTATCAATGGCTTGGAAAGAGCTAGAACCAGCTTCCCAGCTGTGGGCAGAAAGCTCCACCGTGCCTCAGTGAGTATTCCTGCAGAGCCTCATTTTCCCAATGTAACCAGCTCCTCGAGCCCCCAGGACAAAAGCCTGCCAGGCTTCTAGGGCCACTGCACTGGGCCAGCTCCAGGGGTGAGCAGGGAATTTGCTGCTGGGAAAACAATGGCCCATTGCTCCCAGCCAGGTGCCACAGACCCTTCCTTACGGGGCTCAGAAGTGGCCTGTTCTTTGTGAGCTCCAGGAGCCCTGAGCAAGAGGGAGGAAGGCTTGGTTTTGGTTTGGTTAGATCCCTTACCGAGCTCAGTGCATTGGGCTTTCAGAAGATATTCTTGAGTTTCAGTTCACACCCCATTGGATTTCACTTCAACCTGAAAACTCACAGGGAAGGTCAGCTGAAACAACTGAGTTTGGTCGGCTTGCCCCTCAGAGTCCTAAATCACGCTGCTGCCACAGAGGAAAAGAAGAGGTGAGATGAGAAACTTGGCCTATCTTCTCTCCTTTACCCCAAGTATGTGCGTGCATTGCGGAGTGGGGGGTGGGGGTGGGGCATGTTGGAAAGGGCAGGGAGTTTCATTTCACACCTGCTTGGGTTTTTATTATGAAATGTTGCCATCACGGCACTCAGGTGTGTTTCCTTAAAACTCGATTCTGCCTGATAGAATAAGCTGCCGATACAGGCCCAAATGAATACTAATCATCAGAACATGCAGATATATATGGGCCAGATACTGCACTAAGCACTTGACTTCCATTATTCCACTTGATCCTGGAAAAAAACCCATGAGGCACGTACTATTATCATCCCCATGTGATGCAGGAGGAAACTAGACTTGGCTAAAAACTTACCACAACAGGAAAGACATCTTCATTACTCAGATAGATGGCACAGGGAATTTTCTGGCCCGAGGCCCGGGGAGCTCCTCCTTACCAGATTGGAAGCAGGGACTGGGTGGCCATGGGGGCTGGGATCCCTCACCAGAATGAAGTCACCTGCTGTGGGTCTTTCTGACCTGATGCCACCCTGATGCTCTTGTAGGTCTCCTAAGAGGAAGAACTCTGTCCTGCCAGCATGAGAGTACCCCGCAGGGGATTTGGCCCCAAGGTCCCCTCAACTCTTGTTCCTATAAATTCCATGAACATTAATGGGAGTTACCCTTAGGCCTTGAGGGAAACACGGACTTCTGACTGGTGTGAAAGAGACCTGGGAGCCCCCACCCCGCCTGCCACCCCACTGCTCTCCTCTGTGGGGGCCACGGCCTCCCTCATGGTCTGCAGGCTGGTGAGTCAGCATTTGGGTTGGCGCCTCAGATAATTAGGTCATTTATAAAATAAAACGCATGTGCTCTTTAGGGTGTCTTTTTAAAAAAAAATCTCATCACAGCAGTCTGCTTTCTCAATCCCCCTCTATGCCCCTTTTCTGGGTCCATACAGTAAAGGTCAGTTCCAATACAATATGGAGACATGGCAGGTCTGGGGCCCGTCTGCATCCCCTCAATAGAATTTTTTTTAATCCCCATAAGATTATAATATTCTGATTTACATGAAGCTTTTTTTTTTTTTTTTAAGTATTACCCTGCATAAATAGCATTACCCCCAAGTTATGCAGAGCAGAGCAGTATGCCTATTCTGAGACATGAACACCTGGCCAGGGACTGGGTGACATTTGAAAAGAATTGTGTGGAGGACCTGGGAGTGAATGCTGGCGGTGGACTGCGGGGCGGCCGGCGCGGGAGAGCCAGGGTCATTGCGCGAGTCCCGGACGCTCCCAAGCCCCCCAAGCCCGCGCCGCCACAGCCGGGGCCGGGCCGGCTTTCCTTGAACAGAGGTGCTGAAAAGCACGCCACGCAACTACAGCGGAGAGAAAAGGAGACGGAAAATGGTGAAGTCAAACAAAGGGGCAGGAAAAAAAAGCACAGAAACAAAAGTGTTCCTCCCCCTGCAGGGTGAAAGGAGCCGCCGCCGGGGCTCCAACTCAGTCCCTTCCCGCCATCTAGTGGCCGTGCTTCGTGACTGCAGCACAGACTGCAGCCGGTGATCTTGACGCGGGGAGGTGCCCAGAGATGGCCACCTCCTGGACGGAAGAGAAGCCGTATACCCAACAACACAAAGAATAACTTGAGCCAAAACCTTGACCGGGAGAGCAGACCCTTCTCCGTGGAAGGGTCTGTTTGTTTTGATTCGAAATATTGTGCAACTAAAAACCAGATAAGTGTTTTGCTCAACCTGCAGGTTAACGGAGGTTGGGATTGGAAATTCCCCACCACCTAGCAGTTTCTTTAAAAGGATTCACATGGGTAGCACGTGATTACACTCTTCCTCAGGAAGAGCTGGTTCCTTTATTAGTAAAGACTATTTATTACTTCTTTTTCTGACACTAGCCAAAAGCCAAACATTCTTAACTTTTGAGGAGGAGAGACCACAGATGATGTTACATGGCTTCGCTGGCCAGGATCCACTCGGGAACTCACGTTTTACCCTCATCTTGTAATTAGCTTTCCTTTGAAAAATACATAATGCAGATTCTGGCCATTTGGTTGTTTTCTCTGCAAGATTTCCCCCGTTCACAGATGAAATAATATAGTTTTTCAGCAGCAAGAACTAAGATATTAGGAATAAAATACATATGTACATAAAGTTATGCTTTTAGAAATACGTATGTATACCCTGGATGATTATGCTTGTCACAGACTTTGATATCTGTCCATGCCAGAAAGTCTCATGTGTGTTAGAGTCTAAGGGATTTTGACCAAAAAAGATCAAGTAAATACAGCCTCTTAAAATTCCATTTTCCTGTGCCTGTATATACAAGACAACTGTAGATCTAAGTAGCAGTCTGTTTTTCTCTAGGCTCCTCTGCATTTTTTCCTGATCACTATAAATGTATATATTTTTGGCTGAAAGAGAAAGATGTAGCCTAGAGGCAGTCCAATGTTTTTTCCAAAGCACATCTGTGCAGGTCTGTGAGGTTGCTGGTCATTCTGGGGCGGGGGGGGGGGGGGGTGATAATGTATGCTCCTTTATGTGAGGCAAGCTGTGCTTTACTCTGGTACTAGAGACAGAGGGTTTAGGGTGCTACAGAAATTTCTAGTTTGATGCACTGGCTTGCTTTGGGGCCAAAGAGCCTGTGGTAATTGACTCCACTTGAAGCCTGACCTCCAAGAGCACTGAGTGGGGCACATTCAGACACGCCGGTTTGGTTCTGTCTGTAGTGCATTCAAAGGCCTGATTCTTTGCTTTGAGAGCCAAATGAGCTCAAGGACAGCAATTACAGAGCAGACAATAGACTCTCACGGAGACCGGAGAGGAGGAAGATGCTAAGGAGTTTGGCGGTTGCTTTGGTTAAAAAGTTATTTCACATTTTTGGTGTGTTTTACTCTCAGAGATTCCATCTGCTTTTCTCCCCATTTATTCACCCTAGTCTCAATCTTAGAAAATTAACTTCTGCAGGCGATGAAAGGTATTTATCTTGAGCCACATGACAAGGGATCCCCGTTGGCTCTTGAGTAGGAGTCAGCTGGGAAAAGAACTCCTTTCCGAAGCAGGGATGCCTCTGATAGATGATTTGATTGACGGTAACATTTACTGCAGGCTTTTGCAAATCCATCTTCTAAAATTTTAGCCCCCTACTGGGTGCTAATAGAAACTGCTATGGTGAGATCCTTGAAATAGACAGGTAGTCACTCCCTCTCCCTCCTCCTGCCAAGTACCCAATGAACACTGATAAAATCACAGTTAACCAGAGGAGAGGGCCTCAGCAGCGTGTGCTGGAAAGAGGTCAGTCAGCACTGAGCTTCCCACCGCTGATGAACACAGCTGACTAGAGCAGTGGTGGAGACTTTGACCAAGAGGATATCCAGAAGCCACAGCAGGGATGAGCCTTGGGAGGGGGAGCAGGAAGCTGGTCAACCAGGAAGGGCAAGAACAGTGGGTGGTGGAGTCCCTCAGAAAGCAGCCTAATGGCAGAACTCTGATGACACAATAACACAACCACCCTAAATGGCCCTTCACATCTTGGTTCAGCTGGCCAAGAAGGATGTAATAGCCACCCTCTGCCATTTGTTTTCCCCACTCCTCGGGAAAAAGCTCACTCAATAATAACCCCCACCATCTGAGCCTACTGGGTGTGTCTTTCCCTGTTAAAGAAACACACCCAATATCTGTGACACAACCAATGGACCCTGTTAAAGAGACACATCCAATATCTGTGACACAACCAAATGGACAAAGTGGCACTTCATTTTGTTCCTGACCCTTGCCACCCACTCCCCTTTAGAAATGATCCCAACCCTCTATTCATTTGTCTCCTTTGGGGGGACATTTAGCAGACTTCCCCAAAGGGGCCCATGGTATCTCTTGTCCCACGTGTTCTTCTACAATGTGACCTTGTCATTCTTCTGTGCATGTGGATGGGCTTGTGACTGGTCAATCTGGTCAAGCAGATGCCATGTGACTTTCAAGATGGGGGGAAAATGACAATGGACTCGCCTCTTGATGTGTGGCTGGGTGGACAGGGTGGGTGGAGAGCCTGGTCAGAGATGTTCTGCAAGGATTGGCCACATCTCCTTATGGTGGCTGGGATAGTGTCTCTCCTCCAACCTGATATGTTTCCTATGTGAGAAGTATCACCAATTCAACAAAGGCACTTAGGGAACAAAAGGACAACCCCTACCATGTTAAGTGTGTCATTTATCATCTGATGCATTACAAGAAATTTTAACAGATGAAACAAATGCAGAAAATACAAAGAAATATGGTGGGTCCTTCCTCATGTTTGGACACCTTTCAGTGCATTCTGAAGGGACAAGGGAAGGAGGGTGTCTGGACCTTATAAGCCCCTGACTTCCTTCGTGTGTACACACAGAACTGGCTTATCCCCTAGGCATAATGCCTAGGGCCCACAATACTTCGAGGGGCTCACAAAAGTATTTTAATTTCTTTTAAAAATCAAAAGAAAATATTAACTTTTAGATTCAATGAAGTGTTTTAATATAAAATAGCAATATATTCATTTTTATACAAACACTCATAAAATATAATTTTTAAGGCTTAAGATATTTAATTTAAATGCTTCTGCTTATTTAACATTTAATGTTCAATGTGCTTTTATCTAGGAGAGTCATCAGGCAGCTGGGTTGTCGTGATCCCCTACTAAAGAGGCTCCGACATGTACATTCTCTCAATACCCAGATCTCAAGGATCCTCTAGAAATGAATCCCAGAGGGGGATTTTTCCATTCAGTACTTCCCTATTTGGAATCTAGATGGCCCCACTGCTCCTCAGTTAGCTGTGCAAAGTGCTATGATTTACAGTAACTGTCCAGTGCTTCCTATGAAGCAGACAGGGGTTACTTTTTGGTAAAGATAGTATTCAGTGTGCATGGCTGAAGGCAGGCCTGGGATTTGTCATGGCTGTCATTCTTTTAAACCTTTAGTCCCCGAGGATAATCCATGGAAAGTAAAACCTGGCCATTTTGAGCTAAACTTGAATTATTGACCATGCCAGGCCTGCATGAAAAATTTAAATGTCTAGGAAAATAGATAGGGTGCATAAAAAGATTTTATTGAACTCATCCCAATCAGGGAAGAACAGTAAATGGATGCTTTTTCTTTTTTCTTCTTTTTTTTTAAGCATCAGAGGAAGTGGGTGCAATTTGTTAAGAGATCTCTTGGCTTCCTTGAAAATAATGGACTCAAATGCTTAGGGACAAACTAGCAGGAAAAATAATACAGCTCCCTGAGGCTATTTCATACTTAGGAGATGGCTTCTAAAATTTTTGAGTGAAACACTAAATCTTCCACTGCAGAATTCCTAGCCTAGTCTTTGAGTCTAGATGGTTACTCTTGAAACAACAGAAAGGGCCTGAATCACTCAGCTCTATTTTCTCTAGCTTCTTGGGGTGGATGTATACACAAATGTGTGTGAATAGAAGCAGATATACGTATCTAAAGAGCATAAAAACTGACTCGTGGCATTCTTGGGCCAAAAGGATCATTTCTTATATTTCTGCCTTTAATTTGTGTCTTATGTCCACAGAGGCTTCTTAACCCTTTTCTTCCCTCTTGGCTACTTTGAAAAGTGATTTGCTCCGATCCTATTAAATTCAAATTCAGTATAAATAATAGATGTGCTTTCTGTGATGTGACTTACCAGTGGGACTTGGGGCCTCTTGGCTGCAAAGTACCATGGATGGAAGATAAGGGACAAGGCAGGGGGCAGGAAGTGGCCTTGTACCATAGGGTGCTCTGTGGAGACATGTTCCCAAGCACTGTGATATCTCCAGGAAAAAAAGGAGAATCAACTGAGCTTTATCAAAATATGCTCGGGTGAGGGTTTAGATGCTCCCCCAAATGATGAATATGTGTTTATGTGTATGAATGGAAAATAAACTTGAAATCCCATTGAGATGAGGGTACTCATACACAGCATGCTAAGTTCTGAGTTCTTACTGAAGACATTAAAACTATCAGGAGGTGCCTTGTGTCATTAAGTGATAGTGAGGAAGACACTGGTAAGTGGTACTTGTTCAGCACAGGTGCCCTGTCGGGAGCAGGTTGACAATTCACTTTGGAGCTCCCAAATACTAAGTATGGGTAGGTAGCACACACAATGCGTCAACATTATTTTTAGCTCGTTACCTATACTGACCCACTCAATGCTCACAACAACCCTATGAGGTGCTATTATTATCTCCTTTTTTACAGATGAGGAAACAGAGGCACAGAAAGGTTAAATAATTTTCTCAAGGTCACAGATGAGCAGGGGCATCCCTGGTTTGAACCCAGTTGGGTTCTAGACACTGCAATCTTACAGTCTTCTGCCTCTCGAATCAGCTCCAGAATGTTGCAGACTCTGTCGCTGTCCTGTCCAGATCCCCTCACAAACTCACAGCTCTTCTAGAGGCCAACAGTCCCTTACTGCCTGAGGAGTCTCTGGTCATAGACACCTGGCACACAGGGGCCTGTGGGGAGTGCTGGACAGTTAACATCCACCAGGAACCCAGCAGCTCTCAACCAATGGCCAACAAGGGATGGTGGGGGAGCACCAGCTTGAGGTGTGCTCTCTTCGGTCTCTCAGAGGCGCCTCGCAAGACAGCCCACAGTGGTACTTTCTGGCTTCCTTTCCTTCCTCGCCTCACTTCGTCACTTTCCCCGGCATCTCCCCCGAAATAAACCGCTTGTACCTCAGAATCTATATCTAGAGAACGTGGGCTTTGAAAAATCATGACTGCTAAATTCATCATTGGCAGATGCGAGAAATGTCCTAAAACTAACTCTATTTTTTTTTTCTATCATGATGAATTTACCCCAAGGAAAAAAAAGATATATCTGGAAATGTCAAAATCCTACCAAATGATCTTAAACATTCTTGGTAATTAGAAGAGATAATTTATTTCCAAGCTGCTATATCTAGTGAATTTGGTAAATTGTTTCTTTTTTTTTCTTTTTTTAAGTGTTTATTTATTTTCAGAGAGAGTGAGAGTGTGAGTGCACGCACACACAAGTGTGAGTGGGGGGAGGGGCAGAGAGAGAGGGGGAGGGAGAATCCCAAGCAGGCTCCATGCTATCAGCACAGAGCCCAACTCAGGGCCTGAACCCATGAACCGAGAAATCATGACCTGAGTTGAAACCAAGAGTTAGACACTTAACCGACTGAGCCACCCAGATACCCTGGTAAGTTGTTTCTTAATATAAACTTGGTCTTAATATAACTTGAAAGAAAGGCAATATATAAAATATTACATGACTATACCAAGGACCTCATTATTTTTAGGCTCTTACCTAAAACGTAAGAATGCAAATAAATAGAATATTGAAAATACTGAGATCAAAGTAAAAAAATGCCACATTCCATTATGATTCTTCTAGTATATTTAGAAATACTTTGGACTCCAGGAAAAAAAGGTTTTTTTCCACAAACTATGAGTTGTGATGTTTGACTTTTTTTTTTTTTTTTTAAGAGAGAGAGCGAACACAAGCCAGAGAGAGGGGGAGAGGGGCAGAGGGAGAGAGAGAATCCCAAGCAGGCTCCACACTCAGGGCAGAGTCTGACCTAGAGATCAGAGATCATGACCTAGGCCAAAACCAATAGTCAGACACTCAACTGACTGAGCCACCCAGGCGCCTCATACTGTATTTATACTTTGTCCCAAATATGTTGGCATCTAGATTTATTTTGCTAAAATCCCATGTGGGCCTTTTTCATTGTTCCCGTTAAGCTCTTCCCTGTCCATTATATTTTCAATTAGAGACTCTGTCAATAAAAAGCAAATTACAGTGTCCAAGATTTAGATTAGGCAGTGGATTGCCATTAACTTTCAAAGCACAATAAAGTAGAATATTCTAAAAGTAATTGCATAAAACAAGGCCAGGAATCACTCTCAGTGCCCCTCTTTGGGCCTGTTTGCCAACTAAGCTGAACTCAGTGGGAGTAGGCAGAAGCCAGCACTAATCTCTCACATAACTACCCTCTCTCTCTCTGCTCTGTGAAATCATTTCCCTTGACACAAGTTTGGAGAGGTTCCATAGCTTTCTAGGCACTTTCTGGTAATAAAAGTTGTCCTGCAATGGTTAAATAATTAAAACCCCATTCAGTATAATATCAAAACTTCAACCTTCATTTAATTTAAATCTTCCCCTTCCTCCAACACTGGCCTATTTCAGGCAAAGAGAGGTGTAGATGACTTTTCATTCTGCTCAAGATTCAGATTTTGAGTAAGGGAGAAGGGAACCTTGGGACTTAACTGGTCCTATTTGCCTGGGACAGTATACTCTTGCAGCAGGGCCTCCTGTATGGTGCTTGACCAGTGGCTGGCCCCTTCATTACAGGGATTTGGTGCTGTCCTTGGAATTCTTCCCATTGGACATCTGTCATGGGCGGTTTCCCCTGCCCCCAGTGCCTCATCTGGCTGGCATATTGGTTGCCCCCAGTCTTTGGATTTCTCTTAGACCACTTGTGGCACGGTCTCTTTGCCCCCCGATTCATATGATGCTCTTGGTGGATGCCTTTCAGACGGCTCATCTGAGACTCTTTTAAGGCATTCACACCTGGACTCTGGGGAAACACACCATGGCCGTCTCATGGCAGCAGGCAGATTCAGCCTGCATCTCCCATGGTTCAAAATGGCAACACAGGTGAGAAGCAAGTAAAAAGCAAAGGTGTGGGAATGAAGAGGGAATGATGTGACAGAGAAAAGCACGAGAGAGGTAACTTACTTGAATGAATCTAAAACCCACAAACTATTCCAGAGCAGAGAAAATGACAGCATGATTCCCTTTGTTCTATAAAGCCAGAATGAACACAATATCAAAATAACACAACACCAAACAACAATAAAGACTCCAGGTCAACTTTTCTTATTAAGATAGATATGACAAATCCTAAACATTAGCAAATGCAATTCAGCAGTTAAAGAAATGATATACCACAATCAAATAAAGTATTTCCCACAAATGTAAAGATGACTTAGTATTAGGAAATCAGTGTGTGTGAAATCTGCTGGTGGAATACATGTGTGATTATTTCAAAGGATAATGGCAAGATAGCAATAAAATTCAATCCTGACTCCTTATTTTTTTAAAAAAATCTTTTAGCAAACGCTTTTCTCAACAGCAAATCAAACAATAGAAACATTCCCATTTTCAACAGGAATAAGATAGTCTCTCCATCCCACTATTATATATATAACACTGTCTTTAAAGTTCTGAACACTGTATTCATTTTTTTTTTAAGTTTTTATTTACTTGTTTTGAAAGAGAAAGAGAGAGAGGGAGAATCCCAAGCGTGCTCAGCACTGCCAGCATCAAGACCCGACAGGGGGAGGAGCCAAGATGACAGAACAGCATGGAGGCTTTTTGTGTGTCTCGGGTCCATGAAATACAGCCAGACCAACACTACACCATCCTACACACCTAGAAAACCGACTGGAAGATTAACACAACAATCTGCACAACCTGAACCACAGAATTCAGCAGGTACGCGGTGCAGAGAGGTGAATTTGGGGAGCGAGAAGCCGCGGACGGTTGGGAGCTGCTTTTGCAGGCAGAGAGAGGACAGAGACTGGGGAGGGGGGAGTATACGGGAAAAGCACCCTTCCCCAAAAGCAGCTGGAGAGAAAGTGGAAAATTGGAAACAGCCGCAGGGACTAAACTAAAAAGGGAGAAAGGAGAAAGGAGAGGGTTTAAATCCCATTAAGACTGTAAACGAGGGAAGCGCAAAGGCTGCAACTCCGCAGCTCCATACCTGGCCGTGCTCTGGTGGGAAAGGTGAATCCCCAGGAACAGAGTGGGGTCCGGGAGGTTCTCAGGCCACACGGGGAAAAGCGGTTCCACTGCTGGAAGGACATTTGGTAGAGACTGTTGAAGCCGCCTGGTCCCAGCAGACCCCGGAAGGCAGCCACATTCGCTGGTGCTGGGGCAAGGTCGTTGAGGGTGGAAGCCTGGTGCCAGATGTGTATTGCGATTTTCCATGGTCCCTGAAATGCTGAGGCTACACTGTCACGCGATTTTTTTTTGGGGGGGGGGCTGGCACCTGGCTGCAGTCTCAGGGCATCAGCAACAGCGGGGGTCTAGTGGGCGTTCCTGGGTGCAGCTGACATTCGGCCATTGCTCATTCAGCCATTGCTCATTCAGCCATTGCTCGGTGAGACCCTCCCACAGAGGGGCAGAGCGGGTCAAAGCCGCAGTCCTTCGGAAGTAAGGGGCCACATCTGAGAGAAAACTCGGGAGAGAGGTACTGCCTGGGGCCTTAGTCACAGAGAGTGGAAAAGCGAGGAGTGGACGAGAGCTGACGACGGAGGACCGGTGTGCGATTGCTGATCCGGGAGGAGAGACTGGGTGATTGGGCGGCGCCATTCCCCCCCCCCCCCCTTTCCCACGCATGCACATGCGCACCTACAAGCACCGCAACAATCCACCCCAGTAGGGTAGCAGCGCCATCTAGGGGAGAGCGGAGCTGTTACACCGAGCCCTGCCCAACTGGGCCAACTTTGCTCTTCAAGAACACAAACCTCACCCCTGGCTTAATTTGTGGACTATAAAGAGCTACATGGACTGACCTCTAGGGGAAAATGAAGCAATTTCAGTCCTACTTCAATCTGTCAGCAGGTTCATCTATTCAATTTATTTTCTCTCTCTTTTTCCTTTTTCTCTTTTACAAATCTTTTTCTTGAATACAAAAAGAAAAAACTCATTTTTATTTTCAATTTTTATTAAAAATATGTCTTTAATTTTTATTACTATATTTTTTAGTTTTGTGTGAATTTGTTCAAATTCTACTTCACTTCCATCATTTTAGTTTAGTCTACTTTAGTGTACTCACCTTTTCAAATTTTCAAACAATTCCCTTTTTTTCTTTCTTTTTTTCTCTTTTTCATTTCTTTTCTTTTTCTTGAATGCAGAAAGAGAAAAACTTCATTTTTACTTTCAATTTCTTTTAAAAATATTTAATTTTTCTTACTATATTTTTTGCTTTTATGTAAGTTTTTTCAAATTCTATCTTACGCCCGTCATTTTATTTCAGTCTACTACAGTGTATTCACTTTTTCAAATTTTCAAACACTTTGTCTTGTCTTTTTTCTTTTTTTAATCTTTTTCTTTTTTGTTTCTTTTTTCTTAAATACAGAAAATGAAAAAAATTCATGCTTCTTTTTAATTTTTATTAAAAATATTTTTCTATAATTTTTTCTACTATATTCTGTACTTTTGTGTATTTTAGTCTACTTTAGTGTATTCATTTTTTCAAATTCTCAAATGATTTCCTTTTTTTTCTCTCCCCCCCTTTTTTTCTTTTTGTTTGTTTGTTTCTCTAATCTGTCAAACCACTTTAAACCCAGACCAAAACACACCTAGGATCTAGCATCATCTGTTCGATTTTTGTGTGGGTATGTTTTTAATTTTTAATTTTAATATTTTTTATTTTAATTTTTTTACTTTAAGTTTTTCTACCTCATGAATTCCCGTTCTCCCTTCAAAATGACAAAATGAAGGAATTCACCCCAAAAGAAAGAGCCCAAAGAAATGACAGTCAGGGATTTAACCAACACAGACACAAGCAAGATGTCTGAACCAGAATTTAGAATCATGATAATAAGAATACTAGCTGGAGTTGAAAATAGATTAGAACCCCTTTCTGCAGAGATAAAAGAAGTAAAAAAAGAGCCAGAATGAAATTAAAAATGCTACAACTGAGCTGCAATCACGGATGGATGCAGCGGCGGCAAGGATGGACAAGGCAGAACCGAGAATCAGCGATATAGAGGACAAACTTAGAATAACAAAGCAGAAAAAAAGAGGGAGATGAAGGCAAAAGAGCACGATTTAAGAATTAGAGAAATCAGTGACTCATTAAAAAGGAACAACATCAAAATCATAGGGGTCCCAGAAGAGGAAGAGAGAGAAGTAGGGGTAGAAGGGTTCTGTGAGCAAATTATAGCAGAAAACTTTCTAACCTGGGGAAAGACACAGACCTCAAAATCCAGGAAGCACAGAGGACTCCCTTTAGATTCAACAAAAACCGACCATCAACAAGGCATATCATAGTCAAATTCACAAAATACTCAGGCAAGGAGAGAATCATGAAAGCAGCAAGGGAAGAAAAGTCCCTAACCTACAAGGGAGACAATCAGGTTTGCAGCAGACCTACCCACAAAAACTTGGCAGGACAGAAAGGAGTGGCAGGATATATTCAGTGTGCTGAATCGGAAAAATATGTAGCCAAGAATTCTTTTTTTTTTTTATTTTTTTTAACGTTTATTTATTTTTGAGACAGAGACAGAGCATGAACAGGGGAGGGGCAGAAAGAGAGGGAGACACAGAATCGGAAGCAGGCTCCAGGCTCTGAGCCATCAGCCCAGAGCCCAACACAGGGCTCGAACTCACGGACCACGAGATCGTGACCTGAGCTGAAGTTGGACGCTTAACCGACTGAGCCACCCAGGTGTCCCTGTAGCCGAGAATTCTTTATCCAGCAAGGCTTTCATTCAAAATAGAAGGAGAGATAAAGTTTCCCAGAAAAACAAAAATTAAAGAAGTTTGTGACCACTAAACCAGCCCTGCAAGAAATTTTAAGGGGGACTCTCTGAGGGGAGAAAAGATGAAAAAAAAATATATATATATATACATATATATGTATGTGTATATATATATCTACATACATATATATACATACATATATATACACATACATGTGTGTGTGTATGTGTGTGTATATATATATATGAATATATATATATATATTCATATATATATATGAATACCAAAAGCAACAAAAGGTTAGAACCAGAGAACACCACCAGAAACTCCAACTCTACAAGCATCATAATGCCAATAAATTCATATCTTTCAGTACTCACTCTAAACGTCAATGGACTCAATGCTCCAATCAAAAGACATAGGGTAACAGAATGGATAAGAAAACAAGACCCATCTATATGCTGTTTACAAGAGACCCACTTTAGACCTAAAGACACCTACAGATTGAAAATAAGGGGATGGAGAACCATCTATCATGCTAATGGTCAACAAAAGAAAGCCAGAGTAGCCAAACTTATATCAGACAATCTAGACTTTAAAATAAAGACTGTATCAAGAGATGCAGAAGGGCATTATATCATAATCAAGGGGTCTATAGACCAAGAAGACCTAACAATTGTAAACATTTATGCACCAAATGTGGAACACCCAAATATATAAATCAATTAATCACAAACATAAAGAAACTCATTGATAGTAATACCATAATAGTAGGAAACTTCAACACCCCACTCACAGCAATGGACAGATCATCTAATCAAAAAATCAACAAGGAAACAATGGCTTTGAATGACACATTAGACCAGATGGACTTAACAGATATATTCAGAACATTTCATCCTAAAGCAGCAGAATATACATTCTTCTCCAGTGCACATGGAACATACTCCAGAATAGACCATATACTGGGACACAAATCAGCCCTAAGTAAGTACAAAAAGATCGAGATCATACCGTGCATATTTTCAGACCACAATGCTATGAAACTCGAAATCAACTATAAGAAAAAATTTGGAAAGGTAACAAATACTTGGAGACTGAAGAACATCCTACTAAAGAATGAATGGGCTAACCAAGAAGTTAAAGAAGAAATTAAAAAGTATATGGAAGTCAACAAAAATGATAGCACCAAAACCCAAAACCTCCGGGATGCAGCAAAGGCGATCATAAGAGGGAAGTACATAGCAATCCAGGCATTCCTAAAGAAGGAAGAAAGATCTCAGATACACAACCTAATCTTACGCCTTAAGGAGCTGGAAAAAGAACAGCAAATATAACCCAAAACCAGCAGAAGACAGGAAATAATAAAGATTAGAGCAGAAATTAATGCTATTGAAACCAAAAAAACAGGAGAACAGATCAATGAAACCAGAAGCTGGTTCTTTGAAAGAATTAACAAAATTGATAAACCACTAGCCAGTTTGATCACGAAGAAAAAGGAAAGGACCCAAATAAGTAAAATCAAGAATGAAAGAGGAGAAATCACAACCAACACAACAGAAATAAAAACAATAAGAGAATATTATGAGCAATTATATGCCAATAACATGGGCAATCTGGAAGAAATGGACAAATTCCTAGAAACATATACACTACCAAAACTGAAACAGGAAGAAATGGAAAATTTGAACAGACCCATAACCAGTAAGGAAATCGAATTAGTAATCAAAAATCTGCCAAAAAAAAAAAAAAAAAGTCCAGGGCCAGATGGCTTTCCAGGGGAATTCTACCAAACATTTAAGGAAGAGTTAACACCTATTCTCTTGAATCTGTTCCAAAAAATAGAAATGGAAGGAAAACTTCCAAACTCTTTCTCTGAAGCCTGTATTACATTAATCCCAAACCAGACAGAGACCCCACTAAAAAGGAGAACTATAGACCAATTTCCCTGATGAACATGGATGCAAAAATCCTCAACAAGATATTAGCCAGCCGGATCCAACAATACATTAAAAAAATTATTCACCACAACCAAGTGGGATTTATACCTGGGATGCAGGGCTGGTTCAATATCCGCAAAACAATTAACGTGATTCATCACATCAATAAAAGAAAGGACAAGAACCATATGATCCTCTCAATAGATGCAGAGAAAGCATTTGGCAAAATACAGCATCCTTTCTCGATAAAAACCCTCAAGAAAGTAGGGATAGAAGGATCATACCTCGAGATGGTAAAAGCCATATACGAGCAACCCAACACTAATATCATCCTCAATGGGGAAAAACTGAGAGCTTTCCCCCTAAGATCAGGAACAAGACAGGGCTGTCCACTCTCACCACTGTTATTCAACATAGTATTGGAAGTCTTAGCCTCTGCAATCAGACAACACAAAGAAATAAAAGGCATCCAAATCGGCCAGAAGGAGGTCAAACTTTCACTCTTCACAGATGACATGATACTCTATATGGAAAACCCAAAAGATTCTACCAAAAAACTGCTAGAACTGATTCATGAATTCAGCAAAGTTGCAGGATTTAAAATCAATGCACAGAAGTCGGTTGCATTCCTATACACCAACAATGAAGCGACAGAAATCAAGGAATCGATCCCATTTACAGTTGCACCAAAAACCATAAAATACCTAGGAATAAATGTAACCAAAGAGGTGAAAAATCTATACACTGAAAACTATAGAAAGCTGATGAAAGAAATTGAAGAAGACACAAAGAAATGGAAAAAGATTCCATGCTCCTGCATAGGAAGAACAAATGTTGTTAAAATGTCGATACTACCCAAAGCAATCTACATATTCAATGCAATCCCTATCAAAGTAACACCAGCATTCTTCACAGAGCTAGAACAAATAATCCTAAAATTTGTATGGAACCAGAAAAGACCATGAATAGCCAAAGCAATCTTGAAAAAGAAAACCAAAGCAGGAGGCATCACAATCCCAGACTTCAAGCTATACTACAAAGCTGTAATCATCAAGACAGTATGGTACTGGCACAAGAACAAACACTCAGATCAATGGAATAGAATAGAGAACCCAGAAATGGACCCACAAACGTATGGGTAACTAATCTTTGACAAAGCAGGAAAGAATATCCAATGGAATAAAGACAGTCTCTTCAGCAAGTGGTGCTGGGAAAACTGGACAGCGACATGCAGAAGAATGAACCTGGACCACTTTCTTACACCATACACAAAAATAAACTCAAGATGGATGAAAGACCTCAATGTAAGACAGGAAGCCATCAAAATCCTCGAGGAGAAAGCAGGCAAAAACCTCTTCGATCTTGCCCGCAGCAATTTCTTACTCAACACGTCTGTGGAGGCAAGGGAAACAAAAGCAAAAATTAACTACCGGCACCTTATCAAAATAAAAAGCTTCTGCACAGCGAAGGAAACAATCAGCAAAACTAAAAGGCAACCGACAGAATGAGAGAAGATATTTGCAAATGACATATCAGATAAAGGGTTAGTATCCAAAATCTACAAAGAACTTATCAAACTCAACACCCAAAAAACAAATAATCCAGTGAAGAAATGGGCAAAAGACATGAATAGACACTTCTCCAAAGAAAACATCCAGATGGCCAACTGACACATGAAAAAAGGCTCAACATCACTTATCATCAGGGAAATACAAATCAAAACCACAATAAGATACCACCTTGCACCTGTCAGAATGGCTAACATTAACAACTCAGGCAACAACAGATGTTGGCAAGGATGCGGAAAAAGAGGATCTCTTTTGCATTGTTGGTGGGAATGCAAGCTGGTGCAGCCACTCTAGAAAACGGTATGAAGGTTCCTCAAAAAACTAAAAATAGAACTACCCTGCGGCCCAGCAATTGCACTACTAGGCATTTATCCAAGGGATACAGGTGTACTGTTTTGAAGGGACACATGCACCCCCATGTTTATAGCAGCACTATCAACAATAGCCAAAGTATGGAAATTGCCCAAATGTCTGTCGATGGATGAATGCATAAAGAAGATGTGGTATATATATACAATGGAGTATTACTCGGCAATCAAAAAGAATGAAATCTTGCCATTTGCAACTACGTGGATGGAACTGGAGGGTATTATGCTAAGTGAAATTAGTCAGAGAAAGACAAAAATCATATGACTTTACTCATATGAGGACTTTAAGAGACAAAACAGATGAACATAAGGGAAGGGAAACAAAAATAATATAAAAACAGGGAGGGGGACAAAACAAAAGAGACTCATAAACATGGAGAACAAACTGAGGGTTGCTGGAGGGGTTGTGGGAGGGGGGATGGGTTAAATGGGTAAGGAGCATTAAGGAATCTACTGAAATCATTGCTTCACTATATACTAACTAATTTGGATGTAAATTTTAAAAAATAAAAAATAAAGTTAAATTAAAAAAAAAAAAAAGACGCGACATAGGGCTCAATCTCATGAACCGAGATCATGACCTAAGCCAAAATCAAGATTCTGACACTCAACCAACTCAGCCATCCAGGCATCCCTGAACACTGCGTTATTTGAAAAAGAAAAGAGATTCTAGTTATTAAAAATGAAGAGACGACATAGTAACTATATGCAAATAATATCACATCATGTAACCTTAAAACCACAATGCATCTACAAAAAACTAACAAGGTACAGAGTTGAGACAAAAGTATAAATTGAAATATTTATTGCATATCAATGACAATATACTTTAAATAGAAAAACAACAAAAAGGTCCTGTTCGCTATTTAAGAAGACAAACCAAAACTCTAGGGATAAGCTTATGGGTATGATCTATATGAAAAGAATCGCAAAACCTAGCCGTGGGACATAAAAATAGAGAAAAATATGATGTTCTTGAGTGGGAAAATAAATATTGTAAATATGTCAAATTAACTTATAGGTTTAAATGCAATTCAGATCCAAATCTCAATGGGATTTTTAAAATTTTTGACAGTGTGATGATAAAATTCATTTAAAGGCAAAAATACACATGAAATAGCAAAAAAGGCCATAAGAAGGAAGAATAATCAATGAACATGAGCTCTACCAGCTATAAATTTTAAGGCCATAATAAATAAAATAGCATGGCTAAAATTTTAGAAAAAAAAATCAAATCAAATCTTTCCTAAAGACAATATTGCAGCAAAGTCCAGGTGGTGAAAGAGATCGAAACCTGAAAACAGACATACAGGTATCTTGGTGGCCCTTTTGTGAATAAAGACATCCCAAACCCAAAAGAAAATACAAAAAGGAAAACTTGGAAGATTGGATTTAAAAAAACATGAAGCTCCAGAAAGTCAAAGAATATAATGATTACAACTCAATGGAGATCCAGAACACAGAGAAGAAAATTTGCTACACAGAAGACAGGTAAAGTCTCTGCGTCCATCCATAATGAACTCAGAACTGACATGATTCATTAGGAAACATACCAAAATCTTCACAGAATAATGGATATAGAATATAAACATTCAGAGGAACTCCAATATAACATACAAAAACTTCAGCTTCAATATTCATTTTTAAAAGGCTAACTAGGGAGACACAGGCCTCCAGTTACGGAATGAGTAAGTCATGGGAATCAAAAGCTGAGTGTAAGGAATACCATCGATGATATTGTAATAGAGATACAACAGGACAGATGGTAGCTGCACTTGTAAGAAACATAGCATGATGTGCAAACTTGTCAAATCACTAAGTTGTACACCTGAAATTAGTGTAATGTTGTGTGTCAACTAGACTCAAATAAAAAAAGAAAAGAGAAAGAAAAAAAGGCTACAGAAACAAAATGCTACCATTCTATTAAATTAGCAAATGTTAAAAAAGTGATAATATTCAGGGTTGGCAGTCTGGTGAGGTATGGCATTTTCATACATCAGTGGGATTGCACATTGTTACAATCTCTATAATAAGAGAATCTAACCATTAAAACCCAAAGTCTTAACATAGAGTTCGATGCTGTAATTCCATTTCTAGGCACCTATCCTAAGAAATGTATTAGGGATGTACAAAAAGACTTTTTTTGAAATGTTTGTTTATTTTTGAGAGAAAGCACGTGCCAGTGGGGGAGGAGGAGAAAGAGGACAAGAGAATCCCAAACGGGCTCAGTGCTGTCAGCACAGAGCCCGCCGCAGTCCTGATGTCAGGAACCATGAAATCATGACGTGAGCTGAACTCAAGAGCCAGACGCTTAACCAACTGAGCCACCCCAAAAAGGCTTTTTTATAAGCAAGTGTAATTCATCATTATTTATAATAGAAAAACACTTGAAATAGCCTACATGTCCAGCTATTGAGGAATAACTAATAATACAGCTATTAAAATGACATTTTCTGAGAATATTTAATAGCATGTGATATTGCTCATGACCTAATGCTATGTGGAAAAAAAACAAGGTATAGAGCTATGTATCTTAATTTATTACATATATATATCAAGCACATAAACATGCTTTTAAATTATTAAAATAAATAAGAACAAAGTTCTTACACTTCCTGATTTCAAAACTAACTACAAAGCTATAGTAATAAAAACAGCATGGTGCTGGCATAAGCATACACGTACACATCACTGGAACAGGATTGCAAATCCAGAAATAAAGCTATAAGTGTATGGCCAATACATTTTCTATAAGGGTTCAAAGGCTACTCAGTGGGGGAAAGAATAGTGTTTCAACACTGGGTGCTATCCACATGCAAAAAACATAAATGTGTACCTCTACCTCACACCATCTATGAAGATAAACTCAAAATAGATTAAAGACATATATAAACATTAGAACCAAAACCATAAAACTCTTAGAAGGAAACACCTTGACCTAGTTCTGTGACCTTAGAAAAGGTAGCAGTTTCTTAAATATGACATCAAAAGCACAAGCAACAAAAGAAAAAATAGATAAATAGGACTTTATGAAAATTAAACTGCCTTTTTTTTTTAGAGAGAGAGAGCACACAACTAAGGGATAGGCGGAGAGAGAGAGAGAGAGAGAGGGAGAGAATCTTAAGCAGTCTCCATGCTCAGTGTTGAGCCTGATGCCCGGCTCGAGCCCATGACCCTGGGATCTTGACCTGAGCCAAAATCAAGAGTCACATGCTCAACCAATTGAGCCACCCAGGCACCCAGGATCTTATCAAAATTAAAAACTTTTATGCCTCAAAGAAAACTATCAAGAAAGTGAAAAAACAACCCACAGAATGGGGGAAAATATATGCCAATCATAATCATATAAGGATCAAGTATCCAGAATATATTTAAAAACTCTCACAACTCAACAATAAGGCAAACAACCCAATTAAAAAATGGACAAGAAATCTGAGTACACATTCTGCAGAGCAGCTATACAAATGGTCAATAAGCACAGGAGAAAAATGTTCATTAGGAATTAGGAAAAGGCAAATAAAAACCACAATGAGAAACTACTTCCCACTCACTAGAATGGCTACATTAAAAAAATTAAAAAGGAACATAACAAGTGTTGGTGAGGATGTTGAGAAACTGGAATTCCCATATATTGTAAAATTCTCATATTGATTCTGTGCTACAGAAAAAGCTTGATGGCTCCTCAAGAGTTAAATATTTACCACATGACCCAACAATTTCACTCCTAGGAATATACCTGAGAGAGGTGAAAATACACGTTCACACAAAAACTTGTATATGAATGTTCACAGAAACATTATGCACAATAGCCAAAATGAAATGAAATGAAAAAAGTACTGATGCATGCTATAACACAGATGAGCCTTGAAAATATTGTGCTAAATGAAAGAAGCCAGACACAAAGGCCACATATTATATACTTCCATTCACACGAAACATCCAGAATAGGCAAATCTATAGAGACAAAAAATAGATCTGTGATTTCCAAGGAATAGGAGGAGAGTAGAATTGGAAGGCATAATGCTTTGGGCGAGAACGATGGAAATACTCTGGAATTAGTAATGGTGATGGCTATACAACATTATGCATATATTAAAAGCCAATGGATTGTACACTTTATAATTATTAAAATCTTAAGTTTCATGTGATATGAATTTTATCTAAATCAATTTAATTATTAAAATGTATGTTTTAGATAAAATTGAAGTCAACTGTGTGCAGAACTCTTGAAGCACTTGGAGTCAGACCTTTTATGTGACAGGAGTTTGCAGAGACCTCTCTCCACAGTCTGGGTCCTATCTTTGAGTGATCACGTGACATTGGGCAGGACACTTGTTGCTTTAAGCCCATGTTCTCACCTATGAAATGGGATGCATTCCTGTCTCAACTGCCTGAGGTGTTATATGGTTCAACTGGGATAATCTTGGTACCCATAAGGTATAGTTATAAGGGAATTATTATTGCTATTATCTCTTCTCACCCCTTTCTAAATTGCAGAGTCTCTGAGGGGTGGACAGAAACCCTTAAGAGAACATTTCTTCTGCCTACATCAGAAGAGATGCTTGAGCTTGTCCTAAAGGTTGAGTTTACCAGATATATGGGAAAAGCCTTTTTAGGCAGAATGAAATGTGTACTGGAAAAATGCAAGCTCGGAAAATGCTAGATGTTTAATGTGGTTGGAAGTTACTGGAATACAAGTTGTGGGAGAGAACAAGGGAGACAAATTTGGGAGCAGGTCATGTAGGGCCTCATATAAGGAGTCTGTACTTTGTCCTTGGAGCAAAGAGGAAGCAATGGACATGTTTGCAGGTGGGCGTCAAGATGACAAATGGGACTTAGGGGTGTTGTGACATCATGAGGATGAGCTAGTGTAGGGACAGATTGTCAACAGGTGGACCTGATGAAAGGTGGTTTAAACACTGTGGGTGAGAAGTGTCAGGGATCTACTTTGAGGCAGGATAAAAAGGAGTATCTAAAGGAAAGGATATTTTGAAGTTGAATCCAAAGTATCTGGCAATCAACTGGATGTGTATTAAGCAGAGGAGGAATAAATGCAAATATAAGGATTTTGAAAACAAGGGTGTCCCACCATACCACAGACCAAGATGGGGCTTTCTGGAGAAGGAGCCAGAATAGTGAGGATCACAAGTTTTATTTGGGGCATATTTAGAATTAAGTTATATACTGATCATGGATCCCTGGACTGCAAGAAACAAGCTCACTCAAACATGTACAAGTAACGGGGAATTTACTGAGAACAAAGATTCAAGTAAGATTTATGAGGTCAGAGACCACATTTTTCTTATTCAGCAAAACATGTCTTGTCCACAGCAAAGTTCCTGATGTAAGTAGGTTGTCAAACAGTATTTGAGAAATGAAGGATTGAATTTCATGAAATACAATGAGGGCGACAGAGCAAGGTCTCATCGGCACCAGAAACATCTTAGCCAACCACCTGCTCCATCTCGCTCTCTCTGAAATCCTACAGCACTTTGCTCTGCCTCACTTTGCACATCTGCCCATTCTCTGGATTCTCTCTATATATGGGCTTCCTCTGCAAATTTGTCAACAGGATAGGGTCTCAAGCCCTGTATCACATTACAGGTGCAGGCCTCTCTGGCAGAGGGCTTCCAGGAAAGGGAGTCTCACTGAACTGGCTTAGAGCAGGTAGCCACTCCGGTAAAATCAGTGATGGCCTGAGGGAAGAGGTCACATAGTGATCTGCATGGCTTCCCACCAGGGGCTGTGGGAAGGGGGCGTTGGCAGACAGAAAGTGACTGCATCTCTGATACGAGGCTGTGGCCAAACACCTGGTGTAGCTGAGGACCTGCCTTTTGGACAGGGTGGCTATAGATTTCGGAGTCATTAGCAAATAGATGGTAGTTGAGGTCAATCAGTCTAGAGGAGACAACCAGGGGAGAGTATGTAGAAGTGATAAAAACTGGGCTACAAGAAACAGAGGGAAAGAGCCGATGAATGACAGAAGTAATTGTCAGAGAGATATGAAAAAACCCGAGAGACAGGTAGAGACTGTGAAGGACAGAATATTAAGAAATAAAAAAGTTTCCAGGGGCGCCTGGGTGGCTCAGTCAGTTACATGTCTGACTTCAGCTCAGGTCATGATCTCGCAGTCCATGAGTTCAAGCCCTGTGTTGGGCTCTGTGCAGACAGTTCAGAGCCTGGAGCCTGCTTCGGATTCTGTATCTCCCACTCTCTCTGTCCCTCCTCCACTGATGCTCTGTCTCTCTCTCAAAAATGAATAAATGTTAAAAATTTTTTTTTCGTAAAAAATATATATATTGGAGTATTACTCAGCAATCAAAAAGAATGAAATCTTGTCACTTGCAACAGTGGATAGAACTGGAATGTATTATGCTAAGTGAAGTAAGTCAGTCAGAGAAAGACAAATATCATATAACTTCCCTCATATGAGGACTTTAAGACAGAACAGATGAACATAAGGGAAGAGAAGCAAAAATAATATAAAAACAAGGAGGAGGACCAAACCTAAGATACTCTTAAATATAGAGAAGAAACTGAAGGTTGTTGGAGGGGTTATGGGTGGAGGGATGGGCTAAATGGGCAAGGGGCATTAAGAAAGACACTTGTTGGGATGAGCACTGGGTGTTATACATAGGGGATGAATCATTGGAATCTAGTCCTGAAATCATTATTGCACTATATGCTAACTAACTTGGATGTAAATTTAAAAATAAATAAATAAATAAAAGTTTCATCTAATTTTTTTAAGTTGAAATGAACAGATATTTTTATGTTTATTTATTTTGAGAACGAGAGGGAGTGCGTGTGTGTGCTCTGGGGGGAGGCACAGAGGGAGAGAGAGCAAGGGAGAGAGAAAGAGAATTCTAAGCAGGATCCACGCTGTCAGCACAGAGCCCAATGTGAGGCTTGAACTCATGAAACATGAGATCATGACCTGAGCCAAGATCAAGCATCAGATGCTTAAACAACCAAGCCACCCAGGTGCCCTTCATCTTAATTTTTAAAAAGGCTTTTCTGATAGCTTCACAAGCCTGCAAATTGCGGGGAGAAGGTAGATACAGTGTTCTGGGTGTCAGCATTTGACACCTTTCATGACACCATTTGGGTCAAGATAGAGAAGAAAGACTGGATAAAATTCAGATGGGAAGATTATCAATCAGGCAATATAGACCCTCAAAGGGACACTAGTTAATGGGAGGATGTCCAACACAAGGAACTCTCATGTGGGCTAAGAGGATCCAGTGCAGCCTTGTCTTTGTGAACTTTTTATAAACTGTGTGGATGTAAACAAGGGTGATTTCTTCATCCAACTTGTGAGTAGCACAAAGGTGGAAAGAATGGCAAGAAACTTCTGTGGCAGAGCGAGGGTCCCCGCTGAATCCAGTGGAAAAGAGGGGGATAACTTGGCAACTTACCGCAACCATTGATTTCCGACCCACACCTCGGTCACATTCCTGCTGATGAGATGGGAACAGCAAATTCACCCTGGTAACCCTTTTTCCGGGACGTACCACTTCTCAGTATTGTCTCTGGACTAATATCTGAGAACATGGTCTGAAACCTCTAAGGGCTCAGTGAGAGTTCACCAAAATGGTCCCTAAGGTCTTTTCCAGCTAGAACATTTGCATCTGTGCACATGTAAGGAGGATGTGGGTTTCCACGGAGGGTTAACCCACCATGTGACTGCTGGCCTCAGTCCTTGCACTGGGGATTTGAATATCTTCATGACACCCCATAGTGAAGCATCCTCATTCTGTGAAGCTATGAGGTGGCTCTAAAAGGATGCTTAAAATGTAAATATACATGTATATCAAATTATTTTGGTAAGTGGACAAATACAACTTTAGGTCTCGGACACTGAAAGGCTCAAGGGCATGTTAGCACACGTGGTTTCTTTCTCACATTTATCTATATCTGTTTGCTTCACCCCCAAATTCACCCATAAATGTCTGATTTTATTCACAATGGGAAGAGAAGCCAGTGTGCTGGGATAAGATCTAGGCAGGAATTAAAAACAAGAGTGCTTGGGTGGCTCAGTCGGTTGAGCATCCGACCCTTGTTGATTTCAGCTCAGGTTGTCATCCCAAGATTGTGGAATTGAGCCCTTTCTGCCCACCCCCCTCTCTCCCCCTCGTTCTTGCTCATGCAGGTGCTCTCTCTCTAAAATAAAAAAAAAATTTTAAGTGATAATGAATGTGCATATCATGGGTTTTTTTTTTTTTTTTATTGCCATGGGTGAAGTATTTCCCACCACAGAACAGGCTTAGTGAAGCAGTGAGTGGAAGGCTAAGGTGGAGCCATTAACATCTCATCTCTTGGTGGAAATGCTGGTTATCCAATGACGCTATGGAATAAAACCAGATAGGATTAAGTTCCATGTCCATAGCCCCAGGAAATTCATCTAGTGATAGAAAAGGTCAGATCATGCCTCATTCCACAAATATTTATTGAGTTCCTACCATGCTCCAAACATTTTTCTAAAGAAGTTCAATGCTTGGTGAGAAAGAATGAACAGTTATAAAACAACAGCATAGTGAAGAATAGACATACACAGCCACTATGGAAGCATAAAGGAAAGACACCCATCTCTCCCTTCAGGAAGGGGAAAGGTTTTTTAGAGTAGGTAGCAAAAAGCTGAGTCTTGAAAAATGAAACTAGGTACATTTGCTGGTAAACATAGCCAGGGGTCAGTGGGCAAGAAGAACCCAAGAAAGGACGTTCGTGGCCGTTATGAGCTCAAACACTTACAAATACTGAATATGTTATATGTGGAAACCTGCAAGGACATCTCCTCATCAGGGATATGAGATTGGAGATGAAGGTGGTGACAAAGGTGTAAGCCCCCACTGGGGAACCTGGACTTTATCCTATAGGAAATGGGGAGTCTTTGAGGGGCTGAAAGCATAGGAGTGACCTCTACAGTTCACATCTGGAGGAGGGATTTAATGGAGCTGAATCCAGAGACAGGAGGACGAGTTATAATGACCACTGATGAGCAAGACATGGTCGAGGCCAGTCTAGAAACATGATGGTAGGGATGGAAAAAGGGAATCATCAAAAAAAAATGTAGGTAATGTCACCTGCATTTGGTGATGTGTGGTATGAAGAGCAGGAGGAAACTGAGGTCAGTTCCTAGGTTTGTGGTTTGGATGATAGGATGGCACTTATTTAAGAAGAGAGGAAGAGCAGGCAGAGTAGATTACTCTGAGGTTTGGATGAAAAGGAAATGAGATTGGATGGCAGCTAGAGGGGGATGTGGGCAATGGACTGTACGTTTTAGGAAGACAAGGACTGTGTCTGTATTATTCCCCCACCACCACATCCTCAACACCTATATCATTGCTGTGCTAATAAGCCCTGAATAAATATTATTTTAAATGAATGTGGAAGGACCAGGGGAAGGATGGATCCTTAGATGAGAAGGATTTGAGCATGTTCACAAGAAGAGAGGAAGAAGCAACTTGGGGAGGAAGTGAAGTTATAACGGAGGGAAGGTATGCTCGATACAGTGAAGAAGATCCAAATATGCCACATTGGCCTAAGGATTATTTCGAGCTGAAGGCAACTGAGAATCAGCGGCTGCAGGAAGAGTTCTCTGCCCTCTTCTTATCTGCCCAAAAAGCAGGACATAAATTTCTCTTTGGGAAGGTGCCACTACCACCACCGGGAACAGAAGGGCAATTCTTACCATCAGAGATAGACAGTCAACACCAAGATGAGTTTTCATGAACACACTACTAAAATAACCTTTATCTTCCATTAATTCCTCTGCATATTTCATTCCACCCTGTTTAATGGTCTCTTGATGCTCAAGCCTCCTTTGCTTCATTAAATGGTATATAAGCCTCTGAGTCCAATAGCTTCCTTGAATTTCACTTCTCCTCCATGAACTCTTGTGCAAGTAATTATTAATAAAATATTGTGCCTTACCCCTGTTAATTTGTCTTTTGTCAGTTTATTTTGCAGGCCTCCAGACACTGAGCCTAAGAGGGGTAGAGGAAAAGCTTTTCCTCCCTGACAATAGCAAAGTACCTAAACAGGTGGGAAGGGATAGGGTCAGAGTGCAGGTATTTGACCAAAGGTACAACATCACATGTTCCGAGACAAGAGAAAAGTTGCTGAAGATGGGTAACAAATACAAGTGTTTGCAGAGAAAATACTGTTGAAGTTGAAGGAGATTATGCCCGATGGGCTTGCATAACATTGACGTAGTAAGAGGCGATCTGAACGATAACTCCTTCTTTCTGATCCTGCATTACTGTCCTTGAACCAACTGAGCCAGAAGGACTAGGCTTTTCCTTCCTTCCCTGCCCGATTCTGACTTGTGCCCCTCTGAGTAAAATTGAGAGCCACAAACCTGGCACTATGTGTGTGTCCATGTGTGACAGTTTATTTTAACATAAAATAATACATGCATATAGCTAAAAAATAAAAGATGCAGAATGATATAAAATAAAAAGCAAAGCAGTCACCGAATGTGCTGCAAAGCAAGGGTGTGTGTGTGTGTGTGTGTGTGTGTGTGTGTGTGTGTGTGTGGAGGGGGTTGAGTAGAGAGACAGAGCATGAGCAGGGGAGGGGCAGAGAGAGAGAGGGAGATACAGAATCTGAAGCAGGCTCCAGGCTCTGAGCTGTCAGCACAGAGTCTGACGTGGGGCTCAAACTCATGGACCGTGAGATCATGACCTGAGCTGAAGTCAGACGCTTAAACAACTGAGCCACCCAGGAGCCCCTCAAACAAGTCTTAACTCAAAATCTAATTTGAGGCCTGGTGCTTTATCTATTAAATAAAATGTTCAAAAAGTTCAGAAACTGTACAAAAAAAGCCTAATTCAAGACTTGCTATATATATATATATATATATATATATATATATATATATATATATATATATATACTGTGAAACTCAGTGATCCTTCTTTCCTTTACCTCTACTCTTTTCCCTTAAGGTGAGTTCATTATTATGAGGACTTATGGTCCCTCAAGTGAATAGAGTCTGCCAGTCTTTTCTATCAGCTGTGCAGACATGTCCAGGCCTGACTGGATCTGAGGGCAGAGAAAAAAAGCCTGGCTTTAAGCTGTGTCTCCTGCTATGCAAATTTATAAAAATATTTCACATCATAGACTCGTGGATTCACTCATTTGGAGGTGAGTCAAAAAAGTTAAACGCACAAAAGACTATGAAAAGGAGTGAGCAGGAGGCAACAGCAAATGGGAAACCACACAAGGTGACTACTACTCATCTGGTCTTGAGTGAGAAAGAATCATGACTAATACAAAAATCGACAACCATGTCCCTCAGAGGGTACTGATCAAAGCAAATGTACTTCCATTATTTTCTATCTTGATTTAATCTTAGGGGGCCAGTTTTCCAATCCAGGAAACTCAATCCAATTCAAGAACTCAGAGGGGCACCTGGGTGGCTCAGTTGGTTAAGCGGCTAACTTCAGCTCGCTCAGGTCATGATCTCGCAGTTCATGGGTTCAAGCTCCACATCGAGCTCTGTGCTGACAGCTCAGAGCCTGGAGCCTGCTTTGGATCCCATGTCTCCCTCTCTCTCTCTGTTCTTCCCCTGCTCGCACTCTGTGTGTGTCTCTCTCTCTCATAAATAAATAAATAAATAAATAAATAAATAAATATATATTAAAAAATTATAATAATAAAAAAGAAAGTCTCTGCAGATAACTGAGTCTATTTTGGATAATGCTGAGTCTTTCACATTCTTGACCCTTCTTTTTCTCTTCCCTAAGAGAGCACGTGGCTATAGAGGATGATCGTGGTATGTAGCTCATGTAAAGGACAGACAGAGCCCTTGGATTCACACAATGTCTTCTAGATCAAGGCTTCTGAAACTTAAATGCAACAGGAATCATATATTGGTATAGACTCTGAGGCTCACTGGCTCTTTTTCCTAGGTAGAATTGGTTCTCTCTTTTCCTGAAGCAGTGAGCCTTAAGGCTTAGCCATGGAGGCAAAAGTTGTAAGGGAACATGATTTAGGGAGGAAATAAAACTATATTGGCTTACTATATCAGATACGTTAAAACTACATTCATACATCTCATAAATGCTAATTCACATAACCCATTTCTGTTCCTCCTTCCCTTCTGACTTAATTGTAATAGAGTGATTACCTTACCTCATATTCTTGTCCTGTCTTAGGAATCTAGCCCGTTCTAGAGACCCAGCTCTCCACTATAATGTTGACTGATATTATGATATCTACAATAGGAATGTGACAGGTCCAGAGACCAGGGCAAGTGACCCAATCAATATCCTCTTCCAGTGTGAGCCTTCATTCAATAGAGAGTGCACCTGTTCTGCCCGGGCCAGATCCTGTGAACTGACGCTTCACAGCTCTGGTGGTACCCGGGATGTCATTGTTGGTGATGACAAGGAGCTTTTAATTGTTAAAGGCTTTACCCATTAAAAAATATCTGATTATTGATTTTCTAGGCCCTCTGATTTCTGTAAGGTCAAGATTATTCTGTTGTAAGGGGAAAGTCTTTTCTCCTTGTCTGGAATGTCCTTTCCCCACTGTCTGCTTTGAAAATTCCTACTCAGTTTTTATTTATTTTATTTTATTTTTTAAAAATTTTTAAATGTTTATTTATTATTGAGAGACAGAGAGACACAGAATGTGAGCAGGAGAGGGGCAGAGAGAGGAGGAGACACAGAATCCGAAGCAGGCTCCAGGCTCCGAGCTGTCAGCGCAGAGCCCGACGCAGGGCTCGAACTCACAAACTGCGAGATCATGACCTGAGCTGAAGTTGGTCACCCAACCAACGGAGCCACCCAGGCACCCCTCCTACTCAGTTTTTAAAACCCAGCTATAATGCTGCCTACTCGGGACAGCCTTCTCTGAGTCCTTCCCTGCGCCCAGGAAGACTCAAGTTCTCCATTATGTGCCACTGCTATATCTTGTAAGCACCTCTATTATGACACCATTCACAGTGGATCAGGAGTATTTGCCACCATGTCTGTCTTGCTCACCAAAGTTTCTGTACTGTTCACACTGGTCCACAGTCTGGCATACAGTACAGGATCAATAAGCATTTGTCGACTGTGTGACTGGCTGAAGGAACAAGTGAGTGGATCTCAAGTGTCAGTGCCAAAGGTCCCACAGGTAGTATAAAGGAATGTTGGAATCCAACAACGGATTGTGACCCCCAGGCCCACTTTTCCCCGGCACCATGCTGCCTCGCACTTTTGGAATTTCAAATTGAGCAAGCTTGTTGTCTACCTGTGATACATAGGAGTGAACCTCCATGAGCCTTGCATATTTTTCCAGTCCTTTCTCTCTTCCCTACCCTTCTTTTGGTGAAGAGTAGATTTCCCAGAATTGTCACTGGAACTAAGTTTTTGTTAGCAATTTGTCTATCTGTTTGTTTGTTAGCAAACTAAGTAATGTTAGCAAGATAATAAAATGGACTGGCATCGGGTTGAGTCCTAAAAAATCAAGGGCAGAACAGAACTCCTTTCCTTGATGAATTGCTGGCATTTCTCATATGTCTCTTGTGTGCTTGACATATTGGTAAGATTTTTGCATACTTTCATTTAATCGTAACAATTGCCCTTTGAGAGAAGCCTTCCTAATAGGCTTTACTTCACAAATGGACGACTGAGACTCATAAGATATCATCTTAACTTCCCAAGGCCACATGGCTTTAGCAGTAGCAGAACTGGGACCCAAGCCTGCACGGGCATGCCTGATGTCAAAATCTACTCTCTTAAAGTAATGGAGTCCACCAGGAATATACCAGCAAGGAAGACGGAAGAGGAATTAATTATGAATTAGCACTTATTAGGGTAATAGATACCTGTCAAGCTTTGTGGCCACCCAGCATCTCTGAGCACCTTTCCTATATTTGGGTGATTTTCCATATTAAGAGTCCTACCCTTCCAAAGGTGGAAACCAGATGGTTGCACTTGTACAAAAAGGGAAAATTCCAGTCAACATACATACACAAGGACTAACCTAATGAGTAAGTGAATGGACCTCACAAAAATAGAAGCAGTAGCTGGTACACTGGTCCCTATTACCCACTGCATCCTGTTAAACTCATTAAGCAAGAGAGCCATTAGAGGAAAGTGGCTCTAACACCTTGGTGGCCAATATAAGCCAAGCAGAATCTAAATCTTACCTTTACAAATGCCGCAAGGTTATGAAATCAAAACACTAAAGACAGCCAATCACAAACAGCCAAGTAGGCTTTAAGCTATAGCCAATCAAATAATTTCCACACTTTCTCTATTAAGTTTTTCCCCTGGCTCCTGTGGGCAGAGACTCCTATTCACTTCTGACTTGGTACCACCCAATTCAAGTAAATTTTTGCTCAAATGAACTCTCAAACATGTTTAATATACCTCAGTTTGTTTTTTAGCAGTTCTAAGGCATCGCACAGAGATCTAATGAGGCCAGGCAGCAGAATCCCCGAGAGTGACCTTAATCTTGGGCCACGAGGCTTACGAGCTACATGATTAAGAGAGGCATTGGCCCCTCTCATCGGGTAATTAGGGGTCAGGGTACCATAGTAATATGGCACGGCAGAAAACTGGCTCTCACCCTACCCTGACCTTTCATGGCTTTGGGGAACATCAGGCCTTCTTCTAGTACAAAGTAGAAGCTGGAGATCAAGTTGTATGACGTAGTCAACTATTGATTGAACCCCAACAACCAAGCACCATTCAAGACCGCAGAGGTAGCAGTCCTTCTACTGCATGATCAGAATGCTGGGGTCTGAGCCTCAAGGTTGACCAGAATTGACTGCCTTAAGCCACTGGGCTATATTCAGTTCCCAGCAAATTTTCAGGGAAGGCACTCACGGTCAAGAAGGCAACCTGCCAAGAGAATCAGTCTTAGACAAATTTTCCCTTTCTCTCCCTTGCTTTCCCAGCCTCCCTTGCAATAAGGGCATAGGTGTGGGTTCTAGGCTCTGCTGGTCAGACACACCCATGTGAGATTCGATTTAGAAGAGACTGGGGGAGGGGTGCCTGGGTGGCTCAGTGGGTTAAGCAGCCAACTCTTAGTTTCTGTTCAGGTCATGACCTCACAGTTTGTGAGTTCAAGCCCCACATTGGGCTCTGCACTGTCAGTGCTGGGAGAGAAACGCTCCTTGGGTTTCTCTCTTTTTCTCTCTCTCTCTCTCTCCATCTCTCCCCCACTTGCTCTCTCGGTCTTTCCCAAAATAAACAAATAAACTTAAAAACTTTTGTTTGGAAGAAAGCAGGGTGAGAATACAGGAGCATGAAACATATACTGGCTAATACCAGAGGCCTCTGTTTCTGGGAAAACCGTGGCGGCAACTCTGGAATCCAGGACCCGACATCAGTGTGCCTGTTACAGTGTCTGTGCCTAGAAAAGGCTGCAACAGGGCCGCTTCCAGGACAGACCCATGGGTGGTTTGATGTTGCTTCTGCCCTAACCCTGCCAGATATTCTCTGAGCTACCTAATAACCTGGAATAAACTTATCCTCTGCTTCAACCGGCTGAAGGAGGTTCTGTTGTTTGCGACCTAGAAGCAGAGTGGTAACTGATCGTCTGTTTGGGGCCGGGCACCGCCCTCGACGCTGTCCCATCCTTAATCTCTTTGGATCCTTAAACACAACATACCAGACAAAGACCGTCTTAAGTGCTGAAGGAGAAGGTGGAAAGGCAGCAGTGCGGGATGGGGCTGACAAGATCCAACGCCAGAGATCACGAGGGCTCCTGTTCTTCAGCTGCTGAGTTCGCGCCTTCTCCCAGAAGCGTGCTATCACACACGCCCCGGGCTGTGTGTAAGATGAGCACCACGTGCCCGGCTGCAGACTTGGTGGTGGCAGCTTCCACAGACCCTTCCACGAGCTTCTTCTCTGCCATCCCACTCTGGCAACCAGAGGCACCACACCACTTAGATTCTCCCGCCAACTCTAACTTTCGGCACGCGTAGCCGTGCTTCAGAGAAAGTGCCTAGAGATCGTTCTCTGACCCTGTGATACCCACGCCCCAAGCCCCCCACCTCCCACCAGGCCTTCCTGTTACAACTGCCCACAGTCACGCAAGCTGTAAGTCCTTGACTCAAGTCACGATCTCCAAAATACGTAGTTCCTCTTTTCCTGACCGGACTGTAATAACACGTGTGATAAAACTTTGTTCAAAGCAACCTAGACTTGAAAAACATTGAGCGTCAGGGATCATAGAGACTCGGGTTCTAATTTCAGCTTTGCCCCTTGTAGCTCTATAATGTTCAGTAAATTAATTACTAAACCTCTCTGAGACTTCATTGTCTCATTTCAAAATTATATTCACCTCCTGGGCTTGGTGGTGATAAAATGAGAATGTTTTATAGTGTTGAGAACATAATTGACTCAAATCTCAGGCCCTTTCCATCTTGTGACCGATGTTTAGAAATCAAATGTAATGAGGACATGTGTTTGCTGCCCATTTTAACTGCGAATTCTTGCTTTTTTTTATTCAAATATAATTTTTTAATTTTTTTTTTTTTTTTGACAGAGAGAGAGAGTGCGAGCAAGGAAGGGGCAGAGAGAGAGATACAGAGAATCTGAAGCAGGTTCCAGGCTCTGAGCTGTCAGCACAGAGCCCAACGTGGGGCTCAGACTCGTGAACTGCGAGATCATGACCTGAGCCGAAGTCAGACGCTTAACTGGCTAAGCCACCCAGGTGCCCGGAGAATTTTTGTTTTTAATACTTACTTACAGGACTTGCAAGGTAAAAGTGAATACCTTTATAAAACACATAGCTTTAAATAATATATATCAAAATAATGTTGTGGTTACTCTGGGTTTGCTCTCTCAAATTGGTTTTTAAAAGTATTCTGTACTATGCTTCTTTTAATGTACTTCAGAAAAAAAGTGTTAAGTTTTCACCGGTTACAGATTTTTAGGCTTTCAGAAAGGAGAAGTTTCATTTTTTACATTTAGAAATGGAAAGAAAGGTGTTAGACATAGCATATTTTGACTGATAACTAATTGTTCATATGATGGCAAATTCAAACAAAGAAATACAAACAGAAGGGTAGCTAAGAGTTCATTCTGCTCACATGGAGAGGCTCACCAGTGGCTTTGCAAAATGGTTTCACCGAGGTCATGGTTCTCCCAGTCTCGGACCCCAAACATGACTTGGCTCCTTGGGTCTCAGTCTCCTCAGCAGTAATTACAAAGAAGGCTTAACATGGAGTCTTCCAAGTTCTGGCATTCTAGGACCGTGGATGTGAGCTCTGTTGGCAATAAATAACATTTACTCAGTTATTCCTCCTCCTCACCAAATGAGAAGAGGGGTGATAATTATATTCTTCCCAACCCCTGAATGTGACAGTTTAAGAGAATAATAATAGCATGGTATGTGTAATAAGGCATTTTGCTGAAAGTTTTATATCCACTATGTATTATTTTTTTAATGTTTATTTTTGAGAGAGAGACAGAGCGTGAGTGGGGGAGGGGCAGAGAGAGAGGGAGACACGGAGTCTGAAGCAAGCTCCAGGCTCTGAGCTGTCAGCACAGAGCCCGAGGCGGGGCTCGAACTCATGAACCGTGAGGTCATAACCTGAGCCGAAGACAGCCACTTAACCGACTGAGCCATCCAGGCACCCCTTATATCCACTATATAATTCAATCCTCATAATGCCAATAACACAAAATTATTCTTGTTCCCTTCTACAGACAAGGAAAGTGAGGCAGAGAAAAGCTAAGTAACCCTCACAATAGCACCCAGTTAGAAGGAAAAAAGCTGAGGGAGTACTGAAGTGTGGTATAGTATATTGGCTCTGGGAGTCAGACTGACCTAGGTTCAAATCCTGACTTAACCATCTTTTGTGATTTAGAGGCACATTACCCAATCTCTCCAATCCTTCATTTCCATTATCTGTTAAATGGTGATGATACTGGGACACCTGGGGGGCTCAGTCCGTTGAGTGTCTGATTCTTAATTTCAGCTCAGGTCATGGTCTCAGGATCATGGGATTGAGGGCGGCTCCATGCTGAGTGTGGAAACTGCTTAAGATTCCCTCTCTCTCTCTCTCTCTCTCTCTCCACCCCCCGCTCCTCTCCTCTGCTCACACACTCTCTCTAAAACAAACAAAACAAAACAAAACAAAAACAAAAAATGGTGATGAGGCCAGCCGTACTTCCCTCCAAGAATTAAATGAAATAATTTGTTTAGCGTTCAACAAGTGATAACTATGCTAGAGATGATAATGATTTATATTACCTCCCAAAGCATTTCCTTTTAACAACACCCAGTATCCTAAGCAAACTGGCATTTCAAAACCTAAGCCCTGTGCACCAATGTCGTTACACAAATGTTAACCTTTTCCTCCAATTAGAAAGACTAACGCAACATAACTGGCAAAGCTATTTCACATTTCACGTGTACTCAGAGACAAAGTCCAAAAAATTGGCTCTTTATGACAGATTGCTGTACATCATGTTACAAACATATTCCCCACTACTCACAGGAAGGCACTTGGCAATCCAGAAGGAATTCTTCAACATGCTAATTAATGCAGATAATATATCTTCCCAGCAATCGAAAAGGTCAGAGGAATGTATCACTTCTCTCTTCCATTGATTAAAAAACATTTGCATCCTCTTTTGACCTTCTTCCTATTTTACCCAGAAGAACTGACAATGCCCGCCAGGAATTATTGGATAATCCTCCACCCCATTGCCTAATGGCAAGAAACATCTTGACGCCTTTGGGCTCAGCTGTGCTCATTAGGTACAGAAATGCCCTGAGAAGATAGCGAATGCATTCAGATTTTTGTTTGTCTGCAGTTTGATGTAATAGTGTTTTATTTTTGGCCCCCAATTGCTCAGCAAAAAGAAAAAAAAAAACTTTGGGTAAGCTGCTGATTTCCTCTAAATCGCTGAGCACAGGGATTGTAGCTTGATAAAGTCATTTAGCTGCTAGATGTTTATATTCAAACCATGCCAATGGCTCTTGCTGGAGCTTTTCATGAGGAATGTGATGATGTCTACTTCTTCATGGGGTTGAAATAACTGTAAATTTACCAGTACTACCTCATAGGAAATTTAAAAAAAATTATTTCATCTTTAGGGCTTTGCCATATAAAAATTTATGTGGGTTTTCAATGCAGATGTTACAAAGAGAAAGTGTGTATGCTCTCACTGAACAAAGTTAGTTGCAACTTCCCTGAATATTCCTAAATCCTGAAGCATTAATACATTTGTCATTGGTCTTGAACATGGCATACTCAAGTCATTTCCCAGAAAGTATTATCAAGGCCCATTTGAAAAGCAAAATTCACAATTGTGGCATCAATACTAAAGTGAGAGAAGGAAGTAGGAGACCGGAGAACTTGTATAAATACACCTCATCTCCTTTTCCCTTTTCCTGTTTGTTGTTGTTGTTGTTGTTGTTGTTGTTCTCTTTTCTCTCTCTTCTACCAACCCTGAAAGCAAAGGGATTAGCTGAGAATGTAGACTGCTTATCTAAAATCAGAAAAAAAGTGTTGAATTAGGAAAGCGTTGATTTTCCATCCATCCATCCATCCATTCAATAAACATGGGTTTTTTTGGATATCTGTAAAAAGCCAGACAATGTGCTAGAGACACATAAAACTATGTTGTTTGTTAAGTGAGTTATTCATGTAATAAACATTACCAATTAGCCAGTGTTTGATTCAAGAAAACCAAAAACAAGTCATTATAACATTTGGGGTGAGGTTATAAAAGTATTCAAGGGGTGCCTGGCTGGCTTAGTTGGTAGAGCATGTGACTTGATCTTGGGGTTGTAAGTTGAAGCCCCACATTGGGCGTAGAGCTTACTTTAAAAAAAAAAAAAAGAAGTATTCAAAATGCTGAGGAAGCAAGAAGCTGAGGAAATAACTAAGACGTCACCTGTAGTATATGCGACAGAGGCTGAGTTAAAGAGGCACACGGGCTGCCACAGGACATAACAGTAAAGCTGTCTTTGGAACCCTCAGCTGCTAAGGTACTCAGGAGGCAAAGTGGGGGTTGACAGAAAGATTGTGACCTCAAGAACCCCATAGCCTTGGGCTTGCAGCCCTATCGTGTGTTTTCGGTCTTCCTTGCAGCTGGGTAAGCCCTTGAAATGAAGTTCCAGTCAATGGTTGCAAATAGAATTAGTGCTATAGATCGAATACAGATGGAACCACAAAATTCACATGTTAAAATCCCAACCCCCTATGTGGATGAGGAGGAGCTCTTTGGGAGGTGATTCGTTCCTGAAGGTGAAGCCCTCTTGAATGGGAGTAGTGCTCTTATAAAAGAGACCCTAGAGAGCACCCTTTGCCTCTTCTGCCATGTAAGGACACAGCTGTCTATAAACCAGGAAGAGGGCTCTCACCAGACATCACATTTGCTGGCACCTTGTCCTTATTCTTCCCAGCCCTCAAAGCTGTGAGAAATAAACTTCTGTTGTTTATAAGCCACCCAGTTTATGGTTAAGTTGCTATAACAGCCTGGTGGTCTAAGACAAGTAGTGTAACTTTCAAGAAGTGGCCTTAAGAGAAGGGATTTCTCCCCCCTCTCTATTTTTCTTTTTGTTGGTCGGTAGGTGGACATGAAAGCTGAAACTAGAGCAATGACCTTAGTTCCATCATCAGATGGAAACCTTGTGAGGAGGATAGAAAACAACATGAGCCACAGTCTGATGGATATGAAGTCACAGTACCAGCCCCATGTGGCCTGTGAGAGGAAAAACAAAGCTTACATGTTTTAGCCACTACTGGCTTCCTGTCACTCGCAGTTGAACTTAATCCTAACTGCTACCAACAATGAGACCTTAATCAAATACAACCTGAAACCCTCTGAGACTCACTTTCCTACAAAACAAGGATAATAATGCCTATATTTTTTTTTAGAGAGAGAGAGAGCATGAGAGGGGGAGAGGAGTACAGGGAGAGAGAGAAAGAGTCTTAAGCAGCCTCCAAACTTAGTGAGGAGCTTGACACAGAGCTCAATCCCATGACCCTGGGACCATGACTTGAGCTGAAATCAAGATTTGGACGCTCAACCAACTAAGCTACCCAGGCGCCACAATACCTATTTTTATAATTGTTGGGAGGACTGAATCAAAAGAATAAATAAATTTAATTCACCCAGAATAATGCCAGGTACCCAGTAGTGTTATTACAAACAGTTGCTATTATAGTGATGTTCTTTGTCTTTCCAAAGCTCATGCTCCACAAATCTCTAACACTTGAATAGCACTCCCCTTCCCTGACAGTTGTAACAACTGTCATCAAGGTCAAGCACCAGCAGAAATCAAGGGTGTTTACTTGAGCAGTGGGAGATACTGAGGTAGGAGATGGGGGAGGAGGGGAGAGTAGGGAGAAATCGATAGTTCTTCTTTAGATATGTGAAGTTTGAGATGCTTATCAGACATCTAAGTGGAAATAGATGTAGAGTAAGCAATTGGATATATGATTCTGGAGCTAATAAGAAAGGTACTGGAGAGCCACAGATTTGAGACTTGTCAGCACCTCGATGCTATTAAAAGCTATGGGGTAGGATGAGATCACCAAAGAATGTAGATATCAAAATAAGGCGGCCAAGGACAGAACCTTCAGCATTCTAATATTTAGAGGTCGATAGAGAATAAGTCCTAAATGAGGAAATCAAACCAATATGCTGTCTCAGAAACCTAGACACTCAGTGTTTCACAGAAGAGGTAATCAACTGTACCAATGCCCATGAGAGGGCCGAGAGCAGAAAATTGCCCATTGGCATTGGTAAGATATGGGTCACAGGCAGTTTGGATGTGGTAGGCAGTCTCTAATGCTCCAGCGAGCCTTGCCTCTTGGTATCATGCCCTTATGCAGTTTCTTCCCCTTGACAATAGACTGGACTTACTGATTTGCACTTAATAGAATACAGCAAACACGATGGAACTTCTGAGACGAGGTTACAAAACGACTGTGGCTTCTATCCTGCGATCTCTCTCTCCAGGGTTTGGCTTGGGGGAGGGCACAGGGTAAACAGATACTTGGGTTTAAACTGAGTGGGGATATTTCAAGGCAACGATGAGAAAGGAAGAGAGAGGGGTGTGGGACTTAACAAGGCTTATAAGGGAGTAGTTACGTTGGTAGTCTCTAGGTTCTAAGCTGTGTGAGAAAAGAAGTGAGAATATGAGTGTGTGAGGAAAAGAGAAGACGGAGTAGGACAAAGCATGAGAATCTCAGTGGGATGAGGACCTGGTGGAATACCTGAGTAACTGAGGAGAAAGAATAAGAGGTAATGGGCAGAAAGAAAAACACTTCTGAGATTTCAAAACTCGGGCTGGTGAGCGTAATGTCTGCAGAGCAAGTGGCTCAGAGAGAGTGAAGGAAAACATGGAAAGAAACTGAAGGTGTAGAATGAATCTCTGATGTAGGTATGGAGGTCATCCAGGATTTCCACAGACACATGGAAAGGATGACAGCGAGAGGGGCACCTGGGTGGCTCAGCCAGTTAAGCGTCCGACTTGAGCTCAGGTCATGATCTCACGGCTCGTGGGTTTGGGCCCTGCGTCAGGCTCTGTGCTGACAGCTCGGAGCCTGGAGTCTGCTTTGGATTCGGTGTCTCCGTCTCTCTCTGCCCCTCCCCTGCTCATGCTCATGGTCTGTCTCTCTCTCTCAAAAATAAATACACATTAAAAAAAAAAAAAGATGACAGCGAGACAGAGGTCAGGACCACCAGGCATGGAAGTAGCAGGTTCTGTACCCAGAATAAATGTCCTGCTCCGTATCACTCGGAGTGAGTCTGCTTTCCTGGCACCTCTAATCTTGGACATTAGCGAGTGGTAACCCATGTTAGAATCATAATTTATCTAAATACAAGTCTTTCTCATCTCTATTCTTCCAGATATGCCTTAAGCCTACAAACAAACGATATGTTTAAGGAAACATCACAAGAATCCAAAGTAACGAGCTCACACATAGAACTGGTGCCACCAAGACTGAATCACTCTAAACAGAGACAGTCACATTATGCACTCATAGAGGCATTGAGTGATATAGAAGAAAAAATTGGGCTGGTTAACGCATGCTCCTCAGTCCCGTTAGGTTTTGTCGGTGAGCAGGGAAGATCAAGACATTGGGGGAATGTAGAAGGGAAAATAGGAAATTTTGGCAAAGGAAATGAAAGGAAGGTTATGGGTAGATCTTTCAAGTCATTTGCACCTACTTAGGAATGAACTTTAAAAGAAATACTGTTCTATTACACAAACATTTTTCAGAAATATTAAAACACAATGGAGCCCATTTGTCTACAGGGTGACAATGTGAAAATCCCACTTGAAGTTTCGAAGAATCCTTTTAAATTATCTTAAATCTTAATTGAGTGCATAATCGTCACAACAGCACATGCTGGCTGCAGGGTTCTGAGCTCGTTTTCTTGCCTGTGAAATGGAGACAAGAACCAAATTTCATGGGATTTCTGTGGGAACCAACAGACACAGTATATATGAAAGCGTTTTATAAATTGTAAAGTTCTCTATACAAAAAATCTCTTCATCATCAGCCATGTGAAACCATGTCTGTCATGTGAAAAACCATTGTTTTTGTCTACCCAGATCCTTGCCCTGCTTCCAGTAATAACATAGCTCCCCTTCCACTGAAGAATTGTTCTTTCTTATTAAGGGGGGTGGGTGGGTGCCCACTTGCTATCCTGGCTAAGCGATTCAGTACACCCCATGCAGCTGGCCACAGTGATGGGTCAGGAACAGCTGTGTCCTTTAAGTCAGTCCAATCCTGTTCTTCTTGGGTTCTTTTTTCTTTTCTTGCCAAGAGCCATGAGAATATGTCCCTAGAGACACTGGTGACCATATCCTCCCTTGCCACCTGAAAGATACAGTTGACATGTAGAAAGAACGAGAATTGAGAGACAGAGTCCTGAAAGAATTTCCATCATCCTATATGGCCAGCCCCAACCCTGTCCATCCCATAATTTCCTTATGTCAACTTTATGTGCGTGCACACACACACATATATGTAAGCATTTGAGTTGTAGTTTAGTCACTTCCAACCAAGAGTCTGGCAAATATCGATTCCACAACAACAAACTTTCAAATTCAAAAATATGGAGAGAGGAGAACTTTCTCATTGTCTCCTTTTCAAACCATATAATAGCGTTCAGAATAATGAAAACACGGAACCTGTAGATAGCCTCAGGATATATACAAGATATCTGTACACAGAATGAGAAACTACCCATCCTCCAGTATCATCAGGTAGCAATATTAGGCATTTTGTAGTATGTGATAGAGGAAAAAAACCTCTTAAAGAATATTGTTCATATATATTTAAATCCCTTAAAAAGAAATTTCACAGTTTTAGTGCAGCTATTCTAGACTAATACATGTTGTTGACATAAAGTCCTAAGTAAAAAAGACGATTATAGTTGAATAGCTAAATTAGGTGCATTGACCATCCCAGACTTTTTCTAGAATAAGTAGCACACTTTACAGAGTAGAGCTCTAACAAGGCAAATTTCTGCTTCTATGTGCCACTTATCATGGAGATCTAGAGTGGGAGCAGCCTCAGAAATACATCCAAAATGATGTATGGGGCACTGGGTGGCTCAGTTGGTTAAGCATCCGACTTTGGCTCAGGTCATGATCTCGAGGTTTGTGAGTTCGAGCTCCGTGTGGGGCTCGGTGCTGACAGCTCAGAGCCTGGAGCCTGCTTGGGATTCTGTGTCTCCCTGTCTCTCTGCCCCTCCCATGCTCATGCTCTGTCTCTCTCTGTCTCTCAATAATAAATAAACCTTAAAAAAAAAACTTAAATGATGTAAAGACACATTACTTTACAGATGAGAGCACCGAGCCCCCAAAATATGAAGCAACTTGAGGAAGTTCACTGTTTGCCAATAAATGAGGTGAGGATTCTTTGCTTATAAAGTAGTTCTTTGGGGCGCCTGGGTGGCGCAGTCGGTTAAGCGTCCGACTTCAGCCAGGTCACGATCTCGCGGTCCGTGAGTTCGAGCCCCGCGTCAGGCTCTGGGCTGATGGCTCAGAGCCTGGAGCCTGTTTCCGATTCTGTGTCTCCCTCGCTCTCTGCCCCTCCCCCGTTCGTGCTCTGTCTCTCTCTGTCCCAAAAATAAATAAACGTTGAAAAAAAAAAATTAAAAGTAGTTCTTTGCTTTACAAAACACTACAGTATAATTTTCATTTTAATTGATGCTTACAATATAAATTTCCTAGTCTGTGACCATGTTAAAAAAAAAAACTCTATTAAATTTGTAAAACTGACTTTTACACAACCCAGGAAAGCATTTATTGCATCTATATATAATTCCAATCTGGACACACTATTTATAATATCTGAAGTTCACAGTCTTTTGAATGAGTCAGGACTAGGAATGATAAAATGTTTAGATTGGCAAATCCCAATATCTTGAAGAAGTAGAGACAATTGCCGAATGGAAACATGATATTCCTATTAAATGTCCCAGTGGTTCTTAAAGCAGGAGATGAAATCCTTATTGCTCTAATTCTTATATTAGGTAATTTTAATCATTTCATGTTCTAAGTCACAACTGTTTAACCAGTTTCTCTTACAGTGCAATTATTTTCATCAATCTTTCTGTATATCTAATGGAACTGAGAGAGCTCCAGCAGGAATCATATATCAGCTGCCTCCGTGAACTATCCTTTTCGTTCAGTGAAGCACAGCTCAAAACAGGATTTCAAGGGTGTCATTTTTCAGATGTTATTTAATGTCGTTTGCTATTTGCTTTTTATTTGAATTACTGGGCTCAATTTTCCAATCTATGGTTTGGCTTTTTGTATATCTTTAGAATGTGTTTACCTTCTTACATACTATTCTATACTATGCTATATATTTTCTTGTATATCTTATAAACTATAACATATATCACTTGTATATTTTGCTTTTGCTCAATAAGGACTGGTGGGAGGCTGATTCTCAATTTTTTGCCACCTCCTATCCCCCATCCCTGTACAGCCCCAGAAAGTTTCTGCAGAGAGACCAAATCTCTAGGGGGTTAAAATTGACGGTAGGCAACACTGAGCCTTCTACTAACCTTAGAACTGTATTTCTGTAGGTTTTCTTATGCCAACTTTCTTCTCCACTGCTTTTTCAGCAGACTAAGGCAAGTGTAGGGGGTAGATGTAGTGCTAGTCTTAAAAGCTACCAGTCACAACAAAGAGATGCCATACTTAAACTAAGATAACATATAATCATGGACACCAAAAACCAGAGGGGTGCAAAAGAACAGAAGCATAAATGTCTCAGGAGAAAAAATGCAATGCTTACTAAGCATTAACCTTTGGATGGAAAATTAAAACAGCAGTGAGATACCTTTTCCACTAATAAAAACAGCAATGTTGGGGCGCCTGGGTGGCTCAGCCGGTTAAGCGCCCGACTTCGGCTCAGGTCATGATCTCGCGGTTCGTGGGTTTGAGCCCTGCATTGGGCTCTGTCCCGACAGTTCGGATCCTGGAGCCTGCTTTGGGTGCTGTGTCTCCCTCTCTCTCTGCCTTTCCCGCACTCATGCTCTGTCTTTCTCTGTCTCTCAAAAATGAACAAACGTTAAAAAATAAAAATTAAAAAAAAAACAGCAATGACTTACTCAAGTGTGTTCAATACTGGGGTGGTGAGATGGGCACTCTATCTCTTGGCATATCTTATAACAGTATAATACTTCTGGAAAGCTATTTAACAGCATATCAAGAGTCTTTAAAACATTCACATTTTGTCCCACTTTTGAGAACCACCACCCCCACAAGATAAATATCTGAGCAAAGGCAAAGATTAATGTATGACAGATTACTTTGGTGGTGTTTGCAACGATTAAAAAAACGAAAACTGGGGCGCCTGGGTGGCGCAGTCGGTTAAGCGTCCGACTTCAGCCAGGTCACGATCTCGCGGTCCGTGAGTTCGAGCCCCGCGTCAGGCTCTGGGCTGATGGCTCAGAGCCTGGAGCCTGTTTCCGATTCTGTGTCTCCCTCTCTCTCTGCCCCTCCCCCGTTCATGCTCTGTCTCTCTCTGTCCCAAAAATAAAATAAAAACGTTGAAAAAAAAATTAAAAAAAAACGAAAACACCATCAATGTGCAAAAGAAGAAGAAATGAATTGTGGCATGGGCATAGGCTGAATTATTAAATAGTTCTTTAAAATGATGTTCCTGAAAATGTTTAAAACATGGAGACATTCTCACGATGTACCACCATGAAGAAAGCAGGGCACATGACAAATGTACTGCAGGAGAAGCCGTGGAACGGAAGGTACCTGTCACTCTGTAACCTCCACGTGAGGAAACCAGCCTGAGGGGTTGCTGATGCCTAACGTTGCCTCAGCTTGTGATGATAGTGGTACCACATCATTTAACTTGTGCACATTTAATTCTGTGGCCTTAGGAAAAAATAAAATGAGGAAAATAACATCTAAAATAGTGCCTCCAAAGTCACCCGCATTTCCACTCAGTAAGTGTGTGCCCTTAAGTGAGCGTGAGATGGGAATTATGAACTTGCTGTTCCCTCAGAAAATTTTAGCCTCTAAGGAGCTGTCATAGTGGGGGCATCTTGCAAAAATGTGTGTAGTCCTAGAGCATACAGATACAATTCTATAACATTATCCTTTGCACGCAAGCTCTTTATGGCACGGTAACTTCCCATAGGAATAGCTCCCGCGATGTCCCCTTGGGTCTCCATGTTGCCAAACTCAGCAGGTTGTTCTCCGGCTTCATCTTATTAAATTTCACAATGCACTTGATACATTTATGTCTGCTTCCTTCTAGCAAATGTTCACTTGACTTCTGGGAACATTATTCTCTCTTCCTTCTCATCCTATTCACTCTTTAGGCTGTTCCGCTGATCCCTTTTCCTCTTCTTTCAATCTAAAGATTGCAGTGTCTCATGTCTCAGTCTTTCAACATCTTCTCTGGCTAGACTCAGGTGAGCTTATTGAATGCCATGGCTTTAAATATCAACTGTAGTCATATGATTATAGCAGGACTAATACCGGACACTCCTACTCTGTGCCCCATTCCACGTATATTACATACACTGAGCAACCCTCACAATGGCACTATAAGATAGTTCATATTATTACTCCCATCTTAAAAGCAAAACTGAGGCACAGAGAAATGAAATCATTTGCCCAGAGTCACAGCTAATAAGGGATGGAGCCACGACTTGAACCCAGGCATTCTGGCTGCAATTTGCCTGCTCTTATGCACTATCCTAGATTATGCTACATCATTTCCTCAATGATTCCTAAGTTCTACCTCTACCTGTTACTTCTCCCCTAAAACCTAAGACTTGTACATTGGACATCTTTGGTTTGACGTTTAACGTAAACTTCAAACTTAATATATCCCAAACAGTATTTTTATACCCTTCAAATCTCTTCCTCCTGTAGCCTCTCTGTTCAGTAAATGGCATCCCACTATTCCAATTTCTCAAGCCATCCTTGACTTCTCTTTCTCTCATTTCCCACATTCATTTAAATACTGTTGGCTCTGTCTTCTAAATAAATCAAGAATCTGACTGCTTTTTTCATCTTTTCCCTAGCTACCACCCTAAAGCACATCACCCGGACTCCCACACAGTCTAATTTCTACATAAATTGAGACTATGTGATGTGCTCAGGCACATAGTTCTAATCCAGGCACCCTCTGCTGGCGGTCTCTTCCGTGGCTTTCCATTACTGCATATTTGGCTTTGGGGGAATGTTCTTCTGATACTATGAGGCAAATTAAAACAACAACAACAACAAAAACCCTACATAACTATTCAGATATACATAACTAGGAACATTTTAACACTCAACAAGTCTTTGTAATAAAGTTCTATTGGGCCCCCAAATAACTTGCCATTTCCCTTAAAACAAAGAGCTAATAATGACTACACAAGGCATTTACATGACAGCCCATATAGATTTTCCTAAACTCATAGCTATTTGACTTGTAGTGATTTCAACCCACCATGATTCACGTGTATAGGCCCCAGCTGTAAAATATCCCTTTGCAGACTGCATACAAATGACTTCGCCCCAAGCAACCTCCTCTCTGGGTTCCAAATCAGTTCCTGGACTCCCAGCTTGTCCCTTCTCACAGCCCCCTTTCTCAGCACCTCCCCTTCTAAGCCAGTGCCAGACCCAGCATGGCCTCTCAAGATGTTACTGCTGCTTGTGTAGAAAATAAGGAAGAGACAGAGGAAGCAGGGAGTACATTCAACAGGAAAAAGATAGGGAAGAAGGGAAGCGGGAATAAAGATTAGCAGACTGAGAGAGAATGTCCAGTTGGCATAAAATAATGATTTTGTCCTGTGTTTGATAAATGGCTTTGAAGGTGGTTTCCAAAAGAGAAGTCCAAACATGTACTGAATTATGGAGACACTGTTGTCCGCATTCTCTAAAGAGCACTACTTTGAAGGACAATATTCTTTTGGTAGCATGATTCAGGGGTTTTTTTTGGAGGCGGAGTGGGTAGGGGGTGAGGAGGAGATTGTCAGTATGACTATGTTGTTATTTTATTTTTAATTAATTTTCATATCCTGCTTCCTTCCAAAAAGGACTTAAGATAATTTCCAAAGATGTAAAGTAACAAGGAGGATTAGTATTTAAAAATTCAGGTCCTAATCCTGGATTACTGGATGGTGAACTGGCTAGAACTAGCCCTACTCTCTCTCCCAATGGGAAACTTACGTACAAATCCAACTTCTCCTTGCAGCAAGGCCTCAAACTTCCCACTGGTCTCAAGGTCTCCAGGTGATTTGCAGGTGTATTCCCAGTGTTGTTGCAAAAGCAGGCGCCTAAACTCTGCCTGGCAACGAGGAGTCCCCGCCACTGACAAGGGCATTTGCGAGCTCACTCATAAAAAGGGGAGCAGTAAGTGTTGTTCTCTCTTCCCTGGAGATTCTAGAACTGCCCATCCCAAGGTGCCTCTGCACAGGGAAGTAATGCATCTGTTCCCTCTCTGACCATGAGTTCTAGCCAACACCATCTGCCCCTACTGGTATTATTTGCTAGACTCAGTACAACATAGATTCACACCACAGAAGAATTAAGGACATACATACATTTATAGGAATGAGTAACGAAAAAAACCCACAAGGGTAACATGGAACTAGGGCTGATGATATAAATTGAGCGCATGCCACGAAGTGATACACTCTTGTATGCTACAAGTCCTAGTGATTTCAGCCCTCGTATATTCTTGTTCCCTACAATACCCAAAGCAAGAGTCCAAATACCCACTCTATGTGACCAAAGACAGTCCAATTTTTCTCTAGGCTCCATTCACTGAGTGTATCTAGAGCCCTGCAGAAAGCCTCCATATGCCGCAATTTGTCTTGGTGGTCATGTGGTGGTGACCTCCTCAGCCTGCCATCTGACTTTAGCAGGTCACTTCCGGCCATCTCAGAGCCAGCCTCATCCTGAACTCTGCTATTTCCCCATATGCCTTCCCTCCAAACACTGGGTAATTCCATACCCGAGGTCAATTTCCAGAATATGTGAGACTTTACTAAAAGCAAAGGAAATATCAGAAGGGAATTTCTATACAGACAAGGTGAATTAATTAGATATTAAAACGGTCACTACCTCTAGAATCCACAGGCCAAACCCAGTGCAGTTACTCCCTTACCCCAGACCTGGTCTCCTGGCAAGTCCCAGCTTACCTCCTACAAAGGAATTTTTGACTCTGACTTCCCTACTGAATGTCAAGGACCCCAACTTTAACTTGGGCCCAATAATAGGGAAGAAAATCACGTTTCCCTCCCCACTCAGTGTCAGCTCTTGGACATAAGCACAAAAATCTGCACAGATATGAATACCCTAAAGAAGGTCAGTTTCACATTAATATTTGGAGACATCTAGTTCCCATATTGTCCAAAGTTCTCCATTCTGAAGTAAGATTTTGGCTTTAGCTTAACAAAAGAGAAATGAAAATATTTTTCTTAGCATAGAAAATAGCCCTTCTCAAAAATGAACCAGAAAACAGCTGACAGCTTTAAAATAGCAGCTCGAACTGACTTAGCGCCATCAAGATTTCAAAAATATTGACTCAATATTTTTGGTGGACCACAAACATGGTTCTAAATCTTGAAACCACTGTGGAGGGAAACATGATTCGCTCTGTGTTTCACAGTATCTATAAGAACAATAAACTTTCCCAGTGGCTATCACAGAGAGAGAGAGAGAGAGTACTGTGTAATGTGATGAAAACATCTTTCGTAATATCCATATAGTTAACATGGCAACAAGCTTTAGGAGGCTGTGTGACCCTCACTCCAAATTGGAGGCACCATCATTCAGTAGAAGCAATTCTATGAAGAGCCATGTTAAAGCGGGTTAAAAGCATAGCTTGCTGCTGATCTGACTTAATCCGGAGGTAGATTTTTTTTTTTAATTTTTTTTAATGTTTATTTATTTTTGAGGCAGAGAGAGACAGAGCATGAACAGGGGAGGGTCAGAGGGAGAGGGAGACGCAGAATCCGAAACAGGCTCCGGGCTCTGAGCTGTCAGCACAGAGCCCGACACGGGGCTGGAACTCACGGACCGCGAGATCATGACCTGGGCTGAGGTCGGACGCTCAACCGACTGAGCCACCCAGGCGCCCCCAGAGGTAGATTTTTTAAAATTCAGCCTGAGGTTCTTGCCTCGAAGAACATAGCCTCTAAGACAGATGGCTTCTAGAAGTTCTATGAATTAACACACGCACGCGCGCACACACACGCTTTTACTTCAGCGTATCCCTATTTCACAACAGTTTTTGTCAAAAAAAAACATACATTTTAATGGCAATTTACAAGTCCAGATATTTGCTCATTCTAAATTTTTTCTTAACATTTGTTTTTGAGAGACAGAGCACAAGTGGGGGAGGGGCAGAGAGAGAAGGAGACACAGAATCTGAAGCAGGCTCCAGGCTCTGAGCTGTCAGCGCAGAGCCCGACGCGGGGCTTGAACTCACAGATCATGAGATCGTGACCTGAGCCAAAGTCGGACGCTTAACCGACCGAGCCACCCAGGCGCCCCAGATATTGGCTCATTCTAAATCCATGCGAGATCTCGTGGTATACTACTAGATAGGCTCAGCATCTCAGAGTGTGCAATGACGTCTCATGATTTCCTACTGAACACATACTACTTGGCTTTCACAAATAAATTTGCCGAAGCTAACAACGCTGAAGGAAGCCAGATAGCGAGGCTTTTCTGCTTTGTTTTGTTTTCAGAAAAAAGGTGGGGGCTCAACTAAAGCTTGAAAGGTTTTCTAACGCAAAACCCTATTTTGAAGCTTTGAACAAAGTTGCGTAGCATGTCCCCAGCACACCCGGAGGGGCCTTGGTTAACGCAAGCGCCTTGGAAACGGTAAAGCTGAGCAAAAAGTCACTTGCAACAAAGGAAGAAATCTGAAGCAGGGTCTTATTCAAGCGACATAATCTACCCCCAGGTTCTCATACTTCTAAGCACATCATACGAGAACTGGCAGCTACTCATCCTTCTTCCTTCAGCGTGCAACTGGATGAAACCCCGGCTTTTCTCACCCCATCCCACACTGACTTTTAGCTGCTGGGTGCAGGCCTGTACTTCAAAGAAGAACTCCTCTTTCCTGAGCCCTGTTCTGAAACTTCAAAGGCCCTCACTGTCTTCGAAATGGTGACAAGTTTCCTTGCCGAGAAAACTTCCCCATGAGGATAATTTTGATATTCTGGGCACAGACGGGGCCCTTGCAGGGCTTGGTGACACATCTGGTTTGCGGCTTTGATGAACAAAGAGGCTCCGTATGTCATCATGACTCACTGCTGTCCTCATCCGCAAGCATTTCGCTCGGAGACTCTGCCAACGGACTCGACAGAAGTTCTGTCACCTTCTACTTAAAGTACGTCTTCCATCTCGTCAAAGCCAGGGCCTTCGTTCAGCTCATTTTCAAATGGCTTTGTTAAGAAAGGAGAGCAAAGTAGAAATGTTTTCTACTGAACAGAAGTTCACAGGCTTTCTTGACGGTAAGTCTTTAAAGAGCAGATTGAAACACCAGGGGGAAATTTCAGCTTCCTGAGACAAGCTGATCTGTATAATCTGACAGGAAGGTATTCATTCATTCATGATTTGATTTTCTTGGCAATAGCTGTGGCCATAGGCAAGAGTAAAATCTTTCCATTTAAAGCTTTAGTCACCATTATGGATGCTGGTAAAAACAAAACAAAACAAAAACTGTTTTGACAAAGCTTTTTTTTTTTCTATCCTGGAAGATTGAACATAGAATACTAAGCTAACTTTGAAAGCTAGAGGAAGTGCGTCTGTAAACAGAGGAGAGAGGGGGAAAGCCTTAGAGAGTTTGGTGTAGGCAGAAATCTGAAGACACAATCAAACATGGCAGAAAAATACTTCTGCTCAGATTATTTGCTTCCAATTTTGCAACGCAGATTTGGAAGGCATTCTTTCCTCGATGAGATAGATAGCATCAATAATGTGGAGGAGACAGGGAAACCAGAGGAACCCCGTGGGAGGAAAAAGCTGGGTTGTTTTTCCTTTCCTTCTCTTCTGGCTTCTCTTCTTGCTAGGACATGAGCCCCCAACCCACTTTTATAAGTGCTTTGTAATGCAAATTGCTTATGTGTTCCTTGTAAGGGACAATCAATGCCTCTCTAGAATAAATAACACGTAAGGAAGGACCAGGTGAGAATGACCGGAAGAAGCCATCATCTGTGGATTCCAGACCTCTGGAGCGAGCCATCTCAGCACCAACACCCTGGTTTCAAGGAATAAAACCTGAGCCCTTGTCTTTAATTCTAACTGGTTCCTCGATGCCTGAGGAGACACATATACCAGACCATCGTCCTTAATAAGAACCCCCAGACCCCAAACAAAGGCAAGAATCATGCTCTTTTCCTTTCCAAATCTCCCCGACAGTCTGTCTCTCCCTCTCTGTCTCTCTGTCTCTGTCTCCCCCCACCCTCCCCATATATATACACACATATATATATATATTCACTAAACTCTACTTTCACCTCCTGCTGGCTTACATTTCATTTTCATCCTGTGTGAAGCCAAGGACCCTCTTGGCTGGTCCAGTGGACACCCCACCTCTGGGTCCTCGGATAGGCCTGCCAGCATCACAGACGAAGACAAAGCTGACCTCAGTGACTAAGGACAAAGAAAGTCATGTAATGTGCATTCAACTGGAAAAATCTTGAGAGAATTCAAGCACCCAGATAGAAGCCTATCCTTATGTGGCAAAGGGAGTTACTGATACCATACAGATTTCTTTTTTTTTGTTTGTTTGTTTTGAGTTTTTTACCTATTTTGGGGGGGGGGGCAGAGAGAGAGAGAGAGAGAGAGAGAGAGAGGGAGGGAGAGAGAGAATCCCAAGCAGGCTCCACACTGTCTGTACAGAGCCCGATACAGGGTTCGAACCCACGAACTGTGAAATCATGACCTGAGCTGAAATCAAGAGTCACACATTGAACTGACCGAGCCACCCAGGCGCCCCCATATAGATTTCTAAAAATTTTCAGCTATTAATGTACAACGTTAGAAAGCATCTGGGTCAAACTCATATATATTCAAGAACATTACACCATTTCCAAGTTATCACACAGACCAAGGACAACCTCCTTGATCCTGAAATAAACCTTTAGAATTAAATCCTACTCTTAATTTTGTTTGCATCTTTGGACTTTAAAAAAAAAAAAAAACAAGTATTCAATTATATTTCTATGAAAAATGAGAATGGAAGATATCATTCTTTCTGGACAACATTTTTCTATTGTAGGTGAAGGAAATCAATTTCTAGTATAATCAATTGTATTAATTGAAAAATAGTGTATGTGGAAGTTAAGAGAATTTTGTCTGGAGTTGGAATCTTACAGTTTTTGGCAAATCTTCGAAGCAGTTCATGACTGCAGAAAGTTTTAGAATTACTCATCTATAGAGATAGTTGCATTAATTATCCTGAGAGCAGGCAATAAATATTGTCTGTGAACTAGGGCTTTGATGGACATTGGAAGCAGTGACTTGGGGTACTGGGCAAGTGCATGGAGTCCAGTCAGACTGTTTTGCAGTTTGAGAACTACATCATATGCTTTACCCCTCAGCGTTCCTAGGGTAGAATTAAAATCCTCATAAGAGAACGGAGTTGTTTCCAAGAATTTGTACCTAATAGAAGCCCATCCCTCCTCCCATTAAAGATTCTCTTCTGAATGTAATTTGGGTTAACTTGACTGCTGAGACAAATGGGTACTTGAAGCCCCAAGTCCCACATCATAGACTACAATAGAAAAAAATTTATGATTTTTCCATTAAAAAAAATAGAGTAAGTCTCTCTCACATCATAGAGACTAAAACAGAGAGTTTAAGAACTCATCTGGAATTAGGAAAAAGAGCCAGCTTTCTGTGGTCTATTTAATTTGTCTATGTCGAAATTTAACACTCGGAAGCTTTTAAAACTGAAATGTGAAATTGTGGTCAAGTTCAAAGAAAGGAAAATGAAATTCAAGGAAAGGTTGACTTTTCTGGATTAAATGCCAGTTCACTCTGCATAACCTCCGGGTGTTAGATGAGGCTCTCGGTACAAGTGGGAATACAATAAAAAATAAGGTAGAGATGGTTTACTTGGTATAAATGCTATTGGTGTATATGCTATTTTCTCAATATATATTTCTTAAATAAAACCACAGCTATCTGATTCCACCATCCAAGCCTTCTCACAAAGAACATACTGCCTCGTGACGCTTTCTGATTTCAAACAACTTTGTCTTTCACAATTATGCTTATTACTATAAGTTCTAAGCCTCTGCATTACTCATCAGAGGGGTCTCCCCCTGTCCAGCAGTGTGTGGAGTAAAAGCCCAGGTGTCTCCACAGCTGAGTACCTGCCTGTTATCTCCAAACAGTCCCCGTTCCTATATGCCCCAGGGTTTTGATTCGCCTTCCTGTTACCACATGGTGAGCTTCTCCAACGTCTTTTGTGACCATCGCTCCCAGCCACCGGATTCTACAACTGGGCCTGATGCCCAAGGAACCACATCTGCCACCACCTTGACATTAGCCAAGTTAAGACCGATTCTGGACTTCTTACCTCCAGAACTATAAGATAGTAAGTAAGTGTTTTAAGCTGCCAAACTTGTCATTTGCTACACCAGCAATGAGAAAATAATACCGTTGTTAGGTTAACGATCTTCCCAAATTGATTTTCAGAGTCAACAAAATCCCAACATGATTTTTTTTTTTTTTTTGGAAACTGACAAGCTGATCCTAAAATCTACATAGAAATGCAAAGGACCTAGCATACACTGAAAATGGCACAAAGGAATATGGGGGAAATTATGGAAAATGTTTTAAAACTGGATTCTGGTAATAGCTGCACAACTTATAAATGGCTAAAAATCATTGACTTCCACTCTTAACACAGGTGAATTTTATTATATGTATACCTTAGTAAAGGTGTAATTAAAATGTATGCAATACTTCCAAGGAGGTGTAATTGATTATATACATAATGCTCCATACATTAAAAAATTGTTGAATCTAGGTGATGAATGAATCTATAACAATTCAGATAATCTACTTCCTCGGTGCTTGTGTTTAAAAATGTTCTCAATATAAAAATTCTTTGAATTAGTCATTTGCTGCAATAAAAACTAAATTACAGAGAAAGAAGATGACGTCACTGAATAATACCTTATGCTACTGTATAAAAATAAATTTAAATAAAATTTTAAATCATTAACTACTCCGATGCCTTCCTAATTGATTTTTAATTATTTAAAAGTCTTCATAACATACAGACATTTATATAATCTTGGTGGAGCATTCTTATAAAGAATTGAGAACCATGCCCTTGCTCAGAAACATAGTCCTACATTATAACATTGTTTCTATAAAAGAAGCAAGCTTTATTAAGATTTAGACTTTCGGCCTCTTCTCTAAGAAAATAAACTGCTGATAATGTTGGCTAACTGCTTTTTAAATTTGTTCACACGTATCACTCTTTTTCCCCCCACAACAACCCTTGAAGAACTTTTTATGTCTAAATCCATTACAGAAACATTCACTTTAAATATCCTTGATTGTTGATGAAATATCATCTCAGTGTTTTGGTCTTCACAGTTTAGATTGGTGCCTGCTATATTTATGTCTTCTTAGAATCGTAACGTTCCAGACATAGCGGGATAAAGACGTTTGCGTGGCTGCTTGACAGAAAGTCTATAGTCTAAAAATAGGACACATTTTTATACTATAGGCTATACATTAGTGAGTACATTTTATTGTCACTTATCTTCACAACTCTTTCATCATGCATTCCATTTTAAGAACAGATGTAAATCTTTTCTTCCAATGTTGCTTTATTTGTCTAATGGAACATTTGTAAACTAATGTCATAAATGTAATCACAGTGCAATGGGAACAGAATCTCATCATATGCACATTTAACTGTTATAACCTCTGCAAGATAACAATAATTTTTTAAAACTAAAATATTGCAAAATATTGCTTGTATACTATTACAGACTTTGTCTCATTGCCGGAGACCATTCACATGTGTACAGATGCGTACAGAATTTACTTTATACACACTTACTTAAATGGGCAATTATGAGATTTTTTTTTAACAGTACCTTGACCCTAATACCTGTTAGGTTTTTTCTTGCCTTACTTGCTGGCTTTAGTACCTAACCCCCAAACACAGAGCAGATGCAAGGACGCACTACCAGGAAAACCACCTCTGACATCCACCCCTTCCCCTGGGGTGTCAGTGCCCACTTGGTGCCCCCTAGGCCCCTGCACATATCACATACATACAACCTCAGTAGGGATGCAGCTGTCTCTTTACATGTCTGCCTCCCCAACTAGGTTGTGCTTCCTTTGCATGCAGAATCTATGTTTTATGTATCTTTGTATCCCCAGTGCCTGGGGCATGCTTGGCACTCAAATAAATATAGCCTTTGGATAGCTGCTAGTCAGAATGCAGATTATTCCAGGTCAACGTTTATTGAACATCTGCTGTTCGATAACTGCTCCGGTCAAGCAGGGAACATAGGAATGAGTGGATCCAATTCTGGTGACTGCAAAAACTTGAAGTATATTACAATTTAAAGAAGGATCTTTTGTGGTTAGAAGATTTTTACACTTTTTAAAATCTCGCCTACTGTCCTTTAAGTGAAATTGTATGTAACATATTTAGAAAGTGTTTAAAATATGTTTGTAATTCTTATTATATATAACTATATTTCTGTAGTTTTGGTTTTTTGGTTTTTTTTTTTTGAGAGAGAGAGGGAGTGCAAGCAGGGGGAGGGATGTGGGAGAGGGAGAGAGAGAATCCTAAGCAGGTCCATGCCCAGCACAGACGCCAACACAGGGCTAAATCTCACAACTGCGAGATCGTGACCTGAGACAAAATCTAGAGTCAGATGCTTAACTGACTGGGCCACCCAGGAGCCCTATTTCTATAGTTCTTAAATATTAATAGTATATAACTCTGCCTGGGACCGTTATAAGTATTTTACATACAACACTGTACGTCATTTACACTCGATACTTCATATACACTATGTATATGTAATTTATATACAATACTTTACCTACATTACAATATATAATTTTTCTCCATGCAACTACTCCCATTTTGCCCCTTTTATAGATGAAGAAACGGAAGCACAGAGAAGTTAAATAACTTGCACAAGGCATTTAACATTGAATATCATACAGCCAAAAGTTTAACCCGCTCACTTTCTCCCCTGAGTTTTAGCACAATATTTTCAGCAAATCTACAGTTTAAACCTCCATCATACACACAAAAAGTTTAGTGTAATCAAGTTAACTTCCATCTAAATTCAGAAAAACCCCTCTGTTCTGAATAATTTAAATAACAATGCCGGGGATTATAACACAATCTGATCCCCCACAAGAACGGCTAGTCACAAAGGAGTTGCTGAGAGTTGACAAATTTGAACTGCCGCTTCCCATTGAAAAACAGGTCTTTTGAAATCAGGTTCAAAACTGGGATAAAGCCTTGCAGGGCACCTTCTATCCGAACAGAAAATGACCAAATAACTAGTGCACCGTGAATCCACCATCTATTTGTTCTAAGCAAATCTGGCCACTTGTTCACTGATATGAAGTAAAAAAAAAAAAAAAGGAGTTACTCAAAATAAATTAATGGGGATCAGGAAGGTGCACGAGTGCTGACATGGGAGTAACAAAATGTGTTGTCTTGCCTTCTCTAAGTAAGCTCTGAGTTTTTCTACCAATACGGATCATTCTATTTGTTGATGTATTTACTATTTTTACCGTTCCCACTCTCCACAAGTAATTGAGACCTCACAAACATATATGTGTAAGGACGGTTTTTCAAAATCTGCAAAGAAAATTAGAGCCAGAGAGAGAAGGAAGAGATTTACATCAGTGACCACTGAGAAAGATAGGTTAATGCAATTGAGAGTGACATTTAGCACGCTGAACTACTCGGCAGCCGAGGCTAAAAGAGAAACATTATAAATTAGGTGGTTCACGTTATCTGATACAAGAAAGCAGTTTGAGACGCACACAATTTTTCCTATTGTTAAATTCTACAAGGAACTTCTCTCAAGGAAGCAATGGACGGTATTAAATGAACAGATGGATAACAGTTTTGTAAAAGAGGCAGAGAGTTCTATTGTTCCTTATCTTCTGAATCATTCCCTTGTTTCCTAACATGTCTGTTTACTTGCATCAGTGGAGCATTAGCCCCTCCCCCCATATAATCCAATGTAACAATTGTTTAATGTCAAATAATTAGAAAAGCCATTTCTCCCCCCCACTAAATTATCTCAAAATCATATGACCAGAACCCACGCCAGATCTGCACTTCTGTTCCAACATTTAACACAAGTGGAAATTTCTGAACAGAAAGAATTTAGGAGGCTATGAACTCCTCAGGGGCAAGGACTCAGTGATTAGTGAAGTCCCAAATGAATAAACACATATCAAACCGCAATTCTCCATAAGACATTACACTATCAGCAATGTGCACTATTTTGGGAGGGGGGTTTGGAGGGTTATAATTCTTCATGTCTGAGGATACAGATATAGAGCTTCTGATTTTTCGATTTTATCAAAGAAAGATTTCAGAAAACCCTACATCTATTATTACTATAATTTCAAAAAAGATGAAGCATGTTGACACAAGGAAAGTATGAAGGGCATAACTTCAGCATAAAAGACAGTCCTCTCACTTGAATACATTAGCTTTTAAAAAACCTGGCTACCAATTCATATTTCTTCCTCTTTGCTGCAGACTGGTGACAGCAACTACATATCTCGTCCCCAGACTTCCTTGTCACCAACATTCCAGTCCTGTTCCGTGTCCTTTATTGACAAAGCTTTAGTGTGAGCTGGCAAGAAAAAAAAAAATGTATGTATTTTTAGGACCCAGATCTGATTTCACAAAGGAGGCAAAAAGGGTCAATTCAGAGCTGAGAGGCAGTGGGTTGATAGCTGACATATCCTACATATGAGCCCTGTCCACAGCCCATCACCTCTGACTGATCCCTACAAGGCTTGCTTCACCTGTGACATTAACAAGCCAGGTGTATTCCTGCCCCAAGGGCTTTGCCTCGCTCTTCTTTAACTGAGAACGCTCTTCTCCCAGATAGCTACACAACTGCCCCTCATCTGGTCCAGGTCTTTGCTCAAACGTCCTCCTCTCAAGGATGATTTCCCAGGCTACCTGGATACCCCTTTACGCCAGGCCCCTTCTCTGCCTTATTTCACTCTATAACACTTATTGACATATGCTACAATGTATATTTTTTATTTATCTTGCTTATATTTAGTGTCCCTGCTAGACAATGACCTCCACAGGAATGGAGATGTTGTCTATTTTGTTCACTCTTGTATCCTCACCACTTAGAACACAGCCTGTCTCAGAGTGGCCACTTGATGAATATTTGCTTAATAAATGGTCTTTTTTTTTTTTTTTTAATTTTTTTTTCAACGTTTTTTATTTATTTTTGGGACAGAGAGAGACAGAGCATGAACGGGCGAGGGGCAGAGAGAGAGGGAGACACAGAATCGGAAACAGGCTCCAGGCTCCGAGCCATCAGCCCAGAGCCCGACGCGGGGCTCGAACTCACGGACCGCGAGATCGTGACCTGGCTGAAGTCGGACGCTTAACCGACTGCGCCACCCAGGCGCCCCAATAAATGGTCTTTAAAAAGCTTAAATATTTATATACTTTTAAGTCCGAGGTAATGAAAGAATATATAGTTCCAGGGGAGCCTGCGTGGCTCAGTCGGTTGAGTGTCTGACTCTTGATTTCGCCTCCGATCATGATCCTACCCATGGGTCATGGGATCGAGCCCAGTGTTGGGCTCTGTGCTGAGCACAGACTCACACACTCTCTAATACAAAAAAAGAAAAAAATATATAGTTCCAAAAAAATTAAAACACACATCCATGAAAAGACTCGTATAGGAGTGTCTGTTGCTCTATTCACAATAGCGCCAAACCGTAAACCATTCATCTGTCCATCAACAAGGGAACTGATGTATATGGTTACAATGGAATATACTCATCAACAAAAATGAATTAACTACTGACATGAGCAACATGGGTAATTCTCAAAAACATATTGAGCAAAAGAACCCAGTTATAAAATGTACCTACTGTACAAATCCTTTTATATGAAGTTCCATAACTGGTAAAACTAATCTATCATAATAAAAATCAGAATAGTATTTGCCTAGGAAGAGGGGAAAGGAATACAAGAGTACTTTTGGGGATGATAGACATGTTCTATATGTCACTTGGACTCATTACCAGGAGAACACAGTTACCAAAACTAATTGAATGACAAACTTAACATGAGTGCATTTCATCCTAAGTAAGTTTCACCTCAATGAAAAACCTAGTCATAATTTGGATTCAGAATAAAGTCACAAAACCAATCTGCAACCCCAATTTGATAATAATCTATTCATTAAACCAGGACAATGCATACATTCTTCTAAGTTTAGCAAGAAAAAACAATTACAATTTGAATGGCCTATCTTGGCTCTAAATGGTTTATCTGGAAATCAATGATTTCATTTCATAAGAAAGATAAATATTTGGCATTTCGATGGTTTGAGATTTTTTTTTTTACCACTACTGGAAGTTTTTGTATTATAAACAACTTTCTTTTTTTTGTATTACGAACAACTAGATAAATTTTAAGATAATATTATGTCTTCCAAATTAAAAATCACTTTAAAAATTCAGTCGGGGAAATGAAGGGTCTCTGAATCAAATGTAATTGAGAATTCAATGACATTTGCAGCAGTAAAATTGTTCAAAGTGATTTGGTTTCAAATTTATTTGGGGACATGCTTTAAAAACGTGTGCTTCCCACCCCAGCCCCACCCCAGGTTTCAACGCAGTTCATAGGTGGTTCAACTTTATGGATTAGTAGAAAGGAGAGATTTCAGTTGGAAGGAACAGTGAGAGTAGTGCGTGAATTTTAAAACAGGCATATAATATAATGGACTTGATTCTTACTCAGACTGCTTGAGATAGGACAAGTAGAACTTGACTGGTCCCCTTTCCAGGAAGCCACCCTAAAATACATAAATGTACTTGATATACCTGGTGAATTCATATAGTCAGGCATATGCTAGCCATTCAATGTCCTTTGCTCATTCAATGTCTTTGGCTAATGGGTCAATGCCAAGGTCCTCAGAGTCCCTGTAATGTCCAATTAGGGAAGGGCAGGAATTTAGAGTCCACTGGGTCTCGATGATTTACCACATTGCAGGGCTGCTCAGATGAACCTTACAGGGCTTTACTGGCTCCCAGAACAGAATCAGGCTGTTTCATTCCATCCTGACAGATCCTAATGTAGTTGGGTGTTGAAGTTTCACATAGATGATTTAGGGTCCAACTTTTACTGTGTGATTTGGGGCAAGTTATTTAACCTTTTCTAAGAACTGGCATCCTGGTTTATAAAATACAGCTACTAATAGTGCTGTGGTGAGAATCTGATGAACTAATGCATGTCAAAACCCAGCACAATGCCTCATGACAAGTGAGTATATAGAAAGTGTTATTGTAAAAATATGTTAATTAATTTTAAAGATGTTGGAATCCTGAGGGCTTCCCCAAAAGAACTTACTCTTTCTGGGGCAAGGAGGTCCTGGCATACCTGAAGCAAACACAGAGCCTAGCAGATTTCTTGTAGCCATAAAATCCAATATTTAAAATAGGTCATATTTGTGGGCTTTGCACATAGCAGTCTCAAGGCCTCCATGGCAGTCCTGGGGAGGTATCTTAGCATTCTGTTGGGAAACTGCTAGAAAGACTCTTTTTTTTTTAATTTTTTTAAATGTTTATTCAATTTTAAGACAGAGTGACACAGCAGGAGTGAGGAAGGAGCAGAGAGAGAGGGAGACACAGAATCTGAAGCAGGCTCCAGGCTGTCGGCATGGAGTCTGATGCGGGGCCCGAACGCACAAACTGTAAGATCATGACCTGATCTGAAGTTGGCCGCTTAACCAACTGAGCCACCCAGGTGCCCCTACAAAGACTCTTCTATCATCGTAGACCTGCTGCCTCATCACCACTGGCCCCTACCCCCGGGTCGTCATGGGAGCCAATTAGGCCAGTATTATCCTAAATTGTGTTTACATACCACATAAAAAAATTGACACTGGAAAATCTTGATATGATAAAATTCCAAACTTTAAGTAGTAAAAAGAAAAAGGATAATTACTTATAAGAGAAAAATGTTATGATTTTGCAAGAAAGAAAAGAAAAGAAAAGAAAGAAAGAAAGAAAGAAAGAAAGAAAGAAAGAAAGAAAGAAAGGGAAAGAAAAGAAAAAAGGAAAGAAAGAAAGTTCCTGAGCTTTCTAACAGCCAAGGCAAGGTGGGAAAAGTGATAATTTCTTAAGTTCCATTCTACGCTTAAAAACATTAACCAAGGGGCACCTGGGTGGCTCAGTCGGTAAAGCGTCGGACTTTAGCTCAGGTCATGATCTTGTGGTTCATGAGTTCTAGCCCCGCATTGGGCTCTGTGCTGACAGCTCAGAGCCTTGAGCCTGCTTCAGATTCTGTCTCCCTCTCTCTCTGCCCCTCCACCACTCGTGCTCTCTGTCAAAAATAAAAACATTAAAAAATTTTTTAAACAAAAAAAGACATTGACCAAATTATAGAAGACACAAGAATTTTCCTGGTCTCATGCACTGAGATCCATTTATCAGGTAAATGTCAAAATAAGAAATATGAAACAACATGATATATGGGCCTTCAATATCAAGTTTGGAGTATATGGTGCATATGGCCCTTTTTTATGCCCCTACGCAGTCCTCATTAAAAGTTAATGACAGCATCTTAAGTGGGAATTCTATACATCTAGTGTTGCAGAGAGGTGGTTCAGGTCTACATGGAAATAGTCAAAAAAAGAGCTGGAGTTCAAGGTCCTGCAGGGGACGAAAATGTTTAGGAGATGGAGGATAACAAAGAATTGTGAAGGCAAGAAATCAGAGGGCCATTAATTTAGACAAAACTGAAATACCTTCCCAATTTGTGAACCAGATGATAAAATCTTGTTCTCAGAAATTAAAAGACTTTCTAGGAATTGTGCAGATAGCAGAATCAAGAATGGGGAAGGGAGGATAAGAAAGGGAACTGAAGAAATATACTGAGTGCTTGCAACATGCAAGGCCTTCTGCTAGATGCTCTCCACAAGAAGTCACTGAATCTTCAAAACCACTCAGCATGGTCTACAGAGACTATAGTCTCTGAGCAGTGGAGGCCAGTGTCAAACACATTTGTGCTCTAAACTGTGCTCTCTGCATCCCTTCATGTGAGTCATGGAAATGACTTCGACGGGCCACTGGGGGAGAAGGCTGGAGAGAGAGACAGAGAGAAAGAGAGAGAGAACGCTAAAAAGCAGCACAGAGCATTTACCCAAGGGATACAAAAATACAGATTCAAAGAGGTACACACCCCCCAATGTTTATAGTGCATTATGAACAATAGCCAAACTATTGGAGAAAGCCCAAATGTCACTAATGAATGGATAAAGAAGATGTAATACACACACACACACACACACACACACACACACACACACACACACACTGGAATATTACTCAGCCATCAAAAAGAATGAGGTGTTGCCATTTGGAATGACGTGGATGGAGCTAGAATGTATTATGCTAAGTGAGGTGAGTCAATTAGAGAAAGACAAATACCATATGATTTCACTCGTAGGTGGAATTTAAGAAGCAAAACAGATGAACATATGGGAAGAGGAGAGGAAAGACAAGAGAGGGAAAAAAACCATAAGAGATCCTTAAGGAGGGGCATCTGGGTGGCTCAGTCGGTTGAGCATCCAGCTTCAGCTTCCGGTCACGATCTCGTGGTTCAGGAGTTTGAACTCCACATCAGGCTTGCTGCTGTCCGCACAGAGCCCGCTTCAGATCCTCTGTCCTCCTCTCACTGCCCCTCCCCCACTGTGCTCTCTCAAAAATAAATAAAACATTTAAAAATTAGAGAACAAACTGAGGGTTGATGGAGGAAGGTGAGTGGGGGGTGGGCTAGATGGGTATTAAGGTGGGCACTTGCTGTGATGAGTACTGGGTGTTTTATGTAAGTGACAAATCACTGAATTCTGCTCCTGAAACCAGTATTGCACTATATGTTAACTAAAAAAAGAAAGAAAAGAAAAGAAAAGAAAAGAAAAGAAAAGAAAAGAAAAGAAAAGAAAAGAAAAGAAAAGAAAAGAAAAGTGGCACAGCAGAGCAAGAACTATGCAAACCCTCCCATCCTGTGAGTTTCAGGTACATGAAGACAGTATGATCTCTACAATATGAGCTTAACTGAGAAAGTCACATTTCATTTTTTCTTGTGTAGAGACCCAAAAAAGTGAGAAAAGAGTTGAAGTTGAAAAGAAAGGGTAAGCAAAAGAGCATGGGGAGAGGATAGCATGCAAGGTGGGGACTAGCTGGTGGAGGAAAGGGTTGCTGAAGGTCCACCCGTGATCTGGAAGAAAAATTGTTGACTTTGTTAAAATTACCCCACCTCGACTGCAAATATAATGTTGGTGTAGAGCCAGGACTTCTCTGGTCCTGAGCAATACACCCTCCCTTTTAAGCCTCCCCTAAATCCCCTCCAACCATCAGCCTAGCAGCTGGGCTGGGTTACCTACCAACATACCCACCCCCTCGGGCAATGTGTTCTTTTATGACACCTGATCACTTTTAAAACTCCTTACATCTGTCCAATCTGTACACTTCAACCAGATCTTATCTGGTTTTTAAAACTTGGGAGGTGGAGATTAAATGCAGGGATAAGACATGATTTTCCCAGCCTCCATGTGAATCTAGATATAAGCCCCTCCAATTCATGAATTTACACTAAGAATTCTAGGAAAACAACTTCATTTCCTATTTTTTTTTTAAATATTTAATTCATATTCTGCTTTGTGGAGATTAAATAAAGCCATCTACCAAACAAAGTGCCTGTACTTCTGTTTGTAATCGAATCATAAGACAATGGCACATAGAAGAAGAATAATACCAACCATCATAAAAAACAGGCTGGGATCATTAAAAATTAATCCCTTATTACTATCAAGAAGGACAGTGAGGACAGTTGGACAGCAAAAGGACATGCACATGTGGAAATTGTTCAGATGTGACTCGGCTGGCAGAGGAAAGGGCGTTGGCTGACAGAAATAGTCTAGACATGTCTTATAGATGGGTGATTCCAGAGTTCATAGAATCCTCTAAGGAAGGATGCTTAACCCTCAATAGGAAATTTTAAGTAGATGACTTCTCTTCATATAGATAATAAGCAGAAGGAGTATCTCTAGGGGACAGGAGTGAAGAACTAGAAAATACCATCCTATCCCCTTGAGAATAAGACAACAATTTAATAAGAGCTTTCGGCTTGTTTGTTTGCTTTGGGGGAGGGGGGCGGAGGAAAGCAGAGGGGAAGGAAAACAAAGAGACAATACTTAAATGGGCATGTTGAATGTAAGCCATATTTCCATTTCAGAAATGCTAAGATAAATGAAAATGTGCATTTTAGAATCAAGAAAATATGGTAATAAAGCTAATATTTTTTTAAAAATAGTACAGATAGGTATTTGCCCTTTTTTCATGGTCATTTGAATGTCTCTGTTAATCTTGTAAACTCCCTATTAAAGGTGCATGTTTATGGATATAAGGTTAAAATTTAGAGATTTGGTGGAAACATAATTTCGTTTGTTATATAATCAATCTCTTATATTTGATAATCAAGTCTTAATTACAATGTGAAATGAGCAAAAGGGTTATTTTACACATGGATACAATGTAATTAGAGTTTCCTGATGTATTCTATATATGCCTGATTCCATATGTATAATCCTTCATATGGCCATTATAAAAATTGACAACATGAAAATATATAAAATGAATACAAATATATAAAATGAATATATATAATGAATATATATACATAATGAATATATATATATATTTATATTTATATATATTCACCCAATGGGAACAGTTTGCTCAAAGATCTTTACCTAGGGGCGCCTGGGTGGCTCAGTCGGTTGAGCGTCCGACTTCAGCTCAGGTCATGATCTCATGGCTCATGAGTTCAAGCCCCGCATGGGGCTCTGTGCTGACAGCTCAGAGCCTGGAGCCTGCTTCATATTCTGGGTCTCCCTCTCTCTCTCTGCCCTCTCCTGCTCATGCTGTCTCTCTCTGTCTCTCAAAAATAAATAAACATTAAAAAAAAAAAAAAAAAAAGATCTTTACCCAAGAATCAGTTAGCCTAAATTCAACCCACTTTTGATTGGTTATTTATCTGTTCTCATAGTGAACTTATTTTTGCCTCTTTTGGGCAATTAACTCATAATACAGTTTGAAATGGCCAAGATAAAAACAATTCTAGTTTGGTTCTGGCATAATTCACCCTAGTTGCTTCTTCTATTTCTATTCCTGCATCTGTGGAATGATACATACCTGCAGACTGAAACACAGATGTAAGACTGATGCTACCCATCTGAGTGCACTCTGACGTATTAAGGCTGAGAAAGCACAGTCTCTCCTGGATTATTATTTCGAGACTATGTAAATTGGGCATCTCCACCATAACGGAGCTCCTGTTCCTCCAAACCCTGGACACCAGATGTGAAATTGTTCTATTACTACTCATCACAAGCTACCTCAAACAACTGCATTTGTTCTGCAAATATTTACTGAGTGCCTACTATGGGCTTGCCATTATGCTTGATTCCACTGGTACACTGTAGTGGGGCAGAGAGAGGTAGATGCCACCAAAAATTCATGCTTCCTCATGGGGCGCCTGGTTGGCTCAGTTGGTTAAGTGTCTGACTTCGGCTCAGGTCATGATCTCATGGTTTGTGGGTTCAAGCCCTGTGTCAGGCTCTGTGCTGACAGTCTGAAGAAGAAATTAATAAAGTCTGCTTCAGACTCTGTGTCTCCCTCTCTCTCTTCCCCTCCCGCATTCCCCCCTCCCTCTCTCTCTCTCTCAAAAATAAATAAACATTTTAAAAATGCCCCATCTTTTAGCATTGAGGTGTTCCTACAAAGAAGTTATATTTCCCCAGACTCCCTTGCACCTTAGGTGGGGCCCTGGAAGCAGTTCTTATCATCTGAGAATGTTTGCAAGTGATATATGTCACTTCTAGGTCAAGGTGATTTTAAGCGGGTGCTTTCTCTATCCTCTCTTCTCCTTAGTGGCAGCAGAGAATTCTGAGGTCCTAGAGAACCGTAAGAGTTATAAGATGGAAAAAGCCTGGGTCCCCGAATAACCATATGGAGGGAAGCCACTCAACAACCAGGTGAGAATAAGGAGGATTTAAATATGCAAAGAGGGAAAAGAAAGGCAGAGAGAGAAGCATATATAAGATGCTCCTAGTAGTAGTAGGAAAGTAAGTACGTGAGGGACTAAAAAAAGACCAGAATGTTCCTTCTGATTTCAGTGACTGCTTGCCAAATACCATATAAGATGTTGGTGGGGGGGCAGTCGTCAGGGCCATTAGGAAACAAAAAAATTCTGATTAAGGTAAAAAAACACAGAGCAAAAAATACATGGACAATAACACCGATGTGTCCCAACATGGAAGTCTTTGGTACTCTTGTACTCTATTGCCCATTACATGGGCTACAATTGTTATGTATAGTTTTTTTATGTTTTATAATCCAGTATGATCTTATGGACTTGAGATGTTGAAAAGTAAGATGTCCAAAAGTGGGATACAAAAGAACCTAATTGTTTACAAAATGTTCAAAATCTGATAAACACATATTAGAAAAAATCTAAATGTGTTATATTTCCTTTCATTTAGAAGATAAAAATTAGTCTTTGCACGGGCTCCAAAGAATCTGTAAGTCTCCTGAAACTTCAGGCAAAATCTGTGGGTTTTGTGCATAGATGCATTTTTCTAAGGATAGGTCCCATAGTACATATCTGATTCTACAAGATTAAGAACTAAAGGGATTAGTGTCTGGAAAGATTAAAATGTGGGGGAAGGAGAGAGCAGAGAATCAAACAGTCCAAATGATGCCAACAAGAAATTAATAAAGTGCTGAATTTTAAGTGAGCTAGTAATTAGGCAAGAACACCGTTTAAGGAAATTGGCCCAGGGCCATCCAATGAACTAAGCCTCCTTCCAGTTATTATTTCATTAGTATAACCAATATATCCTCAGAGGCCATATTTTATTTTCTGTAACAGATTGGAAAAGGAAAAAATCAGAGTTAGAAATATTAAGTGCCTTTTTCAGAACTTGCAGGAGAATCCCAGGACCCTTCCAGTTACTGCTTTTTGCTCGTAACCGTCTGATTATTCCCATAAAATTGAAATGGGTGCCAAGAGAGCTCTTACCCTCAAAATTTAGATGTCTTCTGTGTGTTAGGGCCCAATGTTTGCAGTGATTAACTTAATGGGGAAGTTCTCTCACATTAGACAAAATCTATATTCTATCCTACCTTGAAAAAGAATGAACATTTTTTATTAACCCTCAAATTGCAAACCAATTGGTCTAAAGGACAATCTTTTAGAATTCTCTGAGTTTTCTTTTCACCAAATTTCAGGACTACATTTTCCAACTGTATATCTGACATAATGAGAAAACAGTTTTCAGACGTGATGTTTCCAGTGTTCATCACAGTTATGCTTCATCTTTTTTATTGGAAACTTAGATATCATTTGCAAGATACTTCTAAACAGAGGATTCATTTTTTTTATTCCACAGACAGGAACTGCTGCTACAATTAGAAAGAGATGCCTAATGTCTAAATGTTGACAGTACTTTAGTAAGAAGGCCATAAAAACAGTCAGATTCTGGCACAGGTGCGTTCTGACTAACCATAGTCCCCCATGTGAGAAGACCACTCCCTCCATCCCATCCCAGAACTATAACCGACTTCCACTATCTACTTTGGAACACGGCGCTAGTTGCTTATCCTGATGCCCATTCTTCCTAACTTCCCTAAGGATAGAATTCTGATTTTCAGTTGGGCATATTGTCACTCAGGACTTTTTAAGTTACCTTTTACCGTGCGGGATGTGACCATGTAAGTCTGAACAAGAATATTGATGGGTATGATAGAAAGGCTTATAGCACACCAACATTCCCGCTGAGAACAATTAGCACAAAAGAAACAAACAACAAACATGTGTATTGCCATTAAAGGATTGCTAAAGCAACCAGAATTAGGGAGACCAAGATTTTAGAGAGAGAGCAACAATGGACAGGTGAATTGAGCATTTGCAACTGCTGTTTCTCTGAGGGTATTTATCCAACTGGAGCTACACAAGAGGCTGAGAACTTAGGCTTTGCACACACAGAGGGCTGCTGAGGGCCAACAGAGGAAGCAATAAAGATTTTGGTGGTTTGGGAGCACCTGGATGCCTCAGTCGGTTAAGTGTCCGGCTTCGGCTCAGGTCATGATCTCGCAGTTTGTGGGTTCGCGCCCCATGTCGGGCTCTGCACTAACAGCTCAGCACCTGGAGCCTGCTTTGGATTCTGTGCCTCCCTCTCTTTCTCTGCCCCTCCCCCACTCACGTTCTGCCTCTCTATCTCAAAAAAAAAAAAAAAAAGAATAAAAAACATTAAAAAAAAAAAAGATTTTGGTGGTTGCGGGCCAGAGAGTCAAATTTCAAGACATCATAAAACGAGACAGAGTGTGTCATGGGAGGGGAGTGGGTACAGAGAAGCAAGCCTGGCATGTGCCTGGTTTCTTACTTTAACCAGCTTCCAAATTCTGAAACTACACAGTGCAAGAGGCTATGAAGCTAAGTAGAAAACCTCTGGAAAACAGAACCGATTTTTAGTTAAAAGCAGGGATTAGAGTTCAGGACAGGACCTTCTAGAAAGAAAGGCCCAGAGAACACATCAGACTCTTAGTTGGAAGCCCTGGAGGGCTAAATATAGCTTAAGAGCAGAGGAGAATATAGGTAGAGAGGGACTTACTAAAACTGCATAGCTCAGTGCCTAAATAGAAAGAAAATGGTGAATACTTTCTGGAAAGAGATAAAATTGTCTGGAAGCTATATAGTAATAAATGGTGTTTGGCATTCAAGCAAAATTATTACACATGCCAAGAGGCAGTACACTATGACTTGAAATGAAGACAAAAATTAAATAATAGAAGCAGAACTACAGGTGGTTCTTATATTGGAATTGTCAAAAATTTTAAAATAGCAATGACTAATATGTTAGACAGAACTGATGAAAAAATGAAGAATTTCATCATAAAATTATAATCTATAAAAAGGCTCAAATGGAAATTCTAGGGCAAAAAAGCCCAATACTTGAAACTCAGGTTTGCCAGCCAATTAGACATAGCAATAAAGAGGATTTGCGAGGTGGAGACAGGTTGCTAGGAAATATCTAGAGGGAAGAAATAAGGGAAAAAAAAAAGGATTAAAAATTTAGAAGAATATAAGACACACATAATTAACAACAACAACAACAACAAATGGAACTGTAATTGGATTTCCAGAAGGAGAGAAGAAAAAATATGAGGAAAAAAAAATGGAGAGATCATGGTCAAGAATTTTCCCAAATTTTGGTTGTTAGGAATGTTCCCAATAACCATATTTTATTTCTGCATTTAAAAGAAGAAAAATGTGGTAAATATTGTAAATACCTATTTAGCCAAGTATTCTATAAGTTTTCTCCATTTCTTCCTGTGGGCCTCACACATTGCTTGTTAAGGTTACCCTTAACATTGGTTATTATGAGGCTCAAAAAATTATTATTGTCGTAAGATCTCATTGTCCATTTTGTTTTCTAACAGGTTACTGGTTTTATAAAATAGAGCTCTGAGTTTTGTCATGGTTTTTCTTATAGCCAGCTACTTTACAGGATTCACTATCTAAATTAACACTCCTCTTTCAAATATTAGGATATTTTATTATCTTGGGACACATGAGTACCCCTTCTTTCTACTTCAGTATGCATGTGTGTAATGCTAAGATACTATTGGAACCCATTTCCACCCACGTATGACCCTTAAAGCTGATCAGTTCAAGTTCTCAAAATAGTTCTTAGTTTTTCTTTCCTATTTATACAGATTTTTTAAAACACCTGGTCTTTATAAACAGATTAATCTTTATAAACAAATTAATCTTTATTAATAGATTAAATAAAATACCTACATATATGAACTTTCTGTGTCCCACCACGCACTGAGGTCCTGCTTTGGATATCCAAGCTCCCTGTGTGTGGTACCTGCTCTCCTGAGACTGTGCTTTGCCCAGCTGCAAAGGGCTGCCGGAGGAGGGGGACGACGCTGTGTTGGGGTGTCTAAGCCAACTTTACCTTCTACCTGGAACCTCATATCTGCAATTCAGGCCTTCCTTACTCACTCAGGGCTAAATTTCTTCTATTTCCTATAGTTCCAGTTGGCAGTCTTGTTTTCATGCCCCAGGGACATAAATAAAATTGGAGTTGCCCAAAGTGTGGAATATTTTGGAGGCTATTGATTAGTGTGCTGAGAAAATAGCTTTTTGCCAGGTAAATGTTATCAAATTCCTTACAATTTTAAAGTTTGTCTTTGTATTCTGTTCCATCTCAGAGCATTTAATTGGTTCCTATGTAATAGAAAAATCCCACAGGGTTTCGTGTCATTTTAAAATTTATTGTTGAGGGTTTTTTTTTTTTTTTGGCTTTTATTTGTTTATTTTTGAGGGAAACAGAGACAGCGTGAATGGGGGAGGGGCAGAGAAGGAAAGAGAGAGGAACCCAGGCAGGCTCCATGCTGCCAGTGCAGAGCCTGATGCGGGGCTTGAACTCAGGAAACCATGAGTCCATCACCTGAGCCGAAACCAAGATTCAGACCCTTAACCGACTGAGCCACCCAGGTGCCCCAATAGATTTGTTTTTTAAGATAGGGAGATAGAAAGAAGGAAACAAAACAGGAGCCAATCATTCTATCCCTCATATAACTCCTGTGGACATTAAAAAAAATAATAATAATACATGTATATAATTAGAAAGTAAGAGACAGAAGAACAAAAAAAAAAAATGGGAAGAGTATACTCCTTAACTAATTTATTTGCAAATACATAACTAGTGATCATGGCTGAACCAGAAGTAAAACTCAGATGCTGCAGTCTTTGGAGGTCAGTAAGCCCTCATTGTGGGCTGGATAGTGTTTAAAAAAAAAAGACAAAATGCCCCAAATGGAGTCACTTGTGCTAAGCCGTATCACCAAGCCAAGACTTAACACCTAACTTAATTATAGCTCCAACCTCTTCCAGGAGTGGAAACTTCTACCAGTCAATCTGGAATTACCTGATCAGCACTAGTAAGGTGCTCTGCCTGATAGATCCTTGCCATCCCGCAAAGGAAGGTGACCTTGCCTGAAACCATCTGCTTTTTGCTTTTATTACTTCCTCATCCTTCCCTCTTCTGTCTATAAGTCTTTCTATTGCTAGATGGGATGCTGTCCAATTCATGAATTGTTGCATAAAGCCTGTAAGATCTAGAAATTTTACTCAGTTGAATTTTGGTTTTTAACAATAGAAAAACCTTCTTAAATAATCTTGAAATGTTCACTTCCCACATTGTATCAGAAAACTCTTGTTCTTAGAGTTGTTAATCATTATTCTAAGACAGTGAGTTTTATGGTCAAACGCTCTTTATGTAAATGTCATCTATTTCTTTCATGGGAGTTCTAATTTCATTACTCACATGCCTTTTAAAAACAGACTGCATGAATGTCCTTCAAATTTACCAAAGATGAGAGAGAATACTGCAGTAGTTTCACAAACATCGTCTAATCTGGTAATGCTGACACTATCATGGTCGTTTTATTTCGGGCACCTTCCAGCACAATCTATACTTAACTATAAAGAAAATAGTAACTATTTCTTCTAGGAGTGTGAAACAAGATCTAAAAAGAACCCACAAAGATTACTCAGTATAATCCCCCATCTATAGGGAGTCCTTAGGGGGCAGAACCCAAATGTATCTACCTGTGTTTCCCTCATATTTCCTTCTATTTACAATTTGCTCTATAAATGTTCCCTGAATTGACTGGAAGTCATAACCATTCAGAAGGGATGACTACACCTAAAGATTTTTCAGGGGGTCATCATGCTGTTCTGAGGCCCTGACTCTAAACAAACGAAGAAGCAGAGTCACAAGGTTTGCACTGGTGTAAAGGAGCCCTTACACAAGGGAACTCAAAGGACTTTGCAATGTCACAGGACAATCTGTTTGTTTGTTTGTTTGTTTGTTTGTTTGTTTGTTTGTTTAAAGCAGATGCCGGGGCGCCTGGGTGGCTCAGTCGGTTAAGCGGCCGACTTCGGCTCAGGTCATGATCTCACAGTCCGTGAGTTCGAGCCCCGCGTCGGGCTCTGTGCTGACAGCTCAGAGCCTGGAGCCTGTTTCAGATTCTGTGTCTCCCTCTCTCTGCCCCTCCCCCATTCATGCTCTGTCTCTCTCTGTCTCAAAAATAAATAAAACAAAAAAATAAATAAATAAACAAAATAAAGCAGATGCCATTCAGTAGCCATAAAGTATGAGACGAGGTGGGGGCACTGTCTGCAGTTTGAAATGGCAGATTTCCTCCAAATACAATTACCATTTAAAACACTCTCATATCCATTTTTATTCAAATATGCCACCTTTGTAGTCATAGTAACCCTTTTATATTTAGATTTGGTTGCAGCCACTAGTCTACTTGAGCCATTCATTTTATCCCCCCTCCTAAAGGTACTAGGCTTCTCTCCCCTTTGTTCTTTCTAATAGAATCCACTGTTGCACTTTTTTCTTCTAACATATTGGTTCACCCTACAGGATGTGAGGAAAGCAAAATAAAATCTCATATTGAACAACAAAACTAGGAAACAGTTTCCTGGACTAACAGAAAAGGCTAGATGATGTTGCTGTGTTCGGATACACAGAAGGAGCCAAATTCTTACATACATTTCAAACCTATAACCTTCCTTTTGTTCCTTGTCACCATAAAGATACACCAGTTAACAGATTTAAATTCCTGAGATTATAAATGGTCCCATTTGGATTATAAAATTCAAGGGTCAGAACAGCAAGACTGTTTCCAAAAGAGGACAGAATCCAAATGAGTCCATTTTCTGTTTTTTGTTTGTTTGTTTGTTTTGATTTATAAAGCAAAATCTCAAGTGAGACAGAAAACATCATGTAAAATTAGCATTTTCCCCTGTATTTCTCTTTCAGGATCTGTTTTGACATCTGATGTTATGTTTACAGAAATGAATTTTCATTCCATTCTACTTAGAAAGACGCATCAAAATTCAGAACAGAAGAAACCTCAGTTTATCTCATCCAGAGCCTTTACTTTGCAGGTGAGAAAACTGAAGCTGCAAAGGGTGAGGGACCTACTCAGGGGTAATATATCCAGTTAATGGCTCAAGTCAAGCCATTCCTGATCTGTGTGTTCTTTCCACGGCATGCCCAGCCTTCACACCATGCTCTACCAAAGTCCTTGAGACTTTAAATTTCAGGATTTTATATCTTGCTATGATTTTTCCAGATAATTAAATTTAAAAATAAAATTAAATAATATACTTTAGCCTAAATTATCCTAAAATTTTATAAGTAGCCTGCCCTTTCTAATTTCATCTAGTTTAGTAATCAAAGCCAGGGTGAGATGAAGAAATGAAAAACTTTTGATTTAATTCATGGGAGGACAAAAGTTTTTCATTCATTCATTCATTCATTCATTCATTATACAAGCCTCCATCTATAGTGACATTTTAGATAAGACAATTTACTGGTAAGCTAATAAACCTTGAGTCTCAGGGACTCACAATTGCTAGGCCTCTTCTAAGGTCCTATGACTAAGTTTATATTTTTCTTAGGTCCATAAAAGTGTTTGAGTTTCAGGCTACACAATACCTGGACCTAACAGTGGAAAAAAAAATTACCAAGTTTATAATTTGGTTGCATGTGAAGGCATTGGTTCACCAAGAACTAATCACAGTAACCTAACTTCTTTTCCTCTTTTGATTCCTTACCAGCTTAGTATAAGCGATTGAAATCACTCACTCATGTAACATGTGTTTATCAAGAGCTTTCTGGGTGTCAGACACTGTTCAAGGGTTTGGGAATAACACAGTAACACAGTACTGGTCTTCATAGGGCACAGTACAATGGACTTAGCCATATATTCCTTCTTTTTTTTTTTTTTTTTTTTTTGAGACAGAGAGAGACAGAGCATGAGCAGGGGAGGGGCAGAGAGAGAGGGAGACACAGAATCTGAGCAGGCTCCAGGCTCTGAGCTGTCAGCACAGAGCCTGACGCAGGGCTCTAACTCACGGACTGTGAGATCATGACCTGAGCTGAAGTTGGACACTCAACCAACCGACTGAGCCACCCAGGCGCCCCGTTAAATAAGTTTTCTAAAATGTATTTTTGAGTAAGATGAAGTTATGTGTTCTGCATGATTACATTATTAGGTAGATTTCTTATTAGAGGAACGGCCAACATTAAAGAATTGATTAATGGATTCATGTAAACTTGCACAACAGTCTTTAGGAGAAAAGCACAGGGAATATCAGTCAATGGTATTGCCTTATTCAATTATTTTACTAACAATCTGAATGTAAAACACAAGCATCTTTATTAAATGTACAGCCAAAGAAGGTAAGTCAATATGATGAATGACAAAGTCACGACTTGTCAATATTTTCCATGAAATGTAGGTGGGCTTTCATGAAATGCTATTCCATTATCGACAGCATTACACCCCTTTATTACACTGTGTTGACAGGTGTTAAGAATAATATGTATGTTTTCAATCACTGTGACAGTTTGCCAAATTAATGCCAGTTTTAATAATTGAAACATTTCTTTCTTATAAATTTTTTTAATGTTTATTTATTTTTGAGAGAGAGAGAGAGAGAGAACGTGCACAGGCAGGGGAGGGGCAGAGAGAGAGAGAGAAAGAGAGGGTGACACAGAATCCAAGGCAGGCTCCAGGCTCTGAGCTATCAGCACAGAGCCCTTACATGGGGCTCGAACACATAAGCTGTGAAAGCATGACCTGAGCTGAAGTCGGACACTTAAATCACTGAGCCACCCAGGTGCCCATTTTCTTTCTTATAAAGTTCAAGAAAGTACTGACATCATTTATTAAAACTAAGTCCCCAAACATCTAAAAATAATTAATAGAATATACCATATCAATACAATAAAGTACAATAACCACATGATCATCTTAATAGATTCAGGAAAAGCATTTGACAAAATCCAGCACCTCTTCATGATAAAAACATTCAATAAACTAAAATAGAACAGAACTTTCTCAACCTGATAAAGGCCATCCATGAAAAATCCCCAGCCAGCATATATTTAAAGATTGAACACTTCCCCCGAGAACAGGAAAATCCAGCTTTTGTCACTTCTATTCAACATAGTACTGGAGGTTCTAATCAAGGCAATTAAGAAAAAATGAAATAAAAGTCATCTTTATTGGAAAGGAGGAAGTGAGACTCTCTATTTACAAGTGATATGATATTGTATACAGGCTATCCCTAAGGAATCTGCCAAGAGACTGTTAGAACCAATAAACAAGTTCATCAAGGTTGCTGGATATAAGATAATATACAAAAATTAATTGTATTTCTATACACTAGTGATGAATAATCCCAACATAAAATTAAGAAAACAATTCCAGGGGCACCTACGTGGTTCACTCAGTTAAGTGTCCAACTCTTGACTTCTGCTCAGGTCATGATCTCTTGTTTTCGTGAGTTCGAGCCTCGTGGTGGGCTCCATGCTGACAGCTCAGAGCCTGCTTGGGATTCTCTCTCACTCTCTCTCTGCCATTCCTCTGCTCAATGCTCTCTCTCTCTCAAAAATAAATAAATAAACTAAAAAAAAAAAAAAAGAAGATAAGTCCATTCATAATATCTTTGAAAAAAAATGAAATACTTATGATTAAATTTTAAAGAGACATAAAACAGTAATCTGAAAAGCTACAAAACAATGTTGAAAGAAAAAAGATGTAAATAAATGGAAAGAATTCCCATGTTCATGAATTGAAGGACTTAATATAGAGCAATATTTCCCAAATTGATGTACAGATTCAACACAATCCCTATCAAAATCCTAGGTGACTTCCTTGCAGAAATAAATGAGCTGGTCCTACAATTCATATGGAAATGCACAGGACCCAGAATAGCCAAAACAATATTGAAAAAGAACACTATTGAAGGACCCACGCTTCCTTATTTTTACACATCAGATGTTTTAGACCACCATTCATTGCCGATATCATTTCTTCTTCACTAAATAATATTTCTTCTTCATTAAAAACAATTGAATTGTACATTTAAAAAATATAAATTTAATGGTATGTGCATTACATCTCAGTAAAGACATTTTAAAAGCCCTAATTTTCCAATTCATTTCAAAATTAAGTTTTTCATTTCTCAAATATTTAACTACCCTCTTTCATAATTTCTAATAATGGCATAATTTCCAAAGCTGCCAATTGGGGTTCAAATATTTTTCTAATTTTCATTATTTTACTTCCCATCTCTTCTAAAATATTGAGTAATTCTCTCTGATGTATATTTGATGAATAGTAGTATATATAAAGTTATTGGGAATATATGTTTTATATCTTTAATTGCATCATCCAGAAATTATTGAATATGGTTATTAATACCAAATTAAAATATTCAGAAAAAATTTAAATTATGGTTAAAACTCCATATTTTCTTCCTAACATTATACTAGGACATATGTATAAAGTTCAGTAGAGTTCTTTATGTCAACATATTTCATTTCTCTCTGGCACCACCAACAAAAACTTTCATAGCATTTCAGATCTTATTTATGTCAGCTCTTTATGACATATTTATGTCAGCTTATTACATCAATATTGAAAAGAAAAAATGTTTCCAATTTTCTTCAAAGTACTGAATTTTTCATTTAGAGGAAATTACTCTATATTTACATAGAGCAATTGAAACATCATCAATAATGATTGAAATTTTACTGTCTTGATTTATGTTTTCCAAAAAGTAGTTTCCTCTTGTCAGTACATATGTTTTTAGCAAGCCAGGACTACAAATACAGATTATAATTACATATCTATATTGATGTTATTCTTTTTTCACAGTTCTATTAGATATTCATGCCTAAAAATGTCTACTATTTTTTAGGATTTTCAAGTGACTTCATTTACTTGGTCAAGAATTTGACTTTTCAAACTTTTGAAAATTTTATTGAATTTTTATTGAACTTCTGAATTTTCACTATTTCACTCACTCTTGATATTTACTTAAAAAATTTGGGACGCCTGGGTGGCACAGTCGGTTAAGCGTCCGACTTCAGCCAGGTCACGATCTCGCAGTCCGTGAGTTCGAGCCCCGCGTCGGGCTCTGGGCTGATAGCTCAGAGCCTGGAGCCTGTTTCCGATTCTGTGTCCCCTCTCTCTCTGCCCCTCCCCCGTTCATGCTGTGTCTCTCTCTGTCCCAAAAATAAATAAACGTTGAAAAAAAAAAATTAAAAAAAAAAATTTTTAATGTTTATTTTTCAGAGAGAAAGAGATAGCGTGAACAGGGAAGGGACAGACAGATAGGACAGAGGATCCAAAGCAAGTCCTGTGCTGACAGCAGAGAGCCCAATGTGGGGCTTGAACTCACAAACCATGAGATCATGACTTGAGCCGAAGTCAAACACTTGACTCCCACTCTTGATACTTAAAAATTTTTTTCCTTAATGAGGCCCACAAATTTCTTTTGTTTAAATCATAAGACTTAACAGAACATGTTTCCTAGTCTAATAAAATGTTTAACATTTTTTCCTTTTAATAATATGACTTTGATGTCATTTCTTCTTTATACTCCCACAGATCCAAATTATTCCTATTCATTATATTTAAAAGAAATATTGAGAAACAAATCCAAACTTTGTTGTCCCTTCATTCTAGGTATTTCTATTCAACATTTTGTGATAAATCCTTACATTTCAAAACATTAATGTATACACTTTCACAAGAATTACAACATGGTAACTATAAAAGACAAATAAAAAACACTATTTAGATGCAATAGCAACTATAATTCCAGGATGAAGATAAACTGGTCATTCCCCCAAATCACAGACAGTTTTAAAAAAACACACAATCTATCTGCACTGTTTCCTGGACTTTGGCCAACTGGTTATAGAGCTATCATTATTTCTCAGATGTTGTTACGATGGGTGGCCATGTATCAAGGGTTGTTGAGATATTCTACAATATTTCATTAGAACTAGTGAGTGTATATAATAGTTTATAGTAAATAGTTTATAACTAAAATATATTATAGTTTAAATAAATGCTTATCGCTATTGCTATAATAAAATTTACCAAGTGGTATAGAAATATTTCAGTATTTTAATAACCAGTCTGGCCTTTAACCATCGATCCTAAATCTGCATGGACTGTTCTGTGTAAGGGACAAGAAAATTACTCTTTTTAAAATAAAATTTTTTTTAACATTTATTCATGTTTTGAGAGACAGAGAGAGAGCAAAAGCAGGGGAGGGGCAGAGAGAGGGGGAGACACAGAATCCGAAGCAGGCTCCAGGCTCTGAGCTGTCAGCACAGAGCCCGATGCAGGGCTTGAAACTCATGAAACGCAAAATTATGACCTGAGCCAAAGTTGGACGCTTAACCGACTGAGCCACCCAGGTGCCCCAGAAAACTACTCTTACTAAAGGACATTCTGCATTAAACTCTGATATGTGCCTCATATGGAAAACTGACAAGACAGGAAGTATTTGAGGGAAGACAGTGACTCTTCCCTAATACTTTTGCTAAGGACTTAGCCAAGACAAGACTGGAGATTCATTCGTCCTCCCTGTGGATTAATTACAAGGTGGAATCGCCACTGGTTATTTGGAAAAGTAGAGATAACCCGGGAAGAGCATGAGCAGAAAAGACTCATCCTTGTCGTTCCACTCGTTGAGAAAGGCATGTGTGACTTCCCAGAGTTCCCAATAGTAAGAAAGATACTTCAAGATAAACAACAGGGTCTTTCCACACTGAGTTATGTATATAACAATGTCCATTGCAGTGCTATCTATAATTGGAAAACAACAACAGGGTAATTGGGGAATTGTTAAATAGGTTGTGATCCACCCATAAGGTATTATGTAGCCCTTTAAAAAAAGTGGTCTTGGGGCGCCTGGGTGGCGCAGTCGGTTAAGCGTCCGACTTCAGCCAGGTCACGATCTCACGGTCTGTGAGTTCGAGCCCCGCGTCAGGCTCTGGGCTGATGGCTCAGAGCCTGGAGCCTGTTTCCGATTCTGTGTCTCCCTCTCTCTCTGCCCCTCCCCTGTTCATGCTCTGTCTCTCTCTGTCCCAAAAATAAATAAACGTTGAAAAAAAAAATTTAAAAAAAAAATAAATAAATAAATAAAAAAATAAATAAATAAAATAAAAAAAATTAAAAAAGTGGTCTTTCAGTAAAGGTAGTAGCATGAATGTATGTCTACATTTGCCTCACTGAACGCCTCCAAATCAACAAAACAAAACAAAACTATGTAGTGAAGGGAATCGCATCTACAATGAACACAGGATATGGCCCTATCCCAAACTATCAATGATAAAGAATTTCTGTGAAATAGTGATATTTGGACAAATTAAGTGAGAATTCCAAAAAACTAACAGACAATGTTCTAGAGCTCAATGATACTCCCTCAAAACAAGTGACAAGGCATGAGAAATCTAATCTCTTGCTTGAAAGAACAATTAAAGTAGGCTAAACGAGGGGATGATATAAGTTAGTGCCATAGTTTCATGTCATAGACCGGCAAGGCTGGAGTAGTCAGAATGTGGGCAAAGCTTATCGTTTTCTCGGACTTGGACTACCTACACATCCCACCCCATCAGCAAATTCACATCTACCTGAAACTTCAGAATGTGACTGTTTTTGGAAATAGGGTCCTTGCAAGTGATATTAGCTAAAGATTTCGAGAGGAAATCATCACAGATTACAGTGGGTCCTGAAACCAATGACTGGTGTTTTTATAAGGAGGGGAGAGGATATAGAGAGACACACAGGAACAAAGTTCACATGAAGAAAGAGGCAAAGAATGGAGTGTTGCAGCTCTAAACCAAAGAATGTCAAGGTTGATTTGGCATTGATTTCAGACTTCTAGCATCCAGAACTGTAAGAGGGTTAAGTTTCTGTTGTTTTTTAAGCTACCAAGTTTGTGGTAATTTGTTTTGGCGGCCTGGGGAAACTAATATGCCACATAAATAAACTGGAGTGTGATAAAGGAGAGAGGGAGGGACTATCAAGCAGATTTGCAGTGCTGACCAAAGTGGATTGAATAGAAATAAACACCAAATGGCTAAACACAAAACATCTGTGACCTATTAGCCTTCATTATGAACCACAAAGGAAGACTGAACACTGTCTCCAGCTGAAAGCTAGTGAGTAAATGAAGACCTCAGTCCCACAACTGCATGGAACAGAATCCTCTCAATACCTGAATGAGCAGGAAACAGATTCTCCCCTTGAGCCTCCAGAAAGATTGCCTTGCTGACACCTTCATTTTTAGCTGAGACTATACTGGACCTCTGACCTAGAGAACTGTAAAGATAATAAATGTGTTAAGACACTAAGGTTGTATTGTTTCTTTTTTTTTTTTTAATAACAGCAATAGAAAACTAATTGAGCAAGGATACAAGCTAGGGCCGAAGACAGAAAGCCTCACTGAAAGTCTTAAAAAAGCAATTACATCTCCAAACGTCCTTCCCCATCCTGTGTAGCTAGGAGATGGCCCCTCTCTACTTGGCAGAAGATTGGAGGTTGACTCTCTGAAGAAGCTCAATCAGAATTATCTGGGACATAGGGCAAAGCCATGGTCAAACGTGAGCTACCTTCAAGTCTATAAACTGAATGATGAAGCTCCACCAACCTCTTTTCTTGCTCAGCTCCCATAATGCTGGCAGCTAGGAATCAATACCTCTGACAGGAGCTTGGAGAACTCCCCCACGCGAAAATTGATCAGCCAAAGAGAAGTTATGTAGAGATATTGACACATGTGTTTCCCACAATGGAATGGTTGAGTCCTGACTTGATCATCCGTAGCAAAGCCTTCTTCTTGACAGGTCCCATCCAAATGGGAGCTTTGAATTGCATTTTAGTACCTCACTCTTAATTATTTTTTTTAAGATTTTATTTTTAAGTAATCTCCACACCCAACATGGGGCTCGAACTGACAACCCTTAGATCAAGAGTCACGTGCTTTACCGACTCTTAATTATTAACAAACACCAAAGGACACCAGACATTTTAGAAAACTAGGCCAGAATAAACAGCAAAAAGCAACTTGTAGGAAGACGAACCTTCAAGAAGAAGAAAATGTGCAATAAGCTAACAGAAATATTCTCTTTCATTCAAAGATTTTATTGAACCCCTACTAGGCACTCATTGTTCTAGGTGTTGAACATAAAGTAACGAACAAAGCAGGGAAAGTCCATAGCCTCATGAAGCTTACATTAAGCAAGGGAAGAGAAGCTGCTAGACTAGGACTAAAAGCAGAGAACTATATATGAAAGAAATAGTTAAAGAACAAGATAGAACTTTTTATTTATTTATTTATATATGAAATTTATTGTCAAATTGGTTTCCATACAACACCCAGTGCTCATCCCAAAAGGTGCCCTCCTCAATACCCATCACCCACCCTCTCCTCCCTCCCACCCCCCATCAACCCTTAGTTCTCAGTTCTCAACAGTCTCTTATGCTTTGGCTCTCTCTTACTCTAACCTCTTTTTTTTTTTTTTCCCTTCCCCTCCCCCAAGGGTTCCTGTTAAGTTTCTCAGGATCCACATAAGAGTGAAACCATATGGTATCTGTCTTTCTCTGTATGGCTTATTTCACTTAGCATCACACTCTCCAGTTCCATCCACGTTGCTACAAAAGGCCATATTTCATTTTTTCTCATTGCCACGTAGTATTCCATTGTGTATATAAACCACAATTTCTTTATCCATTCATCAGTTGATGGACATTTAGGCTCTTTCCATAATTTGGCTATTGTTGAGAGTACTGCTATGAACATTGGGGTACAAGTGCCCCTATGCATCAGTACTCCTGTGTATGACCCAGCAATAGCACTGCTAGGAATTTATCCAAGATAGAACTTTTAAAAATTAAAACTACAGGGGCGCCTGGCTGGCCCAATCAGTGGAGCATGCAACCCTTGATCTTGGGGTTGTGAATTTGAGCCCCATGTTTGGTGTAGAGATTACTTAAAAAGAAAATCTTTAAAAATTAAAATTAAAAAAATACAGTACGTGGATCTTTCTTTCTTTCTTTCTTTCTTTCTTTCTTTCTTTCTTACTTTTTTTGTTTTTATTACTAGAAGGGTTAAACGATAATGCTGAAAACCTCTTAAGAGAGAGAAAATGGAGAAGAAAAAACATTTCTTAATTAGAGGATCAGGCAAGGAAGGTTGGGCAGGAGATCCAGGAGTGATGTCTCCTGAGAGGGAAACACGAAACTGGCAGATCAACCATGATGTTCGAAAATACTGAGGGAAAATGTACAGTTCCGCCAGGAGTTTGGGGTGAATCTGTATACTATACAGCTCAACTGATGATTATACTTGCATAATGCAAAGGATGAATTATTGACTAGAGGTGTGACTTAATTTATTCAAAATGGTGACACAACTATATTGAAGGGACGGAGAGAGAGTTACATTGAGATGAGGGCTTCAGGGCGTGAGGGGGGAGGACACTGTAAGAGGAAGAAATCCTTTCCTTTCATAATAGGAATTTGATAGCTAACATCCAAATCGGAAAAATCAAATGATGACAAAACGAGTGTACTACTTTGAAAGAGAATGGGCTCAGTATGTCACCTGTCTTCCATCTTGATTTTGAACAAATTGAGAAAGAAGCAGAAGGGAGTGGCGGGCAGAAGAGAAACTATCACTATTATTACCCATAAAGGCTAATTTGGGCAGATGGTGAACAGGAACCCCAGACAGACTTATTAACTGAGTCCCATTGTTGGGCCAGGGAAGCCTGTTCTCATGGTATCAGCACCCCCAAACCCACCACCACGTATACATTATTTGGAGGGCGAGGGGTGTTGCTGAACGGAACAGCTTGAGACCCTTGAACTGGGGAAACGATCTGTGATGCATTCCTTTACTTTCACGTGTTGAGTAAAACAGCTATTTTATTTCCGCGTTACAGTAGCACGGTCCTGCTGGCTTGTCCTAAATACGGATGAGGCTCAAGGCACACATCTCTTCTTTCCCAATATTTTAAACTCTATTTTATATTGAAATTCTGAGCCAGAGACAAGTAAAGAGAGAATGTAGCTTAAGAAGGAAGACAGCAGGAATACAATTTTTCTGAGCTGTCAGAAAAACGTGCTCCTTGCTTGCCCCCTGAATGGACTGTCCTGACTGTGCCTCTTCCCCAGCAGCTCTCCTTTTGCCAGTATTATTTATCCTTATCTCGTTGCTGATGTGGCTCTAAGACAGGGAGGGGCACCCTGGAGGTCACTCAGGAAGTCCCTGCTAGAATTGGGAAGACAGTCAGGGCTTTCTGTCGGGACACTCCAGGTCCCTTGTTGGAATCGGTAGTCCATGTTCCCTCCCTCCTCTTAAGCCCTGCCCCAGCACGGTGCCTACCTTGGTGGCCGGAGCTGAGCTGGTGTTGCAAAGAGAAACTCAATTCTTGTGCTTCTTGAGCATTTAAGCCCGGAAAAATTCCTGTCCCTGATGTAAGAATCACAGGCATTCAGCATTTCTCATTTCCTAAATAGATAAAAAAAGAAGAAAGAGCAAGAATTTGGGTGTGTTGCTTTAAGTGCTATTGCAGAAACCACTGTCAAAAGCAAAGAAGGCTGTACTCACATCCCTCAACCCCACAGATACTTTTTCCTGCTTTTATGGTTTATGCTTTTATGGTTGAACCGGAAGGGGAGAGCCGATGTCCAAAAAAATGAGACAAATGCAAAGGAAAACAAAGTCAACCCAGAGGTGGAGAGCCAAAGAACATTTTTCAGAAAACATGCGGATTTTATTTTGGTATTTACACCTGTGATTTTTAAATAAGCAAAACAGGTCTTAGGAAGTAGAAAGTTATGCTAGATTATAGACCAGCTGGCAGTAAGTAGAAAAAACCCAGAGGAATTACCTAAGGATATGATCACAACACAAAAAATGCAACTAACTCTTAGGCAGGGACTAAAAATCTCAGTCACAGAAAATGAGGATTAGTAGAAAGAACTTGGGCATGCGAACCAATATGGGGCAAATGAGAGCCCCTTAATATTGGGCAAGCTGCTTTAACCTTACTGAGCCTCAGTTTCTTCATCTGTAAAATGGGAATAATAATAGTGACAAAAGTCAGGAGATTGAAGAGATAAATGAAAACTTGTAGTTCATAGCAGCTATGTAACATACGTTAGCTCCTTCCAAGCTGAAGCTTTAAAATCAAGTACAAGATTTGCCATGCATCTTTTTTTCTCCGATGGCAACTGTTAGTGTTCCAGACAGTGACCAGCTTGGAGCCAGGAGTGAGCATGACATTGCAAAATTCACAAAGAACAGGTAGCATAAGTAAGAAACAAAAACCTTTGTTTTTAGCCACTGTGAGTTTTGAGCTCTTTGTTACTGCAGCATAACCTGATTCATTCTCCTTTAAGTAATTTCATTTGCCACCAACTCATTAATTCCTGCCACATGCATGTGTTAAACAAATGCCAAGCCCTGTGTTACATGCTGGGAAATGTCTGAAATACTGATTCTTGCCCTCAAGAAGCCCAAAGGAAGGGGTAAAGAGAAGGGTCATTGTCAGGAGTCTTTTAAAAATATCCCCCCCTCCCCGCCCCAGTTGAGTCTAATATTTAATGAGAGTCAAGGATGAGAGCTACTGCTTTTGTGCACATGAATCCTTCCTCTATGTCCTGATTACCTGCAGATATTGATAAAAGAGAAGGTAGAGATTGTAATAAAAGAAAGGAAGAAAGTAGTGTGGTGGGAGAGAATGAAAAAAGAGGTAGTTAAACTGACAAAGTAAAAACTGAATATTCCATGTTGTCTCTTGGTTGCCCACAACTTCCTGGCTCTGTTATCTCTCTCTTCCACTTTCCTCTGATGAAAATTTACTAGAATGTTTTTCCTTTACAATGAATATCAAGTCAAAAACAATATAAAATTGCTTACTATCATTATAACTTTAGATCCATTTACTGTGTAAAACTTCTCAATTTATTATGAAGAAGATGTAAAATAAAAAGCCGAACAAATAAATTTCTAATGGTGAATTTGTAGGTACAGTGCCAACTGGGATGTCATTTTAGAAGGAAGCAAGGGGAACTTGCCAATCCTATCATAAACCATGCCGTCTTATGTTTCTATGTGAAAATGATATTGAGGCTTAGTAAATTATTAACTTGTATCCCTTTGGCAGTTTTCATTAAGGTTTTTCTCTGAAGTTTTATCTTGTTCTTTTGTTTAGAACTTATTCCTCTGTTTCTTCGTTTCCCTTGACTCTCTGTATCGATTTCTTTGCCTTAGATAAAATAGCCACGTCTTCCCCGTCTTGAAGGAGTGGCCTCATCTAAGAGATGAACCTTATCGTTCAACCCTGTCCTAGCTCTTCACTGTCTCTCAAACTTTTGTGATTGTCCAAGCAGCCTATTTTATTTGTAATGGCTCCTAGTACTTAAGGGTGTGCCGAGACCCTCAGGTACGGGCTTTTAAAGTATGCAAATACAAATAGTCCTATGGGGCCGTAACCATAAGCCCACCAGTGCTAAGTGATCTAGATGTGTCCCTTGGGCAGCCGTCACAAAAATCGGGGCTCCAGGCAAGTGTATGGGCCTCTATGGGAGATACCTGAGAGCTGTACCAAGGGAGGAGAGCACAGAGGCCGTGTGCACTGACCTAGACCCCTGGATGTCTGCCAAACCTCAAGCCCGCCCCTCAGGCGGAAGTTCCAAGACAAGCATATATAGGCCTCTTTCACAGAAAGACTGTGTGTTTCAGGCTGCTGTCGACCCCGTGCCCTGGGGGGGAGGGGAGGGGAGGGGAGGGACGGGGGGGGGGGGGGGGGGGCCCGGCCAAGAACTCTCTGATTTTCCCAGGCCTGTGGGACCCAGAAATACAAGCCCCGCCCCCTCCAGCCACCCCAGCTACCCCAGCAGGTGATCAAGGGAAGGGGGGTCCCCTGCAGCAGCTGCAAAGCACAGGGCACCACAAGTGAAAACTGGGGCACCAGAGGTGTGTAAAAGCTCTCCTCCAAGAGACACTGGGGCTGTGGAACGCAGCAGGGGGCAAGTGTAAAGATGGAGCCCACAGGCTAGAGCCAGGCACAGGGAGTCTGTAGACATGACACCCCACCAGGAAAGAAAAGAGTCTGGGGTTAAAAACAAACACACTGGGGCGCCTGGGGGGCTTCGTCGGTTGAGCCACCTACTTTGGCTCAGGTCCTGGATCTCCGGGGTTAGTGAGTTCGATACCCGCATTGGCCTCTCTACTTGTCAGCACAGAGCCGGCTTTGGATCCTCCGTCCCCTCTCTCCACCCCTACCCCGCTTGCGCGCACTCTCTCTCTCTCTGTCTCTCTTAAAAATAAACAAACATTTAAAAACAAACACATAAACCAAAAAAAGATGGCGCCACTGCGGCCTGACCCAAGGCAGAAGGGAGGGTGCTAAGATGGCACCGGGTAGTCTCTGACCCAGGAGAGCATCGGGGGCAGCCCAGACATGCGTATCAGACAGGATGCCTGCCCCTCAGGGGGAAGTTCCAGACATGCACGTGGGGCTCCCCCACATGAAGTCCAGGCACCCCTTACCCAGGGCTTCTGCTCTGGGCCCTGGGGCGGCTGAGTCTGAAACAAGTGAGCCCTTTAAGAGCTGTTTCTCAGATCATTACAGCTTTGTGGGGCTCATGAGTGCGACCCCCCATGGGTGTTCAAAGCTAAGCGTTTTGGGGGCTCGTCTCCCAGGTACAGGTGTTTAAAGTTGGGGTGCCCGATAGGGGGTTCAAACCTTTAGCTCCTGAAGGAGACGTCCAGCGTTTTGTGTTCCCTCCTGACTGTGGGTCCATGCACTGAGGGTGGGGTTTGTGGCAAGACTGTGTCCCAGCCTCTCTTAGCTGACACATAATCGCTCGGCCAGTGTTTCTGGGTTGTTTGGTTTGCTTTGGTTTTGGTTTTTCAGAAGAAACTGTTCCCCATGTAGCTGTAGATTCAGCGATTTCCTGGGAGGAGGTGAGTTCACCATCCTCTTGTGTCGTCGACATCTTGAACCAGAACCTGGTTCCTTTCTCCCTTTGGCACTTTTATATTAAAAACCCCATTTTAGTGTAAGGATGATCCCACGCCTTTCAAAATTTGTTGTTGAGTTTTGAAAGGCTCCCCTCCAGAATTATAAGAGCTCAACATTCTTAACTAGTAATTACCAAGGATTCCTATAAACTCTTATGTTCAAAGAAATCGCAGTTAATAAAAGGGTAAATAGAATGCCAACTCAGGTTTGTACTTATGCAGGTTTCTAAAAATAAAGAGTTGGCTTTTTATGGTCAGAGGAATATGTCTTTACATTTTTTATATGTTTTTATTTATGAGAGAGAGAGAGAGAGAGACAAAGAGCAAGCAGGGGAGGGGCAGAGAGAGGGAGATACAGAATCTGACGCAGGCTCCAGGCTCTGAGCCCTCATCACAGAGCCGGATGTGGGGCTCCAACTCACGAACCACGAGATTGTGACCTGAGCCAAAGTCAGAGGCTTAACCAACTGACCCACCCAGGCGCCCCAATTATAGGAATATTTCTAAATATATATCACAATCTTTTTCTCTTATGCAGAAACTTACATAGAAGATACCCCTGCCCCCTGCACTCCTCCCCCATTGTAGCCAGAGGCACCCACTGCATCAGAGAACGTTACATGTTAGACCAGAAAAACAAAGACAAAGACAGGGTGAAAGTATAGCCTAATTGGTTACCCTGAAGTCTATTTTGAATAAAAAAAGGTGGAATAAATGCATTATTATTTTCCTTTTTCTAAAACAGCTTCAAAATAATGAATCCATTCGCTTTTATCTCTCAACAGTGACCAATCGAGTTGCTTGAGAGTCGTTAGGAACTTATCATATTTGATGTGTTTAAAACAATTGCAATTATTACCAGTTTTGATGCTCAAAATGACCCATCCTTGCCCAGTGGGAGTCTATTTTAACTGATTCTTCAGTCTTTTCGACACAACCCTAGTAGTGGTTGATAGCTTCCTTGCTTTCTGTAAATATTTATAGATAAAATAATATGTCTGGGATTTGCTTTAAAATGATGGCACAGGAGGATGGCTGGGTTACTCAGTCAGTTAATCGTTGGCCTCTTGATCTCAGCTCAGGTCTTGATCTCAGGGTGGTGAGTTCAAGCCCCATGTTGGGCTCCACACTGGATGTGGAGCCTACTTAGAAAAATAAAATAAAAATAAAGTAAAATGATGGCACACGAAAAAGAGGGATAGATGAAACACGGTTGGCCATGACTTGCCAACTGTTTAAGCTGGGTGATGGCCACATGTTGGTTCATTACACCGTTCTCTTACAATTGCACGTGTCTGAAATTTCCAAAATAAAAAGTAAAGATTTTAAAAGTTCAGCCTATGACTTCCAAAATAGGACCCTGAAATCCTTAGCAAGACAGTAGTCTTAGATGCCTGGTTTTGATGGGAGTAAAAGGAATTTGTAAGTTCCCGAGGCTTCTCTTGACTTATCAGGCGTAAGTGTACAGGCCTGAGTATAGGATTTTAGTCACCATCAGAGGTAGTGAGCTTTCTAGACATGAGGACCATCCCCCAGTCTCAGAAAGGCATGAAACCTTTCTCTAAGAAAACAGGAGGAGCGTGGAGGGTGAGGAGTAGAAAACGGTGAGGTGAAAGACCCAAAGGTTTTTCCTTGGGGGACCTCTAGACAGTTTTGGTGGTGGTTGCAGGGCTGGCTAAAAAGGGGCTTCCCTCAGTAACCTGTTCGTCTCACCTTCTTCCACTCTGTAGCCCAGATTCTTGCCTCTAATCCCCAAAAAGGCGGGCTCAATTACTTGTGGTCCGGGTAATCTTGCTTTCCAAACAGGGCAGGAAAGAACACTGGGCAGGGAGTCCAGATGCCAGCATTTCAACCCCGTGACTCAAAATGACACTGTGTCGTGGGTCTCGATTTCATCACCCATTAAATGAAAAGTCAGTCTGTAAGACCCAAGACCCTTCAGGGTCTCAACCTTCCAAACCCTAGACTTCAGGAACCCTGGGCCTGAACACACAGCCCTGCAGGCCTTTATGCCTTTTCACTGCCCGTCTTTTCCACCATTATACACTACATGGCCTCCTAAAGAAATATGTGACTGCTGTCACTTTTTGCAGATAATTGGGAGAGGAGGCGCCCGGCATAGATAACCCCAAAGTTGGCAGCACTTTCAGGCTTTGGGAATCAGGCGCGTCACCGACCTGTGCGATTTCTCCTCTCTGTCCTTGCTCGCCTGCAAATCCTGACCCCCGTCCCCACTGCGGAGAAATCTCCTAAGAGACGGCTGCCGGCGTAGCCTCTGCGCCCGGGAGGCGTGGGGCGGAGGGCGCGGGAGCTGAGCGCGCTGCGGCCACGCTCCCCGCGCAGAGACGAGAGGGAGGGGCCGGCGGGGGCCGGGCAGCACCAGAGGCGGCGCGCGGCGCTCGCTGAGGCTCAGTCTCCTCCCGAGCCCAGCCCTGGCCAGCTAGAGCGGAGGCGAGCGCGAGCCGGAGCCGGAGACCGGGCCTCGGACCAGGGAGGCGGACGGCCAGAGAAGGCAGCGGACCGGTGCGGAGGGTCGCGCTCGGCCCCCCCCCCCCCCCCCCGCCGCGTTCGCGTTCTCCTGGCGGTTCCCGGTAAGTGCGGGCGACCTAGTCCCCGCCAGTGTCCAGGTTCGGTGGCCGCAGTGGTCGTTGTCCCCGGATCCGGTTGCGCGCATCCCGCTGCAGCACCGCAGGCTCACAGGTGGCTCCGCGGTGGACGTGGGTGCCCCAGGCCCCGCAAGGAGTTAGCTAACTCTCTCCGCTCCGGGGCGCAGTTTCCGAGCCCCTGCTTTCCCCACGCCGACTGCCCTCGCTTCCGCCTCGGAGGTGGGTGGCGCGGCGGGGCAGGGCCTGCCGTCGGGGTAGACTTGCGGAGGGACGCTCCCCTTCCCCAACCCACCCACTAACGATTCGGGGAGATGCGGGCCAAGCGCCTTCCCAAGCTCTATCCCCGCTCGCTAGCGGGGTGCCTGTCCTTTAGTTTTATTTTCCTGTTAGCCCACCAGGGAAAGTTTGGGACCACAAAAGGCAAAGTTGGGGCGCGGCTGGGGGTGCACTTCCCCGGCGGAGGCAGCTTCCTTGGGGCGAAGCGGCTGGCTTGCAGGTGGAGCCGGCTCGCTGGAGCTGATCCTGCACCCTGAGAGTCGAGTCTGTCCCTGCCCTGTTGGTGGCCCTGGCCAGGCATTGTGACAATCCCCGGAGCGCTGTGAGTCGCTTAATCTTTGGTGCTAAGCGTCGACATCTGCAGCCAGCCGAGAATCTCTGTGATGGGTAGCAGCATCTTAGCCTGGTTTGACTTGTGTTCTTGCTCTGCTCTGCAAACCTGAGCTCCAGCTAATCTCAGTGTTTAACTGGCGTGTGTTTAATTAGCTTATTTTACACCTGAGATGATCTCAGCGAGCCTGTAAAATGAAATCGTTGATATAGAAAGCAGCAACAACAGTGTTGTTAAAGAAAAATGTAAATGGGAACCTTCAGAATATCCTCTGTCATGTCTAGATATTTTACCCATCTCTGTGGGATAATGAAAACTGCTTGGATATCTAACCTACTAGAAGACTCAGTGTTGGGGCTATTTTTGGCAGATTTTGTGGACAGAGGCATTGCTGCAACTTGCATATTGTTTATGAAATACACATTCAGTCTCTAAAAATAGCCTACTTATTAGGAGTTATTTGTTTTACTATGTTGTCTCTTTTACATGACTAAAGGTTGTTTTTAAAAATAAGCTTTAGCTGACAATAATATAATAAAGACGTTTAGGGAAGACAGTTTGTGTCACCAGAACATTCTTCTGTAAACTTAAATTTTTAAAGGGTCATTTTTCTGCATCAGACCTAGGAGAGGCTTTTCATGAAAAATAAGATGCTGAAATCCTTATGTGTACAGGAAAAGAGGGACTATCTCCTCCGACACTCAGTGCTTTCAAATGATAGATTAAATCAGAAAAGTGTGCCTTTAACTGGAATTATATAATTGGACTAAAAGAAAACATAATGAATAATTATTGGTTGTCGAGTACTTCTAAAAGAAGTGTTATATCTCGGAGAGGTTATTTGTTACATGATTAAAGGTGGGATAAACTGATAGATTTCCATCTATAAATTTTTTGTATTTAACACACATCCACATAGGTTAACACTGGATTTACTAAAATGTTTGAGTTTATGAATACATGATCGTAAGTGCTCACTGTGTGCCACGTCTTATTCTATGTGCCCCCCCCTCAAAGCAATCCTTGGTGGGAGGTGCCATAATTGTTCTTATTTCTGAGATAGGGAAACTGAGGCACAGGGAAGTTAAGTAAATTACCCAAGGTCAAACACAGGACAGGACTTCATCGTACTTGCAGAGCTCTTTTTGTAGAAGAGACCTATGATTTTGTGATTTACTTATCCTTGTTTTAATTTTTATTTAAGCATAAATGTCGAAAATATTTCCTGCGAAGCGTAAGATTCTCTGATTGTGAACGTGCCCCACACGCACCGTTGACTATAAAGTGAAGAAAAGTATGAGAGAGCCATCTGGTTAAGTCTCCACTTTGAAGACCACCACATCCCCAGAAGACCCAGGATGGATCTGCACCAAAGCACTGCCATCACTTTCCTTGAGAAATGGTGTTTGGATAAGTCACTGTCTGGCTACAGGAGACATTATAGTGTCAGGAAAAAACTGAAGTTAATTCGAATCGTAGGCCTTTTCCTGGGCCTGGTAGCCATTAGCACTGTCTCGTTTTCAATCAGTGCCTTTTCTGAGACAGAGACCAAGAATACGGAAGAGGCCGTTGGCGCAAGTGGCCCTAAGGTAGCACACGGTTACCGTCAAAGAACTCTCTTAGATTTGAATGACAAGATTCTGGATTATACTCCACAGCCACCTCTTTCTCAGGAAGGCAAATCCGAGAATACAACAGATCATGCCCAAGGAGACTACCCAAGAGACATCTTTTCCCTGGAGGAGCGAAGGAAAGGCGCCATCATTCTCCATGTCATTGGAATGATCTACATGTTCATAGCTTTAGCCATCGTCTGTGATGAGTTCTTTGTTCCTTCTTTAACTGTCATCACTGAGAAATTGGGCATCTCTGATGATGTGGCTGGAGCCACCTTTATGGCTGCTGGGGGCTCGGCCCCAGAACTTTTTACATCTCTCATAGGGGTATTTATTGCTCACAGCAATGTTGGCATAGGCACAATCGTGGGCTCAGCAGTGTTCAATATCCTTTTTGTTATTGGCATGTGTGCTCTGTTTTCTAGAGAAATCTTAAACCTGACATGGTGGCCGCTCTTTCGGGATGTGTCCTTCTACATCGTTGACTTGATCATGCTGATCATATTTTTCCTGGATAATGTGATCATGTGGTGGGAAAGCTTGCTTCTCTTAACAGCTTATTTTGGCTATGTGGTTTTCATGAAATTCAACGTCCAAGTAGAAAGATGGGTGAAGCAAATGATCAATCGCAATAAAGTCGTCAAAGTGACAGCACCAGAGGCCCAAGCAAAGGTTGGTGGTGGTGGTTGTTTATTTAATATTCTGAACCATTGTTTTGGAGATCTACCACTTTTTTAACGTGATGATGTCTTAGGCTATAGACGATAGCAGAGTGCTTTCTGCAGTTCTGTGGTAACCAGACTGATGGCAGGGGGAAAACGTAATTTCTGGATATTTTTGTAGATACCTTCTAAATTCTCAAGCTACTTGCTTCAGAGTAAAACATTTATAAATATAGGTTATGTAAGTGTCCCAGTGTGGACTCAGCAGTTATTTACCTCTGAAAGTAGGCACGATGATTTTTGTGAGTAATTTAATTTTCATGGGAAAGTATGTGTATGTAGCCTAGAAAATTTCAGGTATTTTTTTTTTCAAGTAGGCACATGAAAATGATCAAGAACCATCTCTCTGAAGACATTTAAGGAAGAAAGTCTGTGTAACCAGTGCTGTGCCTTCGGGTCAACAGCAGGGCCCAGAAGGACTGGTTATTAGCGTGGTCATAGCTATTTTTCTTGATCCACACAATAATCTTCAGATCACTTGACCAGAAGCTGGTCAGGATCCATGAAACGGAGTCATTGCCAAGCCCTGCTGCCTCCATAGCTTGATGGCCCATTTTACATGCTATGATAAACATGACCCAAAATAATTTTACAGTGGAGTTTGAGGGAGTTTTAATGATAAGAGTGGCCATCCTTCCATGCGGGTGGTGAGCAAACTGGTATAGGGCTGAGAATAAGTTGATCTACAAAAATGTGAACTAGTTTTTTAAAATAATGGGTAAGCAACATCAATACAATTTTATGTTAAGTATAGTAATGAAGTTTTGATTTATATCCTAACATTGGAATGTTGTCTCTGAATGTGATTTTAAACAGAAAACCAAAATACATATGCAGATTTTTCATACTAGCATCTGGGGAAATTCTCGTGTATGCAAAAAACAGATGTTGACTGGAGGGTGAGATATTTTGTCCCAAATGAAAAAAATATTCATTTGATATAATTCCTTTATGTTCAGGTTGTATGACCATCCATCATGTTCTGTAGCAGCCAGACATTTAAGCAAAGTGCAGTAAAAAACAAAAACAAAAACAAACAAACAAAAAAAAACACCACTATTCATGTTCCTGTGTATTACATGTAAAAGAAAAATGTTTTCTACTGTATTTTTCTGACGTTTCACTCAGTGTATGGTTGTTTGTTAGCAACTGTAGTAAAAGAAAAAAAATCGTTTAGCAGTAGACATGGCAAGTAAGCATTCAGATGTGAGAACTGAGTACATATCCTTGAGGGCATCATTGGACCCCTCTCCCTGCTCTAATTTTGTAGCCAAAGGATGATCTCTAAAGCCGGACTGCTCATTTGAGCAGTTTGCATTAATAATCTATGTGTTTATTCCAGTTAGAGTACTGAACAATTGCCAAGGGAAAGGCATATTTTTTAGAGGCAAGGAAGTGATTTGGTGTCTTATAAATATCCTGGGCACATCAAGGGTAAAAAGTCTTTTCGAGGGCTCGGTAGATTTGTGTTTTGTTACACAACAGTGGAACTTCATTAACTTAATCACAGATTCTGCTGAAGGTTATATTGACAACATTTATGAAAAAGGAACTTGCACTTGCAGAGCAATCCAGTAGTGTATTTAAGATCGCAGGGGGATTTTGTATTCTGATTGGAGGAGGAGCTGGTTCTCTGCATTTGGGAATAACTTTTTACATACAGCTTACAGGCAGTATTTAATCTATTGTAAACCACTCATTAAAGTAGCTCTGGCAGTATCTTTACCTACTATAGTAGGTGACTGTCTTGTCATCTTTATGATATTTAAAATTCAGCAACTTAGGCTGACATTCCTTAACAGTTGTTATTCAAATCCATAATTTTGTGCTATTCTTAATCTTGTGCATTTTTTAAAAGAAAGCAGATTATGTTCATGTCTATTTCTCCTGTTTCTGATTTCCCCCCAAAATGTGTTCATTGTATTATTTCCCCTTTTTGCACTATATAGCTTTAATTTATTCCTTTTAATCACTATTACTTCTTTTGGCATTCAGTAACTAAATTGAACTATAAATTATCATGGGAGTAGGATTTTTCTTTAAACATGTCTTGTTTGGTGTTCCTCAAAAATGCTAGAACACATGTTTAGGTGGAACAGTGTGTATTGATGTGTGATTTCCTTCTGGAAATTTCACTTTGTCAATTTCACTTTGGAAGTTGGATTTTTTTTTTTCAGCAGTTGGTCTGTGTCCTGTGCCTGATTTCAGAATCTTATGGAGGCTTTGCTGCCCAAGCATTGAACATAACGTGTCCCAAAGAAGGATGAGTCCTTGAGTGTGGTTATCTAGTTTTCTTTTTGCAGAGTTGTTTTCTGACTGCATATCCCAACTATCCTACAGAAGTCAGTGCTTCTGATAACATCAGAACACTCAGAAAAGAGACGCTAAACCAAACACAATTCCAATGAGGTCTTCATAGAAAAGAATGTGATGTAAAAGAATTTAGGAAGCAAAATAGTGAGCGTGTGTTCATGGTCTTATTTGTACAATTATCGAGCAGGGGAGTTTGAGAAACTAGAGGAAACATATTTTAGATATTCTTGTACAAATCATCAGTGCTTCTTGCTAAAAAATCAACTCTGCTGGGCTCTTTGTGTTAAACTATTTTGGAAACTCCTTGTTTCATAGACAAGTTGAAGTTTTGATTTATATCCTACCATTGGAATGTTGTTCAAATCCTAATTTGGTTCCATTATTGTTAATGTGTGCCATGGAGGCAACTGTGAAGCGTGGAAAAATGTGAACTGGCATATTTTTTCATAGTGACAGTAATAGTTTCTCATCTCATTTAATTTTTACACCCTGTGTGTGGTTTTTTTAATTTGTTATTACTATTATTTCTTTTAGGGATAATGTTATCCTTTTTGAAAACTTGTGTAGTATTATGACAGGGTAATAGACCTGGGGCATTGACTCAGAGAAAAAAAAAAAAGGTTTTAACCCCAGTGTGTAATCAGCCCTGTGATCTTAGAGAAGTTACATAAACTCTCTTAGCCTCAGTTTCCTAAATTGGACATGAAAATAACAGTGCCTACTTCATGAAATTGGGAAAATTATTAAATGAAGAAATGAATGCTAAGCAGCTAACAGAGTCCTTGGCAGATGTGGGTTGTTCATTAAATGTTAGTTCCTTTCCTTTTGCTTTCTGATCTTAAAAGTGAATTAAAATAAGGTAATTTTTAATGTTTATTTATTTATTTGGGGGGAGGGGGCAGAGAGAGAGGGAGAAAGAGAATCCCAAGCAGAATCCCAGTGCAGAGCCCTATGTAGGACTTGAACCCAGGAACCATGAGATCATGACCTGAGCTGAAATCAAGAGTCGGATGCTTATGGGGCACCTGGGTGGCGCAGTCGGTTAAGCGTCCGACTTCAGCCAGGTCACGATCTCGCACTCCGTGAATTCGAGCCCCGCGTCAGGCTCTGGGCTGATGGCTCGGAGCCTGGAGCCTGTTTCTGATTCTGTGTCTCCCTCTCTCTCTGCCCCTCCCCCGTTCATGCTCTGTCTCTCTCTGTCCCAAAAATAAATAAACGTTGAAAAAAAAAAAAAAGAGTCGGATGCTTAACCTACTGAGCTCCATAAATTATTTTAAATTTAAGAATTTGACATTTTTTGAAGACTGGCATTCACGCAGGTCATTGTCTCCCTTAGGGGCGTATAATATTTGTCATAGTGTGATATTTGTAAGCCCTAGCTTACATATGGTGAACAATGCAGGTCAGGTATTATCATAAACTCCAAGAAAATCTCCAAATTTGTTTATTGTCCTGAAATTTTGTTGTGGGATTTTGCTTGAAATAAGTAGGCCGTTATGGGGTTATCTATGCTTAGCAGAGATTTTTGTGTTAAAGGTACTCTTATTTATAAACGATTAGGACTCTCTTCTAAAAAACACTCCATAGCTGGTCAGGAATGACTTTGATTCCTGCAAGATGTAAAGCAGTGGAGTCTCAGGGCATCGAGAGCATTTTGCTGTGCTCCTGGCCTGGCTGCTGAGGTCCCTTGATCTGTTCTGGTGCTAGGCTGTCATTGGCCTAGAAAGCAGCTGTCCATGGTACTTAGCTTCTTCTTAGACTTGGCATTATAATCTGACAGCAACTCAGCCCAGTTCTAATGAAGGGAATGGTCTAAATAAAGATGCTTAAAGCTGGATAGTTGAAGAGTAGGCTATTTAGTAATTTAGGTGTGCTTTGATCCTGAAAAGTGGTTTGTAAATAGAGTTTTTACAGTTCCAGTTGTTATTAATGTTCATGAGAAAAAGGGAATTGAAACCATATTATAAATATTCCTCACAAGGTGAAGTATTTCTTTTAAGGTGCTAAACCATGAATAGTTTTATCAATACAAATGTGTAGGTCCAAGCTTACTTACAGCACAGAAGATGTTATATATTCAACCTTTGTTTCCCCTCCACACCTCGTAAATAAGTTAGTAAAATTAATGTGCAAACTTTAAGGAAGGAAAGGTAAGATCATCCTTATAATAAATAATAGGATAGTATTACTTGGTAGACTTGGAAACTCTCTGTTCTTCTCACAAGAAAGAAAATTTAGGCATTAAAATTCTTAACTGGCTTAGATGTCTGTGGATGTAGTATGTTTATCTGGGGATACAGCATGGTGCTTTTTTCCTTGTTTTGTTTCCTTCTACTTATATAAAAAGCAAACCCTCCAGTGACTGCATGTGATTCAGAGAGTGAACAGGCATTTCAACACACCCAGAAAGCTCAGCAGATTTTAGTGCATAGAATTCAGATTGCCTTTGGCTTTTCATACTTGCTGCTGTGATTTCTTCAGCAAGAGAAGACCTAAAGTTTGTGTTGAGAGCAAGGATTTACCACCACTTCCTTTCCTTCCTCCCTTCCTCCTTTGTTCCTTTCTCCTCCCACCTCCCACCATCTCTCCTCCGCTTTTCTTTCCTTTTCTGCCTGTCTCTCTCTTTTTGGTAAAACCAGATAATTTGTATTTGAACATTAACAAGGAATGGGATTGTTATGTTAAGCTGTTCTTTTGTTGTTGAGGAGGCCTGTACATCTTTAGTGGGGATTTGACTGTTTTTGTTTTTCCATTCTTTCATTTCCAACCTTCTTTTGTTTTAAATAAGTCTCTAGTAAACTGAATATAGCTATATTTTATTTAATTGGTTTGACAATCATTATCTTTTAACTGGAAAATTTAGTTTGTTTACATAGATTGTGATTACTGTACCATTTGGATTCTTCTCTATTATGTTACTTTATACTTTGTATTTATTCTGATCTGTTTCTTTTTATAATTTTTTCTCACCTGTTTTGGAGAAGGGGCATTGAATTTTTTTCCTAAATTTTTTCCCTTTAATTGTTTGGAATTTATATACTCCATTTCTATTTTTTTAGTGTTGCCTATGAATTTTAATGTGTGTGTGATTCACAGTCCATGATTTAATAAGATCTATCTTTATGTTTTATAACAGCTTTATTGAGGTATAACCACTTTTTAACCCCTACAAATTAGATATTGTCATTATACCATCAATGTTTTTAGGTTTATCCATGTTTTTACCAGCTTTTTCCCTCCTTATTCTTTTTTTTTTAACCTTTATTTATTTTTGAGAGAGAGAGAGACAGAGTGCAAGTGGGAGAGGAACAGAGAGAGAGGGCAGGGGGGGAGACACAGAAAACAAAGCAGGCTCCAGGCTCCGAGCTGTCATCACAGAACCTGATCCAGGGCTCAAACCCACAAACTGTGAGATCATGACCTGAGCTGAAGGTGGACGCTCAACTGACTGAGCCACCCAGGTGCCCCTTCCCTCCTCATTCTTCTTCTCAGTTCAGACCTTTTTGCTATGAGTTTTTTCCTCTACTGACTTACATTCTTTATAAGTTCCTTTGCAAGAATCTACTTAAATAATAAATGCTCTTTTTTTAAATTTGCTTACAGATTTATTTCACTTTTAATCCTGAAAGATAGTGTGGGTGGGAAATTATTTTCTCATCTTACTTTGAAAATAATATTCTACTGTCTCTGACTTCCATTTTTTAAAAAAATGTTTACTTCTTTATTTTGAGAGAGAGAGACAGAGAGAGAGAAAGAGTAGGGACCAGGGGAAGAGAGAGAATCCCAAGCAGGCTCTAAGTTGTCAGCACAGAGCCTGACTCGGGCTCAATCTCATGAACGGTGAGACCATGACTGGAGCTCATACCAAGAGTCAGACACTTAACCAACCAAGCCACCTGGGTGCCAATCTGACTTCCATTTTTGCTGTTGAAAAAGAAACAAAAAGCTGTCAATGTAAATGTTGCTTCTTTCTAAGAAATCTGTCTTTTCTTTTTGACCATGTTTAAGGTTTTCTCTTTGTTTTTGATGTTCAGCCTTTTCCTTATTCTATGTCAGGTCTTGTTTTCTCACTTACTTATCCCCTATTTGTTATTCACTAGACTTCCTGAATTTGGGAACAATTTCGACTTTACCTCCTTCATTCTTCCTACAATCTTCTAGAATTCTGATTAAATAGATATACCATCTCAACCTGTTTGCCATGTCTTATAACTACTCCTCTTTTTTATCTCTGTTCCTCATTCAGCTCATTCCTTTACATCAACCTCCTAGTTTCTAGTTTTCAGTTTTGTCTAATCTGCTATAAAGCTCATCCATTAAGGGTTTTTTTTTTTTTTTGAGAGAGAGAGAGAGAGAGAGAGAGAGGCAGAGTGCGTGCATGTGCATGCACACATGTGAGCTGATGAGGGGCAGAGAGAGTGGGAGAGAGAATCCTAAGCAGGTCCCATGACTAGCACAGAGCCTGATGCAGGGCTCAATCTAATGACTGTGAGATCGTGACATGAGCAGAAATCAAGAGTCAGACATTTAACCAAATAAGCCACCCAAGTACCCCCCGTCCATTGAGTTTCTAATATCAATTATTATATTTTTTATTTCTAGAAGTTTTCTGTGGCTCTTTCATATCTGTCAGGTTGACTTTCATTATTTCTAGTACTTAATCATTCAATGACTTCTTTTATTCTTTAGAAATGTTAAATACATTTATATTTCATAATTGATATTCCTAGTGACCATATCCTTGTAGGTTTGATTTTGCTGTGTTATTGATTCTTGACCATGTGGAGTTGCTTTCTTATATATTTAGTGATTTTTAAAAAAAATCTTTGAGGGGTGCCTGGGTGGCTCAGTTGGTTGAGCATCTAACTTTGGCACAGGTGATTATCTCCTGGTTTGTGAGTTTGAGCCCCATATCGGGCTCACTGCTGTCAGTGTAGAGCCTGCTTGGGATTCTCTCTCTCCCTCTCTCTCTGCCCCTCCCCCACTTGTACTCTGTCTCTCAAAAACAAATATACATGTTAAAAAAAAAAACAACAACTGTGAACTCCTATTCCTTGGGGCTTTACCCTTGGGAAGTCATTGAGACCTAGGTTTTAAGTCTGTTCCTCTAGAGAGGAACAAGTGCCTGATAGCACGACCAACTTGGAACCATTCTAACCTAATTGTTTGACTTTTTCCTACCCAGGTAGTGTGAATTCAGACTCCAAACCCATGTGAGTGAGCCAGTGGTAGAAATTCTTAAGGGGGACTCTTCTCTCTTTCTCTTTTTTCAATGTCACTCAAAACCAAGACCAAAATAGGCACATCCTACTCTTTCCCCTTGCTAGGCAGGGTTTTTTTTTCTTCCTTTCCTTTTATTCAGCCACTAGGAATGCCACCCCTTCAGCATTCCTAGCTTATTGGGAGGTGAGGTCTCTGAATTACTTCCTCCTTACTAGGCCTTTGTTTGTAGCTTCTAAAAATCTAGTCTTTAACCACTGGGGAATGGCAGGTACTTTAAGAGCAAAGCAATACAGACTCCTCTGGATTTGTGCTTACTTGATGTTCTTGGTTCTAAGAAATCCCTGATTCCTCACTAGGATAAGTAGGTAATTTAAAAATATATTAAAATATATAATATGCAACATTTTGGGGTATGATATACTGAGAACGGTTTCTCTGAATATTAAGTCCAGTGTATTGCCAGAAAAATATGTTTCAGACTGTGGGTTTGTCAAAAGATAATGCATGTAACAAGAGATATGGATACAAAATTTTAATTGAGTACTCTCAGAGTGTTTCATGCAGCCTAACCATTATAATAGTATGTTTTCATATCTAAATTATTGCAAATATATCACTACTATAATTTTCGTCAACAAAAATCCTACCATTGGCAAATTTTGAGTCAAATCTAGGAGGCAATTTTAACAGAAAGTTATATGGGGCCACAGTAAATTTGCCTTTTAAATAATATATTTTTTATGTTCTTTTTAAAATTTAATTTAATTTTTTAAATTTACATCTAAGTTAGTTAACATATAGTGCAACAATGATTTCAGGAGTAGATTCCTTAATGCCCCTTACCCGTTTAGCCCATCCCCCCCTCCCACAACCCCTCCAGAAACCCTCTGTTTGTTCTCCGTATTTAAGAGTCTTTTATGTTTTGTCTGTCCCCCTCCCTGTTTTTAATAATATTTTTTACCAAATATAGAAAGTAATATATTTATTGTACAGGATTATAAAAACACATCAAAATATAAGAAATTTAAAATACCCTATAAACTCTCCATTGCACCATCCAAAAATAACTCTGCACATGTTTGCGTGTGTTCTTCCAGACTTTTCTCACATGCACACATATACACACATGCATATTCACATATATTTAAGTACTAAAATAAATTGGAATGATATTCAATATACATAACTTTAAGCTTACATTGGGTATATAATGGTTTTTTTTAGCTTCACTTTTTATGTGCATTTCCTCATGTCGTTAAATGTAATTGATTGTTTAGTATTATTGTAAAACGGAAAGTTTTCATATCTAAATTATTGCAAATATATCACTACTATAAAAAATGCTACAACAAATAGTACTACAGATTTCTGATTTCATAGAAGCAGAAATTCTGGATCAAAGTTTATGAGCTTTTTGTTTTTTTAATGTTTATTTATTTTTTGAGAGAGACAGAGCATGAACAAGGGAGGGCAGAAGGAGCGGGTGACACAGAATTTGAAGCAGGTTCTAGGCTCTAAGCTGTCAGCACAGAGCCCAATGCAGGATTCAAACCCACGACCGTGGGGCGCCTGGGTGGCTCAGTCGGTTGGGCGTCCGGCTTCGGCTCAGGTCATGATCTCACGGTTCGTGAGTTTGAGCCCCGCGTCTGGCTCTGTGCTGACAGCTCAGAGCCTGGAGCCTGTTTCAGATTCTGTGTCTCCCTCTTTCTCTGACCCTCCCCCGTTCATGCTCTGTCTCTCTCTGTGTCAAAAATAAATAAAAAATGTTAAAAAAAACAAAAAACCCACGACCGTGAGGTTATGACCTGAGCTGAAGTCAGACCCCAAAGTTTACAAGCTTTTTAAAGTTTTGTCTACATTGCAACAAGTTGGTAATGTTTTGGTATTATAATTTTTAGTGTTTTCACAGTGAAACAATATTGCGTTGTTTTTAATTTGTGTTTTTTTGATTAATTGGGAGGTTGAGTCTTGAAAAGACTGAGAATTAATTTTTTTTTAATTTTCAAAAATACCTTTAGAATTTTTTTAAAGAAAAAAAATAAAAATAAAGATAACTTTTTAATGTTTACTTATTTTTGAGAGAGGAATAGAGAGCATGAGTGGGAGAGGAGCAGAGAGAGAGGGAGACATAGAAGCAGGATCCAGGCTCTGAACCTGATGCAGGGCTTGAAGTCACAAACTGCGAGATCATGACCTGAGCTGAAGTCAGACGCTCAACTGACTGAGCCACCCAGGTGCCCCTAGAATTTTTTTTTAAATACTTATTTTGAGAGAGAGCGCGCACACATGCACATGTGAGCAGGAGAGAAGTAGAGAGAGGGAGAGAGAATCCGAGGCCAACTCCATGCTGTTAGCACAGAGCCAGCCCAGTGCAGGGACTCTATCTCACAAACCATGAGATCACGACCTGAGCCCAAATCAAGAGTCAGACGCTTAACGGATGGAGCCATCCAGGAGCCCCAAGAATTAATTTTTTTAAGTAAGTTGCCAGTTTGCTGGTGTCCTTCATGTCATTTTTAGTTTTCTGTGATGTTTCAAAGGTCTTACAAGTATATGTTGAGAATCACTAACATTAGATTTCCTCCCACTCTACAATTTCCACACCTAACTAAAGCCAGGAGGTTTTTGTGTTGTTTAAAAAAAAATGAATTATTTTGAAGAAGGCGGTCTTGGGGCTCAGGAGTTGGGAGATGAGGTTCCCAGGATTGGAATGTGCCCCTGACCATGTGACCTTGGGGGATCCTGTACCGCCTAAGACCTCCATTTTTTCATCTGGAAAATGAGAGACTTGACCTAGATGACCTAAAAGATTGCTTCCAGCTTGTCATTTCTGTCCTTGAAAGCTCTAGTATATACTATGTGGAGTACTCTAACTGTGTCAAAGTAATAAACTAGTACATTTACCTAAAACAGAAGACCAGATTCTAACCGTACCCGTATCACCAAAGTGTGTTTCTAAATGGGCTTAGCTGCAGCATTTTCACACAAATGATTTACTGGCTCAGCCAAGCAGTAATTTTCGCTTGAGCATGTTGTGAGAGGTAGCTCTTCCAGACAGGAGAATAACTTGCATGAGAGAAAGTTGTTTGAAGTTTACTGCAGGATTCTCGACCTGCTCAGCATTTGTGGCTTCTGGCAGGGAAGACCTACCTTGGCAGCTACATGTGCATCCCTAGAATGCTGGTCTCTCCACAGCCGAGAGAAGAGAGAGGTCTGAAAAGTGGGCATGTGCTTAATACCAGGTCCTTACTACATCAACACTCTGAAATCGAGATCATCTCTACCTGCACATCAAGAACCAGAGGGTCAGAAAACATAAGTGATTGCCTGAGGTCCCGATTTAGTGGTATTAAACTGCATTTGAACTTGGGTCTGACTCCTAAATGCCTGGTCGTCCTCCTAGTGCTTTTCACTGGACAGTTGGGATTAAAGACAAAGCAAACCTCCAAATTAGATTCACATTTCGTATTAGACTCTCTTGAGTCAGTGACTTTCAAATATTTTTACCATGACTCCCACCAAGAAATATATTTTACATTCTGACCCACTATGTTATGCAATGCATGCATGCACACGTACATATGTGCATGTTTATTTTTTATTAAAAATTTTTTTAATGTTTATTTATTTTTGAGACAGAGAGAGGCAGAGCACAAGTGGGGAGGACAGAGAGAGACGGAGATGCAGAATCCAAAGCAGGCTGCAGACTCTGAGCTGTCAGCACACAGCCCGACACAGGGCTCAAACTCTGAACCATGAGATCGTGACCTGAACTGAAGTCAGGTGCTTAACCGACTGAGCCACACAGGCACCCCTGTGCGTGTTTATATAGACTTATAAAAATCTAAGTGTGATGCACTTCCTATTCTTGAGTTTTCTATGCTGTCAAAAATAGCAACCCTCTAAAATAATTTCATAACCCACCAATGGGTTGTGACCTGAGATTAAAAAATAGAATCATGTTAAGAAATTTCTTTTTTCTCCTTTTCCTCTTAGCAGGGCTGCCCTGCAAAGCCGTGCTATTTTACTGCACGAGGGCATCTTTCTGATCAAGGGGATGAATAGGGACAGAAATTCAGATATCACTCTCCTGGACAAGCTGTGTGCTTTGGCGTGGGACTGTGGCTGCTCAGAGGAAGAGGTGCCTTTTGTCCATTCAGCCAAGGTGCCCTTTTGGCTGGTGGTGATCCTCTAATTCTTCTTTTTATAATTGACTATTTAGAGTTTCAGAGTCATGGATCCACAGGGACCATTATGTGCATGTAAATCCATGCTGATTTTCTTTCTTTTTCTTCTTTCTCCTTCCTTCCTTCCTTCCTTCCTTCCTTCCTTCCTTCCTTCCTTCCTCCCTCTCTTTTTCTTTTTCTTTCTTTCTTTCTTTCTTTCTTTCTTTCTTTCTTTCTTTCTTTCTTTCTTTCTTTCTTTCTCATTTCTCCTTCCTCCCTCCCTCCCTCCCTCCCTCCCTCTTCTCTCTCTCTTTTTCTTTCTCTCTTTCTCTTTCTTTCTTTCTTTCTTTCTTTCTTTCTTTCTTTCTTTCTTCTTCCTCCCTCCCTCCCTCCTCTCTCTCTCTTTTTTTCTTTCTTTCTTTCTTTCTTTCTTTCTTTCTTTCTTTCTTTCTTTCTTTCTTTCTTTCTCAGAGAGACAGAGAGCATACACGCAAGTGGGGGAGGAGCAGAGAGAGAGGGAGAGAAAATCCCAAGCAGGCTCTGTCCTGTCAGTGCAGAGTCCACCACAGGGGTTGGTCTCACAAAATGTGAGATCATGACCTGAGCTGAAACCAAGAGTCAGATGCTTAACGGAATGAGCCACCCAGGCGCCCCAATGCATGCTGATTTTCATGATTGGGACTCTTTCAGCCATTTAGAGCTGGATCCATATGTTGTCTCAGCTTCCTCCCAAGCACGCACACTGTCCGTGTCCAGTTGGGTAACTGACCCTCTGAGCAATGCAGATTTCTGCGGAGTCCTAAGATGTGAGCACATACCAAGCTATGTCTTGCTCTCGGGCTCTGACATAGACTGATTGCAGGGTAAGGAAGGTGCAGATCAAAGCATGATATGAGGCTCCCTGAGCCTCAACTCATCCTTGTTTCTCAAATGAGCTTGTCATAGAGTGGAAAAGAAATGCGGATGAAACAGGGAGATGAAATCAGGGGAAAACAGAACCTTGGCGAGAAGACCAAAGCTGCATTTCAATTAGGTTGGTTTCCTTTTTTTCAGAGGCTGGATTTGTAAACCAAATGATGCAGACATGGTTCTCGTGCTGGTAAAAACTGGTGGGGTTGGAAAGGGTGTGGGCATCAGACCATAGTAATACCATGCTTCCAGCTTTAAACGATGCACCCAGAATCTGCATTGGCAGGTACCAAGCCTGGAGAGATGATGTCCTTTTCATTCCACACAGTGGTGGTCTAACCCTGGTCCCGGCACTTTGCCCCAAGCGTCACCTTTTTGACAGTAAAGAGACTAGCTTATCTCCCAGGTCCCCACCATCTCTTATAACTGCTTCTCTGTTAATGGGAAAGAAACAAGTATGTGCCTGTAATTAAGGACTGGCCAATAGAAGAGGTGGTCAGATAATGAAGCCCTGAACTTGCCTCCTTCGAAGTGCTTTTCCTTTTTTTTTTTTTTTTTTTTTAAGTTTTTCCAATTAAGGAACCCAATTAAAGAGGATTAGTTCCTTTGGAGGTGTTATGAGGGCTTCTTTACCCTTCCGTAGGACCTTCCTGGAAAGGGCCAAGTTGCTGGTGCACTGTAACTTTCTCTTTTACTGTTTGATGGACATTGAGCTGGGCAGACAGGTTGCTGGTAGAAATACAGGTTTCACCTTTAGCAGCCCTATTCCTCCCACTTAAACCTGTCATCTGTTGCCCTCACCTCTCAAGTAGGCTCAAGTTGGTTTTATTTTTCCATGTCACCTGATAACAGTTAAATACATGTTGAACGACTTCTGTTATTTTAGACCTGTGGTAGGCCCTGAGTATTGGTGTTTTCCAGCAACTTGTGATTTTGTTTTCTGAGAGGATGTACGATCGTTAAGGTTTAACACAATAGAATTATTATTTAAGCCAGGGATGGAGTGTGTCCCTCCTAGCAGTATGATCTTGGGCAAGTTACGTAACCTCTCTGGAGTTAACATTTCTTATCTGTAAATTCAGGAAAATAATAGAATTTTCATCCTAGAGAGGCTGTGAATTTTGATGAGATTGCACAGGTAAAGTGTGTAGCAGAATACGGTCCCAGCTGCCTACCCAAAGATGCAGTCCGCTCCTGGTCTCCTTTCCTCTTGAGTCCCTTCCCTGCTCTATTAGCTTGCTGTCTCTAAGTCCTGTGTCTCTAACCTCCTGGTGTTTTCCTTCTGTCAGTTCAGGACCTTGCCTTGCTTCCTAGGCTCTCTTTGCCATACCTCCCATGCCGTCATATGAAGGTGCAGTTGCCCCAACTAATCCCTAACTAATAGTCAAATCCTCAGTGTTCGGACTTGAACCTGCTTTCCCTCTGTTCTTGCAGAGGATTAAGAGAGAAGCAGTTTCCCTGTCTATGAGACAGAACCTCACTCAGCTGTAAAATTCTCCTGAGCCCTCCCATCACTGCCCTATAAATGCATTTACTCTCTTCTTATGTGCACCATCAATATTTAATCTTAGCTTGTCATGTCTCCATCCCGTCATGGCTCTACCTTACGTTGCTTTGTCGGCATCTGTGTTTTCTGTCTTTGATTCAGTCACTGCCCTGGGCTCAGGGACTAACCAATCTCATTTGCAGTATTCATTGTCTGGCTTATAGGTAAAAGTGCAAAGGGCACTTGATGCCCTTTGAGATGTTGATAATGGTGGTGGTGAGTGTTCATGAGAAAAAGTCCAGGTCTGAAAAAAATCCTAACACGTAATGGCTTATGTTTGAAAGTCCAGTGGCAGACAACAAATTTCAAACTTAAAAATATAAGCGTCATTAGAAATTCTCCAGTCCTTTCAGGTTGCAAGTGTGGGTAACAGGGCAGGGCAGGTAAGGGCCCGCAGTTCTAAAACTCAGATCACTCCAGCTATGACTTTATTAGGCTTTTTTGAGATACAATTTATTTACCGTAGAATTTGCCCTAAGTGTCCAATTTGGTGGTTTTCAGTATATTCACGGAATTGTAAAACCATCACCGGTATCTAATTTTAGAATAGCTTCATCACCCCCAAAAAGAAACCCTACACCTATTAGCAGTGACTCCCTTTTTATCTCTCCCCGCAGCCCCTGGGAGCCTCCAGTCTACTTTCTGTTGCCAGATTTGTCTGTTCTGGACATTTCATATAAGTGGAATCATACGATATGTGGCCTTTTGTGTCTGATTTCTTTCACTCAGCATAATGTTTTTGGGGTTCACCCATGCTGTAGCCTTTTTATGGCCAAATATTCCCCCTGTATAGCTGTACTACATTTTGCTTATCCGTCAACTTATGGACATTGATAGTATTTCCATTTTGGGTACCATTATGAATAATGTTGCTATGAGCATTTGCTTACACATTTTGTGTGGATATATGTTTCCAGTTCTCTTTGCTATATACGTAGGAGTGGGATTGCTGGGTCATATGTTCACTCTATGTTTAACATTTTCAGGAACTGCTAAACTGTTTGCCAAAGCGGCCACACCGTTTTGCATTCCTACCAGCAATGTATGTTCCGACGTGTCATTGCTAACATTTATTATACGTCTTTTTGATTATACCCATCCTAGTGGATGTGAAATTGTACCTTCTTTTGATTTTGATTTGCATTTCCTTGAAAGATGGTGCTGCTGGACATCTTTTCATGTGCTTATCGGCCGTTGGTACATTTTTTTTTTTCTGGAGAAATGTCTATTCAAATATTTTGCCCATCTTAAAACTGGGTTGTTTGCCTTATTGTTGAGGGTAAGAGTTCTTTATACATTCTGGATACAAGTCCCTTACTATGTATATGATTTGCAAATATATACTCCTATTGTGTGGGTTATTAAGGAATATGCTCCATATATGGGGCAGCTCCTGGACTGGGGTCCCGTGGGTTTCCAAGCTGTTCTAGGCATGCTTATATCTAGAGTGATTTGAGACCCTTAGGTCTGACCCTAAAGCTGCCTCTTCCCAGGAGTTGGTCTTGGGAAAAAATTGATCCCCTTGAAGCTAAGGACTGGAGGAGGATTCAGGTTTGTTTGGGGTCCAAGACTTCCTGATTATGGAGATCGTGGGAACGTGTGAACCTACTTGAACATTTTTGTTTGTTGTCTGCTAGCTGCATCACCCCTCTTTACCTGCTCCTGACTCTTCTCTGTGTTATCTAAGAGAGCTTCTTGTCATGAGTTCCTCTTCCCTATATCTTGTTTTATCCACAAGCCCTGTCAGAAAGCAGTTGGGCCATAAGCCTTCACTTCCAGATGTGAACTTTGCTCATTTTGTCCTCAGGACTTTGGCGCTTAGCTTTATGCGTCTTGGTTGTGGGCCAGACCTGCCCGTTTAACCCCCCTCCCCCAGTATAAACCTTCCTACTCCAGGCTCTAGGAACATTTGCCTTCATCTTAAACAAGGCTTTCTAAGTGTATGGAGAGCATACAGTAAATAATAACAATACAGTAATGATCTACTCCATCATTGCCTAGCATGAACAGTAATTACACAAACCTGATTAATGAGCACGCTCTGAGAGTAAAGAGAACTTATCCAAGCAATCATGCTTCGTACAAAAATGCACAATTGTTTCAAAGCTCCAGCAGTTTCCAAGGGGCTCAGGAAACATCTTCCTTCTTGCTTCTAGCTTGCTCCAGCTGCACAGTGACTGGTGGCATGGTGGATGGAGCTTTGGAGCCCTGAACAAGAGGCTGATTTATTTAAATAGGTTCAGATGTGCCAGGCTGTGCTTTTGATGCTTATTTTGAAGGACTGTTACAAATCTGCTGTTTTCTGCTGTCTTTTATTTTAAGTCCAATTAAGTGGAGAGCTACAAATAGCTCTGACCTTGAAAGTCTCAGTGAAGGTGAGATGTGAGAACAGGCTTGGGAAGCATATGTTTTGGCATGTTAATGCTCTGCAAGTTATACCCACTTAAGGAAAATAAATAGAACAGGACAAGATAATGTTGTGCTTTAAGAGGAAGAATTCGAATGCCCTGGGAAATGGCACCACATGCTTCACTGGTGGATAATCATAAACTGTGCTAAAAATTAATCCAACTGTAGCTCACTTCACCGTGGCTCTGGGAGACAAGCCCCAAATGAGTGGTAATGTCAGTGACATTCAGCACATAATCACCTTGGATCGGTGTGGTCTGCTGTGTGCCACTCCTGAGTGATGCTCTCAGCAGCCCCAGTACCTGATTTTTATTATTTATTTGTAGTAAAACAGTGCTTAGAGTACCATACCACCGTTTCGGCCCAGTTTCTTGCAAATGTGGATCCCAGGAAGCAACTTCAATAGTTGAAAAGCTTGTTTTAAAAATATTATCAGCATGGGGCCTCTTAGGAAGATTCTTGAAGTCCTAGAGTTGGGTTATAGAGGTTTAAAGAGGTTTTTTTGAAGCCATCTTTACAAAAATAATATTAAGTATGTTGTGATGTGCTCTGAGCTGGTCTTTGCTCTTCTTAACGTTAACCTCACACATCTAAGGGGGGAAATGCTTGTTCAAGAATTTTACTGAATGGTTGTCTTTAAGGTTTAGTTTCTGTGTACCTATTTTTAAATATGTTTGTGTTCCTACTACCTCATGAAATGCTCCAATATTTCATGAGTTACCTATGTGTTTATCTGTCCCCAGTTTTCTACATCAAGAAATGGGAGCAGATGGCTTTTCCCTTGTCTCTTGGGATAGTGTGATAGTTAACGAGGTTGTAGGAATGGATCACTCTCTGAGCCTGCATGTGAATGACACCTCAAACGTGAAGAGACCATGACAAGCACTAAACGAGAATAGGGCCTAGGACCAGAACGATTGCAAGCACATTTTCGTATAGGGTTCACATAAATTGTCTTTGTAGAAAGGATCATTCTAATGTGCATGTCCGGAAAAAAATATTCGTATAGTCATCCTGAGAGATTCATAAACCACTCTGACCATCTATATTTGTGTATGATTGTAATCGCATAAACTTCCATCTTTCTGGAAGTCCTGTATCCAGATGGCCAGAGCAGAACCCAGATGCAAAGTTGAGAGGACTTTTGAGAGCCAAATGGACGCCAGAAAAATCAATGCCCGAAATTTCAGGCACTTAATCCTACGACAACTCCGTAAGACTCTTTATAGGATTGTGTTTATATGTTTTCTCAGATACAAAATTCAAGTAAGTTAAGTTGCCTGGCTTCCCAGCCCATAAAGAAATTGGAAGCAACCAGTGTAATTTCCGGCAGGTTGGGCTCTGTGTTGGGGAGACTCCTCTGTCTGTACACACAGATAGCCGGGCCTGCCACCGGCCTGTTCATGCCTTGAAGCAGATTGTAAAAGGCTCGCTGCTCTAAGTAGACCAATTAGAAAAGGCACAACCCCGCTCCCTCCCCCAAGTACAGACAGCTCTATAGGTGTGGGACGTGATGAGCTGAAGGCGTCTTTGTGCGAAGGGAAAGGTGCCATCTCCTTGAGGTGGGCAAACATCGTGTCCACCAGGACTTGTGTCTTGGCCTGGAACACAGGCTCTGCTCACCCCTCAGCCATACGCCTCAAGGAGGTGCACACATACAGGGTCATACAGATCTGCAGACACAGATCACATCACAACCGATGGCAACAAGAATCTGAAGAACTATAAGACCACGTAAAAATATATCTGTCTGGGGTAAGCGTACATTCTAAACAGAGTACTTCACCTTTTTATGGCACTGGGCATGAAAGTCATGTAATAGTTAAGGTTGATAATAGCCACAGATCCATTGAGAGAATCTGAATCATGTTCAGTGTACTTTTCTTTTCTTTTTTTTTTTTTTAATGTTTATTGATTTTTGAGACAGAGAGAGACAGAGCATGAACAGGGGTGGGTCAGAGAGAGAGAGAGGGAGACACAGAATATGAAACAGGCTTCAGGCTCTGAGCTGTCAGCACAGAGCCGGACGCGGGGCTTGAACTCACGAACCGCGAGATCATGACCTGAGCCGAAGTCGGACGCTTAACCGACTGAGCCACCCAGGCGCCCCGAGTGTACTTTTCTACTACGGGCAGTGGAACGGTTGAGACAGGCTATAGAGTGGGAGCTCGGTGAGCTACATGTTTGTGTAACTGGTGCCCTGATCTGGTTGGGTGATGATGGTGGCCTGGCCAGGGTGGTAACAGCAGAGGCAGTGAGAAGTGACCAAATTCTGGACCTGTCTTCAAGGTAGAGCCAATAGCATTTGTTGATAAGTGAGGTACAGGGTGTGATAGAAAGAGAGAAATGTAGGGTGATGCCAAGATTTTAGGCCTGAGTAAAGAGAAGAGTGGAATTGCCATTAACTGAGCTGGGGAAGACTTTAGGAGGAGATTTCAGGTGGGAGATAGGAGTTCAATTTGGAGTTTAAGTTTGAGATCTCAGTGGTTAAATTTAACATCTAAATGGGGATGGCAAGAATAGGCCACTAGAGGTGCATCTGGAGTTCAGACTAGAAAATACAAGTTCAGGAATCCTGAAACTCTAGGTAGTATGTAAAGCCATGGGACTGAATAAAATTGCCCGGGAGTGACGTAGATGAAGAAGCAAAGAGGTCGAAGGCCCGAGTCCTGTGGTTTACAGCATGGCGATGGAAGGGAAGTGAGGAACCAGCCGAGGAGCGGGACAAGTGGCAGCTATGGAGGAAAGAAGGACACCTGGAGAAAGAGGAAGCCAGGTGAAGAAAGGACCTCAAAAAGAGTGACTACGTCAAGTGGTGACCAAGTAGAATGAGGACAGAGAATGGGGTATCCTATTGATCAGTGAAGAGGTCTTTGGTGACTTTGCCACTGTGGGGGGAGTGGATGGGGATCAAACCCTGGTAACATGCCTTTGGGAAACGGGAGAATGGGAATTGGAGATAAGTGTTAAGGGGGACAGGCAGGTGGGGAACAAGCTGGGAGAAAATGTAGGGTCAAGAGATTTTTTTCGAGTGGGGAAAATCCTAGCACATGTGCGTGGTAATGGGAATGACACAGGAAAGTGGGAAGATTGAAGGGAGTGAAGAGGGGAGAATTGCGGGAGCAGTGCATCCTTGAGTCACTGGGGAAGGGGAGGGGGATCCTGAACCACACAGACCGCTTGCTTGGGTGGACATCTCTTACTAAGGGGTCAGCCCAGTAACTGCAAGGCTGCAGGTAACGGGTGAATGTGTTTGAAGACTTGTACGAGGTCTCTTTTTGTTTCTGTTTTCCCAGCAGAATAGGAAGCAACAGATTTCCAAAATCTGATTGAAAAATGCTTTGATGAGTAATAAAATCTGTCGATCACAGCCACATTCAATAAAACAAAGATGTGTGGCTGAGATTGAATTATAAAAATCTGTACTCCTTGGGAAGCCAAGGTTGCAGAGTGATAAATATTAACCCATCTTATTTTAAAAGACCACGATATGTATTTCTTGAACAACAGGATATAGCGGGACATTTACTTGCAGTTCAATGGGCCTACAGGGTGGCTTTCTCACTCCCTTGAGAGGCCCAGTCAGGCCAGTACATGTTTTATGGTAGAAACATAGAAATCAGTGAAATACAAGCTTCATGAGGGCAGGATTTTCTTTTGTTCACACGTGAATCTTTAGAAGAGTGTTTGGCAGGGGCGCCTGGGTGGCTCATTCAGTTGAGCGTCCAACTCTTGATTTTGGCTCAGGTCATGATCTCATGGTTATGGGATCGAGCTCTGCATCAGGATCCACTCTGAGTGTGGAACCTGCTTAAGATTCTCTCTTTCCCCTCTCTGTCCCTTTCCCTGCTTGCTCTCTCTCTCTCTCTCTCTCCCTCTAAAAAATTTAAAAAAAAATTAAAAAGAAGAGTGCCCAGCAAATAACAGGTGCTCCGTAAACAATTATTGAGTGAATGATTGATGCCAAACCAAGGGCAACCAGAGTATTTTTTACCGAACAAGATGGTTACCAATTATTTTAAGTGATCTGTTTCTGCGTGCTCAATTTTTCATCATTCAAGTGAGAGTGTCCATATGGCTACATCACTGCCTTTTTCCTCTAAACACTTTATTCTTTAGAACTGGCTGAAGAATACTGCTGATAGCTCTGTTTTTGTGGGATAATTTCAAAGGCTTTTAATCCGTAAAGTCACTTTGCAGGCAAAAAGCTGGCAGCATCTCTGTGCAGAATGAAAATCTGCTCCCTGATCTTCTCTGGTCCAATCTCATTATGAAATGGTCGTGAAGACCATAGAGTTTAATGGGTAAAATGCTGGACACCATCTGTTGGTGAGTTGGATGCCTACACTGGGAACCCAGCGATGGTTGTGGAATTTCAGAACCAGGTCCTCTGGTATTTAAGTTATGCCGATTTGCTATCATGTGGCAGGCATGAGAAGAATCAGAAGTTAAATAGAAGCGCTACACTTTGTATTCTAGGCCTAGGTGCCTGTCGTCTTTTGTTTGATCTTCTTTGTAAACAGTGGGATCTCAAAGTAAGCTAATTGTTCTTTATTTCCCTTTGCTTGGCAAGATGCGTGTCTTCACAAAAATCAATAGGCTGCATGCTGGTGGCTGAGCAGTCTTGCCACAAAATAGCTGTGCAGACATTTTGTGCAGATTGTCCCAGAAGCCTCCGAAGAAAGGTGCAGTGCAGTATGGGGTAAGCTACTGGGTCAAGGAGAACAGATGAGTTTTACCTTAGCAGAAGAGGAGGATATCTTTTAGCTCCAGCTTGTCTGGTTAGCAGGAATTATTGACACTAATCACACTAGTGATTAGTAGGGAGTAAACCAACCTTCTTGAGGTATTGGATCATCATGCTTTTAAGGGGAATCATCTTCCTTATTAAAAAACAAACCAAATCTCACAAAGGTCTCCCCTCCCCTTGGGTCTGCTCACATGCACAAACCAACCCCATGGAATGACCTTTTAGATGTGCATTACTCCTATGGGACTTTCTGGTTTCCAGGGCCAACAGAAGGAAACCATGCTGTCTTGTTCCTTTTTTAGCAAGTGGAACGTATTTTCCAAATGTTATATTCTAATTCTTAGGTTGTTTCTTTGTTCTTTTTTTTTAAGTCCATTTATTTATTTTGAGAGAGTGAGAAAGAGAGAGCGCAAATGGGTGAGGGGCAGAGAGGAGAGACAGAATCCCAAGCAGGCTCTTGCACCATCAACGCAGAGCCCGACGCAGGGCTTGAACTCCTGAGCTGAGATCAAGAGTTGGATGCTTAACCAACTTTGCCACCCAGGCGTCCCAGGTTGGTCCTCTCTTCCAAAGGAGGGCTCAGGTAGTATTTATGTGGACAGAGCAAATGATGATGGGAACTGGAGCTCATGGCCCCTTCCTGTGTCTGTCTCCTTCGCCAACTTAATTCAGGCAGAAGGCTGGACTTGGTGTCTGCAGGCGGGTCATAGGCTGTTTTCTTTCATGCTCTGTAAACCGGCTCTTCCTCTTTGACGTTGAATTTATACCAACGGGACTCAGTAGTAGAATTTCTAAAGTTTCCATGTTGGTATACCTAGATCTTTGTTAAGATCTTTACTGGGTTGCATGCAATGGGAAATCCCATTGGCTTATTGGGATATTTTGGGTGTTTTTTTTTTTTATTTGAATTCTGAGCTTCACCTTCTCCTCATGCCATTTTTGAACTGCCAAGGGGATATTTCTGTTTTACATCTTTGCTAACAAAGGAAAAAATAACCTTTTCAATTTTTAAGTGAGTAGTCCTTAAAAGCAAGAAGAAGGAAGAGGAGAAGGAAAAGAAACAAAAGAAATTGTTCTAGAAATTTTTCCATTCTGGGGCTCCTGGGTGGCTCAGTCGGTTGAGCGTCCGACTTCGGCTCAGGTCATGATCTCGCAGTTTGTGAGTTCGAACCCTGCTTCGGGCTCTGTGCTGTCAGCTCAGAGCCTGGAGCCTGCTTCAGATTCTGTGTCTCCTTCTCTCTCTGCCCCTTCCCCACTCATGCTCTGACCCTCTCTGTCTCTCAAAAATGAATAAACATTAAAAAAATTTTTTCCATTCTTCCTTGCCACCAAATTTATGAATCCATGAAGTCTTCCAGGGATTGGTCATTTAAAAAAATGCAGCAGTGTACTTTGGTGCTGTGTTTAGCTTTGTCCAAAACACTCAGATTTATCAGATGCAAGGTGTGCTAAATGTAGGGCAGACCCCGTGCTCGGCACTTTGGGTACAGAGCTATAAAAGACGGAGACTTGCCTTCAAGGAACTTATACTGTCATCATTTGGCCAGTCGTTTGTTTCAATTGTGAGTTGGCAAATTGCATAGCTTGACTCCGGAATTTTGAGGTAAGTTTTCCTGTTGTGAAGAGGCTTCAGTAGAAGCCTGGGGCATGGATTCCAACTTCTAGTTTTATACATTTCTAGTGCCATAGACTTCTCCCCACAAAATCTTCTCTAAACCCAAGCTAGAAGGACTTTGCTTTAAGGACTACAGAAACATGGTATTTTTCTGAGTAAAGTGAATAGACTTAAGTCAAGACTTCTTTTGGGGCACCTGGGTGGCTCAGTTGGTTAAGCATCTGACTCTTGATCTCAGCTCAGATCATGACCTCCCAGTTCGTGGGTTCGAGCCTTGTATCAGGCTCCACGCGGATAGTGCGGAGCCTGCTTGGGATTCTGTCTGTCCTTCTTTCTGCCCCTTGCCTGCTTGTGTTCTCTCTCTCTCTCTCTCTCTCTCTCCCCCTCCCCTCTCCCCTAAGTAAACATAAAAAAATGAAGACTTCTTTCAAAGAACCTAGTCTGAAATAGAACCAGATAAAATCTGGTTTTCTAGTTTCAGAATAATCTGGAATGCTTTTGGAGCGCTAATATAATCTTAATGCTTCCCAAAGGTGAATGAATTGTCACATAATAACATGATTGCCAAAGTAGAGTCATGCTGTACCCAGACTTCTGACCTACAGAAACAGTGAGACAATAAATGCATGCTGTTTTAAGCTTCAGAATTTGTGGTAACTTGTTAGATAGCAAGAGAGATGTAGTACACCCATGCTAGCAAGATTATATAAGAAGCTGTCCAAAAATGTTGGAATATCAATAGCTAAGCTTTGAGTATTTTCAAAGAACCACCATAGAATATTTAAGCCCACAATTGTCCTTTTCTTGGAGTCCCTCTGGAATTGTTTTCTTTTTCTCTTGGTTTCTATAGTTGAAAAAAAAAAACACAAAAAACCTCCTCTACAGAAGGACACATTAATTTGTTTATGGATTCGTGCATCAAATATTTATTACATATCAACTATGTATGTGCCTGGTGCTCAGTTGGGCATTTGAAAGTAAAATCTGACTAATGCATGGTCATTGTGCATCAGGAGCTCAGATAGGAAAGTAGATCATTGCATACAGTTTGTATGCTCAAGTTTGAAGATTATAGCTGGTTACACAGGGCATTGGAAGCAGGTGGCATTTACCTTGGTGAATTTGCCACGGTCAGGAGCCTGGCTCTTAGCCCAGTGGACTCCTAAACTTGATTGTGATGGTGCATTGCAAAGGGATTGTCTCTCAGAGGTAGACGTGTATCGCCCAAGCTCATTATGACTGCTGTCTATTAATACAAATCCAATTAGAGCCCATTAAAATACAATGAGAGTTACATCTCTAAAACCGAATGGAAAGCTCAAATCAGAAAATCAGTGCCTTATTATCCCCCAGTAGGCAAGTACATGGAAAACAAAATTATAATAATCAGGGTGACAATCTATTAATTTGCAATGAGGAATTAAACTGTCAAGTTGACTGATCTGACCAGCACATTGGCTCTGTATAGATAACAAAAGGTGAAGCCAGATTATGGCATCATGATGGATTTAAGAAGTGTTGCTTTGCTAAAATGCTTGACAGACTCTCACCACAGTAGGGATGACCTTACACTTGCTCAGCCAAGATTTCCTCTACCCTTGAGAGCCCTTGGACAGGCCTGGCCAACTCTGTCTCATTGTGATACTTCCTGCTCTTTGCTGTGCTTTCACACCTGACTACCTGTTCCTAACACAGTACATAACAGTGTAATATAGACAGTTATGTTTCTAGGTAATCAGTTACAATTACCTCTCAGTTCTCCTTCTTTAAGGTTACTCCTTGATTGGAAATTGGGATATTCCTATGCTCTTTACTCTCATATTACAGGCAGCCCTCTGGGTTTGTGTTCGCAGAGGGCTAATCAATACCATATGATAAGTTCTGTAATAAAATTGTGCGGAGGGTCCGATGGGAACTTGGGACAAAAAGAAACTAACATTTATTGAATCCTTCTAGGGACCAAGTACTGTGGCCAGCATGCTACATGTATGACTCTTGTAATTCATTGTAACCCTTTCGTGTAGGAACTGGAGATGAAGAAACTTGCCTGTAATTTACAAAGTGAGTAAAAGGCGGGACCAAGGTTAAAGACCAGGCCATCTGAGCCTAAAGCTCATGTTCTCCACTGCTCTGCTGCCTTCCTTTGGTCCCTTAGTCCTCACACTCACTCTGGAGGATGGAGAGGTATGTCAGTCTGGGCTCAGTTGCAGAAATTGAAAACCCCTTTGTTGTTTTAAAAAGAGTGACGGTTTAGGGGCGCCTGGGTGGCGCAGTCGGTTAAGCGTCCGACTTCAGCCAGGTCACGATCTCGCAGTCCGTGAGTTCGAGCCCCACGTCAGGCTCTGGGCTGATGGCTCGGAGCCTGGAGCCTGTTTCCGATTCTGTGTCTCCCTCTCTCTCTGCCCCTCCCCCGTTCATGCTCTGTCTCTCTCTGTCCCAAAAATAAATAAAAAACGTTGAAAAAAAATTAAAAAAATAAAATAAAATAAAATAAAAAAATAAAAAGAGTGACGGTTTTAACGTAGGAACTGGATGCTTGCAAAATCACTAGGAGGGCTGGGTCTCCAGGAGTGACTCCAGCACCACACTCTAAGCCTGGCCCGCCCAGATTGCTGCCGCTTCTGCCGCAGGCAGGAAGGTGAAGCATCAGGAAGCTGCCCCTGGGACTGTTGTTCCTGGAACAAGCCGCCGGTGCCCTGCCTCTCAGCACTATGATCTTCGTCACTAAGCACCACAGGTTAATCAGTAAAATCCTCTCTGTGATTGCCAGGAGAAAAAGCACAAGTAGCAGAAGCAGCGCGTGTACCTTATTTCCCCTCCTCAATCTAGTTTGAGAGTCTCTGGTTGGCTAAACCTACGTGACGCCCTATCCCACGGCTGCGAGGGAGGCCGGGAAATGGCACTGGCAGATTTTCCAGCCCTCTGCAATTCAGGGAGGCGCCCCAGAAGGAAGGTGGGACAAATGCTGAGCGCCAGAACCTGTGTCGCCCAGGAGGAGTCCCGTGCTCAGAGGTTGATGTGCCTGAGGTCATGGAGTGAGGGACAGGTGGGCCCGGCTCTCAAAGCACTGGTCACACCCCGGCCTCTATGTTCCCAGTGCTCTCCATCGCCTGATGCTGCCTAGCCAGGAAAGGGGTGTTTCTAGAGACAGCCTCATGGAGAACTGGATCTTGAACGAGGGGTGGACTGTGGTCCTGAGAAGGCAGTGAGTGGGGTAGGGCCTGCGGGGACAGGTGGATCCTTTGTCTTACTCTGGCACAGAGGTAGTGACCCCTTTCTCAGAATCTCTGAGGAATCGATGGGCTTACGTCAACGAAGGCCAAGTAGTGAGCTTTCTCCCCTCCGCAATGTAGTTTAAATTGTTGATGTTGTGGGAAAGGTTGGGGGGAGGGTGCTATAGTTATTCCCGTGTTTAGTTTGTTTGAAGTGTGTGTCTCTTGCATGCATGTTCAAATACATGACTTAATAATTTGCATACCTTTGCTGCTAGAAGGACAGCTTGGTTCTCTCGAAGAAGCTTGGCGGTTGATGGAGGTGGGGGATTCTGGCAGATGGTGATTGTTAGAATCCGAAGAGGCTCGTGGGGAGCATCTCCCACCCCTGCAGTGACAGAAGTCAGGGGAGATTGATTCACTGTCCCCATCTACTCCACAGCCAGAGGCCAGTCCCCAGCTTGGTTTTCTACTGGTGCATACCTTTGGCAGGACAGTCGTTCTAAAGGAATGTCTTTGTTGAAATACGTGACTGAGTAGCCACGTACTTTGGTGGGAAAAATGAGAACACACTAAAACAGAAAGGTCCTGAAGAATCTTTGAAACTTGGAGGTTCAGGGATTACTGTTCATAGTAATGTAATTTAATTCATTCCTTAAAAGTTAGAGGTGAACACGACATTATAGGAAGATGGCAGTTTAAAAATAAGGATTGGTTTTGTGCCTGCCTGATAAGCACCCAATTGCACAGGAAATGGACAAACTATTTGGGGATGTTAACAGTTGAGGGTCATTAATTTTTTCCCCACATTCTTAGCTCTGCTCATCAGCACTTAGAAATCTCCAGAATTAGAGGCATCTCTGTTCTTAAAAGCTTTATCGATTGTCAACCCAGATAAAATTCAGGGTTTCAAAAACGCTGGGACTTCGGCGGGGTGCGCCAGTTGAGGTGAAAGATGTGGTTAGAGGAGAAATGATTCAGCTGTGTGTTCCTGTCCTCTCTATCTGCTGAGTCAGGGGAGCTGATGGGCTGAGGACATCAAAAGGGGCCTTTTGTGTCCCCGTACAAGGCTCTTCTCCCTCTGGCCAGAGTGTGCAAAGGAAAGGAAAGGATGTGGTAAAAAGTGAGTCTAGAACTAAAATCCATCCCTGGCACCTGAGGGATCAGAGGACTCCCTCTTTGGAAGCTGTCACTTAGGGACCCTGGCATTTCCATTTGTCATGTGTCTGATAGGTGTCCTTATCTTGGTTGCCAATACATACAGAGAATTTTGAGCATAGTGTAGCAGTTAGGAGCTTAGACTCTGGTGCCAGATTGCCTTGGGACAAAATCTGGCTTGGCCACATACTATCTGTATGACCTTGAGGAAGTCACTTCTCTGTTCTTCAGTTTCCTCATCTGTGAAATGGGCATGATAATGGTACCTGTTTCCTAGGGCTGTCGTGAGGATTAAGTGAATAGATTATACACACACAGACACACACACACACACACACAAACACTTTATAAAAGTTAGCTATCATTGTTGATGTAGATTCTTCATTTCTTCCCCCCACACAACCATATGGGGTAGATCTTTATTAAGACTATTAAACATATGTAGAAACTGAGGCTCTGTGAGTTTAAGGAGTTTTCTCAAAGTGACAACTTACAAGGGGCTGAGCCGGGGTCCAAATGCCCAGGACCGCATGATTGCACAGCCTGTGGTAAGAGGCATCTTCATTCACCATGATGATGGTGTTTAACTCTTGAAGAGACAAGATGTTCTTTTTTTCAGCCATAGGGAATCCTTGTCTTTGCTCACTAGAAGGCAGCTGTAACCTCCCTCAGTTGTGGAGTCAGTCTGATCTGTCCTTCATTTTATGAACCCTGTCTTTGTCCTGTGTTTTATTCCCGCTAATACTTCTGAAGCCATGCATCTCATCTAGATCTTTTCTACCCGCCAGGAAAAATTGCCTGCCGTCGTAGTCCCACCCTGGATCAAGTCCTCTTTGTGCACCGAGCGTCTCTAGGTTTTGTTCTTTCTTATTCCTTCCCTGGCAAGCAGCTAGCACTGATGTAACCTAACCAAATACCTGACAGGCACGCATCAAATGAACATTTTTAAGGTCAGATTCTGCCTTTTGACAGCTTTTCGACTGCATAGAAAGTGGTTACTGCATTGCATGTTCTAATTTTGGCAAAGGAATGATTTCTTTGCAGAGAAGCAGCTGGTGCACAGAGAGGAACGGGACCAGTCCTGTCTTTGGAGAAGATTAGGTGGCCTCATCGTGCATGTGCTCAGAAATGTCTAATTCAGTCACAACCTTCCCTCGTGGCCTAGTAAAGTGCACCCTCGGGTCAGCAAGGAGCGGTCTCCACCACCTTCCCACTGCCGATTTCAGGCCGTGCGTATAGCAAAGGAGAGAGCTGTGATTTCATCTGCAATGCTGGGGCAGGAGGCAGAACATGTCAGGTACGCCGGGCACTTCGCTCACCTGTGTGAGTCTAATGCTCGACGGGAGACTTAGGGGCATGACAGCAGGGCTCTGGAACTCTCAGCTGCCAGGGTCTGGGCCCCTTTCCCTGCTTAGAAATTCTCTGACTCCTCCCCGCTCTCCCCAACATTGGTTTGCATTTTCTTCGGATGCAGGGAGTAGATCAGTGATTCTCAAAACTGGCTGCACTTTAGAATCACCTAGGGAGGTGTTTTGGCTTTTTTTTTATGTTTGTTTTTGAGAGACAGACACAGTGCGAGTGGGGAGGGTGGGGAGGGGGTGGGTAGAGAAAAGGAGACACAGAATCTGAAGCAGGCTCCAGGCTCTGAGCTGTCAGCACAGAGCCCAACGCGGGGTTTGAACTCACAAACCATAAGTTCATGACCTGAGCGAAGTCAGACACTTAACCGACTGAGACACCCAGGTGCCCCACCTGGGGAGTTTTAATAAGCTCCTCCAGGTCCTAGGCCGTCAGAGATCCTGATTCAGTGGTCCTTGAGTGGGCCTGAGCAGCAGTATTTTTGGAAAGCTTCTTGTGCTTCTACTTTGCAGCTGAATGGAAGCTGCCAGTTGACGAGCCATGGCACTTGGGCCTGCCCTTCCCATCTTTGCCTCTTCTTCTATCAAATGAAGATAATAGTACTGATCCCATCGGGCTGTTGTCCGGATTAAAAAGTTAAAATAATAAAGAGCCTAGAAAATTGCCTGGCATGTAAGCTCTCGGCCAATGTTAGCCATAAGAATGACTATAATTATCATACTTAGTGCTTTTGCAAAGTCCTAGGAATTCAAAGGTGAGTAAAGTAAGTCCTTGCCCCCAACTCATAATCCTCTGGGTAAGACAAACACATCACTGCCACACTCAGCACAAAGTGGCAAGCCCCACAGTGAAGGCAGGCACAACGTGCCTCATGGCTGCAGACTGGGAAACAAGCTAAATCTCTCTAGAGAGGGAAGCGGCTTACCAGAAGCAGGCCTAGCACCTGCAGCAGGTTCTAGAAGGACAAGTTTGCCAGACACAAGCAGAGTAGGTTGAGGACACTCCAGGTAAAGGGACAGTCTTTGAAAAGTCATCTTACCATGAAAGAGCATCAGATAGCAGACAACTGGCTGTAGTGTGACACCATCTGTTGTTGGGGGAAAGTGATGGTTGAGAGGCCGGAGACAAAGACCAATCAATGCCAAACCTTTAAGGACCCGTGTGCCTGTCCGGAGGCAGTTCGATTTTACCCTACAGGCATGAAAAGCCCCATGGGTTTTTAAGAAATGGAGAAACATCCTCAAAATCACTACTTTTTAAATGTTTATTTAGAGACAGAGAACGAGTGCAAGGGGGGTGGGGCAGAGAGAGAATCCCACGCAGGCCCCTCGTTGTCAGCACAGAGCCCAACACAGGGCTTGAACTCACAAGCCATGAGATCATGACCTGAGCCGAAATCAAGAGTCAGATGCCTAACTGACTGAGCCACTCAGGCACTCCTCGAAATCACATTTTAGAAAGCTATCTGGGGCACCTGGGTGGCTCAGTCGGTTAAGCTTCCAACTTCGGCTCGGGTCATGACCTCATGGTTCGTGGGTTCGAGCCCCGCATCAGGCTCTGTGCTGACAGCTCAGAGCCTGGAGCCTGCTTCTGATTCTGTGTCTCCCTCTCTCTCTCTCTCTCTGAAACTCCCCTGCTCATTTTCTCTCTCTCTCTCTCTCTCTCTCTCAAAAATAAATAATAAACATTAAAAAAATTAGAAAGCTATCTCATAGCAATGAAAAGAAGAAACGGCTGATGGGGAGAGGGCTCCATTAAGACCCTCTTGCTGAAGTTGAGGTGAGAGACGCTGACAGCTTGAACTAAGGAGAGGCAGAGGGCGGGACTTGAGAGGTGACTCTGAGGTGGCCTCACCTGGACACCTGGTGGTGTCACCTTGACAGGTGACGGAGGCGTGAGGAGGTAGTGGCATGGGAAGGACAGGGAGGCTGCCAGCCCGGGGCTGTTGCAGTGTTGACGTGCGGGTGTGGAGGAGAAGAGAATGAATTAAGCATTGGGCACGTTGAGCACGAGAGCTTTCTGGGATATCCAGGTGGAGGACGTTTAGGTAGAGGTGTTCATTAGGCAGCTGCGAAGAAAGAGAGAGATTGTTGCACCCCTAGGCCCTTCCAGTGGTCCCAGTAAATCTCTCTGTACTCTGGATCTCTGTGAAAACCTCATCCTCCAACCAGCTTCACAAGCCAGAAGTCAGAATCCTCTTTAAAGACTTGCCGTCCTTGAACCACAACACGAACGCCAGTCTACACCGGCAGCATCCAATCAACTCTCCTTGTCCAGGACGCACTGGTAACTGCGATTCCTTTTGTCTTGGCTTGAGTTTCAGAGTGTCTAGCCGCCGCATGCATTGCTCCCCAGTTTGGTAGATTTCACTAGGCTCGATCACATAGGGTTATTCCAGATGGAAGAATTTGGTTCATGGTCCCCGTAGCAGAATGCACCGTGGGGCGACAATGACTTTACACCGTTATATTAAAATGTTACTAATCCCAAGTTCTGGCATGTGAACTACTTACTGCTGCATGATCCTGAACCCCACAAAGCCTCTCCTAATTGGGATTGCTAGATAAAATATAGGACAACTGATGATGTTTGAATTTTAGGTAAATAAGGAAGCAATTCTTAGTGTAAATATGTCCCGAATATTGCACAGGATAAACTTATACTAAAAGTGATTGTTTATCTGCACTACAAATTTAACTGGGCAGCTTGGATTTTTATTTGCTAAATCTGCCCACCCCTAAACCCAGTCTGCCTCTGACGTTTCTTATAGAACTCTTCTAGTAGACTCTTCCTAGAACTCTTCTAATAAGAAATAAATGGTCCCTTTTTGCCCTTAGCACAAGGAGACCAGCTGAACTCGATTCTTGAGTGAACACGGCTCTAGTTCTCTCTTACCTCACATGCAGTAAATTTAGCTTTATTTTTTTTGGTGGTTTTTTTTTAAATCCCTGGGGGGTGGGTCTTTGTTTTTTTTTCATTAAAATTTTTTTTAATGTTCATTTTTGAGACAGAGAGACAGAGCATGAGTGGAGGAGGGGCAGAGAGAGAGAATCTGAATCAGGCTCCAGGCTGTCAGCACAGAGCCCGACATGGGGCTGGAACTTGTAAACTGCGAGATCCTTACCTGATCCTAAGTCAGATGCTCAACTGAGCCACCCAGGCACTACTGGGGGTCTTTGTTTTATTGTTTGAACACACATCCAATAGGTACCCGATCAAATATAAAAATGCAATCAAAAAAGATCCTGGTTGGTTTAATAAAATTCAGACAGGGAGATCAGCCAAAAGAAATGAAATATATGCTATTTCCCCTCTCTCCTTTAAACAGAATTAGCAAATACCTGCATTTCGCTGAGGATTCTGGGGATTGGTATTGGGTGCCCTTTTGTTATTTATTTTTACTTCTCTCATCTAAGTAACCCGCGCTGAGGGCAAGAAGAGAGGTGACTTGGGTCAGCATCTGGAATGCACACATTGGTCTTGCTGATTCGTGAGACTCTTGATGGCATCTGGAAATAACTCTGGAAGCTGGTTGTGCCGATCAGATGTGTTCTATCCTGCGCCACAAGGTCCCGAGAGAGAGGGAGAGATTGCACAATCTGGTGCAGCAACCTGTTCAAGATAGGAGGAGGTTCTCGTTTCTAATTTAACACAAAGCCACTTCCTCTCACACTCTCTGCATTTAAAATGAAGGGTTGCTTATCATTCTCCCCTGAGGTTGGACTGTATCCTGCGATTCTTTCCTCCTTCTGCACCTAGAGATGCTTTACTCCTTCTGTAAGGCCAGTGCTCTCAGGAAGCCAAGAAGATGTTTGAGTTGTGTTGTTTAAAAACCCACAACAGGGGCGCCTGGGTGGCGCAGTCGGTTAAGCGTCCGACTTCAGCCAGGTCACGATCTCGAGGTCCGGGAGTTCGAGCCCCGCGTCGGGCTCTGGGCTGATGGTTCAGAGCCTGGAGCCTGTTTCCGATTCTGTGTCTCCCTCTCTCTCTGTTCCTCCCCCGTTCATGCTCTGTCTCTCTCTGTCCCAAAAATAAATAAACGTTGAAAAAAAAATTAAAAAAAATAAAAATAAATAAAAATTAAAAAAAATAAATAAATAAAAACCCACAACAGAAAAGAAACAACAGAAACAATTGGGTGTCGGCTACCTAGATAAAGGGGCTGACCAATATTGCTGAAAACTGGTCAGGGCAGGCTATAAAGATTGTAATTTGGACGCCAATGAGCCACACCTGGTATCCATCCTGCCAAATCCTTCACTCTTCAGCTGCAACCACACGTTTAATGAAACCTGCTTAACAAGGTGACTCAATAAACCTTTTCTACCACTTCTCCCGATACACTGGTAGAAGTCCAGTCTTAAGGATTCCTGTGTCACCCTTGGTGTCATGTTAGAGGGAAGAGAATAATGTTTTGTTATTTTTGTCGAGCATAAAGAAACCAGTGTCTCATGGTAAAGGGGGAAATCTGTCTGCTTGTTTATGAGTACTGGTGGGAGCCGGGGAACTGAAACCTCGGATCTGCTCTCCTGCACAACATGTTTATATCTGTTTCAGCTGCGCTGGCTGTGAGCCACTGTCAAATGCTAATGGCTTTGGGTATTTGTGTTTAGTAAATAATTCAATAAATGCCCTGGGAGGCTCATATGCCGTCCACTATTGCGTATCTCTTTTGTGAACGTGCACCTTTTGCAAAACCAGAAAGTGGAGAGATCTGTGTGGTCCGAGAGGTCGAGATGCAGCCGAGTGTCAGCCCTGAACCCAGGTTCACGAGCAAGACCGCTTACATTTAGCATCCTGCTGTGGCCGCATTCCTGAGCTCTGTGATATCCGGCAATTTAGCAGCCCCCGTGTGCCTCTGTTTCCTCACCTGTAAAACGCACAAAGTTGTGTGGGTGAAATGGCTTACTATAGAGCAGCTGTAGTCGGTTCTTGTGCATTGTGTGTGTGTGTGTGTGGTGCATGCATGCGTGTGTGTCTGTGCCTTCGTAAGTGTGTTCAGGCAGTCTGTAACGCTCTCTTCACCTGATCTGCCCTTGGGTCATGTGAAGCAGGTAGAAATACATGAGTTTATGGAAGACATTTGCGGTAAAAGTTAATTTCCAGATAAGGTAAGAAGAATTTGCCTTGGCTAATCTCAGGGAAGACAGCTTGATATGTCAGATAATATAAACTTTTTGTAATTAACTTCTGTCAGATACCTGTTATAGGCTGGACACCGTGCTAATAAGCACTTTACGGACTCACTTAGTCCTCTTGTAGGTAGGGTTATTATCCCTGTTTGACAGATGAGGAAATTGAGACTTACAGAGTTTAAGTATATGTGTATCAAGTAACATAACATGGGGCAAAAAAAAGCAAGTTGCATATGTATATTATGAACCCAGTTATAGAAGTGTTTTGGAGATCTATATATATGTGCATATGTGTATAATAAGAGTGAGAAAGCAAAGGTATAAAAAGTGCATGGGAATGAGAAGTAGCAGGTCAGGGGGTGAGAAAAGGGAGAGGAGGACTAGGATAGGACAAGAATACACAGGATCTTCGACTTTATCTGTGAAACTTTCTTTCTTTCCAGTAAGTGTCAATATGGCAATATGTTAAAATCTGAATAAGTTAGGCAGTGGATTCACAGGTGATTATTATATTCTCTGTACCTTTTTGAATGTTTACAGTATTTCATAATTTTATTCTTTTAACGTTTATTTATTTTTGAGAGAGACAGCAAGCAGGGGAGGGGCAGAGAGAGGGAGGGAGACAGAGGATCCGAAGCCGGCTCTACTAACAACAGAGGGCCCGATGTGGGGCTCGAACCCACAAGCTGCGAAATCATGACCTGAGCTGAAGTTGGATGTACAACCGACTGAGCCACCCAGGTGCCCCAGGATTTCATAATTTTAGAAAGAGATTACACCATAGTGATCCGGAGAGTGCCAGTATGGCACTGGCACACAACGGACACTCAACAGGCGGAATACAGGATGGCTCTTGTTGGGTTGGCTTTCTCCCCCTATTCGTACTGCTCTGAAATGATGCTGTCGATTTCACCGTTGGAATTACATTCTGTAGTGAAGATGCGGCAGTTGGGGGCTCTTAATGCGAACCCCCAGAAGGCACTCGGAACACCTTGGCAGATGTTCTTGGAGCGGTCACATAGACCAACACTATAAATAAGTGTGACTAGTGCACTGAATAAATGTTCCTTGTCAGAAATAGCTCTTAGCCTGGCCTCCCCGTGGATCCTCTTTAGGCTTTCTGGCCTTCATTTTTTTTAATGTGTGAGTTAAAGAAATAAGGCAGGGAGTACTAATTTTAGAGTAATAGCAGAATCAGGGGAAAAATAATTCTCTGGGTCAGTCGAGAATTAAAAGCTTCTCAGTGCATGCCCGTGGGTATATTTTATAATTTTTGAGTGATTGCAGAAGCAGTATCAATTTTATTGACCCTAGACTGTTATGATAATGGAGGTTTTTTATTATTGAATTCTATTACAGTTAGTCACCGTGAGCCTACACACACTGTGGTTGGAGTTGCCTCGGGCACCCCTCTAATGGCATAGAGATCTTGAATATTTTCGTATCAGGATGAGCAATTTCCCCTGCCTGTCATGGCTGCTGGAAAAATCAGCACTGCTGATTTCATCTCATTTAGATTCTGCATCTACTTTCGGAGTTACTTATAACTTTGATGAACAAAAAATAAATAAAATACTTGAATTTTTTTCATTGATGAGCTCGCTAGAACTTTGCCATCGGCTCTGAACACAAGGATGCTGCTTGTCTCCTGACAGTACTGTGCAGTTGAAAAGAGGATTACACTTGCCCGTGTGTGCCCTCCTGCATTTAAAAAAGAAAGAAAAAAGAGACAAGGAAAATACACACTGAAAGGAGCCGCAAAGATGGAAGCAGAGGTGGGAGTGATCTAAAACCAGGAGCCAAAAGACATGGGTAGCCTTTAGAAGCCAGAAAAGGTAAGGAAAGGAGTTCTCCCCGAGAGCCTCCAGAAGGAATGTGGTTCTGCCAACCCATTTTAGATATCTGACCTCCAGAACTTGCCTGTGTAGCCAGGTGTCAGTGGGTGACTTGACTGCACATGTGGTTTGAGGGAGTTAATTCAGAACGTTCCCAAACATGCTTATTTCCTTGCTAAGAGGCAATGCGGTTCAAGTGGAGATTGAGGGCACCAGCCCATCCCTTTCCAAGGTCAGAGGCCCCTGGCAGGAGAACTAGTCTCAGGGAAGTTTCTGGAAGCTCGAGCCAGTCTCTGGGAGGACAACAAAAGAAACCCTAGTGTAACCCAGCTGTACCAGCAGTACCAGCAAGAGGAAGGAGGAGACAGAATCAAGGACACAAGTGGGAGAGTTGGTTTGGGGAAGGAATAGGAACATCTGTCCCCCGATGTGGTAGGGAAGTAAAGAGATAAGATGGGAGTGAAGAAATGGCATTTGTTTTCCAGTTTTATTGAGAAATAATCGACATACATTACTGTATGAGTTTAAGTATACAGCATGATGGTTTGATTTACACGTGCTGTGAAATGATTAAAGTAACACCCATCATTTCATATAACTACAATAGAAAGAAAAGAAAATGGTTCTCGTGATGAGAGCTCTTAGGATCTACTCTCAACAAGAAAGTGGTATTTTGAATTGAAGACGATGGTTTTGACCTGCTCAGTAACATAGATAGGATCCTCTCCTGAATCTGAGGGAAGGGAGCTTATCCTTGGGAAAAGAGAGGTTTGGGTGCAGAATGTGCTAGAGAGTTGACATGAGGTAGGAAAACATCACAGCGCAGCTCTGCAAGCCCATTTGAAATGAAATAGACTGGATCTTCCCCTCCAGAAACACTGTGCAGCACGGTGGTGAAGGTAGTAACCCAGGACAGGGATCCAGAACGGAAAGGGGCAAAGTCACTGTTTTATTTTATTTTATGTTATTTTAAGTTTATTTATTTATTTATTTATTTATTTATTGAGAGAGAGAGAGAGAGAGAGAGAGAATGCGTGCCAGTGGGGGAGGGGCAGAGAGAGAGAGGGAGACAGAGAATCCCAAGCAGGCTCTGCACTGACAGCACAGACACAGGGCTCGAACTCACGAAACCATAAGATCATGACCTGAGCTGAAAGCAAGCATCGGACGCTTAACTGACAGAGCCACCCAGGTGCCCTGCCATTGTTCATTTTAAATGACTTAATTATCAAATAAGCACAACTCTACACTTTAGACTTGAGTTAATAAAGTTAAGAAGTATCCTCCTCACCTGCAACCCCACCAAAACAAGATATCGGTCCATTCATGCAGGTGTCTGATGTGCTCTGTGAAGTTTCTACAGCACCAAGAACTGCATCTAAATCTCCACGCTTTTTAAAAAATTTTTATTTATTTTTCTTGAGAGAGAGAGAGAGAGACAGACAGAACATGAGCAAGGGAGGGGCAGAGAGAGAGGGAGACACAGTGTCAGAAGCAGGCTCCAGGCTCCGAGCTGTCAGCCCAGAGCCCGACACGTGCCTTGAATCCACGAACCATGAGATCGTGACCTGAGCCGAAGTCGGACGCTTAACGGACTGAGCTACCCAGGCGCCCCTAAATCTCCATGCTTTTTGAATCAGGAAAGGCAGTAGCATGCCTCAGGATAAACAGAGCCTTAGAATCTTAGCATAATTGTACTGCTAGCTATTTTAGAAGGGGGCAGAACTTAAATAATTTACCTAGCAAGTAATTTAGAACATTTTCGTATTACACAAACAAGAACAGATTGTGGAATGCAAAACGTCTCTATCTTTGTTGGATATGACACAGATTTCCAAGAAACTCGGCTTCACAGCAACCACTTTGGGCGACATGCCTCTGCCCAGCCCCCACCCCCACCCACCCTGTCCTCAGCTCTGGGACAACAGCAAAGTCTGAGAAACGAAATGTCACTGAGGGGAAACACTTCATTCTCCCAAGTTAGACTTCTAGTACAGTAAATGATCATTGTTTACAAAAATGTAGAAAATCAGTGTCACCTGTGTTTCAAATACCGTTTCCCTAAAAAGCAGCTCATTAAAATTCTGTGTAATTTATGAGGTGAATTACAAATCAGTGTGTGATCAGCTAGCTTCTCAAGAACAGAAATGAAAAACTGATTGACCCCATGACGTAATCTCAGACATAATTATCCAACTCAGCTCTAACAGCTTTCTTAGGCCAATACTGATTTTGTCTTTTTAATCTTCACATGCTGCTGTTTTGTAAGAGATGTCAAGCATTGAAATTCTCTCCTTTTTGAAATAACAGGGGTTTTTTTTCAGACTTAGGAAAAAACTCAGAGACATTAAAATTTTTTTAAGTCTTTCATTGAAACCCAAAAGAGTTCTCTGGTTTTCCTTAGAACTTCCCAAGTCCCATTGGATTTCCATCTGTTGATAAAGGGTCCCGGTAGTTTCCCTCCAAATGCTACAATATGGTTCCATGAAGCTATGCTTTCTCACTACTAGGAGTACATTTGTAGCCCAAAGAGACCAACTGACCTACTGTCCTATGAGGCCACATTCCTGAGGACAGGTGTGTGTGTCCAAAGGGGTGAGAGTTTCAGCTCTTTTGATCCCTTTCACGGCTCAGTTCTTAGTTTGCCTTATTTTTGAAAGGAGACATGTTCTAATGCTGGTCAGAGTAGTTTTAGGAAAGGAGGACCAGGCTACCCATCACAGAGCAGGATCTAGTCCCTCTTTAGCCACTTGTCATACACTTGAACTTAGGTGAGTTTCCAACCTCCCTGTACATAAAAAAATTTTTAGAGTGGATATCGGGGAGGGGCACCGAGAGGAATAATACCAGCTCTATTCCATAAGACAAATACAAGAATTCAGTGCAGACATGACAATGAAAATTCTTTGGGGATGGATCTTGTTTATATACAAATATTGCATGAATACAGAATACCAAAGATGGCTGTGTTCAGGATACGTCTCAGAAGTTTGTTCACCAGAGATTGCTTTCCACACAAATACTGATTACATACAACTATGCTTCGGTCTAATAAAAATAGAAAACTGAAAAGTTCCTAACTTAGGGGGAATATCCATCTGTTGATTTAAGAAGGCGCTAAAATTTCTATACCATTGAGGGCTTTATTTCCTGCATTCATCTTCTGAAAAGATGGGCAGTTAAGAACAGGCTGCTAATAGGAAGGAAATAGATGAGCTGTCAGGTTCTTTTGTCTTTTATTTTTAGTCTAGTCCAGGTGAATTCATTAGTGGGCCTGGATTGTTTTCCTTAAGATAATACCTGTCCATCTTCCCACAGCACATTTTGACTAAATTGTCAATGAGTTGTTCTCTGGTTTTGGCAATACGTATTCATGTAACATGCAACTTTTCTCTCATCTGTTTTTAAATAAGCACCTACCTTGTAGCTCTCCTATGTTTATGACATGAATGCTTTGATGGCAGGTGCTTCTGAGATGGAATTTGGCGCTTTTTTTTTTTTTTTTTTTTTGCCTCAGTATTGCCGTATCAATTTCATTCATAATGGGAGCCTCTAGGAGAAATAATGTAAACATGTGAGAAATGTGTGACTGATAGCTCGGATCCACTTTGTCAAAAATTGTTCCATTAGACACTGGGCTAACCACAGTTTTGTTAAGGCAAACTTATTTAATTTTCAATAGTCCTTTTTTAAAAAACAAAAGCTGATTGAGATAGCTGAATATTCAAATAGCTGAAATTGTTGTTGTTCTATTTACTTGGAGTGAGAGTGGGAAGAAGAGGCGTTTGAGATGTTACACAACGTGTGCTCAATAACAGAAAATAATCAATACTTTTAAGTCAAGCACAGAGTATCACTCTTGAAGGTTGTATCTATCAATCAGGATCTGGTGAGGAGGCAGGAATGTTACTTGTTACTTGAACACGACGGGCTTAACGTAAAGAACAGTCACCTAGGTATAAAGTTAATTACCCATGTAAGAGAACTGTAAGGGACCAGGGAGGTAGAATTGCAGGAAGCAGCTTCCACTCCAAGAACTGGAGAAACTGGGAAGAAGCTAGACTTTCTAAAACCTAGAAACTTGGGAGGAGGAGGCTGCTCACTGATGCCCCTGTACTTGAGCAGAGGGCGATGAACCTGTTTCTGCAAGCAACAGCATGCTGGGTTTAGCTGTTGGGAAGGGAAAGGACTACCACCCCTGGGGTGAAACTCCACAGGAGCAGGAAACAGGAAGTGCACAGGAAGTAAAAGGGAAGGAGGAAATCCCTTCTTCCTTCCTCCTCCTACACACTTCCGGTCTTGGAGTGCCCCTTTCCGCAGAACCACAGGGTCAGTTGGCAAATCAGAAACCTCATTTGCAGCGTGGCATCCCCAGTCTCAGAGAGCCAGAATATAGAAGGGTGGGTTTGGATGTAAGAGGCGATAACTTTTTTTTTTATGTTTATTTATTTTGAGAGACAGCGCGCAAGCACATGTGCACATGGGGGGGACAGAGAGCGAGGAAGAAAGAGAATCCCAAGCAAGCTCTGCGTTGTCAGCACAGAGCTCAAAGTGGGGCTTGATCTCACCAACTGTGAGATCATGACTTGAACTGATATTAAGATTCAGACACTTAACGGAGCCACCCAGGCGCCCCCTAAGAGACAGTAACTTGATCACTGGCACAGAAGTTCTCAGACAAGAAGGCTAGCTGATGGCAACAGCAGAAATTAAACCTGTGAGCTCTTAGGAAGAGTCAGGCCTTGAGATGCCAGGAGAGGCATACAAAATGTAGCATCATCTTAATGATGGTCCTCAAATGACAGTCGGCTTTAACAGTGTCTATTAACCTTCAGATAAAGCCAGTAAAACTGTGATTCAGTCATAAAGGGCAGTGAACCATCATGAGGCTATTGTCGGTCTCTATAAATAGGTTGTTTTTATATAATGGAAAATTTCAAATGTACCTGATGTACAAAGAATAATATAATGAACCCCCATGTACCCATCATCCAATTATAACAGTCATAAGCATTCGGCTACTCATGTTTTATTTATCCCCACATACTCCTGTATTCCTCCAGCTTCCCATTGAGCTATATAGCTTCATTCCTAAACAATTCTGTATGTTTAACTACAGCTTCGTGAATTTCCACACATCAAACATGCTCATGTAAACTCCACCTAGATCCCTTTTACAGTTCTTCTGCAGGTCCTCTCCCCACTGTTTCCCAAGTGAGTGACCACTATCACCTGTTTCAAATTTTGTGTACATGGCGTTGTAGAGTATGTGTATTTTGAGTTTGGCTTCTTTTGTTCAATGTTGTTGGTGAGATTTAAACATGTTGGATGTAGCCATAGTTCATTTATGTTCTTTGTGCTGTAGTATTTCATTGTGGGACTATACCACAATGGGTTCATTCATTCCACCATTGGTATGTAATTGTTTCTAGATCTTGGCTATTACAAAAAAGTTGCTGTGAACATTCTTGTGCATGCTTTTCAGTACACACTTGTATGCATGTCCTTTGGATATGTATCAAGAAAGCAATTGTTGGGTCTTAGAATATGCACATGCCCAGCTTTAGTAAATACTAACAGTTTTTCAAAGTGGTTATATTAGTTTACTTCCCACTACTTCCTCTTGCTCCATATCCTTGTCAGCACTTGGCATTGTCTGTATTTTTCACTTTAAACATTCTGATAGGTGTTTCATGGTATCTCGTAATTTTAAGTTGTGTTTCCTTGACGAGCACATTTTATAATGCTTGACTATTTGGATATATTTGATAAAGGGTCTGTTCAAGTATTTTGCATGCTTTTGTTGCGTTGTTTGCCTTTTTTTGTTGTTGATTTGTAGGAGTTCTTTCTATATTCTAGATAGGAGTCCTTTGTTGGACATAAACCTTGCACACATCTTCTCCCACTGTAGCTTGCCTTTTCATTCTCCTAATGCCGTCTTTGATAATAAAAGTTCTTAATTTTGTTGTAGTCCAGTTTATCTGACTTTTTCTTTATAGTTCGTGATTCTTGTGTCTTGTTGAGGAAGCTTTTACCTATCCCAGTGTGATGGAGATATTCTCTTATGTTATATTCTAGAAGCTTTTTTTTTAACCTTTCATATTGAGGTCTATAATCCACCTGCAATTGAAATTTATGATGTAAGATATAGAACAGGGTTCTTTTTTCCCCCTCATATGGATGTACAATTGATCTAGCATCATTTCTTGAAAAGATTATTATTTCCTTACTACACTAAAGTTTTACCTGTCATAAATCAAGTGTGAGTCTATTTATAGTTTCTCTATTTGTATATCCTTGTGCAGATATCATGTAATTTTGATTGTAATAAGGATTGAGACATCTAATGGTATACACTCTTGAGTTCTTCAGAACTTTTTGGCTCTTCTTGCCTTTTTTTATTTCCATGTAAATTTTAAATTAGCTTATCAATTTCTAAACTACTTGATAGAATTTTGACTAGAATTGCATTCAGTCTATAATGTAACTTGAATAGAAATGTCTTCTTTGCAATATAGGATCTTCTACCCCTAAATATTTTGTAACTTTACATTGATTTGGAGTTTTTAAATTTCTCTAAATAATGTAGTTTTCTTTGTAGAGGTCTTCATTCTAGGATTCATTCCTAGATGTGTCATTTTTGTAGATTTACGCTATTTGAAATGGATAATTTTTATATTTTTATTTTGTGTTTTGCTTGTATATGGAAATGTAATTGGTCTGCTGAATTCAATGATCCAAATAGTTTATTTGAAAATAATTTAATTTTTTTCTATATACAATCATGTTGTCTGCAAATAATGCAAACAGACACTATTTTTTCCTTTCTAATCTTTATATCTATTTTTTTTTTTTTGCTTTATTGCACTGGTTAAGACCAATACCACTTGTACACCAGCATGTCACAAATACACACTGAACATAAGAATTTATTTTTTAAATGCATGGATTCCTCTTTCACATGGGATCTCTTACCCTAAATATCCACTTGAACCCTAACACCATCCAGCCCCCCGAAAAATGGTTCTCCACATCTCTTGCAGTGTCTCCGAAACAAAAGGTATTGATGTCCAGATTCCATGACAATTTGTGACTTGTCTTGTGTTGGTAGTGGGGACAAACACTGCTTTGCAGTGAAGAGAGGTTGGGGTGGCAGAAGCAGTTATGTAAAAGGCACATTAATTAGCCTGAAACATCTGTCCTCCCAGCTAGCATGAATGCATAGATTCCTTGAATAATGAGGTATTGTTTCCCACTAGTTTTGGCTTCTGTTTTCTGTTTGTGCTCTTATTCGTGGTTCTGGGGACTGACAGGTTATGCATAAATGAACCTTTTTTGCAGTAGTTGCACATCCCAGTTGAGGAACATTTTCCAGGAGAAAGCAATTTATATTACTCTGCAATCTGTATTTAACTCTACATCTAATGTATGTGATGCTTCCTACTGACTCTTTTCATTAGCATATAGGAGAACATTGAATGCTAGAATTGAAAATGTTTTACATTTATAACAATATTTGATGAAATTTATTACATCTTCAAAAATTAAATATAAAACAGCAGGTTTCTTTAAATTTTATTTAAAATTTTGAGATTCACTAATTTATTTGTATTCTGCCTTTAGTTTTAATATATAGTTTCAAGTATTTTAAAAGAAAAGTGGCATTTTTGAAAACAAATCTTTTGATATTTTATATTTTCTTTATATATTTATTTATATTTTCTTTATTTTATGTTTTCTATATTATATTTTCTTTAGTTTTTAATAAAAATATATTAAAATGTATCCACTTTGAATGCAATCACATTTTATTTTTTAATCCTTTACATCATTACTTTCAATATTACTGGTTATATGAAAATACTCACTATAACAACATGAGAAATTTGCTAACATGAAGGTATAAAAAATAATTTTATGAATAAATACGTATTAGTTGATGGATTATTCATGTATTCCTCGTATGACTTATGCAAACATGGCTGGCCCATCGACAGAACACCCGGATATGTACCATATAATAATTAAATTTAACCATATTTGATACTTTGCCAATTTTAAGTCATATAAAAATATTAACTTAATACTTTTTAATTTTGTCCTTGTAAACATATTCTTGTCGAGGTCATAAGATAGAACATATGGACAGTTTCTCTACTTGATTTGTAATTTTTACCTATTTGGATATGGCAAATGTGGCCTCCATTTGTCTTCTTACCTTTGTCCTTGCAAATGAGCTTGGGTGACTCTGGCTAGGACCTTGGGTACAATGCAGTGTAGAGGAAAAGATAGCCAGCATCCTTGTTTATCACATTCTTCAAATGTTCAGTTAGTTCAATACCGATTTTTTTTTTTTTTTTGGTCTGCTGTATCAATTTCGGGGAGAAATACATTAAAATTTCTCACTATGTCTGTAGATTTGTCTACTTCTCTATTAAATTTGCTTTGAATATTTTGAAGCTAGGTTATCAAACACATAAATTGAGCATCGTTATGTCATTATGCTGAGATAACCCTTTCATTCTTGTGAAATGGCCCTCTTGATTTCCAGTAATTCTTCCGGCTTTAAGGCCTATTTTGTCTAATTTTAATATAGCCATATTACCCTTCTTTTGGTTAACTTTTGCCTGGAATTTTTTGTTCTTTACTTCCTATCTTCCCATACACTTACATTCAAAGTGTGTCTCTTGTAAGCCGCATGCAATGCAATTTTATTTGCGGTCATTTATTTTACAATCTTTGTCTCCTAATTAGAGTAGTCAGTTCATATTTGATGTAACTATGGATATATTTGGGCTTAAAGCCATCATCTTACTTATTTTCTTTATGTCTTACCAATATTCTGTGTTCTCTTTTTCTCTTGTTATTTTGCTACTTTTTGGAGTAAGTATTATTATTACATTTTGTTACCTCCCCTGTTTTTTATTATTTTATTATAACTGTAAATGCATCATGCATGCTTTACTTACTGAAGTCCGATATCAATGAGTACTTTTACCACTTTTTGGACAACGTGTATTAAAAGTCTTAGAATCTATTAATTCTGTTTAATCCCCTCCCACTCATTGTGTTACTGTTGTCATGTATTTTTTATTTCTTTTTTTTTTTTTCAACGTTTATTTATTTTTTTGGGACAGAGAGAGACAGAGCATGAACGGGGGAGGGGCAGAGAGAGAGGGAGACACAGAATCAGAAACAGGCTCCAGGCTCTGAGCCATCAGCCCAGAGCCTGACGCGGGGCTCGAACTCATGGACCGCGAGATCGTGACCTGGCTGAAGTCGGACGCTTAACCGACTGCGCCACCCAGGCGCCCCATGTATTTTTTATTTCTAAAGATATCTTTGCATGGCTCAAACCGTCCTGTCCAGTCTTTGCTCAGATGTCACTTCCTCAGAGAGCCTTGCTTGCATCATTCTAATTAAAATAATATCATCTCATGGCTTTCTTCTCCATTCACTTATTTTCTTTTGTTTTTCTTCATGGACATATCACAGGAAATGAAGCATTTATTTGTTTGTTTTCTGTCTTTCTCATTAGAAGGTAAACTTCATAAAGGCAGGGGCTCTCTATCTTCTTCACCAGGACTTGGTCCAATAAATGTATGTTGACTCACCACTGTAGGTCAAAGGTGCCCAGTGGAGACCACAGCCACTAAGTCTCAACAATGAGGAAAGCAGAAACCCATATGGCATCGGAGAACTGCTACAAACCACAAGTCAGAAACTTTATATCAGGAAAATTTGGGTGGGATACTAAGATCACTCCATAAATAACACAGTGAGCAGATTTCCTCTATTCATGTTTTTCATTCATTCAACATTTCCTGAACACCTGTTCAAGTCTAGATGCCAAGCTAGGTGCTGAGTACCGTGCTAGACTCCATGCTGTGTGTGGTAAGCAGTATTCTCTACAAAATTCCTTCATAGATTATCCTGGGAAACAAGACCTGGCTAAAGAGAATGTTGTAACACAAAGAAATAGAGATTGTTCTGCTGATGAGACATTCTTGGGCAGAAGGAAATCAAGAACTTTGATCCTGATACCCTTAAGTCAGCTGTGTTGAGACAGGATGCAAAAGGGGAGTCACACATAAAGGTACTGAGAACTGATCCAAGAAAATTCAAAATCCAGAGTCCCTGGATTTATAGTGCCCTGCTTTCCTCATTGCTGAGACTCAAGAACCAAAAACCATTAGGTATGGAAACTGGGACCAGGGTACTATCCAGAGAGCAGCTTAGATGCCCGGTGTTAGCTTTAGCCATATTAGCCTTTAAAAAAAAATTTTTTTAATGTTTATTTTCAAGAGAGAGAGAGAGAGAGAGAGAGAGAGAGCGCGCACAGGCAGAGGGGCAGAGAGAGAGGGAGACATAGAATCTGAAGCAGGCTCCAGGCTCTGAGCCATCACCCCAGAGCCTGATGTGGGGCTGGAGCCATATTAGCCTTTTTTTTAATTTTTATTCGTTTATCCACTGGTCACATCTTAAGACTTCTAGTATGTTCTATCCTTATGTGATTTTATAGTCACCGTTTTCTTTCCTTGTAACAATTAGGCCTGACCTGGTGTAAGGGATACTTGTCTCTGGCTTTTGCCCACTTCTGAAACTAAAAAAAAAACAGTCACAGGTTAATTCCTAGGTTATGCTTGCAGAATGGCAAATGGAAAAAAACAACAGCACAGTTTTAAATAGTTGGGAGTATATTGTTTTCACATTTCAGCTCCCGGCCTTTTTTCTGCCCTGGGAGCCTTTTCTCCAGATGGGAAAGCAGCAGGGACTACAATCAAAAGTGACCCTAGCAGCCAGTCCCTCTGTTTCACTGTCAGCCCTGGGTTCTGCATCTGGAACGCAGTTGGCATTTGCCGGCAGAGTACCTGCAGAGGAAGAACCAGCTATGGAGAAGAGGTAGGTCTCAGGTGGGGCGTTAGGATCACATCCTGGCACATACGCAGCATTGCCCAAGCCTCTTTACACACTGCCAGCCCTGAAAGAGTCATGGATGGATGTCTACATGCCATTAAACAGCCAGTATTTCTAGTATTTATGCCAGTGCTGGCATTGTGTGCCCTGTTGGTCCAAGCCACTAATCAGGATTTTTTTTTTTCCTGGAAGCCCTTTAAACTATGTGGAGATTAACCCACAACCTCTGCCTCTTCAAGGCCAGCCAGTGACGTGAAGCCACCTGGAATGTTTGTTTGTACAGCAGACATAACTAGGTGCTCACCGGGGATCAGGCACTTGGCTCAACGTAACTGGACAGGTGTCTGCACCTGCCCTTTTTCCAATACATCCAAGTCTTCACCAAGACTTCACCACAAGTCTTCATCCAAGTCTTAATTATTTTATTCATATATATATACATACATATATATATATATATATACATACATATGTATATATATATATATACACATATGTGTATATATATATATATATATATATATATACACATATGTATGTATGTATGTATGTATCCCTGAAAGCAACTCTTTAAGGTTTTATACTGGACATTCAAAAAAACCATGGCAATAGGTATTGTTTTAGAGCCCCTGCAATGTGCCAACATTATCTCCGCGCTTTCCCTTCATTTCCTCAAGTCCTTACAACCCTGCAAGGTCGATATCGCTACACCCATTTCACAGAGCAGGAAGATAATGTTCAAGTGGTTAAAGAAATGGACTCACAATGAGTAGGCTGCACAGCTAGGGTTCACACCGAGTTCAATTTGACAACACTGTGCATCTTAGAAACTGCCTGCGTTGGTGACAATTTACGTGACAGTTTAATCCCCCTAACTATTAAGAGGGATGTTTGAACTGCTCCTCTTTCTCTCCACAAGCCATTGTACCATCAAGACATCCATATCTCTGGTTTAGTTTAGGCTGCAACCTTTGTAAAGGGATTACACCACGGTCAGAACTTGTGCCTTCTTTGTAAGCCATCACTCGAGCAATGTCGAGGTGACGGTCTGTTTTCTTCTCTGTTATACTCCCCTTCTCTTCAAGGCAAGAGACATAAAATACTAAGATAATCGCTTCAGCTAAGGGATGAATTTTCAGTCTTTTCGTTGCCCTCTTGAATATACACAGTGGTTACGTATTGTGGCATCCACTCATATCAAAGCCAAAGGTGGTTTCATTTGAATGGCCTGATGACAATAATCAACATGTCTCTTTGATGATTTATTGGCATCACCATTATTATTATTTGCCACAATTCTATTAGCAATATAATTGTGTAGATTTTTTATTAACATATCTTAAGTACACAGAAATGTAATTGCAATAAACGATTATCATGATAAATATCAAGTATCCAGGCGGTCCTTACTTTTCACATGTTGGGGGGTAGCTGCCACGCAAAATGAGGACACAGTTCCAATATGCATGAGGTTCCTCTAACAGGTTACTGTACAAAGTGAGAACTGCCTGTGGTCGCCATTTATTCAGCGTCAGCTGTGTACTTGGTACTGTATTTGATGTTTTACCTAGGCTCTGTGTATTAGTTTGAGCTGCCGTAGCAAAAGACCACAGACTGGGTGTCTTAAACAACAGAGATTTATTTTCTCAAAGTTCTGGAGTCTGGAAGTCCCAAAGCAAGATTCTAGTCAATTCGCTTTCTGGTGAAGACTTCTTGCTGTGTCCTCACATGACAGAAAAAGAGGGAAAGCGAGCTCTCTGGGATGTCTTTTTGTAAAGGAATCCAATTCTATCAGATCAGGGTCCCACCCTTACGACCTCATTTAACCTGAATTATTTCCTTATAAGCCCTATCTTAAGACCAGACATACACATTGGGGGTTGGGTGTTTAGCAAACGAATTGGAGGTAAGGGGACACAAACATTTTGTCCATAGCTCTATGTATGTAGTCCTCACAAGAAACACATTTTACAGATGGAGAGACTGAGGCTCAAAGAAAGTAAGTCATAACCATGGTAGAGAAAGGGCTCAAACCAATACTTAATTCTAAAACTCCATACTTTTGGGGCACCTGGATGGCTCAGCGTCTGACTCATGATTTAGGCTGAGGTCATGATCTTGAGGTTTGTGAGATTGAGCTCAGTGTCGGGCTCCCTGCTGACAGCATGGAGCCTGCTTGGGATTCTCTCTCTCTGCTTCTCCCTTTCTCTGTCTCTCTTTCTCAAATAAGTAAATAAACCTTAAAAAATTAAAAAATAATAAAATCCACACCTTTTCCACCCACTACACTGCTTCCTAAACTTTATTCTGTGGCTCAATATCAAGATAATATATAAATGACAAGAATAGCCAAACTTGATTTATCAATTGTGTTATGCACTAAGCTACTTTGTTTGTGCTGGCTCAGTTAAAAGATGTACCTCAAAACAAATCAGTATCACTTAGCTTTTGAACAAATAGATTATAAAGCAAAATGGAACGGAAAGTATGCAGTTTTAAGTATGGTCAAGGACTAGAAAGATGAGTATCTTTTTTTTTTTTTCCATTGTCAGAAACTTTTATTACCAAAGGTAAAAAATAACCTAAGAGCTATAGGATCGAAGTGTAGAAAGGAGGAGGAGTATTGGTTTAAAATACTATTAAATGTGAATTTAAATACAGTCATATATGCTTGGGAAAGGTATGTATTAACTATGTTAGATGTTTAGGACTTTATTGCAAAAATAATATATCCACACTTTAAGCAATTCAAGAAATAGAAAATATATAAAAACATATATATATATGGCGTTTTGTAAACAAAAATGACTCCTAGTTGTCACGTTATGTGCTTGCTTTTTTCATTTAATACATAAGTTGGATATATTCTCATGTTGCTACATACAGAGTAAGGTGGTACCATCATTCATTTCACCATTTCCTTATTGGTGGCCACTTAGGTTGTTTCCCACAATCACAAAAACAGCACTGAGCATTTTTGCACTTCTCTCTTTAGACACATGGGCAGATAATTTATGTGATTTCTCTAGGATAAATGCAGTTACTGCATCAAAATCATGCATAATCAGGATGTTGACAGATATTGCCAAATTAAATTCAAGATAAATTTTCACATTTAACATTTCCAATGGTGCTTTCTACATTGAGCATGATGAAATAATGCCACTGTTCTCACTGCACTGCATACCTGTCCTTTGGTGACATTTGATCCGAGGCTTAAAGGAACGGAGGGAGATAGCCATGCTGCTGTGGAATGTGCTAGCGAAAACAACCGTCCACTGAATTTACCTGTGGACTAGGGGGAGGTGAACTGACATTCATTCACAGAAATGGTAGTTCCTTTTCCTTTTCATTCTTCCAGTTCATTCCACAAACATCTATTGTGGAAGGCGAGGCGATGGGCACTACTAATGTTGTTCGGAGGTGAATAGGACAAATATGGCCCTCCACAGATTCGTGTGTGCTTCAGCCTTTTTTTTTTGGGAGGCAGTTATTTTGATTTATGTTTTTATTTTACATGCAGCACAACTCCTTTTGGTGTACTGCATTGCTTTTTAATTCAAACCTCAACTCAAATAAAAACAACAAATTGTTGCTATCGAATATGCCCTTTGCTAGGATTTGAATGTTTGTGTTTCCCCCTAATTCATTTGTTGAAATCCTAATGCCCAAGGTGATGATGTTAAGAGGTGTGGCCTTTTGGGGGGTACCTAAACCATGAGGGTGGAACCCTCGTGAACGGGATTAGTGCTCTTATAAAAGAGACCCCACAGAGTCCCCTAGCCCCTTCCACCGGGTGAGGACACAAGGAGAAATCCATGACCTAGAAGGGGCCCCTCACCTAATGGTGCTGGCACCCTGATTTCAACTTCTAACCTCCAAAACTGTGAGAAATAAATTGTTGTTTATAAGCCCCCCAGCTGAAGCATTTTGTTACATCAGCCCAGATGGACCAAGACATCCTTTATCTTGTCAGTGAGTAAAATCAACTAGTCAAGTTCTTAGGGCCTCTGACTATACAAAAATTGAGTCTTCCAATATGCAGAGTTTCCTAAATCAGAAGACTGTTCAGTTAAACTTATTTTTATATAAAATGTTGGACAGCTGTTTCTGTTTTGTTTTGTCTGGCATAAGCATTATGTAGCCTTTGAATTTTATGCCTGCCTTTTCTGAACCTTTCCCCTCTCCCACACTCCCCAGAGTTGAGAACTTTCTATAATCATTACACATGACAATTTAAGGCTTTTTTTCATTATAACAAGGCAGAATGAATTAAAAGGTGTAGTCTTTTGAGCGAAAACTACATTACCAACCTGAAGCTCTGGAAAATGCTAATACTCTGTATATTAAAACGACAGCCAGCTTAGCCTTCTTAATGCCCATTTGCCTGAATTTATGAGATATCATTCTTTTCAGTTGGGTATTTTTAAAATTATCCAGCAGGGAGTGAGTCAGGTGGTGGGTTTTTGTTTTTTTGTTTTTTTTTTTTTTTTGTCACTAATTCATTAAAAATGCCAGTCATACCCAGCAACTCAAGTGAGACCATCTGCCTTTCAGAAAACTGTAAATACCCAAAGAGCAAATGGGACTATATTCTTTGGACCTGTGAACGGGGGCTGATGCACTTGGAAAAGGCACAGCTTCCAAACCCAACACACCTAACCCCATTCCAAGTCCTTACGTCCTTACCTGGCCAGCAGTTGAACCCTTGGGAACCTTGGCTAATGAGCTTGACCTTCTATGGCCGTTTAGCCCCTTAGGATTAACCTTTCTTTCTCTTTTATGAACTTCCAGAGGTGTGTGGTGAATAATGGAAGCAACCCCTTTACCCACTGAGAAAGAATTGAGAATAATCTTAGTTTACGATGTCTGGTCTCCGTAGTAAATGACTGTGTTTTCAAATAAATATAAAACTGACCTGATCATTGCTTAGAGAGAGATATAAGGTACATTCTTATAGGGTAGTTTTTGGGATAAAGTCCTCTTTTCAATACTTAGGATAAATGATTTTTTTTTTTTAGGATAAATGAATTTTTTTAAAATGCTTCTTCTAGAAAAGGGTTTACAATGAGATTACTTGAATACCTTAAAAATAGTTAGGAAAAGAATGAAAGGTATAGTATCCATTCATCCAACAAATAGGTACAGGTGCCCACTACATGCTAGGCATTGTTCCACATGCTTAGGCACTGACAGGGAACACAGTTGGCCCAAATCCCTGCCCTCTTGGACCTGACATTCTTGAAGGAGGGACAGACAACAGAAAATGAATAAGGAAATGATGTAGTGTGAGGGTGGACACAAGGCGCTACGGAGAAAGAAAGAATTAGGGAAAAAGGTGGGGGAATTCTAATGTCACACTCCAATGCAGAAAAGAAATGCTGATTATGAGGTCAGCACGTGATACAAGTTATTTAAGGCCACTTTTCATAATCTGGATTGTATCTGAAGCATTCTCTTTTGTTTCTTGAGATAACAAAAGTGTCACTGTGTAAAGACCCCCCCCCTTCTTTGAGTCTATCCACATAAAAATGTCTAGTGTTTATGCCAGCTCAAGTTAGGAGGGGAGAGCATGAAATCTCAGCAGACTTACTTGGTAAGGAGAACCCAGGTAAACGTACAGCTGTTTTTAACTTTCCTTAAAAATAAGGTGACATAATCTTTGCGTCTTTAGTGGTGAAAACATGTCCAACCAAGCAGTAGATACAAAACAGTCTTTCTGATGTGAAGGGAAAAAAATCCAAGGGTACCCAGAGCATTTATTATAAGTTGAAAGTTAACTGAAAAGCTTTCCTTGGTTTAAAAGAAAAGAAAGGCTCTATAGATCAGGTTAAATTTGCCTTGGGGTAAAGAGGTCAATCCTACAGGATAGAAAATATTCTGCAGAACAGTTGGTAAACCACAGACGAATTTAACTAAGTTAACCATATGTGAATAACGCTATCCAGTGATTTCAAGTGAGTCATCTGCGTGACAGCTACAGGATACTTAATGCCAATGGTTTTATTAGCCAACAGTAATTGGGTGATTGTTACGAAGAGAGCAAAATCACATTTCCCACTCTGTTCACTTTGAAGAAGGCGGCTGAGGTCTCTGAGTTCCACAGCCTTCTCTTCCATCTCCCTTCCCATTTCAGGGGGGGGGGGGGTGCCCTGCCTTCTGACTGCTGTTTGGAAGCAATAACCACACTGCAATTTGTTTGCTTCCATAGCAAAACAAAATAAGATGGATAAACAGAATCAATAGAAGTGAGAATAATATATTAATCACAGAGGCAGATGGTACTATGGTTTACGGAACTAGATTTTGCCCTCTCCTTTTACCTTTTTGGGTGGATAGAAGATGCTTTGGAACTTTATTTTCTTCCAGGCAATTAGAATATTGTTGTTGCAGCAAAGGAGGCTGCCAGTTGAGAGGAAGTGTAATCCTACGCCATGTTCAGTGTGCAGTGCTTGTCTGCATCATGGGAGGTCTTGCCAAAAGGTGACTCCGGGAAGATTGGTTTTTGAAGTCCTATAAAGCTGGAGGCAGAAACCTTAATCAGGGCACATAGGCTTTGACTGTGCCTTCTTTCCTCGATGAGGATGTGGCCTCCCTAGAGATGACTTTGCTTCAAGAATCAAGAGATCACGGTATTCGTAAATAATCCTCGCTGAGCAGAAGCCCATATAGACATGGAGCATAACTTTTTCCCCCAATACCATGTAAGTGTAAATATATGGGGCCAAGTCATAGCAAGCATTGGGCTTTTCTTTCAAATCTGACGTAACTCTGTCCCAGAGGGGGATGTGAGCAGCTGTTGGGTATCATGGGAATAAGGGAAAACCTCTTAATGAAATGCTGCATCTAATGTTGAACTGTGGACCCATATCTGTTTAGTTATATGTCTTTTGGAACATGAAAGAAGAGTTCATATAAGCTGTTTTCCCGAACTCTAATCCCTCAAATACCACAGTAAGAGTGTTTCATGTTTTTGATGCTCTGATCTTTACTCATACACCATCTCATATTCTAGTGCATATTTCCTTTAAAATAAATAAAAATTAATGTGCCCATAATATAAAATGCTATAAAAATAATAAAACAGGGGCGCTTGGGCGGCTCAGTCGGTTGAGCGTCCAACTTCAGCTCAGGTCATGATCTCGCAGTCCCTGAGTTCGAACCCTGCGTCAGGCTCTGTGCTGACAGTTCAGAGCCTGGAGCCGGCTTCGGATTCTGGGTCTCCCCCTCTCTCTGCCCCTCCCCCGCTCATGCTCTGTCTCTGTCTGTCTCTCTCTCTCTCTCTCTGTCAAAAATAAACATTAAAAAAATTTTTTAATAATAATAAAACCAAATTCTGTGATACGTATAAATGAAGCCCTGGGAAGATAGCTTATTTTGTAGACTGTTTGCCTCCAAATCTGAGAGCTTTTATCAAAACATTCAACAGAGTTTGTACATGTTTCATCCTAAGCCAAAACAGTAAAAATAAAGTGTTGAGCCAAATTCTCTTACCTAAACTATTTGATTACGCTGAAGGAGGCATGCCTCGATTGCCATTAACTTCTTTAGCTACTAAAGAAACAACTGGCTGAGTTATATGTAATTATAACATGCAATATGAAATTAACCACTTACCAGGTATACAATGTGCAGGGTATACTCCAGGGTTTCTCAGCCTGGGCACTCTTGACATTCTTTGCTGTAAGGTACCGTGCTGGGCACAGAAGGTGGCTTAACAGCATGCCTGGCCTCTGCCCACTAATGCCAGTAGCGCCCCAGCCACCTGCCAGTTGGGACAAATATGTCTCCAGACATTGCAAAAATGCTCCTGGAGTGCAAAATCACCCACTGGCATATACTATAGTGGGTAAAAATAGCTACAGTATAAGACAGAGGTTTTTTAAATGGTGCAGACCATGCCTTCAAGACATGTGAAGGGGTGGGAGGTGGTTTCCAGTGAGGAAGATGGGGAGGCTAGAGGAAGAGGTGCGATTTGCCTGGCTCTTGAAGTTTGTATAGGATTTTGTATTAAACTGTTGCTTGCTTATTGGTTTACTTTTAATGGTATCTTTCCCAACTGGTGTTTATATTTGAAATATGCCCTATTGATTTCAAAGCTGTTTAAATTTCTAAACATGCCAAAATTATTATTTGTGCATGGATTTAAAGTTAAGAGAATGTAAGTAATTTTTATTTCCTTTTTAAAAGTAACACTGAATTATTTCTGAACTTAATAATGTGGCTTTTCTGGAATTAGAGCATCTGGGGGTGATTGGATTGTGTATTAACTTGCTGTTCTCCATTTATAAATGCCACCAAAAAAAAATGCCGCTTGGCATTATTTTACTGAAAGGGAAATAATATAACCGACCTTGTATCAATAATGTTCCCTTTTGGCAGGACCTCCTCAGAACTCCCCTCCCAAGAAAAAGCAAAATGCATGTCAAGTCATTTAGACATTTTACCCTGTATCCATTGCATCTTGTCCAGATCAAAAATGTGCACGGTTGACTGTAGCTTTAACTTTGAAGACATCGCCTTTATCAAAGGAAACAACTTGCTAAAGTTATGTCATGTTTGTAAAGCAAATGTTAACGCCTTCTGCTGTATTGAGATGCCATTCTTTTCCTGTTAACATCCCTCATTAAGTCTGATTGAGCAATAATCAGCCATGCACTTAGCCAAATGTGTGAGATTAATCATGAGCCTATGTTCACCAAACTTTGTAGCTCTGTATTATTCAGAAAAGAAGTCTTCTAGGATGACGTGATCTTAAATTCTACTTCAGACAAATTAACATTCTTTTCTAGGTATAATAACTGTGTCACTATCAATATCACCGCATAACAAATTAAATTATAGGATTATGGCAGAAGTTGTGTTTGGCTAGAAATGCTACTATGGATGTACCACAAAGCATATTATGCCATGAGTTAGATATCTTCATAAATTAAAGACCTCTGAGTAGTTTAATGCATTCAACCAATGTAAATTTATGAATCGCAAATACTCAATATGGCAAAATGCTCATATTACAAGAGACATACCTTGTATAGGACTCAGTACCTAAGTTCTCAAAAAAGCGTTTGAAATAAACTCTTTATGCTAATAGTTCTCCTGAAATATGACGGATCGAAGACTTTCTCAATTGTGAATTTTGCTTCAATGGTTTTTCTCACTTTGACTCTGGCTCTGGACTTCTGTTATTAATTATTAACAGATATTCTCTTGAAATTATCTTGCAAGCACAATTCTGTGAATAGGACGGTAAATGATTGGTCTCTTATTCAGCTATACTGGAAGGCAAGGTGATAGCCCTGATATTTTTTAGGATCCCTTCTAGTGCTATAATCAATCCTAAAGTCATATGGCAAAAATTGCTTACTTCAGAGAGTCTATGTTAAAGTCACTGTAACAAGATGAAAGATTCTGTTTATGGCTTTAGATAGAGTTTGAGGGGAGAAAGTGTTAGAATGGTTGAAATGGAAACACCTGTATTCAATATCATTTTTAATAGGGGAGGAGTGCCAGATGTTCTGTGGGCTCATTCTTTTTTGCTGCATCTTATTTTTCTTTGTTGTTAGCAAAAATCTGAAATAAATGAAAGCTCCTTCACATCTATGCAGCAGAAATAGAAAAAGAGAACAAATGACATATGACTTCTAGATGAAGCAGCACCTAAAATAATTGCCATAAGCTACTTGGAGATTTATTGTGAATTAAATTGCAGGAATGTGCATGATGAAAGTGGCATCTGTCACTTTAAAACAATATAGTAATTTATTTTAAAATGGATCCATGCATGCTGCTTAGATTGACAGGTTTTTAAAGTTTGGATGATAATTTTATCACTACCACCCCCAAGCCCCAGTATTTTATGTGCCGTTTGCTTTGGGATTTTCCTTGAATTAAAAATTGAACAATCTTATTGCTGTGCAGAGAGGATTTCATTACTTTCAGAGGTGACCTTCCAGATTCTATTAGGACAAGAAAATAGCCTTTAACAATGTCACTCAAAACCTATCTTTCTCTACTGGCTTCACCTCATTCTAGCACCTTCACATACTCTAGAAACTCCTTCTTTGACATTTCTCCTTCCTTCTGTCCTTCCTACCTCGAGTCAGTAATAGATATGTGTTAAGGTTGTTTGGAAGTCTTCCTTATCACTTTTTGTATGACTCTGCACCTTGCATTTTTGTTGCCTCAGCCCTTCAGTTTGAAAGTTAGTACTTTGAATATAGGAATTGAATATCCTCTTCCTTTATAACTGCCGAGAGTGCTTAATTCAGATATCAATCTGATATTATTAGCTGGTTCTTTCTGATGAAATATCCCATTATTCCTTTAAAGACTGCCTTGATTTATCATGCATTTTTTTTCCTATCCATAAGAACCACAAACCAAGTATTAATCAGCTATTCTCAGCTTCCCTATTGAAGATGTACTAGTGATAAAGAAACTAGAACCTTTATTCATTTTACTACATAACAAGTAATTTTTTTATTTTGAAGTGATATCAACGTATGTATCCAACACAATATTCTCAGCTCAGTCCAATTAGCTTCTATAAGGAGTCATATTTTTTAATTGCTTCAGTACAATTTCTAATCTCATAAACTTTCTGAGGCAACATTCTTGAAGATGGTATCTGATTTATCTGCTCCAGGATTCCTTAATCCAGTTTTTTTCCACCTAAATAAATCTGTTTGCACCCACCTCCTACTCTGTATGAAACTACTTAAATACAGTTCTCTATAATTTCCACTTAAAATTAAGCAAGACCATGAAAATAGCATATATAAAAATATAATAGCAGTTCATAGGTAGTTTCTAGAATTCTTTCTCCTCTCAGAAGGGATTGCATAACTAATGGAATATGAGAGATTTGGAAAAGCAACATGGAAAATAACTTTATATTAGAAAACGGAGAGTAAAAGTTATGTAAAGGGAGGTTGAAGAAATGAGATCTATTTATCTGAAAAAGGGCGATAAAACTCACTAATTTGGTGACTGTTCATTTACATAAAAATGATCACTGTTTTCTCCATGCATGGACAGATAGAGTTGTTTTTTTTTTTTTAAGGAAATAGCTTTGGATGGCAAAGATTAAGGTTAGATAGGATGAAAATATTCCCCAAATGAAGGCTGTTATGTGTTAGAATGATTTATTTATAAGGACTGTGGAATTGTTTCATTAGGAGGTCATAAGAATGAGGGAGACACAAAAGTGTCTGAAATGATGGGGACTAAATGATACTTTAAAGAGCCTCCTATTTTAATGGTTTTTAAGATTCCTTTCCATTTATTATTTAATTTCTTTATTAACTTACCTGATTCCATCAGATTTATCATCATCTCATGATTAAAGGTTTTTAAACCTTCATTACAAAAGAAGAGAACACTTCAGTGTTCAGTTATTTTATTGGAATACATATTTTTGTCCCTTTTTCTTCCTTTATTTTTCTTCTTTTATTGTTGTCACTCCAATCAAGGCAAATAACTACCTCCAAAATAACGAAATAATCCAGATTTGCACATGAACTCTTCTAGCCAGTATTAACATAGGGTCAACATTTAAGAATATTTATAATGGAAAAGGATGACTGTAGCTGAAATCCAGCAGAGATCGTCTTTCTCTGGGTCTTTATGAACATGCAGAATTGATGTTTTGATTTAAAAACGAACCAAGTAAGTTGTATTTTAAAAGTGAGGTTTTCAGAGTGGAAATTTCTAGATTAGATGCCATTTTCCGTTTTCAACGTGTGTGTGTGTGTGTGTGTGTGTGTGTGTGTGTGTGTGTGTTGTGAAAATTTTTCAATTCACATCATTTTGTGACAAAAGTGATTTTTCTTAAATTCATACAAGGAAATAGTTACCAATGAGTTAAACTTGTAAGAAAAAGGGTCAGAAATTGACATTTCTGTACCACAGAGCTACATACTCCAGAGCAGAATTACTGGGACCTTGTGTAGTCACTTGTATCAAGCACTATACTTTGGAAACTTAGAGATAATGTTAACATCAAGGATATATGTAGAAGCTTTCAGAGGAATCACACAAGCACACATGCATGCACACATGCACCAACTACTGTATATACATAATTTTTTTCAGAACTACAGAAAGGAAATTAAGGACCTGAATTTCCATTTAAGTGTTTGCTATTGAGTTAAGACTACATCAGATCCTCTTGGCCACACTGAGGTGGTTTGGTGGGGTTTTTTTTTTTTTTTTTTGGTTTATTTTGTTTGGTGTATTAACATAGAATATGTTCAGTGTAAAGTATTCCCATATCACAGATTTTTGAGGAGAGGCCCCAGCTTTATGGAGAATTCTTAAGCACCATGGACAGCTGCAACTTTCTTCTTGTAGGTCAGTAGTTTAATAACACACAGGGACCAGTGGAGAACCAATTCAGGGCTTGTAATCCACATGTTTACTGTGAAATTTCACCTTGCGTTTTCAAACAAGGTAACAAGTCTCAGGTGAGCACTTCCATTTGCAAAGGGGCCCTTCCCACTCAATTGTTGAACAGTTTGTGAACCATCTTCTGTAAGTCCTTTTGTAGTTTCTGGTAAATTATTGTAGATTCTTAGAGTCAAATTGATGTCCCAGAAGTTAAACTTAGTTTCCTTCAGTTTTGTTTGGCACACACAGGGATACAAAATAGCACGGCAAGGATTGCTTGTATTGGTTGGTCACAATACTAATAGCATAGCATCTACCCATCTATCTCCACCCTGTTTCCTTCATTTATGTTAGCTTCCTGTCCCCTGTAGGAATATTATTGTGTGAAACATATCATAGAGCTCCAATAGAATTTTAAGGGACTCCAGAGTTGTCTCAAATAAAGACTAAGACCCTTAAGGATTGTGTGGCTTGCTTAAAGTCACATAACATTGTATGTGTATATGTACATATTGCTAAACATTATTTCTAGACGTGATCGACTCTATGGTGTACATTAATGGAAACTCAGAGAATAGTCCAGAAGGGTAGATAATAGCATGAGATAAAACATTCTGAGTCATTGAGATAGTTACATGAACTTTGTTTAGGTTTGAAATCCATTTTACTTGGTCAGTGAAATTACTTACTTCTTGTAAATACTTAAGATTTTACCTTAGTTGAAAATGAAACCTCAGGGTAATTGGGTGGTTTTGTCGATTAAATGTCTGACTCTTGATTTTGGCTCAGGTCATGGCCTCGTGGCCATGGGATCAAGCCCCACGTCGGGCTCCATACTGGTCATGGAGCCTGCTTGGGATTTTCTCTCTCCCTCCCCCACTTGCACTCACATGTACTCTCTCAGAAAAAAATTCAACCCAGGCTGATTCCTGTCATTTTCTTCTCTGCTTTTCACTTTCTGGACCCTCTTTCTTCTGTCATTAGTGGGGGGTTTTAAATGCAAATGCTTGATTCTTCTCATTTCTCAGCATCAGTTCTCACCCTGTACACCAAAGGTGTAGGGATCAAGATGGTGAAGGCATCTTGAGAGCACTGAGCATCATCTGAGAGCATTGTTAAGAACTCAGATAAAACAACAGAAAAAAGTGATTTAGAATAGTCTAGGTCAGATATGAAACAGGACAGTAGTGCTTAAAGAGATTAGAACTGGGTAACAAATCATCTACCAGGCTTTAAGATGTTAGCCATGCTTCCTCTCCCACTAATTTGGTGACGAGTGTTGTGATAGGTCCCTTGCGGAATAGTGAGACTCTCCTGACCCTGAGCACGATGCTGGTAACCAAGGAAAAGAATGTCTTGTGACTGTGAGCACCACAATAAGAAACTATGCCTCAGAAAATGTCAAACAATAAAGTCTTAGCAGTACATGCCCAGAAGAAAGAGTCATCAGGAACCCTGGCATTTGGGATATTATATGAAGTGGAGGTGGAAGGGAGCTGGTGAGACTCACTTTGCAGAGGACTTGCTGCTTTCTGCCAATATTCTGTTTGACAGCTTATTGCAGATGGGTTCTTTCTCATACAAGTGAAATGTGTCAAGGGAAATGTGTCCCACTTTTCTCAGACCAGCTCTGAAATTTCAAAAGGCAAGACTCCAGTATAAATTCAGAGAGAGTCTTGAGGGAAATAGGTTGACACCACACTTTAAAGTTCCAAAAGTTGAAGAGGAGTGAAAATGGGTCATCTTTTAATGAGATAATACACATTCCCACAGGGGGAACTGTTGATTCAAGTATTTGAACGGGCATAAGATTCGTCTCCAGTTTGAGGCATTCGATGTCCATGATACAGTGACCATAAGCCTAGCTATCAGTAAGGGCCAGAAGTGCCAGTCTAAGTAGCCCAGTGATGCTATCACAGTGTTAAGTCACCCAGTTGCTATTGTCGTCTTCATATATCCCAGTCTTACACATGCATGCATTGTCTTTCTGTAAAGTTCTGAATTTTCAGGTAGTTGAAACATTGAAAAACTAATGCTTACACCTTTTTATGGGAAAGCCTAATCCAGTAAAATCACTGCAAGAGACTTCAGATTATTTTAGCCCTAGAAAAAGAGGAGAAGCTATAAAGAACAACTAAGAAAATAACTCAAAAACAGGTAAAAAATTCAGAATCTCAAGCCATAGATTGAGCCCTGATCAGGTGAAGTGGGTATTATGTAACTTTACTGTTTATCAGTTTAACTTTCCAATTTAGATGGATTTGTATAGCTTTTTCCAGAATCCCCCCCCCCCCAAATTAAATAGGCATATGTTGTTGCTGTAGTTGTTGTTGTTGCTGTTATAATGTTCATAATGACCTCTGAGGCAAATATTTTGGCAGGATCTTTTTATTAAGTGCATACATCCTCATTCTTTGAAACTTAGAAATCCAAATACAATTCATATGGCAATTCTTGGTTAATCAAAGAATTAAATTGACCTAACCATTTCATTATACCACCATTTCCAAATAAACTGGAGTGTGCTGGGCTATTTATGAAGCACCTTTCTCCCATGGAACTTTAGTGTAGGTCTCTTTCTGATCTAACATTAACATTTTTTTTTTTTCTGAAAATGAGAACCAGTGAGTTAGCACAGTATGTTCAAGGTTGCAGAGAAATATATGGCAAAGCTTAGTGCCCTTTGGCCTGTTTCCAGGGTGCTATTCATTAGGTCTTACTTTCTAATTCTGCCTCTACGTTTTGTCAAATGATGTGAGTGTACCTGGTGTCTCCAGAAAAGCTCTCACTGTTTCTGGCAAAGTGAACTGCAGTAGTTCATCCATTATGCAGAACTCAGATGTCAGATTACAAACAACTTCAAGCATCCGGAATAGCACCAAACCAGGTTGGATGAGAGAGAAGGGAAGTGCTGGGGACAGATAAATTTGTGTTTTAAAGGATTCTTTGTCCAGGCTTTGAGCAGATAAAAGTGACAGTGGTAACCAAGAAGACTTAGAAACCTCTACATTATATAGTACCATGGAGTGGCCAGACTGAAAACATGAACACACAAGCATAAAGACATGACTGAAGAAAAAAATAAAAGATAATGGAAGCAGAGAATAGATGACAAACAACAGAGGGGTGGGACAAGGAAGAGTCTGTTTGGATGAGAGGGATGATGGTGGATGTAAGATGTAAACACGGGAGCCTGTGACAAAGGATCAAGTAGAGGAGACCAGCAGAAGGCTTATCCGAAAATCCCTATAGATCTCAGCAGTGCCACAAGACATGATTGGTCCAAAAGCAGCCATCAGACATCAGCCCTCGGATAACACTGCTGTCTAGGGTGGAGAGGGTCGTATTTCAGATGATGATAAACTGGATCATCCCAGGGATCTCACAAGGGTGTTACTGCATGTAAAGTTAATTGAAAGCCGTCAGGCATGTAGTTCAATGCTAGCTAATGACCATGAGGCAAGAGACCTTGTTCTATCACTGGGACTCACACCCTGCCTGGCAAATGGTAGGCCCACAATATGTATGCTGAATGAAACAATGAATGAGCCATCATCATTGTCATCTGGTAGAGTCTTTGGCTGTAGAATAGTGGAAATGTGCATTTGGATTGGGAGTGATGTTGTAGATAGAATCCTGCAGTGTGGACCAGGAAAGGCAAAGGGAAATAGGAGTAGCAAATGGAACCCAAAGACACTTGAAAGGAGCAAGACTGGGAAACCAAGCCTGACATGTTATTCATTTTTCACCGTTGTGTAACTTGGTTTCAAAGAGATGCTCTTCATAAGTCTTCTGATTTTCTGTTGTACATTCTGTTGATGTGTTGTACAAGCCACTATGTTTGGCCGAATGGGGGTACCTCTTCAATTTGAATATTTCTCAGTGAAAAGAGAGACTGCCTTTCTCTTCTCTCCTCACAATGACTTACAATTCAAAACAATGTGAAAAGACACATTTTAAAGAACAAATTAGAAAAACAACAGATTCTTAGTTGACTAAGGCATCGGGTATTTTCTGCTAGGTACTTTGGTTTTAACTTTCATAAATAACTAGCGTATAATGCAGCTATGTAAGAATTGTCAGTTATTTACTCCTTTCATGTAATTCATTTGTAAATAGTCCCCCACCCTCAAGAGTAAAATATAATAGTGCGCCCTGGCCACATTTTCCAGATTTGCTCTGGCTTGTGCCTGGTTTTAAACACAATGAGGACAGGTTGACCAAGACTGCACGGACTAGTCTTATAGACTCATAGAAAATAAAACCTTTACCTTGTAGGAAAAAAATCTTTAGTACAGAGCTTTCAGAGGAGTCATGGTGTTGATTCCAAAAGACAAGCTAATGCATAGATGGATGAAGACTACTTCCCAAGAGGTTTCATCATTTTTTAGTACCTTCAGGGAAAGATTATTTCAAGTTTGAGTCTTACTTGAGGATACTTCAGCTGCTCTCCAGCTAGGCAATTATGGCTCTAACCTTGAAGAGGCAGGATTACTATCTTAGATCATTTCTCTGCCTGCCCATGTTTCCACTGGGGTATTATTTAGAAAGAAAACACAAGAAGCATCTGATATGTTCTACAAATACTACACAAAACATCCAAACCTATTGTCCATTAAATGCATTTTGTAGGCATCTAGAATTCTTTTCAAAGTCAACATTGGGGAATGCTTCAAGAAAAATATAGTCCAGTATTAAATCTCTGGACATGTTTATTTTCTGATGATACTAATGGAGTTAGAAAGAGAAAATGAGGCACTTGATGAGTTGGTTTACCCCACTTTTCACATACATTCTTGGGCTAAGAATGAGGAATTCTCCTCCTCCATACAAAGGGAAATAGCTGAGTGGAGTGAGTTGCAAAGAGGGGTGATTGAAGAGATCACGAAGAAGATTTGGAAGGTTAATGAGAAGCTAATAGGATTCTAGGAAAAGAGCAAAGAAGTGTTTGTTTGTTTGCTTGCTTGCTTGCTTGGTTGCTTGCTTGTTTGTTTGTTTCAATCAAGGGAACCCCAGAAAGGAAAGGCTACTTTCAGTCTTGGATTCAGCAATTTTGAAAAAGACAGGCTTTTGACATTGCCATCATGGTTCTGCCCATGCCACACTTTACTTGTGAGAGAGGTACTAGGGGTTACTCTTGGGGTTCTAACCCTGCAACCCTGACCTGCACTTACCCTTGCTTTTGCTTATGCTTATGCTTATGCTCATGAAAGAACTCCTGTTCATAAGAATGACCATAGGCCGGGATGCCTGGGTGGCTCAGTTGGTTGAGCGTCCAACTTCTGCTGAGGTCATGATCTCATGGTTCACGAGTTCGGGCCCCGCGTCAAGCTCTGTGCTGACAGCTCAGAGCCTGGAGCCTTTTTTAGATTCTGTGTCTCCCTTTCTCTCTGCCTCTCCCCCACTCATGATCTGTCTCTCTCATATTTCTCAAAAATACAATAAGCATAAAAATATTTTAAAAATAAAAAGAATGACCATAGATCATTAACACACACACACACACACACACACAGTTACAGATGTTCTGTTATAAAAGAGAGGGGGGCGCCTGGGTGGCGCAGTCGGTTGAGCGTCCGACTTCAGCCAGGTCACGATCTCGCGGTCTGTGAGTTCGAGCCCCGCGTCGGGCTCTGGGCTGATGGCTCAGAGCCTGGAGCCTGTTTCCGATTCTGTGTCTCCCTCTCTCTCTGCCCCTCCCCCGTTCATGCTCTGTCTCTCTCTGTCCCAAAAATAAATAAATGTTGAAAAAAAAAAAATTTAAAATAAAAAAAAAAAAAAAGAGAGAGGGAAATATTGTGTGTTTCGGAAAGATTTTAATTAGTGAAAACTTGGAAAATATGAAAGAATTACTTAATTTTTTAAAGTTCTATTTAATGTATTCAGAAGTTATTCCCTAGAGATTTTCAGGAGATAGAGTGGTACAGAACTTCATTTAATAACTGGCTAGAATCAAGTTCTATGAGAATATTCTGGTCATTCATAAAGCTCTACTAGCTGTCAGGAGATAAGTTTACCTCCTTCTCCAAAATGTATAATTATTTTGGCACTTGTAATTTCTCTTGAATACTTCCAGTTTTTTCCAGGAGAAAGCATTGTAGAAATCTGTCTTATAATATGCCTGAAGGAATTCAAAAAGAACACAACAACTTTCAAAAAATATACATACAATCTTACAATTAAGTAAGGACTTCAGTACATGAATAAATTTACTAGGGCTAGAAACTAGGTAATACCCACTCAATTGATAGGCCTAACATTACAGTGATGCTCATAAAAATGTCTTAGAAATACATTTTCCATTTATAAGGGTGAAAGACAAATGCAGGTCTTTGATCAGATACTTTTGTAATTATGAGAATGCTTTTTGCTCAATGGCAAGCAGATATTGATATTTATAATGGGTGAGAACATAGTTTCTTGATATGAAATGACTAATCTTAGGTCTCCAAAGTCCATATTATTCATAAATGTGACTGACAAATACATTTAAAATGTTTTATTTCTGCATTTAAAGCATCATTTTAGAGAAGGTAGGTAAGAGTGTGCCCATTATTAGAAACTTTCCTAAAACCTTGCGATTGTTATATGTAACAATCGATACAAATTTCAATAGCTAAAGAGAGTTGAAGCCTTCTTGTTGGTGGCAGGTCTCCATTCCCGTAAAATACAAACTTTCTGTTTCTCTTCCAGCTATTTAAAAGGAATCTGCCTCCTTCCTTCATTCAACAGATTTTTATAAAACATCTACCACTGTCTAGGTACTGGGTGTTAGAACTACAGCAGTGTACAAAACATTGAAGGAAGACAATAAAAAACTATCTGATATAACATTAGCTAGCGATAAACACTATGAAAAAAGTCAAAAACAGAAAGGGGACAGAGAGAGATGGGGTTTCTGTTCCAACCTGGGTTTTAAAAAAGGTTCCCCAGAGGTAACATTTGAGTACAGGTCTCAATTAAGTGAGAGAGTGAATCATGCAAATATCTAGGACAGTGATTCCTAACTGGGGGCGATTTGTCCTCTCAAGGGACATTTGGCATCTGCAGATGTTTTTGGTTGTCACAACCTGGTCTGGGGGAAGACCTAGGGGGTTGTTTGGCTGGAACCCAATAACGAAGCATATTTACCAGGAAAATAATTTGAAAGAGAGCTCACAGCCAGGTCACGTGGAGTAATAGTTAAGACCTCTGATTCTGTGTTCTCCGTCACTGCTTCCCACTCTACTAAACTCCTATTCTACAACTCTCCTAGGAGAACTAGCCAACTTTGCTAGCAGATGCCCTAGGAAGCTAACTCCGGGTTTTTGTGAAAACAAAAACAAAAACAAAAACAAAAACGTTTTACCTACTTTTTTACCTAAAGAGTGGGTTCTCCCCAGCTATGTTGCCTAGTGAGGGGATCTTCAAGTTGGCTCTCCAAAGATCTGGAAGATCAGTCTGCTGACATTCTAGAATGGAGCTCTACAATATGGTAGTTACTAGTCACGTGTGGCTATTTGAATTTAAATTAATAGAAATGAAATATAATTAGAAATTCAGTTCTTCAGAGGTACTAGCCACATTATAGGCACTCAACAGCCTCATGTGGTTATGACTACCATATTGCACAGCTCAGATATGGAGCATTTCATCATTGTTATATTGGGCAATACTGTTATCAAATAATCAAATATTAATCTTGTAAGGAACCTTTTAATTGAGCAGGGTTTTGTGTGTGTGTGTGTGTGTGTGTGAGAGAGAGAGATAAGGAAACTAAAACCAAGAAAGTTTAACCGATATGCCTATATTAGCTGTCTCAGTTCATTTTTGCCCCATAAAAAAACCACCCCAAAACTTAGCATCTTAAAACAGAAATCATTTATTTAGTTTACAGTTCTGTGGGTCAGCAATTTGGTCTAGACTTGGCATGGCAGTTCTAATTTTGGCTGGGTTCACTCATGACTGCTGGGTCAGCTATTAAGTTAGCTGGAAGTGGTTGGTCTAGGATAGCCTCAGCCATGATGCTTACTATTCTCTACATGTCTGTCATTTCTAGCAGACAACTTTGGTCTGGTTCACATAGTGGTGGTGGCAGGGATCATAAGAACAAGGCAACAGCCCAGGTTTGCAACTCTCACATCATTACTTCTGCTTCATTATAGCAGCTAGAGCAAATCACAACCCAAGTCCACAGTCAAAGGGTAGAGAAATTGACTCTTGATAGAAGGAGCGGCGAAGAATTGTGGCCATTTTTAAAAATACACTACCATCATATTGTCATAAGTTGACATATGTTGAAAGTTGGAGCTCAGACTCAAGGTCATAAGTTGAAAGTTGGAGCTCAGACTCAAGTCCAGTATGTCTAGTGGTGTTACTCTAAATTCTTCAAGGTTTTCCTGTCCACTTTCTCTGACACCTTCCAAGTCCTGTTCCATTAGAACTCATGGTTTTTATTTCCCATACATTTAGAAATTTAAAAAGACAAAACAGGAGCCATGGATTCTAGCAAATGGTATACTCAGTTAGTATTCAACTCATTCTCTTATATTACCCTCTACAGGAAAGTTACAGATAACTTTAAGTAATTAAAGAATGGAATTTATTTTATAAAATATACAGGAAAAAAATTTTTTTTTTTTTAATTTTTTTTTTTTTTCAACGTTTATTTATTTTTGGGACAGAGAGAGACAGAGCATGAACGGGGGAGGGGCAGAGAGAGAGGGAGACACAGAATCGGAAACAGGCTCCAGGCTCCGAGCCATCAGCCCAGAGCCCGACGCGGGGCTCGAACTCCCGGACCGCGAGATCGTGACCTGGCTGAAGTCGGACGCTTAACCGACTGCGCCACCCAGGCGCCCCCAGGAAAAAATTTTTTTACAGGAAGAATTTTTAGTTTCTTTCATCGCTTGGATGTAAGTGGTAGCCAAAAAAGTAATGATCTTTAAAGGTAGCCTAATTTTGGAAGTGGAGCTACACCGAGGGCAATCAGGATAAGAAGCTGGAGCACAGAGGAGTCTCAGAGTGGGGACAGAAATAAGAACATAGGGTCAGTGCTGCTGGGGTGGGTGGAAGAAGATTGTAAAAGGTAATAAGCCCAGGTATCCAATGCAGGTATTAAGTGGACTCATTCATCATGGCTATAGTCATTGCTTTCTTGTGCTATTAATCCTTTAAAAAATTATATTGAAAGTTCTTCTATGAAAATCTGAACAACCTTTCTTGCAAGTAGGTTGGCAGAATGCATTAAAAGACTTCAAAGTGTTGCTACAATTTTCTCAGAATTTCCATTTCAAGGAGTTTATCTAACCTCAAGTGCTCAGATATACTCTCCACAAGGAATGTCCATGAATGTTAATCGCGGTGATGGTTATTAATGTGAAAAATTAGTCGTAATCTAATTGAGCAACCACAAAGCAGTCAGTAAATCAGTTATGCTAATGATTACAAATTAAGTTTTTAATATATTTTTTCATTAAATAGCAAAATCTTTAGGTTACAAGGTCAAAGAATACATTTTATCCTAACTTTTAAAGACTATTTTTTGTTTTCTTTATTTTCTACAGTCAAACATGAATTGTTTTTACAGTCAGGAAAAAAAGATTTTTAACATTTATTTCCTATAATATAAAACATTTGGAAACCATTCACTTCTGAGTTTGAATTAGATTCAAATGCTATTGTCTTTAGGCAAAAGGCCAAAAATTTACAGAGGAATAAATAAATCCAAAGTAATTCATGAATTTATCTAAATCCTTCCTGCAGGGGTGCTTGGGTGGCTCAGTAGGTTGAGAATCCGACTTTGGCTCAGGCCATGATCTCATGATCTCATGGCTCATGAGTTTGAGCCCCGAGTCAGACTCTGTGCTGACAGCTCAGAGTCTGGAACCTGCTTCGGATTCTGTGAATCCCGCTCTCCCCACCACCACCACCACCCCACCCCCACTCATGCTCTCTTTCTCAAAAATAAACAAACATTAAAAAATTAAAAATAAATAAATCCTTCCTGCAGTACCTGTTAAGGGTGATAAGTTGACAAGATGCTTTATTTGCTAAATAGACCTCTATTTAAATTTTTTTAAGCAAGAGATACGTTAAATCAGCCTCTTTCAGGAACTTCTGGGACAGCCGTTTGTTTTATAAATCAAAGCTAGAAGATACTCACCCTCACGCTTTTTGGGGTTTTGTATATTTCAGTTATGAGCACTTCTTAGCCTTCTTAGATTTACCCACTAATGAATCCTATTTTACATTCAGATGTTTGACTTTCATTGTAACTGTTTTTATTACTTGAAAACCTTTCTACCTGGTTAGAAAAAAATCAAACAGTACAAAAATGGGCATAGTGAGTGCTAGTCTTCCAGTATCCCTTCCCACCAGGGCACTGTTCATTTCACTTTTCTTACATTCTTCTATCAGTAGTCTAGGACTGTACAAGCATTTTTATATGCATAGACTCCTACCTCTTTATTCACAAACGAAACCATACTATACATTCTGTTCTCTACCTTGTTTTTTTTTTCTAGTTTATTTATTTGGGAGATGATTCCATATTAGCACTTATGCATCGCTCCTTCTTCCTAAAAGCCGTATGGAACCCTGGTCCTATGTCTTGAGCTTTAACTGCCCTCTCTTTCCTCGACCATTTCCTACATTGCTCTTATCCTGAGCTTCCCCAAGCTCTTCATGCTGAGACATCCAGTGACCTCTTAGAAGGTCAACACCCCAGTATTGTTCAGAGACGTGATAAAGCTTCCTTTGCTGTCTCCAGACCTCTTCAGGTGGTGAGTAGGTGACTGCCAGGTTTGGGTTGGATAAGCCCATTTCCATGAATTTTTTAAAGGAAAGGTCCATAAGGGATCCTGAAGTTTTTTCAGGAATGGAAACTTGAGTGTGGAGCTCCTGGTTCTCTGAGTCTAGTTGTGCATCCTTTCTTCTCACTGTTATTTTCCACTTGCCCACATTGCAGCTTCTATTTTGCTTTTCTGCCCACACACCAGAGATCTTGTTCTCAGCTAGGAGTATTACTCAGTGACTCTGTTTTCTAACTTTAAAAAGTTTTGAGGACAAAGTATCTTCAGAATCACAGATACAGATTTCATATTTCTCTTATTGCACCGTGTGTCATGTGCTTAGATGTCTTTAGTTAGATGTCATCCTTAAATCCCAGGTATTATCCTTAGGTTGTACAGGAAATAGCTCTGATTTGAAAGGACACTAACCCTCAGATAAGGATTAGGCTCTTCCATCAGTAGAGTCTACCCTCACTCATAAATTTGCTGACCTCTGGGGAGTGGATAGTTTTAAGATGTGCTTTAAATGCTAATAGCACTGGCTCTCAAATTTTGAGCTCAGGTTCCCCTCTACACTCTTAAAACGTATGGAGGACCCAAAACAGTTTTGTTGGTTTTTTCTGTATTTACTATATTCAAAATTTAAACAGAAAAATTTAAAGCCCAAGACAGTCTTAGCACATATAATGTTAGCCATGACAGTAATTGCATCATGACAAACAGTAGGCTCTGGAAAATTCCACTGTATGCTTTGGAAGAATGAAAGCAGAAAAGGCAAACAGTGTCTTAGTATTAATATGAAATAGTTTTGACTTCACAGCCTCCCTAAATGGTAATGCAGTGACCCTCAAGGATCCCCGGACCTCACTTTGAGAACTGGTAGCCTGTTGTATAAATTTGAAACAATTTTTTTTTTTAAGGAGACCCAGGTTTTATGTGGCCTGGAAATATTTTTTCTACTACTGCTGAGTTAAACCTAAAACCCCAGACGGACCAGGACTGACCCTAACTGTGCTCATTGTCCTTTGCGTGAAGTTAAACTTCCTCTGCCCCTTCATAACTGGGCTCTGCTGACCCCTCCAGTATCACTTCCCTTATTTCCACTGCCTCCACCTTCTACCCCAGATTCTAACCATTTTAGTCTGCTGGGTGCCTGAACACACGTGGTCTTTCTCACGTTTTAGCCTTTAAATGTGGTATTCCCATTGTCTGAAACCTCCCAGCCTTTCTTGGCTAAGACCTACTGGTCTGTCAGCTCTAAGTGAAATGTCACTTCTTCCAGGAAGACTTCCTCACCACCCCCACCCTTATAGTTGGGTTAGCTATGTCTCTCATTTTTTTTCCCATGAGAGATGGCCCTCTCCCTGTTGAACACTTGTTACACTGCAGAGTAATTGTTTCCTTGATTATATCCCCTGAGCTTGAAAGTATTCTAAGGCAAGAGAGCATGTCTGGCGTCCTGTACATTCTCTGACCTCTGGAGCATTTTCAGGCACACGATGGACACATAATACGTAGTTGTTGATGATGAATCAATCAGTCAATTTTTTAAGTATATCCTAATGCTCTACCATAAATGCTTTATGTATGTTATTTAATTTAATTCTCTTGACTGAAATAGATACTATATCCCCCAATTTTGTGTAAAGGAAACAGAGCCCTTTACTTCTATTGCCTAAGTGTCCCAGCAGCCAGGAAATAGTGAAGCTGGGATTTGAACCTTTTTCCCACCACAATATGCTGAAAAAAGGGATCACCAAAATGGTAAACAATTGGCAGAAATGAATGAAGTTGAAGGTAAATTTTTCAGGAGAGAATTCCGGCAAAGAGTCATTCTGACATCGAGGTGTTCTTTCAGCTTCCAGCCATCACTGTTTGAATCTGTCTTCCCAAACAGAACTCAGAATAAAGCCACTGAAAATACTTGTTAGGGGAGATTGATCTTTTTTTTCAAAAGCTTATTTATTTTGGAGAGAGACAGAGACAGAATGCGAGTGGGTTAGGGGCAGAGAGAGAGGGAGACACAGAAACCGAAGCAGGCTCCAGGCTCCCAGCTGTCAGCACAGGGTCCGATGCAGGGCTCGAACTCATGAGCCATGAGATCATGACCTGAGCCGAAGTCGGTCGCTCAACTGACTGAGCCACCTAGGCGCCCCAGGGAGATTGATCTTAAAAATTTCCCTGTTTCACCATAAAAATACTTTCTCAGTTGGCAGTCTTGAAAATGTCTATACTCCTATAGCTTCATAGCCTTTTTTAAAAATTTGTTTGTTTGTTTGTTTGTTTGTTTTTAATGTGTCCCAAGAGCTCCAGGGACTACAATGTAAAGGTTACACAGCCTTATTTCACACGTATTAGGAAATTCCTACCTGATAAGTCTTTCTTCTGACAGCATCTTGTTACACTGATGAAATCCCTGTGGGTTATTTTTCTAGGGGTGCCTGTGTGGCTCAGTCTGTTAAGCATCTGACTTCTCATTTCAGTTTAGGTCCTTATCTCATGGTTCGTGGGATCGAGCCCCGTGTTGGGCTCTGCACTGACAGTGTGAGGAGTCTGCTTGTGGTTCTCTTTTCTCTCTCTCCCTCTGTCCCTCCTGTGCTCGCATTCTCTCTCTCAAAATAAATAAACATACAAAAAACGTACCAGTGTAGTATTCATAATTTGTATGAAATAGGCCTGTTTCATTGGCCATTTAATTGTGGATATCTTTCCATGCCACTAACCATCTACCCCAGTGCTTCTCACACTGCAATGCATGTCTGAAACCCTGGGCGCTTGATAGAAATACAGAACCTCAGATTCGGCTCCAGACCTACTAAATCAAACACTGCATTTTAAGAAGTTTCAGATGAAGCTGATGGTGTTGGTCCAAGGACCACATGACAGTAGGAATGGTGAACATTCTCTGTGAAAACAGTTGTGTCCCCAGCGTCAGTGTGTCACAGTTTATGTAACTGAGCCTCACATTGTCAAACATCAGAGTTATTTCCAATTTCCTTGTAAGATGAGGCATATCGTTATAAATATTAGTACATACCTATCATTCTTTCTTTAGGAAAAAGACCCTGTAAGTAGTGTATGGGATCATACATCTTTTTAAGGGAAATCATATATTTTTAAAGAGTTTGAAACCGTAATGAATTCTGCCTCATAGTATGTAAGACTGAAATGTAGTCATGGCACTTCCCGTCACGTCTGCATTTTCCCCTAGCTTCAGTGACCCAAGACAGAGCGTTCTTTATGGTTTTGGTAATTGTGATCACCGTGTTGTTTTTATTGAAATGCCTTTCCTTTGTCTTCTGTTAATCTAATTTTATCCACCCCTTTAATGCACCATTTTAATCTCACTTCCTCCAGAAAGTCTTCCCTTTCAGTCCCACTTACAGTGAGCTCATTTGCTAAATATTGTCACCATTCTCTGAGGCAGTTATCTGGAAGCACACTTATTTACTTTCTCCCGAGGTCATTTGAATATGTCACATGGCATCTCATCTCTGTAACTGGCTTATCAAATGCTTGAAGGAATGGATCTTCTGGGTGCTTCATCCAAGTCCTCTGCATCACCTCTCCTAAGGGTTTACTCCACAAAGGTTTGGGTACGGTAATAAGAGCACACCGTTTGAAATGCGGAGGCCCGTGTTTGAGGCCCAGCTCTGGATTTACCATCTGCGTAATCAAGGACCAGTCACATAAGCTCTGAGCCCTGGTTTTGTCATCTGTAAAATGGGAATAATATCCGTGCTGCCTGCTTAACAAATAACAAGGTGGTTCTGCAAAGTAAGATTATAATCCATTATATCATTTCCCAAAAATCTAAGTAATTCGCTGAAGAGTCTCAACTTGGAGTTTATTTATCTCCAAACTCAAATATGCAATGCTTTCTCCCATTCCGCCACTCCTCACAAAAAAAGAGTACACAGTATCTAACAGGAATTAAGCAGCATTGCTTTGTTTTGATTGCATTTCCTTTCTATATATAGCAAGCAATATTGGTTTTCTAGTTATGGTAGTGATATCAAGTTCAATTTTTTTCCTTTTCTTATTTTTTAAAAATTTAAATCCAAGTTAGTTAACATAGAGTGTAATAATGATTTCAGGAATAGAATTTAGTGATTCATTGCTTACATATAACACCCAGTGCTCATCCCAACAAGTGCCCTCCTTAATGCCCATCACCCATTTAGCACATCTCCCCACCCAACACCTTACCACAACCCTCAGTTTGTTCTCTGTATTTAAGAGTCTCTTATGTTTTGTCCCCTTCCCTGTTTTTATATTATTTTTGCTTCCCTTCCCTTATGTTCATCTGTTTTGTATCTTAAATTCCACATATGAGTGAAATCATATGATATTTGTCTTTCTCTGACTGACTTATTTAGCTTAGCGTAATACACTCTAGTTCCATCCACATTATTGCAAATGCTAAGACTTCATTCTTTTTGATCACCAAGTAATATTCCATTGTGTGTGTGTGTGTGTATACACACATACATATATGTACATATACACATACATATATATACATACACATATATACATATATATATATATGTGTGTATGTATGTATGTATATACGACATCTTCTTTATCCCTTTATCAGTTGATGGACATTTGGGCTCTTTCCATACTTTGGCTGTTGTCGATAGTGCTGCTGTAAACATTAGGGTGCATTTTTGAATCAGCATGTTTGTAAGAAGTTCAATTTTTAATTGAGCTTATTTAAGTTTTCAAAAGGGAAGAAAGTTTAAAGTAAAAGGGTTGGTAAATAGTAGGCCATAAGTTATGAAAATATGGCAAACGCTCATGTTGATGTGATAAAAATGACTGAAGTTTGAGAAACATCTAACTATCAGATGCCACCTTCCAACTAGAAAACAATATGTGGATGTTAATTTGTAAACTGCCGGAAGATCAGTTCTGTGGGTTGTTCTCCAACAGAGCTCTAGACATAATAGGTTCTCAATAAAAATTACCCAGGTGTGATTAGAGATAGACCAAAAAGTCAAATGTTCTGTTAGACAATGACCAGCCATTGTTTTAGCTTGCAGAAGTATCCAAAGAGCGTAGAAAAACTAGTTCGTTTCCAATCTAAAAAAGTCAGATATAAATGTAGTTAAAGTATCTGATCAAAGTAACTGAGATGGCTCAACACATACAAAGCAGACAAATATCAGTTACAGCCAGGAGAAACTGGAAGAGTGTGCTGCTTCGCAATGACACATTTCTTTTCATTATCAAAAAGAATAAATACTTGAGGAATACCAATTGTACAAAGGAAACTTTACCAGGAAAGATTTGACTAAAACCTGTATTCACGGAAAAAAAAGCAAAAGATTTACTATGCTCTGAATTAACGTGATTACTGCTATTGTTTTAGAACTCAAAACAAGTTCCCTTAGAATTTTCTAGGTAACACTAAGTAATTTTCTCCCAAAGAAAGGGCAGGTCTTAACTAATTCTACCTCTACCTGAAGAAATGAAATCAGTCAGAGAGAGATTACAAGTGACTAGACTAAGATAATGAAGTTATTTATAACCAGAATGGAAAGATAAGAGATTCTGGGCACCTGGGTGGCTCAGTTGGTTAAGCTTCTGATTCTCAGTTTCGCCTCAGGTCATGTTCTCTTGGTTCATGGGATCAAGCCCCATGTCAGGCTCCACACTGACAGTGTGGAGTCTGCTTGGGTTTCTTTCTCTCTCCTCCTGTCTATCTGTCTGTCTGTCTGTCTCTCAAAAATAAACTTTAAAAAAAAATTAATAAATAAGAGATTCTGACTCCGTAGACCTTGTAATTTCATGACTGATTTACATCCAGGGCAGGTTTCTGGGATGCTACACCTTCTTTTTGGTGTGGGGCGGGAGTAGATGATTCAACCCAGTCATTCTAGACTTAGATTGTGCAGTAGTGGGGTTAAATTAAATTAAGTGGGATTAAGACAAAAACCAATGTGATTGGTTTGAGGAGAGCAGCCAGGAAGGAGTCTTCAGTGTGAAGGATGCTGACCAAGCTCGTGACGCAAGTAGACCAAATCATGGACAGTTTATTTTGATAAGACCTGAAGGCACCTACTTGAATTCCTCTTCTCTTCATAACTAAAACAGTGCAGAATACGGTGATCAAAATCTCAGGCTCTGGAACTGAACCCATTGAGTTTCAAATCCTGCTTTTACTACTACCCATAGGATCTTGGACAAGTTACTTAATGTCTCTGATTTTTAGTTCAGCTATAAAATGGGAAGAATAATAGTACCTACCTCATATCCTTATAACAAGGATTCAGGGTGGGTTTTTTTTTTTTAAGATTTTATTTTTAAGTAACCTTTACATCCAACATGGGGCCTGAACTCACAACCCTCTTGGATCAAGAGTCGTACATTCCACTGACTAAGCCAGCCAGGAGCCCCATATAATGTGATTATTTTTCATACGTGTTCAGAACAGTGCCTGTCTCTGGTATCGAAAGTATGAAGAAGGTTAAAAATATTTCTAAAAAAGAAAGTGTGAGCCAATGTTTTAGACATTTCAGGCCCCTCTGGGGTTTACAGTCTTGCCTCTGGAGTGGGACTTATTCTCTCCTTACTTCAGATAATGAATCTCTTATTTGTTTAAGTCTCTTATTCGTTGCATTAACAAATTGTTATCAAAAAAGTTCTAAGCACATTTTCCAACTTTCCAAAACCTTTGCCTCATAGGACACATTCTACCCCTTTAATATTTCCACTTTGTCCTCCTGATGGCATCTCAACTAAAACAGACCTCAGTATCTCCTCCTCAAACTCAGATGCCCTTCTGACTCCCTGTAGTTATCTTTCTTCCATAATGGTGCAATTCATCTCTCTTGACTCCTCCTTCTATCTACCATAGGCTTCTCCCTTCATAATTTTGGTTTAAGTTTGGGTTCCCCCAAAAGCAGACCCCAAGACAAGGCTTTGAGTGCAAGTAGTTTACTTGGGAGGTCCAGAAAACACCAAGAGCAGGGAGAGTGATAGGGAAGCCAGGACAGAAGCTAGGAAGGGAGAGCCGACAAATACGGTGAGTCACAAAGCCACCATCACTGGAGGTGATTAGAGCTTGTTCCTCAGGAGGAAACCTCAGGGGGTTGTATAAAACACACCTGTGGTAGCCCATTTAATACCCCCACAACCCCAATGGTCATGCCCTAGTGCCCAGAACCTGTGAATATGTTGCCTTATATGATAAAAGAGATTTTGCAGATCTGACTAAATTAAGGATCTTGTGATGGGAAGATTATCCTGGACAATCCAAGTAGGCCCAAAGTAATCTCAGGGGTCCTTATAAGAGGGAAGCAGCAGGATCCAGAGTCAGAAGGAGATTTGAAGGTGCTAAGCTGCTGGCTTTGAAGATGGAGGAAGGTGCCAAGAGCATCTAGAAGCTGGAAAGCAAGGAAATAGATTCTCCCCTGGGGTCTCCAGAAGTAACCCAGCTCTACCGACACCTTGATCTTTAGCCCACTTTGGACTAAGACTTATTTTGGAGTTCTGACCACCAGAACTGTTAGATAATAAATTTGTGTTGCTTTAAGGCTGTAAGTTGCAGTAACTTTTTTTTATAGCAGCAATAAGAAACAAACACAATACACCTTGGAATTCTTCTACCGAGAGGGCAAGGGAGCTGACCCCTGTCGACTCCTTGGCTGAGTCTGCTGGGCATGGGAGTGTGAATTCCTCAGCTTTCTGGTAAAGGAAAGTAGGGACTAGCAGTCCAAAGTCAGCCAGAGCACAACGGCCTGCTAAGACTCCAGGGAAATGCACAGGGTACCAACTTCTGCCATAATGTGCCCGTCATCGGCTCTTCCTGTCTCATCTACTTCCAGGATGACCCCCCCACTTTGGATCAGCCCTTCCGGGCAGTCCCCAGCACCGTATAGATGAATCTTCCCAGAACAGGGAGGGCTTTAAGTGGGTGGCTCCCTTTCTCAAAAATCTTCAGTGTTCCTATTAAGGAAATATTCTTACAAAAGGAAGCCCAGAGATCAAAAAATAAAACTTAGGGCTGGATCCCCTGCTACTTTAATTTCGGCCCTTAAACTTTTAAATCTGGGTGTGCAGAAGAGACGGAGGATGTGCTTGGATGTGCTGTTGGTGCACAGAGTTCCACGCTTGGCACATGAACCTCTGGAGCCCTGAGATGTGGATCGCTTAGGTCTGCATTCCTTGGAATAGCAGTAACACCATGAGGAAGTGAGAACATTGATTTGAAAATGGAGAAGGTTAATTAAAGGAAACATTTGAGATGTGCAGTTATCAATTGACACTAGAGAAACCAAGCCTGAGAAATTCTGAGTTCTGCACGTTTACAGAATGTCACGTATCTATTGCGAATCTGAGGAGACATAATAGGCCGAAATAACTTCCACGCACGAAAGCAAGGACGTTCACCTTCCTTATCTGCCTGTCCTAATGGGAAGTGCTGAAAATTTTAGAGCCTTCATGTGGCAGACTTCAGGCTCACCTGACTCCCTTAAATCTTGTCCACAGTCTTCATGTTGATTTTCCCAAACTATGCTGACTTTGTGCTAGCTATGGGTCCAGACCATTAAAGGGTAGAGAAATGAGAGGGGAAAAAGAAAAAAAGAATCCATACATTTTTAGCATACCAAAGGTAAATATGCTTTAAAATTAGAAAGCGCTTGATGCTGGAGAGGTTTGGTTTTGTTTCGCTTTGGTTTTTGTTTACAGAGTAAGGGTGGGGCAGTGAAAAGGCAGAGCCTGAGAAAGGAAGGCACGGAACCTTCACTGAGCATTGCTCAGGTGTTTGGTTCATGCTGACCCTCTGCAGAAGGCATTGATACCTCTGCTTTTACAAATGATGAGGCTAAGGTTCAAAGAGGTTACGTGATTTGACTAATGTCATGTTACTAAACGTTGATCATTTGGGGATTTGGGTCTCAGTCTGATTCTAGCACCTGTACTCTCTTGTCTTTCTCTCACGTAAGACAACTTGCATCCCTGTCATGTTTTTCAAAAGCATTTTTGTATGCTGTCTTTAACTTTCATCTGTGGGGCAGATATGAACTGCCACATTTAACGGATAAAATTACAAAGGTTCAGAACTGCTCTTCCCAAAGACCTCCAACTAATGAGCAGTGAAACAGGTCGGGGTTGTAGGGCTCGGGACTCACAGTCTTTCCTGTCCTTCCCCGTGTCCAAACCAGAAGGGGCTGAGTCCTGGTGGCCTGAAATCAGTTAGCAGCGGGCAGTTCCTTTCAGAAAATCAATCTGGTCAGAAAAAAAATTAACTGAGACTTAATTGCTTTCTCAATTATTAAATTAGTGGGGTCTGCTTACAGAAAAATTGGACGATACAGAAAAAAAGAAAAGTCACCTGTAATATCACCACCCAGAAATAATCAAAAGTATCATTTTGATACATTTCCTTTCAGTGATTGTAATGCAGGTAGGTATGCATACTATATATATTTTTTAAGTAGGATCATGTTATATATAAACACCCAGGCTTTCTTTTTTTTTTTTTTTAATTTTTTTTTCAACGTTTATTTATTTTTGGGACAGAGAGAGACAGAGCATGAACGGGGGAGGAGCAGAGAGAGAGGGAGACACAGAATCGGAAACAGGCTCCAGGCTCTGAGCCATCAGCCCAGAGCCTGACGCGGGGCTCGAACTCACGGACCGCGAGATCGTGACCTGGCTGAAGTCGGACGCTTAACCGACTGCGCCACCCAGGCGCCCCAACACCCAGGCTTTCTAATTAACATTAGATGACTAGTTCCCCAGGTCATTAATTAATCTTAAGTAACTGCCTCACATACTATAGCATTGCAAGAACATAAGCGTAATTTATTTAAACATTGCTTACTGCTGAACATAGAAATCATTCCTGGTTGTAAACCGTTACACATGACCCTGCAGTTTCGGTATCTAAACATAAAATTTACATTTCCAGTAGCAGTGCATGAGAGAGTCTATTTCTCCGTCTTGCGTGCTGCTATTTTAAAACCTTTGCAAGATTGATGGGGGGAAAGATTCTCCTAATTTGCATTATCCAGATGACAGCCAAGCTGAACTTGCTTCCGCGTGTGTACTTTATCAGGTGTTCTGATCCACACGCAGTTCCAGGGATGTTTCTGTGCTGCCGCAATCCTCAGAGACCGAGTAGTAGATATGAAGACGGTCAAATGTTAACATATCTCCAGAACTCCCACATCAAACCAGTGCCTGCATGAGAGCATGAACACCTCTGGGCAGGGACTGGGTCTTACTCATCTTTCTTGTTGCCAGTTCCTGGCTCTGAGCCAGACACTTCCCAGGTTCTCAATACACTTGTTGAAAACACTGCAAGCGAACATATGTTCTGACTTGCTCTGTGACTTTCAACAACTTAGGTCACCTCTCTGTGCCTCCATGTCTCCAACTACAAATGAATGGAAACCTGATGTGGCATGCTGTGTGAACTAAGTGCCAGAGTAACGCTGCAGGTCGGGGTTGGGGGGGGCGGGTGGCGCCTGGGTGGCTCAGTCAGTTAAGCATCTGACTTTTGGTTTCAGCTCAGGTCGGTATCTCACAGTGTGCAGGATCAAGCCCCACATCGGGTTCTGAGCTGATAGTGCAGAGCCTGCTTGGGATTCTCTCTCTTCCCTCTCTCTCTCCCCTTCCCCGCGCTTTCTCGCTCTCTTTCTCTCAAAATAAATAAATGAACTTAAAAAAAAAAAGGAACTTAGCTGAAAAATGAGTCTCTGTGTGTGCACCGTGCCGCGTGGGCAGGATGCCTTTCCTTTTCCTGCAGTGTGGAGAAGCCCACTGGCATCGGAGACTCAGGTTCATAGTTCATCCCACTTCTCATGCTGGTGTTCTGTGGCTAGTGCCCACTTCATTTTGTTTCTCTTCCTGTTCTGGGTCGAGCACAGTGCATGGCACACAGGAAGTATCAGGAAAGGAGGGTGGGAAGGAGGGGGTCCTTAATGGTGAGAGGATGAGGGAATGAAATGTCGGTGCTGGAGGAGATCTTACAGATCTCATTTTAGAGGCCATCTTCTCAGTCACTGTTTTATTTTTATAAACACAGCTATGCTAGCATCCTCACCTATTGCTGGAATAAATTTAAATCACTAGCAGGGGAGGGGCGCCTGGGTGGCTCAGTCGGTTGAGCGTCCGACTTCAGCTCAGGTCATGATCTCACAGTCTGTGAGTTTGAGCCCCGCGTCGGGCTCTGTGCTGACCGCTCAGAGCCTGGAGCCCGCTTCAGATTCTGTGTCTCCCTCTCTCTCTGCCCCTCCCCCGCTCATGCTTGCTCTCTCTCTCTCTCTCTCTCTCTCTCTGTCAAAAATAAATAAACATAAAAAAAATTAAATCACTAGCAGGAGAAATTAAATTGGATATGAGTTTTCCATATTCAAACATTTTTGTCCCTTTGTGTTTTGCCTTATTTTATGGCTGGTCATGTTCTTAATAGTATATTCACTAATCAAGAAGTATGGAGTTTATGGGGCGCCTGGCTGGCTCAGTCAGTTGAGTGTCCAACTTTGGCCTAGGTCATGATTTCACAATTCAGTTTGTGAGTTCGAGCGCCGCATAGGGCTCACTGCTATCAGCATAGAGCTTGCTTCTGGTCCTCTGTCCCTGTCTCTCTGTCCTTTCCCCACTGGTGCTATCTCAAAAATAAATAACCTTAAAAAAAAAAAAAAAAAAAGAAGAAGAAGAAGCATAGAGTTTTCCCTTTTAAAGGAAGCACATGATTAGATTACAAATTAATTTCTCAGATGAACTTTGCAGTCATATCCAAAAGTGGTGAAGTCACGTCACCAAAGCTAATTTAAATGAATTCGTATGAAGCCAATGGAAACTGGAAAGTACAAATTATATCTTCTTTGAGGATCTTTTTTTTTCTTCCTAAATAATGAAACATGTTTATTTTAACCTGCTAAATATATTTATTTCTAAATGTTTCATTTCTTGGCATACAATATTTCAAAATTGACAACGTTTCTAAAATGACAATTAAAATGACAGTTTTAGCTAAGCTGGAAGGGGAAATTAAAACTAATCCACTCACAACTTTCATCATTTATTTATACAATTAAAAATGACAGACTTTTATGCTTTTCTCAATTCCCAAATGAGTTCTCTAGTTGGAGCAAATTAGTGCCAAAGAAAAAGGCATTTGTTATGTAATTGCAGAAGTTGTTATTATAATTTTAAAAGCCTTTGATGCAATCACATATCTCAGGGACTGAATTCATTGATAAGATTTTAAACATTGGCAAAATGTTTTTTAATTTCTTAGCATTTCTATCTTGGACTGTGACTGCTAACTGCTTTAAAATGTAATCAGTTTCTCCTCTGTAGCAATTAATAATTTTCCCCAATATCTGCATAGAAAGCATTTAGAAGAAAATAGCTAGACATGGCAGGATGACCTATTGGGACTTATCTATAAAATTTTCCAAACAAGTGCATGACTCAGTTATATACTCTGCTATTAGAAAAGAAAAACTCAATTAATTCTACTATGATGCCACTGAGGTTAAATTTAACTTATGTATTTGAAATTAAACTACAGAGGTTTTTAAAGTAAGCCTATACACTTTTATTTCATATTTTTAAAGCATGGGATAAGTTGACCACACGTTGAATTTTTGAAATTACAGCGACTGTATTTTTAGAATTTAATTCCTACTTCATGAGTGAGACACATTTCTTTTTATTGGATGCAATATTTTCTTTTATCTTTCTGAAGGTATTAAAAATAGTTTTTATGTAATTTAAATTATGCCAAAAAATAAAGGAACAGTATAAGCAACTCTTAAGCCCAAAACGCGTTTAAGAAATAAAACATTACAGGGGCGCCTGGGTGGCGCAGTCGGTTAAGCGTCCGACTTCAGCCAGGTCACGATCTCGCGCTCCGTGAGTTCGAGCCCCGCGTCGGGCTCTGGGCTGACGGCTCAGAGCCTGGAGCCTGTTTCCGATTCTGTGTCTCCCTCTCTCTCTGCCCCTCCCCCGTTCATGCTCTGTCTCTCTCTGTCCCAAAAATAAATAAACGTTGAAAAAAAAAAATTAAAAAAAAAAAAAAAAAAAAAACATTACAAAGTTGCGATTCTCTGTCTGTCGCACCCAGTCCCATTTTCCTTCCATCCACTTTCTGAAGGGACCTCCATCCTGAACCTGGTAAACAGCTAAAATGTATGGCCTTACAAATTTAGTAGACAGGTACAAATCCTAAAGGATACATAGTAAAGTTTTACACATTTCTAACTTTATGTAAATAGTATCTTAATGGATGTGGTCTTCTGCAGCTTGCTTTTTTTACGGCAACGTTTTATTTATGAGATTTACCTATATTGAAACATACTATGGGGGTGCCTGGGTGGCGCAGTCGGTTAAGCGTCTGACTTCAGCCAGGTCACGATCTCGCAGTCCGTGAGTTCGAGCCCCGCGTCAGGCTCTGGGCTGATGGCTCAGAGTCTGGAGCCTGTTTCCGATTCTGTGTCTTCCTCTCTCTCTCTGCCCCTCCCCCGTTCATGCTCTGTCTCTCTCTGTCCCAAAAATAAATAAACGTTGAAAAAAAAAAATTAAAAAAAAAAAAGAAACATACTATGGCGTTCATTTTAAGTGAGTTAGGGTATTCGGTTATATGACTAGACTCCAATTAATCTATTCATTCTCTTTTTGACGAACAAAGAGATTGCTTCTACTTAATGAATGATGCTGCCATGACTAATCTGAGCACCTTCTCCCAGTGACTTTGCAAGAGTTCCTCTGAGAAAAATCCCTACAGCAGGAACGGTTGGGTCACAGTTGGTTCACCTTGAAGTTTGCCGGATGTGGTCAAATTGCATTTCAGGCTTGCTTGTACCAATTACAGGTTTTTTCTTTTTAAGCGTTTTTGCATAGTCTCTGTCTCCTCAAAGCCTTTGTTCTTTTTAGGTTGTTTTCTTGTTAGGTTGATGTTTGTTTTCATCTCTGACCTTCCGTGCGGGGCTTTTCCTCCAACGTGTGGTGAAGGGCCGGCCATTCATATTTAAGGATAAAGTCCAAAAAACCTGGTTGAAGTCCTCTATGAGTGATGGGAACGGGACCGGTGTGACCGTGGGCTTCACTCTTAAGACAGGATTCCTCAGCAGCAGTGGCACTGACCTTTCCGGCTGGATAAGTCATTGTTGGGGGGCTGTTACGTGGGCGGGAGGGTGCCATCTCATTTCCCTGGCCTCTCCCACGAGACGTGAGTAGTGCCACAAGCCTCTCTCTAGTTATGACCATCAGAAACATCCCTAAATGTCCCCTGGCGACCACCCCCCAATCCCTCAGCTTGAAAATCACTGCCGCAGGATGAATTAAGTGTCTGACTGGACTCTTTCTTTCCCCCGAATTTAACTTCTCTGAGGTCATCCACTTTCTCCAGAAGGGTCCCTCCAGTGTCCTGTTGCTAATGGAGGAGGAACAGGGAAATCAGCCTGGTGAAGGACCGAGGGCAGCCTTCTCTTTTGTCCTCCATTGGCTCCCTGCACCCCCTGCCGGCCCTTGGTTGGGGTTGGCGTCCTTCCAACGACTCCTAGGTTAAATTTCCCCTGACACTTAGCCCCCTGTCTCCATAGGGTAGTCTCATCTGTCTGAAAATGGTGGGAAACGCAGCTTTGCCATTTCTTGCCTATCTATAATCAACATTGGTATCATTGTCCTCACAGGGTATATCTTTGTGCATATCTGAATTCTTTATGATAAATTACCAAAAGTGGTATTAAAAACTATGTGCAATTTAAAATGCATTTCTTGGGGCGCCTGGGTGGCTCAGTCGGTTAAGCGTCCGACTTCGGCTCAGGTCATGATCTCACAGTCCGTGAGTTCAAGCCCCGCGTCGGGCTCTGTGCTGACAGCTCAGAGCCTGGAGCCTGCTTCACATCCTGTGTCTCCCTCTCTCTCTGCCCCTTCCCTGTTCATGCTCTGTCTCTGTCTCAAAAATAAATAAATAAACATTTTTTTAAAAAATTAAAAAAATAAAATGCATTTCTTGGTCTACACATTTTCAGCTCTTGATGCATACCTACGATGCATATTCGTCTACAAAAGTTCTTTCCTTTGGTCAGCATTCTTTAGAAAGCCTTTAGCCCGTTACTTTTCCTGTAGCCTTCTCTTTATCAGTGAATATAAGTAAAATAAATTGTAAATCCTCGACCGAACGAGTACTAGAAAAAATATTTTGTTTTCCCCCTGCGAATAACAAATCAGTTCTTAAAGAAGATAGAAAGTGGAAGGAAAATTCTCCGTTGCTGAGGAGAACAAATACTTAGGTAAATGTAATCTATAAAACACTTGTGGCCCTGCCCTCATATAAAATACCTCTAGGGGCGCCTGGGGGGGGCTCAGTCTAAGTGTCCAACTTTGGCTCAGATCATGATCTTATGGTTTGTGAGCTCAAGCCCCGTGTTGGGCTGTGTGCTGACAGCTCAGAGCCTGGAGCCTGCTTCAGCTTCTGTGTCTCCCTCTTTCTCCACCTCTCCCCAGCTGGTGTGCTCTCTCTCTCTCTCTCTCTCTCACTCAGACATAAATAAACATTAAAAAAAAAAAAAATTCTAAATACCTCTTACTGAGCCATTTAAACTGATGGGGAAGTGACTGAGTCAGTTGTTCAGATAATATTCTGTAGGAATACTTCTAACTCGTCAGTTGAGGCTCCATCATTTATTATTTTCCTGTGGAAATAGGCCATTATTTTTCTAATGATTTCAAAATGTATTTACTTAGAAAAGACATCGTAATGATTCAGGGACTTTTTAGAGCACACTGGTTGACCATGTTTGAACAGGCAACTCTGTCATAGTTCAACCAGCTCATTTTGCCTTTGTGCTCAAAATCCTAATTTGAAGACGACTTAATGTACATGAATCCTCTAAGAAAGCTCTATGACCATTTTTTTCCTCCCTCTGATTCTGTGACCATTTTTCCTCCCTCTGGCCTTAGTTTTTTACTTTTTTCTTTTTTTTATTTTTTTGAAAAATATTTTTAGTGTTTTATTTTTGAGAGAGAGACTGAGAGAGCGCAAGTAGGGGAGGGGCAGAGAAAGAGGGAGACACAGAATCTGAAGCAGGCTCCAGGCTTTGAGCTGTCAGTCAGTTTAGAGTCTGATGCGGGGCTGGATCTCACAGACTGCAAGATCATGACCTGAGCCAAAGTCGGATGCTTAACCAACTGGGCAACCCGGGTGCCCCTAGAAATTCCTGTAGTTTATTTATTTATTTTGAGAGAGACACAGACAGTGAGAGTGGGAGAGGAGCAGAGAGAGAGGGAGACAGAATTCCAAGCAGGCTCCACAGCTATCAGCATGGAGCCCGATGCAGGGCTTAAACACAGGAAACTGTGAGATCATGACCTGAGCCAAAACCAGGAGCTGGGTGCTTAACCAACTGAGCCACGCAAGTGCCTCTGGTTTTGTAGATATTTATCGAATGTGAAAACAACCAAAAACTTAATTTAATTCTAGCTAATAAGCAAGGACATTTAGAAGAAAGGAAGAGGGAAGGAGGAAGATAAAAGGAAGGCAGGCAGTATGACTTAAAAACGAAAGAAAAAGTGCCTTGTAAATCACCTTTCTAAAACTCAAATTCCTCCTGTTTGCTGTATGTAAGAAGAACCTGAAACACAAAACTGACCTTTCAGGAGAGACAGAAAAGACATCTTTTGTGCTTATCCGTCTTGTCAATGCCCTGTTCTATTTTTGCCCTCTAAATGTACTTGACTGGAGAGAACATTATGTTTTTAAACCTCTCCATATTAGAGATTCATGAACAGCAAGAGTTAAGGTATGTAAAGGCAATGCTTTCATCTACTGATTACTTGTCCTTGGTTTTGGACAGGGCCACCAACAACCAGAAAAGAAATAATTCCATTCTGTAGTAAAATTGATGAATAAAAAGTGAATACACTAAACATAAACGTTTATGGTTCATGTACTCTGGGTCAGATCCTCTGCCAGAGGGCTTCATTCATACATATATGCACAGGTGGATGGATACAGATGCTTACAGAGAGAGGCCAACACTTCATGGATATTATCTCATTTTATTCTCATAAATGCCATGTGAGTTGATGGTGTCTACATTCTTTTTTTTTAATTTTTTTTGCAAGTTTTATTTGTTTTTGAGAGAGCGAGAGCATGAGCTGGGGAGAGTCAGAGAGAGAGGGAGACCCAGAATCTGAAGCAAGGCTCCAGGCTCTGAGTTGTCAGCACAGAGCCCGACGCGGGGCTCAAAATCACAGACCGTGAGATCATGACCTGAGCTGAAGTCAGATGCTTAACCGACTGAGCCACCCAGGCGCCCTGATGGTGTCTATATTCTGTAGACAGAGACATAAACTGTGAGAAGTTATATGGTGAAATGACCTGCCAAAGGTCAAATGGCTGACAAGTATAAGTGTTTCAGATCTGATAACTGATGAGTAGGCTTGCAAAATAAAAGGATTTGGTAATTCTAAACATTTGGTTATGAATCAGCATTCATTCATCCAGCAAATTTTTATTGAGCACCTTGTGTGTGCTGGGTATTTTGCTGGGTGCTGGAGAAACTACATGAAGAATAAAAGCCCCTGTCCTCATACAGCTTATGGTCTAGTGAAGGAAAGAGACAATAAACATAGCAAAATGATGGGACACATAATGACAAGTGCTAGGAAAAAAATCAAGCAGGTTGAGTGGATAAAGAATGATCATGAGAAGAAAGAAAGCAGTCATTCCATCTGAAGTCACAAAATCTGTGAGGCCTCTTTTTCCTAATTCAGAAGGAAAGCCATGTTTCATCTTTACTACTGGCATATTTTAGCCACAGAGAAGCTAAAACATGTTAATTTAAGGAATAAAAAAGAAAAGTCTTGGGGCACCTGGATGGCTCAGTTGGTTAAGCACCTGACTCTTGATTTCGGTACAAGTGATGATCTCACAGTTGTGAGATCGAGCTCCACGTCAGGCCCTGAGCTGGCAGCACGGACCTGCTTGGGATTCTCTCGCCCTCTCTGCCTCTCCCTTGTGTGCGTGCGCACTCTCTCTTTTTCTCAAAATAAATAAATCAACTAAAAAAAAGTCTTAATAAGGTGGCTTCAGTTTCATCTTTTGGTATTGTAGTATTATAGTCCATCATCAGACAATGTCTAAATTACAGTCCCACTCTTTCAAGTATGACTGGAAGAAAATCAGGTCAGGTCATTGTTAGTGTCTATAAAATTCAAATGGAAAAAAAAAATACCGTTGAAGCCCATCACTGTTGAAATCGGTCTCTTCAGAGTTCACGTGGCAGTTCTTCTGTGCCTTTTAAAGATAGATGATTTATTTCTGCTTAATATGGTTTCCTACTAATCCTTGACGGAATAAAATTATACAGTTAATCATGTGTACATAATTCCCATTCGTTTATGATGTAAGTATGTCATCTGCCTTTGGAGATGGGATAATGGAGTGAACTCCTTGATCATTCTTTACCCCTTTCCGTGGACATACAGGAGGCAAGCCTCTTGCGAAAGGCCCCACATTTGACTGTTTTACTCTGCTTTCTAATTCTAATATTTTCCTGTAGACCCATCTTGCCTTGGAACACAAACCTAAGGCTTTGAAACTGTCTGAGCAGAGGGGAGGAGCAAAAGAGGGGCCCATGAAAACAGCACTGAGACTCAGGCCCCCCGAGAATCCTAGCATCTCAGGGGAGGAGGTGTGGCCCTCACACGTGGTGTTTCCCACTCGGAGTGCAGGCATGTTGTCGTTGTTCCACACACCTGTCCTTCGCAGTGAGTGGCATAAATACCACTGTGGCACTGGAAAGGATTTAGATGGTACAACAAACATTTTTTTTTAATGTTTATCTTATTTTTGAGAGAGAGAGAGAAAGCGAGAGCGTAAGCAGTGGAGGGGCAGAGGGAGAGGGAGAGAGAAACCCAAGCAGGCCCCATACTGCCAGCACAGAGCCCTATGCAGGGCTCGAACTCACGAACTGTGAGATCAGAACCTGAGCTGAAACCAAGAGTAGGGCACTCAACTGACTGAGCCACCCAGGCGCCCGTATAACAAACATTTTAAATGATAACATGCTTACTTTAATGCATACTAGAAAAGGTATATTAACTGGTAATAAATCCATGATTTCTCTAAGTGTATTACCTAGAATCAGCAAGGAAGTATTTAAAAGAGAAGTGAGTCCACTTAAAGAAAAGTACTAGGTTAGGGGTGCCTGGGTGCCTCAGGTTAGGGGTGCCTCAGTCGGTTAAGCGTCCAACTTGGGCTCAGGCCATGATCTCATGATTCGTGGGTTTGAGCCCCACGTCGGGCTCTGTGCTGATGGCTCAGAGCCTAGAGCCTGCCTCAGATTCTGTGTCTCCCTCTATCTCTGCCCCTCCCCCACTTGTGCTCTCTCTGTCTCTAAAATAAATAAACATTAAAAAAAATTAGAAGAGTACTAGGTTAGCAATAGTATGTAGTACACCAATGTGGCAAAACTGGGACGAAGGGACATGTAGGTCTAAGGCTGAGTGAACACAACCTTCATTATGGTCTTCGGTCACCGCAAGTCCTGTAACGACTGGTCCCCTGTGGCCCTTTGTTTTCTGATAACCTCCTCTGCCCACATATCTTTGTGCCCATAAAATGTCCTCTTCCCCGGGGGTAGTAGACTCACAGCCTCGGCCTGCCTTGTAGGAACCCCACTCGTGTGAGTCATGGGGGGTTGGCAAGCAGCCACGCTGAGCATTATTATTCCATTCTTGGACCTCTGGCTCTTGAACTTCCTTTTTTGGTTGGTGGATAAAAGACCCCCCCGAAGTATCTCTTACATCCAGGTGCATCCTATGTTTGTGGGTTGCTCTCCTCCGTCCTTGGCTACACCTTCAGAATTGGAGTGTTGCAGTGTGGCCAGTGGACCAACACTGAGCTAGGCTTCTGGTATCTGAAATTATCTTGGGCAACTTCAGAGGTATTCATGATTTAAGGAATTGTCAGGTAGCCCTGTTGTGTGAATGTGATGCTGTTTTATTTTTTGCCAGTGCACATGCACACACTCATACACACAGAAAGGAAAGAGATGTCCTTTGGTGGTGACTGTACTATAGCCGATTCACACTTTTCAAATTAAATTTTTTTTTTAACGTTTATTTATTTTTGAGACAGAGAGAGACAGAGCATGAAAGGGGAGGGGCAGAGAGAGAGGGAGACACAGAGTCAGAAGCAGGCTCCAGGCTCCGAGCCATCAGCCCAGAGCCCGACGTGGGGCTCGAACTTACGGACCGTGAGATCGTGACCTGAGCTGAAGTCGGACGCTTAACCGACTGAGCCACCCAGGCGCCCCGATTCACACTTTTCAATCCTACCAAGATTGACTATGCACTGTGAATGTCCATTGTTTAGCACCGGGAGGGTATCCAGTGAATTACAGAGGAAAAGGATTTGCAACCAGACTGAATTCCAAGTTCACTACTTCCCAGAGTTTGAAAATGGCCTTGTTCAAATGATTGGTCTTTGCAGAGCTTCAATTTCATGTAAAATGCGGGAAATTACACTTACAGGGTTGGCATAAAGATTAAGTGAGAGCATGTAAAATCCTGGTATATTAATCAAAATCATTTTTTTATTTGTTTAAACCGTTTTTAAAAAGAAAATACTGTAGTTTTTGAGACCGAATTGTCTAGTAACTTCAGGCATGGCGGTGGGGGGGGGGGTGCCTAAGGAGCCATCAGATAATAGCAATTGGGCTTTGCCTCTGTGTGTCTCTTGCACTCAACTTTGCTTTCCTCTGGGACAGCTTCATTCTCGGGCAGGCTGTTTACGAACAGGAGAAACCAGTAAACAACAAGTAAACGAGAAGCCACCAGTAGCCCTTAGCTTATGTTGCGTCAGCTTAACACACCATCTTAGTCTGTTTGGGCTGCTCTACCAAAATACACCAGAGGCTAGGTAGCTTATAAATGTATTTCTCATAGTTCTGAAGGCCGGAACGTCAAAGATCAGAGTGTCTGTCTGTCAGATTTGGTGGCTGGTGAGAGTCCGCTTCCTGATTCTTTGACAACACCTTCTCCCCATGTCCTCACACGGTGGGAGATATTAGGGAGCTCTGTGGGGTCTCTTTTATGGGAACATGAATCCCATTCACGGGGGTAGAACCCTCATGACTCAAGCACCTTCCCAAACCCCACCTACTGATACCAGCACATCAGGCATTAAGAGCTTAACATATGAATTTGGGGGCACACAAATATTCAGAACCTAGCAATCCCCAAAGGAAAGACAGCTCCTCTTTCCTGGTGGGTCCGCCAACAGTCCCAGCCTTGGACCAGCTTCCGGCCATGGCCAGAAGGTGAGATACATTGCCAGAACAGGCCTGAGTCACCTGATCCCATGAAGTAGGGGCGGGTGGGGGGATCCCCTTCCAAATCAAATGGACTCACAGTAGAAGAGAGAAGGGTCCTCCAAGTCAGACAAGGTGCTGCTGTTTCCAAAGAAGAGGAGAGAATGCTGGCCTGAGAACACATCAGATCCCATAGAGAGCCTAACACATGAGTAGCAGCCAGAAGTAGAAGCCTCTGCTTATGGTGAAGGTTACATTAGATGTGCCACACTGGCAAGTCCTTTTCCCTGCGTGTCAAGTGGCCTGTGGCATTTACTCCTTGAAAACTAGGATCAACATGATGTCATGTATCACACTACTGTACTCCGTAATAGAATGAATATTCCGAACATTAGTCAGATATGTTGAAAGATCTGCTCTGTAACTCCTTAACATCCAAATCTCTCTCACTAGCTCCTCTCAAGTCATGAGCGCTGGATCAATGTAAGACTAAATTGAGGAAACTGAGAACGTGACCTTTTGAGAAAAGCTCAAGCCTTGAAAAACAATTGTAAAATAAGTGACTGGCTTAGTTGCTGTCCTTCTCTGGAAGAAAAGGGCACCGGCTGGGGAGCTGGGAAAGCCGTACCATTTATGGTTCGGTCCACTTAATTAGCCACACTGAGCCTTACCTGTAAGGGCCCATCTTTACCTCATCTGTAGAGTGACAGTGATAGGTGTTTTATTAGATATTTTATGTATTGAAAATATGACAAAGTAATAATAAGAAAAAAAAAACCCAAAAAACAAAAAACTAGAAAGGGGCAAGGGAGGTGAGCCATGAGATGAAAAGCTTTGTCCCAAATTTACCTAAGACTTGAACTAAGCTAGTTGATATTATGTGCTCAGCAGTAGCACTGACAATCCGCAGCTTAACCCTATGAGATGCTGTATCCCTTCAAATTAACAAACTAAAGAGAATTTAGGTTCTGGGAGCTCTGAGCATGGTATCAGGAGACATGCAAAATTAGACATTTCTGCGGTTTCGAGAGAGACATGAATGTTGGAGGAAGATAAGAAACCCAGAATCAGTGAAATGATAACAGATTTCTGCAAATGAACGTCAAGTGTATTTCCTTAGTGAACATTATTCACCAGGAACACATTCTGATTTGCCTCTTGAAAAAGTGAAGATAGAAAGAAAACCCATTCTAAGGAAATTTGCTTTCCAGTCACTGTAACTGAAGTGCAACTCTTTTTTTAAACCACCCCCCCCCCCAAATTTTCCAGCAATTACCCATGGACCTCAATCACTATTTTGCTTTCAAATTTAGATTTAACAAAAATGTATCCAGTCTACCAGAAGGTACCCAGCATCTTATCAGCAACATTTTCACGTGTTTGGTTCTGCCTTGGGGCAGTGAGGGAGATGTTATTCCCTCATCCTGCGGAATAAACAGGTTCTAGAGAAGTTATATGACTTGCCGAAAGCCATACAGGCACCAAGCCAGAAAGCTGGGATAGTCAAGCCCAGGCTGGGCAGCCATCTCTCCAGGGTTCTTCTGGCAGAATACTAGGAGCCTACTCTAAACCAAAAGTGGGGTTTTTTGATTTTTCACATTTAATAGCACCTTCCTTCATCAAGATTTCTACAAGCTGAATAAATTGATTGGCAAGTTATTTATAGAAATCATTTCACCCATCACTGAAAGCAGCCTTTCAAGAGCCTTTCAAGAGCACATGAAAATATTGCCTGGTAGTTTAATGAAATGGAAAAAATAGAGAAATTATTGGAACTACAGAGTGTTTATGCATAAACACTGGAAAACACACATGGGGGCAGAGGGGTGACTCGCACCGACCTTCAGCGATGATTGACACTTAAGTAACACAGGCTTCTCTAGTCATTGTCCAGGTCCTAATTTTAAGAGATCAGGGCTCCTAAATGGAACATGTGTCAGTTAAATTACAAGGCCCCAAACTAACCCTGTAACTTGGGGTGTTGATCTTAAAGCAGCCGAAAGTAATAACTGGTGGGAACCTAAGTCAGACTCAAGGAGGGGAGCGAAGGTCAAAGCCAGAGAGTAAGAACTAACATCCTGTGAGAGGAGACAAGGAGAAAGCACCAAACAGGAAGTGAGCCATGGAATGAACCTTGGTAGCTCAAAGACAAGTTGAGAAACATGGCCTGGGGCATACTAGAAAGCTTGTTTCAGAATGAAGAATGTAAGGGGGGGGGGGGAGGAATTCAGACCTGTTTTCTGTCACCACACCCACTGCCTGCTATGTGGGACCACCAGAGTGGGCTAAAGGAATTTACTTTTCTATTTGCTCCCCCATGGATTCCACCTTCATGTCTACCACATGAATCCCTAACAGTTTCATAATGGTTTATAAAATAAGTAATTTAGGACTATGCACATATGGGTAAATATCATCGAATTTTACACATTTCTTACTTGAAACATAATGAATTGGTTAACCTGTGCAGGCTGCCATGATATAAACTCAATGTGAAACCAGGTTAGAACCTCAGCAATGCAGTGCTTCCATCTTGTTATCTTCGGGGCTGGGTTTTTCCAGGTTTCTTGTTATCTACTCTCCTAGCCATTTGGCTTCCGTAAGGGGAAGAACCATATTCCAGACATCAATCAGTCTAGAAAGAATCACCACCTGGAACTTCCAAAATGTTCATGTTTACCTTCACCTGTCAAACAGACTAAGGCTTCACCTTTCTTAGCTCTTTAGTACTGTCATGCTCAGTTATAGTGTGGTTCTAGAAAGTGCTACGCCCCCCGCCCCCCAGCGACAAGTATTGACTGCTTGAGGAAACGTGTGCCATCTCTCCTTGACCATCTTAATCAAAAGGCATCATCAGGGCTTCCTGGTGAAGGTTCACTCTACGGTTGTCACCCTGATTCTAGAGGGAGACTGTTTGGGGGAGGGATTTCTCTTCCCTTAGGTGCAGCATCCTGATTTCCATGGGTTGGGGAGGGGAAGGATCTCTGCTTCTTTTATCATAAACCACACAGTTGAAGGAAGACTGTCTTTCTGCTGGGCCTTAGAAACTTGAGTGAAATGACAGAAAAACAGAAGCGGTGGGGAGAAGCTTGGAGTTGATTGGCCCTGCAGGGAGACTGCCCATCAGTTTCTACTGCCTAGAACCCCAGAGGACCCTATACCCATTATTTCTAAACCTGATGCTTGATTTTCTTTTGATCCAGTGAGTTTCCCCATTTCTTTCCAATACATTCCTTTTTCCATGTTAACCAGAAAGTTTCTTTTGCTTGTAACCATAGAATCCTAAGGGTGACCTCCAAGAAGAGGTAGTAAGGGACCAGAGACATAGGGAGGAAATTCCTGGAAGTGAGACCAAGCAAAGAGGTGTGTGAAGAAGTCCTTGTGCACAAGACTGGTGGCCTCCCACCTGGTGTCCTCGGTGCCAGATCACCAACAGTGTTCTTAAATGTTTTCTCTCCTAAAATTTTTTCACATGTTATTTATTTATTTTGAGAGAGAGTGAAAGGAAGGGGCAGAGAGAGAGAATCCCAAGTAGGCTCCACACTGTCAGTGCAGAGCCCAAACATGGGGCTCAATCTCACAAACTCTGGCCAAATCAAGAGTCAAATCAAGAGCCAAAATCAAGAGTCGGACACTTAATGACTGAGCCACCCAGGCGCCCCTCCCCCTAAAATTTTTAATGCCCCATTTAACCACAGGGAAGTGTCCTGTCTATGTTTGATTTCTGTTCTGTTTGCTCTTGGCTAGATTTCCATCACCCAGTGTAGTGATCCTTGCTACTTCAGAAGCTCTTATTAGAAGCCTCCAATTAATAGAATTGGGGAAATGAAGTACATGTTGTTTAATTAATGAAGTTTGGTTGGCTGCATCCTTCATGAAAAAATTAAAAGACATTACTTGGGGACTTAAAAAAAAATGTTCAAAGCACAACTTAGAGGCAGGATGCCAGCTGCTGAGTGTGTAATGCAAGTCACTTGATCGGAATGGCTACATATGCCCAGACCAAATGGCCGCCATCTTCCCTGGACCCTTCCATTCCCAGGACAATGAACTCCTCCACATCCTTCAAAATACAACTCGCATCCAAGGTCATCTCCCTGAAACCTTCTTGGTTGCCTCTGCTGTGGCACTCACCCCTTGCCCTTTGCTCCAGTCATAGCCCGCGAATGAAGACCTGTATTCCCCGTTTCCAGTTTTGTCATTGTTCATGCCCACCCAAGTCCCTCACTAAACTGTAAATTCCTTGTCCGTGGGGGCCTTGCTTTCTGTGACTTCACCACAGGCTTATCGTTGTATCTGGCACACAGTAAACACTCAGTAGGTGATTCATTGTTCTTTAAAGTGATTTGCTCTCCTCTCTTAGGCAGACGCTCTGCATTAGAATGTCACAGCAGCATTATCCTAGGCATGAGGTTTGTGAAGCTGAATATTCACGGTGAATTCATGTCTTCGCTGCGTGTTTTCTACCATAAGTTAATCTGCATTTTTCCACCATAAGCCTTTTTTGCAAACAGCTGCTTTCAGTTTTGTTTTGTTTTTCAATCTATCTCACTCCAAGACAGTACAGCCAATCAATACATGTATAAACTAAAAAGAATGGAAAATGGATGTAAGCCATTACTTTTCCTGGGGTTTCCCCCTGGGCCCTATCTTTGAAAATCTTCCACATCTTCCATCCCTTGCTTAGAATAAGTACAGATGAGTTTTGACCATTCTGTGTTTTAAGATCAACTATAAATGTATCTGATCCCAAATCAAAGCTGCCTTGCTCTCTCTGATGGTGCATCCGTGTGTTTACTTCTGCCGAGTTCCTCCTGCTCCCTGGTCTGCTGCCGTGTCACACCAGATAATGTGCTGGTTAGATTTTGCCATGGAAACAGGCCTTTCCTTTGGGGCTTCCTGCATACCATGGCCGCAGAGAATGAGACGGTTCCACTGCTAGGGTTTCCTATTGAAGTTTTCCCCCCTTTCGACATTTTAGTGAAAAATTATAGGAAGGGAAAGCAGCTATAAAAGAGAGGATTACTATACTAAGAGACTGACATCTTTATTCCTTCTAGTATTCATTAGCAACTCAGTTGAAGGTCATGTGTCTCCCAATTGGGCTTACTGAATTGCCCAGGTTTTGCGCTCAGCTACCGAAATTTTGTACGCGACCTTTTACTACCGGTAGCGAAAGGAATCACTAAATGGAATTTCGCGAATGCTGCCTTAGACATTGAGCATCTTTCTCCTGGCCCAGCAAACATTTCTGGGTACTCATCACAGCACGTCAATGTTGTTAAAATTAGAATCTCACTTCTGGTAAATGTTCACATAAAGCACGTGCCATGATGCAGGATAATGAGTTTCAGAGGCCCCTATCTGGGTCCCAGTTCCAATTAACCTGTGGCCGAGAGAACTGCATAAGAAATGTCAACAGTAAAATGAGGCTGGTGGATTTGGGCAGAAAAAATGATGATAAATCACCCTGGTGGAACCCATCAATCAGTGCCCATTTCCGTGGCGTGAAGGAGTTGTTTTTGCAAACTAGTGTTTGTCGCTCTCCTCCCAATTATTCTGCGCATATAATCTACCATTTCCCAGACAAAGGTTGACTGAATGAATCTCTAGAGAGTAAAAGTAAATGATCTCCCCACTCATCTATAGATCCTCAGTATGTGTTTGTAATATTCATGTTAACTGAGAACAAATAGAGAAACCTGCTGTTTTTACCCTGGTGGGCTGGATTAATTGCCACCACTTTCATTTTTATGGCTATCCTACGTAGAAAGTGTCTTGCCTCCAAAACTCTTTTTTTAGCTGAATAATATGAACCAGGGATAAAGGGAAGTGAAACGCTGAGATCCCAGTGAGTTTCTCTGCTGGACCATAGATGGTTTGCTTTCTGAACTGTATCCCAGACTCCCCCTGGGTCTAGCTGGAAGATACAGCAGTGAACAAGAGAGGCCATTATTCCTACCCTCTTGGAGGTTACATTCTAGAGAAAGAAGCCAGAAAATAAAATGAGTGAATTAGATAGGATGCTAGCAGGTGCAAAGGGCTGTGGAGACACGTGAAGCAGAGGGGTAGGGAATGCCAAGAGGGCAGGGAGGCTGCAATTTGAAATAAGGTGGTCAGAGGGGCACCTGGGTGGCTCAGTCGGTTAAGTGTCTGACTTCAGCTCAGGTCATGATCTCACAGTTGGTGAGTTCAAGCCCTGCATCGGGCTCTGACGCAGAGCCTGGAGCCTGCTTCAGGTTCTGTGTGTGTCTCTCTCTCTGCCCCGTGCCCACTTGTGTTCTCTCTCTCTCTCTCAAAAATAGATAAATAAACATTTTTTTTTAAGTATTGAAACAAGGTGGTCCGAGAGGCCTCCTTGGAAAGAGTGACATTTGAGCAAAGACTTGAAGGAGGGAAGGGAGATACGTAAGGTCTATAGGATATGTGGGGTGAAAAGCATTCCAGAAGGGAAAGTCAAGGTCAAGACCCTGAAGTGTAGCTGGAGAAACATTAGCAATGACAGGTGAGGTCAGAGAGGTGAGGTGGGGGAGGAGAGCTGTCTAGATCTGGAGGGTCTCTGTAAGGGCTTTGGCTTCTGCTCCAACATAGGAGTTTGTTTGGAAGGTTTTCAGCAGAAGAGAGACACATTCTGACATTTTATACGGGGTCACTCTGGCTGCTGTGCTGAGAACAGGCTATGAGGAGGAGGAGGGTGGGGAGGGGGGCAGGGAGACCAAGAAATCATTCAGATGCTATTGCACTTACCAAGCAGAAAGTGCTGGACCCGGTGGTAGTGGTAGGGGCCTCCAGGAATCACAGTCTGGACACATGGTGAAACATACACACATCTGCCATATATTTGGAGTGTTCCAGGTCAGCACAACTTCCTGAGCATTTTGTAAGACGGCTCTTGATGAGAAAGGATGAAGTTTGTCACGAATTACATTTGTGAACTTCTCAACACTGTGAAATTGAGAAGGGGTTTTAAAATGCTTTGAAGCCATGACTCTTTGCCTGAAAGTAAGTAACTTTGGGTCATGTGAAAGATTTTAGCAAGGCATCCCCCCTAACGTGAAATTTATACTCTCATAATTTTAGCTATGAAAGTGATAGAGAACCATCTGCATTCCCCGTAATATTCCAGAAAGTGAACTTAAAGCATTCTAGCTAACTTGGTCCTTTTAGCGGACAAACGTTGTGCAAAAGGAACTAGGATTTTCAGCAGAACCTTGTCAACCATAACCACTTGTCAACCATAGACCACTGCTGCAACATGTTGTGCGGCCAGCTCCCTTTGTCTTCATTCCTGTCCTCAGCCTGTGGGCAGAGGGTCTGCCCATCTGCGGGCCAGGTGAGCCATACCCTTCTCCCAGCGGGCCCTGACACATCGTGCATCCACGTCTTGGCATTTCCGTGACTTCTGGAATGCCCAGCTCTCCTCTACTGCTGCCAACCATCGACTAATGAATGGATAAAGAAGACGTGGTGTATATGTATACAATGCGGTGTTACTCGGCGATCAAAAAGAATGAAATCTTGCCATTCGCAACTACGTGGATGGAACTAGAGTGTACACTAAGGGAAATCAGTCAGAAAAAAACAAACATACGACTTCACTTGTATGGGGGATTTAAGATACAAAACAGATGAACATAAGGGAAGGGAAGCAAAAATAATATAAAAACAGAGGGAGGCAAATCATAAGAGACTCTTAAATACAGAGAACAAACTGAGGGTTACTGGACAGGTGTCGGGTGGGGGGATGGGCTAAATGGATGATGGGCACTAAGGAGGACACTTGTTGGGATGAGCACTGGACATCATATGTAAGTGACAAATCACTAAATTCTATTCCTGAAATCATTATTACACCATATGTTAACTGGGATGTAAGTTAAAATTTAAAATAAATAATAATGATAATAATAACTCAGCCCAAGTGACACCCCTTCCAGCAGGGCTAGATGTTTCTCCTGTGGCTTCCCCAACACCCGGCCCAGCCCCCGTTGTAGTACTTCTCAGCGTTAATAGATTTCTCTACCTGTCTTTTCCTCTGGACTGTCAGCTCCTGAGGACAGGGACCGTGTTGTGTTCTTTGCACCCCCGTGCTACAATAATACTGCCTGGCGCTCAGGATGTACCTAGTGTGTGTTGAATTAAAGTTGGTTTGAAAGAGGGGTGCCTGGCTGGCTCAGCTGGTGGAGCACATGACTCTTGGTCGTGGGGTTGTGAGTTCGAGCCCCACACTGGGGGTAGAGTTTACTTAATAAGGGAGGCATTAAAAATTGTTTTCTTTTAAATAAAGTTGATTTGAAAGAGCCCATAGCAGCTCATCATTTTATGTGAGGTGGTTACACTTGCAGGAACCATTTAACCTTCCTTCCTGTGGTACTAAGAAGGACCACCATTTATTAGGAACTTGCAGTGTGCCCAGTACCGAGCTAGGCACATTACAGGCATTATTTCTCTGAGCCCCCAACAATCCTATGAGGAAGATATTTTTCATCCTTCTTCTGTAGATCAGGCAACAAAGGGGCAGGAGGGAGAGGCGGTGATCTATGCCTTTATGCAATCCGCAGATATGATCAAAATGGATAATTTAGAGAACCTAAGAACACTATTTCCCTTTGATATATGTGGGAAAGTATGCTGTGAATCTACAACTTAAATAAAACCCGCCATAATATGGCCCCCTGCCTGGGCCCTGTTCTTGGTACAGAGGCTGCTTTCTTGTCTTGAGGGTATCTGGGCAGGATTGGGACGTGAATGTCTGGTGATCATATGAAACTCATTCAACTCAGGATACAGTCAGTTGCATAACTTTCACTATCTTGACTTTTGTGGGTTTTGTGACAGTGTAGACCGAGTAAAATATTTTCTTTCTCATTACATTAACCTTCTTGTGTACAACTCCGCATTTACACAATTGGTTTTCTTATCCCACTTATCATGTGATGATGGGCCATTCCTTGCTTGGGTTACTTGGAAGAACTATCAATTTGCAGCATCACTTATTAGTTGATTCGTGTCAGTTCTGTGCATGGTGAAAAGGTATTTAAAAGAAATCCATTATAGTCTCTCATGGAGGCAGTCTCCCAATTCCAGACATTTTTATTTTTATAGGAATTTTATTTTAGTTGCAGGCAAGCGTGAGCTCCTTAGCAGGAATTAGTTAAAAAGGCAAAGCATCTGTGTTTGTTCATGGTGAGGAGATCTTTAGATGTCGTCTTGACATGTTATGGTAATGCCTTATGGTAATGCCTTTGATTTTCTCTGGGCAAAAAGTAAAATTTAAGAAATGAGGACAAGAAAAAGAACCTTCAGTGTCTGTTAAATAGAGATGAAGTGTCACCCTAGACAGCCAAGTTAGAAACCAAAAGGCAAGTGCCTTATTCGGTTGCCTTAATCACTTCGTAAGTTTTACCTGCCCAGGCCACACAGGAGGCATTAACGGCTTCTGGGAGGCAGCTGGAGCATGGGGTGCAAAGCTTCTTAACGGAAATAGATGTGGGAGAGGGTACTGAGAATTATATAAACTAGTGCCTGAAGGTGATGCGGTAGAAAGCACAGAATTTACGGTCAGAATGACAAGTGCCAGCAGCAGCCAGAGTGGTTTGCCACTTGTGAGGACAGACTCTGCTCGGCCTGCTGCCTGCGTCAGTCGTCCCTGGGAGTTGGTATTACTAGCTCTCGTGCTCCCATGAGGACAGAGACTCAAAGAGGTGGAGTCATTGGCCTAAGGTTACAAAGCTAGTGTGACAGAGAGAGGACTTGAGACCAGGACTCTCTGGTTGAAGCCCCATGACCTTTTTTTTTTTTCTTTAAAGTTTTCTTATTTATTTTGAGAGAGAGAGAAAGCACAAGTGGGGGTGGGGCAGAGAAAGAGGGAGAGAGAGAGAGGGAGGGAGGGAGAGCCGGATGTGGGCCGCGAACTCACGAACCAGGAGATCATGACCTGAGCCAACGTCAGATGCTTAACCAACTGAGTCACCCATGCGCCCCAGAACCCGATTATCTTTCTGTGGCACCCTGCTGCCTGGCACACTGCTGATGGCTCTGTCATCACTGTTCAATGCTTGCCTTGTGTGCTTGTGTGTGTGTGTTTATATTTTATGTTTATATTTGTACATACTTGTTTATATATTTTTTGTATTATATGTAAATATTTGCTTATATAAATATATAACATATGTATATGTTTATATACGTCTATATTTATTGTATCTATATAAATTTATAATGTAACGTATAATAGATACCATGTAGTATAGAAGGCTTAGTATATATAATGTAACCACATATAATTGAATACAATATTTATATGGGTATATAAATATATTTATATAGTTTTTTTTGAGAGAGAGAGAGGGAGGCAGGGAGGGAGGGAGGGAGGGAGGGAATCCCAAGCAGGCTCCACACCCAGTGCAAAGCCCAACTTGGGGCTCGATCCCACAACTGAGATCATGACCTGGGCTGAAATCAAGAGTCAGACGTCTAACCGACTAAGCTACCCAGATGCCCCATAGTTAGTTAGTTAGTTAGTTAGTTAATTAGTTAGTTTTTATTATTATTTTTTTTCAATATATGAAGTTTATTGTCAAATTGGTTTCCATATAACACCCAGTGCTCATCCCAAAAGGTGCCCTCCTCAATACCCATCACCCACCCTCCCCACCCTCCCACCCCCCATCAACTCTCAGTTTGTTCTCAGTTTTTAAGAGTCTCTTATGCTTTGGCTCTCTCCCACTCCAACCTCGTTTTTTTTTTCCTTCCCCTCCCCCATGGGTTTCTGTTAAGTTTCTCAGGATCCACATAAGAGTGAAACCATATGGGATCTGTCTTTCTCTGTATGGCTTATTTCACTTAGCATCACACTCTCCAGTTCCATCCATGTTGCTACAAAGGGCCCTATTTCATTCTTTCTCATTGCCACGTAGTACTCCATTGTGTATATAAACCACAATTTTTTTTATCCATTCATCAGTTGATGGACATTCATAGTTTTTTAAGTATACAGAATATTTACTTGATTTTAAAATTTCAAAATACATGAGAATTGAAGGTTTTATTCACCTTAATTTAAATTTTTCTAATAAAAAACTTTATTGTTAAAATGTAAAGAAAGCCCTTGGATTGAGATATTAACTATTAAATGACAAAATGATTTCTCTCCAAAGCCAAATCTGTCCTTCCTAATATGTACCTCAAAGGTAGAGAGGTACAACGTTTTATCAGGTTTATGTGACACCTTAATCAGAATAGGATTGCCGATTGTAAATATAAGCATGAGTTCATTTATGTTGTTTTATTTGCTTCTTTCTTAGTCTTTACCTTACCTAATTTTTTTTTATTTTTTTTTTAACGTTTATTTATTTTTGAGACAGAGAGAGACAGAGCATGAACGGGGGAGGGTCAGAGAGAGAGGGAGACAACAGAATCCAAAACAGGCTTCATGCTCTGAGCCATCAGCACAGAGCCCGACGCGGGGCTCGAACTCACAAACCGCGAGATCATGACCTGAGCTGAAGTCGGACGCTTAACCGACTGAGCCACCCAGGCGCCCCTGTCTTACCTAATTTCTAATAAAAAGTTCTTTTCAAAAACTTTTCCCATGTAAGATATACGTGTGGAAAATGTGCTTTCAGTGTGGAAAAAAATAGAAAATATTAACAAAAGCTACGTATAATTTTACCACCCAGAGGTGATCACTGCTAATGCTATAGACTTCTAGGCTTCTTTAAAGCATCTAATTTTTAAATGCTATTTTCACTTATTCAACAAATATTGGTAAGCATTATAATTAGTAAATACCATTGTTTCAGGAAACTCCTTGAAACAAAGATCTAAAGGATTTTTTATTACCAAAACTCCCTGGGGCGGGGGGTACTCCCTAGAAACACTAAATAACTTTTAATGATTGCGGACTTAACCCCATTCTAGTTTGACTACTTTAGGCTAATGAGCTTGAGGTCTAAGCACGGATGGCTGGATTCAGTTTTTATCTGGAATATCAGAAATGTTCCTTAGAAAGCTGTAGGTTCATTCAGTGCAGATAAAGCAGGCTTTGCTCTATCACCTGGTGACCTGGACAGTGCAGAGCAAGTTACAGAGCACAGAACAATTGTCCTCATTCTGAGACATGCAAGGGTCTGGGCAACGTCTGCCTCTTCTTTTCCCCAGTGCCTTTTTATGGGCCTGGGCATGCTCTGGTGGGATCACAGTCTGACTGTGCTTATCAGCCGTGTTCTCTTGGACAAATAATGTAAACTCACTATGCCTCAGTGCTTGCGTGGTCAAGGGACAAACCTAGGGGTGGGGAGAAGGAAGGAGGCAAAGCAGCAATTGGGAACTGGAGCCACCAGGATGTGGTGACGAGTCAGGCTTGAGGAGTGATCAGGAAGGTTCGTGATGCTCCCTGGATGATGGAACCATTCACCAAGATGGGAAACGTGGAAGGAAACAAGTCTTTGGGGGGGTGGGAGTAAGAAGGATAAATTACAGTGGGTTCACTTTTGAATATTTTTGAGACACCTAAGGGAAAACAGGGAAATAACTGGGTTAGAGAAGAAATGGCTTTGGCAAGATCTGTCATTATTTTGCAACTTCTGCCTTTAATTATGATGCTTAAGATTTTATTGTCTCTTTTTATATGATAACGAATTTAGGTTATGTTCTTCAATAGGGAAATCAATTTATTCTCAGTCACAGAGGCATCTAGATTTATCGGTATCTCAGCTGAGAGAACAGACTCCAATTACACAAATATAAAAGTGCCTACTCTTTGTTAACATGTACGCAGTGTTTTATTTTTGATATTTTAAGAAAAGAGTGAAAATTATTGTTTGGGTACCTCTGACAATGTGTGCATAAATAGCACTTGCCATGGTAAACACACTGTGCTTTATAATAGATAAAATGTCCAGAACAAAGAACAGAGCCCCACTTTAGTGAGTCGTTTACTGTCTGAAATCACGAAAGGCACCAAGTAATACAACCTCAGGGAAAAGGACAAGGTGTCCTGTGTTGAACAAAACTTAATGGTTTTAGTAGGCCTTTGGAAGGGGGAGAAATCTATTAGGGAGGAGAAAGTGCTCCTTTATTGCTGGTACATGCCATTCCCGTGAATTGTTAGAAATAAATATATACTCTCTACGCTGCTGAGCTTTAGTCCATTTATATTCTTTTTTTTTATTTTTTATTTTTATTTCTTTTAACGTTAATTTGTGAGACAGAGAGAGACAGAGCATGAATGGGGGAGGGTCAGAGAGAGGGAGACACAGAATCCGAAGCAGGTTCCAGGCTCTGAGCTGTCAGCACCGAGCGCGACGTGGGGCTCGAACTCACAGACCGCGAGATCATGACCTGAGCCGAAGTCGGCCGCTTAACCGACTGAGCCACCCAGGCGCCCCTATATTCTTTTTTTTTAATCAAAAGTTTCAAATCCCTGCACTAAAAATGATGGATGCTTTGTAGCGGCATGGACAGAGCCAGAAAATAATTTTGATTTCCTTGAGACATTAGAGGCTGCTTGCCCTGGTCCTTCACCACCACGCAGTTCCCTCACATTGTTCTCACCTTTCATGGAGGAGATGAAACCAAGCTTCTTCCCCTTGACCCCATTTGGAAGTAATGACAGTTAAAGAGATGGGTCACTGAAGGGTTCAGGAAGAAAGCGTTCTATTAATTACAGAATGTTTTATAGAAGCTAACCGTGTATCATACGCTCACATTGCCCTGGACACGTAGTACGTCACACCCTCATCCTCACTTTGGGTAGATGAGGAAACTAAAACCCCGTGAGGTTAAATCTCATCCACAGCTAGTGTGCTGTCATTACCCGGGTTCATACTTACTTCCACCTGATGCCCGTAGAGAACTCCATAGCCAGTCCAGTTCCTTTTGAGTCGGTCCAGTCAAGAGGAATCGCAGTCAACTGTCCCCTTCTCACTGTTGCACCACCGCCCACCCAGTGACCCAGGCCAGGCGCAGTGGCTTCCCAGCCAGAAGCTCTCATGCTCACCCCCAGACCCAGTGCGTCGGCAGCCCTAGAGTTCCACTTTCCCAACACCTCGCAAAGCCATCCCTTCCGTCTCATCCACTTCCCGCGCGCCCCCCCCCCCCCCCCCCCGTGAGTCCAGGCCACCTTCCTTTCTCCTTGGACAAGAGCGGCACTTCTAGACAGCCCCCTCCGCCTGTCTTTGTGTAACCTCCATGCCCTTTACCCAGGGCCGTGTGTAGAAAATTCACCTCTGGGGGCGCCTGGGTGGCGCAGTCGGTTAAGCGTCTGACTTCAACCAGGTCACGATCTCACGGTCCGTGAGTTCGAGCCCCGCCTCGGGCTCCTGGGCTGATGGCTCAGAGCCTGGAGCCTGTTTCCGATTCTGTGTCTCCCTCTCTCTCTGCCCCTCGCCCGTTCATGCTCTGTCTCTCTCTGTCCCAAAAAAAATAAATAAAAATAAAAAAAAATAAAAAAAAGAAAATTCACCTCTGATACACTGTGCCACTTCCCTGCCTACGGCGTCTCGCTGGCTTTCTTCAAGAGCGGGCAGATCAGATAGGGCAAGAGGGAGGGCCTGTGATATCCACAAGCACACCCTAGGCAGCCTTGACATTCCGTCTGGAGGACGATGTGGCTCTAGAAGCGGAGAACCTGGCGTCGGAATCCCAGGTGTGTTAGTTTCCTGGGGCTGCCATAACAAAGTACCACAAACTGGGTGGCTATCCTATTAATCCTCTCGAGGCAAAACTGGGACAGAGGTGAGCCCGGTTAATAGTGGCATGCTCTTTTTTTTTTTTTTTAATTTTTTAATGTTTATTTATTTTTGAGAGAGACAGAGACAGAATGCGAGTAGGTTAGGGGCAGAGAGAGAGAGGCAGACATAGAAGCAGAAGCAGGCTCCAGGCTCTGAGCTGTCAGCACAGAGCCCGACGCGGGGCTCAAACTCACGAGCTGTGAGATCATGACCTGAGCCCAAGTCAGACGCTCAACCGACTGAGCAAACCAGGCGCCCCAATAGCGGCATGCTCTTAACAGGAGTTCTCTGAACTGTTTTCTGAAAGGTAGTGTTGTGTATTTGTTATGCGTGGCTTTGGTTTTTCATCATTTGGCTCTGAATCCTTTGACACCCCTTGATACTTGGGTGGCTTTGCAAAGGTTATGTAACCTTTCTGGCTCTCTGTTTCCTCACGATTGTCTTAGTCCATTCAAAGTGCTGGCAAAACCATCCTCCCTCAGAAGGCTCTAGGGAAGTGTCTGTCCTTGCCTCTTCTAGCTTCTGGTGGTTGTTGGCAACCCTTGGTGTTCCTTAGCTTGTAGCTCTATTATTCCAATCTCTGCCATTATGTGCCGTGTGTGTGTGTGTGTGTGTGTGTGTGTGTGTGTGTGTGTGTGTCCTCTGCATTCAAATCTCTGTCTCCTTATAAGAATATCAGTCATTGGATTTAGGACCCACCCTAATCCAGTATGACCTCATCTTAAGCTGATTACATCTGCAGAGACCCTTTTCCAAGTAAGGTCACATTCGCAGGTACCAGGGATTAGGACGTCAGCATGTCTCTTCAAGGGACACAATTCAATCCACAACGGGTTGCCCCCTGACTTGGCACTCCTTCAAACTTTGAATTTCTCACTTATACAACAGGAGTGGCAATATCTAATTTCCAGGGTTACTGTCAACAGTAACTGAGATGATGCATGTGAAGTGTTCCTCATAGTGCCCGTCTCATAGAGGCCAACCAGTAAGTGGCAGCTGTGACTTATTGCCAGACTTCTTCCTTGAAAGAATTATCCCTTTAAGCTAACTCCTATTCTAAGTGTACCAAGGAAGCTTGGCATTTCAAGAAACACTGCATCAGGCACAGCAAATAATGGTTACAAATTTATTTGTTTTCTGGTTTCTGTGTATCGCATCTCCTTGTGGTAGAATACGTACACTCTCATAAAACAAATTAAAATCTAAAGTCAAAAATTAAGGTGCTAATCTGCATGTGATGTGAATTCAGACTAAGCCTGCAGAGAAAATGATTGAGGAAACCCACCCATTCTCCCTGCAGGTCAAGGGGAGGAGCCACAGTGCTCAGGAGGACAGGCGCTTCTAAGAGCAGCTCTGCTGATCTCTTTTGCTTCCAGCTGTCTAGCTGCTTCGTAGAGGGAGAGATGGGAGATTGGGATGGAAGTCAATCCCTGCTGGCAGACTCCGGTTCACACTCTGGTGCTCTGCCTGCCTCTTAAGTTTGTTGCTAGCAGCTTTAGTGTCCTGCTTTCGTGTCTCAGCAGCCTTGGGATCGTCTGTGAATGCACCAACCACAGTGCCAGCCATACGTACGCTTAGTTTAACCGGCGCGATTGGGTGATGTTTATAGGCAGACTCCAGTACAGAGGGTGGCAGGAATGCTTCATGAGAGAGAAAACAAGAGCCTCTTTGGAAAGCAGGATGGACACAGTAAAGCTGTTTCTCACACTCAAAAGCTGGAATTGACCCCTGCCCTCTGGCAGCCTGACTGTCTGTGGGATGTAGACCCAGGGCCTTTCCTGCTGATCTGATCCAGCCTTGTGTCTCCGGGAGTCTATTCTGCTCCAAGTCAGGAAGCATCTCCTGTCTCTTTATGTTTGTCCCAGTGGAGAGGAGGGCAGATGATCCAGGTGGGGGAACGGATATAGAAGAGATGCCTGGCTATGCATTGTATTTTTCTCCTTTAGCTATGAAAAAGGGACCTCTGAGCTAGAGTCTGTTGGAAGCGATCAGAAGGCAATTGTTCTAGAACTTTGTTGTAACTAGGGCACCAGTGCAATGCAAGATCAGCTTCAGAGACAGAGCTGGACTCACATTTCCTCTTTGGGCACTCACTAGCTGTGTGGCCTTGGACAAGTTTCTTGACTTCTCTGAGCTTGGGTTTCCTCATCTGTCAAATAAGGGTAATGATATTTCCCTTGGGGGGTTATCGTGAGAGTCAAAATGGCATAGGTAACTAAAAGGTGCTTGGTGAATGTTGGATTCCATCTTTCCCTTTTCGTTTCCAGGGAATGGACTAATGTATTGAACACTTAGCCATTTATCTGCTCTGCAGGTTATAAATACAGAATGTATCTTAAATTTTTTTTATTAGTTTATTTTTGAGAGGCAGAGAGAGACAGAGCATGAGTGGGGGAGGGGCTGAGAGAGAGGGGGACACAGAATCCAAAGCAGGCTCCAGGCTCTGAGCCGTCATCACAGAGCCCGGTCGGGCCTGAACTCACGAACCGTGAGATCATGACCTGAGCTGAAGTCGGACGCTCAACCAACTGGGCCACCTAGGCGCCCCTCTTAAATCAGAAAGCTATTTTCTTTCAAAATTATATAAACTAATATCTTATTAACATATACTAAGTGCTGCTGCATTAACTTTATAGGTGTGGTGTTTGATATTAGTGATCTAAAACCAGGAAGACAGGAAATTACACACACACACACACACACACACACGCGCCTCATACCTCATAGGGCAGTGAATGAGACCAGTAAGCAAATTAATTGTGAGAGTATAACATAAATCCTGATACAAGATGTCCAGAAAATAAGCACTGAGTCGAAACAAAAATTGGCAGGGGACAGAAGCTTTTGGAGAGCAGATGTTACCTTTTCAAGGAGAAATGGAAGGAGCATTCTGGGCAGAAGTGAAAACATGTACCGAGCCAAGGAGACGTGGATGGGGACTCCAGGGTCGGGGACCACAGGTGACTCAGTGTGCTCTGTGGAAGAATCAAAGTGTAAGCCTGGGACCGTGCCTAAGACCTTGAAAATTAGTTGAGGGGACATGTGCACGTCTTGGAGGGTTACTGACACAGGGCTTGGTGATCATCGCACGCTAAACACAACAGACACGAGTGTAACTCAAAGGGCTAAAACTTTAAGCAGCAAGCATTTTGTTCCTACTGTGTGCCGGGCACTACCTTCGTCGTACAGTCTAATGCTGCACTGCTCCACGCATGCCACTGTTGAGCCCTTGAAATGCGGTCAATCTGATTGAGATGCACTGTAAGTATAAAATATACTCTGGTATATATTACATCTCAATATTAATTTTATATCAAGTATATGTTGGGATTGTACTAATATAGATATATTGGGTTAAGTAAAATATGTGATAGAAACTCATTTTACCTGTTTCTTATTTTTTATGTATTATTGAAGTATAACATGAGTTTCAGGTGTATGACATAGTCATGTGACAATTGTATGCGTTATTCACTGCTCATCACAATTAAGTGTAGTCACCATCTGTCACCATATGTTATTATAACATTATTGACTATATTCCCTATGCTGTATTTTTCATCTCCATGACTTATTTAGTTTATAAGCGGAAGTTTGCATCTCTTAATCCCCTTTATCTGTTTCACCCGTCCCCCACCCTCCTACCTTCTGGTAATCATCAGTTTGTTCTCTGTAGTTAAGAGTTTATTTTTTGTCTCTTTTTTTCTTTTTCATCAGTTTTGTTTCTTAAATTCCACATAAGTGAAATTATGTGCTATTTGTCTTTCTCTAGTTGACTTATTTCATTTATACTCTCTAGATCCATCCATGTTGTTGCAAATGGCAAGATTTTATTCCTTTTTATGACTAATATTCCACTGTGTATGTGAGTACATATATATATATATATATGTATATGTGTTTACACGTGTGTGTATGTATGTGTGTGTGTGTGTGTGTATCTTGCAAGTTTATTTTGCCTTTCTTTCCCTTGACTAAGGAGATACATCTAGAAAAATGTTGCTATGGCTTATGTCAGAGAAATTACTTGTGTTCTTTTCTAGGATTTTTATGGTTTCAGATCTCACATTCAGGTCTTTAATCTATTTTGAGTCTATTTTTGTGTCTGATGTAAGACAGTGGTCAGTTTCATTCTTTTGTCTGTAGCTCTCCAGTTTTCCCAGCACCATTGTTGAAGAGACTGTCCTTTTCCCATTGCATATTCTTGCCTCCTTTGTCAGAAATTAAGTGACCAGACATCATGGGGTTATTTCTGGGTTCCCTATTTTGTTCTGTTGATCTACGTGTCTGTTATTGTGCCAATACATACTGTTTTTAGTACTATAGCTTTGTTGTATGTCTTGAAGTCTGGGATTGGTATACTTCCAGTTTTGTTCTTTTTCAAGATTGCTTTGGCTCTTCGAGATCTTTTTCAGTGGTTCCTGTTAAATGTGGCTACTAGTAACTTTACAAGTGTATATGGGGCTCATATTATATTTCTATTGGACAGCACTCATCTTGAAATTGAAAAGTCTTGGCCTGGGATGACAGGGAAGGACATAGAGCTTGAACATTCCTATAGAGAATCAGTAAGGCTCAGGTACATATAAAGGAAGAGGGAAGAGTAATAAATGTGTAAGCACCAAGGTAGAATGTGCAAGACCCATTTAGGGAGTTGTGAGTAGACCGTCTAGATAGAATAGGTGGAGAGCTCTCAGTGGTGTTTTGATAAAACGATGCATGTTGAACATTTGCACACAGATAGGTTGATAGGCCTCATGTGAGTGAGAAACAGAAAGAAATGTCCATCTCTGGCAGTAACAATGGAAAATTACAAAAAGAGACTCCCTAATTATTCACTTTGGATGGTAGTCAAGGGTTACCCTGGAGAATATTAAAATGCTATCTCATGATTAAAGCTCTGAAAAAAATGAACGTGTTGATGAATCTTGTCATGCCCTTTACTTGAACTTCCTCAATGCTATGACTTCTTAAAGCTATAAATATAAATGTGTTCAAGGAAGATGTGGAGGAAGGCACGGGTGACAGACCCTTGCATGAGTATCTTTAAAGGGGAATTAAGAAATGGCTCTAATCTTTCATGATGATGTCCTGTGAGACAGCTACTAGATATGCCCCACATGGGCACTCTGCCACAAGAAATTGGGAGCTGAATTGATCCAACAAGGTATTTTATTCTTGTATTTAAAGTATTTAGAAGGGGGCACCTGGGTGGCTCAGTTGGTTGAGCGTCTGACTTCAGCTCAGCTTATGATCTCACAGTTCATGAGTTAAGGCCCCGCGTCGGGCTCTGTGCTGACAGCTCAGAGCCTGGAGCCTGCTTCGGATTCTGTGTCTTCCTCTCTCTACCCCCCTTCCCCGCTCATGCTCTGTCTCTTTCTCTCTGTCTCTCAAAGATGAATAAACGTTTAAAAAAAATGGTATTTAGAAGAAAGATAACCTGGACATGATGATTTTATAATAATTGCTGACTTTTTCTTCATCATCTAAAGGATGATAAAGCAAGATCCTGCCTTGGTACTGTGTTGGGTACTTTAGTGGTTTATAGAGAAATGTTCGCGGTAAGTAAGGTTTCATACCCTACAACAGGCAGTGTAGTAAGGACTGGTCATTAGGGATAGTGTCGGTTAAATACACAAAAATATATGGATAGGAAAATATATAAATCACGGGTAGATTACTTTGTTGTATTGGATGAAGGGGAATTGCAAGAAAGGTTATTTAAACCAAAGTGCTCATCATGGCAAGAATTTTACCATTACTCTTATCCACCAAACCCGCGGAATCACATAGATGGAGTTTCTTATGACAGAAGAAGGCAATTCATCCCACATGGGAAGTTTTGCCAAGATGTTCAGACTAGCTCTTGAGCAGGCTCCCTAGTTGAAAGACTCCTATGTATGTGTCACACCCCAATGGGCCAGAATTACTGCGTGTCTCTGCTTAGGCAGACCTGAGTTCCAAGCCTGGCTTTGTCATTTATTAGTATGTTACCTTTAGGAAATGACAAAATCCTTCTAAGCCTCAGCTTCCTTATGTGTAATATGGAATAGTAACGCTGTCTGTGTCATAACACTCTCCATGTCGTGAGGCATCCGTGAGACAAGGTGGTAAAGTGCCCTGCCCAGGGTTGGTAAGCTTAGTAATGGTGTTGGTCGTGCTGGGGATCCTAGAATAAGCTTTCCTGTACAAGAAGAATCAGGAAGCTGCCTTTTTCATATGAAGTGTTTTTGCCCCAAGACTTCTAAATCTCCCAGTTCCTGACAAGAGTTTTCCCTGCTACTCCGTCGCACAGTATGAGGCATTCTGAAGTAGAATTTCTTCAATCTTTCTTTCTATTTGGCTGGTCCCTCACCTGTCCCCCTTCTCGGGAAGCTTGGAGCCACTTCCCCTTTTGTGCCCTCACTCCTACTTGCAGAAGTTTTTGAGAACTTTTTCATTTCTCAGGTATCTGGGTCGAGAACACTTTACGTTATTTCGGGCGGCGGGTGGTTATGTGTTTCCATTGGTGCCCTTGATCAAAACAGTCAAGTCAAGAGGAGGGATAAAATTGGATAAATATAAATACACCAAGACATAAGGGTTAAGTCATCGTGAAGAGCCTCCCTCCCGCCCGCCAGAGCACTTACTTATATGAATGAGTCACCTCTAAAAACAATGACATCCTTAAGGAGAAATGGTAGAGCAGTAATTACTCAGACAGCGGCTTCCTCCACCTGCTTCCTTGGGGCAGGAACTGGGGTATGTAAAGACAGAGGCTTCGAGATGGTCCCCGGGGATAGAGCAATCAGAGGGATCCTGTGCGACAAAGGGAAACTTTCAGATCTATATCTTTTATCCACTTGCTTTCTATTTCTTTTCATCTGGAAGAATTGCAGCATGCCACATAGCCAGCCTGTTTGCATTTAAAAGTGACTTGGCCCCCTCAAGATTCCAATTCTCTGCCTGCTCGCCTTAAAAATGAAGGTACTGCCCTGTAGTTTTAGGCTTTGATGGTAATGGAGGTCAGAACCTGAGCTACCTGCCTGGCTCTTCTCCGGATGGTATTCATGAGGAATTCGTGAGCATATTTGAAAATCCTGACCTCCGGGGACCCTGGCTTCCACTTGTCCCGTTCCAGGTGCATTTGCTCCTCTTCAGGAAATCAGCTTTCTCAAGAGCGTATTCTTCATCACGGCTCTGCCAGTTAACGCAGACACGGCTGGTCCGACAGCAAAAAAATCAGGCATGTCATCGACGATGAAAGTATGACCTGCAACACTATGCTCAGGCCAAATGGCATTAAGGGGGTTAATGCAAGCCCTGTGTATGTTTTACCTATAATGGTATTAGTATTATTATAGAGGATGAGTGCTTTAGTTTCACCATCAGAGCCCTGGATCAAGTTCCTACCACTTCACCCTAGGAAAGTCAGGGACCCAGTAGAAGCATAGCACACTGAAAATAAGTAATTGAAGAGAATTTAATGAAGGGACTATTTCCAAAGGTGGAGGCTGCTGCAGTAGTTTCTTAGGGCTCCTGTAACAAAGCATCACAGACCGAATGGGGGGGCATAAAACGACAGAAAGCTATTATCCCACGGTTCTGGAGGCTAGAAGTTGGAAATTAAGGTATCGGCAGAGTTAGGCTCCCCCTGAAACCTGGGGAATCTTCCCTCTTCTCTCCCGAGTTTCTGGTAGTGGCCAGCAGGCTGTGGTACTTTTTGGCTTGCAGCTACCTAAATCTGATCTCTGCCTTCCTTCTCTGTCTCCCTTGTCTTCACGTGGCTGTTATTTTACAAGGACGCCAGTCAGATTAGCTTAGGATCCTCCTACTTTTACACTAATTACATAAGCAATAACCCTATTTCCAACTAAGGTCACATTCTGAAGTCCTGGGGATTCGAATTTCAACATCTCTTTTTGGGGGGTACAATTCCACCCAAAACAGTAGGGTTCGGGGAATCCCCCAAGTGTCTCTGAAGCACCTGGTTTATCTCTTGCCCGAAAATGCAAGGGCCAGAGGGTTCCTAGAGCCCTCTGATACCCATGGCTGTAGAAAAGGTTGCCTGACCAGAGCTGTGGCCTTGGGGAGGGAATTGCAGCCCCTGACAATGGACAGCCAGGCAGGGAGGGAGCTAGGGAAATAAACATCCTGACCTCTTTCTCCTCCCAACCTCTGATCTCCTGGATCTCCTGCTGGCACCTCCCACTGATGGAGTCCAACCGAAAGCTCAAGAAGGGCAGCCCATTGACACAGTTCCTAAAGGTTGGCCTCCTGGAGCCTGGAGTAGGATGAAGTGGGTGAAGAAACACCCACTTGGACGTGGAGGAACAAATAGAGACTGATTAGTATTGCCTGTTAACTTCTCCAAGTCTCAGTTTACCTGTACATGAATTAGGGATGATAATAATACCTACCTCATAGGGTTGTTAGCGTTTGTTTGTTTGTTTGTTTGTTTGTTTGTTTGTTTTTAAGTAGGCTTCATGCCCAGCATGGAGCCCAGTATGAGGCCTGAATTCGTGACCCTGAGCTCAAGACCTGAGGTGAAATCAAGAGATGTTTGACAGACTGAGCCACCCATTCACCCCTTAGCTATTGTTTTATTGTGAGTTCTGGCCATCTTCAAATGACTCAGCTTCTATGCTACAAGTGTACAAATCTCGTGAATGTGAGAGGCATAAGTGTCAGGCTTGTGAATGCACACAAATATGCACATAGGCCTTTTTCCCCAGCAATGTTTTCTGAGTTTTTGAGTCATAAGCCCAAGTGAATGTTCTTCAACACCTGGGACCCATGTGGGCCAGAAGGCCACTTGGGCAAGGACTGGGTAATTTCCGTAATAGAGGCAGGACCAATCCAGTACCCAAAGTACACTGTTTGGAGGGGATGCTGATTGCTCTAGAAATCAATGAGGGTTTAAGACTGATAAGAATACCGATAGTTCTGCAGTGAGAAATATGAGAGGATTTGTGGAAAGGATAGTATTTAGGCTGGACCTTAAAAAAGTAGGATTGGGGCATATGAAGATTGGGGTCAGGGAAAGCAACAGCCTGAGCAAAGTTAAGGAAGCAGGACTGCACAAAGATCATACAGGAACTGAATAGATGCTATCTATGTGAATAGATCTGAGAGGGTGGAAGGTAAGGTATAAGACAACAAATAGGATTATAGAAGAATGGGACTAAAAAATAATAATAATGGTAAAGCACCTAGAGTGCCTGCCAAGTTTCCACTGAAAGCATAGCACTCAATACATGACAGATATTGTGACTGCCAGCATTATAGCAATATGTCTGTCATGTTCTGAAAGCAAACTGGTTCCTCTTCCCTCCTCAGGCTGGCCCTCTTTCAGTATATATGGCTGTTGTAAGGTTCTTCTGAGATTGAGTTGTGTTGAAGTAGGCATCTTCTAGAAACAAGAGGTGGGCAGTTATTTGGCCACTGCAGAGGTACGAAGTGCAGTGCCACAAGCCAACAAACTCACCACACAGAAGGTAGCACCCAGGAGTTTTAGGGGAGCCAGAGGGAGAGGTGCCCTGGTGGAAGAAGTCTGAGACACAGGCCCCCTGTGGGGGTAAGAGTGGAGGTGAGATCCTTGAGGAGGTGGATGCTGGACACCAGGGAAGGGATTCAGCTTCACGTGGAGGGTAAGAGGTCCCAGGGACTAGGCCCAAAGAGATCAGAGGAGGGAGCAGGTGAAAAAGAAAAATCAAGGCATTTCAACTACCACAAAGTGGTGACAAAGTAGGAGAAGAAGAGGGTGGAAGGTGTAGAGAGACCCTGGCTGCACATCACATTTCAAAAGAGGCAAAGGAGCTGGAAAGAAGATGCCAAGAAATGAGAATGAGGAACATGGGGGCAGTGTAAGTCTGCTATGTGGGCTCTGAAGGTGGGAGTGAAAATTGGGACTCTTCCAAATAGGGAAAGTGAAAATCTGGGGAAGAGAAGGCAAATCAGTTCATGAGGAGGGATGGTAGAAACAGGATTTCAGAAAGGGTGTCTGGAGTTAAGTAGTAATGTGAAGAGTTGAATAAAAAAGAGAGGCTCGAGATGGAAAGTGAGACCCTGAAGATTTTAGACTGGTCAAAAGTGAGAGAAGAACATCCTAGAGTTCTGCAGACCAAAAGAGCAGGTTATGTTAGCCACAAATAGGGGAGAACATCAGACGAGTGGAAGTGTGACAGAATTAACCCCACAAAGTAATCCTGACTGTCCAGGTATAAGTTTTTAGTATTTCTATTTTCATTTTTTATATTGGCTGTAGTCTTAGCAACCACAAAGACTTTGCATTCTGTTCATTGTGGTATCTTACATAGCAATTTGACTTAAATGGAAGCTCTCTCCATGGAAATGATCCATTCCCTGGTTTTTGAGAGAAACACAATCTAGTTCACAGCTTTGAAGCTGACAATCTGAGGGCTTGCACAAACAATTCTGAAAGGACTCACTTGTCATAATTGCAGGCAGACCAGGCTTCATAAATTGAGCCAGGAGAAAGTGATTTGGGCTCAGCAGGGGTAGTTGGAACGTGGGGTCTCCCGTGATCTTTTTTCACACTCAACTGTGGCACCTTCAGATTGGAATGGGGTTTCAAGACACCATGGCCTCTTCCAGTACCCATGGAAGACATCACTAGTCCATCCCAGTAGCGTCTCCCAGTGAGCCCAGCCAGGTATGAACTTTAAATTGATCTCAGTACAGCTCTCCAGACAACCTCCACCCACCATTTGTAACTGGCAAGGGAGTTGAGATCCATTTGCCACCAGCCTTCGGAGAGTCTTTCTTAAAAGAACTTTATGTAACTGGAATTTGTATCACTGGGGAACTCTGTAAATCTGTTATGAAGAAAATCCTTCACTAATTAATGCAGTAACACCTTTTTATCCAGCCTCATCACTGAATAAGAATTATGAACAAATGCATCTTCCGGAGAAGTGAAGCCTGTTCACATCATGTGCCATTTCTGATGGAATCCTTCCTAAGGACACTCATTGCATTCTTCCTTGCTTGGGAAACAGAGTTTATTAGATGCCATTTAATCTCTTCTTTTTCTTTTAATTTTTTAATGTTTATTTATTTTTGAGAGAGAGAAAGAGAGAGAGAGAGCAGGAGGGGCAGAGAGAGAGAGAGAAGAAGACACAGAATGCAAATCAGGCTCCAGGCTCTGAACTGTCAGCACAGAGCCTGACACAGGGCTCAAACCCACAAACCCCAAGATCATGACCTGAGCCAAAGTCAGACGCCCAACAAACTGAGCCACTTAGGTGCCCCCCATTTAATCTCCTCTAAATTTAGCCTTTCATTTTTTGAACATATAATTTTTTTAATGTCTATTTATTTTGAGAGAGAGAAACAGAGAGAGAGAGAATGGGAAAGGGGCAGAGAGAGAGGGAGAGGAGAATCCCAAGCAGGCTCCATGCTGTCAGCACAGAGCCGAACACAGGGCTCAGTCTCATGAATTGTGAAATCATGACCTGAGCTGAAATCGAGAATCGAACGCTCAAACAACTGAGCCATCCAGGCACCCCTTGAACATATTTTAAAATATTTTGTGTGCTTCTAGAGATGGGTCAGAAGACATCTGCCTCTCTGTCAGCTTTTGTGTCTTTAGAATGCCGTTTGAGTCAGCTTCTGGTGGTCTCATCACCTTCCAATTTTCTGTCTGAGGCTACTTAGACAGTCTGAGAGTCTGTCAAAAACACCGAGGAACTAAGAATGTTAAATCATTAACCCATTTTCCACACATTACCAAAGCAGGGTGGATGGACTTTATGAGGAATTTTTCCCCTCTGTGGTGATGGATACTTCTTTTACATATTTCTGAATTTGAGGCTGTGTTACAGAGGTGTGAGGCCCTGAAATTTTAATTTCAGGATTAATGGACTCTTTGGACATGACCCGAGAATTATTTTGTTTTGTCTGCGTTTACTTGTTTTGTCTAAACAAACTAATATGAATCAAAGGCTATAACTAAGTTACAGACCAGAAGGCATGAATATTCATAAGGCTAATGGCTTTTCTGAACTTGGGCCTGAGAAAATGAGGGAATGATCCCTCATGTGTGTGGCACACTTGGTCCAAGATCCCTTTCACTGTCTCCACCACAGTGACCACTCATCCATGCAGTGCAGTGGTGAATAAGAGAGTCCGTACTGGACATGGGTGGAATCATGGAACTGGGATTATAAACTGAGTTGAGGATGGTTTGGGCAGGTACAAAGGATATTCATAGGTGAATGAGAAAGAACCTCTGCCTTCAAGTTACTCAGAGAATTACAGATAGTGCAATTCTCAGACCTGCCAGACAGCTATTTTTAGAACAATATCTTATACCATATTTCAAACTGCCCCCTTTCTTTGCCTGGAATGAAATTCACAGATACCATGTCTAAGGAAGAGGGAAGAGGAAACATAACCTCCAAGTTCCTTACTGGGGCAATGAGTGGGCAGAGAAAAGGGGCCATTAACCAAGCGAGGAGAAGGGCAGGCTCTCCAACTGGTTGGAAATTGGAGTCAGTCACACGGTGGAGAAAAGGTCACTGTTTAGGAACCCTCAGCTTCCTGGGAGTACACAGTGCTGGAGGACAAGACAGCCAGGCCAAATGCAGGAATACACCAAGTTCCAGGAAAACACCCAGACAAGATAGAAGATAAACTCATACGTATGGGAGCATGCAGCAGAATGGATGAATCTCAGAAACATGGGAAAGAACAAGATATTAAAGACTATATTCTGTATTATTTCATTTATAGGAGAGTCTAGAAGAGGCAAAATTATAATTACTGAAAGCACATTAGTAGTTGCTTGTGACCAGGGATTCGGAAGGGGATTAACTGCTAACGGCCACGAAGAAAGTTTTTTCAACGTTTATTTATTTTTAGGACAGAGAGAGACAGAGCATGAACGGGGGAGGGGCAGAGAGAGAGGGAGACACAGAATCGGAAACAGGCTTCAGGCTCCGAGCCATCAGCCCAGAGCCTGACGCGGGGCTCGAACTCACGGACCGCGAGATCGTGACCTGGCTGAAGTCGGACGCTTAACCGACTGCGCCACCCAGGCGCCCCACGAAGAAAGTTTTTAAGAAAATGGAAACATTCTGTATCATGAGTGTGGAGGTGATTCATGACATTAACATTTGTCAAAACTCATCAAATTGTTCACTTCACAGGGATGAACTGTATGTACATTATGCCCCAGTAAAGCTGTTTTTCAAAAACCGAGTGTATAGTCTGGCAGAGAGATAGAATCACTTACACAACACCTTGACTATGAGGAAGTAACTCCAAGGACCAGCAGATGGGACTGGGCATAAGGCATTAGGGAGATGCTAGCATAGGACCAATGACCAGACCAATGTTAGATTGGGATATTTATTCCACAAACACGTATTGCACACCTGTTACGTGCCAGGCACTGTGCTAGGTTATGCTGATAGAGGAATCACAAAGTTAATACAACTCTACACTCAACTTGGAGGTCAGTGTTCTACTGATATTTGGACTATATTCAAGGTCCCAAATTGTATCAAGCTTGTCAGCATGGCTATTTGGGGTGACTTCAGGATGTTAACTTTTTAGCTAGAAACAATGCTTTCAGAGTGAAGAATAGTAATCAATATTGATAAGTAGTGAGGATCTCAGTCCCCACTGGCAGGAATATTTATCCACGATGAGTGCTAGCTTGTAGTTTTGTCCAGTCAGCCCGTTTCTTGAGCACCTGCCGTGTGTCAGGCACTGAAAAAGACACACGTGTGACTGAGTCCTTATTCTCAAGAGAATTATAAACTAGAAGAATAGACAAGACATTCCTTGCCAGCATGTTGAGGAATATTCCAATGGCCAATATTGTTTGCTCTTGACCCTTTGTTATCTGGACCTGGGCCCTGAAAGTGAAAGGCCTCCGTCCTCAAAGGAAGCAGGTTCACTTAGCTGAATGTGTCCAAGGATTGACTAGTGGGCAGTAGGCAGCCTGAGGAGGGCTGAATTTATCATTAGTCAGTTTCAAGGTCCCAAAGTGGAACAGCGAGAGGGAACCAAAGCCACTTGAGTTGGTACGTAGTACTGATTTTCCCTGGCAGATAATGGACAGAGCATAGAGGTGGAAAGAATGGCATGGGTACATGCAAGGAAAAGCCATTTTGCTCACATTATCCAGTTCCTGGTGCATAGCAGGGGCTCAGTAAATATTAGGTAAGTGCAGTGAAGGGATGAGTGAATCATTGAATCTGGTGGAATAAACTACCACCTGGCTGAAAGCAAGGACAGTAGTTTTGAGCAGGACTGAAGATAGGAACAGGGTGATTGTTTTAGATTCATAAGGCAAAGTACCACAAATGTTGTGACTTAAGACGACACGTATGTATTTATTAATGTTAGAGTTCTGGGGGTCAGAATTCCAAGATTGAGGTGTTATCAGAGCCGTGTTCATCCTGGAAGCATCACAGGAGAGCACATTTCTTTGCCTTTTCAAGCTTCTAGAGGCCAGACTGCATTCTTTGGTGTGTGGCTCCTTCCTCCATCTCCAGTGCCTCATACCTACCCCTGGCTCTCTAGTCTTTTTCTCTCTAAATCTCACTCTATTGCCTCTCTTGTACAAGGACACCTGCAAAGTCCCTTTTGCCATATAAAGTAACATATTCACTGAGGTTAAGACAGGATGTGGACATCCTGGGGGCCATTATTTGGCCATGGTAATATCAGATACCAAGTCCTTTCTTTCATCGAGCAAAAAGCCAAGAATTAGAGGAAGTACCCTACCTCAGGCAGTCTACCTGAGTAAGGATTTTCTGGTACCAGCTCACAGAGGACTGCCAAAATGGAAGGGAAGAACCAAGATCTGCAGGGGGAGAAAAACTGGGTTCTCTCTGAGAGAAGTAACTATGGTCAGGGATGAAAACTGATTTTAAGACAGTGGCTGAAGCCCTTTCAGTACTTCATAGGGAAACCTGTAAGATTAGGAAGGAGTAGGTCCTATTACAGTACACACTGGCATTAGTTTGATGGTCCCAGTAATTTTTTAGGGCCCGTTAGTTTGATCTCTCAGTCTCCCCATCTGCAGAGTAAAGGCATTGGTTAGATAAGACAACTCTGGGGTTTATTTTTAATCTAATTTTATAAATTAGTGACAGTATGCTTGCTAACACTCAAAGTAACACTCTGGGGGAAAGGGGATAGGAAAAAAGGAGAGAGAAGTGTGAAGATAAGGGGGGAGGATGTCCCACTGGCAAGCTGTGTGTGCCTTAGTGCCTGATGTCATCTCTCATCTGTCCCAGGAACACCCATTGGCTGCCATGGGGAGTGATGTTAAGATCATGGCTTCTAAGTTAGACTGCCTGGGTCTGAATCCTGCCTTTACTTACCATATGACCTTGGACAGGTTCCCTAATTTCTCTCTGCTTTATATTCTTTGTCTATAAGATAGAAATAATAATACCACCTTTGTCATTGGGTTGTTCCAAGAATTAAACTAGCCAGTACATGCTCAGGTGCTTAAAATAGTAAGTGCTACTGTAAGCGCTTACATTACTATTAGGTGCTATTATTGCTGACACAGCCCCTACTTGAGGTATTGTAGCTTTGCTTAGAATGTTTATTTCTTGTCATACTGTAAAAGCAAATGAGGTCATCAGGACTTTGATTCTGTGCTGCCTGATAATGTTAGGTCTACATCTGAGCTTGTTTTTGAAGTACTCATTTTTCAGTTTTCAAATTTTGGAAGGCAGCACACTTTTTATCTTTGAGGTAGGTGGGTGTCCTATCAATGCAAGTTGACAACTTAGCTATGACTTTTCAAATGTAATTTATAGCATAGTTTTCCATTTCAGAAGCATTTCAACCTTGCCAACAGAATTGACTTCATAGAAGGCTATCTATCGATGCTCACACCAAAAGAAAAATAGAAGTTGATTTGTAAAAATACCTGTGAATTAATTTATATTTGATTGTAAATTTTATTTGTTGTTTGCTTTTGTGTTTTTATTTGTGTGTGCATATGTGTTTGTGTATGTATGCCATGTTTTGTTTTCTCTGCAGATGGCTTAGCTGTCTGTGAAAAACTGGTCTATTCAAGGACATTGCTGACTCTTTTTAATGAGACCAAGGTCATGGTTTCAGTTCCCTTTTGGCCAGTTAGCTTTTCTCTTTGCTTTCTTTCATAGCCACAGCCTTCTCCCTAATCATCACATCTAAGCTGTCTCATGGGATGTGAGGATGGGAACAGGGAGAAGATTATCGGGACCAATCCACAACTGCAGATCAAGCATATGATAAGCCAGAGGTCTCCAGAAATGTTAGCTATGATCACTCATCAGGTTGTTCTTGTTTGCCTTCATGTGAATACCACTTCTTAATTTTCCCTGGGTTGGGTCCCTGCAGACATCTGTTTCAGGCTCTGTTTCTTTTAACCAGTAGACTAGATATTTCAGCATCCATCTTCTTTACCGCCAGAGTTGGCTCCTGGGACCCAATTAGTACCATTATTTTTTGTCTTCTGGAAGTATTACATATTTTGTTTCTTAAATTTTCAGCTCTTGAGTCTATTTTCAGAGAATCTGCTAATAAGGACTAAAATTTATTAAGCATTTAGTTACCAGATGCCAAGACCTTCCACATGAATTGCCCCCTTTAATTCTCAAAATAGCTTATGAGGTAGAACATAATGGTCCTTTTTTTTCCAGTGAGGCCTGAGGTGTGGAACAGTTACATTTCCAGTTATACGCAGAGTTAGGATTCAGACTCGTGCATCTACTCCATATCCTGCACTCTTTAGCTACCATGCTATGACACTTCCCTGCAAATGTGTACTCTGGACAGAATAACTAGCAACTGGGTGATTACTGCAGATTCACAGTGCTCTGAATTGCTTTCTAATTTGGAGTGGGGTGGGGGGAGGTGAGGGATGCTCTTATATTTTGTCACCATAGTTGGAGCTGGATCCAAGATGGCCCCCTGGCAAACTGAGCCAGTTGGACAAACTCTGTGCCAGCAGTTAAATCTTATTCCTGCACACTGTCAATATTTCCTAGTCAAATCACATGCCCCTGGGGGACTATTGCCTGGACCTCAGAAATACTTTATTGAGCAGAGATGCTTGAACATGCTAGTGCTTGTAACCAAATGAAACCTACATTTGAGGGATCCTTCGATCCGGATGGTTCTCTCCAATTGTCAGTGTGTACTAGACCATATTTTTGGAAGTGATTTTTCAAATGCTGAAAAGAAATCCCACATTAAAGCCCAAATATAGTATTCTTACTTTCCTCCCCAACCCTCAACTTTTATCATCAAGATATGGTTCTTATCATTAAGATATGGCTTAAGAATAGTATAACATCAGTGCTTTCTTTTCAAATTCACTAGTATTTCATATATTCCTCTCAATTATGAAATACCCAACACATTTCTGTGCAAGATAATTCAAACTGCAGGTCAATAAATATTATCTTTAAAAAAATAAAATCTGGGGCTCCTGGGTGGCTCAGTCGGTTGAGTGTCCAACTTGGGCTCAGGTCATGATCTCACGGTTTGTGAGTTTGAGCCCCACGTTGGGGTCTGTGCTGACAGCTCAGATTCTGGAGCCTGTTTCAGATTCTGTGTCTCCCTCTCTCTCTGCCCCTCCCCTGCTCATGCTCTCTCTCGCTCTCTCGCTCTCTCTCTCTCTGTCAAAAATAAATAAACATTTAAAACATTTTTTAAATAAAATAAATAAAATAAAATCTTAATACTTTTCATTGCTTATTATAAATGGAAATACAAAATGCCTACTGCCTCATCCTAAGAAACAAAAGTTTTGTATATTTTGAAAAAAAAAAAAAAGCTATTTAGCTGTATCTCCAAACCTCTAAGCACTTATAATGTTTGCAAGTTGGGTAATATTTGGCAGTGATTCCTTTCTAGTATTTAAATGGGTCTGACTGATCTTGAACTTTGCTACATGGTTTCTACACTTCCCATCATCTACATCTTTTAAAGAATTGTTGAGTGGGGGGGGGGGAGTAATTTGTAATTGATAATGGTAAAACTCACTAAACCCTCTTATTTTGAAATGAATAACTTTAGGCCCAGACAATTTGAGCAAAACCAGTTTTATTAAATAACTTTGAGTCATTTCCTTCCCTGTTCTAGCTTTCCCTGTCTGCCAACAGACGTGGGTGGTACAGAGTCTGTGAAACTGAATACAAATTGACCCTTTTTATGGATTGTTTTATAAACACAAAACTCAGTAACCAACCCTAACCCCTTAATCTTAAAAGTGTCCTCTTTGATTAGATGTCTCCCCTCATTAGTGAATCAGTGTGTATCTGGCTCCCCCTTGGCCTGTGAAATTAAATGCTTTCCCTATTCCAAATAATTTATACAAACTGTTTCCCATTTGGGGCTTTCTTCCTACAGGTGAATTTTGTTTCCTTCACTTCTCCTTAAGTGATCTGGTTCAGTTTCTCTGTTTTGTAACATTCTGTTATGTTGGTGCAAGTTCTAGTTCTAGCCAATTTGATTCTTTATCTTACTTTCACTTTTTCTCTTGTGTATTGAAATTCTTTGCATCAGTGCCATCCAATTCCTTTGGGTGCTTGGTTTCTTTGTTTCTGGGTTTTTGGTTTTCATTGTCCCCATCTAATCTCTTGCTACTTCTCTGAATTCATGAAACCTAACATTTTTGAAATGTATTGCCCTTGTTTGGCGGATTTTTTTATTAGACATGTGGCAATAACACTTATTAATTGGATGGCCTTAGAACAAGTTGTTTAACTTTGCTGCCCATCTGAAGAATGAAGATGATATTATGTAAGTACTTTACAGGGATGTTGTCTCTATTATTTAAACTAATGTCTGCCCACTGCCTAATAACAGTTTATGGCACTTCAGTTAATGTTTGCACCATTTTTATTTCTGAGAACTAGTTAATAGGGCTGCCTTGGCTAGTTAAAATCTCTTTATCTTTTGTCCTCCTTTCTTGCCTTCCACAAATACCTCCTACCACTACCACCAAGAGGAGAAGAAAGGAAGTTCAAACTCAGGGCTCACAATCCTCATGCAGATGTCCACTGTAAAATATGTGTTGGCTAACTCAAATAAGATACCCTATAACCTTGTTCATCATAGGCCTTCCCTTTGTGCTGTTTTTGAAGTCAAGCATTTTCCCATTTACTGAGAGGAGTTAATGATTCTTGTAAAGGTGAGAACCTACATTCACTTAAAGGATTGGGTTTTTAACAATAGCAACGCAAGTGATACCCACTGATTAATTTCATAAGCATTCTTTCCTGCTGATAGTAAATCTTGTTTATTTCCCACTTCCGTTTTGATCCAGAAATGTGCTTTTGTATTTGTTCATGTTGTCCTACCCTTAATTTACCTTTAGTGCCCCATTTCCCTGACCCCTTAATGATATTCTTCAGCCAGTAGTGCTATTCTGAGCAGTGCATGCTGCCCCATCTCATCTCAGGGACATCTGTCACATGAAAACAGAGCCATGAGCATTACCTCTTTCTCATCCTTCCTACTGCTCCTTCTCTAATTGTAGAGACCTGTTAGTGGTCTTGTCCTATATGGCCAAAATTTCTAATAAAGGAGATTTAGGAAACCCCAACACAGACCATCTATAAGTTCCCTGAGATAAAAGGACAACTTTGAAGAGTTTTAACAGGTAAATGTTCTTATAAATACCTTTACTAAAGTCTTAGTTACTACAGGAGAGACAAAGATAACTAGCATACCCCTTGTCAAGGAAGAGTTCCACACATAGAGAGGAAACAAATAAACCACTAAAGGCAGGCTGTAAATACTACTACAATCAAGGAATTCTCGTGATACGAAGGAAAAGGAAATTAATTTCATCTGGGAAAACCTTGGAAGGCTTCATGGAAGAGGTGAGGGTTAGAGGATAGAGAGAAATCCAGCAAACTTCTCCAGGGGAATGGCCAAGGATAGTATTCCAGGCAAGAGGTACAACTAAAGAACTAAAGAATTTGGAACTCCTTTCCCTCACTGTGTGTGTGTGTGTGTGTGTGTGTGTGTGTGCGCACATTTGTGTTTGAGGATGAGGGAAAGAATTGTAGTGGGAAATACATGCCAAGGAAGGTTGGTTGTGGCCATATTTTTAGGGCCATAAAAGCCACCAAAACTTATTTTCACTCTAACCATGCCCGAGATAATAGCAGAGAAGGAGTGGATTGGGAAAGGGTGTGCTTATGTCTTGTTCCTGTCTGATTAGCGCACCCTTGAAAGAGAAAAGCTTGTTGTTATCCATCAAAACCGTCTGCTTGTCAGTCTTATCCCACCCAGTCTGAGGCCCCGCACACAGGTCCTTTCTCACAGCAGTGACCTTTCTTTAAAAGGTGGACCTGGCCTGACATCACTGATGTTTTGAATTCAGCATTCAAAAGCTTCAGAGGCATTTCTTTCTGCAATAAAGAAAGTGTGTCAGCCCTAAAGGGACAGCCCCCTGCTTGCTGCCGAAGAGGATACAGGGTTTGGGGTTTTGTTTTGTTTGTTTGTTTTTTATAATCAGTGGCGAGGGCAATTTCAGAGAAGAGAAATGATCTGTTGGTGAAAATGCAATTTCTCTTCCAATCTTCTTCCGGGGGAGTCTGAGAACAAGCAAGAAACTCAAATGGTTTATGTCACACTTTGTGAGGAAAGGAAACCTATAAGATGATGCACTGAAATACACCTGTTTGTTTGGCTCTCGTACAAAATGGCTAGAATTCTTTGCATTTTGGCTAAAACTCAGATACTACAGGATTGTGCCTAACGTGGATTATTTGATAGCAATGAGTGTATTGCTTTGCATCATTTTCAAGGTAATTTAGTATACATCATCCCATGTACTGTTTCTAATCAGCATTCCTAGGAAGGCTTATCATAATCCTATAGCTAGGGAAGCTGGAACCACAAAGGCTGACAGCATTCCCCAGATCACACAGCTGGGAAGATGGGGGAACGTGACTTCAGGTGGGCATCTGACCCAGGTCCAGTGCCTTTTGCATTTCAAACACAGTCTCTTGTCGCAGGATCAGTTTCTTCCTCTTTAAAAAGGGAGGAATGGACCAGGACAATTCCCTTGAAGTTCCTTACACACCTGAAAAATTTGTATTTGTGATGCATATTGAAAAATTGTACAGTCTTCTCTCTTACAGAACTAATGTAGGAAATCCAAACTTGAGGTGTGGAGTGGGCCAGCCTTTGGGAGTTTGGGCTACTGGGGACCAGCCCCCCATCACCCAACCCCATGCTGATCTTGACCACAGACCCACTGTCATTGGGACCCACCTAAAAAATGTTCATCCTTTCCATGTTCTATCCTGAGTCCCATTTCTTCCACACCCTTCTTTGCCATCGTGTTTTGAAAACACACATTATTTTTGCCACCATGTTTAACAAACACGTCATGTTTATTTTGTTAGATATGGGGAATTTACTCCAAAGTACAAAATATGTCCCTGATTTTCTTTTGCAGCTGAAAGCTCACAAACGAAGTTAGGCTAAATCATAGTTGTGAATGATCAGTTGTAACAATGCAGCACACTCTAAGGAACAAAGAAATTTTAAGTAAAATGATAATAATAACGTCAGTTTTTCAGTGTAAGATATTCCTAAGATGGTGGGAATTCTGGTTATCTTTGTCTTTACAAATGAATGTGAATAGGAATTATATTAATACATTAGCTAATTTAATCTCACGGAGCTGGGTGTATTTATAACATTCAGACATTTTTGTGTTCTTGATAATGTGTCCCCTCCGTCTATATCTTTATATAGCTTGAATGCTAAAATTATTTTCATCCATGGGGATGGGGAGCCTCTAAACTTATACAAAATAGAATGTAACAAAATAAGATGTTTTATCTCACCTTCAAGTACTGTATACTTTTTATTCTACTCCTTTAGTTTTATGCCTATTCAAAGTTTGTTTTGGAAGTTCCAGTTAATGGTTAACTCATGAAAAAGACCCTATTTAGTACTTTTCTACTTAGAGATCACAGAGTAAGAATACTAATATAGTCTTTCACCTACAGAATTTTTCATGCAAACAAGTAACGTTGATGATGATATTGAATATTCCTTATGAAGAATCCTATTTTCAGTTATTTACAAGTATCCACTAAGCAGAACATGAAAAGTGTCATGATAAGTTTTTTAAAAACATGGACATCAACTCTTTATGTTTCAAGCAGATTACGTGAACATATAGAGAAGATATGCATAAGCTAAGGTCAGGTGAGGAAAACAGGACTGTAATTTAAAATCAAACGAGCTTAAATGGAGATAGAGAGTAGCATAATGGCCAAGGGCATAGACTCAGCTCAGCTCTTTCACTCACTGTAGTTCGCATGGGGCAAATAATTTATCTTCCCCTTCCTCTGTTTTATGTTTTCCCATTCTGTAACTTAAGGATGAAAACAGAACTTACCTTACAGGCTGTTACAAGGATTTAATGAGTGAATCATAGACCCTTCCTGGAATATTAAGCATATAATAAGTGTCACCTACAAAATATATAACCATGTCCATTTAGGCTGAATGTCCTTATCCTTCAAAAGCCAGTCTCCCACCTACATCCATTTGAATCACTGAATCATTTCCACCATGGCTATGTCTAACACTGCACTTATTCTCACCTTACAGAAATCTTTAATTTTTTTACTTTTCTAATTTTTTGAACGTTTATTTATTTTTGAGAGAGAGAAAGAGAGCACGAGCTTGAGAGGGGCAGAGAGAGGGAGACATAGAATCCAAAGCAGGTTCCAGGCTCCGAGCTGTCAGCACAGAGCCCGATGCAAGGCTCAAACTCACTAGCCATGAGATCATGACCTGAGCTGAAGTCAGACGCTCAACTACTGAGCCACCCAGGCGCCCTTAAATAAATCTTTGATCTTTAGATGAGAGACGCCATTCCTCGTGAAGCTCTAAGTTTACAAGTGCAGCATGGAATTGGATGAGTGTATCCTCAGGTGTGAGGTGTGTCATAGGCAGTTATTATCCCCAATGACCAAAGTACCCAAGTTCATAAATTTACTTCCACCAATTAGAGGGGTTTCAGGGTTACCTCAGTAACCTCAGCCTCACTCAGTTGAGTCCAGCAAGCTTGCACAAGGAGGAACAAGGCAAAGACAAAACCTGGGCAGTCCTGCACTCTGCGGATTAAGCACATCACTAGTCCATTGCTGTGTTGGTGCCACACATGTCCATGTCATTCTCAAGTGTTGCAGAAGAAACTGAATGTTGAGAACTGCAGTCCTACATGGCGTATTGATAATCACATATTTCAAGTGCTTTGCAACCTGGAAAGGCACACACAGGTACTCATAGTTATTTTTGGTAAATATATGTTACAGAGAGAAGGCTCAGACATGACATTCTTCCCCTTCCAAAGGGTACAGGAGTGTGTAGGGCAGTTTTCCTGGTACATAGTGTCTGTGGGAACAAGACCTCTCATGCATTCTCTGGAACGTATCCTCATTGGACTCCTTGATGGTCCTTTGGTAGCAGACGCTCCGCATACAGAGAAATAGACCCGAAGGGTCTGTGCTTAATTTGCTACCATGATAGGGTCATCTGCACCAGTTACTCAAATTTAATGGCAGTGGCAGAATGTGGAGCACAAGAGGCATGTCAAAAACTGAGCTAGAAATATTTCCTAGAAATAAGATTGGTGGAAAATGTAACATCTAGCCTGAATAATGGGTCCTTTGATCTCGGCAAATAGACATTTCAGCAGGAAAGAGACAGTAAATCTAATATTTTTATACTGTAGAGTCTACTGAGTTCGGTAAGATGCAGGTATAAGGAGAGCAGGTATTTATAATTTTTCAATATTTAACCTTAAGATAAAAATTCTTCTTCTTAATAGGGTCAGGCAGCTTACATTTGATATGCAAAGAGCATTTAAAATCAGTCATTACTAAATCAAATCCACTGATTTTTTAAGTGGGTAGACGATTGATGAACTCATTCAGATCTGCTCAGAAAACTTAATACCATGTCTCGGAACAGGATCTTGCAATCATAAAACATGGAAAGTCTCAGCCCCATACAAGCAACCATCAGAGCCAAATCAAACGACAGCAAAAGAAGCAAACAAACTTCATTTGGTCTATGTGAGCAGGACCTGGAGGCATAGCTACCGGTTAAGTGGCCTCTACATTGGCAAAAATGGCTCTCAGAGGAGTATACTCTTAGCTGGAAAGCTGAATCTGTGGTTTTGGTACATTGCCACCTGGTGTCACCCCCATGCCAGGCCATAGATCCTGAGCCATTCAAGCTGAGCTCTGGCTGAACGGTGTCACCAGCCCTGTCTGCTTGGGCACCATCCCAGATGATGACTAGACACATTTTCACTAAAATCACCCTACCCCCTCCAAGACCAACCATCTGCTGGAGAATTTCACTCTCTGGTCCCAGATCTAGATGTGTGGACCCAGCATAGGATGTAAGAGAGTATGTGTGCTAGACCTAAAGTTGAGACCCTTTCTACCTGAAGAGACCCAGACACATGGAGAACTACTTCTCTCCAAACTGCATCTTCTGCCCTCCAAAAGCCAATCCAGTCTATCTCTCTACGCCTGTCCTGGGAATTCAACAATACTATTCACACACTCTTACCCCTTGCCACCCCAGCCTTCTCCATCTGGGGCAGACGGTACCCTACATATGTGGGAACTATGTCCTTACGAGACCTACTAAGGTTGATGATTTTTTTAAAGACAAATGGGGGCAAATGTTGGCAATAGACTTCATGGTATTTTTTTTAATGCTTATTTATTTTTGAGAGCGAGAGAGAGAGCACACGCAAGTGGGGGAGGGGCAGAGAGAGAGGGAGACACAGAATCCGAAGCAGGCTCCCCACTCTGAACTGTCAGCACTGAGCCCAATATGGGGCTTGGACTCGTGAACCGCAAGATCACGGCCTGAGCCAAAGTCAGATGCCTAACCAACTGAGCCACCCAGGTGCCCCTAGGCTTTGTGGTATTTGCTAGCAGGCTGAATGTAGGGCAAAAGGGGAAGGGAAAAATTAAGAAAGATTCCTAATTTTTTGGCTTGAGCAATTGGGTAGATGGTAGTGCCCTCCTCTACTAAAAGGTAGATAGAAGATTAACAGGTTGGGGAATGGAAATAAAAATTTTTAGTAAGCATGTGTTGCTTTTATAGTCCAAACACATACATGTTATTTTAGGTGCTAAAAAAATGTTTAAGCAACCTAAAATAAACCAAAGAAATATGAAGATGTTTTATAACATCTAAGTGGATGATTGGACTGATTTCAACAGTACAGAGAGAAAGGCATTAATATCTATGAAAGTGAAATTGGCTGTGTGAAGTCTGTTACGCCCACTAGACGATGAATGGAGACGGCTAACTGGCAGGGAGATGTGCATGTTCTGAGGGGACAAAGTCAGGACTACGGGTGTCCATTGATGGTGTGTAAGGCCAAAGGACTGAGAACAGAAGAGGGCACTCAATGAGATAGAAGGAGAGTCTCAATGACAACATGACAGTTAGACACATGCTGACATAGCCAGTGACATGTGAGGACAGGAAGTGGCCACTGTCTTCACGTCAGAGTGGCCTTTGGTGACTTGGGCAAGAGTAGCGTCACTAGACTAGTACATCAGCCTCCTGACCTTCCATCTCTCTGCATTTGATCTCCCTCTAATCTCTACAGCAGCCAAAGCCATCGTTTTAAAACTTAAATTCCATCAGTCACTTGCTTGAAAACCTTCGTTGGCTTACCATGTGAACCTGGAACAAAATCCAAACTCCCAGGCTGGAACAGGGTGAGGTGAGTGGGGCACAAAATTGAAGGGGGCACCCAAAATCTCAGTAATCAAGATAAGTAATATTTTAATGTGGTATTTTAAAAATCAGGTTGGCAAACCACAGTCCATGGGACAGCTGCTTGGTGGTTTGTTGGTTTGTTTGTTTCGAGTTTTTATTTAAATTCTAGTTAGTTAACACATTATTATTATTAGTTTCAGAAGTAGAATTTGTGATTCATCACTTATATACAACACACGGTGCTCATCTCACCAAGTGCCCTCCTTAATACCCATCACCCATCTAGCCCATCCCCCACCCACTTTCCTCCATCAACTCTCAGTTTGTTCTCTATAGTTGAGTCTGTTTTATGGTTTGCCTTTCTCCTCCCTCTCTCTCTCTCTTTATTTACCCTTTGTTCATATGTTTTGTTTCTTCAATTCCACATATGAGTATTACTCAGCTATAAAAAAGAATGAAGTCTTGCCATTTGCAACAAAGTGGATGGAGCTAAAGTGTATTATGTGCTAAGCAAAATAAGTCAAGGAAGACAAATACATATGATTTCAGCTTCTTGTTTTTATAAATGGAGGTTTATTGGAACCAGGGCCAGGATCCAGGTAAGGTAAGCGAGAAAGGGTCAGGCAGATACAGGATCAAAGCCTGTCTTTACTTAAACTCTTGATCTTCTGTTAGTCATGGAATTTGGGCATTAACTTTGATTTTTTGAAACATTGCCTTTATATTCTTTATATTACTGAGTTTTCTGATGCCTCCTGAAATTTTTGTGCATGAGGTAAATGAGCCATTTTCCTCACCCTTGTCCTGGTTGCAAACCCCCTGTCAAGACCCGCGCTGTCCAAATGAACGTGTATTGCTTTTGTAGTCAAAACCCCAAGTATTAGTTTAAGTTTTTAAAAATGTTTAAGCGACCTAAGATAAACCCAAGACATCTGAAGATGTGTCGCCCAACAATACAGAAAGGCACCCAACTTCACCACCTAAAAAGGTGAATATTCAACTCCTTATTTTCCAAATAGATCTGATCCTACTTATGCAGTGAGTACTCAGCAAGTCCCATGGATTAATAACAGCAGGAGAGCCATTTTTAGATAAAACTGATGATGCTTTCATGGAAAGGTTCCAGGCAGATTAAAGTTGCATAAGACATAATGCTTTTTGACTGCTTAAATATGTTACGATCATAATTTTTTGTGACTTCTCCAACAGAGAGATTTTTCTTATTTACCACGTTCTCAACCGGTAACTAATTTCTTCAGGCAGCTTAAAGTTCTTCATTCATCTAAGTTTTTTATCCAGTTATTATATTGAAGCATGAAGGATCTTAGAAATCCATTCCCAAACATATTTTTAAGAGTGCATATGGTTTGAGGTTTGGTTAATAGAATAAATATTCGTAGGTTTTCCAAGTTAACAAGAGCTATTTTCTTTCTCTTAGCCTCCCCCACCCCCCCCGCCGCTTCCTTCATTACTATGCCTTATATTTTAAAGGTTGATTTGCTTCCTCAGTGAGTAACTGTGGATAAGTAGATTTAGCAGGGCCTGAAAGCTATTGACTCTCAGTGCAGCTCTAATATTACAGGAAATGTGTCTATCTCAGTTTCCCTATTTGAGATTTGAGAATCCACTAATGAGAAATGTTGTCGTCATTACAACTGGAAGTTAGTTATCCAGATATTGTCAATGTGACCCACATGTCCAAACAAGACCATGGGTGAGAAAAACACCTGAGTGCGTACCACGCACATACACTCACTTGCAATTTCTGTCATCTGACTGGGTGATGGCTGGCATGACAGGGGACAGCTAGCAGGCGAGGCTGGACTTGTTCACATGGTGGCTGTGCAGAATTCCAAGGGAACATCTGGATGCATGCACGGTCCCTTGAGGTCTAGGCTGGAAACTGGCACATTGTCACTTCTAATACATTCTATTGGCCAAACCAAGTCGTAAGACTAGCTTAGATCAAGGGGAAGGGAAATAAACTCCACCTTCTGATGGGAGGAAACTACAAAGTCACTGTTGCAGAGGTACCTGGATACAGGGAGGAGGATAGTTGTAATCATTTTGCAAACAAACTACCACAATTAATAAAATTGGAAAGCCTACTCATTTACCTATAGTATAGCGGCTTCACCTTGTGATTTTTTTAACAACGTTATCATGGGAGAGGTGTGGGAGAGAATTTTTGTGTTGCTAAAACCACCTGCAAATGCAAAATGGTGACTGTCTGATGAGAAAATGGAAAAATTGAAGCACATTACATTCTCACTTATCTGGGATGATAATGACTGACTTGCCCGGTTCGACGGTTATAGGAGGTTGAAACTCTTGCCCAAAGTTTCTGAGAGATTCAGTATTTGTTCGAGGCAGGAATCCCAACCAGACTGACATCTTCTGAGTTTAGATATCAAATTGTTTCAATTATAGATTCTTATTATTTCCTATTGTCACATATGTTTTTTAAGTGCCAGTAGGGATCCAGGAATTTTACATGTATCATCTTACTTAATTTGATAATTAAACAGTACCCTCTAAGATAGCTGTCATCTACATATTACGGTATAGGAATTGAGGCGTACAGCCCTTTAGTAACTGGCTGGAGGCCACACAACTGGTAATTGGCAAAGCCAGGGCTGTTTAAAGCACTTTCATTATTCTATAGTGTCTTTCCGTTGCTTTATCCTCTTGAACCATACCCTGTGTTATCCTTAAAAATAAAAACTGCCAGTTTTTTTGCCAACAAAAGATGGGTTTATTCAAGAATGAGAGAATTGCAGTCTGGGACAAACAACCTGCAGCAAAATAGTAGGCAAATCTGAGGAACAAAGGAGAGGTACACTTTTTTGAGGAGAAAAGGGGTGATTTGGGAAGGCTTGTTATAAACTAAAAATCCACTGGAGTAAACTGGGAGTTCAAAGTATGGTGGCTTTTCATTGGCTGAGCTATTGGTGGGTGGCAGGGAGCAGGGAGCAAGGGTGGCAGGGGGAGGTAAGGAATAAGTCTCTTCCTCCAGCTGGAATAGTAGAGTAGTATCCATGTGCAAGGTCAAGTCCATGTAACATCAAGTTCATGTGTTCCTGTTGGGTGTGCAATTGACTATGAGAGCTCCCCCTGCCTATCTCCTGACTCCATTTTAGTGAGGTTTCCCATTACTTATTTTCTTAATTATTTTTGTTCTTAATACTTAATGTCAGAATGCAAATATCAAAATCTAACTCACTGGGAAATAATTATCCCATTATAAAAAAAAATAGAGATTCCTTGAGGTATCTCAGGATGTTTATTTTTTTATATTTATTTGTTTTTGAGAGGGAGAGAGAGAGTGAGCAGGGGGCGGGGGGGGGGGGGTGCGGGGCGTGGTAGCTGATGCACAGAGAGAGAGGGAGACACAGCATCCAAAGCAGGCTCCAGGCTCTGAGCTGTCAGCACAGAGCCTGACATGGGGCTGTAACTCACAGACCACAAGATCATAACCTGAGCCAAAGTCAGACATTTAACCAACTGAGCCACCCAGCCACCCCGTATCCCAGGAAGTTTAAATGCTGATTTGTGGATGTCCAGTGTGGGTAAACAGAACATATTAGAATCATCTGCCTAATGGATACCCATTGGCAGTAAAGATCAATTCAATTTGCTAAAACTCGGTTTTCTATAAAACTTCTCAAGAATGTGTTTATTGGATAAACCAAGGGTTCATTTGAGAAAGAAAGTAACCTTTTCTCATTCAACTAAGTGTTCTCTGGTGGCCTCAAAGTTGGTGCCCTCCCAGGTGTTAACATGTGTCCTGATCCCACCTGGTCCATAGCCTCAAGCCTACAGAGAAGGAGAACACTGGCTCCTGGGCCAGTTTTGGGTGTGAACCCCAACTTTATCAAGTACTGTATCTGTAGCCTTGGGCTCTTCACTCGGCCTCTCCAGGCTACTTTCTCAGCAGTAAAATGGGATTGGTAATGCTTATGGACCTCTAATATTAAATGAGATAATGCATTTAAATCAAGTGGTTCAGATGCTAAGTGCTATTGATTTGTCTCTCACCATGCATTTTTCAACAGAAGCTAGCTCAAAATAAAGCGCAGTAAGCAAATGACCCCACAGTGTGAGCCGATGTCACTTGTTTGTTGTTCTTTTTCATTGTGCATTCCATACCTATCCTCCCTCACCCGAGTGAATATTTACAAAACAAGAAAACGTGCATTCAACACATAGGGTTCTCACCCCAGCTGCCTGAGTAACTAGCTGTCCTTACCCCCATCCAATTGCTACACTTCTCTGAGCTTCACTTGTTTCCGGCTATGAAACAGAGATGCTAAGGAGGTCCTGCTACTTCTGCTAATGCTGTGAGACAGCCATGTAAGAATACTAAGCACAGCACCTGGTGCTTCTTCCTACCCTTGTTTTGTTCCCTTTGGCATTTGCAAGAAAGTTCACCCGTTTTTAAAACGTCCAGGTATCTGGAGACGCTTTTCCTTTTTCTCACTTGTTTATTTTGGGTTTTTCTGCTTCCCCTTCTGCGTTTCTTCAAGGTGAGCTCAGTCACAGTCGGAAACCTCCCTAAAAGCCACCAAAGCCTGGAGAGGGGCTACGTTGGGAACAGACACAGTCCGGGCAAGGTAGGGGCCTGATCTCCAGAGTGGGCCTCTGGCATTCTGCCTGGACTCTGCCCACCGAATAGAGTTAGGCCATCTGCAGTGACATTCAGATCATTTTCCTGAAGACTTTGAACTAATTGGGAACTTGTCAGTGTGTGTAATATGCTTCGTGCTGCCGTCTGCTCTAGCTCTGTGCCAGAACCCAGTTCGGTGGCACCAGGCTGTCGATTGGATAGAATAGATGAGTCTTTTTGAAATTCCTCCTTTCTGTCAGTTAGCAGTTGATAATTTATGCCCTTGGTAATAATATCTCCCAGCTTCCAAAGGGTAAGCATTTTGAAAGCATTAAATCAATGGTTCTCAACCTTTTTTTAGGGTTGCACTTTTGAGAATCTGATGGCCACAGTGGATGCTCTTCTCCCTACCCCTGAAAATGGATACATACACAAAAGTTTACCATTTCAGGCATTTCACAAACTCCCCTCCTCAATCTAGACTGTGGACCCCACATTCCCGCATTAAGTAGTTTGTATTTATGGAGGTCTGTATGGCTAGTATTGTTCAGCAGTAAGCTAATGCAGGCAGGAAAGGAGCACTGTGTCTGGAGCAACTTTTTTGTTTAATGAACCAAATGATTGTTGACCTGAGTAGGGAAGGGAAGGAAATCTTAGCAAATAAAATGGACGTTTTTTAATTAGGTTTTTCTTTCAATTCTGGTATAGCTAACATACAGTGCTGTATTAGTTTCAGGTGTCCAATGTAGTGATTCGGCACTTCCATACATCTCTCAGTGCTCATCACGACAAGTGCCCTCCTTAATCCCCGTCACCTATTTCACCCATCCCTCCACCCGCCTCTCCTCTGGTAGCCATCAGTTTGTTCTCTATAGTTAAGAGTCTGTTTCTTGGTTTGTCTCTCTCTCTCTTTTTCCTTTGCTCACTTGTTTTGTTTCTTAAATTCCACATATGAGTGAAATTATATGGTGTTTGTCTTTCTCTGATTGACTTATAACGTAGATATTTTGTTTCACATATACTTAATGACTAACTTTGGGGACAAAAGTGTAAATACAAACCTATTTGATCATGTTATCGAAAAACCCATTACACGGTGTTAACCTGTTAAAGCAATGTCACCTATGACATACATACAAATGCACAAGCACATGGTATTATTATGTAGAAGAATGCCCATATCGTCAGAAGATAGCATGTGAGATGTGTAAGGGTGAAGAATGCATGACATCTTCACATTACTTTAAAATGACTCAGAAAATTAGAAATATAGATAAAGGAAATACAGAAACTGTTCAAAATTATTGAATCTAAGTGTTGGGACTATGGCTATTCACTGTATTATTGTTCAAACTCTTGTTTGAACTTTTTATTATAAAAACTTAGAGAATAGACACATTATTTTGAGAAAAATGTTACCATAAGCACAGTCTTTTACTTTCAGACTGGATTTTCTTCATTCAGTTGAGCATCATTTTCCCTTAGGTCCAGTATATTTTTCACTGTGATTTAGAATCCTGCCCAAAGATGTCCAATGACAGTACTATAATTTAGTAAATGATAAACTTTCAGCAATGACATATTATACAAAATACGACATTATATTATTATTATTAGCATTTAAGATGCTATCTGGGCAATACGCTCAGGTAGTAGGACCTGATACAAACTGAAGTACACAGAACAATTTTGAGAAGTTCCCAATGGTTAACACCAAGGCTTCAGAGCCAGCAGTAGTTACAAAGAAAGCTTCTTCAACAGGATACTCCCCATGTCACTGTCCCCTAATTCTGCAACAGATTTTTAATTCCAGTACTGAAAATAGTGCTGAATATTTGGCCAAGAAGATGGTGCTAACCATAATATCTATAGCTCCTGGCCCTATTTGACTGTAATGCAGTTCGGATTCCCAGAACATATCTTCTCCATTTCTGTTACTGCAAGGCTGCATCTGTTTCCAAAAGTACACAATTTCCGTGATGCTATTGACAGATAACAGATAAGATATGCCCTAGGAGACCACAGTCACTATCTGGAACCAGAAATTTTATTTTAAGGCCTGAACCTTCCAACATCATCAGTCCATTATAATTTCATCAGCAAAAATAGAGCACTATCTTCACTTAATGTCAGACCTGTTTCATCTTTCTGTTTATACTTTGTTTTTATATGATTAGAAGGATGCATGACACTGGAAAAATACAGTTTACTTTTAAAATCATGTACTTCTTATTCAAAGAAAAGCTAATAATTAGAGCTCTAGATTTCCTTAAATAGTTTAATGAAGATTAGATGGCTTCCATTTTCTGAATAAATTCCCTTCTATCCTTCATGGAAGGTGAATTCAGAGGATGTTTTATCCTTACTTAGGGAAAGCAAAGCGAGTGATGCCTTGAATCCAGCAAGTTAAATACATGAAAAGTGTTCGACATCATAAGCCATTAGGGAAATGCCCATTAAAATCACAATGAGATACCAATGTACCTATTAGAATGGCTGAAATAAATGATGATAATACCAAGTGCTGGCAAGAATGCAAAAGAGCTTAAGCACTCATACATGTATTGTGGGACTATAAAATGGTATAGCCACTCTGGAAAATAGTTCTTTCTAAAACTAAAAATGGTCTTGCGACCCAGCAGTTGTATTCTTGGGCATATATCCCAGAGAAATTAAACTTATTTTTATGCAGAAATCTGTACATCAATGTTCCTAGCAGCTTTATTCACAATAGCCCCACACCGGAAACCATCCAAAGGTCCTTCAGTGGGTGGATGTGGTACATCCATACCACAGAATACCACTCAACAGTGAAAAAGGACTAAACTATCGATACATGCAACAGCTTGGATGAGCCTCAAGGAAGTTGTACTCAGTGGAAAAAGCCAGTCTCAAAAGGATAACATACTGCATGACTCCACTTATGTAACAGTCATAAAATAACTTAGATGAATACCAGGTCTTGGTTATGGGGGTTAGGGATGAGGAGAGGGGATGGGTGTAGATATAAAGGGGTAGCATATGGGAAGCTTGTGGTAATGATACAGTTAAATATCTTAAATGCAGTGGTGGTCACATGAAGCTATACATGTGATTAAATTGCCTAGGGTGACACGCACACCGTACACAGTCACAAGTAAGTGGACATATAACTGGTGAAATCTGAATGAACTCTATAGATTCCACCAATGTCAGCTTCTTGGATGTGAGATTGTACTGTAGTTAATGTGAAATGTTATCTCAGGGGGGAGCCCAGCTAAAGGGTGCATAGGCCCTCCCTGCACATTTTTTTTTTTTTTTTGCAACTACCTGTTAATCTGTGATTATTTCAAATTGAAAAGGTTTTTTTAAGTGCTTCCTATTACTTCCTACCACTTAGGATTGTGATGATGATGAGCATTTAGCACAGTATCTCAAGTGTGGTTAGTGCTCAGCAAAAGTCAGCAGGGATTTTATATATTAACTCTGCTGTTGCTACTTGATTGGAAGACTAGGTCTGAGAAGAGAGATTTAAACTAGAATATAAGTTCCATGAGAGCAAGGATTTGGGCTGTGTTGTTCACTGTTGTATTGCCATACCTAGACTAGTTTAGCACGTATAAATAAGGTGCTCATGAAGCATGTGTCAAAGAGGGAACGAAAGAGTGATTTTGAAGATGAAGGAAGCTATGTGGCAAATGGAGCAAGAGGGAATAACTTGGTCATATCCAGGGTTGGGACACAAATAAAATAGCTAAAATAGTGATTTGCCAGGACTACCTTCTGGGTAGGAAAGATAAGTGAGCTGAGAAGATGTTGAGGATAAACTTGAACCTCAGTGTGATTCTCACTTCCCTAGATTGCATCGGTCTTAGGGGGATGATTGAGAATTTAAGCACCTTCATGTCAAACCCGTTGTTGGGACTCCTAGTCCGTACCATGCACTCTACTTTTCCAGGGTGCTCAGGTGTATCATGGTCGGTGCCCAATAGAACTGTTCTTTAATGCCATTTTGTCCACTTATTACACGATGGCCTTGTTCCAATCAATACTTGCACTTCCGGCTAAAAGAGATCACCACCACCTTGTCCTCTGCCACTGGTATTACAGGTCCACCTGTGTTAGGCTACCAGAAGGAAGACTGGCTCTCTCAGGTTAAAGGACCCATGCAATAGTGTCTAGGCACATGGTCCCAGGGACTAAGCCAAAGAATTGTTCATTGATGGCCCTCTGTACTAGTCAAAATTGTTTCTGCTGACCATGGCCTAAGCCTCAACACTGGATCCAAGCTCCTCAACTCTTTTCTGTCTCGGAGTGACTTTCCCACCTTTTTGAGCATCCACCTCCCTTGCAAAGCTCTAGACCCACCTCTCTGTAACTGCCAATCAAGACATCAATGTCCAATGTTGTTAAGACGCCTGTGCTCAAGAAGGTTACAATCTCAACCAAGCAGACAAAATGGCAAAAACTGGCAATGCAGAATAACTGTGAAATGCCATTTCTAAAACAGGAGTTCAAAGAGGGGAGGTTTTATATTGTTACATTTCCACAAGAATGAGGAAATACAGGTCTGGTCAGAGCATACATCTCAGATACATGGGAGGAAGAGTCAGGAGACAGTGAGTCATTAGCCGTATCAAGTAAGAGAAAAGTGACATAGTTCAGTGTTGGGCTGAAAAGAAACCATTTGCCTCCAACTTTGTTATATTTGAGCATATATGCTAATTTAAAAATATATCTAATCTCACCTATTTATTATTAAACATGCACTTACTGAGAATCTAGCACCACTATGCTAGGCACTGTAGAATAATATAAAATGGAAATAAAAAGTGGTCTCTGCCATCTGAAGGGTGTTCAGTAACAGGAAAGAGAGAAATGCAACAAATAATATAAAAGAATGAACTAGGGAGAAGATAGGGAGATAGACAGAGGGTGAATGGAATATAGATATAGCCAAGCAGTGTTCCAAGGGACTGCCATTGCTGTCCCACCTCCATGACATGAACGATCTGAGCTCCATCCTGGGCTCTCTTGGGAACAGGAGAGCAGGTCAAGAAATGGGACCAATTCTCAATGTCAGTACATTTTCGACAGAGAATATTATATACTTCATATTTGTGCCCTTTGTTGTTTTCCCAAAGCTTAATTACATTTTCATTTGTATTAGTAACTATTTAAGTTGGATTTACATGATACACATTTGCTTCCTGGGAATTCCAAAACCAAGTTCAGCAAATCTGGCATCTCTCGTTTTCTGCACATATGGAAATTATATCAAGTCCTGTAGGAACCAGGTGCTAGCATGGTGCCAGTGAAATTTCCAGGATCACAAGTTAAAATGCGGTCGAGAATCAATAAGTTGTATTAATGAGGTTACACAATACCTAGGAGATCATAAAAGAGAAAAGTTACATATACCCAAATCACAAAGTTACATTCAAATTATAGTCTTCTGTTCTCCTTAGAGTTCAGTTTCTTTTTTTTATCTGAAAAATGTGAAAGTTTTTTTAAGAAACTTTGTTGCCAATAATATTGCCAAAAATTAATCAGACTTCCAATTTTATTGCTTTCAAGATGCACTTTCAATATCTAGTGCCCTTTCCATCTGTTGGGTTTATAATTTTATAGACAGAATCGTGTTCTTTATATTCTTCATAGTTTTCGCTAGCTTCTCTTCAAACCAGAATGCAGGTTAAATGCATGATTAATAAATTAATCGTAAAGTTGATTGTAAAAGTTATGGCCAGACCACCGTTAATTCACTTAGGTACATCCTTACATATACCACTTAATTTTAAGTGATCTAACTGCTGTCCTTTCTGTCTAATTTCATAACAACATATTCTGGGATGTTAGCTCCATGAGGACAGAGATTTTTTTGGTCACCTCGGTGTCCTAGAACCTGGAAGAATGCCTGGCATATAGTAAGTGTCCAATAAATATTATCAAATGAGTACTGTTAAATGACAGAATTTTTTAATTCAAAACTTGCTATTCAGAATCTCTCATTGATGCTTCAGGCACTGGGATCATGATTAATTTTTTTTCATTGCTCTTTCCTTGAAACAAACAGCACTGGTCCTTCAAGTGACAGCAATAAATTGAACACTGGGGACACCGTGCTTCCAAATAAACTAAATATAGACTAGTATCATACATCCACAGTGATAAGTGGGACCACAAGAGGGCCCCACTTTTCCCACCTACTGCTGAGCTATAAAGTCCTTGATACAAGTCAACCTGATATATGGATAAACTAATTTGCAGAGTTACTCAAACCTGTGCTATTGTGAAGGTCATAAAAAGTGCCTTCATGACCTTCAAGAGACAAAACCAATGTTGAAAATTCATGACAATTAATAGGTGAGTCTAAATAATAATGCTGGGAGGGACAAAGATCAGAAAATAACCTCTATTCTTTCTGCATTCCCAGGCATCAACTTTTTGTACCAAACAAGCACAAATAAAATCTGTCATTTTGTGTTCAAATCAATCACTTGGCAATACTATTTTCTTGCCTCCGTTGGAAGTCAGAGCTCATAAATAGCTTTTAATTTACATAAACGTTTTATTGTATTTGGAGTCTAGTGCCTCCAGTCTCCTTCCCGCAGGCCACTGCAGGGAAAATTCCACTTTCTTGTTTCTCCAGCACTTAGGCTCTGGAGCCCAGCTGTCTGAATTCACATCCCAACTCTGCCACTTACTAGGTCTGTGGCCTTGGACAAATTATCCAACTTCCATCAGCCTCAGGGTCCTTACTTACTAAAGGTTGCAGAATGGCTATAATACTTATTTGGGGGTTCAATGAGATATTTATACATAAAGCACTTGGCACATATTGAACTTTCAATAAATGTTATCCATTATGACTGCAATCTGTTTGATTTGTGGCAAACCAGTCTGTGATTTGTTGGACTTCTTAAAATTCACATCATCTTAGACACTCCTTCCTTCAAAGAAGTAAGGCAATCCAGACTTAATATGGGGGTGCATTGGGGGTTCTTTACTAGTCAAAGGAAATTTGTGTGACTAAAGCAGAATACCACTAACAGACTGTGTTCGACTGGCATATCGAAATGATTCGTTAGCAGTTGTGAGAATTGCTCAAGCGATACAGCAAAGTGTATCAACAACATCTGGATTTGGGGTTGGGGGGAATGAGAAATGTCAGTGGCACTGGGTTGTTAATTCCCAAATTAAGTGAATTAACACAGGTGCTTAGTAACCTGAGTGCAGAAATAGGCGGAGGAACTTCCCACTGAGCTCTCTCCGTTTATAAAGTGAGGATTACTGTCTTCTTTGTACCAACTTTATAAGTAAGATTATTTTCTTAAAAAGAGAGATAAGAAACCAGTCTATGTTTATATAATGTTTGACAGTAGTATATAAATGAAATAGACGACGGATGGATAGATAGATGATAGACATTCACATTACATATATGATACCTGCTCAGAATTTTTTGGTAATGGTATATATGATCAGTAAAGTTTGGAAACGCTGATAATATGCAATTGTGTAGATTTCAACTGGTCAGTTATAATGCAATTCTGCATCATGAAGATCCCCTGTCCCCGGGCCTTACTGGAAATTCCTTAATTGTATTTTCTAACAATTTTAGAGTAGATCACAACAAATGCCCCATCTCACCTGTTATGAGCAACTGCCCTCTCATGGGATAAGGTTTTTTCAAGCTTTGACTGGGACCTTGTTTCATTCTTTATCCAAACCATGACTTTCAACAGATGTGAGAGGTGCTCATACTGGACATGTTTACAGATCATTCCTGCACTGCCTGGCTTCCTGGATTTGTGAACTTGTAGTCCAGAATGTTACCTAATGAGAAAGGGCTCCAGCAGAAATTGAATTTATGGTTCTGATCCAGATATTTTCCTTTTCCTTCTCACGAGCAACTTCAAATGTTGAACAGAAACTTGCCGAGTTCCCGGGGTGTGGAGGGGTCTTTTGGTTCAGGCTTGGGTTCTGCCTTCTCTGAATTTTCCAGCCTCCAGAGCTTCCTGATCAAAACCAGGCCCACTATACCACTAAGGTATATGGGATATGAAATGCCGGCATAGCCTTGCCAATCCTATATCCTTCAGACTACGCCAATTCGTGGGACAGGGACATGGTCTGGAGCCAACTCAAGGAAGTATAATCTGTCGTGTCACCTCCTCCTCACTCAGCTGCCAACCCAGAATATGCCCAGCCAACCACCCTGCAGTGTCCTACACAAATCACCTCCCTCCATCCTGAAAAGTGGAATTTTACCCTTCCCAGAAGCCACTTGGTTCTCTAATCCAGTTCACAACCTTGGGCATGCTTTTGTCTTATAATTTGCCATTATTCTCCCTTCTGACTCCTAATATGTATTGTAATGATGATGGAGCTAATCCATAGTGGTTACTATGTACCAAGCACTGGTCTAATCACTTTACATGTATTAATCCATTTAACCCTTACAGCATTCCGAAATAGTTACTCCTTGTATCCCTACTTTACAGAGGAGGAAACTAAAGCATAGAGAGATTAAGTAACTTGTCCAAGGGCACACTGCTAATAAATGACAAAAATAGGAAAATGAATCTGAGAAGTGCGGTCCTGAATTCCATATTCTTAACAACTATAAGATGCTACTACTCATCCTGCATTTTTTTCTTCTCTTATGACGACTATTTAAAAGGCAAAATGCTGTTCCTTAACTGTCACTAAACAATTTCATTTTCACTCTCTCCATTTTGGGCCATACCTATTCTTCTGAAATTTTTTCCTACTATCCCAAATATTTCATGATCATGGGAATTAAACAAACCATCAAAAGGCTTTGCTCCAAGATGTGAGCTTCTGTTGCCACACTTTTTACTTAATTTCCACCCTTTCTCTCCATCCCAATGTGTTTCTTTAAACCAGAGTTGTGAAGCGGGTTATTTCTGTGTCCTGGGCTACCACCTCCAATATTTCACTAACCTTTGAGATTCTTACTTTCCTAATGGGCAGAGATAGTAGAATAATTACCCAGCAACCAATGGTAGAAGTTATTTGAACTTAAATCTCTTAGTATTTCTTTTTTTAGGGATTTATTTGATCCCTCCCTCCTTAATGTTTTAGGTAGTATGCTAAGACTGAAAAGGGAAGGAGACAGTGATGATTGTGCATCTGATTAAGTCGTAAGATTTCTTTCCTTGTAGATTTTCAGGTTCCAGACTTCTGAAGGGTACCTTCCAGTCTTTCCATAGACTTTGAGGTTCATCTCTTTCCAGAAGAGAGGTTTTGAGGGGCACCTGGTTGGCTCATTCGATTTAGCGTCCAAATTCGGCTCAGGTCGTGATCTCGTGATTCGTGGGTTCAAGCCCCACATCAGGCTCTGTGCTGACAGGTCAGAGCCTGGAGCTTACTCTGGATTCTGTATCTCCCTCTCTCTCTGCCCTCCTGTGCTCACACTCTGTCTCTCTGTCTCTCTCAAAAATAAATAAGCATTAATTTAAAACAAAAAAAAAGTTATTGTTACAGCTGAATATGTTGAAAGAAAAAGGAGACAGTATTTCACACTTCCTTGTTAATTTCTTAATGAAAATCCATCTTTCCCCTCCACCCAACCTTTCTAAATTCCAAGACATCAAACTAATGTCAGTTAAATATTGGATCAGTATTTCTAATCGCAGGCATCTATGTTTTAGGTGACATTTATGACAAAATAATGGTACTTTAAAATTTTTTTTGTGGACTTTACAGTGCTTCTTGGTCCTTGGCACAATAAATTCTGGTGCATTTCTCAGGATCTAGTGAGAGATTATAGTGGCAGAAGTTTATGGATGTTACTTGACTGTTGTGAATAATTGCTTATCTTTCTATATCTGATGGCATGCCACTGTCCAGAGAAGTCACCCCTCATTTTACACAGTTGTCTTTTGGCATGTGAAAGCTTCCCAGCGACCCATTTGATCATGCAAGTGACGCATAGGCTGTGTGGCTATGACGCAGCTAAACTGTCATATTTGCCTGATGTTGATGTGTCTGCGGTGGAGGTGGGGGCCTGTATCTGTGGGGAAGCTCTGTATAAAGTCAAATCAAACACGTTGTAGTCAAGGAAATCATCTCTCAACCAGTGGTTTCCGGGGGATCAAAGGAAGAAAGACAAGGATTTATGAATGAGTTATAGTGCTAAAAATACATCCTGAGTGGGCTAATGGTTATATAATGGGGGTGGCCCTTTCAAAGCACCTATCAAATAGCAAAATTCCCATATAGAATTGGGGTTTCTGCCGGAGAGAATAACAGATATTAATGGCATCATTCCAGTTGTTCAATTACTCAATTACTTGCAGTGATTAAGGAGGAGGCCAGCTTACATTAAATAAAGGGTTGAATTATAGAATATTTTCTTTTAAGTAAAAGATGTATCCCTTATATCCTGGCCTGGTGGGTGTCCTGCTTTCATGAATGAAGAAGCAGGTCTGTGTTGGTGCACCACAGCTCCAACCTGTGACCCTGCGGGATGCAGTTTATGAATTCTTTTAAATATTCCTCAAGAATTTCCGTGTATGTTCCCAATAGACTTAACAAATTTTTCCCGTGGCCAGCACAGCCTTTCAGCTGACCACCAGGGCTTGGACTTTCAAATTGCTTACAGGCCAAATGTGCGATATGTTGGTGTGTTTAAAGTCAAGGGCATGCAAAAGCAAAAATGCATAAGAAGAAGGCCAAGATTAATCCCCGAAGTCCCATGAGTCTTCATTTGAAGAAGCTGTCTTCTGTCATATACGATGGGTTAAAATAAAGTGGTCGGGGGTTCAGTGGCCCTGAAAGTAAATTCACAACACCGCGGTCAACCTCAAGCCCAGATAGTGAGCTAAATAATTCAGTGGTTAGAAACACTGCAGGCCTATAAGCATCGGCTATACACGTTTGGATCATTCCTTTGCTGTCTTCACCAGTTACGTCCGGTGTAATTAAAACCCATTTAAAAATGAACTCCTAACATAATCAGCACCACTGCTTCACCATGCAGTGAAAGTGAGGCCAAGTCAGGTGAGCATGAGGGTTTACCAGTTGATGTAGGTGAGCCCCTGAAAATGAGCAGTTATCATCACACGGCTCATTTTCCATCTCTTTTGCAACAGGGCTACATAAAAGGAAAGTGGAGGGGTGTCTTAATGGCTTCGGTTGCCATTTATATATATTCCTAAATATACATGCGGTAACCTGATGTATATTCATGTCCTCAAGTTACACTTCAAAGAAAACTAATGATGTCAACTTCGGCTGACATTCAACAGTGGGAGACTTTGTAAAGGATTTCAGACCTTTCTCTGCAACCAGTTTTTTCTTTGTAGAATCTATGTACTTAGGCATTTTCTTTCCATTTATTGTGTCTTGTGACCCGTCTTGCTTGTGAGAGAAAAAGGAAGTCAGTGGGGCAGATATATTTTCTCCCTTTCAGACCAAAAGACAGGCTTGATCTTTTTTCCTTCCTCAAATATTTTCTTTAAATATATATATTTTTCAAGGCACACCCTTAGCTGGTTATGGTTTTGCTCTTATAAAGACCACCCTGTTCTTTGCTGCATTTCATCCTGTCCCTTCATGTTCTGAAGTGTCGCTGTGGTATCCATTCCAGCTCCTAATTATTTGTCTGCCATTTAGCCACAAGGTGTAAATTTGCTAACTGAAAAGGCGTGCTCTGACAGTTCATCTCAGTGTATGTCCAAAGGCTGAGCTTGCTGCACTGGATAACTTCCCTGGGGGAATGTTCTGTGGAATGTGGGGCCATTTGTTGAGCCATCTGATGTAGAAGAAGAGAAAATGAAAGGACCTGCCAGAGAGAAGCGGGATCATACAGTGCCTTCAGAGCAAAAAGGGAAATCAAAGACAAATTCCAGGTCCACATCAATCTTCAAGCATGTTCCTGGGGACTAGGGAATCAGCAATAGTTTCTTACTCGTATTTTTAGAGAAGTCTCTGAGAGAGAGCTCCAAATCAGGGGGTTATGGCAAATTTAGAATGCCCAAGGGCTGTGCCCAAAAATTATCACCAGTGGAAAACAGTTCTGTCTGGGCCTGAGGCATACAAGCTCTTCAAGGGCCTACAAAAATGTTTGGAACCAGAAGAAAAACATATATGTTGGTATTGACTCTAAAATCTAAAAAAAGTTTTCTATAAGAATATTAAATGTTTAATTGAATGTCTGCACATATTTAATATCAACTTCATTAAGTGCGAAATTTAGTCTTCTTAAAATTACATTACATGTGAAAACAAATTATGGATTCAGTTTCTCATGTTCCAAGATTTCAAACGTGCCAATCATAATTAAATGAATTACACATAGCCAATAACTTGAAATATGAAATTATAAGAATCCTTTCCAGTTTTTTACATGGAAATGTATATTTTAGGTGGGAAATGGGAGCATCTGAACATCCTTACATACAGACATGTGGGGTAGGACTAAAAAGGAGAGCCTAGGGTTTGTGAAGTTGCCAGAACAGCTCTGCATTGTGTAGTCTTCTCTGCATGTGATTGATTATTCATGAAGACATAAATTACCAAAGACACTGATGGGGAGGACCAGAAACTAGACCAGGAGTAGAGTTCTGGGGTGTTCCTGCTGTATGCACCCATAATTGAGGTATAGGGACAAAGGAGGTGGTCCAGGCATGAAGAAGGTCACAGGGCACCTGTATATCATTAGAAAGATCACAGGATAGTGCCTTGGTTCTGCTGAAGGAGTGTGCATATTAAACTGACAAAGCAAAGCCATCCAGTTGGGTCATGTTAGAACTCTGATGTCCCTTTGTTGGAGTTGCGTTCTCCACTAACAGATGACTAGGCCCTGAGGTGTGCTTGTGTTTCAGTCAACTTTTCTTGACTTGACAAATATTTCCATTTTTAGAATGGCAAACTTGAAGTGAGGGAGGCAGAGAAAATGTAGTATCTGAATTCTGCGTGTGACGATCTTAGTCTTTAATCCAGTGGCCTAACTTCTTCAGGCTTTATTTTATTTACCCTATATGGGGTGGTTGAATGTGGCTGCCCTCCAAAATACTTGGAAAAACATTCTTCCTTGTGATCCCAACCCCCAACAATAACCACTGGCAAAGGTTTGGTATGATTCTTACAGAAATTTTTTTCGTTACATATGCTAAAGTATTGTTAATTTATTTTCCTTCATAACATGAGATGAAAAATAAGATTTTAATTTTTTTCACTTGAACAGTATATCTTAGATATTTTTGCATGTCCATACAAGTGTACTTACCTCATTTATTTTAATGACCACGTGGTAATTCCACTGCATGGATGGGCCATAATTGATTGAACTGCCCTCAGTTGCTGGGCACTTGGGTTGGCCATTCAACTTTGAGTGTTCAGGAGAATGTGCCATGTGCCTAAATAAACCATTATATATTGGCTAGTAATCTATACCTGTTGGCCCCCTGTGTTGGTTCATTCCTTCCCAGAAGCAGAAAGAACCAATCTTTCCTTATACTGATGCTTGTCATTAAATGTAAAACCTCTGTGTGATTCATCATTTATTTATTTGTCTTTTGTTTTTGCCTTTTTCTCTTACGCAGTCGTCCACAGCCAGGGACAAGGATGAGCCGGCTCTACCGGTAGGAAGCAGTGGCTGTGTCTGTACCTGTTTGTGTGCCTGTGGAGAGTGTGGGGCAGGGGAGGGAGGAGGAGGGCTCATGTGCTCAACAAACCATTCTCCCCCTTGGGATACTTAAACGGCTTAATCTGCTGGTATATGTGTATACTCGGTCCTATAATTCGTGTCAGCTGTATTCTGATATTCACTGATGTTCAAATTATTTCTGGGACTAGATTTCAAAGCGTTAGAGTTCTCTCTTTCATTTGGCGTAAACTTTTAGAGGAGTTGAAAGAGTGAAATATTTCCAAATTGTATCCCAGGGGATGTTGAGCTGATATTTGGGGACAGTGTGGAATCTAATGCTTGATATCTATTTTCTTTGTGTATCTGCATGCACCTAATTTTTGGCGAGAAATTTCTTTTGGTTCCATCAAAAGAAATGCTGCATGAGACCTATGTATTTAATATATACATAATACCCCAAAGAATGCTTTACGTTCTTCTGTAGATAGAATCCTTCGCTAATGATGATCTCCACAGCAAAGTTCTAGTTTCCTAGAGCGAGCGTAGTAACGGTGGTTATGACAAATTATTAGCAACAAAAACATTTACCAGTTCCTATCCAATTAACACATCACATTCTGTAATGTGCAGCATGGCAAGGAAATGACCTTCAGAGTTTTGTGTCCAGCTGTCAAACAGTGATTACATTTCAACTCTATTCGAGCCTCTTAACCTTGCCCCCAAAATTCTCTGAACCTTAATCATCTGAATCAAATAACACAGTGCATTAAGAAATGTTACAGATTTTTAAGACTGAAAAGACTAGTAATAAAGATACATATGACCCCATCCTTTCTCCTGTAGGGCTCAGAGCAAAGACTTACGAGATTCGTTGAGAGCCCATAGGATATACCAGATCTGGTACTGGGCTAGAGATATCTCTTCCTTTGAGGCTCTCGTGATCTGGTTCACAATTGAGACATCAGTAATCCCCTCTGATTCTTCTTCAGTCAGAGTTCAGAATACGATTTCCGTAGAATATCAATGACAATAAAATCACACTAAGAAATTCAGATTTCTCCATGTATCTTACCCTGGCACTTTACCCATACTTCAAGTTACTGTGGGTTCCATGTTTGTCTACCAGTGTGTGGACCATGATTGTTAGTAAGTATTCTACAAAATAAGAGACGTATGGGTGCTGTCCAAGACAACAGAGTGAACCAGATTTCCTTAGTGTTACATTTCGCGGTCCAGTGTGTATCTTAAAATGCTAATGGTGGCTTGGTCTAGGAGGCAGCACTTGCCAAATGTATTTGATTGTGAAGTCCCTTGTGGGACTCTTCTTGGAAAGCCCCCTTGTGAGTCTTGAGTGTGATGGTATATATTGGAAAACCCTGTAATGTAGAGATGGTTGGGAGACTATAGGAAATCGCATTTTATTTTTACTTTTACCTGGCCCCAGAAAAATTTTATGTTGAGATTTTGCATCAGAAGTTCAAAAAGCAATTAATTCCCTCATACCACATTACCTCCCTCCCTCTTAAATCCAGCTGCCTGTAAAGTTCAGCTACTTCTTAAGTCTCTTTCCCCGTGAGAACTAGCACAGACTCAACCAAAGGAGGAGAAAGCGGTTACTAGTCAGGATAAAAAAATCTATCAAATCCAGACGGTTTAGGGCTTCTTTTTTTAGACTGTTTGCTTTTGAAGATGCCATAAAAAGAGTTTGTAAGTAACCTCATCTCTAGAAGTTCTTTCTTCCTCTCTTACCTGTCAGTTTCATTTAATTAGCCAAAGACTCACGCTAGTAGTTTATGCAAAAGGAGCCTCCCTTGGACGTCAGGCAGTTTTTCTGAGGACTCAATAAGAGGTTCTTTCTCTTCAAATCTCACTTAATACACACCATAGGCTGTGGACCTCAGGGTAGAGATGTGGTATCCCAGGAGATCTGCAAAGTGTTCCTTTGGGGAGCAAGGAGAAAATATTAGCGGCTCTATCATTTACTTTCTATATTCTTCATAATTTCTACTTTTGCAAATGTCTTATGCTAGACAGACTCATATTTTAGTGTGCGTGGATATAGAGACAGAGATGCGTACATATAAGCATACTCAAAAATGTTATGGATGGGGTGCACGGTCTGAACATTTTAAGGATCATCCACTGGGTCAAATAAATTTTGAGAGAAGCAAACCCGAGATCCATTTCTCTATTCTCTGATTTTTGTCTGTGTGACTTGGGCACCTCATTTCACTTCTCTGAGACGAAGTTTCCTCATCTGTCTACAGGGAATAACGACCGCAGCTAGTTCACGGGGCTCATTTGGAGACTGAGATAAAGTGATGGATATGAAGCACGTAGTGCACCGACTGGCATTTACTAAGCTCCCCTCCCCCACCCCACAAAACATGTAGCAGTTGATTCCCTTAGGATGTGAGAAAGCAAGATTTGAAATGTACTTTGAAAATCTCTCATCCGGTGGTGTGTGATCATGTGACATAAATGGGTGCCCACCAGACCAAGTGAGATCTGACCTGTAATACACTTGCCTGTAGTTGCTGAGAACTAACAGCATCTTTGTCTGGTTTCTCTGCTCAGGCTAAGCCACGTCTCCAGCGAGGTGGAAGTTCTGCCTCCCTCCATAACAGCCTCATGAGGAACAGCATCTTCCAGCTCATGATTCACACCCTTGACCCACTCGCTGAAGGTAAATGTCAGGCGTTAGTCTGGGAGCTCGGTGGGGGGTAAAGGCGATGTGAAAAGGCTTCTCTTCAGAAACATGTTTATGCTTCCATCACATAAGCCTGCCAGTGTCCTCGTGTGGAACATCTGCCAGAGGAAGCCCTGGCCCCGTGGCATGCTTTATCTGCAACGCTCTGTTCACAATTGGAGAGTTTTGTACCAGGAGTAGGATCTGGGGTCTGTGTACTGATTCTCTTTTGATGCCTCCAGCATAAATAGTTTGTTATGAGGAAGAGAAAACAAAAAGGCTTCTCTCCCTTCCAGCTAGAGTGACAGTGCTCTTTCATCATCCCTCCTAAGTTCCAAAATGAAGTTGTATATGAACATTAATGGTGCATTTTGAAAAAGAGAGAGAAGGGGACGCCTGGGTGGCTCAGTTGGTGAAGCGTCCGACTTCAGCTCAAGTTCGTGAACTCGAGCCCCACATCGGCCTCTTTGCTGTCAGCACAGAACCCACTTTACACATCTGTCCCCCTCTCTCTCAGCCCCTCCTCTGCATGCTCACCCTCTCTCTCTCTCTCAAAAATAAACTTTCAAATTGTTTTTAAATAACAAATAGAGAGAGAAGAGAACTCCATGCTTAGTAGGGTCATGAATAGTTTGGGGAATGATGTTCACTGTAGAACGTTAATATTGTCCTGATTCTTTGGCAGTTGGAGGGTGGTTGGTGACCATCCAAAGAGCCTTCTCGAAGGTGAATGCTTAGCACCAGTTTGACTCCCTTTGACCAGTCACTGGGGACCTAAAAGGCCTGGTTCATCTCCTAGGGTAATCATATGAACCATCACAAAGAATCCGGTATTGTTTTCTTCAAGTTTTACTCGTTCGCAATGAAAGCAGATCCATTGTGTTTCTTAACTTGCATAACTATCCTAAAAAAATTAATTTTCCAGTATGTAGCTGTCTTAAGTGTCAAATAAATCAGAGTTAGGCTGCTAACAAGGGATTCAAACGTAAGCTAGTCTGTTCTCCTTTCACCTCCGTACCTTATAATTGGGCCTGATATTACATGGGGGCTAACATGTTACATGGGGATCATTGGAAGAATAGCGTCTGGGACACATGGGATGAGACTGTCAAATCATGTCACATAAGTCAGATCTCTTAATATAAAGCTTTGCTGAATAATTTTAGGGGTGCAGGTCATAAGAGATTCGGATGAAGGAAAAAATTCAGGGGACCTCAAGAATGGCTCCCTAGGCCCTTTCTTCCCTCACTAAATACACACGTCTCACCCAGAATAATAGGTGAGGATCATGGGGTCACCTCTTACTACAGAGCATTTTGATTAGGAAGCATCTCCATTTTATTCCCACAGAGTGTTGCATAGCTGATATGATATTCTGTAAGGAGCCCTGCTTCATAGATCCTGAGTCCTGTTGGCTAGAGGTAATCTTTAGCGAGAGGCATCCTAAGTATCATTACTCTCTTTACCCAGAGGCCCACTAGACAAGGGAATTACACGTGGTCACTAGCCTTCTCTTTCTTCTCTTGGATCCCTCCCACTACCCCGGAGAAGGGAATGAAGGGATGGCAGGCCAACTTCCTCCCAGCCACTAAGCAGTTGTGTGACGTTGGGCAAGTTAGAGTCTCTCTAGTACTTGGTTTCTTCATCTATAGTAGTAGTTGTTTCTGTCTAGCACCTTACAGTTGACAGAGCATTTTCACCCCAGTGAATTTACACTTCATAATTATACTTCATGGCCAACGTTATTATTCTAATTTCATAGCATATCATACCACCAAGTAGATCTCAAATTTATCTACTCTCTCTGCCAGCTCTTGATTCCAAACTATCCTCGTCACTTACCTGGATTCCTGCAGAGACTTCCTAACTGGCTTTCCACTGCCTCATTGCCTTGTCCTCTGTGTATTATTCACACAGCGCCCCCCAATAATCCTCTTACAAAGTAAATCAAATTATGTCACTCCTGCTTATAACCTGCAGTGGCTTCCCACGGCTCTTGGAACAATTGTGAAATGCTTATCATGGTGTGTGTGATATGCCTCTTTCTCCGAACTCAGTTTGACTCCCTTTGCTTTAGCCACAAGGGCCTTTCTCTCTCCAATCAGGCGCTTCTTTCCTGCCTTGGTGTCTCCGCATAGGCTGTTCCCCCCACCCAGAATACTTTTCTTTCTCCCACTGTCTTCCACTTTCCCTGCCCATTCTTCAGCAGGGCCTCCTCATCTCTTGACACACCCTTTCACTTTTCTTTATTGCTCACATTATAACTTGTGTGACTGTTTGTTTACTCCCTGTCTCCCCGAGGATGCAGTAAATTTCTGGAGAACAGGAACTCTATTTAATTCACTAGCTTCCCCCCCAAACTCTAGTGGAGTACTGGCACATAGTAGCTACTAAAACTCACAAGATTGAGCAAGGTGGCCAAAGTCAGGCTTTTGACCTGATATTCACAAAATTTCCAAGTCTTCTAAAGCCCCGTCGGTTTAAGATCATATCTTGGTTATTTTGAGCCACCATCTTTTCCACCCCATCATCCTGAAGGGCCATATGAGAGCAGAAAACCATTTTATCTGCCCCAACTTGATTATGAGCAGGCAACTGAGCATAATTATTTTTTGCAAGGCAGTATTGTGTAGTAATTAAGAGGACAGACTCCCGAGCCAAACTCTGTGGGTCTAGATCCCAGCTCTGCATTTACCAGCTGTGTGACCTTGGACAAGTTACTTAACCCCTCTGTACCTCCGTTTCCTCATTTGTAAAATCAGGATGTGTAATTCGTAAGGTTGTTGTAAGGACTAAAGGAGTGAATACACGTAAAGGCGGGTCATGAGAACCATAAACAGGTTTGGAATTACTCTATTTCATTATTTTGAAAAATAATTCGTGATTCCTTTTAACTTAAAATATTCAAAAGGCTATGATTAAAAAAAGAAGTCTTCCTCCTCCATCAACCTCCCAGTTTTCTCCAGTCCTCAGTTCTTTCCAGAGAAAACTACATGGCAACCAATTTCTCAGGGCTCATTCCAGAGACATTCTATGCATATACAACTCTGTGTGTGTGTGTGTGTGTGTGTGTGTGTGTGTGTGTGTGTGTGTGTGTGTGTGTGTGTATGTATATGTCCATCCATCCTTGCCCAGAGATCTCCACAATCTAAATTTCTCTGGTGTTTGTTCGGGAGAGTTCCATTCTGGTGGGGCCTGTTGTTCTTCCTGTTTGGTGGGGGAGGTAATGCTTTGTTTTGGTGAGATAAGAGTGAATCTGGGTTTGTCTCAGAGTTGGGCCATCAGTGATTTTCCGAAACACCTGGCCCTTGTGGGGCTATGTGCAATTAAAGTATTTGTTCCTGCTGTAACAAGATGTGCCTTCTGAATCCAGCGCCTGCTTTCAAGGTGAAACCTCTCCCTGAAAGACGGGGAGCGCTCTAGCGGTATGAATCTGCGAGAACGCTGAGAGCCATATAATCAGTTCTGGACTTGAGTGATTAGAAAATATGGAAAGCACTTCAATGCTTTAAAATTGTTCCATAGCACGCGGCCAAGAAAACAGATTGCTCTGGTATTTTTCCCCCCAAATTCACGATCATTTTCCATTCCAAGAGCAGCCAAAAAAATTAACCCACTGCTCTCAGAAATAGTCGTCTCTCTTTTAGTTTGCATCTAATCACTCGAATTCACACGTCCTCGTGCCAAACCGTCACCTTTTAATAATGTAGAGCATGCTGGTTCCATCACTGGTTTTTGGCACGAATGCTGCTGTGGCTTCCTTACGATGAAGGTCAGTTCATTGCTGCTCCCAGGGTCCACCTCCATGGGTGCTGGCAGCACGAGACGTACAGCCAGTGTTCACAGAGGAAGTGTTCAACTTCCTTTGGAAACCTTATCTAGGACCAGTGGCTTATCACAGACATTTCTCTTTGTCTCATCCATGCCCCTCAAGTGTTTCCGTCTTCCACAATCCAGCAGTTGAGTTGTTGCCAGACGCCTTCACTGGTGGATGGTTCAGCCTCTGAGCCCGAGTCAAAAGATCCAGCAGTGTTTGTGTTCCAGTTGTCTATTGATATGTAACAAAGCACCCAAGATGGAGGTGGCTTCAAAGCACCACCATATTGGGGCACCTGGTTGGCTCAGGCCATGAAGCCTCTGACTCTTGATTTGGGCTCAGGTTATGATCTTATGGTTTGTGAGTTACAGCTCCGCATCAGGCTCTGTGCTGACAGTGTGGAGACTGCTTGGAATTCACCCTCTCTCCCTCTCTCTTTGCCTCTCTCTCTCTCTCTCTCTCTCAAAATAAATAAATAAACTTAAAAAAAAAAACCCAAAAACTAAAGAAGCACCAGGCACCTGAGTGGCTCAGTCAATTAAGCCTCTGACTCTTGATTTGAGCTCAGGTCATGATCTTGTAGTTTGTGAGTTCGAGCCCTGCCTCAGGCTCCATGCTGACAGAGTGGAGCCTGCTTGAGATTCTCTCTCCCTCTCTCTCTGCCCCTCCTCTGATCATGCATGTTCTCTCTCTCTCTCTCTCTCTCTCTCTCTCTCTCTCTCTCATAAATAAATAAATACCACCACCATATTATTATTGCTCATGATTTCATGGATCAGGAATTTGGGCAGGGATCAGCAGGGATGATTCTTCAGTTCCATGTGGTATTAGTGGACGTCACTTGGTGTTCTATAGTAGATGGGCTGGTTAGAGGGTTTAAAAGTGCCTACATCCAGCTGAGTCCAGCTGGACACCCCCCCCACCACCACCCCGCCGACTCTCCGTGTTGTCTCAGGGCCTTTCCACATGGTTGGACACAGTGGCGAAGGGTTCCAAGAGCAAATCTTCCAAGAGGCCCAGACACAAGCTACAAGGATTCCAATGAACTAACCTGGGAGATCCCCAAATGTCACTCCTGCATTCTACCAATCAAGCAGTCACAAAGGCCGGCCCAGACTCTAGGGGAGAAGGAGACTCTATTTCTCAATGGAAAGACATCAAAAATTTGAAACCACCTTTAATCTAATCCAATGTTTCAGAGACACATAACATCAATTGGTTCATGTGTTCATTGGTGTGCTTTGGATAGACCACACTGTGTGAAAGGGATGAAGCCATAGTCAGCCCACCTTGGATGAAGGTTTAGTCCAAAACAAAACTGAGCAGTGCCTTTCCAGGGTGACAAAATGAACAGGACACTGCTCATGAAAGAAGGGTATCTGTTCATAGCATGTGTAAATAGTTGGAATAAGGAATGAGTTTCTTTTATAAGAAAGCCCTAGAGAGCTAGTATTAGCCATCTTTGGGATCACAGTATGGCTGTCTGAATTGATCTTTCTAATAAATTCAGTGTCTCATATTGATTTTAACATTTTCTCTAAATAAGCCATTATATAAAATAAGGATGCTGGAGGTCACACTTTCGTATTGGATAGCTTCTACTATCAATTTGTCTAAATAATAATACCACTAACTAATATTTGCCGAGTGCTTACTATGAGCCAGGCGCTATGTTAAGTGCTCTACACAAACCATCTCATTTAACCCTTGCACTAGCCCTACTCCATCATTCAGAGAATGACACCGTAGTGTAAAGAGGCTGTGTCTTGCCTCACCAAACGATACAGGCAGTAAATGGCAGAGCCACAGTTGGAACCTGTATCTACCTGACTCCAAGTCTGGGTTTATACTTCTTGTGTTTCTCTGCTGCCTTGTGTAAACTCACATCCAACTCAGTGTTCCCTGTTCTCCTGGTGTAGACACCAGCATAAACAGTGGGAGCTCTGACCTATCCCTGGACCAATCATACATTCAGTTTGGAAGATGTGAATTTCCTATACAGATGGCTTTGCAGCAAGGCCTGTCTTAGCCTTGGTCCCTCCCATCACCTCCCCCATACCTTGAGCTGCAGCCACTCTTGTGAGCCCTCAGCACAACTTGCTCTCATCCCTGGGCTGCTGAATTATTATTGACCTGCCTGTCCAGATGACATGGCTACTATTCTACACAGGAAAAGGTATCCCATAGCTAACTCTGCAACTCCAGCAGAGCCCAGGGACTAAGTGATAGATTGGAGACACTGACATGGGGACAAGGCATGTGGAATGCCATTAGAGTTTGGCTATGTAGCAACAAAGTCAGCATGTGGTTCAAGAATCAGACTGCCTGGGTTCAAATCTTGGTTCACCCTCTGGCTTTGAGACTTGCTCAAGTTTCTCAACCTCATTGGGCCTCAGTTTCTCCACTTTTAAAATGGGATAATGATAGCACCACCAGAATACATTTATGATTGGTATTGCTCTACCTTTTAGGGCCTTGGTTTCTTCACCTGTAAAAGGGAATAATGATAGTTCCACTACCAAAGCTTTATGGTGAGCATTCAATACGGTAATACCCCAGAATCATTAAATTAGTGCTCATTGGCTGGTGGCAATGATTTTCCAGTTAAAATTGTGTTCGGTGTCATGTAATAGAATCTAATTGCTGTGGCTTCATTTAAGAGGTTTCTTCAAGACTTTATTTTTTTAGAGAAGTTTTAGGTTTACAACATAATTGTGAGGAAGGTACAGAGAGTTCCTATACACCACTTACCCGCACACATTAAGAGCCTCCTCACCTTAGGGTTCACTCTTGGCATTGTGCATTCTGTGGTTTAGGCAAATGTGTAATGACACATATCCATCATTATACTATCAGAGTATTTTCTTGCCCTAACAATCCTCTGCTTTGCCTGTACATGCTTCCCGTGTGCGTGTGTGTGTGTGCGGGCGCGCGCGCGCACACACACACACACACACACACACACACACACACACCTGGCAACCATTGATCTTTTTATTGTCCCCATAGTTTTGCCTTTTCTAGAATGTCGTAAGGATGGAATCATGCTGTAGAAGTAGCCTTTTCAGATTGGCGTTAATAGTTTTTTAGGGTTTTATTTCTCTTATTTAACCAGAAGCCCAATAGAATAGTAAGCAGTCCAAGGCTGGCCACAGAGTTCCCCTCTGCCATGAGGAACACAGTGTCCTTCTGTTGTTTCATTCTTCCATCCAGAGCATGTTTCTCCCATCTTCATCCTCATAGGAAGGCAGCTGCTTTCCTCCAGTCCCCCACCCCTCATCATCCCAGTATTCTGGGAAGAAGACCGTGCAGCTGTCTTTTTTTCATCAGAAAAACCTTAGTGTTCTCAGAAGCAGACTTACACTTACACCACACAGGTCAGAATGGAGCTGGGCGGCCACTCCAACTTACGAAGGAACCAGAACGGGGCACTCCTGTCTCCCCAAACATGGGACTCCATGTAGATCCCTGTGAAAGTCAAATGTGTTTCCCTTCTCTGTTTTAAAGGGCTCTCTGTTGGCCCACAAGTCCAACTTTTACACAGTGGCCCTGGATCCTCCTCCAGAAAAGGCACACCCCAAATTTGTCATCTAAGAATCCTGGTTCCCCTAAAGCATAACAGAAAGATGCCCAACCTCTGCTCAAAACCGTCTGAGCCACGGTAAAAGCCCTAGTCCTTCCAAGTGGCCCAAAGGCCGCCTAAGCCCTGCCTGTCTTCCCTCCTCCCTCCCTCTATGCCTTTCTCTGCCCTTCTCTCCCCTCCTCCCCTTCTCTCCTTCCCTTCTCTCCTTCCTCACTTCTCTGGCTGCCCACCAGCTCCTTCACACAAACTCCAAGCACACTTCCGCCTTAAGGCTTTTGTACATATTCTTTCTTCCCCCAGATGTCCAAATGGCTTCTCTCCTCCCTTCCTTTTCAAATCAGCCTTCAAATGCCACCTGATCAGAGAGGCCTTACTCGATTAGCCTTTGAAAAGTAGCAAAATCAAAACAATGATAATAAAGCAGAGCGTTAGATCTTCCTTGACCTGGTCTATTATTTCTCTGTGACAGTCGTCACCATGAATGTATTTTCTTGTTGTTTGCTGTCTCGCTAATACATCTGGTAGGGCAGGCCATGGACAGCTGTATCTCCAGGGCCCAGCACACATGGACCCCGATAGTACTTGTTGAATGCCTTAAATGAGTGCTTGCCTTTATAATTTATCTGCTGGAGAGCTCTATCTCTCTGGCCTTGTAAATTGTCTTGGCCCGTGCCCTGCCAAAGGGCTCTTTCTCACTGTGCCCAGCAAAGTCCTAGTCAGTTGATGGCTGTCTCTGCAAGAATGAATAGCAGTCATTTCTGCTTTCGCCACCATTGTATCCCCAGCCTCTTGCATGGCCCTTATATGCTGGATGAGTGACTAAGTCCCCCTCTGGTTCTGGAGGTATTGCTGTGACGGGAGATGTTTTCTCTCTGCCTCTCGCCTTCTTGGTGAGTTTTCCTGTCCACTTATGCCTTTCTTTCCAAACTCTTGGTTCTTCCATTTCATTTCCTTTTCTTCCCTTTGTTGTACCTTTGGTTCCTTTACTTGTTGCATTTCATGGGCCTAATTACCCATTGTGATTACCATCACTACAGAATTCTAAAAAGCTTATTGTTTTAGCCTTCCATCCATTGTACAAAACCAAATGCCTGTAAAATAGCATCTACCACGTCCTTTTGTGTTAAATTGTATTTGAGAAGGAAATCACAAAAGAAGTTCCTCATTCAGTCTCTCTGGGTTCTGGGATTATCTTCTACAATTCCAGTAATTTTTCCTTCCTTGTGGAATTTTAAAATTTGACTTACATTTTTTTCATGGTAAAAACAATTTTATTATTACCAGCAAAATCTAACAGATAAATGCACCTGATAGAAACACAAAAGTCAGAAAAATACTTGCCTAATGAGCTATCAGTGAACTGAAGGATTATTTAACTATAGGGCTTGAGGCAGTTTAGCAAAGCTGCCCCTTGCCTAGTATGCAATTCCCCTCAGGCTGTTTTTTGTAACAAAATCTTCAGAATCCCCTGAGGAGATGTCTGAAAATGACACTGTGCTCATACCTAGCTTATTTGCTGTTAGAAAGACAGGGAAATTTTTCCCTTTGCAAATTCACTTCACATTACCAGAGCCTGCCTCTGCTGTCGTGACTTTCCATTCATGTTACCTTCATTCAGACTGGTTAGGGGAGTGTCCTGGGAGCCTTTTTGCTGGCTTCCTGAAGGACAGTTTTGCTCCCTCAACTCCCCTCCAGTAGTTACTGTGACATCCCGTGTCCGTCTTATGCTTTATCAGTGTGGCTCAGGCAGTGGGTGGTGAACAAGCTGCTTCAGTGACCTGAATTCTGGGACATCTCAATGTAAAACCTCACAAATGAGTAGCAAATATCTGGTCTTTTCACCATCTTTCCCATGGGTTTTCGAACTTAAAAAAAAAAATTAACAGCAGAACCCTTTGTTCAAAAGAATTCCCAGAGGGAAGTGTAAAAATATGTTTAAATAACAGTGTAGAACTATTAAGAGTTCACTCATGTCAAATCCTTTAGCAATGTGCCCGATTCAAGAGCTTTCCTCTAGATTGGTGATAATAAACATAAAAGCAATAAAGACACCACTTACAAATGGGACAAAGCCATCGAGTACCAAGAATTAACCCAAAGGAAATGTTTAAGAACTTTATAGCAAAAACCCAAAGAACACAGACGATCTCAGTGTTGATATTTAATGAAGATATCAGTTCTCCCTCAGTTAAACTCTCAATGCAACTCAGTCCTAATTGAAATCCCAAGAAGATATTTTATGTGACTTCATCAACTCAATTTGTAAATTCATGTAGAATAAAGAAGAAGAGCAAAGACACTTTTCACAAAGAACAGAAAGGGAAAATGCGCCCCCATCAGAGATCAGACTGCAGCTTTTGGATGTTCTGGTTGAAGTATTTGGCAGAAGGAGGAGGCAGCTGGGGTCACCCCAGAGGAGCCCCTTACAAATAGGAGTAAGAGGGGAGCACCCCTGTCCTCAGGACTCTTTTCATCGCTCTTAGGTGGAGCGCTCTGCGGGATGGAAAGGGACTTCCTAGAGCACTGGCATCATTTATTTGAAGGAACAAGGTCCTCAGCCCTGAAGCAGTGGAAGTACACATTTATGGAGGCAGCATCACACTGTGACAAGTGCAGGTGAATAAACCAAACCGGCCAACCATGCCGGGGCACATAGAGCCTTGAGCACAGTGGTGGCTGGAGTAAACACTCGACATGGGTGATCGCTGCTTGCCGGATCTGAAGGTTATCTCAGGGCGTGAACCTGAAGGCAGAGGCAGCAGGAGAGTGTGCCTAAAGAAAGCTTGTGGTTCTCAAAGGAGGCGAGGAGCCCGGGGCAGGCAGGGAAGAAGGCAGGAATTCAAGGCATTGGAACCGGTGCGCTTGGAGATCCAAAACTAGTATTGTTGGCCCAACCAGAATGGGGACTCCTTTGGGATGAGCAGGCATGTATGTGGCTCTTTGACCCCTGAATTAACTTTCTGGCAGTCTCTCCTCATGTCAAGGGGCACTAGGGGTGTGTGTGCATCTGTGTCTGTGTCTACCATACCTGTGCATGTGTGTGACTCAAGTGTAGGACGGGAAGGTGGTGAAAAGGGAAAAGGAGAGAGTAGAATTAGTTGGGCACACTGTGCCCCCCACCTGATAGTCATCTCAGTAATTCCCTGAACAGTGGCTTTGGAATTTTTGTGTGTTTTATCTCTGAGGAAACTGAAGTACAGAGAGTGACATTACTTGCTCATAGTCACTTAGCTCCGGAGTTTGCCGTCAGAGCCTGAATGTTTTCCACGTACCCAGGACTCCCATCTATAGCCACACATCTTCTGTACACATAGCCATACATCTATTTTGTAAAATCATTCCAATTCTTTAACATATACATTTAGTGCTAACTTGAAACTGACACTAAGATTAAAAACGTTCACTTGCTTGTTGGGTTTTCTTTTTTTCTCACCAAACAGCAGAACTTGTTATTTCCCTAGCTTCTATTTTTAAAAAGAGCTTCAATATGAGTTTTCATAAGTTGTCATTTGATCCCAGAAGAAAGTCATTTTCATGCCTATTTCATTCAAAATGTGGGGAAGTTATCCGTGAAAGGCAGTATCATAACCTTTCTCTTCATCCCAAGTCATAGATCACTTTACGTTAGCCAAGAAAAATGTTTGCATGCAGCCTCAGCTGGTAAGTGAGTAGACAACCGGAGTGAAAGATCTTCACTGGAGAAGAAGAAAATCCAATCTCCCAGCCGTGTTTTTAAGAAGATGGTAGTAGTTTAAATGCCTGGGTAGAGGAAGACAGACTATTAATGCCTCTCACAGAGCAAACACAGGGACAAGTCAAATAGCTCCTGTATTTGCGGAATAGTAAAGCATTACTCTTGGATTTGAATGGCAAAGATGATTGAAACTGAATCTCTCTTTGGGCTGTACACATCATAAATGAGTTTCATTTGGGGCATGAAGGGCATGTGAGTGGTCTTATTGAAATCAAGGATTTTGAGTATGGACAGGCGTTTTCTCCCTTTCTGTCTCTCTCTCTAATGCTCTCTCTTTCAAGAAGGCTTGCTTTGAAGTAAAGGCAACAAAGGAATGTGGCCAAAAATCTGATTTTGATAGCACTTGAGTTTAAACATAGCACGAAGAAGGAAAAAGACATGGAAGCATCCATAATCTTACAGCTTTATCTTTGTTCTCTTTAACTTATCACATGCTCAAAAGATGCAGTTAGAACTCCTTTCAGAGGAAGGACTCAGAGCTCCAGAGATAGTGAGCAGCTGTCACAGGCATGATGATGTGGCGACCAAAGGATGGGAGCAACCACTGAAAATGTACTTTGATTTTACCGACTGCCCATTCAAAATGTGTACCGATATATAAATATCATCTGTGATAAGAGAGCATTCAAACATGTTTTCTTGCCAACGAAACACTAAAGACACTGCTGCTTGTTTAATAACCAGCAGGGCCTCGCTTAATGGAGAGCAAGCTGGATGATTTGCATTCGGTTTGGAGAGAGTTTGCTATGATCACTTCCCACTTTGACTCTTGAGTCTGGGTTGTGTGCTGTGGGTATACCCCTGGATACCTCTGGATATTGATCATGTTGTAAACACAAATCCTAAAGCTGCTGTCAGGATCTGTTTTCCTCTGATCCCATGATATCAGATCCCCCAAATCTGTCCTCCTCACCTCACTCGTTAAAAAGAATTTCCTCACCCACACCAAACTGTCCTGTTTGGGTTGTCGAGGGGTTTGAATGAGACTATATGATGCACACGCACACACACTCACATACACACATTCACACACATCAAGAGTCAAGCAAGATTGTTGTTTACATAAAGCTTCTAGGTCTACATCAGGTTGATTTCTTCTTTGTGTGTGGATTCATATATTCATTCATTCATTCATTTACAAACACACTCCTCTTGCAAGCTGATGTGAGTGGTTACTCCACTGGGAAACACTTTTTTTTTTTTACAAGCCCCCACTATTGATAAGTCTCTAGGGGAACATTAGCCAGTGTTTGTCCCAGACAACTTCCTGAAAACCAGTTTAAATAAGGTTGATGAATCTGAGCCTCAGAAATGTAGTTGCGGTAACCTACGTGGCTCCTTCCGGGGTGGTGATTTCTCTCCTTGACTTCCCAGGGCAGCAGCACGTAATCCCAAGTAACCAATAGCAAGTGCAGCTTTGCTTCAATGCTATGACCCTTTAGGCCAAAACAACCATCATTGCCAGGAGTTAAAAGCCATAGTGAGTCTGTTTCATTCCATAAAATTATTTGTGATGGAAATTCTCCTCTGCCATTTCTGAAAAACACTTCATCCAGTTAATCACCTTCCTTTCCATGTATGACACAATATGCCATGCAGAGTTTCCTTGCTAGAAAAACTTACTCTTTTCTAGACTTCAGAAGTGTACCCTAGTGAGAGATAATGAGGAGGCGACTCTTGATGCTTGAAGGTAGTATCATACAATATGCCAATTTCAATGGGCTCTCTCCCCTGCTGGGGGCGTTCATGGTGGCTACTTCCCATCAGACCCACGGGAAGAGGAGCGTAGTTGTTAGACCCATTGCGAAGCCAGCCACCTTGGCTCAAATCCCAGCTCTGCCGCTAACTTGCTGCATGACCTTCGGCACATTATTTAACTTCTCTCTAACTTGGCTTCCTCTTTTGTACAGCAGGGAAGATAATCATATCTCTTAGGGCTAGAAAGTATACTCACTACAGTGCTATTCATAGAGCACGCAGAGTATTGCCTGGCACATCATCAGTTCTGTGCAGGTATTTGTCAAATTGCTTTCAGCTCTTCTTTTTTTTTTTTTCTTGCAATCATCATATTTTCAGGTATTTTTCGGTAATTCAGTAGTAACTTACTGAATTATTTTTTCTGTATCTTCCCTTCAAAAGATGCCTATTTACCACATGCCAATTGTTTAGATCCCTTGATACCTACCTAGAACGTAACATGGGAACTGGTCTTTTTGGTAGTCTGGCCTTTAGTGGAGCCAAAGTCATCCTGAAGCTGTATAGTCAGTCTCTGTGTTTACCAAGTTCTCCTGTCCTTTGTACAACAAGAAGGAAGTCATGTGACATGGTACTTAACTCATTTCCTTCCAAAAAGTCCTGATTCCATCCTGGGGTCCATGGCTTTCAGACAGTCAGCAGACTAAAAATAAAATTCCTCTTTCTAAAGTATTGATACAAATCTGGAAAAGCAATTACTGTACTAATTTTTTAATCCTACAGAAACATCATTAGGCCACCGTTTATAGACATGGGATAGGAAGGTCCTTGCCTCCTCTGACATCATCAGATCTGTGTTTCACTGGCAGTCATTTGCTATTTAATCTAAGGAGGAGGATGAACTATTTGTGAAACATATCTTAATCTTCTGCCCTATATTTACATCTGGACTTTAAACTCACTTGTATAGTCCCACTTTACACAATATGGCATTTAAGTAAGAGTAATGGTAAATGGATTTACACTTAAATGGAATTTAGAGGATTGCATGAATATTCTTCCCACTTTAAATTTGATGATTTAAATTCATAATTTGGGGTGATTGTTTCTATTGTGGTAAGGATCCAAGTAATCAGTAAAATGACATCATGGACAATACTAAAGCATAGGATAGTTAATTATGAGAATAGTTTTTACTTTGGGGGCACCTGGGTGGCTCAGTTGGCTGAGCAACCACCTCTTGATTTCAACTCAGGTCATGATCCCAGGGTCATGGGATCAAGCCCCACCTCGAGCCTCGCATTGGGCTCCGCACTGAACGTGGCATCTAAGATTCTCTCCTTCTGCCCTTCTTCCCCACTCATGCTCACTCTCTCTCTCTCTCTCTAAAAGAAAACGTTTTTAATTTTTAAAAAAGAATAGTTTTTACTTTTAATTTACTTCCACATTGGTGGCATTAATTTCCTGTCTGTCTCACAGTCTTTTTTCCCTCTTTTTCATTCTTTTCTCAAATTCTCTTAACTTCTCAAGCTTCTCCCTTACCTCTTGCCCTTTTCTCCCCTTAGATGGCTGGAGTTTTCTCTTTTATTTTGTTTTTTCATTTTGTTGTTTTTCCTTTCTTCCCCTAGGATGCTTTCCTTATATACTTTTCTGATATTGTTTGATGCTCAGTACATCACAGGGTAGAAACTCAGCTGTGCTGACCCAATGGCTGGATATAATTTAGCACTGATTCTCTCTGTCTGGCAAAAACCACTGAATCCAGCCAGGCTGCAAGATGGGATCCAGGAGAACATCCAAGTTGTTCTCTAGCCAGCATGCAGTATCCATTCTCTGCACCAGTGTTTTTTTCCGTCTCCCATTTCCAAGGTATCCCCGCCATTTTGTCTTCTGTGTGCTAAAGACTCTACTGATGGCACTCGTGCATGATGTAAATCCTCCTACTTTATAGAGGCAATGAAAAGGATTCCAAGAGTTAAGGCCACATACATTTTCCTCCCTGCAGAGTTACTGAAAACAGAATAGTTGAAACTGCAGGGTTAGAACGCTAAAATGGAAGGAACCATAGGTGTCAGTACTGAAGGTAACTAGGCTGAAGAAGATTAACAGTGCACTATTGAATAGAGATCTAATTCAGTTCAGCAGCATTTGAACACCTACAGAGTGCCAGGAACTCTGCTGGGTGCTAAAATTAACAAAATGAGTAAGATGATTCTTTGCCCTATAGGGCAGAAAGCAAATAGGTTAAGGTACATTTGATGAGCACACAACAAAAGTACGTACTTGGAACACACACACAGGAGGGCGTGACTCCCACTAGGGACAGGGGGCGTTCAGGGATGCTGCCTGCAGGGGGGAGCCTCAGAACTGGGTTCTAAAGGATTGAATAAACTAGGAAACCTAATAAAAGTCCAACACAAAAAGTGTAGGATTTGGAGCTGTTGTTTTTTTGGTTTTGTGTTTTGAAACATTCCCCTGGAAAGTGTGAAACATAGGTGAGAGTAGACAGTCGGAGGTGAGAAAGATTAGGAATTGAAAGTTCAAATAAGAGTATGGCAAGAGCCTCGGACTAAGGCGGGGGCAATGGGAATGGAGTAGAAAAGACAGAATTGAGGATATTTAGGGGTGGAACTGATAGGGCTTCCTGACCAGTTGGGTTGTGAGTGTAGCTTATGATGTGGAAGCTTCAGTAACATCTAGGGCCCCACCCTGTGGATCTTGGTCATATGTAATAGAACCAAGCTCCTATGTCTATGAAAGAAAATGGTGGGCCTATCTATATACACCACCTTATAAGTCCTTTTTTAAAAAAAAAAAAGAATGCAGGAGCAGGAAAATGGAATGGAGTGTTTGGCTACTTTAAAGACTGAGATATGTGTCAGTGTCCTGCACCCCAAATTTGATAAGACTCAGTCAAGAAGTACATTTTGCTTGGTTTTGTAAACATACCCTTTCAGTTTCCAGAGATGCGTAAATGTGCCCAAGATGTTAGAATATGTCATTAGTGAAACTGTTAGCTTCCTAACCCTTTACCCACACACACAAAAATTTATTGAAAACATGTTTTAGAAACTTGCCATTAGTAGGGCTCAGGCAGATTTTCTGAAATAAGAGATAAATTCCAAATTTTATATGGATGGTACCTGATATTCTGTGTTCTTTGCTATTCCAACTATAGTTTTTCATTACCTGTGACAATATAATTTTGTCTTTGGAAACTCCAGCTGAAAAAGAAGACACCAGAGAAAGTATCAAAGATTTAGCCAAAACTCTGGATAGATGCTCACAGGGGTGATTATAATAACCACCGTTAATTGCACATTTACTATGTTCCAGACACTGTGCTAAGCATTTTATTAAATTAACTCATTTAATTTTCACATCAACCCTGTGAGATAGGAACTTCTATTATAACATTTTATAGATAAGGACACTGAAAGTTAGGGTAATTAAATAATTTGCCTAAGGACACAAGAGAAGTAATTCAAATTCAGATTTGTTGGCCCCCAGAATTCACTCTCTTAACCACTCAACAATACCACTTTCCTAAACAGCTGAAGTCCCTTTTGAGCCTTCCTTTTGAAAATCAAAACTTAAAGATCTTTATATTATCTCTTTCCCTGAGCTGTACGTTCTCTAAATAATACTAACAGTGTCCATGTACTTGATGTCAGATTATACAAAAGAATATGACAGGGACGCCTGGGTGGCTCAGTCTGTTAAGCTTCCAACTCTTGATTTCAGCTCAGGTCATGATCTCACGGTCATGAGATCGAGCCCCTCGTTGGGCTCCATGCTGGGTGTGGAGCCTACTTAAGATTCTCTCTCTCCTTCTTCCACAGCCCCTCCCCAATTCACACATGTGTGCCTTCTCTTTTAAAAAAAAAAAAAAGGAAAAAGGAAAAAAAAGAATATAACATTTATCGACTTCCTTCGGCATGATATAATGGGTCATTATTTTTGTCGTTCTTCTCCATTTATCTGCTTCTTCTCCAATATGAGCTTGTGAAAGGATGTTAGAACAAGTTTCTAATGGTAGGTGGTCATTTCTTGTGACTTAGGTTAGCCTGGATACTCATCACTCACTGGGCTTTGGCACAGTTAAAGAATGATGGCTCCCATTTATGGAGCACTTCCAATGTTCCAGACATCAAGTAAAGTATCTTACAACAACACAATAGGGAGTTCTAGAATTAGTACTCTGATGGGGAAACTAAGGCTCTGAAAGACTATCTTACTACAAAGTCATGTATCTAATAAGAATAAAATCTGGGGGCACCTGGGTGGCTCAGTCAGTTGAGCACCTGACTCTTAATTTCAGCTCAGGTCATGATCCCAGGGTCATGAGATGAAGCCTCATGCTGGTCTCCATGCTGAGCATGGAGCCTGCTTGGCATTCTCTCTCTCCACCCCCCCCCCCCCCGCACCTCTCCCCCACTCACACTCTTTCTCTCTGTCTCAAAAAAAAAAAAAAAAAAAAAGAATTAAAGTCTGGATTAGAACCCACATCATATGACTCCAAAACTTATACTATGCTACAAAACCTCCATGTTCTGCGTGATGATGAGAAGGTGTCTTGATATCAGGTTCTCTCTGATTTTGTAAAGATCAGAAGAATGATATCTCTTTGAAGGAAAAACCAACAGATACTTTTTTATTTAAGTAGGCTCCACACCCATCATGGAGCCCAATGCAGAGCTTGAACTCACAACCCTGAGATCAAGTCCTGAACTGAGATCAAGAGTCGGCTGCCTAACTGACTGAGCCGCCCAGGCACCCCTGATATTTTAAAGCCATAATAATACCTACCATATGTTTAATGAATATTATGTGCCAGTGATGTGTTAAGTACCTGTAATCCTCACCCCAGCCCTACAAGACAATTGTTATTGGTCCCATTTTATGTAAGTGAAGGAACTGAGTATCAGAGAGGTTAGGTAACATGCCCAAGGTGTCAGGGCTAGTACATAGCAGACCTGGTTGTTAAGTCTGTAGGGCTCCAAACTATAAATGATATAGCTGTTATGCTATATCATCACTTGCTTTTCTCCATCCCTTTGGGGAAAAAAAACATTCTGACAAAGTATCAGTGTTTAAAATTATGTTAAGGTTGTCATTGAGGTTTTTAATTACGTGATTAAAAGGATACTCATAAAAGCTCAGGAAATCTTTTTTTAACCACACCGTTTGGGTTGATTCTCCTGCCTAGGTCGCTTACTGCTTTTCTTTAAAATTACTTTCCTGGGGCGCCTGGGTGGCGCAGTCGGTTAAGCGTCCGACTTCAGCCAGGTCACGATCTCGCGGTCCGTGAGTTCGAGCCCCGCGTCAGGCTCTGGGCTGATGGCTCAGAGCCTGGAGCCTGTTTCCGATTCTGTGTCTCCCTCTCTCTCTGCCCCTCCCCCGTTCATGCTCGGTCTCTCTCTGTCCCAAAAATAAATAAACGTTGAAAAAAAAAAAAAATTAAAAAAAAAAAAAAAAAGAAAGAAAAAATAAATAAATAAATAAATAAATAAATAAATAAATAAATAAAATTACTTTCCAGAAACCTGCTTGCTCTATCCTGTGCTCTCCCCCTCCCCCAACCGACCTCAAAAGGAAAGCAACAGATCAGCACATCCAGGTCCCATTTTTCTTGTTTGATCATCCAGAGCATGTAAATTACAGTGAAATATGGCCCAAGTCAGCTTCTCACAGGACAGAAATCAGTAACCATTGATATTGCTAAGCAACACCACAGAGGAGCAAGGCTGCAAATTAGGTGACAAATTTATAAGAAGTCAGAGTATCTGGGGACTCACTTGGGCATTTCATTATGAACCATCTGGATGATCCACAGTGATGACCACACATTATTGTTCACTGTTCGGGGATGATAATTCCCATGTAATTATACGGCACCTCCATCTGTGGTCCTAACTTACCTCTCAGAACCTTCCACTGTATTTTTCTAACCCAGATAGTTCCCTGAAAGATAATTGGGAACAGTTACACCTAATGGGCAACTTCCATTCCTTCCCAAAATAGTATTTGAAACAAAACAAAACCAAACCACTGTTTGTGTGGCAGAGCCGGCTGGGCAAGAACATGCATATAGAAGGATAGTCACAGATCATAGCTGCTTCGTGGACCTGACATGAGATCCACCTTGGTGGTCCCAGAGGAGCCTGAGGTGATGAGGTTCAATTTGTTCCTAAGCCACAGATGAGCAGATTATAGTACCTACATCACAAATGGAAGCTTTGAAACAGACAAGGAAGTGAGCCCAAGTCCTTGACCCTCTGGAGAAAGGTTACGTAAGCAAGAACCCCTCCCAGTTCAAAGAGCCTAGTTGGTCTCATTTGTTCATTCATTCATCCATCCAACTAATATTTAAAAGAGCAGCCCAATTTTAAACCAAAGATTGCGAATCGATGAGCCCAATATGACCCAGGTGGTGTTTTTTTAATTTGGAATTTGTCGCCAACATTTAAAACTCAGGAGTTTTCACATTAAAATCCAGGTGTCTGGCTTCCCTGGAATAATCAGCAGATCAACGCTATACCTGCATTTCCTCATGGAACTGGAGGTGCGTGGCCACTGCCCATTTTTATGCATGCACTGTCCAGTTGTCCATCATCACACCATTCCCTGTCATTGTCCCCAGCCCACTTTGCTCACCTACATACCTGGACCCTGTGGTTCATTCATGCTTTGTCAGAATGTCTTCTGTGCTCCAGACACCAGACCAGATGCCAGGGACCATTCTGACTCCCGATGTAACATCAGTATTTCCTGGGAGCTGGGGCCTCAGAATGACGTCAGCAGAAGGACACAAACAGAAATACATGTGGCGAGTATGGGAAACAAAACTAAGAGCCGTAACAAACCAACGTGTCTAGGTTTGCAGGAAGCTTAAAAGGAAGAGTGTTTCATGAAGGGGCTCGATCCCAAGGGCGTGAGACTCAGGTGATGAATTTCTGAGAGGAGTGTTCCCAAATCCTGTTGAAACTCAGTAGCTGATGGAAGATCACCCACCACTTTGCCCTTTATTTTCATTTGCTCCGTTGTTGCCTGGCGTCCAAAAGCCTAAGTGAGAGGTTTTCGTCTCATAGAAGAAAAAGAAGTACTCACTAGCATAGATCGGGAAGTCAGATGTGAAAAGAACTCCATAGAGCAGGATCATCTCTGTTGACACCTTGTGTGTGACATATGTATGTTGCCACATGTGAAGTACAGCTGTCCCTGGGCAAGCGTGTACACATTAGGAGCCTCTTAGGGAAGTTTAACACATGAGCATCATTCCCCTCCATGGAATGGTGAGCAGAGCTTCTGTGATGAGTCAGTACTTTGAAAGCTTCTTGTGAGAATTTGAAGGTTAAAATATTCCTTTCCTTCTGACTTGAGTAAGAAGTGAGGATTCATGGTTGTTTCCTCATTTAACCTCAGTCTTTAAAGGTTATTTTTAAGTTAAAAAAAAAAAAAAAACTACTTGCATCAGCATGGATTTGATATAAAAGAATAATGACCAAAGAAAGCCTTGTAATGGGAAGCAATTAATTCTGGTGGCTCAAGCAGCCTTTTTTTGAGGTGAAATCAAACACAAAGCTTTAAATCGGGCGGCATTAGAAAACACCTTTTAACTCAGAACTCAGGTTTATTGTGATGCAAGTTTTTCACATGAGGAGACAAGAAAAAGGTAAACCCAGATATGCTGCAAGAAACTTAAGAATTAAATAGCTCTACAAATATAAATGCTACATTTATGTTGGGGAGTGGGATGGGAAATTACAAAGGCTCGACTGTCATAGCCACCCGTTCAGAAAATCTCAATAATGAAAATAAATTCACAAATTAAAAAAAGAAAAAAAACACTTTGGGCTAAAACTGCAAAATACGGTTCTGGAAGTTAGCCAGGGAAGCCTTTCACTAAACTGAAAGTTTTTCTTCTGACAGTTTCCCTCGCGTTTAAGGGAAGAAGTCTGGGGGTGTGTTGTTGACTTGTATGGCAAGTATAGACATTGACATTGGTGCTCGTCCACGGAGATAATCAGGTTGAAGGGGATTCAGCAACATCCTGCTAGGCTGAGTTGATGTTCATGTGGGAGCTTTGGCAGACAATGAAAAGGGGTACTAATTGCTAAGGATGCCTGTGTCACCGCAATGCAAAGTGCTTTCTATACTTGTTCTCATCTGATTCTCCAAAAACCCCTCTGAGCATAGGTACTTACTGTTCTTGTCCTCATTTTACTGAAGAGGAGATCAAGGCCCAGGGAGGATCACCCAGCTCATAAGGAGTAGAGCCACTGCTCTGAATTAGCTATCTTGTCTATCTCACTCAGAAGCACTCTTAACCTTGATGATGCTATCATGGTATCGTCAGTCAAGAAGCTTCAGGCATTCGCGCCTGCCTTCCTGACTTTAGCTTCTAGGGAAGTTCAACAAAACGAAGCATCCAAAACCTCAGTGTCATTTGGGAGCTGGGCACTTACATACTTTATTTAAGAAATGTGAGGAGAGCATGTGATAAGAGAAAAGCACTGTTCTAGGTTCTGTTGGAAGGGATCTAAGAGGAAGAGGGTCTCTGCCTCCAACATATGGACAGTCTAGTTGGACAGACAGGCTTGTGTGCAAATATCAGAAGGGAAGTTGCCAAGGTCCCAAGCTGGAACACTCGTGGTCAGATGAATGGTCACATGCTATTGCAATGGTTACAGTCCAAATTTTGGCATTCTGCATAGATCCAAGAGTCGAAGAGCAGGACTGATGAAGAAATTTCTTTGATATGCTGGCCCCGACGTGGCAAAATATCTTTTGTTGTTGAGCAGCAGATATCTGTGTAAAACCTCTTTAAGTAGTGTTGAATTTGTTTTAACAAACCTGTGTAAAATACCAGATTCTCTAAATGCTCTGCTCCGTGTCCCATGGGTTCCTCACGCTTCTTGGGGTTCTTGCGGCAATAAAGCTGCCCATCCCTGGTAGCTTATTGGGAGTTGTTGTCTTATCTACTACTCTTTATCCCAGCATTATGGGATAGATACAATTATGCCCCTATATAGCTGAGGACACCAAGGCTTAGAGAGGACAAGCAATTTGCTCAAAGTCACACAGCTAATAAGTGGCAGACCATGGATTCGAACCTACACCCTGGTTGCAAAGCCCATGTCTTTAACTTCCATTTGCTACTGAAAATAATCCTTCCATGGTTGTGATATAATCCAGTATCTGCACACACCTTCTTGATAGGTATTAGGCAACTTTACTGAGAGACTACCACCCATTTGTATTGAGAAAGCCTTAATTTTTAGGTCTCCACATGCAGTCCAAACCAGTACCAAAAATAAAGCTCTTTGATTAAAAAACAATAAACAAATTAATCTTTTTTTTTTCCTGTCAGCTAACACTGAAGTGATAAATACTTGTTCTCACTGATTTCTCTACCTCTGTTTTTCATTCCAATAAAAGGAACTCAGCATAGATGCTTCTATTGAATTTCTGTCTTATAGATCAGAATTTTGAGGCCTGAAAGGTGAGAAGTCGTTTTTCTCCTCCACCTATCTGGGGAGGTTGCTGAAAAAAGGATTGAGAATGCCAAAACCCTCAAAAGTGGAGCTGAGAAAGTCAGTGTTGGAAGGAGAAATATGTGTCCATGCCCTTCTTAGGAAAGGAGATTAGGAACCCAAAACATGAATTCTTATTCATAGATTCTTTGAGACTGAAGATAAGACCCTTCCCTTGACTTACCAATCATGAAGTATGGACAGGAATCAGGAGGTACCTTAAAGCAGGTTGTTATGTTGCCGGCAGGACCTGGAAGGAAGTGGAAATACTTCATCCCTCCTACAGATCTTGGAGCAAGATGCCTGTGGCCACAACGATCCAAATGGCATGAAAGCAAGGCGGGGGGGGGGGGGGGGGGGTCGCCATGACAAGCAGCATTCACAATCGGCTTATAGGCTCAGCTCCAGCACCAACCACTGGGTTCTGGAATTTTTTCTTAGGCTGTGTGGGCTTCTTAGAGATATGTTACAGTGAAGAGACACCAGGTGGTACCCAGGGTGATATTCACTGGTGATTCATCCCTCTTCCGATCTTGGCTACCTCTTGCTCCGTTGACATAATGGATGTTGCTAGATGGGATTAAACAGCCCTCTCTTGAACTCCTTCACTGCCTCCTATCCCAGAGAAACTCAGCTTGGATGAGGCCCCGTTAGAATCCTGATCCAATGGTGTAAAGGAACCTTGGTTAATTTCTGTGGGAAGTGTGCTGACTGGAGGCCATTTCCCCTTGCCGGTGAATTTTCATTCATGCCTCTCAGGCCCTCTCAGGCCATAGTGGCTAAGACCACTCTCCATGAGGCATTCATTGTCTGCAGGACACCAATCAGGTGCACAATGTACTCTGGCTTACGTGTACATGTTGTGTTCATCCTAGTCACGTGTGACACCCCTCTTTGTGCCCCCCTAAATGAGAGCCACCAGCTCTTGGAGATGCACCCCCACCTACCCCAGGATGCTGTCCTAAACACTTGAAAGCATGAGAATACTGAGCCCACCATCTCACCATCCTGTTGCTGTGTGCATTCGAGACTGTTCTAGCACACTGGCTTCCTTCTCATTCTTTTCTGCCTTTGCTTTAGTAAGCAACAAACATAATTCCCTTCACTTGGGCAGGTACTCTGACCTTGCCCTGCTTCCTCACTGTGCTTCGAGTTGCTGTGTCACCTGTTGTATTTTGGTTTTTCACTACTGTTGTTCCTTATCTTCCACCACCCTTAGCCTCATTTTTGATATGTTCCTTTCGGTTCTTATCCCTCTGTCCCATTCATCCAAGGAAGCAGCCAAGAAACCATCTAGACATTGCCACAGCAGCAACAACGTGTGAGCATTGTCAGACATGAACAGTTCCAACTTCCACGATATAAAAATAAAATAATTACAGACTATGTTTGTATTTATTTATACCTGATTCCACAAGAGGTGGGGTAAAAAATAATCACATCTGCCACAAGCAGATGTTTGACAGTTTGGAAGTGATACATGAAAACGTGTATGCGTATGGGTATATGGAGGGTTTGCATCTAAAAAGACCCATAAAATTGCAATGGTGTATCTTTCCTGTGTAGAATATGGTCTACACCCAACTTTGCAAACACAGAGCTGCCCACGTTCTGTTTCCTGAGCAAAGAACAGAGAATGCCAGCTGCTTATGCTACTGCTTTACCTCAGGAGAGGAGGAGAGGCTACAAAAAAATTAGTTGGCTGATATAATTCATCAACTTACTCTAAGATTTTACACACGCGCTTGTGCGTGTATTACGTGTAAAGCTACCATGAACGTGTGTTTAATATTTATGAAGGTATTTAGATCATTTCGGAATTCCAAGCTTGTGCGATGTCATATATATAGTAGACTACTGTTCTTAAAATACCCCCCCCCCCAAAAAAATTATATTCTGCGGAATCAATCCCCAGAAGTCATTAAAAAGACTTTCTTGTTATTTACACAAAATTCAATTTCTTATTGAAGTGCTTGCACCTTTTGTCATGTAGCTACAAAATCCAGAGTAGGCAGGTTTTTGCAGAAGCATAAGGATGAGGTGATTTTTCTCCCCAAGGCATAATTTTGTATCGGTGTGTTAAAATAGCTTTAGTAAAATTTTAGGCGCATGGAAAAAGAATATGTATATAGATATAGGTAAAGATACAGATATAGATATATGCATACTATATATATTCTATAATGTATAATATAAATGTAAAATGGAAGGATATGTCTTATTGTCTTTTAAGCTGGATCCTTCATCTTGCACACAAAACCCATCAATTACTAGTTGATTCATGTGTGGGTTTTCATTGGCGTCCTAAGTTAATGAGCCATGGAGGCTTTCTGCAGAATCACAGGAATATCTCTTGAGTCTAATTAATTTCTTGAGGTTTATTGGGAGAGTGTTGTTATGACCGGGAAAAATATTTTTAACCTACTCACAATGTTGCTTAAAACAATCTGGAATTTTCAGATGAACAAGAATTAAAGTTTCTATTTTAGAATGGAACTAAGGAAACAGAAATGGCGCGTCCCGGCCTCCTCTCTTCCCCAACCCAGGCTGATTCAGCATCCCCAGATGATTCAGCACAGCATTGCTTTCTGCCAGTGGTGTCGGTGACAGTGAGTCCTTTGGTGATCTGTGCACAGGAGGGGCTGTTGATAGCCCCTCCCCACTGCAGTCTAAGGAGCCACAGGCGATGCCTCAAGCTGGGAGATGGGGCTGCTCTGTCACCTGCCTGAGCCAGGTGGCTTCCCTCTTCCAGAGCACTCCACACCTTTTTCAGCTCTTGTCAGCAGGCTGCACTCATGGTATTCAGTGTTTTCTATCTAATCTATGAGATAAAAGTGAACACAGAGTTCAGAACCTGGTTTTGCATTTTGGGTTTTCCCAGGTAGCCTCCTTAATCTCTAGGAAGTGGTTCTGTTGGAGAGGAGCTAGGAAATGAATTTCTGGGCCTGCTGTCCCATGGCAAGGACTCCCAGTCCTCAAGCCCCACTGGGCCTGGATATTGTCCTCGTTTGGCCCTTTCCCTTAGAGCGTCACCTCTATACAAACTATAGGGCTAGGCTAGACCCGGTGTGAACTTGCCAACTACTCTGTTTCATGGGATGTTAAAATAACTGTGTCCTATTCTGTAATGCAGGGCACATCCTACCCCCAGTAGAATAATATATTTTAAGTGATTTCTGAAAATGGGCCGTGAAAGCTGTCTGCCACATGGCCCATGTTTGCACATCTCTATATAGTTAACGATTGCGGAATTTGACAGTATAACTCTGAATCTGATTAATTAAGAATGTGTAAAAACAAAGTTCTTGCATTACAGCTCGTTCCTTATCTTTGTGTCTTTTACTGTGATGTTGTAGAACTTGGATCATATGGAAAACTAAAATATTATGACACAATGACTGAAGAAGGTAAGAATGATTTTAGAATTGTATGCATTGGCTTTTTTTGTTTTTTCATTTATGGTGTCTGGTGCTTGCCCATTTTTTTTTAATCTTTTATTTTCCCTCTTTGCATGACTTCAGTGACATCGTGTGATTTATTATTCTTTCCACATTTTTGTCTAGTTTTTGCCATCGTGTTTATTTGGGATTGGAGATGTGCAATACCATGGGCAATCATGTTATTCCATTCAGATGCTCCAAACCATGTCAGTTGTGTAACACACACACAGAGAAATGGTGTCAGCGACGTAAGCCCAAGCACACACCCACTGTGTCAGCATTATTTCCCCCACGTGCTCACAACACATAGAAACACATCCAATCAGCACTCTTAATATGCCCTGAATTTCAGAGGGAGTGGATGTTCTGATTTGTGCAAAGGAAAGAGTGATCTCAACTCCTCAACCCAAAACCAGCTAGAGACCAGTTTCTGGCGCAGATAGCTGTGAGCTCATGTCCTCAGTCCCCACAGTCCCTGCTCACTCATTCATCCAAGAGCGTTGCTCGGAAAGGCCGAGGCCACAGTTCCAGCCGGTGGAATTGAATTCACTGGGGTTCATGCTTTGTGAGACTGAGCATAGCCTTGTAACCATTTCCCCTGAGTAAATGAAGGCTGGCAGAGATTTATTTTTAAATGAATTTACTAATGAACTCCAGGCACCATTCCTGGAGCACAACCTTGACCCAATGAGAATCCCTTCTCTGAAATAAGTTCACCATGGAAGAACACTTGGAAAGGTTTACTCTTGTGAAGGGAGTTACCCTGTTTCCCCCATTTCACCCCACACATGCCTCCATCTTTTGGGTAATAAATAATATTTATAAGGTATGAAACGTTTGGGTTTTTACATGATTTTTACGTTGATACTGACAAGCAATCAAAAGGTAGTCCAGAAGAGGAATCAGCTAATTTTGGCTTTGGACATGAGCGAAACTCCCCAATGTGTTGCATATCTTGTTTGCAGCTTCTAGTATTTCTAAGTTGCCTTAGCTTGCCCAAGATCTCCTAGTTGCTTTGCATCAAAGAAGCGGAACATCTGACAGCCCCTGGTAAGAGGAAGCTCCTCCGCCTCCCCGCCCCCGCACACAACTCTGGCTTCTGTACAACACCCAGGCTATTCCTGCACTTTCAGTTAACCACTGTGGTGTTTTCTAAAGCAGCAGGCCCCTATTAGGGTCTCATGCCGGGCCCCGTTATGGCCCAGGATCCTCCCAACAACCTGGGGAAATGAGAGCGCCAGGGACAGAAAGCTACCTATGAGAATAAGTTTCCTACCACCAAGAGGATAGAAAGAGCAATCCAGACCTTAAAGGAGGGCTCCTGTGCCAGCTATTATTTGTATTCCATGTCTTCAGATCACTTGGGTTTTTATTGGCAATTGGCTTGAGAAGCCAAAGCTTTGGGACTCGCCTCTGGGCATCTCCCCAGCCCCCAGCCTCAGTTTCATGGCTCCAGCAGCAAGGTGGAGGGGGGGGGGGGGGGTCTGTTAGCTTCTCCCTGCCCTGTCCACTCTCTCTCTTTCCTCTTTCCTGTCCTCTGCCGTCCACCCTTCACCTCCCATTCTTGGGGCAGCATCTGCCCTGCTCTTGCCTCAGTTGCCCCATTTCTCACCTACTCTGTTCCTTTCCTTCCTCTTTCCACATCCATTAGAGCAAGAGTTGGTGTCCTTTCTCGGCCTCCCTAAACCAGACAACTCAAGGCCACACCAAGATGCAAAAAACAGTACTTCCAATCTGATCCACCCACCTAGTAACACGTGGGTTTTCTAGGCAGGAAAATAAAGTCAAAATCATGCCGGCCCTTAGCAGGGCTGTGAAATTGTGTTTGGGGGCCCTCATGGGCCACCTTTAACATTTCTTACGACTTCTCTTCACTTTCCCATCCCTTCTTGCGTATCCCTTTGTGTCCAGTTCTTAGCTGAACTTTCACCCCTACTACCGTAACAGCTAATAGTGGCTCAGGCAGCATTTTTAAAGTGTGTTCTGTGATAAACTCATTTCATATGATGTCAGTAGGAATTTTGCCACACCCCAGAAATAAAGAAGGTAAGATTGATTTCCTAGTTTAATAAAGTGGAAGAGCTCCTGAGTTTTCTTTGCCACGTGACCTGTCAGAGGCTTCCGTGTGCTCCTGTGCATTGCAGCATCGAGTAAAGCATAAAGAGGGATGAAGTTTCTTGCCCAGACTTCTTTGATGAAAGGCCTCTTTCTTCCACGGAACCTCTTGCGGGACTGTTTTAGAAATGCTGATCAAGGTGCTATCCTTCACTGGGAATAGGAGCCTCTGAAAGATTAAGAAGTGTTCCAGACACATAGCCATCCCTCTCAAGTACTCACAGAAATACTTTGGAATACTTTGGAACAGGTCTTCCTCTAGCCACATCAAGCCACACCCTTCACCAACAGGACAAGCGAGGCCTGGCTTAAAGCTAATTCTGGGATTCTGTCTGAAAGATTCAAAGCCAGCCCAGGAACCTCAGACCAGGCAACAGCTACATGTGACTCCTTCAAACACTCGAGAGCCTCCCCCTCCCCCTCCCCCTCCCCCTGAAAATAGTAACTGTGATTTGTGCTGCTTCCATTTGTATGACAGAAGCAAGTGTCATAAAGATGTAGATGTTTGGGGCAATCGCTGTAGGCTACCTAACCTTCAGGAAATGCCCCTCTCCATTTGAAGCATTTCTTTTCACACTTTTAGAAATGTGACTAGCTCTTGAGCAGGGCTTTATTGTAATTGCCCATATGACTAGTCCTCATTTGTAACTATTTCCAGGAAATCCTCTGGATGTTATGTGAGGTCAGCTACTTTAAATGAGGGCCCGTTTTTGCCCCCCTCAAGTGGAGCAGTGGAAAGATGGGTTATATATGCTACCCCATATCTTAAGGGGAATTGAGTGATGATTTCCTAAATAGAGAGAATTGTCTTGAACATATTCAGCTCGTTATTTTAAGGCCCTGCTATATGCAAATTATGTTGCTAGGTGCTTTGGGGAAATATGAGATTAAAAGGTGAGCAATTTGCCCCCCGCAGAATTTATAGACAGGGAGAAAAATGAAACACAGTAACCACTGAGCCACCAGGAAGAAAGTGGTAAGTACCATAGATATTCGGAAGAAAATGGCAGACTCCAGAAAGAGGAAGGATTGCTTTCAACCAGGGGGAAGATTTTGTGGAGAAAGTGAACTGGGTTCCAAGGATCAGTAAATATGAGATAAACTGGGGAAGGAAGGGTGATAAGTTCTGACCTACCAGGCTGGATGGAATCAAAGGATAGGGACACACCAACCTTTACTGGCCACCTGCCAAGTGCAGTGGGTGTCATTTAATCCTTATAATGACCACACAAGGTGGATTTTTTCGAAGATGAGAAAGCCAAAGTTCAAAGTGTTCTATTAGATGAGGAAACTAAGACTCAGAGAAGTAAAGTATTTTGCTCTGGGACTCAGGGGTACTAAGTGGTCAATTGGGACCCAAAGTCAGGACCGTGGCACACCCAAGCTCTGCCCTCTTGGTACTGCTGTAGTTTGATGTACAAGGTGGGTGTGAGGAAATGGACCGTTCAAATTGGCGTCAGAATAGGGAATGGAAAGAAATGCTTGATGGAGACCAATCATGGGAAGGGTTTAAACTACAGACTTAGAATGAAGGCATCATAGAGTGAACAACAATGAGCTCCTTAATAAAACATGAACCGCTACTTGGACACTTCACCATAAAAAGGTTATTTTAATAAGACAATATACTCACTCTCAGACATTGGACAAAATCATGACATTTTGACAAAAAGTGACCTTGCCCTCAGAGCCCTCTCTCTCCCTCCCTCATCTTCAGGTGCCTTAGAAACTAAACTGGAAGACCTCCCTAGGCCACACCCAGCCTCCTCCTCAGCCCAAGCTAATCAGAATTTCATTCATCCATTCTTCATTCATTCATTCATTCGTTCATTCTCTAATACATCCACTCAACAACACTCAGTAAGTACCAGGCATTGGACCGGGTCCAGGGCTGATTGAAGACAGTCCTTCTAAAGAATTCACACTCTAGTGGGAGACACAGGCAAAGAGATGAGTAGTATGATGGACAGACCCAAGGTGCAGGGAGAGTCCAGTGGAAGGCATCATATTCAGTCTTGGGAAATGAGGACAGGCTTCTCAGAGAAGTGATGTCTGCATTGCCTCATTCCTGCATCCCAAGATGACAACACCTACTGGCCACCTGATCCTGTGTTCACTTAATAATAACTGAGCACCTGCTCTGTATGACACATTTTGCCAGACTTGATAGGTTAGTAAGGCTTACTCTTCCAAAGCACTGCATTTCCTTCTATAATAAGATGCCTCCAGGGATGCGAACAAATTACTCTAGAAGCGGCCTTTTGGTGACCTCAGACCGCTCTACATGGGCAGCCATCCTTTTATCTCCTTGTGTAGTAATACTGCATATTCTTGAAAGAGCGATCTCCAATTTTTACCTGGAGCTAATAACCCATAGTGTATTTCTCACCTGCAGATATCCAAGTTACACACCATTCTCATTCTAGAAAACTCTCAAAAAGTTGAAGTTTGCTTTCTTACTAAAATTAGGTGCAAATGTAGAAAGCTAGCTCAAAAGAAAACATCCTTGTGTGGTTGAACACATGAATTAAAAGGAGAAGAGACCTTGCCATCCATTGTATTAGATGGAACTAACTTTTACTCTTTGGAGATAAACATTCATAGAGACGTGTAGATAGGTAGATAGACAGAAATCCTGACTAATATCTTGCAAAGAAGCAATGTATGGGGAAGCTGCCTGCAGTGTACTGTCCTAAACTCATTGCCCCTTAACACTAGCCATTTCCAGGAAAAATAATTTCTTTGTCATTTAAAAAGTCTTTGTTCATTTGTGTAAGAAAAAAAGATATAAAAAGTTGTTGTAATGTCAAGGGCAAAAATTACAATTATCTTTTCCTTAATGAGATTAAAGATACTACTTCATGGCAACCAATAGCCCCTTTCTTTACCAAACTGAAAAGCTAATGTCTTAACCTGAATGATGGGATCCTAAATTAAGCATGTGGCTGAGTTTTGAAAACCCCCATTATCTTAAAGAAGTAAAAGCCTTTAAGGTCACATAGTCTAGCCAGTCATTTGATGTTCTTAACTGCAGTGAAATAGTCCAGTTCTTTTTCAAGGAGAAATTGAATTTTGGAATACAATTTAACAGTATTTTTCATTACAAAAGATGTATCCTCTGAAAACGTAGTCCCAAAACAGATCTTTGGTATTACCTGTGGCCTTCACATCATAATTTAATCTTTGCCCAAATGGATAAGACTGTGTTACATACACTGATATATTAGGCAGGATATGTTCAGCTGTATATAGTAGAAAATCCGAATTAACAGTGGCTTTGGTCAGATGGAAGTTAATTTTTCTCTCAAGTAAAAGAGGTCCAGAGGTAGGCATTATGTGGCAGATATGGAAGCTCTTCACTAATCCAAGACCAATCCCATCTTCTTCATAATCCTAGTATATGACTTTCAACCTCAAGGGCACCTTGTGGTCCAAGATGGCTGCTGGTAGAGCTCCAGTCATCATGTCTATATTCCAGGAAGGAGGAAGAGCCAACATGATTTTCCCCAGCTATTTTGTCTTCTTTTTGAGGAGGCTTCCCTTTAGACCCTTCCAGTAAAACTGCCCAAAACCAGTTACATGTCTACACGTCATTTCAAGGAAGCTCGGAGATGTAGTTTATTAAACTGGGTGATTTGCTGTCCCCCAGCTTTACGTATTATGTCACTAGGAAATGAAAAGGAAATAGATACTGGATAGGCAACATGCAATCTCTCCTCAAAAGAGAAATATCACTTTTGTATAATTATATGTTGATAGGGAATATGGAGAACAGAGCAAGCTGTGTGAGGGATGTTGAGAATTCGTGTTAAATTTGAGATACCTGTGAGATATCCAAATGGAGATGTGGAGGAAGCAGTGGAAATGGAGTGTGTATCTTGGGAGAAAGGCCAGGGCTATGGATACAAATTTAGGAGTCATGCAATATAGGTGTTATTTAAAGCTACAGAACTGGAGAAGAATACTGACCTAATCAGTAGGGAAGAGGAGGTCAAGGTTGACCCTGTGGACTCCAAAGGTTAGAGTCTGGGAAGAAGGGGGAGACCCAGCAAGGAAAACTAGGGTGGACAGAGAACCAGGAGAGAAGGGCATCCCAGAAGCCAAATGAACTGTTCCACAAGAAGGCAATGAAAAGGTGATACCATCAATGAATTGACCAGTAAAATCAAAGAATTGCTGCCGTACAAAGAGAGTGATGGACGCAAAGTGAGATGCTTCAAGTCAGGAGTTTGGAAGTGGTACCATTACTGCTAATGATGAAGTCTAGATCTGACCACAGGAGTGGGTGAATAAGGTGAGCTAGGGGAGAGGGTAGCTGGAAATGAGCAGGTTAGGGTGGTGAGGAGCCAAGTGTTGTGGGGCTTACCTATTACTGAAGCTGGTAACAGGAGCTATGTAAAAGAGTAGCGGGTTCTGGAATGACAGAAGGTTGATGAGGAAGTCAGTTGCCATAGAGGTGGTAGAGGTGGCTTATGCTTCAAAGGCACAAGAAATGGTTTGGAAGTAGTGAGAAAGGGGGGATGGAATGTGGGCCATTTGGAGAGACAAGCACCTGCCCCTTTCAAGGGCCATGAGAGACAAAGGGCCCTCAGGAAACAGAAAGGCAAAGAGAATATTCAAAGCAGAGGTTAAGGACGTAGAGACAGATTTACTGGTGACAGAGGTGTGAGATTGAGTCAGGTCAGGCATTTTCAGAGCCACATGGAGATGAAGGTCTGGATGGTGTTGGATCACCCAGAGGCTCTGCTGAAAGGAAAAGGATACAGGATGGAATGGGAACAATCTAACAATGTGTTAGAAGTTCTTACTTGGTAGGGGCCCCCCAGGCAGTTTGCACTGATAAAGTAGGGTCCATCTTTCCAGGATAGGGAGCACTGGGGAAGCCCTTAAGTCCAGCTGGGGGTGAGAAGGTAGAAGAAGGAGCCTTCCTCAATTCAGAGAGCGAGAGGGTTCAACCCAGCACAGGAAGACCTTTCCTACAGACATGGCCGAAGATGCAATGGCCTGCCTCAAAAGCCAGTGAGTCCCCCTCCTCTGGAGAAGCCAAGGTAGCCTCTGTCAGAAGAGTGTTCAGATAATGGACACCTTGATAGCCCTTTGAGTCCCATGTCCAAGATTCTTTCCTAGTTCCTTGTATTAAATGTGATGGCAGGCACTGGTTTAGAGTCTACTTCTGAGATTAAATCTTTTGAAAACTTGATCTTACATTTTGGGTAAGCTGCCACCAGGACTGTGGGTAGGTAGGTTCCTGGGCCACAGCTTCTGAAACAGAAGGCTTGTGTATTATTTGATCCAGTTCATAGACAAATTGTTTATTAATGTGGTTTTATATATAGGAGGTATTACAAAAGATAGTTCCTGTGAAATAGACCTTTAAAAGAATAACTACCTTCTCTTTTAGTTGCAAATACAAACTTCTAGCACAGTAAAAATTATAACTGCAAATTAATTTTAACTATTCCGTTTAATTATAAAAAAGCATTACATGCATACAGAAGTAAAAAGCAAACACGACATAAGGGAAAGCAATAAAAATGAGTCTCCCTTTTACCCCAGATTCCACTCATTCCTTAGAGTTAACCACTGTCATCTATTTTCTAACATACACGCTTTTCTTCTATACACCGTTCTCTATATCTGGCTTTTATTTATTAGCATATAGTGGAGACGTTTCCATATCAGCACTTTCCTTATCCTTTACTAGCTACATCGTATTCTACTGCTTGCCTCTTCCATGATAAGTCCTTCCCATCAGTCCCCTGTCAATGGCCATTTACAATATTTCCATTTCTGTTGATTTATCCAATTATTAGAACACCACATGAGCATCTTTCCCCATATAGCCAATTCTACTGAATGGAAGACATATACATATAAAATAAATCCCTAGAAATAGAAATGCGAGATCAAAGCATATACACATTTCAGATTCTGAAAGCTATTGCCAAATTGCCCTCCAAAGGAATTGCACTAGCTGATGTTCCCACCAACAGTGAATGAGAGCTCCTCAAACCAACTTAATGAAGTCCCTTGAACAGTCCTTACAAAGCAGATCAGCCTTTGCATTGTAACTGCCTTCTAATTTACTGATTTCAGAAGCCAGATTTTTTTTTTTACCAAAGTTGAGTTAAAGCCAGGGTTCAGTTATGATGGAAGTCTTTCCTCTAAATTAAATGACAAGGCTATTCTTCCTACACCGAATATCCAATTTCCACCACATCATGTGCCCCCCTTAGCACAAGACTGTTGTCATCCCTGCAGAATATCTGAAAGGTACACTGCAAGTTAACTTTCTGCCTTCCAATTACCAAAAGTGGGGAGCCCCCGTTGTTCACGGACACCATTTCCCATACCATGTTACGTTTCATTCATTCCAGGTTCATGGTTTAACTCATTCAGTCCAACTTGCCATTACCGGAGGATTTTTCTAGCCACAGATGCTCTCGGTAAGGCTGAGCCTTACCCCTCCCCAACATGTACTGCCTCGCCATTTATTAACCACATTACTTTTTTAGAGATGTATTCTTACAAGTATCTCCTGGGGCTGGATCTTAGGAAGACAGCAGCCTAGTAGGTGCATAATCAGACTAACCAGCTAGTAACTGCTGTCAGATCTGTCAGAAAGACCAAACCAGCTGCGTGGGTGAATCCACGGTCTTCCTGAAAACCAGGACCAAGGAAGTCTAATTAGAATACATCCAGAGTTTCAGACTTCATTGCGTCTTATTTTCATGATCTAAACTGTCAGCAGTAAAAGCAGAAAGATCGGACCTGGCAAGTAAAGGCAGATTTTGCCACATTGCGTATGTAGAAGGTGTTAAGTTGCAGCAAAAGGCAAATTGTGGATGCTGCTTTTTGTCTATTTCTGACATCCCCAGAGCTGAAAATGCTAAGTTGCCTTCATTAGTCAAACTTGAATACTATTATTACAAGTTAATGATATAATTTCCCACCCCCATGAAGCTTTCTCTTACAAAAAAGAAAAAGTGGGAATCTGTAATACCAGGAGGCTGGCATGTTCAATTATGCATGGTAAGATTCTCTTTTGATTACATCTGAAATGAACTGAACCATGTCACTTTAGTCATGGACCACTAAGCCCTCAGTAGCATTTAGTTAAGAACACTCAGCATGTGTCGGCACTTCTGTCGCAAAACCATGCTTCAAATGATATCTACAGGCACCGGTTTACGATGTAACATTGAGGATTCCAGAAACTAGGAAATAGGAGCTCAAATCAACTGACGATTCACAGACACATGAAATCCTGGTGACAGGAGATGACGTATGTACGTGAAACAGTGGCTGCTCCTGAATAAATGCCAGCCAAATCTAAGATCTTTCATTTCACATCAGGATAAATAATTGGGTGATATATAGGCTCATCAGAAGAAAGAACTGTTTCATGTTCTGTTTTTTATATAAAAGAGTAGCCATTCAATACATATGTATTCAGCACCCACGATGTGTCAGGTGCTGTGAACAAATAACAACTTGGCCCAAATGAATACGTTAATGTCACAACCCACTTGCAGAGACACACCCAAGATATGGGCTTTGAAAACTGACTCTGGAGAGATCTTTTGCACCCATTCGGTGGTAGTGGGGCTAGATGTTGGCAAGTCTTGAGATCTGAGGCCTGCCCTATAAAGTGATTGTTTATTCGTTTATCTCTCAGATACCCACAAGGGGCAAGGGACAGGAACACGAGAAAGACAGTCAAACCTTCCATCAACTGTCAGCCGCTACCTGGCTCAGAACTCCAAAGCTGAGATCAGAGAAACCCCTTTGAGAATTTCGAACCCCTTTGAGCCATTTGTATCCGTGTATATCAGACAGAAATTTTTGGGAAATTAAGTTCCTAAAATAATAAAGCAGGTGACCTAAAATGATAAAGAACATTAGCTCTCAAGCGGTGTCAGCCTCAGCTAAGGTCAGTAAGCTGGCTCTTTTCCTGAGACACTGTATTCTGCCATTGATCCTCGCTGTGAGTTTTTTGGTTTGTGAAATCCCAATTTTGCCTGGGTTTGATTAGATTATATGCTTTTTAAAAAGCCTCAAAATAGATAAATATTGACTGTAAACACTATTAGACTTTAGAGGCTTAATCACAGCATTAACCAAGAAGAGTGCCTGGTGAGTTTTCAGCAGTGTTTCTGCAGGTTTCCGGTCCTTCCTTGTTTCTCTACCCCCAGAAGGAACATAAGCTATGAATAGATTTTTATACAGCAAGTGCTCTAACCAACACACACACACACACACACACACACACACACACACACACACACCCTTTGTTGTTTGTGTTAATGTTGGTATATTCATAAATACTTATTGAGGACCAGCCTAGGAAGTAGGCATTGGGGAGCAGATGAAAAATGGTAGCCCTATCCAGCTGGTTGGAGAGAGGTCAGTAGAATACCTCTGAGGGTCTATGATAACTGGTATGATAGGATGGATATCAGTGCTGTGATAGAGAAACGTACCAGGGTGCCTTGCCAGCCCAGGAAAGGAATTCAGGGATAGTTTCCTGAAAGATGAGATGCTTTGAAGCAGAGTCTTAAAAAGGAGTGAGACATGCAAAGAACAAGTGTGGAGCATTCCAAGCCACAAGAAGTGTAACTTAAAAACTGGGAGATCAGTCAAGAGACTGTAACCAACATCCACACTGGAAATGTTGGATCTAAAGTGTTCAAAAGTAGACTCTGAAGGAGTTGGTAACTAATTGAATGTGGAGTACAAGGGGACCTCTAAGATGGCTAGAAAACACTGTGAGTGAGAAATCACCAATAGAAAGTGCAAGCAGATGGACACATTCCTAGGAGGAAGACAGTGGGTGGGAGTGGCAGGCATGTTGAGTTTTACTGTGAAGGGGACTTGCAAGTGAAGTGTTCAGAAGTCCATTGGATAAGAGGATCAGAGCTAGAGATCTGAATTTGGGAATCACTGATATTCAGGTGGAGGTCCATTGGGTTCTTTGGCAGAATGTGGGGGTGGGGGACAGGGAGCGAGGAGGGAGCCTGAGGAATAGTGTGACACCTAAGTGTCACTCTCAGGAGTCCTGGAAAATCAGTTTGGACTGGGATGAAGAATATCAGATGCACTGAGAGACCCAGTCATGTGGAGGCAAAAGTGGCCAAGGGTGGATTCAGTGGAGCAATGCTGACAAAGGCCGGGTGCACGGTGAAGAGGTGAGCAAAGGAGCCCCGGCGACCCAGAGGTACCAGCATAGGCTGACCTCTCCAGAGGCTTGGCTGTGAAGGGAAGGCAAGTGAGGGCAGTGCCAGCAGGAAACCTCAAGTCAAGAGAAAGGTTCCCAGTGGAGAGACTTAACCATGATTATATGCTGAGGGGAAAAGGAAGGACTGAAGAGTCATAGTGAGTGAGTAGGCAAAGGCACGACAGAGTCAAGGAACTGGAATAAAGGACAAAAATCTCAATCTTTAAGATATCAACTTTTGAAAAGCATTGGAAATCTTCCAAAATATTTATGAAAGCATTCCATATTTCCACTGATAAGGTGACCCTGCTAGGGGAGTTGATAGGATCAGTTCACATGCGGACAGATCCATTCTTTACAGTTGATTCAAAGGTCATTCTTCTGGAAAATCATTTTTTAAAGCCTTAATAAGGAAATCTGGCTGCTTCATTTCATTATATGATGGCCAGCCGTTGAGATACAATTATGTATATATTCTCATTAATTACAGAAACTAGTCCTATGATTAGCTCTATAAAAATAACTACAACCAAATTATGTTGATTACCTTATTATATGGTTCATTCACAGAATATTTACTAAAGACATTTTACAAAATACTTTATTACAATACTAGTTTATTTTCCATTATCAGTGTAGTCGTAACAACCAGTTTTACATGATGCTTCACAAAAATTAGAAAAAATGATTTAGAGGTTGTGCTTCAAAAATAAATTTAAGAATAAATAAACTCTATGTTCTTGGCATTTTTGCTTAAGATGAAAAATTTTGTAATGTTTTCCTTTCAAGAATAAAAATCAGGGTGCACCTGGCTGGCTCAGTCATTAGAGCATGTGACTCTTGATCTCAAGATCATGAGTTCAAGCCCCATTTTGGGCATAGAGCTTACTTTAAAAAAGAAAAGAAAGAAAAGAATAAAAATCAGGCCAGATCCTGTGAGGTGAATAATCTGCTCCATGAGGACAGTTTGTAGAATGGAAGAGGAGTTTATTCCTTCAAGCTGCTGAGTGGTATCTTGTATCTTGGAACTTTCCCTATTCTCTGAGTTTCCATACCCTTCTGAGAAGGCCCCCACCATCATGAATCTTAAGTCCTTGTTTTTTGTCTCTCTGTCTCCAGGCTATGACTCTACAAGGGCACCAGCTAGATTTATCTTATTCACCAAACACTGCCTGGTACATAGCATGGGTCTGGTTCATATTTACAGAGTGGATGATTGTTTGTGATCCATACTCACTTGAAAGCAAAGCTCACATTCCTAAGAGAGCTGATGTAGGGAGAACTTCACTGGAATTCAGTGAGTGCATACACTGTGCCAAGCATCATTCTAAGATGCTTGTTGAGGGATAAAAGATGGTGAGAGAAGGTCCCTTCCCCAGAGCAACCTGCTATCTGATGGGAAAGCAGGCATGTGAGCAGCCAACTGAAAGAAATAAGCACTACGATGAGGTATAATCAAAGTGCCATGGGAATGATGGATTTCCACTTGGGAAGGGGGGTGTGAATATCATTAGATACCTTCAGGTTGGGCCTTCAGTGAGGCCTTAACAAATGGGAAGCATTTTAATGAACAAAGAGGAGCCAAAGCCCCCTTTTCAACCTTCTGTGCCTTCTTCTGTGCTCTCTGTACCTCCTCTGTGTCGCACAGGCCCCTCTCAGCACCTACTTTGCCAGCCCTGGTGATGTGCAGAAAGAGGATGACTGGCATGCCCCTGGCCTGTGGACACCTAGTCCACCCCATTTTCTCCTATTTACCTTCAGAAAGTTCCTGGGATTCCACATGTAGACTCAGTCCCACTGGGGCCTTGGGTTTGCATAGACCTGGAAGGATTTACTTTGGGTCATGAGCCAACAAGAAACATATTAAGGAGTGGTTGCCTCAACTGCTTGCCTGGAAACCCAAACACAATGATTTATCAAGCCCTACAGGGCTCTGGGGATGCCATAGGGAACAAAACCAACGGAAAGCCCTCCCCTCATGGAGCTTGGCTGCTAATGGAAAGCAACAGATAATCAATAGTAATGATGATATAGTATATTAGATGGCGATAAATGTTTTAGAGAAAACAAGCTGGGGATAGGAAGTGCTGGAGAGAGAGAGGCTGCAGTTTTAAATAGGCTGCTCAGAGAAGCCTCTGAGAAGGTGAGATTTGAAGAACTACTTGAAGGAGTTGAGAGAGTGAACTCAATGGATCTCTGGGGGAAGAACATTCCAGGTAGGGGGACCAGCAAATGCCATGGCTCTGAGGTGGGACACCAAGGAGGCCAGCATGGCTGGAGCAGAGTGAGACTGGAGAGAGGGAAAGGATGAGGCAGGGCAGCCTAGGTGGCTAAACCTCCTTACAGGTCCTTGTAACGACCTTGACTTTCACCTTGACCTGGAGAGCCACTGCAGGATTTTGTCCAAAGGAGTGACATGATCTGATTGATCACGAAGGATACCAGGATGAGACTGGCCTGGGTGACTGGTTAGTAGACCAGCAAGGTCACTGCTGAGACCACGGGGGGAGGAAGGAGAAGTGGCCAGATTCCGAAATATTTTGGAAGTAGAGATACCAGACTTGCTGATAGATCGCATGTGAGAGAAAGAGAGAGAGAAAGAGAGAAGCCCAGGATAGCCCCAAGGTCAGTGTTTGCTTATTGCCACGTCAGTTACATTGCATCCCTCCTCAGAGTGACGATGGCCTCTCTGACTTGAGTCTGTGATTCCAGAGGGGAAAAAAAGGCAATGAATAAACAGGAGGAACATTCAGCTGCACTTTTGCTTTTTAAGCTACCTGCCAAGTCGTAAACTTCAAAGACAGAGATAGGAAAGGCAGAACTGAAAACACAAAAATAGATTTCAAAACACTGTGTTCAAGTTTTGCCTTCTGTTTCATTTTTTTCTTTTCTTCTCCCAAACCAAGGTCTGTTCACTGAAGTGTGTGTGGCTGCTCCCATTTGCATCTATATATCTCTTTTGTCCCATCTCTTCTGCGTTGCTGATGCTCCGAATGTTCCGTAGGAGCCAGGACCTAATTGATCACCAACCCCAAGGGTTCTTTTGTAACACCGCCTATTACAGGCTTGGTGAGAAAGAGGTGAAGGAATTTCCTGGGACTGTTTTGATTAACAGCTGAACAGAAATGAAATCCATTGCTGTGCAGCTTGGGGCTTCTCCTTCACGTCTGGGTGATAGGGTCAAGGATTTTGATTCCTGATTGGTTTTCCAAACTTGTTCTTATTCACATTAGGGCCTTACACTCTGATCTTTTCTTCTGCTCTTCCCTGCCACCCCCTCAACACACACTCCCCTGCGGATATTCAGCTGGTATTCTTTTGCAAACTTCAGGACAGGCTAAACTATATTAAAACTGTGTACTAGGTTTTGACGTAGGTGCCTCACGATTTGAACAGAGTTTGCTATTTCTGAGACTTTAAGTATACAAATATCTGTCGCTGTGTAAAAATACAACACTTCGAGGCTTTGCACTACAACAGAGTGTATTTTTTAAGGTTGCCTTAAAACATGTAAAAAATCACTCCTGCCCTCACTTTGAAAAGTACCCCAGAATGTCTTCATTCTTCATCCCCAGGCACAGGGCTGCAGTTGTTTCTGACATCTGTCCCTCTGTGTCAACCCTAACGCCAGCGTGGAGTCCATGCCTCAAATAGTTTATGGAAGTGGCCCCCTTACTGCCAAGGTCTCCTGCACCAGAGGCTGCTGAACATGAACTCTGTTGTGAATATCACTCTTTTTCTTCTCAGTACTTCATCAGAAGGATGTCCTATCATTCCTCTCCATAACAATAACCATTTCAGAGTGACAACTCCTTTACTGTATATCAGAGCCCGTCTAAACACCTGATGCATATTAACGCATTGAGCCTTCCAACAGCTGTATGAGAAGGGTGTTCTTATTATCCCTGTTTTAAAATTCTGAGCCTGAGACACAGGAGGTAATACCCTTGTGCACCGGAAAGGTCTTGGAGCACACAGATCCATTGTGCAGCCGTAATTCCTTGCCTGCACTCTGTCCCCACAGGTGATGGGAGAAGACTGATCATCATCTTTCCATTTTGAGATTGCGAAGATATCAGTGTTTAAGACACAGAACGTCAGCTCTGTCACCTTGACCTTCTCCATCTCAGAAAGGTGTAAAGTGATCCTTCTCCTAATCGGTTTGGAACTGACTTGGGAGGCCTCACTGAAACCTGAACACCAATCCAAGTAGGCTTAGATGTCAGGTGAGGGTGTAGCTAATTCTCCAGACTCACATGTCTGGACTGATAGAGAAGACGCCAGCGCTTCTTCTAAGGCGGCTCAGGGCCCTGTCACCTTGACCCTGTGGTTTCCGTTACTTTTTCTTTTTCCTCTTATTTACAGATTTCTTCTGATGCCACGCGTCATGATAAGCCCCTTGCACACATTTTCTCACTTAAGCTTTGCATCGGACTCATGAGCCAGTGCCGTAGGAATCCCTGTTTAACAGATGGAATCCCTGTTTAACTCACCCAGCAGAGCCAGTGAAAGAGGCAGGGCTTAAACCCAGATCCACCTTTGAACCCAGTCATGTCCAAAATTGAACCACAATACTGTGCTGTCACACACACACACACACACACACACACACACACACACACACACCCTACTGGGTGTTCTGCCCAGCTTGTGGCTTCAGGCTAAACAGGTCCAGAACTCGCCATGCCTTCCTACCCCGAGGCCCAGAGGGTCTTTGAGAATCACTGCTTCTGCGCTGGCTTCTGCCCCAGAGACCTCATGCTTTCTCTTGTCTGGCTAGCCATCCTCACATCTGTTCTCAGGGGGTGCCCTGTGGCAATCCCTGGCATGTCCATTGGGCTAAAATGAGCATGCCTGGCTTTGTCAGGCTCTGCCCCACCACCCTTCAGGAGCACACCTGTGTGTTGAATTCCAAAGGTGGCATTTCACTGCTGCTTTTGAAAGGACTCTTGGAGGGAAAATCCTTTTAGGCCACTGAGCAGCCATTGTCAGCACTGGGAATGCAGAATGGTAATCAGGTCATGCTAACTGGGACGAAGGTTGAATTTCAAAAGTTGCAGAGGTGAGTGGGAAGGAGAGATCCCAGCCAGCCTCTGCAGCTTTGTCCTGTTGCCCCTAGGGCTAAGCCCCAAGAGAACAAATAGAGCTAATCCCTCCCACCTTTCAGAAGCTTAGAAAGTCCCAAGTGCTGCTGCAGTGGGAAAAGTAGAAACACACTCTCTAGAAAGCCCTTGCTGACCTGTGAAAACGTTCAGGACCCTATGAAATCCCAAGTCTAGAGTCATTTCCTACCCTATGCTCCTAGCCTCCCTTTAGAGGATTTGGGAAAGCCAGCCCATGAGAGGCTGTGGCCAACACCGTGGCCGAACCCTTCCATGCTTTTGGGTCCCTTTTACTATCATTTCTCCCTGGTATACATCTAAGCTCTGAAAAATACTCCTGTAACCACAAACAAGATGTGATTAGCTGTTTTCTATCAAATAGTTTCTCTGCCATGATTCATGACTTTGGGGCATTCCTGGGGTTGGGTTATTTCAGATTATGTTCCCACAGGTTTATTTGTCTCTTCTTCTGAATGTTTCCTGCTTTCTTACTATTTTTTAAGTAATTTTTAAACAGCAGTATTTGATCCTTTTCATCTCACAGAGATCCAGGAGGTTCCAAGTTCAAAGAATGACCCTGAAACCACTGAACGGTTTGATTAGTAAGATCATTCTCTCCTATAATGTTTCAGAACTTGCCTTTTCCATCTCCTGAGCTTTTTAGCAAATGACGTGAGGACATCTTGGAATTGTCTTCCACGAGAAGTACCACTCTTCAGGCTTAAGGCTGCAGAGTATGGACAGCCACGCTTCATTATTTGTCTCATCTCCAGATGAGACGAGGTTTGGCAGCCAGGACAGTGGCTCGCATCAACACTGCCTCGGCAACGTCCAGGCAATCACAGCCCCCTGCCTACCTCCTCCCTCCTTCCTCTTCTCATTTTCATTCCTTTCTTAGTCCCTTTTGCCTCCTCCTTCTCCTCGTCCCCAGGCTTTCTTTTCTTCCCCATTTTCTTCTCAGAATTTCTCTCAGAAACTAAATAGAAACAGCCAAATTCAAAACACCTTTCAGCGTGGTGAACCTAACTCTCACCTTCAACATCCCTCAAGGATGGACATCATGCCTATCACCTCCTCCTTTTTTCTCATTCTTTCTGAAGCCCAAGCCACATCCTAACCTACTTTGTTCTGTGTAATGGTTCCTTTCCTATTTCCTTCGAGAGGGTGCGCTCTGGTGCACATTCATTGCTTACAATGAGGCACTCTCATCCTAGAGACTGCCTTTGCAGTAGCAAGATGTCTAGGCCTATGACTGATGGAGCTTGGAAGCAGAAAGGGCTCCATCCTGTGTCACCTTTCCCATGGCATCAGCTGATCCCACTCTAGTTTACGGCTTCTGTCACCACCACCACCCCCCCACCCCCCAGTGACTCAAGTCACTACTTTGGCGACACCCCATGATTTCCATCCTTGAGGAAGGAAGGCTAAGTGGATGCCAACCTGCCATGGCCCATCCTAGGAAAAGAGACTCTTGAAGAGAAACATTTGGGTTTTGCTTGGGTTTGGTTCACTTGTTGGTCTGACTAGAGAAGCAAAATGAGATCTTCTGCAATACACTGCTAGAGAATCCAGCCAATGCAAATGCCTACTGAGAAAATTGTAGAGGTTGTGGTGTATTGAAGGACTCATCATATCTGAATCTAGGCAATAACCAGTCAGTGTAAAATGAGGCTCCTTTGTGCCTTGAATGTTCTCGGGGGGGGGGGGGGGGGCGGGAATCAAGGACTAAAAGAGAATGTACTATGTTTCACTAATTTCTACATTTTTGCATGCTTTTTGTTTCCTGTGCTTGTTGCATGCATTTAACCATTAACTATGTCAATAATGGAGAAGAAATTAAGTGTTATTCTTGTGGTATAGTCTGTTTTAAATGACTGTTTTAAGAATTTTGAGTGTTTTTTCCAACACCTTTCCCTAAGCATCCCATCACTGACAGACATTACTTGCTCTGCTCAGTTGATCATTCTTTGCCCTGAATCCCCAGATGGAATCCGTTGCCTCCTTGATGCTTTAATCACAGCTGACTCAGCTCATTCAGAAAGCTGGGATGCATGCTCCCAACTCATTTAGACTCTTCAATGTTAATTAAGATAGATGGTTGAACAACTCAAAGGACCCTTGGGCTTGGATTTCCATTGTCACAAGCCAATTCTGAGATGAACATTTAATTCCAGAGTAATGGTTGTGTCTCCAGAGCATCTCTGTGTCTTTGGAGTTGTTTTGGATCTCAGCAGGAGGGGGAGTTTTAGTGATGATTGGTGCCTTCATTTATTTTGTAAGCAATTGGAAGGGAGGGAAAGAGGTCCGAGTCAAACCTCCCAACTATGGTCTGGGAGCTTGAGATTCTCACACAGATTTGGGCTAAAGAATCCACAAAGGTAAGAAAGTACCCTTCCTGTAGGGCATAGGGCATTTGGGTTGAGCAGAAAGTTGTGGTCGCTGCTATCGTACAGCATAACTGAGGAAGCCACATGCGTGTTGCACCAATGCTTCGCCATTTTCCACAAGCCCCTCTCTTTGTCTTCCTCCTCACTGTGTCTCCTATCCACTGCTTTCTCTTGCTTCAGGGAGGTTCAGAGAAAAGGCTTCTATTCTCCACAAGATCGCCAAGAAGAAATGCCAGGTGGATGAGAACGAGAGGCAGAACGGAGCTGCCAATCACGTGGGTGAGTGCAGAGAAACTTCATCCCATGCCTTTTCTGGAGTGCATGGAGGGGAGCAGAGATGGAGGACCCAGCATGGGCACCCTTGACTTAGTGCAGATGTGCAGCCCTGCAGCTCAGCCCATTCCGGGGTGTCAGGAAGAGCCCATTTCCCATACGGGGTACAGGACATGAATGGATGCACTGTGTCACCTGCATTAGGGGACTCCAAAAAGAGTAAATGATTCTATTAGGAACCAAAGTAAAATCAGCTTCTATCCAGGCATTTCCCTTGAAGAGTAGAAAATCACTTCATTTCAGGAATTCCACATAAAGAGGATACACACACACACACACACACACACACACACACACACACACACACACCTGTCATTTAATGTTTAACAAAAGGTGAAATTCTCCTTTCTGAAATTCTTGCCTGGTAACCAGATACTTACACTGTAGACTTATGATCTTGCCTACCCCACACCCGCTAAGTTAGCAGATGGTTCACTTGGTCACCCCTAAACTGAGTGACAGGGTCCCTATGAGACAGCCCCACCTCTCCTTTCTTAAGAATTCGGCAATACTAGCCCAGGTCTTTTTCGGCTGACTTTTTTCTGAGCACCTGTGTGACCAGATCGTGACACTCAGACATCTTATTTTAACTTGGAACATGATGTTCCTCCTCTCCTGTCTGCAACTATAATATAACTCACTAATTCCAAATTCAAACTAAATTTAACCTAATCTGTATCTATGCTACAAACGATGCTATTGCCCAAGAAACTGCAGTTATCTGCAGACAAAATTCAGCAGTGTTGCACTCAAAATATATAACATTCCTTAGAAGAGTTTCTGCCTCCCCTGTTATCCTGACTTCTAGCTCCGGGAAAATCTTTGGCCAAGAAACAGTTAAGATTCCATTGGGTATGAAAAGATAAACTTGGGGATGCCTGGGTGGCTCAGTCAGTTAAGTGTCTGACTTCGGCTCAGGTCACGATCTCACGGTCCGTGGGTTTAAACCCTATATGAGGCTCCGTGCTGATAGCTCATAGCCTGGAGCCTGCTTCAGATTCTGTGTCTCCCTCTCTCTCTGTCCCTCCCCTGCTCATGCTTGCTCACTCTCTCTCTCTCTCTCTCTCTCAAAAATAAATTAAAAACATTAAAAAGAAAAGATAAACTTGAAGGGAATAAGCTGAGTTGTTAAATGTCATGTGCAGGAGGTTTTCTCCTTACCTGTTCATGTCTGTTCTCAGACATCTTACTTCCTCTTTGGGACCTGATAATCCCATGTTAGCCGAGGTCAGGTTTGGCCATTGCAGGCTGGTCTTAAAGTTGTCTCACTTCAACCAATAGATACCCCAAAGCCCAGTTTCAGTATTTCCTGAGGTTTTAGTATTTGGTATTTTTAATAGCTGGACCAAGCATATTGGGATTAACCGGCAGGGTCACACACAGCAGAACATCACATACATAACACTGTCACTATTAAAAACATGGAAAGTTGAAATAAATTTGAGTGTCTGTGGCTTTCCATGTTTAAATATATTTGTGCCTCTGGGGGCATCTGGGTGGCTCAGGTGGTTAAGCGTGTGACTCTTGGTTCTGGCTCAGGTCTCAATCTCTGGGTTCGTGAGTTTCAGCCCGGCATTGGGCTCCATGCTGACAGTGCCGAGCCTGCTTGGAATTCTCTCTCTCCCTCTCCCCCCTCCCCTGCTCGCTTTCTCTGTCTCTCCCCACAAGTAAATAAATAAACTTAATTAAAAACGATTTATGCCTCTGTATTCCGCAACTGAGTATGTGAATAAACAAATACTTCCCCATGATTTCCGAAATTTGGCCACTTCAAAGTCAATAGTTTTTATGTGACGACAAAAATATCTTCCAGCGGAAGTTACTAGGGGGAATAAAAAAACATTCTGACACTCTGTGAGCAGTCTGGTGCTGCTCGGATCTGATGCTGATGAGCATTACGATATTCCTGGCGACCCTGACATTGAACCACACAGCCTCATTGTCTCCTGAAATCCGAGGATTACCCAGCGCAGCCAGGGGGCCTAAACACCTTTATACTTCCCTCCCACTGAAGTCATTGGCAGACCTTGGTAGCGCCTGATGACAGATCACCTGAGGTGCTCCTCTGAGCCTGGAAAAAATAAATCTTGTAGCGCAAGGCAGTTACTGTGATAACGATCAGATGGTTTACCCGTCTCTGTTCCAGCACTGTGCTAAGTGCTTTTTATGCATTTTTTAATTTAATTTTTATAGGCGGGTCCTTTCATTGCATTGTTGTCAGTAATCGCGGTGTTAGTACATCACTCTGGTTTCACAGACGAGGAAGCTAAATCGCAGAGAAGTTAAATTACTCACTAAGGGTCCCATAGCATGAGCAGTAGAGCCAGAGTAAGAACCTGGGCCGGCCTGTGATGTCCAGCGTCCCAGAGTCCAGTGACCCCGAAGTCACTTCTCAACTCCCAGAGGAAATCTGGAATCTGTGCTTTGTCACCTGCGGCTTCATGCTAGCGAGACGTTACCTCTCGCTTAGGAATGACCGACTTTGGCCTCTGTGTCTTGTTCAGCTTCCTCTTGCCTTGCTTGCGATAGGATGCCCAGGTGGGGAACGTGCTGAGTCGCATTCTGCAGGCTTTTTGAGAAGGCCAGGCTCTTGACCCTACCCCCACCACCTAGACTTCAGCAGAGCTGTGCGCTCCCAGAGCCTAGAGAATTAGAGCCAGAAGCAGTGGGCCTTAAGGTCAACCGGTGGAACCCCCTCGGTTTTTTTTTTTTATTTAAAAAAATTTTTTTAATTTTTTTTAATGTTTATTTATTTTTGAGAGAGAGAGAGAGAGAGTCAGAGCATGAGCAGGAGAGGGGCAGACAAAGAGGGAGACACAGAATCAGAAGCAGGCTCCAGGCTCTGAGCCGTCAGCATAGAGCCCGATGCAGGGCTTGAACCCACAAACCATGAGATCGTGACCTGAGCCGAAGTCAGACACTTAACCAGCTGAGCCACCCAGGCACCCCTGAACTCCCTCATTTTACAGCTAAGGTTCCTGAAACCTGGTGGAAGGGGGAGACTTGCCTAAAATGGCAGCCCGATAGTGGTGGAACAGAGCCTAGGACCCAAGTCTCCTGGGGCCCTAGCCAATAAATACCCCTTCCAGAATGTAATACAAAAGAAAAGAGCCTGTTGTTAAAAATATATAGGAGGGGTGTGGTCTTGGGTATAAATAGTAGTATGTAGACTGAGTGTGGTTTTGGTGAAAAAATGTCTGTGTTCACGTTCTTGAATGGCTACTTGGTGAATTTGCCTAGTCTAGAGAATGCACACCATGGGAACTGAAAGGGCACTCAAGATGTCAGGCCAGAGTAAGAGAGCCAGAGAGCTATTAAAGAGAGGAAGAACACTGATTTGCTAAAAGATGTTGGGGAGAATGGGAAAAATCCTCTGTCATTTGGCACAACCCTAACCCCAGGCCTCACCACCCCTCTGGCCCGACATTTTAGGATATTCTTTCCCATGTGGCTCTTACCCCCCATTGACTCCATTTGCTTTCTTTGTGTGTGTCTGAATTACATCACAGAAAAAATCGAGCTCCCAAACAGCACCAGCACAGAGGTTGAAATGACACCAACCAGTGATGCTTCAGAACCTGTGCAAAATGGAAATCTCTCCCACACCATGGAAGCCGCAGAAGCCCAGGTATGGCTTTTTTCCATTGGTCTTCTGGGCCACTGCTCCTGCTGCTGCCTTAATGTAGACGCACAGGCCCCACGCTCTCCTCGGAGGCCCAAGCTCCTGACAGGGCAGATATCGAACAGAATCATTTCTCTTTGTGTGTATTTCTCAGTACCAGCAAAGGGCCCCACCTGTGTCAAGCTCTTGGTTTATTGAATGAATACATATGTTATCTAAGCCACTGTTTCTCAGAGTGAGAGTGGCGGCCTCATACATTTAATCTCCTGGAGGTAAAAATGCAGATCCCTGGGCCACACTCCAGACCTGATGAAACAGAAATTGGGGAAACGGCACCCAGGTATCAGCATTTTTAACTCACTTTCCAGGTGATTCTTAATAAATGATAAGGTCTGATGGCTGTTGCAGTCTAATCCTTTCTCTGTGTCTTTAAGATCAAGGTTCAGTAACGGGGAAACTACAGCCATCATGCCTCAGTTAACCCTCTTTGACCTTCCCTGTCTTTGCAATGGAAATTAACCAATACTCTGGCCCATTCCACCACAGATTTGGTACTAGGCACTTTACATATGATACGGCCTTTCAGCGTCACAGCTGAAGGTATAGGCCTTTACCGTCTTCATTTTACACTTGAGGAAGCTAAGGCTTGACAAGATGAACTGGTTAATCAGTGTTACCTAGCTAATAGGTGGGTAGTTGAGCTGAGATTCAATCTCAGGACCGTCTAAATACAGCGTCTGCACAAATTCCACCCCGCGGCACTGCTTCTGGACCCCAGTGATTCACAAAAGTAAACAGAACCACCCAGAAGTAAATGATGCTTGCCAGATTTCTGGCTCTCATCCTCATCAAGTGAATCAGAATTTCTAAGGCAGAGAGCCCCAACTCACATTTTAATCAGGCACCCTAGATCAGCGGTTCACAAACTCAGATGTGTTTACAAAGCTCCTGGGGGATCATATTAAAATGCAGCTTGTGATTTGTCAGGTCTGGAGTGGTCCCGGAGTCTGCAATTCTAACGAGTCCCCTGGTGATTCTGCTGCTGCTGGTGCAAGGGCCACACTTTGAATAGCACTGCTCTAAAGTTTGTGACCTACTTCTCTAGATAGAATTTTCGCAATGAGCTGAAAAGTTACACAGTGCCCACAAATAGAAGGCAGACTACAACAAATCTATTTCAGCATTCTCTCCTCCTTTATACCAGGATACACTCTGTAATGGAGCCTGTTTCGGGGGGGGGGGGGGGGGAGGGCGGCTAATTTTGCCTGTTGCCCTTATTCCCTGAAAGAATATGCAAGAAAAGTCTCTTCACTTAATGGAAAGGGTAAAGATGTTGGGCACCTTTTCATGTACCTATTGGTCATTTGTATGTGTTCTTTGGAAAAATATCTAATTCGGGTCCTTTGCCCATTTTTTAATCAGTTCTTTTTTTTTTTTGCTATTGAGTTGTAGGGGTTCTAATATCCAAAATATACCATTAGCCCCTTATCAGATATAGGGCTTGCAAATATTTTCTCTCATTCCATACATTGCCTTTCATTTTGTCGATGACTTCCTTTGTTGCTCTTTTCACAAGATATACATATATCAAATGACCACGTCATACACCTTAAATAGATACCATTTTTTTCTGTCGGTTACACTTCAGTAAAGCTGGAAAAGAAGTAACTAAAGAAATTATAAAGAAATGGAGCTCCTTCTGCCCTGTCTCGTCCGCCTTCTAGGCTCTCGCCCTTCTGTCCAGAGCCCTGTGGTCCCTCCGCATTAGCTCAAGGGTAAGCTAGCGGAGCAGCTTACGTCCACATGGATAAGCAGCGTGCGGCAGTGGGAGGCAGGCCCCAAGGACATCTGGCTGCCCTTGGGGATGGCACGGTCACAGGTGTGCCGAGGGCAGCGTAGCCATCGTGCCTCTCCATCTGGCTGGCAGAGGGACATCTGTGACCCCCACGAGGAAGCACCTTGCTATAGGGGAGAGAGAGAGAGCCCCATCTGACCCCTCTCTGAGCAGAGCTGTGCCCCCAGGTGTCACGCAGGGAAACAGGACAGATTTGTGTACCACCTCAAGGGCAAGCAGACCTCCAAAGGGCCACCCCACCAGCTGGCTGCAGGATGGGGGATTCACCAGGAGCGTGTTACCTCATCCACAAGTTACAGATAATAATGGTGCCAGCCTTGTTTGGGTTATTAGGAGAGTTACATAAGATAATGTATGTAAAGCGCTTAGCACAGAGCTAAATGCTGCTCTTTATGTTGTTACGTGCCCGTACTTACCACATAAATCCCATCCAAGGTGTTCCTTCCCTGAAGGAACTCATTTAGGTAAAATGAAAATGTAATACATATAAATAGATACAGATGAACACACACATACACATAAACATATGTAGACACACACACACACATATAATGTTTGGGGGCATTTAGGATATAATAAATAAGTGAACATTTGTGGTAAGTAATTATAGCCCAGGGTGATCACGGAGCTCTGTACCGAGGGCTCTGGGAACCTGCCGGAGGAAGAAGGTGACACTAACAAGGGAAAGTGTAAAAGCTTCATGGAGGAGGTAACATTTGACTGTATTGATGGGTGCATGGAAGTTTGTTGCTCAGAGAAGGAGATGATAACAAGTGCAAAGGTGTAAAATCTGAAGAGGGAAGCTCATGTTTAGTGATTGGTGAGAAAGCCGGTGGACCCGGGAACTGAAGTACAAGGTGAGGAGTGAGGAGAGGTCCACTAGGAAAGGTAAATTGGGCAGAAACTCTTCAGCTGTTCAATCAGAAAATTTTCAGGTATCACCTCATATGTATCAGGCACTGTGCTGGGTACTGGGGATGCCCACACCAGAGAATTTACAAATACAAACCAAGACATACTTATAGATGACCATAAAGGCCATGAAAAAAATAAAACATGGTGACGTGATGGAGGACTAGTAGAGGTTCCCTTGTAGGTTGGGAGACAAGGGAGGACCTCACTAAGGAAGTGGCATTTGAACTGAGGCTGAACTCCAAGGAGGCGGCCAAGGAATCAGCACCCATGGGTGCTGGTGTGGCTGGTGAGTGGGAAGCAGAGGGAGCGGAAGAGGATGGTGGTGATGAGGTTGGACAGGAGAGCCAGGCAGAGCTGGCTCACCTTGTAGACCATGGTAAGGAAGTCGACTTCCTTCTAGGGCAGCAACACACCATTGGAGGTTCCCAGATGTGATCTGCACTTCTAAGAAATCCCTGGGGCTGCACTGCTGTGAGAAGAGTAGATTTGGGGCAAGAAGGTCATATGTCAATAGTGGAGTAAAGGGGTCGCTGCAGGAGTTGAGGCTCAGAGCTGATGGCGGCATGGACCAGTGCAGTAGACATGAAGGTGTGGAGAAATACATGGATTGTGAAGGGTATCGTAGGCACCGCCAAGCACTCTAGACTTTACCCTGTCGGGAGTGGGGAGCAACAGAGGGTTTAAAGGAAGCACTGACGGTGTCAGATTTGTATGATAGGACAGTGCCCTCAGGGTGGTCGGGAAGTGGCCAGAGTTAGGGAAGATTGGATATAGGGCAGCAAGGTAAGAGTCTGTTGGTTCAAGGGTCCGTGGCTGAATCCGGCCTGCAGCCTTTTTTAATTCAACCCATGAGATAAGAATGCTTTTGCATTTTTAAAGGTTTTTTTTTTGAAAAAGCACTAGCAGCATATGTGACAGAGACCATATGGACCACAGAGCCTAAAATATTTACTATCTGGCCCTTTACAGGAAAAGTTTGCCCCCCCCCCCAGACCATCTGCAGTCTTTCAAAAGAAAGAAAGAAAGAAAGAAAGAAAGAAAGAAAGAAAGAAAGAAAGAGAATGAGGAAGCCCTTCATGTATTGATACGGAATGATCTTCAATATATGTTCAATGAAAAAGGCATAATGCCAAATCGTATCCAGTAAAGTATATTTGTATGAGGGGGGAACAAAAGGACAGAAGAACATAAGTTTTTTCTCGGGACACTGTTGAAAAAACTGGGCATGCTGACTACCTCTTAACCAGGGCCTGGGGGCGGGGGTTGGGAGGGAGGATGAGGAGCCAGCGTGGCAGAGTCTTTTCAGTATGCAGCTTTCTGAAGCTTTTAAATTTTGAATCAGTTAACTGTATTCCCTATTCCAAAAAAAAAAAAAAAAAAAGCAACAATAATAAAAATAATAATGGGTTAAATTAAAACAGAATCGGTTTAATGGTTTGAGATGAGAGACCATGGAGACAGATCACATGAATTCAAATCCCTGATCTGCCTCTTAAGTGCTCTGTGACATTAGCCAAGTTACTTAACCTCTCTGTTCTCCATTTTCCTTCTATGTGAAAGAAGGATCATAATCCTATTTCATAGCATTGTTGTGAGAATAGAATGCTCTTAGAACAGTTCTTGGCCCATAGAAAACACTGCCTGGGTGTTTGCCATTATTAGCAGTACTCAGTATAACTCAAAAACTGGTATTACGTAGCCCAGGTGACAAGGCCTTAGACCAGGTTTTGGCTGTGGCGTGGATGGCAGGGGCTGGATTTGAGAGCCGTGTCTGTCGTGGAATTGAGAAGAACTGGTCACAGAAAGTGAACAAGAGAGGAAGGTGTAGATGATCCTGAGACTGCCAGGCTGGGAACTCCGGGTAAATGGGGTAAATTAAGGCCACGACTCCACAAGCAGAATGAAGGTGGGAAAACGGCTCAGGTCCCCCCAAAGCACAGCTTCACAGAAGCGAGTCGGTGCCTTTATTATGTCCGTTTCCTCTCTCTCCCAGTTGTATTCTTACCAAGCTACGTGAGGAACGAGGTGTGCATCCTGACTTTATTAATGGAAATTATGAGCCCCATGCATCATGTGCTCATTGCGGTATTCTCCGGAGAGGTTAGCCTGTCTCGTGTAATTAACCTGCTGTTTAAAAATCCCTATTTACAAGTGAACTAATTTTACATTGACACCTCACTTCTGAGAGCTGTCTTCAGTGCAGACGTTACACTGGCAATGAAGAACATTTTAAAACCGTCTCTTTCACAGAGGAAGCCCCTCTGCGGGAGGTGTTTTGCTTCGTTCGTACATTCTCTGGAACCCAGAAGTCATTTGACTTTTAAACGGCTTTTAGCGCTAATTATCTTCTCCCAGTGACTGCTGACACAGAACTGGTTTGAGCTGCCACGGGGAATTGACCAAGCTTCCAAATTTTCGGTGTTGGGAACGTATCCAGGCTTGAAAGACAATTCAAAGAAACAGTCTGTCCCGCCCAGAACCCGGCATTTTCTGACATTTTAATTTTGCCAACCTAGACGTGGCATAGGGTAGGCTTGCTGCATGAAACTGCCCTCCTTGCTGCGTCATGCTCCTCAAGGTGTGACACAGCAGACCCTTTAAATGTACACCCACAGGGAAGGGGGACATGGGGGGATGGCTTGCCAACTTCTTAGATTCCGAAATCTAAAACTCTAACTTTTTTTTATTGGGTCTGACGTGCTCAGGTATCGTGAGATGGTTTTTTACATGTTGCAGCTCTCATTTCGTTTTGCCTCTAAGATTTCTCTCTGTCCTTAAGAAAGTCAAAACCGTCTTTGCTTTCGTTAAAAGTTGTGCAGAAGATGCACCAGTGGGCAAACAGTTTTATAGAGGAAAATCACATTCTTGGAAAAAGAAGATGTAGACAGATAAAAAGAGAATGTGGAAAATGCATGCTTTTCTTCTTACTTGCTTTCTGGAAACTTAAATATCCCCTTACTGTGTTCAGCCCTTCCTTTCTCCTTTCGGGAACTCAGCCCTGATTTATTTCTCCCCAGTCTAGCATTGGCCTTTACCTAAACTCAGGAGAGTTTTCAAGGTCTGCTTTCATAAAGCCTCACAGTGCTGATAAAAATGTTTCTGTATTATGTGACTAAGTAAAGAATGAGGAGGGAAGGATGATGAGACTGACTGGGATTTTAGATTTCTCTTAAAAAAATAAGAGAAAATGGCATGAAAATATCTCCTCTCCGCTAAATTTGGATCTTTGAGGGTGGTAAAACAAAAAAAAAAAACAAAAAACGAAAAACAAAAAACACAGGCATCGTTATGAAGGTGCAGTTTGTTACATGTTGTTTTTGTTGTTCTATGATATTGGAGCTCCTTTGGGAGACTTCATGATAAATTTTGGTCAGAAATGTTAGCTCTGATAGGGATTTCCAAGATTATTCAAGCAGATGGTACCTAGAATCCCCATGATGTCTTCCTAAAATATTACCCTTGGTTAGCAAACGTTTATGTTCTCAGCAGTAGTGAGGTTTAACGGAGGGTTTGTGAACCTCGAACCTTCCCGTTATTCAGAGAGCAAGTATCTTTTCTCGGTTACTAAGGTGTAACGGCAGGTTCACCACTTTGAAAATTTTAGACTAGAATTTCCCCCTATATTGATGAGATAATTCAACCTCTTGGGACACAGTGAAACATAATAAGAGGATTCTGGCCCTCAAGAAATGGAGGCTTTTGGGTCACCTGCGTGGCTCAGTTAAGAGTCCAACTTCGACTCAGGTCATGATCTCGTGGTTTGTGAATTCGAGCCCCGCGTCGGGCTCAGAGCCTAGAGCCTGCTTCCGATTCTTTGTGTCCCTCCCTCTCTGCCCCTCCCCTGCTTGTGTTCTCTCTCTGTCCCTCTCTCAAAAATAAACATTAAAAAAATAATAAAATAACAAAATAATAAATGGAGGCTTTGGTGGGAAGCGGGTATGTGTCTCTGTGCCTGATGCCACCAGAGCATGAGACAGTGCCAGGGGGAGATGCCAAGGCCCAAAAGTGAGAGAAAAAGAACATCCAAAGCTTCTCCACCTAACTGAACTTTTCAAGGCCCAAACCATGTTAGAACTATGATTGACTTAGAAAAGAAACTCATTAGTATCAGAGAAAACCCAATGCAAACTATTTTTTGAAAAAGTAAAAGTTAGGGGCCCCCAGGGGGCTCAGTGGGTTGAGCGTCCAACTCTTGATGTGGGCTCCAGTCATGCTCCCAGGGTCATGGAATCGAGCCCCCCATCAGGCTCTGCGTGCCTGCTTACGATTCTCTCTCTCTCTGCCTCTGCCCCTTCTCCTCCACTCATACTCGCTCTCTCTCTAAAAGATAAAATAAATCATAATGAAGAATTTAATAACAATAAAATAAAATAATTTAAAAATAAAGTAAAAATTATAGTGTCTTAGCTAACAGGCCTCACAGGAGCTCGTACCATTTCTGAAAATGATAACATTTTTTTTTTCCATCTATACATATATTTTCCTAAGGAAAAGTTGAGGTCCAGTTTGTATATCTGATGACCTGAGCAATATTTACCGATAGCTTAAGATGCACTCAAAGGCCTTTCAAACACGTTTTAAGATGAAATAAAGATCAGGCTCTGGTTTCTGACTAAATTTGAATATTGACAAAGAATTATATATTCACTGAGAATCTTACTGTTAATAAAACCATTTGTCATTGTGCTTTCTGAAGGAGTTTGAAGAATGTCTATTAATCATTCACAGAAAACACATTAAGGGCTGACTACTAATAAAAAGGAAAAAAACTCTATTACCTCCCTGGAAAAAAATACTGACATTAATATTACTGTTCCTAGGAGTGTTTCTAATCCATTTGATAATAAAATGATGAGAAGGATTTTTGAATTATTTTTTATGATTCTCTAGTAGCTTTTATGTTGACAAATCTTTTATGATTTGTATTGGCAAGATTTATGAAGCCCATGCAAACTATACAAAAAAAAAAAAAAAAAAACGATTTACAACAGCAATACAGAAAGAAATCCATCTTGTCTGTAAGTTGCACCTCAGAATTATTTGGGCAAAATGCAAAGCAAAGAAAAGCAATTGCATTTCGCCGGACTCTTCAGATGCTATTTTACATTGCAATAAAATGGTCTCTTGGCTTTCGGAAAACTGAGGTCTGGACAGCTTCATCACTCACAGCAAGAGACTTTGAATCCTTGATTTCAATTCAAAGTCATGTAGATTACGTTTTTTTCAGGTTGCCATTGCTGGGTAAAACCTTATCTTGTTTATAATATGCTAAATTTTTGATTCTTGGATTGTTGGGTTTTTTTAATTTTTCCATTTTATGTAAAACAAACTATATGATGGTATTAGAAAGGGAATGAATTATTTCCTACCACTCGGTGGGCAGAGATTTATCACTTTTTAAAAATTTGTTTGCTACTTAAATGTTAGCTCTGTTGGTTCAGGGTGTCCACACAGAAGGCAACACAAATGTCTCAGATGGTGCATCCTTCCAAAAAGAGCTGCTTTGGACTTAACCTCATTTTGACTTATCTCTTAGAAGATAGTGATAGAAACATAGAAGATAAAAAACAGATTATATATATATATATATATATATATATATATATATATATATATATTACAAAGACATTGAGAAACTAAGAGAACAAAAGTAAAGAAATTATTTTAAAGACTCAAAGAATGAGTGAAAAAAGTAATTTCAAAATAAATTACAGCAGGTGAGCACAATGATTTATTTCAAAGCCAAAAAAAAAAAAACCTATTCAAAAATGAGATATTTTGAAAAGATAAATATTCATACGGTCAGTGTGTTTAAGTCTGCTTGGGCTACCATAACAAACTATCATAGACTGGGTGGCTTAAAGCATAGAAATTTATTTTCTCACAGTTCTGGAGGCTCTCAGTCTAAGATCAAGGTTCTGGCCAGCTCACTTTCTGGCGAGGGCTCTCTTCCTGGCTGCCTCCTCCCTACGTCCTCATACGGCCTTTCTTTGTACACATTAGGTGGGACAGGGGGACCCTCTGATGTCTCTTCCTACAAGGACATTAAATCTGTTAGATCAGGGGCCCACTCTTTCAACCTCACGTAGCCTTAAGTATTTCCTTCAAGATCCTATCTCCAAATACTGCAACACTGGGGGTTAGGGCTTCAACATAGGAATTTTGAAGGGACACAAACATTCTGTCCATTATTAACAGTCAGTAAGGACTCATCTTCGAGTTGAGTAAATAAGTTTTTTCCAAATGTAGCTCTCTGGTTTTCCATCACTGGGATCTAACGTTTTTTTTTTTTCTTCCAGACTCTCCTGTTTTCATTCCCTTTTCAAAGAGAAAATCTAGCAAATGGCAAGTGAGGTCTTCTTTAGCCATAGAGCCCTTAGCTGACCCATCCCAGAACTCTGACTTTGCTTTCAAGATGACTCACAACACACCTTACTTGGCAAAGCCTGAGCTATGGCTCTGGTATCCCCCAAATTTATTTTTTCTTGTGTCGCCTAGAGATTTTGAGTACAGATTTTTGGGTCTATGAAACCAAAATGATCCACAACCCAGTAGTAAATATTTTTATAGGTCGATCTTTTTAATATGCCTATTTCAAGCATGATGTTCTGTTTCTGTAATAGATACAATGAAGGCCCCTGGTATGCTGACCGCACTAATTGACCAATGAATTTAGGGGGAAATGGAGATGAGAATCCCTTACTGTCCCTGAGCCAGCTGGTATTTATGGGTGGGAGTTTATAATAAATTTCTATTTCTATTTCTATTTCGCCTACCTAGGCTATGGCATTTTGTTATGGCACCAAAGCAGACTAATACACTAACTATAGGGGAGGATTTATCTTTTTTAAATATATCATTTTTTAATAGATTGCCTTTGCAAAGCACTGGTATGATTTGAGCTTACAAAATGGAACACACTCCATAGAACATTTCTTGGGAGGCACCTTCTACTTGCCCAATAGTTGTTGATTTCAAAGACTTTCACTGTATTAAAATGTGACTGCATTTTTGGCAATTTTACCTTTGAGAGTTCCAACTCTGCTATTGTTTTTAGCTCTTCACAAAACACAGAATCAAGGTGTCACAATATTATGAGTCTTGCCATCTGCTTGGAAGCTTTGTTTCTGATAGAAAGTCTACTTACAGCCTACCTACTAAAATAAAATCACATTTTCTCTGTAGAGCTGTGGAATTTTCCCTTTCATCCTGTTTATAAGGGCCTTCTATTCATTCATCTTACCTAACAGGAAAATAGATTCGATTGTTGACATCACTACAGTCAATGAACACTCAATAAATGTTGGATGAATGCATAGCTGGAGGAACAAAATTATTTGACTTTCACGTCTAATAATCGATTTATAGAATTTTATTGCTGGAAGTATCATAACTCCCTTAGTCAAACTTCTTTCTCCTAGATGCCTTTGAAGAAATTATTTTCCTAAGCATTTATTAAGAGTAATAATAATAACCAACATTTATTGAGTGTTTACTGTATGCCAACCACTGTTTTAGGTAACTTTCATAATGATCTCAGTTAATTTTAGAACAGCGATAATGTTGTAAAAGCATGTTCTGGAGCAGAAGTGGGTCTTCTTTACCTATTAATCCCTTCTCCAGCAATTTCCTTCACTAGGTAAAGGCCCTTTCAAAATTCTTCTCCTCCTAGGAGCCTCCCCCACACGCACTGGACAGGCACACGCACCTTGTCACCAGTTCCCAAGGAAACCTAATTGGAAGAGTAAAACATGCCATCTTTGCCAAAGAGAGTATTTTTAATGCTTCAACAATGAAAGAGGATGGAAGTAGGAGGCAAACCAGACAGTTCCCGTTTAAAGCCAGTGCCCTTTTGTTGTGCATGCTCTGCCCCTGAGATTCTTCTGCTGGCCTTTGAGCACTGGAAGCTGGCGTCTGGAAATAACCCACCTCCTACTTCAGTTCTTGCTAAAGTTAGCCTCAGGAAAGTTTATTGTTGTAAAGGGCTTCATCCGTCTTCTACAATGTCCCCTGGATATTCATTTTAGAAGTATCTAGCACAAGATTAGCCACAGTTATGGGAATCGGGGGTGACATCGAGCGATGAAATGCATATAAAATCTCAAGCCCTCATTTTGCCCATCCGTGAGCTTGCTTGTCCCTTCCTCCCATGGGAAGCCTGGGTGAAATTTCAGTACTTTCTCCTTGGGCAGAGATGCTGAAGCGTAAGTCTTTCTTCTGCACCTGCATTTGAAGTCCTGGCATCCATTGATGTCAGCCTCACATTTCTTATTTATTTATTTATTTATTTATTTAAATTTTAATGTTTGTTTATTTTTTTTTAATTTTTTTTTCAACGTTTATTTATTTTTTTGGGACAGAGAGAGACCGAGCATGAACGGGGGAGGGGCAGAGAGAGAGGGAGACACAGAATCGGAAACAGGCTCCAGGCTCTGGGCCATCAGCCCAGAGCCCGACGCGGGGCTCGAACTCACAGACCGCGAGATCGTGACCTGGCTGAAGTCGGACGCTTAACCGACTGCGCCACCCAGGCGCCCCAATGTTTGTTTATTTTTGAGAGAGAGAGACACAGACTGAGAGTGGGGGAGGGGCAAGAGAGAGAGGGAGACACAGAATCCAAAGCAGGCTCCAGGCTCTGAGCTGTCACCGCAGAGCCCGATGCAAGGCTCAAACTCACAAACTGCGAGATCATGACCTGAGCTGAACTCGGACGCTTAACCAACTGAGCCATCCAGGCGCCCCCATGTTTAAATTTGTACCTGGTACCTTGGAGGTCTCACCCACAGAGATAGAGGAGGGAGGAAGGCATCACAGTGGCCCCTCCTATCCACAGACTTCCAAATCTGCTCTTTATTTCCCCTTCAAGTTGCCCTGGATGCTGTAACAAGAATGCCAGAGAATGGAAAGCTTAGAAACAACAGAAATGTGTTTCTGACAGTTCTGGAGGCTGAGAAGTCCAAGATCAAGTGACAGGTGATGGAATCCACTTCCTGGTTCATAAACGGCCATTTTATTTACTGTGTCCTCACATGGTGGAAGGGGCAAGCTAGCTCTCCAGGGGTTCCTTTCTAAGAACATTAATCCTCATTACCTCCCTAAGGCCTCACACTCTAATACCATCACAAAGAAGGGTAGGACTTCAACATGAATTTCAGAGGTACACAAACATTCAGTCCACAGCAGCCTCGGAGAACAGGAAGAGAATGCAACTGAGAACAGGTGTTTCTGATCACCTTTTCCAAGAAACGCAGCCCATCCAAACCACCAGAAATTAGTTCTAGGCTCAAGAAAATTAAGCAAAACTATGTCAATTAAATGCTTATGTTTTCTATAGCTAGCATTTTTGGCTTAATAGGTCAAATTTATTACAAATAAAGCTGGTGTCGTTGGGCATAAAGCACATTCATTTTTTATTTAGTAAACCTATTTTTTTAGGAGTGAGGAAGGGAAGCAGTGTGAAATGGGGAAAGAAATTCTGGCTAGGAATGAAGTGGAAGGTCACTTGGGCCTGACTTCATCTTAGGGCCGTCATCCTTTAAATGCAGCGGGGGGGGGGGGGGGGGGGGGGGCGGTCTCCATGTACCAAGGCCCTTCAGCTCTGAACCTTGGGGGCTCCTTCTCTTGGGGCCTAGAGCTCCTATTCTAGATGATTGCAGAGGTCTATGGTTGTGGCTTGTCTTTCATGATCTATCAGTGTCTGTATAATGAACCGAATGACAAAACTTCTTGGTCAAGAAAGTGATCCCACAGCAAAGCATTGCAGGAGACAAAGAAGTTCTGCCTCAGAACGACATGGATTTTAAGGGCTGCTGGGTCCTAAGATGCAGTGAGGTGTACCGGGACTTGGTACCCATGTACTTATGGGTCCCATGTAGTATATGTTCTTTGGCTATCCCAGCATTTCCATTCATTTGCCTAAGGTCACATGGCTAGTTAGTCACAGAGATGAGATTAATGGCCAAAGGGAAAAGGATTAATGTGCATTAATCCCCAGGTCTCTACCAGACACTGTGCATCCATCCTGCAGTTGCCTGAGAGTTCCTATCCACAGTCTATAGATGAATGCCTCCCACGTAGTCTAGACATTAACCTGTGTTAGTACCTTTTTTAAAGCTTTGTTGAGTGTGATATTTTTAATATTCTCAATGCACCCACCCAACCTCACTTCTTAGGCTTAGCAAGTGTTTTTATGGATCTCTATTCCCACTCTCAGCCCCTCTGGGTCCTATAAAAAGTTCCTAGCATGCATCACATTCTTTTGGTGAGCTTTGCCCCATTTGGTCATTCATGTGGGCATCCTTATGGCTGACCAACATGGAGATATAAACTCTTTTTTCTACAGTTATAAATTATAGAAACAGCAACAACAACTGTATTAAGGACCAGTCTTTTTAAGTAGAAATACAGATCACTTAAAATCTTTACTTTCACCCAACTTGACCATGGCCCAATGCTTTAGAGTAAATGAGTTATATTCCTCATGGCTATTTGAGTACTGGCCTTTTATTCTATCCAGCATCATGCCACACTGAAGGGGCTCCCCAGTGAAAAGAAATGGCACTCCCAAGTGCTGAAGTGCATTGTCCTTCTGTAGGGGAGAGGGAGAACTTCACTTCCAACCTGAATCAAACCCCAAATGAGCTGAAATCTAGGCAGATTCGGGCAATCCTCTGAGATTGCTCCTTGTGAACTGGAAATAAGATGTTATTAGCAATCAATAAAACTGAACTTGAAGATGGCCTATATTCAGATGCCTCCTGGGTTTTCATTTTAATTCTCTGATAGAAGAGATTGCATTAAAACAGACTCACCTTCACACTGAAATCTTGTACAATGCCCTTCACAGGCAAGAATAAGAAATTGGGTTGCTCCCAGGAAATATTTTTCTGGCTGTGGAAGCAACCTCTGGGCTGGTGAATCCAGCTCAGACCCCTCCACTGGAGACCTGATGCCTTTTCTGGGGCAAACCATCCCTACCAGGCACAAGTAGAAATAATATAAGATACACATGCAAAGAAGCTAACTAGGTCCTCATGATAGTGGGCCACAAATGGAGAGGCTTTTGCTATTCTCCCACCCATTCGAAAAATAAAAATAAAAATAAGTTGATTGCTCCAGAGACCTCCCAGTAGATACTAACTGACCTCTGGAAGTACTCTCTTCTACCTGTAAATATTCTGATGGCCAGACCCCCCCAGGATCCAACCTTTAGTATTGATAAATAAATCACACAAGGTGATTGTCCACTTGTCACTTAGGATAACACACTCTCTCTCCCTCCCTCACGCACACACACACACACACACACACACATACACAAAGTTATCCGAATAATTCCATCCAACCACCGAGGACTTGTAGTTTTGAGTCTGCCCTACCTTGTTTTGCAAAGATTCAAGGCTGCTTGCAAAAAATACTTCTGAGGAAAAAGGATAAAATGATGAATTTTGAGACAGTTCAACATAGGCTGTAAAGGAAAAAGGAAAGAATAGGATTGGAGTAAGCGAGACAGACCCCAGAGGTGTGTTTGGTAGGTGGAGGTTACAAATTTGGCTCTGAATTCCTCAGTGAAAACCAAGGGCGAAAAAATAGTAATTTACCTGATTCACAGTATTTCTAAGATTCTTCAAAGATTCTCAAAAGAAGCATGACTTTTTCTAGTGCTGAGATGGGGAAGATATTTTTCTTCCTTGATTCCTCATAAAGAGGACATTGGATTAGTCAGGGTAAGGTTCCACTGTGAGCAACCGCAAACCCAAAACAACAGTGGCTTGAGTAAGATAGAATTTTCTGTCTGTCTCAAGTCAATATAGGCAGCCCAGGGCTAGAACAGCTAGCTCTCAAGGGACATCAGGAACTCAGATCCTTTTATATTTTTTCTCCATTTCATCATCCAAGATGACTCTTACAGCTCTGCCCAAAATGTTCCCATTCCAGCCAGTGGGAAGGAGAAAGGAGTGATGAAGGACGCATCTGCAGCCTTTAAAGATACATCCCAAGGTTGCAGAGAATTCTTTCCGTCACCTCCCATTGGCCAGAACCTAATCACATGGCCACATCTCATTGCAACAGAGGCTATATAGAGAGTCTTTGTTCTAGGTCTACGTGAAAGTGGGCTTTCTATCGCTAATGCAGATGGCCAGTATATTAGCTTTCTAGGGCTGCTCTAACCATGGACTGGATGGCTTAAACAACAGAAATTTATTCCTCACAATTTGGATGCTGGAAGGCCAAGATCAAGGTGCTGGCAGGGTTGTTTTCCTCTGAGGCCTCTCTCCTTGACTTGCAGATGGCTGTCTTCACTGTGTTCTCACACGGTCTCTTCCTCTGTGCACACAAACCTCTGATGTATCTCTGTGTATCCTAATCTCCTCTTATAAGGACACGTTATAAGGACCCATCCTAATGGCTTCATTTTAACTTAAGGGCCCTTTCTCCAAACAGCCATATTCTGAGGTATTGAGGGTTAGGTAAGTTTAAACATGAATTTGGGGGAGGGCACAGTTCAGTCTGTTAACAGGCTCTTGCCACGTATTCTGCCGGCATCCTTGTAGCAGGATAAAGACTAAGTTCTCTGGAGCCATTTGTTCTGTCTCCTCAAAAATCCAAGCGTCCTTAAAACTGAGTTAGCAGGGCGCATGGGTCGCTCAGTCGGTCAAGCGTCTGACTTCGGCTCAGGTCATGACCTCGCGGTTCATGAGTTCAAGCCCGGGTCAGCTGGTTCATAAGTTCAAGCCCCACGTCGGGCTCCGTGCTGACAGCTCAGAGCCTGGAGCCTGCTTCGGATTCTGTGTCTCCCTCTCTGCCCCTACCCCACTCATGCTCTGTCTTTCTCTCTCAAAAATAAACATTTAAAAAAAATTTTTTTTAAACAAAACAAAAATAAACCCAGAGAGTTAGAGCCTACTGCACTAGCTCACACCCAAAGGCACTCGGTGAATACCTGCAAAGGATGGCCGTCACGGCCCAAGAAATCACAGCAGGAGCAGAGACTGGACACCAGGATTCCTGGCTCCACAACCTGCTCTTCCCCCCAGGCTGCAACTGGTCCCTTCGTGGTCTGACCACCAGCCCATATTACGTGGGACCTTAAAGTCGGGTGTTTTAGTCTCAGATTCTCCGTATCAGAAATTATAAAGCCCCAAAGCAATGATCGCTGGCCCTGCTTTCACACAATTCTAGGGCTTCTGCAAAGACCCCAGCACGTATCAAACTAGTTTCAGCCCTTATATCAAAAGTCATTTGAATTTTTTCTGGATCACTTTTCACTGTTCTGCTTTCTGTGGACACTCCACAGAAGCTTTATGAGGTTAGGGTGGGTTGCTACAAGGTCAAATCCAAGATGCCATAGCTCTAGGAGGAATTGAAAACTTAGTGCACTGACTTCAGTGGCTTCTCCCCAGGACTGAGACTAATGAACATGCCAGCAGCCCCAGCTTGGGCAAAGGCAAAACTGGCCCCAGACTTGGAATGGTATTTTTTTTCCACTTTTCTAACCAGCTTGCAAGCTGTCACCCATTGAACCAGAGTGAGATTGCACTTGGCAGGAAGACAGTGAGAATTTTCCCCCGAAATATACTGACAGCCTCGCTCCCGGGACACCTCTCAAATCCACCCCAAGGTCCTGGGTTCCTATACTCTGTAGCAGGACCCATTCCCCCAAGAGGCTATTGATTCTGCATGAAGAGCACTGTTTGTTTGGCCTGAGACCCAAGCTCTTCTCTTTGCTCATTTCTGTCCTAGCAACGCCACCTCAAATGCAGCTTTTGGAAGCTGTACAATACAGCTAATTGTTTGCATTGGACAGTAGTGTGTTTAGAGCTTATGCATCTAAACAGACAATTATTTTCTGCTATTTGCTAGTGGCACTGCCTGCCTGGTGACTTTGGCAGATGGAGAAAGGAGCTAATCCGTAGGTTATAAGCAGAAGGGTTATTGATGAAATGTCACCATCTGTTGGTGTCATTAAAATGATATGAGTCATAAAGAGTTGCTTTTGTTTTTTTCTCAGAAAAAGGTTAGCTTAGAGTTTAGAGAGAAGCTGCTAGATTGCAGATGGCAGTGTGAGATGGGACGGGGGGGGGTGGGGAGTGTCAGTCCTGGAAGGGGGAGGAGCCTTGATGAACACATCACATCAGCTCGATGGGTCTTCTGGGAAGTGCTGGAATCCTCTGCCGGAATAAAACCACCCATCTGGTATGAGATGAGATACTTACTAGGAATGATGCAATGCTTCAACTGTCCCATGATCCCTCCCCATTTCTGAGACATCTACTGGGTGGGGAGGGGAAAGTCATTCATTTGGGTTCAACAAGAAAAATCATATCTGGGACAGAACAGTTAAAATGCACTTGTCTCCTAAATCCTCACTGGCCTCATCACAGAGAGATTATTCATGTATCCAGCTGACATCTTGGGAGGCTGGGGATCTCAATGGGGAATGATATTCTCTACATCTGCTATATCTGCTGGGAGGACACAGAGTTGTCTCAGAAGAGGAATTAGAGACCGTATGCCCAAGATTCCATCAGGATGAAGAAAAGAAAGCAGTGGATGGACCCACATGAATTGCAAAGCAAAGGAATCAGCTTTTGGTCTTGTTGACTTTATCGACTCCCTTCTTGTCAATTTCATTGACTTCTTCTCCAACATTTTTATTATTTATTTTCTTCTGCTTACTTTGGGTTTAACTTGCTCTCCTTTTTCTAGTTCCCTAACGTAGAAGCATAGATTGTTGTTTTTATCCTTCTTCTTTTCCAACGTCTTACATATAGCAAAGGGATGGAGAGCATGGGAAGTATATTTAATGAGGATCCAGATGACCAAAACAAACTGTGCCAACTTCCAAATTCTTCCTTCTTACCTAATCCTCTTAATTCCCTCATATTTGCTGTTTATAAATTCTTTTACCCACTGCCAAGGACATATGCCCAAAGAGAAAGAGCCTGTTATTACCAACTTTTTTTCAGTATGGCTTAAGATTCCTTTTATATATTTTTTATGTAAAAATATATATATATATATATTTTTTAATTTTAACTCTTGGAGAGAGAGGTGGGTGATTGTATACACCACTACAAATCCTTTTGGCAGTACTAGGGTTTAAATTAGAAATAAACATAACATCGCAATGTGTCGGGCCACATGCCCAGCCCTGCGTCTGGGTGAGTCCTTTTCCCCGATGCAACTGGCCCAAGCCTGCCAGCTCCTAGGGAGAGGGGTGCTGAGGGGTCAGTGCTGCTGCTGGAAATAGTGCACACTGCTGGAAGCAAGAGCCACGGGGGGCAGGAGCTTCACGAAGCCTGTGCGGGTTATTTATATGGTCTCAAAAGGAAGCATCCGTGGAAAAGTTCCTGTTGATATTTTTAGATCTGATGCTTGATCGTCCTGCTGCACTTTTATTTTTAAACAAGCAGGGAAGGGAGTGATTAATACTGTCTGCAGTGCTGTTTTGAAGGCTCGGAGGGCCCATCTGACAGGCTGATGGTCAGCCTGCCAGGCCCGGAGCCACCTTCTGTCTCTTCTAGCTCTGGGACCTCAGAAGCTGCTGACTTCAGCAGGTGGCACATAAAACCTTGGCCACTTGCTGCCAAGTCAGAAACTCTGAAGTTGAGCCCTGACTCTGAGGTCCTGTGCAGCTGACACTCACGGGTTCAGTGTCTTACTCTACTCCCATAGTCTGTTTCTCTGAGAACGGGACATATGTTTGTATAATAAGCCTTTGGCTGGAAGTAAAATGGTTTAGAATTTAACAAGATAATTGTGCAGATTAAAAATTCACCACCACACAGTAATCCATGAGCTTGACTATTCCAGGGCCTGAGAAGGGAGTTGAGTATTGTTACTGAATTGTTTCTACAGTTACTTTCATTTGCCTGCTCAAAATCACCGCTCTAAAAATGCATAAATTTGTTAGTAAAAAAGATATATATGTGTAATTTTTGTTTAATTTTTAATTAAAAAAATCCTTCCCAAGGATTCCCATAATGAAACCTATAGCTTTGTCTTCAGGGAGAAGGGAAAGAGGAGAAGGTGGGCATTGGGGGTCTTTTGCTCTACAGATACGGTTTCTCGTACAAAGTTCATGGATCGTAGATGTCACCCACTGCAGTTGAATGATCAGTTCACTTAAGTGAGAAGCTGAGGAGCGTTCAGGGAGAGAAAAGGAAGTTCCTAAGTTCCCATGGCTGTGCAATGTATTGTTTGTCCCTGGGCTCTTGTGGCCTGTGGACGTTGTCGTCTTTTTTATTTGTTTCTTCTTTCATGTCCGTTTTTCTACAACAGACCACAGAGACGGGTGAAGAGGAGGACCAGCCTCTCAGCCTGGCCTGGCCTACCAACCCCCGCAAGCAAGTCACATTCCTAATTGTTTTACCCATAGTGTTTCCTCTCTGGATCACCTTGCCTGACGTCCGCAAACCTGTGAGTAAAGCACCGTTTGTTTCACCAACTCCTTGTGAAAAGCACGGTACATAGCAGTGTGATAGTCTGCTTCTATTTGCCTTAAAAGGGAAAGGAGGGGTGACATATATACACGTGTATGCTTATATATGTCTAAAATTTCTGCAGACAGAGGCACAATAAGAGTGATTGCTCAAGTTATCGAATTTATGTAACAAACCACCCTAAAACTTAGTGGTTTATTCTGCTTGTGGATCCTGCAGACCAGGAGTTGAAATAGGGTGCACTGGAGATGGCATGTCTCTGCTCCACGTTTGGGGCTTCAGATGGGAAGACTTGAATGGCTGTGAGATGGACTCATCTGGAAGTTTCTTGGCTGATGTTTCTGGTCCCTAGGCAGAGAGGATTGAAGGGCTGGGCTCAGCTGCAGTGGTCTATGGGAGAACCTAAATGTGGCTTCTCCACGTGACTTGGGCTTCTTCACACCATGGTGACCTCATGATAGTCAGATGTGTTAGATGAGAGATCAGGGCTCCAAGAAGGATTGTCCCAACAGCAGAAAGCAGAAGCTGTGTGGTCTCTGATGACCTAGTCTCAGAAGTCACAGAGAGTCATTCCTACTATATTCTATGGGTCAAAGCAGTCATTGATTGTGTTGGTTAAAGGGGAGGAGACAAAATGTTTACTTAGAATATATCATTGTCATATAGCATATGACACCCTTGGTGGGAGGAGTGTCAGAGAATCTGCAGCCATGTTTTAAAACCACCGTTGTGATTGTCTCTGAGAGGAGGAAATGAAGGTTCGAGGCAGGAGGGGAACTCACCTTTTGTTGAGTGTGTGCATGGATTATTCATTCAATTCAAAAATAATTTGAACAAATGCATTCATGTTGCATAAATGCCTACATGTCTGATCTTCTCCATCCTGTATTGTTATCATTACTGCAATATTATTTTCTACCGTTATTATGTGCCAGGTGTATTGAACACAATACCATCTTATGATCAGCAAAATACAATCTAAATGTAGATCAAATCAGAAAGAGACTTCTCCTACTATTAAATTGGATTCTTGGGCCAGGGCCCCAAAGGGTAAAGGAACTAAATGATAAGAACTAGCTGTACTTTTTTTTTTTCTAGAGAGAGAGCGAGCAGAGGAGAGGGGCTGGGGGAGAGAGAGAGAGAGAGAGAGAGAGAGAGAGAGAGAGAGAGAATCTTAAGCAGGCTCCATGCCCAGTGTGAGCCTGACGCTGGCCTCAATCCCCCAACCCTGGGATCATGACCTGAGCTGAAATCAAGAGTCAGACGCTCAGCTGACTGAGCCACCCGGGCACCTGAAGAAGTAGCTATACTTTTTATTACGGCCGTACACACGTCATTCAACAAAGGTATGTGCCTACTATGTATCAGACACTGCCCTAGGTATTTCAATAAGCTATATTGTGGAATCTCAGGAAACAGCTAGTGTAGGAAGGTGTGTATACACACACACACACACACACACACACACTTATTTGTTAATTTTATTTATATTTATTGTATATAATATTACATATTACTGGCATAAGTAGAAAGAATCTTGGGCACTAAGAAGTTAACTAACTCATGCCTAAACACTTCCTAGCAGATGGAGCTGAGATTCAGACCCAGGTCTGTGTGACCACACAGCCTGGGGTCCCCCTCATATTTCATGATACCAGAAAGTGGAAATCTGAGAACATCATTTCTGAAAGCACTTAGAATAGGATGGTGTGGTAACGTACAGCACAGTGGAGCGTAAGTCTTAAGAGCCCCACGGTGATCCCACTTTCCGCACTTGAAAAAGACAGAACAAAAATCCTGTCCCGTTGGCCTGGCCTATAAATAATCCAGCCCAGGAGAGAGCCAGTGTCTTATCAAGGACAGGCCAGGAAAGGACCCCCTCATGGAAGGACTCCCAACATTAGAGGCTTTCCCAGTAAAGGATGCATGTAATAGGTGTGGCTTACTGAAAGCAATATTTAGGTTTCTTTATTTGCAACGCGAGTGTAGAACATCTGCTCTGTGCAGAGGCTCGGATCCTGGAAACCTACGGCCAAATAGCTAGAATGTGTGGAGTTTCTTCTTGGCTCCCATCACATTGACATTTCCAAGATGTGTGTGCTCACATGTGCTCTCTTGCACTCTCTCTCTCTCTCTCTTTCTCTTTCCATTGCTCTGTTGTTTGGGCCAGTGCTCTTGCACAGCCCCGGGGAGGAAAATCAGAGAGACAGACACAGTTTCCTAAATGTTCTCCTTTGTACGTCTAGTATGGTGTGACCCCAAGCCGAGGGGGCTGGCTGGCTGCTAAGGGAGTGTCAGCACACGAGCACTGGAGCAGTCAGGGAAACGTGCAGGCATGGGAGGAAGGTGCCAGCCATCAAGGCCTGGGCTCTCGGGTTGGGTGGGACTCCTAGAGCAAGGGCTGGCAAAATGGCCATCCTCTCTGTGATGGGAGCTCAAAGGACAAGGAAGCGGTTAGAGAAGATCAGAGCTCTGAACCAGCGACTCCTGGAAAACACACAGGACCCCACCATGGCAGTAGTTACCTGGATGACAACTTCTTTGGCTGATGCTATAATCCTGTTGGGTGCAAAGCAGGAAGATGCAGCTGTACGTGATGCTTTCCTTTGTACAACCATGGACCGGTCGTTCACTGCGCACACACCTTGAGAGCCAGCCTCTGGGGCCCAATAGCCAATGGGGCTTTTGCTCCTTGCAACCTCAAGCGCCATCCCCGGGATGGACCGGACTTTTTCCTCATTTTCTACATATGCTGTGTGCTTTCCCAAGCAAAAATGTGACTCTGAGGTGAAGCATTTGGGTGTTTTTAAATTTCCTCAGCAAATATTTATTGAGTTACTATTGTATACCAAGCATCAAGCTTGTGCCCTAAGAGATAAAAAGACACAGAATTCACAATTCCTATGTTTACGGACTTCTAAACTAAGTAGCAGAAACAAGGCATATAACTACAGAGGACAAATGCACAGCTCTATCAGCGACAGGAGCTATATTCAAACTGGAGTCTCCTGACTTAATATTGTTCTCATTCTACCATACTGACTACAGTGGGGTTTTTTTCCCCACATACCTCATGAGATACACAAGCTTGGGGAAGTCACATCTCAACTTTGGACCTCACTTCTCCTCCTCTGTGAAATAAAAGGGTGGAAGATCTTTAGATTCTCTGCCAACCATGACATTCTGTGATTAAGGAAAGCGTAAAGATATAACCATCAATACAGTATTATAAATTTTGTTTAATGTTTATTTTTGAGAGAGAGACAGAGTGCAAGCAAGGAACGAGCAGAGAGAGAGACACACAGAACCTGAAGCAGATTCCAAGCTCTGAGCTGTCAGTACAGAACCAGATGTGGGGCTCGAACTTGTGAACCGCGAGATCATGACCTGAGCCAGAGTTGGATGCTTAACTTATTGAGGCCCCCTAGGCACCGCCAGTGTTGCAAATTTAAGGGGACCATACATCCCAGTTTGCCCAGAATTGTTCCTTTAATCCCCAAGCCTGCTGGTTTAGAAGATGAATTATATGGTCATCCTTTGCATATACAAAATGCCAAATCAAAGAAACCATGCCAGTTAATACAAAAGCCAGGAAGTAGCTTCTTGATCATGCTTAGCACAGAAGAGTTTCATTAAGTTTGATCTTGATCTTGTATCAGTTAGCAACTGCTGTGTAACACACCACCCCAAAACTTAATGGCTTAAAAAAATAAGCAGTTTTTTAGTCCAGAATTCTGAGAACTGACCATTTGATCTGAGCTCAACTGGACAGTCCTACTCACTTATATGACTCAGGGCTTGTTGGTATAGGAGTATCTCAGCTACAAAAGCTCATCTCTGCACTACATGGTATCTTATCTTTAAGTAAGCTAACCAGAGCTGATTCACATGATGGCCAAGTTCCAAGGGCAGCAAGAATGAAAGCTGCAAAGTTCTCTTGAGATCTAGTTTGGAATCTGCATGCTGTCATTTCTATCACATTTTTTGGTCAGAGAAAATCAAGGCCAGCCCAGATTCAGAGGATGGGAAGATAGCCCTCACCTCTTTTTTTTTTTTCTTTTTTTTAGTTTATTTATTTTGAGAGAGGGAGAGTGGGGGAGGGGCAGAGAAGAGAGGGAGACAGAGAGGGAAAGAATCCCAAGCAGATTCCACGCCTTCAGTGCAGAACCCGATGCGGGGCTCGAACTCACGAACCATGAGATAATGACCTGAGCCGAAATTAAGAGTTGGACACTTAACCAACTGAGCCACCCAGGCACCCCGAGACCTCACCTCTTGAAAAGAGTTGTAAAGTGTCATGGCCACTTATGCAGTCTACCACAGTCCTCATGCACTGCCACAAGGGCCTCTTGACGAGGGAGAGGAAAAAGAGAGGAGAAAATGATTAGTTAATAAACATTTGCTACTCCAGAGGGCCCTGTCGGCTCTGTCTCCCCAGTAGTTTTTTTTGTTGTTGTTTTTTTAATTTTTTTTTAACGTTTATTTATTTTTGAGACAGAGAGAGACAGAGCATGAATGGGGAGGGTCAGAGAGAGGGAGACACAGAATCCGAAACAGGCTCCAGGCTCTGAGCCATCAGCACAGAGCCTGATGCGGGGCTTGAACTCACGAACCGCGAGATCATGACCTGAGCCGAAATCGGCCGCTTAACCGACTGAGCCACCTAGGTGCCCCTCCTCAGTAGTTTTTGAATTACCCATAGAGATGAACATTCCAAACCTTGACAGTAATTACAAGGAAAACATGATTTTTTAGTATACATCCAGTTTCAGGGTAAACGGTCCTCCCACTTGTTTACTTGTTTTTATTTCCACCTCATTTATATGCAAATTATATGATAGTGTTTGTTGGATTATACACACTCCCAGCTCAGATTAATTCACTGGTACAGTCTTCTTAAAATAATGGCTGTGTTTTAAAAGTAAAAGAACTAAAATATAAATCTTGATGAGGAACAGGTCTTTGATAAAAATTGAAAATAACAAAGGAAATAAAGACCCCAAAAGTTATATTCTCTCATGACCTAGGATGGGCATTCTTACAAAACAGGAATGGATCTAAATAAGGTATCAAAACCTTAGGTATTAGTTCTAAGGTATTAGAACTGGGAAGGTACCAAGAAGTCAGCTATATCTTTGCAATTTATGTCATTCATTGATTCATTCACCAAGTATTTATTGTGTCTGCTGTGCACCATGCACAGTTCTAGCAAGAATGAAGTGTTTGAGACCCAGAGAGGTTTAGCAACTTGTCCAAGCACATCCAGCAAGTAAGAAGCAAAGTCAAGACTCCCGGCCAGGTCTCAGCTGTGACTTTCACCTCTCTGACTTTCAGTCTCCTCATCTCTTAAAAACCAAAATGAGAATAAGATTATCCTATAACCACTACCATGATTATCTGAGCATTTATTATGTGCCAGGCACTTTTGTAGACACTTTATGGGCACGAAGACCTGAGGACAACTAGATATTTTTTATTCCTCCCATTTTACAGATGAAAACCCCTGAGGCTTTGAAGATGAAATAATTTGTCTCAGGTCACATCACTGGTAATAGGTGAGCAAGAATTTGAATACTGGCCGTATTAATTAGAGAACACACTTTTAATCTTTAATAGGATTATCTGGGGGACTTTTGTTAGATATGTTATGTCCCAAAACCTTGCACAGAATAGATGCTAAGTGAGTATTTGTTGAATTTAAATCAGTAAGGATATGGCCAATTTGTGCAATCAGCTAATGTCCAGAAACGTTTTTCAAGCCAAGAAAGTATCACACTGATGTACTAAAAGCTTCTAATGAGAACATTAGCTGTCAATTAGACACATAAACCATTACATTGGGAACAAAATGGCTGGCACATGGACACAATTTGCTTTTTGCTAATTAGTATGAGGTTCATCCCAGCAGATGTTAGGATGAACCACCATTACTAACCAAAAATTGACATGTCAGACCTTGGCTTCAAGGGCTATTTTCTTTCTTCCAGTGAGACTGGTAACTAAATAATTGCACAAGTGCTACCGGGCAGTGATGTCTGGAATGAGACCATTGAGTCCAAATAAGGGGAGTGGATCAGAAAAAATGAAAGAAGAAGGAATTACCTGGGCTGTGAGATTGGAAATTATAAGGTAGCTTGACAGTTGGGAAACACTTAACCAAACTGCTGGTGCATGAAAGGGTTGAAGCTTCCAAATCAGAGACAATATGGGAGGTTGGGTGAGGCAGATGGCCATACAGCTGGAATGCTAGTCTATATCTCCCTGAAGCTCTTTATATTTTCTGACATTCAGAGCACACGCTAGTATGATGATCGTCATCATGTCTATAGCTGGGAATATTTTGAGCGTTATTGGCCTTATTTTTCTTCAAGAACAAGTTGGTATAACCTACATATTGGGAAGGCATGCTATAGTCAGACGGAGTAGGCTTGAACTTCAGGTCTATTTCAAGATTTGCATACAGAGTAGGTACTTGGCCTTTACCTACCCCCAGTTTATGATGAAGACATGGAAACTTACAAATAAAAACTATTTTTAATTTATTTTCAGTGAGCCCCTAATAAAACACTAGGTACATATAGATGTCCATTAATTACAAATTGGCCTCTTGATCAAGGACCATAAGCATCAAATTTTAAATGAGAGAGGTTTTCTTTAGTATGTTGGTTTGAACTTAATCCCTTTACCTCCTTAGTCTGGTTCCTTAGCTGCTACCTTTTGACTAGGAATGTTCTATGGTTCAGGGATGATATTTCTCAGATGAGAAGTATGTTCAAATAATTTGATTCTAACTTGTGACATTACATCAAATGAACAGACATGCAAAGGTATAATAAATAAAATAATAATTACATACTTAATAAATGAGATAGCATAAAAAGTGAGCAATCTGTGAAATCAGGACTCTCCCAAGATCTCCTGTACATATACCATAAAGTATGGAGATGATGGGGTGCCTGGGTGGCTCAGTCAGTTAAGTGTCCAACTTCGGCTTAGATCATGATCTCATGGTTTGTGAGATCGAGCCCCACATCGGGCTCTTCACTCTCAGTGTGGAGCCTTGCTCAGATCCTCTGTCTCCCTCTTTCTCTGCCTCTCTCTCTCTCTCCCTCTCTCTCTCTCTCTGTCTCTATCAAAAATAAATAAACATTTTTTTTAAGTATGGAGATTGTACTCCATTGCCTTATAGGATGTCCAGAATCAAGCTCACAGACTGGCTTCTGCTCCAATCACATGGGTGGCCCAACACCACAAGAAAAGCCCTTTCCTTCCCTGTGACAGAGCCTGACCCTAGGAGCTGAAACCACCATCTCAGGATACTAGTACAGTGACTTGTGACCAGAAGAAAAGAACAGGAACCCCAATCAGCTAAACTCCGTGGCTGGGAAAACTGATTTCTCAGCACTGGCAATTCCAAGGCTCGGCGAGTCTGGCCTCCAAAACCCAGCGGAATGCTCAGCTTTAAAGGAATTTGCTCTCAGAAGAGCATGTCTCAACCTCCATTTTGAAAAATTGATGACTTTTCTTTCCATAACCCATTAAAGTGCTCAGGTCCCCAGAAAGGGCCTGAGTCTTTAGCCAAAATGTTTTCCTTCTAACACAGGGAAGGGGTGAGGGGCCACAGCCCAATTTAATCAAGCCCACTGGTCTTCCAGACACTGAAACTAGCAGATAGCCCCAAAAAGGCAGCAGTCATTAAGAGAAAGAAATGGTTGTCATGAAATTTAACAGAACAGTATGAATGATAATAAAAACATACATTGAAAACTTGCAGTTAGTAAAGAGAACATAAGCCTGTTTTGGGGCAATAGAGACTATGTCCATTATTATTATAGATCTTCAAGAGATTACTACGTACAAGTTTATCTTTTCCTTTTAATAAAGCTCTTAAAAGCCATGGCAGAAAGTGTTCTATGTGACTGCCCAAGGTCAGCCCTTTAGACAATTGAGATAGCTTTCCTCCACGTCAACTCCAGGATTCACTTCTCTGGACAAAATTGGATGGCATTACCAAAGCAAAAAAATGAGATTGTTTCTCAAAGTGAGAAGCTTTGAAATAAAACACGTTTGGCAGTAATAGGTGAGAGACTGAGTGCATTCTGCTATCTGAGCATGTTTTAAAGGGCCCCAGTTTTGCAAGAAAAAAGCCATCAACAAAACTCCACTACAATCCAGTGTAAACCTGGATCTCCCTGTAGTGGGATTAGGTTACAAAAAAAACTGCATTTTGAGTATCTGGTTTTGGTTAATATTTTAAGGAAACTAAAAATGCTCACTCTGAGCACTGAGTAATGTACAGAATTGGTGAATCACTATATTGCATTATATTATACACTTGAAACTAATATAATACTGTGTGTTAATTACACTCGAATTTAAAACATAAAAATAAAAAGTGCTCACACTCTAAGCCTGAGATTGCACAAAGGCCTGTGAACAAAGAAGAAAAGGACATAGTACAGTCAGGGGTGGAAAACAGGAGGGAAAATCTACTCTGCTGCCCTGTGGACAGCAGTGTGCTGGGCCTCTGTTACTCCAGTCTGTAAGAGTGGTTCAAATATCCTGGAGGGGGACTGTCATCAAGAATGTATAGAAACTATGATGATGGCTTCCTCTCTGTGGCTTTTCCCAGTAATTCATGGGACTGTAAGAGGAACCTGTTTTAGAATCTGTGGATCCTTCTTGTTAACAGCAATTAGTCACGTAGGTTTTCTGGCAAATGGATTGCTAGGATACATGGGGTGAAGCAATACCAACTAATGGATTCTGATGAACTTGAGCAGAAGACAGAAAAAGGGAGCAGGAGAGAAAGGAAGGCTATGGGGTAGTCAAGAGATTGAGAGCAAGACTAAGAAACCAGGCCACGGAAAGGGCAGGGGCGGGGGGCATCTGAGCAGCCAGCAGGAGGAACAGACATTCTTTTCGAGAGACGTCCATCTCAGGCACTAGCTTGCTGATGATTTGGCTCCAAACAACATTCCTAAGAGAGAATCTTCGTGTCCCGGCCTAAACGCTGGGAGGGAGGGCCTTTTGATTGTGAAGCCTGTGAAGATGGGAGGGAATGAGGGAGGAGTAGCTGGCATTGGTGGTCTTAGCTTTAGTCCGCCAGATCCACCTCACTGGATGGCACTGACACTCTCGCCTCTTCCTGGTTCTCTTTCAGTCATCAAGGAAGTTCTTTCCCATCACGTTCTTCGGCTCCATCACCTGGATTGCTGTATTCTCTTACTTGATGGTGTGGTGGGCACACCAGGTAAGACCTTAATCCTAACACTCATCCGCCTGGTTCTTGTGGTTGCCAAATGGTTAATCAGTGTGTTTGCTTTTGGAAAGTGTCAGATCGTACTGTGTCTGACAAGGTACATATTCCAGGACTAAAAGAATTTTACTCCACTCACCTTTCCCATCCCTCCTGGCCTTTTCCTGTAGCATGGAGTCAAATCAGCAGAACCCTGGACAGCCGTGTGGAAGACGGCACCCTATCTCTTCTTGTCCCCAGCAACCTGAATCCAGGCCTACCCAGGTCTGGGAGGAATGTCAGGTTTTGCCTGACTCCGTGATGCTTACTTCCTCTTGGGCAGCCACTCACCTCGTGCTCTCACCAGCCTTTCCAATTGGCTGTAGGAACAGAACTGGAGACAAAATGGTCTCTTCCTTGAACCTCTGTTCACTATAATGATGATGCATTTTGCTTTTACCACTTTTAACCCCGTACAGTTATAGTGCCCATCACAAGAATAAACGCTCAGGAATTGTTTGTTGTCACACACATATGAAAGAATGAAATGCAAAAGTTTTACATTCTCAGAGATGACAGTGGTAAACATTGATTGAACGTGTACCAGATGCTGGATAATTCACATCCCTTCATCCTTGTGACTTGACAGTCACCCTGTACATAGGCACAAATCCTATCAAGGAGATGCTATTATTAACCACATTTGTAGATCAAGGAGTTACGCTTAGAGCTAATAAGAAAACAGCTCGGGATCATATAGGTAGTAAATAGCAGAACTGAGATTGTAACCCAGGGCTCTGACACTCCAGAACTCATGCTTTTAATCTCTATTATAAACTACACAAATTTCAAACTTCCCACTTGTATTCTTTGTTTAATACAGTCTTAAAATTATTATACTTGTTAGCATAAATAAAATATAGCAATTGAAATAAGGAAACGTGAGAACATACACGGATATATCAAAAATGGTGCTAAAATAATTGTTTTTTGATATGCCAGAATAAATGAGCTTAGACCTTTACCTCACACCGTACTCAAAAGTTAACTCAAAGCGGATCATCGTTCTACGTGCAAGTGCCAAAACTATCAAATGTCTAGAAGAAAGCAGAAAATCTACATGACCTTGGGTTAGACAAAGAGTTCTGTGATATAATGCCCAAACATCCATAAAAGAAAAATCTAGTTAGTTAGACTTCATCAAAAGTAAAATTTATGCTTTTCAGAAAATACCACTTAAGTAATTAAAAGACAAACCCCAGACAGAGAGAAAATATTTACAAATTATATACATCTGATAAAGCACTTGTATCCAGGATATATAAAAATCTCTTAAAGCTCCATAATAGAAAGGCAGGGGGGCACCTGGCTGGCTCATTGGCAGAGCATATAACTCTTGATCTCAGGGTCATGAGTTCAAGCCCCACATTGGGCATGGAGCCTACTAAAAAAAAAAGAAAGAAAAGAAAGAAAGGCAAGCATCTACAGGCATCCTAATGTTTAAGATGGTCAAAACATTTGAAAGATATTTCATCAAAGAAGATATGCAAATGGATAATAAGCATAAGAAAACATGCTCGACATCATTATTCATTAGGGAAATGCAAATCAACACCACAAGGAGATGCCGCTTCACTCTCACCTAGGGTAGACATAATCAAAGAGACAGATAATAACAAGTATTGGAGATGATGTATAGAAATTGGGACCCTTATATATTGATGGCAAGAATGTAAAATAATTCAGCCACTTTAGAAAACAGTTTGGCAGGCCACAAAATGTTACACATAGAGTCATCATATGATCCAGTGGTTTCACTCCCTCTGTACCCAAGAGAAATGAAAACATCTACACAAAAATCTATATACACGTTTACAACAGCATTATTCATAATTGCCAAAAAGTGGAAACAACCCAAATGTCCATCAACTGATGAATGAATACAAAAAATGTGGCCTATCCACACAATAGAACACTATTCCACAATAAAAAGGGATGAGGCATTAATACGTGCCACATGTGAATGAACCTCTAAAATATTATGCTAAATGAAAAACGATGGTCACAAAAGAGCACATGTTGTATAATTCCATTTATATGAAATGTATGAAAAGATCATATGTTGCATAATTCCATTTATATGAAATAGGCAAATCTATAGAGACAGAAAGTAGTTAATGGTTGCCTAGGGTTGGGGAGGTTGGAGGGAAATGGGTACGCTAATGGGTAGGGGGTTTCTTCCTGGGACGATGAAAAAGTTCTAATTTTAAATTATGGTGATAGCTATTCAAGTCTATAAATATACTAGGATATTGAATACACACTTTAAGTAGATGAGTTTTTTTTTTTTTAATTTTTTTTTTTCAACGTTTATTTATTTTTGGGACAGAGAGAGACAGAGCATGAACGGGGGAGGGGCAGAGAGAGAGGGAGACACAGAATCGGAAACAGGCTCCAGGCTCTGGGCCATCAGCCCAGAGCCCGACGCGGGGCTCGAACTCCCCGACCGCGAGATTGTGACCTGGCTGAAGTCGGACGCTCAACCGACTGCGCCACCCAGGCGCCCCTATAGTTCAATTTTTATAGTCCTGCACTGCCATGCTAAGTGAGAACTACCTGTTTAATTCATTTTTTTAATGTTTGTTTATTTTTGAGAGAGAGAGAGAGAGCAAGCATGAGCAGGGGAGGGGCAGAGAGAGAGGGAGACACAGAATCGGAAACAGGCTCCAGGCTCCGAGCCATCAGCCCAGAGCCTGATGCGGGGCTCGAACTCACGGACCGCGAGATCGTGACCTGGCTGAAGTCGGACGCTTAACCGACTGCGCCACCCAGGCGCCCCAAGTAGATGAGTTTTAAGTTATGTGAATTATATCTCAATAGAGTTATCTAGAAATCAACACAAGATACCACTTCACAATCATTAGGATGGCTATAATTAAAAACACAGACATATGTTGATGAGGATGTGGAGAAATAGGACTTCCAACTCCCGCTATCAGCACAGAGCTTGCTTGGGATTCTCTCCCTCTCTCTACCCCTCCCCCACTCGCATCTGCACTCTCTCTCTCAAAATAAATAAATAAACTTCAAAAAAACTCACAGAACTATTCTTAAAGGGTGAGTTTTACTGAATGTAAAATTAGACTTTACTATATGTAAATTACACCTTAATTAAAAAAAAAAAAGTACATACAACATCATTGAAAAAAAGCTGCTGGAAATGTCAGCTAATATACCCACTATTATTCCTACAAGATATTTTATATTATTCCTACCCTAGTTATTTTATGATGTTTGACTTCAGATTATTCTTCCAGGATATTTCCAAAACATTGTTGATCCTCAAAGAAGTTCTATGTGGCCCAAAGTCATGATTTTCCGCATTCTTTGAAAGTCATTTGCCACCAAAACTGCATAGAAATCTTTGTAGAAGATGAGCCTCAGCCTCCAGATTTCCAGGCTAGAAGGACTCTTTGCCATTTATAACATGTAATGGCTTTTCATTCTGTAACTATTTTCATTCTTTAATGTACTGATAAAAGAGTGGTTTTTATTCTCTCTTGTTTTCTAGATATTTCATCTTTTTCTAACTTTTTAATGATTATCTTAATTCCATACTCTTGCTTCCTTTTCATTCTTGTAGAAAAATGCAAACACAATGCCTAGAATAGTATTACCAAAAGGGCCCAGAAATATAAAGTGCATAAAGAGAAACCTTACTTTCTAGTAATGAATGAGAAGTTTCTCTGTCTTTTCTCCTATAGGAATGCTTTTCTCTTTTAAGACATCCAGACATCTGATCAAAATAGCACATTCTGTTCTAAGAAGTTTGGCTCTAATTCTGCTGTTTGTACAGAATTTTTTGAGCTATAAAAGCCATAAAGATAACAAATACACCATTTGGTGCTCAACTATTTTGTTATCCACAGCCTTACCAACAATAAATGCTATTTAATATCTTTATTTAGCTACTGTTTAGCCAAAAATAAATGCCCCTTACATTAAATGCTTTATGCATATTTCCCCTTAGTTTTCGTTACTTTTTATTCTTTTTGTATCATGAAATTAGTAAATGTCCTGAGTGATGAAAATGTGGTTAAAATCCATCCTGCATCTAATAGGAGAAGTTAATTCTAAGAGTCAATACGACCCTGTGTCTCATTTAGCCAATGTGACATTGGCTCCTGAAACCAAGATAAGGAACTACATCATGCCATGTTCAGAGCAGCACTGGATTTGGATTCTGAGTGGCCCCATCGTTTATTTCAATTGGAAAACAAAGGAATTCCCAAGAGACTGCTGATATCCTTTCTAGCTCTAAACTTCTCTGATGATGCCAATTTGATCAGTGCTGTCCCATCTATGCACCGCACCTATCATCCTGCCTCTTGCTCATGGAAAACCAAAGTCAGTGAAATGTTCTTAAAATGTGCCTATGAAGACGCGTTGTCAGACAGCAAAAGTGTTTCTACAGCCGTGCAGATTCATCAAGAGTGTGACGTACAATAAAAAGTCTTCATTATTCTCATGATTTCCCACATTATGGACTGATGCCTACTAAACCAGCTTCTGTCTGAAGAGCCCAGAGCCAGAGCCCAATGGCTACAGGCTGATAAGTTGGAAAGGGAGAGGAGTAGTGCCTGAGTTATCATAGCTGATAGTTACTGAATATTTACTTGATACCTGACCCTTGCCATTTGCTCTGTATGCATCATCACATATAATCATCACAACGACTCTGAGGGTTGGATGTTATAATCCCCATTCTACACGTGAGAAAAACCCAGGCTCAGGAAAGTTGGCAACCACGTACTAGGAGCAGCAGGCTAGGATTTGCACCCATGTGTCCCTCTATCCATCCAAGCCATCACTCTTAACCGCACTACCATACCACCCCTCTGCAGTTTCTGCATTTTTTCTGCCTGTGGAGTCATTCAAACTTCAAATATAAACGTTGCTTTAAAATAGCCACTGCTTTAGAACTCCCTCAGAGAATCACCCTGTTTATTGGGGGTGACAACCATTGACTCAGCATCTTCACAGTCTTTGAAAATGTTTCACTCAAGATCTAACTCAAAAAATAGGTCACCAAGGAGAGTTTTGCTCAAATAGGGCACTCCTGTGTAGAACTCTTATTTAATTTTTTTCTAGGAGAATCAGCAGAAAACACGCTAGGGAAATCACCTAAGTACGTAGATGGATTTATTTATTCAGCAAATAGGTATTGAGAGACTACTAAATACAGGCTATGTTCTGTGGATTAAGGAGACCGTAGTGATCAAAGTAGGAATTCTGCTTGCATGGAACCTCCTTTCTGATGGAGAGCAGTGAATCTTTGCTCTGTGAGGTCAGGATAAACTAGTTCAGCTAGCCAGGCTCTAGAGCAGGCGTGACCACCAAAACAAAAATAGCTCCCAACTATGCTTTTAAGTTCATGGAAACTAAGCTATTACTTACAAGATGTAGAGATTATTTGAATAAAACTTTTAAAAAAGAAAGAAAGGGTCACCTGCATGGTTCAGTCAGTTAAACGTCCAACTTCCGCTCACGTCATGATCTCAGAGTTCATGGGTTTGAGCCCCACGTCACGCTCTGTGCTGACAGCCTGGAGCCTGCTTCAGATTCTGTGTCTCCCTCTTTCTCTGCCCCTCCCCTGCTCGTGCTCTGTCTTTTCCTCTCTTTCAAAAATAAATAATAAACATTAAAAAAATTTTTTTTTAAAGAAATAAATGAATTTATTCTATTCCCTAAAAACCCTTATTCTTGCATTCTGGCCTTCTGCATTTTTTTCAAAAAATGATGAATGTCATAGAGTAGGCCATTGAAAACCAAACTGAAGGCACTATCTTAAAAGTTTCAGAACTGCAGTTCACTAACTCCAGAAAATACATAGAGCTTTTAAAAGTCCCAGGAAGACAAAAAAATTTGCTCAAGAGGATGTAGGAGCCTCCATCTGAGACTAGACCAACTGTCCAAAATAGACTTCATCAGTGTTAAAAGGCAAAGACCAAAATAAAACATAACCATCCCCCATCATTTTTCAGTAATGATGTACTATTTGCAAAGGGATTTTCCACAAATGATCACTTAGTCCTCCCAACCATCTTGTAAGGTAGGTACTATCATCCCTGCTTTAAGCATAAGAAAGCAAGGATTGAAGACATTATACAATTGGTTAAGTTAATGATGGGTTAAATTCTTAACAAATGCCAGAGCCGGGTCTTGGACTTCTGATTCTGTAACTGATGGTTTCTCCACAGTTGCCTTCCTGATTTACAGTTGTGTGTTACCAAGCCCCAAAACACCCCAAATCAAGTTTCCCATGGAAGTAATAGTCTGAAAGTGTTCAAGAGTGGGTTACAGACACTAGGAGATGTCAAAGAAAAATGGGAACCCTGGATGTCAGTCCTTAACCTTCAGTTGTTAATCCAAAGGCAAATCGCTACAGGATTTGGTACCATTGTCAGCCCCTGGCCTCTGGAGCCAATGGCCAGTTGGCTTTTATCACTCTCTTCTGCCTCCCTTGCACAGAATTATTAGATACCATATAATGACTGCACTCAAGCCCTCTATAGCTCTTTCTTGAGATTATCTGTTTAACCCTGGTGCGAAAATTCCTGATCTCTTGGGTCTAAATATGACTAAAGTGTGAACTCCTCTATGGCAGTGATTGTGGCTTACTCTTTTTTATCATCTCATCACTCTGCACAGCATGGATAGGAATTCATCAGAAGGGAGTTGCACTGAAATGTGGGTTTGATGGTTTGGTGACTTCAGACACTCACATGTGTCCCTGCCATTACATTTAGGTTGGCGAGACAATTGGCATTAGTGAAGAGATTATGGGCCTGACCATCTTGGCTGCTGGAACCTCCATCCCTGATCTTATCACCAGTGTCATAGTGGCCCGGAAGGGGCTTGGGGACATGGCTGTGTCCAGCTCTGTTGGAAGCAACATTTTTGACATCACTGTAGGGTGAGTAGAGATAGTTTTATGAAGGTGCACACACCAGCTCTATTGCTGTCTTTGTTCTCTCAGAGGCTGTGGAGATAAAACCAGGATCTTTGAGCCCAAAACTCACCAATACCAGTAGAAAGTAATGGGAGTACCATGCAAGTTCACTAACTCCATTTTCAATTTTCAGAGACCTTAATGAAGAATAAGTTATCCCTAGATAGGCAGAAACACACGCCAGGTACAAAGTGGATGTTGTAAGAAATACTTTAAGAATTTTGCTTATATAACGGCGTTGGCTACAAGTTATGAATATTCAGCATTCAGGTATGATGGAGACAGTTTTACTACATTTTTTCCCATATCCTAATTCTAATTAAAGTCCCCACCAGCCTCGGATGAGATTTGGATTATAAAACAGATTGGAACAAGCAAAAATACCCCATCTCCTTCTTTGGAAAATGCTGGCAGGTTTGGCGTTATCATTTATGTATGCTGCTGATAAAGATATTCTAAGTTTTTTGAGAGTCAGAAGATGAGATCTGTTCTTACGGTTAAGCAAATGGTAGTTCCCAATATGAATAATCTCTAAAGCAGATCAGATTGGGGCGGGATGCTCTTATCTCTGTCATGTCATTTAACTTGTCAGAAGTAAAAGTAGTCTGATGCATAACCCTGAATGAGAGAGAACCCCTGAGAAGGTAAGACATTGGGGTGTTTTCCTTCTGTTCCCAGAACTGGGCTCTTGACACTTGAATTTAGAAACTCACTAAAATGGATCTGCTGTTTCATTGAACGTCTTGAATATCATTCTCTCTTGTATCTTTGCATTACCCATGTTTTTCACTCAGTGTCTACTTTGTGCACTGTAAGTACATTTTTATCCACTTAAGCCAGACAATGATCCTGTGACATATGTATGATGATCCCCCATTTTTCAGGCCAGGCAGCTGAAAAGCACAGAGTTCACAAAGCTAGTAAGTGAGACAGCTGGGATTTGGACAATGTGTCTCTCAGCCACAACACTGTCTGCATTAAACCCTGCCCTGAGCTCCCCCTGTCTTAACCACCTTTGAATTCCAAAGGTGCCCTCTGCTGCCATTATTTCCTTCCTTTGCAGGCCCCTCTCACATGAGATTTGTCCCTGCTTGTCTGCCTGGAAAACTCCAACTTACCCTACCAATGTCAACTCAAATCTCAGCTTTCCTCATTCCCTTGGGCCTGACCAGGGGGCTCCTGCTCCTGTGTACTCTCTGAACATCGTACTCTTGTCATAGTCACGTTTATCAGTCTGCCCACTAGACTGTGAACTGCTCAAGAGCAACAGCTCCCCAGAGCCTAATACGATGCCTAATGCATGATGGTGCCTTGACAGACGTTTGCAGACTGAATGAATGAATGTGTGACGAATGCCTTAAAAGCTGTATGTTTTAAAGGAAGGGCGTCTCTAGTAGAAAGTGTTTCTTAGTTCCGCTGCTTACACATTTAGACTAGTTTTCTTGGTCAGTCTCTTCTAAGAAGGAAAATAAGATGTGCTATAGTACAAAGGGAGAAAATCTTACAGGTAGGGAAAAATTATAGGACGTTTTTGTCATGTTTTTGAAAAATAAGTAGTCTAGGGAATTGCAAGATGTTTTTTGTTCACTGTTCTTAAATTGGATATATAGTAACAGGTTAGATGAAGGTTGCAAGATACCCCCTAACCCTACTACCCAGAAGCAACATTTAATTTTTGTATGTTCCCTTCCAAATATTTCACAAAGTTTTCCAAGTCAATATTCAGTTTTGTCCTTTTGGAGGGCTTTTGTTTTTCTATTTCAAAGCCATTTATGCCTGGCACAAAGTAGGCATCTATTATTCAATTAGTAAATCAGCTATTTTTCTAGGTTCTTTTATAACCCTCATAAATAACATTTTATCACTTCACAATATTTCATCTTGTTGGTTTTCAGTTTAGCCATTATTTTTTGTTTTTTCCAATTTTCTGCTATGATGGGTGCTCTCATGAAGACCTTTATGCGGAAAATATCTTTTAGCTATTTTTATTAGGATAAACTCCTTCAAGAAATATTAATGAATTAAAGATTATGAGCATTTTAATGGCTGTTGATGTATATTTTTTAAAAAGTCCTTTCTCAAGACTTTATACCAATTTATGAACTTGTTAGCAATATATTGAATATAAAAGGTATTTCATAGTCTTATTGGCATTTTCTCTATGCTTATAATATTAATATATACTCATGGTAAAGGATTGAGTAAATACATATAGAGCATAAATAAAAATCAATGATCATTCACCACCCTGCTTTAGTTCATATATAGTTTACATTGCTGAAAATGCATTGCTATTTTTATGTGCATCCTTCATTTTAACCGTAGAATCATATCATGAGTATTTGCCTACATCATTATAAGCGTATGATTTTTAATGGCTACATAACATTAACTTGGCTTAATAGTTCGCTATTTAACTAGTTTTTTGTTATTGGAGATTAAATTTTTCACTCCTCAAAACAACACTGAAATGATCATTTTTCTGCATGAAGTTATATCTGCCTTTCAAATATTTCTTATGCTTGATCCCTGGCGATAGAATCTATAGGTCAAAAGGCATGAACAAAATGTAATTTTTTACTACAAAGGGCTTCTACCTGTTTGTAGTGCCATCAAGCACAACTTCACGGGAACTGGGTTTGTACGTGTGCATGTCTCGCTTAATAAGAATACGATGGCTTTGGTCTTTTTCTTCCTAAGAGAATGCAGGGGTGGAAGAAGCGCTCCCCAGGACAAGTCCCTAGTGGGGGGTTTCATTTTTGAGCACTCCACCCAACACACACACCCCCACTCCCACTTTTCCTGACTTTCCATCACTGACGGGAGGATGCCAGGGCTGCCCCCTCCTGCTGAAAGCTGGAACTGCACCATGTTCCCTGAGCTGGCCTGTGGAGCCCCTCCCCTTCTGACATCTTCGTAAAGTGAGCACCTCCAAACCAGGCTGTAGTGGGCAAACCACCTGTACTGACTACTGTGGGGCAGTTGTATCGATCACTTCACCTTGGCCCAGGTTAACATATGTACCCAGATGGGGGCCTGCGTGCGCCAGGCCCTGGGTATTCAAAGTTACACAACTCGTGGGCTCTGCCTTCACATGCTCTCTCCAACTGAGGAGACCAGATGTGTAAACTCACTACCCCTTTCATCTCATTATTTCTCTCAAGATATCTTCTCTTCCTTTGGAGAACGTTGTGTTTCACCTCTTCTTCCATATCCCTGAGGTCAGGCCAAAACTGAATCTCCCTTAGCCAAAGGCTAAGGCTCTGCAGCAGCCTCACCCAGCTGGGTGGCTGGGTCCTTGTTTCCCCAGCCAACGTTCCATCATTAGGCTCAATGGATAAAACTGCGTCTCACTCGGCCACCTGGAGAGGCCCAGGCAACATGAGTCCCATGTTTTCGGCCATTTTTCTCTTGCTCAGAGTCCTAACTCACTCTCAGGGATGCACCTGGCCATTAGCTTTTCTGATGTCTTCCAGAGTTGCCACTCTGGATGGAAAACAAAAGATGTTACCAGATTTTTAAAAGTCAAATGCCAAGGGAGAAAACAGCTTTTTAAAAATCACATCACAAATGTAAGAAACCGTCTTCCTCAAATATTTCAGGAAGACCACTTCTTAGTGAAACGGTTGTCCCATCTTTTCCAGAATAAACCTCAGACAGCTATATTGTATCATGTATCATTTTTCACTTGCGTTAGATCAGTTGAGTCAGTGCTATTCTCTGTCTCCATTCCTAAAAATAATGTTGCCATTTTCACCACTGATGTCTATGCCTTTTCTCCATTTGTATTTTCCTTCTCCTGCCCTGTACAGATCTTCCAGTCCACCTTTTCGGGGGCTGAGAGCAATTTGAATCTAACTGGGAAAGAAACACCCAATTATTTCAGATCACATCCAGAAATCACCCGCAGTGGTCACAGCTCCGAGCTTACTCAGCTATAGAACAAATTCCCTCTTCTCCCTAATTCAGTCAGGAAGTAGATACAGGTTTCTGAAGTTCACGTGACTTCCTTATGTGATTTCCTGGGCCAACCGCACACAAGGCATAGTGAACCCAAAAAGACACCCTTTTCAGATTATGGATTCCAGGAAGCTGATGCTGTGTCCTGTGCCTTCTTCAACGTGTCTGACTGCTACCCCCGTCTTTCCTCACAGGCTTCCACTGCCCTGGCTCCTATATACCATCATTCACAGGTTCCAACCAGTGGCTGTCAGCAGCAATGGCCTCTTCTGTGCCATTGTCCTCCTCTTCATCATGCTGCTCTTCGTCATCCTCTCCATTGCCCTCTGCAAATGGCGGATGAACAAAGTGCTGGGCTTCATCATGTTCGGCCTCTACTTTGTGTTCCTGGTGGTCAGCGTCCTCCTAGAAGACAGAATTCTTGTGTGCCCTGTTTCCATCTAGTAGGAAAAGCCATATCCTGAACCAACAGCGTGGATGGCCCCTCCCTGCCCTGGGTTCTAGGCTCCTTGACCTCTCCAGAAGAGGCAGCTGGCACACAGCCGTGGGCCTTTCAGAGCGTCCCTCCCTAGCGGATTTGGGGATGGATGGATTTACGCTGGGCCCACTCATTTCACGAGCTGCTGCCAACCTTGCCTACTGAAACAGCTCCACGCAAGAACCGTCCATTTTGAGGCTTCTCTCCGATTCACCACTGACAGGTACTCCTCGCTGGTCGGAGGTACATTCATTGTAATGATGCAAACAATGACAGAGGCTCTCTCTATATACACATACAAAATATACAAATTATAAATAGATGCACATGAACATACCCCCGCCTGCTCCTGTATTATACCTCTCCTTTCATACCTATAGAGTCATACATACCTGTATACAAACACAAAGAAAGAAAAATTTTATATATATATATATATATATATATATATATATATATATATATATATAAAATCATCACATATATATATAAATACAAATGCATCTTTTCAGGGATAGCTCTAGTATATTTATAGCACCTATTTGAAGAGGGGCATCAACCTTCAGTCTGAGCTTTACCTCTTAAGTACAAGAGGTAAACTAATAGAATCATTGCTGTGACCTTCAGCCTACCTTGGACTTATTGGGATCCTGCCGGGCAACGTGGATGTTTTAGAGGAATATGTTGCAGGAGGGAGGGCTTGGTGGAGAGGGTCTGTAGGGACCCTGAGCTGAGACCTCCAAAACATTCCCACCAGCCAAACAGTGAAGACTATTTGCCCACCCCTGCTGGGCACGCTGACCAAAACCCATGGGGCCACTTGGGACAGACAGAGGTAAAACCCAGACTGGGTGGATATTGCTTTGGAGGCAGGGGAGAGGTTACCAGGGTTGGGGTTTTTTGGATTTTTTTTATATATATTGCCCCAGCATGCAAGTAGAAAATGTAACTGCAAACCAAATTAGTGCTCTCCTAGGACAACGAGACTATATAAACTGAACCTATATTGTTCTAATGCATGTCCCATTATCATCAAAAGGGGGGGCAGATTTAACTGTGATTGTCATTTAGGTGTATTTTGATGCTAAGGGCTCACATATCATCAAAATGCCTGCCAATGAGAGCCTGGGACAGGTAATAAGAAATATCATCCAGTAGAGGGGCTCAATGGAACTTGCCACCTAATGGGAATATAAGGGCATGGTTCTTTCAAGCATCTTCCAGTGCGGTTCACAAAGGGCTTCAGTGTCTAAAGAAATTATTATTCCTGCAATAGAAATAAACAATCTAATCTATAGTGCTTGGGTTGAGGCAGCTTAGAGATGTTTGGAAAGACATCTGTGCACCCCGTGCGCTGAGGAAGGTTTCTGAGGCCTATGTTTAGCGGTGCCAGGATGAGGGGGTGGGTAGAGCCCAGGCAAAACCTGCGTTTCTCCCTCCATCGAGACCCTACGTGGGACTCTTGCTGGCTTAGAGAGTCCACCGAAGATGTCTTCATGCTGGCCTCAAGCCAGTCACTCCAAGGTTTTGATCTCCTGATTTTGCCAGCATTCATGCGACATTTTCATTTCGTTCACTCCATGCCCCCAAATTCTGTTTGATACCTTGTATGATTTCTCAGATCTGTGTCAATAGAAAATAAAACCGTCAGGGGGAAAAAAGGCAAACTGAAATCGATGAGAAAATATAGATTTTCATGTCTCCAAGTCATGCTTTCCTTATAATCAGTTGAAAAAGGAAGTAGAGGATGGCCCATTATTCTGTACCCACCTTCCATCTCAGCTGGGACACACTACACACGACATGTGTTCTTGTCTCCGGTTTACCGTGTCCCTGATACCTGCTATGATCCTGTCGTGAGCACATACCTCCTAACACAGACAGGATGCAGAACTCACAACCAAATAGAGAGGAAGGGAGACCTGACAGCCCCAGATCAGGCTCAGTATTCCTTCCACAGAACCCCAGCTCACTCCACAGAGCGTGGCAGTAACAGGCAGTGTCCCTCATTGCTCTTCGCCCCCAAGCGAAAAGCACTTCTGAGTGGAGGCTCACGTGAGAAAAACAAGAAATCAAGATGGCTGCCACACAGGAGGTGAGACTTCGAGTCTCTCCAACTTCACCAAGTCAGGTGTTCAGTTGTGTCAGAAAAACCTGCGTCTCCTTCATCAAGGGCAGGATGTTGTATTGAGGCAAGAATTTGTGCTATTTCCTTAGGGTGAAAGAGAATGGGTGAGTGAACTTCTTGTTCAAAACTGTGGTTGGTTTCCCGGTGCATTACTTGAAGGGGAGCAAACTGGGTCCTTGCGTGAGTTACGTTTTATTGGCTGGTCTGTTATTCAAAAGAAGATTTGAGTAGGGGACTGTAACTCAACTGCACATAAACTATGTGAAACCAAAAAGGACAAGGGAGACCCACCACGGCCCTGTTCTTGGGCCGGCACTTACTAATGTCCCCTGCCTCCTCACTCCCTCCCATTCATTCCCAGCTCACAGTGAAGACCCATCCAGGCAGCCACAGAGCATTTTACTTGTATGGGGCTCCATTCCAGAGGAGGTGTTGTGGTCATTGATGACAAGTTGCACTTGAAAAGACCATGCTTCCCAGCCCATTCCCACCCCTGTGATGTGCACTGAGCACAATGTACGACAAGCAGTGTTCCCTGGCTGGCTGGTGTGCAGGCACCCTTCCCCTGCCACTGCCTGACCCAAGCATGTGTCTGTGGGGTGATGTGTTGGGCCAGGGCAAATCCAGAGAGCAGTGTATAGAATGCAGCAGTGAATCTTTAAAAACAATCAAACCACTAACGTAATTATGAGAAAGAACTTTCCTGAGCAGGTCACCTCCAACACTTCCCCTGCATGTCTGTGCATATACTTATATAAATACATCTTTACGCCACATCTATACGTACACAGTCACGTCGTCATTTACATCATCAGCCTCTGACCCAGTCACCTTCAGGATTCAAAAGCAGGGCACATCAAGCTTGTCATAGTGAAGGAAAAGGAAAGTCACGCACACCAACACCCAAAGGGAACATTTCTTCCTGATCTTGTAAGACTTGTTCTGTGCACATGTACATGCGAACCTACACATACGCTCCCTTCCCATATATTTTCCCACCTCAAGAGCATACAGTTATATACAGCCTATGGAAATGGCCAGCCATACATAACCCTCATGCTGATGTAGAGGCAAAGAATACACAACAGAAAAACTTAGACCCTAGATTTTCTTTACTTTCTTGTAGCAAGGTATATAAAGTAATATCAAAAATTCCAAAGCCAACTTCTTACTTCTCAATCCAAAATATACAAGCTGGGGGACCTGGGGAGCTCAGTCAGTTAAGCACCTGACTCTTGATTTCCGCTCAGGACGTGATCTCATGGTTTTGGGGATCAAGCCCCGTGTTGTGCTCAGCGCTGACAGCCCAGAGCCTGCTTGGGATTCTCTCTCCATCTCTCTCTAACCCTCCCTCGCTCACACACGTGCACTCGCACGCACGCTGCCTCAAAAATAAACATTTAAAAACAAATAAACAAGCTGTACCAAAATGGTTCCATTTAGCCACAGCAAACCAAGCAGGTATTGTTTGCTGTCACCTCCCCTGTCGCTGTTGGCAGCACCTGCACAGGAGAGCAACCTGGCTCAAACTGAGAATGCCCAGATAGAACCTTCTAAAGTGTATCTGGAAATGCCCGTGCTAAATCCAGCTGCCCTCTGATTGTGACTAACTCCTGAAGAATTGAAGCTGGAGATTAGATGGTGTTTATGCAGTGCTCCAGGACCTAAGCTAAGCCCAGCGGTGACAGATCGGGAAGACACAGTCCATGTGCACAGTGTAAGGGGTAGGGCTGTTTATCAATTTAGCAGATGCAGCAGCCTATGCTAGAGCCTTGCCCAGAAGATTATAAAAAGAGGCAGGGACTGATTCATATTCAGGGAAAATGCTTTGTAAGGCTTCTAACAGGTGTCACCTGACAGGGGCCATTATAATTTATTTTCTAGGAAAGACATGAATCAGGTGGTTTGGAGGCCTTTCAGCAAAACACAGCTGCCTCACTGATGAGACATTTGATAATATTAATGTACATCCATTCCTGGGCAGGGAGAGGGTTGGCAAACTCTCCACCAAAGCTCACAGCTCTTTCACTCCTCTGCAGCAGGGAGATGGGAGATGAGCTGTAAGGGAAGCCCCCCTCCCACACCACCTTAACCGAGAGCTGGCCAAGGAAATGACAACAGATAGAGAGCTGCTGGCCAGAGAGGCAGTTGGAGAGATGGGACTTGCGTTAAATGCTCAGCTGAAATTCCTGGGTTGGAACACACAACGAGTCTGATGACCCATCTGAATGCAAGCATTTCAGGAAACTTCGGGATGCTTTCTTCCCTACACCTACCAACACACACACATGTGCGCACACATGCACGCACAAGATTATGAGGATGCACCTGGGCAGGTTGCTACTCCAGTAATTCAGTGGCCATATTATAAATGGCAGCTCTATTCCAGAAGAAATAAAGGGTAACTGTCCTCAGGGTGATTTCTGGGGGAAATCAGCTATCTCCTGAAGGCTTGATACAGAAGCTAATGCTCATTCTCGCTAAGCCAGATCTAACGTAACCACCTGGCTTAATATTTTTAAAAGACACGTCCTCAATTCCTGAACCTCCCTCAGCAATATTGTCTTTAATTAGTAAGAAAGAGCCTGCCATTAAAAGAGAATCAGTGCGAAAATGAAGCATAAGGAAAAGGAAGAGAGGAAAAATTAATTTACTACAATTCCCAAGAGAAGAGTGTCACATTGATATATGTCCCCATGTAATTTAAAATAATTACAGGGGTGCCTGGGTGGCTCAGTCGGTTAAGCATCCAACTTTGGCTCAGGTCATGATCTCACATTTGTGAGTTCGAATCCCATATCGGACTCTGTGCTAATGGCACACAGCCTGCCTGGGATTCTCTCTCTCCCTCTGTCTCTGCCTCTACCCCACTTGCTCTCTCTCAAAATAAGTAAAAATAAACTTTAAATAAAAATAAAATCATAAATTTCAGGCTTTTTCCAGCCAATTACAAGAATCTGCGTAGAGTCCCAGATAAAAATATTTTCTCTTCTCAAGAAGGCTTTGGTAATGTGCCCCTGCTCCACTGTCTATTTAAGCTTAGCTCCTTGCCTCTATCTCTTTGGGTCTCTTTTTTAATTTCACAGCTCCATATTCTTTGAACTATGTAGCAAACAAGAAAAGCAATAAAACACCCTCACCACCAGCTAAACTCTATTACTTATCATTACAACACCAAAGTGTTTGTTGCAACAGGGAGCTTTGAAACTGCATAGGCTGTGATCACAAGCAGAATTTAGGCATCTGTACAAATCAAAGGTGCACTCATATCTGGTATGGAAGTAAGACATCTTTCCACCCAGACACCGCCCTCCAAACACTGTCTGTGCTGCCATTTTACATGCCTTCCTCACCCAGAGGGGATCAGCCTTGCTCAGAATCACCTGAAGTCCACAGTGGTCTTTCATCTGACGAGTGAAAGTTTTCTCTAGAAAGAAAAAGAAAGAAAAGAAAGAGCTAGAAACAACAAGTGAACCCTCAAGTCAGCCAGGTTTTTAGAGACAAAAATGAGCCTATAATTAGAGACAACGATGTTCAAATTAGTGTACAAAGGAAACTGTGCGGAACCACCAAATTAAGCCAAAGAACTTTCACGAAATGATTGGTTGACAGACTGGAAAACCTTAAAGAATTTTTTTAAAACACATAAATACCTAAGTCTGAAAGAGTTCCGCGGAATACACATTGAGTTTGCCAAAGATTTAATTCTGTTAGGAGAGTTTGTCCAACCTATCACCCTAGCTAAAAGGACAGTTCTTTCATAGGAGAGGGGTCCTAGCATCAAAGTTTCTGGTGGAAACAGGTTTCATCAACTGTTAACGTTAACAACCAGCAGGTTAAGTCATCAACTGGTTAGGCTAGGGTTAACCTATGTCTTTTCTTTGGGGCAGAAAGGAACTGCATCTGGGCATTCTTCACTGTGTACCCCTGACATAGTTGGGAGTCTCCACTATGTGACCCTTTATGTTTTCATCGAAAGTATTTTTAGAGTTTTATGTCAGAGTCCTAATTTCCTAACCCTCTTACACTTCTTCCCTACGAAGCCTTTGTAAATGCTTTATTTTGCTCCTAAATTATAGAACCTATGACTAATCATGACACAAGTAGGTCTGAACAGGGCTGAATTACAGTCTCAAACCTAATGCTTCACTCCCTTTCTGTGGACCCTCTGTTACTCTTACTTTGAGAAAGTCATATTTCATTGCTAATTCACATTGATCTCGTGTTCCCTATCACTTCTGTATCTTTTCTCCAAGACATTTAGATGAAGCCAGTGCATTTCTCAGCCTGCCCCAATGCATTTGAATAGCCATCATTCCTACTGCGACCCGCTCTCCACTTGGCCTGGTTGAGTCTATGTCTGTTTGTTCCTAACACAACTTCTGGTTTTCAAGTCCAAGTTCAACCCAGCACTCCCTCCCCTTATCACCGAGCTCCCCATTATGCTTGCACTTGGCACAACTCTAAGGACCGTTTTCTCCATCTCTTCATGAATGTGAATATCCAAAAATGCTGGACCCCTGCCCCCAAACAGTTTGTGTTGTGTAATTGATGACTTCTTGGTGGGTGGGGGGAATCCCTCCTGATTGCTACTAAAATGTGAACAGAATTCACAGCCATAAGAGAGTAGAGTCACAGAAATACCTTAAGAGCACCAGTAGGCCTTGATACCACAGGCACTAGCAGGCATTTGTCCAGTGTCCAGAAAAGCGTGAACACTGGGTGCGGCATTATCATGAGGCCTGGTGAGGTCACACTCGTGAGCCTCACCTTTAAAGTCATAATTCCACACTCACAAAGAACTCAGAATGGGAGGAGACACCACTGGAGATCATTCAGAATCTCTACCTGCATCGATTTACCAAAAGGAATTCACATTTTCACTCAAATAGGAAACAAGAAATGGTTGGACCTCCTCTGATCACCCAGTACTGCAATGCATTTCCTTCCTTGTGTGTGAAGTTGGATCAGAATTGTGTGGTTGTTGGTTGGGTCCTGGCCCAGGAAAAGGGCTACAGTTCACCAAAAGATGGTCAGTTGCCTCTGCGTTCCCACTTACAGGGTTGGGTTGCATTTTCCTTTATAATGGATCCGTAAGTATCTAAGGCCTTGGGACTGACAGTTCTCTAAAACACTCAACACACTAACCGAAAGGGAATACTAATTTTTAAAATCATGTCACATGCACATACACAGGAATGAGTTAAGCCTGAATCCCTGAATTGAATAATTTTAAGGATAAAATGACATGCATGAATTAAGGATAGATAATTCCTTGCCATTTAATTAAACGAATCTCCAACTCTTCTCATCAGGATAAAACTGAAGGACGATGGATGCCTTTTGGGTTTTTAATTTTTTAATATTGCACTTTATAGTACTTCATAAGAGACAACTGTCTTAATTAAAGCCATAAAATACCAATAATACATATATTCAGGGCTTCTGAATATAGTCAATCAATAAGCAGTCATGAGTCATTCCTGTTTTGTATCGTTTGTTGTAAATTGGAGTTTATCTGTTCTATTTTTTATTGCATACAATTATTGCTCTAGACAATCCTAATCTGATAAATTTTAGGTGTGTACTTTAACGAAACTTTGCAAACAAAAGAAATTATTCATTTCACGACAGCATTCTTCATCTTGGAAGTAGCTTGTTACAGTTTCTTTAAATAGCAAGTGCTGAGACTATATTGAAAGTGTTTCTCTTTTTAAATTATAGATTTATTATTTTTCAGGAATCCATTTGTTATGTAAAGCAAGGTTCACCCACATGAAGAGTGAAATGGATAATTAGCAAATATATACCTGGGAAATTTAAAGTTTGTTTGAGTTTTTGTATAAATATAGGATGGACCTAAGAAGTTCCCTTATAAAAATGGCTAATATAGATACACAACTTGTCAATAATTTATTATGCCTAAGTTATCAACCTTCCTTGGGAGGACATATAAAATAACAGACTTCATCATGCATTCCCATTCCTCTAAAATACACAAGTTTTGAGCCGTATGGTAGACCACTTACCTATGTACCCAAAAGTCCCCACAACTAAAAACTAATATCTCACTTGATCACAACTTTCCATGTAATTTGAGTGAAAGCTAAAAGAATGACTTAAAAAGCACTCAGTGGCCAAGAAATACTCACCCTGAGTAACCTAAGTTGTCAATATAGAGTAAATGTGTCTATTGAATTGAACTACCCCATCAAGTTAATGCTTAAATGACCATCTGCCCTAAGATCAAGTATCTAGCCCTGGAGCCAATGATGTTCTTGTCAGGAACTGTTTTGTGGTCGCAGGAGTTTCTTCAAAGGGCAGATACTCCAACCAGGAGAGAGAGGCTCTGTTGACAGATAGCCTTGTTGAACCCTGCACACAAAGTCCATATTTGTGCCCTGCGTCTAGCCCAGGTTTCTCGGGTTTGAAAAAACTCCAGCAGCAAGAGCCTCTGTCTCCTAGCAATCTGCAGTCTCAAAGAACCAGAAGAAATTCAGAGTAGCAAAAGCTACCTTTCTGGATTGGTGAAGTTGCTGCCTGCACTGAAGGAAAGATCAATTATACTTTTGTTCTTTGCACAGTGGTAAAACAGAGGAAACGTGGTCGATGCTGACCCCAACATCTTCCCTAGAACACATAAACTGTTTTTTGGACAGGTTACATTAAAAGTACCGGAATGCCATTTTTGTAAAGGATCTTTTTAGGGATAGATGTCATCTCCTTCCTTTGTTTGCCTCCGTTTTAAAGAAGCGTTTTATCCCCTGTCTTTACCCCAACAAGAAACCCACTGTTGTACTTCCAAATTATTTTCAGCACTTTCTGTGTGTTTTGTTTATTATGCGCAATTTTCACTGGATGACGAGATATATGGAGATTTTGCGTCAGTGTATTCTCTGTGGATATGTCTGTACATAGACGGAAAGCTATATTTATTTGTACATAGGCTGTTTGGAGCAATGTGTTTCTGTCACATGAACTTCACTTGATAAAGGGTGTTTCTTCTCTGTGTTCATGTTACACTTCCCACATCTTCGTGCTTCTACTACTGGTAATCAACTCCTAGGGTATCACTTTATGTAAGTAAGTCTCCTCGGTGTGGAAAAATAATAGTAATAAAATTATTGACTCAAGCAAAAGTGTCGTTTTTGGAATAATCCTTACGTTCGGCTAATCAGGACCCTAGGGTCTCAAGAAATAGATACATAGCCATAGAAGTTTCATTGCAGGGGTTCAAAGGAACAAAAGGCAAGCGGAACCTACCGTTCATTATAACTACCACTTACTGAAAGCTTACAGGTGTCATTTGAGCTTTCAAATATCTGACCGAACCTTGTACACTGAAAAGACTATTCTAACAATCGGATTTTTATTAATCCAACATATTGAAATTGTAAATTTAAAAGCCTAGTGTTCTCTAAGTCTTTAAGTTCAATTTGGAAGCATGTTATAAATCTAATATTTTATATAAAAATAAGAATTCACACTGTTTTGATTATACTCCATTAACTGATAAGTTTAAAAGAGTAAATGCTATGGGGCGCCTGGGTGGCGCAGTCGGTTAAGCGTCCGACTTTAGCCAGGTCACGATCTCGCATTCCGTGAGTTCGAGCCCCGCGTCGGGCTCTGGGCTGATGGCTCAGAGCCTGGAGCCTGTTTCAGATTCTGTGTCTCCCTCTCTCTCTGCCCCTCCCCCATTCATGCTCTGTCTCTCTCTGTCCCAAAAATGAATGAACGTTGAAAAAAAAAAAATTTTTTTTTAAAATTAAAAAATAAAAAAAATAAAAGAGTAAATGCTAAAGAGTTGACCTCACTTATGAATTAAATTCCCTCAGACATTTTTAAAATGTTATACATTTAACATACTGAATTTTCTCAAATACTCCAAAAGCCTGACAGACTTACAAACCTAAGAAACAAAGCCTTACTATGCACTTCAGCAACTGTTATTAATCTATCAAACAAATGAAATATTATAAACCAGGTTTTCTTATACATTTAAATACTATTTACAAACAGTAAAAATCTACTATACTTTTAATATCATAAGTCTAATATAAATTAGATATAAATCCGATTATCTGATATGCCAGGTTTATTTAAAACGTCTTAAAACACAAATACATACAAAATATCCCAATGATTAGGGGCACCTTGGTGTCTGAGTTGGTTAAGCAGCCAGCTCTTGATTTCGGCTCAGGTCACGATCTTGGGGTTCATGACTTTGAGCCCCAAGTTGGCTCTGCACTGACAGTGGAGAGCCTGCTTGGGATTCTCTCTCTCCCTCTCTTTTTGTCCCTCCCTGGCTTGCACATGTGCTCGCTCTCTCTCTCAAAATAAATAAACATTTAAAAAATTTTAAAATCTATATAAATACCAATGCTTATAAAACTCATTCCTAAACCACACCAAAATATTACTGCTCTCAATTTGATTTACTTTATTATCTCTGTATTTTAATTTTTTTTTCAACGTTTTTATTTATTTTTGGGACAGAGAGAGACAGAGCATGAACGGGGGAGGGGCAGAGAGAGAGGGAGACACAGAATCGGAAACAGGCTCCAGGCTCCGAGCCACCAGCCCAGAGCCCGACGCGGGGCTCAAACTCACGGAGCGCGAGATCGTGACCTGGCTGAAGTCGGACGCCCAACCGACTGCGCCACCCAGGCGCCCCTATTATCTCTGTATTTTAATGTCACCTTCCCAGGCTTTAAAAAGTCACCCAGCTAGTAAGCAAAACTACCATCTCTGGCAAGATAAGGTGACTGAGCCTGGGTCACAATAGCATTATTTATCATTTAGAGAGTGGACCTCGGAACATGATACATGATCCCTACATACTAGATGGTTCTTCTGGAGCCAGTGGTAATCATGTAGCACTCAGACTTTGAGTCAAATTCTGTTTCATGTCCATGGAGAGCCCGTTCTTCACCAAGCCCAAGACTTTCGGCTGGAGTTTAACTTTGCAATCCAAAGAACATCATTACCATTACTTTTTTTAATTTTTTTAAAGATGTTATTTATTTATTTATTTATTTAGGGAGGGAGAGAGAGAGAGCATGAGTCAGGGAACCTCAGACAGAGAGGGGAGAGAGAGAGAGAGAGAGAGAGAGAGAGAGAGAGAGAGAGAGAGAGAGAGAGAATCCCAAGCAGGCTCTGCATCTCTGTATCCTCGTTTTAATAAGTGACTTTTGTAGCCCCACCTGAGTTACAGCCAGTTTTTCTATACCTTTGGATTATATTGTATTTCTATACCTTGGATTATATTCAACTATTCTATTGCTTAATTGGATTCTGCATTCTGTTCATAACTTTCTTGTCTATTCTGACATCAAATCCAAACATTTTGTTAACAATGGATGTGTCTGCACTAATGCTAAATGCTTTGTATACAACATTCCATTTAATCCTCCTAACAACTCATTGGGTTGGGTTCCACTATTATTCCCATTTTACAGATAGAAGTATGAGGCCCAAAATAGTTAATAACATGTCCAAGGTCATACAGTGGGTGTCAGAATATTAAAATGAATCTGAATCCTTCTATTACCCAAATTTGTGCTCTCAAGCATTGCTTTTTTCGTTTTTACATTAGCTACACCATTACACCAAATCCCAGGATTTACAATTACAGACCACACAAGTCATTAGGGTGAAAACACCAACGTCAATCAAGTATTGGGCCTCTTGTGGCATTCCTCAACTTAAATATCTCCATAAAAAGTACATGCACACCAGCTGCATTTACTGACAGACTTTGGTATCTCCATCATGGGATTTCTCAACCTCGGCACCATGGACCCATGGGAAGGAAAATTATTTGTTGGTGGGTGCTGTCCTATGGATGATAGGATGTGTTAGCAGTATCCCTGGCTTTTACCCATTAGGTACAAGTTTCAAGGAACAACAAAAATGTCTCCAAAATTGACAAATGTACCCTGGGGGTAGAGAGGGGATGGGGCAAAATCGCCCCTGATTGAGAACAATTACAGTTCCGTCATGTAGAATTTCGTCCACTACCTCAAGGTGGCTTCACTTCAGCCAATGGTTGCCTTTTCAGCGCTCAATCTCTCTATCTCTCTCCCTCTCTTTCTCTGTGTATCTGTCTGTCTCTCTCTCTCTCTCTCACACACACACACACACACACACACACACACACACACACACCCTACCACCCATTTGGCATCATTTTTCAAATGGTTTCTGTGTGAACAGAGATGACTACAGCTAAACTTTGGGACTCCTCCTTCAGCCCATTTTCACATGGATGGGCAGTTTACCAAATACAGTCTGGGTCTAAGTTGTCTGCCTCTCTTGAGTCCCTGGGCAAAGCTTGGCCATTCTCTGGAGGAATTTCTGCAAGCCACAACCACGGAATAGCACATGCCCAAAATCATGCTCTGAGGTGACCTCTGTAATAAACGTCCATTGCATTGTCCTGATGGTTGGGTCTCTCCCCCAAGGAGGAGTGAAAGGTCTTTTTCTCTGTCAGTGAGGCTGATGGGCTGATGGCAAACATTCAGCTTTAAGGAAAGCATGAAATCCACGCTTCCTCTCATCTTCCTTCCAAAATGAATCCCACTTCTCAGAGATGAGGATTTAGGAACAGCTTTATATTTAGGAAAATGGCACAAGACATTTTAACACTGCATCCAACGCACTGATGTTTACTGCCCCTGGTGGTATTTTTGATCTACGTTTGAGAATATAAATATTTTCATCAGAATGACATTAATGCTAATTTCTGCAAGGCTGATTTCAGGCAGCTTTCATTAGGTTGATTAAAATCCTTGATCACTTGTCTATAGAGAACAGTTTCTGTCTGTATTTTATTGAAATTTTCATAGAAACATTGCTTTCGTTATCAATTTTAAAATAGGAACTCAACTCACCAGCAAAGTTTAGTTTTTAATCCACATGAAAATTACTACCCACTCTAGTTGCTATTGGGAATAGCTATTGGGAATTGTTAAAAAGAAAACCATAAACCCAAAATAGCATCACTTAAGTTATGGCCCTAAATCATTAAACCAAGACTTAATACCTTAACCTAACTGCAGTTTCAACCCCTCAAGAATGTAATCTTTAACTAGTCACCATGAAATTTCCTGGCCAATACTAGGGAATTTACTAATACACCCCTTCCACCACCCTTAGGAGGGCCACCTTGCTGAAACAATGTGTTCCTTGCTGATAAATTCCTTTTTTTTTTAAATGCCATCTCTCTGCTTTTAAAAACCTTTCTCTTGTTCAGCTCAGCGGGAGCTTCCCTCTACTTGCTAGATGGGATGTTGCCTGATTCATGAATTGTTTAATAAAGCCAAACTTACTCCATTAAATGTTGTTTTTTAACAGTATCTTCCCCATTATTTTGACTGAACCCAGTTTCGATTGGCACAATTTTATAGATTTAAATTTCACCAAGAACATTTCAGCTTTCCATCAATTTTTAAAATTTACAATTCCATAATAGATTGTACTCTTTGGAGGTTATGTTGCCAAAGAAAAAGCCATAGTATGCCCTGGAATTGCTGTTATTTTTTTTTTTTTTCCAGAATGCCTTTATCTTTTAGGAGGATTAGTTTCTAAGTTTGGCCTCAGTAAGATTTATGGCAGTGAACATGTGTGATTTCCTACAGCACAGCAATAGGTTTTTTGGTTGTTGCTATTTTTGGTTTGGTTTTGTTTTTTTACTAACCTATGCTTTTGTAATACCACTTTTTAAATTTGTTCCTGACTGTAGTCTCAGCTTACAGTTGTAGAATACTGAAATCATGAGAGCTCTCTACTTAAACAACAACAACAAATCTATTGTGGTACACATTTGATTAACTAATGTGTTAAAGGAAAATATTTCACATAATTGTTATTAAGCCTTATTGAATTATATTTAAAAAAATAAATTACAAAAAAATGCCTTCACAACTATTTGTATTAGCAATTGGCCTACAAACACCCATATGATTAATGTGTTTAAAAAAAAAAAAAAAACTCCCTCTTCACAAATACCAAGATACCAAGGTCCAAACACATTGACAATTAGCAAACATACAGACGTCTCGATATAATGACCAGAGTCCAGAACTGTCAGAAAAACTGACTCTGATCAACCTCTTGAAGGTTCCCCAGTGGCTCTGCATTACCAGTTCCCTGTCTATGAAATAATGCTACCATATTTCTACCTACTCTCCCCATCCCCGCAATCGTGGGTTGTTGAAAAGAATGAGTTATTACTGCATTAAGTGCCTGGATCATGGAAGGCTTTTAGTATGCTGGCTCCCTCCTCCCCATCCCATGGGATGTTACACAACCTAAGACTAAGAAGATGTAGTCACTGGGTCCTTTAGAGGATATCTGGACACTGCCTAATCTTACAGATAACAGCAATCCTAATTGTTTGTCTCAATACTCTAACACTACACCCATCAAAAAGCCTGTCTCTTCCTGGGATATAGCTGATCTCAGTCCCCCATCTACCCTCACTCAGCGATTTTCCCCAGGGCCTGGGGATCCAAACGCTTAGTAACAACATACCAAGAGGAACTCTATTTCTAGGTGTCAGGATCATCCAGGACATAAAAAATTCTGCGGTACACCAAGGCCCCCAGGATTCCCACATCTTTTGGAGGTTTTGGTGACTGATACCTACAAATAATACTCTAAAACACTAAACTCCTACTTGGTCCATCTTGCCCATAGGGCCAGCTCACACATTAAACACATTCTGGGTATATCTACAGGGACAGACCTCGGACATTGCAAACCCAGAGTTGGCAAACACTTGGTGAATTATGCCACTCATGCTCCCTCACCCACAGCAGACATCAACAATCAATCACAGCACCATTTCCCACAGCATTTTTCAGCCAACCATTCCAGGCAGCCGTTACCGATCAGTTCCATTGGCATGCACGAAAAAACCTAATTGCCATGTTCTAGCCCAACCTATAAATGAGGAAAATGAGAGCTAAGGAGGCAGTGCTACTTTCCAGAGGTCACACTAGGATCCAGTAGAACCGGATCTTAAGGTCTGGTTTTTGTTCTGTGTATAGTCTTTGCTAGAGGACTGTGAGAAGACGCTTCTTGTTGAAAAGGTTTAAGTTAGGTCATTAGTTAGGTTATAGCCAGACAGTGAATAATGGCAGCTTCTAATTAATGAGAATTGTGTAGAAAGGAAAGAAAGGTTTTTGCTGCTGGGATTTGATAATAGAATTTCCAATAAATAATAACAATCCCCTCAGGGACAAGAAAAAAAAAAGTTAGGCCCAAATTTGGTAACAAAACTGTTGGAAGGTATGCATACAGCTGAGTCTGTTGCCAGCAGCTAATGACCCGTGTCCTTGAAATAGAATCAGGTCAGAGGAGGTTGTAAACACTCACGCTTTCCTGTCTCCCCGCAGGAATTCGCTCAAATGTGCAATCAATCCCCGTAATAGTTCCACTGGACTTAAGGGAAAAAGAAAAAAAAAATGTTTTCCTCATGAAAAGTAATGCTAGTCACTCTCCAGTTGGCCTGACTTAGGGATGGCTTTAAGAAGAACCTGGGAGGGGCGCCTGGGTGGCTCAGTCAGTTATGCTTCAGACTTGGGCTCAGGTCATGATCTCTGCTGTCAGCACAGAGACCGCTTCAGATCCTCTGTCCCCTTGTCTCTCAGCCCCTCCCCAGCTCGCACACACACTCTCTCTCTCTCTCTCTCTCAAAAATAAACTTAAAACAAGAAGAGCCTGGGAGATGGGAGAAAGACCCTGTTCCCAGGATCCTGAAATGCTCCCTCCATCCCGGACTGTTGCCTAGAATTTTGTCATAGTGCCTTGTCTCTCTAGCTCAGTGAGTCTCAGCCAAGAGGCTGCGCCCTAAGGGCATATCCGAAACACCTGCCGCCTTCTAATTCCACACGTAAAACCTACCCTCGTCCAGCTGCCACTCCAACCTCACCAAAGCCTACTCTCTCCGGTGAGAGCCATAGGGAGCCTTCCGTGAAGGGAGTGCACCATAACCCACAGTGGTGTCGGGGGGAAAAACATTGGGAATCCTGTTTAGCCTAAGACCCTGATCCTATGGAAATTATGACTATAGCTCTAGGAGGAGTTATGCCTTGGAGTTTCTCCAAATGACCGGGAGGAGTGCCTTACACTTTTTCTTTTTTAAGTGTATTTGAAAGAGAGAAAGGGAGAGAACATGCACACATGGGAGGGGTAGAGAGAGAAGTAGAGAGAGAGAATCGCAAGCAGGCTCCACACTGTCAGCGTGGAACCCAACACGGGGCTCGAATTCACAAACCACGAGACCATGACCTGAGCCAGAATCAAAGAGTCGGATGCTTACCCAACTGAGCCACCCAGGCGTCCCATCTTATGCTTATTCTTGCATTCAACAATAGGTGCTCAGGCCTGCAATATGCCAGATACAGGCTTCAGAACCATGGTCCTGAGGAGAGTAAGCCCCAGACGCTGTTCTGAGAGACTTCGTGGCTTGCAGAGGGTGATAAGGATGTGACGAATACAGAATAAGCAGCCTTAGATGGTGGTTAAGAAACCGGACCGCCTGTGTTTAAAACCACAGCTCTGCCACTTACTTGGTGACCTAAACCTCTCTGTGCCTCACTGTTCCCATCTCTAACCTCATGAGAGTTGTTCCATGTGAGTTAAATCAGTGTTTTTTTCAGAAAACCCCTAGAACAGTGCCTATCTTAGAATAAGCAACATCCCTCTGAATTAGAAATAAATGCTGTAAACAGGTGTCTGCGTGCCATCAGAGCCCAGAGGAGGGCCTGATCGACTCCATCTAGGAATTCAGGGAAAGCTACAGAGAAAAGATGGCCCCTCAGCTGGGGGTGTAAGGTGATAAGTCTAACAACTTGTATCACGTGATAGATGAAAACAATGTGGCCTTTGGGGAAATGGTGTTCAGTGTGGCGAGAAGTTCAGGTCTTCCAGGTAGTAGAGAGATAAATGTTGGAAAGGTGGACTCTATCCGATTGCACAGAGCCTTGCCGAACCCGCCAAGGAAGCTGGATCCTCTCTCATGCCACCAAAGGTTCTTCACCACCATGTGACATGGTCAGACAGGTCTAAGAAAGCCCGGCACATCCTGAAAAGAAATGATATCTTGGATTGCTTCAAAATGACTCTGGAGAGATCTCCCTCAAAAATAAAAAATGTTGGGGCGCCTGGGTGGTGCAGTCGGTTAAGCGTCCGACTTCAACCAGGTCACGATCTCACGGTCCGTGAGTTCGAGCCCCGCATCGGGCTCTGGGCTGATGGCTCAGAGCCTGGAGCCTGTTTCCGATTCTGTGTCTCCCTCTCTCTCTGCCCCTCGCCCGTTCATGCTCTGTCTCTCTCTGTCCCAAAAATAAATAAACGTTGAAAAAAAAATTTTTTTTTTAAATAAAAAAAAAAAAAAATGTTTTTAAAAAGCATTAAAAAAATGACCCTGGGTGGGGTTGGGGGTATAGAAGAAACTACATTGGCTATTGTTAAGGCTGGGTGATGGGTACATGGAGGGTTGATTATATTCTGTTTTCATATGATTGAAGTTTTCTCTATCAACAATTATCTTGAGAGGGTGGCTGGGAGAAAGCTCTTAGGCACAATCATTCCCTGCTGTTACCAGTCATTTGTGCCTCAGTGTGAAGGGTGGAAAGTTTTGGTGGGGATGAAAAGCCAGCAGGGGGCACCTGAGGTGGGAGGGAACCATAAAAGTAAAGTGGAGAAGGGGGAAGGCAATCAACCAGGAGGTTGGGGCCGCCTCCTTCCCTTCCACATGCTTCCCCGGGGCCTCCTGGATACTTGTGCTGGACACAGATTTTGGCAATCTGCTCTCTCAAAGCCAGGCTACTTCTAGAACACCCTGTAATTTTTTTTTTAATGTTTATTTTTGAGAGAGACAGACAGAGTGTGAGTGAGGCAGGAGCAGAGAAAAAGCGAGACACAGAATCCGAAGCAGGCTCCAGGCTCCAGGCTCCAAGCTGTCAGCACAGAGCCCACCGTGGGGCTCGAACTCATGAGTCCTGAGATCATGACCTGAGCTGAAAGTGGAACACTTAACTGAATAAGCCGCCCAGGCGGCCCAGCAAGCGCCTGGTTTTGATGCTAATATTTTTCCTGGGGCCACTGCTGGCTGACTCTTCCCCACCACAGGAGGGCCATGTGACTCCAGGACTGCCCTGAGCCCATTTTAGCGTCCAGGATGAGTTTTTTCTGAAGTGAGCTGTTGTGTCTGAGATCTTGGATCTTAGATGGGTCAGGTCTTGTGTCCTGGAGTTCACTCCAGGACCTTGGGGCTCAGATAGGCATAGAATTAGAGTATCAGGGCCCCAGACCGCCTGGACTCCTGGGAGCACCCCAGAGAGACCTCCAGGAGGCTCCGAGGGAAGTTCAGCCGCTGCGAGCTCCAGGAGCCACTGATGATAGGACAGGTGTTGCCTGTTTCACAGCAAAAAGATAAATGGAAGTCGGCGGGCGTGAGCCAGAGCAGGAGAGAGCATACACGGGGGAGGAAGCGTCAGGGAAAATCCTCTTAGGAAAAACTGGCTTTTAGAGAGGAGCGGGCCAAGTTTTAGGGTGTTTCTTGAAAGCAACACTAGTTCCGAAGATTCTGAACATTTCTAACAGGGAGCTGGGGGGGGGGGGTGCCTTCTTGTGTCGCCTTCATATTCAGGGAACTGGGTCTTGAAAGAGCATCATCTTACCTCCTCAGACCTTTGCCTGACCTTCTCTCCTTTTCCCTTTCTACGTTTTCTCCTTTGGCTTGTTGGAGTAGGGGGCAGAGGGAATTACAACCTTCCTGTCTGCTGCTTTGACGTCTGACATAGCGTAGCAGGAACTAACCTAATGACAAGAGACAGGGATTCTTTCGGGGAAGCAGCACTGGGGCCGGGGGCGGGGGCCGGAAAGCCCGAGGGAAAATGTGGGATAAAAGCCTGCTAGGAGGGTAGCAGTCACAGCCTCCTGCAGCCTCTGAGCGAGCGTTGCCAGATACCCAGGCTGTGGGGAGAGGGGTACTTCATCCACATGACCCCAGAAGAGCAGCTGGGGCTCCAGCCAACACCACCACTGCTCCCCAGGCATCCTTCCCGGCCAGCGGCCGCTAGGGCAGCAGGAACGCTCTGAAAATCTCCCCTTCAGGGCGACTGCCAAAAAGAAGGGTAAGGTGGGTGAGAGGTGGAGGGAATAGGGAGAGAGCCTAGGCGGACGACCACCTCGCACATCCTAAAATGCAACCAGGGGAAGCCTGGGTGGCTCAGCTGGTTAAGCATCTGACTTTGGCTCAGGTCATGGTCTCACGGTCCATGAGTTTGAGCCCCACGTTGGGATCTGTGCTAACCGTTAGCTCAGAGCCTGGAGCCTCCTTCAGACTCTGTGTCTCCCTCTCTCTCTCTGCCCCTCTCTCACTCTCAAAAATGTTAAATTTTTAGAAAGTCAAAAACAAAATGCAATCAGGAAGCCTACTGCTGCGGCCTAGAGCCAAAATGGTAGATTACAAAGACAACCCCCTCCGAAAGGGTCCTCAAGGCGGGCTCCCCGTGTCCTACCAGGGACCTAGAAGTAACCGAAAAGAAAATCCTCTCCCCCAGGAGCCCCCAGGTGCCAGCTGCAGCCAGTAGTGACACCAGAAAGGGCTGAGGGTGAGCTGTCTTAAGGCAAACCGGGTGGTTTGGGGGTTCTCCACGGCTCTCACTTAACCAGCCCCGCAGGGGATTTGAAAACGTGTGCAAGTGGTTTGGGAGCACCAACTGGCATTCAATAGGCAAGACCCTGTAATGTTAAATGTCCTGCAAAGTGAGGGAAAGTCCTGGGCAGGAAAAAAAAAAAAAATCATCCCCTTCAAAATGCCACAAGCTCTCTCTCTCTCTGAAAAACACTGATAAGACCTCGTCTTTGCCGGAGCTCCGCCAGGCCCTCAAACGTGAGGATTCCTGGAATCCTAGGCCTCCACAGAACCCTGTTAGGGAAACCCTACCCCCAAGGTTGAACATTGCCAGTTCCAGAGATGGTTTGGTGAGGTCCTTGTAAATGCAAAGCAGGCCCTAACATCACATGCTGTAGTTGGTTTTGAGAAGGTTGTCTGTGATCTAGAATAGGTGTTCGCTAATCTTGAGAATGAAATCACAGTGCTTGTGATGTTACAAAGAACACTTGACTGCTCAGGGGTGTGCATGCGTACCTTCTCGGTGTAACCCAAGGATACAATTTGATCTCTGCTGATAAAGGCATCCTGGGTTCCACTCCCCAGTACAGCTGCAGATCGGCAGCATAGGGGGACTCAAGGGCACCTTCCCGGAAAACCCCCAGGTGGGGCCAGCAAACTGAAAAGGTCCTCCAGGTGACTCTGATGTTCATTAGACGTGGGAACCACTAGGCTATAGAAGCATTCATTTGAAACTTAGGTGTCTTATTTCGGCAACAAATGTTCCCGATTGTGCCCCCACCCCCTCCACCTAGGTTGCAGGCAATGACCATGCAGAGAGGAGTAAGCTCTAAGGCAGAGAAGGTGGAAGAAACCAGACTCCTCCCTTCCCCGGATGCTCCCTCAGACCGCCTGGGCACGCCTCCCAATCAGGAGAGCCTCAGGACCCCCGCAAGATCCCCCTAGTCTACCCGCGAGGGAAGGGCAACGCTCTCAGCTCCTGGCCAGACCGCAAAGCTCAGACCAGGCTTCCAGTGATGCGGGTGATTTAGGGGCAAAGGGAGAGCAGTTGTTGGGGCAGAAGGAGAACACTGAGCACCTAGGCCAGCCGGTCTCAGAAGGACCATCTCTTTTAATCTTCACAACTACCCCTTCAGGCAGGCGGTGTTTTTTAAGTTTTTCTTTCTTTTAAGTTTATTTATTTTGAGAGAGCATGCAAGAGCAGGGGAGGGACAGAGAATTCCCAGCAGGCTCTGCACTGTCAGGGTGGAGCCCGACGTGGGGCTCCAACTCCTGAACCGTGAGATCATGACCTGAGCTGAAATCAAGAGCTGGACGCTTAGCCAACTGGGTCACCCGGGTGCCCCCGGCAAGTAGTACTAACAGATCTAGAAACGGCCCTTAGAGAAGTCGAATGACTTGCCCAAGGTCCTTCAGCTCCTTAAGAGAAATGAGCTTCAGAAGACACAGCCATGTTGTGAATTCTACTGGGCCATTGTCAGCATTGTCTAAAAGAACTTCCCCCCAGGGGCGCCTGGGTGGCGCAGTCGGTTAAGCGTCCGACTTCAGCCAGGTCACGATCTCGCGGTCCGTGAGTTCGAGCCCCGCGTCGGGCTCTGGGCTGATGGCTCGGAGCCTGGAGCCTGTTTCCGATTCTGTGTCTCCCTCTCTCTCTGCCCCTCCCCTGTTCATGCTCTGTCTCTCTCTGTCCCAAAAATAAATAAACGTTGAAAAAAAAAAAAAATTAAAAAAAAAAAAAAAAAAAAAAAGAACTTCCCCTGGTGATGAAAAGGTCCTTGATCAGTAGCTGCTAGCCTCTAGCCACTTGAAGCTTTCGAGCACCTGAAATGTGGATGGTACAATAGGCAGTCAATCTCTTGTTTGACTGAAATTTAAGTGCCCAAACGTGGTTTGTGGCTAATCTATTGCCCAGTGGAGGATCGTACAGTCCTGTATAAAAACGCCATCAGAATGGAAGTATTCACCCAAGTAACCCAGAGGAAAAAACAAACACAGGAACATTGGTATAACTAGCAATTAATCCTATTGCTCATTAATCTTAATGGAAATGGTGATTCTTTTTTTAAAAAACTTTTTTTAATGTTTATTTTTGAGAGAGAGTGAGTGGAGGAGGAGCAGAGGGAGAGGGAGACATGGAATCCAAAGCAGGCTCCAGGCTATCAGCACAGAGCCCGATGTGGGGCTCGAACTCAGAAACTTGAGTTCATGACCCGAGCCGAAATCAGACGCTCAACCGACTGACCCACCCAGGCGCCCCTGAAAATGGTGATTCTTAACAGCGAGTTCAGGAAATATTAATCCAAACTCAATTATTCATATGAAGGTCTGTCTTCTCCAAATGTTGGCAGTCAGCAGAAGTCCGGGATGGCAGCGGTGAGATGCCCTGTGCCGACTAAGGGCCTGAATGAGGACCGTAAAGGCCTATAGGGAACCCTTTCAACAGCTAATCTCTTCGCCACTTGACAGACTTTAGAGACCCCCCGCCCTGGCTTGTTTCTTAGAATCCTTCTTTTTCTAAATATTAAGAGGACATGGTCAAATGGTTACACTATGCAGGTTGACTCATAGCCACGAATGTAGAGATCATGGTGATCTAGCCATTATTTGGTGCTGGGCAAAGCAGTCTTTTAAGTTGGAAATCTAGAGAAGAAAGCCTCTGGCCAAGAAAAGATCATAGGGCATGTCACCTGGTTAACATAGTTAACACCTGTCCCTTGACCGTTCATTGCCTGCTTCTATGAGAATCCCAGCCCAAGGAGGCTATTCAGTAGATTCCAGAAAAGGAAAAGGACTCCAAATTCAGGTGCCAATTGAACAAGATCTTCGCCTACTCTTGTCAGCAAATAGGACCCACTATGCAAGTCGACTCCAAACCTCATTTGTCTTTTGAATTGCCTAAGATTGAGCCCTTATGAATGTAATAAGCAAATCGACAACAGTGGAGGTGGAGAAAAGCCAAATCGCTGTAATCTGCAAAATCGGGGCCTCAGGCAAAACTGTGAGCCAGCGGGAAGGTGGGGAAGCAGGTAATGAAGCAACGAAGAGGGTTGAAAGAAACTCTGAAAGTTTTACTATTAGGACCCATACGGTGTAGAGCAATATAAATGGACCAAAGAATTAATAGCAGAGGAAGAAAAATAAAAAGCTGAACAAAAGAAGAATAAGGTCTTCTTTCCAGAACAACATGGGTCACAAAGCCAGTCTATGCTCTTCCTGGTGCCTTTGCACACACCGAGCTATCCTTAAAAGACCAAACCTGTCCTATACTTGATCGACATCTGTGCACCTTTCTGGGCACACAGTGGACCATTAAAACAACCAGTCTGAAGTTTCTTTGTGCTGTATGGTGACTTTTTTTCTAAGCTGGTGCATCCTCCTCTCCTGTGCATGTGAATCCTCTCTGTGATTTGTTATCCTGTTTAGTTTGAGTTGGTATTTCAGTAGGTCTGCAATGAGGCCTGAGATCTACAGTTCTAAAAATTTCTTAGAGAGGCCAATGTGCTGGTCCTTGGACTCCACTTTGAGTAACCAGCCTTTATTTTCTCTGTGGGTCACGAGCTAGCCAGCACAGTTGGTGGAAAATCCCACCAGGAAAGTCAAGGACCTCCACTGGATCCCCATCGGTGGGGGTGCTCTATTCTGTGACTGCAAACTGAACCTACAGGTCCAGCTGGTCGTGTTGGGTCTGTGTTACACAGGACCAGAGGACATAGAACGGGAAGGGACCCAAATATCCCTCCCCCTGGAGGCCAGCGTTTTGTACCTGGGCTGCTCCAGGCAACCAGCCACATTCTTCCATAACCGTGACTCTGCTTTTTCCCTCCCCAGTGTCTTGTAAGCCCCACTCTCTGGGATGTCCATTTCAGAATGACTCTTACAGAGTCACTCAGAAGCAGGATTGCAAACAGGTCTCCTCTCCCTGCCTGGCTGATCCGCAGGGTCTGCCTACAGAGCTAGCTTGAGAAGCACTCTGAAACCAGCCTTGGGCTCTGCTGGGAGAACAGTCCTGATGGCTTTGTGACACCTACGGTGGGGGGAGGAAAGAGGAAGAAAGTGGAAGCGTAGTCGACACAGGGCACACTCGAAGCAGGTGTGAAGATCTCACAGGGAGGCCCGTCTTGCCTCCTTTCAGAACCCAGAATAGAGGGAGGCTGGCAGGCACAGCAGGGTAAATGCACAGCACACCTCCACGTGCCCAGCAAGAGCGTCCTCTGATGGAGGCACCAGTGCACTGCAGCCTGGCTCCGCCTTAGGAATCCGGCCAGGTCTCCTGACCCCAGAAAGGGGCCCTAAGATTGTGTTTGAGGGGGTCTTCCCCCCCACCCCCACTAGGCTGGCTGCCTCATGAGCAAACAGGCACCCACAGAACTTAGTAGACTGAGCACTGCAGACTCGACATTTTGAGAACATTAACCATTTTTAAAGAATCGGACGGACTTGGGTTTTAGTTCCATCTCTTTCTGCTTTAGAGACGTCCCTTTGCTTCAGTTTCTTTGTCCACAGAATGGAGTGTAACTAGGTGGCCTCAAATTCTCTTTGTACTCCTACATCTTAGAGATCTACAGTCCTAGAGGACCTTCCAACCAAAGCACTGTGCCCGTCCACAAAGGACAGCTGCAGTCACTCCCCTTTGTGACAAACTGCATTTTTTTTGAAAGGCATTTTGGTCCTTGGTTAGTGAGTTACTGCCGTTCTAGATCTCCGGTTCTCTGAAAGTTTAGTCTATGAGAAAATTAGGTTTGTAAAGGGTTGATCCTTTCTGCCTGATAAGGAGAGAAAGTTTGACGGTCCTAATTCATTTCTAAAAGCTTCGTTTCTGGAACTAAAACCTGTCTAAGGTCAAGCCAGTGAGCTTCAAAGGGTGATCCTTAACCACCTGTGTGAAAGCTACCTGCAAGAATTAGCAAGAATTAGCAAGGTGGAGGGTAGAGTATTAAGAATCGTCCCCCACCCTTCCAGGTGACTCTCATGCACCCAGAAGTTTGAAGACGACTCCCCTAAGGTTTTCTCCCCCCTTGATGGGGGCTGGGGAGACACGCATCACACAAGGAGCTTTTGCAACGGATTTAATGAGTCGCATCTGGTGTTGGCCCCACCCACGCCTACTTTCACAGGTGTTGGTTTTCTGCAGTCAAAAAGAAGCCCCTAGTTAAATCCTCTTTTATGGCCACGGCTCTGGCTGTGGCTTATTTTCATTGGTTTCACATCATTCGTTTTAACGATGATTTTCTGTGTCCAGTTGAAGAAATGTACACACGTATACTGATCTACAGTGTGGTTCCATAAAACCTAGGCACAACTTGAATGTTCGTTACATGGCAACTTCTCTCCCTTTAAAATGTATTGCCAACTATGCCACGTGACCAACAGCTTGATGGCTGATATTTATGCATTACTTCAACTTCCTCATAGATTAAAAAAGTAGAAATGTACAGTATTAGCATTGCCCCAGAAACTTCTTACAGTGTTTTAACTGGAGTCCCCAGATTTCCGTGCTATGAAATGTAAAAATGTTAGAGACAGACCGAGATGTCAAAGGAGGGTGGGGGGCAGAGGGCTTTTAAATAGCACGTGTTACAGTATTCCCTCTCTGACCAGACTAAAGGGCAATGAGCTAGACCATTTGCAAAAACTAGCCACCACTATTCCCCTGCTTGTATCCAAATCCCTTAGCAATGACCATCAGGAGGCATTCGCCCCACTCTGGACTCTGACCTGGCATTGTGCCCTGATTTAACCAACAGAATGGCTAAAGGGGCATTAAATCAGTTCAGAACCTAATCCTCAAGAGGCCTGGCAAGACTCTGTTCATGGTCTTAGAATCCGCCTGGCCACTGCGTAAGTCCAGGCTAGAGGCATGCCAGCAGAGAACCACTGAGATCAGCCCCGTAGCTGGCCACAGGCGCTGATCAGCCCTTAAGTTCTTCACTGTTCAGTGCACCGTGGAGTAAAGCAGTATTCTTCTCGAGCTATAAAAATAGGAACCTTTCAGAATTCTGCATTTTGACAGCGGCAACGTCTCTCATTAAGTAACAGATGGGAGATTCGTACCTCCTGCTCCGAAGTCTGACGCACATTGCCTATAATTCTCTAAAGAACCCAAACCATTAAGTAATTACTTCCTGAAACTGTATTCACTGGAAGTCCATTTCTTTAACCTACTTGCAGAACAGCCCTGAAAGGCAGACTCCCCACATCACAGAAATGAGTCCCCTGTTGTTTGTTCCCTTCTGCAGAGTTCTTGGCTACATCTACTCGGGGACCTAATCGGGGGCTGTGAGAAACAGTGAGGTATCCGAGTATGCTTGCGTGCCACCTCCGGATTCTGACGGTCACCAACCTGCTGCTCCTAATAAGTAAGCCCATATATACTTGGTGAAAATTCAAGGCTCCAGCTAGCAAGCAGACAGGTGACATGTGGGCCTCAAGATAAAATGGGATATTATTCAGCCATAAAGAAACCGAGGAAATCCTACCATTCACAACAACATGCATGGATCTTGACGGCATTTTGTTAAATAAGTCAAATACTGTGTGATCTCTTACATGTGGAATCACAAAAACGTCCCGGAAAAAGACACCGGAATTGTGGCTGTGAGAGGTGGAGCATGGGGAGGGGGACTTGGAGGAATGTGGTCAAAAGGCCCAAACTTAGAAGTACTAGGGATATAACGTACTACATGACTATAGCTAACACTGCTGTATAATCTATGGGAAAGTTAGAGTAAATCCTAAGAGTTATCATCACAAGGAAAATTTCCTTCCATATTTTCTATTGTATCTATAAAATATTAGCTGAATCTACTATGGTAATTTCGCAATATATGTAAGTCAAGCCATCATGGTGTATGCCTTAAACTTATGCCTGATGTATGTCAATTCTCAAAACGGGAGGAAACTCTATGAAGAAACCCAACACAATATTGAAGAATGGAAAAAAATCTTCATGGCATATTTGTTAATATGTTCATGAACTGTTCATGTAATACAACATTTAATATAACAGTTATGTCATAGAATTGTTCAATGTGACAAGTGTATAGTTTGTGATGATTCAGCTGAGTCACTTGATCACGTGTCTGTACGTGTACTGATTGTGAAATCTTCATTTATACATTAGGTCCTCACTTGGCTGGAACCCACCATTAGTATTTTCACATTTGATACTAAAGTTATTGTATCATTGACCTATAACAAAGTAATACATGTCTTTTCTGTTTTCCTCCATGATTTTCTTTTTTTTGAGACCACTTATCTGGATGATTTTGGAAGAGCTTAACACATAGCTCAGGACTTGTTGAGGCTTTCCAGGAAGGAAAGGGTATGAAGAGGTCACAAATGTGTGTCGCATATGTGCCTATGTCCCCGGGGTCCATGGTTCTTAAGCTTCTAGTCCTAGAAAAGACTGGAAGAACACTTGGTAGCCAGAGACCCATCTTGGAAATATCTGTGCTCTGGGAGCAAATCAAGGCTCAAACCAGACACTGAACCTAGCAATTCCACTTCTAGGAATCTGGTCTACATGTATACAAAGGATAGTCAAGGATGTTCACTGCCGCATTTATAACAAAAACTGGAATCAACCTAAGTACCCACCAGTAGGTTATATGGTTGAATAAAATGCAGTACTTTATTTGGTTGACTGCTATGTAGACATTAAAAGGAATGGCCCCTCTCTGGTTGTGCTGCTATGGAAGAAGCTCTTAGCGCTGCATTATTAGGTGAAAATTGCGGGAAAATGTGTATATTGGATTCCCATCTGCGTATATGCAGGAAAAAAATTGTATCAAGGTGAGCAAACTCCTAATGCTGTTTACATGTGGAGGTGGGAGTAGATTAGAATGTGTTCCTATCCCAGCAATAAGAGACTGTTCCTCATTTTGATTTTTCTCCTGTGCATATGCTATTTTCATAATTAAAAATAAAATCCTAACCCTGACCTCAAATAACTGCAATAGATTGCAAAAGGGAACACAATTCTCAACCCTTCCCCTTATGCACGTCCCTTTGTGATAGGACTTTGCACCTCCTTCCATTAAAAACTGGGGTCCATCTTCCTATTCCTGGACTCTGGACAGAACTCATGACCCGCTTTCACTGACAGACCACAGCAGAAGCAAAGCAGTACCAGTTCTGAGAGGCCTGGCATCCATTCACCCTTCCTCTTGGAATTCTGCCAAGCCGCCATGTGAATGAACCCCAACTAGCCTCCAAAGGCTGAGTGAGGTCATGTGACTGGTTTGCCTCCTCCCAACACCAGCCAACAGCCAGGCAATCCCTAGAATGGTGAGCCGAATACAGGTAGTGGTTTGAGGCCTCTAAAATCTTGTAACAGCAAAAGCTAACTGGAATTCCAACCATGTGACCTTGGGAAGAATGTTTTCTCTTTTTTTGAATGATGGGAATAATCACACCAACTGAAGATTTTTATGAAAGTTTAAATGACAGAACATGTATAAAATACACTGGAATATTAGTTCCTTTTCCCTTCCCCATGCCCAGTAATGGAATGAATCTTGAAATATGGAACAGAAGGGAGGTGTCCCCCTGTGCCTGGCTGGAAAGTTTAACTTCCAGTGACACAGGCCTGGAACTGAAAGAACCAGAATTGAGGGAGCGTGCGCATGCGCGCGCATGCGCGCGCGCGTTTGTGTGTGTACGTACATACCTGAAGGTCTTCCTGAAGGTAATCCCCTATAGAAAGAACTCTGTGGGCCCAGGAACATGCATATCTATACCCTAAGGGTCACCACCTGAAAGCCCCAGAAATGCAAAGACAGTGCTAAGACCTATCCGAGCAGCCAGTCTGGAGGTCTGCTCACACAAAGGAAGGACTGGAAGATTCCTAACAGGAGTCCTTGCTTCAGTGGAATTAGCCACTGCTATGGCAGCCACGGCAGCGTGCAGCCCCTCACCCGTTATGTCCGATACCTGTAGAACAAGGGCACCAGAGGATCTCCCTCCTTTTGGGGGTAACAGAACGGTCCTCTGGGATTTGGAGGTAACAGAACGGTCCTCTAGGGTTATCTATGTTCATGAAGTACTAGGACTTCTTCAAGCCTGCTGAGCTCATGGGGTTTCCTGCACTGGCCCCAAATGATACAGCCTCCAGGCCTGGGACCGTTCTGAGCTGTGGGCTCTGAGCTGCCCTGGTCCCTTCGGTGATTCAGGAGGAAGAGCTCTCTGCCCAAGAGGGGCCCTGGAGAGCAGATCCGTGGGGTCTTGAACAACAGTTAAACAAGATCAAGGAAAGGAAGTCTGCCTGACCTGCTCAGTGTTCTGCCAGAGCGAGGCCTGAGGGAGATTAGAGAGAGTTGTCCAGCTCCTCTGCAGAGAGCAGACCTTGAGAACAAATCACTCGCCCCCTGCGGGGCACTCGAGGAATCCCAAAACTGGCAGGACCCTGGCCAGCAGCAGGGATGGTCAGGACTGCCAAAAAGTGCTGGGTACCCAACTGTTCTCTGGGCTCTGTACCAGGATTTCCATCCTATAAGGTGAGCCAGGTGGAAAAGCAGAGGGAAGATGTGGGAAGGGCATTCTAAGCAAAGGGGAGAGTGTGGAGAAGGGCACAGAGACCCAGGAGGCCCTGGAAGTATTACAAAGAGCTTGGAGGGACTGGAGCTTCCCAGCATGTGGGTGATGGAGCTGCCAGCTAATAGGACATGATGAGGATGGGGTGGGGGTGGGGAACCGGACTGTCCTTAAAGAACTCGAATTTCATCTTATAGGCCATACATCTTCTTACTTTCGAATGGGGTGGGGAGGAACTTGCACAGAGCCTGGCACATGGTAAATGCTCAGTCATTGTTGGGTGAGTTAAATAAGAGAAGAATCTGGGTCCCACTAAACCTTCAATTTTACAGTCTACTGAGTTTGGGGAATTCTCCTTTAATGTTTAACTATAATAAAAGCAGCTACCATTCATGGAGTACTTATAACCAGTAACTACCTCACCGGCTCTCAAATTTTGGCTGTACGCGGAGATACCTAGGGAGAATTTTTGAAATCTTGATGCATGGCTCCCACAAGCAGAAATTCTGACATCGTATCTGGGTGCTGCCTGGCGCTGGGATTTTTAAAACTCGTCCAGCAATTCGAATGTTCAGCCAAGTTGGAGACCCCATTTCCATATCTCAATCATTGCAACCACTCCAGGAGTAAACTGTCGTCATCGCTGTGGTTCAAATAGCCCTATTGGAACACAGGTGATCTGTGTGTTGGTGAAAGAGCTTGAAAAGAGCTGTTTGTGAGTCAAGGTGGCGTTTATTGACCGACTTGCTTAAAGTCTTAGAATTGGGGTTTATGCAGTTTTAACAGAGGAAGAACTAGGCTGTTCTGTCTCCCCAGAGTTAGAGGCACAAGAGTAGGGTGCCAGCCCTACATCCCCAGACCAGAAAGGGAGACCAGAAGAGGGATAGAAGGGAAGATAGTGACGCTTAGCTGAGGAAGGGTAGGAGAGTGAATGCTGACAAGCTCTTCTCATTCTCCTGCCAGCAAAAGCAGCTGGCTGCTCTTTTAATAATTCTTTGTCTTCTCCAGAAGGACACAACACATTCTACGTAGAGAAGCTTCTGTTAGCAGCTGCAGTGGCTGGCTTCAAAGGCGGTGAGGGGGAAGGGAAAGTAGAAAAAACAAAATTTTCACGATTTCTTTTCCCTCAAATTTGTGATAAGGAGAGCATGTATATTACGAAATCGGGTAGCTGGGTCTCTCTACAGATGGGGACAGCATTAAACAGTGCTCCCGCTATGGCGACTTGTAACAGGACAATGGGGTGAGGGTGGGGAAGCTCCTTCAGTTCCAGTGTTACCTAAGGTCTAACTTGATCCAATAATTTTTCTTACAAATGACACCTGCATTCATTAGGCCTCTTCTGGTTTTAAGAAACAGAATCCAGTATGGGGTGCCTGGGTGGCTCAGTCATTTAAGCGTCCGACTTTGGCTCAGGTCATGATCTCCTCGTTTGTGAGTTCGAGCCCTGTGTCTGGGCTCTGTGTGGACAGCTCAGAGCCTGGAGCCTTCTTCGGATTCTGTGTCTCCTCCTCTCTGCTACCCCCCCCCACCAAGTTGTGCTCTGTCTCTCAAAAATAAATAAATAAATAAATGTCAAAAATTAAGAATCCAGTTTGTAGCACCAGTAAAAATGTATTAAAATGGCACAGGAGTAGCTCACCTCTGAGGACCAACAAGTAACAATGGAGATGACAGTTTGTCAGTGTAGTTTGCCAACCTTTGCTCCAGAATCACCTCAAGAACTTGAAATATTCCAGTTGCCCTGACCAATTAAGTCAGAACCTCCAAGGCTTCAAAGCATCCTTCCTTTCCTCTAAAAGCCTTCTCAGATGTTTTGTAACCTGCAGTGGGAGAGAGACTTCTCTGGCTAGAATTGGCATAGAAACTCAAACTTATTGAAGACGTGCTGTGCTAAGCCTTCTTCCAGCTGGTAACTCAGCTAAATTTCACAACCTGATGAAGTGGGTACAATCCTCTGCATTTTGAAGGTTTGAAAGCTGAGGTATGTGAAGGATTAAGTACCCCAGGAAGGCTCCCGGAGACCTGCTGTGTGGGAATGGACCAGCATTGGGGAAGGCACTGTTGTAGGAAGACCATGGCAGGAAAGAACTAACTGGGTACAGGGGGCCAGTGGGAGGTCATGCTTGGTGTAGCCTAGGATCAGGTGCTAAAGAGACTCTGGAGATGCTCAAGCTATCTCTATAGCGATGACCTCCCTTCTGGGGAGGGAACACAGCCTCCACATGTGCCCCTGTTGTGGCAACCATGTGGCAGCTGAAAATGGAGTGAGGTAGTGCTATTTTCTTATTAAAAACTTTTAATGCTTATTTTTGAAAAAGAGCAAGCACAAGCGGGGAAGGGGCAGAGAGAAAGGGAGGGACAGAATCCAAGGCAGGCTCCAGGCTCCGAGCTGTCAGCACAGAGCCTGACGCGGGGCTCGAACTCACAAACTGTGAGACCATGACCTGAGCTGAAGCCGGATGCTTAACCTACCGAGCCACCCAGGGTCCCCAAAGTAGTGCTATTTTTAACTAAAGCTACAATGGAAGAATTTAGGTCAGTGGAACGCTGTCACTAAGACCAGAGTCTGGCTCAGATGGCAAAGCTGACCCCTTTCCTGTAGAGATCAGTGCTGGGAAACTTTTAAAGTCCTCAAGGGCTAAAGGACTTTGGGTATTCTGGACCAGTTATAAAGAGTAATTCTTAACCTCTCTCACGACTTTCAAATCCATCTGCTAGCTCTGTCCACTGAAAAGCGTTAGAAACCATGATCAGGACATTAACTGTGGTTGTCCCTAGAACCTAGATTAGGTCTGGAAGTAGTGTCTCACTAAAATAGCCATTACTCAAAGCTCTGTGTGTTGAGTCCAGGAAATGTACACGATCACCCTGGAATGCCCTGTCTTACTGATCAGTAAGGAAACTACCAATTACTAGGGTCATGTCAGAAAAATTCAAGAACCAACTGAGAGAGCCTCACTGGCTACATATGGAAGAATTTGGGTATAAATAATTGCAATGGCTTGAAATCCATCAGATACATTTAAGTCCATGAGTTCATAATTAGATATGCTTGGTCATTTTTGGAGGATGAAAGGGAAACAATATTTTTAATCTTGAAAATCAGTATATAATCAGAGATGTCCCATGTTTTCTATATAATTTTTGTCACTGGGTAACCAAATAGTGGATGAGAATGTTCTGCTTCATAAAAGTACTCAACTACTCAATGAAAAAGAAACAATAGAATATCACCATTTGGTAAACCCCAGTAAATTACTAGGAATAGGCATTAAACATCAATGGCTGCTTATATCACTTCATAAAAAAAAAAAAAAAAAGACAACCAGACGTTGTGTGCTTCCTGGAGTTTTGACAAAGGAACTGAACCTGAGTCCTAGCCAGTCTCAAGATCCAGTTACCAATTCACAGGAACTTCATAAATGACTCATGAATACGTAGTCGGCAAAATCCAGACTGAGGGAACCACAGGTCAAATAGACCAGGTTCTTCTCCAGAGACTTTAAAAGGAACATAAAGAGATGGCAGGGAAGCCTCTAGCTTACAAACGATTTGAAAGAGACTTAAGAGACCTATCAAAGGTGTTTTTTTTTTTTAATATCCAAAACTAAACTGTAGTGTCGGTGGATGCACATTTGGATTAAAAATATATATACAGAAAACTGGGATAGTGATTACTTAACAGGAGAGAAAGGACAGCAATGGTTGTTGAAAGGGGGACTTAGGCTTCTAGGACGGAGGTGAAGTTCTGTTTCTTAGTGGTGGCTACACAGGTGTTTTCCGTGGAATAATCCAGTCTCACACATGTATGGCTTCCATAAAAAGGCAACTGCAAGGTGTTTTTAAAGAATTTCTAAAGTGTTTTTAAAGTAACTTTTCTTAAATACAGTATCTCCATTTCAGCAACTTGCCAATGCTTCTGGCCTCCGGGATGCTTCCCCACCACTGCCAACTCTGCCTCCCATTCATTAATTATTCCTATAAATATTTATTGCAAACTTCCTATGTGAAAGGCACTATGCCTGACACAGAAGATTAATTGCAGAAGGCAGCCCTATTCCCTTCCCCATTGAAGCCTCTATCCTAGTTGAAAGAGATAAAAAGTGGACTGACAAAAGAATCACAAATGTTGATGGGCTCCAACAAGGAAATTAGCAGCATGTGAAAGTGGAGCTGAATGGTGAAAGTGAAGTCTCCATAGCTGGGTTGGTGAGGGAAGACCATAAAAGAAACCAAGTGTAATCTGGGACCTAAAAAAATTAGTGGGAGTCATTACTGTTAGAGCAGGTGGAAGAACATTCCAGAAGGTGGAGGTAAAAAGCCCCTGGAGAAGGAGTTGGCAGATTTGAGGAGGTGACAGAAAACCATTGTGGCCAATGAGAGGCAAGTGGCACTCGATGAGAATGAAGAAGTAAGCAGGGACGAGATTCTATAGGATCCCCAAGGCTACAGCACACGAGTTTGGTTTTTTCCCTAGAAGCAATAAGCAGCTACATCAGGTTTAAAGCCGAGGAATGGCATGACATGAACTAAGTTTTAAGACCACACTTTCGCTGCTAGGTAGGGAACAGGTTGGACAAGGGGGAAAGCCAAGAGACAAGAGGGTGTGGTGGTGGTCCAGGGAAGAAGGGGATGACAGCTTATTGACGGTGGTGGCAATGCAGATGGAGAGCAAGACGTAGTTTGAGCTATTATGGCAGTAGAACCAACGAGGCCTGCTGATGGGTTAGTGGGTAGTAAGGGGTGCAAAGCAGGGAAAGGATTACCCAAGAAGAGAAGGACTTGGACATAGGAGTCTGTAGCTCAGTAGAGTCCTCAACAGATGAACATTAAGTCCTAGGACCAAATGGGATCACTGAGAACAAGTGTGCAGACGAAAAATTTAAATGAGGGTCCAGAGACATGCCTTAACAAACACTACCATTTAGAACAGGGTTGGCAAACTTTTCCTAATGCATGGCCACGCAGTAAAATTCTAGGCTTTGTGTACCTAAGCACTGTGACACGGATGCCAGCATATACTGGGTGTAAACAAATGAGAGTAGCTGTATTCCAATAACTATTTACAGGAAGCGAAACGTGAATGTTGTATAACTTTCAGGTGTGATGAAACACCCTGCTTGTTTTTTGTAACTCCCTTAAAAATGTAAAAATCCATTCTTTGTTCCTGGGCACTACAACAATGGGCAGAGGGCCAATTTGGACCTCAGGCCCTAGTTTGTCAACCCCTGATTTACATTTCAGGGAGAAAAGGAAGTGTAAGCAAGCAAGGCGAGAGGAAGGGCCTGTGTGGGACCATGAGAAGACCTATCCCAACCCTCTCTGAAAGGGGAACCCTATCAGGGATTAAGGTCACCAAGTAGAACATAAAGCACCAAAAGCACCTGCAGGAAAACCAGTGGTGGCCTGAGAAAGGTTAGTCCCACTGGATCCTTCCAGGGCTAAGGTGGATTGAAGGTAGACCTCAAGCCCCTTGTTCTGATCCTGCTGGTTGAGAATTAGGGGCTCAAAACAACTTTTGCAACCAGGGCAATCAGCCCTGCACCCTTCATCCTTTCCCCAGCTGGTGGGAAAAGGACAAAGGAAATGCAATGTATGAAATATTATAAATCTAAAGTATTACTACGGAAACAAGAGACCACTGAGCACTGATGCTAATGATGATGTTTTCCTGGCTTTGGTAGGCAGAATCCTAAGATGGGACCTGTTAATGACTTGAATTGTATTCCCTTAAATTCATAGCTTGACATGCTAAAACCCAGTACTTTACAATTCAGTGAGGCCATTCTGGACTAGGGTGGGCCCCTAATCCAATACAACTGGAGTCCCTAAAAATGGGGGAAATTTAGAGGCACCTGTGTGGCTTAGTTGGTTCAATGTCCAACTCTTAGTTTCCGCTCAGGTCACGATCTCACGAACAGTGAGATTGAGCCCCATGTTAGGCTCTGTGCTGACAGCGAGACACCTGCTTGAGATTCTCTCTCTCTCTCTCTCTCTCTCTCTCTCTCTCTGCCTCTGCCCTGTTCGTTCCCTTTCTTTCTCTTTCTCAAAATAAATAAACTTAAAAAGGGGGGGAGTGGGAGGAATTTGGACATAGACACAGGGAGAACCACATGTAAAGAAGAAGGCAGAGATTTAAATGACACTTCCACTTGCTGACAAATGCTAAAGATTTCCAGCAAACCACCAGAAACTAAGGGAGAGGCACTTCTTCCTCACTGCCCTCCGAAGTAACCAACCCTACTGACCCCTTGATCTCAAGCATCTACCCTTCAGAATTGTGAGTTCATAAATTCCATTAAGCCACCCAGTTTGTGGTACTTGTTAGAACAACCCTGGGAAATGAACATAGCACCTAAGATCCCTGCCCCTGAGGATCCAGACTGGGTATAATCCACACACCCCCCCATCCGTGAGGGGGACTTGTGAGCATGAACAATGTCCCTCCTGTCACTATGTTGTATGGCAGGAGGGATTTTTACAAATGTGATTAAGGTCCCTAATCAGTTGGCCTTGAGTTAGTCAAAAGGGAAATTATCCTGGGTGGGCCTGATCTAATCAAGTGATCCCTTAAATGGCAGTGGTTCCAAGTGCTTCCAAGTGTGAGAATGTGAGGGCCTGCAGGGAGGCCTGGCTGGTGGCAAGAATCTGAGGGTGGCCTCTAGGAACCAGGAGTGCCAACAGCCAGAAAGAAAACCAGGTCCTCAGTCCTTAACCACAAGAAATTGAATTCTACCAACAACCCGAGTAAACCTGGTAGAGCTCTAGGTGAGAAAACTGCTTGGCTTGACCCCTCGATTTCAGTCCTATGAGACCCTGAACAGAGAAGCCAGCTGTGTGATGCCTGGACTTCCGACCTGCAGAACTAGAAGATAAGAAATAAGTGGTGTTCTAAACTATGAAGCTTCTGGTACTTTAAGCTGCAATAAACTAATACATAGGCCAAGCTCTAAGCAGTGAGAAGTATTTTTAAAATGACCTACGTGCAATAGGGTAAGTGGGGTTTTCTTTCTTATTATAATGTTAGTTGTAAATAGGGGGGTGGGGGGGTTCACAGTAGCAAAGCACTTTAGATTTCCAAAGTGCGATAGGGAAAAAGTTTTCAAATAGGCTAAAAATAATTGTAATTGGTAAGAAGCACTCGGTTGAGAAGAGGTCTTCTGTATGTGAAGAAGCATAATGAACCCACCCCCTCACCCTTCAGGTTCCAACTACACGTGTGGCTTAATAGAGACTATTGAGGAGGAGGAGAAAGGAATTATCTTCTTCCTCCCACTCTTACCCACCCAGAAGCAATTAGTGACAGGGAACAAAGAAAGCTACCTGCTTTCTTGGTCTAAGACTTGGGAGATTAGAGCTAGGTAGAGAAGGGAGGTGCCTGAATCACAGGAATAATCTGACAGAAGCGGGTGGCCCACTGCCACTGGGCCACATTAACAACTGACCAGTGGATTTCTAGGCCCAGATTTTAAGTATTTTTCCTCTTTGTCCATTTGATGCTTGATCCAGAAAATTAGGCTAGCTAACAAAACAGCATTGATCACCTCAATGCGTTGGGTACTATACTACATACTGCTACACTGTAAATTCAGTTAATCCTCATGGCCATCCATATTAGGGTTCTCCCTAATATGGTTCAGAGAAACAGAACCAATCCTCTGTGGGGAGGGATGGAGATTTATTGTAAGGAATTGACTCACCCAATTAGGGAGGCTGGCAAGTCAAAATCTGCAGGTGCCTGGCAGCCTAAAGACCCAGGAGAGCCAGTATTCCAGTTCAACTCCAAAAGCCGTCTGTCCGAGAACCTGAAAGAGCCAATGCTGTAGATGAAGTTCAAAGAATGCTCCTGGAGAATTCTTGCTCTGGGGAGACTGATCTCTTTGTTCTATTTGAGTTTCCAGCTGATTGCCCTCCATAAGGAGTCTGGGCTTCATCCAATCTACTTAGTCTATTGATGTAAGTGTTAATCTTCTCCAAGGACCCTCACAGAAATGCCCAGAATGATGTTTGACCAAACATCTGGTCCTACTACAGCCCAGCCAAATTGACATGTAAAATGAACCTTCACACCATCTGAAAGGTAAACATTGCCCTCGTTTTTCATGAGAAAACTGTGGCTCAGAAGGATTAAGTGTTATTAAGGATTAAGGATATTACGGGTATTAAGGATTATTCATTCAAGAAGCTGGTTGGAGGTAGGAAACTAAAAATCTAATCTTGGAGACAAAATCAAAAAGCTGTAAAAATATGTGGCCAGTCTTATTTTCTCTCTGGTAAAGGGTTGGGGGAGGTTGAGCTGCTCCCCTGAGACCCACCAGAAGTGAGTGGTGATGCTAGAACCACGACCCAGGTCTGTCTGTCCACCTCTCCCTTCTCTGGTAACCACGGAGAAGACTGAACACTTTGACAGCAAGATGAGCACATAAAATGATTTTCTTTTATGAGGGGGATTGCCTGCTGGAGTCCACTGAGGATGGAGAATGGGTATTCCAATGACCTCTTCTTCCAGCAGGATGTAGGCATTAAGTATTCCCTTAGGGCAACCAGACCAGGAATGTAAGAAAGTCAGGTGGCTGACCTCTCCCAGCCACATCCTGCTTCCTGCACACATTCCCTGTACATCAATACATGGTCTGGTGCCTCTGGTATCATTGTGTTCCACCATTCAGGAAGCTGACTTCCTGCACCTCCAGCCCCCACATTTGTCCCCAGACCTCCTCTCTGGAGGCCCACTGAGCGACCACTGGTGACATCTAGTGGCCAAGGAGGAGGCAGCAGCAGAAGAGCCCGCAGTCCTGGTTTTCCCTGCTGGAGATGAGCATCATCCCTATTGACCCTTGGACAGAGGAGGCCCCGAAGTAGTCTAAGATTTCCCAGTGGGGAGAACCCCTGCAGGAAAGAAAAGAGGTGGGGTAAGGGCCCAGAGTTCTGTGGTTTGAATATTAAAAGAAACATGACTTCATTTGTTAATCTAAGCTGGCCAAGGGGCACCTGTGTTAAAAAGCACAAAAAAGCTGCTGGGCTTTTCTTGATTCTGGTCCCTGGAAAAGGGCCAAATGAAGACTTGGGGAGTCTGACCCCTTCTCATCCTTCCTTTATTGATCTGCATTGTTGACAGTCCACTGTGCTTCAGAGTCACTAATGATATGTGGCTAAATTGAGTTAATTAGAACTAAACTCATTCTTCAGTTGCGCTGGCCACATTTCACATGCCCAATAGCCACATGTGGTTGGTGCTAACATACCAAACAGTGCAGATCATAGAACATTTCCATCTCTGGAAGTTATAATGGATAAATGTCAGTCTATGGGCTAGGAACTTGTTTCCATTGTGGCTTCTAAAATTGTTTTCTCATCAGTTTCCTTTGGAAAGAAGGAAGGGTTGCAAGTTGGGTAGAACTGTCCTCTTGTTACACTTCAGGGAAGCACAGGCTGACAGAAGCAAGTGACAGAAATGTGGCTTCAACTGGTTGCACAATACTGTGTCTTTCTCTCAAGAACAGGAACCATGTAGGCGTGTGTGTTTCAGGCTCCATTCGTCACTGGAGGTTCAGATCTCGCATTCTCCCCCTTCTTTCTCTTCAAGAAAAAGAACTTTCCTCAAATGCGTGACAAAGAAAGGATACTTGGTGAAAATGTTTGGGGTCTTCTGGTTTGGGATGAGGGAAGGTTCTTTTGAGACACGAGCTAGCCAGGTTCCAAGGCAAAAAAATCCTGAACCAGGGACCACTGGACTGGCCATGGGTATCTAACCATCCCATGGAGTCCCTCGGGACTTCCTTCATTTGCTCATTCCACCCACATTTACTAAGCACCTACTATGTGCCAGACTAAGCTATCTCAGCCATGAGTTTGAACATACACCCTCCTTGATGGGGCTTAGATGGAGGGAAGTGACCCATAATATAAATAATGGCGCCACATCAGTATAATGGACCCAGCTCAGCCATGTAAGCTAATAGCAACAGCTGCCTCATTTTAAATTCATAACCCCACCCCTATTCCTTACCAAGCACTGAGGTCTCTGCTCACTGTAGATTAATTAATCCTCACAACAGCTATGTCTTTAGTATCCTTATTCTCGCCTTCCATATGTGCCAACACTCAGAAGTAAAGCTGGCTGCCGAAAGCCACACCGCTGGTACAGGGAAACACGGGCATCCAACTGCTAGTCTCACTAAATCCATATGGAGGGGAAAGAAGGATCTGTTGTCGGAAGACCTGATCTGGGTTACCATTTCTGTTCCCAACTAGCTGTAGGCTTTGGACTAATCATAAAATCTTTCCCCACCCCATTATTCCTCGGTAAAATGAAGATCTGATACTAAGGAACATTTAGGGTCCTTTCCAGTTCGAACATGCAGTGTTTCTAGAATGCTGAGAAACACCTGTAGTGCTGCCAGATAGTCCGTCTTGTTCATTTCTTCTCAGTGGTAAAGACTCTTCGATACGGTGTGCTGTGCCCCATGGTGGGAAACCAGGTTGCTGTGGAAACATGGGAAGAGCACATAAGTCAACCTTGGGAGGATGTGTCAGGGGATTTAGCAGAGAAAGCTTCCTGGAGATGTTAGGTAAACAGAATCCTTGAAGGATAAGTAGAAGTAGGGGTGTTGAAAATGTGGAAAGGGGAGAAAGCTATACTGGGCAAAGGGAGTAGAAATGCCAGAGCCTACAGGTGCCTGGGTGGCTCAGTCAGTTGAGCTTCCGACTCTTGATTTTTGGCTCAGTCATGATCCCAGGGTCACGGGATCGAGCCCTGGGTCAGGCTTCATGCTAAGTGTGGAGCCTGCTTACAATTCTGTCTCTCTTCCTCTGCCCCTCTCCCTCACTCGCTCTCTAAAAGCAAAAAAAAAAAAAAAAAGGCAGAACCTAGAGGGAGGGTACTCAGCGTGGGTGGTGTGCAATTTGGAAGAAGCAATGATGAAGTTCATAGACCTGCTCAGAAGTGCTCACTTCATATTAGGCAATCACTAAACTGTGTTACAGATGGGAAGATAGCCAAAAACACTTCTCAGCATCCACATTAGCAAGGTCACTTGTCACCAGCTTGCAATGTCACTCAATAAAGAGTGCCCTGAGCATTCACCCTGTGCTTTTGTACACAGACCTCTATAGTTTACAAAGCAATTCCACCTGCCCAAACTCCCAAGGCTGTTAAGTAGCTGGACCAGGACTGCCCCCTCCCATGCCCCCGCCACACACACAGACACACACACACACCACCACCACCACCACCACCACCACCACCACCACCACCACCAAGTTCAGGTCAAACCTCCAGCCTCTATTCCGTAGGCAACCTGCCAAATCCAGCGGTTGGCTGGTTGATAATCCTGGGGGAAAACTAAAAGCAAGTGAGTTTCTACTGGGCCTGGCTTTAAAACGAACTAGAGGGAGTGGAAGTCTGCAATCAAAAACTGCTCTGGTGAACATTTCTCCTCCATGGTTCTTACAGATTATTAGCTAGGTTTCAGAACCTACCTGTGGTTCTCGGGATGGCACATCCGGCTGGGCCTACCAGAATTGCCTGCAAGGCTTTTTCATACTTGACTTGGCGATCACTCAACTTTTGTGCCCCCCCCATCTTGCCCAAAGGCCTCTCCTCCCACCTTAAAGGAAATGAGCCTCTGTGGCCAGTGGGCACAGGGCATCCCCCGGGTGTGCCAGGTGGGGTGTGCACAGAACCACTGGCTTAATCATCAAATGGACACAACGTAGTACCTCAGGTTGTGATGAGAACTCCATAAACTGGCCAGAAGAGTCCTTAAGAAGGCAGCCATGCCTGGATGCCTGGTGCATGCCCATGGATATTTGCTATGTTTAAGGAAGAGATCCGATTTGACCACCTAAAACTTTCAAACAGGGTGTTAAGAAATAGTGGTTAACTACTATATTCAAAGGGCTCCCTTCCTTGCCCAAAGCTTCCTCCATAAGGAAAACACGGAAGCCCCACATTGACCATTGAAGAAATGGTCGCTGACCTCTATTCATTGAATGTTTGTGGAACAGCCCCTCCCATCTTCACAGAACCCAAGTGTATGACGATTTGCTCCAGTGGTGACCAGTGACCACAGCAACGGGCTGTAGAGGTTTGTGTTAAACAGCAACACTGTTACTTGAAAGCACAGTCTGAAGGCACAGTTTTCAAATGCAGGATTTACGGCGTGGCCCCCTCACCTGTGGATTTAGGTGTAGCTCCTTCACCTGTGGCTTAGGTGGGTGGAAAGGGCTGCCCTTCCCTATCCTGCAGCCCCAGCAAGATGAGATTTCACATGTTCCCACTGTTTTTGATGATGCCTACCAACGTTTGGCTAATGCCATGTAATACATAGCCTAGAACTGCAAAGGGGAAAAACTTCCTGAGGTCACCTAGTTAGGAATTCATGTGCTTCCCTCCACTGTGACACGAGGTCGCAGGTGCCATCATCAGCACACTTAGAGCTAGAGCCCTTGGGGAACCCTGCATAATGAGGAGCTTGACATTCTCCTTACCTCCAGATTATGGCTCATCCTAGAGAGCCTGAACAAGTATCCCAGCTCAGGATCTTAGGGACACACACTGCTGCTCCTGGACACAACCTGGGGAATCCATCAGTTCTGTGTTTGTCAAATAAAGCTCCTAGAAACCTTGGGAGTCCCTCCTAACCCCCAAGGCAATTTGGGGATGGAACCAAAAGCACTGAATGGATTACAAGTTCCGATGACCTGTTTTGCGTGTTGGCTTCCACCTGCTGCTGAGAAGGGATGGAGAAATCTAGTGCTGGTCCAGCCCCTCTTTAAGAGAATTACACAGAGCCTAAGAAAGAAGACCTAAAAATATGACCCATGTCTTCTGGTCCCGGTGCTCTTTCTCCACCATCCTTGTTGTGGGATTTGGTTGGCTGCTCTGGCCCCAACTTCGAAAAATCCAATCACTTACCACTGCGCCGAGCACCTCCTGACTTTGCTAAGGAGTTTGCTAAGGTGTAATGAGTAATTCAATCGGGCTACATGAGCCAGAAAACCTAACTAACAGTTGCCCAAACAAAAGTTGACCTCTGTATCACAACACAGTCGAGGGTTGGTATGCCAGCTCCATAAAACTTTTAGGAACCCAGGTTCCTTCCAATCTATTATTCTGTCCTCTCCCAAGGGTGTGACACTTATCCTCCTGTTCAAGAAGGCAACCAGAGCTCCAGCCATCACATCTACATTGTAGGAAAAATATATGAAGAACAACAGGAGGAACAGAGGTAGGAGTTGCTTTTAAGGGAGGTGTACTCGTCAGGGTTCTTGAGAGAAATGGAACAAAGTAGATGGATAGAGATTTATTATGAGGGACTGGCTCATGCAATTACAGAAACTAAGGAGTCCTGTGGTCTGCCATCTGCAAGATGGAGGCCAAGGACTGCCAACGCTGTGATTCTAGTCTACGCCCGAAGGCCTGAGAACCAGGGGGACCATGTGTAAGTCCCAGTCCAAGTCTGAAAGCCAGAGAACTGAGAACACCAATGTCTGAGTGTTCCTTCATCCACCTTTTCATTCTATACTGGCCTTCACTGGATAGGGTGATGTCGACCCACACTGGTGAAGGATCTTCACTCACTCTACTGACTCAAATGCTAATCTCTTCCAGAAACACCTCACAGACATACCCAGAAATGTTTTAGCAGCTACCTGGTCGTTCTTAATACAGTCAAGCTGACACACAAAATTAACCCTCCCAGGAAGTTTCCTGAGAGCTACCATACCCCACTTCTACTTACACAGAAGTGACTGGGGCAGGGGGAATGTAGACTTCTATTCCAGACAGCCATCTCACAGCTAATAACTGGAACTTCTTTTACAAAGAAGGAAGTGGAACTGCTCTCGGGGTAAGCAATTAGCAGCCTCTGCCACTCAAATATTATTTCCTTAATGCTCACAACAACCTTATGAAGTAACCTCTATTATCCCCATTTTACAGATGAGGAAACTAAGGCTTAGAATTCTTGACAAGATGTCCTGTTCAAAATCCCCGGCCAACATCTGAGCAGTCAGAACTGCCCGGCTAAGCCACTGAATTCCTGACCCTCAGACATGGAGGGATAGTAAATGTTTACTCTTGCTTTAAGCTACTTGGTTTTGGGGTAATTTGTTATGCAATCACTCATAAAGCTAATGTGTATGTCTTCCAAGAAGGTCGCAATTTCATAGAAGACACTTTGGGGGCACCTGGTTCAGCCAGTAGAGAGAGCATGCAACTCTTTATCTTGGGGTTGTAAGTTGAGCCCCAAGTTGGGTGTAGAAATTACTTAAAAATAAAATCTAAAAGTGGGGTGGGGGGGACTCCTGGAGAGGCCGTCCATGTAGCAGGGAAAAAGCCCTGGGCTCGAAGTCCAAAGACCTGGATCTGGTCCTGCTTCTACTTCATAAAAGCCACCCAAGAAGAGGCTTGGAAAAGGCCCTGGGCCTCAGAATTCTCCTTATAAGCATTTCTTTAAAGGGAGGGGGCAGGGGCATGTGGGTTGCTCAGTCATTTGAGTGTCTGACTCTTGGTTTCAGTTCAGGTCATGATCCCAGGGTCATGGGACCAAGCCCCTTGTCAGGTTCTGAACTGAACATGGAACCTGTTTTAAGATTCTCCCTCTCCCCCCCCTCCCTCTCCTCTCCCTCCTTCTCTCCCCCTCTTCCCCCCCCCCACCCCTCTCCTCCTTCTCTGTCCCTCCTCTACCTGTGCACACATGGGCATTCTTTCTCAAGATAAAAGGGTGGGGAGGGGGCAGGTGTTGAGCTACGTGGCCTCTCTACTCACTTCTAGCATCACTGTTCTCACTGCTGGAGGACAGAGGCTATGGGAACCAAGCGTAGCACCCCAGACCAGGCTAGCAGCTGCTTTTCCACAGCTCTTGGGGCTGCAGTCTGTGGCCCTTGGAGGAAGGGAAGCCCTGGGCCCTCACCAGGCTCTCTACCTCCTGTGTCCAGTCTACTGAGCCCACTGCCCCATGCCTTGGACCAGGGCTTTAACTGAACTAATGGAAGGTGTGGAACCTCCAACCTCTGTCAGAGGAAATTTCCAGGAAGAGGGCCTAAAAAGGACCACAATTCAGCCTCTCTGGACAAGACTTTGAGGCTCAACCATAAGACACACTGGAAAAGCAAAGCTGAAATTATTTCAGCCTCCTGGCCAGAGTAATATCTCCAAATCAGTGATTGTCAACTAAGGGCAATTTTGCCCCTTCTGGGGGACATTTGACCATTTTTGGAGACCTGTTGGGTTGTCACGAGGGAGGAGGGATGACCATCCAGGTCATCGTGGTGGGTGGAGGTCAGGGATGCTGCTGCATACCTATAACTTACAGGTCGATCCCCCCACAAGAAGACTTAACCCCCTGGGAATATCAATAGGGCCGAGGATGGGACACCGCCAAGTGAAGGTATTCGAGAAGGCAAAGAAAGCAGGCTCACGACATAAATATTTTCCCCCAAAATGTCACTGAGCAAAGGGGACTTCTCCCTTGAGTGGGAGAAGTGTGTAACTAGATCAGGAGTTAGCCTGCGCCGCTCAGAGTTCTCTCTCGCCTCTAGACCTCAGTCTCTGGCTCCGCTCTGAGCGCACACTGGCACCGGTTTCCTCAGGCTGGTGCGTCTTTGGAATTGGGACTGAGACCCTCCAGGAAGGGACCACCCAGAGGCAGAGCCTGGATCTGTGGGGCCTGAAACTTTGTATACTTTCGGAGTGGACTCCTGCAAGCAAGGAGCCCTGAAGCGTGGGATCAACTTTGGGGTGAATCCACAGCGGGGAATCCTCAAATCCGAGCCTCCAGAGGACGCAACCCTTGCTCCTTGCGGCGCGTGCCTACCGCGGAGAGTCAGCCAGGGCAGCTCCACTGAAAACCTCCCAATGGATGGGAGCAGGGGGCACGGGAGAACCGCTCCTGCCTGCAAGGGAGGCAAGTTCCCCGGCCGCATGGTACCTGCGGGGCCCTGAGCTCTGCGCGCAGCGCCGAGCTCTGGTCTTGATGCGCTCCGTGCCCGGCTGCACTGCCCCCTGGTGGACGACCAGGCGCCGGGGATAGCGCTCAGCCGGCTCCGGTGCCCACTCCCCAACCCCGCCAGCTCGGCACCGGGGCACAAGTGCGTCCCTGCCTTTAGTCCAGTCCCCACCAGCACGAGGCACCTCTCCAACGTGGCAGAGAAGCACGATCACAATGGGTCTTGCAAGGTCCAGTCCCTCTTTCTGGTATTTTCAACTCCCAGGTGTAGCCCCTGCTGATCTGTCTCCAGGCTTTCCCTGCACCACACTCTCCACCCTCCCACTATCCCCCTACCCCCACAGGCACACAATAACTCCTACTCCTGACGGACTGCACAGGTGCTGTGGACAAAGCTCCATTCTGTGCTCAGCGCTGTCCCACGCCTCTGAGATCTTTCACTCGGCGGTGTCCTCCTCAATCCTGCAGATTGTGTGGACGCTGCCCAGGAAGACTTCCTTGTCCCACCCTGTCCCCTCCCGCCACACGCTGAACTTTTCTTCCTTTATGATTTGATGGACTGAATCCAAACCTCGACTCACCAATCTCCTAAACACGGATGGCCAGGTCAGCCCTGGGCTTGCCTCTTCACACTGCAGAGATGAAGACACTTGGGTGAGGTGCATGGCTGGCTGGCTTTCCCCTGCCAGACACCATAAATGTCTGGGACGGAAGGGGTTTTCTGCAAGTAAGCTACAGACAAACTTCCTTTTTTTAAAGATGTATTTAAAGAGAAGAGGGGTAGAGAAAGAATCTCAGGTTGTCAGCGCGGAGCCCCACGCGCTTGATCTCACCAACCACCAGATCTTGACTGAGCCAAAATCAAGAGTTTCACGCTTACCCGACTGAGCCACCCACGCGCCCTGCTGTAAGCAAGTTTGCTGAGACCCATTCTTTCCCACCTCTGTCCACAAGCCTTTCTTCCTAACGTTGCCTCCACTCACTCCCTTTTTCAAGGTATTTTTTTCCACCACTGGTTGTGAGTGGGGCACACATTCCCCAGCTTAGATGGGGAAACATGAAAGGTCCTACAGGGACCAGGGGAGAGGAAAAAAAGAAGCCCTGGAATCCAGCTGCTCGGAGACCCCAGATTCCGGTGTCTTTGGCTAAGCGTGTGGGGAGGGGATCCCACATTATCGGCAGATGCAGGAAGCAGCTTGTGGGACAATGCATTAGGTTGAATAATGTCCCCTCCCCACCCCCACCCCCAAACTTCATGTCCACCCAGTGATCCTATACGGAAATAGGGATATAACTAGTTAGGATGAAGTCTTGCTGGATTACAATGGCCCTGAATCCAATGACCGGTGTCTTTAGAAAAGAAGAGATTCAGACAGAGACCCAGGGAAGAAGCCATGTGACAGTGGAGGCAGAGGACAGAGGAATGCATCCACAAGCCAAGGAATGAGCATTGCTGGGAACCACTAGAAGCTGGGAGAGAGCCATAGAACCAATCTTCCCTCAGAGCCCCCAGAAGGAACCAACAGTGCCCATCTCCTCGATTTCAGACTGTGACCTCCTGAACTCCAAGAGATCCCTTCCTACTGTTTTAAGCTATCGAGTTTATGGTAATTTGCTACTGTAGCTACGGGAGACTCCAACCCAATCTGAAAGACGTGAGCAAAATTCAGTCTCCAACTCCATCACCGCAAGATATCTCTGAAATACTAGAAGAAAACCATGAGCTATTTTTCAAGAGCATCATTTGCATGGAAACGCCTGTCATGGTGGTGAAGGGCAAGGATAACATGCATGAGGTCAAAGATGAGTTTGCTAAGGGGGTGAGAAGGTTAGCTGCAACCATGACCACAGAGAACACAGAGATTACCATTAAGTCTCCAGAAAAAAATCGAAGTCCTGTCACCTGAAGGCTCACCTTCAAAATCACCATCCAAGAAAAAGAAAGCCCATAGTCCTTTTCTGAAAAAGAACCGAGGGGGGCGGGGAGAGAAAGTTGAAGCCTAACTCAAGTCTTTTTATAATTCTTACAATGTGACCTTGCACAAAAATACCACGTTTAAGTTGATAATATGCAGTGGTAGAGACCACGGAGATGTAGCAAACTGGACTTCAAGAACTGGAAAGAGATTTTACTAAACACATCAGGAAAAAATTTCAAATTCCTGTCTCAATTTATATGTCCAAAAAGGTTTTGAATTTTGAAACAGTCGCTAGTTTTCGTTAGCTCTGCCCTCATGAAGTATTACTATAATTCACCACAAACCGATAGCTGACTGAATTACTTCAGGATTTTCTCCATACTATCTGCTGGAAACAAATTACCAGTGCATAAGTGAGAGAATTCTTATTTCTCAGCACCTGCTTCACTGGGAAATCGGATCACAATTTTTTCCCACGATTTTTGACTGTACCTTTTGGGTCCCATTGTTTCGGTGGGCATTAACAGAATGTTTTAAAAGCTTCTAAGAATCTATAGCATTACTATATACTGGCACATCATTTCTTTAAACAATTTTTTTAAGGAAAGATTCATTTGGAACTTTATTCATAGTATAAAATTTCTTCACCTGAAGTAACTTTCTTTGCCAAGAAAACCTCATTTTGGTAACCTATCATTTTGGAAAACTTCCATTATTAGTTGAGAAAAGCCCCTTACTGTTCAACAGGAGGGATTTTGTACACATAACATGGGTTATTTGGTTTCCCTCTGGCAAAAAGGATTCTTGCATGTTCATTATATACCATTCAGTAGAAAAGCGTCACAAGCATGGTAACCAATCATGTAACGATAGACTATATCTGAGTCTTCTTGGTCCTAAGTATACTTGAAGAATCCAGGAACTTGGTATCGAAGGATTAGAGCATTTCAAGGTATAACTAGATTCATAATTATATGTATTATAATACATTTGAATTATATTATTTGAATTATAATGTATTTGTCTTAGTATTGCTAATGAATGAAGAAGTTACCATAAGGTAAACAAATGAAAGGGAAGAGCGTGAAAAATGAAGAGAATAAAAGCAGTGTCCTGCAAAGAATTCTAGTTTGACAAAGACGCATAGTCAGGATTTGACGCAAAAATGATTTGAAATCTGTCCCAAATTTCTGAAATTCTGCTTTTCTGCTAAAATCAGGGTATTGCTTGGTTGATATTTGAGTTTTGAAAGGGTCAAATCTTTTGAAGTCCTAGGTCTTTAGAAGGCCGCTGTAGCGGAAATCAGTGGGTCTGATTCTCCCAATGAGCAAACCTACCACTTCTTGATTTTTACAAAATGTTCTCATCTTGTTTCAGTTAACTTTCTTTGTAACGTAAATACACATTTAAACAGAAACTTGATATCGCTTCCCCCCCCCCCACCTAAGTGATGTCACAAATCGATAGAAAATCAATTATCCAAAATGGTCAGTGGGTGACCATTATGGTGACCATAATCCAAAGTGTTTCTGGAGGGTGAGTTGGCATGTAAAAACTCACATTACACATTACAGTGTGGTCTGGGGCTGGTTCTGTTTGACTGTATGTGTACAATGAGACAAAGTTGAAACAGAGCCTGGGAATTTCATTCTAAATCTCCCTAACTATTGGAATCAGTGTTGTATCTCTTCATGGAAACTTTCAGTTGCTTAATTCTTAATTCTGTACTTGAGGATTTTTTTTTTATGTTCTATGTCATTTATGTTGTATTGCAACATATGTAGAAATAGTAACCTGTGACCTATGTTTTTCCATAACTTTTAAAATATAGATATGTATCTTAAATGAATGCAATGTGGGTAAATATTCTTTACACACAACTGTGAACTACTTACACCTTTTGCTAATGCCTCCATTTCCTTTGGCATAAAGAATGAAATAATGATTGGGGCGCCTGGGTGGCTCAGTGGGTTAAGCGTCCAACTTTGGCTCAAGTCATGATCTCCTGCTTTGTGAATTCAAGCCCCACACCGGGCTCTGTGCTGTCAGTTCAGAGCCTGGAGCCTGCTTCAGATTCTGTGTCTCCCTCTCTCTCCTCCCCCACCCCCTGCTCACGCTCTGTCTCTCAAAAAAATGAATAAACATTAGAAAAACTTTAAAAAAAAATGAGCTAATGAACCTCTGTGTCCTATGGAAAATGTATAAATGTTCTCTTAGATGTAATGCTAATTACTGTTAAATCACAAATAGACCATATTTTAAATGGAAAAAAAATGAAAGAGGTGTATACGTATCGCAGGCATGACAGCCAAAGCTGTGATATTAGACATCCTGTTTGTCATTCACCAGCTACGTCCTCAGGCAGGTACCTCTGAGCCTCAGTCTTTCCATGTCAGGATAAGTTTCCAGTGTCTTATGATCAGTTACCTAGAATGCAGTAAGAACTCGGCACACATAGAAAGTGCCCAGTATATACTAATCACACCCCTCTCATCCTTCACTCTCCCCATCCAGCCCAGTGGACACAGCCCCTCCTTGTCTGCTGCCAGAACAAAGATGAGAAAGAGCCCAGGTTTTGGAGTCGAGGGAGAGTTGAGCTGATTTCCATCTCTGTGGACTTGGACTCCATATTCGGCTCCCCTGGGCCTCAGGACCTCATCTGGAAAATGAAGATAACAAAAGCCTCTCATGCAGTTTCCTAGGAACTCTGTAGTCCAAAATTTGTACACTGAAGCCCTGACCCCTATTTGGTATTTGGAGTTGGGGCCTTGGGGAGGTGATCAGGTTTAGATAAGGTCACAAGGGTAGGACCTCTTGACAAGAGTAGGGTCCTGGGGCGCCTGGGTGGCTCAGTAGGTTAAGTATCTGACTCTTGATTTTGGCTCTGGTCATGATCTCACAGTTCATGAGTTTGAGTCCTGCATCGGGCCCACTGCTGTCAGTGCAGAACACTGGATCCCGTCTCCCTCTCTCTCTGTCCTTCTCCCGTCCATTCTCTTAAAATAAATAAACTTATAAGGACTCTAATCTTTATTCCTTCTCATTAAAAAAAAAAAAAAAAAAGAGCGTGCTCTCTCCACCCCCCATCATGGGAAGAGTCGACCCTCTGCAAGCAGGCTTCCAGCCGCACTAGGACCCGGATGTGCCGGCATCTTGGTCCTGGACTTCCTAGCCTCCAAAGTTGGAGAAATAAATACCTATTGTTTAAGCCGCACTCCTATGGTATTTTGTTATGGCAGCCTGAGCTAAGACACCATTTATTGTCCCCCTCATTCAACTGAGCTCCTACAGTGCTTTGGGTACTGTTCTAGTGCTAGGTAGACAACTACGAACAAAACGGACCAGTCCCTGCCCTCCTGGAGCTACCACTGGTGGGGACAGATGACAGAGGTGCACTATCCTGTCCATTACTAGTATATAAGGACGAAGCTGTGGGACTAAACGAACCAGTGTAGGTAAAGTATGGGACACACGCAAGCATTCACTAAAAGTGAGCTGTCATCTCATAATCTCCTCCTTCTGACATCTCTGGTTTGACTCCTGGCACCATTATTTTCTTACCACAGACACTTGACACCTGGGGACAGAGTGAGTATGTTAGGCTACATAGAAAAAGGGAATTAAGGTTGCAGATGGAATGGCCGTTTCTAAAGACTGACCTTGACATGGAAGACTATCCTGGATTGTCTGGATAGGCCCAGTGTAATCAGAATCCTTAGAAGGGGAAGAGGAGGACAGAAAAGAACCAGAAAGATGGCGGCATGAGAAGGACTTGGCCCAGCGTTTGCTGGGGGTGCAGATGGAAGAGGGCCATGAACCAGAAACTGCAGGCAGCCTCTTAAAGCTGCAAAAGGAAAGGAAACCAAGGCTCCTCTAGCATCCCCACAGTGCAGCCCTGATGGCACCTTGATTTCAACCCAGTGGAACTCCTCTGGGACTTCTGACCTCTGGAACTGCCAGATGATGCGTGTATGGTTCTGAGGCACTAAGCTGTTGCAGGAATAGGAAATGGACACCGGGGTCATTTTGGTCTCTCCTTCTCCTGTGTCCTCCGCTTCTACTCAACAGAAAAGTGGCTGGTCCTGCCTTCAGTCAGTTCTGCCGTAATCCCTCATCACCGCACAACCGTCACCCCGCTTTTGTCCCTGATTCCTGGAATCAAATTCCACGAGTTTTTACTTTGTGCCAGATTTTGAAAGAAATGGATATTTTTAAAGGCCTAATTCTTGCCCTATTACAATACAGGGTGAAAAGCACTGCACTAAAAGGGGAAAAGAGCTGAAGGAGGGGAGTAATAGGAAAAGCTTTCTGGAAAGAAGTAAAGTCTCAGGAGGTGGGAAGGTTGTGATGTGGCGCATCCTTGCAGAGAGAACCATTTCTGCAAAGGTTGTGCATTTACCAGCCTCCAAGATGGCCCTCAATGATCCCCAACTCAGGCGACCCGTGTTGTCCTTTCCCACGCTGAATAGAGCTGATGTACATAACAAACACGATATTACAGAAATGACCAAATGTGGTTTCGGAAGTGAGGTCATAAAAGACGTTGCAGCTTCCCATCTGCTCTGGTGGGTCACTGAGTCTAAAAGTCAGCCATCCTGTTATGGAGGAGCCATGTGGAGCCATCAACCCAGCAAAACGCTGAGGCCTTCAGCCAACAGCCCTCTGAGTGAGCTACCTGGGAGGTGAAGCCTACGCTCCAGTCAAGCTTTCAGATGACTGCAGCCCCAGCTGAAAGCTTGACTACAAACTCATGCAGGACCTGAGCGACAGCCACCTAGCTAATCTGTTGCCCAACTTATGACCTAACAGAGTAAATCTTTGTTTTAAGCCACTGAGTTTTGGGGTGACTTGTTACACGGCAACGGGTGGCTAATACAGGTTCTAACGCCATGTGAAATACCATGTAGAATCATACAAGGCTCTTCAACCCTCGAGTGAGTGAAGCATACAAGAGGAGAGAAGCTCACAAGACTGGAAAAGAAGGCAAGGACCGGGGATTTTAAATCACGTTAAGGCCCCTCAAATCATGTTTGCTTTGTTCTACAAGTGATGGAGAAGAATTGGTGGGCTCTGAGCCATGAACTGACCTGGCCCAATTTCGCTTTAGAAAGATGGATGTGGCTCCAGCACGGAGGGATGGATCGGCAAGAAATAGCAGTGCCTTCACTAGGATGGAGAGAAATGGATGGATTTTAAGACATTGGGGAAGTGGAATCAGGAGGATTCGCTATTAGGTTGGATGGCGACAACACTGGGAGGTGGGCAAGGGGGGGGGCGGGGCACGGTGGGGCGGGCTTCCTGGGCAAATGAACAGAAAGTGGCCTGGTGTTCTGAGCAGGTGCGCAGGTGCTGGTTTGAGAGCGAAAGTGAAGGCAAATGTGAAGTGCCTGTAGGGCAGCCAGGGATGGCCAGGAAAGAACTGGGTTTGCAGATCTGTCCCTGTGGGAAGAGACAGCTTGGACTGTGGAGCCAGCAGTAGAAGGATTCCCATGTGTACATACATGGTCACCCCTGGGAAGTGTGGCCACAAGATGGCACTGTCCTCTGCGACTGATTGGTGGTAGATTCTTACTAGCTGCCTTTTGCTAAGCGCCTACTATATGCCAACTGCTACTCTGTTTTATCTAACCATTTGTATTAATGGGATAGTTCTGAATCTGCTAACCCCAACTCGGCCCCCACCTATATGAAAACCTTTACCTCTTTTGCCATTTTGAAAGTTAAGATTAAATCCGTTGTTAGGGAACTAAACGGAAGAGTTGAAAATCTTGGGTTCAAATCTTGACTCTGCCACTTAATGCCTGTGATCAAAATACCTTTCTGAGCCTCAGTTTTATCCCACCCAAAACAGGAATCCTATTCCTTTTGTGAGTTGGCCTCACAAAATAGGAGTAAGACAATCTTGCGTGAAAGATAACTTCTGTGCTGGGCTTTCAAATAAGGCATGCTTTAAGAAAACAATATTCCTAGGGCAATACACCCATTCTTTCATTGTACGGACGTTACATTTTATTAAACACGGCTCATGGTCCATTAGTTAAAGATTAGAAGTCTTGAACTCCAACTCCTCCCTGGTCAAATATTACCAGTCTCTCCTGCCTGCCTCCCCAGTGCTGTTGATGCCTCTCGTATGCAGGGATTTCAGCAGTTAGTGGTTTCTCTTCTCCTCTGCACAGCACGCTGCCTTACTCGTCATCTAGCCCTCTGCAGATAGCATGACACGTAATACGAAGCAGGCATTTGCAAAGCGTTGGTTCAAACTGGATTCTGTGTTCAAGATTTTGGGGATTGTACCGGCATTTAGCTTGTGTAAACGGAACTATTAATCCCAAAACTTATACTTAACTCCAGTGGATTAAAAACCTTCCTCTAGATCACAACTACGTTAACTCAGTTTTACATGCAGGAAAATATTTGCTTTCTGGTATTTGGCAGAAGTTCAAACACTGAGAAGGTGAAGAATGAGTTGCCGGGGGAAGCAAGGAGCAGGAAAGGCAGAGAGATGCTTGGGGTTTTAAAAAAACAAAAACAGGAAAGCATATGTGGACACAGAAAGAAGCCGTGTAATTTGGAGTTTTTGAAATAATTACACTGAGCTCTGGGGTGATTGGCAATTGGGAAGAGCTTCGAGTGCCACTGAAAGGAATACCTGAAAAGGCCACAAGATGGCGATATTACTCCAGGAGTCTCTCCTGGTCCTTCCCACTCTAGCTATGGCTTTCTTTGTTCACAGACTTCCTTCCCTAGCAAATGTCACCAGTGCCACCATCCATTTTGTGTCTCGTCATGCTCCTGGCCTTACCTTAAGCCACTTTCTTGTGACTAGCCTTACTACAAAAGCTACTGATTTTACTGCTACTTGTGGAATTTTTAAGATAGTGCTGTGGTCTCTCTTCTCAGTGGTAAAAGCAGCTGAAGCAAATGTTTTGTCTTCATGCTATAAAATCAACCAACCAAAAAACATGTGAGGTTGATCTTTCCCTTTGTGTGCATTACCACCCAGAGAGACTTCCCAGGTTAAATGGGGTGTCCCCAGGCCTGCAGATGGTCAGAAACAGAAGTGCCCACTGAAGACAAACGCTTAAGCTGGAAAGACAGGCGGCCAGGGTCCCCCTGAGATGGGCAGGAAGGTGGCTGAGCCCCGCCCCAGAGAGAATGAAGGACATAACCCCCAAATACTCTACCTCTTAATTTTTTTATTATGGAAAAATCCAACAATACAGAAGGCAGAATATGACAGACCCAGATAAAATCTTACGGAGTGTCTGAAACTATAAGCCAGGAAAGAGGCTGGAGGAAAGTGTAAGCTCCTCTTTTGTTGAGGACACTTCAGTTGTACATTCCCAGCACCCCGGGGCTGCCCCCTCCAGCCCCTCAGAGGGTAAAGTCCTGACGGAGGAGAGGAGGGGCGGAACACTGGTCTTAGAGGGCAGTGGCATAGCAAGGCAGTGGAGATCCCAATTTCCGCACCAGAAATGGGATTTGGATCCTGGCCTGGTGCCCTGTTCCTGCAGGAGTTGGGTGGCTTCCAGGGAACCTGAGTTCCCAGAGAACTCTACCTATAGGCGTTTTCCTGGGGAGAAGACCCTACTCCCATCAGATTGTCAAAAGGCTCTGTGGCTACTCCTGATCTCTTCCAGGCCAGAAAAAAAGTCTAAAAAAAAAGCCACTGTAACGATCCTGTCTTTGTTTTGATGGTCACATTATTCTTTCCAATATCATGGCCTATGAAGTCTTTAATAACAATTTTTTTTAATCATAGAAAATTAAGCAAAATAGGTACACCTAGAACTTTCCGGGGGCACTTGGGTGGCCCAGTCGGTTGAGCGTCCGACTCGGGCTCAAGCCTTGATTTCACAGTTCCATGGGTTCGAGCTCCGTGTCAGGCTCCGTGCTGACAGCTCACAGCCTGGAGCCTCCTTCGACTTCTGTGCCTCCCTCGCTCTCTGCCCCTCCCCCCACTCATGCTCGCTCTGTCTCTCTCTCTCAAAAATAAACATCAAAATACATAGGAACTTCCCTGCTAAATAAAGTCATTTACTATTTTGAAATGTTATATGATCCTCCTTCCAATGACTGGGGAAAATCCAGCATAGAGTAGTTTTCTATATTTGAGCTTTTACATCCATGACTTAATTCTAGACCTTCTAATAAAAATAATCTGTTTTTAGGCACTTTGTACTGGAAATACTTTGGTGTGTTAATTTCACAGCTCTGAGAAGAAACAACTACGCTAATCCTAAGTATGTTGAATAGCAAGGCTACCCAAATTCACTCAAACTAATTCAGGAAAATGTGCTTTGCTCTCCAACCCATTAGATGCATTTTTCCCTTTCAGATATTTCAGAATCATTTTGGAAACAAACACAAACATAAACATATTTTCATTCACAGAAAACGCCACTTATGGCTTTAATATTGAAATATAACTCATAGTTCCCAAAAATAGTATAAAGTGCAAAAGCTCCATTTCAAAAGGCCTTAAAACGCTCCCAAACAATGGACATTAACTGCTCCCACAGCCACTGGGCACACCACCCTAAGACGGCACAACCTATCTAAAGTATAAAACAAGGAATAGGTCTAAAAATACTATATATGCTCTGATTACATACTGTGATTATAAAATAGTCTTAAACCTGGTTTAACATACACAGAAAGAAACAATTTAAACAATCAGTCCTTTAGAGGCTTTTTTTTTTTTTTTTTTTTTTTTTTTGCCTGTAGGAGTATGTAAAATCCATTAAGCACCCCAACCTGGCCCAAGCATTCTCTTTGGCCAGCTGGAATGGGAGCACCCCGGCCAAGAGCTGGCAATGAAAGGCTCCAAGCTCATCTGGGGGAAAGGAGCTAGGAGAGGGGCTCCGGTTGGGCAAGCTTCAGCCCTCACCTGTCCCTCAGAGATGGTCTCATGCCAGCCCCATGGGACAAAGAGCCAAGGAAGACTCTACCCCACTCTCAGAGCCCCCAACATGGCCCTGGCTCACGTAAGCATGAGGAACTGGTGAGCAGCTTTTACACACCTGAGAAAGCCAATAAATAGAACAAGTTACGGTATTTTTAGAAAGTCTGTGCTTGATGACCATTGAGCTTAGGTCCCCCAACAGAACATCTCTGATCCATAATGAACGTAGTAGGCACTAATCAGAGGGACAGGCAGATTTCCCCCAAAAGTAGCCTGTTACCGAACAGATTCAGGTATCTCCTCTCCCACACACCTTAAATATATTCACTGACATGCTAATAGTATAATCCTAATCATCATCAAAAGGAGAAAAGCTTTCTTAAAAGTCTGCATTCAACCAAACACTAAAAAAATAAGAATCGCTGACTTAAGTGATTCCTTGATAACTAGGATACTAATGTTTAATATCCTAGATCCAGTTCCATCAGGCAAATTCTATCTAAGCAGAACAAGTATCTGACTGCCACGGTGAGTAACAGCCATGACCTAATTCCCGAATGTCAACTTTCCACTTCCCTGCGTTATCAGGGGGAAAAAAACAAACAAAGATTCTTGATTGCACATCAATAAGCTATTCACTTTTTTAAAATCTGAAAACCTCACAACCTGCAGAGCCACCTATCAAATAGCTATTTTCTGTAGTTCGTCAACCCAAGTGCAGAGGCCTAACAAAAAGTAGATTTCGGTTCATTATTTCTCAGGACCTATTCATGTCCGGCTCAATGTAAAAAGACTCAGCAGTAAGTCAGAATCCAGTGATAAGCTCTCAAGTGCAGAGCTAACTCAAGTGTATTCCAAAAGCTGCTCTTCGCGGAAAATACACAACTGACATTTATATTCCATTCGAGCTACCAGATGAACTGTGCATGCTAAAAGACCTCTATTTACAACTCTATTGGGAGAAGAAAAAAAAGATGAGGAAATACACCAAAATGCCAAAATATTAACAATGATTGTCCTTGGACAATAAAAATGCAGACTACTTTTTTCTCTTCAACTTTCCTGCAGCTTTCTAATTCTCTTCAAGAGCCTGGAGTGCTATAAAAGCATCGTAAATATAAACATGAATGATGCCATAAACCTAACTTCAAATAAAATCTTTAAACTCCTACTTTCTTGATTTACCATCTTCACACTAACAAGCCATAGCGATTTTTGTTCAAAAGTAGAAGTTATGTTTTTGTCCTCCTAAAATATACCCCATTCCATATCTGTTATCAGCCCTTAGCTCATCAAAACCAATCTCTAGAAGGGCCTTCTGGTTTGGTTTTTGGTTTTTGTTTTGTTTTGTTTTTTCTTTTTGTTTTTGTTTTTTTGTTGTTGTTTTTTTTACAACAAAAGCATTCCTTCTGACATCTTAACTAAGCCATTCTTCTTGTAGAAGGTAGATGGAAACAGCCCTGTCAGGGCACTTATTTCCTCATTTCCAGCAGTCCCAGCTTATCTCTATTTCCAAAGGACACTAAGAAATTTCCAGAAGAGTAAGGTCAAAGAGTTGGGAGTTAGAAGGTGGTGTTCCCCAGGGACCTACCCCTTTACCTGATCGAGAGACCCACACCCTCCTTAACTGCTGGAACAATGCTCTCATCACTGAGGAGCCCTTGAGATGGAAATTAAACCTCCCATAGAGCACAAACACTTCCCACGGCCCCTTCTCCTCATGTATGCTTCCACACTAAGACAGCTGGACTTAAAGTAAATCAAAGCTTCCCCCTACTTTGGAGCATTTTTATACTCCAGAATGAATGACACCAGAATCCAAACCTGGGAAGTCCATCTGAAGTGAGGACAGTCTAATTCCCTTTGGAAAAATTCTAGACTTTAAACCCAAAAGACTGAACAGCAGTTTTAAAACTCTAGGTGGTTCCAGGGCACCTGGGTGGCTCAGTTGGTTAAGCATCTGACTCCAGTTCAGGTCATGATCTCACAGTTTGTGGGTTCAAGCCCCATGTTGGGCTCTGTGCTGACAGCTCAGATTTTCCTTCGGATTCTGTGTCTCCCTCTCTCTCTCTGCCCCTCCCCCATTTGTGCTCTGTCTCTTTCTCTCAAAAATAAACATTAAAAATTTAAAAAACAAAACAAAACTCTAGGTAGTTCATGAACCACCTAGGTCTCAGAAGTGCACTAGAAGCCCCACAAATACTTAAATACCATTTTTAAAGTATATTTTTAAGCTATAATAAACAGGGTACACTCATTCAATCCCAAATTTTTTACCATGGAAAACCACCAATTTAACTTGCATTTTTCGCTGCATGATATTAAGGGAAATGTAGAAGTTTAGCCTTAAATTTAAACTACTAGAATGCACCATCTATCACACATTTGGGTTCCTTGATGGTTTCTTATTGCAGATAGGGTTCTGCTAAAAATAACTTGAAAACCACAGAAGCAGAATAAAGTCCTTCATTTTTAAACTCTCAGTTCAGTTCCTTATTGGACTTTTCACCTTCGATCCTGTGCAACTTCTAACTGGAGCCAAAGTTCCTAGACCTGCCACGCGCTGGTCCTGCCCAATTATTAGATCCTTAGCGACAGGACTCCCATCCACACAAGGATGTCCCGCCCTCTTTCATGATGGAATGTTGCAAAGCAGGAGATGTCAGTTAAAGTGAGTATCCCTGAGGTCATGCATTCCCCCTCACACCTTGATGACCGTTTTAAAGTCTTCAGTCGGCCCAATGAAGAGATTAGTTTTGGCTAGTGTCCCTTCAGGTGAGGAAAAACTGAGAAGGCCAACAGCATTGCCTGCTGCACCCACGACCCAAAGAGCCACAGTTCTAGAGAAGAGCAGCTATCAAATCCTCGGAGAAACCACAGGAAGCACCTTGTACTGGGAGAATATGGAGTATGATTCCCGCAGGAAATCTTGCAGAAAGAAGAGGTGACATTTTGGGGGATAACTTCCAAATGGAAGAGCATCCAGAAGGCTTCTAATCAGCACAAGTTTCCAGAACTTCATGTCTGCTCCAGACGTTGAACCAGGCAGGACTCCCACCGTGACTGTCATGAGGCCTGACCTTACGGAGCTCGGCACTAAGGAGCCGGGGTCTGTGTGCAGACCTGTTCACACCACAACTATCCTGTGTGTGTGTGTGTGTGTGTGTGTGTGTGTGAGACCGTTGGTTTGGGGAGGGGGCCAACAATGTCCACATCTAAAAATTGTGCTCATCTTCAAGAATGGCTTAAAGCAGAGTGTAGCTTTTGGCACAGAGGGTTTTTCTCGTCTGCTTCACCCTCCTCTGAAGTCAAATCCCCATCTCTCAGCAGAGGTAGTAGAGAAAAGATTCACAAGTGCATGTAAAACCTGGTTACGGAGAGCTCTACATGGATGCCTCCTTAGCCATTAGCCCTGTGTGGATTTCATTGGCTTGGTCTTGTTTTAGGACAGTTTCCTCAAATGAAAATCCCTGGGATCTTCCATCAGACAGAGGTCTGAGTCTGTCACAGGGCCTGTCAGTCAGCAGGAGAGTTGACACGGAGAGCACATGGGAATGGTCGAGTCTGGACCCATCTCCCACTGGGAAATGGGCTCCCCGAGGGACTGCTCTGCCATTGCCAGAAAGGATACAGCCCAACAAACTACTGTATCTGGAAGAGGCTGAGAAGTTCCACCTGGTGCCCCCCTCAGCCCTCCACTTTCCATCTTTGGGAAAGGGGAAGACCTTCCTCCCCCTGCATGGTAGAGTCCTGGCGGGCCACAGACACGTTAGTTGAGCCCAAGGGAACAGAACTTTTAAAAGACAGGCCCTACCCTGGACTCTGCAAACCCCCGAATGTCTTTCCTGGCAAAGGGAGCCTGTGCATCAGGGAAAATAAGCAGAGAAGCCAAGCCACCACGGCCATGCCATCACGTGATCTTGACTGGTGATTTCTTGCTGGCACACAGGAGGGACACGTAAGGCACGCCGATGAAGGCCCACTTCTCGCTGGGCCAGAACTTGATGACGGGGCCCTGCTCAGGGATCTCGGAGGCTGCATCAAAGTAGGCAAAGCATACACAGCCCAGGTAGGCAGCGAGGCAGATGAGGATGTGCCTGCGAGAAGGACACAGAGAGTGAGCACCTGACACAGGCAAAGATGGCCACCTTCACGCTAGCCTGCCCCTCCCGCTGGGCCAGCCCACCATTCCTGGCTGTAATGACAGCCCAGTGCCTTTTTCAGTTAGGAAGGGGTGAAGGTGACCAATAATCTCCAGAAGAGCAGGAGAGTGATAAATCTGGAGCAAACAGGGCCTGTTTCAGAAAGTTCTAATAGGAGCAAACATGCAAATGCCTTTGACACTCAACTGACACCCAAAGATTTAAAACCAGTGCTAGGCAGATGGAGGGAACTGAGCACGTCTGATTGGATCCCACCTTCTTACTCCAAGGTCGCTTACACATAGTTAATGCTGTTTATTAGGAATCATTTTATACTGATTAAACTGCTTGTGTACAGTTTAGCAGGGAAACTTTTTTACTGTGTCTGTAAAAAGTTTTAACATGAATCTTTATCAAGCAAGGGACCATTTAAAAGCATGTGATCCTGGGGCGCCTGGGTGGCTCAGTCAGTTGAGCGTCCGACTTCGGCTCGGGTCGTGATCTCACGGTTTGTGAGTTCGACCCCTGTGTCAGACTCAGTGCTGACAGCTCAGAGCCTGGAGTCTGCATCGGATTCTGGGTCTCCTCTCTCTGTCCCTCCCCTCCCCCGCTTGTGCTCTGTCTCTGTCTCTTAAAAATAAAAAAAAATAAAAAAAAAAACTAAAAGCATGTAATCCTTCCTTCTCTTAGACTGAAATCTAATTCTAGATGAATGAAAGCTTTTAAATCTATTTCTTAAATATAATCAAAGAAAGTGTTTTTATAAACTTCGGTGGCTGAGGCCTTTCTGATACTGACACAAAGCCCAGAAACCCTACAGGAAAAGACTGACAGATGTTGGAACATGAATGTTTAAAATCAACATGGCCCCAAAATATCATTATATACTCAAAGACAAATGGAAAGGGGTGGGGGGGAATTTGTACTCACATGACCAAAGAGTTAAAATCCCTATATTCCAAAGAACTCTCAAAAAGTAATCATTTCACAGGATGCCCTTTAAAACCATCAGTGTGGGAGTGGGCAGTGGATGAAGACAGCAAGGTCGAGATTGGCCTCAGGCAGATAATTACTGATGCTGGATGTTGCCCCCAGGAGGGCTCAATGTAGTACCCTCCATACTCTTGAAAATGATGCAAATTTGCATGACACACACACCTAGTTATGGGACCGTAATGACTGCCTCCTACTATGTGCCAGGCACTAGGTGCTAGACAAACATTTTTAAAAATAGAAATACTCTGCAGAGAAGACCAACAAAAAGGCTCCTTTCAAGAGAAGAAATACAAAGAGTAAGCTTATGTTGGAAAAGATGTTCAACAAGAAGGCCATTTTTCTTACAAAGACATGAAAATAAAAATATTTTTAATCAGGTTAAGATTCAAGACTTAATAATATCTAGTATATAGGACAATATGGGTAAAAGGCATTATCTTACAGACTTTTAAAAAGGGTTCATTGGGGCGCCTGGGTGGCGCAGTCAGTTAAGCGTCCGACTTCGGCCAGGTCACGATCTCGCGGTCCGTGAGTTCGAGCCCCGCGTCGGGCTCTGGGCTGATGGCTCAGAGCCTGGAGCCTGTTTCTGATTCTGTGTCTCCCTCTCTCTCTGCCCCTCCCCCGTTCATGCTCTGTCTCTCTCTGTCCCAAAAATAAATAAACGTTGAAAAAAAAAAAATTTAAAAAAATAAATAAATAAAAAAATAAAAAGGGTTCATTAATATAATCTCCCTGGATCTAGATAATCTCCCTGAATTTGGACATTATATCTAGATACATAGATATCTAGATAGATATCTAGATATATCGATGTAAATATATCTAGTATTCTCTTAAAAAAAAAAAGATCATTTGCATCATATATAGAATTGTTCTTTAAAAGCAGAATTAGAGGGGAGCCTGAGTGGCTCAGTCAAGTGTCTGACTCTATTACGGCTCAAGTCATGATCCCGCAGTTCGTGGGTTCTAGCCCTACGTTGGGCTCTGTGCTGACAATGCAGAGCCTGCTTGGGACTCTCTCTCCCTCTCTATCTGCCCTCCCTGAGCCTCCCCACCCCCACCTCAAAATAAATAAACTTAAAACATTTTTTTAAATAAGTAAAGGTAGAATTAGAGAAATAGACAAAAATCTGGAAGAAAGGGCACTTGGCTGGCTCAGTCCGTAGCACGTATGACCCTTGATTCTCGGGGTCGTGAGTTTAGAGTCCCATTGTGCAGAAATTACTTAAATAAACAAATCTGAAAATCCAGAAGAATAAACCTCAGGTTGAGAACAATGGTTATCACTCATTGGCAGACAGAATTATGAGAGCCTCTCTCTATACTTCGGTTTAAATTTGTTCTTTTTTTTTTTTTTTAATTTTTTTTTTTTTTTTAATTTATTTTTGGGACAGAGAGAGACAGAGCATGAACGGGGGAGGGGCAGAGAGAGAGGGAGACACAGAATCGGAAACAGGCTCCAGGCTCTGAGCCATCAGCCCAGAGCCTGACGCGGGGCTCGAACTCACGGACCGTGAGATCGTGACCTGGCTGAAGTCGGACGCTTAACCGACTGCGCCACCCAGGCGCCCCTAAATTTGTTCTTAAAACGTCCCAACTGGTACAAAAAGATGTTTTTCACCTTTGAAAAACAAGGCAGGAAGTACACAACACTTAGAAACAAATTAAGTTTGAGCCAAAGTTATTACAGTCTAATTTTTAAATTTTGCTTAAACTGTTAAAATTGGATTAATAAAAATGTACTACATCTTGAATGAGGTCTTTACACACGTGTACACATTTATCAAAACTCATCAAATCATACACTTAAAATCTACATTTTAGGGGCACCTGGGTGGCTCAGTCAGTTAAGCATCCAACTTCAGCTCAGGTCATGATCTCAAAGTCTGTGAGTTCGAGCCCCGCATCAGGCTCTGTGCTGACAGCTTGCAGCCTGGACCATGCTTCAGTATCTGTGCCTCCCTCTCTCTCTGCCTCTCCCCTGCTCTCACTCTGTCTCTCTGTCTCTCTTTCTCTGCCCCACCCCTCTTGAGCTCTGTTTCTGTCTCTGTCTCTCTCTGCCCTTCCCCCCTTCCTTGATCTCTTTCAAAAATAAACATTTAAAAAAATCTGCATTTTATTATCTCCATTATAACTCAACAAACTCATACTAGTGAATCTATACACTGTAAGTCGAGGTTGAACCTAAAAAATATCAGGTAAAGGACCCTCAGACTAGAATCTCCAGTTTGTGCTGTTTTACTTTGTCTTCTGCGAACAGTCCTGGGAGTCCCCAAGCCTTCCACTGAGAGCAGATTGTGTCTCCTGCTAGATATATTACAAATTCTCATGTTCAAAGGAATTCATACGAGTTCTCCCAAACCAGAGTCCTAGGCATCGCCTGACAGAAGTCAAGCTTGTTCTGAATCTTGGATCTGATAGAGTTTTTCCAACTCCTCACCACTAGAATTCTCCCTGGGTGCTCTCAACTGACAAGGGCCGTCCTAAAGCAGATGTCTCTTGGTCCTTGTTATCTCTTGCAATCAGAAGTCGTGGCGGGTGGAGGGAAACAGGACTCTGGGTTTGTCACTAAAGCAGTTCCCGGGAAGAAACCGCTCTGACTTCCTCCCTCAGCTTCCTGAGTGGAAACTGTTGAGTGTTGCTCAGTAAACCACGTGCTGCTTTTTATTCCCAAACTTCACCGTGTAACCTGAGCATTCCAATGCATAGATGCTCCAACTCCCTATGACTGAACGCCCAGGTGAAGCATTAGTTCGCTTTCCCCTTCTGGGCATCCGTCTCTGTCTGGAAAGGGAGTGGCTGAGACTGTCCCTAGATGACCTGTGATGCTGTCACCTGGGCATCCCAGGCCCCACATCCTATCTGTCCCAAGCCTTACCCCCCACCCCCGCCCCCCTCCCTAGAGATCTAGCTACAGCTCAGGTTACAGATTCGGTTTTCAAGCTCCTTTATGCTTTAGTAATGGAGCTAAAGGTAAGAGACCGCAGACTTGAAACACGCACAATTAGGTCTTTTAGTTCTGGCTAAGCCTGCTCCCTGGAGCACCTTCTGCCTTTGAGCACTTTCCTGACGGTCTGTGTGAGGAGAAAGGCGCTCAGCCTGTGCTGTCCCCCTCACACACCTGCGCACCCTGCAGGGAGAATGATGCCTGACAACAAGCACAGATCCCCGTGGGGTCGCTGGGGCTTACCACACGCAGTGCAGGTAGGGGAAGTGGAAGGACGACAACAGCTCACAGAAGGCTCGGTCACTGATCCAGCAGAAGAGCGCAAGGGTCCACCAGAGGCCGGAGAAGAGTCCCAGCTTAAATACACGCACGTTATCGCACCTGCACAGGGATCCAGAAAGCAGGTCGCCATCAGGCTTGGTTGCCACCCTGCTCGCTGGCCACTTTCCTCTGGCTCCTCACATCCCCCTAGGCCCTTGGCACTGGAGGTCCAGCCCAACATACTGTCACCCCACAAGCTTGTGGATATAGACACCATGCATACACAGATGGCCCCCAATGTGTCTCATCCAGGCCTCTCCCTGACTCACTCACATACCTGACCGCCTTGACGTGTCTACCCACGTGTGCTATGGACCTAAACTGAACATGTCCATAATGCACTCCTGATCTCCCCCTGCCCCCTCCAAAGAATCTTCCATGCTTTCGGAAGCTCAGGCCAAGAGTCTTGGAGTCCTTGTTCTCTTTCCACACACCCCACAGCAGCTCTGCCTTCAATATATACCCAAAAGCTGGCCTCTCCTACCACCCCCGCCTGAGTCCAGGCCACCGTCCTCTCCTGCCTGAGTTATGGCAACTGTGTCCTCCCACCCTCATTCCCATGGTCCATTCTCCACGCTACGTTCAAAGCCTCCCGTGTCTTCCTTTCCGACCAGAGGGAAAGCCCACAAGGTCCCACACGTCCCGGCTTCTCCTCTGCCCTCCACCTTCTCTCCTACATACTCTGCCCCTCGCTGCCTCTGCTTATCCACCACGCCATCCGGGGATCCTTGTGCTCGTCAGATATCCCGGGCGTGTTCCCCAGACCTCAGCATCGGCTGCTGCTGCCACCTGGAATGTTCTTTCACACAAAACCACATGGCTCACTGTCTCCCAAGTCTCTGCTCAAATGTCACTCAGTAAACCCTTTCCTGATCACTGTCTTTAACCATTGGACCACCTGTCTCCACCCCCTAAGTGATTCCTCCCAATTCCCCATTACCCCCTCCTCTCCTGTCATGTCCTCTGTAGGGATTATAAGCCTTCTAGCATCCTTCATGTCGTAGCTATTTGTTGATAGCTGGTCTTCCCCTGGTACAACACTGGGCACACAGAGGGCTCCCACTCTTTGCTGAATGAAGGAAAGAACTCTGACCTACGCTAGGACAAAATGCTTTTCGGAAACAAATACTAACAGCCCAAAGAAATTTCAACTGCTATTTTCCTTTTGTTGTTCCCGAATCACTCATAACGGGGTGACTTCTGTTCCTAGGGAGGAATGTCCAGAGGCAGCTGGTGGCTGAGGGTCCTTCTAAACCCTCCCTCAGAGTCTCCTTCCCCCTCCCTCCCCCACGGGCCACTCCTCAGTCAATCAAGCTCTCTTTCCCGGTCCCAGGGTCCAATGTGACATCTGTACCCGAGAAGGGGGTCATGTTTATTTGTTCATATTTGTTGAACAAGTAAGGTGTCCGAAGCCTCACTTGCTGGTACCTTTCCCAGCTGCCTGGCAGAGGCATCAGTAAAAGCCTCGGTGAAAACAGGATGGGCAGTACGTTCAGAAAGTCCTACTCAGAAAAAAATAAACTGAAATACCCTTTTGTAGAGCTAAATGCATTCCTTGAAAATTTTTCAAAACATGTTTTGGGACAACAGAGGCCCCTGATCGGAGCGACTCAATTCCGACTTAGCTTTGTTGAACAGCGCACTCTTAGACCTGCTGCTCCCTCACAGAGGCTCTGCTCCTCCTCTGTCTCAGCTCCTCTTTCTCTGCCTCCTCAGGTCTCAGCTTCAAGGGCACCTTCTCAGATAGACTTTCCCTGACCACTCCTCCTCCATTACACTGTCCGCATCGGGGGCACCCGCCAGTTTCCTTCCTGACCCTCGTCACTAGCTGACGTTGTTTTTATTGGTGTAATTATTTGTCAAATGTCTAGTATCCAACCAGACTGCAAGATCAGTGAGAGAAGAGCCACACCTGCCCCCCGAGTGTGTGCAGTGCCCAGCCCAGGATAGGCATGATATAAATGCTTGCTGGATGAATAGATAAAACAAGGTAGTAAAGGAAAATGTTAATGAGATCCTAGCGATCTTAGGAACACATTTTTTTTTTTTCTGGATTAAAAAAAAAAAAGTAACCATGCTGACTGTGTACCAAATTCTCTGAAGCCATGCCAGGCACTACAAAAGGCAAAATGAACAGGACCCTTGCCTTGCCATTTTAAAATGAAAATGGACAAAAACAAATGTCAACAAATATGGCCAATCTGGTACAAAAGAGGACCCATGTACACTCAATTAAACCTAGAAACTTTGGGGGCAGCTGGGTGGCTCAGTCGGTTCAGCGTCCGACTCTTGGTTTCGGCTCAGGTCATAATCTCAAGGGTTCATGAGTTCAAGCCCCACATAGGGCTCCACGCTGCTGGTGTGGAGCCTGCTTGGGATTCTCTCTCTCTCTCTGCCCCTCCCTCATACGTGTGTTCTCTCTCAAAATAAATAAACTTAAGCCAAAATTTGTAGGTTTTTGTTTTTTTAAGGAGCACACCAGAACACATCACAATATGCTAGAAAGGCAGTGCCTACGTGAACATTTGACGAATAATTACACCAATAAAAACAATGTCAGCTAGTGACGAGTGTCAGGAAGGAAACTGGCGGGTGCCCCCAATGTGGACAGTGTAATGGGGGAGGGGCTGTCAGGGAAGGTCTATCTGAGAAGGTGCCCTTGAAGCCGAGACCTGAGGAGGCAGAGAAAGAGGAGCTGAGACAGAGGAGGAGCAGAGCCATCCTGAAGTGGCAAGAGAGGCAGAATGTCAGGGGATGAGTCACATGTGGGGAAAGCACTTCAGAGTCAAGGTCTCAGGGTGGCCTGATGATGTCCCTTCCTCTGTTTCTAGAGGGACAGGTCCTGCTGCCTGCTACTGACCAGGCATATCTCTCCGTGGGTCTTGTCCAAACCTGGGTTCCTTTGGGTTTTATTCCCATTTCTCAGGGCTTAGATCAAAATGTAAACGTGAGGGTAAATGGAGAAAAAAAAAACAAACAACAGAACAAAAGTGATAGACACAAGGAGGGCCCTATTTTAGGATAAAAAAAAAAATCTGAGATGATGGCTACAGTTCTCTTCCTGACCCTTAGTTGTATTCTCGAAGTTTTCCTTAACTGACTCCTAATAATCAGAAGAAAAGCGCCAACCTTAAAAGGTGTTAAATGCACCTGAGTCCCTGGGTAATATGACCCCACCACAAATTTCAGTAAATGTCCAATCATAACCCCAAGTAAAATTTTGTTGCTTCCTTGTCTGAGAGAAGGTTTGGAAAGGACAATGAAAATATGGAAAGACAAGGAACGAGCTTTAGGAATGAGGCTAATGAGAAACCAAAAGCTTCCCCAGTTCCTTCTGAGCAGAGGGAGGTGGGAGGAGAAATATTTGGCTGGCACATTACAGATCATTGCTAATGACAATGGGGAAGGTCCTGGAAGGAAATGCAAAGAGCAACAAAGACATCTCTTCGTCTGGGAATTGCATCAAAGCTGGCCAACAACCATCTTCTCTCTCCCTGCTGGGATCCCAGTGGGGACAGAGACACAGCAGTGAACGTAGAGGCCCCACTCCTGCCCGTGGAGCCTACATCAAGCAGAGGGGACAGACCGTAAACAAAACAGCAGACAAATAATTTTTTAATTACAGTCAGGCTGGGGGCCAGAAAGAAGTCTGAGGTGCTATGACGGCGTATAAACAGTTGAGCCAAAACAGGTGAGTCAAAGGTGAGCCAGAAGTGAGCCAAACAGAAGGGTCAGAAGGAAGGGGACAGTATGAACAAGGATCTGGGGACAGAAAGAACTAAACCCCCTTGGGGATAGGGAAGGTCAAAACGGCTGAGGGCAGAGTATAGCAGGGAGCTTCATGCAGGAAAGAGCTACAGCAGGCAGGGGCTACGTCAGGATTTTGAACTTCATCCTAACTGCGATGTTGGCTAAAACAATTCCAAAAAATATTAGAGGCAAGCAAGGGGCCACACTGGGGATATTGAACTTTAATCTCAATTGTAATGTCAACTAATAGAAAAAGGACTATGATCAGAGGGGATGCTCAGGAAAGGAAAAGGAAGCCAGGCTTCTGTCTTGAGCAAATGGGTAAATGGTGCCATTTACTGCTGCTGGAAATGTTGGGAGAGCCAGAACTGGAAAAGGCAGATCGGTGATCTGGCTGAACTCGAGATGGCTGTGACAGGTGGGAACAGAGGTCGGACAGGCAGCTAGATGCGCCGTGGTGGAGGGAGGAGGAAGGATGGGGTCAGACACACAGCTGGGAGTTGTTTGCAGATGTTTGCAGGCTGTGGATGAGCTCCTTCAGGGGGAAATGTAGAGGGAGGAGAGCCGAGGTGAGCTGTCACCTGAAGGGACCCCTACCCGCAAAGGTGCACAGCAAACGAGCTTACACGAGAGACTGAAAAGAAGCCGTGGAGGGAGTGGCATCCCAGGAAGGTGTGGCATCCTAAGAGGCGCTCGGAAGGTTTCAAAGACGAGGGGGGTGAACTGCGCAAATAGCTGAGGGAAGAACACGTAAGTTACGTTGAAAAACCATCACTGGACGCACAGCCAAGAGGAGCTTGGGTAGCAAGGTGGGACAGAAGCTAGACTGCAGCGGGCTGAAGAAATGAGAGCTGGGCAAATGAAGGCCACTTTTAAAGACGTTGGGCTGTGGCACCTGGCTGGCGCAGCTGGTAGAATGTATGAGTCTGGATCTTGGGGTCTTGAGTTCGAGCCCCACGTTGGGCATAGAGATCGCTTATACACACACACACACATATATATAAAATAAACACTTCCAAGATGCTGGGCTGTGACAGATGAGGGAGAGAAAGGGTGGTGGCTGGAGAGAGTCGTGGACTGAGTCCAGGCTGACTGCTAGGGAAGAAAGAGGGACTCCAGTGTTTTTACAGGCCAAAGGGAAAGACCTTTTAAGAGGAGTGTTGGGAGGGGGGGTGGGCTAAATGAGTTATGGGCATTAAGGAGGGCACTTGTTGGGATGAGCACTGGGTATTATTTGTAAGTGATCAATCGTTGAATTCTGAAACCATCATCACACTGTACGTTAACTAACTTGGGTTTAAATAAAATTAAAAAACTAAAAAAAAATTTTTTTTGAAAGGCGGATCAAGGACCAGTAGACAATTTACAGGAATAAAGTAGGCATAAGAGAAAGAAGGGAATAATCCCTAGGCTGAAAGACAGACCCTAGCAGGATGGAGGGATACTTCCCATGATGCTGCCATTGGTTACAATGATGGAGACCAATCAGCTGCAGTGATGGCTAGCTTTTCAGGGGCGAAGATCTCAAGTACGAAACAGATGATTTCTTTTGTAATTATGTGCAAAGATTAGAGTATTAAAGGGAAATTTTTCCTCGCTTAAAGATCACACTTGTGAAGCAGAATTTATTTAAACAGTAATCTGTCCTAACCACTTGTCCCAACCCCATTTGCTCTTGTTTAAATATTTTAATATTTATTTATTTTTGAGAGAGACAGAATGTGAGCAGTGGAGGGGCAGAGAGAGGAAGACACAGAATCCGAAGCAGGCTCCAGGCTCTGAGCTGTCAGCACAGAGCCCGATGTGGGGCTCGAACCCACGACCATGAGATCATGAGCTGAGCTGAAGTCAGACACTTAACAGACTGAGCCACTCAAGCGCCCCTAAATATTATTAGTTAAAAATATTTTCTCTTTCCTGAAGCTACTTTTTAACAAAATTATAGGCTAAAACATATTAGATTCAAGAGTTAAAATGAACTAGATTGCAGTGAATTCTCAAGAAACCTACGTCCAGAACATTCTATTCACATCAGGCCTAATATAAGCCAGTACCACTGGACCATTACAAATTCATTTCAGATCTCTTTATTGACAACGTGTGTGTTTCCCAAAGAGCTTCAAAAATCTATTAGCGTTCTAAAGCCAGTCTCTTGTTCTTCCACTCTTCCAAGGCTACCGAAGGAAAGCAACAAGACAAGACGGGACAGCTTCCTTCCTCTGCCAGCCAGTGCCTTAAAATACTTCTTCAACCACCTTTGACCCTGCCTGGTATTGCTGACATTCAAAGCAACCCCCAGAGGCAGAGCAGTGGGAAGAACCGTATGTCTCCTCTCAAAGACTGAAGGGAGAGCTGACAACATCTTACACAGAGCAACTCTCACACAAAGGAAGAGGGGCCCCAGACTTCAGTTAGGACACGCTACATCCATAGCAGTGAGAAAGTCATGAATTAAAATGCATTTCTAAACACTGGCACAAAGAAAAAGCTGCATTTTCAGGGTATTAAAATAAGGACAGTGGTTAGATGTGTTTGGGGGCTAAAGAGATCATGTACACACAAGGCTAAACTACTTGTAGATATCAACCTGAACTTGAGTATACAACTTCCCAAAGGAAAATCCTTAGGCAAATAGCAAAGGCTTTACCTGATAGGTTGTAAATAAGAGACTAAGCTTCAGGGAAAATAACACAGTCAACGGTATTATACCTGGAGTCAATGTTGCCTCGTATATAGACATTCATTTTTCCTTCTGTGTGTGAATGCAATAGCCTCGTTAGGACTTTTCTCCTTATTCTCGTCCTAGGAACAGATCTATTCTTTGTACAGAATTAAGTCTAGGCAGGCTGGTCTGAGCATTCACCAGGTCCCTGAGATCTTCCTGCTAAGCTAGCTTCAGATCACTGGGATATATTGCATCCACTAAACAGCTGCTCCCCTCTTTCTGGAAGTGAGATCGTTAACGTTTTGAACCAAACCATCAAATGTGCTGTCAATCCAATAGTCAGAAACTAACTCTATGTAAAGAGTCCGATTCCTTTTCCACAGTTGAGGGCAGTAAAAAATGAACAAACAAACAAAAACCCCAGAAGCCGGTATGTTCCCAACCCAGGGGCAGCCTCAGGGGTGGGCAGGAAGAATGAAGGTACCCACCTCCTTAGCTCTGCAACCAGGAGCACAGTGCAAGGAACCCCCAGGGTCATCAGAGAGATGTTGTTGATGGCGGGCTTGACAAACGCCAGGCACGTTGTGACCGCAGACAGGACACAGACCACAGCCTTGAACCTGCCCCTGAATCGATGGAAGCAAAACCAAACTGTTAGCAAAGGAGGTCTTGTTTGTTTGATGAATGCTGGCAAAGCACAGGCACCACAGGCGGAAATGCAAGCTGAGAAGATGTCGTGCGCAAGGTACCAGGAGTTTAAAACCCACTCACAACCATGGGCTCACTAATTCTACTTCTAAGAGTTTATTCTTAGGAAGTAGCCAGAAATTTTCAAAATATTTAGCCAGGGGGTACCTGGGTGGCTCAGTCAGTTGAGTGTCAGACTCTTGATTTCAGCTCCAGTCATGATCTCATGGTTCATGGGGCTGAGCCCTGTGTTGGGCTCCGTGCGGCCAGCACACAGCCTGCTTGGGATTCTCTCTCTCCCTCTTACTCTGCTCCTCCCCTGCTCATACTTTCTCTCCCTCTCTCTCTCTCTCTCTCTCTCTCTCTCTCAAAAATGAATAAACAAACTTAAAAAAAAAAAGCCAGGAGAATGGTGAAATGAGAATCCATGTAAGTCCCTGAGGGTGAGATACGGATAATTATTTTCTTAGTGTCCTTTTTATTGTTTTCAGATCTCTTACAGCAGCATTTAGCAAACTTCTATAAAGGGTGAGAGAGTAAATATTTTAGGTGTTGCAGGTCACAAGGTCTCCGCAGCTACTCAAGTCCACCACTGTGGACAGTAAGTGATTGGGCACGGCTGTATGCCAATAAAACTTGATTTGCAAAAACAGGCAATGGACCCATTTGGCTCACAGCTTGTCAAGCCCTGTTCTATAAGGCAAATGGGTAAGACTTTTACAAGAAAACCAGGGACCACTTACAAACCATAAAGCTCCCTAGTTTAAAAGGAAAAAAAAAATCTGTCTAGTACACAAAACTAAGTCTTAAGAAAAAATTCTAATCGTGTCTTTATGTCCTGGCAAGTCACAGTCTAGCATGCATTGGAATTTTGTGTTGACAAGTCTTTGACCTGACAAATCTTAGAAAAATGCCATCCTCACTCCCTTCAGTGGAGGCGCTTTCAGTAGAAAGTGCCAGAAGTGGCGACGTGATCCCGGACGCGTTCCTCCTTCTCTCCCTGGGACTCCATTTCCTTATCTATAAAATGAAAAGCCTGGACTAGATGATCCCTAAGGCCTCATCCATGACTGAAATTTAGGAGCACATGATTTTCCTGAAGTTTCTTTTATTCCTCATTAGCACAATTTACTTTGGCCGCGAGCCCTGGAACAGGTCACAGTTGGGAAACTAATTTGAATGAAATTCCATTATAAAGAAATCAAAGTGCATTGAGACCTCCAAAATACAAATTTATCTCTTAGAGAGGAAAACCATTTATCATCAAGGCACAGGAAATCATTGATGGGGCGGCCAACTTTCTGACTGGAATGGACAGGAATTGTAGCCCTGAACTTCAACCAGAGAAAAAAAAATACATGTGTGGGAAAGGGTCCAGGCAGCAAGTTCTCAGGAGAAGCCTGTTTTCCTCCTGGCCTTGGCTGGCAGCCTTTGCTACTGGATGAAAGGCTACCTGCTCCACTCTGAGGACCACAGCCCGCAGCTCCCCTCCCCCCATCACACACCCACAATAACTCTTATGGACCCACAATAACTCTTTCACTGGGTTTTGAGATTCTATGAACCACACCAAGGCCTTTCAGCCTTTTCAGATTGGAAAAACCAAAAAAAAACACAACACCATTCCTAAATTGCATCGCTTCTCTAGATCAATGGCTGAGGGGTGGGTTAGTGAGGGCGACGGCGATTTAAGCACAGGTGTTCCAGCTAACAGATGTGTGTCACTTCTTCTCCTTCCATCTCGAACTAGCCGTGGGACCTTTGACAAGTCACGAAACGCTCTAAGCCCCAAGTTTCTCTACCCCGTGGGGTTCCCGTGAGCATTAAGGCACTTCACACAGTGACTGATGCACGGTATGTGCTGATCAAATCCACTCTTACTGTTACCATTACCATCATGTGAGAACAAGTGAGACTTTAAATAATATTACTGTGAATCAGATCTACTCTCGGGGAAAATCTGGGCTGCTGTTGCTCTGTAGAGGTCTGCCAAACAGTTCAAAGGCAGCAAACCTGACGAAACTTGCTTTCTTCAAGGAGAACACAGGCGGACTACCTCCCAGGTCGGTCCAGAGGGTGTGAGGGAATGCGCTTCAAGAAGGTGGCTTAGCCAACAAAACAACCTATGAACATACAAATCTGTAACCAGCAGAAGTCAACAGAAGTCACAGGGACAGTCCCGCTGACCCCAGAGTCAGGGTCCTGGGTACCAGAGAGCTGGGAATGTCCAGGAGGGACGGGGTCTGACAGGGTGTTACCTTATCAGTGACACCAGGCAACTCCTACTGTGGTCTCTGGTCCTGTTCTCAACTTTCCAGCCCATTGTGGGCTCAAACTGGAGCACCAGGTCAGGGAACCCTTATCACCCCTTCTTCTTCAATTCTCCCAATCAAACCCTGGTAGCCCAACACCATCAATATAATATTATAATAAAGCTGCTACTGTTATCATTAGCCACCCATTAGAGCAGTGGTTTTCAACCATATCAGACCCTGTGCCCCTTTTCTATAGCAAAAACTTGGTAATGCCTCCCCGCCGTTTTTAAAAAAAAATGTTTATTTTTGAGAAAGGGCAAGAGAGAGAGAGTGAGTGTGAGCAGGGGGAGGGATAGAGAGGGGGAGAGAGAGAGAATCCAAAGCAGGCTCGCGCTGTCAGCATAGAGCCTGACGTGAGGCTCGAACCCTTGAACTATGAGATCATGACCTGAGCTGAAGTTGGATGCTTAACTGACTGAGCCACCCAGGTGCCCTTAGCCCTTTTTCCAAAGTAAAATTGATTTTATGGATGATAAAACTCCATCACCGTAACCACCAAAAATATATCCACAGACTTCCCAGATGTCTCTTTTTTTTTTTTTTTTTTTTTTTAATTTTTTTTTTTTCAACGTTTATTTATTTTTGGGACAGAGAGAGACAGAGCATGAACGGGGGAGGGGCAGAGAGAGAGGGAGACACAGAATCGGAAACAGGCTCCAGGCCCTGAGCCATCAGCCCAGAGCCCGACGCGGGGCTCGAACTCACGGACCGCGAGATCGTGACCTGGCTGAAGTCGGACGCTTAACCGACTGCGCCACCCAGGCGCCCCCCAGATGTCTCTTAAGGGATGGAAATGTCCCCGGTTAAGATCTGCTCTAAACTACCCTGTAGGACTAAAACATGATCTATTTAGAACAACCAGACCATGATATTCATAGGACTACAGCAGTGGGTCCTGGAAGGTCTGCCCATGTTGTTTTATAAGTAAGGAACTGATAAGACCCAGAGAGTCTAAGCCCCTGGCCACAAGTTACCCAGCTAGAGCAGGATGGCCAGACCCCAGTCTGCACCTATGCAACTCAGGATTCAAAAACTGAATTGGATTATAAAGTGAGAGCTGTCCCTAGATCATGTGGAGGCAAAATTGTAAAAAAAAAAAAAAAATCACAGGAGGATAAATCTTTATGAAATGGAAACAATTAGCCTATAATAGTTCTTTGTTCTTGGAGTTTATTTTCTCAAAACAAAAATGTTTAAAAATTATTAATAACCGGGGTGCCTGGGTGGCTTAGTCGGTTAAGCATCCGACTTTGGCTCAGGTCATTATCTCACAGTTCGTGACTTCGAGTCCCATGTTGGGCTCTGTGCTGACAGCTCAAAGCCTGGAACCTGCTTCAGATTCTGTGTCCCCCACTCTCTCTGCTCCGCCCCCCCTCTCAAAAGTAAGTAAGGGGCACCTGGGTGGCTCAGTCAGTTAAGCATCTGACTTCAGCTCAGGTCAAGATCTCATGATTTGTGAGTTCGAGCTCCACATCGGGCTCTGTGCTGGAGCACAGACAGCTCAGCGCCTGGAGCCTGCTTCAGATTCTGTGTCTCCCTCTCTCTCTCTGCCCCTCCCCTGCTCACACGCTGCCTCTCTCTCAAAAAAAAAAAAAAAAAATAACAAAAAAAATGTAAAGATAAATAATTAAATTTTTTTCAATGTTTTATTTATTAATAACCATCAACAGCTGAGCGTATGATGATTCTTAGGACCTGCCAACTATTCCTGTTTATATCATAAACGTTAATTTCCCTGCTGTTCTAGACCTTACCTTCAAAATACTTACCAATGTTAGACATTCGTAATAACTGCTAGCATTTACTGAGTCCTTACTCTGTACAAGACACTGTAGTGTATATCTTACAGGATTTTCCCATACATTTCCCACCCCATGAGGTAGGTACTCTTCTTATCTCCACTTTACAGATGAGCAAACTGAGGTACCAGGGCTTTAAAAACAAAAGCTATTACCCAAAGCCATGCCTGTCTGATACAATCCCTTAGCCACCACACGTTGCTCTCCTTTCTCCAGAGATCTCAGGCTGGAACTACTTTTAACGTGTTTTTAGAACCACTCCTGCAAAGTCGAGATCACAAACAGACGTCAACTGGTAAATTTCAACAGCGAAGCCACACAATCCCTGGTTTTGACGTGAAGTCCTTGGTCTGGCCCACCACTTGGGCACAGAGCTGCACCCGTCCCCATGTCACAGGCAGTGAGGCTCACAAAAAGGGGTCTGGTCGTCTTGCTCTGCCTGTCACTGGCAAGTTGAAGGTGGACGAATAGACCTGAACTCCTTATTTATAATGTGTTATTCTCCCCAACACCATCCCTCTTCTTTGTTCATTCCCACTTTCTCCTTCAATGTATGTGCGTATCTCAGAAATGCTCGGCACAAATCTCCACATGCCATTGGTAGTAATGAAAGCTAACTCTGTATGCTCACCATGTGTGCTCTGCAGGATCCCCTCACAAGATGATTATTTCCCTGGTTTGACAAGTGAAGAAACAGGTGCCTGGGTGGCTCAGTTGGTTAAGCTTCCGACTTCGGTTCGGGTCGTGACCTCACAGTTCGTGGGTTCGGGCCCTGCATCAGGCTGTCTGCTCTCAGCACAGAGCCTGCTTCAGATCCTCTGCCTCCCCTCTCTGCCCCTCCCCCGCTCGTGCGCACTCTCTTTCTCTCTCAAAATAAATAAATAAACTTAAAAAAGAGGAAATAGAAAGCTAAAGAATCAAGACAAGTCACACTGCTTGTAGGCAGCAAAGCTAGGATTCAAACCCAGGGCGTTCCCAAAGCCAGGGACATAAACATCTGGGATGCTCAGGGCCCCCAAGGACTCTCCCCAAGCTGAAAACAGTGGGGTCACATCTTCCCAGAGAAAACGTGCAGGGTGTTGCCATGAAAAAGGTCCTAAGTGGTACTGACTTCTCTGCCCCATGATATGGGCTTTGTTGTTAAAAGTTGGTAAGCTTCTAGAAATACATCCATTTTCCTCTCTCCTGCTCATAACATTTCCCCACTTCTCCCTTCAAGAAAGAGAAAGTTTTTCTTTTTCACATCATGAACACATTAAAAACTGTCGCTTGGAGGGGCGCCTGGGTGGCTCGGTCAGTTAATCGTCCAACTCCAGCTCAGGTCATGATCTTGTGGTTCATGAGTTCGAGCCCCACATCTGGCTCTGTGCTGACAGCTCAGAGCCTGGAACCTGCTTCCGATCCTGTGTCTCCCTCTCTCTCTGCCCCTCCGCTGCTCACACTCTGTCTCTCTCTCCCTCAAAAATAAAGATTAAAAACATTTTTTTGTAAATAAATAAATAAAAATAAAAATAGTTGCTTGGAATTCCAAGTGGCGCCTCCGGAGGGCCATGAACAAACAAAACCATTCTTCTCATGCTCACAGCTTCTCCCTCAGATCCCAGGACTTGAAAGCTCAGATCTGAGAACCAAGAGGCCCCTCAGCGCTCAACCTCCCACACCCCAGGCTCAGGGCAGGGATGGAGGTGAGCGGTGGGCACCTTCGACACCAAAGGAGAGGCCAAAAGTAAATGATGTTTCTCAGCCAGAGTCAGGAAGCCCCTTCTCCACCTCCCAGGGCTTTCTAAGTGCTTCCTCTCCAGTCCCGTAACCGAAGCGGAACACGCACAAGACTGGAAACTGGAGACGGCCCAAACCAACCTGCTACACATGAGAGCCTCCCTCCCCCACTGAGGAGAAAGCCTCAGCCAAGGAGACCGTATTTCTCCCAAGACCAGGAATGCCCTTCTTATCACTTCTAGTAAGCAGCTGGCTCACTCTCTCGTGGTTTTGTGATCCAGGAACCTTGAGGATACCTGAGCTGCTCGATGATACTCAAAATACTATTTAATTCAAATCCTTCTTGTACAATAAAAACTGTACAGCTCGTTCACTTGAAGTAGGTCTTCTCCCTATCTCATTTTAAAATACATTTTCAGTGTTAAAAATTAACATGCACTCTTTAAAAACAAAAACTGTACAGCAGTATAGATCAAAAGCAAACATGAAGGTTCTCCCCTCCCCACCCCATTCCTAAGAGTAGCCAATGGTGGGGCACCTGGGTGGCTCAGTTGGTTAAGCAACTGACTTGGGCTCAGGTCATGATCTCATGGTTCGAGCCCCGCGTCGGGCTCTGTGCCGACAGCTCGGAGCCTGGAGCCTGCTTTGGATTCTGTGTCTCCCTCTCTTCTGCCCCTTCCCCACTCACATTCGGCCTCTCTCTCTCTCTCTCTCTCTCTCTCTCTCTCTCTCAAAGATTGATAAATATTAAAAAAAATAAAAATAAAAAAATAAGAATAGCCAATGGTATCAGTGCCTGTCTTCCTCCTCCAGGCATTTCTGTGCATATACAAAAACATATACTCAAAAAAAGATTGGTTCATTCTCAAACTAAGATACCATGTGCTTTTTGCAGTCAGCGTGTTTTATGGACACTCCTCCACCTCCATCCATAGAAGGGAGCCTCATCTTTAACACCTATAAAACTCCTATTCCTGGTCACAGTACCAGAAAAACCGTAAGGAATTCTTTTATTTTCCCAGTAGAGCTCTTCCCTGGGTATACACAGCTTGCTTAATTATATCCATGTTTTTAGACTACATCCATATATAGTGACAAAACACAGTGTCCTACAGAGAAATATATGTGGGTAGTATATTCTAGGAACCCTTCTCATCGTTATGAGGTTGGCTCTCTTCTGTTCCTTCAGATATTAACAAACCTCATACAGCTCCTCAGAAAGGCTTTCCCTGACCAAACTCTAAATCGGCACCCCATGTCACCACTACCCCTTACCAGCTTTACTTTTTATCATGGCACTTACCATAACATTGTATTGTTTGTTTGTTCATTGGTTTGTACCCTCCTCAACTTCAGTATAAACTCACTGAAGGCAGAGACTACTGTTTTGTTTACTGCCAAAGCCCAGTGCCTAGAAAATTACATAGTTAAGTGTTCAAAAAAATACTTGATGGATAACCATATAAGCATCATAATAGATGCGAAAATGCATCTTTTGGGGCGCCTGGGTGGCTCAGTCAGTTAAGCGTCCGACTCTTGATTTCAGCTCAGGTCCTAATCTCACAGTTTGTGAGTTCGAACGGAGCCTGCTTGGGATCTTCTCTTTTCCCTCTCTCTCTGCCCCTCCCCTGTTCACTTTTTTTTTTTCTCTTTCTCTCTCTCAAAATAAAAATGAACACTAAAGGTTTTTTAATGAATAAAATGCATCCACTCTTGAAATTCTGAATTTCCAGCTTAAAGGTGTGTGTGTGTGCATGCGTGTAGATCTCAGCAGAAATATAAACCAATACCGTTTGACAACTACAGAATCTATAACTGCAGGAACTAATTCCTTAGTGGAATTCTACTGTAAACTTAGCAAATGGTAGAACTTGACTGGACTCGAGGAAATGTTCTAGCAGCAAACCAAAGGTCTTTGAACTACCATTCCATAATTTCTCCCCCACTGAAAATCTTTCCACTTTTGTTCATATCCTATAAGAGAGACATTTGACATTTTCCCCCACTAGCATATAAATTCTTCAAGTATACTAAAATTTCCTCTTTATCATGTCAGACCATAAACAAACTGATTAAACAATCGGTGGATATTAAACAAGTATATGATAAGCTCATCACAAAGTTAGGCTACATTGTGTGCTGTTTTTCTTGATACGTACGTGGATATATTGGGTACTGCACCTAGCAGTGAATGCAAAAATGTTTAGCACGAGCTTACCTGTCATTCCGAAAGATCTTTGGTAGATACCTTCTGGGGAACCACATGGCCAGAGCACACATCAGAACCCAAAGGATTGCAAGTTCATCAAGCATCTGACCCAAGAAACTTAGGGTTGCATGGAAGTAGACGGATCCAATTCCTAGAATCAATTACAACCAATCACAAAGGTCACCACAGAAGAACAGACTCACAAATCCAATACACTGTTGAAGGACCGCCCTTTCAACCAACCACTGTCCCAGTCACAAGATCACGTTCGCACTGAAAGCAGAAGCTAAAGGCAGAAACCCCTACCACCTAGGCATGCACGCTTGAAGCCCTAGAGAGCGGATTTCAAGCAGGACCCAATGTCAGCACATCAGAACTTTAATAATCCTACAGTTAGACACACTCTGTCCTCATCCACCAAGGCTTCATGGGAACAGGCAGTAAACGAGCCAACATTCTCTCACCGTTAAGTATTCCCAACCTGCTGTGGAAGGAAATGGAAATTGCACAAGTGTTTCCCAGAACAATGAAGGCTCCAAACATCTAGAATTTTCTTTTTTTAAATTTTGATCCGTTACACTAAGTCTCATCAGAGTTCAATCATTTCATGTGATCGTCTTCAGAAGTTGTCAGAAAATGGCACTGGCACAGCACCAATAGCCATTACATAAATAAACCTTCGAAGGCAATTAAGTGATAATTACAGTCAACCTTGTTATCAAGGCCGTATTCAAAAGAGCCCTCCTTCTGGCGTCAAGCAAGCAAAATAAAAGTTGGCTGAGACGTCAGAGTGACTTTGGTTTACAAAACATAATGTTCAAACAGGACAGGAAGTGTGCAGAATTCCATTTCCTCCCTTTCAGCCCATGCTTGAAAATGAATCCACTTACCCACTACCACTAAGAGAGTCCATATTAGGTAGATGCCACTGTTGAAGCATGTTGCATACTGACGAAACAAGCACATGCAGATGGGCGGTAAGACGAAAAATAAGACATTGCTGATCTGGTGGGGGGGGGATGTAAAATGAAAAGAAATATTAAGTCAAAGGGCAAAAAACAAAGCCATGTGTTCCAAATATGCTCTTTGCAAACTGGGAGGAATGTGGCCATACCTCTTGTCTAAGCTCTTATGTTTTTTGTTTTTTTGTGTTTTTTGGTTTTTTTTAACTGCAGATACAGGGAAATTTAAGACTTCTTTCATGGGGACTCCTTCCCATCTCTTTGATTATGGGGGCAGCTTCAAACCTTAGGTAAAGATCAAATTTTCAGGTTCTAGTGTGGATTGAAGCCTCTTTTCTCTCCAGGGGGTATTTGCTTTTAAAAATATAGGGGCGCCTGGGTGGCGCAGTCGGTTAAGCGTCCGACTTCAACCAGGTCACGATCTCGCGGTCCCTGAGTTCGAGCCCCGCGTCAGGCTCTGGGCTGATGGCTCAGAGCCTGGAGCCTGTTTCCGATTCTGTGTCTCCCTCTCTCTCTGCCCCTCCCCCGTTCATGCTCTGTCTCTCTCTGTCCCAAAAATAAATAAACTTTGAAAAAAAAAAAATTTTAAAAATATATATAGGTTATCTAATGTAATATACTCAATAGTATCATTTCAACACATAATCACTATTGAAATATCACTAATGAGCTCTTTTACATTCTTTTGTTCACATAAGGCTTTGAAGTCCAGTATGAATGTCATCCTTCCAGCAACCTCCATCTGGCCCAGCCGTATTACATGTGCTCAGCAACCACAAGTGGCTAGTGACTATCATGCTGGCCGGCTCACCTGAAATTGTTTTTTTAACTTATTTTTAATCTTTTTTGGTGGGGGGCGGTGTGGTCATAGCCAGTTCCTTTATCCCAAATTTTTTTTAATTGAGGTAAAATTCAGACAGCATAAAATTAACTATTTTAAAGTGTACAATTCTTGGAGCGCCTGGGTGGCTCAGTTGGTTAAGTGTCCAACTTCGGCTCAGGTCATGATCTCACAGTTCGTGAGTTCGAGCCCCGCGTCGGGCTCTGTGCTGACAGCTCAGAGCCTGGAGCCTGCTTCGGATTCTGTGTCTCCCTCTCTCTCTGCCCCTCCCCACTCATGCTCTGTCTCTGTCTTAAAAATAAATCAAACATTTAAAAAAAAATTTAAAAAATAAAGTGTACAATTCAGTGTCCTTAAATACCCTCATAATACACAACCATCACCTCTATCTAGTTCCAAAACATTTTCATCACCCCAAAAAGAAATCCTATACCCAGTATGCAGGCACCTTCTACTCCCTCCTTCCTGCCCCAGGCTCTGGCAACCACTAATCTTTCTGTGTCTACGGATTTACCTATTCTGGATACTTCATAAAGGTGGAATCATATAATATATGACCCTTGTGTCTGGCTTCTTTTGCTTAGCATAATGTGTTTGAGGTTCATCATGTTGTAGCACGTATCAGTACTTCCTTCTTTTTTGTGTGGCTGAATAATACTCCATCATCTGAATACCCCATTTGTTTATCCTTCACTCATTAATGGGTTGTTACGAATGGTGCTGCTACGAACATCCATGTACAAGCTGTTGACTACTCATTGTCTTCTGGGCATATTCCCAAGCTGGCATCACCAGATCCAATGGTAATTCCATATCTGACTGATTGAGGAACCACCACACGGTGGCCCACAGTGGCTATACCATGTTACGTTCCCACCAGCAACGTACCAGGGCTCTAATTCCTCCACCACTTTGCCAACACTTCTTATTTTCTCGTTGTTTTTGTTTTCAAATAGGGCCATCCTAGAAGGTACCAAGTGGTAGGGACATGCAGCTTTTTAAGTTTCACTTCTAATCATGACTCATAAGTGACTGCAGGCACAGGAAGTATGCAGAACGTGAAGACCACAGCTAAGTCTAAAAGAGCAACACCAATGGGGAGGGGTGGGAGGATTACACACACACACACACACACACACACACACAAGACTAGAAAAAAACTTTCAGAGATAGGAGGATGGGGCAGATAAAGTCCAGAAAGTCAAGGGCCTGGCATCCTTCAGAAGACCAGTCACCCATGTTGAACAGTACAGAGGAGGCCACAGGGGAACCAAGAGGATGGGTGTCTGAAGTGAACTGAAGGAACCAGGGTAGAAAGGCTTTACCAGACCCAGGAAATTGCACTGGTGCACAACGAATCAAAACGCAATCAGCAAACCCCAGGACTTGAGGTGTGTAGGTAAGGACTGGCAACATCAGTGGCCTATGCAGGCCCCTGTCACCATCTGGGAGCAAGAGCGGTTAGAAGTGACACCACTTCTAGAAAGGGAGAAAGGCCGGGTAGGAGGGAAATAAAGTAAGTAAAGAGAGGAGAACCAGATCCTGCGTCAGCAGCGGGATAGGAGCCGGGCTGGTGCCTGTGGTTAAAATCTAAGACTGAAATCCCCCGCGGGGCTGCACCATTCTGGAGAAGAGGGTACTTTTTTCCTGGTGAGTCTGTTCCAGTGGGGATCTTCTCCATCCCACATGGGAAGCCCCTGAGCTACTTGTGACCCTGAGTGAGAGTATGAATAAATGGTCTCAGATGTCCCAGCTGGCGTACAGTCTCCAGTCTTAGAAACACGGCCAACTCTCCTTCACCAAGCAGGTAAGGAGGAACAGTGTACCGTCTACGTACATTATCCCACAGCAAGCTGTTCACTGTCATGACCACAGCCTTCAACCTTCTAAGGAATTGTTTAAAGAATGACAGATCTTTAAGAGTTAAAATAAGAGGGTTTAAGACCACCCCTTGTTTTACAAGGGGCAACACATGAGGGTCCAGAAAGGCTCCCAGGCTGGCCAAGGTCAAAGAGGCAGTCACCCACAGAACAGGGGCCAGCACTGAGCTGTTTCCACTGCCCAGAGCTGATTTTCACCGCCAACCCCCTAGTCACACTCTGACCCCCTTGGCTTAACTCCTCAGTGGTTACCTAAAAGCTCTGAACTGTACCTGAATTGTGCACGTAGGACATGATTTCAATGTGGCTCTCCTTTTGTTAAACACAAAAGGAAGGAAGGGGGTGGGGGGAGAAGGAGAAAATGGAACTGCTCTACCATAGGTAACTTAAAACCTGATCTTTCTCCTTCTACATAAATGTGTTCTCCTGTTTAAAAAAGCTAAAGTCTCCTTGCTGTCCTCCTCCCTAGAGATCACCGTCGACCTCAGATTCACAGCCTTCAGGTCGTTTTCTTTGCATTTATGGGACGACACACACATCACATATAATAACTTCTTCACTCTGCTTCCTTCTCTCGTTCAACAACAGGCCATGCAAACCTTTTCATCTTAGTTCAGATAGACTGACCTCACTTGCTCTACATGCTGCACATGGCAGTGGTTTATTTAGCCATTCCCCAGTGCAAGGAGCTCCAATTTATAGCCTCTCCTACAATGCTGGGGGATAGAAGACATTTTGCTTTTTACCCCGGGGTAAAAAGTATTATATATATATATATTTTATATACCTATATTTTTATATACATATATAATATATTTTTGTATATATATTATATATTTTTATATACATATATATTATATATATTCATATATATAGTATATATATTTTATATATGTATTATATATCTTATATTTATTATATATTACATATATTTTATATGTATTACATATATATTATATATTACATATATTTTATATATAATATATATTACATATATTTTATATATAATATATATATATATATATAATATATATATATATAATATATATGTAACTTTTTTTAAGTAAGCTTCACACCCAGCATGGGGCTTGAACTCACAACCCTGAAATCGAGAGCCAGATGCTCTACTGATGGAGCCAGACAGGCACCCCAGTTATCCCAATATATCTTTATTGCCTCAAGTCCTTGCAATCTCCCTCTCTTCAGCCAGGTGGAACCATCTACTGCCAACCTACCCCCAACTGGCTCTGTCCATTTACATTCCCACCAGCCATGTGCACATTAATCACTGTTCAATGTGTTTACACACTGCTCACAAAGGCATGAAGTCATCTATTATACCTATAGGAAAATCATGGGACTTCAAACATTTTTTTTTTATTTTTTTAAATGTTTGTTTATTTTTGAGAGACAGAGTGTGAGCAGGGGAGGGGCGGAGAGAGAGAGGGAGAGAGACAGAATCCAAAGCAGGCTCTAGGCTCTGAGGTGTCATCCCAGAGCCCTATGCAGGGCTTGAACCCACAAACCGCGAGCTCATGACCTGAGCCGAAGTCAGCCACTCAACCGACTGAGCCACCCAGGCACCCCTCAAACATTTTTTTTTTTTAATTTTTTTTTTCAAAGTTTATTTATTTTTGGGACAGAGAGAGACAGAGCATGAACGGGGGAGGGGCAGAGAGAGAGGGAGACACAGAATCGGAAACAGGCTCCAGGCTCTGAGCCATCAGCCCAGAGCCTGACGCGGGGCTCGAACTCACGGACCGCGAGATCGTGACCTGGTTGAAGTCGGACGCTTAACCGACTGCGCCACCCAGGCGCCCCTCAAACATTTTTTTAATGCACGTATTAAGGAGTTCAATTTAATTAGGCCCCATCTTAATACACGCTCCCAAATAACACACAAATCACATTACTGCCGCTTCCCAGCCCAGATCTACCAGTGACTGCTGGCCTTCACCATGCCCCTTAAAGGCCTCCATCTATGAAAAGACAAAGGCAAAATTAGAGGGAGACTCCCCCCAAGACAAAAAGAGGAAGGAACTCCTAAAGAAATAGAGAAAACAAACAAGTCCTGGTTAAAACACACATGCAATGGCCCCATCTCTTCTGAGAAGTGAACTTCCCCTTACCATTGTCTGGATCAATCAAGTTGAAGAATATTTCAGCCAAGGGATATTTTTTAAAGCCTACTGCTTTGGAGAATAGGTTTGCTTAATGTCTGCAGAGCAGATTTTTTTGATTAAAAGGAAACCACAATTTTAAAACGTATTAATTATTTCCTTAGAAATTTCCTCATTCCAAGAATTCCTCCGTAAGTGTCGCACCAAAATAATCTGGAGGAACAGACGGCAATGTCCTCCTGACGCACATGAATGTGCGCTTTCCCAAGCAGAGGGTAAATGCTGACAAAGCAACAGGCTGAAAGATTTCCTGAGCGGGAGGTTCATAAACAGCTAAGGGGCATTCCCCTCTAAGAGCAGAAGTCTGTGCATCTTAACTGTATGCAGATTTCGAACCCTCCATTCTGTTCCCCTCCTGCCACCGGAGGGCCAACTGTCCCAGTCTGCCTGGGGCTGAGGAGGGTTCCCAGGGCATGGGGCTTTCAGTTTTAAAATCGGCGAGGCCTAGACAAACCAGGACAAGTTGGTCACCCTACTCAGAAGGCTTCTTGCAAGATTCCCCCACAGTATACCAAGCCCGTGCAGAATATGAATAGTACCCTTGCCAGCTTGGACACATCTCTGGTAGGGCCTTCACCACCTGATGACCGTCTGCAGGTCTGGTCTCTGTGACACGAACACAGTAGTTGCCCAGTAAATAGATCTATAGATGAAAAGATACAGGCCAGGGGTGCCTGGGTGTCTCACTTGGTTAAGTGTCTGACTTCAGCTCAGGTCATGATTTCACGGTTCGTGAGTTTGAGCCCCATGAGGGGTTCTGTGCTGACAGCTCAGAGCCTGGGGTGTGCTTCTGATTCTGTGTTTCCTTCTCTTTCTCTCTGCCCCTCCCCTTCTTGTGTCTGTCTCTTTCTCTCTCTCAAAAAAAAAAAAAAAAAAAAAAAAATTAAAAAAAAGTGTTAATAATAAAAAAGTAAATAAATAATAATAAAAAGATACAGGATCTAGGTAATTCTGCCCTACGGTACAGGAGACATGGGCTTTGGCCTATCAGGAGAACTGCTTTCCTTATCTTCATTGTTGGCAGACCTAATTTGGAAAGGTGACCAATCATGAGCTGATCTTAGGCATATATTTTGCTTCAAGACTCTTTTCAGCACTAGTTGATTTCCGTCTGACCCCCTGAGTCACTGCCCAGCAATAGAGTCCCCAAAAGCAAAGCCCAGTGGTTAAAGAGCAGACACTACTTTTCTCTGACCCGGCAAGTCCTAGAGTCTTTCTCTTCAATGTGACTAGAGCCTGAAAACTTAAAGCATAAAAAGGAACTCAAGTCAATAAAACTTGTGTGTGGAAGAAACAGTACAAAATATGCACAAGCAACAAAAGGTTGTGAAAGAGTGTGACATGTTCTTGGAAGGGATATTTGGGCTTGGCTGAAGCCCAGGATGATGACAAGACTTGAGGCAACAGAGATTTGCAGAGCCTGAAGGCAAAATGCTTTGTACACCCAAACATTGTCAGTTGGGAGTATAAACCAGGGTACTGTCTCTGGGGGGCCATTTAGCAATAACGATCAGCCTTTAAGTAAACATTCTCCTTGATGCAGCAATTCCCCACAGAGGATTAGTACTTGGGAAAAGCACATCCAGATGCATCTATGAGGACATTCATTGCATCACTACTCAAAAACGAAGAGGAAGGCAATAAAACAGGACCTTCCAAACTGTCCATCAAAAAGAGACTGGGTAAATAAACTATGGTCAATCCAGTAAGTGGAATACTGATGAGACATTGTAAAGAAAAAAAAGAAGTCTATATGAGCCAATATAGGACCAACTCCAAGACCCTATTAAGTGAAGACACCAAGAGGAGTCTGTGTAGTATGATCTCAACTGGGTTAAATAAAAACTTAGATATTGTATGTATACATTATACATACATAGTTCATATACTCACACAAATACATGTGTTCTGTACAGCGACTTAGAAAAGGTCTGAAAAGATATGGAAGAAAGCCTGTTTTTCACTATAACTTGCATACTCTGAGCTTTTTTTTTTTTTTACCATGATCACTTTTTGTGAAAATTAATAAATGGAAAACTCACTGAAGGGATGCTAGAAGGGGAGGCTGGGAGGGGAAGCCCCTGCCACTTGATGTCAACTACAGACCCTTAACAGAAGACCCTTTAACAGAAATGGATGGTCAGTTACAGGCCCCCACGGGGAAAGATGTACATTGCATTTCCCACAAGAAATCCATGATCCCTGCAACTCAGCCAATGAGAAGCGATCACCCTCAACTCTTGCTTTTCTCTAGTTCAAAACAACCCCTCCCAACTTCCTCCTTTTCCATAAGATAACATTCCTCTCCTTTGTTGGACTTGCCTATGGTTTTACTATAGCTTGCTTATCCTGAATTGCAATTCTCTGTTATTATGAAATAAACCCATTTTTGCGCGTGGTAAAGTAACTTTTATTTTTTAAGGTTAACATTTTATAATGAAGGACAATTATAGCAAAAAACTACTTTCAACACACTCTCTCATATCAAACATCATGAGTTTTATCCTGTAGGTCAAAAGGTCCCAAGGCAGGAGTTTCAAGTTAAAGAATCAATGAATGATATACCTGTACTGTGCCAGATAAATCAAAGGTAGCTGCAGTGGCATTTGGATCTTCAGGAGAAGTATCCTTGTAGGGTCAAATGGACCAAGTTTTAACGCTAATGCTGCCATTTTCTTGACCTTGTCAAGTTGCAAAATCTATCTAGCCCTGGTTTCTTCCTTTCATCAAATGGATCTAATAATGAGCACCGACTGCTTAGGGTGATTGTACAGTACACAGCAGAGTTTCAACACCTAGCAAACAATTAATGTAGCAGGCAGTAATTGAAGTTGTAGTAATGATGTGCTGCCCCCAAGACCCATTAAGAAGGTTCTGGATCCATCTCCCAGTCTTCTTTGGACTTTATATATTCAATTCCTTAAACTTCTCCTTAAAATGAGGAATGCTTATTTTCTTCTAAAATGGATAGTTAGACCTGCCGCCTTAGTATGAGGATTTAAGAAACTGTTTTATCACCAAGTAATAGTTCACGGTCTTCCTCAATATAAGAGAGATAAGCCCGGTTTGTCCTGTGATAACCTTCAGGAGATAACTAGGGCTTGGAAACAGAAAGAAGGAAATTGTTTTTGCTAAACTCTTTGGACCTACACTCAACAAAGTCAGGTGACCAACTACTTCTCTGAGATGTAAAGCTCTCTGCTGGTCTAACACAAATGTGGTTTATGAGTATCCAGAAAATAAAGTCTGTTAGGTGGACCAGCCAGGCTAATCACCCATGGACACCGCAGCTGAAGATCCAAGAGCCACCCAGGCGCCCCGACAGTTCATTTCTAAATAAGACTTTGGGGGCACCTGGGTGGTTCAATGGGCTGAGCATCCAACTTCGACTCAGGTCATGATCTCAGAGTTCAGGAGTTCGAGCCCCGCGTTGGGCTCTGTGCTGACAGCTCAGAGCCTGGTGCCTGCTTCGGATTCTGTGTCTCCCTCTCTGTCTGCCCCTCCCCTGCGCGTGTGCGCTCTCTCTCTCTCTCTCTCAAAAATAAATATTTAGAAAAAAAATTTAAGACTTTGGCACTCACTGCCCAGCTCCATTGGGACTAGATTAAAAGTAAAAACAATATAAACTCTCCCCTCATCCAGTGCTCTGGGGCATTTCAAGGCAAGTGTACAGCAGCTATAGACCAATTTGTGGCCAAGTATCGAGGCCTGAATCGCAACTGGCCTCAGACTCTACAGAGAATTACCTTGCTGGGTATGTGAGAACTGGTCCCCAAACTGCCATTTGTTCCTTAAGTCTCTGGTGAAATCCTTAGTAGCATTCTCCACTTACAAATGGAGAAAATGAGTTACCACTATGAAAGCGCCCAGCCACACCCCAGCCCATCCTGTGTGCCCGTCTACACCCGAGAGTATGCTCTGAAAGGAGGTGTACAACAGGTGAGCTGGAGCCACCTCCACTAACTGTCTTTCACAGTATCTACGGACAGCAGAGGGCCACGCTTTCTTGAAGAACTAACCTGGTCATAAATAAGAAGCAGGAGTGTTGATGAGGAAGGGATGGAGGGGAGACTCCGTACAGACTTCTGGATGGTGCCAGAAACCTGAGCATGACTGCTCCCTTCTCTAGAGCTCCGTTTCCTCATCAATGAGTGAAAGGGCTGGGACTAGCCCATCAGAGATCGCTCCAGGCTACTGCCAAGGATGTTCTCCCTGCAAATCTAGGGAGCGATCCTAGAGAACAATCTCAAATTCACAGTGACTCATAAACCAGGAGTTCCTGGTGTGGGGGTGTGGGGGTGTGGGGGTGGGGGAGGAGTGGGGGGGAAGGGGGGAGGCAGCAGCAGAAAGGACCATGCAGCATCTTCTATTTGGTCTGGGAATCCTGAGCCACGCTGCACAGTGAAGAGAAGAGACATTTCCTTCTAGCTTCAAGCTCTCCCTCGCATAAAGACTTCCAACACCCGGGATACTGCGGGGAGTGGGGCAGGGGTAGTTTCAGCTTGCTCACACACCATCACTCCCAAACTTCCCTCTCATTCCCCAGGCTTAATCACTGGAGAGGGCACAGGCCTGGGGAAGTTGTCTTTGGAGCTCGACTGAGACTGGGAACTAAAGACAAAGAAATAAGAACTAGTAGTCATTAACTTGATTCTGGCCCAAAGTAGCTCGACCCGTGGGGTGGAACCAGTCAGCACGGTAGCAGTGGGCCCTGCCCCTGTGACCTGCTAGGGGACTCCCCCTTTCCCCGGACTGCTAGAACAGGTATGCAGGGGAAAACCGCACAATGCGACCCAAGTGCGTCACGCCACAGAAATCCTGGGGGGGAGGAGGGGGCGGGGAAGGGAATTGTCCCGGCAGGTTCACCAGCCCAAGTCATCCTCCTGGGAGAGGGGCTGACAGGGACCACTGGCTTCAGGACTGGTGAGGATCAAACAAGACAATAGAACCATCTGAAGGAAATGACAGGGGGAGGATGAGCCCAGATGTCAGGATAGGGACCGAAGAAGGCAGATGGAGAGCTGGAAGGAGCGCAGAGGAGGGGGCGCGGGTCGATTCTGGCCCTGGAGGCAGAATGCCCCAGATAAACGTGGAGACCCACGTCCAGATTCCTGGCGCGGCCACGACTAGGGACGTTCCCCTCCCTCCAGCCTGCCTGCCAGCCCAGCTCCCACTCCTGCACGCACCGTGTTGTAGAATTCGGCGATGGCAGGCACGATGGTGTAGTTGTCTTCGCACCAGTCCACCTCCGAGCTGCCAGCCCGCAGCTGGTCCCACCAATGCGGGACGCTCATGACCGCTGTGGGGCATTGGAGCAGCTGCCCCTGCAGCCGAGAAGGGCCCAGAGCTACTGTTGGAAGCCAAGTGCAGCGGTCGCGGCTTTATACACACACGAGTCAGCGGCCGGATGTGGCGCCTCCCCAGCCGGCCTCCTGGTGCTCCGCTCCGCCTGTTGGACGTGACTCGATCGCAGAGACCCCTCCCCCAGCTCCGCCCCCTGGGGAGGGGAGGCGAGGATAGGAGCAGACCACGCCCAGCCTGGGGGGCAGGATGAGTGTTGGAGAAGAGGTAATCCGGAAGCGGGAACCTCGCTCCAGGCAAATTCAGATACCACCCCCCCCCTTCCTCGCAAATGGCAGGTGCCCAAAGCCTCGGAGGTCAGGCTCATACTTGCCCACGCCTACCTTCCTGGCTCGGACTCACCGGCGCCACCCCTCCTACCCCGGGAGTATCCAGGCCCCCGCATACTCTCGAGGAGTTTGCAGCGCTCTGGCTGCGCCCTGCGTGGGAAGCCCGTGCTAACACCGAAGAAAGAAAAACCCTCGGTCCCCCTGAAGCTAGTTGAGGGTTTGCTTGGCAGGACTCCATGCCATAAGCTGGGGCAGGAAGACTGCGGGCTGGAGTGGCCGACTCCATGACCTTCCCCTGCAGCCTCTGCCGCCCCCTGCGCAGTAGAGCACCTGTGCAATTTCCAGAATGCTCTTGGTCCCCTGGACTCCAGCCTTAGGGTGTTCATCTGGTCTTCAACGAAACATAGGGCGAAACTTTAGTCATACCAACACTCGGAGGATGCACTGTGGCAGGTATGACATCTCCAGGACGTCCGAGGTGCAAGAGATGATGGTATAGATATATACTTGTTACATGCCACACAGTTTGAGGAGCTTCCATGCATCCTTCTTTAGTGTTCCCAGGGAGAATCCTGTGAAGCCGGTTCTATTGACAATGCCATTACAGCTAGTAAGGCAGAGCTAGAAATCACATTCAGGCAGGATGACCTCAGACCTGCTGGTAACTACTTTGCTGCCATAGTTTCTAACACCCAGTCTGGTCCCGACAAAAGCCAACTGTGTGCGTGTGTTGGCTCTGGTCCTTGAGTGGTTCTGGGATTCCAGGTCAGGACGCTGGCAGTGACAGAAGAATCTTCTGGTCAGCAATCCATGGTGCCTGTCGCAAGCATCTGCTTGCTTAAACCTTCATGGCACCCCAAAGGCCAGCAGCTCCCCAGGGACTGCCCTCTCTAGGCCTGACTGTGCAGTGGAACCCTGACTGGTTGTGCAACGTCCATCTGCAGCAAAATACCACACAGCCGTTCGCAGGCCTCCCCGCGTCTCCAGAAACTGCAAGCTCAGCTCCTCTGTCTGTCTCCAGAAAACCCATCTTTCTTCCCCTGGGAACCAAACCACACTTCTCCTACTCCTATTTCTGTCCTAGCTTCTGTCTTCCTCCTAGACAGCCCATTCCACTGCCCTGGAACCCACGCACGCTGGTACCTTCTCCTAAGGTCAGAATTACTCGAGCCTTCGGGATACCCAGTGTGAGCTGGCCACTTAAGTGGAAAGGGGGAAATATTTCTCACAGCCACAGAAGAAAACTACATCAGTTAATTTCCCCATGCCTCACGGTGCTATACCGATTGTCCAACAATAGTTTTCCACGTGGAAATCCTTCCCCTATTTAAGGTGTAAATGTATCTGTATTAACCGTACTGGTATAAAACACACCATTATTTTTATATGCCAGTGATTCTCAAAGTGTGTTCCCCTTTCAGGGGATCCACAAGGTCAAAACTCCCTGTGAACACTATGACGTCATCTGCCCTTTTGGCTCCCCTCTCACCAGCACACGTAGGAGCTTTTCAGAGGGTAAGTGACGTGTGGTGTCATTATCTCTCTGACAGCTAATGGAAACGTGGGTTCTTCAGTATTAAAAGTCTCTTTAAATTTTGAATATGATACACATTGGTAGATATTATCACATTAGGATTTTTTAGAATTTTAGGATCCTCAACATCAAGTACGAAAGGAGTCCTCAAATCAAAACAGTTGAGAGCTGGTGTTAGCCAAAAAAAGGGATGTATCCAATTAAACTCTTTGTAATGCTTTTATCTTTTAGAATTTCTAAATACTTAATGAGAGCTTTTAGAATTAGACCTATATTATTATCCTACATCACTTTTGTGTGTAAAAAGGAAAACATAAGCAAAATAAACTTACGGAGTTCCTGTAATTTCTTCACACTCAGAATCTCTATTCTTTTGCTTAGTCATTTTGCAACTTTGTCATTGGTGTCCTCGTGTTGTTAATTACCAAGCAGTGGTGATGCAGCATTTCTTAACTGCACTCCGCCACTGAATCCTTCCAAACCTGGCGTATACATTTGGATACCAGCACGTTTTTTATCTTACCTGAAGGTTGCAAAGGAAAGCTTTCAGACAATAGGCATCATATTTGTCCTTCAGATGGTCCTTAGGTGATTTGTTGACAGAAATATGGAGATTACAGTTGCCAGGTCGTCCCACCAGGATCAACCACTGAGTTTGTGCATGTTCAGGCAGTGACAACACATCTTGACCCCCCACTTGGCCAACAGTGATTATAAAATGCCATCCACTGAAAGATGTATCTAGATTTCAGGATGTTACAATGCAAAACAATGTGACTTTTAGCACCAATGAAATTTAGAATCCACCGGATGTAAATCATTCAAGTCCTGATAAGGAAATGATGAGGAGTTTTCCTCACCCACCTCAGGAAATTTTATTGTCGATGACGATCCTAGTTCAAGATCGAAAGCAACCGCTTGGGTTCTAATTACAACTGCACAGAGAGAGAGTGCTAAACAGAAGGCCATTGGTGAGAACATAAGGGACACAAGTGACATTTCTCCAAAGCCACTGCTGTAGGTCTTCATGGTACTGCGTTACAATTTTTCTGACGTTTTCATCAACACTCCCCATTGTTGCCTTTTTTCAATGAATATAACCTTAGTAATTTAACATTAGGACCCATCATGGGGTCATTAATTTTTGAAATTGATTTATATCAGTATGCCTTGGCAACTACCTTTAGTAGTTGAATACAAGATTCTGAAATCAGGTGTAAACAGCTTGGGGAGAGGGGTTGGGGATGAACCCTCATGAAGAGTTTGCTTGTGTTGCTTTTAGTCTAAATATGAGTCATATTTAGTCTAAATATGAGTCAGTGATACAGATCCATAAAGAACACGTTTGAGGGAACCACCCCTGCAGGGAAGTCAGGATGCCAGCATCTTCTATTTTTACAGAGTTTATGACTGTGTTTATATGGTGTAAGTAAATATCTGATAATAATATCCAGCTCAACTGGTTCTACAAGTGGAAATTATCAAGTCACAAAGTCTTCCTTGGAAAAAATTACAGGCACCTGTCCCAGTGAAGCACAAAGTGCATGATCCAGAATGAAATTTTCTGTGTTTTCCTGTCTGGTCAGAGCTTTTCATCATGGTCTTGCTTGAGGTCATCATTCAGGCCAGTTGACTCTCCAAGTGTCGTCCCCAGACCAACAGTATCAGCATCAACTAGGAACTTGTTAGAAATGCAAATTTCTGAGCACCTGGGTGGTTCAGCCGGTCAAGTGTCCAACTTCAGTTGGGTCCTGATCTCGGGGCTTGTGAGTTTGAGCCCCGCATCAGGCTCACTGCTGTGAGCGCAGAGTCCACTTTGGATCCTCTGTCCCCCGTCTCTCTCTGCCCCTCCCTGGATCGTACACACTCTCTCTCAAAAATGAATGAACATTTATCAAAAGAAAACAGAAATGCGAATTTCTAGGTCCAGACCCCAGACCTACTGAAGCAGAAACTCTGGGAGAAGAGTCCAACAATCTGTGGCTTAACAATTCTCCAGGTGAGTCCAGCCCATGCTCAAATTTGAGAACCACTATCTTAGCCCATGTGTGGCTGGGCAGAAATTCAGAATGGACTGTATGCTTTGCTTCCCTGAAAAATCAAATCCCAAGCCAAGACTGTTACTGCCACCAGGAAAAAGAAGAAGACAGGCACCTGAGAGAGGCAGCCAACCTTTCCCCACACTCATCACCAGGAAACCGGGGACTCGGAGTCTGGTACCCCTCTTCAGTTAAGAGGGAGACAAGAAAAGCGAGCGAGGATTTTTTTTTTTTTTTCCTTAGATCTAAGGCAATGTCTCCAGGCTCAGAATTGTGGGAGAAGGCTGCAGGAAGCGGGCCTCACCAGGACAACACGACTGCAGCCACTACAGGAATATGGCCCTATTTGCTCTGTCGGGTGGTCTAGTAGTTTGCTGACAGGCCATCAGAGGTCACTTCCTGCTGTTGGCCCTGGGCCTCTCTCCTTTCTCTAATCTACACTGGAAAACCACAAATGGTTTGTTAGGACTGGGCACATAGTAGGAGTCAGTCAGCTGTGATTGCACGTCTGAGGCTTTCCCTATGTCCCAAGGGCATGGAATTGGTTAACGTGTGTTCGGACTGCTGCTTCTCGATAGAGAAGGCGTTACTCTGTTGGATAACTAGCTTGCAAGGCTGTAATTTTGAGCCCCTGCTTTGTGCAAGGCCCCATGTTAAGTGCTGGGTAACCTGAAGACAAATAAGATATTGTTCTCGGCCTCATAGAGCTTAGTCTGGGAGAGGCCCGCAGACCATTAGAATACAACATGATACTTGCAAAGAAGGAGAGGCACACATAGAATGTGGAAGCAAGGGGTGGGGGCCTGAGTCTTCACGGAGTGGCGAGGTAGGCCCAGCAGAGGAGGAGGCCTTGGAAATGAGGTGCGCAAGATGAGTAGGATTATACCAGGAGCAGCCCTGGGGAGAAGCAATCCTTCAGAAGGCCCAGCGTGTGCCCGAGGATGGAGGTCTAATTCAGGAAACTTCAAATACTATGTTTCAGCTAGAAAAGTGGCAGAAAGGGAGGCTGAGCTTGGTAGATGGTAGGAGGAGTACACAGAAAGGATCGGTGAGGTCTTTGCATAATCCAGGAGAGAGATGACAGCATGGTTAAAGCATGCATTCATTCATTTGCATGTAATTATTGAAGGCTTATTATGTGCCAAGACACTTTTCTAGGTGCCAAGGATAAAATGGTGAGCAAAACAGGGGCGCCTGGGTGGCTCAGTCGGTTGCGCGGCCAACTTCGGCTCGGGTCATGATCTCAGTTTGTGAGTTCAAGCCCACTGTCAGCCTCTCAGCGCAGAACCCGCGCTTCAGATCCTCTGTCCCCCTCTCTCTACCCCTCCCCCACGTGTGCTCACCAAAAAATACTTTTTTCTTTTTTTTTTTTTTATTTATTTATTTATTTATTTTATTTTTATTTTTATTTTTGGGACAGAGAGAGACAGAGCATGAACAGGGGAGGGGCAGAGAGAGAGGGAGACACAGAATCGGAAACAGGCTCCAGGCTCCGAGCCATCAGCCCAGAGCCTGACGCGGGGCTCGAACCCACGGACCGCGAGATCGTGACCTGGCTGAAGTCGGACGCTCAACCGACTGCGCCACCCAGGCGCCCCACTTTTTTCTTTTTTTAAAGGGTGAGCAAAACATGCTGGCTCTGTCCTCATGGAGCTTACAGTCTAGAGAGAAAGTCAGACATTGAATATTGCGTAAACAATTCACCACAAGTGTGCCACAAAAAAGTGCAGGTACCATGACAACAGACAGCCGCGGATGTGACTTTATCTCAGGGGGTCACGAAAGGCTTCCCAGAGCAGGCGCATTCTAAGCAAAGTGAGGTTTCAGGCAGGGGGAAAGGGAACTGAAATAAGGGATGCAATTCAGATCTAAAAAAGGTGTTGTGTTAGATGGTAGTATTCATTCCAGACATGTGAACACACGTTCCCAACCCACTGCCATGGGACTTGACCTTGTCATTGACTGTGACCAGTAGAACGTGAGGGGAATTGATGTGTTTGGGTGACTGCCAGAGGCTTTGAAATGGATTCCTAGGTCTGCCATAAGCCACATGGGGACTGCTTCTGAGCCTGGATCCTGGAATGCAGAAGACACGTAGAGCCCAGCAGAAGTGCTCGGCTAAGACCCCAACTTAGAACAGCAGCAGAAAATAAAACTGTCTTGTCACTGAGATTTGGGGGCATTGTTTCTTATTCCAGCATAACCAAATGAAGCCTGACAAATACAGAAGAGATGATAGTTTACTAATTAGAGGTAGGACGTGAAAGAGGGGGAAAATGGAATAGTCTGGCCTGAGTGATCAGAGGAAGGCCAGGTTACTAACCCGAAAGGGAGAGGGAAAATCCCGATTTAGGCTTGGACTGGTTGAGTTAAGAGTGCAGGCCGGACCTCCGCGAAGATACATTCTCTCAGCAACCCAAAAGGAAGCTGAAGGACCAAGGGCGGGTCAGGATTAGACAGATGTGCAGACAAGAGGAGGAAAGAGAGTCCTGAAAGCCATGTGGGTAAATGAGCTCACTGGACTCAGCCAGATGAGGGAGTGGAGGAGAGAGGGAAATGGAGCCTCGGCGGCCACGTTTACAGGGGCCTGAGTGACAGGGAGGTGCCAGTCCCCCAAGTCTTGAGCAGTCTGACAGGGCTAGAGAGGAGCAGGTGTGCCCGTTTAAGAGATGATAAATGCTGTTGTATCCCTTACGGGGGCGGGGGTGCCAGAACCTTAAACTGGCTCAAAACTCTGGCTCTCGCTGTGAATTCGCAGGAGCTGAGTCACCTGGGGATCTTGTAAAAAATATATATAATAAATAAATAAATAAATAAATAAGATTCAGAAGGTCTTGAGTGAAATCCAGGATTCTACATTTCTTTTTTAAATTTTTTTTAATGTTTATTTATTTTTGAGAGAGAGAGACACACACAGAATTAGAAGCAGGCTCCAGGCTGCCAGCACAGAGCCCGATGCAGGGCTCGAACCCACAAACTGCAAGATCGTGACCTGAGCTGAAGTCGGATGCTCAACTGACTGAGCCACCCAGGTGCCCCTAAGATTCTGCATTTCTAACGAACTCCTAAGTGATACAGATACTTGCTGCTGTGCGTTTCAGTAGCGAGGTGGTGGGGAACAGAAGCAATGGCGATATGCAGGTGCAGTCAGTACAATCCAGATGAAGGGAAACTCTTCACGACCACCCAATGTCTTAGACAACAGCTGGCGGGGGGGGGGGGGGGGGGAACGTACAGATTTCCTAGAGAACCCTCACAGCCAGGTGCAATGCATACACTTCATTCAGATCCTACATCAGAGTGTAACCATACTCTTTAGGACAAATGTGGAATGGGAAACACTGGCTATTTGCTGATAGTGGGACTTATTGTTGGTTGGGGGAGACGTTGATGTGATGATCATGTTTCAAAACGTTGAGTCTTCAGGAGGCTACTCTTTTAGGATTCCGTCTTTTTTATGACCTTCTGGAAAAACGTAAAACTGAGGAAGAGGAGACAGATCTGTGGTTACTTGGGGCGAGTAGAGGGAGTTCACTGCAAAAGGCATGGGGGAATTTGGGCCATGGGGTGGTGGTGGCAGGGGAGAGGTGACGAGTGTCCTACATCCTGATTGTGGTGGTTGTTATACAACGGAGTTTATAAAACCTCAGGCCTATACCTTGTAAAGGTAAATTTTACTGCATGCAAACTATACCTTAATAAGCCTGACCGTAACCAAAAATGAAAAAGAAAGCATTGTTTAGAGACATACACTGAAACATTTACAGACAAAATATAGCATCCCAGTCTTGCTTTCAAATAATGGGGGAGGGAGGGTGCCTACCTGGCTGGCTTAGTGAGAAGAGCATGATCTTGGTGTCATAGGTTCAGGTCCTATGTTGGGTGTAGACACCACTTAAATAAACTTTAAAAACAAAAGAATGGGGGAGGGGGTTGGTTTGGGGGCACAGATGGAACAATACTGGTCTTAAATGGATAATTGTTGAAACTGGGTGATGCACACATTAGTGTCTCTACTTTGCATGTGTTTAAAATTTTCTGTAATAAGTTTTTTAAAAGCATTGGGATTTATGAAAAAGGGGGACCACAGGAGCACCTATATAGCCGAGAGAACCAGAAAGGCGGTCGGAAAGCAAGGGAGAAGGGTTCAGCCCTTAGCAGTGGGTACCACTAAAGCAGCAATTCCGGTTGAACCTGTGGTTGTTACCTGTCCCCTTCATTCCAGAGGGTGCAGGATGGCAGGGAGTTACCCTCCCCAGAAGAAGCAAATGGTGAATGGCTGAGGGTATCCTCTCTGGCCTGTGCGTGAGAAGGCCCTTTCACCAGGGAGGCTTTGGTAAACAAGCTATCAGCAGCCTGGGTGGGGTCCGGGTAGCGCTGTGGCCACAGACTCTCTGGAACCAGGAAGCTAGAAAGGTCAGGGACTGGTCAGTGCCATGCCTCCCAATCCAGGGTCCCCCTTGGGGCTGGGCTCTCTGATTCCTGAGATGTGCCCTGAGGGAGCTGACCCTGGCATGTCAGACATCACACCCACTGGAAGGGCCGCTTCCCAATGACCTATAAATGTCAAGCTTCCTTCACTCTTCTGTGTCTTCAGTCTTTCAAAGACCAAGAAACAGATTGGGGAAATGGAGGTGAAGTAAGTCAAGATGGAGGAGGCCAAGTTGGGGGTAAAACGTAAGGGCCAGGTGACATATATTTGGCAAAAAAGAAAGGCACACAGATCTGCCAAGAGCTTGAAGAAGAGTTACAGGACATTCCTTTAGTATAGGAAAGACTTGAGCAAATTTCAGCCTCAGAAAAAGGCAATCGAGTAGAAAAACAGATTTAAAATGTAAAGGAAAAATAAAAGGGTAATTCATGAAACTAGATCCTGAAGGAGATGGAAAAAGGTGGAACTGAAAACTCAAGATCTTGCAATTTACCTGGAGAAGAGAAAAGAAAGTCATGGAGTCGATGTGTGTTGTTTTATCTGTCCCAGCGTCTCTTCCTTTTCTGGGACTTTCCACCGCTTCTCTGATGGGGCTGTGCACCTCCCACCTTCCTCTGCCCCTACACCATTCAGATGGCTGCCATAGGAACGGTCATGGTAACACACTGTGATCCGACTCCGTGGCTAGTGTCCATTGGTCCAGGAGTGGGTCTTGACCCAAGCTGGCTGGCCAGAATGTGTCAGTGGGAATTTGGAATCAGAATTGAGCTCTTCAGCTCCACCTGATTGCCTAATGGAATAGAGATTTGAACCTGGGCCCCGATGACCTGTTCCACCAGTTGGGTAGAACAGCTGGCAGAACAGCTGGCAAAACATAAATGAAGCAGTACAGAAAAGAGCTGTCTAGGCGATTAGTAGTCCAAATGGAAAAGAAGTCCCCGGCTCCAGCTATGCCCAGGGACCTAGCCACATACAAATGTTCCCAAGACACCTCAGAGCCTTTATAGTGAAGTTACATTTTTTCTTAAGCTAGTTTGAGTTGGGTTCCTGTGACTTAAAACCCAATGTCCTAACAGGATTCTATGCCAAGGAAGAGGGGAATGTAGAGAATATATATGAACGCCTGGAAACATGTTGAGGATGAGAGAAAATTGGGGTAGTTCATACTTCTGAAAGAAGGGGGGAAAAAAGTCATTTAACTAAAAATGAGTGGTCCAGGTGAGGTCAGAGGCCTTGAGACAGTGAAAAAGATTGAAACCAGTGTGAAGATCATCCTTTTTCACTAAATTCTCTAATCATTTTAACAATTGGAGGTGAGGATCTAGTATATTCTACAGATGGGGACAGTCATTGCTAGGAAAGTTCCAGATTAGACACCAAGAAGGACCAAGAACTTTAATCTTTTGTATTAGCAATCCAGCCTGGGGAACAAATGATCTAGACGTTTGGGGACACCTGCTCCTCCTCTCAAGTGTGCAAATTGGAAGAAATTTAATCCTAGAAATAGTTGATGATTTCCAAAATGAATGGACACGTTACAATTTCTTTTCACATGAAAAAGTTGCTAACATATTTTAGGATGAGCTTTTTTTTTTTGCTTTCGCCACCAAACATTAGACCACTCCAGAGGAGGCAAGTTTGCTGTATTTACCCATGTTTTGCTACATCCTTTTCCCCTAATATTCCAAGCTTCATTCTTTTTTTTTTTTTTAATTTTTTTTCAACGTTTTTATTTATTTTTGGGACAGAGAGAGACAGAGCATGAACGGGGGAGGGGCAGAGAGAGAGGGAGACACAGAATCGGAAACAGGCTCGAGGCTCTGAGCCATCAGCCCAGAGCCCGACGCGGGGCTCAAACTCACGGACCGCGAGATCGTGACCTGGCTGAAGTCGGACGCCCAACCGACTGCGCCACCCAGGCGCCCCTCAAGCTTCATTCTTTTGTCCTTTACTGTTTAAAAAATGTCCTTTTGCCATTCTTTTGGAATGACGAATTTTAAAATGTTTAAATTCTTCACATATTCTTTCTTCTGAGGATATCTTGTTCCCTTCCCCCCCACCCCTGAACCCATGAAAGACCTGTGTTTTTGGGTAAAGGGTTCTGTATTGAGTTCTTTTTTTCCCATTGCTCAAAGAAATAGTATACCTTTCTAGCCTCCATGGTTTCTCTTTTTGTTTTTTTATGTCTATTTATTTATTCTGAGAGGGAGAAAGAGGGAGGGGGAGAGGCAGAGAGAGGAGAGAGAATCCCAAGCAGACTCCGCACCTGCTAGCTCAAAGCCCAATGAGGGGCTCTCATAAACAGAACCGTGAGATCATGACCTGAGGCAAAACCAAGAGTCGGACATTCCACACCTACCGAGCCACAGGTGCCCCTAGCCTCTCTGGTTTCTGATGAAGATCCCACTGTCATGCAAATTGTGCTTCCCCTAATAAGTAAGATGTTGTGTTTCTCCAGCTGGTTTTAAGATTTTTCTTCCTTTGTCTTTGGTTTCCAGAAACTTAATTATGCTGTCTTGAAGTGAATTTCTTGGGGTTCAGTCCATGTGGAGTTTGCTTAGCTTTTTGAATCTGTAGATTTATGTATTTTATCACATTTATGTATTTTATCACATTTATCACAAGTTCACACATGTATGAACTTTCCAGCAATTATTTCTTCAAGTACTTTTTAAGTCTTGCTTTCTCTCTTCTCTCCTTCCAGGACTCCAACGACTTAAATATTAGATTTCTAGGTTTTTTTGGTAATCCCCGGGTCCTTTAGGCTCTGTTCATCATTTTAAAACTGATTTTATCTGTTGTTCAGATTAGGTAATTTCTATCATTCTATCTTCTAATTCATTGATTCATTTATCCCCTTCATTCTGCTGTCAACCCCATCCACTGAGCTTTAGTTATTGCATTTTTTTTGGTTCTTTTTTTTAAAGTTTATTTTGAGAGTGTGTGTGTGTGTGTGTGAGCATGTGTGTGCGCAAGTTGGGGAGGAGCAGAGAGAGAATTCTAAGCAGGCTTCGTGCTGTCGGTACAGAGCCTGAAGTGGGGCTCAATCCCATGAACCATGAGATCATAACCTGAGCCAAAATCAAGACTCAGACACTCAACTGACTGAGCCACCCAGTGTTCGTGTATTTTTCAAGTCTAAAATTTCCATTTGATTCTTTATAGCTTGTATTAGGATGCTGAGACTTTCAATTTCCTTGCTAAGTACTTCTATTTTTTTTCATTTATTTCAAGCTCAGTCTTTTTTTTTTTTTAATGTTTATTTATTTATTTTGAGAGACAGTGTGAGCAGGAAAGGGGCAGAGAGAATCCCAAGCAGGCTCCTCACTGTCAGTGCAGAGCCTGATGCAGGGCTTGAATCCACAAACTGTGAGATCATGACCTGGGCTGAAATCAAGAGTTGGATGCTTAACCGACTGAGCCACCCAGGCGCCCCTATTTTGAGCATAGTCTTAATTGCTCATTGAGGCATTTTTATCATGGTTCCTTTAAAATCATTGTCAGATAGGGGTGCCTGGCTGACTCAGTTGGTAGTGAATGTGACTCTTGATCTCAGGGTTGTAAGTTTGAGCCCCATGTTGGGTATAGAGATTACTTCAAAATGAAATAAAATAAAATCTTAAAACCATTGTCAGGTAACGTTAACCTCTCCATCATCTGCTTTTGCAGCTTTTTTTTTTTTTTTTTAACTCACTTTGACATCTTCCTCATTCTTGGTATGATGAATGATTTTTCTCTATTAAAATCTCACCATTTCTGTATCATGTTATGCAACTTTGGGTCTCATTTAAACCTTCTGTCTTAGCTGGCTTTCTCTGAAGGAGGAGGAGAGGTTCTACCAGGTGGAGATACATAACCAGATTGCCCAATGGACCCAGAGAGGCGACTTTTCACTGATGGTAGGGGTAGAAGTCGAGGTTCTGCATCTAGTCTCCACTGACATCACAGGGGGTAAGAGAGGCTGTTTACTGGCCCACTGAGATGAAAGTTCGACTCCCTTCTTGGCTTTCTCTGACACCCCCCCAGGCAGGATTGTTTGGAAACCTCAGTATAGCCTGATAAGGGTAGAAGGTCTAGGGTTCCATTCAGCCTTTGCTTGCGTGGTTGGGGCTGGGCCATAGTTTGCTTTTCCTGTGGTGTTTGACTAGAGTAGAATGTTATTATCTAAATGTTTCTGACCTACCAGGCTGCCCCTTTCTTGGTCCTCTGACTAGAAAAAATAAGCTTTTTGGTGGAATTTTTGGTCTACGCCCGTTGGCATTTTGAGTTGCTGGCTTCTCCAATTCCAAGTCTGGGATGTATGAGGCAAAAAGAAAATGCAGAGAACTCCCCACGATACCATTCCTTGGGGCCCAAGTTCTCCAATCAGCCTGCCTTCTTCTGTCTACCTTTCAAATACTTGCTTTGTATATAATGTCCAAGAATGTTCAGTTGTATTCAGCAGGAGGAATAGGGAAAGGATACCTACTTCATATTCTTGGAGCCAGAATTCTAGGGGAACAGATTTTTTTTCAATTTTTTTAATGTTTATACATTTTTTGAGAGTGCCTGTGCTCATGAGTGGGGGAGGGGCAGAGAGAGAGGGAGACACAGAATCTGAAGCAGGCTCCAGGCTCTAAGCTATCAGCACAGAGCCTGACACGGGGCTCGAACCCACAAGCAGCAGCGAGATCATGACCTGAGCTGAAGTCAGACTCTTAACCGACTGAGCCGCCCAGGAGAACAGATTTTTATAGCAAGCTGGTGGTCTCCCCAGTACCACGGGACCAGATGAGCAGCCCAGAAGGGGAGGAGATAGAAAAGAGAAAAGGAGCAAGGACTGCGTCCTGGGGACTCCCATGTCTAGAGAGAAGAGCAGGAAGAGCTAGCAAGGCAGCAAGAAGGCAAGAGAGGTAGGAAGAAAAGTGAAGCATGTAAGAGAGCTATAGTTAATGACCTTCTAAAGGATAGTGTAAGTGAACACAAAATCCAGACTGGAACAGGTGTGAGAAAGAATAGGAACAAAGTGAAAGAAGCAAGTTGCCAAAGCCACATATTGTGTGATTCCATTGATAAGAAATGTCAGAATAGGCCAATCTACAGAGACAGAAATGGATTAGTGGTTGCCTGGGGTGGGGGTGGGGGGATAGTTTAGAAAAATAGGGGTGGGAAATGACTGCTACTGGGTATGGGGTGTCTCTGGGGGGTGAGAAAAATACCTGAAAATTAGATTGTGGTGATAGTGACAGAACTGTGGGATATATTTTTTAAAAATATTACTTTAAATTGATGAATCATATAGTATGTGAATTACGTTTCAATAAAGCTGTTTTAAAAAGGGAAGAGGGGAGGGAGGGAGAAAAAAAGAAAATGATACACACTAGGAAAAACCCGTGGAACTTTCATCCAGGGATAATTTCCCTTATATATAAAGAGTTAATAATCCAACAGGGAAAAAATGGAACAGAAGAATATATAAAAAGATGGTTCATTCATAGTAATAGAGCTATAAATTATAACTACATTAAAATAACATTGATTTCGGAGGGCCCGGTGGCCCAGTCAGTTGAGCATCTCGCTCTTGATTTCAGCTCGGGTCATGGTCTGAAGGATCTCCATGTTCATAGATTCGAATCCCGCATTGGGCTCTTTGCTGACAAGGTGGAGCCTGCTTGGGATTCTCTCTCTCTCCTTCTCTCTCTCTGCCCCTCCCCTGCTCACTCTCTCTCAAGATAAACAATAAAAAAAATAACATTTATGTCCTCTATCAGACTGACAAACTCCCAAAGTGTGATAACGTTTGCCAAAACTTTTTTTTTTTTTTTTTCCGGGAGCATGTCTGTTGTGTTTGAGATGATCTGTCGGGTGCTCTCTGAACTACGCCAGGTAAAAGGAAAGTCTCTCATTACAAACTGACAAAGGGAAAAGGGAAAACCCTTTTCGCCACAGCATGAACCCCATAGTTAGAAACAGGTCTGGGTTTTATGCAAATGACACAATTCCTAGTCATCTATGGCTGCTTTTATGACTTTATACAGATAATGAATGAGGTAAAAGTCACTATACTATTCGTTAGACTTCAGGATCACTATCCTCAGTCCCATCACATGAAATATATTCTGACATCCCAAAGAAGAAAGACTTGCGAGTAGGTGTTTTAAACGTAGCTAATCTACAGCTACAAAGTTCTATGCTTAGTAGCATTTACCTTCTGGGGGCGTCTTCCAGTGCCCAAAGGATAAAAGCAGAGACTGGAATCAGTACAACCTATACCCAGAAGTCTGGGCTGTAAAAGCCATACAATTTGCAGCATAGTGAGAAGATGCCCTTTCCTTCACACCACACACAAAGTATGAATTATGCTGCCTCTCTCTTGTTCCAGTGCGTGGCTATCCCCTCACGTTCTGCTCTGTTGGTCAAATACTGAGCGGCTCTGCTTCCAACCAGAGGATCCAGAGGTGTGCAGGATGCCAGTGAGAACAGACCGACAACAAACCCTTCGAGACAGTCAAAGCAGGACTCCAGGCGTCTTTAAGGATGCCCAGGCTGATGACTCCCTGATTGCTGATGTTGCACAGATTCTGGTGCAGAAAATAGACTTAAATGGATCATCAGATGAAAATGAGATGTCCAGAAAAAACTCAGAACCTGGTGGGCCAAGTGTAGTCGGTCTCCGTTCATAATGTTGTCTCCCTTAGGCCCAATGCCACAGTTAGGAGAATCAAGGGCTCTTTCGGCCAGGTTCACTCTGAATTCTTTCAGCACTAGTGGATAACTTCGCAGTGGTTTTGCTAGAGACTTTGGGGTGTTTCTTCTGCTGGGTGGCAGAAGGTTTTCTTTCTTCTTCAGGCTTTAGAGCAGCTGGCTCTCGCTGGTCCGCATCTGAACCACCGTGGCTGGTGCTGCAGCCCTCATCATCAGATCTCTGCCCGTCCCCAGACATCTGGGTGAGGTCATTTCTTGGAAAACTCTGCCAGCTGCCCTGCCCGCTTGCACATCATTACAGTATGTTGGGGAGTGGGGAACCCTTCCTTAGGGAAATAGAGGCAGCTGGGGAGGAAAGCGGGGAGGCAGAGGGAAAAAGAAGTCAGGGAGCCTTTGGCCAGGGAGTATGGAACATTGGAAGTTGGAAGAGGGCTGTGCAGTGTTGTCCCGTTGCCTTGGGAGAAAAGGGGGTTAGGAGCTCGATGGGGTAAGGGCATGTGCTCTAGCGAGCTCTCCAGCTCCTCCCCGCCTGCAGTCCACAAGGTGCAAGAACACTCGCCAAGACTTCAAGGGGAACAGGCATTCTCCTAATGGTTAGTGGGTGTGTGAACTGCAACAACCCTCTGGAGAAAAATTTAGCAGGAGCTATCAAAATTACAAATGCCATACACTTAGACCAGGCATATCTACTTCTAGTCATTTAACACTTTTTCTTCCAGACATGGGAAATGACTCACATGCAGGGTCATTATATAATTGCAGCTTTCTTTGTAATACCAATGAACTGGGAACAACTTAAATGTCAGGAAGAGATGAATAAAGGTAATGAAGAGGCTCTTTTTGTATTAAGAGAAAGTTCCCAGGGTGCCTGGGTGGCTCAGTCAGTTCAGCATCTGACTTGGGCTCAGGCCATGATCTCGCGGTTGGTGGGTTCGAGCCCCACATGGGGCTCTGTGCTGACAGCTTGGAGCCTGGAGTCTGCTTTGGATTCTAGGTCTCCCTCTCTCTCTGCCCCTCCCCCACTCACTCTGTCTCTCTCAAAAATGAATAAACATTAAAAAAAATTTTAAAAAGAAAGTTCCCTGTGATGTGTTGTTAAGGGGAAAATAAAAGGGGCAGCACGACAGATATGGTGTGTTGCCACTTATGTTAAAAAGGAAGATAGACTATATTTGTAGCAACCAAAAAACCAGTGTCTGAATGTATAAACAAACTAATACGAGATACCTGGATGATGCGAGGTGGAGCTAGAAGGTGGGGTGAGAAAACGGTAGACCTTTTCATCATTCTTGAAATTTTAAGCATTTTTTTTTTTTTTTTTTTTTTTAGCAAAGAAGGGATGTGAGGGGAGAAAGTGGAAACAATAAGCTTAGCAATCTATCTATATAGTCTGTGTGAGGTGCTATAACAAAAATACCTTAGACCAAGAGGCTTATAAACAAGAGAAATTTCCTACAGTTCTGGAGGCCAGGAGGTCCAGGATGCAGGCACTGGCAGAGTCAGTGTCTGGTGAGAGCCCACTTTCTCGTAGCCTTCTTGCTGTGTCCTCACTGGCCAATGGGGCAAGAGTTTCCTCAGAGCTTCTTTTATAAGAACACTGATCCTGTTCATAAGGGCTCCACCTCTCAATCCCATCACTCTGAGGGGTGGGATTTCAACATATGAATTTTAGGAGGACACAAACATTTAATCTATAGCACAATTATTTATGGTTTTCTAATAAGGAGGGGTTGGGGGCTCTGCAAAAAAATGGTAGCCAGAGGGCACTGTAGGGTCAAAATGAGAGTCTTTTTTTTTATTAAAGATAGGGGACATTCAGCGTGTTTTCAGGCTGATGGGGATGATCCAGACACTTAGATTGTATCATGCCTTTTGCTATATTACTGAACCTTTTTTAAAAATAAAATTTTTAATGTTTATTTTTTGAGAGAGAGAGAGAGAGAGAGAGAGAGAGAGGGAGACAGTGTGAGTGGAAGAGGGACAGAGAGCAGAGAGAGGGAGACACAGAATCTGAAGCAGGCTCCAGGCTCTGAGCTGACAGCTTGAACCCACAAACCATGACATCATGACCTGAGCTGAAGATGGACTCTCAACGACTGAGCCACCCAGGTGCCCATATTTTACTGAGCCTTTTAAGTATTTCTTTTTCCATTGGATAAAAAGTTCCCTGAAAAGGAGTACCATACCTTCCCGTCTCTGTATCTCCTGCACCTCGCCTGTTTCTGACATACAGTAGGTGCTCAGCACATGTGTGTTGAGTGATGTTATTGAAAACCCTCCCATGGCTGTCCACCATCTGAATCTGTCCGTAACATCTCAGCCCCAAGTTCAGACTTGCATCTCCTCCCTGTAGTCAGGTCAGTGTGGGTTCAAATCCTCAGGAAAGACTCCCCAAAAGCAGCACAACTTCAAGCAGATGAAGAGGAGAAAGGAAGGCCTTGCTGACAGCGGGAATGACACGAACAAAATTAGTGGGACGTCGCTAATGACCATGATGACACGGTGTAGGGATGACGAGGGTTGCTGACATTCATTGACAGTCTGCTGTGCACCAAGAACTGTTGAACTTTTTCACGTGTTGATTCATTTAACCCTGACAAGAACTCTATGAGGAAGGTATTACCACCATTTTCAGTTGGGGAAACTAAGGCAGAGAGAGAGCAAGTAAGTTGTCCAAGGTCACATAGCTATTAAGGAATGAGAACACATGGGACAAAAAGAAGATTGCCCTAATATAGCGAGTTGATTTGATTCAAACAATCAAACAAAAAGAAGGGTTTATTCTTGTACTTTTCCTGTCATTCTTGTTCCTTCCTGCCCACCACCAAATATTTCATAAATATATGCCTGAGCTTATTTGCCACAACTCTGCAAAAACATCCCTTAGTCCCTGACCCAACGGGTGAGGAGTCCATTGTAATTCTTGCTCCTGGATATAGTTACAGAAAGAATGCCAACGAGTTTTCCTAGCTTCATTTCTTTGATTTCACTTCCTTTCCCAAACACACTGGGGCATGTTTAAAATTAGTTTCTTTCTACAAGCAGAAATTTGCCCTTGAAATTCAGATTTGTGTCTAACGTGCTTTTTTTTTTTTTCCCTGCTTCCTTGACTTGGGCCAAATATGAGACCTAAATGCATAAACTCATTTCCTCCCTTACTACTTCTCTTCCTTTCCATATTCATGCCTCCCTTTGGAAAATCTCCCTTTTCCCAAACACACTTGAAAAACTCATTTACCAGCGAGTTAGGGGAAATTTTACTTTTACTTACTGCTCTTGGGATTACTTGAACTTAACGCTATTGAATATAAAAAAATGTTCTGTTTCATCAGGTTTCTCCTGGTTGAGAACCACCTGAAGGCCCTGTTATGGGCTGAATTGTGCCCCTCCCCCAAATTTTAAGTTGGAGCCCTAACCCAGGTACTTCAGAATGTGGCTAGTTTTAGATAAGGTCTTTAATGAGGTAATTCAGTTAAAATGAGGTCTTTCAGATGGGCCATAATTTAATATGACTGGAGATCAGCACACAGGCACACACGAAGGAAGGACCATCTGAAGACACAGAGAGGAGGCCATTTACAGCCAAGCAGAGAGGCCCCGGAACAAACCAATCCTCCCAACGTCTTTGTCTCAGACTTCTAGCTCCAGAATTGTAAGAAAATTAATTTCTGCCATTTAACCACCTAGTTTGTGGTATTTTGTTATGACAGCCCTAGCAAATTAACACACGCCCCCAACTCTACACTCACCTCTTTACTGGGTCACTCAGCCTCCAAACCTGTATGTTCAACAGCCCACTGGACTGGGTACCCCGCAGACACTTCACACGCAGTGTGTCCAAAGCAGAAGCCTCTGCCTGCCCTTCCTCCAGAGCTCCCCATCTCAGTGATGGGGACAAACCAGAAATCTATGTGCCATTCTTGCCTCAGCTGTCCCTCCATTCCCACTTCTATCAGTTATAAAGTTCTGTCCATTCTACCTCTTGAATCTCCTCATTTCTTAACTTTTTGTTTGCACTGAAAGATGTCAAACCCAGGGACACCTGGGTGGCTCAGTCATGATCTCGTGGTTCGTGAGTTGGAGCCCCACATCCGGCTCACCACGGTCAGTACAGAGGCCGCTTTGGATCCTCTGTCTCCCGCTCTCTTTGCCCTGCCCCTGCTTGAGCTCTCTCAGAAATAAGTAAAACATTAAAAACTTAAAAAAAAAAAAAAAAAGAAAAATGTCAAACCCAAAGAAAAATTGAAAGAATATAATGAATACCTGTATATGCCTCACTAAATTATTTAATATTTTCTATATTTGTTTCCACTTCCCCCATATATACTATTTTTACATACTATTCTGTGTATACATACTATATATATAATAGTATATATTATTTTTTTTTCCTGAGCCATTTGAAACTCCATTACAAACACCATGGTATTTCACCTCTGAATATTTCAGCACACACTTTTTAATAAAGGTATCCTTGCCACATAGCCTCAATATCACTACTGTACCTAGAACTTAACATTTAAGTAATACATTTTAATATACTATCCATATTTAAATTTTACCAGTTGTCCCCAAATATCTTCTTTCCCTTCTCCTTCCTTTTCCCTTCCCCATTCTTTCACACACCATATATACATTAAAAAAAAATTTTTTTTTAACATTTATTTATTATTGACAGACACAGAGCGTGAGCAGGGGAGGGGTAGAGAGAGGGGAGACACAGAATCTGAAGCAGGCTCCAGGCTCTGAGCTGTCAGCACAGAGCCCGATGCGGGGCTCGAACTCACAGACTGCGAGATCGTTAACTGAGCCGAAGCCAGTCGCCCAACCAACTGAGCCACCCAGGCGCCCCACACCATATATACATTTAACATGAGTACATACAGATACCTCCAATTCAAATCTAATGCCACAAGATTCTATGTTTTCTCTACATGTATGTATCCCACAATGTAAGCCCTAGTTCCCAAGACATCAATAGATACAATTGCTCTAGATCTTACAATATATACAAAATAGTTTCAGAGTTATGAGACTACTACATCTATCATTAGCAAACTTACTAAGTAAAATTTAAGATCTTTTGTGCTTCTTTTGGTCCTTAGAATATATCTCTCACCAGGAATATATGGTCTGAATATTGTATTCAAGTTTCTTGAAATTTTTAAAATTTTCTTCTGTAATGTTTATTTGTTTTTGAGAGAGAGAGAGAGAGAGAAAGAGTGTGAACAGGGTAGGGCCAGAGAGAGGGAGACACAGAATCGGAAGAAGGCTCCAGGCTCCGAGCTGTCAGCACAGGGCCCAAGGTGGGGCTTGAACTCCTGAACCAAGAGATCATGACCTGAGCCGAAGTCGGATGCCTACCCGACTGAGCCACCCAGATGCCCCTCAAGTTTCTTGAAATTTTTAATCTGACTATATTTTAATTTGAAATTCAGTTAATTTGTTTTTCTTAAATTTTGTGATTTTTTTAAAAAATCCTTTTATTTTTTTAAATATTTACATTCACATAGAAGTCAAAACTTTATAAAAGGAATACTCAAAGTACTAATGTTAGCAAGATGGCCAAACAAGACACTCCTTGCTCATATCTGCCACCTCCCACACACAATAATCTGGCATCCATCCAGGGACAAAAGGGTCTTTGAGGGAGCTTTGAGATCCAGGTAGATTGTGAAACCCTGATGCAGTCCAAAACCAAGGAGAGCTGTTGTGAGAAGGCAAGCCTGTGCCCAGGCTGCTGATTCACCAACCGTGGTCATGGCTACAGATGCAGAAACAGCTCTGTACCCTGAGGACTTGGCTACAGCCCCATTTGGCTTTGGTTCTGTCACCAGCACCATATGCTAAAGAACTTGGGAGGAGTCACACCTACACATGCACTGGTTAATAGGCATACGGATCCCAGTCCTGGCTGCAGACACCGAGGTGGCCAGTGAACTGTCTCCAAGACACTGTTGGCTGGGATCCAGCAGCCCCCGAAAGTAAGCCTGCCAAACTTGGTCAAACTGCAGATTCTGAAACAGCCCTGGAACTGGACTCTAGCCCATCCCAGCAGCAGTCTGTGAACTCCTGCTGGCACAAGGACCTGGCAGGAGATACTCCCATCTGTCACCTGGAGATCTTGAAAGGACCCTATACATGGCTCTGACCCCTCCAGCCATGGTCACACAGCAATCCAGCCCACCCAGGGACCTGATAGGAGACAAGCCAATCCATGCTTCCACAGACAAGGATGTCCTATTTTCATTACTGTTCCCTCCACCCTATTGCCACTTGGTAATCAATTTAATTAGGTGGTCAATTAACAAATCGAGATGTGTTCATTTTATTCCCTTATTAAAAAAGTAACTTGCTTTTCTCAAAAATATATCTGGAAAGCCAGTCTATATTATTTCCTAGAGATAGTCGCCATTCTTTTTACTGCAACATACCATGTTTCCTTAATTCTAAGACTCACATTCCTTTCTATTTCAGCATTTCAACACCAAAACCAGTCTTAAATAGGTGCCAAATGAATCTACCAGCCACAAGGCAGAGAGAGAAGTTGTCACAGTTTTTTCCTGTGCAGTTCCCTATTCATTTGCTTCTTAATCCAAGTGAAATACTTGAAAGAGCAGCATCATATGAAGTTCAATTCTGCATACTTTGGACTGCTATTTGTTTCTGACCATGTGCTTAAAATTATTGTGATGTAGTATTAAAACAAAAAGTTGCCATTTATGCGAATGATGGCCTGTCATATACCAGACAGTGCAATTAAATGTAGTAGACACAGCCAAGTCTCTGGGGAGCAATGATAAATTTCAGGGCAAAGGTTAGTGTGAGCCATTTATGCATCAGGAAGGACAGAGGCACTAGACATTTATCAGTTCAAAGCTTTCAGCTGACTTGCAAGAGAAGCTTTTATAATTCCAGCTTTACTAATGAAGAAAAAAAGACCAAATACAAAATAGAGTTGGTGGGAATGCAAACTGGTGCAGCCGCTCTGGAAAACAGTATGGAGGTTCCTCAAAAAATTAGAAATAGAACTACCCTACGACCCAACAATTGCACTACTAAGTATTTATTCACGGGATATAGGGGTGCTGTTTCGAAGGGGCACATGCACCCCCATGTTTATAGCAGCACTATCAACAATAGCCAAAGTACGTAAAGAGCCCAAATGTCCATCAATGGATGAATGGATAAAGAAGATGTGATGTATATATATACAACGGAGTATTACTTGGCACTCAAAGAGCATGAAATCTTGCCATATGCAACTATGTGGATGGAACTGGAGGGTATTATGCTAAGTGAAATTAGAGAAAGACAAATATGACTTCACTCATATGAGGACTTTAACAGACAAAACAGATGAACACAAGAGAAGGGAAATAAAAATAATATAAAAACACGGAGGGAGACAAAACAGAAGAGACTCATAAATATGGAGAACAAACAGGGTTATTGGAGGGGTTGTGGGAGGGGGGATGGGCTAAATGGGTAAGGGGCACTAAGGAATCTACTCCTGAAATCACTGTTGCACTATATGATAACTAATTTGGATGTAAATTTAAAAAAATTAAAAGAATAGAGTTGGAATCCTGGCTACTGTTTCTAGTCCTCAAAAGTTTTCAGGTGATTCTAAAACTGACAATCAAGATTACATACACAGGGAGCCTGCTTTCAATGCTGCTATTTGACATTGTACTGGAAGGTCTTGCCAGAGCAATTAGGTATAAATGAACGGATAAATGAATAGCATTCAAACTGAAAAGAAGTCAAACTATCTCTATTCACAGATGACATGATCATATATATAGAAGATCCCAAAGGATTCACAAGAAAGCTAATAAACAAATTCAGCAGTTTTAGGAAATAAGATGAACCCACAAATATCAGTTGTGTTTCTATACACCAGCAATGAACAATCTGAAAAGGCAATTAAGAAAACAATCTAAAAGAATAAAATACGTAGGATTAAAATGAATCAAGGAGGTAAAAGACTTGCATGCTGAAAACCACAAAACATCACTGAAATAATTTAAAGAAGACCTAAATAAATGGAAAGACATTCTGTGTTCATGAACTGGAAGACTCCATGTTGTAAAGATGATAAAATTGATCTATAGATTTAATGTAATCCCTATCAAAATTCCAAGGGCATATTTTGCATAAGTGGCATACAATTCGTATGGAATTACAAGGATCCCAAAAAGCTAAGAGAATCTTGGAAAAGAAGAACCAAATCAAGGACTCACACTTTCTGATTTCTGAAACTTCCCACAAATCAAAACAGCATGGTACTAGCATAAGGATTGACATATAGACCAATGGAAAACAAGTGAGAGTGCAGACTCATAGATCTATGGCCAACTGATTTTCAACAAGGGTGCCAAGATCATTCAATGAGGGAAAGAATAGTCTCATTAACAAATGCTTGTGGGCCAACTGGATATCTACATGCAAAAGAATAAAGTTGGACTCACTACCTCATGCAATATTAACAAATCAACTCAAAATGGATCAGTGGCCTAAATATAAGAACTCAAGCCATGCAATTCTTGAAAGAAAATATAGGGGTAGGGACGCCTACCTGGCACAGTCAGGGGAGTGTGGTGCTCTCGATCTCATGGTCGTGAGTTCAAGCCCCATGCTGGATGTAGAGATTAAATTTTAAGATTTTATTTAATAACATATAAGTGTAAATCATCATGACTTTGGATTTGGCAATCGATTTGTCTCAGATACAGCACCAAAAGCATGAATGTAAAGAAAAAAAATGGACTTCATCAAAATTAAAAACTATTGTACATCAAAAGACATTAACAAGAAAGCGGAAAGGCACTCTTGGCCTCACGTTAACTCACCACCACTACTTCAATGAAAACAATTAGAGCTAAGAAACATAATTGGAGGGACGCCTGGGTGGCTCAGTTGGTTTAGCATCCAACTTCAGCTCAGGTCATGATCTCATGGTTTGTGGGTTTGAGCCCCACATCTGGCTCTGTGCTGATTCTGTGTCTCCCTCTCACTCTGCCCCTCGCTCTCTCTCTCTCTCCCCTGAAAAGAAACATTAAAAAAATTTATTCAAGTACCGCCCAATTATGTTTTTTTAGTTTTCTATTCTCCAAAGAAGGTATACAAAAGGCCAACAGGTAAGTGAAAAGATGCTCAACATCATTACTCATTAGGAAAATGCACATCAAAACCACAATGAGGTATCACTTCACACCCACTATGATGGCTATAATTAAAAAAAAAAAAGAAAATAACAAAATAACAAGTGTTGCCTAGGATGTGGAGAAATCGGAACCCTCATAAACTGCTGGTGGAAATGTAAAATGGCTCAGCAGCTGTGAAACAGTTTGGCAGTTCTTGTAGGAATTAAACACAGAATTAACTTATGACCCATTGATTCCACTTTTAGGTATGTAACCCAAAGATTTGAAAATGGGTACTCAAACATACCAGCACTAGTTACAAGTTGCAAACGGCCCAAATGTCCATCAGTGGATGAATGAATGGATAAACAAAACTGTTGAGCATCCAACTTTTGATTTCGGCTCAGGTCATGATCCCAGTGTGATGGGATCAAGCCCTGCATTTGGGTCCACGCTGAGCGTGGAGCCTGGTTAAGATTCCCTCCCTCTCTCCCTCTCCCCCTTCCCCTTCAGCCCCTCTCCCCACTCCAGTGCACTCTCTCCTCTAAAATAAAAACAATTAAAAAAATAAAATTTTAAAAATTTAATAAAACGAATGAAGTACTGATAAATGCTACAACGTAGACGAATTTCAGAGACATTAGAAGCCAGACATATAATTCCATTTAAATGAAATATACAGAAGACCTAAATCCATGGAGACAGAACACAATCATGGTTGCCCATGGCTGCTAGAGAAGGGGAATGGAGAGCAACTGTTGAATAAGTAAGTACAGGGTTTCCTCCTGGAACTAGATGGAAATAGTGGATGGGTAACACTGTCCGTGTATTAAATGTCAATGAATTGTTTACTTAAAAATGATTAATTCTGTTACATCATTTTCACCTCATTACAGAAAAAATTACACAGGTTTTAAATGCATCATTTCACAAACCTTCTAGACATTAAAACTAAATGATCAAACAGGATTTGGTAGAACATTTCAACTTTGAATGTAAAATAGGCCTAAACTAAAATCTTTGCGATACTGAAGTGGAAGATGGGATGTAATAATCTTGGAAAGTAAATTGTTGTTTACCTGAAATACAAGAGTTTTTATTTCTCGAAGAATAAATATGGAATAAATATGTAATAGGCAATAAACATTCCTTCCTTCAGGATACTGATTCCAAGTGTGGATTTCCGAGTTACACTACCTGGGTTCCCATGCTTGTCTTCCCAGGAATGTTCTGGAGCACTATCAAATGCACTGTATCTTTCTCCCATCTTTTATACTATTAAGAGTTGCATCGGGGCGCCTGGGTGGCGCAGTTGGTTAAGCGTCCGACTTCAGCCAGGTCACGATCTCGCGGTCCCTGAGTTCCAGCCCCGCGTCGGGCTCTGGGCTGATGGCTCAGAGCCTGGAGCCTGTTTCCGATTCTGTGTCTCCCTCTCTCTCTGCCCCTCCCCCGTTCATGCTCTCTCTCTGTCCCAAAAATAAATAAATGTTGAAAAAAAAAAAAAAAAAAAAAAGAGTTGCATCACTGCAGATTCAAGATTTACTATAACACATTCACTTATTCTCCCTCGGCTGGCTGGTTCCATGCTACCACACTGCAATACATTAATACATACAAGGGCTGGGGTTATAATTTAACAAATATTTACTGAGCACTTACATGTGCCATGCACTGTGCTGTGCCCTAAGTGTCCCACAGTGAAGTTAAGATAGGATCCCTGGCCTCATTTATCACTTAGTAGTGGACACAGACCATAAACATACCATTTAGGTATCCTGATTAAGTATGAGAAAGAAAAACAGAGATAAAAAGAGGGGTACTATTTTAGGTAGCATGGTCAGGAAGGGTTTGTCTTGGGAGTGACATCTAATCCGAAAAGACCTGCATGGCATTAACGAATGGCAATAGAGGAATTTGTGGGAAGTTTGAGGCCAGGGACAAGAGATGGGAAAGCATTTAACTGCAGTGGAAAGTAAATGGCACATTTCCAGCAAGAGAATGATAGAATTTGGCGTTGTAGATTCTAGAGGCAAGAGAGAACCAGGAAGACTATTTGGGACGCACCGATGGTGGCCTGGACTGAGGGTAACTGCGGTTAATGGCTTGCGCGAAAGGAAAGGTGTTAATTCTGCGACAGAAAACGATGACTGCAGGGCGACTGGTTAGAGGACATGCACAAAAACAAACCACGGCTTTCGAGTCATCCTGCTGTGAACAGCCGGAACCAGGGCAGAGCAAGCTTCTGAACCAAAAGGAACTAAAAATCTTCGGACACTAAGGTACAGGAGAGGCCAAGAGAGTTGAACTCCGCTCCTGCCTTCCTTCTGTGGTAGAAGCAGATGCAGAGTGGCCAAGACGGAGCTGGGACCCCGCTCTGGCCCAGGAGGGTGCGGGACAGACTGAGCAGTGGACATGCTAACCTTCAGAAACAAAAAACAAAAAAACAAAAACGAACAAAAAAAAAACGTCACAGCGAGAATATCACAAACAGCTCGCGGAACTAACCCTTCTACACTAATTAAACCCGGCTCCGGATGTGCCGCCCACCTATGCTCACTTCCGCTATCCCAGACGTCCTCTAACCTCGCGAGAACTAGAAGTGCCTATGAGACGTGGGCTAAGCGGAAGTCGGGCCTCTTTTTTCGTGGCGCTTCGGAGGCGGTAGGCAGCCTCACCATGAAGGTAGGAAGCGGTGGAGGGTTTTGGTCTAGGCTTGGGGTACGTGAATCGTGCCCCAGGACGCTGCATTACCGCAGTCCTAGCTCTCCAAAATCCTAGCTGTAGGCTGAGGAGAGTCTGAGGCGGGAGAAAGTTCTCCATTCTTGGGGCCACGGGTTCTTGGGAGAGCGGATGGCGAGCGATTACAGCTGGAGCCGCGCCGGGCGGGGAGCGCCATGGTGGCGTCCTCACGCCCGGCGGGACAGATAATGACCCTGCTGCCTAGTTGCGGCCCGTAACTCGGGCTCCTTGCTCTGGTAGGCCACACGGCCACGGAGGGCCCTTCGCGCCGGGGTCATTCCGCGATGCTTGAGGAAAAATTAGCCCGGGTTTTACGGCGGTGCTTCCGCGTTATTCTATACACAAGTTGTAGCTAGTAAAACGTATTTCAGCATTTCTGCTCGTTGTCTGTTACATAAAAGGCTTGTGGCAATGGAATTACCTTTGTAAATTCATTGGTTCTCTAAAGCTTTCCCCCCCCCCCCCCCTTAATCCTTAGCTGAACATCTCTTTCCCAGCTACTGGCTGCCAGAAACTCATTGAAGTGGACGATGAACGCAAACTTCGTACCTTTTACGAGAAGCGAATGGCCACAGAAGTTGCTGCTGATGCTTTAGGGGAAGAATGGAAGGTAAAAGTTGACTATTAAATTGTTGAAGCTGTGTAAGAGGTAGTAAACGTAGTTGGTAATTGGTGTATGTAGTGCGGTTCAAACTCCGGGTTGTCCTCTGACCGTGGGCTGGTTCCTTGCAAGTGTACCTTTTTCGGGTAGCGTTATCACCTTGCAGGGTTTTGTAGGTCACATGGGAAAATATACCTAAAGTTCTTGCCCTGCAAGCTGATAATCTCCAAAGAGTATCTTTAAAAAGTGCCAACAGGGTTGTTTCTGGTTCACTTGTTTGTTCTCTTGTGGTTTCTTCACATAGTCTTTCCTTTCCTAGAACTGTTAACATCTAGTATAAAAATATATAGGTTAGAAAGAGGGCTTGATTGATAGGAATTTGCTAATTGATCTTGGCAAACTGAAAATAAAGAAAACTTCATAACCAAGTTTCAAATTGGTTTTAGCATACTTCTAGGATTTGGGGTATACTTCATAAGGGCCATAATCTTTTATTTTGCATCGTGTCATTGTATGTTACAGGGTTACGTGGTACGAATCAGTGGTGGCAATGACAAACAAGGCTTCCCCATGAAGCAGGGTGTCTTGACCCATGGCCGTGTCCGCCTACTGCTGAGTAAGGGGCATTCCTGCTACCGACCGCGGAGGACTGGAGAAAGAAAGCGCAAATCTGTTCGGGGTTGCATTGTGGATGCCAATCTCAGTGTTCTCAACTTGGTCATTGTGAAAAAAGGTGAGGTTTCTTTGTGTTCTTGAGTTCAGTTTTTGTTGACATTGATTTAAAAGTTGATTACCCGAGTGTTTCTTATTTGCAGTGTCCACAGTTTGACCAGTGGACTTGTTTCTTTACCAGTGCATAAAGAGTAATTAGGATTTTTGTTTGTAAGAAAGTTGTGGGATTAAAAAGGTCTTTGATCACTTTTTCCTTTCAGGGGAGAAGGATATTCCTGGACTCACTGATACTACTGTGCCTCGTCGCCTGGGGCCCAAGAGAGCTAGCAGAATCCGCAAGCTTTTCAATCTCTCAAAGGAAGATGATGTCCGCCAGTATGTTGTGAGAAAGCCCCTAAATAAAGAAGGTAGGGGAGGTTTTGCAATTTAGAGTTTGCTCCATTTCATTTGTCTGTAGCATGTTGTGGGCATACTAGAAAGTAAGGTCTGCCCACTATGTATTTGCTTGGGGTTTAAGTTTTTTAGGAAAACTGGGGGAGAGGGTCAATATAGCCAGTTGGTATTAATCCTTGTCATATCTGATGATTCTCTAGAAGCATACTTGGAATTTTGCTTTGAGTCATTGATGTATAAGTTTATCTGAAGATGACTTCTATCAGATGTTTGAGGTTCATGACTTTGGGGTTAGGAGTCAGAAAAATTGATGAAAAATTCTGGGACTAGGGTTGAACGTGCTCTCACATCCCCCCCCCCCCATAATTTTGCTTTCTTTACATATTAACATATTAGCGTTTCTATTGTTTGTTTATAGAAGAATTTATACTTTCATCAACTGAAGTTGCTTTAACTTCTGCCCACCCCTCCCCCCTTTTTAAGTCAAAATTTTTAAATGTTGTTTTTGATAGAAAGCAAGTGCAAGCAGGCAAGGGGGAGAGAGAATCCCAAGCAGGTTCTGCACTGTCAGTGCAGAGTCCTACTTGGGGCGCAATCCCATAACTGTTGAGACCATGCCCTGAGCTGAACTAAGAGTCTTGACACTTAACCAGCTGAGCCATCCACGCACCCCTGGCCCTTATTTTCTCAGTCTTAGCTGTGGGTGGCAATAGTAGGAATTGTGGCCATTAGAAGAAAAACACTTTATTCAAAATACTAGGTCCAGGTGTTTGGGTTTTTGGAGCTTTTATATGTTAATATGGTATATACTAGATACATAGTTTGTTAGGTAACATAATCCATTACCAGTGAGGTCTGTAGCACCTGTTTTCTGTGACATTAATGTCTGTAGTAAGGTATGTGTGTAGTAAAGTGTAGGAGTATTTTACATTACGTGGAATAAAGAGCATGTCAGTCCTGGTTGGGTTTTCCTAACAAATCTGGAAAAATGTGGCTCCTGGCATATAGTGAGTGCTTATGGGTCAGTCCAAGATATCTGAACACCTGTGTGCCAGGTACTATTTTAAGTGTAGAGGATAGAGTATAAAAGAACAAGTTGTTCTCCTGAAGTTCACAGTTAGAAAGAAAAGGCAGGTACGTGGCAGTTGCCCATAACCACACCCCTGGAAATACTGCCAGTGTAGCCAGTGTTCTGGTTAACAGGCTTGTAATACGGGTTCTTAACATCTTTAAATAAGGGATTGTTTGACTTGTAGCAGCAGAACCTGAACAATTGAGCATTTCCTTTTAGAATATTTGCGTTAGCTATTTGTTAATCGCACTAGTTGTCCACAGACTCAAATGATTGCATCTGAAAAGGCTTTTGCTCCAAAGCACATTAGGATTTGGGATTCACAGACGACAAATGAAGATACTCTAAGCACAGTGTGTTGTACATTCTAATGTACGTGGTTTCATTCCCCAGATTGGCAGGATCTGCCTTGGCAAAATACTAGACTCAAGCACAAATGGGATTTCAAAGTGTGGTTAGGATATTGGTGCATATAAGAGTTGTACTTAGTTTTCATAGATGAGTTAAACATACAGTTAATACGGTTTGAAAATAATGCTCCTGTGTCTTACAGTACAAATGTAGAATACCTTACAAAGACGATCTAACTGTGGAAGGGAAATCAAAATGGAGTAGGAAAAAGCTTGGGATAGGGCTTTGTCCAGGCAGAGTAACATGAATCTACATATGTTCTTGAACTTGACATTCAAAGTACTAATGTGTAACAGGCTGTCTTAGGATTAAATGCACTACGCAGGAAAACCCTGGCATCTAGTAGAAAAAGTCTGTTCACCTTGCAGAAGGACTTAATCAGCTACTTACATTTTGAGATTTAGCCCATCTTGTGTTTTTGTTTGACAGGGTAGTGTTTTAAATTATACAATAGTTCAGATTCAGCTTAAGGCCTCATACAGCTAAGTTTTCCTAGGTATTACTGTTAGTAATGTTTTTAAAATGTAGATGTGGATTCTGATGAACAAGGGTATTCTTGAGAAGTGATGGAATTCTTGTCTGAATTTTCAGGTAAGAAACCTCGAACCAAAGCACCCAAGATACAGCGTCTTGTTACTCCACGTGTCCTCCAACACAAACGTCGGCGCATTGCTTTGAAGAAGCAGCGCACGAAGAAAAACAAGGAAGAGGCTGCAGAATATGCTAAGCTTTTGGCCAAGAGAATGAAGGTAAGTCAAGATACCTGGTAGAAAAAGTCAGGCCTTACTTTGGATTTACATTTTTAAGTCAGACAAGCTATAACTGCTTTTTTGTTTTGTTTAGGAGGCCAAAGAAAAGCGCCAGGAACAGATTGCCAAGAGACGGAGGCTGTCTTCTCTGAGAGCTTCTACCTCAAAGTCTGAGTCCAGTCAAAAATGAGATTGTTGTAAGAGGAACAAATAAATAAGATCAGACGTCAAACTACCTTTATTGATTTTCTTCATTCATAAGAAACAAATTCTGGTCACAGAAAAGGAAGTGTGCAGGAGATCCCTTCAAGTGGAGAGGCTGAGACCACACTGGGACAGCGGTAGAGATGGCCAGGACAGGGTTCTGGGGGGAATGGGTGGATAGCTCAGGAAAGGATTCTGAGCAGAATGTCCACTGCTTTTTCAGTGAGTCATGGAACAACTTGGAAATAAAGGACAGACTATTAATCTTTTGTATACTTTATTTTGAAGAATACAGTTTTAAAGGTCTATACATAATACATGAAAAGTGCCCTTATGAAGATGGACATTTGTCATACGTAAGTAAAAAAAACCTTGTTAAAAGCATAGTTAACGGATACCATTTTAAATCAGTTCACAAAGCTTTTAAAACCAGTGCAAGTTGTATTAACAAAAAGCTTTTCACCTCTAGTGAATTGTTATGTTCATCCTTTTTATGGTTTCAGTGTGCCTTTAAGAAACACTCTTTGCATCAATGAAAGATGCACAAACAGAAAGTAGCATGCTTTTTCTAACGTAGCCTGTCTAGTTTCTGTAGTAATTGCAGTTAGAACCGACCTTTTACAGACTAGAAGGATCATTAAAAGGCACGTTAGGCTTTAAGGGTGAAGAACAGGAGTTCCTTATTTGCTGGATTATACTTTTTTTAACCACAGGTGAGTAAAATTTTCAAACTGCTTTTAACAGAGAGGAGCAGTGCTTCACAAAATGTGCAGTGATTCAGAAGTTTGGGGCCTGAGATTCTACATTACTTGCAAGATTCAGGCTAATACCAGTAATGCCATCCCCTAGACTGGACCACATAGAAGATTCTTAGGCAAAAGTGAGATCCCCATTGCTCTTCATACAGGGTACTAAAATGTTACATAAAAGGGGAAGTCTTGATTGGCAATTGATATTTTGTAAATTGAAGTCAAACTAAAAAGGCAGAAAAGGAAAATGAAGCATTTTAAAATGACCCAAACCAAAAAGGAGTAACACTGCAGTGGGGGGGGGGGGGGGGGGGGGGGCGGGGTGTCACATAAAGGCCAGAAGTCAAGTCTGGTATACAGCCCAGAGTTTGTATTAACCAGTACTTGGTTGATTCCAATGTATGAAACATGAGAACCATCACCCTGCTTTCTCATATTAAGGAGTACAGTCACTAAAGTGGACAGATAATACTTAGGGTTAGACTATTCTAGCTCATTAATCCCAGCATATTTAAGATTGAGAACTTTTTAAGAGGATGTTGGAGAATATTTCAACATTAAGAATGTTGTATCCTGCATTTCTAGTTTGCACCAAAAAATGAAAAGAGCAACAATTGAATATCCAAATATTGAGATTTTTTTATGCTTATATTCTGCTTACTGAACACAGTTAACCCTAACAAAGCGGGTTGCTATAATTAACCTACAAAATGCAGCTAAAGTTGTATCACACTGTCCACTCCATATGTTAAAGGTTTAGCATTTAGGTAATGTTAAAAAACAATCTGCACTAATTTGAAAGATTATTTGCAGAAGTTCTCAGGCTTTTAAGTTTTACACATTGCTACAACTCATTGTAAACATCTCTAAATCTATGGATAATAATTGTATATCTGGCTTTTTGGTTTTCCTTTGCAGTTTGTAGTGGTCCACTTTCTATGGTAGGTGCTAGAAAAGGCCTTTATGTGCTTTTAGTAAATTGATCCCTATTTCTTGACAGCAGCAGGCTAAGGTTTCCAATATAAAATGGATGAGTCATTTAGAATGTTACAGAAAGTTACTAGAAAATGCATACTTTGGTACAAATATGGCCAAATCTTAAATGTGTAAGGAGATGTTCATTACACTTCTTAGTAGGAAGTGCTTTTGGGGTAATTTAGTTCAAGTTAAGGCTTAAACAGTACTGGAATTCTAAAAGTCAAAAGGGTTAGAATTGTCCACATTTCAGGAGCTTTGAAGATGTGACAGAACAGCACAGCAAGCTTAAGAATTTTTCATTTTATTCAACCTGGGGTTTTTATTTGCAAGGTAATTCCAAACTTGATGGGGCAGTGTTAAATTGCAAAAATATATACTCTGAGACAGTGCAAACGATCCGCTTTAAGGTAATGAGAGTTGTGCATAATTTCTGACAAGTTCTTCCACTTAGCACTTTCACAATAAATTGAAATGAAATCTGCATAGGTCAGATTAACCCTGAAATGTTGGAAGACTGGTACAGTAACAAGTTCTTAAAGATTACACCAGGTGGGAGATTTGTAATGGAAATAATTTTTTAATCAGTTGATCTAGTCATCCGCATAATTACTATAAAAGCACACATATCAACCATTGGCTTTTTAAACCATGCAGAGTTAAGGCAAACATTACTATTCCTAAGGGACATTTTTAATGAAAGGCATGATAAATGTCAGGCATGTGAGGTCATGATTTTCTTGAACCTACTGGCAACAAGCCTAATAAGCTTTAATGTTTTAAGACTTATTGATCAATCCTAAAAAACAGTATTTACAAATGCACAAATAATAAGCATAGAAATCTATTATACAAGAATAAAATTTCTGTGTGCAGTGCAAGTTTATCCCACAGGTTTTTAAAAGTGACCAATAGCAACAATTCATGTACCTGAACAATTTCAGGTCCAAAGAATAAAGAGGAGCATTTTAAACCTATTCCAATTTTGTAAATTATGAGGCTGATTTAATTTCATTTAAACTACATGATTGGCTCATTTATTCCAATCTTAAAGCTGTTGCAAATTAATGGTATTGGGAAGAGGATGAAAAGTAATGTGGATATTCAAGATAATCCATTAAGGAAGAAAATACATAATATGGATGAAGAAATAGAGGCAAGGCGGTTGTCATCAGACTTTAAGGTAATTTTGATTAATGACTACAGAGGAGTTTAGTAGTAGTCATATAATAGCTGCAGACCCCTTTCAGAGAACTGTATTGCAACATGCAGTCTAAGAATTTTAATAAATATAATATGGCTGTACATACAAATACCTACACAGCCACACCTATACACACATACACAAATAGTTGCTCTTATAATTGAGATTTCATTTGTTTGGGGGTTAGGCAAGTTTACATTAAACTACTACTCCCCAAACCCAATAGCTTCAAATATAAACAAAATGCCAAGAATTAATATTTCTCATCAACCTACATACACTGAGAAATCCAAAAAACAGTTTTCAAGCGGAGGCAGATAAAACCATTTAGAAGTTGCAAACCTTCAGACATGAACCCTGGGACATTTTAATGGCATTTTTATGTTGCAAGAGGATTCAGTATAAGCTACATTTCATTATATACTGTCCCAAGAGTTAACTTCATTTCACTTTCATCAATCGTTAGCATTTGGAACAAACCTTACATGTTTGCCAACTGAATCTATTTACCCTCAAGCTTTGTGCATCAAAAAAATCTAGTGAACCTCTTACTTAAATGAGAGGCGCTCCAAAACACTTCCTGCACCATTCCACACTGATACTTGGTGGAGCATCAATTTTCTGTAACTTCTCAAGAATCTCTGAAGACAAATTATTGTATGCAAGTCCATATTCATTGTCGAAAGCCTCTGAAAGACATTTTCAAAAATGGAGTTGTAATTTGTGAAACAAAAGCCATAAATAGAAAAATGGTAGTCAAGTAAAGTCAAGTATATATAAACTGCATATTTAAAAGTAGAAATCTTTTCAAAACTAACAGGAGTATTTACCCATACCAATTGCAATTGTGTAAATTACTTCAGAAAATGAAAAAACCTGCTTTAGTAATCATTAACCAACTTACCAATATCGATATTCTCTCTTCCAAGAGACACTAATGATAAGAAGAGGATTTCTCGGTATAAACTCCTATAAAACAAGTATTTTTAAAGTTAATAGGCAAAGAACATAAAAACACATGGCGGTTTTTTAAAATGGTGAGCAATGATTAAGCTCTATAGTTAACAGCAATGTATCCACTGGTTTTGATATCACTCCACAGTTATGTCACCTTTTGCAACACTGAATTTCTATTTCAAATTAAAAAGTTACGGGCATAAGGCTTCACACCAAAAACTTTTAAATGGCTTACCTTCATTATTAACATTTTAACAATACACAGTTTCACCCTTGAACAATATGGGTTTGAGTTCCATGGGTCCACCTACACTTTTTTTTTTAATGTTTATTTTTGAGGGAGAGAGAGGGGAAGACAGAATCCAAACAAAGCAGGCTCCAGGCTCTGAGCTGTCAGCACAGAGCTGGATATGGGGCTCAAACTTGTGAACTGTGAGATCACAACCTGAGCTGAAGTCAGATACTTAACAGACTGAGCCACTCAGGCACCCCCACACTGTTTTTGTTTTGCTTTTCAATACAGCAGAGTCCTATAAAGGTATTTTCCTTATAATTTTTTAGTAACATTTTCTTTAGTAACTTTATTGTAGAAACACAGTATATAATACAACATACAAAATGTGTTAACTGTTTATGCTATAGGTAAGGCGTCTGGTTAAGAGTAGGCTATTAAGTTTTGGGGTAGTCCAAAATTATACACAGATTATCAATTCCATGGGGGGGGGGTCATTCAAGGGGTCAATTTAACTCTACAATTAAAATTTGCAAAAGCAGGGTCTTCTCTCATCTTTTGCCACTTGACAAAGTAATGTTAATTTTTAAGTAAGTTCGGGGTCCAAAACCCTTGGACACACTGTGAAAGGTGGTGTGGTCTCTTTACTATTTAATCTACCAATAAAGGATGAACCATATTTATTTGGTTTGTGAACATAATACTGTCAAAAGCCAAACCTTAAAAATGAAGGAACGCTTAAATGAAGTGATTCCTGAATATTTTAACATAGAAAAAAATTGCAGAGCAATGTTGACTCTGATAAAGCTTCATCATATAGCTTTAAAAGGTTCAGAAGCCATAACCTGTCATTTCTAATTTTCCTTCCCTGCCCTTAAACTACAGATGCTTGAAACTAGCTGCTCTTTAGTCTGTGAAGGTCATCTCTATCTCAACTGTTGAGATTACAAAAGGACCCATCATTTTCATAATCAATTCATGCTCTATCACTTCTGAAGTTATCTTCAAAGATGCCACAACCAAAGAAACTTGCAGAGTACCTGGAAACTGTTAATGATTGGTAGAATTTATGATGCCACTTTTCTGAAGTTTCCACTGAAAAATTTACTCACGTAGAGGCTGGAGTACTGATCTAAGCATGTTAGCAGAAGCAGGAAAGCTCCTTATCCTTTGTAATTCACTGTTTCCATCACGTTCCTAAATTGTTTCTATTCCTAAATAGGTTTGTTTTTTTTTTTTTTAACTATCCCACAAGAGAATAAAATATAAGATGCGCAGGTTGACAGGGCCTGAACAAGCAGTACACATGTATAATAACATCACTGTTAACAAATTCATCGAAGCTTTCCAGTGAATAACAGCAGTGGTTCCCAAAGACGCAGTACAGTTTAGACATTCATGAATCACCTCCTAAAATTTAATCTATTCCTCTATACCAGAACTTTTGTTAGGTTTGCTCAGGTATGAAAGGAAACTCTGGGTAGCACTTTTCAAAACAGGTATGCTTCTTTTACAATTAGAGATATTTTTTAAATAATACTTAAACATGAAATTGAGTGGCAAGAAGCAAAAATGATTATTACCTTTGTCTTTTCATGTCTGGCTTTATTAGCTGTGAAAGTAGGTTGATGGGTTTCAGAACATCATTATGTTGAATACTCTGCCTGATGGTTTCTACTAAAGTGCTTGTTGCTTCTTGTTCCTCTGACAGAAGAGACAATTTCTTTTCAGAATCTAATAAGAAGAACACAGGAAGTAAGAATAATTACTTTTAAAAGACTTTTTTCCAGAACTGTAGCATTTTCTAGTTTTCTATTCAACACCGCCTCCCCCTTAAGAGTAAACTTCTGTGTCAATGTGACCAGCTACAAAAGGTTTTTCCTGCTTTCTTCAGATAGGAAAGGCTTGTCCCTTTGACTTTTCTCTGAACACAGGGGTTCCTGCTTCAGGCTGGGATGTGATAGTTTGTACTCCAGCAGCAATCTTATAACCATAGAGCAACCTTAACTGATGGAAACGCAAGACACAAGTAAGACACAACACAAGGAGCCTGGGTCCCTGATGACAGAGGAGTTGCCTATCAGTCCTGGAGTGTCCACTTCATAACTTCTCTATGGGAGAGAATAATCTTTACCTGTTTAAACTTCTGTTATTTGCCATTAAATATAGCCGAGTATAATCCTAATTGATACAAAGGCAATTCTAGAATTATTAAGAACAAACATTTATACAGATTTCATAGAGTATAAAAGTGCTTCAGTATTGTACTGGAATTGAATCATGCTGACATTCAAAGTATACAAAATCAATGAAGTGTGCCTGGCCCAGAATAAAAGGAAAACTAATACTGCAGGTAATTCCAGCAGCCGTACAATTTTATTTATACCCATGTGAGTTGAGATGGGAATATGTATCCAGTAGCTCCCTAGTCAGTCTCATTGAGAATCCATCATAAAACCAGCTGTTGTATTTTTCATACAACACAGCCCCTTAGTAAAGGTAACTAGTAGTACTTCATTTGTGTTCAAACAAAGAAACAGCAAAGCTCTCTATTACAAGGGGAAATACTGGCTCTTACGGGCTTTGATTCTAGCTCTTCTACCTGCCACATGATGACCTTTGTATATATTTGATTTTTATGCTATGCTGTGATTTTAGAACCTAACCCAAATATAATCTGCAACTTCACTGTTTCTCATTTAGTTTAATTAACACTTCGAGATATAATTCCCAAACCATTCAATACACCCATTTAAAGTGTACAATTCAGTGGTTCTCAGTACATTAAGCTGTACAATCATCGTATTATCATCCCCAAAGAAATCTCCTGTCTATTAGCAGTCCCTCCTCTATCTCCCAAACCCCTCAGCCCTAAAAATAATACTTTTATTTTTAAATAATATTCCACTGTATGGATATGCCATATTTTATCCATTTATCAGTGGATGGACATTTAGGTGGTTTCCATTATTTGGCTATTAAGAAAATGCTAAGCACAGTGCACAAATTTTTATACATAGGTATGCTTTCATTTCTTGGTATATACTCAAGAGTGCAACTGCTGTGTCTTATGACTACTCTACTATTTTGAGGACCTGCGAAACTGTTTTCCAAAGTAGCTCCACTATTCTTTATTCCACTCAGCAGTGTATGAGGGTTCCAATTTCTCTATATCCTCACCAACACCAACACTTGTTAGTGTCTGATCCTTTAGATTATGGCCTACCTACTGAGTGGGAAGTGTCTCTCTTTGTGGTTTTGGTTTGCATGTCCTTGAGGTCTAATGATATCGAACATCTTTTCATTTGCTTTTGGCCATTTGTATAACATCTCTGAAGAACTGTCTATTCAGATCCTACTATGGTCTGAATGTGTCTCCCCAAAATTCTTATGTTGAAAGACCTCATATCAAATGTAATGGCATTAGGAGGTGAGGCCTTTGGGAGGCAATTAGGTCATGAGGGCAGAGTCCTCATGACTGGATTAGTGCCTATAAAATTTAGGGGGGGGGGGTGGTACCAGAGTTCCCTCATATGAAAGGATCTAATGAGAAATCTGCAACCTGGAAGAGGGCCCTGAACTGACTGTGTTGGCACCCTGATCTTGGACCCACAGAACTGTGAGAAATACATTTCTATTATTTATAAGCCACCCAGTCTTTGGTATTTTGTTACAGTAGCCGAATGGACTAAGACAGATCCTTTGCCCAGTTTTAAAGTGGGTTGTTTTTCTATTGTTGAGTTGTAAGAGTTCTTTGTATGTTTTGACTTTAAATCCTTTTTAAGATGTATTATTTGTACATATCTTTCCCCTAGTCCATGGGTTGACATTTTTGATGGTTTATTTTTCAGCACAGAAGTTTTTTATTTTAATTGTCTACTTAATCTACTTTTCCTTTTCTCACGTGCTTTTGGTGGTGGTATATCTAAAAAGGCCTGTGTCTACAAGGTCATGAATATTTACTCCTATTCTAAGACTTCTACAGTTTTAGCTCTTACATTTAGATCTATAATCCATTTTGAGTTCATTTTTATGTATAATTTGAGGAAGTGATCCATCTTTGCCTTTTTTTTTTTGTTTTGCATGTTGCTCCAGTGGTCCCAGCACCCTTTGTTGGAAAGACTATTCTTTAGGTCTTAGACTATTCTTTAGGTCTGTTTTAGCCTATTGTTGGGTTGATCCCCTTATCATTATATAATGCCTTTGTCTCTTTCCACACTCTTTTGTTTTAATGTCTATTTTCTGTCTGATAGAAGTAAAAGGCGAAAGATTTATACAATCTGAAGAGAAACCAGAGTATTATTTTTTTGTCTAACGTAAGTATTGCTACCCTATTTGCTTTTGTTTGTTTTGTTTCCATTTGCACACATATCTTTTTCCAGCCCTTCACTTTCATTCTCTGTTTATCTTTAGGTCTAAAATGAGTCTCTTGTAGGCAGCAAAGAGATGGGTCTCTCTTTTTTTTTTTTTTTTTTTATCCATTCTGTCATCCTCTCCTTTTGATTAGGGCGTTTAGTCCATTTACATTTAAAGTCATTATTGACAGGTATGTACTTACTGCCATTTTAATTGTTTTCTGGTTGTTTTCATAGTTCTCTATTCCTTTCTTCTTTTCTGGCTCTCTTCCTTGTGGTTTGAGGGTTTTCTTTAGTTTTTATGCTTAGATTCCTTTCTCTCTTTTTTTTTTTTTTATATTATAGGTGTTTGATTTGTGACTACCATGGGGTACACGGAGAGTGTTAATATTGGCTCCCCCAAGTGTCCAGCTATCTAGGCTAGGGGAGGAGAAGAAAAACAGTGCCTGCCAGCACTTTTGTTCCCAGAGAAGTCTGCAGATCTCTGCCCCTTTGGTACATGTCCTAAAATTAGTCAACAAATCTCCTTCACATATACCCCAGGCACTTTTCAAACTGCTGCTGCTTTGCTGTGTCCCCAGCAAGTTACTTAGCATGCTGGCTCTTTAAAGGTGGGGACTCAGCTTCCTGTCATCCTCTGGCTCTCCTGGAGTTAAGTGCTGCTGATTTTCAAAGCCAGAAGTTATGGGGACTTTGCTTCTCAGTGCAGGTACCTAGTATGGGGTCCGATCCCCTCCTTCCTCCCCCATGCTTATGATGCTCCTCCCACTTGTAGTTAGTTGTACTGAAGTATGGTTCCCGACTGCCCTGCTTCCCCTTTTTGATATGGACTTCTCTCTACAATTAGCTTTGGAAGATCTGTTTCACCAGTCTCCAGGTCATTTTCAGTTAGTTCAACAGATGTAGCTGTTGCTTCAATTTGTCTGTGGGACAAAGTAAACTCAAGATCCGTCTACTCTGCCATATTCCCTCCTTTTTCTTTAATAACTTTCACCAATTATGGTTGTTTTGCTAGGAAGCGGGTCTCTGAAAATCCTCTTCCAGAAGTCATTGAGAAGTCATACCATTCTAAAAGCCATCACCCACTTAATTGTTCTCTTTTAATGTCATTTACATGCCAATTCTTCATTTAAAGCAGCCAATCAAGGCGTTCTTGAGAAATAAGGCCATTCTTGAAAATGCTAAATTTTATTTTCATCATAAATTATAGAATATTTTGAAACACCTGTGCATTTCAAGAGAGGTGGGAAATAACTAAAGAAATAGCAACACTATCATTTTCTAACATGAAATTTCAAGGCTACTTGGCTATTTAAAAAAAACATAAAAATATCTGAACTGAAACCACAACAACAAAAACGACAAAAACAGCTTATAATGTACTTAACTATAATTTTATGACTAGCATTTTCAAGGGAAACAATCCAAATAGCAAAATATTAATAGAGTTTTTGAAAAGGACAATCTAATAAAAGATTAAAAGTGAACTGTTCCCTTTCTCTTCCAAGGAGCCACTGTTAGTAGTAGTTTTAGACCTTTTTATTTGCAGATATTCAAAACACAGATATATATTTTGGGGTTGATTTTTCCAAAGAAAAAAAAGAAAGAAGATCATACACTGTTCTGAAACCTGCCCTTTTTCACTCAATATATGATGGGCATCCATCCTTTCAGACACCTGTATGCAAATGACCCTTATACTTTTTCTTGGCTGCCAACATTTCATAGTATGGATTTATCTCAATTCTCCTGTTAGGTATTTATGTGAAGTTTTTAAAACAAATAATCATACAGTAAGCATCACTGTACAGAAAGCTTTGCATATGCTTTCTATAGAACAGAGCTGTCTTACTGTGATTGCTGAGTTTAAGGATATCCACATATTAAATATGGATAATATAGTCCACATTGTTCTCCAGAAGTATATCATTTGCACTTCTAACAGTGTATCAAAGTGTTCTTTTCCTTCATATCCTCAAAAAGACTGGATTTTAATTATTAAGATCTTTTGCCATCCTGATGTAACTAAGTTTGTATTTTTCCTTTTTTAACAAAAGAACTTGATATTTCATTAAGTAAAGAGATTGAGCATTTTTTCATATTTGTGTTAGGAACTGAATTATATCTCCTCAAAATTCATATGTTTGAAGCTCTAACCCCCAATGTGGCTATATTTGAAGATAGGGTCTTTAAAGAGGTAATTAAGGTTAAATGAGGTCATAGAGTGGGAACCTAATCCAACATAACTGGTGTCCTCATAAGAAGGGAAAAAGACACCAGGGGGATGCACATGTACACAGAGAAAAGGCCAACTGCAAGCCAAGGAGGGAGGCCCTGGGAGAAACCAATCTTGCTCACACCAGTTCCAGACTGTGAGGAATGAATTTCTGTTGCTGAAGCCACCCAGTCTGTGGTATTGTTATAGTAGCCCTGGCAAACTAATATAAACTATGCAACGTTTCTTCCACGAACTGCCTACTGATGTCATTTGTTCATCTCCTGGGTTGTGTCGTCTTATTGACTTAAAGGACTATGGAACAGTGAATGATACAACTTTTTAAATGCTCTGTAAAAATATGTTCTAAATACAAAAGACTGAAAATGAAACCAGAATCTTTGAGGTTAGTATCCATGTAATTAAAATTATGATCTTATACCAACACATCCAAATTACTCTTAAACTATATAGAATTTACTCTCCAGGGCACCTTGGTGGCTCAGTAGGTTAAGGATTCAACTCTTGATTTCAGCTCAGGTTATGATCTCACAGTTTGTGAGTTTGAGCCTGGTGTCAGGCTCCGCGCTCACAGTGCAGAACCTGCTTGGGATTCTCTCTCTCCCTCTCTCTCTGCCCCTCCCCTACTCACACATGCACTTGCTCATTCACTCTCTCAATTAAAAAAAAAAAAAAAAAAAAGAAGTTACTCTCCAAATACCTAACCAATTGGCATTTGACAGAAAAATCACAAAACACTCTTCAACTCCCTGATGCAGTTAAATGGGTCAGTACAAGAGCAAATCAATTTGATCTAAAGTGGCAAGATTTTTGAAAGAAATAATAAAAACATATGAAAAATTTTAAAGTAAAGCAGAATAATTTGTTTCTCTCATCTCAATTTTTTACCTCGATAGTCTATTCTTCTTTATTGTTTTTAAAATTTTTTAATGTTTATTTTTATTTTTGACAGGGACACCGCATGAATGGGAGAGAGGGAGACACAGAATCTGAAGCAGGCTCCAGGCTTTGAGCTGTCAGTACAGAGCCTAACGTGGGACTCAAACTCATGGACTGCAAGATCATGACCTGAGCTGAAGTCAGACGCTTAAATGACTGATCCACCCAGGCACCCATTATTCTTCATTATTGTTAAATAGTATTTTACTGTATGGATTGTACCACAATTTGTTTATTTATTCACCTATGAAAAGATATATGGGTTATTTCCAGTTTGAGTCTTTTATGTCTTTAATTCTAATTTACTTACTAAAATTCCTCCATGAGACATACAAAGGTTCTCCTGGTTCCTGATGAAGGTTGATATTATCCCATAATAGCTGAATATACACAAGTTTGCTATCCTGGGACAGAGATGACAGAGGAAGCTAAAAGAGATCAATAGAAAGTATTAGTACTCTAAGCATAATAATTACCAGTGGATCTAGCAAAGCTTGGTTATATAAAATAAAAGCGTTCTTTTGAAACTGTGGACCTAAAATTCTAAGCAAAAAATTTTGATTTTTATTTGTATTGATACATATTCCTACTTTCTGAGGTGCATATTTTTCATTCCTACTTCCACAGATTGCAAAGACAACTTGGTAACTGGCACAGTGGCCACATGAAAGATTAGTCACCATTAGAACAAATTTTAAGGTAGAGAAAGTACAATAGTTTCTACTATCTTGTGCTGTTACTTAAAATAAATGAGTCAAAATAGAGTGTAATACTTTAAGAAAATATTTTCTTGTGCCCCTGGTGTGTGTTGGGGTGTCTCTAATCAATATTATAAATGAAGAAACTCTAAAAGCCCACTATCTCCAATGGAATCGGGCACCCCAGCCCAAGTACAGTAAGGGCTTTAAAGTCAGACAGCCAGACTGTGGTCTTGGCTCCCCGTCACGTAGCAGGTGTGTGACCCCGTGAAAATTACTTAACTTCTCCAACTTTTAATTATATCATCTGAAAAACATGCATGAGAGGAGTCCTTTAAAATAAAGTTGTTATGGGGCGCCTGGGTGGCGCAGTCGGTTAAGCGTCCGACTTCAGCCAGGTCACGATCTCGCGGTCCGTGAGTTCGAGCCCCGCGTCAGGCTCTGGGCTGATGGCTCAGAGCCTGGAGCCTGTTTCCGATTCTGTGTCTCCCTCTCTCTCTGCCCCTCCCCCGTTCATGCTCTGTCTCTCTCTGTCGCAAAAATAAATAAACGTTGAAAAAAAAAATTTTTTTTTTAAAATAAAGTTGTTGCGAGAAGGTCAATTGGTGATATGATAGTTCAGAATAAAAGCTACCTTTTCTAGCCACCCTTGCAAACTAGGTATGACCATATAACTAAGTTTAGGCCAAACAGATACATAGAGAAATGTTATGTACAACTCCAGGAACCATCCCTACAGAAAGAAGACACATTCTTCTCCATTCATTTTTATCCTTACTGCTGGCTGGAATAGGGACATGATGGCTAGAAATAGAGAGGCCATCCTGGACCAGGTATAGAACTTGGAAATGGAGGTTATACACAGCTGACCAAAAAGACAGAAGGATCTCAGGTCCCTAAGACTACATCATCCCAGGACCACCTTCCCAAACTTTGACGTGAGAGAGAAATAACGTACATCTCGTTAAGGCACTGTTGTTGTACACTTGTTACTCTGAAGTTAAGCCTCATTCTCACCAACACCAACGTAGTACAAGTATAGAAGTTGGTACCCTACCTGTACACCTCCATTACAATGTTCAGATGTGAGGATAAGTCCTGGCAAGTTACTAGGAAGGTCCAAACGTCTGAAATACCAAACGAGGTTCCAGAAAATGATTGGATGTTTATTGATGAAAGAGGATGTGTGAATCACTTGATCACCTTCATTTTCTAGCAAAGATTCAAGTTCTTTACGAAGCACTAGAGGACTCAAGTAGGGCACAGAAACAGGGGGAGGATTGGGTCTTTTTCCTAAAGGATCCTTTAAAAAATAAAAATACAGAAAGAAGTGAATATTATCTATTCTGTGTATGTTTAAGAGTACTTCTCAAGGAGATTATGCTCTATCCTTTCAAAATCAGTTACTTCAGAACCATTGCTACATGCAGTATACGCTAATGAAAACCTAAAAAAAGAAAAGAAAGTACTTAATCATAAATGCCCTTACGTTAAATGATTACAAAAGAAAATAATCCAGAGACAGACCCTAAACATACAGAGTTTCTCTATCAGATTGATTTTTTTTTTTCCTTTTCAACTTTTACAAAAAAAATACTACATTTCAGGGATGCCTGGGTGGCTCAGTCGGTTAAGCATCCAATTCTTGATTTAAGTTCAGGTCATGGTTTTCATGGTTGTGAGACTGAGCTCTGCATCAGGCTCTGTGTTGAGCATGGAGCCTGCTTGGGATTCTCTCTTTCCCTCTGCTGCTCTCCTGCTAGTGTGTGTTCTTGCACACACATGCTCTCTCTCAAAAACAAAACAGAAAGAAATACTACATTTCAGATATTTAGGATTATTCCAAAAAAAAAAAAAAAGAAGTTGACTCTATCTTCTTCCTACAATCTAAATAGATGGGGCAATTTTTGTGTTAATATTATTTGATGACTCCTTTTAGAATTATATCTAATGTGCTTTCACATTTGATTGCAACAGCTAAAGAGCAGTCTTACAAACAAAGGAAAACGATGCCAATTCAGACTTTCTAAGTTGTGCAAATTATAATCAGAATAAAATGCTTATGACCAACTCATTAATGGGTACCCCTAGTGCCCAGGCTGTGGTCTCCAAATACCATTTCCTCAAAAATGAACTAGAGCTTCTTAGAGAAATGGCTGATTCTAGGTCTAGAGAAAGAAATATTAACATGAGCATGAAACATCTTGTCATATAAGAAAGCAAAGAAGCTTTGTAAAAAAAATTAGAAAAAGGCTGCTAGAGATGTGTCAAAAGAACTAAAACACCAACCTGTAGAGGCTTCTAGCTGATCAAAGATGGATGATATATTAATAAGGATAACAACAGCAATGGATGTAAACCTATTTAAATTAGTGAGCTCATAATGATACTCTATTCCTCCAAATTAATTCATCACCTTAGAGGATGCTAGGAATCCAACCTGTTATTTTGAAAACTGGTAAGTAAAAGGAAAAATATTTGTCCCACCTTTCCAAAATAAACTGCATTTTTGGAAAAGCAAACAGAAAACATGGAGGATGTTTCTCTTTACAGATGTATCCAACATATATAAAGACAATTAGACTACCAGCCTTGAAAGCTGGAAATGAATAATCTGATGTAGGCAATGAGGCATTAATCGCTACTAGCATCACAAAGAAAGTTCATGTCTTCTATTGAGGGACATTCTACCACTGCAATTGTCTTACAAAAATAAACAACCAAACAAAAACCTGAATGTGATCAAGCTTCTAGATATAATTTACCAATTTATAGCGTCATAATCAACAAATACAGTTGCAAGGCTAAAAAAGAGGGTCTACAGATGTAAAATGACTAAAAAACAGATCAACCAATTGGTAATGCATAGATGTTATTTGATCCTCATTCTTCAAACTACAGAAGACACACATACTTCACATTTTTAAAATAGAAATTTGAACAGAGATTGAATAATTTGATTTTTTTGGTTGTATAGTGGCATGTATTTTTCAGAGTCCTTATCTCTTAGGAACTACATACTGAAATATTTACAAATGGAATATATGATATTTGAAATTTATTTCAGAATAATCTAGGAAAGAAGTGAATAAGGATATACATAAAAGAAGAATGGCCATAAGTTGAAAATTACTGAAGCCAGATGATGGGTCAAAGGGACTCCGTATACTCCTTTTATTTTTGAATGTACTTGAAATCTTAAAAAGCTGTTAGTCTTGGGGCACCTGGGTGGTTCAGTCAGTTGAGCATCTGACTCTTGGTTTTGGCTCAGGTCATGGTCTCACAGTTCATGAGATTGAGCCTGGCATGCAGCTCTGCGCGGAGCCTGCTTGGGATTCTTTCTTTCCCTCTCTCTCTGCCCGTAACCGCGCCCCCCCCCCCCCTTCTCTCATTCTCTCTCAAAATAAATAAAAATTTAAATAAATAAAAATCAATCAATCAAAAAATAAAAAGTTCTTAGTCTCTTTATCTTATCACTTATGGTTAAAGAAAAGCCACTAAAGATGGATTATGTGCTATTCTAATAAATACTTTCATGAACACACAGATAATTATGATGTTGTTACCTACCACAACTTCCTGCAGACTGTTGGGAAGACTGACTGTTGAAATGCCATGAAACGGTCGCTGGGAAAAGTCAATATTTTGCAAGGGACCCCCAACACTGTGACTTCGCGTCAAAGATACATTTCGCTTTGATAAACTATTAGGCACAGATGAAATTTTCATGGTTTGGACTTCTCCACCGGCTTTCTTTATTTCATCACTTAAAAAACATGAGGAAGAAATGCTGTATTTGTGCTGTAATACAATCTCAATTTGTATACCTAGAGTATTTTCTACAGTGAACTCTGAGTCTAACTGAATATATCGGAGAAGAATCAGTACCACCTTATAAGATTAAATTTTCTTCAGGCATTTCTATAAAAGTGGTCAGGAGAACAGGATGGGATGGATAATTCTGGTGACAGATGGGAAGAAGAGGACAAAGGGTAGACAATAGATATTCTTTTTAAAAGATTAAGTGCCCATTCACAGTTGCTTTATTCAAACATTATTTCCTCTTTATTAAACAAAATCACCTAGAATTATCCTGCGTCCAACTAGATATTACAGATGAGTATTTAACCTCTACCAGGCCAAGATCCACCTAAGGGCAGAAACTAGATCTTACTTTTTTATTTTTAGTGCTTAGCATAATGCTCAGCATACAACAGGCTCTGAATAAACGTCCGATTCAATCAGTATTTAAGAGGAAGCGGTGTATTTCACAGTAAAGAAAATATGTCTCTGGAAACTGGTACTGAATACTTTTTACTACAGAGAAGTTCATTCTGTAAAAGGACACTGTAAAACATTAAACATAGTTTCAAAAACGATTGATCATCACATTTGTTTATTAGATACTTAAACAATGTATTGTAGTAAAAAGTTAATATTAAATTTTTTAAATGCCAGAACTTAGAGGCTCCTAGCTGGCTCAGTCAGTATAGTGTGCAGCTCTTGATCTTGGGGTCATGAGTTTGAGCCCCAAGTTGGGTGTAGAGATTACTTAAATGAATAAATAAATAAAAACTTAAAAATAAATTAAATAAATAAAATGCCAGAACTTACGCCTACATAAGGCTGTCTTTAAAGATGGAATTTTTACAAGGGTACCCAATTTATAATGAAGAGCTCTCTGTACCCTAGAGTACCTTGATTCAATTGCAGAGGTTGTCTCTTCAGTTATGGTCTGGTTTTGTTTGGGGAAATCCATAAAGTTGATCAAGTCAGGTTCTGCTGAAGCGGACACAGGTTTGTGCTCTGAAGGTTCGCTTGCCAATGGAATGCTGCCACTTTGTAAACTGTCACCAGAGGTGCTTGGTTTCAGGAAAAAGCTAAATAGGGAGCAATCCAGAAAAAGTCTTTAAAAATCCTAGAATCCTCTAAATTTCGTATTTAGAATCACTTTATGGTAAAGGAGTCACTGAGGAATTTTACAATCCATAGAAGTATCATCTATTTCAAACACACACACACACAGCCCCCCCCCATTCTCTCTTCCTCTCTTGTCGTAAACTTTTTTAAATGAAAAAGGTCTCAAAGTCATTACAGTTCAATGCAACATCCTTTCAGAATTGAGAACCATTAAAGAAAGCTATGAAGGAATATGGAAAACAAAATATTTCATTAATTTTCTGAGTTAAAGAAGAAAAAGAGCAGCAATGGCATTTTATCACATATTAACCTACAATTGTTTATAATATCCTCCCCCCATAAATATCCATTTTGTCTCTAGTCATTTCTTTCCCCCTTTATTCATTATTTTGTTTTCGTCTTCTTGTCTTATCTCTATCCATCTCTTTCTGGGTGGGGATGGGGTGAGTGTTGGGCCTTGCAAGGGACATTAAGAGAACTTCCTGAGGCTGTAGTAATATTCTGTATTTGATAAAGGTTTGGTGTGCACAAACGTATACATTCAATTTTCTTTTGAATTTTTTTAAATGTTTATTTATTTTTGAGGGAGACAGAGAGGGAGAGAAAGAGTGTGTGCAGGAGGGGGACAGAGAGAGAGGTGGGAGGAGGGTGCACGGATAGAGAATCCAAAGCGGGCTCTGTGCTGACAGCAGCGAGCCCAATGTGGGGCTTGAACTCATGGACTGCGAGATCATCACCCAAGCCAAAGTCGGATGCTCAACCAACTGAGCCACCCAGGTTCCCCCACATTCAATTTTCAAATGGTACGTTTTAAATTTGTAGATTTTCTTATATACAACTTTATTGCAAAAGAAAAAACTGTAAACAAATATTGAACTTTAGTTAATATGTATGCTCAAGTCTTTGGGGGAGAAGTGTATTAATAATGTCTACACCTTCTTTCAAATGAATAAAAACATAAGAAAAATTGGTGGATCCATGGAGGGATAGACAGTTGATAAAGAAAGTACAATAAAATAGTAATACAGAGATGGATATTTGGGTGTCACTGTAAAAAAAAGTCTTTTAACTTCACAGCAAGTTTGAAATTTTCCATAAAGACATATTTGGGGGTGGAAATCAATAATGCTCCTTTACACTCACTTAGAAAATATAAAATAAAGTACTTAACACAATAGCTTAAGAAGCACAATTAACACAACAAAAAAGTATAAGACTAGGGAGAATAATTTAAGACCCTATTAAAAGGACACAAAGGATAATCTAAAAAAATGGAGATATATACATACCATGCTCAAAGATAAGAGAATAACACTAAAAACGTCCATTTTCCCCAAATAAATCTATACAGCTAATGCTGCAATCCCAGTGAAAACTCCAGTTGGGACTTCTTCGGGGAGGAGGGGAAACTAAAGTTGCTCTAAGCAAAATAAATAATTAAAACTCCATGATGGGGAGCTTCCCTTATCAATCAGACACGACACAAACAGTATTGACAAAAAAGAACAGGGAACACAGAACCAGGGTGAGGTGTGCATGGGAACTTGAAATGTGATAAAGGTGCTGCTACCTATCAATGAAGAAAGGATGGAAAACCAGCGCATTACATGGAGAAAAGGAAAGTTGTATCCCTACCATCATACACAAACACAAAGGTGGACTCCAGATGGATTAAAGACCTAAATATCAGAGGTAAAATATACAGCTAACAAAAGAAACTTTAAGAGAAAATCTTCATGTCCTACAGATGGCAAACAACTTTTAAAACAAGGCTCCAAAATGGGGCGCCTGGGTGGTTCAGTTGGTTAAGCGTCCAACTTCGGTTCAGGTCATGATCTCGTGGTTCATGAGTTCAAGCCCCATGTCAGGCTCCGTGCTGACAGCTCACAGCCTGGAGCCTGCTTTGTGGATTCTGTCTCCCTCTCTCTCTCTGCCCCTCCCCTGCTCGTACTCTGTCTCTGTCTCTGTCTCTCTCTCTCTCTCTCTCTCAAAAATAAATAAAACATTTAAAAAACAAAAAAACAAAAACAAGGCTCCAAAAGCACAAATCATAAGGTGGAAAATTAATGGATAATGACATCAAAACACATTATTTTAAGGAATTAATATCAAGAATATTCAAGACAGACATCAACAAGAAAAAGAAAGCTAATATAAAAATGGACAAGGTATAAACAGGTAATTCATAGAAAATGCTGGAGGAGTGTCTGGGAGGCTCAGTCAGTAAAGCATCCGATTCTTGATTTCAGCTCAAGTCATGATCTCATTGTATGTGAGATTGAGCCCCATGTCAGGCTCTGTACAGATAGCAGGAACCTGCTTGGGATCCTCTCTCTCCCCCATCTCTCTGCCCCTCCCCTGCTCTCTCTCAAAATAAATAAATAAACTTTAAAAAAAATAAAAGAAAATGCTGGAATAATTCACAAGTATATGAAGAGATAAACTCACTAATATTCAGAAAAATTCCAACAAAAACAAGATACCACTTTATACTCATTAGAAGACAAAGACCAGAAGAAATGATAATACCAAATGCTGGTAAGGATATACAGAAATGAGAATTCTTGGGCACTAACAGTGGGGGTGTTGTCATGTGGTAAGCAATCTTCCACTGTTTATTCAAATCATGCATGAAAATGACCTAATGACTTCACTCCTAAGACTACTATTCATCACAAGTTTAGAGAGAGAGATATTTTACAGTGCACTGCATCACTGCAGTGATATTTATAGTAACACAATACTGGAAGCAACTGAAACAACAACAGGATATTGGATGACTAAAATGAGATATTAACTTCCTACAGGAGAAAAAGGAATAAATTAGATGTACATATAGCAACTCAGATTTTAAACTTAATAATAAAAATAGATATGTTCAACAGTATTTTAATTATGTAAGTTAAAAATGCATAATTGTGAAAAACAATGTATTTCATGAGGATATATATTCAAAGAGACATCACACACCGTAGAGGCAATGTCTCTGTTGGATAAAGGAATGAGAATGGGAATGGCAGGGGCTGGGGGGGTAGAGCTAATAAAAGATGGCCCTTGCACAAACCAATGACGATAGTGCATCAGGAATTAGAGTATGATTCCACTCAGCTCCACACCTGAAGCTAAAAGGAAAAATTAAGCTAAGAAGAAATACCTGTACAACTGGAGAATTTTTTTAAAAGCAGCTAAAGGTAGAAAGCGAAGTTCGTCTGTTCCATAAAACAAATAGAATATTAAGTATAATTACTTAGGTAAGCAGTTACCAAACTCCCAATTACTTAATTACTAGATCAGCTAGTCTTTCTATTGCCTAGAATTCGGTCATTATGCCACACAGAGCACTACCATAAAGAGGCAACACGTTAGAAGAGTCAAAAAAAAAACCCCGTCCCCTACACCTTCATTTTTTCTTCTAGAAGATGTAAGACAGCTGAGACAGAAAGTTTAAAATAATGATAAATATTAAAGTTTTGAATTATCTATACAGTTCAGCTCTAAGAATTAACTACTACTGGTAATCATATGTTAAATAAAATGGAAAAGTAGTCTCCTGTAGTGCTAGTATTTTCCACACAAATACTGAAAGTGAAGGAGAGAAAGGAAAGGGACACCTGGAGTGTACCATAACTATTTCATTTTTCTTCCAGGAGTCATGCCTTCTGGGAGGACACTCACCTCTTAAGGGAGCTTTGACAATACTAACCTTGCAGAGCCTCTCAAGTCTTTAAATTCTATATTGAGAAGAGGCAAGAAGTTGCTTTTACAGAATGGACAGGTTGTATTCAAATTTGAATCATCTGCCGTCCATCCAGCCATAATTTCTTCATCATAAACTAACGCTCCACAAGCTCTGCATTGTGAACAACTTGACATCAAAACCTAAGAGCAGAAAAGTGCGAACACTGAGAACCTCCACAGCAAAAAGTCATCTTAACAGGCCATCCTCTGGGGACACAGAATTTTATTTATTTTGCTGATCAAATTTGGACTGAATAGTTTAATCACTTTACAGATAAAGCTACCAGTTTATGGCCTTACTTACATAAGACAGGAAGCAAATTCAACAAAATGATTTACTCTCCTGCCCACAATGGCATCAAAGAATTCTGCTAAATACCATTCTGAAATAAAAATGTGTACAGCCACATTATCACGCGCAGAAGGCAGAACTTTTACCTCCATTGCACAATTCTGATAGATGCTAGACATGCTGGTGTTTTGAGAAGAACCATGGTCTGATTTTTCAAAGTCCTGCCCTTTTACACTTCTTGGAAATGGAGGTTCACCTAGAGAGAAGTAAATGTCATAACACACTATGTGTGAGAATGCCCTTATTCTTTGGAAATGCATACTAAAGCATTTAAGGGGGAGTATGATGACGTCTGCAATTTATTTTCAAATGGTTCAGTATAAAAATTTCTATACATATATATATATATCTAAAGTTAACAATAGTTAAATCTAGGTGGAGAATCTATATATGATTCTTCACTATATGATTCTTTCAACTATTCAGGACATTTGAAATTTCTCCTAATAGAACGTTGGAAAAAACAGACTTAAAAAAAATAATTAAGTACTAAGAAATGACAGTGACATAGCCTAGGGAGTCTCAAACTCTGGTATACATTCTATTTACCTACAGCACTAGTTAAAAATATATATTCCTAAGGCCCCCGTCCCACAGATACAGTCTCAAAAGCTTTAGCCTAGAGCTTGGACATTTGTATATATTTTTAAACTAATCCCCCATGTGATTCTGACACACACTAAAGTTTGAGAACTAATGATATACTCCACAAACGCAACTAAAAATAAACTTAGGTGACTATACTACTTAGAGATCATATAAGTGATAGTATCGTGTGGTCATATAAAAAATCTGTCAGCTCATCTCAACAAATGGGGCTTATTGCACATGCAATAGTGGCAGGGAAAGGTACGGGCATATAACTTGTAGCAGACGGCAATCCTTTCCATACCTGTTGAGTATTGCAGTTTTCCTACATCTCCACTGCTGCTGCTACTGCCAAGGCTTGTGTTGCTCTGGGTAAGTTCGCTGGGAACCAACCCTGAGACACTCGTGTTAGGTGACATATTCTCCCCCAAAATATGGTCTTCAAGGCCAGCGGGGAAGCTGTAATCTCTGTTAGTTTCCTCCTTTAATTGAAAAGAATAAAACCCCACATACATAAATAATACCTTCTCCAATGAGAATATATTCATTCCACCCTTTATGGAATTAAACTTCTCTGGAATTCTTATGTAAATTATCATCCCCTTATTTTTCAAAACCATGAACTCTTCTCAGCATTATTGGGAATTTCCTTTCCACACTCTAAGATATTCGAGTAATGACCTACAACACTTTAAGATTTTGTTGTGCCCCTGGTGTATGTTGAAGTGTCTCTCAATAATCAGTATCATATGGGGCGCCTGGGTGGCTCAGTCGGTTAAGCGTCCAACTTCGCCTCAGGTCACGATCTCTCGGTCCGTGAGTTCGAGCCCCGCGTCGGGCTCTGTGCTGACGGCTCAGAGCCTGGAGCCTGTTTCGGATTCTGTGTCTCCCTCTCTCTGACCCTCCCCTGTTCATGCTCTGTCTCTCCCTGTCTCAAAAATAAATAAAACATTAAAATTTTTTTTTTTTAATTTTTTTTTTCAACGTTTATTTATTTTTGGGACAGAGAGAGACAGAGCATGAACGGGCGAGGGGCAGAGAGAGAGGGAGACACAGAATCGGAAACAGGCTCCAGGCTCTGAGCCATCAGCCCAGAGCCCGACGCGGGGCTCGAACTCACGGACCGTGAGATCGTGACCTGGTTGAAGTCGGACGCTTAACCGACTGCGCCACCCAGGCGCCCCCAAAATTTTTTTTTTAAATAATCAATATCATAAAATGAAGTAACTCCAGGAGCCCACTGTCTCCATTGGAATTGGGCACCCCAGCACAAGCACAGTAAGGGCTTTAAAGTCAGTCAGCCAGACTGTGGTCTTGGCTCACCATCATATATTATGTATATGACCTTGCAGAAATTATTTAACTACTCCAACTTTTAATTATATCATCTGAAAAATATGGATAATAGGAGTCCTTTAAAATATGGTTGTTGTGAGAATTTCATCTGTCAATATAATTTTCAGACAACAACCATCAATATTAGAGGCATAAAATATGAATAAAGTTCCAAACACTGTAGTTCTGAACTCCTGCAAGTGACTGTTGACACTTTAGATAGAAAACATTTCAATAAGCAGTTTCCTTTTTGATTTTTTTAAATGTCTATTTATTTTGAGAGAGAGAGAGAGAGAGAGAGAGAGACAACGTGAGCAGGGAAAGGGCAGAGAGAGGAGAGAAAGAATTCCAAGTGGTCTCCGTGCTGTTAGCGCAGAGCTCGATGCGGGGCTCAATCTCACAAATCATGAGATCATGACCTGAGCTAAAATCAAGAGTCAGACACTTAACTAAATAAGCTACCCAGGAGCCCCTCCTTTTTGATTTTTGCTTTAAAGAAGACTTGTGTCTTGTTATAAAACCATGTTAAATGATATAAAACTTAAACAGACATGCAAAACAGGAAATAAAAGCACCTAATAGTGGGGTGCTTGGGTAGCTCCGTCAGTTAGGTGTCTGACTCTTGATTTTGGCTCAAGTCATGATCTCATGGTTGTGAGATAGAGCCCAGCTTGAGATTCTTATTTTTCTCCTCTCACTCTCTCCCCCTTTCCTGTACTTTCTCTCTCTCTCTCGCTCTCAAAAAAAAAAAAAAAAAAAAAAAAAAAAAGCATTTATATTACCAACACTACACAGCATAATCAAAATCTTGATGTATGTCCTTCTAGTCATTTTAAAATATGCATATATAATACATTTTTACAAAATAGGATATCTTTTAACTTATTCTCATATAATGTATTTTAATGTCATTAAATCTACATTATTTAAACCCCTGAAACCTAATCCAGTTTACTGATGTACTGTTATGCATTTAGTAAATCTCTATTGCTTAAATATTCAGAATGCTCTTAAATTTTATATAAGTTACACTGATGAATTCTTTCGAGTTATTTTTACACATAATTATTTCCTTAAATTCTGGATAAAAGTTATAAACATTTTTTATGGACTTTGTATCCATTCCTTCATTTGAAAATATTTACTAGGTATAACCTATTTGCCTCTGTCAGGCTCTAGTACCAGGGCCATAGCAATAAAAAGAAAAGAAAGATTAAGGTCTGTGACCACCTAGAATTTATAGTCACACATTCCAAGTCAAATTACTCTGTAGAAAGGTTTTATTATTATTAACACTGTTAGATAAAATTTCAAAACTCAAGTGGCTCATTTGGTTAGTTTACTTTAACACAAAGCAAGGTTAAGATACTTTTGAAACTAGTTTATTTGGCCTTTCCTTCACTGACCTTGTAAGCTCTTTAAAATGCAATAAAATGCAACTGTGTCTTATAGTACTCAGTATTGTACTTTTGATTCAATTAATAGTTTGCCTATAGAATAAAGTTTTCTTTCAAATGGTATATAAATCTTATTTGTCCAATTTCATTTCCTATGTCTCTAGCCTCCTATTTAGAACTTTAGCAATCTGAGATGGATTGTGTATTATCTTGAAAATGCATGTTTTATGCCTCCATGCTTTTTCACATTATTCTCTCAGATACACCTTGTACCACCTTATCACTTTGACTAACCCAAAATTTAAAATTTATCCACCCAAACCCAACTTACATATCACCTGCTTTGCTCTTTTTGGACAGCCCCCTGCTGGAACCCCTTCTAAGATATTGCTTTCTTCTTTGCTATTACAGTAGTTTAAAAGCATGGACTCTAGAGTCAACCTCCCAGAGTTCAAATTCTAGTTCTGCCTCTCACTAGTTGTGTGGACCTGGAGAAATTAATCAACCTCTCTAACTCTTAGATACCTCATCTATAAAACAGGGATGCCAACAGTACCGATGTGTGGGGTTGCTATGAAAATTATCAAAATAGATATATAGCTTATGAGAGTACCTGTGACATAGTGGTGAACACTTATAAATGTTTGTCTTTTCTACTAAAGTGCCTAAATACTATATAATTCTGTAAACACAAAGGTGAAATTTTAATTAAATTTTTTCTATAAAACAAATAAGCAAAATTTCCCCACTTCTACTTCATAAAAAGGTCTAATGACTAATTCTCTTTACAATAATTTTCAAAAGAATTAGCAGTTTTTGTGATGCAGTATGAAATATGTAGGCTAAGTTGCAGAGTGATTTCACATATATGTAAGAGCTAACATAGATAAAAGTTATTTAAGAGTGAAGCGCTATGGGGCGCCTGGGTGGCTCAGTCGGTTAAGCGTCCGACTTCAGCTCAGGTCACGATCTCAGGGTCCGTGAGTTCGAGCCCCGCATCGGGCTCTGGGATAATGGCTCAGAGCCTGGAGCCTGCTTCCGATTCTGTGTCTCCCTCTCTCTCTGCCCCTCCCCCGTTCATGCTCTGTCTCTCTCTGTCTCAAAAATAAATAAACGTTAAAAAAAAAATTAAAAAAAAAAAAAAAAGAGTGAAGTGCTATGCAAACATAACATGGCATTATTAAGTATTAATCATCAGTACTTTTAAAGAAACAACGTGTTAGTTCAGACTGATCTATGGAATTATAAAGTAGTCCTGATATTCTATTTCTTTATTATTAATTTCCTCACATTTAGGTTCAGGTCATTTCAAGGAAGAAGTAACATATGCCTCAAGTTTAAACATCAAAGTTACCAGCAATCTCTGAATAATAATTTACATATAAAAAAATATGAGAAACATGCCAGTATCAGACCACACACATAAAACACTCTTACCTCATCATCTGAGTAGCTATAGGCAGACGCTACAGCTACCCACATCTTACTGGCTACCGTAGCTGCTTGTTTCATGCCAGATTTGAGGACATCGATCTTGGGTCCTGAGAGTATATTATCTAGCTTTAGTCCTGACAAAGAGTTTACCACAGAGCCCAGCGAGCCATGTGGTGAAGACCGCACTAGTGCTGACAGAGAAGGTGAACGTTCTTTGTGAGCGCGAGAGGGAGTCTGCTGCTTGAAACGCCCAGTGAAAGCTTTAGACCTAGATTCTGCAGGAGAGCTCTTTTCACTTTCAGGAACTTCCTGTGCTGCCGGACCGTGCTCTAAAGGTAGGCTTGATCGCCTCTCTAGAGAGTGAATACATGCAGTGATGGTGCCAGACTCTCTGCTTCCCTCTCCGTGTAATTCCATACTAGCAGACTTGCTACCCAAAGGACTCTTTAGGTTCATATAGCTTTCAATTTCATCAGCCAGATTGCGTGCAATAACTGGAGAAGACATCTTATCTTCAGAATCTTGAGATTTTACTCCAGTACATTCAGTGGCCAAAAGAGACAAAGGATCTAGTCCAGTTTCAACATCCTCCCTCTCAATAGCTTTAACAACACCATGTAAACTACTCCTCTTATTTATTACATCTTTGGGTTCTACTTTCAAGTCTCTGGGCTGATTACTATCATTCTGGAGACTGTCACATGTGTCCTTTTTCATAGTAGTTTTCGCTGCACTGTCCTCAATCACAGGTTCCAGGAGCTCTTGGCTCTCTTCAAGCATCTCTAATACCGAAGAAGATCTGTGCTCGGAATCCCAAGTGCTTTCAGACACACGAGTCCTAGTATCAACTAGATGACAACTGTTAGCAGTCTCAAAGCTGTGGGTGCTCGCAACACGGAGTGGAGAAGTCTTAGGACAGGCCAGTGCGGCTGTGAGAATCTTGGCATCTGCTCCCATCATAATAGCCACTTCACTTGAATTCAGATCCAAACTGCTCTTCTTAAGCAACATTCCAGCTCGACTTTCAGAACTGAAACTACAACTCCTCTCTGGGAAATGCTTTTGCCTTTTATCTCCTCTATCACCATTCTTCTTGGGATTAGCAACTTCACCAAAGACTGCATCTTCAACTGGATCTTGAGTAGAAAATGGCACATTTGATGTACTACCTAAAAGGGAAGGTACAATATTAAAAACGAAACTCTATTTTCCAATATAACTTTTACAAAAGTGTCTTTTCTGGTTTTTGAAAAGCGACACATAGAGTAAGATTCAGAAAGTTTAGAAGGCACAAAGAAAGTACACAAAAAAAGAACAACAAAAGGCCTCCATTCAATCCTGCCTCCCAGAAATAACATTGTAATGTATTATCTGCCTTTCATCCTCTATGCATACATATACACATTTAACAATCAAGCAATGTATGCTGTGTATTCCTGTATTGTTCACTAAAACCTATCAACAAATACAGACCTATAAATATATTTTACATTTTAAGAGTTCTACACTCAATTTAAAAAATATATTCTGGGGAGTCCGGGTGGCTCAGTCAGTTAAGCGTCGCACTGTTGATTTTGGCTCAGGTAATGATCTCATGGTTCATGGGTTTGAGCCCTGGGTTGGGCTCCATACTGACAGTTCGAAGTCTGCTTGGGATTCTCTCTCTCCCTCTCTCTCTGCCCCTCCCCGACTTGTGCTCTCTTCTCTCAAAATAAATAAATAAACTTAAAAAAAAAAAAAAAAAAACCAGGGGCACCTGGGTGGCTCAGTCGGTTAAGCATCTGACTTCGGCTCAGGTCATGATCTCGTGGTCCATGAATTCGTGCCCTGCATCGGGCTCTGTGATGACAGCTTAGAGCCTGGAGCCTGCTTCGAAATCTGTGTCTCCCTCTCTGTCTCTGCCCCTCCCCTGCTCTCTCTCTCTCTCTCAAAAATAAGTAAACATTAAAAAAACATAAAAACAGGGGCGTCTGGGTGGCTCAGTTGGTAAAGCATCTGACTTCGGCTCAGGTCATGATCTCGCAGTTTGTGAGTTCGAGTCCCATGTTGGGCTCTGTGCTGACAGCTCAGAGCCTGGAGCCTGCTTCAGATTCTGTGTCTCCCCCTCTCTCTGACCCTCTCATGCTCATGCTCTGTCTCTGTAACTCAATAATAAATAAACGTTAAAAAAAAATTTATAAAAAAACATAAAAACAAAAAAACAAATACTTAATCACAAATAAGTGGCTCAGGATACCTATAAAAACTGGCCAAATTAAAAACCCACTGGTATTTTTGTGTAGTAAAGCATAGTGATATGAATCTTTTTCTTCCATTGCCTTTCCATTGCCATACAAAACCCCTTTGGAATTTAGTAACATCTCTGCCTCTTTGCTCTTAATGAGTATAGGAGGCCCTGCAGTCCTCTCTAATTATCTACCATGAGAAAGAGAGACCAAACTGAGAACAGGCACTGCAACAAGAAAATGTATTCCCAGTAACAACTGGACACAATAAATACCCCTCCTTTTAAACACTAAACATTTTAAGTAACAACTTCTTTAGCCAATTTATAGGATTCAAACTTACTTCTGGCTCTAAATTTAGCATGTTCATCACAATTAGGTCATCAATTTAATGTCATTAAAGACATATATATCTGTAGAAGTATATTTTAAATACTTAGAAATCATTATGTAAAGACTCACCAGTGCTGCTTTTCCTGCCATTGAGATCGAATATACCAGATGGAACTTTCACAATACTGCTGCCCCATGCAGGAGGCTCAGTAGGACTCTGTGACTCTGCACTAGGTTGTGACTGTTTTGCTACAACAGCAGAGACATCACACACTTCTGGGAAAAAGATATTTGGATGTTATTCCTACTTATCCTGCACAGAAACCGTATGTTGATTTTTATAATATTTTATTCTTTTATATTTTTCTCCAAGTGTGAGTGAATATGACTATTTTATTACTAATTTACTGTGTCTAATTTACTTTATGCCATAAATGTTGCCAGCATTGACTGAAATAAATGCTTTATTGTAGCATCAATAATGCTAACTTGAGCACTCCTGTGAATAAATTAAGGCTTTGGACTTCAAACATACTCTCATCACCTGTAAAGTAGGAGAGGGCTTGCTTCTGCATAACTCTGGAGCGTAAAATAAGTGACATCATTGAAGGAAAGTATACTTTTATGTAAGAGGATAGGAAGAACATTTTATTACCATGAAGCCAGAAAATTCTTCCACATTTGCATAAAATGATTACTACAAACCATATCTACCTCAATGAGTCCCATTAAAAAACAAAAAAATAAAAACAAACAGGAAAACCACACACACTGTATTTAACCTACCAATGAAAAATACCTACTTAGATATTTGAAGGACTTCTAGTGAAATGGCATTTTAAAATAAAACAGGCACTGGAACACAAGTCTGAGGACTTCAAGTTCAGTCTTGGTTCTATCACAAAATAGCTGTTTGACTTTGGCGAATCAATACGTCAATGGATCACACTTTCCTACAAAATTGAGGGTTGACCTACTGTCTCTAAAAGATCTCTTGAATTCTAAAATTCAGAAACTACTCATTCTATCCATAGCTAACATTACATAGTATCTTATAAGCCCAGGCCTTACATTTCTTTCTAGAAATTATCACCAAAATTATCAAATAAGACTTAATTAAGACAAGGGCACCTGGCTAGCTCAGTCAGTAGAGCATGTGACCCTGTATTTCAGTGTTGTGAGTTTGAGCCCTACATTGGGTGTAAAGATTACTAAAGAAATCTTAAGGGAAAAAAAAAAAAAAAAACTACAGTATTTTTCTAAGTAAAGCTAGCAAATATCAGTACTCAACCTTCTGTTTGCACTTTTGTTTTAGTTATCAATTCTCTTGCTACTTGTTCTTCAGGCATATGAATTTCTGCGTCATCCTTTATAAGTTCATCCTTAGACCCATAGCCTTGGTCAGACTGACCACCTGTTAAAAAGAATGCAAGCTTACATGTAAATGTTTTCATATACTCATAGTCCAGCTATAAAATGTCAAAAGAGAATTCCATTGATTTACACGATTAAACTTACAGAAAAGGAAGACAAGAAAGCTCACAAAGCACACAGAGCATTTTAAACAAATGATAAGAAGCAAAGAACAGTAAAAACGGGAACATCAAAGACTAAAAAATTTAGAAGCACTGAACCTTAGTTTCCTCATCTGTAAACTAATAGATTTGGACAAGATGTTTTGAAAAGTTTGTTTTGGAGGATGTCTACAGAATGCTACACTTTGTGTAAGAAAGAAGAAGAAATTGGGGTGCCTGGGTGGCGCAGTCGGTTAAGCGTCCGACTTCAGCCAGGTCACGATCTCGCACTCCGTGAGTTCGAGTCCCGCGTCGGGCTCTGGGCTGATGGCTCGGAGCCTGGAGCCTGTTTCCGATTCTGTGTCTCCCTCTCTCTCTGCCCCTCCCCCGTTCATGCTCTGTCTCTCTCTGTCCCAAAAATAAATAAACGTTGAAAAAAAAAAAAAGAAAAAAGAAAAAAGAAAGAAGAAGAAATAAAACAAACATATCTGCTTACTTTTGCAAAAAGAAATGCAGAAATAATAAACCAGAAAACAATAAAACTGGTTAATGACAAGGGGTGGGGGAAAATATGCTGGAAGGATGAAGAGGGAAGAAACTTCCCTAAATACAGCTTATTGTGTTGTTTTTATTTTTGGAAATGTATCAACTTCTACATATTCAAAAAAATTAAATCAGCAAAACTGGGAGGAGAATAGTAACTAAAATTGAATGCAAACAGAAACAAATGAGACCAACTGTATTTCACATGAATAATCACACTGAAAGGATGGGGAATGGTGGGGGAGGAGGAAAGGACTGATTGAAGAAACTTCTGAACACATAATCTTGAACACATACTCTAAGCCAGGGGGGTAATACTGACAAATTCTCAACTCCTTAGAAAGTCTGTTTCTCACAGAGTAATAGATGTAGCAATTCTGAAATTATTTTATGTGTACTGCAAGACTGAGCAAATGAGTAAACATAATGATGAAGAGAGATTTTTAAAAAATGAAATGAAAGAAGGCAAAGAAAAACTTATGGGGTTGATTTGAAAATGGAAGTATTTTGGGATGCCTGGGTAGCTCAGTTGATTAAGTATCTGACTTCAGCTCAGGTCATCATCTCATGGTTCATGAATTTGAGCCCCACATCGGGCTGTGTGCTGACAGCTCAGAGCCTGGAGACTGCTTCGGATTCTGTGTCTCCCTCTCTCTCTGCCCCTCTCCCACTTGTGCTGTCTGTCTCTCTCTCTCTCTCTCTCTCTCTCAAAACTAAACATTAAAAAAAATTTTTTTAAGAAAATGGAAGTATTTCTAAAACATATATACATACATATTTTCAAATATATATATATTTTCTGTCTCTGCTGAAAAAGTCCAGAAGCAGTAATACCCTGTAGCAGTAAGCATACCTAGAGTTCAGATATTGGCTTCTAGAATCTATTGCCCATTGAAAGGAATCTGGGATCCTTGAAGAAACGGCTGATTTCAAATCTCAGGCAGGAAAGGTACAAGAATGAGCCAGGAACATTTTGAACATGATAGGGGATATGTCAGAGTAAAATGATGAAACCAAAGGACATACAATAGAATATCATCTTACAAATGTGGAGGGAGGATAGCATTGGTAAAATCACCTGCTTTAAAACCATCATAGTAAAGACTGGTTCAAGAATTATTGATGTATGCTAAATTCATAAGAAAAAGTGTGATGAGAAAGAGGGCATTATTGCATACTCTCAGAGTCTCTTCACTGGTAGCTTATTATCCGCACGGGCAAGAATAATAACTAAGAGAAACCAAATGTTAAGACAAGGTGATCAAAATCAGTATCACCAATAAGAAGCAGACAGATACTGTGTGCCTCTGAGATGTGATAATCTAAGAAGGATACAACATCACTTTTGTAGTAGAGCCATGGACGTACAACCCAATCTAATCACAAGGAAACATCGGACCAACTCAAACCAAGGAGCATTCCACAAAATAACTGGACTGAATTCTTCCAAATGGCGGGGTCATGAAAAGACAAAGACGAAAAGGTAAAGGAAAAGGGTAAAGAACTGTGCCAGGTTAAAGGAGACTAAACGAGGGAGCTAGAATGCCACAAAGGATATTACAGCAATTGACAAAACTGGAATGTAGACTACAGACTCAAGTAGTATGTCAATATTTTCCTAAATTTGGTAACTATACTATGGTTTTATCAGAGAAAAATACCATCAAAGTATCAAAAGGTAAAAAGGCAAGATGTATTACAACCTGCTGTCACATGACTTAGGAAAACAATGTGCATATGTGTACAGAAAGAAAATGATAAAGCAGATATGGCAAGCTAAAATTGAATGAATCTAAATATAATTTATTCGAGGGTTCTCTGTACTGTACTTGCAACATTTCTGTAAGTGTGAAATAACTTCAAGATAAAGGTTTAAACAAGTCTTTCTGGCTTTAAAGTTCCATCATTTAAAACTGAGATGAAGACTGAAGACTAACGTAAAACTACACCACAACTGACACTTAGTTCCTAGAGAGTCACCGTAAAGTGTGTCGACGAGGCATGAAACAAAACATACACAGCTGACCCTTGAACAACACAGGGGTCAGAGGTGCTGGCCTTCCCACCCCACACAATCAAAAATCCACATGTAACTTTTGACGCCCCAAAAACTTAACTACCAGCCTGCTGACTGGCAGCCTTACCAATAATATAAATAGTCAGTTAACACACGTTATATGTCATTTGTGTATATAATAAAGTAAGCTAGAGAAAAGAAATGTTATTAAGGAGGCACCTGGCTGGCTCAGTCAGAAGAGCATGAGACTCTTGATCTCAGGGTCCTGAGTTTGAGCGCCATGCTGGGGGTAGAGATTACTTAAATTTAAAAAACTGTTGGGGCGCCTGGGTGGCGCAGTCGGTTAAGCGTCCGACTTCAGCCAGGTCACGATCTCGCAGTCCGTGAGTTCGAGCCCCACGTCAGGCTCTGGGCTGATGGCTCAGAGCCTGGAGCCTGTTTCCGATTCTGTGTCTCCCTCTCTCTCTGCCCCTCCCCCGTTCATGCTCTGTCTCTCTCTGTCCCAAAAATAAAAAAAAATAAAAACGTTAAAAAAAAAAAAAAAAAAAATTTAAAAAACTGTTACGGGCGCCTGAGTGGCTCAGTCGGTTGAGCGTCCGGCTTCGGCTCAGGTCATGATCTCACAGTTCGTGAGTTCGAGCCCCGCGTCAGGCTCTGTGCTGACAGCTCAGAGCCTGGAGCCTGCTTCAGATTCTATGTCTCTCTCTCTGACCCTCCCCTGTTCATGCTCTGTCTGTCTCTGTCTCAAAAATAAATAAACATAAAAAAAAACAATTTAAAAAAAATAAAAAAACTGTTATTAATAAAATCAGAAAGTACTATGATAGTTTTGTTTGGTGACACATGAGAGCTACCGTATGGTGAACACAGCATAAGGTATAGTAAGTTGAATCACTATGTTGTACACCTAAAACTAATGTAACATCGTGTATCAACTACACGCAAATTTAAAAAAAAATTAATAAAAAAGGGAAAAAAAGAAAATCATAAGAAAGAAAATACATTTACAGTACTGTAACTACTGAAAAAAAATTGGCATGTAAGTAGACCCGTGCAGTTCAAACCCATGTTGTTCAGGTGTTAACTGTAGTGCCTTCCACTTTCTACCACTTGTTACACTGCCACTCAAACTTTGCAATTTAACAAAAGAACCAAACTTCTCTAAATATCCCTAGTTAGAATGATTAAGTTGTCGATTTTTTACTGGCCCCCTCAGAAAGCATTATGGTGCCATGAAATGGGAACTAAGAAAGCTGATTAAACCAAGATACCTGTCCCAACAAGCTAAGTGACTCCATATCAGGTACCAACTGGAAAGACTGTACAAGATAATATTTAATGAAAGAGTAACTTAAAATTCTGGTTTGGAAATCTCCAAAAGTATCAAATGATATCATCAAAAACTCTACAAAGACACATAAATCACTGTAAATTCAGCAAACAGGGCTTTAGCCATCTGAAATGCAACTGAAAAGATATATATGGAAAAGGGATCTAAAGTTTCTTCCCCAACTATTAGAATCTTTATGCCAGTTACTCAGAATTACTAGATTTTTTTTTTCCATTAAAGGGGATCATTTTAAAAGAATAAGGAGAGTATCTATTACTATTTTTAAAATTATAATTATTCCTGGTGACATGGTTTCATATCACATTTTCTTAATTTTTTCATAAATGAAATCCATTTATATTGTATAAGTTTTAGGAAAAAATACAAGAAGAAATAAAATAAGGTAGCTTTATAAACAGGATTATAACTTATAGCTCTACGCTGACTTTCAATGATTTATACATGGTTCTGTTTTTATGGGGTAATTTTTAGTGCAAGAATTTAGCAGATCAGTTTTAGCAAGCAAAAACCATCTCAACAGCTAGAACATTGAAATATTTAATCCCCATAAAACTATTGGATACAGTGGTGCTACAAACAAACCTCAAAATCAGAATTATAGCAAGGCACAGTACATTTTCAAATAAAATAACAAATATGCTTTGCAAAATGATCATAAAATGTTAGTTGGATATTTTCAGTGGTACATATATGATTACACTTATCTGAAGGAGAAAAAGGCAAGAAAACTAGCATTGTTTTCCACCTGTAACAACACTTTAAATACAACAAAAAGTCTCTCCCCCACCCTTGCATGTCAGCAAAGTTTAACCTAATAAATGGGAAATTACCTGAAGTGGTTAACATTCAAGGGTAGAATTAACGCACACGTGTATCCATAGCTTCACGTCATATAAGTCTGTCTGCACCCCACACCATGACAGCCAAGGACAAATGCAGCACCAAGAAACAGCACAGAGCAAAAAGCGGAGCGACAAAGAGCAGAAAAAAGGAAACTTCAGTCATTGAGACAAGTTCATCAGATGAAGCACAGGAATTAGACTTAGGATTCATTTTAAAGAAAAGCTTGAGATATTAACAATAACAACAACAACAAAAAAGAAAAACAACACAAAAAGAAGGATGTGCAACACACATATATTTGCTCAATGTGCTACTTAAATTGCGCTTATTTCCAGCTTCAGAGGACAGAGGTTATGCCCATGGCTTTGTTTGTAAAAGTAGCTTCAGATATTTCTCAGATTTTAAAAATTGTCATTTAAAATAATGACTATGCAAAGAGAATACTTTTTCTCATGGTATGACTTATTTTCTTCCCTATTTACTATGTATAATTTCAAATTCTCAATAAATACTTTCCACGTAATGAGAAAAAGTATCTGCAAGTTGTGTCACCTAACATTCAAGTCCCTCAGTTCACAATTTCTACAGTTACAGCATATACTTTCCCAAATCAAGGATGAAGAAATACAAAGCAGCACTGTGCTAGAGCCTTCTGCACAGCACTTCGAAGAGAATGCTATACTACAGGAAATAAAAAGCGATCTGCAATCAGAGGACTAATTTCTTCCCTTATTTCTAGAGTATTTGTAAAGTACTCATATTGCACAAACTCAAGAAAGGAGGGAAAAGCTTTTTAAAAAGGGAAAGACTTAACAAGAGAGTAAGTGAAGGGTTAGTAAAATCCAGATTTTAGTACCTGTGCTAAAGTGATTATCAGTGGAATCAAGCCTGATTAAATCTCTGACGAAGACTGTGTGCTCCCCATTGTTAGCATCATTAGAACTATCCACGCTACCGTGGCTCACCGTGTCCCCATCACTTCCACCTGTCGCATTCTGAGGAGCTAAAGATAAGGACAATAGCAGTTCAATAACTCATGCACTGATAATCTCTGAAACTAAACACGAATGCCCCACAATTCATTTACAGTTGCAGAACACTTTCTAAATTTGTGGGGGGGGAATAATAATGTAACCTCTACCTTTAGTTGCATGTGAAAATATCAACCAGAATTTCATTTACGTTTCCTACTTCATACTCTTAAAAACTCATATGCCTATAAAGCTTATGGTTCAGCAAGAGAGTATCTTTCCAATCACACGTATTACCTGATATTGAGGAGACCTGTGACTTTTGCACAGTCTTTTTAAGCGGCTGCCTAAATTGTGCCAAGCCACGTACCACATTCCGTACCTTCATCCATAAGAAGATACCACTGCGGGTACTGCTAGGCCACGGGCTCTCCAAAACTACCTAAAGGTAAAACAAAGGTTAAAAATAATTATTAGGAACACTTGATTTATTAAACAGATACATACATATATAATATATACATAAATAACTATAGCCCAAACCTCTATAAAAGAAATTTCATGAATAATAAAAGGTACAAAAATGTATCAGTCTTAATTAAGCAGCGTATGTTGTCTAATGTCAGTCCTACTTACCTTATTATAATAACCATAAGTAATAGCATTTGGCTTTATCTTAGCAGTTTTCATTTCAAATAAGACTCTCACTGCTAAAACAGGATGAGCCCAAAGTCCACAAAGCTGCATTACTACTCGATAGCACACCTAACAGAAAATAACATCAAAGCATTAGTAGTTGGCATATCAGTCTATCTATGACTTGCAGAAGATTTTTAAATTACTGAATTCTTCTTATCAGAGTCATTAAGCACTACTTTACCCTTTCTTCTGAGTCTCAGTAAACTGTTTCTGAAGCCTACTCATTAATGAAAGTACCAGTGTTATTAACTATTTCACATAAGATCTAGAAGATCGTTTCAGTAACGAAGTTTATGCAAAGAGAATGACTACTAGTCCCCATAATTTGAGAAGGAATGCATTTTTAAAATCTAATATGATTAAAATAACTCTCTCACAAATCATGTTTTATATTCTGTGCTAAAGGAGTTAAAGACAACACCCCCAGAATGCCTACATAACAACAACAACAAAAGATCTGTAAACCCATGTCTTGGAAAAGTAAGAGAAGAAACTTTAAGACACTGTAATCTGATTAGCAAAGGCTTTTCTGAGAATGTGTGTTTACTGAGGAGGGCTTGTTCTGATCACAAGAGGACCAGTGAATTGGAAATTCCTAAAAGTTAGAATCTCACATATTAGAAGACTACAAGAGAAACCATGAAAAATGAAATGGGGATCTCAAAGGTTCCTGGCAAAGAGCTGAGCCAGTTTATAGGAACAGCGACAGCGCAGCCACAAACTATGTTACAGCTTAGTCTGAGAATAAGGAACTATACATACAGAAGATACTCTTCTTGGTACTTTAGGACAGAGTTGGTGAACAACTACGAGTACCATCAAGCCAAGTTGCTCTCTCAACCAGAGGGGAAAGTAAAACGATTTCAGAAAGGATATTTTAGTTAAAAGAACAGAACAAATGAAATAGACATGAAAAGGCAAGGATCAGAAAGATGAATACTTGCAGCTAAAAATGGAGAGTATAATTTAGAAGCAGAAGGAGGTCAGGAACTGTTAGACTAGGTTAAAGAAGTGTTAGGGAACTGGGAATCAAGGACAACTGAAGGAAGTAGGTAAGATGTGTGAAGGGAGGAAAAAGAATGGGATACAAGAGGGTTCTTCAAATATCTGAAGAGTAAACAGTTTGAAATTTTTCCAAAAAAGCCACAGGGAAGGAGTAAATCATTTGTATAATTTCAAAAAAAAAAAAAATGAGGAGGTGGAACTGGGCTCAACAAAACATATACACATTTCCTAATAATTAGACTCAATTCAAATATAGGCAGGATCCCATATGTTACAGACTTTATACAGAGCATCTCAGCTTCAGATTCAAGTTGTACTAAAATGTCTTAAAATCCTATCAATTCTTAAGATTCTGTGAGCCATAAAGTAGTAAGTCACTTTCTATGTCAAGTTGGTTTTCTACAACCATTCTAGACAATGAATTTATTCTGAAGTCTGGAAAGTATTCCCCAACCTTCCAGTTTTACCTGTATAAGAGATAAGAGCCAGGGACCAAACTAAAGAAACAGTAATAATACAGAGACACAATTTTTCCAATGCAGTATGTTGTTGCCTGTAACATATCTTTTCGATACCTGTAATAGATAAAAGATAACCATGCACTCTTTGCTACTCCTCCCACTGAGAGGTCTATGTCCCTACCCTTGAACCGAGGGAGAAGAGCTTCTGAGACTACATGACCAATAGAATATGACTAAAGGGACACTGTACTAGTTTCCTGGCTTAAGTCTTAAGAAACTGCCAGTTTCCACTTCCTCTCTCTTGAAACAAATGCTCTTCCAGCTCTAAGCTATCATGGAAAAAGCCCAAGTACCACAGAGGGAGGTCCTGAGCCTACAGAGAGGGAGAGGGGTCCACCTGAGCCCAGCGTCACAATCATTCTTGCCAAGGCACCTGGCTGGTATCTGAGTTCAGCTGTCTTGGTCCCTCCAGACCAGATCAACTAGCAACTATTGTCAAGTGATCCCAGTTAATGCGGTGAGGAGCATTGAAAAATCACCCAGAATCCTTTCTGGATTCTCAGCAAAAAAATAAATAAATAAAAATTAAAAAAAAAAAAAATAATATTTAATGAAATCACTGTTTTAAGCCACTAAGTTCTGGGAGGGTTTGTTACTCAGCAATGTACGACAATATCGGATGAACAGACTGATAAGACAGTGTAGGAATATGTTTGACACAGATATTTCATTTTCATTAAAAATTCTAGGGGTGCCTGGGTGGTTCAGTCAGTTAAGTGTCTGACTCTTGACTTCAGCTCAGGTCATGATCTCGCAGTTTGTGGGTTCAGGTCCCACCTCGGGCTCTGTGCTGGCAGTGCAGAGCCTACTTAGGATTCTGTCTCCCTCTCTCTCTGTCACTCCCCTGACTTCAGCTTAGGTCATGATCTCACAGCTTGTGAGTTTGAGCCCCGCATCAGACTCTGTGCTGACAGCTTGGAGCCTGGAGCCCGCTTCAGATTCTGTGTCTCCCTCTCTCTCACCCCTCACCGCTAGTGCTCCGTCTCTCTCTCTCTCTCTCTCTCTCTCAAAAATAAGGAAACATTAAATTTTTTTTTTTATTCTGTAAATAGTATTAAAAGCAAAATGCATTACACACTGTAGTTTTGTCTATGTGGCATGTGCTATTTCTTGATCTTCTAAGAGTTTTATTTTAAAATCCAAACATAACATGTAGCACACAAAGCCGTCAAATTAAAACATAAAGTATATGAATGAGACAGTGGGTTCTAATGAAATAGACCTAAAACTCAAAACTACTTAACTGGGCAGTCTTATGTATAAGTTTGTCATTTCATTTAAGTTTCAAATTACTCTCTTTATAAAATGTAGCTAATATATAAATTGCCTCACAGAGTTGCTGGGAATACCAAAGGAAAAAATGTATGTGACAATACTGTGAAAACTTTAAATATGCTATTCCATGTATAATCAATAAACAGATAAAATGTATGAAATATACCTAGCAAATATATATTCTTAAGTTTTAAAATAAACATTTCTTTCTTCTAGTTGTGGAGAGGTAATGACTTCAGGGCACTAAAAAAAAATCTGTCAATGTAACTTGTTAGAAGTAGGAATACAACAAATTAAGCTCCAAATTTTAAACATCTTACCACAGTGTTTATTAGGGAAATCATCTTAAAAAAATTTTTAGTCTACTAGTCATAATTGTTGCATGTCAGAAAACAAGAGAAGATAATTATTTGTACCAAAGACTACCAGTGAACTTTAATACCTATAGAGGAAAATACTTTTCAGGCAATTTATGATATGTGTTATGAACTTGTAATTTATCAAGTACTGTACTTTGAATTTAGAGTGCAGTAACAATTCAGAGAGCATACTTTAAAACACTTTAAAAATATTTGGTCTTTCACAAGTTAAAACACATCTTAAAACACATTTTAGATAGAAAACTCTATTAGAACAAATTTTTTAAAACACTAAAGTGCATAAAGTACGAAACACTCTGATCAAGCACTTTTAATTTCCAAAGTTTTATTAACGGATGAAAGAAAATGTAACCAAACGTGAGAATGGATACTTTATTATTTGTTTTATAATTTTTATTTTAAAAGGTTTTATAACATATACTTGATAGAGAAAAATGAGTTTTAGTGTACCCACAAGCATTATCAAATCTTCATATTATACATGCTATATTCATTTAAGATCTTTTTTATTTTTAAGAAGAAAAGCTATAGAATTATTGCTGAAGCCTGTGATGCACCTTCTCTTCAATCCCATTTCTCTTCTATCCCCCTGTGCTCTTTCCCCTCAGATACCCATTACTCTGAATTTTTATTTCAACTTTGCTTTAAATCCTAATCTGGTTCTAAATATCATTTACAGTTATTTTAACACCAAATGTTATTTTTAGAGGGAAAAACAGCAAAGAAAAAGGCTAAATAAGTGATTTAGTTTCTTCAACCATTAACTGGATAATATCACGACCTATCTCTTAGGATGGCTCTGAAGCTTTAGAGAGATGGTGTCTATAAAACCTTTAGCATATCATTCACTCAGTGCTTAGACTATAAGCCAGGCACTATTCTAGGCACAATCTGTCCATTAATTGATTTAGCCCTCAAGTTAACCTTATAAGGATGGTACCAACTATAATTGTCTACATCAGTGGGGCAATTTGGACCTCCAGGGAACATCTGGCAATGTCTGCAGACATTCTGATTGCCACATAGGAGAAGGGAGGGTGCTACTGGTAACCAGTATGCAGAGGCCAGGGATGCTGGTAAACATCCTGCAATGCACACAACAGGCCCACAATAAATAATCATGTGGACCAAAATGTCAACAGTGCCACATTTTCAGATACATAATGTGAAACAACAGGTTATATAACTCATCCTAGGACACAGAGCCTAAGTAGACAGCCACTTACCAAAAGTCTATTTTGTATTTACTTTCTAATAAAGTTATACTAAGAATAAAATGAAGTCAATATTAATTTCTATTTATAAGGTGCAACCAACCTGACTTAACTAAGGCAGTCTCTGCTTCATTCCAAACCAATAATTTTTAAACAAATGTACTTAAAAATAAATAATAAGTACTAGCTCTATGAAACAAATAACTTTACCTTTGTTGCTTAATGAAAATACTTGAGAGCACTTTAAAGTGGCCAAGACCTAGTTTTCTTAAATATACAAAAATATGTCTTAGTAATCATGACTCAGTTTATTATACTTGCCTCATCTAGTGGATCCACATCTGTTTTCCTCATCTTAATAAGTACATCATATGCCTGCTGAAGTGCTCTGACCTTAGGATGAGAAACTCTAACATAGGCTGGGAGACAAATAAACCATAAGCTGTAACAATGACTGAAGAGACACTTGGCCCATTGTGGTGGATTTGTGTAACATCTCTTCGCCAACTTATGAGCCGTTTTTATCTCCTAGAAAGAGAATAAATAAAACATTATGGTATTTGGGGCACCTGGCTGGCTCAGTCGGTAGGGCATGCGACTCCTGATCTCTGGGTCATGGGTTCGAGCCCCATCTTGGGAGTAGGGATTACTTACCAAAAAAGCTTACAAGAAAACCCAGTATGGTATTTATTAAAATCCATTAGGGTGGGGAGAAAAGTGAGAAGAGAAGAATGTAATGTAAAACTGGACTCTAAAATCAAGCATTTCACTGTTTTACTTTCATGAGTGGCTTCCTACTTAGTACAACATGGTTCCTCAACATTCGTCTATAGAAGCACTTTATATTTCACAGTAACTATTTGCTGGCAAGCAAGACTTTCCTAATAGACTAGAAATCCCTTAAAATCAGGGATCATTCATATTTTTATAATATAATGGCTAGTTAGTTGCCCTTCACATAGAAGGCACTCCTATGTTTAATGAAAGAGATTTAACCATTCAGAGCTTGTAGGTTCATCAATGGCATTCTTAAAAAGTGACAGTCTTTCTACCTTTCTCCCAACTAAAATGTTTGACAAATAACTCAGTCTATTTCCTACCAAGATTTCTTTTTACCCTCCCTCACCACAGTCTTTAATTCTTTCATTGACTGATTCCTTAAAAAGACATATGCCATTGCAGGCAACATAGTCTGACAAGATCACAGACCTTCCTACCCAACAGTCTGATAGTGATGTTTTCTTACTTCTGATTTTCATTCTGATTTAGGTGGAAAAGAGTAGGCATCAAAACCACCTGCTGAGCTTTAATCTAACTATATACTCCCAGAAACTACAGAGCCTTCCAGGTATATCAGACGACCACTGTGTGCCTTGCACTAAAAACCCCTCTCCTGTGGTTTGTTCTAAATAAAAATGCCTGGTGCATTAATTTTTTTATAAGCTCTATTTCTATTAGGCTTGAAGATATATTTAAAAATAAAGTCCCTTGTTTTTCTACAATAGGAAGGTCTTTCTTTTCCAGCTAGCCTTGGGGACAAAAATTCTGGTGAAAATGAGATTTAAAGATTTAGTAACCAAATGCTCCCATTTTAAAAACTGGCTTTTATTAAGCTGATAAAAGCAAATAACAACAACAACAACAACAACAACAACAACTTCCCTTCAGACATTGAGAGAAATGTGTATTGTATGATATTAAGGAACACCTGGGGTTACCTCTAGGATTTGGGGGGCTGTATATGAATTGGTAAAACCTGAACTAAAAACTTCATTCTCAAGTTTTCCATGTTTTGTAGACCACAACGTCAATAGATGTTTCATTTTAACTCACACCTAATCACAGAATGACTCTTTCCACCTAAATCAGATATGGTATTAAAGCAAGATGTCTAGCTTGCTCTAAATTAGCTCCCTTTCACTCCCTTTAAATGTAGTATTTGGCATAAAGTATATTTACATTAACCACAAGAGATCTGAAAGTTGAAATTACACTGAGATACCACTTCACACACTAGGATGGCTATAAAGAAAAGACAGATGATAACAAGAATTGACAAGGATGTGGCACAACTGGAACCCATATACACTGCTGGGAGGAATTTAAAATGGTATATCCATTTTGGAAAACAGTCCGACAGTAAGGTTATACAAAGAGTTACCATATGACACAGCAATTCTACTTCTAGGCATTTACCCAAGAGAAATGAAAACACATATCCTCACAAACACACACAAATGTTCACAGCAACACTATGCATAACAGCCATAAATAGGAACCACTCACATGTACAAGAATGAATAAATAAAATGTGCTACATATCCATACAATGGAATATTCAGCAATAAAAATAAATGAAGTACTAGCACATGCTGCAAAGTGGATGAGCCTTAAAAACATTACACTGTGTGAAAGAAGCCAGAAACAAAAGACTACATATTGTATAATAATTCCATTTATATGAAATGCCCAGAATAGGCAAGACTATAGGCACAGAAAATAGACCGGTGGTTGCCTAGGGCTGCGGGGAATGGATGGGAGGGTTAACAGGTAAGGGGCACAGGCTTTTCTTTTTGGGGCGATGAAAATGTTCTAGAATTGACTGTGGTGGTGGTTGCTCAACCCTGTGAGCACAGTAAAAGCCACTGAGCATACTCTAAATGGGTGAATTGTGTGGTATGTGAATTATATCTCAATAAAGTTGTTTTTTAAAAAGTATATTTGGTTCCCAAGGATTCTCTTAAAGCATAAATATAAGCACTCAAAAACCTCAGCCACAATAGAAGTAGGGTTGCAAAACATCTAGTTGACTTCATTAACAATCATAGTGGGTCTTCAAATGTTTGCCATGTGTGATCATTTTAAACTATGAGCTGCATATCACATATACATATTTTACATTTTAAATTAACATGTATTAGATAAAGAATATCTGACCTGTTTAGTTCTCTTAGCCATGAGAGCTGGACTGTTTGTAATGCTATTCCCAGTAGGGTGTCTACTAAAACAAAATTTCAACTCCTGTGGTCTGTCAAAAAGCTTAAGGTCCAGTCTTGGAAAGTATTTGTAACTAAAATAAAAAGCAAAAACAGAGCTGCTGATATAAAATACATTAATTCTTCACATTATTCCAGAATTTAGGTGAGTATTTCTAAATCTTAAATAGTACCCAATATTATTCACCACAATCCAGAGATAGAAAAATAATTATTTTTCAAAAATATAAGATGTAATAATAAGATACAGAGACTACCTACATGGAAACTTTGGCCTCCTCCCCACCCTATTCATTATTTTCAACCAATCCCTAGACAACAGAAAACCCTGATCTCTTACTTGACAGAGGTTAATAACTTTCAACAGAATCCATGTGTTTAATTATAATTCATATTAAAAGTAACATTTATTATACCTGGCAATTTTGTTTTCCTTCATAAAAGTATCTTGGCATGGGTATTTACGAGAAAAAAATCCGTAAGATTTTTATTTTAGGGACATACCAGAATTCCACCATTCTTTATTGTTGGACATTTTTAGGTTATTTCTGAATTTCTGCAATTAATATTTGTGTATTTATACCTTTGTATTTTTGCTATGGTCAATGTTTATCAATAAAATTAAAATTATTATAGTCACTATCAAATTATTTCAAGAAAGGTTATAGTTCCATACAGTCTTACACTTTAAATAGTAGCACAACCTATTCTCAATCTGACAGGTTAAAAATGCTTCTACTCACCACTTTGGTTTGCATTTCTTTCAATACTAGAGAAGCTTAATATATTTTCACATTGATTATTGGCATTTCTTCTTGGAAATTGCCTACCTATTGCCTTTGGCCAATTTTCTTCTGGGAGATATTGCCCTTCCCTATTTGATTCACCTTGTTTGTCAATACATGGATTCCAATGTATAGTGATTAAAACAAAGGAAAAAAAATTCTATAACTAACATGCAACCAAAATAGTACTTCTTCATTAAGCCACTAAATTCCAGATATGTACTCTTCATTCTTATGCAGTCCTGGTAAGATATTAATTCCATATTTTTGGAAGACAATTATTTTATACTCCGTTTGCCTCAGATATTCTTTTAGGAATGCAGCCTAAGGAAAAAACTATGTATATACACAAGGATATAGATAAAGAACCAGGAAAAAAAAAAAAATCCACAAGAGACTAGTTAAACAAATCACAATTAAATGCATGCAATATGGTCATTCAAAATGATATGGCACAAAAATATCTGTTAGCATGGAAAAATGTCCAGACCACTAAAGGCAGACACAAGTTACAAAGAATATGTACAATATGAACTCATATTTGTTTTAATATAGTAAATGCAAATTTATGCACAAAAACAGGAAAGATATACATAGAGTTGTTAAGAGACATTAAGCATGGTACGTAAATGATATGCTAGCTTTCTTTTTTGGTTTGATAATTCTAAGTTTGTTAAACTGTGTATTATCATAATTATAACAACAAATAACAAATATATTTTAATTTCTTAAAAGGTTCCCATCCAAATCCTATTCTTCAAGTTGTTTTTTGTTTTGTTTTTGTTTTTTGTAGTTAATACAGGGTTATATCAGTTTCAGGCATATAATATAATGATTTAACACTGCCATATATCACCCAGTGCTCATCACGACAAGTGCAGTCTTTAATCCCCATCACCTGTTTTAATAAATAATGATTCCTGGCCCTCTACTTTTAAGTTTTCTCTGTATCTTACTAATGCATAAGAATTTCAGTCTTTACATTGATAAAAAAAAAAAAACCCAAACATAGGAGAAACCTCACAAAAGTAAATTTATTCTTCTCCAGAAATGAAATTTTTGAAGACACATTTGGCTTCCCTTCGAAAAAGTCTGTCCAATTCTTAAATTACAATACCTCATAACATCTTCATGTAATATTCATATCCGTTAGTTCAGTGAATAAATTATTTTTTGAAAATGACTCTCACAAATGACTAATATACATATCTACTAACAGTCACAAAAGATCAAAATAAATTATTAAAACTGAACACAAAGAGCATTAAAAAAAATTCTTGCTACCTGTACTTTGGTGACAGATCCTTTCCATCATCAGGAGGTGGCTCTGGTGGCATTATGAATACAGTGTGCTCACTTTTCTGTGAATCATCTAGCTCTATCAATTTGGTATCTTCAGCTAAATCAAAATCAACCTGAAAATAATTATTTTCTCCAATTAATCTGCATTCAAGCAATATCTAGTTCTGAAATTTTAAAACTCAAGAAAATATACCTTATCTGTTTTCTCTGTGCCTTTATCAGGAAACAACTACAAAAGAAGAAAAGAATTCTTGGTGAAAATGTTTACTGGGAATATATTAGAGATGGTCTTAAATTCTTACATAAAAAAACTTCTTTTTTAATACTGGACAGATAGGGGCACCTGGATGGCTCAGTCAGTTAAACGTCCGTCTTCAGCTCAGGTCATGATTTCACAGTTCGTGAGTTCAAGTCCTGCGTCATGCTCTGTGCTGACAGCTCAAAGCCTGGAGCCTGCTTCAGATTCTGTGTCTCCCTCTCTCTCTGCCCCTCCCCTACTTGTGCTCTACCTCTCTCTTTCTCTCTCAAAAATAAATGTTAAAAGATTTTTTTAAAAAAATACTGGACAGACAGAAGACACTTCACAATATATTTAGGGGGCCCTATACTATCAGGTTAACATATGATATTTTTCTATTAGGATAGAAACAATTTATTTTGAATAGTTTTTTCATAAATCCTTCTTCACAAGCAAAAAAAGGCCAATCACAGGGGGAATCTGGCTTCTCAAATCAAAAATTTCATTGTTATTAAAATCCCTGCATTAGAGATTGATATAATCTAAGCTTCCCTCTAACTTGATGATGTTAGACTACCCATTCTATACGTAAACAAAAACATTGAATAGTTTTTTTTTTTTTTTTTTTTAATTTTTTTTCAACGTTTATTTATTTTTGGGACAGAGAGAGACAGAGCATGAATGGGGGAGGGGCAGAGAGAGAGGGAGACACAGAATCGGAAACAGGCTCCAGGCCCTGAGCCATCAGCCCAGAGCCCGACGCGGGGCTCGAACTCATGGACCGCGAGATCGTGACCTGGCTGAAGTCGGACGCTTAACCGACTGCGCCACCCAGGCGCCCCTGAATAGTTTTAATCTTATCCCCGGAGTTTCAGATCACATTGATAGAATGGGAAAAAAAACATTCAAGTCCTCTAAGGAAGACTACAAAAAGTGTAATATCATATATAATACTCTACCTTTTTTAGATACATTCTCAAATTTTTTCATGATATACGGTTTACATATAAAATCAGCCCCAAGATCCACTTAGCAAAAACAAAAATCTGGTTAAAAATGAGAGGAAAAAAATGGGAGTCATCACTGTGAAGAATCAACTTGAATCTCCTTAGGATGGGTAAGTAAAACTTTGATATTTAACATATTTCAAATATGCTTCCTTAAAACAAAAAACATTTAGCAAAAGAATCTGCAACAACTTTATTAAAACAAAAAAAAAACACAAGACTTACATTACCCTAAACTTTCTTAATGAACTACTAAATCTTATATCTTACTTAAATAAAAATGTAAGATTTAGGAGGTTCAGTGAAATGGTCTTAGTACTTACTAGTTATAAAACCAAAGTGAGATTCAAGAAGAATTAGCTATGTCTGGTGGAAACTAAATATCACAAAGGAAAATTATTCTTAATATTAAGCCTAGAATTGGACACCTGCACACAATTGCACATGTGCGCGTGCACACACACACACACACACACACACACACACACCTCTAGAATATCTCCCTCAGATCATTTGAGCTAATAATAATAATGATGATTATACAGGCATCCAAACTGTTTTTCTTTTAAAACTTATATACAGGAAAAACTTTTACCTTTTCTATGCAGTCATCAAAAAATGCCAATCCAGTATCTTTATCACTTACAAAACTACATTCTTCAATGAAACGAATAAAAATCTGTGTTTTGGATAAGTTGGTGTAGAATTTTGTATAGGCACGATCTCGACTTTTTAAAAATCCTGAAAAAATCAAAGCCACAATTAAATTCAAAACTTAAAGTGGAACTAGATGTCACACAAAATATTATTTTAAACTTGTACATATATCCATGTTTATAGAAGCTTTTAGTAACCATATTCTAGTAACCGTAGCTCTTTCTGCCTAATTCAACCATAAAACACTTAAGTATCATTAATCTTTTCACTGAAATCTGAATCTGCTATAAGGAATCTTTAGCCCTACAGCTCTCAAATAGAAATTTCTCTCATACTCTGCATAGTCTTGAGTGACAAAGGTCAAATGTCCTTCCTCTGCAATGCCACCAGACAACTCCTGTAACAGCCTGTAAACATTTCTGCTCAGTGACAGTAAGTCATCTACTGACTTCAGGGACACTCTCTTTCATTCACTGAGGACTAGGGCACCTAATTCCAAGTCTTCTCTTCTCTAGCTCCTACCATGATCATTCTTCAACATCCATAAGTACAAACCATCCAACACTTTAATGAGTTCTTAATGCCTTAAATTTCAATGATCTATGTTCTATACCCCTCAGTCACCAACTTCCACACAGTCACGCACTCCTGGGACTTTTCTTGCTAACATTCAAAACAGCTGACTCCCAAATCTAATTTACACATATATATTACTCTCTGCCCATTACCGTTGTCTGATTTCCTTATTTAAGTACTCCTACCAAGCATGGGGGGCAGGAGGAAAGGCTGTTCAAGTCTACAATCATTCATATCCTCTTCCATTCTACCTATACCCTCCTGTCTTCACTTCTCTTCTTACTCAACATTGATTCCATGTCTACCATTTCAATTACTTTCTTATCAACACTCTCAATTCTGTTGTCCTTTTGTCTTTTTTGTTAAACTCATCTAGTATCACTTAGCCCTGGAAGAATGAATTGCCTGCTTTCTCTGGATCTACAACAATGTAACTGAGCACAAATTAAAAGGAGGAGGGGGGAATTCGACAACTAGGCTGATCAGAACCACTTATACTTTCATCTGTGACTACCAACCCTTCTAAATTTCTGGAATCAACTTAATTTCCCTTTACCCATGTTTTCTACAACTATTTCCAATTTTTTAAATCTCTCCTATCATGTTCCCTCCTCCATTATACCTTATATATACCTTATATCACAGAGAAAATGAAAATCATTAAGAGAATTACTGTTATTATCTCACTACAAAATCTATGACTTTCTGCAGCTACCATTTACTCCTCCCCCCCCCTTTTTTTTTTACAATGAATATGTCCCTCTTACCTAAGGCCAAACCCACCATATGAGCCTGGGGTTCCAGTCCTTCAGTGTTCTCAGGACAATTTCCCCTCTGTATTAGCTATGTCAGCATACTCAAGGCTCTCTCACTTTAAAACAAAGTTTCCTTAACAAATAGATCCTTCCTCTTTCTGCTATTTCCCTTCTCAATAAAAGGCATGACCATCCATCTACTTGGTTGACAAAGACAAAAATCTCAAAGTTGCTCTTGACACCTCCCTCTATCTGACATCCTATATTCAATCACCAAGTTCTATTCAATCTACCTCCACCCCGCCCCCCCCAAAAAAAATCACTCCTCACTCTTCTATTCACACTACCCTCAAGTAAACCAGGTCACTCCCACTGATCACTTGGAGCAATGTGATAACCAACTAACTAGCAGATCCATACTTTGGATGTCTCCAATTCAATCTCTACATAGAAGTCAAAGGAAAAACAATTAAATACTGATCTTTTAAAAATGCAAATCTGGGGCATCTGGGTGGCTCAGTAGGTTGAACGTCTGACTTCAGTTCAGGTCATGATCTCACGGATTGTGAGTTTGACACCTGCATCAGGCTCTCTGCTGTCAGCACGGAGCCCTGCTTTGGGTCCTCTGTCTCCCCCTCTCTCTGAGCGCATGTGCACTCTCTCTCTCCCTCCCTCTCTCTCTCAGCAATAAACCTTTAAAAAAATTAAAAATGCAAATCTTATCCTATTACCTACTTAAATAGCCTTCACTGGCTTCCAATTACTCTTAAGGACTGAAACCCTTCAATGGTCCTAAAAGATCCTACATGATTTGGCTCACACCCACCATTTTCAGGCATGATTTTTGAGCCACTTTTCCCCTCCAGCCTTTCTTTCTTTCTTTGATGCTTCAGGACATTCCACATGCTGTGGTCCTCACACCATCCCCTTGACATACTAATTAGTTGAGAAATGCTTAAATAAAATAGAAATAAATTAAATTATTCTTGACAAGTAGTAACAAAAAGTCTTTTTTTTCTTCTAATGGATCTAGGCAACGATCAGCAAAAGCTATTAAAATAATTACATGAAAGGCTGATGGGAAAACTATAATGAATTAATGAAGCTGACAACATTTAAATACACTGATCAATCCTAGGAGCACTAAAAATGGGACAACCAGATATGCATGTGGGTTGTAATAGGAAGTAGTGTTTTTGGCATTGCTTGTCAAGAAAATTGAACCTGAATCTAATCGAGCTCTAGAACAGCACTGTTTAATTCAGTAACCACTACCTACATGTGACAATTTAGCACTTGAAATGTGATTGACCCAAACTGAGATGTGCTGTAAACATAAAACACATGCTGACTTCAAAGCCTTGGTATAGGGGGGAAAATGTAAAATATATCATTACAATTTTTAAAATTTAATTACATGTTGAAATACCATTTTGGATATTTTAAGTTACAAAAATATATTATGAAAATTAATTTCCCCTATTACTTACTTTTTAACTATAGCTACTACAATTTTTTTTTTTTTTTTTTTTGAGTGAGCGCACGGAAACAGGGGACAGGGGCAGAGAGACAATCTTAAGCAGGCTCCAGGCTCAGTGCAGAGCTCAGCTTGGGGCTCAATCCCATGACCTTGGGTTTATAACCTGAGCTAAAATTAAATTGAGCCACCCAAATGCCACAGAAATTTAAAATTATATGTATGGTTCACATTATATATATATTTTTTAACATTTATTTATTTTTGAGAGACAGAGCATGAGCGGGGGAGGGGCAGAGAGAGGGAGACACAGAATCCAAACAGGTTCCAGGCTCTGAGCTGTCAGCACACAGCGCCAACTGCAAGATCAAGACCTGAGCCGAAACTGGATGCTTAACCAACTGAGCCACCCAGGAGCCCCTCACATTACATTTCTATTGGACAATGTATCTCTTAATCCAACCACAAGTTTACAGGAAATACAGATGATGGAAGACATGTCAAATAACACCATGCAGACACAATCAACCAAAAGCATATATAAATATAGGAAATTCTAAAGAATAACTAAAAGTTTATGAGTCCTATTTAGAATGATGTCCTATTTAGAATCTGGAAAGACAGGGGGAAAGGATGAAATAAAAATGGCAAAATGTTGATTGTGGCCACTGCTGAAGTTGGAAGATGGCTATACAAGAGTACATTATATTATTCTGTTTTTATCTACGTTGAGAAAGTATCTCTAATAAAAAGTTAACCTAAAATCCAGTTAATTCCTGTTCATTTTTCAAGCCCAAGCTTAATTGTCACTTCTTCGGGGAAACTTTCCCTGACTTAGCACTCTCACTATAACCAATATGTTCCTTCACATCACACTTAGTAAAATGTAATTAGTATTTGTGTTATAGTCTAATGGCTATAGCCCTCACGACACTAAATATTATCCTGTTGACAACAAAAGCCTTAGGCATCAGACACTAACTAAATATCTTTCTAAATTCTATTAGTAAGGCCACCCTCCCACTGAGAGGAAGAGGGAGAGACAGGGAGGGAGGGAGGGAGAGGGGGAGAGAGAGAGGGGAAGGGAGGGAGAACATGAATGAACTAGTGGCCAACTACTGCCTATTACAAATTCCATATTCTTACTGGCATTTAAGTAAGACCATCCATAATCTGAGCTCTAATCTTATTTTTAGCCTTATCCTTCAAAATACCTCTAAAGCTCTTCACTTTGGTCAAACTGTACCAAATATGCTGTTATGGGCTAAACCCTATAATTCTTATATTGTACCCCCTCCAAATTCTTATGTTGAGGTCCTAATCCTCAGTATTTTTAAATGTTACTGTGTATGTAAATAGGGTCTTTAAAGAAGTAATTAAGTCAAAATGAAGAAATTAGACATGGGCTCTAACCCAATGACTAATGTACTTATAAGAAGAGGAAATATAGACACAGATTCACCCAAAAGGAAGACCAGGTGAAGACACAGGGAGAAGACGGCCATCTTTACAAGCCAAAGACAGAGGCCTCAGAGAAAACCAATCCTGCCAACACACTGATCTTGGACTTTTAGCCCTTAGAATTGTGATAAAATAAATTTCTGTTTGTTTAAACCACCCAATCTATGGTACTTGGTTATGGCAGCCATGGCAAACTAATATACATGCCTGTTACATTTGTTCTTGAGGTTTCTTCCATTCTGTTATTACCATCAATGATACTAGCTGTTATCTTGAGTACTGTAATTTTACTAGTTGCTTCACATACGTTTAACCTTCATAACCACGCATAAAGTAGGTATCATCCCCATTTTATTAATGAAAAAAACAGAACCTCAGAAAGGCTTAATAAAGGAGCGTCTGGGTGGCTCAGTCAGTTAAGTGTCCGACTCTTGATTTCAGCTCAGGCCATGGTTTTGCAATTCATGGGATCGAGCCCCACATCAGACTCAAGCCCCACATCAGGCTCTGTGCTGACAACATGGAGCCTGCTTGGGATTCTCTCTCCTCTCTCTGCTTCTCCCCTGCTCTCATGTGTTCTCTCACTCTCTCAAAATAAAATAAACATTTAAAAAAAAAAGGAAGGCTTAATTAATAGCAAAGTAGAAATTTTATTCCAATTTGACTTTTAATGAATATTGTTTTTTAGAAACCCTTTCCTGCTCATCTCCATTTATCTAAATTCTACTCATTCTTCTAAGTCATGCTCCTCCTCCATGAAGTCTTACAAAATATTCATCTGTAAGAATGTTCCCTTTTTATATATTTGGGAAATTCTCACTGAATTATTGTGTAAAATCTGTTCTCTTGAGTACATGTTCTATTTTTAAAAGTATTTTAGATTATTTTCCATTTACTATCCCATAAAGCTAGATTTAATATTCTTTATATCCCTACATTATAACTAGTCTGACTTGGTAAGTGGTGACTAAATATTTGAGAGGTTATCCTGAAGCAGAGATGATAAAAGACAAAAGATGACTGGAAAAATAGAGATTTTTTTTTTAAAGTAACTGCTGAGTAGGGGCACCTGGGTGGCTCAGTCAGCTGAGCATCTGACTTTGGCTCAGGTCGTGATCCCACAGTTCATGGGTTTGAGCCCCACATCAGGCTCACTGCTGTCAGCACAGAGCCGGTTTCAGATCCTCTGTCTCCCTATCTCTCTACCCCTCCCCATTCATGCTCGCTCACTCTCTCTCTCTCAAAAATAAACATTAACAAAATAATAATAGTAATAATAAAAATAAAATAAAGTCACTGCTGGGTAAAAGTTCAAAAATATAAAATAACTTTCATATGAGTATTAAAATATCTGTAAGGCTGCTACTACATTTAAGAGCAGTTGAATAACAAAAATCTTTACAATTCCCTAAAATAACAAATACTAAAACAAGAGGAGTATAGTATTTTCCCCTGAAGCAAGACTCTATTTTTCAAAAACTTTAAAAACTGGTGGCCTCATTATAAAAACTAATTGTTGGCACAAAAACAGACACATAGACCAATGGAATAGAATAGAAACCCCAGAACTAGACCCACAAACGTATGGCCAACTCATCTTTGACAAAGCAGGAAAGAACATCCAATGGAAAAAAGACAGTCTCTTTAACAAATGGTGCTGGGAGAACTGGACAGCAACATGCAGAAGGTTGAAACTAGACCACTTTCTCACACCATTCACAAAAATAAACTCAAAATGGATAAAGGACCTGAATGTGAGACAGGAAACCATCAAAACCTTAGAGGAGAAAGCAGGAAAAGACCTCTCTGACCTCAGCCGTAGCAATCTCTTCCTCGACACATCCCCAAAGGCAAGGGAATTAAAAGCAAAAGTGAATTACTGGGACCTTATGAAGATAAAAAGCTTCTGCACAGCAAAGGAAACAACCAACAAAACTAAAAGGCAACCAACGGAATGGGAAAAGATATTTGCAAATGACATATCGGACAAAGGGCTAGTATCCAAAATCTATAAAGAGCTCACCAAACTCCACACCCGAAAAGCAAATAACCCAGTGAAGAAATGGGCAGAAAACATGAATAGACACTTCTCTAAAGAAGACATCCGGATGGCCAACAGGCACATGAAAAGATGTTCAGCGTCGCTCCTTATCAGGGAAATACAAATCAAAACCACACTCAGGTATCACCTCACGCCAGTCAGAGTGGCCAAAATGAACAAATCAGGAGACTATAGATGCTGGAGAGGATGTGGAGAAACGGGAACCCTCTTGCACTGTTGGTGGGAATGCAAATTGGGGCAGCCGCTCTGGAAAGCAGTGTGGAGGTTCCTCAGAAAATTAAAAATAGACCTACCCTATGACCCAGCAATAGCACTGTTAGGAATTTATCCAAGCGACACAGGAGTACTGATGCATAGGGGCACTTGTACCCCAATGTTCATAGCAGCACTCTCAACAATAGCCAAATTATGGAAAGAGCCTAAATGTCCATCAACTGATGAATGGATAAAGAAATTGTGGTTTATATACACTATGGAATACTACGTGGCAATGAGAAAAAAATGAAATATGGCCTTTTGTAGCAATGTGGATGGAACTGGAGAGTGTGATGCTAAGTGAAATAAGCCATACAGAGAAAGACAGATACCATATGGTTTCACTCTTATGTGGATCCTGAGAAACTTAACAGGAACCCATGGGGGAGGGGAAGGAAAAAAAAAAAAAAAAGAGGTTAGAGTGGGAGAGAGCCAAAGCATAAGAGACTGTTGAGAACTGAGAGCAAACTGAGGGTTGATGGGGGGTGGGAGGGAGGAGAGGGTGGGTGATGGGTATTGAGGAGGGCACCTTTTGGGATGAGCACTGGGTGTTGTATGGAAACCAATTTGACAATAAATTTCATATATAAATAAAAAAAAAAAGAAATATAGCTATTCTCAATGTAACAATACTAAAAAAAAAAAAAAAAAACAAACTAATCGTTATGGGGCGCCTCGGTGGCTCAGTCGGTTATGCATCCGACTTCGGCTCAGGTCATGATATCGCAGTCCATGAGTTCGAGCCCCACGTCGCGCTCTGTGCTGACAGCTCAGAGCCTGGTCCTGTTTCAAATTCTGCGTCTCCCTCTCTCTCTGCCCCTCCCCTGCTCATGCTCTGTCTCTCTCTGTCTCAAAAATAAACAAATGTTAAAAAAAAATTTTTTTTAAACTAATTGTTAGATAATACTGTAAACCCAAGAATATATAAATTGAAGAATTATGCAAGAGTGAGGAACCACCTAAACTAAATCATCAGGTTTGTTCGACTAAGATAACGGACTATATAGTAAACATAAGCAACATCTTTGACTTTTCATAATTAAAAATCTCCAGTTTCAGATTTCTCAGGGAAAAATGGGGGAAAAATTTAAAAGAAATTCTTCATAGAGCTAGATGACAAATACAAAGAAATTTATTGTATCTTAGTATACATTTCTAAGAACTTGCATCGTGAATATTTTGGCGAGCAATACCAAATAAAAAATATTTTTCATTTCAATAAAAAGTAATTATATTTTCAATGCCACTCACCCTGTCTGTCAAACAATGAATCAACAGCTGTGGCTTTATTTGAAGGAGCCTCTGTGATCGGTCTGAGATATGTTCTATATCCTTTTAAAATGGATGCCATAAAACGCAAAAATGCCTCTTGAATTTCCATTTCAAGTTGTGTCATCTTTTTTTGCCAAGAGAAATCTGCTTCAATCGGAGTCATCTCAATTGCTGAACTTTCCTGAGTTTTTCGGTGAACTGACAAATGAAGAGAAAATAGCATTTTATATCTAATACAAGTACTGATTAAATAATTAAGAAAACCGTCAAAATAAAACTCATGACTTCCTGAAATTCCTCTCTCCATTTGTGTAAAGGATAGTTGGCAGGTGCTAACAGGAAGACTCAAGCAGACAGGACATAACATGCTCAAAAATCATGAACCACAATATTAATATCTTAGTACTGAAATTTTGTTTTGTAATGAGATTCCTTTTAAGCAGAGCAGAATTTTACTTAAATTTATGAATATTCTCATATATGTTCTTTCATTAAAAATACTCCTTTTTCCTCACATTCACCTGAAGATAGCTGGGGATACAACTTCTTTAAGGTACTAAGCAGATTTTTGCATGGCTTTTTGGGAAGCTGCTTCCAATTCATGTTCTTCTTTTCATCTGATCTATTAAATAAAAACATAATAAAATCTGTTATAATCTCTTTTTATTTAGCAAAATTCTTGTATCAAACTAAAAAAGAAAATGGAAAGGATATTTTTGCTCAAATTACAATTGACACAGATGGTCTAAATAAGTGGTTTTCAAGGAAGCTCTTTGTTTTAAGTTTTTATTTATATCCTAGTTAGCTTCCACAATGTGGCCTCTTTTTTCCCTCTAGTTGTGCAGTTTGTTCTCTCAGTCCTCAGATCAATTTCCTGTGTGTGGAGAATGATTTGGTATTTATCTAGCTGTGTACAAGGGATGAGGCAACCACAGGGGCCCCCAATACTCTGCCATTTTAGCTTCTCCTCCCTCGCGGATATTTTCTTTACATTTCAACCAACCTTATGCAGATTTGGTGTCACCCTAATGCTCTAACACAGATTTTCAGAAAAGGCTGGAGTTATGAATTCAAGACTGAAGTCTTGCTTCAAAAGTTAAATTTTAGAATTATATTTTAAGTGACAAACTTAATTGATACCTCAAACTACCTATTACAAGCAAATCTCAACAAACATCAGAGAATAATATATAAAACATATTCTGACTACAATTCAACTAGTTAGCATTTAAGGAAAAAAACCTTGGAAGTTTAAAAGAACACTTTCTAATTTTTTTCATCTTTATTTATTTACTTATTTTGAGAGAGAGAAAGAGGGAACAAGCAGGGGAAGGACAGAGGGAGAGGGAGAAGGAGAAGGAGAGGGAGAGGGGGAAGTGGGAGAGGGAGATGGGAGAGAGGGAGAGAGAGGGAGAGGGGGGAGAGATGGGGAGAAAGGGAGAGAGAGGAAGGGAGACAGGGAGAGGGAGGGAGAGGGAGAGAAGAAGAGAAGGAGAGAGGTAGAATCCCAAGCAGGCTCCACACTGCTCACTCCCAAGAACCATGAGATCATGACCCTAAAATCAAGATTCAGACACCCAACCGACTGAGCCACTCAAGCACCCCCAAAAGAACACTTTTAAATAATGCAGGACTGAAAATATTTTAATAGAAATAAGAATCATTTAAAACTCCACAAAGATAAAAGGCTATACATCAATGAACAACAATGCAATTTATGAACAACAATGCAAACATTTTAAATTCTTAGAAAATTTAATCTGCTAGGATGTAAAAATATAAGATGATGTTTATTTCAGGAATGTAAGGATTCTTCATTATTGATTGATTTATAATGTAATTTACCACACAGAAAATAAAGGAGAAGCAATGCATATCTCAATATTTATACAAAAGTGTTATAAAATTCAACACCTACTTAAAAGTTTTTTTTTAAATCATTATGTACAAGTGGAAGGTGTAAGTTCCTTCATTTATTATTAAGCTATCAAAACCCTAGAATGGGACTAGCAAACCTTTTCTATAAAAGGTCAGATATTAAATATTGTGTTTTGAGGACCACAGGGCCTCTGTCACAACTTCTCAAATGTATCATTACAGCATGAAAGCAGCCCCACAGAATATGTAAATGAGTGAATTTTGTAATTTTAGTTACACAAACAGGCCATGGGCCAGATGTCAATTCTTGCTTAAAGCAGTAATCATAATAATAACGAAGTGCTCAAAGCATTCCTTTTAAAATTAGGAAGGAGACAAGATACCAGCTATGACTACTTCTATTCAATACTACGTTAGGATCCTAGCCAGAGAATTAAGACAAATTTAAAAATATGTAAGGACTGGAGCGCCTAGATGGCTCAGTCTGTTAAGTGTCCGACTCTTGATTTCGGCTCAGGTCATGATCTCACGGTCATGAGATCCAGCCCAGCAATGGGTTCTATCTGCCCTGAACATGGAGCCTGCTTCAGATTCTCTCTCTTCTGCTCCCTCTGCCCCTCCTCCACTCACAATTGCTCGCTCTCTCAAAAAAAATACAATAAACAAAAATATGTTAAGGATTGTACGTGATGTGATTGTTTACAGCCAGAAAACTGAAGAAAATCTACAGACAAAAGAGAAGAATTCAGTTAAGCTGCTGTGAGGCAGACTACTACATGAAAACCAACAGCATTTCTATACTGCAGCAACTAACAGAAAATGTAATTTAAAATACCATTTATAGTGGCAAGAAAAAACACACCATACTTAGGAATTAGTAAGTCTAACAAAAGGTGTGCATAGTCTTTATGGAGAAAACTGCCAAGTCTATTAAAAAAACGTAAAAAGATCTATGTAGTATAATTCACAATTGGCTGAGTGACCAACTTCAGCTCAGGTCATGATCTCACAGTTCATGAGTTCGAGCCCTGTTTCAGGCTTTGTGCTAATAGCTCAGAGCCTGGAGCCTGCTTCGGATTCTGTGTGTGTGTGTGTGTGTGTGTCTCTCTCTCTGCCCCTCCCCAACTTGTGCTCTGTCTCTCTCTCTCAAAAATAAACATTTAAAAAAAAATCGATTTCTCCGCAATAAAATAGATCCTTAAAAAATTCAAATCTTGACCACTAAGGAAACAGCCTAATATTATCCTATATTCCGACTAAAGTCATTTTTTAAAAGCTTACATAAGGATTTTCAATTAAAGCTAGAAAGCATATCATCTCTTGAGCCCTGAAAGCAGTGTTTATCCCTTTTTTTTTCAAATCCATCTTTTCTGCCAACACTGTTTTCAAAATATTATAATGTTGAACATGTTCTTTTTCAAACTTTCCAGGATTCTGATACCTGCCTTCATTGAGAATCATTGTACTAAATATGAGAATTTATTATCAATCTTAAAAAATACCATGTTTCTAGATGTTTTCAAAGAGCTGCAACAACTACATATGGTGGGGGGTAGGAATACAAATGGGAGAGAATATAAAAAGAATCAACTTACACATATAACATGTTTGTATCCAAGTCAATGCAAACAACATCTTGTGGTGGGTCATGAAGATCAAAATACCTGGAGTCAACTCCAACTATAAATGGTAAAGGTGCACTAAGGACTGCCGCCAGTGACAGAGGACAAAGGGGAATGTACGGGCACTGCCACTGAAATGGAAAGATCATCTGGGAAAAAAGCGTTAAAAAATTAACCAAATTTGAAATTTGCAACAAAAGGTATGTAATTAACTAATATTACTGAAAGTGACCATTAAAAGCAGTACAGTCTAGTTTCTTTTATCTTACACTTCATTCCAAAAACCAAATGACTATAAAATATTACTAAGCAATACCATGAACCAATGTGATTAAATCCTCACACATGACAATTATCACAAGCACAATAAAAATGCTAACAGCTCTTTGCATGTTAATTCTTCTGATGCCATACAAAACCCACATCCAACATTTTTTTGGAAAAAGTCAAAACAGAGAGAGAAAACTGTCCCCAAAACTTATAAAACAAACTCATGATCTTTAACTCTTATGCATTTCATCCATCGACTAATTTTCAAAATAACCTTTGACTAAAATCCAACTAAAAGCTCCAAGGACTGAAAAAAATTAAATTGATTCTCTTGAAAATGTCAATAGCTGAAAATTTCAACAAAAAAATTTCCTACTCAAATAAACACAAAATGATTCAACTTCCATGAAGCTTGGCATCTTAAAAAAATACCAGTCAATATAAAACATATCTTAAGAATCTATCAGCTTTTTACAAAGCTATACTTTAATTGTATCATATGTGCTTTAAAAAAAAAAGTTTCGATAAGTTAAAAAAAAGATTAAAATTTTAATTACCAGCTAATATGAAAATTCTAATCACTGATGATAAAATTTTTCCTCTACTATAAAAATCCTTGCTATATACCTTATCCACTTATCACTCACTCCAAAGAAATGCCTATAGCATTTATTACATCTGCCAGTTATTCCACATAGTTATTTAGAATTAGGATTTTATCTTCAACCATTTATTTACTTATCAAATATTCCAGCACTTAGTTTGAGCCAAGCACTGTTCTCGATGGGGCTAGAACAGTGAGTAAAACAAAGAGTGCTGCCCTCGTGAGGTTTATGGTGTAGAAAAAAAGTCAGCAAACTTTTTCTGTACAAGAAAGAAAGGAAATATTTTAGGCCTTGTGAGCCATATGGGCTCTCATAAATACTTAACTTTGTCTCCATGCATGAAAGCAGCCATGGGCATTGTGTAAATAAATGGCCTATGTTCCGGTAAAACTTTATTTACAAAGACAGGTTGCAAGCAGGATTTGACCAGTGGGCCATAGTTTGCCACCACTTGGTCTAGCAGAAAGAGACAGAAAATCAACAGAGGACAAAATAAGAAAGTATATATATCCCATATCAGGAAGTGCTAAGTGCTATGGAAAAAGAAAAAGTAAAGCCAACTTAAGGGCATTAGAGTTCATAATAGGAAAGAGGAGAGTAGGTTATATCATTAAATAGGTCAAACAAGTTAGACCTTATTAAGAAAATGACAACTGAACCTAAACCTGAAGAAGGTATGGGAGTCAGCCAATGGGACATCTAGGAGAAGGGTGCTTTCAAGAGAAGGAACGGCTAGAGCAAAGGCCTTAAGTTATGGGCCTGCCTAACATGCTTCAGGAGTAGCTACTTGCTCAAGCAGAGTAAGCAAGGGGGCAGAGTAGAAGGAAATGAGATCAGAGAGCAGCCAGAGAGAGCCACTCCCACAGGACCTTGCAAGGACTTCAGACACATTCAGTAAAAACATGTTCTATTCAACATGTTACACCTGCAACTATGTAAAAATTTTTAGGGATGCCTTGGTGGCTCAGTCGGTTAAGCATCCGACTTTGGCTCAGGTCATGATTTCGTGGTCTGTGGGTTCGAGTCCCGCGTCGAGCTCTGTGCTGACAGCTCAGAGCCTGGAGCCTATGTCAGATTCTGTGTCTCCCTCTTTCTCTGACCCTCCCCTGTTCATGCTCTCTCTCTGTCTCAAAAATAAATAAACATTAAAAAAATTTTTTTTAAAATTTTTACAAAACCATCTAACAGCAAATGTGACACCCTTGTATTCACCTTTGACCTTTTACAGCTAAATCATAAATAGGGGCATTTTTACAAATGGAGCTCCATTAATTCTTTGATATTCATTCTCCTTTTGAAGAATTTATCCTCTCATCACTCCTTTCCATTTTCTCTTTATTTTTTTTTTTTTTTTTTTTTCAACGTTTATTTATTTTTGGGACAGAGAGAGACAGAGCATGAACGGGCGAGGGGCAGAGAGAGAGGGAGACACAGAATCGGAAACAGGCTCCAGGCTCCGAGCCATCAGCCCAGAGCCCGACGCGGGGCTCGAACTCACGAGATCGTGAGAACCGCGAGATCGTGACCTGGCTGAAGTCGGACGCTTAACCGACTGCGCCACCCAGGCGCCCCTCCATTTTCTCTTTAATGGTTTTGCATGGATTTCAGGCAGTTCTCCAACATCACTTACACAAATTTCATGCAATCTTGCATTTTGCATAAGAATTCCAATTTCACATTACAATTTTTCCACCTGTTCTTGCACTGTATTGCTGAAATCAACGTTTATTTATTTTTGGGACAGAGAGAGACAGAGCATGAACGGGGGAGGGGCAGAGAGAGAGGGAGACACAGAATCGGAAACAGGCTCCAGGCTCTGAGCCATCAGCCCAGAGCCTGACGCGGGGCTCGAACTCACGGACCGCGAGATCGTGACCTGGCTGAAGTCGGACGCTTAACCGACTGCGCCACCCAGGCGCCCCTGTATTGCTGAAATCAATCAAGAGACTGGGCCACAAAGATTCTGACAAAGGAATGTAAATAAACACTAATGTTTTATGAGAAGCAGTGGGAACTTCATAAAACTGGTCAGTTTATTAACAAATATTTTCATGTTATAATGGCTTTTGCTTTCATATGCAACTGTGGAGGTTTGGAAAATTAATATGCAATGAGGATATATGCCCCCTATAAACTATCTCACATGGTTACTATGTTTTTCAGTCCTAGTAGCATTTCTCTGACCAGATTAAGGTCTCAGAGACATACCTCATTTGCTGATTTAACAGGTGTTTATTGGATGCTTATTCCTTGTTATTTAGCTGTGGTAAGTGCTGAGGACACAAGGATAATAAAGAGACTAGGTATTTATTCCATGAGAGTTACATTCTTAAAATGGAAGACAGGACAGTCAACTATTTTAAATTAAATATGTAATGGAAAATAAATTTGGAGAAATGGAACACCCAAAATTCTACACTATGATCTATAAAGCCTATATGATCAGACTTTTAATTGTAATGGGAAGCCATCAAAACACAGAGGACTCAATTTAATTTTATTTATGTTTTACCTAATAGCTAAGCATTAGTACATTATCCTATTTCACAATCACTTAGAATTTCCTATGTTATTGGCTCACAGTGATTAAAAGTTAAAACTGAGAGTAATTAAATGTGCAATTCATTTGCATAATTTTGGGGCAGATGAAATTGATCACAGCCTCTCATTTAATACAATAAGCTTCATTCACAAGTTTACTATTCTATAATCATATAGATTCTCTGAACCACTCAAATATATGAAAAATCAGAAATTAAAATTTTGTCTCAAACAGAAATCACTTTCTTTCTTTATACTTACTATTTCTCTTTGCCGCTCTATTGTATTTATGTTAAACTTTTACTGGTAATTTCAAAGTTGCTTTCATTGAAGGAAATTTCCCTTTAGAGTAAAAATGTCCCACCAGTAATCCTGTACTATAAGGAAAATTCTATACTTACAGCTACAACAGCTTCAGCTACTCCAGTCAACACAGCTGGCCTAAGAGAATGTAGCAGAATCTTACTCTCAAGTAAAACAAAGAGCAGCAGTGTTGCACAATTCTCAGGACCCAGATTCATTAACAAGGTGCTAAAGTTGGCTCCACTAGGAGAAAAGAAAAAAAGATGATGAACTATTTTGCTAAAATATGTTAAGATTTGCTTATAAACTATTTCCTAAATATTAACAGACTGAGCGTCTAATGTTAATTTCAAGTCCTGATGTAGTTATCACTGAGAAGTAGCAAATTTATTGAGCTAGTCTAACAATGTTTCAGTCTCAACCTTTAGTAATGAGAGGAGAGTTTATCAGGGAAGATTTTCCCAAAGAACTACCATTTGGAGGTGGGGTTGGGGAGAAGCCAACACATGCAAAGGCAATGAGGCAAGAAAAAGCTACCGTGTCTGCAAAATTGAAATACACCTATTGTGACTAAAGCATAGTAGGGAAGGGTCAAAAGATTATGTCAAAATAGAAATGACACAAATTATATTTACATTCTCAAAAGAACACCTGGCTGCAGTGTGGATAAAGAAATGAAGGAAGAACAGAAGGATACCAGTTAAAAGGTTAATAATGAAGTTGTCCAGGTGAGAGATCATGCTATCCTGGACTTTTGATGCAGATAAACAGAACATAAGAGATTTGAGACATTTGGGGAGGATAAAATCAGTTCACTTTGAATATTTAGCTACAAACTGGATAGAGGGGATGGGGAAGAGGGAGGTATTCCCCACACCCAATCTTGCAACTCTCTTAAATATTCCATTTTTAAAATGGTGAATGGCCCACCATCCACCCAGCTATCAAAGATAGAAATATGAAGGCTATACTAATGTAAAAGATAACACTTAACTTTATTAAATATTTTCAAGCATTCTGCTCCAAGTGAATGAATATATCATTTTAGATACCATTAATAATTACCTTAATGGTAAAGGTGTAGAAACTGGCTGTGATAATATTAATGCATCATGGACTGAAAGCTTAAAAAAAAAAAAAAAAAAGATGAATTAATCAAGCCAATCTTGAAACCTAAATATTTACATCAGGTAAAACAGAAAATAGTTTAATAGGCAGACTGACATAGTTTTGGAAATGTAGTAAGCTATTAAACAATAGCTGTATTTACTCAGAGGTATTATTTTAGGTCTTTTAAATTAAATGGTTAATTCAACTGAATTTGGATTCAGTTAATTATTTATAATAGTTATCTTTAAATTATGGAATAATTGCTTTTTAAAAGCTTGAAGTTTATTTACTCTACAGACTGGTAAGCATTTGGCTTGATTACTATAAATTAATACTTTCTGAACTGAAGTATATACTTGCTGAACTGAAGTACATTCAAGATCAACAATATTTGACTTAATGCTACCATATCACAAAGTTGATAACATCTTAGAAAAAATTTTACAATAGCTTGCCTCTACGTATCAATGATACTCAAAGTGTCAGTCTGCAAACTGTTGTTGGCCCAGGAAAAGATAGTATATAAATGGAGAGCAAGCCATTTAGAAGCTTTTATGGCAATAAGACGCTGCTCTCACATCCAAGTACGTGATCAGAGGACTCATGTCTCTGGACAGGGTACAGACATGTTCATGTCTACACTGGTCTCACATGGTAAGGTGCAAATGGAACAAGCTGTATACTTATATAGGTCTGCCACTGATTGGAAATAAAAAGAAACTGGTCATTTAACATAGAAAATGTGAAGACCACTACAGACTATTTCACTTTTTCCCTCCAACCACAAATCACTTTAATTAATATTTATTAGTTGCTCTATTTTAATTACATTATTAAAATCAGCTACATAAATGGCATGCACAGGCCAATGGTGATAATGTCATGAATCAAAGATTATAATTATGCCAATTGTGTGCACCCAGATAAAATATAAAATACAGGAGATTCCAGGCCTTTATGAACACATGTTGCTCTGCCTCAAACTCAAGGGGCCACAGAATTGACTCTGCAATGACGAGAATGAACATAATGCAGATCTTCCTCCAATGGACTTGTTCTGATTACCTGTACAAGGATTCTTGGTCTTTGTGCTGAAGGAAAAGGGATGTTTTGCATGAAGTGTGAAATATGCCTGAAAAAAAAAGGTGAAATACAGATCATAATTACTTTTCTAAAATGCTTAGATTTTAACAAATTCTAAGTATATTAAATATATTATTAGATACACCATCCTAGATCTGACAAAGCCACTGACCTAAAACTTATGCTAAATAAATATCCTTAGCGCAAATAAATGTACTCATCCCACTAAACTTCTGAAATGTACAATGTATTTCCTGATTAAAAGTCCATATTAATATACCTTAATATTGCAAGGAAAATAAGAGTAACACAAATATACTTTTCATGAAAGAAGCTTATTTGTATTGTTCTGATACCAGTGCCAGTACGGTGAGCAATTGTGATACAATACAATTTAATCCTAATAAGTAATTAATATTAATTAAATAGTAATTTAATCAATATAGTTCTTTTACTATAACTCTGAGCAAACCACTTGCCTCTCTATTTCTCCACCTACAAATAATGCTTAAGTTTCTTCAAAGCTTTGAGCTCTTAGGAGCCACTAACATGCAACTGAGAAAAAAATATTGATCACATACCCTGATTTTATTTCCTCAAACTATTCATAGAACCTCAATTTTTCAAAAGGATGCTAACTTGTCCCTAACATTAAGTTTTATTTCAAACAATTTTAAGTTAATCTGAAAGCTAAAAGTTAAACCTAGAACTATGAACTATTAGTTTGGCATTCCAAGAGTACAGCATAAAAGCTGAACCCATATTTCTACACCAAATTGTGGTAAGTTTAAGCAGAGTACTTTACTACTTTCTTAAGATGCTTTTTGAGCAGCATTATTTTAAAACCTATAGAGAACTGCCCTACCCTTCTACTACCTAGTATCCTTCGCTGATATTCTTTCTGCTGTAATGTGAAATTTCTGAAATTGTATGAAAAATCCATGTTTATGCACACTATAATACATTTCCACCAAGCTCTGAACATGCCCAGGTTTGTTAGGAGGATAAAGCATTTACTACAATCAACAAAAGCCGTGTGCCACTACAAGTCTGAAAAAATGTTGTTTTTTTTAAAATAATCTCTACACTCAGTGTGGGTCTTGAACCTGTGACCCCCAGATCAAGAGTAGGATGCTCTACCAACTGAGCCGGTCAGGCGCCCCAAGATGTGGTTTTTAAAAGGCAGCGGCTCCACATATATTCTTCTTGCTTACAACAGATTTCCATGACAAAGGGAATTACAAATCAACTGGAAAATAAGGACAGTGTCTCAATACTAAAACCCAAACCTCACTTCTGGCATCAATTAACTCACCCTTCTTAATTTCTTAATTTCTATATCAGTTTTGAGATGCTTTATAGTTAGAACCTGGAATGCCATTTATATGGTTTGGGGTGTGTGTGTGTGTGTGTGTGTGTCAATAGTTATTTTTCTCTTCGTTATTAGAGAATAAATAGGAAGAACACAGACAATACACTGTATAATGAGTTCCTCCTCAGCTGAATCTTCAAAAGATTATTATTTGATCATTCTAACTACCACTCCTCAGTTTTAAAATCAATGACTCAGGTGTAGAAGGGAACAAGTAAAAAGTAAGGTGACTGTGACTCTTCTTCCCTTTCAACTTTTTTGCTTAAGTCAGGTAAACAATGAAATGTACACATATACAACCAGCTTTTCTACCAGACATCTTTCTAATCATCATACATACTTTTCAATGGGAAGAGGATGTGGTCCAGACACAGAAAGTTTGTAGATAAACATGAGAAATTTTCTAAAAGCTTCAAAAAAAGGCCAGTGTGAGAGTAAACAAATGCATTTGTTTGAATTGATGGATTTGGAGACTACTTTTCTCTCCACGGGGGTCAAGAGGCCCAGCTGCATAAGCTGTTTCTCTGTCAGAAGTTCCCGAGAATAAGGTTCATAAAACTGGATGGCAGCTCCATATACCTACAGAGTAAAACAGAATTCCATTACAAGATTTGAGTTTGCTTTTAAAAATTTCTCTTTATCTCTCAATACAAAAGAAACACTAGTTTAGAGGGCATATGACAAATGATAAGAAAAATCTCAAATACTGCTGACAGGAATATAAAATGGCACAGCTGCTGTGGAAAACAGTTTGGTGACTTCTCCAAAATTTAAAAAAGAATTACCATATAATCCAGCAATTCAATTAGTAAGAATGTACCCAAAGGAATTGAAAGCCAGGACTCAAACAGATACTTGCACACCAATGTTCATAGCAGCATTATTCACAATAGCCAAATGGTGAAAACAACCCACTGTCCACCAACAGATGAATGGATAAAACATGGTATATACACGTGATGGAATGTTATTCATCCTTAAAAAGGAATGAAATTCTGATACTGCAACCTGGATGAACCTCAGAAATATTATACTAAGTGAAATAAGCCAGACACAAAAGGACAGATATTATATGATTCCATTTATATGAGCTACCTAAACCAGGCAAATTCATAGAAATTAGAGTAGAGATTACCAGGAATCAGGGGTAAAGGTGGAAGAAGCTGCTGTTTAAGGTAATGAAAAAGTTCTGGAAACAGTGATACTTTTCTTTTATAAATCTTATAACTATTTAGTCACTATATGTATAAATAGTCATGTATATGTGTATGTATATGTGTATACATATATGTATATATATGCATGCACATACACACATATATATACACATACAGACACACACACACATATATATACACGCACATCACTACATACAGTGTGTGTGTACTGCATTAACCCTTATCTTTACAAATACAACACTCCCAGATACAATTATTTCAATGATCTCAGAGATTTTTTTTTTTTTAGGTTTATTTATTTATTTATTTAGAGAGAAAACAAATGGGGTAGGGGCAGAGAGAGAGGGAAAGAGAATTCCAAGAATTCTGACACAGAGCAGAGCCTGATGCAGGGCTGGAATCCATGAACTGTGAAATCGTGACCTCAGCCCAAATCAACAGTCAGATGCTTAACCAACTGAGCCACCCAGGAGCCCCAATGATCTCAGATTTTTTTTTTTTTACAAACAATATGACAAAGGCTTCTTAATGAGGCCTTGTTGTTTTCTACCAATCACAGTAATTTTTTTTTTTAACATTTATTTATTATTATTTTTTAACGTTTCTTGAGACAGAGAGAGACAGAGCATGATCAGGGCAGGGTCAGAGGGAGAAGGAGACACAAAATCTAAAGCAGGCTTCAGGATCCGAGCTGTCAGCACAAAGCCCGACACGGGGTTCAAACTCACAAACCATGAGATCGTGACCTGAGCTGAAGTTGGACACTTAATCCACAACGCCACCCAGGTGCCCTCAATCAAAGTAAATTTAATGACTCTTACGCATTTGAAGATCTTAAAATCTTCATTTGTATTTATTGCTTTCAATGAGATAAACTGTAAATAATTATTAGCTAAAGACTTACCTTAGTTGTAAGCAACCCAGTTAATATAGTACTGGCATTCATTCAGTGCATATTTTACTTACATTCCAGACACTCTGCTGGATACTTAAACTTCATTATTAATGCAGTGGTTTTAAACTTACAGCCTACAGATGTGTCCTGTTTGAGCCACAAGAGTCAGCTTTGGTTAGTTATACTTTTCAATAAACTATTTTATCAAATTTCCTGAGAGTTTTTAATGTTTACATTTCTACTATATTCATAGTTTTACTTTTTATTTCCTAATATTGTTTCTTGCCATCTTTTTATTTTAAATTATCATTTATGTCATTATTACTGCTTTATACATGTTTTGAATTATTGGTTATTAAAAATAAAGCATATGCATGTGTTTTGGAAATTATATACACTCACTTCCCTTGGGATATGCTCAGAGGTGTAACTGCTGAGCCACAGAGTTTTCTCTTCCGTGCTGATAATGCAGAAGTTCTTTATATACTCTGGGTATGAGACCACTGTTGAATATATATACACACTGCATTATTTTCTCCCAGTCTGTGGCTGCGTTTTCACCTTCTTAATGCTGTCTTTTTATGAAGAATTTTTTCTATTCCAGTGAGGTCCAATTATTCATCTTTTATGACTAGTACTTTTTTTTAGTATAACATACAATGTTATATTAGTTTCAGGTGTACAATAAAGTGATTCAGCAATTCCATATATTACTCAGTTGCTCATCAAGATAAGTGAACTCTTAATTTCCTTTACCTATTTCACCTATACTCCCACCCACCTCCACTCTGATGACCATCTGCTTGTTCTCTACAGATAAGAGTCTAGTTTTTTGGCTTGTCTCTTTTTTTCCCCCTTTGTTCACTTGTTTTGTTTTGTAAATTCCACATTATGAGTGAAATTATATGGTATTTGTTCTTTCTCTGACATATTTCGCTTAGCATTATACTCTAGATCCATCATGATCTAGATGCATCATGTTGTTGCAAATGGCAGGATTTCATTCTTTTTCTGGCTGGACAACATTGTGTGTGTACACACACACATACACACACACACATACCACTTCTTTATCCACTCATCTATCAAAGGACACTTGGGACTGCTTCAATAATTTAGCTGCTTAAATACTGCTGCAGTGAACACAGGGATGCATACATCCCTTTGAATTAGTGTTTTCGTACTCCTTAGGCAAAAACTCAGTAATGGGATTACTGGATTATAAGGTAATTCTATTTTTAATTTTCCAAGGAACCTCCATACTGTTTTCTACAGTGGCTGTACAGTGTACATTCCCACCAACAGTGCAAGAGAGGTCCTTTATCTCCACATCCTCACCAACACCTGTTGTTTCTTGTGTTTGATTTTAGCCATTCTGACAGGTGTGAGATGAAATCCTGTGGTTCTGATTTGCATCTTTCTGATGATGAGTGATACTGAGCATCTTTTCATGTGCCTATTGGCCATCTGTATGTCTTCAGAGATATGTCTGTTCATGTCTTCTGCCTATTTTTAAATTGGATTATTTGTGGGGGGTTTTTTTGTTTGTTTTTTTTTGCTGTTGAGTTGTGTATGGTCTTTATATATTTTGGATACTAACCCTTTAACAGATGTCATTTGCAAATATCTTCTCTCATTCAGTATGTTGTCTATCAGTTTTGTTGGTTGTTTCCTTTGAAACAATAAAAAACAAAAAGTTTTTATTCGGATGTAGTCCCAGTAGCTTATTTTTACTTTTGTTTCTCTTGTCTCAGGAGACCTATCTAGAAAGATGTTGCTATGGCCAATGTAAGAGAAATTATGCCTATGCTGTCTTCTAGGATCTTTATGGTTTCAGGTCTCACATTTAGGTCCTTGATCCATTTTGAGTTTATTTTCATGCATGGTTAAGAAAGTGATCTAGTTTCATTCTTTTGCATATACCTACAGTTTTCCCTACACTATTTGCTAAAGGGACTGTCTTTTTCCCATTGCATAGTTTTGCCTCCTTTGTCAAGGAATTGACCATACAGTCGTGGGTGTATTTCTGAGCTTTCTATGCTGTTCCATTGATCTGTGTGTCTGTTTTTGCATCAGTACCATACTCTTTTGATTACTACAGCTTTGTAGTATAACATGAAATCTGGAACTGTGATTATCTCCAACTTTATTTTTCTATTTCAAGATTGCTTTGGCTATTCAGGGTCTTTTATGGTTCCATACAAATGTGAGGCCTGTTTGTTCTAGTTCTGTGAAAAATTCTGTTGGTATATTGATAGGAATTGCATTAAACCTGTAGATTGTTTGGGGTAGTATGGACATTTTAACAAGATTTGTTCTGGGGCGCCTGGGTGGCTCCAGTCCGTTAAAGCATCCGACTCTTGATATCAGCTCAAGTCATGATCTCAGTTTGGGGGATCAAACCCTGTGTCAGCACAGAGTCTGCCTGGGATTCTCTCTCTCTGCACATGTATGTGTACATACTCTCTCTCTCAAAATAAATACATAAATATTAAGAAAAAACAGTATTTGTTCTTCCAATCCAAGAGCATGGAATGTCTTTCCATTTCTTTGTGTCGCCTTCAATTTCTTTCATCAATGTTTATAGTTTTCAGAGTACGGGTCTTTCACCCCTTGGTTATGCTTATTCCTAAGTATTTTATTATTTTTGGTGCATTTGTAAATGGGATTTTCTTAATTTTTCTTTTTGCTGCTTCATTATTAGTGTATAGAAATACAACAGATTTCTGCACATTTTGTATCTTTCAACTTTACTGAATTCCATTATCAGTTCTAGTAGTGTTTTGGTGAAATCTCCATTTTATATATATAGTGTCATGCCATCTGAAAATAGTAAAAGCTTTACTTCTTCCTTGCTGATGTGGATGCCTTTTATTTCTTTTTGTTGTGTGATTGCTGCAGCTAGGATCTGCAAATACTATGCTGAATAAGCTGTGAGAGTGGACATCCTTGTCCACTAACCTTGGCAGAAAAGCTGTTTTTCCCTGTGGGTTTTTCATACAGGGCCTTCATTATGGTGACGTATGCTCCTTCTAAACCTACTTTGTTGAGGGTTTTTATCACAAATGGATGTTGTACTTTGCGCCTACTGAAATGATCATGTGGTTTTTAACCTTCCTCTTACTAATGTAATATATCACGCTGATTGATTTGCAAATATTGAACCACCCTTGCATCTCTGGAATAAATCCTACCTGATTGGGGTGAATAATTTTTTTAATGTATTGTGGGATTTGGTTTGCTAATATTTTATTGAGAATTTTTACATGTATGTTCATCGGAGATACTGGCCTATATATTTTTTTGGTAGTATCTTTATCTGGTTTTGGTACCAAAGTAATACTGGCCTTACAGAATGAATTTGGAAGTTTTCCTTCTTCTTCCTCTTCTATTTTTGGGAAAAGTTTGAGAAGAATAGATACTAACTCTCTTTAAATGTTTAGTAGAATGTGCCTGTGAAACCATCTGGTCCTGGACTTTTGTTTGTTAAGAGTTTTCTGATTACTGATTCAATTCAATTGAATTGCTTGTAATCATTTGGTTCAAATTTTCTGTTTCTTCCCGATTCCATTTCTGGAGGTTATATATGTTTGTAGGAGTTTATTCACTTCTTTTGGTTGACAAGTTTGTTGGCATATAATTTTTTGTAATATTCTCTTATAATTCTTTGTATTTCTGTGGTGTTGGTTGTTATTTCTCCTTTTTCATTTCTGATTTTGCTGGAGTCCTCTTTTTTCTTCTTTTTTTAATGAATCTGGCTAGAAATTTACAATTTTGTTGATCTTTTCAAAGGACCAGCTCCTGGTTTCGTTGATCTGTTCTACTGTTTTTTTAGTTTCTGTATCATTTATTTCTGTTCTAATCTTTTTTGTTTTTAATTTTTTTAATGTTTATTTATTTTTGAGACAGAGAGAGACAGAGTGCGAGTGGGGGAGGGGCAGAGTGAGAGGGAAACACAGAATCTGAAACAGGCTCCAGGCTCTGAGCTGTCAGCACAGAGCCCAACGCGGGGCTCGAACCCACAAACCGTGAGATCATGACCTGAGCTGAAGTTGGACGCTTAACCGACTGAGCCACCCAGGCGCCCCTGTGATCATTACTTTAAATTCTCTATCAGGCCGGGGCACCTGGGTGGCTCAGTCGGTTAAGCGTCCGACTTTGGCTCAGGTCATGATCTCACGGTTTGTGAGTTTGAGCCCCGCGTTGGGCTCTGTGCTGACAGCTCAGAGCCTGGAGCTTGCTTCAGATTCTGTGTCTCCCTCTCCCTCTGCCCCTCCCCTGCTCACTCTCTGACTCTCTCTTTCAATAATAAATAAACGTTAAAAAAAAATTTTTTTTTAATCTTTAAATTCTCTATCAGGCCTATTACTTATCTCAGTTTCACTTAGGCCTCTTGCTGTGGTTTTGTCCTGTTCTTTCATTTCATTTGGAACATATTCCTGTTTCCTCATTTTGTCTAATTCTGTGTCTATTTGTGTGAGGAAACTCACTTAAGTCTCCTGCTCTTGAAAGTAGTGGGTGGACCACGCAGTTTTAACAAGGTGCGCACTGGTCCTCTTCCAGAGGGGACATGCCTCCACCACCGTAGACCAGCCCTGGTGATCTGCAAAGCACATGTTCAGCGGGAGGGTGGTGCACACAGTGCCCGTAAGTTTTCCAACAGCCCTCTTCCACAGGGGACGTGTAGGCACTGCCAAGACCAGGGCCAGTTGGGGCTGATCTGCAAAGGCAGGGTGCTCAGTTCTAACAAAGTATGTGCATCCTCCATAGGATGTAACCAGCCATTGCCACCAGGACCGAAGCCCCACAAAATGCAGTGTCAGGAGACTTGGAGTTGGCAAGGCCTGTGTTGGTCTTCTAGGGTAAGGGACTTATGGCACCAGGGCTGAGGCAGGCCTGCCTGGGAAGGCAGAGTGCAGTATAAGCAACTTCGATAGTGAATAGTTCCCATAGGTGGCTGTGCAGTTTATGCTCGGAGGTGGGGAGGGAAATGGCACCAGTCAGCTCCTTTGTCCCTGGAGAAGTCCCTCAGGGAACCCTATCCCTCCAGGATACACTCTGACAGGAGTAATTAACTCTCCCTCCCCTACGCCCCAGGCATTTTTCAAACTGCTGCTTCAATGCAGTATCTCTGCAGGCTGTTTGTTGTGCTGTCCCTCTAAGGGTGGAGACTCAATTTCCAATCACTCTCCCTGCTCTCCTAAAACCCAGCCTGCTGATTTTTAAAGTTCCAGGTTTAAGTCCCATTGGTTATAAGAAATCTTGAAATTTCTTTCAAGAAATAAGAAACTCATGAAATTCAGCCCCTCTGGTGTTCAAAGCCAAATATCATGGGGCTTCATCTTACCCACACAGGCTCCCAGGTGTGAGGTCTCTCCCCTCTCCATGCTGGTGATGTCCCTCTCTCCCACAGACAGTCCTATAGGTCCCTTTTGTTCCCAACCACTTCTCTGCCCTTCTTACCCTCTTCTATGCGGTCTCTTCTCAACATTTAGTTGTAGAGTTTATTCTGGCAGGCTGTTTTCTGGGTTATTTACACTGATATGAGTGTCACCTAGTTGTATCCATGGGAACAGGTGAGCCCAGGATCCTCCTACTCTGCCAACTTTCCTGAAGTCTGGCTAGTACTTTCTATATGCTGTTTAAACGATCTTTGCTTACTCCCTCTATTTTAATATATTATTTGTCTTCTGATCCTCAGTGACAACTGAGTGAGAATCCTGATCCTCAGGATATTCATTAAATATCCACTAGTCTTTCTGATTCTATCCTCTACATTTTTAAATTCTTTTCTATGTTTTTCTGTGCCACATTTGAGGTAACCTATCTTGCACTTCATTAATTTCCCCTTCATGTATGTCTTATCTGCTGTTCAAACCACCTGCTGAATCTTTAATTTTAAGGGCTGTATTTTTCATTTCTAGACACCTAATTCTGTTCTCAGGCTGTCTATTCATTTCACAAAATATACTGTTCTTCTCTGATTCATTTGTCAGTCCAATTATATATTCAGGGTTTTTTTTCATATTCTCATTCTATCATTTCGGCATCCTCAGGGTTTAATCCAGCTTTGTACTGTGTCTTGTTGATTCTTCCTATGGACTTTACGTCTTCTAACTTTTATTATAATCTTATCTTGAAGCTTGAGTTTTGGGGGTATCTCTCCAGAAAGACTTTGTATCTGCTTCTGTACAAGTTCCAGAGATATCAGCATCCTGATACCAATTGTCATGTTGACTTCTCACCTTGGGCATTATGGTATAAATTTAACCCAAAATATATCATGTCCAAATAATCCTAACATTCAAATAAACTTACATCAGATTAATCGTTTTATGGAATTAAAAACATGGGACAAAACAGGTTTAATAAAAGAGGAAAAAAATCTACCTTTTCAGCAGAAGAACCTGTCAGAACAAAAGTTGAAAAAACTGGAAGTGGATATTTGGTTTGAGGATCCCAACATTCAATAGTAGCTCCCATTGGAAGGCAGAAGAGAGGTACAGATTCTGAGAGTGGAAATGACTCATAGTCATCTTCTGGATATCTAAAAATTAAACCTTTTGGAGAAAGAGACAATAATAAATTTTTAAATAGTTACTTTTCCATAAATTATATCTGATACATATTAATAGGATATTTTAATAGTAAATTTCATGGAAATATTTATGTGTGAAATTTCAAAATAATTTTTTCTCTTGCCATATCAGAAATTTAAATTAACAAATTTACCATTTTTTAAAAATTATGGACTTATAGTTCATTATAACATTAAAATGTATTGAATATACAAGCTAAAACTATTCAACAGGATCACCAACCTCAATGTATTCTCTTCTACATACCACAACATCTTATGGAGAGTGGTAAGGAACATAAAGGAAAATTTACTAATTACTTCAGTAAAAAATTCAGGGAAGGAGTAAGTGTTATGAAATAATGCCAAGGCACCAGAAATTATCAGAGCCCCTAAACTCATCTTGAGAGAGCAGCAGTATAAAAAGCATTCAACATGAAAAGTAAACAAGACAGAAATCTTGTGGCTGAATACAAAGTATGTGAGACCAACAAAGCAAGAGCAGGGGGCACTCTAGCAAGCATAACAAAGCCCCTTCAGAATAAAGTAGCTATAAAGCATCAGTTCATTAGCCTCTGATGTCTCTAATAGGCAGACCACCTCTAAGTTAAAATCTTGAAAGTCAGTAGCAGAATTCTGAGTTAAAATTCAGTGTGCAAAACTCTACGTTCTAAAAACATGTCTTTAATCAAACACCTGAATACTTTCACAAACCTTGTTTCTATAAGGGTTTCTTTTTTAAAATGATACTTTTTCCGCTCCCCCCCCCACAGACAAATTTAGGAAATCACATACAATCAACACATTACAGCAGTATTACCAGTATCACATTTTAAAATGATACTGAAATTTATAATTATTAGATGCTGCCTTCATTTTTATATTAAAAATTATATGGTCTGGTTTATTAGCATGAATGTCTTTAAGAAGACAATTGAGATTTTTAAGAAGACAATATGGGATTTGCCAGACTTCCCTGAAGTAAAATTTTATTCCAAAAATTGTGGCAGCTGGGTGGCTCAGTTGGTTAAGTGTCCGACTCTTGATTTCAGTTCAGGTCATGATCTCACAGTCGTTAGATCAAGCCCCACATTGGGCTCTGCACTGAGCATGGAGCCTGCTTAAGATTCTCTCTCTCTCTCTCTCTCTCTCTCTCTCTCTCTCTCTCTCTCTCTCTTTCTCCCTCTCCCTCTGCCCCTCTCCCCGGCTTGCACACGCTCTCTTTCTCTCTCTCAAAATAAATAAACATTAACAATAATAATTATAAAATAAACAAAAACTGTGCATGATCAAAAAGTAACTGACACTGCTTCTTTTCACAAGGAAGTATTCCAGTATCTTCTATTTACAACTGGAGCATACCTGTAGTTTCAGTTTTTATCCCACCATACCAGTGGGATGAAGAGGTCACACTTAAATCTTTACAGCCCTTGACACTTTACTGTGCAGTAAGAATGTGGCGATAGATTTCTCAAACACTTCATGGCAGAAAAGTTTCTCAGGCCCTCCTCTCCTCCATATAGCTGATTCTTTGCAACAAAGGAGAAAGGAAGCAAGTCCACCTTTCATGGCAAGTAACATGTGGTTTCAAATCAGACACACAGAAATAAGAGAAGGAAATGTAAGAAGTAAAGATGCAGTTTGACACCTTTCCGATTGCCAAAATACAAAAGGTCAGAGAGAGTAAGCAGTTTTTCACTGAACTGTTAAATGTCTTAGTGTAGACTAAAAGCTTGAATGTTCACTTCACAAACGCTTACCTGGGATGAAAATTTCTACTTAACAACATGTTTGCAGAGGGGGGCCGGGGGGGTGTAATATTAATATATCTTGTAATATGTAATGTATTTAAGAAAACTTATGCCTTTACAGCCTTTACATGCTAAAATTATAGATAATTCAATTTAGGAATAGACCAATCCCATAAACTACATAAGGGAGCATACATCGTCTCCTCCAACCAAATGTTAATGTTAGGTGAGTGTGATGACCACTACACTACAGGAACTAACCAAATGTTAATGTACAACAATAACTACAGTAACAAATTTTTTTAAATTTACTCACCAGCTTTGTATGCTATTGCATTAGAAGCAGGCACAGACTTCTTATAACACAGAAATACACTGGAACCCCACTGTAAAATATAAATTATTTTTTAAGAACACCAAAGAGTGAAAATAAATTGATTCTGTTGAATGTCTTCTAAAGATTCTATTTATTCCCTGAAGTCTATGTAAAACACACATTTATCAAACAGACTACAGACAATAAAAAAATAGCAAAACATGAAGTTCAGAACACTAAAAGAAAGGAGTAAAAAAACATTGCCACAAAAATTAAATTGATTAAAAAAAAAAAAAACAGTTTTGAAAAGTTTAGAATGGTGTAATCTGACACTTTGAAAGAAACAGCACAAAGCTGAGTGGGCCGTAGGGCCCAAACTAAGGAAGACTGGGGTAACTGAGAAGCTATGATGTCATTACCTCCAGGGGCAAACTGTCTTGACTAATAGCCATGGGTACATCAGACATCTTTGCCTATATCACATTAAAGCTAGTAATAGATTTATCCAAAAATATTTTTCAAAATAAATCTGACCCAGTAGTAAACTTCAGTCTCACAGAAGTATAAATCAGAGGTGCTTAAGAGACTCAATCAGTTAAGCATCCAAGTTCAGCTCAGGCCATGATCTCACGGTTCGTAGGTTAAAGCCCCACGTCAGGCTCTGTGCTGACAGCTCAGAGCCTGGAGCCTTCTTCAGATGCTGTGTCTCCTCCCTCTCTCTCTCTCTCTCTGCCTCTCCCCTGCTCACACTCTGTCTCTGTCTTTAAAAAAAAAAAGCATCCAAAAAAAAGCCATGAAATACTACAATAATTAAAATAAATAAATATAAGGGGAGTTCTCTATCCAGTCTCCCTAGAGCTGTCCATAAAGATACCTCTAAAACACAAAAGCTAACAAAACCTCTATATTAGTGTAACATAGGCAATATTAGCACATACCACAAAAAATTTTTTAAATCCCTGACTTTAAGTATTTATTTTTTCAATGAAATTATTCCAAAAATCAGATAGCTAAGGATCTTAAAAATTACTATGAATCATAAAAGAGAGATAAAAATAATTTTAAAAAAAACATGAAAATAAAAACAGAGTAAATTATATACCCAATAATAAACAGGAGTCCAAAAATTATCCTTCTTGGGGGTTGGTGTTAAGAGTACACATGCAACAACTTTATTCTTACCATTCCACAATTTAAGTTTTTGTCAACCTTGCAGAAAGTATGAGGAGGGGTTTCTCCTTTACTGGTTACAATAACACAGATATCAGTTACAGCCAAGGAATTCTGGGGTCGAATTAGAGGAGCTCTTCGATAAGTGATAAAGATTCTTTGTGAAGTAGTTGAACTATTGTTGACATTGGCACAGCGACCATAGGGTGTGGCTTGGATCACTTCGCATCCTGGAATAAGCCTTTCTTTCCCTTCATATAAAACTCTGCATGGCAGGGAGGGGAGAAATAGATAGGTAGATAGGTAAGTAAACATAATTCTGGCTTTCCTCTCGAAAACAAACCAACAAAAAATGGGGGGGGGGGTGAGTTCCTCTACTGTTTCTCAAATCTTAATTGTAAACCAAAAGTAAGATCATTACTTTGGGAATTATAGGTCTCTTAACTATTTTTTTCAAAGCTGGAATATAATTTTAAGAGCAAATAAGATCAAATAACTTAATTTTTTTATTGCTCATTACAAGAAACATATGAAACAAGAAAGGGGCAACACCACAAACATCCCAAGGTTGATTCCTAGATCAAGTATTCAGATGTGTCCACAAAATTTCCTTCATAATTCCTGTCAAAACTTTACCTTTAAAATCCTTTGACTAAAACTACAAAACAGTTTAAGAAATTAGATATGAGCATTTAATAAATAAAAAGACATCCCACAGCCACGATAAGATGTAATATTTGGTATGATGTCAATATTTCCCAAAGAGATCTACAGAATCAATACAATTCCTTCCTATCTAAATCCTAGCTGCCTTTTTATATAGAAATTGGTAACGTGAGGGGTGTTTGGGTGGCTCAGTCAGTTGAGTGTCCGACTTCAGCTCAGGTCATGATCTCACAGCTCGTGAGTTTGAGCCTTGCATCGGGCTCTGTGCTGACAGCTCAGAGCCTGGAGCCTGCTTCGGATTCTGTGTCTCCCCTGCTCATGTTCTCTCTCTCAAAAATAAATAAACATTAAAAAAAATTTTTTTTAAGAAATTGGTAACATGATCCTAAAATTCATATGGAGGTTCAAGGGACTCAGTATAGACAAAGCAAACTGGAAAAAAAAGAACAAAGTTGGAGGACTCACACTCTCCCATTTCAAAAGTTACTACAAATCTAGTCATCAGCACAGTGTGGTGCCCCCATAAAGGTAAACATATAGACCAATGGAATGGCATGGGAAGTGCAGAATTAAACCCATACATTTACAGTCAACTGATTCTGACAAGAGTGCCAAGATAATTCAATAGGAAGAAAACAGTCTTTTCAACAAATGGTGCTGGGACAACTGGGTATCAAATGCAAAAGAAAAAGAAGTTGAGTCCCTTCCTTATACCACATATAAGAAATGGATCAAACACTTAAATGTGAGAGCTAGAATGACAAAACTGTTAGACAAAAAACTGTAAAATTTATTAAAAAAAATAAAAATTTGTGACCTTGAATTTTACAAAGCCTTCTTATATAGGATACCAAAAGCACAAGTGACAAAAGAAAAAATTAAAAAAAACTGGACTTCATCAAAATAAAAAACTTCCATGCCACTAGTGATACCATCAAGAAAGTGAAAAGACAATGGACAGAATGTGAGAAAATATTTGCAAATCATGTATCTAATTAGAGAAATCTTTCCAGAATATGTAAAGAACTCTTACAAATCAATATAGAGATAAATAACAATTTAAAATGGATATAGGACTGACAAAGAATATATGGAAATTCTCTGTACTATCCTTTTTATTTTTTTTATGTTTTTATTTATTTTTGAAGGAGACAAAGAGAGACAGAGCATGAGCGGGGGAGGAGCATAGAGAGAGGGAGACACAGAATTCAAAGCAGGCCCCAGGCTCTGAGCTGTCAGCACAGAGCCCATGCAGGGCTCGAACTCATGAACTGTGAGATCATGACCTGAGCCGAAGTCGGACTCTTAACCGACTGAGCCACCCAGGTGCCCCATTCTCTGTCTTATCCTTAACAACTCTTCTGTAAAACTAAAATTATTTTAAAATAAAACATTTTCTTTTCTTTTTTTAAGTGGGCAAAGAATCTAAATAGGCATTCGCCCGAAGAAGGTACGGCTGAAAACATGAACAGATGCTCACCATATTAGCCATTAGGGAATTACAAATCAAAGCCACAATAACACTTCATATACACTGGGAAGACTATAATCAAAAAGACAGATAATTACAAATTGCTAAGGTGAGAGTGTAGAGAAAGTAGAATCCTTATACCAAGATGGTGGGAATCAACTGCTTTGGAAAACAGTCTGACAGTTCCTCAAAGGGTTTAAACATGGAGCTTCTGTATGACTCAGCAATTCTACTCCCAGGTATATACCCAAAAGAAATGAAAACATACATCTGCACAAATACTGGTACACAAATACACATTTAACAGCATTATTCATAACAGCCAAAAAGTGGAAACAATCAAACATCAACTAAGGAATAGATGCATAGAATGTGGCACACCCATATAACAGAATATTGTTCAGCAATAAAAAGCAATGAAGTACTAACCTGTGGCACAAATCCATGAACCCTATCAACAAAGGCCACATGTAGTATGATTCCATTTATAGGAAATGTGCAGAATAGGCATGTCTATAGAGACAGAAAGTAAACTAGTAGTTGCCTAGGGCTAGAGAGTAGAAAGGGGTAGCAGAGAGTGACTACTAATGAATATGGAGTTTCCTTTTAGGGTAATGAAATATTCTAAAATTGGCTGTGATGACAGCTGCATAAATCTGTGAATATACTAAAGACCAATAAATTCTACACTTGAGATGGTTGAATTGTGTGATATCTGAATTATATATGTCAATGAAGCTGTTAGAACCCAACTAAATATTAAAATAAAAAGCCTCTATATTTAAATCAGGATAGTATTAGCAAATCACTAAACAGAAAGAACAATGAACACAAAAATAATCTAGTATGATAATGGTGACATCTCAAAATACTGCTGGAAAGATGGACCTTTTTTAATTTAATAAGCAGTGCTTGAATAACTGAATTGCCATTTTGGGGAAAAAAATTCTATCTGTACTTCACACTGTACACCAGAAAAAGCTCCCAGTGGATCACAGAGATAAATGTCAAGAATGAAACCATACCAGTACTAAAAGAAAATCAGGGGAAACTAGGTGGCTCAATTGGTTGAGCATCCGACTCTTGATTTCGGCTCAGGCCATGATCCCAGGGAGGTGGGATCGAGCCCCATGTCCAGCCCTGCACGGAGCATGGAGCCTGCTGAAGATTCTCTCTCTCCCCATCTGCCCTTCTTCCCTGCTCACACACACCTCTAAAATAAAATATAAAAAGAAAGAAAACCTAGCAGTGGGAAAAGTGTAACTATGACTCAAAATCTAGAAGCAATAAAGAGGAGTAATAAACTTCATCAAATAAACTTTACATGACAAAAAACACAAGTCAAAAGACAAATTATAAACTTGGAGAAAACATTTGGAGACTTATTTCACAAAAAGTTTACCTTTCTAATACATAAAAATGTCCTTTAAAAAAAACAACAAATACATATGTATCAAAAAAGAAGCCAAAACCGTTTCTAAAAAGATATGGTCTTTAAACATATGAAAAATGCTTAATCTCATTAAAATTACTCTGACACATCATTTCTTGACTATGAGACTGACAAAAATTCAAAAATTTGATCCCATATTTTGTGGATGGGACTGTGGGGAAAGCAGCATACACTGATGGTGGGAGAATAAAATGATGGGACATAATGGAGAGAAATTTGGGAACATTTAACAAAATTATGAATGCATTTATCTTTTATCCCAGCAATTCCCTTTTAGGGCTACCTGAAAATATACTTCCACAAATATGTAATAATATATGCACAGTTATTCACTAAAGCATTCTTGTAATAGCACAAGACTGGACAGAACCCAAATGCCCATCAATAGAGGTTTGGATGAACAAAGTATATACATCCACAGAAATAAGTACTATAGAGCTATAAAAAAAGAATGAGAAAGATCTCCATGTTCAGATATGGAAATACACTGTTGGGTGAAAAAACCAAAGTTTAAAATAGTGACTACAGTATTTATATTTTGTTTAAGAGGAAGGATTAAAAATCCTTTTTATGTTTGTAAAAACACACAGTAAAAGGATAAATCAGAAACTACATTAACAGAGAAAGGGAGGGCAGAAAGTATAGAGAAGAAAGTAGAGAAAATAAAGACTGAAGCATTATTTCCCTAAATATAGCTTTTTACATGTTTTGAACTATTACAACATTTTCCATATTAAGAGAAAAATTTTTTTAAACAAATGAAACACAAATAGAAACAGATGAACCTAACTGCATAGCAAATTGGTAACATAACCATATAAGAAATACTATTTCATGGGGCACCTGGGTGGCTCAGTTGGTTATGCATCCATCTGATTCTTGATTTTGGCTCAGGTCATGATCTCACAGTTCATGAGTTCGAGCCCTGCATCGGGCTCCACGCTGATAGTGTGGAGCCTACTTGGGATACTCTCTCTCTTCCTCTCTCTCAAAATAAAAAAATAAACTTAAAAAAATACTATTTCATATAATTTTTTAACACAGTAAGTACTCTGTAAATGCTTGATGGGTCTTATTCTAGGGGCAAGAACTCAGTAAACAGGTTTACTATTGGTAGTAATAGCGATATTGTAACTTTGAAATTATGTATATAAGATGGGGCGCCTGGATGGCGCAGTCGGTTAAGCGTCCAACTTCAGCCAGGTCACGATCTCGCGGTCCGTGAGTTCGAGCCCCGCGTCGGGCTCTGGGCTGATGGCTCGGAGCCTGGAGCCTGTTTCCGATTCTGTGTCTCCCTCTCTCTCTGCCCCTCCCCCGTTCATGCTCTGTCTCTCTCTGTCCCAAAAATAAATAAACGTTGAAAAAAAAAAAAATCCCCAAATACCCAAAAGAAAGCTATGAGAGCTAACAAATTCATCAAAGTTGTAGGGTATAAGATTAACATATAAAATTAAAATTCAGCTGTGTTCGTATATAACAGCAATGAATAATCCAAAAAGGAAATTAAAAAAAAAATACCATTTTTTTTTTAATTTTTTTTTTTTTCCCAACGTTTATTTATTTTTGGGACAGAGAGAGACAGAGCATGAACGGGGGAGGGGCAGAGAGAGAGGGAGACACAGAATCGGAAACAGGCTCCAGGCTCCGAGCCATCAGCCCAGAGCCCGACGCGGGGCTCGAACTCACGGACCGCGAGATCGTGAGCTGGCTGAAGTCGGATGCTTAACCGACTGCGCCACCCAGGCGCCCCAAAAAATACCATTTTTAATGGAACCCAAAAGAATATGTAGGAATAAAATTAATCACGGAGGTGAAAGACTCCTACACTAAAAACTACAAAACACTGCTGAAAGAAATTAAAGACCTAAATAAAGGGAAAGAGATCTCACATTCAAAAGTTAGACAGCTTAGTGGTATAAAAGTGGCCAGTACTCCCTAAATTGATCTATAGATTAAATGCAATCCCCACCAAAATTCTGACTTCATGTTTTGCATAAATGGACAAGCTGATCCCAAACACTTCCTAAGATGTTCTCAAATACCTGTATGTTTTAAGTAACTGAGGATAATTGTAATAAACAGAACAGCTTAATAAATGACATGTATACATGACAAGTATTATAGGTATTCTAAAAACATAGCTTGTTTACAAAAGAGTCAATGTAGACATTTTTGGGATAAAAGTTTTTACAAAGAATGTACTTCCCTGGCTGTGGACTAGATACTAATACCTCATAACCACTACACTCACTCTAAATGGTAAATACCTCCCCCCTCCTGGCATTTAAAACCACACAACACAATTACATTTTTTAAAACAGGAATGCTCCTTTGTTAAATGAGTTCAGGGCTTCACAAAACTTCACCACGTAACCCAAGTAGCTCCTTAAAAATATAATCTTTTATTATACCTTCTTGTTCTTTTATGTTTAATTAATAAGCTTATCTGATAAGTACAACAGAAATGGAATCACATTTCAGGCTCTAATGCCTTCATTTCAATATGCTTTTGAAAGGAAATGATCTCATGATTCAAGTACAATGCAGAGAAATTCAGTAAGCGTGGATAGAGATATGTAATATCTTACTAACTTGATCCTGAAGTAACAAATAATAGAACTATCAAAAAATTCAAATTTCTATTCCCATGCACCTTAAATAAATGTTATTTCCTTCACTATAGCAAAAGAAAATAAGTCACCATACCCAATGTCGGTAAGGGGTGGTTTGTCTCTTGCTCTCTTATAACAGAGGAAAAGTTCGGGGCTTTTCAGACTTCCATAATTCAAATTTGCTTGGAGAGCTGATGGAGTGGCTTCAACACAGGTGTAACCTTCAGGTACTGTCTCCCCAGCAGATTTGTTAATAACTGCAATATCTGTAATTGGAGCTTTAGGCCCAGTTGACTTAGTATCTAAACGATTTATTTCTTGATCTAAAAGAGTAGATGTGTCAGTGAGACCTGCCACAACAAAGTAGTCAGTCACTCTTGGCCCTTTGTCTTCTATCATGGCTGCTATTGTATTTCCTACAAAAGGAAAAAAGGAAAAAAGACATCAATTAAAGAAAATACTTTATCTTGACTCATTAAAATTAAAATACTCCTGAGTTAACAGTGATCAACTAGCATACTTCCCAGTTGGATTTATAATCAAATTGTTGTCATTCTATAGAAGAAGCCTGTTTTGGTATCATGTTGTCAGTTTTTACCTCCTATAAAATACAAGTTTACAACATCAATTCATTTACAAGGCAACTATGATCCTTTCGTGTACCGAGGCTCTGTTAAAAATTATTAAAGGGTCAGAGGGAAGATGGCGGCGTAGGAGGACGCTGGGCTCACCACGCGTCCTGCTGATCACTTAGATTCCACCTACACCTGCCTAAATAACCCAGAAAACCGCCAGAGAATTAGCAGAACGGAGTCACTGGAGCCAAGCGCAGACGAGAGGCCCACGGAAGAGGGTAGGAAGGGCGGCGAGGCGGTGCACGCTCCACGGACTGGCGGGAGGGAGCCGGGGCGGAGGGGCGGCTCGCCGGCCAAGCAGAGCCCCGAGTCTGGCTTGCAAAAAGCGGAGGGGCCTGACGGACTGTGTTCCTACAGCAAGCGCGACTTAGCGTCTGGGAGGTCATAAGTTAACAGCTCTGCTCAGAAAGCGGGAAGGCTGGAGGACAAAGGGAAGGAGAGCTGCTGAGCCCCCGGACGACAGAGCTCAGTTTGGTGGGGAACAAAGGCGCTCGAGAGCGCCATCTCCCCCGCCCATCCCCCAGCCAAAATCCCAAAGAGAACCAGTTCCTGCCAGGGAACTTGCTGGCTCCGCGCAAACACCCAACTCTGCGCTTCTGCGGAGCCAAACCTCCGGCAGCGGATTTGACTCCCTCCTGCTGCCACAGGGCCCCTCCTGAAGTGGATCACCTAAGGAGAAGCAAGCTAAGCCTGCCCCTCCTGCCCCTGTGCACCTTGCCTACCCACCCCAGCTAAGACGCCAGATCCCCAGCATCACAAGCCTGGCAGTGTGCAAGTAGCCCAGACGGGCCACCCCATCCCACAGTGAATCCCGCCCCTAGGAGAGGGGAAGAGAAGGCACGCACCAGTCTGACTGTGGCCCCAGCGGTGGGCTGGGGGCAGACATCAGATCTGACTGCGGCTCCGCCCACCAACTCCAGTTATACACCACAGCACAGGGGAAGTGCCCTGCAGGCCCTCACCACGCCAGGGACTATCCAAAATGACCAAGCGGAAGAATTCCCCTCAGAAGAATCTCCAGGAAATAACAACAGCTAATGAGCTGATCCAAAAGGATTTAAATAATATAACAGAAAGTGAATTTAGAATAATAGTCATAAAATTAATCGCTGGGCTTGAAAACAGTATAGCTGACAGCAGAGAATCTCTTGCTACAGAGATCAAGGGACTAAGGAACAGTCACGAGGAGCTGAAAAACGCTTTAAACGAAATGCATAACAAAATGGAAACCACCACGGCTCGGATTGAAGAGGCAGAGGAGAGAATAGGTGAACTAGAAGATAAAGTTATGGAAAAAGAGGAAGCTGAGAAAAAGAGATAAAAAAATCCAGGAGTATGAGCGGAAAATTAGAGAACGAAGTGATACACTAAAAAGAAATAATCTACGCATAATTGGTATCCCAGAGGAGGAAGAGAGAGGGAAAGGTGCTGAAGGGGTCCTTGAAGAAATAATAGCTGAGAACTTCCCTGAACTGGGGAAGGAAAAAGGCACTGAAGTCCAAGAGGCACAGAGAACTCCCTTCAGACGTAACTTGAATCGATCTTCTGCACGACATATCATAGTGAAACTGGCAAAATACAAGGATAAAGAGAAAATTCTGAAAGCAGCAAGGGTTGTAAACGTGCCCTCACATATAAAGGGAGACCTATAAGACTCGTGACTGATCTCTCTTTTGAAACTTGGCAGGCCAGAAAGAATTGGCACGAGATTTTCAGTGTGCTAGACAGAAAAAATATGCAGCCGAGAATCCTTTATCCAGCAAGTCTGTCATTTAGAATAGAAGGAGAGATAAAGGTCTTCCCAAACAAACAAAAACTGAAGGAATTTGTCACCACTAAACCAGCCCTACAAGAGATCCTAAGGGGGACCCTGTGAGACAAAGTACCAGAGACATCACTACAAGCATAAAACATACAGACATCACAATGACTCTAAACCCATATCTTTCTATAATAACACTGAATGTAAATGGATTAAATGCGCCAACCAAAAGACATAGGGTATCAGAATGGATAAAAAAACAAGAGCCATCTATTTGCTGTCTACAAGAGACTCATTTTAGACCTGAGGACACCTTTAGATTGAGAGTGAGGGGATGGAGAACTATTTATCATGCTACTGGAAGCCAAAAGAAAGCTGGAGTAGCCATACTTATATCAGACAAACTAGACTTTAAATTAAAGCCTGTAACAAGAGATGAAGAAGGACATTATATAATAGTGACAGGGTCTATCCATCAGGAAGAGCTAACAATTATAAATGTCTATGCGCCGAATACCGGAGCGCCCAAATATATAAAACAATTACTCATAAACATAAGCAACCTTATTGAGAAGAACGTGGTAATTGCAGGGGACTTTAACACCCCACTTACAGAAATGGATAGATCATCTAGACACACGGTCAATAAAGAAACAAGGGCCCTGAATGAGACATTGGATCAGATGGACTTGACAGATATATTTAGAACTCTGCATCCCAAAGCAACAGAATATACTTTCTTCTCGAATGCACATGGAACATTCTCCAAGATAGATCATATACTGGGTCACAAAACAGCCCTTCATAAGTTTACAAGAATTGAAATCATACCATGCATACTTTCAGACCACAATGCAATGAAGCTTGAAATCAACCACAGGAAAAAGTCTGGAAAACCTCCAAAAGCATGGAGGTTAAAGAACACCCTACTAACGAATGAGTGGGTCAACCAGGCAATTAGAGAAGAAATTAAAAAATATATGGAAACAAACGAAAATGAAAATACAACAATCCAAACGCTTTGGGACGCAGCGAAGGCAGTCCTGAGAGGAAAATACATTGCAATCCAGGCCTATCTCAAGAAACAAGAAAAATCCCAAATACAAAATCTAACAGCACACCTAAAGGAAATAGAAGCAGAACAGCAAAGGCAGCCTAAACCCAGCAGAAGAAGAGAAATAATAAAGATCAGAGCAGAAATAAACAATATAGAATCTAAAAAAACTGTAGAGCAGATCAACGAAACCAAGAGTTGGTTTTTTGAAAAAATAAAATTGACAAACCTCTAGCCAGGCTTCTCAAAAAGAAAAGGGAGATGACCCAAATAGATAAAATCATGAATGAAAATGGAATTATTACAACCCATCCCTCAGAGATACAAACAATTATCAGGGAATACTATGAAAAATTATATGCCAACAAATTGCACAACCTGGAAGAAATGGACAAATTCCTGAACACCCACACTCTTCCAAAACTCAATCAGGAGGAAATAGAAAGCTTGAACAGACCCATAACCAGCGAAGAAATTGAATCGGTTATCAAAAATCTCCCAACAAATAAGAGTCCAGGACCAGATGGCTTCCCAGGGGAGTTCTACCAGACGTTTAAAGCAGAGATAATACCTATCCTGCTCAAGCTATTCCAAGAAATAGAAAGGGAAGGAAAACTTCCAGACTCATTCTATGAAGCCAGTATTACTTTGATTCCTAAACCAGACAGAGACCCAGTAAAAAAAGAGAACTACAGGCCAATATCCCTGATGAATATGGATGCAAAAATTCTCAATAAGATACTAGCAAATCGAATTCAACGGCATATAAAAGGAATTATTCACCATGATCAAGTGGGATTCATTCCTGGGATGCAGGGCTGGTTCAACATTCGCAAATCAATCAACGTGATACATCACATTAACAAAAAAAAAGAGAAAAACCATATGATCCTGTCAATCGATGCAGAAAAGGCCTTTGACAAAATCCAGCACCCTTTCTTAATAAAAACCCTTGAGAAAGTCGGGATAGAAGGAACATACTTAAAGATCATAAAAGCCATTTATGAAAAGCCCACAGCTAACATCATCCTCAACGGGGAAAAACTGAGAGCTTTTTCCCTGAGATCAGGAACATGACAGGGATGCCCACTCTCACCGCTGTTGTTTAACATAGTGCTGGAAGTTCTAGCATCAGCAATCAGACAACAAAAGGAAATCAAAGGCATCCAAATTGGCAAAGATGAAGTCAAGCTTTCGCTTTTTGCAGATGACATGATATTATACATGGAAAATCTGATAGACTCCACCAAAAGTCTGCTAGAACTGATACATGAATTCAGCAAAGTTGCAGGATACAAAATCAATGTACAGAAATCAGTTGCATTCTTATACACTAACAATGAAGCAACAGAAAGACAAATAAAGAAACTGATCCCATTCACAATTGCACCAAGAAGCATAAAATACCTAGGAATAAATCTAACCAAAGATGTAAAGGATCTGTATGCTGAAAACTATAGAAAGCTTATGAAGGTAATTGAAGAAGATTTAAAGAAATGGAAAGACATTCCCTGCTCATGGATTGGAAGAATAAATATTGTCAAAATGTCAATACTACCCAAAGCTATCTACACATTCAATGCAATCCCAATCAAAATTGCACCAGCATTCTTCTCGAAGCTAGAACAAGCAATCCTAAAATTCATATGGAACCACAAAAGGCCCCGAATAGCCAAAGTAATTTTGAAGAAGAAGACCAAAGCAGGAGGCATCACAATCCCAGACTTTAGCCTCTACTACAAAGCTGTCATCATCAAGACAGCATGGTATTGGCACAAAAACAGACACATAGACCAATGGAATAGAATAGAAACCCCAGAACTAGACCCACAAACGTATGGCCAACTCATCTTTGACAAAGCAGGAAAGAACATCCAATGGAAAAAAGACAGTCTCTTTAACAAATGGTGCTGGGAGAACTGGACAGCAACATGCAGAAGGTTGAAACTAGACCACTTTCTCACACCATTCACAAAAATAAACTCAAAATGGATAAAGGACCTGAATGTGAGACAGGAAACCATCAAAACCTTAGAGGAGAAAGCAGGAAAAGACCTCTCTGACCTCCGCCGTAGCAATCTCTTACTCAACACGTCCCCAAAGGCAAGGGAATTAAAAGCAAAAGTGAATTACTGGGACCTTATGAAGATAAAAAGCTTCTGCAGCAAAGGAAACAACCAACAAAACTAAAAGGCAACCAACGGAATGGGAAAAGATATTTGCAAATGACATATCGGACAAAGGGCTAGTATCCAAAATCTATAAAGAGCTCACCAAACTCCACACCCGAAAAGCAAATAACCCAGTGAAGAAATGGGCAGAAAACATGAATAGACACTTCTCTAAAGAAGACATCCGGATGGCCAACAGGCACATGAAAAGATGTTCAGCGTCGCTCCTTATCAGGGAAATACAAATCAAAACCACACTCAGGTATCACCTCACGCCAGTCAGAGTGGCCAAAATGAACAAATCAGGAGACTATAGATGCTGGAGAGGATGTGGAGAAACGGGAACCCTCTTGCACTGTTGGTGGGAATGCAAATTGGTGCAGCCGCTCTGGAAAGCAGTGTGGAGGTTCCTCAGAAAATTAAAAATAGACCTACCCTATGACCCAGCAATAGCACTGTTAGGAATTTATCCAAGGGACACAGGAGTACTGATGCATAGGGGCACTTGTACCCCAATGTTCATAGCAGCACTCTCAACAATAGCCAAATTATGGAAAGAGCCTAAATGTCCATCAACTGATGAATGGATAAAGAAATTGTGGTTTATATACACTATGGAATACTATGTGGCAATGAGAAAAAATGAAATATGGCCTTTTGTAGCAACGTGGATGGAACTGGAGAGTGTGATGCTAAGTGAAATAAGCCATACAGAGAAAGACAGATACCATATGGTTTCACTCTTATGTGGATCCTGAGAAACTTAACAGGAACCCATGGGGGAGGGGAAGGAAAAAAAAGAGGTTAGAGTGGGAGAGAGCCAAAGCATAAGAGACTGTTGAGAACTGAGAGCAAACTGAGGGTTGATGGGGGGTGGGAGGGAGGAGAGGGTGGGTGATGGGTATTGAGGAGGGCACCTTTTGGGATGAGCACTGGGTGTTGTATGGAAACCAATTTGACAATAAATTTCATATATAAATTAAAAAAAATAAAAAATTAAAAAAAAAGAATTATTAAAGGGTCAGAGTTGGGCTATGGTGCTCTGCTTTCAGCAAAATGCACTTAATGAGCAATATTCAGACCATTTAAGAAATCATTCTTGTTTTTTTTAAGAAAGATCTTTTTTTTTTAATGTTTATTTATTTGTTTTGAAAGAGAGAGAGAGAGAGGGCGGGCGGGAGAGAGGGAAGGAGGAAAGGGCAGAGAGACAGGGAGAGAGAAAGAACTCCAAGCAGACTGCACACTGTTAGCACAGAGCCTGATGCAGGGCTTGAACTCACGAACTGTGAGATCATGACCTGCGCAGAAACCAAGAGTTGGATGCTTAACCAACTGAGCCATTCAGGAGCCTCAGAAATCATTCTCTTGTAGGTTACAGAATTCCTAGAGCTAACCACATTTAAACAAATGAATTGAGTTCATCATGAATTAAGTCAAGATCTAAGACAAAAAAATAGAGGTAATGGTAATAAATATAATCAAACTAGTCTCTTAATCCAGTTAGGGGTCTGTTCCTTCTGGCTAAGAAACTTTCTGGAAACACCATGTAAACTAAGGAAGTTTAGGAATCATTAAATATTTCATATATAAATACCAAACAGAGCATAAAAAACTGTAACCAAAGAAGACAAAATTATATAAAACACACATTGAGACTTAGGTACTATATGGTAGAAACCCAGAGAATATGAACGTTGAATCAAGACTTCTTTCTATAATCTCTAAATTTGGCACCTCTAAAAATAAAATTAAGCTTCTGCAGTTTTAAGTATTTCCACGGATTTTATGTGCTTTTTAAAATTATAAATATCTATGCACCGAATACAGGAGCCCCCAAATATATAAAACATTTAATCACAAACATAAGCAACCTTATTGATAAGAATGTGGTAATTGCAGGGGACTTTAATACTCCACTTACAACAATGGATAGATCAACTAGACACAGCATCAATAAAGAAATAAGGGCCCTGAATGGTACATTGGATCAGATGGACTTGACAGATATATTTAGAACTCTGCATCCCAAAGCAACAGAATATGCTTTCTTCTTGAGTACACATGGAACATTCTCCAAGATAGATCACATACTGGGTCACAAAACAGGCCTTCATAAGTATAAAAGAATTGAGATCATACCATGCACACTTTCAGACCACAATGCTATGAAACTTGAAATCAACCACAGGAAAAAGTCTGGAAAACCTCCAAAAGCTTAGAGGTTAAAGAACACTCTACTAAAGAATGAATGGGCCAACCAGGCAATTAGAGAAGAAATTTAAAAATATATGGAAACAAATGAAAATGAAAATACAACAATCCAAACGCTTTAGGATGCAGAGAAGGCAGTCTTGAGAGGAAAATACATTGCAACCTAGGCCTATCTCAAGAAATAAGAAAAATCCCAAATACAAAATCTAACAGCACACCTAGAAGAAACAGAAGCAGAACAGCAAAGACACCCCAAACCCAGCAGAAGAAGAGAAATAATAAAGATCAGAGCAGAAATAAACAATATAGAATCTAATAAAAACAGTAGAGCAGATCAATGAAACCAAGAGTCAGTTTTTTGAAAAAATAAACAAAATTGATAAACCTCTAGCCAGGCTTCTCAAAAAGAAAAGGGAGAGGACCCAAATAGATAAAATCATGAATAAAAATGGAATTATTACAACCAATCCCTCAGAAGTACAAGCAATTATCAGGGAATACTATGAAAAATTATATGCCAACAAACTGGACCAACCTGGAAGAAATGGACAAATTCCTAAGCACCCACACACTTCCAAAACTCAAACAGGAAGAAATAGAGTATTTGAACAGACCCATAACCAGTGAAGAAGTTGAATCAGTTATCAAAAATCTCCCAACAAATAAGAGTCCAGGACCAGATGGCTTCCCAGAGGAATTCTACCAGACATTGAAAGCAGAGATAATACCTATCCTTCTCAAGCTGTTCCAAAAAATAGAAAGGGAAGGAAAACTTCCAGACTCATTCTATGAAGCCAGCATTACTTTGATTCCCAAACCAGACAGAGACCCAGCAAAAAAAAAAAAAAAAAAAAAGAGAACGACAGGCCAATATCCCTGATAAATATGGAAGCAAAAATTCCCAACAAGATACTAGCAAATCGAATTCAACAGCATATAAAAAGAATTATTCACCATGATCAAGTGGGATTCATTCCTGGGCTGCAGGGCTGGTTCAATATTTGCAAATCGATCAATGTGATACATCACATTAATAAAAGAAAAGAACCATATGATCCTGTCAATCGATGCAGAAAAAGCATTTGACAAAACTTAGCATCCTTTCTTAATAAAAACTCTCGAGAAAATTGGGCTAGAAGGAATATACTTCAACATCATAAAAGCCATTTATGAAAAGCTCACCACTAATATCATCCTCAATGGGGAAAAACTGAGAGCTTTCCCACTGAGATCAGGAACATGACAGGGATGTCCACTCTCACTGCTGTTGTTTAACATACTGTTGGAAGTTCTAGCATCAGCAATCAGACAACAAAAGGAAATCAAAGGCATCCAAATTGGCAAAGATGAAGTCAAGCTTTCGCTTTTTGCAGATGACATGATATTATACATGGAAAATCCGATAGACTCCACCAAAAGTCTGCTAGAACTGATACATAAATTCAGCAAAGTCGCAGGATACAAAATCAATGTACAGAAATCAGTTGCATTCTTATACACTAATAATGAAGCAACAGAAAGACAAAAAGAAACTGATCCCATTCACAATTGCACCAAGAAGCATAAAATACCTAGGAATAAACCTAACCAAAGATGTAAAAGATCTGTATGCTGAAAACTATAGAAAGCTTATGAAGGAAATTGAAGAAGATACAAAGAAATGGAAAAACATTCTGTGCTCATGGATTGGAAGAATATTGTTAAAATGTCAATACTACCCAAAGCAATCTACACATTCAATGTAATCCCAATCAAAATTGCATCAGCATTCTTCTCGAAGCTAGAACAAGCAATCCTAAAGTCTGTATGCACCCACAAAAGACCGCAAATAGCCAAAGTAATATTGAAGAAGAAAACCAAAGCAGGTGGCATCACAATCCCAGACTTTAGCGTCTACTACAAAGCTATAATCATCAAGACAGCATGGTATTGGCACAAAAACAGACACACAGACCAATGGAATAGAGACTCCAGAATTGGACCCACAAATGTATGGCCAACTAATCTTTGACAAAGCAGGAAAGAATATCCGATGGAAAAAAGACAGTCTCTTTAACAAATGGTGCTGGGAGAACTGGACAGCAACATGCAGAAGAATGAAACTAGACCACTTTCTTACACCATTCACAAAAATAAACTCAAAATGGATGAAGGACCTGAATGTGAGACAGGAAACCATCAAACCCCTACAGGAGAAAGCAGGAAAAAAACCTCTCTGACCTCAGCTGCAGCAATTTCTTACTTGACACATCTCCAAAGGCAAGGGAATTAAAAGCAAAAATGAACTATTGGGACCTCATCAAGATAAAAAGCTTCTGCACTGCAAAGGAAACAATCAACAAAACTAAAAGGCAACCAACGGAATGGGAAAAGATATTTGCAAATGACATATTGGACAAAGAGTTAGTATCCAAAATATATAAAGAACTCACCAAACTCCACATCCGAAAAACAAATAATCCAGTGAAGAAATGGGCAGAAGACATGAATAGACACTTCTCTAAAGAAGACATCCAGATGGCCAACAGGCACATGAAAAGATGCTCAACGTCACTCCTCATCAGGGAAATACAAAGGAAAACCACACTGAGATATCACCACATGCCAGTCAGAATGGCTAAAATGAACAAATCAGGAGCCTATAGATGCTGGAGAGGATGTGGAGAAATGGGAGCCCTCTTGCACTGTTGGTGGGAATGCAAACTGGTGTAGCCACTCTGGAAAACAGTGCGGAGCTTCCTCAAAAAATTTAAAATAGATCTAACTTATGACCCAGCAATAGCACTGCTAAGAATTTACCCAAGGGATACAGGAGTGCTGATGCATAGGGGCACTTGTACCCCAATGTTTATAGCAGCACTTTCAACAATAGCCAAATTATGGAAAGAGCCTAAATGTCCTTCAATTGATGAATGGATAAAGAAGTTTGGGTTTATATATACAATGGAATACTACTTGGCAATGAGAAAGAATGAAATCTAGCCATTTGTAGCAACGTGGATGGAACTGGAGAGTGTTATGCTAAGTGAAATAAGTCATACAGAGAAAGACAGATACCATATGTTTTCACTCTTATGTGGATCCTGAGAAACTTAACAGAAGACCATGGGGGAGGGGAAGGAAAAAAAAAAGTTAGAGACGGAGACAGCCAAACCATAAGAGACTCTTAAAAACTGAGAATAAACTGAGGGTTGATGGGGGGTGGGAGGGAGGGGAAAGTGGGTGATGGCATTGAGGAGGGCACCTGTTGGGATGAGCACTGGGTGTTGTATGGAAACCAATTTGACAATAAATTTCATATTAAAAAATAAAAATAAAAATAAAAACTTTAAGTATAATTTACATACAATAAAATGTACATATTAAGTGTAAAATTTGGTAAATTTTCATAAATATATATACCTGTGAAACCATTAACAATCAAGATAGTAAACATACCCATCAAAACTCCAAATTTTCTTATACCTCTATATCCCTCTATAGGCAATTATCCCTCCCTCTATAGGCAATGAATTATCTGCTGTCATATAGTTTTTAGAACTGATTACACATGGAATCATACAGTATATATTCTTTTTTTTTCTGGCTTTTTTCATAATTATTTTGAGATTCATTCATGTTTGTGTTTATATCAATAATTCATTCCTTTTTATATTTAAAAAATATTTTTTTAATTAATCTCTACACCAAAATGGGGCTCAAACCCAGAACTCTGAGATCCAAAGTCACATGCTCTACCAACTGAGCCAGCCAGGTACCCCTCATTGCTATTTATAACTAAGTAGTATTCCACTGTTGAGTATACCACAATGTTTATCTATTTACCTTTATTAATATTATCTTTATTAATAATATTAATACCTTAATAGGGTTATTTTAAGTTTGGAATTATTATAAATAAAGCTGTCTGGGGCACCTGGGTGGCTCAGTCAGTTAAGTGTCCAACTTTTGGTTTCACTTCAGGTCACGATCTCATGGTTTGTGAATTTGAGACCCACAATGGGTTCTGCACTGACAGTGCGGAGCCTGCTAGGAATTCTTTCTCCCTCTCTCTCTCAAAATACACATCTCTTTCCCTACACTCTCCCTCTCTCAAAATAAATAAATAAACTTAAAAAAAATAAATAAAGCTATCACAAACACCCATATATTAGCCTTATGGACAAATGCTTTCATTTATCTTAGGTCAATTCCTAAGAGGAAAGGACTGGATCACCTGCTAGGTATATGTAATTCTAAAATACTGCCAAACAGTTTCCTAGAGTGTACCATTTTATGAGAGTTCCAGTCGTTCTACATCCTCTCTAAAGTTGTGTAAGGTCAGTCTTTTTAACAGACACTATAACATGCCTATAGTGAAACTTTATAGTTTTAATTTGTATCTTTCTAATGACTAGTGATGCTAACTACCTTTTCATGTGTTTATTTTCTATCCATGAATTTTCTTCAGTGAAATTTCTGTTCAAATCTTAGCTTGTTTTTTACTTGGGCTGTTAGCCATTCTTGAGTTTTGAAAAGTTCTTTATATATTCTGTAGACAAGTCATTTATCAAGCATATACTTAGCAAGTATTTTCTTGTCTTTTTACTCTAATAGTGCCTTTTGAAAAGCAGAAGTTTTTATTTTTTATGAAGTCTCATTTACCAATCTAATTCTTCTATGGGTCATGCTTGTGGTATGACATTTAAGAAATCATTGTCTAAGGTCACAAAGGTTTTCTCCCATGTTTTCCTCTAAAGTTTTATAATTTCAAGTTTCATATTTAGGTCTATGACACATTTTGAGTTAATTTTTTACATATGGTGTTCAGTATGAATCAAGATCCACTTTTTACATACAGATATCCAATTTTTCCAGCACCACTGGTTGAAAAAACTAACTTTTCTCCACTGTATTGCTTTTGTACCTTTATTCAAAACCCAAATGCCCAGGGTGCCTGGGTGGCTCAGTCGGTTAAGCATCTGACTCTTTGATTTAGGCTCAGGTCATGATCTCACGGTTCATGGGATGGAGCCCCACGTCAGGCTCTGCAATGACAGCACAGGGCCTGCCTGGGATTCTCTCTCTCCCTCTCTCCCTGCCCCTCCTCTGATTGCCCTCCCTCTCTCTCAAAATAAATAAATAAACTTAAAAAAAAAAAAAACTGCCCAACATGTTTATATTTATCTCTGGATTCTTTTTTTTTTTTTTTAATGTTTATTTTTGAGAGAGAGAGAGTGCACACACAAGTAGGGGAGGGCAGAGAAAGAGACAGAATGTGAAGCAGGCTCCAGGCTTCAAGCTGTCAGCATAGAGCCTGATGTGGGGCTTGAACTCACGAGCTCTGAGATCATGACCTGAGCCAAAGTCAGATGCTCAACCGAGTCACCCAGGTGTCCCACCTCTGGTTTCTTTATTCCACTGATCTATTTGTCTATTTGTCAGTCCCACATGATTTTGATTACTGTAGCTTTTCTTTATTTATTAATTTATTTTGAGAGAGAGAGCACAAGCAGGAGAATAGGGAGAGAGGGAGAGAGAATCCCAAACAGGCTCTGTGCTGTCAGTGCAGAGCCCGATGAAGGACCTGAACTCATGAACTGCAAGATTATGACCTGAGCCAAAATCAAGAGTTGGACGCTTTACCAACTGAGCCACCCAGGTGCCACAATTACTGTAGCTTTATAATAAATCTTGAAATCAGGAAATGTTAGTCTTCAACTCTGTTCTTTTTCAAAATTGCTTTTGACTATTCTATTCTAGCTCCTTTGCATTTCAGTAAGCATTTTAGAATCAGCTGGTCCATTTCTACCCCAAATAAAAGCCTACTAGGATTTTAACTGGGATTGTGTTGAAACTGTAGGTCAATTTAAGGAGGGCTGTCAATACTGAGTTTTCAAACCCACAGACAAGGTTTATCTCTGCATTTCTCTCATCAATGTTTTGTAGTTTATAGCATATGTCTTTCACATCATCAGACTTTGCTTATGTACATAATAATTAATGCTATTGTAAATGACATTGTTTCCTTAACTCAATTTCCAATTATTCTTTGCTACTACATAGAAGTATAATTGCTTTTTATATCCTGATCTTGTACAAAGTCTATCTTGATCTTCATACAGTTGCTTATGAGTTATAGAGTTTTGTAGGTACCATCAAGTTTTCTACATAGATAATGTGTCCACGAATAGAGACTAATTTTACTTCTTTCTTTGCAATATAGATGTCTTTTATTTCTTTTTCTTGTCTTACTGTCTGAGGTAGAACATCCACTACAATGTTCAAGAGAAATGCTGACCAAAGAAGATATACAAATGACCAATTAGCACATGAAAAAGTGCTCAGCATCATTAATCACAGCAGCATTCTTCACAATAATCAAATGGTAAAAACAACCCAAATATCCATCAAAAAATGAATGGATAGGGGTGCCTGGGTGGCTCAGTCGGTTGGGCATCCGACTTCGGCTCAGGTCATGATCTCGCAGTCTGTGAGTTCGAGCCCCGCGTCGGGCTCTGTGCTCAGAGCCTAGAACCTGTTTCAGATTCTGTGTCTCCCTCTCTCTCTGACCCTCTCCCATTCATGCTCTGTCTCTCTCTGTCGCAAAAATAAATAAACGTAAAAAAAAAAAAAATTAAAAAAAAATGAATGGATAAACATAGTGTAATATAACTATACAATGGAATTCTATTCAGCCATAAAAAGGAACTGAATTTTGATAAATGCCGTAACATGGATGAACTCTGAAAAACCTTAAACTAAATGAAATAAGCCAGACACAGAGGAGAAATATTATATGGTTCTTATATGAGGTACACTGAATAGATAAATTCATAGAGACATAAGTAAAATAGAGGTTACCCAGGGCTAGGAGAGGGGAGCATGGAGAGTTACTGTTTAATGGGTATAGAGTTTATGCTGGAGATGATGGAAAAGATTTGGGTATAGTAGTGACAATGGTTATACAACACTGCCAGTGTAGTTAATGCCACTGAAGTGTATACTTACAAATGGTTAAAATGATAAATGTACTGTATATTTACCACAATTAAAAAAAAAAGAGAATGCTTCAATAAGCATCTCTCCACATTAATCTGGGCTTCAGTTAAGTTACAGAGTAAATTCCAAAATCAGCTTTCTAGATCAGAGTATATAAACATATGCATACCAATTATTATATGCTACCTTCTTGCCTTTTGAAAAAAAATACCAATTTACCATGGCAACAGTAATGTATCTATAGTCCAAGGGGTATCATAATTGTAGTTCTGTTTACTGTGTTAGAGTAAAATTGGTATAAGGAGGTTGTTTTAATACACATTTCTTTGATTAAAAAAAAAAAAGTAAAAAGAGGCACACCTAGCTGGTTCAGTAAGTAGAGCACATTACTCCTGATCTCAGGGTCTTGAGTTTGAGCCCCATGTTAGATGTAGACATTACTTAAATAAATTTAAAAAAAAATTTTAAAGGAGAGAAGTGTTGGGAGTAGATATCTTCGTTTTGTTCCTAATCTTATGAGGAAAGTATTCAGTCTTTTATCAGTAAATATGATGTTATTTGTGGGTTTTTCATAAATGCTCTTTATCAAGTTAAGTTCTTTTCTATTCCTGAGACTTTTATCAGGAAGATATGTTAGACTTTATAACACACTTTTTCTGCATCTACTGAGGTGATATATTTTTCTATCTTTTTTTTTTTTTAATTTTTTTTTGACGTTTATTTATTTTTGGGACAGAGAGAGACAGCGCATGAACGGGGGAGGGGCAGAGAGAGAGAGGGAGACACAGAATCGGAAGCAGGCTCCAGGCTCTGAGCCATCAGCCCAGAGCCTGACGCGGGGCTCGAACTCACGGACCGCGAGATCGTGACCTGGCTGAAGTCGGACGCTTAACTGACTGCGCCACCCAGGCGCCCCTATTTTTCTATCTTTAATACAGTGAATTACAATGATTAATTTTCAAGTTTCTAATCACTGCATTCTTGAAATAAACCCCACTTGGTCATGATATATTATCGCTTTTATATGTTCTTGAATTATATTTGTTAAAATTTTGTTTGAAATTTTATATACATTAATTGAAGGATATTGGTCTGTTGTTTTCTTGTAATGTTTTTAACTGATTTGCTATCAAGGTAATATAGTCTCATAAAATGAGCTGGGAAGAATTTCTTCTTCAATTTTCTGGAGGAGTCTGTATAGAATTGGTATTATTTCTTCCTTAAATGTTTGGCAGCATTCACCTGCAAAATCATTTGCGTCTGGAGTTTTCTTTGTAGGTAGGTTTTTAACCATAAATTCAATTTCTTTAACACATATAGGGCTATTTAGGTTACCTACTTCCTTTCTTAGTTTACATCTGTTTTAGTCCATGCAGGCTGCTATACGAATATCACAGACTGAGTGACTTATAAACACAGAAATTTCTTTCTCGTAATTCTTGAGGCTGGGAAGTCCAAGATCAAGGCACTGGCAGATTGTATTGTTACTGACGCTGATTTCCTAGTTCATAGAAGGCTGTTAACTTCCCTGTAACTTCACATGACAGAAGGGAGCAAGGGATCTCTCTGGGATCCCTTTCCAAAAAGGCACTAATTCCATTCATGAGGGTTTTGCCCTCATGACCAAAATAACTCTGAAAGCCCCACCTCCAAATATCATCACACTGGGGATTAGGTTTCAGCATAAGAATGGGGTGGGGGTGGGGGGCCACAACCATTCAGTCTACATAGCAGTGTCTTTCGAGGGATTTGTCCATTTCATCTAAGTTATCAAATTTATTGGTACAAAGTTGTTCATATTTCCTTATTATACTTTTAATATCTGTAGAATATGTAGTGATGTCACCTCTCTCATTTCCAGTATTAGTAATTTGTGTCTTCTTTTCTTCCTGACCAGTCTGGCTAGAAATTTATCAATTTTATTCATCTTCTTTAAGAACAAGCTTTTTGTTTCATTAATTTTTCTCTTGCTTTTGTTTTATATTTCATTGATTTCTATTTTGATCTTTATTATTTCCTTTCCTCTGTTTATGTAGAATTTAATTTGCTCTTCTTTTTCTAGTTTCTAAGGTAGAAACAGGTCATTGATTTGAGACCTTTCTTCTTCTCTATTGTAGGTATAATCCCACCAAGTAATGTTTTAGTGGCATCTAACAGATTTATGTATGTTGTGTATTCTTTTTATTCAGTTCAAAACACTTATTAACTTTCCTTTCCTAAAATATTTTCTTTGACCAATGGACTATTTATGTTTTTCAGTTTCCAAATGTGGTACTTGGGAATTTTCCAAGAATCTTTGGTTATTAATTTCTAATTTAATTCCACTGTAGTCAGATAATATATTATATATGACTAGAATTATTTTATTTATTAAAAATGGATTTATGGCTAAGAATATGGCCTATCTTGATAAATATACCATGTGAACTTTAGCACTGTAGCATGTGTACTGTTGATGGACAGAGGCCTCTACAAATGTCAATCAAGTAGGTTAATAGTGTTGGTCAAGTCTACTATATCCTTGCTGATTTTCTGTCCACTTATTCTATTATTAAGAAGATACTACTATTAAAATATTAAAATATCAAATATTAAAATATTAAAATTTTGACTATAATTGTAGATTTGTCTATTTTTCTTTCCAACTCTTATCAGTTTTTGCTTCATGTATTTTGAAGTTCCATTATTAAGGGCATAAGCATTTAGAATTGTTATGTCTTTTTGATTAACTGACCTCTGTATCATTATGAAATGGTTTTCTCTAACTCTGGTAAAAATTACTATGTATTAACAAAAGCTTTTGAAAACGCTTCAAATTTTTTGAAAAAAAATTAAAATAGTTTTTTAAACTAACAGATATATAGTCTAATAATTATATTTTATATTCCACTACTGCTAAAATAATCTTTCAGAATCCATTTAGTTTCACCCTACTGTTTAGAATGGCATACATTTCAATGAATATATGCTATTGACATCAACAAAACGTCAATAACTTCAATTTATAAAGCTAAATGTAGTTTACACAGTTCTCTCACTACAACAAAAAGATTTCTAACAGTTTCAAAAATATCTGTGTGTTCCTTGGTGTTCCAAACCATGCAGAATGAATGGTAAATTTCACTTAAACCGCAAAGAGAGTACAGTTTTATCAAAGTTATTTGCTACATTTAAGCAATTTAAAATAGGGCCTTGGAGATTCCATTTACAAAGCATTATCAACATCAGCTCCACTGGCTGGGTCATGGAACTACAAAATTGAAAAAAATAAGTCATTTTGGACAAAATCAGTTCCTGTTTTCCAACACAAAGCAGTGTAATTCTCTACTGTTGCACCTGTCACTGAAAGTTTTGTAAAGAAGGAGAGCTGTAGAGAAAGGCCGCAAACACAAATGCCTTAAAGGGGTCAGGCAGGATAGAAGAGTCGTGGGAACTAGAGAACACAGGCAGCCACTACTCGTCAGATCCATCCAATTGTTGCCAAATGGACTTGGACCAGAATTTCTTCTTTGCCTTTTTAAAAGAAGCCAGAAATCAGGGTTTTTGTGTAAATCTCCAAGTTTTAAAATATTGGCAACTGATTCAGAATTCTTAAACAGTGCTAAGTTCAAACAAAACACATTAAGCAGGGTATATTCACTCTAAAGATTAAAAGTCTAGAAAAGAACAATTTCTAAATTCCATTCAAAAAATTCTTTCACCTGGTTAAATACCTAACTTCACCATTAATCATATATGAGCCAATAAACCTAACTGTACACCAAATTGATAATATAATCACATAGAAGGGAATGAAAAAAGAACTAAACGATACTAGACATTCTTGGAGAAATGACCAATTCCAAGGTTGGCCAGGAAAAACACAAGGTATACCTAGAACATCTTACATAAGAAGAAAAAAAGCACTGCTCAAAAACTAATAGGGGTCCCTTATCAAAAAGGCACAGGAACTAGCTTGAAGAGTCTCCCACTGGCCAAAATGGGAATAATTGTAGCGTCAAAATGAATGACACTAATGGATTATAACACATGGATTATTTTTTAATGTTTATTTATCTTTGAAAGAGAGACAGAAAAAGAGCACAAGTGGGGAAGGGGCAGAGAGAGAGGGAGACACAAAATCCAAAGGACGCTCCAGGCTCTGAACTGTGCACAGAGCCCAATGCGGGGCTCAAACTCAGGAACCATGTCATCATGACCTGAGCTGAAGTCAGACACTTAACAGACTGAGCCATCCAGGCGCCCCTCACATTGATTTCTTTTTCAAGCCTTGAGTCCACACTGAAATTATAAAATAAATGAATGAAGGGGAAAGAAGGAAGGCTCTTCAGAATGCCAACCAATAATCATGAAAGGGATGATAAAAAAAAACATTTTATAATCATCTCAGTATTCAGTTCCAAGCAAGAATTATCAGTGAATGCTAAAACCACTGGGAGGAAGACTGTTGGATATAGAATATTTGTACCACCTCAAGCTCTTTCTCCAGTTATACTAATAATTACAAATGAATAAAATATATCACCAGAGAAAGCTGGTGGCCACTTTAACCAAGTAATCAAAATCAACATCATTAATGATTGTCAAACTATTATTACATGCCTTCGGATATGATGCACCATGCAGACAGCATTAATTATGTACTATTCCTGATTTTTTTTAAATGCATAGTCTTGGAGCACCTGGGTGGTTCAGTCAGTTAAGTATTAAACTCTTGATTTAGGTTCAGGTCATGATCTCAAGGTTTGTGGAATCAAGTCCTGCATCAGCATCAGTGTGGAGCCTGCTTGGGATTCTCTCCCCCTCTCTCTTCCCCTCTCCTGCTTGTGCACACTCTCTCTTTCTCTCTCTCTCAAAATAAACAAATTTTAAAATAAATAAACAAATAAAAAATAAAAACACATGACCTTAACGTAATCACGAGGAGTTAGACAACCTCAAACCAAACGGGAAAATTCTAGTCAATGGAAACAAAAGCAAAAAATAAACTATTGGGAATACGTGAAAATAAAAAGCTTTTTCACAGCAAAGGCAACCACCAGCAAAATGACAAAGCAACCTAATGAATAGGAGAAGATATTTGCAAATGATATAGCAATAACAGACTAATATCCAATATATAAACTTATACAACTCAACACCAAAAAAAAAAAAAAAAAAAAACCCAAACACTACAATTAAAAAAGGGCAGAGGATGTGAATACACAGTTTCCCAAAGAAGACATACAGATGGCCAATAGGGACATGAAAACATCACTAATTATCAGGGAAATTCATATCAAAGCCATGAAGAAATATCACCTCACACCAGTCAGAATGGGGAGTATCAAAAAGACAAGAAATAACAAGCACTGGCAAGGATGTAGAGAAAAAGGAACTCCTGTACACTGTTGGTAGGAAGGTAAATTAGTGCAGCTACTATGGAAAACAGTATGGAGGTTCCTCAAAAAATTAAAAATGGAAACACCACATGATGTAATCATTCCACTACTGGGTATTTAACCAAAGCAAAGAAAAACACTAATTCAAGAAGATATATGCACCCCTATGTTTACTGCAGCATTATTTACAATGGCCAAGATACTAACCCAAGTGTCCATTGATAGATGAATCGATAAAGATGCAGTATATATACACAATGGAATATTACTCAGCCATAAAAAAAGAATGAGCTCTTGTCATTCACAAAAACATGGATTGACCTGGAAGGTATTATGCTAAGTGAAATAAGTCAGACAGAGAAAGATACATATACGATTTCACTTATATGTAGAATCTAAAAACGTGAATCAAAATAAACAAAAGCAGAAACAGACCCACAAATACAGAGAACTGATGGTTACCACAGGGGAGGATAGGATGGGTAAAATGTGTGAAGGGGAGTGGGAGGTACAGCTTCCGGTTATGGAATGAATAAGTCACAGAGAGGACAGGCACAGCATAGGTAATATAGTCGATAGCACTGTAATAGTGTTGTATAGTGACAGACGGTAGCTACACTTTGTGGTGAGCACAGCATAATATAAAGAGCTGTGGAATCACTATTGTGTACTCTTGAAACTAATGTAGCATTGTATGTCAGCTATAACTGAATCAAATAAACAAATACATAAATATAACTAAAGGGCAAAATTCTAAAAAGAAGTCAGTGTAATGAAAGGGAGAAAGGTTCAAATACTGTTCCAGATTAAAATAGATTAAAATCTGAGCATCGAAACAAGTGACAACAGAAAGATAACAGGAAAATCTCCAAATACTTAGAAATTAAACACACTACTAAATAATTCGTGGTTGAAGAGGAAGTTTAAGGAAATTACAAAATATTTTGAACTGAACAAAAAGAAAACATACCAAAATTTGTGGGATGCAATTAAAGCAGCACTTACAGGAAAATATCATTAGGTACTTATCAGAAAAAAAGCAAATTGATAATCCAAACTTCAATTTTAAGAACCTAAAAAAGGAATAGCAAAATAAACCCAAAGAGAGAAGGAAGAAAATAAGATAGAAATGAAAGAAGAAGAAATTAAAATGTCCTTATTACAGACACGACTGTCCAACTAATTACCAAATAAATGATAACTAAATACAATGTGTGACCCTAGAATGAATATGGGAAAAGAAAAACAAAAAATTGTTATAAAGAATAGCATTGGAGGGGAGCCTGGGTGGCTCAGTTGGTTAAGCATCCAACTTCAGCTCAAGTAAAGACCTCGTGGTTCATGGGTTCGAGCCCCACATGGGACTCTGTGCTGAGAGCTGAGCCTGGAGCCTACTTCAGATTCTGTGTCTCCCTCTCTCTGCCCTTCCCCTGTTCCCCTGTCTCTCAAAAATAAATAAATGTTTAAAATTTTTAAAAAAAGAATAGTATTCGAGAAATTTCAATGTAGAGTATATATTAACTTTAAAACAAAGCTGAGTTTCCTAATGTGAGCATTGTATTGAATAACACAATGACCTTGTTCTTAGGAAATGCATGCTTTAATGGTTTAATCAAAAAATAATACTATGCAGGGTGCCTGGGTGGCTCAGACAGTTGAGTATACAACTCTTAGTTTTTCAGCTCAGGTCATGATCCCAGGGCTGTGGGATCGAGCCCCGTGTCAGGCTCCTTGCTGAAAGTAGAACCTGCTTAAGATTCTCTCTCTTTCCCCCTCTCCTCCTCTCCCCCAATCGTGATCTCTCTCTCTCTTTAAAATTAAAACAGTAATAATAGTAATAACCATCATCATCTATGTACTGGGACCCTGGCTGGCTTAGTCAAAACAGCACACGACTCTTGAGCTTGAGGCTGTAAGTTCAAGTCCCACACTGGGAATAAAGCTTGCTTAAAAAAAGAAAAAGAAAAATAACACTATGCAGAGTGTTAATGTGATAAAATGTTAACAACTGGCAAATCTAAGTGAAGGATATAATGGGAGCTCATTATAATATTCTTCCAACTTTTCTGAAAGTTGGACTCAACTTTTCTGAGTTTTGTTTCAAAATGAAAAGGTTTTTTTTAAAAAGCAGTTCATGTCAGAACACCTGGGTGACTCAGTTGGTTAAGTGTCCAACTTCGGTTCAGGTCATGATCTCACGGCTCATGAGTTTGAGTCCCGCATCCAGCTCTGGGCTGACAGCTCAGAGCCCGGAACCTGCTTCGGATTCTGTGTCTCACTCTTTCTCTGCCCCTCACCCACTCATGCTCTGTCTCTCTCTGTCTCTCAAAAATAAATAAATATTTAAAAAAAAAATTTTTTTTTTAAAAAGCAGTTCATGTCCTTCAAGATTTCAACAAAAGTATAGAGGGATATGGAAGAAAGTGGGAAAGGTAGAATAACTGATTTAAACTCAAGAAGTAGGGAGGAAAGCATTAACTGCCAGTCTGAATATTCCCAATTTAACTCAACGCTCTATAAAGTTGGAAAAGTAGAACATAAAATCTGCTAAAATATCTCATACGTCTATACATACATATACATATACAGAAAGAGACATGCAAAACAAACACCCGATAAATTGAAAGTTTTCCCCCATGGACTTTGTCCCTTTGTTTTCCTTAAAAGCTGATTATCATTCCTAAACTTTATTCACTGAACATAAAGTGAATGTGGGATAAATTAACACCTCACAAGTGTCAAAAACTCTACCACCTGGCAACCTCACCAATTCATATATAGCCCAGTATCAGCCATGAAGATCTACGACAGATATCACAAACCAGTAAAACATACGTACTTGATGCCTTTCAGTCTCTCATTCAGTCTATTTAGTGTTAGTTTATAAGAAATTCTATTAAGTTTATTTGACTACTAAATACATAGTGGAAATTGTAACAAATTATAAGGGAGAGAGGTGGGGGCTCAGCCAAAGAGCATGTGACTCTTGGCCTCAGGGTCATAAGTTCGAGTCCCATATTGGGTGTAGAAATTGCTTAAGTAATAAACTTAAAAAAATGAAATAAAAATATTTTTTAAAAAAGGAAGAGAGGTAAACATGCTCAAAAAATTAAGCTGTCAAGGAATGAGGGGAATATTTTATAAAACACAAGGTGACCTAAGGTTTAAAGCCTAGTTAACTAGATTCCTAACTGTAAGAGTAAAGAGGTCCACATACCTCAAGTATACCAAATGGGTATCACTGCTTTAAAAATGCTGTACAGAATAAAATTTATAACCATGTCATCTACTTATTATGGAAAGGTTAACTTACTGAATAATTCTCTTCTCATCTTTCTCATATACTAATATCCTATAGAATCCTGTAAAATCTAACCTCTGTTTTGTTTCATTAGCCAATTTCCAAGCTAATACCACCCATAGTTAATTATAGTAGCTCTAAATATTTTCTGATCTGGCAGATAAAAAAAAAAAGAGTAAAGAGGAAGTTTAAGATTTTTCAGACTTATTCATCCAAGCTTATCAAGTTTCAGGGGGGAGGGGGGTTGAGATCTTTTTTAGAACAGCTCTAAAACAGTGTATTTAAGGAGAATGGACATCTTTACAATATAAAGTTCTCTACTCAGGAGCATGGTATGGCTCTCCATTTTATTCAAGTCTTTTTTTTTTTTTTTAAGCCTTTAAGCAAAGTATCATAGTTTGTTTCATCCAGGTCTTGAGTGGATTATTCCTAAGTACTTTATAGTTTTGTGGCCAATGGGCAAGAGCTCTTATGTTTACTAATCAATCACTGTAGTTTATTAATAACCTATGACTGAGCCTTAGACATTGTTCTAAATGCTGGGAATTAAAGCAGTGAAAACACCAAATGCCTCTCTGTACGGATCTTATATCATAGTTGGGAAACAATCAGTAAACAAGTATAACTTTATAAATAATTTCAGAAAACATAAGTACTATGAAGAAAAATAAAGCAAGACAGAGGGAAAGAAAGTGGTAATGCAAGGGCTGATCTTATAGTGCAATCAAGGAAGACCTCTTTGAAGAAGATATATACATATAGATAGATAGATACACACATAATACACACACACACGCACACATAATGGCCAAGAATATAGAAAGAAAAGAGATTAAATGGTCTTCTTAGTAATGAAAGTGGAACAGGAAAATGACTACATAATGGTGGGGGCACAAGTGATAACTTGTGGCCATAAATTAAAGTGAGACCAATCAGCACTGTTGTTTGTTTTCTCTAGTGACACTCAGCTGCTCAGGTTGAAGGAAGTAGAGTTGGCAAAGTAATGAATTTAATCAGGGCTGAAGTTGTACCTCGATTACAGTAAGGAAGAGAGGAACAAGGGAGTTGACAACTTGACCTCACAAAATAGTACAAAACACCTATAGGCATTAAATTTTTTTTTTTTCACTGAATCAATGTAATTGGGTAAGGAAAGAAATTACTATATGAGGGGGTTAATAGACAGTGAAAAAATGGTGTGGCTAATGCCCTGGATCTCAATGGAATGTAAAAAATGTCAAATTAGGGTACCAGAATAGATAAGCTGGCAAAAAAGGAAATGGAAGTCAGTTAGATGCTTAAAATACTTTAAGTTAAAGATTATGGTCATAAAGTCCAGGGTAATGGTTCTCTACACTAACTACACATTGGAACCAGCTGGAACACTTTAAAAAATACATACCAAACCAATAAAATAAGAATTTGAGGGTGGCATGTTACCATAAATATTTTTTAAGCTGCTCAGTTAACTGAGTAATGTACAGTCAAATTGAGAACCAACAGTCCTGGTTGTGATCATGGAAGTAGGCAGCTAAAGCAGGCTGGAAAAGAAACAATCTACAGATTCCAGAAATTCTAATGAAGTTTTTTTCTATTGTTCGCAATATAAATAAAAGCATGAGCTATGTTCAAAGTATTTTACATCCATTAGCTCATTTCACATTCATAACCCAATAATGTAGAACTAGTATTACTGTTTTTAATGATGAGGAAGAAGGGAGGAGTCTTGGGTAATATACAACATAGTATAATACTATTTGAAGGAAGGCTGTGGTTAAGTTAAAGATGCATTTATAAGCCCTAAGGCAGTTACTTAAAAAAAAACCTATCTATCACTAACAAGCCAATGTGGAGATGAAAAGAATACTAAAATATATTCAGTCCAAAAAGGAACATCAAACAGACAGGACAAATTACAAATAAGTAGCAAGATAATAGATTCAAACCCAACCTTATCAATAATTTCACTAAATTTGTCTACCATGACAAATGAAAACATATGTCCCTATAAACACATACACAAATATTCATAGCAGCACTACTTAAAATAGCCAAAACAGAAAAAACCCAAATACCTATCAAGTCAGAATCAATAAACAAAATGTGTTATTTCAATGCAACAGAACATTACTCAGGCATAAAAAGAAGTACTACTGATACATGGTCTAACATGGATGAACCTAGAAAGTATTAAGCTAAGTGAAAGAAGCCAGACAGAAAGGTCACTGGCCAACCGGCACATGAAAAGATGTTCAACATTAGTAATTAGCAGGGAAATGTAAATCAAAACTACAATGATATATTACCTTACACCTGTTAGAATGGCTATTATCAAAAAGAAAGAAGTGTTGGAGAGGCTGTGGAAAAAAGAGAACTATCATCCACTGTCTGTGGGAATATAAATTGGTGTAGCCATTATGGAAAACAATATGGAGGTTCCTTAAAATAAAAATAGAAATACCATATGATCCAGTTATTCCATTTCTGGGAAAACAAAAACATTAGTTCAAAAAAAATATTCACCCCTATGTTCACTGCAGCATTATTTACAATACTCAAGACATGGAAACAACATAAGTGTCCACTGATGGATGAATGGATAAAGCTGTGTGTGTGTATACACCCACACATGCACTGGAATACTATTCAGCCATAAAAAGAAGGAAATCTTGCATTTGTGACAACATGGACAGACTTTGAGGGTATTATGCTAAGTGAAATAAGTCAGACTGAGAAGGACAATTACTATATGATTTCACTTATATGTGGAATCTAATAAACAAAACAAACCAGCAAACAAAACTCATAGATACAGAGCAGAGATCAGTAGTTATCAGAGGGAAGGGGGTTGGAGATAGGGACATGGGTGAAGAGGAGCAATTGCACGGTGTAACAGATGATAACTAGACTTATTATGGTGATCACTTGGTAATGTACACAAAAATTGAATTATTATGCTGTACACCTAAAACTACTAATGTTGTATGCCAGTTTTGCCTCAATTTTAAAAAGTCACATATTGTATAATTCCTTCTTTTTTTAATTTTTTTATGTTTATTCATTTTTGAAAGACAGAGAGAGAAAGAGCACAAGCAGGGGTGGGGCAGAGAAAGAGGGAGACACAGAATCTGAAACAGGCTCCAGGCTCTGAGCTGTCAGCACAGAGCCCAACGTGGGGCTCAAACTCACAGATCAGACCACAAGATCATGACCTGAGCCGAAGTCAGACGCTCAACCAACTGAGCCACCCGGGCGCCCATTGTATAATTCCATTTATAGGAAATATCCAGAATAGGCAAATCCAATTGAAAAAGCAAGTTGACTACTGGTTGCCAGGGGTTGGGGATGGAGGAGCATGGGGAATGATGGCTTAAAAGGAAAGGAGTTTCCTTCGGGGGTGATGAAAACATTCTGGAACTAGATAGTGGTAACAGTTGTATAGCATTGTGAATGTACTACATGCCACTGAATTGTACATTCTTAAATAGTTAAAATGGGACTTTTTTACTATTTTTTAAAATTATAGTTGATACCATGTAACAATGTTACATTAGTTTTAGGTACCCGACATAATGATTCCACAAGTCTGCATTCTGCTTTGCTCACCTCAAGTCTACCTACTATCCGTCACCATGCAATGCTATTACAATACCCCTGACTATATTCCCTATGCTGTGTACTTTTCACCCCCATGAAATTGGGGTTTCACCCATTTTAGGGTGACCCAAATGAGGTTGGGCCCATTTCACCCATTTGATTTCGCCCATCCCCCACCCAGTTAAATGGTGAATTTTATGTTATGTGAATTTTGCCACAATTAAGTCTTTTTCTTTTAAGTGTTTATTGATTTTTTTAGAGCGCGCAGTGAAGTAGGGGCAGAGAGAGGGGGACAGAGGATCCAAAGCAGGCTCCGTGCTGACAGCAGCGAGCCTGATATGGGGGCTTGAAATCACGAACCGTGATATCATGACCTCAGCAAAAGTCACATTCAACTGACTGCACCACCCAGACGCCCCAATTTTGCCACAATTAAAAACTTATACAACATGAATGAACCTCAAAAACCTTCTCCTAAATGAGAGAAGCTAGTTGCAAAAGATCACATATTGCATGATTTCATTGATATGAAATGTCCAGAATAGGCAAATTTTACTGAGACAGAAAATAGATTAGTAGTTGCCAAGGGCTAGGGCTGGGGAGTGAGGGATTAGACAGTGACTGCTAATGAACACAAGATTTCTTTCTGGGGTGATGAAATTGCTCTAAAATAGATTACACTGATGATTGCAAAACTCTATAAGTATACTAAGAAACACTGAAATGTTTCTTTTAAATGGGTGAATTTTATGATGTATAAATTAGATCTCTCAATAAAACTGATTTTTTTTTTTAAATTTTAAGTGGTCAAACAACACCTATTAAAACAGAGTAGTGCCTGAGTGGCTTAGTGGGTTGAGCGACAGACTCTTGATTTTGACTCAGGTCAGGATCTCACAGTCATGAGATCGAGCCCCTCCTCAGCTCTGGGCTGAGCACAAAGCCTACTTGAGTTTCTCTCTCCTCTCTCTCTGCCCCTCCTGCACTTGCACATTCCCTCTCTCTCTCTCAAACGAAACACTTAAAATAAATAAATAATAAAAGATAGAAATTATTAGACTGGGTTAACAAAAATAAGACTCAACTCTAAGCTACCTCTAGGAAATGTTTTAAACAAAGACACAACTGACCTTTGACAAAACAGCAAAGGCAATTCAATGGAGAAAGGATAGTCTTTCAACAAATAGTGGTGGAAAACTGAACCTCCATATGCAAAACAAACAAATTTAGATTGAGATCTTATACCTTCTACAAAAAATCATTTAAAATGGATCCTAGGGGGGTCTGGGTGGTTCAGTAGGCTGAGCATCTGACTCTTGATTTTGGCTCAGGTCATGATCACCTACCTGGTTTGTGGGATCAAGCATCACGACCAACTCTGAACTGACAGCACGTAACCTGCTTGGGATTCTCTCTCTCCCTCTCTGTCCCTCCCCTGGTCATGCTCTTTCTCTCTCTCTCTCAAAATAAATAAATATTCGGGGCGCCTGGGTGGCGCAGTCGGTTAAGCGTCCGACTTCAGCCAGGTCACGATCTCGCGGTCCGGGAGTTCGAGCCCCGCGTCGGGCTCTGGGCTGATGGCTCAGAGCCTGGAGCCTGTTTCCGATTCTGTGTCTCCCTCTCTCTCTGCCCCTCCCCCGTTCATGCTCTGTCTCTCTCTGTCCCAAAAATAAATAAACGTTGAAAAAAAAAAAAATTTTTTTTTTAAAATAATAAAATAAATAAATAAATAAATAAATAAATATTCTAAAAATAAATAAATAAAAATGAATAGGTAAGTAAAATAAAATAGATCATAGACCTTTCTTCCAGAAGAAAATGTAGGATCTTGGATTCGGCGATGAGTTTTTACTATTTTTTTTAAATGTTTATTTATTTTTAAGAGAGAGACAGAGCATGAGCAGGGGAGGGGCAGAGAGAGAGACACACACAGAATACAAAGCAGGCTCCAGGCTCTGAGCTACCAGCACAGAGCCTGACATGGGGCTCAAACCCACGAACCATGAGTTCATGACCTGAGCTAAAGTCAGACCCTTAACTGACTGAGACATCCAGGCGTCCCTGGCAATGAGTTTTTAGATAGCAAAACCACAATCCATGAAATAATGAGTAAGGTATAATCTATTAAAAACTTCTGCTCTGTAAAAGACACTGTGAAGAGAATAAAAAGACAAGCTGCAGAGTGAGAAAATATTTGCAAAACAGATATCTGATAAATGACAGGTACATAAAATATGCAAAAAACTCAGCAGTAAGAAAGCAAACAACCCAACAAGTAAAAAAGAAATACGGAAAAGATTTGAACATATACTTCACCAAAGATGATATACACATGACAAATATGTATATGAAAAATGCTCAGTGTCACTGGAGAAATGCAAACTTAAAAGAGATACCAATACACCTCTATTAGAGTAGCTAAAATTTAAAAAAAAAGAAGACCTAACACCAGATGCTGATAAGAATATAGAAAAAACAGGAAATTCACTGCTCATGGGTATGCAAAATGGAACAGCCACTTTGGAAGATAGTTTAATGGTTTCTTACAAAGTTACAGGTAAGCTTACCATATGATCCAGCAGCCAGCCTCCTAGGTATCTACCCAATGTGTTTGAAAACTTTTGTCTATGCAAAACCTACATACAATGTTTATAGCAGCTTTATTCATGATCACCAAAAACGGGAAGCAAAGAAGATGACATTCAATAGATAAATGGATAAACAAACTGTGACACATTCATACAACGGATGATTCAGTGAAAAAAAGCAATTAGTTCTCAAGCCATGAAAAAAAAAAACATGGAGGAACCTTAAGTGCATACTGCAAAGTGAAAGAAGCTAATCTGAAAAGAACTGTGGGGGAGCCCCTGGGTGGTTCAGTTGGTTAAGCCTCCGACTGGATTTTGGCTTAGGCAGTCATCTCACAGTCCCTGAGATCAAGCCCCACATCATCATGGAGCCTGTTTCGGATTCTCTCTCTCTCCCTCTCCCTCTGCCTCCCCCCAACAAATAAACAAACATAAAAAAAATAAAAATAAAAAGACTAACTACTATATGATTCCATTTACATAACATTCTAGAAAAGGCAAAACTACAAAAGCGGTAAAAAGAGATCAGAGGTTTCCAAAGCTTTAAGCTCTATAGTTAAGAGTCACGTATGGTTTGCCTCCCTTTTATTTTTCCTTTTCCCTATGTTTATCTATTTTGTTTCTTAAATTCCACACATGAGGGGCGCCTAGGTGGCTCAGTCGGTTAAGTGACTGACTTTGACTCAGGTCATGATCTCAAAGTTCATGAGTTCAAGCTCCAGGTTGGGCTCTGTGCTGACAGCTCAGAGCCTGGAGCCTGCTTCAGATTCTATGTCTCCTTCTCCCTCTGCCCCTATGCCACTTGCACTCTCTCTCTCTCAAAAATAAACATTACAAACATTTTTTTCCACATGAGTGAAATCATATGGTATTTGTCTTTCTCTAACTTATTTCGCTTAGCATAATACACTCTAGCTTCATCAACGTCATTGCAAATGGCAAGATTTCATTCTTTTTGATGTATGTATCCATCGCATGTATCTATGTATATGTGTATGTATACACATACCACACATTCTTTATCCATTCATTAGTCTATGGACATTGGGTTCTTTCCATAATTTAGCTACTTTTTATAATACTGCTATAAACATCAGGGTGCATGTGCCCTTCAAATCAGTAATTTTGTATCCTTTGGACAGATACCTACTAGTGCAATTGGTGGGTCATAAGACAGTTCTATTTTTAACTTTTTGGGTGTCCATACTATTGTCCAGAGTGGCTACACCAGTTTGCATTCCCACCAACAGTTTAAAGGGGTTCCCTTTCTCCACATCCTCACCAACATCTTTCCTGTATTGTTAATTTTAGCCATTCTGACAGGTGTGAAGTGGTAGCTCAACGTAGTTCTGATTTTTATTTCCCTGATGATGAGTGATGTTAAGCATCTTTTCATGTGCAAATTGACAGAATTGAAAGGAGAAATAAACAGATCCACAATTAAAGAGAGTCCAACACTCCTCACTTAGTAATTAGAACAAGCATACAGAAAATCAGCAAGAATACATAATATTTGAAGAACACTATCATCTCGACATAAATGATATTTATAGAAAAGTCCACCCAACAACAGCAAAATACAAGTTCTTTTCAAGTACACATAGAACATTCACTCAGAGAAACAAGATGCTGGCCCATAAAACAAGTCTGGATAAATTTTTAAAAATATAAATCATACACAACATGCTCTCTGACCACAGTGGAATTAAATTTGGAATCAGTAATAGGAAGACATCTTATAAAATTCCATAAGTATTCAGAAATTAAGACACTCTTCCAAATAATCCATCAGTCAAAGAAAAAAAAATCACAAGAGAAGTTAGAAAATATTCTGAGCTGAATGAAAATAACAGAAATTAGGGTACCTGGGTGGCTCAGTTAGTTGAGCATCCAACTCCTGGTCTCAGCTCAGGTCATGATGCCAGGGTCATGGGATGGAGCCCCATGTTAGGCTCTATGCTGAGCATGGAGCCTGCTTGGGATTCTCTCTCTCTCTCTCTCTCTCTCTCTCTCTCTCTCTGTCCCTCTCTGCCCCTCTCCCCCACTCGTGCTCTCTAAAATTATAAAAAAAAATTTAGGGACACCTAGGTGGTTCAGTCAGTTAGGCATCCAACTTCAGCTCAGGTCATGATCTCACGGTTTGTGGATTCAAGCCCCCATCAGGCTCTGTGCTGACAGCTCAGAGTCTGGACCCTGCTTCAGATTCTGTATCTCCTCTCTCTCTACCCCTCCCTGCTCACTTTCTGACTCTCTCTCAAAAATAAATATTTAGGGGCGCCTGGGTGGCGCAGTCGGTTAAGCGTCCGACTTCAGCCAGGTCACGATCTCGCGGTCCGTGAGTTCGAGCCCCGCGTCGGGCTCTGGGCTGATGGCTCAGAGCCTGGAGCCTGTTTCTGATTCTGTGTCTCCCTCTCTCTCTGCCCCTCCCCCGTTCATGCTCTGTCTCTCTCTGTCCCAAAAAAATAAAATAAAAAAAAAAATAAATAAATAAATAAATAAATAAATATTTAAATTTTTTTTAATTTAAAAAAATAACAGAACTTAACGTGTAAAATGCAGCTAAAGTAATGTTTAGAAGGAAGTTTATAGCTTTAAGCACTTATATTAGAAAAGAAATTTTTATTTACTTACTTATTTATTTAATTTATTTGAAGTTTATTGATTTTGAGAGACAGAAAGAGTGTGCACATGCATGCAAGCAAGGGAGGGGCAGAGAGAGAAGGAAAGAGAGAACCCCAAGCTGGTTCCTCGCTGTCAGCACAGAGCTGGATGCAGGGCTCAAACTCACAAACACCCAGGTGCCCCAGGAAACAGGAAAGTTTTTAAATCAGTGATATAAGTGTCCACCTTAAGATGCTAAAAAAAGAAAAACAAATTAACCAAAGGTAGAGGAAAAAAATACAAAGAGCAGAAATCAATAAAATTGAAAATGGACAAGCAATAGCAATAAAAAAAAATCAATAACTCTAAATCAAGAAAAAAGTGAAAGGTGAAATTACTAATATGAGGAATGAAAGGTATACTGTTAGATGTTAAAAAGATCACAAGGAAATATTATAAATATTTTCTTTCACACAAATATATTCAACAACTTATTTGAAATGGTCAAAATGTTTAACACACAAATTACCAAAACTGAAATAAGAAGAAAGAGCAACTCTCAATAGCCCTATATCTAAGGATTGCCTGCAACCATCAGAAATACGAGGAGGCAAGGAAAGAATTCTTCTTAGAGCCTTCAGAGGGAGCATGTACCTGCCAACACCTTGATTTCAGACCTCTAGTTTCCAGAACTGAGATAGAATAAATTTCTGTTCTGCTAAACCACATGGTTTGTGGTAAGTTGTTATGACAGTGCTGAGGAAACTACTACACATGTGAATAATATGCTAGAGGTAATGAAATAAAAAATGTATTACATTTAATGACTGACTTATTGTTGCCTCTTATTGTGGGGCTACTAGAAATTCTAAATTACATTATATTTCTAGTGAATACCACTGACCTAGCAGTGGCAATAAGGCAAGAAGAAACAAAAGGCATACGCTGGCAATAAGAAGCAAAAATGGCTTTCTCTGCAGACATGACTGTGTATGAAGAAAATCATAAGGAATCTACTTGAAAGCTACTAGAATTAAAAAGTGAATTTAAAAAAGTGAATTTAGTAAGACAACTAAATCAATTGTATCTTTTACAATATCAACAAAAGTTGAAGAAAAAAATTTTAAATACAGTTTCATTAACAATGGTAAGTATCAAAAAACATTAAATACTTCAGGATAAACTGAACAAAATATATACAAAGCCTATAAAAGGAAAATCACAAAAACATTGCAGAGAAAAAAAACTAAAGAAACCTAAATAAATAGAGAGATATACCATGTTAAAATATCAGAAGTCTCAATATTATTAAGATGTCAATTCTCCTCATCAGGCTTTTTGTAAACACTGACAAGCTTAGTCTATAGTTTATATGAAAATGCAAAAGATCCAAAATAACCAAAGCAATGTTGAAAAAAGACAATGTTGAAGGACATATGCTACCTGACTCTAAGGCTTAATAGAAAGAAATAAAGACAATATAGTATTAGTATAAGAATCTAGGCCAAGAGAGGTGCCTGCATAAATTCAGTCAGTTGAGCAACTGACTCTTGATTTCAGCTCAGGTCATGATCTCCAGGTTTCTGCCATCAAGCCTTGAACTGGGCTCTGTGCTGCCAGTGTGGAGCCTCCTTAGGATTCTCTCTCTCCCTCTCTCTCTGCCCCTCCCCTGTTTACATGTGCATGCGCATGAGCTCGCTCGCGTGCTCTCTCTGTCGCTCTCTCAAAATAAATAAATATTTAAAAAATACACAGACCAACGGAACAGAAAAAGAAACTAGAAATAGACCCACACTTACAAAAAATAAAAAGGAGTCAGATCATATACAACCTCCAAAACTAGTAACGGAAACAAATATGAAGGAAGGTAAGAAAAGAAACTCTACAGAATAAAATAACTAAGTGGAATGATAATAACTTTTCCCCCTAAATAGTGTGATCAGGAAAAACAGCTCAGAAAAACTAACATGTAAATGGAATAGCATAAACAAGGGCTCTAAGAGAAAGAATCTAAAAGTTAGCTGGTGTGACAGGTACACACTGGACAAGAAGACAAGGAGAAGATATGGCTAGAGACAAGGCTTCCGAGCCAGAGTAAATGTATGTATTACATGATAGTTCTCAATTTATTCATTTTTTCCATCCCTACCACTGCTGTTCTCCATTCTCACCTGGATGCCCTCAAGATATTCTGACTGATGAACTTGCAGCCTCACTCAAGCTGCTTTCCCAAATCCATCCTTCATACAATTGAGCCAAAGATATTTAACAGCCTAAAATCATTACATGGTTTTCTGTTCCCTACAATGTACAGTCTCAATTTCTTATTTGACTTTTACCACCCTTCATGACATAGCCCCTGCTTTCCCCTCCAGCTTACTCTCCACTTCCCTCCAAACTACCTGTGCCCCCACACTACATTACTTGTATTTTAATAAAATTCACCATGTTTTCATTACTTTGTACCTTTCATATCATTCTTTGAGTTTTAAATCAAATGCCTCCTTCTATGTAAATTTACACTCTCTAATCCACACCAGACACAGTTTAGGGACCTCCCCCTGCTCCTATAGAGAAGTTTGCTCTATCCTGGATATGTCATGTTGCAGCTATGATATTTAAGACTGTTTATCTTACTAGCTTTTAATATTTAAAAAAAAAAATTTTTTAATGTTTATTTTTTAGAGAGAGAGAGAGAGGGAGAGAGAGTGTGTGAGCAGGGGAGGGGCAGAGAGAGAGGGAGACACAGAAACCAAAGCAGGCTCCAGGCTGAGCTGTCAGCACAGAGCCCAACGAGGGGCTAGAACTCACAAAGGCGAAGAGATCATGACCTGAGCTGAAGTCGGATGCTTAACCGACTAAGCCACCCAAGTGCTCCTTAGCCATTAATATTTAGACTGTATGTTATTCATCTTTTATCCCTAGCAGATAGCACAGTACCTATTTAACAGATTCTTTTTTCCGTAATTAAAAAGAGACTCATACCATCTATGCTTTTAGGATCTAAGCATCCTTAAATTAAGATATATATGAACTGCATATACACAATAAAAAACCAGATTCAAGGAATCATATAAAATATTACAAAGACTTTTAAAATCCTATAAAATTACTCTTGTATAAGTCAAAAGATTTTAAATCTAAATTTGTAAACAGTAGATTTGGTTGAAATAAGATACACTGAAAAACATTTATGTCCCACAATACTACTTTATTTTATTTATTTTTCACAATATTACTTTAATTATTAAGAATTCCTTTCCAACAATAGCCAAATTATGGAAAGAGCCTAAATGTCCATCAACTGATGAATGGATAAAGAAATTGATTTATAAACACAATGGAATACTACTTGGCAATGAGAAAGAATGAAATCTGGCCATTTGTAGCAATGTGGATGGAACTGGAGAGTGTTATGCTAAGTGAACTAAGTCATACAGAGAAAGACAGATACCATATGTTTTCACTCATGTGGATCCTGAGAAACTTAACAGAAGACCATGGGGGAGGGGAAGGAAAAAAAAAAGTTAGAGATGGAGACAGCCAAACCATAAGAGACTCTTAAAAACTGAGAATAAACTGAGGGTTGATGGGGGGTGGGAGGGCAAAGTGGGTGATGGCATTGAGGAGGGCACCTGTTGGGATGAGCACTGGGTGTTGTATGGAAACCAATTTGACAATAAATTTCATATTAAAAAAATAAAATAAAATTCATTCCTGCAAAAAAAAAAAAAAAAGAATTCCTATAAGAGGGGCAGGCGCCTGGGTGGCTTAGTAACTAAAGCCTCCAACTCTTCATTTAGGCTCAGGTGATGATCTTGTGGTTTGCAGATTCGAGCCTCTGGTCAGGGCTCTACGCTGATAGCGTGGAGCTGCTTCGAATTCTCTCTCTCTCCCTCTCTCTCTGCCCCTCCCTCACTTGCATGCTTGTACACTCAAAATAAATAAACTTAAAAAAAAAAGAATTCCTATAAGAATATTACTTATTATATTTTTAAAGTAAAATTAGTAGACATAGAAACTTGTAAGTCAGTAATAGGGAGAACTGTGAATTTATATTTTGATATGTACTCAATAAATTCAAGTCATACACATCTACAGCTTTTCATCTTTAATTCTGTTTTCAATTGAATACTATATTATAGGAGCCCTAATAATCCACTGGAAATGAAACAGTTCAAAGAATGCTTACTCCCTCAAAAGTTTAAAAAGTAATTTGGTTTGGACCATCATATTAGCAAAATGATTTCATTATCACATCATTTAAGAGTAATAAAGTGGAATTAGTAAAATGCTAAAACACAGAGAAATAGTTAAATCCACTGTGAAACAGTAAAACTTTGGACTATTACAAAACCATAAAATAATATGAATATGCAGCACCAGGGGAAAATGTGATGTTTAAAAAGACAACTATATGAATATTACCCACAGAATCATACACAAGTATAGATAGGATTAGTATATTTTACTGATTAATATATTATACAAATAGAATAAGAATACAGAAAAATGTAAGATATGTAAGAATCAATTTTTTTCCCTTTGGAATTTCCTTTAATCATGTTATATTTCTTTCCAATAAAAAGTTTTCAAGCAGCACATTAAGCTCTATTACACTTATTTATATGTATTACGTACTGCCATAAGTAGAAAAAAAATTTAAGTTTATAAACTACCTAATTTCATCCCAAAAAATACTGTTTGAATTTTCAAATAATAAAATTATCTGATTTTGGAATTTCCTACAATCTGATGCTAAACCTACACTTTTACGCTAGCTGTACTGTGTAAAATTTTCCCCAATTTTTAACCCTTACAAAGGAATCTTCCATCCCAACAAGGCATCCCATTTACTGAGTCTGTCAAACCGACAATCTGCAAGAGGAGAGAAAACTCCTGGCACCAGCTGAGAGAAGATAAAATTTTAATTCGTGTATTAGGAAAGCTTATTTGCCCTCACTAACCAAATTTCAGCAAGCATATTACATTGGAAATTGAAATTATAACAGAAATTCCCTGCTGCAAATCAGAAAGACCAAATAAGACAACCTGCCTCTGACTCAGCAGCTTTCTTTTTCTTTTCAACCTGTACATAGGCTAAGACTGAAACCTAACTTTCAAACTGAGCAGCAAGAAGAGCCAATGCAAAATCAGTAACTATCCAGGCAGGAAACTCCAAAGAAAATATGACATGTTCTGGTCATAACTGAAAGAGACATAAAGAGCAAAGGTGCCTTTATGTTTCTTTATCATGCAAAAATCCCTTGTGTATAGCTACAAATTAGCTTTTATTGAAGATACTTAACATGTTTCTTTATACAGAGCACCTCAACCAAATAACCTTCTAAGTCTGGCACTGTGAATTTTTACAGCCTACACATCACTGCAGTTCCTTGTAATTTAAAACATTTGCGTTTTAAGAACACTCTCCACACACCATCTCTACTGCCAATTTCTTCAGCTTGGAAACTCAAGTTTATACTACAAAATACTATGTTTACTCTCAACAACAGAATGCTCTCATTTACAAATTATCCAAGAGTAAATTACTCCAAGATACAACTTCAACATTTCTAACATCATCGCTTTTCTATTATCCAAATTAACAAGTCTAAACAGTAGTACACTAAGTGAGGTACCATGGCAAAAGTCAACTGGCCTATTATCAGTTCACTAAAATCTGTAATACAAATCAACTCTTTTGCAAAATGGCCACAGGAGATATCAATGTAGGGGACAGTGTGGATTGAGTTTGCCATTGCTAGAAAAAGGAGTCAAAGCAAGCCTGTATGAGGCAGATCATCCTCATGGATACAAATCGAAATTCATTTCTGAGTCCCCAGTCTCACACCAAGACAGTTAACCAACTTTTTAACAGTAATACAAATAACAGGGCAGAAAATAAAATATATAAGTGCTTTTTTTCATGGTTATATTGATCAAGAACTGACGGGCAATCTTCAACGCTCAAAGATAGTTTCCCTTTTGATAGTGATTTTGCTCTCATGTGCACACAGATCATCATAAACAATGCGCTTCATTTCACCCCATAGCCTCAGATCAAGTACTTCTAGAAAACTTGGCGTCTTAGCACTAAAATTCTTTCCTATATTCTACTATATCCTTCACCTTCCAAACCGGAAAGGAAGATCTATCCCCACGTAAACTGGAGTCTAGCGACTTAACACGAGTTTGCACACAAAGTCTCAGTAAATCAAATTCCCAGATTACAGAGCTTGACAATCTCTTCGGCAAAAACACACACAGTTCATTACTGGAGATGACACTTAACCCTCACATTTGCACAAGTGACTTCGGTAACTGCCCTAAATTTTCCCGTGTGAAAAAAAAAAAAAAAAAAAAAAAAAAAAAAAAAAAAAAACACATAATGGGACCGGGCGGGGGTACTATTTAAAAACTGGGTCATTCCTTATTTGTTCTGATGAGACGGTCCTCGGGAGGGAAAAAGGTTCACGAAGCATCCAAAGAAAAAAGAAAGTACAGCATCCTCGGTGTAGAAAAGTTACAGCTCTTTACACAAGTCAGCTCTAGGGGCTCGTTAGTTGGTTTTATTTGTGTTTAGTCACTCGGAGTTGAATGGAACCAGTCCTCCGAAAAGTCATTCCCCACAAGGAAGCCCTGGAGGTTCAGCCACGGTAATGCAGAGGAGGAAATGCCCTCAATTCACCTGCGACACCTGCCCGGGCGCCCAGGTCTCTCCTCGCGCCCAGACCCCTGCCCTAGCTCCCCGCCCCCTGTGCCCCAATCCCCGCCCTCTCCCCGCCCTGCCCCCTCCCAGACGGCCGTCGCCCCGGAGGTCCCCAGGGCCCAGACCCCTCGCGCGTCCTGCGAGTGGCTCTCTGGAGCCTGGACGGGCGGCGCGGGGAGGCCCGTCCCGGCGCGGCCTCTCCCCCATCCTCACACCCCGCAGGCTCCAGGGACTCCCCGCCCCCGGAAACAGCGGAGAAACTAGGCCGGGAACAACAGCCCTGGCCACTATCCGCCTCCTTGGCTACCCCCCGCAGGCGGGCCATCGGAACTCAACCCTCCGAGTTGCTACCTGTCCGGCGCCCTCTCAGCCCGGGAGCGCGGGCCGAGTGGAGGCGCGCCGCAGGGTTCGTCCGCGAAAGGCCCTCCACCGCAGACTCACCTGCCGCCTGCTCCACCTTCAGTGCCACCCAGAAACAGCCCCTTGCTGGGGCATGAAAGCGCCGGCTACGCGGCCTGCGCGCCCTCGCCACAGCCGGGCGGGGGGACTTGCTCCCGCGGCCGCCGCCGCCACGGCCCGATCTGCGCCTGCGCCGCCTGACGGGCTCGGTCTCGAGGGGCGCCGCATGCAGCGATAACGGCCGGGAGCGCGAGCTCGCGCGGGCGCCTCGGCTCTCCCGGGTCCGGCGGTGCGGGCGGCGGGTCGCCTAGTAGCAGCCGGCTGCAGTGCCGCCCCGACAGCTGACGGCCATATTCCTGTTCCCTTTTCTTTTTTTCTCCCCCTCCTTCCGCCCTTTTCCACAGACCAGCACTTTCCTTTTCCCCCTCCCTCTCCCTTTCCTACTGCGGGGGTGGGTGGAAAAGGGCGTGGGGGGAGGGGTGGAAAAGGGAGGCCGCGGGGGCGGGGCAGTGCTAGAGTCCCGCCCCCGGGGAGGGCCGAGGCCGCGCGGTCACTGCTCCCCTCCCCCCGCCTCCCGCCGCGACCCCCGCGGGGTGCGAGGTCCCAGCCCGGCCCCCTTGGAGCCCCTCCTCCGCATTCGCTCCGCGGGTCCTTCGCCGAAAAGGAGCTGGGAGTGAAGGAAGGGCCCAGGGCGCTACTCTGCTGCCCTTCTTGCGGGGCTCCGACTCTGTGTGGTGTGGGTTTATCGCCCCGGCCTCAGGCAGGTGGCGGCTGCTCCTCTAGGGTTTATCAAAAACGGGGAAAGGGACACCGAGTCCCTCAGTCCTGGGAGAAGAATGCTGAGCGGGATTCACGTCCCTGGACGAGAAGTTTTCCTTTCCGGGGTGAGAACTGAAATTTCCACGCATGACGGGGGGCGCCTCTGAGGCCGGATAGAGACCCGCCGACTGGGGCTACCCGAAGTCCTTTTCCGGCTGCAGCGCCCCAAGAGAGTCCTTGGCCGCGCTTCGTGTCGCTACCTGGGCCGAGATTTCGGGATGGGGACTCCGAATGTGGAAATGGGTTGTTTAACCAGTTCTCTCCTGCCTCCTAAGTTTAGGCTCCGTGTCTACATGGATGCACGCAAATTCCTTTCGCCTCCATGCAAATTTTGCAAAATATTTTTGACAACATTTGGAAGTTATTACAGTGAGAAAGAATAACAATTAGTTATTCAGGAAGAAGCAAGTGGTTTGAAACGGTTTTTACCTCCTGGCAAAAAAATAAAAGTAAATGGCGAATGATTTCACAGATTTCATGACAGGTCAAATTTAGAACTGGTAATATTTGTGTATATCTGATGAGTATTTACATATATAATGATCATTTTCCTGAGAATTACTTTATTGATTCAATCTGCCCTTTTGCCAAAAAGTGTAAGATTAGACCTCGGTCATGAGCGCCTTGTTGTCCGTTTACTTCTGAAGTTTATTGTATATACGAATGGTTTGAGTTTTGCAGCCAATAGCAGAAACCGTTTTTTTTTTTTTTTTTAATGTTTATTTATTCTTGAGAGGGAGAGAGAGAGAGACTGTGAGTGGGGGAGGAGCAGAGACAGACAGACAGACAGACAGACAGAATCCGAAGCAGGCTCCAGGCTCTGAGCTGTCAGCACAGAGCCCCACGCGGGGCTGGAACTCAGCATCCCTGAGATCATGACCTGAGTTGAAGTCAGAGGCTTAACTGACTGAGCCACCTAGGCACCCCGAAACTGTTTTCTTAACTACATTAGCAGTCCGAATTGATTCTGTAGAAATGCATAGCAGTGGAAATAATGCTAATTTAGTAATAGTCTGGAGTCCGTTTGAGCCCAGTGGACCCATCTTCGACAATCTGGACAACTAGGACTTGAACAGTTAGCTTATGGACTTCTTGTCCTTACTTTCTCAAGTCATATTAATTAATTGTTTAAAAGCATTTAATATAGACAAGATGTCTTTTTTTCCAAACGTTTATTTATTTTTGGGACAGAGAGAGACAGAGCATGAACGGGGGAGGGGCAGAGAGAGAGAGGGAGACACAGAATCGGAAACAGGCTCCAGGCTCTGAGCCATCAGCCCAGAGCCTGACGCGGGGCTCGAACTCACGGACCGCGAGATCGTGACCTGGCTGAAGTCGGACGCTTAACTGACTGCGCCACCCAGGCGCCCCGATATAGACAAGATGTCTTAATGGGTAGATTTCATTAACACAGATAGTCTTTTTCTTCTTGGTTTTTTGCAACCACAGAAATAAAAAATGGAAGAAGCCAGTGTATCTCTTCCATTTATTTGACAGATTTTTCTCAATTTGCAATGTGGGTTTTAACTTTTTTCATTATTTTAATTGCCCTATAGATGTATAGTAGATTTTCATTGTCATTGTCTACCTAAAATTTCATGAATGGGGGCACCTGGGTGGCTCAGTGGGTTAAGCATCCAACTTTGGCTCAGGTCATGATCTAGCAGTTCGTGAGTTTAAGCCCTGTGCTGACAGTTCAGAGCCTGGAGCCTGTTTCAGAGTCTATGTCTCCTTCCCTCTCTCCCCTCCCCTGATCATACTCTGTCTCTCTCTCTTTCAGGAAATAAATAAACATAATTTTTTTTTTTAATTTCATGAATGAACTTGTATATTTTGGGCCCAATATTTTTGTTTCAGTAGCTTTTCTTGGATCTGAAAGTCCTTAATTCAAGGACCTTCTCAACTGCAATCTTTTGTATCCAGAATTGAAATAAGTTCACTTTAATTTTTAACATGTAAATACTTAAGTCTAAAACATGCAAGGGGAACTGGAGAGCCCAATAACAACATAATTGTTATAATCCTTATAGTATCATGGTTTCAGCTGAGCCTTTATAGATGCAGGAATGCATAGGAGAATCGCTCAGCCCATTGAGGAGGGGAATACAGACATCTGATTGGGCATGGTCACTGCAGATTTCTGGGGATGAGCAACGCAAAAGAGTTTAATGGAAATGCTGAAAATTTTCTTGAAATAAGCAAAATTTTTTCAGTGCTACAGCTTGCCAAGTGATTGCCCTCTTCCTGTTTGTTCCCTTGAAAAACTTCTAAACACTAGTTTTCACAAGACTATTCAAAGACCTTTACATGTCTGTACTCCTTTTTATCTGTTTTATTCAACTCCATATTTAACAGAAGCATTATGAATGTAGCAGTTTACTCTGATTATTGTAATTAATTATATCTGCAATTTCTTAATGTCTGAATTCCATACTAGATTGTAAGGCCTGTGAGAGCAAGGTTCACGTGTCACATGTGTATTCACATATCATATTCTCTTTCAAATTCAGAATAGCCAACATATGATCGACTTTTTTAAAAAAATTATTAATTTCTATTGATTTTTGAGAGAGAAAGCATGAGTGTGGAAGGAGCAGAGGGAGAGGGAGATACAGAATTAGAAGCAGGCTCCAGGCTCTGAGCTGTCAGCACAGACCCAGATGTGGGGTTCGAATTCACAAGCCGTGAGATCCTGACCTGAGCCAAAGTCGGAGGCTTAACCAACTGAGCCACGCAGGTGCTCCATTATATGATAGACTTTCAAAAAGTATTTGATGAATGACTGACATAAATCATGGTTCCCTCACTTTCTTCCACTTCTCTGGCAAGTTACTTAATTTTCCTTGTGTGTAAAGTGGGTAAAATAATATTCACAAGAAGTAAGATCATTTATTAATTTACAATAAGCTATAATGTCAAACAGACCAGTCTAGTAATCAATACTTAGCACATGTGATAGGCAGCCTTTCATTGTAACTTACAATGATCTCTGCCTCCTGCGTTATGCCCTTGTGTAATCTCCTTACATTGGGTGTGGGGTGGGCTTATTGACTAGCTTCTAACACACAGAATACATCAGGAGTGATGAGATGTCTCTAACAAGATGAGGCTATTAAAAAAACCTGTGGCTTCACTCTTGGATTCTTTCTCTCTTATCCTCCTGGATTGCTTACTCTAGGGGAAGCCAGCTACCATGTCATCAGGCAGCTCTGTGAAGGAGTTCAGAAGTGTACCCTTGCCAAGTTGAGCCTTGAGAGGACTGTGGCCACAGCCAACACCTCTATTTTAGCCTCCTGACAGACCCCGAGCCAGAATCACCCAACTAAGCTGCTTCTGCTTTCTTTACTCACGGAAACCGTGAGATAAATATTTCTTGTGGGGTGCCTGGGTGGCTCAGTCGGTTGAGTATCCGACTCTTGATTTCGGCTCAGGTCATGATCTCACAGTTCGGTTTGTGAGTTCAAGCCTAGCATCAGACTCTGCACTGGCAAGATCAGCTTTGGTGATTTCATAATTGAGTATGGAGGAGAAACTCGTAAATTCTTAGCTCTTTATTTTCCCAGTCAAAATAAATTAACTCTTGATTCTCTAGGATAGCCTCCACAGCATGCAAATCTGATCCTGATCTCTACTTTCCGATGTATAATCCACATGTTCTACACTGGCGAGTTATTTGGGTCCAGCCCCTTACTCTTCATTTCATTTTTGAAAACATAGGATTTGAAGGCCTGTTGATTCATGCCCACAGGCACTCTGATATACTTCTGGAAAGAGTTTTAAGTAAGAATATCAACAAACACAAGATCTGCATTATTCATATGATATCTAAATGACCCAGTGTGTCCTACTCTCCACAGGGAGCATTAGCACACTCTCTTTGTGCCCCCCTCCAGTATCTTTATCTGGCTGTGGACTCTGTATCATCATTCACAGAATGGCCTCATCGAGAGTCTTTTGGAGTTACTCGGCATATTCTTCATCCAATTCTCTTTACTAGGCCTACGGGCCAAACATAGCTGGACTAGCAGTGTGAAGGACGGGCACAAGGCTCTTGGTCTTGAGTCAAAGTGGAGTAAACGATCCTGAGAACAATGTCCTAACATCATAAAGAAGAGTAGGGATTAACAAAGGGAGAAAAACAGAGAAAGAAATAATGGGTAGAGAGGTTGACAAGAAGACACCTTATATGAATATCTGAGACACAAGACCAGCTGTCCATGGCTGGATTTCATGGGCTCCCTACAGGATTTTAAGTCGAGGGCATAGTCCTCTACCCTCAGGCTTTCCCCACTCCTGGGGAACAGTGTCTGGGCTCACTTGAACACCACTCTAGCACCCAACACCTCCAAATATGGTTAGTCTCCCTAACTAACATACGTCTACATTCATCCATCCAGGTATATTCCTAGTTTCCCACTTTTACTGTTGCCTATCCTGACTAGAGTTCAACTCTAACCTGCTTACCTTTTTCTGAGCCTTAATTCTTTTATTCCTCACATCATAGCAAATCATCCTGACCATAGGTCAAGAAATATATGTATTCTGTATTTCAAAGATTAATTTAAAAAAAAAAACTTTTATTAAGAAAAAAAACAGGGGTGCCTGCGTGGCTCAGTGAGTTAAGCATCTGACTTCAGTTCAGGTCATGATCTCATGGGTTCGAGCCCCACATTGGGCTCTGCACTGACAATGTGAAGCCTGCCTGAGATTCTGTCTCTCCCTCTCTGTCTGCCCCTCCCCCACCTATTCGCTCTCTCTGAGCGAATTTAAAGTTTAACTTTAAAACAAACTTTAAACTTTAAAACAAAAGAAAATAAAAAAACAATAAATACAAACATAAACAAAACTAATAGTATGATGAACTCTTCTGTGTTTATCACCCAGCTTCAACTCATAGTTAGTCTTGGTTTCATGTATCCCCTTCCTCACTTCCCTCTCCTCACCAAGTATTTTGAAGCAAATACTTGACATTTCATTTCATCTGTAAATACTTCAGCAGGTAGCTCTAAAAAATAAGGACTTTTTTGGGGTGTCAGGGTGGCTCCATCAGTTAAGTGGCCGACTCTTGATTTCTGCTTAGGTCATGATCTCACAGTTGTGGGATTGAGCCCTTTATCAGGTTCTGTGCTGGGCATGGGGCCTACTTGAGATTCTCTCTCCCCTCTTCCTCTACCCCTGCCCTATTTGCACACACACAGACTCTCTCTTAAAAAAAAAAATTAAGAAAAAAAGATAAGGACTTTTTATTTTTTTTTTTTTTAATTTTTTTTTTTTTCAACGTTTATTTATTTTTGGGACAGAGAGAGACAGAGCATGAACGGGGGAGGGGCAGAGAGAGAGGGAGACACAGAATCGGAAACAGGCTCCAGGCTCCGAGCCATCAGCCCAGAGCCCCACGCGGGGCTCGAACTCACGGACCGTGAGATCGTGACCTGGTTGAAGTCGGACGCTTAACCGACTGCGCCACCCAGGCGCCCCAGATAAGGACTTTTTAAAAAACATAAGCACAAGGCCATTCTCATCACTAAAAATTATTTTAATTAATATTTTACTTTATTATGGGGCACCTGGGTGGCTCAGTCAGTTGAGCGTCGGACTCTTGATTTCCTCCCAGGTCATGATCCCATAGTCGTGGGATCAAGCCCCAGGCTAGGCTCTGCACTGAGCATGAAGCCTGCTTAAGATTCTCTCCCTCTGCCCCTACCCACCCCCCACCGTGCTCTCTCTCTCTCTCTCCCTCTAAAATAATATATATATATTTTTTTATATTATTAAATATTTGGAGTTTTTTTTTGAGAGAAAGAGAGAGAACGTGCATGTAAGTGGGGGAGGGGCAGAAAGTGGAAGAGCAAGTAGCCAAAGCAGACTCAGCAGAGAACCCGAGTAGGGGCTTGAACTCACAAACCATGAGATCATGACACACGCCAAAGTCTGATGCTTAACTGACTGATCTACCCAGGGGCCCAAGGGTTTGTTTTTTTTTTTTAATGACAAAAAAAGCTGCAAAGTATTAATATTGCATACTCTCTTACCCCTTTCCACTCTTCATGGATGTATACAACTCCTCCCTGGAGGGTTTGAGTTTGCATTACACCTCTGATTGGTAAACTAGAATGTTGCTACCCAGATTCCTCCATGATTCAGATAATATAGGGTAGGGACTCTTTCCTTTGAAATTTGCCCACTTAAAGATGTTTCACTATTCAGGGGCACCTGGGTGGATTAGTCTGTTCCGCATTCGACTCTTGATTTCCTCTCAGGTCATGATCTCGCGGTTTCGCGAGTTTGAGCCCTGCATTGGCTCTGTGCTGATAGTGCAGAGCCTGCTTGGGATTCTCTCTCTCTCTCTCTCTGCCCCTCCCCTGCTTGTTCTCTCTCTCAAAACAAACTTTAAAAAAAATTATTAAGGATGTTTCACTATTCAGATTAAAGACCCCATAACACATAACAGAGACTGCCTAAAAAATCTCAAAATTAATAGCTAATTTCTAGCTTATATTTAATGTGAGTTTAATAAGCACAGTATTGTTTTACATGCCCTGGCAAAAAAATAATTGGGATCTGGTGCTGATACCCTTTAACACCTACTCAAATTTTCCCCTACTTTCATGGCTCCTTTCACACAGAAAAGGAGAAAATGACCTGAATACCAGAAGCTATCACTAAACCAGAATAATTTCAACCTCTTTTTGTTGTTCTCCCAACTCTAGTTCTCTAGCCCAATTTCTCTGAGCTATGTACTTAGCCATCAAACTACCTCCAGTGTCTAAATGATATCTACCATTTTACATGTTCAAAGCACAACTCTTACTTCCCTCCCTGCATGGCATCTCCCCCCAAATATTCCTTTTTAAGCTACCTCATTTCATTATATGGCACCACAATCTATCTATCTTGCCAAATGATGTCCTCTTCAACCCCCAGATCCAAAGATGGATCACTTGAACTAGGGGTTAGGGAAGATGTCATTTGGCAAAATAGAGAAGAAATGGAGCTGGCGTCAGCATTGGGAGAACTGTCCAGCACTCTCAGAGACCAGTACTGGGCGAGCCACAAAAGGACCATTGCCTACAGACCATTGGTTGCCATTTAGTGGTACACAACAGGCAGTTATGTGACATCAAATGAAGCAGTCACCTCAGCTGTGTGTCTGACCATTGAGGCATGTGGTCTTTCCATTGGCATCAGCCTGCATATAGCTGTGACTCTTTTTTTTTTTTTTAAGGGCTTGAACTCACAACCTTGAGATCTAGACCTGGGCTGAGATTAAGAGCCGGACATCTAACTGAACCACCCAAGCACCCCTGTGACTCTTGACTAAAAGAATATAAGCCTGTATCCTGAGATCTGAACACCTAACCACATTGTGCATGTAAACAACAGCTTTTTTTAGTTTTCCAGGATCAGGTCAGAGGGATTCAACACCCAGAAAGACAGTAATGGTATAGAAGGGAAAGCTTTGGGGGGGACTGGGCGAGGTAAAACCATCACCTTACAGAGAAAATATGTTAGATAAGCTGTATTCAGGCATGACTTACAGTGCTTTTGACCACGAGTTCAATGTTAATAAATCAATGATGTATATTAAATAAGGTTTCTTTAAACAGAAACACACATAAAATGAGGTTATATGTTGATTGGTTGAAGCAAATGTGAGCAAAGTCTCTCAGGAAAATATTTCTGGTAGGAACAATGGTTAGCATTTGCTAATTCAGTGTTCCCTGCCTACCCTATTTAAAACAACAGTCACATTATTTCTTTTCTTTTTTTTTTTTTTTAATTTTTTTTTCAACGTTTTTTATTTATTTTTGGGACAGAGAGAGACAGAGCATGAACGGGGGAGGGGCAGAGAGAGAGGGAGGCACAGAATCGGAAACAGGCTCCAGGCTCTGAGCCGTCAGCCCAGAGCCCGACGCGGGGCTCGAACTCACGGACCGCGAGATCGTGACCTGGCTGAAGTCGGACGCTTAACCGACTGCGCCACCCAGGCGCCCCTAAAACAACAGTCACATTATATCATCTTGCCCTGTTTTACGTTTTCCCCATACTCTGGTCACTGACATTTACTGGATATTTATGTGTTTACTATCATATCAGCATATAAGTTCCATAGGACAGGAACTTTATTTTATTCACTAATGTATCCCAGGCTAGAAAAGCAGTAATAATCCATAAATATTGTTGGTGAATCAATCAAATAATTTAACAGCCCTTAAGGCGTCTGTTCTCATCACCAATTTTCAGCCTTCATGTTTATGGTCATTGTTCCATTCGTGGTTTTACTGAAACCCTAGTCCAGGTAAACCCCACGTGGCTACCTCCATCTCTCTAATCCTGCATATGCCTCTGGGACTCTTATCCTATTTCTTCCCTGTGCAGTCTAAGTAAGAAAGTTCTTTGAGTGGGTCCAGAGCATTAAAAATAGTTGTGCATAACTCTATGGTAGCAGTAGTCATTAGCTGACAATGCCCAAAAAGAGAACAACAGCAAGTTAGCAGACCCTGTCTTAACAGATTGGAATGGCATGTTAATTCTCAACCTAATGATTTATTTACTGATGCCTGCTGCCTTCATTAAGAATTATTAGAGCATTTTCTTTTGAGCTTATCAAAGGGAAAATTGTATTTGTGTTTACTTTAGTCACTAAGGTTAATTGCCATTTTAATACTCTTTTGATGTGCTAATAGCTCTTAATGAAGATCATTAATTAGAAAACTAAAAGGAGAAGGCAGGTTTTTGCAGAAAATTTGAATCTATTCCCACTACTCCCCTAAACTCCATTTCTGGGACTTAACTACTCATTTCACCTAGATTTCTACAGTTAAATCAAATTGAGGCCAATTATAGTCATTGGGGAAGAGTAGAGCAGACAGACTTTTGGATGCTTGCTTACTCCATGAGCAAGTTATTTAATGTCCCTGAGCCTCTTTCCTCATGCATAAAATATTTATCTTGCAGAGTCATTTAAGATTATTATCATATGCAGCAACCATTCATCAAGCACCTTCTTTATTATTTTTTTTTTAATGTTTATTTATTTTTGAGACAGAGAGAGACAGAGCATGAGCAGGGGAGGGGCAGAGAGAGAGGGAGACACAGAATCCAAAGCAGGCTCCAGGCTCTGAGCTGTCAGCACAGAGCCAGACCTGGGGTTGGAACTCACAGACTAGACCATGAGATCATGATCTGAGCCAAAGTCAGACGCTTACCCGACTAAGCCACCCAAGCACCCCTATCAATCCAGTCCCTAAGCTAGGTACTCAACCTTCATTGTCTACTACTCCGCCCCTATAGGGAAATTGTCATTATAGTTTCCCCTGAGATAATATATGTAAAGCCTCTGTCATAGTGAACAGCACAAACTTGGACAGCAGTTAGCATACTACAGCCCCTCGGCCAAATCTACCCTGATGCCTGTTTTTGTAAATTAAGTTTTATTGGAACACAGCCATGCCCATTTGTTAACTGTTGTCTATGGCTACCTTTGCACTAAAATGGCAGAATTGAAGAGTTATAACAGAGACAATATGGCCCACAAAAACAAAAATATTTGCTCTTTGATCCTTTATAGAAAAAGTTTGCCAACTCATATGCTAGGAGACCAACAATAGTTAGTCTGATTTACTTATGCATCCAAACAGGAGGGCAAGAAAAAAAAAAAAGCAGATCTAGAGAGGGGGTCACAAATGACTAGAGTCCCAAGGGATCAAAGATTCTTACCAAAAAAGGGGGGAAAATCGAAGTGAATAGAAATCCTAATTTGTGACTTCCAGATACATTGCCTACTGCAGAATGAGCAACCTCCCAAATGAAAGTGGGAAGCATGTGCTTATGGAAGAGCTAGAATTCAGTTATGAGTGCTCAGGAGAGAGCCAGGTGAAAGTGCTCAGTGAATAGGTTAAGGATGTAGAGGAGAAATCTGTTTATCATGGAAAAGCTCAGGAAGCAGAGGGGAAAGGTTTGTAGAGGAAGAGTAAAAGCAGTGGTAGCTGCAGAATGTCTATAACAAAGGGACTTAGGAGTCTCGCTGGTTGAAAAAATGTCACTTATCCATTCCAAGAATGGATGAAGTGAACTGAAGGAGATCTTGGGAAATCTGCATCTGCTCTCTAATGCCCCATAGACACTTTCTATCAGTGGGAGGTAAAGAATGGGAAAGGGGAAGAAAAAGTATAAGCAGCACAAAAAGGCATGACAAAAAGTGCTTATATTTTGAACAGTGACTAAAGACGATGAGAAGCATGATAAACATGGTGGAATATTCTGGCTTCACAATTTCCAAAGGATTCATATTATACACTTGCTTTACCTTGGGTAGAAGCCCAGGTCCTGGTAGAATCAGTGGCCTGTGGAAGTTGATGGTCTGACCTGTAAATTTTGTAGGCCAGAAGTGAACAGGTCTTAAACATCAGTGCTTTAATTGTAGGTATTCAGCAATTCTGTCAATGAAGTTGTTTCCATTCTTTAAACCTATTGGAATTATGGCAATCAATAGGCCATAACACAGAAAGGTATTTGGAAATAATGGCTAAAAAGAAAAAAAAGAAAAGAAAAGAAAGTGAAACCATACTGTCAGAAGTTCTTAGTCATGTTTTTTGATATGCTTTTGCTTTCTTGGTTGTTTTGGGTTTTTTTTCCCCCCGAGATAGCACTATCTTTTAAAATATTTTTGTAGTTGTAGGAAAGTCATATAAATGGACCATGATTTCTGGAAAGTTAAAAACAAACAAACGAAACAAGCAACCACCTCTAGTGTTGTTTCAGGGGAGTTCTGACTCTTTAGCGCATATTCTCCTTTCACTTCTTTTTTTTGTCATTCATTGTTCACGAGCCTTTTTTACTGTGTACTTTGCAAGTCATGGCATCTCCAGAATTTTTAAGGAGAGTCCTAACTTGTTTAATATCCATAGAGTCAGTATCTCAGGATGACTTTTCTGAAGATTCCATCCTACTGGGGACAAAACTCAGAAGCATTTTTAAGTTTACCTCTTTGGATTCAGTCCAGTTTGCCTTGATCCTAATATTCTTCAGCTCTTTCATTTTTTAAATATATGAAAGTTATTTAAAAATTTTTTTAATGTTTATTTATTATTGAAAGACAGAGAGAGTCAGAGCATGAGCAGGGGAGGAGCAGAGGGAGAGGGAGACACAGAATCTGAAGCAGGCTCCAGGCTCTGACCTGTCAGCGTAGAGCCTGACATGGGGCTTGAACTCACAAACTGCAAGATCATGACCTGAGCCGAAGTCAGACACTTAACCGACTGAGCCACCCAGGTGCCCCTATGAAAGTTATTTTAGAGCTGGACTTATAAACTAGTTTTCTCAGAAGGCAGCTAAAATCAAAGTACTATTAGTGATGTTGTCCTGATGTGCTGAAAATAAGTATTTTGAAGTTTAGTTATTTTGAGAGGGGGAGGAGCAGAGAGGGGGACAGAGAAAATCCCAAGCAGATTCTGTGCCCAGCACATGGCTTGATCCCACAACCATGGGATCATGACCTGAGCTGAAATCAAGAGTCAGATGCTTAACTGACTGAGCCACCTGGGCACCCCTGGAAATAAGTTTTTGAGCTGATATGTTATAAAGCATTTTAGTTTCAGAGAAAGGCCACAACTATTTATATAATTCAGCCAGAAAACATGCCTAAATTACAATTCATATTAAGTAAAGGAAAGACAAAGGACCGGTAATTTTTCACTCATTCAGTAAGTATTTAGTGAATATCTACTAGGTATCTACACTGTTCTCAGCCATCTAGGGTTGGAGCAAGAACAAAACAGACGAAAACTCCTGCCTTTGGGAAGCTTATATTCTAGTGAGGGAAAACAGACAATAAACAAGATAAATAGGAAAAATATATAATATGGTAAAAAGTTGTAAATATAAGACAAAAATTGTACTGGTAAGGGGAGAGGGGGCTTTTGCCAATGAGCTATTTGTAATTCTTAGTAGGGACTCCAGTCAGCTTTGAATGCTCTTGATTTTTTCAAAATGCTTTGGAGCGGAGGGGCGCCTGGGTGACTCAGTGAGTTGAGCGTCCAACTTCTGCTCAGGTCATGATCTCACGTTCCTGAATTTGAGCCCTGCGTTGGGCTCTCTGCTGTCAGTGCGGAGCCTGCTCAGGATCCTCTGTCCCCCTCTCTCTCTGGCCTTCCCCCTTTAGTACTCTCTCTCAACAATAAATAAACCTTAAAAAAATGCTTTGAAGCTTACAAGATACTTAACTAGAAGCTTGACGAGGCTTCCAAGAGACAGGAGTTGGGACTGGTGGTAGCTTGCCCAGTTATCTGATTACTTAAGACCTTATGCATAGACAGAACATTATTCCATACCCAGCCTTCCCTATCTCCACCACCCTTTGGCCCTATCAGTTGCTTTTTATCTACTCAATTAAAGTAAAAAGGGCGGGGAGAGCACTAGAAGTATTTTTGCTTGTATTTTGAGTCTGATGCATTTTTGGAGCTTTTTAATTAATGAAATATATTGAAATTATAAAATTTTTATCTATCTATCTATCTATCTATCTATCTATCTATCTATCTATTTATTTTTACCAAACAAGGTGATTTTATCAAACCACAGGGATAGGACCTGTGGACAGAAAGAACTGCCATAAATGTTTTTAAATTAACATACACTGTTATAATAGTTTCAGGTGTACAACATAGTGATCCAATGATTCTAAGCATTACTCAGTGCTCATCAAGACAAGTGTACTCTTCAGGGCACTTGGGTGATGCGGTTGGTTAAGCGTCTGACTCTTGATCCTGGCTTAGGTCGTGATCTTACAGTTTGTGAGTTGGAGCCCTGTATCAGGCTCTGTGCGTACAGCACAGTGCCTGCTTGGGATTCAGTCTCTCCTTCTCTCTGCCCCCTCCCCAGCTTGTTCTCTCTCTGTGTCGCTCTCCAAATAAATAAATAAACTTCAAAACAATTTTTTAAAAAAAGATAAGTGTACTTTTCACCTATTTCACCCATCCTTCCCCCCCCCCCCCCCCAGCCGGCATCACTTTGTTCTCTAGTTAAGAGTATGTTGTTTGGGGGGGGTGCCCAGGTGGCTCAGTCGGTTAAATGTCCAGCTCTTGATTTCAACTCAAGTCATGGTCTCAGGGTTCATGGGTTTGAGCCCCTGATGAGATTTTGTACTGACAGTGGGGATCCTGCTTGGAATTCTCTCTCTCCCTCTCTCTCTGCCCCTCCCCTGCTTGCGTGCTCTCTCCCTCTCTCTCTCTCTCTCTCTCTCTCTCAAAATAAATAAATAAAACATCAAAACAAAAAATATTCTCTCTCTCTTTCTGCCCCTCCCCCACACATGCATATACTCACACACGCTCTCTCTCTCAAAAAGACAAAAAAGAGGAGAGTCTGGTTTTTTTGTTTCTTTTTTTCTTTGTTTGCTTGGTTTCTTAAATTCTACATATGAGTGAAATCATTTGGTATTTGCCTTTCTCTGATTTATTTCACTTAGCATTATACCCTCTAGATCCAATAATGTTGCAAATGACAAGATTTTATTACTTTTTTATGGCTGAGTAATATCCCAGTGTGTGTGTGTGTGTGTGTGTGTGTACACATCTTTTTTTTTTTTTTTTTTTAGATTTATCTATTTATTTTGAGAGAGAGAGAGTGAGCATGCCTGATGCAGGCCTCCAACTCACGAACCACGAGATCATGACCTGAGCCAAAATCAAGAGTTGGAAGTGTAACCAGCTGAGCCACTCAGGCACCCCAATATATCATATCTTCTTTATCCATTCATCTATTGATGGACACTAAGGCAGCTTCCATAATTTGGCTATTATAAATAATGCTGCAATAAACATAGGGGTGCATATATCTTTTTGAATAAATGTTTTAATATTCTTTAAGTAAATACCCAGTAGTAGAATTACTAGATCATATGGTAATTCCATTTTTAATTATTTCAGGAACCTCCATACTGTTCTCCAGAGTGGCTGTACCAGTTTGCATTTCCACCAACAGTGCACGAGGGTTCCTTTTTCTCTTCATCAACACCAGCAATTGTTTATTCTTGCGTTGCTGATTTTACCCATTCTGACAGATACAAGGTGATATCTCATGGTTTTGATTTACATTTCCCTGATGACAAGTGACGTTGAACATCTTTTCATGTGTCTGTTGGCTGTGTGTCTCCTTTGGAGAAATATGTCTTCTAACCATTTTAAAATTGGATTGTTTGTTTTCATGCTGTTGATTTATAGAAGTTCTTTTATATTTTGGATACTAACCCTTTATTGTAGATGTCATTTGCAAATATCTTCTCCCATTCAGTAGGTTGTCTTTTAGTTTTGTTGGTGGTTTCCTTTGCCGTGCCAAAGCTTTTTATTTTGATGTAGTCCTAATAGTTTATTTTTGCTTTTGTTTCCCTTACCTCAGGAAACATATCCAGAAAAATATTTTCACAGCCAATGTCAGAGGAATTACTGCCTGTGCTCTCTTCTAGGATTTTTATGGCTTCAGATCTCATATTTAGCTCTTTAATCCATTTTGAGTTTACTGCTGTGTATGGTATAAGAAAGTGGTCCAGTTTCATTCTTTTGCATGTAGTTGTCCAAGTCGGATGCATTTTTTAATGTTTATTTATTTATTTTTGAAAGAGAGAGAGTTCAATGGGGAAGGGGCAGAGAGAGAGGGAGACAGAGAGTCTGAAGCAGGCTCCACACTGTCAGAACAGAGCTCAATTTGGGGTTCGAACTCACAAACCACAAGATTATGACCTGAGCCAAAATTGGACCTTAATCAACTGAGCCACCCAGGTGCCCCACATTTTTTTAAAAAATGTAAATTCTAAAAAAAATTAAAACTCGGGGCACCTGGGTGGCTCAGTCAGTTAAGCATCTGACTTCGGCTCAGGTCATGATCTCATACGGTTCACGGGTTCGAGTCCCATGTCGGGCTCTGTGCTGACAGCTCAGAGCCTGGAGCCTGCTTGGGATTCTGTGTCTCCTTCTCTCTCTGTTCCTCCCCTGCTCGCACTCTGTCTCTCTTTCTCTCTCCCAAAACTAAAGATTAAAAAAAAATTATTTTAATAATAAAATAAAATAAATTAAAACTAAACAACTTTTTAAAATGTAAATTCTAATGAGTTATGGAAATGGAATCCATGTGAAAGCAAATTCCCATAGTTTTTGCTATTGCAGACAAACTGATGATTGAATCCGCCTTAGAATTTCTTTCCATTTGAGATTAGCACAGTATCCTGGAAAGAACTGAGTAAGAATCTTGGGTTTGGAGAACTACACAAGCCACTGCCTACCTATGCAATCTGAATCGGTCGCTTAGTTTTCTTGGCTTCCTATTGTCATCTGGAAAACTCAGAAATGCTGTGATTCTTCTTTGTAATCAGTTCAAGTCATTAATTACATAAGCCTATGTGAAATGAAGCTTCCCCTTTTTTTCAGGAAGTAAATATATGTGGCAAGATTATTAGCTGGGTTTTGTGTATAACTTAAGCAAAATATGGGTCTTATGACTGATTTACATGACTCTTTGATCCCCGTGAACATTTGTTATTAGGAATATGTATCAAATTCTTTGCATATATTTATATTTTACATCCAAGCAGATTTAAAAATACAGAAAAGATCAAAGTAATTTGCATAAGTGAATATCAACTTTGATTAAAATTTGAATGGCTTTAGAAAACTAGATTATATTAAGATCAATTAGGGCAACTATTTTTGGAACATGGCATTGTGTTGCTTTATATGTGAATAAAAATTTGATAAATAATAATTTATAATAGCTGCCAGAAGGTTTGATAAGTGCATTTTATATATTAACTCAGTTGAGAGTTATAAGAACCCCCATAGGTAGATACTATTATCTCCCCCCTTTGACAGATAAATGATCTGGAATTCAGAGATTCAATACTTGGCTCTAAGTCCACAGAGAACTTAGAGCCTAAATTTGATCCCAGGTCTATCTGATTCTGGGGGCTTGGTTCATTATCAGTATTGCTCTCTTAAGGAAGAACATTTTCATATGAAATGACTAAAGACTGGTGGAAGATAGTGCCAAGAGAAGATTAGGGTAGAGTTTAGTACATTTTGTGTGAAAGCCGATATTTTGAGCAGATGACTTCCAGTGACCCTCATTTACCCAAAGTTTGCACACCTAGAGTTGCCGTTCCCTACCTGAATTAAAAATATTATTTATTGTAATTTCTCTAACAAATGAATGTTCATTAATCCTGACAAATATGTTTTTACACACAAGAGAATTCTTAATATGTCATTCTGATCACAGAAAATATTTGGTCATAAGCCTATTCAAATAGAACATGCAGAGTGCTATCAAAAAAACCTAAAACTCGGGGCGCCTGGGTGGCTCAGTCGGTTGAGCGTCCGACTTCAGCTCAGGTCATGATCTCACAGTTTGTGAGTTCAAGCCCCGCGTCGGGCTCTGTGCTGACAGCTCAGAGCCTGGAGCCTGCTTCGGATTCTGTGTCTCCCTCTCTCTCTGCCCCTCCCCTGCTCATGCTCTGTCTCTCTCTGTCTCAAAAATAAATAAAAACATGTAATAAAAAAAAAAAAAAAAAAACCTAAAACTCAACCACATTTAACAGAGATCTTTGCCTTTATAATATTACCCAAGAGTGTTATACCTAAATCACCTTTGATATCACTATTCTAATTTATTTCATTTTGAGTTATGTATCACTCAGTGTTTTGGTATATAAAGATATTTATCTTTTCTCTTGTAGGTCATTATTAAGCAGCAGTTTGTAGGGCACCTGGCTGGCTCAATCAGTGGAGCATGCAACTCTTGATCTCAGGGTTGTGAGTTTGAGGCCCATGTTGGGTGTAGAGATTACTTAAAAATCAAATCTTAGGGGTAAGCCTGGGTGGCACAGTTGGTTAGGTGTCTGACTCTTGATCTCGGCTCAGGTCATGATCTTGCGGCCCATGAGTTTGAGACCCACAGCAGTCTCTGCAATGATGGTATGGAGCCTGTTTAGGAATCTTTCTCCCCTTCTCTCTGCCCCTCCCCTGCTGGTTCTCTCTCTCTCTCTCTCTCTCTCTCTCAAATAAATAAACATAAAAAAATTTTTTTAATCAAATCTTAGAAGAGTGCTTGGATGGCTCAGTCAGGTGAGTTTCTGATTTTTGATTTTGGCTCAGGTAGTGATCCCAGAGTCGTGGGATCAAGCCCCATGTCAGGCTCCAAGTGTGGAACATGCTTAAGATTCTCTCTCTCTCTCTCTCTCTCTCTCTCCTTTTTCTCCTCTCCCTTGTTCGTGCTCTCTCTCTCACAAATAAATAAACAAAAATAGAAATAAATCAAATCTTTAAAAATAGCAGTTTTTTAGCTCCATTATTGAATATTGACAAACATTATAACATTGAATGAATTATTCTATAATTAGTTTTTTTTAACTAAATTGGTTTTAGTTAGCCTAAGAAGTTTTCCCTCCCCCCATCATGAATTTCAAGTACTACACTGAATAAATTTCATTTAATAGTAACTCGGAATTCAAAATTATAGTATGTTGGCTAATATTAATTGATATGCCCTTAACTTGGACCTTTAGGTAAGGAAATATTATTTGGACATAGATCACAATATATGAAAGGAAATTGTCAATAACTATACCTGCTTTCTTGATGTCAGTAGATCACATTAGTGTAATTTAGCCATAGAAACGAAACTGTTATAAAAATGTTACAGTAAAATAAAGCAGCTCTATCGTGAAACCAGGCCATAATCAGCCTTTTCTCTAGACTTCCAAAACAGGTAAGCCACAGTGAGAAATTATTTCTGCATACAAGAGAATTCTCACAAAAATTCTGCATGGAAAAAAGAGCTGTGTCCTAAGTTAAAGTGTCCAAGATTTAAGAATTCTACAGAAAAGTAACTCAAAACAGGGATGGAAGGGCTACCTATTTCTCACCAGAGAGTAATTCGTGTCCAAATCATCATCACAAACCATTAACCCTGGACACAGTTTTTGACCCATATTTAAGCAAATCACCTAAATTGGCACAGTTGGACTGAAGGCAAGGGTTTGGGGGGAGAGGTTTGGGAGGAAACAATCTCTACTGGCTGCTGGAAGCCATCCTGCCATTCAGTTGTCTGAAGACAAAGCCAATTCACATGGGAGAAGAGTGGAGAAAATCACAGGGAATGAATCCAGAATATAGCTGAACTGAACCTAAAGCCCCACTCATCTGTGGACTTCCATATGTCTGAGCCAGTAAAATGCCTTATATTTTTCTTAATGTTTATTTATTTTTGAGAGAGAGAGAGAGAGAGAGAGAGAGTGCATGCAAGGGGGGGGGAGGGGCAGAGAGAAAGCGACAGAGGATCCAAAGCTGGCTCTGCGGTGACAGCAGCAAGCCTGATGGGGGCTTAAACCCATGAACTGCAAGATCATGACCTGAGCCAAAGTCAGACACTCAACCGACTGAGCCACCCAGATGTCCCTAAAATGCCTTATTTATAAAGCTGTTTTAGGTAAGTTTCTGGTACTTGCTACTAAAAGCATCTTAAAGGAATTCTTTTTTTTTTTTTTTTTTTTTTTAGTGTTTTGGGTGTTTTGTTTTGTTTTGTTTTTTGAGAGGGAGAGAGAGAGAGAGAGACAGAGCGCAAGCAGGGGAGGGACAGAGAGAGAGAGGGAAACACAGAATCTGAAGCTGGCTCCAGGGTCTGACCTGTCAGCACAGAGCCCAACACTGGACTTGAATCCATGAACTGGGAGATCATGACCTGAGCCAAAGTCAGACCCTTAACTAACTGACCCACCCAAGTGCCCCAAAGGAATTCTTGACATACTAGAGATCTTTACTACTTTTCCATTATACATTTTGCAAATATTTTCCCTTCAGATCACCTATGTCTTTAGTTTCTCTATCAAACATTAACCTGCATTTTAAGTTATAAAGATCAAAACAGGTGTGGTATCAGTGTACAACTGAAAAGATATATCAGAACAGAATATTTAACTCAAAGATGGATTCAAGGAGACAAAATAATTTACAATAAGAATTGGGGAAAGATGGATTTCGATTAGTGTTGCTTTGTGACTCATACCACAGCAAAATAAATTATGATTGATTAAAGGTGCGAATGACAAAAAGTAAAGCTATAAAAATGTTACAGTAAAATTTTTTCAATAATTATGTAATCTTTACACAAGAAGATTTTTCTAGACCTGATGCCAAAGATAAAAACCAAACATACCTGAAAAGATATGGTTACACAAAAATTAAAATGTGTTCCATTTTTCTTGATTAGCATTTTTCTTTTTCTTTTTCTTTTTCTTTCTCTTTTTCTTTTTCTTTTTCTTTTTCTTTTTCTTTTTCTTTCTCTTTCTCTTTCTCTTTTTCTTTTTCTTTTTCTTTTTCTTTTTCTTTTTCTTTTTCTTTTAAAGTAAGCTCCATGCCCAACCTGAGGCTTAAACTCATGACCCCAAGAGGAGATCGAGAGTCAGATGCGGGTCACCTGGGTGACTTGGTCAAGCGTGAGATGTCAGCTCACGTCATGATCTCACAGTTTGAGTTTGAGTCCTCTATCTAGCTCTTGACGGTCAGTGCAGAGCCTACATGGGATTCTCTGTCTCCCTCTCTTTCTGCCCCTCCCCCGCGTGTGCTCTCTTTCAAAAATAAATAAACATTAAAAAAAAAAGAGAGAGAGAGAGATGCTTTCCTTGTCAGCACACATAGAGTTACTTACCATCTGCCTTGTCTATTCTATTACATTAATGAATGTTAATGTATTGAATTAGTCACTGATTAAAGTATATTCTGGATTTTTCCAGTTTGGGAGATTTTTTTTTTTTTTTTAATTTAAAAATTTTTTTTTAATGTTTATTTATTTTTGAGACAGAGACACACAGAGCATGAACAGGGGAGGGTCAGAGAGAGAAGGAGGCACAGAATCTGAAACAGGCTCCAGGCTCTGAGCTGTCAGCACAGCTCATGACCTGAGCTGTGTCATGTCATGTCAGCAAGATCATGACCTGAGCCGAAGTCGGCCGCTCAACCGACTGAGCCACCCAGGCGCCCCGGGAGATTTTATTACAGAGAAAGTTGTAATAAATATAGGAAGTTTTGCCATTATTAGTATATTATAATACAATATAATATATTAATATATTATAAATAGCTCTTTCAAGTCAATAGTAAAAACACAACAACCCATTTACATAAGAAATGACATAAAATAAGATACATGGGGAAAATGGACAAAAACAAGAAGGATAATTCAGATAAAATACAAATGGCAAACAAATATAAGTAAATATCTGGCAAATAAATATTTGCATTTACTAGTAATAGGGAATAAAACAAATTACAACAGTGAGATACTGCCTTTCATCCAGCAGATGAGCAAGGAGAGGGGAAGAAAAAGAATGTAAAAAAGAGGAAGTGTTGGTGTTGGGGAAAAAACATTGTTATAAACTAAGATGTGTTCATTCATATGTACTTTTGCCAGGGTAGTTTGACTATGTTTCTTTAATGCCTTAAAACTCTGTATAGTTTTTTATCCAGTGAGTCCATTTGCAGAAATTTTAACTAGAAAATAACTGAGGCTACATCTTAATTGAATTTTAGTTAAGGCCATTACAGAAATGTTTAAATCCTATAGTGAAACATAGTTTAAAATAGCAAATATTCAACAACTAAATTGTGGAATATCGATGAGATGGACTGTAATGCATCATATTAAGAATGATGTTTGGGGCGCCTGGGTGGCTCAGCCAGCCAAGCATCCAACTCTTGATTTCAGCTCAGGTCACGATATCACTGTTTGTGAGTTCAAGCCTCATGTTGGGCTCTGTGCTGACAGCACAGAGCCTGCTTGGGGTTCTCTCTCTCCCTTTCTCTCGGCCCCTCTCCCAAGCACACTCTCCCTCTCTCAAAATAAGTAAACATTAAAAAAAAATAACGTCAAAAATATATTTTTATATGGAAAAGTGCTGACTAAAAAACAATATGTACAGATGATTCCTTTGTAAATCACTGTGGATATCCACATGATAGAAGAAACACTACCGCTAAGAAAAACACTACCGCTAAGATTGGTGAGGCCGCAGAGAATTTGTTTCCTTCAATTTGCTTAACTGTGTTTCCAATCAACACATATTACAATCATTTAATAAAAACTATAAAATGTTTTAATGAAAATTGTGCTTTGGTATAAGTTAAAATATAAGACCTTCAATGAGAAGTCAACCGTGAAGGAAACAAAAGCAAACCAAACAGCTGGATTGCTATTGGTTAAGGGAGGTTTGCTCCCGTTTTAAGAGAATAGCAAATGACTCCCTGCGGATTTGGAGTTTACTCTGTCAGTATAAGCATGTGTCTTTGTGACTATCATCTCTTTATTCTTAAGCCAAGTGGAAAGAGAACAAAGCAGTCAGAAGAAACTGACAAAGACCTTAAACAGATCTGGGGGTAGGGGGAACTAAGAAAACCAAACCTCAATTAACTCTTAAAGTAATTTTGTGTAGCAAGAAAATAGTCTGGACTCCATTAAGCTGGAGAAAAATCTCATTGAGCTCTTGTTACCAGAGGAATTTTGAGACTAGATTGGCATAAGGTGTGGGGACTATGTTGGTGGGAGACTTTTTAAAAGGGTTACAGTCAGGGTCAGTTAGACAGAAGCCTTCCCACTCCATCTGGGAATAAAACCAAAATGTGATATATTTTGAAAGATGGTGAAAGTATTATATTTATCCTGTGTCTATGTTTTCAATAAAATCTTGCTTGATGGAGGTATCATCATCTAAATATAGTATTAAGCTATAGCCCTACAGGTATTTTTGTATTAGACAGAAGAGGAACATAGAAATGTGTATTAATCTACCTCGCAACCATTACTACTCCTTAAGTCCAGTTGCTTGGACAACAAAACATTAGTCAAGATAACACTAAGCATAATTTATAACTATGAAATCCAAATGAACAAAAATGACAAGAACGCTGAATTTGAAACCTAAAGCCATAGTAGGAACAACAAACCCAGCAAAGCTATTAAGCACATGATTAACAGGCAAGTGGCTTTTATAAGATTGGGCTATTAGTTTTAGGTTTTTGGCAATAACTTGCTAGGGCTTACAAATCTGCAAGTGATGACCTCTTTTAAGTGAGTCACACAATCTTTTCTATCTGCAAGTATCACAACCGAAAATTAGTTCTGAGGAACTTCTCAATATAACAGTTTAAACAAATGTGAGGGATACTAATTTATTTGCTTAATATTTTTTGCTAAATACTTACGCCGTCTGATTTAATCCATAACGTGCCATATAATCAGGTATCAAGGTTGGCTGCTAGATACGAACTTTTGGCCTTAGAATCTCATCTGCCTCCAAGCTCACCAGATCTGCTCATGTAGACAACTGTTTACATTTTTAGCCCTGTTTAGAAAAATGTACAGAAGCTTACTATTTGGCACCAGTCTTCCTCTACTTTCCTTGTATTCTGATTTTTACTGTTGGCCTTTTCTACCTTGACGCTGTAATTTGTGAGTTTGCTTTTGGACTCCGATTTCCATTTATTTGGTTTCTCATACTTTGGATCCTACCTTTGGCCTGCTTTTTCACTTTTGTTCCATCCTGAGCTTGTATCTCAATTCAGATTCCTGAACCTGACACCCCCCAGCTCCACCTACACACATCTTAAACTGAGATCGGTTCCCTAAGTCCCAGAGACTAAAACTAACAGGGAAATACTAGCTCACCTAGAAAAGCATCTTTTTTAGTCTCTAGATAGGATCTCTTCTTAGGTGGAGGGTCCTCACATAAAAACCAAAATCTGTTAATCCAAAAAACCTTGTGCAAGAGTTACCTGTTTGCACAGGCTTTTACCCAAGGGGACAAGAAGAGCCTGCTAGACTAGTTGCCATCACTCAGTTAGAAAAGACATTCATGTGATACACACTTGAAACTTGTCTGTCTTTCATCTCCTCATTTAAACCCCAGATACAGACACACTTGCCTGCCCAGTTTGGTCTGGTTCATGGATAGTTTACTAGGAGGAACTAAGGTTTCCTGGCACCTTAGTTCTGTTCTGTTATCATTTCACTGTTAAAACTCTTCTGATTCTGCCTCCACCCGTCAGTCTGGGTAAATTTATATCTGTGAACATGTGAATGCATGAGGCATCGGGCATATACTTCCTTTGCATGAATTTAGCTTAATACTCTTATCTTGTGAGTACATGAACGTGATGCCCGTTTGTTTCAATTACTAACGCCCATCTCATGCACCTAGAGCTGTTCGGGTTACCTAATAACTGTGTATCTGAGGAGTATCACCATAATGCTATCTTTTTGTAAATGCAAATGTTTTATTCGGTATAATTGGAGAAAACCTTAATCCCAGATAAGTTTCCCACGAGCCTGTCACAATGCCTGAAATTCCGCTGTTAGAGACTCATATCATTATGTCTTGAAAGGAACACAAGACACCCAATAGTGTATTCTTATGTGAGTGTGTGTCTATGTGTGTGCCCACATATTTCAAAATGCTAACAATTATCCGGAGATAGTGGGATTATTATTTTAATTTTCTTCATATGTTTCTCTATTTTCAAAAATTTCTACAATGAATACATACACTTTTATTATGAGAAAAAAATGCTATAAAATTTTTATACACAAGAATGGTAAAAATCTAAAGCAATTCTCAGCAAGTACTACCTTATTGAATATATATTTCTGAGACTTTTTACTTTAATGCCACATAGCTAGAAGCCAGAATCCTTCCAAAATAGATATAAGATCCCCAAAGGAAGTATATCCTATGTTGATAATGTACTTGTTCTTAAGCAAAACACATATTCACAAATTTATTAACGCATATTCTTTTGTACGTATTATTACACTAAATTTTTTTAATGTTTTATTTATTTTGAGAGAGAGAGAGAAGGAGGGACAGACAGGGAGAAAGAATACCAAGCAGGCTCTGCACTCTCAGTGCAGAGCCCCATCGGAGGCTCGATCTCACAAACCACAAGATCATGAACTGAGCTGAAACCATGAGTCCAACGTTTAACCAACTGAGCCACCCAGGTGCTCCTAAAATGTTTTTTTAGTGTAAAAAAGAAAATGCTGAAAGGGCCAAAGATAAAATTCTATTTTCCCGGTATTTACTTGGCCCTGCCATGGTGAGATTCATGCAGGGAAACTTCTTTTATAGATAATGCTGCTGTATAAGTAGCATTTCTAAAAATATTTTAGAAAATTAGAATGTGTAAGACAGACTCATATTACCCATATTAGGCTTAGACCCATAATAAATTAAAGTTTATCCCCATTTTATGGTAAAGTTTGTTGATTAAAAAAATTTTTTTTCCTCTGCCTGCCCCTGGTGAAGTTTAAACCATTGAAATTCTACTGAAAATAATTAAATTATGATGGTATGCATCATGTGATATCTACTCACATAGTATTCATTCTCCTTTTCAATGTCAGGTAAATTTGGTTTTGATTTAATGGGAATCCCTGGACTAAAGAAAGGTAGATTCTCCAGCAGTAGCTAATTTTCTATTTCATTATCAGAGATGTTCATGGAGAATTGACTGGTCTTCCATTCACTTATTCATCTATTCCTTTACTCAAATATTTCTTCAGCAATGGGGTAGGGGTATGCTAAATCTGTGCCAGGGATGTTGTGGTTAACAAACCAGACATGCACCCTGCCCTCATAGAGCTTAGAGTCTGGTATGTTCCTGGCATGCCACCCTTACCAATTATCTCTTGTTTTTTTGTTTTGTTTCGTTTTCGAGATACAATTCGCCTACCATGATAGTTACCCTTTAAAGTACCAATGGTATCTTCATTTATTTTTGCAAATACGTGTTGAGTGTTGGTTATTTGTAAGGCAATGTGTTAGGTAAATGAAATACATATAGATCCAACCCAAATCTTATAGGAGATTTACTAGACAGTAAAAATACTACAATTCAGCTTCTTTATTTCCATTGATTAATTTTCCCCCAGTTTTATTAAGAAATAATTGACATACATTAGTATATAAATTTAAGGTGTACAGCAGAATGGTTCAACTTACATATCTTGTGAAATGATTATCGCAATAAATTCTATCATCTCATACAGATACAATGAAAAGAGGAGGCAAAAGAAGAAAAAAAGAATTTTTTTCTGGTGATGAGAATTCTTAGGATTGTTTAATCTTAGATCATCTTTACTCATCACATTCAGGATTAATTAGAATTAATCTGGGGTGCCTGGGCGGCTCAGTTGGTTATGCGACCGACTTCCACTCAGGTCATGATCTCACAGTTTGTGAGTTCGAGCCCCGCGTCAGGCTCTGTGCTGACAGCTCAGAGCCTGGAGCCTACTTCAGATTCTGTGTTTCCCCCCCTCTCTACCCCTCCCCTGCTCACGCTCTGTGTCTCTCTGTCTCTCAATAATAAATAAACGTTAAAAAATTTTTTTAATTAATTAGAATTAATCTACGCTTATAATGACTTTCCCCAAGACTGAAGGATGATTTTAATCATTTTTAGCAAAAAGTTTTTGTTTGTTTTTTTAAGTAGGCTCCATGCCCAGAGTGGAGTCCAACCCGGGGCTTGAACTTGAGACTCTGAGATCAAATCAAGAGTCTCTACACAAGGTGCCCCAGCACGAAGTTTTTATTTTTAATTTTTAGCCTTTTCTTTATGAAGGTTGATGGAATTCAGATACAATAGTTTGAGTGCTTGAGAGTTTTCCCTATCACTAGGTATAGCAAGCATGGTTGGCTGACGTCTTTGTGAAGCTAGTATACTAGCTACACCCAAACTTTATCTTTTATTTATTTAGTTACTCATTCATTTTTTTCTGCGAGAGAGAGAGAGAGAGAGAGAGAGAAAGAGAGAGTGAGCATGCGCACAGGCAACCGAGTGGGGGAGGAGCAGAGAGAGAGGGAGACAGAAAATCTTCAGTGGAGTAAGCCACAATGGGGGCTCTATCTCACGAATCCTGAGATCATGACCTGAGCGAAATCAAGAGTTGGAAGCTCAATCAACCGAACCACCCAGGCACACCAGCTACTCCCAAACTTGAATTTGTGATCACCAGGAGTCTTGTTAAGATGTGGATTGTGATTTAATATGTGTGGGTTGGACCAGAGACTCTGCGTTTCTAATAAACTCACTAGTGTTGCCCATGTGCTAGTGCACAAACCCTAACTGAAGAGTCGGGACCATTTTTCCAGGAGAAGATCCGTTGAGGCTCTTCTATGTGAAAGCTGCCATGTCCTATCTTCAACGCGGCCTCTGCCTGTCTTGGCCACACGTCAGCCAGCACAAATTTCTGCTCCGCTCACCCCCACTTCTTTTCAACTAGTTTCTTTTTCTTAAAACTTCAAGTGTTTGCCTGCCCCCAGCCATCTGACCAGTGGCCAGTTTCCCATCTCAGTAGAGGCCCTTTGCTCTACTTCTCCTTGAAATGTGGCCACCCTCCCTTTGTATTTATGGGCCATTAACTACCTTTATCTAAGAGATAATAAAGATTAATGGAAAACAGCTGCCCTTTGTTCAGACTATTTCATGGACTTTGATATAAACCTTTCCCTTACTCTCTATTCTCATCTAAAGTTTACTGGTTTTAGTATTTTATAGGTTTGGAAAAGGTGGGTATTGTTTTGATCTCTGTTCAAATCCCTTAAGCTCTGTGGTGATTGGTAAAAATTTTGGAAGCCAATAGATACTAGCCTTTGTGTTAGCTGTTATTTAGGGCTACATAATTATAGACTTTGAGAGCAGAAAGAGGCTTTTTAAGAGGTTTTAGTTCAACCCCTTCATCTGACAGATAAGAAACAGAAGCCCATGGGGTGTCTGTCCCTTGCCAAAGACTGGTAGGCTGAGTCCCCACACCGTTTAAACTGTGTTGCATGGAACAGTAAGAAGCTGCTTAGACTTGGCTGTGCTGAGTTGTTTTTGTTTGGAGGACTGGATATGGAGGCAAAGGCTTCCTTCTCCTCAGACCTCAACCAAAGGAGCTCCCGTTATATTTTCATCTGTTCCACATGCTAGACTTCCAACTTAGATCTTATTTGAAGAATGAGTTATATATCTACAAAAAAATTTTTTTCTTAAGATTTTATTTTGTGTATTTATTTTTATTTCTAGAATATCAATGCTTTCCCAGTACAGATGTTCAGGCCAAGAGTAGAAATACAGAACAAAGCTCAGAAGAAAGACCGGAGTCACATTTGGACATCTTTAGTATTCGAATATAGTTGAAGTTATCAAAACTAATAAGATGGGCCAGGCAGGATGTATAGGATGAGAAAAAGGTTGGGGATAGACCTTTTGGAAAACATCAATCTTCAAAGGACAGAAAGACTAAGAGGAACACTCAGAGCAGTAATTTTTTTAGCTTGGCCACGCTGAATTACCTAGGGAACTTTATAAAAATACAAATTCCCAAGTGCTAGCTCAAGTAATTCTAATGAGGAGGCTTTGGCCTTCGCTCCAACCAGTAATTGGGTTCTCTAGCCCCTTTGATCTCTATCTTTGTTTTCAATACCCGTTTTGCTTTGAACACCCATTTGTCTTTATCGAGAAGGCAATAGGCTGACTCTGGAAGAATTACTGAGTTGCGGGTGAAGCATCAACCAGTCAGCCAAGCTAGAGACATTTTGGAGGGTGGCCTAATATCTATGTCATCTAATTGGTTACCCGGTCTTGTGAGCCACACTAGGAATATCTCTCAGCCCTGCCTCCTTCTATTTCTCCCACTTCTTTAGTATTCAACCTCTTGCACCTGGTCTATAGCATTTGCCTATTTGGTTTCTTTCTTTCCTCTGTAACTGCCTCCTTGCTGCCACCAAAATTATCTTTTATCTGGCACATTATATTTTTGTTGAAAAACCTTTAAATTTTTTTTTTTCAACGTTTATTTATTTTGGGGACAGAGAGAGACAGAGCATGAACGGGGGAGGGGCAGAGAGAGAGGGAGACACAGAATTGGAAACAGGCTCCAGGCTCTGAGCCATCAGCCCAGAGCCTGACGCGGGGCTCGAACTCACGGACCGTGAGATCGTGACCTGGCTGAAGTCGGACGCTTGACCGACTGCGCCACCCAGGCGCCCCTGAAAAACCTTTAAATGCTGCTCCCAGTTTGGCGCAAAAGTTCTTCACTACCTTACGCTAGCACACCTTCCCTGCATCAACCCCTGCCACCTTTCTCCTTGTTCCCCACAATCTAAATGCATTGCACTTCTAATGCCTTCTTCCTCATTCTTTGCACAATAATCTTTGACATCCTTCAAGATCCAGCTTAGATGTCCTCTTCTATGATGCTGCCTGATGGTCCCCCACTGACTTAATAATTGTTTTTCTGTAGCTATAGCAATGCCAGGGGAATGACCCATGTGATCCTTAATAGATACAGAAGAAAAAAATCAGAACTTTTTTTTCTTGCCCTTCTAAATGTATTACCTCTGTGTGTGTGTCTGTGTGTGTGTGTGTAAGTTTTTTCATCCAAAGGCAGAACACTGGAGTGGATTCTGAAGCTACACTGCCTGGGCTCTCTGCCACTTTCTCTCTCGTTTTGGTTTGGTCAAGTTCCTTAACCATTCAGTGTCTCAGTTTTCTCACCTGTAAAGTAGATATTGTTGCAAACGGACCTCTCTAAGACTTGGAGCCTTGATACTTCATTATCTTCCAAAGTTTGGGGGGATAACTAAACTCTGGGTGGTTCTCATTTGGGATCTCTCATAGGGTTGCAGTCATATGTTGACTGGGGCTGGAATTCTCTGTAGGTTTCTTCACTCACGTACCTCATACCTGAGTTAGGAGGGCCTTAACAGCTGGGGCCTTTCGAGTATTTCTCCAGTGTCCAACTTGCTTCTTTGCATGACATCAGACGTCCCCAGAACAAGGCATTTAATAACATAACTTCAGAGGATCTGAAGTGGGCTTTGTGTTGACAGTAGAGAGCCCAATGTGGGGCTCCAACTCATGAACCATGAGATCATGACCTGAGCTGAAGTCAGACGCTTAACCAAGCCACTAAGGCACCCCTGCAGCTATTTTTAAAACACCCTCTATATGGGGCACCTGGGTGGCTCCGTTGGTTAGGCTTTTGACTCTTGATTTCAGCTCAGGTCATGACCTCACAGTTGTGAGATTGAGCCCCACATTGGACTCTGCATGAAACCTGCTTAAGATCGTCTCTCTTCCTCTCTGTCTCTGCACCATGGATATAATAATAGTACTTACTTCGGGTTGTTGTGAGGATTAACTGAGTTACCATTTGTAAAGTGTTTAGACAATGCTTGGCACTTAGTAGTGCCATATAGTTTTATTATTACTCATTAGTTCTTATTAGGAACATGAGTATAATTTATAGATACAATACATTTGGGTGAATGCTCAATGCTTTTATGATGGCGACACACAATTTTAAAGAATTCTCCGTAGTGTCATTTACCAAGTTTTTGTTGTTGTTGTTCAGTGTTAGTGTCCTTCTGAACCCACTCCTCTGTGAGTTCCTCAAGGTCAAGGACTTTGTCAGAGTTTTTCTTTATTCTCCAGTGTTTAGTACAGTGCCTGGCACATGGTAACTGCTCGGTGATTTTCTTTTTTTTTTTTTTAATGGGTGGAAAGAATGAATGGAATAAGGTGGCATTGCCTGGAACCAATGGGGTTCCCAGGACACAAAATTTCAGTGCTAAAACCGAGAAAGTCTGAGGCAAACCAGAGTAAATTGGACACTTTAAGAATAAATGAATGCATGCATTTTCCAAAAGAGACCAAAGTTGAAACATAATGGTGAGGTGAGGTTCCTAAGCCACCCCACTCAATCTTGGTAAACTCATAAACTTATAAATCATAGTAAGACTTTTTTTTTTCTAAGGCTTGGAGTCTTGTTTTTATTTTTGTTTCTTCTTCTGTTGCTTCTTCAAATGAAAACTTACTCAAGCACAGTACACTTAAAATTTTTTAAATGTTTATTTTTTTTGTGAGAGAGAGAGAGATTGGGAGACAAAGTGTGAGTGAGGGAGGGGTAGAGACAGAGAGGGAGACACAGAATCTGAAGCAGGCTCCAGGCTCTGAGCTGTCAGCACACAGCCCGACGTGGACTTGAACCCACGGGCCGGGAGATCATGACCTGAGCCCAAGTCAGCTGCTCAACTTACTGAGCCACCCAGGCGCCCCTAGAGATTTTTTTTTTTAATTTTTTTTAACGTTTATTTATTTTTTTGAGATAGAGAGACAGAGCATGAACAGGGGAGGAGCAGAGAGAAAGGGAGACATAGAATCCGAAACAGGCTCCAGGCTCTGAGGTGTCAGCACAGAGCTCGACGCAGGGCTCGAACTCACGGACCGCGAGATCATGACCTGAGCCGAAGTCAGACGCTTAACCGACCAAGCCACCCAGGCGCCCCGAGATTTTTTTTTTTTTTAATGTTTATTTATTTTTGAGAGAAAGAGAGCATGAGGCAGGACCTGAGGGGAAGTCGGACGCTCAACCAACTGAGCCACCCAGGCTCCTAACACAGTACATTTAAAGAGGCAAACTGGACACTGATCGATGTGAAGGAGGAGGCACCTAGAGCTTTGGCTTTGGCCTTCTCTCTCCTTGTGTTTCTCACTTTAAAAACTTTTTACTGTTTTATTTATTTTTATTTTTATTTTTTTTTTCAACGTTTATTTATTTTTGGGACAGAGAGAGACAGAGCATGAACGGGGGAGGGGCAGAGAGAGAGGGAGACACAGAATCGGAAACAGGCTCCAGGCTCTGAGCCATCAGCCCAGAGCCTGACGCGGGGCTCGAACTCACGGACCGCGAGATCGTGACCTGGCTGAAGTCGGACGCTTAACCGACTGCGCCACCCAGGCGCCCCTGTTTTATTTATTTTGAGAGAGACAGAGACAGAGTGCAAGCGGGGGAGGGGCACAGAGAGGGAGACACAGAATCCGAAGCAGGCTCCAGGCTCTGAGCTGTCAGCACAGAGCCCGACACAGGGCTCGAACTCACGAACCATGAGATCATGATCTGAGCAGAAGTCGGACTCTTAAACGACTGAGCCACCCAGGCACCCCATGTTTCTCCCTTTACAGGCTCATAAAGCACCACTGAAAAATCCGAGGGTGTTACCTTGAAAGCCACTGATATAGTAAATCATAGCCCCAGGGCCTCTTGAAGTCCCTGAAGTTTGACCACTTGGCTCTTCGTAATCTATATTCTACATCCTGGAGCCTCTGGCTGGCTGGGTGGTAGGAGGTGGGTAGGAGAGGCGGACAGCTCCAGGGCAATAGAGGGATAGAGGGGGAGGTTTCTAACCCGAGAAAGGGAGCTGGGCTAGATCTTTACAGGCTCCCCCAGAAAAAGGAACAGGAACATTTAGGAAAAGGAAGTCTTATCGGCACAAGGAGAGCTCAGGGGCAAGAGGACTGAAGCGGAAGCGGCCCCTGGTTTGTCCTTTGCAAGTGAGGAACTGATTGACTTTATAAACATTTTACTGTTCCTACTTTAAGAGAACAAGCTCTTCTGTGTTCTAAGACCCTTATGCATGTCAATAATCTTTGTCACTATAAACCCTCCTCTACGGATGCCTGGGTCAATTGAGCGTCCAACTCTTGATTTCGGCTCAGGTCGTGATCTCACCGTCATTGGATTGAGCCTCATGCGGGGCTCCATGCTTGGGATTCTCTCCCTCTCTCTCTCTGCCCCTCCTCCTCTCTCCCTCTCTCTCTCTCAAAAATAAATAAACATTAAAAAAATAAATCCACTTCTAATAATTTTCACTAAAGGCATACTCAGAAATATGTGTAAAGATATATACGAGGATATTCACGGCAGTTTTTTAATAGTAAAAGTCCCCAGGAAGACATGACAATTGAGCTGAATGGAAGACAGTGAGGAGGAATTAATTAGGCCTATTGGGAATAGAAAGAGGAGAAGCTGTTCCAATTGGTGGGGAGGGAACAGCATGTACTAAGGTGACAGACTCCAGTGTATTGGGAAACTATAAGAAATTGGGAATTACTAGAGGAGAGGAGACACTGAAGCAGGGAGGGGATGAGGCTAGAAGGGAGGAAAAGTTCAGAGGCAGAGCAAAAGCATAATTCCTTTTGTAAAAATCACAGTGATTTTACTTTTTGAATGAAAAAAACATTCTTCAGGTTGGCACGTACACACAGAGATAAGAATTCTAACCCTGTGTGCAGGAAATTCAAACCAAAGGAAGTAGTGAACTATCCTTGAGTTTAAATACTATTTGAAACAATAAAATACGGAAGGTTAATGATTATGCTACTTTGATGTTGTACGTAATCCTCTTTATATGTAACACATTGGTCAAAGTTCAAGAACTGGTTATGTTTATAAAAACGTTGCTCTCCTCTTTGCAAGGTCATCACAGCAGTTGAAGAATTACTTGGGTAATAAGTTTTTTTTCTGATGCAAAAAGTTACGACCTTAGCCAACTTGATTATAAAACAAAATTCTCTGTATCCTTAGTGGATTTATGTTCATTTGCGTAATAAAAAATTGCTCCAAATTTGCAGTGATCACATTACCTGTTGTTGCCCTCACTTGCCTGTTCCGAAACTCTTCTTACAGGGTCCTGTTTACCCACCACGGTCTGCATCTTTTTGCTGCTTCCAATGCTAAATAATCATTTCAGAGGAAGCTTTTTGTCCTGCCTCTTCCTACTTCATTGTTCTCTGACCACAAAGACCAAGACCAAAGCAATATATCACCCACCATACCATCTACTGCGTTAATAAACACCGGGTCAATGGCAGTACTTGCTCACAGGTGAAAGGTTGTCAGACTCAACTAATTGATAAATTGAAACAATTGCATCTTAACATGCTCCTCTGTAGGGGCACCTGGGTGGCTCAGTTGGTTAGGCGTTCGACTTGGGCTCAGGTCATGATCTCACAGTTCGTGAGTTCAAGCCCCACATTGGGCTGTGTGCTGACAGCTCAGAGCCTGGATCCTGCTTCAGACTCTATGTCTCCCTCTCTCCCCAGCCTCCCCCCGCCAACTTGCACACACACACTCTCTTTCTCTCTCTCAAAAATAGATAAACATTTAAAAAGTTAAAAAAAATAAAATGCCTGTCTGTAGACCTCAAATATTTAAGAGTCTCAGAGGAATGTAATTGGTTCCAAAGGAACAATTCATGGTGGAAGTCTCACAACTTGAAATCATAAGGTGATAAAGTTTTAGAGCTGCATACTAGGGTGCATTTCAGAAATTGTCTTATCCAGCTCCTTCCAGATGAAACAACTGAAGCCTAGGACGACACCATGGTGACTGTGTGACTTTGGGCAATTTGTTTATTTTCCCTCTGCCTTATTTTTCTTCACGATGACATTGATCTTAGCAGTACCCATACCTCAGAGGGTTATTGTAAGGAATAAAGGAGATAATGGAAGTAAGGAATGTAGAGTAGTGCCTAGCCCAAATATGTCATTCAATAAATGTTTGTTGCTATGACAGTGGGTGCAACAATGGAACCAGGTGTCCTGAATCTGCTATTAATTTGCGGTGAATTCCAAACGTTCCTCTATTCTACCAATCTGTGAAATAGTTCGCAATGGGTTGTGCTGTGGAACGTAGGGCTCCCCTGAGGACAGCAAGGAGGGTATGGGGAGGCCAGTAGCCAGGAGCTGAATCGCCGCTGTCTATCAACCAAAGCTATTTAGCTTGCCTCATACTCCTTATATTTTTGTTTGAGTAAGAGCTCGGCTAAAAAATAAATAACTGTAATGAGATAGTCTTTAGGGTTCTTTCAGCTCAAGCTTCTGTGGTTTTGCAACAATCACACTGTGCTCCTCTGTTATTCTGGTTTCAAAATAAAGACAAGGGTTTTAAAGTTTTAAAGATAAGATCAGCTTATGACTACAGGCACAGAGCCAGGACGGAACTCTAGGTCTCCTGACATTAAGGAAGAAACATGATAATCTTTTGAGGTTAATGGGGAGGAGATTCTCAAATGATTAGTGCTCAGTAATGGTCATATATATATATATATATATATATGTGTGTGTGTGTGTGTGTGTATATATATATGTGTATATATATATGTTTTAGAGAGAGAGAGGGAGAGTGGCAGAGGGAGAAAGAGAATCTTAAGCAGGCTCCACACTGAGCACAGAGCCTAACTCGGGGTTCGATCCCAAGACCCTGGGATCATGATCTGAGCTGAACTTGAGTTGGACATGTAACCAACTGAGCTGCCCAGGAACCCCTGGTGATGGACATTCTTATGTCTTGCTTATAGGAAACAAATCCTGCATTTTTGCTTCTTAGTTTCCCCTTGAATTGTTCAAGTAGTGCATATTCTTTTGGACAGTGGTGATGACTATCTACTCTTTGATTACATTTATTACCTAATCTTTTCTGGGTAAACTGAAAATTCAAGTTTGCTGAATTATGGTTTATTGAGAAAGAGGACCTTAAGGGGAGATTTCACCATCACTTCTACTCAGATTATTTTTTAGAAGGTTATAGGGCAGTTATTGCCATACTACTGAAATATCCACGGGAGGATTTGTATATTTCAGATGCAACTCTCTGATACGGTTCTACTTTTCAGTGAACCCACTTCAGTGTCAAAGCGCTAATCAAAAAAGAGGTTTTAGTTGTGTCAAAATATTAAGTGATTGACGTTTGTTGGCACACAATAAGCTCATGGTATATTTTCTAACGGCTTATTACACGTAGTCTTGTTATCCTGCCTTTCAGACTTTTCCAGGATAAAAAATGATTAAGTTTATAAGTACTATATCAGATTCCAGTATATTAATTCCAAACTGTTCTTCCTGTCCTGCCTTTTCAAGTGTCTCCGAACTAATGGTTTCATTGTATGAAGTAGTTTAAGGGCATTGACTTTCATCAGATAACAAATGTAACCGCACAAAGTATGCTGTTTTCATTTATTTATTTATTTATTTATTTATTTATTTATTTATTTATTTTAAGATTTTATTTCTAAGTAATCTCTACACCTAATGCGGGGCCTGATTCCACCACCCCAAGATCAAGAGTCACATGCTCTACTGAGCCAGCCAAGTGCCCCTCTACTGTGTAATTTTAGTTCTCATGTGGAACACATTTAGTTCAGATTCTGTTGCAAGGCATTTCAGTCAATATAACAGATCTGATTGTAAATGAAATAACATGCTTCTGCATTTTCATGAAGATTTTATTGAAGCCTAAATTTCATACTAATGATTCTTACACATGCATTTTTTCCCATAAAGTAGAAAGTACTGTACATACAGTTAAAAGAAAATGTTTTGCCTATCCATGACCCCTATCTCTTAGTTTCTCTACCCAGAGATTAACACTAGTCCCATTTTCTTATCTATCCTTTCAGATATGTTTTTTTAATGTTTACTTATTTTTGAGAGAGAGACAGACTGTGAGCAGGGGAGGGGCAGAGGGAGAGGGAGACACAGAATCTGAAGCAGGCTCCAGGCTCCGAGCTGTCAGCACACAGCCTGATGCAGGGCTTGAACCCACGGGCTGTGAGGTCATGACCTGAGCCCAAGTCAGCAGCTCAACTGACTGAGCTACCCAGGTGCACCCAGAGATTTTTTTTTTTAATGTTTATTTATTTTTGAGAGAAAGAGAGCATGAGTGGGGGAGGGACAGAGAGAGAGGGGGACAGAGGATCTGAAGTGGGCTCTGTGCTGACAACAGAGAGCTGATGTGGGGCTCAAACTCATGAATCAAACCATGAGATCATGACCTGAGCCAATGTTGGACACTTAACTGACTGAGCCACCCAGTCACCCCTATCCTTTCAGAGATCTTTAATGCATTTTTCTTACATAAGAAAGCAATATTTCAATATACCTTACTTTTTTAATGTGTATTTATTTATTTTTGAAAGAGAGAGAGAGAGAGAAAGAGAGAGAGAGTATGAGCAGGGGAGTGGCAGAGAGAGAGAGGGAAAGAGAGAACGTCAAGCAGGCTCTATGCTGTGAGCATAGAGCCTGAGGTAGACTATTGTAGATCTCACAAACTGTGAGATCATGACCTGAGCTGAAATCAAGAGTCGGATTGATTTGACTGAACCACCCAAGTGCCCTTCAATATACCTTATTTTATTTGATCCCAAAAAGTTCTGTAAGGTAGGCAGCAGACATTTCCTCCTTGATCACAGAAGCAAAAATGGAGTCTCAGAGAAGCACATCAATCCTTATAACTCTGTTCTACAATTATTAAGTTGATCACATAGTTAGGTCTTTATTAAGCACCTCTTACATGTAAGCACTGGGCTGAGAGGCAGAGACAGGACTCTAAGTCCAAATGCTTTATACCTCAAGGCTCTTCTATCACTTGGAGTGGTTCTTAAATGCTTCAGTTTAAAAGACTGAACATTAAAAAAAATTTTTTTTTTTTTACAGTGTAAACATGTTTTGTAGAGAATCTTAATCCACAGGGTATAGAGTACCCAATGCCATTCTGTGACAGTGCAGGACGGTAGAAAGAGAAAAATAAAAGTTGGCTTTTCTAACTGTAGTATTTGCCTGCCTACACATCTAGGTTTTCATTTTAAGGATTTCTTAGGAAACCCCAATGTTACGAGGAAGTGTTGTTTTCGGTTTAAATTGTCCTGTTGGTGCACTCCACCCTTAAATGATCTTAGTGAATAATAAGACTGGCACCATTTCTCCCTTACCAGATGTGAAGTCTACTTACCCGCTTGTTTTGGGGACCTTCTGCTAATGTGCAGTTGTAGACAAATCCAGACTAAAGAACTTCTTAAAATAAACGAGCCTAGGTAACAACGCGCTTGCTCTTTCATTTTCACAAAGGCCTGGAACAATGGCCTCACCTAAAAGTTATATGGTCAGGGAGTTGGTTTTGCGCCCCCTGACAGTTAGAAGGCCCTCCCCCGGCCGCCACAGTGACTCAGAAGCCAGCCGCAGGGAACAGGAAGGCATGAGATTCATGTGACAAGCCACCAGCCTTCACCAGAGCAAACCAGGCAGGTGGGATATCTCACTGGTGCCTTCGAGCTTTCTGTTGCATTTTGGAGATTTCTTTTTTCCTTCTCAAATTGCTTTGCATTTTCTCTTTGACCTAATTTCATCTACAGAAAAATGCTGCCCGGAAGGGCCTGCTGAGATTTTGTCCGGGCCTGCCTCACTGAAGAAGGCCAGCAGTCTGTTTGAACACCAAGAATGGAAAAAATGTTTTCTGTGCTTCAGAGATTAGTGAACACACTCCTCCCCAAATGAATCCATTCCTTCCAGCAGGGATTATTTTCACTAGGTGGGAAAACGAAGCTGTCAATAGTCAGTAGTCTATTGTAGACTATTGAAGCTGTCAATAGTCAGGTTTAAGTCATTGTTTCGCAAAGTGTGGCCTAAGGGCCACGTACAATAGAACCACCAAGATTTAGGAATCGTTATTTCTAGAAGAGGACCCAGTAATCTATGATTTTAACAAGTACCGCAACTCTTTTTCATGCACAAAATTAACTCAGCGAAACCAGAGTTCACAAGGCTTCATTGGGAACGCCAAAGGAGGCAGTCCTGGGGAAGAGGGGTGTTGTTAATGTCACCCTGTCCTCACTTCCCATATTTTCCCTGTCCTCCTCAAAATGCCGTTTCTGATGGTGTAGTGGGTCACTGTAGAAAGAAATAAGGAAAGAGTAGGAGCTAAGGAAACTGCAACATTCTCCCTTGATTGTACCTGTGCTGTGGGTGGGGGAAGGGGGCAATGAGAGGTCAGACTCCCAAGGTGGTCAAGCAGAAGACAGGCTGAACCAGTGACCAAAGCAGGAACACCGGTGCTTCCTCAATGTTGGGCCCACTTTTGGCAAGAAGAGCTCTGAAGCCAACTTTTAAGTCCTTTGTAATTCTGGTTTTCTCTAATGAAGCCACTTAGACCAGTCAGAAGAAAAGGAAAGGAAGGGAAAGGAAAGGAAAGGAAAGGAAAGGAAAGGAAAGGAAAGGAAAGGAAAGGAAAGGAAAGGAAAGACAAAAGATTTCACAAATGCCTTAAAAATAGGCATTTCTGAAAGGACTGGTTTTGGAAAGCAAGGGACCAAAATGCTTATGAATCACTCAGGAAGGAGCACCTGGGTGGCTCAGTCGGTTGAGCGTCCGACTTCAGATCAGGTCATCATCTCACAGTTCAAGAGTTTGAGCCCACTTCAGATCCTCTGTCTCTCTCTCTCTCTCTGCCCCTCCCCCACTTGCACGCGCGGTCGTGCTCTCTCTCTCTCTCTCTCTCTCAAAAATAAATAAACATTTTAAAAAATAAATAAAAGAGGGGTGCCTGGGTGGCTCAGTCAGTTAAGCGTCTGACTTCAGCTCGGGTCATGATCTCACAATTCATGAGTTGGAGCCTCTCATCAGACTCCTCACTGACAGTGTGGTGACTGCTTGGAATTCTCTCTCTCCCCCTCTGTCTCTGCCCCTTCCCCATTTGTTAAAAAAAAAAAAAAAAAGAACCACTCAGGAAGCTTGTTAAAAATGCAAATCCCCATTCTCCCCCTTCTAATTAAGTAAGTATGGTATGGAATCTGGGACAGGCATTTGCTAAAGCTCCTGAAGTGATTCTTTTTTTTTTTTTTTAATTTTTTTTAACGTTTATTTATTTTTGAGACAGAGAGAGACAGAGCATGAATGGGGGAGGGTCAGAGAGAGAGGGAGACACAGAATCTGAAGCAGGCTCCAGGCTCCGAGCTGTCAGCACAGAGCCCGACGCGGGGCTCCAACCCAGGCGCCCCGTGAAGTGATCCTAATACAAGTGGATCTGGGGACATGTCAGGTGATTGGTCACCTGTTCATTGCGCTGGACTCTGGAGCAAATGATAGACTGGCAAGATAACTTGCAACACCTACAACGAATAGGAGATTTAATAGCTAAAACAGGTTTCAAAGTATAGTCTCTGGACAAATGGGGTCTCTGAGAATTTTCAGGGGGTCTGCAAAATCAAAACTAGTTTCTTAATGACATAAAGATTTCACATGCCCATTTTGTGTGTTGACTTTCACACTCATTCATTGTCCAAAATCAATGATGGCCTGGGTAACTTAGCAGATAGCGGTGTGTTAACTGAGATAAGAAAACAGAAAGAATAGCCTGAGGGGAAGGGAAGACTTTGATTTTGGATGTGTTGATTTTGAAGTGCCTATGGGACATCCAGATGGAGTTGATAGGAAGGCATTTATGGATCTGCAGCTCAGTAGAGTTTTGAACTGGGTGTGTGTGCAATCAACCTTAACTAGGCAAGATGGGGAGGGATTCTGCTTCTTCTTACATACAACCTAGTTCTCCTGCCTGCATTAAATCTTCCTGACATTCTTTTTTTTGCCCAAGGATACACAACCAAGGATACACTTACCCATCTGCTTAACCTTGGGCAAGTTAAAAAAAAAAAAAAGTCATTCTCTGTTTGTCAATTTTCTCATCTGTAACATGAGGATAAAGAACTTTTATTATAGGATTGCTGTGAGGATTAACAGACTTTATGCATATTAAATGCTAAGAATAGTGCATGGGACACAGCAAGCACTCAATAAATATTAGTTATGTTTTATAATTATGGCACTTGTACTTTTCTTTGAAGTACTTATCACAATTGTTAGCACATAAAGTTACAAGGTTATTATCTCCATGAAAGTTTGGGTCTGGATCAGTGCAGTATCCCTAGCACTAGGACATAGCAGATGCTCAGTAAATATTTATTTGATGAATTAATAAATATATTTTTCAGAGTTGTGGTTGCACTGCTTAAATTCCTTTCAATCTTTTTTTTTCTATTTTGCCTTCATTTCATTTTAATTTTTAAATTTTATTTAAATCCAAGTTAGTTAACATATAACGTAGTAATGATTTCAGAAGTAGAATTTAGTGATTCATCAATTACATATCACACCCAGTGCTCATGCCAACAAGTGCCCTCCTTAATACCCACCACTCATTTAGCCCATCCCCCTACCCACCTCCCCTCCAGCAACCCTCAGTTTGCTCTCCATATTTAAGAGTCTCTTATGGTTCGCCTCTCTCTCTATTTATCTTATTTTTCCTTCCCTTCCTCTATGTTCATCTGTTTTGTTTCTTAAATTCCATGTATGAGTGAAATTGTATGATATTTATTTCTCTGACTGACTTACTTCACTTAGCATAATACACTCGAGTTCCATCCACATTGTTGCAAATGGCAAGATTTCGTTCCATTGTATATATATTCCACATCTTCTTTATCCATTCATCAGTCAATAAACATGTGGGCTCCTTCCAAAATATGGCTATTGTTGATAGTGCTGCCATAAACACTGGGGTACATGTGCCCCTTCAAATCAACATTTTTGTATCCTTTGGATAAATACCTAGTAGTGCAACTGCTGGGTCGTAGAGTAGTTCTATACCCTTTCCATCTTCAAGCTGTCCTTGATTTAAGTCACATCAACAGGTTGGAGAATTTCACTGTGATTTGTTCTTGCTCTGCACAGTGTTGTTGCCTCCAAAATCCCTGTGATGGTGCAAATACACAAGGGGTCAATAAGTGTTTTGGGGTTGGTTTATTGAATCATGTGGATTGATCCTCATTTCTTGCCCCAACTTTGCCTGTTGTCACGTACAAGGCAAAGAGAAAAATTAGAGAAGAAACTCTTAGGTTACAGAGGTCAAATCTTCACTTGGACTTTTTGCAATATAGTCTGACATCCATTGGAACTTGCCCGCTTTTGTCCACTACTTGTCTGAAAACTCAAGTATCCCAAGGCAAGAGCCTAGTGGCCAGTAACTGACTACTTCACCCATATTGTGAATTAACAGGTGTTAATGTAATCAAAAGCATCTGTTTCATCTTCTGTTTTGCAAATGGATGGGTAAACATTCACTATTCTTTGTTGTACCAAAATCGTAACTATACCAGAGCTCCAATAATTCACTAGCTACATGGGTATATTATTTCTCTCTGAAAGTAAATTTTCTCATTGATAAAATGAAGAGCTTAGATTCTGGTTTAAGGTTTTTTTTTCAATTTTAACACCTTCCCCCCCCCTTCTATATCCTTCAATGCATTGGACCCCCCAAATCAATTTTCGTTCAGCTTTCACGTCTGTTCACAGGGGAAAAAATAAGTTTCCGTCTTTCCATAAATCTGAGGGTAAACTAATTTTTATTGTGCTTTTGTTACAATGGACTTTTCCTTGAAAATAAAATAATGAAAATATAGACTTTTTTATATTTGGCCATTAGGTGTCGCTCAACATCCAGGAAGTGCAAGAAACCAGCCTTGTATTCTAAAACCCCTGTTAGGTCCCCCAGGGCCCACACCTTTCCAGGGTCTGAATCTGTGTTTTGCCTAGTCATGGACTCATACTTGTGCATCCGTGCCTTGCTGTATGGAGCCCCAAATCCCCTCAGCCATCCAGAAAATATGTTTTCCAAATGTCTTAATTTTGCTGTTTCAGTCAACACAGAGTTAGTGAGCATTTGACCTCATACGTGCCCCGATCAAGGCACTCCATGGCAGAATTCTTCCTTGTCCTTCAAGGCCACTCCCTCTGTGGAGCCTCATCTGACCCTCTTTCCTAACCCAGAGCACTGCAGGAAAATCTTTGTCACAGTTTTGTTTCTCTACAAATCTCTGAACAGATTCTGAATCTCCTTCACAAGAAAATATATTAGTAAGTAAGTAAATAAATAAAACTACAAAGAGAAGCCATTTTCGCTTCGGAGATTGGCAAATATCCAGTTTTGATACTATATTTGGTTTAGAATAACAGGCATTCTCATACATTCTTAATGGGAGTGTATACTGTTTTATGCTTTCTAGAAGACAATTTGGCAATGTCTGTCAAAAATTTTGAAATCACAGCAATTCTTCTAGACATTTTTCCTCGTGATATATGATAACTTGCACACATGTGCAAATATCCGTATAAGAAGATATTTACTGCAAAGTTCTTTGTGGTAGCAAAAGACTAGAAATGACCTAAATGTCCATTAACAGGGGAGGGGCAGAAAAAGAAAGAGACACAGAATTGGAAGCAGGCTCCAGGCTCTGAGTTGTCAGCACAGAGCCCGACGCAGGGCTCGAACCCACGAACCGTGAGGTCATAACCTGAGCTGAAATCCGATACCCAACTGACTGAACCACCCAAGTGCCCCTAAATTGTACATCTTACAGTGAATTACCATGCAGCTACTAAAAGAAAGAAGTATATTTTTAGGTGTCAACATAAAATTATCTGCAAATATATTATTAGAAAATGGTTAGATGCAGAAAAATGGGAGAAGTTGTAGTAGTCAACATTTATCAAGTACTTTATTTTTTTTAATTAATAATTTATTTACTTTTTAATTTACATCAAGTTAGTTAGCATATGGTGCAACAATGATTTCAGGAATAGATTCCTTAATGCCCTTTACCTATTTAGCCCATCCCCCCCCCCACAACCTCTCCAGCAACCCTCTGTTTGTTCACTAAGAGTCTATTATGTTTTGTCCCCCTCCCTGTTTTTATATTATTTTTGCTTCCCTTCCCTTATGCTTATCTGCTTTGTATCTTAAAGTCCTCATATGTGTGAAGTCATATGATATTTGTCTTTCTCTAACTAATTTTGCTTAGCATAATACCCTCTAGTTCCATCCATGTAGTTGCAAATGGCAAGATTTCATTCTTTTTGATTGCCAAGTAATACTCCATTGTGTGTGTGTATACATATATATATGTATGTATATGTATGTATATATATGTATGTGTATATGTATGTGTATGTGTATATACATGTGTATATGTGTATACATATATACATCTTCTTTATCCACATCTTCTTTATCCACATCTTTATCCATTCATCTGTCAATGGACATTTGGGCTCTTTCCAGACTTTGGCTATTGTTGACAGCGCTGTTATAAACATTGGAGTGCATGTGCCCCTTCGAAACAGCACACCTGTATCCTTTGGATAGATATCTAGTAGTGCAATTGCTGGTCGTAGGGTAGTTCTATTTTTAGTTTTTTGAGGAACCCCCATACTATTTTCCAAAGTGGCTGCACCAGCTTGCATTCCCACCAACAATGCAAAAGAGATCCTCTTTCTCTGTACCCTCACTAACATCTGTTGTTGCCTGAGTTGTTCATGTTTGCCATTCTGACAGGTGTGAGGTAGTATCTCATTGTGGTTTTGGTTTGTATTTTCCTGATGATGAGTGATGTTGAGCATTTTTTCATATGTTGGTTGGCCATCTGGATGTCTTCTTTGGAGAAGTGTCTATTCATGTCTTTTGCCCATTTCTTCACTGGATCATTTGTTTTTTGGGTGTTGAGTTTGATAAGTTATCTATACATTTTGGATACTAACCCTTTATCTGATATGTCATTTGCAAATATTTTCTCCCATTCTGTCAGTTGCCTTTTAGTTTTGCTGATTGTTTCCTTTGCTGTGCAGAAGCTTTTTATTTTGATGAGGTCCCAATAGTTCATTTTTTTAAACTATGAATTTTTTTTTAATGTTTTATTTATTTTATTTTTAAGATAGGGTGAGCAGGGGAGAGGCAGAAAGAGAGGAGGACAGAGGACCCGAAGCAGTCTCGGTGCTCACAGCACAGAGCCCAATGCAGGGCTCGAACTCAGGAACCGAACCGTGACATCATGACCTGAGCTCAAGTCGGACGCTTACCTGACTGAGCCACCCAGGCACCCCAGATAGTTCATTTTTGCTTTGGTTTCCCTTGCCTCTGGAGACGTGTTGAGTAAGAAGTTGCTGCCGCCAAGGTCAAAGAAGTTTTTGCCTGCTTTCTCCTCTAGGATTTTGATGGTTTCCTGTCTTACATTTAGGTCTTTCATCCGTTTTGAGTTTATTTTTGTGTACGGTGTAAGAAAAGTGGTCCAGGTTCATTTTTCTACGTGTCACTGTCCAGTTTTCCCAACACCATTTGCTGAAGACACTGTCTTTATTCCATTGGATACTCTTTCCTGCTTTGCCAAAGATTATTTGGCCATACATTTGTGGGTCCATTTCTGGGTTCTCTATTCTGTTCCATTGATCCGAGTGTCTGTTTTTGTGCCATATTGTGTACTTTAAAGTGGAGTTTCTCATTTAATCTTCATAAAACGCCTAGGAAGTAGGCATTTATTATCAACACATTACAGATACAACTGAGGCAGAGAGAAGTTAAATAATTTGTCCAAATGCTAGCTAGCAATTACAAGAACTGATATTTAAACCCAGTAGTCTTGATTTCAGGAGACAGGCTTTTAACTATTATACTCCAAGTATGTGTAGCAGTGTAGGAGATACAGAGCTCTATAAAAACCTGGTAATGCTGGCTGCATCCAGCAGGAGAATTGGGGTCTAAAGATCAAGGATAGAAGAGGAAATTTCTTTCCATTCTGCACCAGTGGTTCTCAACCTTGGTTGCATATTAAAATCATCTGGAGAACTTTTAAAACTACTGTTGCCCAGGGGCATCTGGGTGGCTCGGTTGGTTAAACGTCCAACTTTGGCTCAGGTCATGATCTCTCGGTTTGTGAGTATGAGCCCCACATCTGTGATGACAGCTTCGAGCCTGCTTCAGATTCGGCATCTCCCTCTCTCTCTGCCTCTCTCCTGCTTGCTCTCTCTCTCTCTCTCTCTCAAAACTAAATAAACATAAAAACAAAACAAAAACTACTGTTGCCTGGGCCCATTTCAGGTGAATTAAATGAGAAGGCCCCAGGCACTGGTATTTTATTCAAGGCTTCTCAGGGTATTCAAATGTGAAGTTAGCATAGTGAAGAAATGGTCAAAAGACATGAATAGGCACTTCTCCAAAGAAGACATCCAGATGGCCATTGACACATGAAAAAATGCTCAACATCACTCATCATCAGGGAAATACAAATCAAAACCACAATGAGATACCACCTGACACCTGTCAGAATGGCAAACATGAACAACTCAGGCAACAACAGATGTTGGCAAGGATGTGGAGAAAGAGGATCTCTTTTGCATTGTTTTTGGGAATGCAAGCTGGTGCAGCCATTTTGGAAAATAGTATGGGGGTTCCTCAAAAAACTAAAAATAGAACTACCCTACGACCAGCAATTGCACTACTAGATATCTATCCAAAGGATACAGGTGTGCTGTTTCGAAGGGGCACATGCACCCCAATGTTTATAGCAGCGCTATCAACAATAGCCAAAGTCTGGAAAGAGCCCAAATGTCCATCGATGGATGAATGGGTAAAGAAGATGTAGTATATATATATAATGGAGTATTACTCAGCAATCAAAAAGAATGAAATCTTGCCATTTGCAACTACGTGGTTGGAACTGGAGGGTATTATGCTAAGTGAAATTAGTCAGAGAAAGACAAAAATCATATGACTTCACCCATATGAGGACCTTAAGAAACAAAACAGATGAACATAAGGGAAGAGAAACAAAAATGATATAAAAACAGGGAGGGGGACAAAACAGAAGAGACTCATAAACATGGAGAATAAACAAAGGGTTACTGGAGGGGGTGGGGGGGACAACCTAAATGAGTAAAGGGCACTAAGGAACCTACTCCTGAAATCACTGTTGCAGTATATGCTAACTAAGCTGGTTGTAAATTATAAAAAATAAAAAATATAATTAAAAAATAAAAATAAAAAGTACTCCAGAAAATTCAACTTTTAGAAGAGTACTAGAAGAGGACTAAATAGTAACTTGGAAATTTCATGGTAGTAAAAGATTATTCAATATTTTGCACTCAGCAATTTGAAGTGTGCTTCAGTTTTTATTTTCATTTTTCTTGGGAATCTTTCATCAATAGAATTCTCAAAATAACTTCCTATGGGAACTTAACTGTTCATCAGTGAAAAGAGACAAAACACTTAAGGGAAAAATTGGTCACATTACACAACTTACATGGCAGATCAGCGCCTATGACGGTGGACTTTGCATACAGCTGAGGGATTCTGAATACCAGCCGTGGCACAGTTGTGGCATGTTTGTGTGAGTGTCCGTGGGGGTGCCGTGGGTCTAAATGTACACGTGTGTTTGTAAACCTCAGTCGAAGCAGCCGTGGGAGCTCTGTTTCTGAATCTTGCTTGGCCTATCACATGTTGCATGTAAATGAACATGAGTAAAAGGATGAATATGACTGAAAAAAAAAATAGAACTACTCTACGACCAGCAATTGCACTACTAGGTATTTATCCAAGGGATACAGATGTTCTGTTTCAAAGGGGCACATGCACCCCAATATTTATAGCAGCGCTATCAACAATAGCCAAAGTATGGAAAGAGCCCAAATGTCCATTGATGGGTGAATGGATAAAGAAGATGTGGCATATATACACAATGGAGTATTACTCTGCAATCAAAAAGAATGAAATCTTGCCATTTGCAACTACGTGGATGGAACTAGAGGGTATTATGCTAAGCAAAATTAGTCAGAGAAAGACAAATGTCATAAGACTTCACTCATGTGTAATTTAAGAGACAACACAGATGAACCTAAGGGAAGGGAAGCAAAAATAATATAAAAACAGGGAGGGGGACAAAACATAAGAGACTCTTACAGAGAACAAACTGAGGGTTGCTGGAGCGGCTGTGGGTGGGGGGATGGGCTAAATGGGCAAGGGGCATTAAGGAGGACACATGCTGGGATAAGCACTGGGTGTTATATGTTGGGGATAAATCACTGGATTCTACTCCTGAAATCATTATTGCACTATATGCTAACTAACGTGGATGAAAATTTTATTTTATTTATTTTAATTTTTTTTAACGTTTTATTTATTTTTGAGACAGAGAGAGACAGAGCATGAACAGGGGAGGGGCAGAGAGAGAGGGAGACACAGAATCGGAAGCAGGCTCCAGGCTCTGAGCCATCAGCCCAGAGCCGACGCGGGGCTGGAGCTCACGGACCGCGAGATCGTGACCTGAGCTGAAGTCAGATGCTTAACCGACTGAGCCACCCAGGCGCCCCTTATTTTAATTTTTAAAAAAAGAATCACTTTTTATACTCTTTTGTATCATTTGAATTAATTTTTTTTTCTTTTTAAGTAGACTCCATGCCCAGAGTGGGGCTTGATCATGATCCCGAGATGGAAAATCCCACCTTCTACCAACTGAGCCAGTCAGATGCCCCTTAAATTTTTTTTTAAGTAAATGCTGTGCCCAACCTGGGGCTTAAACTCACAACCCCGAGATCAAGATTTGCATGCTCTACTGGCTGAGCACGCCAGATACTCCTGCATTTTTTTTTTAAACAATAGTTTACTTTAAAAAGAATCTCACGAGGAAGCATTGTGTCTTACAACACAAATCTCTGGAGAACACAGTTTCCTGGTTGACACATTTCTTGATTGCACTAAAAATGGTCTCTCTGAAAGTTGATGTATTAGATGGGTTAATTTAACAAAAACAAAACATTTAGGTTTTTGGCAAAAATTCTTACTATACATACTTCAGTTGTCAAATTACCCATGACGTGGTATGACTGAGTTTATTCTATTTCCTTACAATAATATAAAAAGCCTCGGGCTTGATGTGTCCTTCAAATAATATAGAATTGTCAGCTATATCTGTTTCTTGTGAAAATAGTGACCAACAAAATTATTTAAGTATATTTTATTTTTATGTTGCTGGCATGTTCATTCCTCTTTCTCTCATCATATCGTTCTGCACAGAAGCATCTTTGTGATCTTATGTGCAAAAGAGCTGAGGTTGCATAAGTCAAAAAGACGCTGACAATTTATAGATAAAACACTTCCAGAAATGATTTAAGTTCTTCAGTCACAATTCTGTTCTGTTTTTTTTTTTAAGTTTATTTACCTATTTTGAGAGAGAGAGAGAGAGAGGAGGAGGTGCAGAGAGAGGAAGAGAGAGAATTCCAAGGAGGCTCCATGCTGTCAATGCAGAGCCTCACGAGGGCCTCAAACTCACAAACCTGAGCTGAAACCAAGAGCCGAATGCTTAACCAACTGAGCCACCCCGGCACCCTAATTCTGTTCTGTTTTATTGCCATATGACAGCCAAAGATGGGCTTTCCAGAAAATTCCAGTGAAGTCTTTACTAAGGCTGACATAGGACATGCACTTTGCAACCCAAGGGGTAAAAAAGTTCATGCCAAGTCAATGATTAACAGGTCCAAGGCTAGTAATCTGTAAAGATTGGGGTTGAGGAAGAATAACAGAAAGCTTGAGTGAGTTTTCAGCAGACTTGAGTTGGGGAAGGGGAATGTTGGCCTGAGAAGAGATGGGTGGTGCTAAGAATGGCAACTGGCAGGTGGGTGATCAAAGGCCCACTTATACCCCAAGACAAGTGGGTAATTCCTACCACCTTACAGTAGGTGGCTTTTTGACCGTCAACTTGGCGTCTTCTGACATATTTCTCTTGGGAAAAAATCTAGTAGTCACCACCTCCACCCCCTTTCATTCTTCAGAATGCTGCTTTTTATGTCTGAGCAGTGCTTTAAAATCATTTTTAATTGGTTGTGCATTTTACAACTAGCACAGGGAGACTGAGGCATGGACTTTCCCATGAAGTGAAATGCTCCAGTCTAATCTAACACCACATTTCAGTACGGAACCTCGAGTGTAATCGTGATAATGGTGAACTTTGGTTTCATTAGATAAAGACTGAATTTCAGCCCTGCAATTTTTATGTAGCCAATTAAGTACATGGATTCCTTGATTGCTCTCTGTCTCTCTCTCTCTCTCTTTAAGGAAACTCTACACCCAACTTGGGGCTTGAACTCACAACTCTGAGATCAAGAGTTATGAGCTCCACTGACTGAGCCAGCCAGGCATCCCTTAATTGTTCTCGTTTTTAAGATTTAAAAACCCCTTCAGCAAAAGGCTCTCACTTGCCTCTCATGGGGTTGTTACCAGAAAAAGAGAAACCCAGTTACATCCTAAATATCTCCTGCTACCTCAACGATAGATCTGAAACAATGGTGGGCTACAATAAGAATAGAATCATGGAAAAAATGGCAAAGCTAACTTAGCACAGAATACTTACAATCAATTCATTTTATATGTCACCAGAACAACTAGACATTTATTTAATAAACAGTTATAAAATACTTGGCCTTTAAATTTTCCAGCTGATTTATAGTTAATAAATATATTTGGATACTATGTATCCTTTGTGTCAGGCAATATCCTGCGCCCTTTATGTATCACCTTGTTTAAGCTTTCTTCCGGCTTTCCGCTTGGATTCCCCTCCTCCAACCTGCCTTTTCCCATCTTACCCCTCATATTTTGCCTCTGACTCCTATTCCTTTCCCCTGTTATTTACTCTGCTCCCTTTATTTATTTTTCTCTCTGTATCACCACTCTGTCCTTGGAAAACTTTTTCTATTTTTCCTCTTTGCCTGCTTTCTGTGTTTACTGATCAATGGGAAGAAAATTCAGAGGAAAGTTACAAATAGGTTTTCTTAAAATATTTTTAATCCCTTTTTTTTTTTTTTTTTTTTTTTTTAGAGAAAGAGTGTGAGTGTGCTAGTGGGGGAGAGGGGCAGAGAGAGAGAGAATCCTAAGCAGGCTCCATGCTCAGCCCAGAGCCAGATGAGGGGTTTGATCCCACAACCCTGGGATCATGACCTGAGCAGAAATTGAGAGTCTGCTGCTTAACCGACTGAGCCACCAAGGCACTCTTTAAAATACCTTAAGTCTACTTTATTCATTTTTCTTTTGTGGTCATTGCTTTCTGTGTCCTAAGAAACCTCTGCCTAATCTCAAGTCATGCTTATGTTTCCCTCTAAGAGCTTTATGGGTTTAGTTATTACATTTAGGTTTGTGATCAGAATCTTTTTTGTGTAGGGGCCCCTGGGTGGTTCAGTCAGGTAAGTGTCCGACTTCGGCTTAGGTCATGAATTCGTGGTTCATGAGTTTGAACCCTGCATCCGGTTCTGTGCTGACAGTTTGGAGCCTGCTTCAGATTCTGTGCCTCCCTTTCTCTCTCTGCCTCTCCCCCTGCTTGTAGTCTCTCTCTCTCAAAAATAAATGTTAAAAAAATGTTTTAAAAAAGAATATTTTTGTGTGTGTGTTGTGAACTAAGGGTTGGGATTCATTTTTCCACATGAAGATTTAGTTATTTCAGCATAATTTGTTGAAATTATGATGAGTGAAAGGAAATTGGTGCCTTTTTTGAAAATCAGAAAGCCATATAAGGATGGGTGGTTTGCATTTTAAAATTATCTTTTTGTTATTAATTTTTCAGTTTATTGTCTTGTGATCTGAGGATCTAGGATCTTTTATTTTTGGATACCTTCTTTTTGGGTTACTACATTGTCAGTTTTATTAAATAATCCTGTGTGCTTTTCAAAGTATGCTTTCTCTCTAATTGTTGGTTTCATAGCTCTCTCTCTCAGTCCTTTGAGAAAGTGTTTTTGTGTTGTACAAGTTTCATACTCTTTAAAAATGTTTTTTTTTTTTTGGTCTGAGGTCTCATTTTTTGAAATATGTTATAATTTCCTAGCTTGTCATGCTTGTGGGATGACAAGGAGGCCAGTGTGTGACTCAAACACAATAAGGAGGAGACGAGTAGGAGTTGAGATCAAAGGTAGCCAGATGATGTCTCAAAGGCTTTGGATTTTACTATGAGTGAGTTGAGCCATCTTTAAGGGCTGTGGGCAGAGGATTACACTGATAGAATAGAATAGGAATAGAATAGGATGTGAGGGGTGGGATTCTGTAAGAGACCATTGTAGAAGGTCAGGCCATATATATATAACCTGTGCCAGACATAGTACCATTAACATAAATGTAAATTTAATCTTTTAATGTACATTTATATTTGATCATCTAATCTCTACACAAACCTAGGTGATAGGTCCTATTGTTATCTCCAGGTGTAGCCCCTTACTTCTTCTTTAAAAACCATTGTTTTACGGGTGCCTGGATGGCTCAGTCGGTTAAGCATCCCACTCTTGATTTTGGCTCCGGTCATGATCTCAGGGTTCGTGAGTTCAAGCCTCATGTCAAGCTCTGCTCGGGCTCTGAGCTGACAATGTGGAGCCTGCTAGGAATTCTCTCTCTCTGCATGCTCTCTCTCTCTCTCTCTCAAAATAAATAAACTTAAAAAATAGTTTACTTTCAATCTTTTTTTTCTCAGCTACCCACTTCCCCTCCCATTGGCAATCATTCTTATTAGTTTCTTGAATATTCTTCCAGAGATATTCTATTTCTTAAATAAGCAGGTATAAAATGGAGAATGCTTTCCTCCTTTTTGTGTTTTTCACAAAGGGTAACATGCTTGACACACTACTTTGTAACTTGTTTTTCCACTTGGATAACTTTCTCTGGGGTCATACCATAATTTATTTAATTGATCCCCCATTGGTAGGCACTTCGTATATTTCCAGTCACCTGTTATTATCAACCGTTCTGCAGTGAATCACCTTGCATATACAGTATACCATTTGCAAAGGTGACAGCCCAATAGTAAAACCTACATGGATGCGACCTTAAAGCTACTTACCTTCCACACCGCACTGCCTCCCCGTATGTTGTTGACTGCTTCATGAGGGTGATTCTTCTGAACTCCTCTCAATTTTATGAGAATAGTTTGTCTTTACCCTGTGACTGTTGGCTCCAGGCTCCAGGTGTAATCACTTCTGAACACCTCTTAAGTTCATAAACACTCAATCCCTCAGGGGATCTGGGACCCTCATCCACACTCCTATGACCCTGATGACAGAGTCTAGAAAAGGGAAATCATAAACTCAGAGCACTTGGGAAAGATTTTCTTTGCCTATTGGTTTAAGGCAACTGTACTTCGGGAGATAACCCGGGGGGTGAAAGTGTCCAGGGGAAGTGGAAAACTTTTTTCAAGTGAGACGATGATGTGATTCCTGACAAGATAGATTGCACACCAGTATCTTGAGCAATATATCACCACATCATCGTGACATTTAACATTCATCCTTTTTCTCTTGCACAACTTTTGATCGTGCGCGGGACTAACTTTGTTTTAGATCTGAGTCACGTCCTGTTAAGTTTTACATCCACCTTGTGGTGCTAAAAGGTTAACGGGTCAGATAACTTAGCAACTCTATCTAGCTCTGAACTTTGGTCTAGTTTGTGTTGCAATGACACGGACTCCTTTCTGAACTTTCACCTAGATACCTGTTTCCCTGAAATTACTAATAGTACTGTACATGGGCCTAATAATTCTTTTTAATACTGTATATTGACACTTGAGACATCTAGACATTTCATAAATGTTATCAGCACATGCATTTGAAGTTAAAACCAGTCTTCCAATCTCAGCCAGAGAAAACAGCACTTGCAAAAAAAAAAAAAAAAAAAGTCCGCACTTGCTTATCTTTTTCATTCTGCGGTGATAGTAATAAATAATATTTATTGAGCCCTCACTATATGCTAGGTACTGTTGTAAGCCCTTTAGGTAGTACTCACAAGAGGTGGGTTCTATTACATTCTCTTCATGTTCTAAGCAAGGAAACTGAAACACAGAGGTTAAGTATTCACTGCCAGCTCCACCAGATGGCTATCGGCAGGGAAACATTTGGAAGCCTTGCAGTCCAGCTTTGGAGCCCATACTGTTAAACACTCGGACATGAACTTGTTAGGACACAAAGCCCTCTATCTGCCTTACTGCTACTGCCGTTTCTGATCTGTTCTTCCTGTTTTTCTCTCCTACCCGTCACCACCTCTGCTCTCTACCATCTCAGCCAAATGGTGACAAAGCGGAGTTGAGCAACCAGGAACCCAATCTAGTGATGTGCCAGAAAGTCATGATTCTCTGACTGGGAAATGGTTCTATTACCAATGGCTCTGCACTAGTTGAGAACGTTCCAGTGAGTGCCATAGTCCTGTGTAGAGGCCAAAAACACTGGTAAGGAAAGTCAAACTATGTTGTGGGACAAGTTTGTATTCTAGGAAGGATCTCAGAATTACCCATGACATTCAGCGTGAGGAAGGTATAGACAAGTTTTAGACTGAGGAACTCCCACCTCTGGCTTCCTAGAGATTTCAAACTTCTTCAAGGTTTCCATGAAAGCAGACAAAACTAGCTCTTCTTTCAAAATAGCTGTCCTTCCTGAATGTTTTTTTTTTTTTTTTTGAGAGAGAGAGAGAGAGAGTGCACAAGTGAGTGAGGGGCAGAGAGAGAGAAAGAGAGAGAGAGAGAGAGAGAGAGAGAAGCAGGGCTCACCCCAAGCAGGGCTCGAGTTCACCCAGTGTGGGGCTCGGGGTCTCCCGATGCTGGGCATGATCTCACCTGATGTAGGGCTCGTGTTCACCTGAAGCAGGGCTCGCGCTTACCCGATGTGGGATTCGAACTCAAAAACTGTGAGATCATGACCTAAACCAAAGTCAGGTGCTTAACGACTGAGTCATCCAGACACCCTTTTCTAACTATTTCTTGAATCCTCTGGTGATCTTGCTGCAATCTATCCTTCACACTGCTCCCAGAAACCATATAATCTCCTTCAAGGACTCCCCAGCATCACTGTACGAATAAAGGTTAAACTGTTGAGCTCATTGCACCAAGCCTTGATCTGCTTCCGGCCTCTTTGTCTGCCACCGCCTCCACCAAATACCCTTCATTTCACTCCCTTCCACAAGTGCAGTGGCTCACCTCTGTTCTAGGTCAGCCCCTTAGTATGCTTTCCAAGGATCTCACAGATCTACCTTTCTGTCCTCATCTCCTTCCATCCTCCAGTGTACCCTCTGTCCCAGCCTCACTAAACTAAGCTTTCCCCATATATATCCTGCATTTTGCCAATATGGTTCCCTTCCTTGCTCTTCACTCATTCTTGAAGACCCTGCTTCAACACCACCTCCTTTCTGAGAGCTTCCTGGTGCCTAGTGGCACCACACCCCCAGTTTGAATGAGCTTCAGCTTCAGCTCTGTTTTCAGGGCATGATTCTCTATTTAGATTACCTTATCTTCAATGTAGTGGATTTAATTGTTAACAATCTTTTCTCCTCCAATAGATTCCAGGCTCCTTGAGAATGGTGAAGGACACCATTTCATTTCTGCATCCTTCTGCGAGTTCTACTAAAGTAGCTGGTACATCGATCATGTTCATTGGAAATTCCCTGAAGAGTCTATTTCTTACAAGTAAAAGAAATGCCAGGCAACATTTACTAAGTCATTTGTTTTGAGGTAAGTCAAAGTAACAGATGATACAACTCCCTTAATTTTCATAATGAAGGTGTATCTTTCAGGTATGGCTGAAAGATTCTAGAGTGGCACCGTCCGGTATGGTGGCTATTTAAGTTTAAATTATTTAAAAATAAATAAAATGTGGAGTGCCTGGGTGGCTCAGTTGGTTAAGCATCTGACTTTGGCTCAGGTCATGATCTCACTGTTCGAGCCCTGGGTTGGGCTCTGTGCTGACAGCTCAGGACTTGGAATGCTTCAGATTCTGTGTCTCCCTCTCTCTGCACCTCCCCCACTCACACTCTGTCTCTCTCTCAAAAATAAATAAACATTTTAAAAAATTTAAAAAAAAGAAAGTAAGAGGTTGTCTGCAGACAAGGTGCGTAAAGACTGGGATTGTAAAAATGTGTTCATGCATTTGAGTTGTCTGGTAATCTTCCTGATGTGTATGTCAAAATAAAAAGTAGCATATGCCTTTAAATGAGGCAAGGAATGGACCATGTTCTACAGATGTCTGATAAACACAGCATTATGTACATTTCATCTTAGAGAGGAATTTACATTTGAAGACTAAATATTAATCCCCTCAAAACACTGCCATGAAGAAGGTACAGAGAGAGGTGTACAGACGCATTTTATACAATGGGAAACAAGAGTATATATATCCTGTATCATTTGTCCTCGATTCTTAAAATTCACACTTTTCAAGGCATTTGGAAGAGAGAGGAAGAGTTCCGATTTTTCATCAAAAACGTTAGAAAGGTCAATGGGTCAAGATTTACTGGCGCCAGTGACAGCTGGCACTTCCCCCATGATTTCTTCTGACTCTCTTGGCCAGTTCCCTAAAACTGGGTGTTCTTTAAGGTTTTCTCCTTACAACCCTCCTTTCTTTTCTCTCTGGACTCTTTCTTGACCCTTCACCAAATTGCACAACTCCTAACTCCAATTACTTCCTCCAAGGTAATGACTCCTAAATCAACCTTCCCTACCCCGAGCTCTCTGCGCATGGAGGGACAATGAGTGCAGGCTGACGTAGCTGGTTTGGGGACCAAATTTTGAGTAGCAAGTCTCTAGATAAGGGCTTGACAAACCTTTTCTGTACATGGCCAGATAGCCTCTGTCTCCATTACTCAACCTTGTCATTATAGCATGAAAGCAGCTGTAGACAATATGTAATCACATGGGCATAGTTGTCTTCCAATAGAGTTTTATTTTCAAAAACAAGAGGCAGGCAGGATTTGGTTATAGTTTGCTGATTTCTGTTGATCACTGATTTTCAAAAAAGAAGCCCCTGCAGAATCCGCTCAGAGAGAAAGAATGACAGGGAAAGAGCAATTTAACTTTAATCCATTTTGTTTACACAGCTGAGCAAGATCTCATTTGCAGAAAGGGTTTCATGGCCAAAAAGTTTGAAAGCCACTCATCTACATGTTCTCGGAGGTTCATTCTAGGTATATATCGGTCACCTCCCTCAGCTGGTCACTGTCTGCTTCTGCTTTGACCCATTTTCTGTGCCAAAGTGGTAACATAATTGTCCACTTCTGACCATACCACTTCTCAAACTTCAGTGATTCCCATGAGCCATTCCCAACCTACCTCCTTAATCTCCTTCTACTGGCCTCTAACATTATGGTTTAGCCACACAGGACTCTAGCCTGCCACTCTGCAAAGACGTTTTCTCTTCTCTCTTTCCGCATGTTCTCCCCTTTCCTGTCACCCCTTTTCCCTCCCAACCTGCCTTTCCACTTGGCGATCCTCAAATGCTACTTGCTCTGTGGAGTCTTCTAGAATTTCACCCACCAGAAACAGTCTCCTCTCTGCTTCTAGGTGCTTCCCTCAGTGGGCTTTTATGTGTCCAGGTCCCAGCTCCCCTACTGGATTAATGTTCCTTAAGGGCAGGGATCACATTTTATCTTTCTACCCAGCATGGGTACCATATGCCTAGCAGTCACTGGAGTTCCTTATCTGGATTGAAACAGGGCATGCCCTGGCACAGTGCATCCCACCTGCCCTAGGACTTCTTCACCTGCCTGTCATGTTCTCACTTCTCCCTCCTCTGCCGCCCATAGAGGACCACAGTTACAAGGCACAGGTGTTTCCTGCTATTCCCAGATAATAAGAATAGCTGCTTGATGCTTAGGAGCTGAGAGAACAAGTTCCAGGTAAGCTAGCAGTGAAAGGGACATGAGAAAGGGGTGGAGAGGGAGAGACAAATCCAGATACCTTGGGTGACAGGCAAACACAAGGCCTCTGGCCCAGATGGGCAAGGTCTAGGAAGGGGCAATTGCCAGGGCTTTGAGAGCCAGAGTCATGCAGGGGAAAGAGAGCAGCAAGGCTCTGAAAGGGACACATCTATGCTGCACATTTACAGCTGGTTAACTTTGTATTTCTAACTCTCTGAGCCTTATGTGCACATGAAGAATAAAAATATCTTTTTAAGGGGCACATGGGTGGCTCAGTCGGTTAAGCGTCCGACTTCGGCTTGGGTCATGATCTCGCGGTTCGTGGGTTCGAGCCCCGTGTTGGGCTTTTTGCTGACAGCTCCGAGCCTGGAGCCTGCTTCAGATTCTGTGTTTCCCTCTCCCTCTGCCCCTCCCCTGCTCGCGCTCTGACTCTCTTTGTCTTTCAATAATAAATAAATGTTAAAAAAATTTTTTTCTTAATATCTTTTTAAATGCTCTGAGGGTTAGGAAAATAATCTGTCTGTTACAGAATAGGGGCTCAATAAGTGGCACTGGAGATTGTGAAGAAGGGGAGTGAAGAGGCAAAGGAGATTTTTAAAAAAAAGAGGAAATGGGGGGCGGCTTAGGTGGCACAGTCGGTTGAGCGTCTGACTTTATTTTGGCTCAGGTCATGATTTCACTATTGGTGAGACTGAGCCCTCACTGAGCTCCTCAAGCTAAGTGTAGAAGCTCCGTGGGATTCTCTTTCCCCCTCTCTCTTTGTCCCTCCCCAGCTCCTGTACACGCACACTTGCACATGCCAGCTCTCTCCCAAAATAAATAAAACAATAGAGGAAATGTATTTCTTTTTTTTAATGTTTATTTATTTTTTGAGAGAGACAAAGAGCACGAGTGGGGGAAGGTCACAGAGAGGGGTAGACACAGAATCCGAAGCAGGCTCCAGGCTCCGAGCTGTCAGCACAGAGCCCGACGTGGGGCTCAAACTCACAAACCATGAGATCATGACCTGAGCCGAAGTCGGACGCCCAACCGACTGAGCCAGCCAGGCACCCCGAGGAAATGTATTTCTTAAGATAAATGCTGTTAATTGATTTTCATCTTCACCTGGGATTTATCTAGCAAATTACTTTGGTCTCCTTTCTAACTTTGGTTGAAGGGAGAAGGTAGGGGTCTAGCATATGGCTAGGAATCATCTGGGCACCATTAACATGCAGGTTTTCACCCACCGGGTCTGGATGGGTCTGAGATGGGACTTTAATGATGTAATACAGCTGATCCATGCATGAACCACAGTGTAAGTAGCCAGGTGGTGGTCCACGTAGGCTGTTGACGTAAAGGAAGATGGATGGGCATGCTGGCCTGACTGGTTTCCTTTTCTCGCATGTTGAAAAGCTCCTGTTCTTCATTCTTCAAAAGAATGGAGACTTGAACCAAGGGAGGTTAAGGTCGGGAAGCATAGCACCACGTGCTACCAAAGGGCAGGGAAATTACGAGGGAAAAAGAGAACTTTTGTTCTCTGGGGCTTATGTGCAGACCACATTCAGACACAAGGGAACTTAGATCTCTTTGGACTTTGCTTGAAATGCTGGACTAGAAAAGGAGTCAGTAAGAGGCAAGATGGCATCTGAGGGCTTTGCAACAAACCATTAATACCTTTCCCCCCTAGCAAAGTCGTGTGATGAGATGAAGAAAGTACTAACACACATTGTCAACAGACTTCTAGTAAATTACCTAGACCATCTGGATGGTTTCCCCACAACATACTGGAAACAATAACTAAAGCAAAGACAGCAAATTATTAAGCGGTGGGTGTGTACGTGTTCACTGAACAGTTCTTTCAGCTTCCCTGCATATTTGAAAGTATTTATAATAAAACCTTGAAAAAATTATGTTTCCTACCTCTCTCGTGGTTTCCATAAGGTAGAAATGAGATAAATACAGTAGATGTATCCAAATAATGTTAGCTTAGTCTGAACAGTGGGTGCCCTCTGAGGGACTTACTCTTAGCCGTTTTAGAAATTGTAAGCATAGGGGCACCTGGGTGGCTGATTTGGTCGAGCATTCGACCCTTGCTTTCAGCTCAGGTCACGATCTCACAGTTTGTGGGATCGAGCCTTGCATCGTGGTCCATGCTGACAGCATGGAGCCTGCTTGGGATTCTCTCTCCCTCTCTCTCTGTCTCTCCCCTGCTTGAATGCGTGTGTGTGTGGGCACTCTCTCTCAAAATAAATAAATATACATAAAATATATGAGGGGATACACAAGAAAATAGTAACATTAGTGGCCTCCAGGGAGGGGAAGTTTGTAACTAGAGGGCAAGAAGGGAAGGGAAACTTCTCACTAAATTTCCTTTTGCAAGTTTTGTACATCAGATTATATGTACATAGTACCTATTTGAAGATAAATAAAATAAAAATAGATGTAGACCTCTCACAGTCTAAGAGTCTGGCTCTTTCAGTACAATAAGTGTTAAATTGCAGAACTTGCCATGCCCAGAAGCAAAGAAGTCAACGTCCAGCTTCATGAAGTGGGGCATCATGGGGCCGGACCAACCCAACAGCCACAAGCTGGCTCGTCTATTTGAGGCTGTTTTTGGCTATGAGCCAAAGGTCTACATTTTCCATTCCTGCTTCCGGACGGCGGTGGGCCAGGAAGTAACCAGGTTGGGTAGTCCAGAAGAATGAGGGGTTCAGAGTCAGACTGGTGGTAGAGCCCACGGCTTTAGGCTTGTATTGAAGGAGGCAGACAGAGATGTGGCATGGGAACCACACTCATGACTGGGGCGTAGTCCTGTGTGAATAGTTTACATATTACATATGTGACTGTTTACAAAGTGTTCGTAACCACTGCTTCCTCTGAGTGACACAACTGCCCTAGGAGGTGAGTATGGATTTTGCCCTGTCTTACCGAAGAGGAAGCTAAGTATGGTGGTCATGATATCCTTCCAGGGATATCTCAGATATCCTTCCAATTGACTGAGGGCCCCGCCGTGTTCTGAAATCCACCCATGTGTTTGAGCTGCGGCCAGGCTAATGGCTGCCCATGCCGGTGATGGAGTACAGCAGAGATATGAGGGCAGGCTCCTTCTCTGGAGACGCAGGACTTCTCTGGTGGCCTGAGTGCTCCCTGACAGCCTTGCTGTAATTTCCTCAGAAAACATTGTAAACTGGGGCACCTGGGTGGCTCATTCAGTTAAGCATCTGACTTTGGCTCAGGTCATGATCTCATGGTTCATGAGTTTGAGCCCCATATCGGGCTCTCTACCATCAGCATAGAAGCTACTTTGGATCCTCTGTCTCCCTCTCTCTGTGCCCCTCCCTCACTTGCACTCTCTCCCTCTCTCTCAAAAATAACATTAAAAAAAGAAAAAAGAAAAGAAAACACTGAACTATTATGCTTCCACCCACCCTCCCTTCCTTCCTTCTCTTCTTCACTCCCAGGCCTGCATTACAGTCTGATGGCTCTCTCAGCCTCTCCTGGTTCCCTCCTACTTTCTCTTAGAGGCATTTCCTGCAAGTTGAATACTGTTTTGGCATCTAACATAGATCTGGGTGATTCTAGTTGTGCTACTTCTTCTTTTTACTTTTATTTTGAGGAGAGAGAAAGCACACATGCATGAGGTGGGGGACAGGGGCAGAGAGGGGGAGAGAAAGAGACAGAGGGAGAGAAAGAGAGAAAATTTTAAAAATTTTCTAATGTTTTTTATTTTGGGGAGAGAGAGAGCATGAGCAGGGGAGGGGCAGAAAGAGAGGGAGACACAGAATCTGAAGCAGGCTCCAGGCTGTCAGCACAGAGCCCGACGTGGGGCTCGAACTCACGAACCACGAGATCATGACCTGAGCTGAAGTCAGACACTTAACCAACTGAGCCACCCAGGTGCCCGGAGAGAGAGAGAATCCTAAGCAGGCTCCATGCTCAGTCCAGAGCCTGAGATGGGGTTTGAACCCATAACCCTGGGATCATGACCTGAACTGAAATCAAGAGTCAGAAGCTTAACCAACTGAGCCACCCAGGAACCCCTAGGCTGTGCTTCTAATCAATGCACTATATTGTCTTTCTTTTCATGAAATTCATTTCACCTTGAGTCACTAGATGGACACATCCTTTTTGCCACCAGCTTGCTGCATTTTTAATACTTCATTATTCAAAATATTTATGTATATGTGATTATGTCTGGCATATTACATAGGCATAAAAGTAGAAATAATTCTATCTTGTTAAAGATGGAATTGTGCTTTATTAAATTATGATCAATCACTATTTTTTTTTTTAAGTAGGCTCCACACCCATCTTGAGGCTTGAACTCACAACCCTGAGATCAAGAGTCACATGCTCCACCGACTGAGCCAGGCTGGTACCCCTATGCTCTATTAAATTACACATGTAAACTTAACAAGATTCAGTTTCACGAAGCTTCTGTTTAGTTTAGATGCAGACTTTGAGGTTTCTTTTGTTGTTATTTTTTTTTTTAAGACTTCACATATTCTTTTATTTTTGAGTAAACTCTACGCCCAACCCAGGGCTCGAACTTATGACCCCAAGATCAAGTGTTGTGTGGTCTTCCGACTGAGCCAGCCAGGTGCCACATGTTGCTGTTCTTTGTTAATAATTTGCCATCTACCATTCGCCATCTCCACTTTCCATTGTCTTTATCAATATTCTGGGGTTTGTAATTATGCTGGCCAACTTAGAGATTCTAGAAATGTACACAGGCCAGAAGAACTACCATTTGAGGTCACCTTATGGTTTGGCAGAGAATGTCATAAATCCACAAATGCTAGTCTAAAGAGGAAGCTGTTTAAGTCTATCAAAATGGTGTCACTAGAAGAATGGGGACATTGTAAGCTGTGCACATGTCACCATATAATATGGGGTAGGGGAGGAGGTACAGGAATCAGCAGGCTCTTACTTCTAGGCTCTTCCTGGAACTGGCTGGCAGCAATCTGGCAGGCCTTTGACATGAGTTCCAAGGACTCCATTGGGAGTTCCTTCTGAATGGACAGAACGTTTTGTCAGAACAATTAGGGCTTGCTTCCTAAAGTGCGCTTGGCCAGGAAAGAAAGCAAGAACCTTTAGGGGGCCAATGTTCTGGGAGTAGTTGGCCCTGAAGGGATGCATAGAAGAAGGGGTACAATAAATAAACATTAAAAAAAATTTAAAAAGGCAGGGTGGGGGCGCCTGGGTGGTTGAGTCGGTTGAGCGTCTGACTTCAGCTCAGGTCATGATCTCACAGTTCGTGGGTTTGAGCCCCATGTCAGATCTGCACTGACAGCTCAGAGCCTGGAGCCTTCTTCAAATTCCGTGTCTCCTTCTCTCTCTGCCCCCTCCCCCACTCGGATTCTGTCTCTCTGTCTCTCAAAAATAAATAAACATTTGGGGCGCCTGGGTGGCGCAGTCGGTTAAGCGTCCGACTTCAGCCAGGTCACGATCTCGCAGTCGGTGAGTTCGAGCCCCGCGTCGGGCTCTGGGCTGATGGCTCAGAGCCTGGAGCCTGTTTCCGATTCTGTGTCTCCCTCTCTCTCTGCCCCTCCCCCGTTCATGCTCTGTCTCTCTCTGTCCCAAAAATAAAAAATAAAAACGTTGAAAAAAAAATTAAAAAAAAAAATAAATAAAAAAAAATAAACATTTAAGAAAATCAAAAACAAAAAAGAAGAAGGGCTACACTGTAAGGATGGTAGAGGGGATTTTGAGCAACTTCAATAAGCAGTCTTGTGGAAGCAACCCTCATAGGCAGCTGACCTGAGCATTATAATGCTTACCTCCTGCTCTTATATCCCTAGAGATAGGAAGTGTGGCTGGAGAACAGGAGAGTGCCAAAGCTAGAAAGGCCAGAGGCAAGTGAGAGCTTGAGCAGCAGGACTTGATTTGGTGAAGAAATCACAAGGAACCACAGGAACAATAATACCTCGCCTCTTTACAACAGTCAGAATCTTCAGACATTAACTGTATTTGGGATTCTTCAAGTAGGGGTCGTGAATTCCCCATTTATTGCACTGGTTGCAAGTTGGGGCCTCCTTGAATACAATGTATTGTTCTTTTGGGCATCATGGAAGAATGTGTTCTTGGCCCCCCTGGGCAATATGCACTGTGTTAAATGATTTGCATACCCAAGAGCACAGAAGTTCCTCACCTCATCTCCAACATGCTCCGTCCACACGTTTTGAGAACTCTAGGTAACAGTTTAGTTTTAACACACATCTTTGACTAAGCATGAGGCCTGTGGTTGCCAACAGGCAATACTAGATTAGACTCCTATGGCCATTAGCCATTTTATGAGAGGCCTGGGAAATCAATTACAAACAAGAAGTGGAGGATGAAGGCTATGGGTGATGGTGGTGGTGGTTGCTGGGGGGGTATGGGCAAGGACCTGAAAGGAAACTGTTCATTCTCATGGGGGGGTGGGTGGCGGGAGATAGTGCCTGCAGACCCAAGAGGAGTCACAGCAAAAGGAAGCCTGGGGGGTTTCCACTTTTCCCAAGATTTATATGTCTAATTTCCTATGTATTCAGAGGATTGGTGAGGAGTTGCCAAGTCTTCTCAGGGACTCCACAGCTGCTTGACGATCGTATTACGGATTCTCAAAGGTGGGCCAGACTTCAAAAGAAAGTTTTTGTGACTCTAATGATGGAAATATGAGTTACCCATGCTGCTTTTTGTGTATTAATTAACCTCGTATTCTGCAATAATCATTGCTATGATCACTTATTCCAGGAATGCTTTTTTCAATTCTTTTGGCTTTTCTACATGGACTATCATGTCATCTGTGAACAAAAACCGTTCATTCCTTCCTTTCCAAACTGTACTTTTTATTGCCTTTTCTTGTCTTAGTTAGGATTTTCAGTACAATGTTAAAAGGGAATGGTGAGAAGGGACATCCTTCCCCTGTACCCGATCATTGTGGGAAAGCTTCAAGTCGCTCACGTTATGATGCTTTTTGTTTTTAAATTTTGTTATGCTTACAAAAGTAGAAATACAGGCTCATTAAACATTTTCATATATTTCAAGAAATATGTAATATGAAAAGTGGGAGTGTTTTCAATCCCTAACCACTTACCCAAGTTGTCGTTGCCAGTTATTTGGTACGTCTCTCAAGATGGCATACTTTGTGATTTTGAAGCAGATTGTGTATGTCTTAGCACACATCTCTGACCAAGAAAAAAAAATGTGCCACACACTGAGATTCCTTGGTAGTTTGGGGTTTAGGTATCAAGCTGTGTATACGTTTGAGTATAAAAGAGACAGAATAAATGTGATAAAATCGCCCCTACTCTTTTTCTGGGAAGTGCTGTCCAGTTCTTGATTTTTATCTTTCATGGGAAATTGTGCTAGAACTAGGTGGCTAGATCATTTATTTAACACGGATATGTTAAAATTGACTTCAGTTACAGAATGCCCTAGCGAGAATTACCTATAAATAAACAAAGTAACTGGTTATGAATTATGACCCACATATGCACTCACCTGTTGGACAGCTGTCCAGAACATGGTGGGCTATGTATGGCTTCTGCCCAAGGATCCTTGAAGTTCTTATGAATACATGAAGGGAAGAAGCCATATCTTAGATGTCCCCTGGAGGGGAGACTTAAGGAAAATTCTTAAGGAAGTGATTGGTTAGAAGACCCCATCCTGGAAGTGAAACTTTGTACCTTTGGGGATGTACCACCACCAATCAGTTCCAGACATTGGTGCCAGCTGGTTGGGGATGTGTGTTGCTTGGAGAAAGCAGGTGCAGAGGCCCAAAAGGGGTCTAGGAATGGGTCCTGTGATACTGTTGCTGCCCCTGCTCAGTGTATGCTCCCACACCCAACTTTTTCAGAATGTTTGATAGAGTATGTCTTGGTTCATGAAATAGATTTGCAATTTTGAGACTTCCTAAATGGCCATCTCTAAGCAGCTATAGGAATTCCTGGCTCCAGTACATGTGTAAAGTTCAGTTGGGTTTTCTAGAACAGGTAAGCTGTGTCCAGTTACTGGCTTTCTGTAATCAAGCTGCTAGATAGAATTTAGCAATCATCAAGGACTCCTGTGGCTAGTTGCTTAGGTTTTGAGCATTAAGTACGATCTAATACAAATCTTCATTAAGGGGCACCTGGGTGGCTCAGTTGTTAAGTATCTGACTCTTGATTTCGGCTCAGGGCATGATCTCAGCGTTCATGAGATGAAGCCCTGCCTCAGGCTCTGGGCTCACAGTGCAGGATCCTCTCTCTCATTCTCTCTCTCTCTTCCTCTTTCTGCATCCCCCCTCACTCTCTCTCTCTCAAAATAAATAAAATTTAAAAATCATCATTAAAAAAAGCCTTGGGGCACCTGGGTGGCTTAGTTGGTTAAGTGTCCAACTTTGGCTCAGGCCATGATCTCACGTTTCATGAGCTCAAGCCCCGCGTCAGGCTCTGTGCTGACAGCTCAGAGCCTGAAGCCTGCTTCAGATTCTATTTCCCTCTCTCTCTGCCCCTCCCCCACTCATGCTCTGTATCTTTCAAAAATAAATAAACATTAAAAAACATTTTTTTAAACTTAAACAAACAAAAAAACCTTTTTATTCTATCACAAGTGTTATATTTTATTTATTTATTGTGATATAGTTCATTTTAAAGAATAGAGATAATATGAAAAAAATGAAGTGTAATCCTCCTACCCAATGATAACTATAATTAATATTTTTGTATATTTCCTTCTAAAATTCCCATACTTTAGGGCACCTGGGTGGCTCAGTCGCTTAAGTGTCTGACTCTTGATTTTGGTTCAGGTCATGACCTCATGGCTCATGGGGTTTGAGCTTCACGTCGGGCTTTGACCTCACAGCACGGAGTCTGCTTGGGATTCTCTGTCTCCCTCTCTCTCTGCCCCTCCCCTGCTCATGCTCTCTCTCTCTGAAAATAAACATTAAAAGTAGATAAATAAAACTTAAAAAAATAAAATTCCCGTGCTTTAATAAGCTTTCAATAAATAGATATTTTATAGTTATATGAGAAGTTTTCCTTCCTCCTTTTATTTCAACTTAGAGATAGCTATGATATTTCTTTTTTTTCCCCCTCCAGAATTGCTATATTGTTTGTATTCTTCAAAAACAGTTGACCATGAATTATTTTTATTCATCCTAATGACAACCTTGGGGGTTTTAAATACCGTATGTGTTTCCTTATCTTCTAGATAAAGACACTGGGAGCAATGATATTTCTTTATGAAAGTATGAAGATCATTGTGTTAACTACAAGTTCACATGCAAATAAAAAATTGGTTTGCTTTGGTTATTTAAACACACATTCTGTTCAAATGGAATTCTTTTTTACATACATTTTTAGGAAGATAATGTTTAAAAAAGAGCTTTAGAACTATAGACTGAAGTCCTTGGGCCTTGGTTAGCATTGCTTTAGTTTGAATCTAAAAAACGCTATAACATTTCTGTCCTCCAAATCCAAACTGGGTTTGCGGCACCTGAGTGGCTCAGTCGACTGAGCGTACAACTTTGGCTCAGGTCATGGTCTCACCATTCCTGAGTTCGAGCCCCACGTCAGGCTCTGTGCTAACAGCTCAGAGCCTGGGGCCTGTTTCAGATTCTGTGTCTCCCTTTCTGTCTCTGCCCCTCCCTCGCTAGTGCTCTCTCTCTCTCAAAAATAAACATTAAAAGAAATTAAAATAAATAAATAAATAAATTTAACCTGGGTTCTGTATTCTCTGCCTCAGTGTTTATAAGGCTTTTGTCTCCAAAGAGACTTATTCAACTAAAGAGTCACATTACTCAGACTGGAGTCATGTGGGCCACTGGGTAAACAGCCAACCTGGACAAACAACTGTTGAATATTTAATGTTCAGGATATATTTAGTGAAAAAGCAAGCTACCAAATAGTAGTCATAACATAAACCTAGTTTTATGAAAGTATAAGATTAGATAGATATACTTACATAGAAAAAATATGGAAATGCTATAATCTAAAATATCAACAGTGTTTATCACGAGGTGATACAGAGTCATGGGTGATTATTATTATTTTATTCATGTTTACATTTAATTTTTTCTTCAATAGGCATAGATTACATTTTCATATATTATTTTTATAATCAAACACAATTTTATTTTACAGTAAGATCACAGTCTTTATTGATCAAAAATAAAATGATATTTCAAAAAAGGAAATTGTTATTTCCAACACATTCTCCCTCCCAATAACTCTCCTTTAAAAAAAAAAGTTTATTTATTTATTTTGAGAGCAAGACAGAACAGGGTAGGGACAGAGAGAGGGAGAGAGAGAGAATCCCAAGCCGGTCCACGCTGTGAGCACAGAGGCTGACACAGGGCTTAATCTCACGAATATGAGATCATGAAGAGCTGAAACTAAGAATTGGACGCTTAACCGACTGAGCCATCCAGGCGCCTCCCCCCCCCCCATACATCTCCTTCTTATCTAAAACTTTAATCTAACTAAGTGCTATATGGTGTCCTCTCAACTCTGAGAGGATGGTTTAAGAAGCAGAAAATTTGCAAGAGTGGAGTGGGAAGAGGAATAAAACACCAGCAGTATTATATGTATGACATTCAATTTAATTCAGCTGTATATTACCTTGGTACATATGCATTTAATTATTTGCATTTTTAAGATTACATCTTTCAACCTGTAAAACCAGCCCAAAGCCCCTTTGTGTGGAAAGGGGGAGGGGGGAAGACGTGTTTTTGAGTCCATATTCCATTACTGTGCTGTTAGTTATATTTAATCAGAGTAAATGGTGGAGGGGAGGTATAGTGACTAGCTGATCTATTTCTCAGTTTCAGAAGAATGATTTTCCCTTTCTTCTGGAACAGCAGACTAGAGTGGTTTTAGTTTGCTAAAGCCAAACGTGAAAATTTTTATAGCCTTGGAAGAGCGACATTGTTATCGTAGATGCCATTCTCACAAGCATAACTTTGTTACATTTCATTTCAGTATTTTTTTTTCATTTCATTTCATTTCAGTATTCTAACATTTGAAGATTATCTAAAACAGATTGATTTTGCTTTGTTTGTTTTTACAGATCTGTTAAAATGACGTCAGGATTACTCAATCCCAGTATGGTCTTAAATTTTAGAAGATCAACTCTGAAATCTGGATGAATTTCACAGCATTTACAGCAGTGTGCTTCTGCATATCTGCTGAACTTTGGAGATCATGATATATCCCTTTGTCTTCACTTACTGAAGCCTTTTGGATTTTTCTGTAATAAAATACTAAATTGAATGTAGAACTTGAATTAATTGGCTGGGATAAAAGGAATGACTCATCCTGGGTTGACGCAAATTGAACCTGACCTTGGAGGTTTCGTTCTGTAGCTCAGAGAGCAGGGCAATTCCGGAAATGGCACTGGCAGTGGTTCGTAAAGTCATGTTTCCCCTAACTTTCTCAGTTGTTTGTTGAGTCATTAAGGACCGTTAATTTTGGCTCTGTCAGAAGCCAGGAAAAAGAATGTTTGCCAAATCACGTTCCAGAGCTAGGATGTAGAATGACAGGGAACATAACAGCCAAGTCACTCCTGAAATGTTTGGTTCAGTCATCTTTCCAAAATTAACATAGTTAAACAAAACCCCAAAACAGATCACTCCTCTCCTGCCCCTACTTCCTCCTTGCTCTTGACCAATAGGAGGACCCCCAGAAGTGGAAGGCTCAGGCATCTTCACAAAAATGAAGCCAGGCCACAATGACAGGTTCCCAAGGGTGGCTGACCACAGCTTTTGCCTCCGACACAATTGCTTCACCTGAGGAGAAGGCACTTCGCTGAGGATCTGTGCCCCAGCCCATTTTCATGCACACAGAAGCACAGAGAGACCCACTGGTTAGATAGTAGGGTTTCTTCCTGCTGCAAAATTCTGTGGTTGTCATTTGGGCTTTGTGGCCCCAAATTAAAATGACCTGATCATAATTCTTAATTCCTGAGAAAAAGCAAAAAAGAAATAAACATGGTTACCACAGGCCCAATGTCCTTTGGTAACTGTTCAAGCCTGGGGACTGACACATAGGTAGTGTATGGGAGATGGCGTGTGTGTATGTGCATGTGTGTTTGGGGTGGACTTTCTTAACTTCGTGTAACTGAAAGGGCGGACCTACACCGGCCGACTCCATCTTGTTCTGTGTCCTCCACCTTGAGTGACTGTGTCCCCGACATGCCCCCTTTCCAGGAAAATCGCAGGAACCTCAGACCACGCCTCCTCCCCTTGAGTAACCTCCTGCTCACCCGTTCAAACTTCCCGATCAAAGCACACCCGGCGACCTGCGAAACGGGACTCCGACCCTTCCCCAGCCAATCGGCCGAGGCCACAGCCATTACCTCACCAACTGCCCCTAGACCCCAATAAAACCTTTGTGCTTTTGAAACTCGCTCTCTCCCTCCGGCATCTCACCGCTGCGTCGGTGCAGGTAGGGGATTGAGCTCAAGCTAGCTCGAATAAAGGCTCTTTGCTTTTGCATCGGACTCGGCTCCCTGGTGGTCTTTGGGTATCATGAATTCTGGGCATAACATAACCTTCTTTCCTATCTACCAAGAACAGTTCCTTTCTGGTCTCCTAAGGAAATGGCCTTCACCTTTGTTTGTTTGTTTCTCTTAGTTACTAGTTCATTCCCTCTTGCTCTTTATTTTTTTAATTTTTATTATTTTTTATTTTTTAGACAGAGAGTGTGGGGACGGGGCAGAGGGAGAGGGACAGAGAATCTTAAGCAGGCTCTACCCCCCAGTGCAGAGCCCGATGTGGGGCTTGATCTCATGACTGTGAGATCATGACGTGAACTGTAGTCAAGAGGTGGACGCTTGACTGACTGAGCCACCCAGATTCCCCATCTTGCTCTTTATTTTAATATTCATTCAACAGACATTTACTGGGGACTTTCAGACATTTCTTCTTCAGAGACAGCATGACATAGCTGAAAGAAATTTGACTTTGAATGTTGCAGACAGGATCTGAGACCCAAACTCCATCACTTCCACACCTGATAAGCTTGGACAAGTGACTTTGAGTCAGAACACAGAATGGGAATAGCATATCCTTCCTACTCCCGTGAGAATGTATTTTGCAAATTGTTTAAAAAGTAGAAAGATTTTTCTTAATTTGTAGATGCCCCTAGGGATGGGGACCTAATAAACTTGTCTTTAGCATTTTGGTTTGAATTCACCTATAAAGTGCATTTGACTTTTTTGGTGAGAGTGCAGGCTTGTCAGGATTGGGGTGAGTTGGGAGAGGATACCTCAGTAGAGAGACTCAAAGCAGACAAAGAACATTAAACCACCTTGGGAAAGGGAGATTCTTTAAGGAGAGAAAATGGGCTGAATCAATAGATGAGGGGCCCTCAGAAAATACTTTGCCCACTTCAATTTTCCTGTGGTCAAGCCCTGATTGTTATGACCTGGATACACAGTGGACTGTGACCTTCAGGTGGAGCTGCTTAGGTTACTCAGGACAAAGGCCACTCATTTTGCAAACTGCTATGCTCTAGGAACCCCCAAATCATAAGTTCTTAGGTTGTTAGGTCTTGAGGTTAGGAATTGGTTCTCTTTCTAGCACTGGGGCTAGCCAGTAAGCTCGAATTAGAGTTTTTTGGGTTTCTTTTTAAGTTTAATTATTTATTTTGAGAGCGAGAGAGAGAGGGGGAGGGGTAGAGAGAGAGCAAGAGTGACGATCCCAAGTAGGCTCTGTGCTGTCCACACAGAGCCTGATGTGGGGCTCAAGCTCCCAAACCATGAGATCATGACCTGAACTGAAATCAAGAGTGGAATGCTTAACTAACTGAGCTACTGAGGCATCCCAAATTCAAGTTTAAATTAATAAAAACAGTTGACTCTTGAACAGCACAGAGGTTAGAGATGCCGACCTCCTGCATAGTCAAAAATCTGCATATAAGTTTTGACTCCCCCAAAACTTAACTATTAATAGCCTACTGTTGAGAAGCCTTACTGATAATATAAAGTCGATTAACATATATTTTGTGTTAAATGTATTATATACTGTATTCATACAATAAATAAGCCAGAGAAAAGAAAATGTTATTAAGGAAATTATAAGGAAGAGACCATATATTTATAGTACTGTAATGCACTTATTGAAAAAAATCTGTATATAAGTGGACTCATGCAGTTAAGCCCTTGTTGTTTAAGGGTCAACTGTATATACTATAAAGGGCAATTCTTTTTTTTTTTTAATTTTTTAAAATGTTTATTCATTTTTGAGAGAGAGAGTGAGTGGGGGAAGGGGCAGAGAGAGAAGGAGACACAGAATCCAAAGCAGGCTCCAGGCACTGAGCTGTCAGCACAGAGCTTGACGCGGGGCTGGAACCCACGGACTGTGAGATCATGACCTGAGTTGAAGTCAGACGCTCAACCAACTGAGCCACACAGGTGCCTAAAGGTCAATTCTTTGTGTCAAAATGATTCAATGAAACAGACCTGCTGTTGCGTTATACTTTTGTACACTATGTGGGAAGGCCATGGAGTCAGGCATCTCGGGTTCTGGTTTCAACTCTGCCAGCTGCGGTGCCTTAGGCAAATCACTCACAAGAGTCTGGTTTGAATGCAGTATTTCTCAAAGTGTATTTCTTGGATTACCTGCATCAGAATGACCTGGGCTCCTTAAACATTTCTGAACTATTTCTTAAATCTGGTGAAAAAGAATCTCTGGGGATGAGGTCCCAGAATCTGTATTTTTAACAAGTGCCCCAGGCCAGTTGTCATGCACACAGGGACTCACTGGCTAGGACCCTCATGAGGATCTCTTCCTACTCTAAAATTCTGTTCATTTTCATCACCTGGATTTTACTTAGCTCTATTTTCTGTGAACAACATGAAATTAAAAGGAGAAAGGCCATGACATTGGCTAAGAACCTATTTGCCTCGTGCTGTTTGGGGCCTTATACCCATTGTCTTATTTTTGTGCACAATAATCCTTTGAGGTAGGTGTTACTGTTAGTAGCATAGTATGCGTAGATTCCAAGTTGGAACTTTGTACAAACCTCTAGCTAAAAGAAGGATAAGTTCTGGGGAGGTAATGTATAGCATGGTAACTATATTTACCAGTACTATTTTATAGATTTGCAAGTTGTCAGGGGGGTATATTTTAGAAGTTCTCATCCATACACATACACAAATTATAACTATGTGACATGATGGATGTAATAGCTAACCTCATTGTGGTAATCCTTCTCTCTCTCTCTATATATATATACATATATATATATAAACACATATATATAATAACTACATTGTATACCTTAAACAATGTTACATGTCTATTGTATATCTCAATAAAGCTGGGGAAAAAAAGTTGGGACTCTGGTTTCAAAGTCAATGGTTTTTTTTTGTTTGTTTTTGCCACAGTATCAGGCTATAGTAAGAAACTACAGAACTTAATATAATTGATAAGCTCTAGTGCTGGCACCTTTATCTTCATACAATAGATTGCTATTTTAAGAACTGTTTCTTCATCCTTTCAGAGGTTCTCCTATTGTGAACATTAATTACCTAATGTGATGATGACAATATAAAAACAGTAAGCAGGGGCACCTGGCTGGAGCAGTCAGTGGAACATGAAACTCATGATCTCAGGATTGTGAATTTGAGCCCCACAATGGGCACAGAGCCTACTTAAAAAAATAAACAGTAAGCTTCATTTTAATTACTCTTTACCTTATTTTTCTGACCTATTTAAAATATATTCTTGTTCTATGCATTTTATAAGGCAATTTAAGTCCTTTCTGTGTGATAGGGAATAAACTGGATATAAATAACAAAAAGCTGTATTATGAACTCATTTAATAATTGCATTCATTAATTCAGAAAAGAAAATACATGAAGTTGTGATAGTCCATGATAATTTCAGTTTATAAAATCTCAAACTTATAATTAGCTACAAGATGGAGGGAAATAGTAATGAATCAGACAAGAAATAGATTTGAAATTTGATGAGATCTATCTTTTGTATGCTTCTACCTGAGGTTACCTACTTCAAACAAAGAAGAGAAGGGGTCCTGGCAGGCTGAAATATATAAAGTTCTTTAAAAAATTTTTTTTTAATTTTACATTTATTCATTTTTGAGAGACAGAGTGAGACAGAGTGTGAGCGGGGAGGGGGAGAGAGAATGAGACACAGAATCTGAAATGTTCAGCACAGACCCCGACGTGGGGCTTGAACCCATGAACCATGAGATCATGACCTGAGCCAAAGTCAAACACTCAACCAACTGAGCCACCCAGGCACCCCTATAGAGTTCTTTTAGAAGGAGAAGGAGGTTGATTTGTTTGGCAACTAAGTTAAGATAAAGTCCATGTGAAAGAGGAGTTGCTGTTTTCTCTCCAAACTATTTGTAGGGGAATAAGAGAAGAATGCCAGAGGATCAGGTTTGGGCATGATTAGGAAAGTACATTAATTGGGTCATCCAAGAAATTTTTCCTGCTGGTGACCAGTGTGAACTGGTCAAAACAGAAATCATCTGGCCTCATTACTTATTACTTGTGATCCATTATCTTTGTCTCTGGTCCGTGAGAAAAGCAGTTTTATCTAATTTCAAGCTTAGATGAAAAGAAAAGATGAGCATAGTATTATTTTTCCTATGTTTGGACAGGTCTGTGTTATGATAAGGGTATAGGAAGAGGCCCCCATGTGGTTTGGAATAAGGTTTATAGAAAGAACATTATAAAGCCATAAAGAACGTAAGGTATTGTTATTTTTTGGATTAAGACAATACAGCTGGAAGGAACCCTAGATACCATCTAACTCCTTCATGTTACAGGCACTGAGGCCTATGAGAGTCAAGTTCACTCATTGCCTAAGAGCACATACCAATTAGTGGTAAGCAGTATAGATACTGGAGCCTGACGTACCTGTTTGAGGCTCAGTCTTGCCATGTACCAGTGTGTGGCTTTGGGGTTGAGGAGGGCCTCACAGAGGTGAAGGGCTGTGTCGCAGAGTGAATAGAGTTTGCCAGATGGGCAGGCATTCCAGACCAAGAGACTGAGGGTATGTCCAAAGAGCAAGGGAGGGGAGGGGGAGAAGCCTGTAGGAGGAGCCTGTGTGGATGGATGTAGCTGGTGCACACAGTCCTTATGGGTCAGCCAAGAGAAATAGTGGGGGAGGAAACCTGTTGCCTTGGCCCTTCCAGAGGACACTTAATTGCCACATTTTTTTTTCTTGCTATTTCACTATTGCTCTGTATCAGTAAGATACTCAAAGAAGGTTGAGTTGTTACAACTCTAGGACCGTTGTCTTCGGTCAACAGGGTCTCCCTTACTTTGCAGTCCAGGAAGGAAGGCTGGGCAGGAGTTGGGATATTGCTGGTCCCTTGGGATCCCTTCTCTTTTCCTCTGTGAGCTGAGTTCTCTTCACCCAATGCCCAGCATGGTTTTCTTGGACAAAAAAAGCTCTGGGTGTGGTTAGAAAACCTTAATAATAGCTATCATTCCTATGCACCTGACATTGTTCTGTTGAGTGTATTGATTTACTTAATCCTTGCAAAAACCTTATGAAGTAAGCACAACTATATTTTTTCCTTTTCTCAACTTTTCAAAACTTTTCTAGAGAAGTATAACAAATACAAAAATATATAGAAGTTTAATATATTTTATTATATATATTAATAAATATTATATAAGATTATACCAACATACATTTATGTAAATTTTTTAAATATTTATTTTTGAGTGTGAGAGAGAGACAGAGTGCAAATGGGGAGGGCCAGAGAGAGAGGGAGACACAAAATCTGAAGCAGTCTCCAGGCTCTGAGCTGTCAGCACAGAACCCAACATGGGCTCAAACTCATGAACCGTGAGATCATGACCTGAAGCCGAATTCGGACGCTTAACTGACTGAGCCATGGCGGGGGGGGGGGGGGGGGGGGGGGGGGGGGGGGGGGTGTAAATTTATTTTAGTTTAATAAATTTTCACAAAAAGAGCATAGTTACTAGCTCCCAGCAGAAGAAACAAAATTAGCAGCACCCAAAGGGCCTTCGGTGGTCCCATCCAGTCACCAGTCCTCCTCAGCCCCCAAACCAACTACCATCCTTCTAACAGCAGAGCTCACTGAATTTGTTTTGTATAGTATTACTTGTCTGAAGCCTCTTTGATTTACACGACATTGCATGTAATGACAGGTCCGCTCATTTTCTCTCTTTGCTACATTATTTCCTCTACTGTGTATGTTGAAACATCTTAAGCTCCAGAAAAGTTGAAAAACTAGTACAGTGAACAGTTATATACCCTTTATTTAGAGCATGAAGGACTATTATTTTCACTTTATAGATGAGGGAACTAAGACAAAGAGAAATTAGGTAAGGAGTCCAGGTCATGCCCTTAGGATCTAATCTTGCCTGTCTGGCTGCTAAGTCGTAAGACTGTGGGCAAATCTCATAACTTGTCTGAAGTTGTTCTTCATTTAGAAGATGGGAGTTAACAATCTCCATTTCATTGAGTTTCCAGACTGTTGTGAGGCTCAAATGTGAGGAATATGTGAATGTGCTATGTCAAGAGTAAAGGGGTGATATTCAAAAGGGGTGTTGTTAAAAATGCAGGCTCCTGGGCCTCACTCCCTGGAGATCCTAATTCAGTAGGTCTGGGGAAGGAGGCTGAATGTTTAACAAGTACCCAGGCGATTCTAATGCACTAATTCCCTACCGCACTACGCAAAAACAATTCTTTAAAAAGAATTTTTTTAAGTTTATTTATTTGGAGAGAGAGAGGAGGGAGAGAGCGCAAGTGCATGGGAGGGGTGAAGAGAGTGAACTCACAAACTGTGAGATCAGGACCTGAGATGAAATCAAGAGTCAGATGCTTAACCGATTTAAGATTAGTCCCTGGAGCCCTCACCTTTACAGAAATAAAAAAGCAAAAGGAAGCATGCTCAGCCTTAAGGAGGACAAGTGACTCAGGGGTTTAAAACAAAAGAGGACAAAATGGAGCCATTGTAGGTGAAAGGGCAAGAGTTCTCTGTTGCAAAATGAGAGGTCAGATTAGAGGGAAGTAAAAAAAGAAAAACAACCACTCAACTCTTTATTACTCAAAATTCAATACATTCCTGCCATCTTACATCACAGCAGGGGTTCGATTAACAACTGACACACCAAACCTCTGCTGATAGCCCTAACAAAGCTGGAACAAAAGAAAAAAAAAAGAGAGAGAAAGACTTTGATTGCTTAAAGCATTGAAAATGTCAACATAGTGGGGGAAAACATAAACCAACCCAGTACCTTTTTGGACTTCCTAACATTTATCTTATGGTTTAGTATTGTGTTTCATTTTGAATCGCAGGGTGCGAAGGGAGGGAGAAATACTGTATTCTCTTGCGGAGGGCCTCTAGATGCAGGGCTTCGGTCTTGTATAAGGGATGCTTTTTTTTTTTAATGTTTACTTATTTTTGACAGAGAGCGCGAGAATGAGTGGGGGAGGGCCAGAGAGAGAGAGACAGACAGACAGACAGAATCTGAAACAGGCTCCAGGCTGTCAGCACGGAGCCTTAGGCGGGACTGGAACTCACGGACAGTGAGAGCATGACCTGAACCGAAGTCGGACGCTCAACCGACTCAGCCATCCATTAAAAACGTACGGGATACATTTTTAATGATCAGTTTGGAGCTGCAGATATGATACCCAGTATCTACGTGCACGCACCATAAGTAATGGAGCTGTATGTCTTTTGAGGGCTTTCCACAGTTGAAACGCCGCTGCTTGACACAGCCAGTCGCCAGGCCCCGGGAGGCGGCCATGACCTGGCGGCCGTCCCGGGCGCTAGCTCCCCTTCCACCTGTCCCTTGTTTGCCTTTCCCGTGAGAGAGCGCGAGGGGGCAAAGGCTGGCGGCGACATCACGCGGTGATCCCCTGCCGCTGGTCTGTTCGGGGACACGTCCACGGAGCTCCTACCCTGCCCGGGGCCGTTGCAACTTGTTTGCTCAGATAATCTGGTTCAACTCCCTGCCTTTTAAGACGAAAAAAACTGGGACGCAAATGTTAACGATGTAACTACCCTTTCTTTCTTTGAAAAAGCGTAACAATTTTTTTTATAGACCATCTTGCATAATAAGCACAGGCAGCTACCATCCTGGAGTGATTTGGAAATAACTGTTGCTGGGGGAAAAAAAGGAGACCAACCGACGGCATTCTAAAGCCCTTCTTGTGAATTAAATAAGTGAGAAATACATTTGAAAAACTAACCTTAAAGACAAAAAAGCAACAAAACAATCTCTACAGGACCGTCATCAGGTTAAAATTTCACCAAACGTTAGAAGTCATTTACTCGCTAAAAATAATCCCAGAAGCCGTCGTTTCCGCTTTTAAAGGCAGCTCTGTTTTGCGGACTGACGATAATCAACAGGTTACGGTTCGTTCGTAACGCGACTCCGCCGACTCCTTTTGCAAAACCGGCGAGGCCGCCGGCGCAACGACGACCTCCGCCACCCGCCTGGCAGGGAGCCGACGCCGGCGGGAGCGCGACCCTCTGGCGGGGCTGCGGCTGCTCCGCGTCGGGGCCGCGGGTCACGTGCTGCGGGGGCGCGGGGGGCGGGGCCGGCAGGGTATATAGCCGGGTGGCCAGAGCCTGGCTTTGAACGTCGCGTGGGACACGTCGGACGGTGGTCTCTGTGCTAATATCGGTTGGTAGGTGCGCGCCCCCTCTGTGACCCGCGGCCTGGCCCGGGTCCCCCTCGGGGCTCCAGGCTAGGGGACAAGGCGGTGGTCCCGGAGCCTGCCCGCCTCGCGGCCTCGGGGCGGTTTCCGGGTCCGGGCTGGGAAGGGGCGGTCTCCTGGGCCTGCGCTTTCCAGTCTTGCTTTTTTTTTTTTTTTTTTTTTTCTTTCTGGAATCTCTGCCAGCAGCTTCAGTGCGGGTGTAGCTTCTTGGCTTGGTTGCGCGGTAACAGTTTCCATTTGTCCCCGAAAGTACATTATCGGAAAGGAAATGTGCTAGCAAATCGTCTCCAGGCAGAACTCTGTGGGGTTCCCGGCGGCAGCAAGGCTGTGGGTGCTGGCGCCTGACTTGCCCCTTCGGGGTGGCTCTTACTCATTTTCTGTGTCTCTGGGACCCTGGGCGACCGGAGGGTAGACTGACTAGCCCTGAAGTGGTGGACAGCGGGCCGTGCAGATAGATTCTTCCTTCCCAGGTCTGCTGCTTAGCAGTGAGGCAGTTTTATGTGGGTGTATAGTCGTTGGAGGAACTAAATGAACATTTAAAAGCCTCCTGGAATGTTTCTCAATTCCTGGGAGCCCGCCTTCCCTCTCGTGCTTTAGTCTCCCCTAGACTAGTTGCAGTCCCTTCAAAGGAAGGAATAAATTCCCCTAAAGTGCTCCATTTTATCAATGAGGTATTTACCGGTGCCTCATGTTATCGCAGATGGTCCTGTCAAAGATGTCTTCTACTTGAAATCTTTTTAAAAAATATTTTACATTTAGGGGCGCCTGGTTGGCTCAGTTGGTTAAGCCTCCAACTTCAGCTCAGGTCAGGGTCATGATCTCCTGATTAGTGAATTCCAGCCCCTGGGGCTCTGTGCTGACAGCTCAGAGCCTGGGACCTGCTTCAGATTCTGTGCCTCCCTCTCTTTGCACCTCCTGCGCTGTTTCTCTCTCTCTCTCTTTCAAAAAAAAAAAAAAGAAGAAAAAGAAAAAAAACCATTAAATTTTAATAAAAAATATTTTTAAGTAATCTCTACACCCAGCATGGGGCTTGAACTCACAACCCCGGATCAAGAGTCGCATGCTGTACTGACTGACCCAGCCAAGCACCCCTCTCTATAGTTTTATCATGGATTTTAACTTGGTTCCACAGTTTTTGTGAACAGATGTTCCTCTTCAAAAGGCATTCCTAATATCCTGGTGGAGAACAAGACAAACATCCCAATAACTTTGCTGTTTCCTATAGACCCTGTTTTCTATTGGAATTTTACCCATAAATTCTGAAAGCCGGCCTCAGAAGGTGTTTGCCTAGGGGAGAGCTGCCAGCTTGAGAAATGCAGAAGACCACACCTACTGTATCTTGCATGTTTCTCTTGAAATTAACATTTACTTGAATGGGGACTGAGTCTGGGAGAGTCTTACCCTGGTGTCTTGAAAGAAGTTTCTCTCCACAGATTTCTTTCTTCAGGAGGAAAAATGGCATCGGTCGCAGTTAATCCACAACCGGTATGACCTTTAAATACAGTTTCTTGATTCCTTTCCCTCCCGTGTGTTTTGAGGAATTAACAATTTCCTCTGCCTTGGTTGCAGAGTGTGGTCACTAGGGTAGCTAACCTACCCTTGGTGAGCTCCACATACGACCTTGTCTCCTCGGCTTACATCAGCACAAAGGATCAGTATCCTTGCTTGAAGTCCGTGTGCGAGATGGCGGAGAAGGGTGTGAAGACCATCACTTCTGTGGCTGTGACGAGTGCTCTACCCATCATCCAGAAGCTGGAGCCACAAAGTGAGTTCTGATTTCTTCCTCAAGATTCAGTCCAAGGGATTGGGCAAGGGTGAGCCAGGAACTGTCTAGAATATGTGAAAGCCAGCCTTAGACTCCTAGCACTTAGAGGCAGCCTCAGGGAACCCCCTCTGCCTTTCCTTAGGTACATACTGCCTTTACGTACAAACTGCTGGGTAGGGGCACTGGGGTGGCTCATTCGGTTGAGTGTCTGACTCTTGACTTTGGCTCCGGTCATGATCTCACGATTTGTGAGTTCGAGCCCCACATCAGGCTCTGTGCTGACAGTGCTGACTGTCTCCATCTCTCTGACCCTCCCCGTTTGTTCTCTATCTGCTTGCTCTCCATTTCTCTTTCAAAAATAAACTTAAAAAAAAAAAGCCCTACCAGGTGGCCCTTATTGTTATGGAAAGCGTCTGCCTCATAACAATAGCAGATATTCACGAGAGTTAAACAGTCCTCCAGTGATGCCTCTGTCAGCAGAGATCACAATGGGAGCTAGTGGGTGAAATGAGTAACTGATTTCCTTGGGATCACACAATATGCATGAACTATTGTCAAAAGTAACATATTTTTGATGTACAATTAACACACCATAGAACTCACCCACTTAAAGTGTACAATTAAGTAGTTTTTAGTATATTCAGAGTTGTGCAAGTATCTCTATAATCCATTTAGAACCTTTTCATCACCTCAGAAAGGGACCTCATACCAGTTTCTGTTGAAAAAGTTCTTTCTGTTGAAAAAGTTCTGAAAATAATGTGATAATTTCATACCATTGTGAATGAATTTAATGCCTCTGAATTATGCAGAGGTAAAACCATTTTTATTTTAAATAGTGAAAATGGTGAAGTGTATGTTTGTATTTTGCTACAATTAAAAAAAATAAAAGGATGAAACCTTACACCCATTAGCAGTCTCTCCCCATCTCCTTCCAACCCCCTTAGGCAACTACTAATCTATTTTCAGTCTTTATAGACTTCTCTTTTCTGAACATTTAATATAAATGGAACCATAAAAAATGTTTTTCATGACTGGCTTCTTTCATTTAGCATAATGTCTTTGGGGTTTATCCATGTCGTGTTGTATCAGTGCCTTATTTTATTGTGGAATCATTTTCCATTGTGTGGATAGATTGCACTTTACTTATTCATCAGTTGAGGGACATTTGGGTTCCTTCTACTTTCGGCGATGCTAAATCTTTTTTTTTTTTTTTTTTTAATGTTTATTTATTTTGGGGACAGAGAGAGACAGAGCATGAATGGGGGAGGGGCAGAGAGAGAGGGAGACACAGAATCGGAAGCAGGCTCCAGGCTCCGAGCCATCAGCCCAGAGCCTGACGCGGGGCTCGAACCCACGGACCGTGAGATCGTGACCTGAGCTTAAGTCGGACGCTTAACCGACTGAGCCACCCAGGCGCCCCTTGGCGATGCTAAATCTTGAATGTTACTGTGAACGTTCGTGTACAAGATTTTGTGTGGATATATGTTTTCAGGTGTCTTGGGTATATACCTAGGAGTGGGATTGCTGGGTCATATGTTAACTGCTGAAGTTTTTGAGGAACTGCCGGCTTGTTTTCCAAAGCAGCTGCACCGTTTTACATTCCCACTAGTAGTGTAGGAAGGGTTCCATTTTTTCATGTTATTAACTGCTTTTGAGTAAAGGTTTAGATACTTCCTCTAAATGGTTAAATCATGGCCTTCTGGGATTATAAGGAACCGTTAGGGACCAATTTTCCAACTCTGCTTCTTCCCAGATGGATTTGTTACTAGTGCTTGGCTTGGCCATCATTGGAAGGGAAGCTTGGACTAAAATCTGTGCTTTGTTGGTGACATTCAGGGTGCTGTTAGCATGCTTTTTCCTGCTAATAACCCAAAATACAGTTCCACTTACTGAATTAAGTGTAGGTAGGGATTAAACTGGACAGGAAGTGCTAATTTTTAGAATTTTCAGATACCTCATTCCCTGAATGAGGGTTCAGTTGAAGCCTGGCTTCTCTTAGCATTAACCTTAGATACCAGTTGATGAGGAAGAAGCTTCTTAGCCAGCTTCCTAACTGGCACAGCTTTGCCACTGCCTGCTGCTCCCTTCCACTTCCTTATTTCCTTGTCTGTAGAAGACAATTGCCAGCAACCTGCTAAGCCTCTTCCATCTGAGCTAGAGAAACTAGGCAGTGCATTGTATTGTAAATGAAGATCAACATTCTTCTAATTTTTTATAAAAATGCCAAAGGTCCAAGGTATAATAGTATACGTTTTTATCTGCACTTAACATTGTCTTCATTTGTGATTCTTCTAGTTGCGGTTGCTAATACCTATGCTTGTAAGGGGCTCGACAGGATTGAGGAGAAACTGCCTATTCTGAATCAGCCAACAAACCAGGTGAGCTTGGTTGGGCAAGAGTGCCGAGGCTTGCTGCCTCACACGTCTTCATGTTCTGTCTGGTTAGCCCAGGCTGTGCGTGTCATGAACATGCCATAAACAGGAGAAATAAATTCTCCTCCTGAATGTATTTTTGAAACAGCGATGGCCACTCCCTTACTTGCTGAATTACTGTCAGGTTGTCTCTAAGGAACAAGATGAATTCGCCCCCTTTGGTTGTCATGCTTTAGTATGAACTTTATTGATTTGTGGCTTTGCCTCTGTAGATGATATTGCTGTCACAAATAACTGATTCCCATATGGTATTAGATAAATGAAGAGGTGGTATATAAACATTTTTCTCACGGTGTCTGAGAGCCCATCCTTTAGGATGGGGAACTGACGTCTCTGCCCAGGTGTTGACCTTCTGGGGCTGTGCTCCTAGGGCCAGGTGGGCATGGTACCACCTGTCTATATGCTCCTAGGTGTGCCTGGGCTGCTGCTCTCACTGTGAGCATGTCAACATGGAAAATGCCATTCTTCTCTAGAGGATCTTTTGTACCTTATTACATGTTTGTCCTAGTTCAAATGAAATACCTTGACACATTTTGTATCGTTTTACCTTATTGGCTCCTCCAGCAACGCTTGAGCGGTGGCAGATAGGGCAGATAGATCTGCTGAGGAAATTGATGCTTATTAACTCTTGGCGATTTGCCTAAGACCTAAAGCTAGAGAGTGAAAGGGCCAGATTCCTTCTTAAGCACTTCCAATGAGGCTGTCCTCGTTAAGACTATAATTCTATATTTACACCTGTGTTTCTGATCAGCCAAGCAATCTGGTTTTTTTACTTGTAGGTTGTTGCCAATGCCAGAGGTGCTATGACTGGGGCAAAAGATGCTGTGACAACTACTGTGACTGGAGCCAAGGATACCATGGCCAGCACCATCACTGGGGTGATGGACAAGACCAAAGGAGCAGTGACTGGCAGTGTGCAGAAGACCAAGTCTGTGGTCAATGGCGGCATTAACACAGTCTTGGGAAGTCGGATGATGCAGCTGGTTAGCAGTGGAGTAGAGAATGCACTCACCAAATCCGAGTTGCTGGTAGACCAGTACCTCCCTCTCACTGAGAAAGAACTAGGTAATTGGATATTTGTCTTGAACTCATAGTTTATATCTTAAATCTGTCTTTTAAAACTGCTTCATTGAGATCTACTTCGTATACCAAAAGTCACCTGTTTGATTCTGAGTTGTTTCATATAGAATTCTACATAGTAAGTTTGGAAATTTTGGGAGAAATTAACTTAGAGAAATTTTCTATAAATGGGTTATTTTCAGTGGGCTGCTTTACAGAATCATTAAACATTTTGTGCCTACTATGTGCCAGATACTGTGTTGCCCAAGAAGCTCACTGATAGGGGTGGGGGGGGGGTTGAGACACATGTAGATAAAGATGTCAGATGCAGTGTGTTTTGGGTGGTCAAGCCCAGAAGCAGACAGGAGCTGTCCTGGGGGAATGAGAGCATAATTGCTAGGTGGGTGGGTAGAATCAACAAGGTAAGATCCAGGTTAGAGGCCAGGCCTCCTCACTTCTAGGTGTGATCCCTTGGGATTTTTGTTCCTTTATTTCTAATTTCAGAAAAAGAAGCAAAAAAGGTTGAAGGGTTTGATACGGTTCAGAAGCCAAGTTATTACATTAGGCTGGGATCCCTGTCTACCAAGCTCCGCTCACGTGCCTACCAGCAGGCCCTCAGCAGGGTTAAAGAAGCCAAGCAAAAAAGCCAAGAGACCATTTCTCAGCTCCATTCCACTGTTAACCTGGTGAGTAGAACTTCATTTAAAGGTAGCTAAAGTGAGCCCATCCCTCTGGAGGGATGAGAGAAATGTAATCATGACATCCAGGAATTTTAATCTTGTGAACAACCCAGTAGAAAAATGGGCAAAGAGTTATACAGACAACTCACCGAAAAGGAACGATAAATGGCTGAAATACATGAAGCGATGTTAGTCTTCTTCTGAGGGGCCAAGTTCCAGATGCTTCCCCTGGCCTATCACAGTGGCAAAATTTGATGCTGTGGGCAGTGAGGTAGAGAAAGAGGTGTGCCTGTACTTGTGTTTTTTTGGGGGATACGAGGGATTGTTCTGGGCAAGTTACAAACACACCTATGCCTTAGGCAGTTTTACTTTTAGAAATGTTTCCTTGTAGGAGCTCCTGGGTGGCTCCATCAGTTAAACGTTCCACTTCGGTTCAGGTCATGATCTCAGCGTTTGTGGGTTTGAGCCCCGAGTCAGGCTCTGTGCTGACAGTTTGGAGCCTGGAGTCTGCTTTGGATTCTGTGTCTCCCTCTCTCTCTGCCCCTCCCCGCTCATGCTCTGTCTCTCTCTGTCAACAATAAACGTTTAAAAAAAAAATGTTTCTTTATAGATGCACAGATAAGTTTAGAGTTACAAAACACTATAAACGATGCCTGTCAACTAATCAGAAACTAATTAAATTGATACATCATAAAAGACTTGTGTAGCCATTAAAGATTGCCAAGTTGCAGAACAGTCTGTATTGTACTACCCTTAGAAGCTGGTTTCTTCTTGGAAGGGGAAAGAGGTAGCTGGCAACAGGGAAGAGGGGGTTTTAATTCCTTTTCCTTTTGTAATTTTATGTATTTGTATTATGTATATACATGTTAAATTTGAGTTGCCTTACCTGTGCTAAAGTGGACGTAAATTTGGAGACAGTGGTTTAATAAATAGAGGCAGTAAAAAGCTATGATTACTAGGTTGATTTACAAAAACTGGTAATAAATAACAATGATAGTGGGGACAACTCTCCTTAAACTCTCATGGAAATTCTTGTTTTTTATATTGTCTGATTTATATCCTCTGAGAACCAGCTAATATGAATGCATGTCTGACTGGTTTGTTCCTTTGTGTTATTTCAACATACTCTAGATTGAATTTGCCAGGAAGAATGTGCAGAGTGCCAACCAGAAAATTCAAGGTGCTCAGGACAAGTTCTATCTCTCCTGGGTGGAATGGAAGAGAAGCATCGGCCATGATGATACAGATGAATCCCACTGTGCTGAGGTGAGACACTGGGGAGAGTCATCCAGTACAGTTTCTGAAGATGTTCTTATTTTTCATTTCCATTTTCCCATTATTCCTCTTAGAATACTGTCTTCTATCACAAGTTTGAACAATACTGGGTACATAGGTTGTTCAGTGACAGAAAAGCAAAATGTGCAGTAATTTAACCTACAGACCCACGTCTTGCCCGTATCAGAATACAACTAAATGAGAAACTTAGGCCTTGCCCTCATAAGGGGCACAGACTCACAGGTGATATGGCATTTTTATTGCCACAGTGCTTTCTGCTAGCATCAACACAGGTGCTATGAGAATGTATAGGAAAGGAAACTAACTCAGCCTTAGAGAAAGGATGGGTGAGTCAGATGGCTTCCTGGAAGAGAGGAGTGCTAAGTTGAGGTCTAATGGGTGAATAAACTAGGTGGAAGGGCAGTAAGGGCCTGGATGTTCCAGGCAGAAGAAATACCATGCTGTAGTCCTAGAAAGTGGTTCTTTGGTTTCCCAAAGCTCATATGCCTACTGAAAAGTGGACAGAACTGCTCTTGTATTCTTGGGTTCTAATGAGGATTTTGAAAAGTCAAAGAATCCACATACGTGGTAGACACATACCCAGTTTACTGTAATTGAACTGACTGCTAAATAGCCCTGTTGGATTCACTGCTAATTTTTAAACTTGCTTTATTTTTAGCACATTGAGTCACGTACTCTTGCTATTGCCCGCAACCTGACTCAGCAGCTCCAGACCACGTGCCACACCCTGCTGTCCAACATCCAGGGGTTACCACAGAACATCCAGGATCAGGCCAGTCACGTGGGGGTGATGGCTGGTGACATCTACTCAGTGTTCCGCAACGCTGCCTCCTTTAAGGAAGTGTCTGACGGCCTCCTCACTTCTAGCAAGGGGCAGCTGCAGAAAATGAAGGAGTCTTTAGATGATGTGATGGATTATCTTGTTAACAACACACCTCTCAACTGGCTGGTAGGTCCCTTTTATCCTCAGCTGACCGAGTCTCAGAATGCTCAGGACCAAGGTGCAGAGAAGGACACAACCAGTCAGGCCCAGCAGCCTCAGCACAAAACACATTAAACCTGTCCTTGTCACCAGTAGATGGTTCAGCCAGCCAGATGATCCTTTCTGTTCTGTTGAAATTAACCTGCTAGACAACCTGGAATTGGGGAAGCAGCTAGCTAGGAAAAACGTCCCCAGTTGTAGTCTTTTCTAACTGGATTCAGAGCTTTAAAATGTCTGGCATCAGCAGACGCATTCTGTTGTTTACCTGGCTGGTAAGAAAAGAATGCTAGATGGTACATTGGTCGAACTCACAAAAAGTTTCAGTGCTTTATGGTCTCAGTGTGTTAGCCTTGTTGCTGTTTATTTGTATTGAATAAAAACACCTTCGTGTGGGCTGTGGTGTGAACTGGTGTCTGCTCCAGTTTGGTCTGAGCAGGCTTTGTCACTGATTGGTCTCACCAAGCATGCCTGTACAACTTCAGTTTTTTATTTTTCATAAAGGAATGTCCCCTATGAATTCAATAAAATTCACTGCAGAATAGATCGATTTTATGCTGTGTGTTCCATGTGCTTCGTGTGTTGCTTTCATAGAGCTGCTTGGCCTGCATGATGGGGTTATTAACACACATCTGTGAATTCCAACTGGCCCAGTGGGGAACTTGGCAAGGTAATAATATTAGAAGGCTAGTGCTAAAAATGGAGGGTTTCACAACAGGTCTTAAACAAATTAAAAGCTAATGTGCATACCAGAATTTTTACAAGGTGACAGTTGTTGCCTTTATCTCCCCATTCACTCAACCTCTGAGGGGGTTTTTAGGCCAGTAGAAGGCTACTTATGGCTGAAAAGGAATCAAAACTGAAAGGAAGCAATTGGCATCAGTTTCCTGTAAAGGCAGTATGCCTTTCTTGGTAAAGGGCTGTTGAAAGCGAGAGCCCTGAACCGAGACTAGTCAGTGTCCAGTCTCAGCTCAATTTGACTTGCCATGTTGTCACTTTGGGAGAAAGTCACTAACAATAGTTGGGGAGATACCTTTAGGAATAATTAGAAATAGAAAGACTTTTAGACTTTGGATCCTTCTGTAGGAAAGGATTCTTCTTACTTCCACCTGAGGGTGTTCAGACTTCTAGTCCCTCAGTGTTGGTCAACTAGGGAGGAAATCTCATGAATCTCCTTGTAACAAAGCTGCAGGATGCCAAACTGTTTAAAAAACAACTTGTCAAATAGAGCTACATACTTCTGCCTGTCCCCGCGAAAAGGATAGCAAGGCTGCTCTTTAGAGCTGAAGTCTAAGGTTTGTCTCTTTATATTCTGGTTCCTCCCTCCCCTTTCTCCCCAAGAAAACAAGGAGGCCGCGCGTAACTGCATGTGCCCTTGATGTGAATGAGACCATCAAAGCTTACAAAGTGACAGAACTAAGTTTTGCCCCTTGAGGTAACTCCAGGAATCAGTAAACAGGTGAGATGAATTGGAGGGCCGAGACTCACTGAGATACTTGAAGCCAAGAAGTATCTAGTTACTGGGAAGGTGGAGTGCCACAATTCCATGGGCTTCCGGGATGGAAACCCATCCATTCACTTGCCTGCCTGGTCCCAAGAACTGGCATTTTCTAGAGCAACTGACTCTTAAATATTTTTTAACTTCTTCATCCTAATTGGACATGACCTTGCCCCTCCCCCTCAAAACTCCAAGGCTCCTATCTTGTGGTTCTAATTGGTTGGTAAATTACATACCGTAGCTATACACATACTTTCTTACCCTGAACATAAACTTGTTTTCCCATTATGAAAGTTACAGGGCCAACTGAATTGCTTATGGAAAGGAGACCATTCTCAAAGCTATTCATGAACAAGACTACTTAGCTTCCAGAAAAACAGCACTAGCCCTCATTTTTTTGCCATGAGCTGTGCTCACTTGTGGTTTTGTCTGGCTTTGTGTCTCAAGTTTGTGCCCATGTGCATTCCATTCTGTTGTCAACATGTCTCAAAATCCATGGTCTTGCATCTTACAGCTTTATTGTTTCATAAACTGGCAGTTTGGTTTAACAGACTTTTCCCCAAGGAGGACAATTCTAGTGAGAAAAAAAGCCGATTAAGCACAATATCTAACTATGGACGGCTTTTAAACATTTGGCTGCATGAAGGCTGACGTGGCGTGCTTGAGTGTTCAAAGGTTTTTTGTTTTTTGGTTTTTTTCCTTTGTAATAATAACATGGACTCTGGTTAGTTCTGGGTAAAAAAATCAAAAGAATGGTGTGCTAGCCATTCATCTCTTAGCCTTAGTATTTTCACCTGTAATGTAAAATTAGTGACGCTTCAACAGATCAAAGTGAAATGTTTGAGGATGGGATGTCTTTCTGTTTTGCACTAGAGGCATAGGGGGACACCACTGTGGGGCAGTGACATACAGCATCTTTAAGTTGCCAGTCCAGGTGTAATATCAGGACGTGATTAAGAAAATCTATCCACTATCAAAGTGCAGTGTAGGTATTGAAGAGCTAATGAACTGAGAAGGGAAAAACTGAAATTTGGTCTATCTGAAATCTCTTCTAGAATATCATTTAGCTCATAGAGGTGGCTGGTGAGGGAAGGAGGAATAAAGAGCAGGATAGATACTTGTGCACCAGTCTTTAAAGAAATGGAGTCTAAATGATGTCTGGGAGAGCAGATGTGGGGTATGGAAAGGAGGGCCTTTTGCCGGTCTGATCTCCCTGATCTCCCTGTGCTCTCATGGACTTGGGACTGTCCCAGCTTCAAGAGTGACCTAGTACTGAGTCTGCATGGATGATGATCTCGTGAGATGTAGGTGGCTATGTTATTCTATCTATGTAGCTGTGTTACAAAGTGATTTAATCTGGTATTTGAGTTCCTAGTAGTATAAGGCATGGACTCTGCCCTGATGAAAATGGTAAAACCAGAAACTTTGCTCAAGAGACTTTTATGGTCTTAGGGGAAGCTTGTTGATGAACATTCAGGTAATATCCCGGTATAGGACATTGTTTATCCCTCACTCTGTTCCAGGCTGCCAATTTAAAAATTCCCTACCTATATTATAAAGTTAACCTGCAAAATATTACACTTCAGCATAAGGCAGTATAGGAATGGCAGAGCAACAATTTGAGTTTTCAGTTTTATTGACCAAAGCAAAAGGGAATGCTAACTTAGGTGATATTTCCTGTGAGAGGGGAAAAAAACGTTCTAATGTCTTCTAGAACTTAGGAAAGGAGTGCCTGGATGGTTCAGTCAGTTAAATAAGTGTCCAACTCTTGGTTTTGACTCTGGTCATGATTTCATGGTTCGTGAGTTCTTGGACAGTGTGCAGAGCCTTGGGATTCTCTCTCTCTCTCTGTGTCTCTGCCCCTCCCTTGCTCATGCTTGCTCTGTCTCAAATAAACTAAAAAAAAAAAAAAAGGAAAGTGTTAACTACATCTTACAAAAGTAGTGAATAGATTAAATGGTACTTTTATGTAGGTAGTGTTGGAGAACTAGTTACCACTTAAATTATGTCTTCATGTCTCTTGGGTATATGTGTGGGAATGGAATGGAGAGTAGGTCATAGACACCATGTGTTTGCTTGTTTGAGAAACTGCCAAACTGTTTTCCAAAGTGGCTGTACTATTTTACGTGCCCACCAGCAAGGTATGAGGATTCTGTTTTCTCCACATCTTCACCAACACTTGTATTTTGGCTTTTATTCCATCCATCCACTTATTTATTTATTTTTTTATGGTTTTAAAAAATGTTTATTTTTGAGAGAGAGACCAAGGAAGGGAGGGGCAGAGAGAGGGGGGAACAGAGGATTTGAAGTGGGCTCCATGCTGACAGCAGAGCCACTGATGTGGGGCTGGAAAACCCCAAACTGCCAGATCCTGAGCTGAGCTGAACTGAGATGCTTAACTGACTGAGCCACCCAGGCGCCCCTATCCAACCATTTAAATTAAAGCTTAGCGTTAATAAGAGTAGATGTTGAATGGTGTGAATGAAGCACTTCAACTTTTGTTTTGTCTGCACAGGCTAGAGCACAGGAAAACTCAGCTAAGGAGGTAGTTAATGGATCAATCAGACTGACTCCCGTGTATAAAATGAACTCTTGGCATGGTTAACAGCACACCAGGGAGTGTTCTGCCCTCTTTGTCTATGCCAGGGATTATCAACTGGAGAAATTGACAAAATGCAGATTCATGGGTTCCACCTCCAGAGAATCTGGTTACTAGTCTGGTGGTAGTACCAGACATCTGCAGTTTTTAAAAGCATCCCTTAGGGGCGCCTGGGTGGCTGAGTCGATTAAGCGTCCTACTTTGGCTCAGGTCATGATCTCGCGGTCCGTGAGTTCGAGCCCCGCGTCGGGCTCTGTGCTGACAGCTCAGAGCCTGGAGCCTATTTCAGATTCTGTGTCTCCCTCTCTCTGACCCTCCCTGATTCATGCTCTGTCTCTCTCTGTCTCAAAAATAAATAAACGTTAAAAAAAAATTTAAAAAAAAAAAGAAAGAAAAAAGCATCCCTTAAAAAAAAAATCAAAGCATCCCTTAAAATAGAAAGCATCATCCCTAGTGATTCTACTGTAGGTGACCCACTGAATACTGTTAGAGAAGCAAAGGAAACAGGACTAGGGTTACCTATAGTTCCTTTTCTCCAAACAAGACTCCCAGTGTGGGTTCCATAAAGTGTCCTAAGACCTACGCTTGATTTACCTGCTCAAACGAATGGAATACACAGGAGTTAACAGTGACTAGCTGAATGCTGTGCAATGGATACATACCAAGGATTACTTTGTGATCGGTGTCAACCTGCTCCCTTTGCTAAGAGTTCTAATCACTTCCACAGACTCTTGTTGGCTGAGGACAAAGCATCAGGGTACAAGAGGGTGTTTCTACAGTAGGGAAGGTGATGTGCACCAGGGGATGGTACTCAGTGTTCATGTAAAACAGAACAGTGTTCATGTAAAACAGAGTTCTGTAGCTCACAAGCACATAAACAAGCTGCATATGCAATCTGTTCTGGGTGGTGAGACGTTTGTGCTAAATCGAACTCTCACCAGGGTTTATCTTACGTATTTGGTGATAGAGCTAGTCACTCACTACCTCTTGCATGATCCTTTCATAACACTAGAAATCAAATTACTTTTATACAAACTTAAATTTCAGTTTCTTCTTGTCACTACATTAGCGCTTCTATAATTTCAAAATAAACCAATTTTCCTGATTCTGTGTCATATCAGCATTGCATATACACCTTTACTAGCAAGTTACCTTCCCACAGATGTTATTTTTATTTCTGTAATAGTCTCACCTTAGCCAGGGCACCAGGCCACCAAGCACTAGCCTACTGTTAGGCAAATTAGAAAATGGCACCTTATAGTGCCACCTTCTGGAAAGTTGTTATAATAAATATGCGAATCAATGAAGTCTATGTTATGAAAGGTGCCCCAGAGGTTGTATGAACAGGTTGCAGGAATCCTAGCATGGTCACTTGGTTTCCTGAAAAGCATGTGTTGATGGTTTCCTGTCCTTTCAGGGGGGGGACTATGATTATCTCATTAATTCCATAGTAAGTACCAGATTCTTGAGTGTGGCCTCTATCCCTGAATGGGTTTTCTCTGAAAGAGACTCCTTACACTCCATCAATGGTCCAAACTACACTTGCTCATGTCAGTGAAAAAGGATTTATTTTATAGATGTGCGAAATGATTTCTCTTGTGCCACATTTCTCATGAAGATGGTCAGGCACAATCACTACATTTTACATTAAACTCACCATGGAAACTTGATGGATTGTGACTACCTCTTAGTTGTCCTACCCTCTATTCACAGCCTCCAAGTAGGTTTTACTGGTAGCCAAGAATTTAATGGACATTATACACTCTGGATCATTCTGGATATATGGAAGGGGAATTATTCACATGACTCTTGTAAAGCATCTCAGGTACTAGAGTTTTTTTTTTTTTTTTTTTTTGATAGTGGTGCTGAAAACTTTTCTCCAAAAATTCTAAGTTTGGGATCCCCAACCTTCTGCAAAGACAGGACAAGTTAGGTGACTTTGGAGGTAGTGTGTGTGTGTGTGTTGGTATTTAAGGAACATATGAAAATAAAAGCTACTCTTTACTGAGCAACTTTTACAAGTTAGGCTCATTCTACCTTCATTCTTCATCTGTAACCAAATCAGGTATCTTCCTCATGTGAGAGGTGAGGAGACAGGTTGAGAAGAGGTGGGTGGTAGGATGGGGTTTTAGTTTGATGTCTTACTGTTGTCAAAGTGCATGCATTTTTTTTTTTTTTTTTTTCCTGTTCTAGCACTCTAGCTCTCTGATAAGAGAAAACTGCAGCTTGCCTCTTTGGGGCCCAGAAAATCTCTCTGCCTGTAGCTTCTTGCATTGTACCTTCCTGTTCTATTTTATATTTGTTAAAAACAAAGTCATATTGGATGTTAAAACATACTATTAACAGACATAGTTTAGAAGAGAGAGCTAAGTAAGGTGTATCTTTTAACCTACTAAAGCTCAAATTGCAATAGTTGGCTTGTCTGACTGATGCTCTGAATCAAATTGTATAAGCATTGCTGGCTTTGGTGGATGTCAGGTTGGATCGAATCTTTGCAAGGCGAACATTGATAAATAGCTAGAATGTAGTTTGATCTACCCAAACTGAGAGCCTCAAGAATAAATGGTAGAAGTTTGTACCTCAGGCCAGACAGTTCTCTGAGCACCTGAGTTCTTTGGGAAGATAAACAAGATTCCCTCTTCTTGTCTGTTTTTCCTCTGGTTTTATTTTTACTCTTTCTTAATTGTGAAATGTACACAGCATCAAATTTACCATTTTAGCCATTCTTTTTTTTTTTTTTTTTTTAATGTTTATTCGTTTTTGAGAGACGGAGACACAGCATGAGGGGGGGAGGGGCAGAGAGAGAGAGGGAGACACATAATCTGAAGCAGGCTTCCGGCTCTGAGCTGTCAGCACAGAGTTCAATGCAGGGCCCGAACTCAAATCATGACCTGAGCTGAAGTCGGACGCTTAACTGACTATGCCACCCAGGCGCCCCCATTTTAGCCATTCTTAAACGTACAATTCAATGGCATTAGGTACATTCACCATGTTGTGCCATCATTATCACTTTCTATTTCTAGAACTTTATCATTATTCCAAGCATAAACTGTAACTATTAAACAGTAACTCCTCACTCTTCCCTCCTGTTGTCTGCATTTTGATGGATTTTTGTTGTTTTGCCTCTGTTAGATAATTAGCTAACTTTTTTTTCTCTGCTATCAAGATTCCAGCCTTTAGTAATTTATTATACCTTACTAATTTTCTGCTTTTAATCTGCTGTCGCCTAAGAAACATCGCATAGCTTATCAAAATTGTATGTAAAGTAAGAGTTAATAGAACTTCTTATCCCTAAAAGCCTTTCCTATGCAGAGAAGAATAGGACTTTGGGATGGCTGTTTCAACTATTAAAACACCTTTTCCTTCCTCAGTTCCTAGATGTTTCCCAAAAGGGTTATATTTGTAAGTCAGACTTCTGGAAAAGTGGAATATTACTACTGATTTTAAGAGAATAGTAGATTAATAGATGAATAACTGGAAATGCCTTACATTTTGTATTTTCAAGAAAACTTTCATTTAGTAAGTTCCCCCCTAGTTAGTTTCATTTTAAAGAGAAGTTTTATAATATGAGTGAACTATGGTAATATGACTAAACACCTTTCAGGAAGCATGGCTATGGAGAAAGGGAGGCTCATTCACATGCAGTAATCAGGGTCTCCATGAGGACAGTGCAGTTCACCAGTGTTTGTTTTAATATCCAAGATTCTTCTTTTACAGGTATTTGATTTCACTGCTATAGACTTGACATCTGAGACTGATGAAATTCCAGATATTATTGCTTTGGAAGAGGAGGATGGGTCAGATCATTCACATGCTAATGGCCCCGTGTCCTCTCAGGGCCAAATGTTGAATAACTAACAAGAAAATACTCCTTTTGGCTGAATACACAATTTGTGTCACAGTAAACTTCAAGCTTGCTTGCGTGTTTATTCCTGAGGTTTTGGGGATTAATCTATTGTGGGTCAATCTATTCTTTTTTTTCTTTGGCTGCTTGGTCTTAATTGTAATGAAACTGATTGATCTAAACTTTTGTAAGAGAAACTCGTTCTGTATCATATATCATTTTATATGATTCTTCAAAATTTAATTATTGAAATGCCTATAATAAAAATGGTGCTGTATAATCTTGAGTTAGTGACTTTTTTTTTAAAATATACTAATGTAATGGACATTTGTTTTTGTTTGTATTTTTGGCCTCCCAGGATGGGGGTGTCTTAGTGGGTCTGTAAGTCAGGGTTTTTTTTTGCCTTCTCCTAGCCTAGGGGTGGGCATCTGAAAACAGGTCAACTGGGAGGAAGTATATCAAGATGAGTAAAGATTGTGGATATTAATCTTGGCTCTGCCACTTACAAGTTGTGTGACTTTAAACAATTTACATAATTTCCCTGTACCTCAACTTCCTCATCTGTAAAATGGGGATTTAGTTTGATGATAATAATAGGTTTGCTATGAAGAATAAACAAATTAACATTTGTGAAAAGCTTAAAGCAATGCCTGGCACAGAGTAGCGTTAAATAAATTGTAGAAACTATGGTCAGGCCAGTAGCTATGAGCATCCCTAGTGTCCAAATAGTAGTTTTTTTTTTTTTTTTTAACGTTTATTGATTTTTTGAGAGAGGGTGTGAGTAGGGGAGGGACAGAGAGAAAGGGGGACAAAGGATCCGAGGCGGCTCTGTGCTGACAGCAGTGAGCCCAATGCAGGGCTCAAACTCACGAAATACGAGATCATGATCTGAGCCGAAGTCAGATGCTCAATTGACTGTGCCACCCAGGTGCCCCCAGATAGTGGTTCTGAAATACCTTTTTCCACTAAAAGAAATCAGGGCTTCTTGGAGAAATGGCTGATTTCAGATTTGAAGCAGAAAATGTACAAGATGCTCCTTGAACTTCTTGCTATTCCAGATAGCAAGGAAGCCAATTTGAAGGGTTCCCATTGACTAGAGATAGGACGCTTTGAACTTCAATGAGGATAGTAATTGCAATCAAATATGAACTCCATTAAATATCTAAATATATCCCATTAAATATCTAAATATATTATTATACATATAAACAATTTCATTGGTCACTTTCAGGGGATGATAGCAAACCAATTAACTGGTAAAATAAAGAGAAAGGATCAACAGTCTATCCTTCCTTGTATCTTTACCATGAGATAAACTAGACCATGAGGGAAAATTTCTATCATAAAAGTATTGCTACTAACAGAATAAAAAAATGGTATCTTGGTCAGTGTGGACTGCTATAATAAACTACCTTAGACCAAGTGGTTTAAAATGTTTATTTTTGAGAGAGAGCGAGAGAGAGAAAGAGTGAGAGTACAAACAGGGGAGGAGCAAAGAGACAGAGGGAGACAGAATCCGAAGCAGGCTCCAGGCTCTGAGCTGTCAGCACAGAGCCCGACATGGGGCTCGAACCCACAAACTGTGAGATCATGACCTGAGCCAAAGTCAGAAGCTTAACTGAGTCAGATCATGACCTGAGTCAAAGTCAGCTTAACTGACTGAGTCACCCAGGTGCCTCTAGACTGAGCGGTTTAAAAAACAAACATTTATTTCTCACAGTTCTGAAGGCTGTAAGTTTGAGATGTTTCGGCACGATTGGGTTTTGGTGAAGACTCTTCCAGGTTGCAGAGTCCACTTCTTTTTGTATCCTCTGATGGCAGAAAGCGCAGAGAGAGAGAGAGAGTAAGCAGGCTCTCTTGTGACTCCCCTAAGGGTATTAATCCTATTCAGGAGGGTTCTACCCTGATGACTTCATTTAATGCTAATTACCTCCCAGAGACCCCTCTTTCTAATACCGTCACATTGAGGAATAGGATTACAATATAGGAATGGAGTGGGGGGAGAGGGAGGCACAAACATTCAGTTCGTAACAAACAATAAATTAGAATTTTCATTTTGCAATCCCCAAGGAATTAATAGACCTAGGCATTTAGCATCAACGCCTGTCAATGGCATAAATGAAGCTATGTACTGCCTGAAACAACATACATCAACTATCATCTAAACTTGCCAAAGGGATCATACCTGAATGTCATCAATCCTCTGGATCCAGGTGTCATTTTGAAGGAAATACAGAAGATAGAGACGGAGAAGAACGTGTTGAACTGCAGCAAGGATGCAGTTGTAAGAAAACATTATAAGAAAAAATTGTAAGGAAAAAAAGGAGAGGGGGAGGATGGAGGAAAGCCTGTATATTAAGTGATATTATTTAAAAAGAACCCAACCCTGTGAAAGACTAAAAAAAAAAAAAAAAAAAGAAAAAGGTAAGGGAAATACAAATAGTGTCTAGAGAAGTACACTTAGGTGGTAAAACTGTAAGACAATGCAAAGAAGTGATTACTATAAAAGTGAGAATGGTGTTTATTTTTGGGGAAGTGAGGGGTTTCTGGGATGGCTGGAAAAGTTTTACTTCTTGTCCTTGGTGGTGGTCACAAGGGCTTCACCTACAATAATACATTAAGCTATTTTTTTTAGCAAGTAAATTGGATTGCTGGCATGTAAATCTTGAGTGGATTGGCACATGAATTTGCTGTTTTCTGAACTTAATTCTCTGGCCTTTCCATGCTTTATTTATGCTACCCAATACCCATTGAATAAAACTCCTTCAGAAGCAGTTTCAATGCTTGCGAAAGAAGAATGCCAATTGATATGAGTAGCTTTGGAAAGTTACTATTAGCAGTGAAGTGGGTATAGAAAACTTTGGGGAGGGGGTGCCTGGGTGGCTCAGCCGGTTAATCGCCCAACTTTGGCTAGGGTCATCATCTCACAGTTTGTGAGTTCAAGCCCCGTGTCTGGCTCTGTGCTAACAGCTTGGAGACTGCTTCGGATTCTGTGTCTCCCCTTCTCTCTGCTCCTGTTCTGCTCATGCTCTGTCTCTCTCTCCTACAAAAATAAATAAACATTAAAAAAAATGAAAAAGAAAATTTTTGGGAGAAATTTTGTTGTAATAAGAAGTGGAGTAGTAGCTAGAAAGGCATTGGGGTCAATGGATTTTTTTTTAAACAATGGAAGCACAGCATGTTTGTATACTTATGGGAAGAATTGGTAATGCAGGAGAGAATAAAGGACAGATGCTGGAGCAAACTCTTTGAGTAGGAGAAAATGAATACGACCTGTTGAATAAGTCAAAGGACTAATCTTAGGGAGGTGCACCTTAATTCAACCAGACTAATAAGATTAATGTAGGCAAAGATACAGGCAGGTTGGTAAACTGTTGATTGAAGGTCTTTCCTGGAAGCATCTATTAACTAAGGACAAAAGACATCATCGAGAGGAGGAGAAAGGAAGCATTGGACATTTAAGGGAAGAAGATATGTACAATTGTGTGGAGAGTGAGATTTGGGGTAAATAGGGTGGAGAAGGACAGGCCTAAGAGCCCATTGGAGGTGTCATGAATTTTCAGTGACAGCAGGCATCATGGTTGTGTTTAGGGGCTAAGCTGCAGTTGTGGGATAGGCAGAAAACTGGATGCAATAGGGACTTGGGTTCTGCCAGATAAACCTGGCAAAGAGAAAAAGGGGCCAGATTATTGAGAAGAGTTCAAGGAACTGAGAGGCCAGGACACTGTAAGGTCATCTAAGTGGATACTGAAATCAGCAAAAATTATCCCAAGAGTAATGTGGGAGAGACAAGCAAGTCTAAATCTAAAAAATGAGGTCCAGCACCCTATCTTACACAAGACCTCTGGAAGCAAGAGTTGTGGGAGGAAGCATAAAATTCAAAGCAGCTGGTTGTAGTGAGGCAATAATTGCCAGAGGTGATAATAAGAAATAAGTATTATACCCCCTCCCCCCCCCCCCCCATTTCCAGGCACTGTTGTATATGGGGTGCGAGGGAGAAAACAGTCATCAGTAGAGAGGGTTGCAGGAGGACGCTGTATACTTAGGGGAGAGCCAGATTTCTTACAGCAGGAAGAAGAAAGGAACATTTAGCATTTGAGGGCACACAAGATTTTACTAATAATAGACCTGGGGCTTAGTGGTTAGATGTGTTTAGATCTCACAGCTAGTGAGACAGGTGAAGATGGAACCCAATGCTTTTTCACTACACCGAGTCTGAGTCCTAAATATACGGCTTTTAGCCAGTGAAATAGACCTACATGAGCAAAAAGAATGAGAGATACTAAAAATCAGAAAGCGCGAAGCTGCACAACCCTGCAAGATACTTTTTGCAGTTACCCAAGAGCAAAAGAGTCGCTGGCAGCGCAATGCAGTGTGGGTCTTGTAGTGTTTCGTCTGGGTCTGACGGAAAGGGAAGGAGAGAAGGGCGCTTTGCATGGCGGGAGATATAGTCGGCCGAGGAAGTCCCTCCTCCCCCGGAAGCAGGGCAGCGCCGGCGTTTACCGCCTTTCCGGAAGCGCGGGAGTCTTGGTCTCTATTACCTTCGCTTAGGCAGTTGTACCGTAGTACCGTTAGGTTCTTCATTTCCCTGAGACTTTACGGCCGTTTGAGGTGAAATGGCTCCGGGCGAGAGAGGAACAAACGGTGGCAATGGAGCGGCCGCCACTACCTCAGGCTGCCCGTAGGGAGGGAGCATGAGGGGCCTCTGAGTCGTTTGGGCCTGCCCTTAGTTCCTTTGCAGTAATACTGCCTACCGCGAAGATGAGCTCGGTCTGGGTCACCTCTTTCGAGAAGGAGCATCTTTGGATGTATCTGCAGGCGCTCGGCTTTGAGCCAGGCCCGGCCACCATTGCCTGCGGAAAGATCGTGTCTCACACGCACCTCGGAGTGTAAGAAGCCTCGGGCTGGCGGGGCGGGGGAGTCCGAGCCCAGACGCGTTGGTGTGACCCACCCTTTCGCGGACCTGGCAGGTTGATGAATCGAGCGGTCGAGCGGTTACTTTGTGCCAGCAGTGGCTACAAAGCCCTTGCTCCCAGTGGCTGCCAGCCTGGTGGCAGAAGCTAATAATTGTGGGACCGTGCCGGGAGCGCTTTGTAGGGGAGCAATGTCTGCAGTTGGGGCAGAACTGGAGGGACAGCTTAATTCTGCTTTAGTGTTGACGTTGGGTGGTCTGTGAAGTTGAGGGAGGGGTGGCAGTGGAAGGGTGTGGGAACAGTATGTTCAACGGCTTTAGGACTCAAGGGAGCCTTTTAATTTTAAGGTGGTTCTTTATAATTTTTACTTTTTGAATTAGCAAAAACTATTTTTTCTGTAGTAAGCAAAAAAAAAAAAAAGGTAGAAAAGGGTATTAAGTTGGAAAGTAAAAGGACCTTTGTCACTGGTATAATAGTTATCATAAATCTAAATACTTTATGTTTCTGTGTCTAAACCTACCAACTTTAGAGTATTATCTTACCCGCTGTAGGCCAAGAGAAATTTGAGATACATAGGCTATTTCCTGTCCTCAGTCTTTTGACTTTTCTGATTATTTGAGTTCTTAGAGCGGCAGTATTTATTTATTTATTTTTAATTTTTATTTTAGAGAGAGCGTGAGTGGAGGAGAGGGGCAGAGAGGGAGAGAGAGAGAGAGAGAGAAAAAGAGAGAAAGAATTTCTTAAGCAGGCTGCATACTTAGTGCCCAGCTGGACTGCAGGGCTTGATCCCCTAACCGTGGGATTAAGACCTGAGCTGAGATCTAGAGTCAGACACTCAACGACTGAGCCACCCAGGTGCCCCATAGATGTCCTCTTTAAAATGCTTCAAGCATGAATGTACCATCAAATTTATTTCAAAAAATTTTTAAAGATTTTTTATTCACTTACATTTATATATCATAAAATTCATTGTTTTTTTTCTTTTAATTTTTTTTTTCAACGTTTATTTTTTATTTTTGGGACAGAGAGAGACAGAGCATGAACGGGGGAGGGGCAGAGAGAGAGGGAGACACAGAATCGGAAACAGGCTCCAGGCTCTGAGCCATCAGCCCAGAGCCTGACGCGGGGCTCGAACTCACGGACCGCGAGATCGTGACCTGGCCGAAGTCGGACGCTTAACCGACTGCGCCACCCAGGCGCCCCAATTCATTGTTTTTTTAGTGAAGTCCTAGGATTTTCTAGTTTCTGTGCAGAAGTAGTTGTGTAACCGCTTATAAAGTTAAACATATGCTTAACATATATGATCCAACAATTTCATTACTGAGTATTTGCCCAGAAGATTTGCACTTTGGAAAAATCATTCTGGTTGTATTACAGAGAATAAATTAGAGGGGGAATTAGAACTTTGCAGTTAGATAGGCCTAAACTAAGGCAGCAATGAGAATGGAAAGAAAGGGTGATTCATTCAGTTTGTTTATTCAACAGGTATTAATCGAACCCAGTATTGGACCTAGATATACAGTGGTGAACAGAATAGACATAAATTTTTCCCTTACAGAATATCAGTCTAGTGGATGAACAAACCTTCATTCAACAAATATCTTTTTTTTTAAATTTATTAGGCACATCGTTTAATGTCTCTAATTCTCTCTTCAAACAGTTTATCTAGTGAGTTATAACAGTTATCTCAAAAAGAAGGCAAGATGATTAAATCATAAATAGGTACAAAAGGCCAATAATAGTGCTTGGGAATATAAGTTCCCAATACATATTAGGACTTTTCTCTTTATTAGTCAACTTTGTAGATTTTTTTTTATTTTGTTTTTTTTTTATTTTTTAAAATTTACATTCAAATGAGTTATCATATAGTGCAACAGTGATTTCAGGAGTAGATTCCTTTGTGCCCCTTACCCATTTAGCCCATCCCCCCTCCCACAACCCCTCCAATAACCCTCAGTTCTCCATATTTATGAGTCTCTTCTATTTTGTCCCCCTCCCTGTTTTTATATTATTTTTGTTTCTCTTCCCTTATGTTCATCTGTTTTGTCTCTTAAAGTCCTCATATGAGTGAAGTCATATGATTTTTGTCTTTCTCTAACTAATATCACTTAGCATAATACCCTCCAGTTCCATCCACGTAGTTGCAAAAGGCAAGATTTCATTCTTTTTGATTGCCAAGTAATACTCCTTTGTATATCTATACCACCTCTTCTTTATCCATTCATCCACCGATGGACATTTGGGCTCTTTCCGTACTTTGGCTATTGTTGATAGTGCTGCTGTAAACATGCGGGTGCATGTGCCCCTTCGAAACAGCACACCTGTATCCCATGGATAAATGCCTAGTAGTGCAATTGCTGGGTCGTAGGGTCTATTTTTAGTTTTTTGAGGAACCTCTATACCGTTTTCCAGAGTGGCTGCACCAGCTTGCATTCCCACATTCAACAAATGTCTTATTAAAAATTATAATAAGTGTCAAAGTGAAGACAACAGGGTACTATGTGAAAAAAATATCTGGTTTGAGAGATAAGGTAGGAGCTTCACTTGTGTTTGTTGAGGAATAGAAATAATTTCAAGGACAAAAGTGTTGTTTGACATAGGAGTAAGCATGGGAATTTTAACTCTTTTTTTTCAACGCCAGAACATTGCTTTATGTGTTCATAGAAGGGGCATTCATGTATATTTGTCATGAATTCCAATGCCTCACAGCTCCTTTTGTAATTGCCTAACTTCTAAGCCAATTTCTTTTTAGATTCTGAAAATAAGGAACCACCCAATTGAGATATCCCTCAGATCATTGTTGAAAATGTATTGAATATGGAAATATCTCAGATCCCTGTTCTAAATGTTAAAAATATTTTATATTAAAATTTTTGTGCGACGCCTGGGTGCCTCAGTTGGTTGAGCCTCCGACTCTTGATTTCAGCTCAGGTCATGATCTCACAGTCTAGTGATTGAGCCCCAAGTCAGGCTCTGTGCTGAGCGTGGTGCCTGCTTGGTCTTCTCTCTCATCTCTCTCTCAAAAAAAATTTATATTAGCACATAGAATATCCTTAGATATACTGTATTATGTTCTAGTGAGTTTCTGTTTTTCTCTTTTTGATAATGTCTTCAGTTTCCTTGGAGACCTTTCCTTTATAGTTATTTGGTTCTTTTGCTTTTAACTTTTGTTGATACTCCAGTGGCAAGCTGTTCTCTTTTGCACCCATGCAAATGACCTTTTTATGCTAGAGTAATGGGGGAGCACTCTCATAATTTCTTATCTGATAACTTTGGCAGGTTATTTCTTTTCCTTCTTGAGTGTAAACTTTAACTTTATTGGGGGTGTGTTCCATTTCTATCTCCTTTTCATTTATTCAGAGAACTTAAATTGCTTTTTTCATTTTCCATTCTACTACTCTGCCTTCACTGCTAGGCCTTTGAAAAATGGTGGCTGTATCTCCATGCCAAGTTTTCCTTGTTTTGCCCTGGAAGTTGGCATAGTGTAGCTTAAAATCCTACAGGTAGGCCATGGAGTGGAACACGGTGTCTGAGGTGGATCCTTTCATTCAGCAGGTTGTTGCTGTAGATGAAGTTCAGAAAACTCTCCTCCTCTTGGCTCTGACAGTTCCTGAAGCCTGAATTTTCTGTGTCTTACCAGACACCAAGGGTTGAGACGGGCGTGAGGAGTAGACATCCATTGTACAACAGTGGCTGATGACTCTGGCCCAGTGGCTGCCATAGTGCCCTTATGTTAACTCTTGATTCCTTATAGCATTTCTTACAAGGTTTAGTTTGTTGTTGTTATTTTTAACATGTTGTATTTTTTTTAGGCGTTGTCTTGATTAGCTAGGGAAGTCGGAAAAACCAAAACTTTAAAAGACTTGCTAGAATTACATTATATGATGGTGGTTCTGGAGTTAAAATGTAATGGTAAAGACATTGGACTCGGGTCAGATAACATACTTCAAATCACTGCTCTTGCACATCCTGGTTATATGATTTTGGGTAATTTTAGCAAACTAACCTCTAAATTAAAAAATTTTTCATCTGTATAATGAGAGTAATCAAACTACATTCTAATGTCATAAAATAATCCATGGTAAAACAGCTAGCACAGTATTTCATGGTTGTGGTGAAGATTAGATGACTTATTGCCTGTAAAAGGCTTAAAATAATACCTGGGAAGTGATAAACTATTATTAGTTACTTTTATTATTATTCAGTAAATGTTGGTTTGTATCATCTTCACCATGTCATAGGCCATAGTTTTCTCTTTACCTAATTAGGCTTTCCTTTTTTTGTACGATATTCTCATTGCAGTAAAGGAAGTTCTACCAGTTTTCTTCTATTTGATCTGTACTTTCAGACTCAGAAAGTAAAAGTTTATTGTTTTTCTTACTTATAAAAATGAACATGAATGAAAAATTAATTTGCCTTGACCTCTTGAAGAGAATTAAAAATATTAATTTGTGTTAAACTCTTACACAGCTTTTAATGATGTTTACTTTTATTAACTATTTCTTCTCCCCCTCCCCCCCTTTTTTTTCCTGTTTCTATTTCTTTTTAAACTACTAGGAACATGTTTGACAAGCTGAATCGTGATGCCTTTCAAATCGTTTCTTATTTTTTGTTCCAAACGCTGGACCAGTCTCTCACCAAAGAAGTTTTCAAGTGAGTCAGGTTACTTTATTTTCTTTTTGTAGGTAGTCATTCTCTAATTTGAAAAGGGAGTATGCTTTGGTATAAACCAGAATTTCAACTTTGGCCTTTCACTATTATTTTGAACGGACGTCACAAAAATCAGGTGTGAGTCTTAGAAATTTAGTTTTCAAGCTTTGTATATCTGAGTGATTTTTCTTTGGTACTTATCTTAAAATCATTGATTATTTCATGGATAAGATAGATTTTGTTTTATAAAATTATTTTCTAACATTTTTCATAATTATTAGGCAAAACAGTTAATTGGTACCAATCTATCTATATGGCTCACTTTGTCCTTACTTTGTTTTTTGCTGGATTACCCCCTGCCTTACTCCTTTTCCTGTAGGCAGTGTTACTTGTTTTATCTACTTTTACATTTAGATTTCTGTAAATCCTTATTATTTTTGTCGGTGATGTACAAAAGTGTCAAATGCTGTAGGTGAAAATCATTCCTATTAAGCTTAGTCTCATGTTAGATACTGTTGAATATTAAATAGTTCAAGGAGGAGATAAAAATGTGAATACCCATTAACCTTGGTTCCAAGTTCTTTTGCATGTGATTTGGGTTTCCTTCGTCAGAAAAAGTGTTAAAATATGTTTTAATATTTATATTATGCCATTGTCCTCTTAAATAGAAAAGCAACAAGTAAATCATTTGTTTAGGCTTTGTTATTTTTGATAATTTATTCTTAATATTTTGTCTTCAGTTATGAGTGACCAGGAGAACAGGTATTTTTAAAACATTTTTTTGGAAATCTGTATCATTAAACTGTAGGGTTTTCTCTGCTAAATAAAAATAGATTTTCTGATTTTTTTTTTTCCTGATGATAAACAAAATACAGCTCATTTTAAGCAATTCGAGAAATACAAAAAATGTAAGGAAGGAAGTAAAAATCATGCCTAAACTCACCAACCAGAAAATATCACTGTTGACATTCCAGCCTTTTAGTCTATTTATTCCGTGCATACTTAATTTTTTATATGACTATAGAATGTATTTTATGCTATAGAAACAAAAAAAATTGCCTCAGGATACAAATTTATCAGGGGAAAGCAATAGGTAAATTTTAAAGTCTATTATTTTTGACTAAAACAAAGGCAAAACTTTTTAATAATTTTATATCTTGTTTAAACACAAAACAGTAGCACACACTGAATATGATATGGATTATCTCTAGGAGTCAAAAGCTCTTATGTCATTCCTTCTGTACTCTTCCTGTGTAACTATGTTTCTCTCTCTCTCTCTCTCTCTTTCCAGGCTTAACGTACTAATTTATATATACCATCTTTATGCATTAGTCCAGTGAATCCATTGAGAGTGTGGTCTTTAGCTCATTCGTACTAATTTTAATGGTGATTCATTCCTTCACTTAACGTACCTATTCACTGATGATTTACAGTAAACTGACCTTAGTCTTATAGTTATTTAAAAAGAAAAAGACCCAATTTCTCACAAGTTGGTGTCTTTCTTTAGTTGAAATCTACAAATGTTAGTCTTGTTTCATTTAGCATTAATGTTTCTAGTGTAGGAAATAAGTTTCATGTTTAAAAATTTTGCTGAGTTTTTTTTTTGTTGATATTTCTAATGCTTTTATATTTGTTTTTAAGGCTTTGTTGGCCTCCGTTTGACCAAAAAAGTGACACTGAATTCCGGAAACATTGCTGTGAATGGTTAAAAAAGATTTCTGTAAGTATTCTCTTTCTGGAAGATACTAACTTTAAGAAGTTAGAAACTACATTAAATTTTTTGTTCTGGCTTTATTGAAATGTAATTATACATTAAATTTTTGGAGGTGAAATCTTTTTATCTCTCTTAACGTTCACAGTATAATAGCAAGGAAATATTTGTTAGAATAACACTTTTGGATGGTTTTGGTTAGTATTCTATTTCTAGGAAATCAGCTCTATTGGCTAGATGCATTGCAAATAGGCTTTTGAGTTCCTAGGATTTTATATCATAGTTTTTGTTTAAAGAAAACTTTTTTTGACCATAGATTATTTTAGCTTGTGTCCCCACATAGTATCAATAATTGTGGCTTTATATTGTAATTATTTTTTGTGACCCAGTCCACCAAGAATTTAGAAAGATTCAAATAGTCAGCTTCTGGTTCAAGTGGACTAATCCTGTTCAGTCCTGTTATGCTACAAAAACAGTATGATATAAGTATAAAGGTTATTATTGATAAGGTCTTCAAATCATCTGATTTCTTTTTTCCATAGGCTGAATGTGGAAGTGGCTTTCCTCAAGTTGTTGGTTCACTATTTCTTTCTCCTGGTGGTCCTAAATTTATTCATCTGATGTATCATTTTGCAAGATTTGTTGCAATAAAATATATAAAAACCCATTCTAGAAGTAAGTTAAATTTTTAGTAGGATTTTTTTTGTTTTGAGTTTAAAATTTTTATTGTTCTTCATAATATATGAATCATAAAGAGATTTTAATACAAGGTAAGATAAAAACATTAATTTACCTCAAAAGATATATAGTTAATATTCTACTGGTACTGTAGTTTGAAAGTTTCTAATGAATATAAGTAACTATTCAGATTATTTTTGTATGTCCTATTACAGGGATTGGGAAACATTTTCTGTATAAGGCTAGATGGTAAATATTTTAGGCTTTGTGGATTACACAGGTCTCTTTCTCATGTACTTCTTTGTAGGTTTTTTTTAAAAAAAATGCAACCCTTTGGGGTGCTCGGGTGGTTCAGTTGGTTAAGTGTCTGACTCTTGATTTCAGCTCAGGTCATGATCTCATGGTTTGAGTTCGAGCCCTGCAACAGGCTCTGTGCTGACAGTGCGGAGTCTGCTTGGGATTCATTCATATTCTCTCTCTCTCTCTGTTTTTCTCCCTTCCTCCCCCTCACCCACTCACGTCCCTCTCGCTCTCTCTGTCTCAAAATAAATAAACTTAAAAAAAGAATACAACCCTTTAAAAACATAGAAAGCATTCCTAGTTTGCTGACCTGACAAAACTAGCCAGAGGGCTAAATTAAACTTGCAGGTTATAGTTTGCCTCTACTACATTGTATTAAATGTTGTGTTGTGTGAGGTTTACTTTGGCTGCTATCAATGTGTTTAATTTTTTTGTTAGAAATTGCTGTTGTAAAGGGATTTGATCTGTTTCCTCATTCATGGAAACAAAATATTTGATTTTTAAGCTAAGACCTAAAAAGCATTCTTAAAAGAATGCTATTTGTAGTTTATTAAATATGCTTTTCTGTTTAATTGGTTTATGCTCATAAAACACGAGTAAGAAAGTACAGAAAAGTGGATGCGACAAAACCCCATCCGTCTTCCAGTTTCTGCAGACAACCATTGCTGACATTTTATATCATTTATTTTCTTTTAATATTAAAAAACTTTTTTATACATATTATTTCTATACATTTTAATTATTTTGAATAGGTAATATTTTTCATTATTCAAAATCAAAAAGTGAAAAAATTTATCTTTCACTTCTGTGCTCTACCTAGTTTGCCTTCATAGAAGCAAGCAGTGTAATCCACAATACAGGCAAATATATATTTATATATTATACATATATTTATACATATATTCTTTTTTTTAAATCCTAAATGGTGACATGCATTGGGTTTTGAATCTTGTGTTTTTCACACAACAGTATATATTGGAGATCATCTCATATTAGTTCATAGAGCTTTCTTCCTTATTCTCTTTTTAGAACAGCATATTTGAATGGATATACCATTTTATATATATAGTATATGTATACATTATATGTATATGTATTTATATGTATTTTTTAATTAAAGTTTTTTACATTATATATATTTAATTTTTTTAATGCTTATTTATTTTTGAGAGAGTTATAGAGTACGAGCGAGGAGGGTCAGAGAGAGAGGGAGACACAGAATCAGAGGTAGTCTCCAGGCTCCTGTCTGTGCTGTCACCACAGAGCCTGATACAGGACTTGAACTCACAAATCATAAGATCATGACCTGAGCTGAAGTCAGACGCTTAACCGACTGAGCCACCCAGGCACCCCACAGTGTATTTTCTAACTAGTCTTCTGTTGACAGACATTTGGCTTCCACCCCCCCGCCCTTTTTTTGTTTTGTTTTTGCTACAAAAACAGTGCTACATTGACAAGCTTTATCCGTATATGACTTTGTGTGTATCTGTGTATATGCACGTACATACACACATATACATGTATGGTGTGTGTGTGTATATATGTATATGTAATTCCTGAAGACTGCTTCCAGGGTCAAATTTCCAGATTTCTAATTTGCTGGTTATTATCAGATTGTTTTCTGTAGGGATTGGATGATTTATGCTTCTATCACCAGTGTACAGTGAATGTCTGTTTTTTCCAAAGGCTCAACAACATTGTGTGTGGTCACACATTTTATCTTTTCAGCCTGATAGATTAAAATGGAATCTCAGGGTAGTTTTAATTTGTATCTCTCTTATTATTTAGTTAGATTGAAAGTTGTTTCATATATTTAAGAGCAATTCATATTCTTTTTGCATTCTGTAATCGTCCATTTTTCTCTTACGTTACTGCTCTTTTTTATTATAGGAGCTCTTAATGTCCTTTCTCTGTGATATGTGAACCTTCTTTTTCAGTTTATATTCTTTGCTTGATTTTTAAAAACTTATACATGTGATCTTGCTGTATAAATATATGCATATTTAAAATTAAAAAAAAAATTTTTTTTTTTAACATTTATTTATTGTTGAGAGACAGAGAGATACAGAGAGTGAGCAGGACAGGGGCAGAGAGAGCTGGAGACACAGAATCCGAAGCAGCTCCAGGCTCTGAGCTGTCAGCACAGAGCCCGACGTGGGGCTCGAACCCACAGACCGTGAGATCATGACCTGAGCCGAAGTCAGTCGCCCAACCAACTGAGCCACCCTGGCGCCCCTGCATATTTAAAATTTAACGCAACATAAGCATTGCTACCAGTTTTTCTTTTAGTAGATGGTCTATTCCAATTACATGTAGCCCAAACTATTTTATATGAAATACATGTGGTTGGATTTAGCAAGAGTTTACTGTGCATAAGACTTCTAAGCATGAGTTGTGCTGTTTCTGATTGGAAGTAATTCCAGTCAACATGTTCAGTCTCTGGATGACTTCTACATTCAGTAAACTAATCCCCAGTTAAATATTTAGAAATTAGGTTTCTTTGGAGTTAACACTAGGACTTGGATTAGTAGTGCTAAGTGCAATGAGGTGATCCCTGTTTTCCAGAATATGCATTGTTATTGTATTGAATCATCTTAGAGCAGGATGTGGACTCCGAAATGTTTGGACGGATTGTTCTCAGGATCTGCTTTGATCATTAGTAACATAGCTAAGAATTATTTGAGAAGTAGAGACTGGTTTTAGTTGGTTGTCCTATTAGTCTTACTAGGTAGAAAAATAAACTGATGGCAGCAAAGGTGGTGGTGTGATCTCACCTCATCTCTTTTAATTGATTTTCTTCCTTTGTTGTGAAAAGATTCTGTTAAGAGTAAGAAGTTCATGTATAAGAAAGTATTTGTTCAAGGCTATATCAAGCTGTGATAATAAGAATTATTTGGGACAGATGGACTCTCAAAGTTTTTAATTACATAAAAGAACTTAACTTCAGATACCATTTTTAGTTGTCTACCTAAAACTGGGTTTCTTTGTTTTTGTTAAAATTAATTGTATCTTTCTTGTGGATGTGGCATACCTGCTTTTAAGGAGTTGTTAGTTGTATGAGTTGTTAATCTCTTAAAATTAATAAATTTCAACCTTTTTGATATCCATTAGCTTTAAGTCAAAGTTTTCTGTGATCTTATTTGTGTTCCATGTAGATTCATCTATACATTTTACAGAGACATTTAATGTAAAGCCACAAGATATGCATAAATGCATTGCCAGATGCCATATAGCACGCAATAGATTTTTACATATTTTGCAAAGAGAAGATTGTGTTATCCGAGAGTATCAGGAAAATGCACAGTAAGTAATACTTTGATAGTTAGAAAATGAAATTTCCTTTCTTTTTGAGCAAATGTCATCAATATACTTTGAGTGGCAATAATCCATGCCTACCTCAGAATGTTTCCATTTTATTTTATTTTTTTTATTTTTATTTTTTTAATGTTTATTTATTTTTGAGACACAGAGAGACAGAGCATGAATGGGGGAGGGTCAGAGAGAGGGAGACACAGAATCTGAAACAGGCTCCAGGCTCTGAGCTGTCAGCACAGAGCCCGACGCGGGGCTCGAACTCACAGACTGCGAGATCATGACCTGAGCCGAAGATGGCCGCTTAACCGACTGAGCCACCCAGGCACCCCAGAATCTTTCCATTTTAAAGCCAGATAACTACTTCTTTTTTAAAAATGTTTTATTTATTTGTTTATTTTTGAGAGAGAGAGAGAGAGAGAGAGAAGGAGCAGGAGCGAGTGAGCATGTGCGCATAAGCAGGGAAGGGACAGAGAAAGAGGGAGACAGAATCCCAAGTAGGCTCCAAGTTGTTAGTGCAGAGCCTGATGTAGGGCTCGAACTCATGAACTGTGAGATCATGACCTGAACGAAAACCAAGAGTCAGAAACTTTAACTACCTGAGCCACCCAGGCACCCCAAAGCCAGATAACTTCTTTTTTTTTTTTTTTTTTAATTTTTTCTTAACGTTTATTTATTTTTGAGACAGAGACAGAGCATGAACGGGGGAGGGGCAGAGAGAGAGGGAGACACAGAATCTGAAACAGGCTCCAGGCTCTGAGCTGTCAGCACAGAGCCCTACGCGGGGCTCGAACTCATGGACCGCGAGATCATGACCTGAGCCGAAGTTGGACGCTCAACTGACTGAGCCACCCAGGCGCCCCCCAGATGACTTCTGAATAAAGTTTGTTTTTTGTTTTTTGGGTTTTGTTTTTGGTTTTGGTTTTGGTTTTGTTTTGTTTTGTTTTGTTTTGTTTTTAAAGGAGGCTGCACACTCAGTGTGGAGCCTAGTGCAGGGCTTGAACTCATGACCCTGAGATCAAGACCTGAGCTGAGACCAAGAGGCAGATGTTTAACTGGCTGAACCACCCAGGTGACCCCTTGAATAAGATATTTTAAATTACGAATACTGTAAATTAAAGTTTAGAGAAAGGGAAAATATTACCTTAGTTTAAGAATTTAGGGGCTCCTGGGTGGCTCAGTCAGTTGAGCGTCCGAGTTTGGCTCAGGTCATGAAATCACGGTTTATGGGTTCAAGCCCTGCATCAGGCTCTGTGCTGACAGCTCAGAGCCTGGAGCCTATTTAGATTCTGTGTCTCCCTCTCTCTCTGCCCCTCCCTCACTCGTGCTCTGTCTCCCTGTGTCTCAAAAATAAATAAACATTAAAAAAAAATTTAAACAAACAAAAAAAAGAATTTAGTATCTTAGGTGTTTTTTCTTTTTATAACATGGATTTACATTTTTAAGCTGTAATTACAGCGCTCATTATATTTTGTATCCTTTTTCTCTTCATATTTCATTTTGTAAATTTTTCCATATTGCCATAGTATATTGCTCATTTACATATTTACTAAAATTAAAAAAATTGTTTTTAAAAATTAAAACATTAATTTTATTTTTTAATTTTTAAAGTGTATTGCTTTTAATATTTAATGGTTTATTGAATATCTGTTAAGTAGATACTCCTTTAAGTAGGTATTCCATAGTTTCTTTAACCATTTCATACTATTTTATATTTAAGTTCATTCTGTCAACAAATTTTTATTTGAGTTACTTCTGTCTGCTGGGTATTGTTTAGCACTGGTCCTAGAGCATTAATTAAGACAGGCAAGGTTCCTACTCTCAAGAAATAGAGTATGTTTAATTTTTTATGATTATAAACAACTCTAGTAAGGTAACTTTTTAAATGCTGTGTTATTTGTTGTGAAAGCTAGAAAATCCTTTGAAATCACCTTGAAACTACAATGTCGTCTGTCTTAGGTAACATTTAACTTTATCCCGTATGTATGTAATAGAAGCATTAGAGAGCAGGATAGTCTTACCTCCAACATTTTTACTTGAAGTCAGAGTGTCTATGAGCCAAGAAGTCCTGGTCCATCTCAATAGCAACCTCTATGTTAGATCACTCTATAACTCTTAAAGGACTCTAGAGTCCTTTAGCTGGCTGCTGGGTGTATTTGGAAGATTAGTCTTCAGAAGTCTTGAGCAAAGATAAGAAATGGGGGTAAATATCAAAGTAGGCTATACCAGTTAATTATAATGGAATTATAGTCGTCATTTATATGTTTTCTTACAGATTGTCAGTTAAACAAGTACAAAATTTGAGATCAGAGTGTATGGGACAGGAAAACCAAATAAAAAAGTAAGTGACTTTTAGATTAGAGCTGAAAGTTGCCTTAGTTTAGCTCCTGGATTTTACTAGTAAGGAAACTGAGGGTCTCAGAAATATCAGTTAAAATAGTGTTATCAATAGCTACATGATAGGATTAGAACATAATTCGATTCCTAGTCCAGTTCTTCTAATAAATTTATTGCTTTGAGCTAGAATTTCATTTTTGTTTTTATTGTTTATTTTAATTTATATATTTATTTGAGAGAGAGAGAGCATGCGCGTGCGTACACAGGTAGGGGAGGGGCAGAGATAGAGAGAGGGAGAAAGAGAATTCCAAGCAGGTTTTACACTGTCAGCGCAGAGCCCAACCTCACGAGCTGTGAGGTCATAACCTGAGCTGAAGTCAGATGCTTAACTGACTGAGCCACCTGGTGCCTGATTTTTGTTTTTAATTAGAATGGTTTTTAGTGAGTGGGTTTGTAGATCTGTTTGCTTTTTGGGTGGTAAATTACCATGTGATTTTTAAAGAATGGCTAATGAAATAATTTAATTTTTAACCAGAATGGAACCCTATGATGACCAAAGTAATATACAAGAGAAAATCCAAAAGGTGAGGCAACTTTTTAAGGGACAGATTTAATCTCTTACTTTTGTCATATGTGATCTTTACTCATTTGGACTCTTTATTTTGTCTTTATCATTTCTTTTTGTAAGACTGTTACTATTTTTTAAAACTCATAAGTGATATATTACAGTGTCAACAGGATGCTTCTAAAAAGCATGAATATAATTGAAAAATTAGCTTATAATTTGTAAGACTATATACAAAGGCAGTGTTAAATATTGTTAATTTAAAATCTTTCATGTCAGCAAGAAAAGTTGAGCCTGATTGATTGTAACTTAATCAGTAGTATTAATTTATCTAAATCAAATATGTTATCTGAAGGGAGATGGTAAGTATGGAAGAAAAATGAGAAGTCACATTGAGGCTGGCTTGGCAGTAGGGAGGAATCTGCTAGATAGACATAAATGATACGAGGTTTTCAGAGGTTGGCTTTGATGTGAGATTGGAGTGTTTTCTTAGGTCTTTGTGTGTAGATGAAATCTCTGTCCAGCTCCTTGTTCTGCTTTTATGATCACCAGGCTGCTTTGGGTGTTAATTTGGCTTTCCAGGCATTTTGTCACTGGAAAAGGTGAGTGCCCTCCTCAGGAAATAATTATTCATCCATTCAGTGAATTTTTTTTTTTTTTTAATGTTTATTTACTTGAGAGAGGGAGAAAGAGAGAGAGCGAGAGAGAGGAAGAAGGAACATGAGTGGTGGAGGAGCAGAGGGAGAAGGAGAGAGAATCCTAAGCAGGCTCAGTGCCGTCAGCGCAGAGCCCGACATGGGGTTCAATCTCATGAACAGTGAGGATCATGACCTGAGCTGGAATCAGGAATTGGACACTTAGCTGACTGAGCCACCCAGGCGCCCCCCAATTCATTGAATTTTTATTGATCACTGCCATGTGCCAGGCATTCTTCTACATATTATACCTACAGTAGTGAAGGAAAGAGGCAAAGTCACTCTTTTGTGGATCTTCCAACTTAGTGAATATGAATATTCCTATTACTGAACATTATATCTTTGATTGTAAATTTAATAGGTTGAGGTGAAACATGTTAAAGTTTTCACATTGATCTCTCCTGAGTTTGTTTAATGTTCACTTTGCCCAAATCCAGTCAGTTTTTAGCCATTGACAAGATAAAAGTAAATTTGATAATCAGATCCTGGATCTTTGTTCACCAAAGAAATGTCATCCTGTGAGACCTCTAGACCATGGGAAGACAAACACAAACATGGGTATAATTATTCTATTTACCTACCTACCTCCCACTTTTATAAATTCTTTTGAGGCATTATATACAAACAAAAAAGTGCAAAAATCTTAAGTGTATATCTTGAAAAAATTTCACAGAGTGATACACCCATGTAACCAGCATATAGTTTAACAGAACATTATTCCAGAAGCCTCAAGCCCCTTTTCATTCACAACCATTTCCTCCCCCCAAAACTAAATACTTTCCTCCCTTCTTAAAGATTTATTTGCCTTTTTTGAACTCTATATAAAAGGGAGCATATAGAATATATTTTTTTATATTTGTCTTCTTTGACTCATGCTGTTTTATCCATGCTGTTGTGTATGTAGGTCATAGTATGTTAATTCCCAATACTATGTAGTATTCTATTTTATGAGTATAGCACGACATACTTTTTTTTTTTTTTTTACTCTAGGTAAACTTTTGGGTTAATTGCAATTTTTGATTTTTACAAATATAAATGTTATGAACATTCTTAAAAAATTTTTTTTTGTTATTTCAATTGAAGTATAGTTGACACATAATGTTAGAGTAGTCTCAGGTGTATAGCATAGTGATTGGACAACTGTGTTATGCTGTGTTCACCATAAGTATAGCTACTGGGATGCCTGGGTGGCTCAATTATTTGAGCGTCTGACTCTTGGTCTTGGCTCAGGTCATGATCCCAGAGTCATGGGATTGAGCTCCACATAGGGCTCTGTGCTAAGTGTGGAAACTGCTTAAGATTCTCTCTCTCTCTTGTTCTCTCTCCCCCTCTCTCCCTACCTTCCTCCCTCTCTCCCTCTGTCCCCTGCTGTAGTGTATGTGCGCTTGCTTTCTCTCTGAAATAAACAAGTGTAGCTATCATCTATAAACATACTTATATATGAATTTTAATGAACATAGACATGTTAATATATGCCTAAGATTCTTTGCTTTTTTTTTTTTTTTGAGAGAGAGCACACAGGTGCAGGCACACATGAGCGGGGGAGGGACAGAGAGAGGGAGAGAAAGAATCCCAAGCAGGCCCCATGCTGTCAGTGCACGGTTCATGAGCTCAGTCCCATAAACTGTGAGATCATGACCTGAGCCAAAATCATGTGTTGGAGCCTCAACCAACTGAGCCACCTAAGATTCTTAGCTTTTAAAGGAGAGTGGATTTTTGGGGGTGCCTGGGTGGCTCAGTCTGTTAAGTGTTCGACTTCAGCCCAGGTCATGACCTTGTGGTCTGTAGGGTCAAGCCCCCGAGTCAGGCTTTGTGTAACAGCTTAGAGCCTGGAGCCTGCTTTGAATTCTGTCTCCCCCTCTCTCTGCCCCTCCCCCGCTCACACCTCTGTCTCTTTCTCTTAAAAGTAAATAAACATTAAAAAAATAATAAAGGAACATGGTTTTTCACATTTTTACCTTTTGAAACTTGAATAACTCTTAAAATTGATGTGTAGTATTTTTTTTTTCCCTCCTGAAAATCTTTATTATTTCTCCCTGAAAAGTTTCTGTTAGATTGGTGGCATATCAAAACACAGGAAATGCTCATTGCATCTTGGTACCATGCGATTTTTTAGATTTTTTTGAAAATCATGGTTGGCTAAAATCTTCTGAGAAATTCTTCAGTTTTAAAGCCCCTTTGGAAGTAGTATCAGTACTTTTAGATGGTTAATTAATTAATTAATTAATTTTAGTGCTTTTAGATGGTTAATTTTCTCGCCAGAAATCATTCCAGGAATACTTTATTCCTGGGAGTGAGTATATATTTGTGTTTTACATTACTTTGATGTATGTACAGATTATGTATAGATCTTCTCTCTGTTTTCAAAGGTGCGGTCATTGTGGGCCTCAGTGAATGAAACACTCACGTTTTTGGAAAAAGAAAGAGAAATTGTTAATGCAGTCCTTAGTCTTGTTAACCAGTATACTTTAGATGGAACTAATGTCGCTATCGATATTCCAAGGCTCTTACTTGACAAAATTGAGAAACAAATGGGTCAGGTAAGCATTTGATATAAAAGAAGTTTTTGGAAGAACTCTCTTCATGAAATTATTTTACATATGTATATTTTACATACATATATATATATATATATATATATATATATATACACACACACACACACTAAAATATATGTATTTAATATATAGTATGTATTATATATAGCAAATACATAATAAATATTGTATATTTTTCTTAAAATTTTTTTGTCTTCAGAATTTATTTTTGTGAATATATTTAGTAAAACTTTCATAAAGGGCTGTTGGTGTGTGTGTATACACACACACACACACACACACACACACACAAGCTTTTATTAATTTGTTCATTTCTTTTATGGTGTTACATCATACAGTGTAGAGAGGAGAAGGAGGTTACTTAGTAGGAAGATGATCTGGTATAGTTCTTTAAAGTTTATTAATTTATTTTTGAGAGAGCACAAGCAGGGAAGGGGCAGAAAGGGAGAGAGGGAGACACAGTATACTAAGCAGGCTGTCATTCCAGAGCCTGATGCGGGGCTCTAACCCATGAACTGTGAGATCATGACCTGAGCTGAATTTGGGTGCTTAACCGACTGAGCCATCCAGACACCCTTGGTACTAGTTCTTTATAAATTCTCAAAGGGGAGCATTAATGATCTCCTAATTGCTGAATTTCTTTTTAAAATGTCTTTTGGGGTGCCTGGCTGGCTCAGTCGGTAGAGCATGCAACTCTTGATTTCAGGGTTGTGAGTTTGAGCCCCATGTTGGGTGTAGAGGTTACTTGAAAATAATAAAAACCTTTTTTAAAAAAAGGCTCTATCCTCTGGTTTCTCTTTCATCTTGATGCTAAGTATTGTAAAATTTTGCTTCCATTAGCTTTTGTGACCTCAGTGCCTTTGTTCTTGTGTTTTTTCATACTGCTGTTCTCAGTTTTCTGCCACTTCCTTTTTCTCTGACTTTCAAATGAAAGTGTTTTCCATGGTTCCATTAATGCCTGCTTTTCCCCACATTATATTCATCTGTTTTTTCTTACTCAATTCTATGTTTTCATCAGTATCCTGTACAATAATATTCCCAAATTGGTATTTCAAGTTTCTTGCCTTCAACCCAAACTCCATGAAATTATTTCCACTTGCTTAGGAAACATTTCCATCTGGCTACATACATTTGTTTTCTTAGTAAACTCACACTCTATTAAGTATCTAATATGTCAAATATTAATGATAACATAGGGGATAGGAAGGTGAAACATTGTTGTGACCCTGAAGAGCTTTCACTTTAATAGGTAACATGCCAGGCACTTCAAATTCAGAGTACATAAAAGTCTGCAAGTTCAGATTCCTGTATACAGGGAGTAGGTAGGTAATATATGCTCTTTGGAGCATATATATTCCTCTTTGGAACATATATATTTCTTTTTGGAAAAATACTAGTATTTATGTGAAATTTTAAGATTTTTAGTTGATTGGCAGCTAATTCAAATGATTTTAAAATACTGGAGTTGTGCAGGCCAAATAAACATGTTTGGATTCAGCCATTAAGGGACATCAATTTGCAACTTCTGTTAAAACATGAATTTATGGGGGTGCCTGGGTGGCTCAGTCGGTTGAGGGTCCGACTTCAGCTCAGGTCATGATCTCACAGTTTCTGGGTTCGAGCCCTGCATCCAGGTCCGTGCTGACAGTTTGGAGCCTGGAGACTGCTTTGAATTGTGTGTCTCCCTCTCTGCTTTTCTCTCTCTCTCTCTCAAATAAATAACATCAAAAAATTTTTAAAAATTTTAAAAACAAAACAAAACATGAATTTATGATCCTTCACCAAACCTGCTTTTTCTTCTCAGTCTTCATTTTGCTTTCTGTTTGTTTGCATTTCTTTTATTCTAGTTTGCAACTTTTTTTGCATAATACAACAATATAGCACTGCATGTTAATTCTTTCACAGTAGTTTTCTTTGGACCAAAATTATTTACTTGGTTTCAGTTTTGGGTAGACATTTGACTTTTTTCACTCTTAAGGTAAGCTTTTTATATAATAAGAAACATAAATATATTTATGTAACAGTTCATAATCTTACGAACCACTTTTTCCCCCTCCTCTGAATCCTTAGTTGCACATAGGAAATGTTTATGAGGCTGGAAAATTGAACCTGTTAACAGTTATTCAGTTATTAAATGAAGTTTTGAAAGTAGTGAAATACGAACGTTATCAGGCTGACCCAGCAAGACTGACAATAGACCTTCAATTCCTTGAAAAAGAGACCAAACTTCAGAGAGAAAGATTATCAGATCTGAAGCGTATGAGGTATCCCAGAAATATCTTTTGTTATGGTACTGGGGGAGGAATAGGGTGGTTTTGATAATTTCTCAGCACAACTTGTGTAGTTGACAACTCTTCAGCTTTGGCAAACTAATGTGAGCATTTTATTAGAACTTAAAAACCTTGTCATCAACTCCTGGGGAGACACATAAAGTAGAAAGGAAAATTAATGTTGTTTTCTTTCTAGAATATATTATTTGCCCTAAGGGATTATTCTTTATGAAATAATTTCAACTTTTCTCAAGCTTTTCTTTTGTATAATAAAACTAATAAACTAAGCCTCAGAAAAAGTTGTTATTTGAGTGGAGGAGCTGGGAGGGACAGAGTAAGAGTAGAGTTTGGACTTGAGTTTAGAACTAGGAAAAAACAATATTTTAAAGGGATAAATGGAATAATTGATGTATGATTGCTTTCTGGTCTTAAAAGGAAAAGTATTTTCAGAACTGAATGTTCACTGTGAGAGTTTATTCATTTCATACATGCTGTATTGGTTGAACTTCCAATTATATTTTCTTCCCTTTCTCTACAAACTGTTGTCTTAAATTTTATTCAATACTTGTTTTATATATTCATGTTTTGAAGGAAATTCTTTTTTTTTATCATAGGTGTAAAGTAAAAGAAGATCTCACAACTATAAAACATTCTGTTGCTGAAAGGCAAGGAGAATGGCATAAAAAGTGGAAAGAATTTCTTGGTCTGTCTCCTTTCAGTCTAGTTAAAGGTTCGACTCCAGTAAGTAGTGTTGGCTTGCCTTTTGGAGAGTAGTTTAGTGTAAGGCAGTCTTTTGATTTATCATGTTACAAGTGATCTAGGAATGCTTTGCGTGTTTGTCATCTTGGCATCTGAGCCTAAAGTTTAAATGTTTTGGTTTCTTTAATTTTCTAAATACATATTCAAGTATTTATCAGGTTGCCTTCTGATTTATAGTTAATATTTTTAGACTCAGAGGATTATATTAAAAAGAAAATGAGACTTTTCTCTTGCTGTTAGGTAGTATTGCATTTGAGGCACAGTTGGAGGACAGAGTAGTCCCCTTGTTCTAATATTGTACTCCTTTGTTTAAAAATAGTTATGAGATAATTGCCATGCTTGGTAATTCCATCTTTGCTAGGGGGAAAATCATCCATTCATAGATTAATTTAGCACTGTTACTATGGTAACGAGTAAATGTGTTTATTTCAAAATGATGATTTCTCTGTTTTAAGGCTGTGGATCTTTTACCACCAATGTCTCCCCTTTCATTTGATCCTGCCTCGGAAGAAGTGTATGCTAGGAGTATTCTTTTGCGGTATCCTGCTTCACTTCCAGGTTGGTTATTTGTTTTTGTCTCTCTTAAACCCCCTCTGATCAGTTATTTTTCACTATGGTAGCAGTTTCTTTACATTCTTGTTTTTTTTCCCCCCAATTATTTTTTATTGTAGTGAAATGCACATATTATTTCAGTCATTGCAGTGTACCAAGTCAGTGGCATTTAGTAAATTCACAGAGTTGTGCAACCATCACCACTTTTTTTTTTTTAATTTAATGTTTATTTATTTTTGAGAGAGAGAATGTGAAGGAGGGGCAGAGAGAGAGGGAGACACAGAATCTGTATCAGGCTCCAGGCTCTGAGCTGTCAGCACAGAGCCCGATGCAGGGCTCGAACTCCTGACTGCGAGATCGTGACCTGAGCCGAAGTCAGACGCCTAACTGACTGAGCCACCCAGGCATCCCCCCATCACCATTTTTTAGCTCCAGAATATTTTTATTATCTCAAAAGGAAATCCTGTACACATTAAGCAGTGATTCCCCATTTTCCCCTTTCCTGATCCCTGGCAACCGCTAATGTACTTCTTATCGCTATGGATTTGTCTATGCTAGATATTTCATATAAAAGGAGTCCTATAATAGGAGGCTTTTTTTTTTCTTTTCGAATTTTTATTTAAATTCTGGTTAGTTAATATACAGTGCAATATTGGTTTCAGGAGTATAATTCAGTGATTCATCACTTAAATACAACACCCAGTGCTCAATATGAGGCTTTTTGTGTCTGGCTTCTTTCACTTGCAGAATTTTTCACTTCGCACAATGTTTTCAGGGTTTATCAAAGTTGTAGCATGTATTAGTACTTTGTTACTTTTTATGAATACATTCTGTTGAATGACTAAACCATATTTTGTTTATTCATCCATTCATCCATTGATGGATATTTGGGTTGTTTGGACTATTTCAATATTATGAGTAATGGTGGTATAAACATTTGTTTACAAGGTTTTGTATAGACGCCCACAGCTGTTTAACATGAAATAGTATAATAATTATCCAAATACTACCTGTTTTAATCAACATCTGCCATATTGCTATATATATATATATATATATATATATATATATATATATATATATATATATTGTATTTTTGCTAAACCAAGTAAGTTCTAGACATTGTAACACTTCACTGAAAGTGTTTCAGCATGCATTCCCATAAAAATTTGAAGACTTTTCCTATGTAACTACCATAGTAATGTCATATCTAAAAAGCTAATAATAATTCTGTTGTATCTCATATTCAGCTTCGTCAACTATTGTGCCACTATCACACCTAAAAAATTCATTTCTCTACAATATCTAATATCCATTTTATATTCAGTTTCCCCAACTGCCCAGTACTTGTGTGCAAGAAATTATTGAGTTCAGTAAATATTAGATAAGAGGAGGAATAAATGCATAAAAAATGTATGAATTATGTAGCTAGGCTAGGGCAGGCAATAGATGTAGGCCATATTTGAGTACATGCAGGCCGAAGTGATCAAGCCTCGCATTGGGCTCACTCGTGCGATTTCACTGCACTCTCTCTCAAAATAAGTAAACATTAAAAAAAAAAAAAGTTTATTACTAGATATTCTGTATCTGTCCTATCTGTACACTTTCACAATTGAATGATTTTTTTCCTGTTAGCATTCATATTGTGATTTTCTGTTTTCTTTTGTTTAGAAGTTTTTCTAGAATTTCAAGAGATCACTGAATATTAGAATATATAAACATAATTCAAGAGTAATTAATTTTTATGTTCCTTTAGATATACCTAAGCAACATAACCAAGAAAATGATTGCAGGAGAGCCAGTGATATACCAGCAACTGTACATGATCTAACCAACAGGTAGAACAAATTTGATTTTCATATTGATTTTTTCCCCCCTTCATTAATTTAGTTTCATCTTCTTCACCTAATTTTCAAGCTTCTGTACTATGGGATCATCTATAATTTTCTTCTCTTAACTAGAGAATATTTTTCCATGTGGATCCATGTTTTCAGGAAAGATTGAAACATTTCTGACACAGAGGCATTTTTATTTTTCCTTCTTTTGTTTATCTAAATGTTGGGATTCATAGGGGATTATCTAATTTTTGAAGAAAAACATGTATGGAAATTATCTAGTGCAAGTTTGGGAATTTTTGCCTTTTTGTCTGTGAGCTTCTTTGAAACCACTTGTGACCAGTTGACTAAATCCAAATCTAGGAGTTTAAGGGTTTCTGAGATGGTCTTGTCTCCTACTAGTTTTTAGACTGTGTTCTGCAGCGCCCTCTGGTGATGTGGACGAAACTAATTTAACCTGTCACTGGTCTAACCTTTTTCCACTTCAACCTGAGCAAATAGTTTTATATGTGTATTATATATTGAGGGTTTTATATGCCATTTGATAAACAGAGTTCCATGCTTTAAAAAAAAAAAAGGAAGGGGCACCTGGGTGGCTCAGTCGGTTGAGCATCCAATCTTGATTTCAGCTCAGGTCATGATCCTTAGGGTGGTGGGATTGAGTCCTGTGTTGGGCTCCCTGCTGAGCATGGAACGTTCTTAAGATTCTCTCTCTCCTGGAGAGCCTGGGTAGCTCAGTCGGTTGAATGTCCAACTTTGGCTGAAGTCATAATCTCAAGGTTCATGAATCAAGCGCTGTGTTGAGCTCTTCAGAGCCTGGAGCCTGCTTTGGGTTCTGTGTCTCCCTCTATCTCTCTCTGCCCTTCCCCTCTTGTGCTCTGTCTCTGTCTCTCTCAAAAACAAATAAACATTAAAAAAAAAAAAAGAAAGAAAGAAAAAAGATTCTCTCTCTCCCTTTGTCCCTCTCCCTTGCTTTCTGTCTCTCTCTCAAAACAAAACAAAACAAAACAAAACAAAAAAGAGAAGACTTCTGATTCACTCTAATCCCAAAATTTAACATGTGAAGAAAACTAAACTGTTGTTTATTAGAACATCCTTCAGGAGTATTCTTAATTTTTTTTATTGCCTGTTTTCTTTGTTATCCCATTTTGGTCTTAAAACAGATGCCAAATTATATAAGCAAAAATTTCTAAATGTATGTAGTCTACCTGGGGAATATATTTAATCTTTATTGACACTAAGTGTTATTAAGTGGCAATCAAACACAGACTTACTCAGCTGGTTTGTTATATTAAAGTTTTTTGTTTTCTGACTACCCTTTGATCTAAATAGGGGTCTTTCAGTCCAGTTTCCCCATATAATTGAGGCACAGTTATGGAAACAAGTTACTTAGGATAATTCTAAAAGAAAATTCTAAATTTTAAATGAATTGAAGCTCTCTTCATTCTGTATGAACTCTAAGTTAATTCTGTATAACTTCTTCTTCATTCTGTATAACTCTAAGTTAATAGTTGAAACACCATAACAAGAGTCAAAACTTACATGTTAATTGAAGCCTTCTTCATTCTGTATACTTTTAATAAGTTAATAAACCGAAACACCGTAACAAGAGTCAGATTATATGTGAAATAGAGCTATTGGCAGTTTGCTTGGCAGTAATTTCCTGATTCACAGGAGGTCAGGATTTCTTGTGGAAGATTTATTTTTTTATTCTTAGATCTGGATATGATGTTGATTCTTGGAGTACCTTAAGAAAAATAGTGCAAACTATTGTAGAGATTTGACATTGAAGAGATAGTGAAGTTATTGGGCTTCTCTATTTTACTCCCTTATCACTGTTCTTCAAGAATGCTAGAGGGGAATAGTTGATGCTTCCCAATCTCAATTATGTTTTTGGTTTCTCTTTCCTTGAGAGAGCAAATGAAATATTTGATTAAGGTCACTTGCTGGGACCTTAAGGGGCTAAATAAAGATTGATGGAGTTAGTAGATTGATTCATAGATAGGATTTTATTTATGAACTCCATTGAATTCATTGAACTTCAAGATTCTTTTTTTTTTTGGAGAGCGCACGTGCACTTCATGAGCAGTGGAGGGGCAGAAGGAGAGAGTGGGAATCTTTTTTCTTTTTTAATGTTTTATTTTTATTTTTGAGAGAGAGAGAGCATGTGTGCACGAGCTGGGGAGAGGCAGAGAGTGAGAGAGAGAGACAGAGAGAGACAGAGGATCTGAAGCAGGCTCTATGCTGTCAGCGCAGAGGTCAATGTAGAGCTTGAACCCACGAGCTGTGAGATCATGACCTGAGCTGAAGTCAGATGCTTAATTGGCTGAACCACCCAGGTGCTCTGAGAGAGAATCCTAAACATATTCCAGCGGGGCTTGATCCCATGGCCATGAGATCATGACCTGAGCCAAAAGCAAGAGTTGGATGCACAACCGATTGAACCATGTATGCATCCCTCAAGATTCTTTCTTGAAGTAGAATTTAATACTAAGATACACTATCAGAATTCTACAAGAGCCAGACACTTAGCTCCTAAGAATTTAGTTTAGATGGAAATCACTTAGTATAGGAAAAGAGATTGTATTAAATACACTTAAACAAAAAAATGTTTATTTTGAGAGAGAGAGAGAGAGAGCACGCGAACAGTGGAACGGCAGAGAGAGAGAGAGAATCCCCAGTGTAGAGCCTGATGTGGGGCTTGAACCCACGAAACTGAGATCATGACCTGAGCTGAGATCAGGAGTTGGATGCTTAACCAGCTGAGCCACCCAGGAACCCCTAAATACACTTTGATTTCCCGATTTATCCTCTTCCATGCTCATCTCTTTAAATTTTATTTTATTTTTATTTTTTTTAGAGAGAGTAAGCAGGGCAGAGGGGCAGAGGGAGAGAGAATCTTAAGCATGCTCCACGCTCAGCATGGAGTCTAACGTGGAGGTCGTGACCTGAGCTGAAATCAAGAACTGGATGCTCAACCAGCTGAGCCACCAAGGCTCCCCAAGCTCATCTTTGATACTTAACTTTTTTTTTTTTTAATGTTTATTTTTGAGAGAGACAGACAGAGCATGAGCAGGGGAGATGCAGAGAGAGAGAGGGAGACACAGAATCTGAAGCAGGCTCCAGGCTCTGAGCTGTCAGCACAGAGCCCGATGCAGGGCTCGAACTCACGAACCCCGAGTTCATGACCTGAGCCGAGGTCGGATGCTTAACTGATTGAGCCACCCAGGTGCTCCTTTAATTTTTTTAAAAACTGTTATATTTATTTTAGAGAGACAGTGTGAGTCGGGAAGGGGCAGAGAGAGAGGGAGACACAGAATCTGAAAGAGTTTCTAGGCTCTGAGCTGTCAACACAGAGCCCCATGTGGGGCTTGAACCATGAACTGTGAGATTGTGACCTGACTTGAAGTTGGTCATTTAACTGACTGAGCCACCCAGGTGCCCTTTGGGATACTTAATTGTAATAGAGGGTTTGGGATATTGAAGGGAAGTGTAAGGGGAGGCTTTTGGTGGTGAGGGATAAATGCTTAATAGTATATGAATGATTATTACTGCCTGATAGCAGAACAGAAGAAAGGTGAAGAGTTGAGTCATTTGTAAATAAGCTTATTGCTTAGAATTCTTTACTGTAAAGGTGTTTTGAAATAAAATGTTTCATTAGTAATGTGTAATGTAGGTGGACTGTACTTAAAGAAAATAATACCCCCTGTTTTTTATGATTTTATTTTATTTTTCTAAGTAATATCCACACCCCACATGGGTCTTGAACTCACAACCCTGAGAGCAAGAGCTGCACACTCCACAGACTGAGCCAGCCAGTCACCCCTAATAATACCCTTTTTTTACGTGAAATTCAGCTGTTGTTTGTAGTGGCATCTTAGGTCAGTATCACAGTAGTTAATTGGAAATTCATATGTGGATATGAACAGTACAACTATTCCATTAAAAAGCGTGGAAAGAATGTAGTTTTTAGCGTAAGTTATTAGCCCCTTCACATGTGGTTGTCACCCATAGGTACCAAAATATAAGTAATGTTCTCCATAAATCTCATGGTTGTTTTTGATCAGAGTGAGCTGATGGAGGCTTCACTATACTTAAACCCAGAATCCATTGATTGGTGATACCTTCACTGTAATTGTGGACACTACCTTTCTTTGCAGTGGTTTCTGGAAGGGAGGGTTCGATGATATTTCTAGTGTTGTGATGCACTTTTAGACCTAGACCTTTAACCTCTTCAGTTTCTCCTTTATTGCATTTCAGAGATGGGGCAGTACGATCTTGCCTGAATGCCATCTAAATATCTTTAGTCTTGGAAACCGAATTCTAATTTCCTTTCTCTTTTTATAATTTCTGTTTGTTATTTCTTTAATTGTAGATACATCATAACAACAAAATAAAAATGAGAAATAATTAACTGAAATTTCTTTTTTAAAAAAATGTTTATTTTTGAGAGAGAGAGAGAGAGTGAGTGAGGGAGGGGCAGAGAGAGGGAGACAGAGGATGAGAAGCAGGCTCTGTGCTGACAGCAGCGAGCCCAGTGCTGGGCTTTAACTCAAGAACCGCACGATCATGACCTGAGCTGAAGTTGGATGCTTACCCGAGTCACCCAGGCGCTCCAATTAGCTAAAATTTCTAACAAATTACTTGTCAGACTTTCTTCCCAGGTTGTTTTTTGAGGTTTATTTACAAACTTACATAAATTTAATTCTAATCAAAATTTTCTAAACACTAATATAAGTATAGTTTTTTAGTATATGTATATATGTTTTCTTTATATTACCATTTTTCACTTATAAACGCTTTGTAACATTTCATTTATTTAAAAAAATTTTTTTAATGTTTATTTTTGAAAGAGACAGTGCGAGCAGGGGAAGGGCAGAGAGAGAGAGAGAGAGAGAGAGAGAGAGAGAGAGAGAGAGAGAGAGAATCTGAAGCAGGCTCCAGGCTCTGGGCTATCAGCACAGAGCCTGACGCGGGGCTCGAACTCATGGACTGTGAGATCATGACCTGAGCTGAAGTCGGATGCTTAACTGACTGAACCACCCAGGCACCCCTCATTTATTTTTAGACTTTCAGATTTTCCTTAAATTTTTTTTTACTGTAAAAAGCATGTTGTTTCTTATTTTCTTTTGGAAATACTCTTTCCTTAGGATAGAATCCCGCAGTGGGATCAACACCATCTCTCTTTATCTATTACAGTCCTAGGATTTTATGGGCCTCAGTTTTGGCATGGCAGGTAGATAGAGAGTAAGGATTGAGCCAGGGCTGCTTTCAGGTTGGCTTGGATTGAGATGTTAGTAGGGCTGATTGCATGTTGCTAATTCAGAAATGAGAGAGAAGCTAGAGAATAGGTGTCCATTTTGTTTTTTAATGAGGCTCTGTAAGAATGATCCAAATAAAATTTGGTGGCATAAATCTATAGAGCCTCTTGCTCAGGTGACATTTATTCATTGATTCAGTCAATCCATCAATTAGTTACAAACATGTATTGTACTGCCAAGTACCAGTTTGTGGGAATAACCTTTGGAAAGACATAGTCTTTGTCCCCCAGGAGCTCACAATCTCGTGGTGGCGTCTTAGTGGCATCTTAGATCGCTGGTCCTGCCTCAGAGGGCTTTTTGATCATTTTAATGTTAAAGTTTTAGGAAAATTTAGATAAAATCATCGTAGATGATTAGTTTTTCCTTTGACATCTAGATTATATCCTGTTGAGGCAAAATTGAGCCTTAAACAGTTTCAGTGATCTTGAATTATGTTTGGAAGGTAGATAACAATTCTAAGAAGCACATAGTTGAAAAAGTTTGAAAAAGCGTATTTGCTGTTACATAAAATGTTTTAAAGCTGTTAATTTTGTACTAGCCATGAACAGAAAGCAAAGCACCGACATGCTTGAGGTTGAAAGTGGCCTCTCAGATCATCTTGCCTTTTGTATTAGAGTAGAAAAGCTTTGACCAGTGAGCATACCCATGATTGACTTTGAAAGTTCTTTCAAGATCAAGTTATAATTGCTTTGAAGGCTTTAAAAACTTAATAACTTGTTTCGTAATTGATGTGTAAGGTTTTATTTTGTCCAAAGGGGCAAGAGAATCTAAGATAGTAAGGAATGCTATATGTAGAATCCAGCAAACAAACTGATTAACCTTATGACTTTACTATAACTAACATACATGCTATAGGGCAAGAGTCAGCATAAGAGGAATTGATTTTGGACACAAAGTATCAAAATCACAAAGTCTCTGGTACAATGAAATTCTGTAATCTGAAGCCTAAAGGTAATGTAATAATGCGGTTCTAGTTAGTTGAATTTGTTTATACCGTGTTCTCAAGTTTTTGAGTGTTCATCAAGTCATTCAACCTTGTAAAAAATGTTGATTTAAAATACATAGTGGTTAAGGAAGATGTTCACCATTTGGGAGGCTGATACACAAATGGGGCTGAAGTACTGCTCTGATTGTCACTGTACCTCCCTAGAATAAACTGCCTTTTGATGACCGGGACGAATTGAGGGAAATCGTAACGGACAGATACGGGGCAGACAATTTCTGTAGATTATTCAGATATAGCTAGTGAATGGAATTCTTTCCTGTGTATAACTTGGATTTGATATCCTTTTTTCCTTTAGACCTGCTTCTTTCCTGTTGCAGCCAGTTTCATCATCGGGTAGAAACAGTGTTAGACTGCTTGAAAAGGTATATTTTAAAACAATTTTTAAGTAATTTTGGCTGTACTAACTTATGATAAAATATTATTTTTGTTGATATCCCAATTTGTATTTACACATTTCCTATTGCTTCTAAGTGGGAATATTGAAATTTTTTAATTGTGCCACTGACCATGATAACTCAAGAACCTCTAATGAAGATCAGCCATAATTATTATTATTCCATGTCTGTTTTCTTCAGGACATGAAGATAAGAACTCCTAGAGAAGGAAATGAAACACCTCCTAAGGAAACACCAAAATTTGAAATGGAAGGCTCTTCATCATCAAATACTGCAAGAAATACAGAGAATACTGCATTTGCAGGGTCTCTGCCAGCTAAAAATAGTGATCCATTCCAAAAAGAGCAGGATCATATGGTAGAAGAGGTTAGAAAAAGATTGTAATGTGTGTACTGAAATATCTATTATTTTCTCATTGGCGTTGAGATTGTAAAAGAAGTTATAATTATTGATTAACTGGGGTTAATTTGGGAAAGGAAGGCACAGATAATGAAAATCATGTTTAAAGCAAATTGGTCCTCCCAAAAAGTAGATGTAGATATAAACTTAGTAGGATTATATCCGTGGTTGAGAACCCATGTCCCAGTCTATAAATATCTCTAAAAGTAGAAAAATAATACATGTGTGATGTTTTTGGAATCAATCATTACGTAAATTGTTAGATAAATACACCCAATGATTATATTCTATTAAGGTAATCTAAATGTCTGTTGCTTAGCCAAGCTTCCTCTTTTTTTAAATATTAGAACAAAGACTATGCAGTATCATTATTATCTCTAAGCATAGTTTTTGTCTTTCTACTTTCTAGATGTTTAAAAAGTAATTAAATGCATCAAGATTGAGATAAAGGACGGAACTCCAATACCTGAATCAATATGCACCAAACCAAATTTTTCTCACAGTCTCCAGAAATATAAAGTAGCTGATTATTTTCTGGCTGCTTAATCAAATTCAAACAGTGCTAAGGGATGTTGTGGGAAACGTAATAAAAATAACATTAGAGAATGACTTGAGCATTTGCATAAACTTTCTGCAGTAAATAGTACAGTATTACTGCTGAGCAATAGTAGCATTTCACTTGCCAGCGAAAAGTCTCTTGTCAGGAAAAACCGACATCATGAGCAATGATGCATTTGATCACTTTTGAAATATATACAAAGTAGAAGGACGAAAACTATGCTTAGTAGTAAATCCCCTAGAGTTCTGTTTTCATACTGTATACTTTCTTTTCTCTATTTCAGAATGTATTTCTATGCCTTGTTTACTAGTTTATGTCTGGTAATGAGGTTTCTGGCAAAGAAGTATATTGTCTGGGAGTATTTTATTTGTTAGTAGAAGTGTTATTGGGCAAATGGATTATAAATAAGAAAAATCTGCTTGCTTTAAACCTAGTTATTTTGGCAAATACAGAATTGTCAAGTTCAAAGATGTGGCAGATAGTAGCTTAGGTCACTGTGTAGTTAGAATTACCTCTAAGTCTTCTCAGGTATAAAGATTTTTACTTTTTCTTTCCTTTATATGGGATATCCAGTTAAGGAGGGAGGAAACAGTTTTGTATTTGGTTTCACCTTATAGGGTCGTGCCTAGCAGACTATATAGAGGATTTGGGAGCTACGTTTTTGAGTGGCTTTTCATGCCAACTGCTCTTGGAGGGGTTGCTAACCATCAGGTGCTGATTTGTTCTCATCAGGGCTTTTGTTGCATTCTACCAGTGACTGTGGTAATTTTTGCTTTACTTTTTCTGTTTTAGGTTGCAAGGGCAGTTTTATCTGACTCACCACAGCCCTCTAAAGGAAAAGAACTAAAATTACAGGAACTAATTGATACTCTAGTTTCTAACCCATTCTTAACAAGGAACCAAATTCCCCGAACGCCAGAAAATTTGAGTAAGTTATAATGATTTCTGTCACTTATTTTCTTTCTCAGACATTACTGTTAGAACCAGGTCTAACATATAATCTAGAAACTCACTTTAACTTTCTTTTCTAGGGGGTAGGGAGAAACAAATAAAATTTTTCTGTATCTTTCAGTTTAGTGGCAATGGCTCTTAATTTGTTTTGATGTAAGGGACTTTTATTGAAGTATTAAGTGTGGGTGTTCTCACTGATACGGCAATTTGTAAGCAGTATTATGATGCCCTGATACTCTACAGTTTTGCTTTTGTTGTTTTACTTAGCTCTTTCCTGGAAAAAAGTTGAGCATTTTTAAAACACCCTCTCCCTCCACATCTGACCTGCGATCAACATTTATAGAGTATATAGGCTAAGTCCTTCCAGTCAGCAGCATCAGCCAAAAATAGTGTGTATAGAAATCTTTTCTACCCCTTCCAAGCTAGCTAGACTGCCCAATACTTTTTTCTTATAACCTATAATCTGTGTTGGCAAAATTCTGATATTGTTGTCCATATGAAGGCACATCATCCTAGTTGAATTAAATAAAATTTCCATTTTGCTGCTAGAAATGACATATTCAAAGTTAACTTGATTCAGTTCAGGTTGAACCTAGCCACAGCCTAGATCAGTGGTCAGCAAACTACAGCCTGTGAACCAAATCTAGCTTGCCCTGTGTGTTTTTGTAAATAAAGTTACATTGAACACAGCCTTGCGGATTTGTCACCATATTGTTTATGGTTACTTTCATGTTATAGTGGCAGAATTGAGTAGTTGCCACAGACCGATGGCCTGCAAAGGCTAAAATATTACTATCTGCCCTTTTCATTTTTTTTTTCTCTATCTGCCCTTTTCAGAAAAAATTTGCTGAACCCTGGCTTAGATGGACAAGAAAATATCTTTTTATTTTTATTTATTTAAAGTTTTATTTTATTTTATTTTAAAGTTTATTTTATTTATTTAAAGTTTATTTATTTTGAGAGAGAGCGTGCACATGTGTGAGAGGGAGAGGGGCAGAGAGAAAGAGGGAGAGAGAATCCCAAGCAGGCTCCCCTCTGTCAGTGCAGAGCCCGACCTCCCGAGCTGTGAGATCATGACCTGGGCCGAAATGAGGAGTTGGACACTTAACTGACTGAGCCACCCAGGCATCCCAGAAAATCTTTTTAATGTATATAATTTCTATGTGCTGTGTGCAAATATATGCACATTTCAGGGACAGTTTTTGTTATTTATGTGTGATCAGTTGGAGAAGGAATTCTTTGATGTTATTGTTCTTTGGTTTGTTGTGGAGTCTTGTCATCCAGTGGGCATATCTGTGGAACATATAGTGTAGTCAGTAGGTTTATATTGACCACTAGAAATGAAATTTTTAATTGCATGCTCTGTTTGGGACTATTAGTAAATTGTGTTCTTTCCCCTTTCATTTAATTAGTAAGCGAAATTAGGAGCTCATGGAGAAAAGCTGTGGAAATGGAAGGTAACAGAAGTACAGAACTAATACAGATGGATACCGAAGATAGAGAAATATCACCAGAATCCTTACCTGTGTTGCAAAATCAAAGAGAATTTAGCAGGACCAGTTTTCTCTCAGCAACCTCTGTATCCGATTCTAGCCACTTCCATTTGCCTGAAGAGAAAGTTGTTTCCGATTGCCTCAAGTGTGTGCCTCAGAAACATGCGGGGACCAGTCACATTGGTGGACTGTCAACACAACATCAGTCAGATGTGTTAAACAAGAAAATAATGGACAAGCAAGGTTTGGAGTGTGCAGCGTTACAGAACAGGCTTTTAGAAACTAGCCAAACAGAGACATTCTCCCCTGCTGTAGGTAATAGGAGAGTTGTGATGGGCAGCAGTGAAGAGGAACATGTTAAAATAGCAGACCACTCAAAAGCTTCTTACAAAGAACCTCTCGTGCATAAAAGTATGTTATGGGACTCTTTTCAAGTATCAAGTGGAATTAGTTCCACAAGTTTAAAGGATATTGATTTTGGCATATTACATGAAACTCTTCCAGAAGAAGTTGGTCACTTAAGTCTTAATAGCTCCACTAGTACAGAGGCCAATTTTAAACTGGAACCAGATAGTCCTGTGCACAGTGGCATTTTTCCCGAGGATGTTGTGGGAGAAAGACCGACTACTCCAGAATCAGACTTTAACTTACAGGCTATTTGCCGTAGATATGAAGCTCTGAAAAAATCTCTGTCCAAGAAAAGAGAAGAAACTGACTTTTCCAATCCTGAAACACTTGAAAGACACAAACCAGAATTGAGCCCTACTCCCAGAAACATGCAAACAGATGATATGCTTGACTTTTTGAACAGTCATGATTTGCACACTGACTATACAAAACCGTCTTTACGCATGTCCCTTGGTGAAAGGAAACAGTCTCTTTCACCACTAATTAAGTTTTCTCCAGTGGAACAAAGATTGAGAACCACAGTACCATGTAGTTTTGGAGAACTTCTACCTAACTTAAAAGGTAAGATTTAACTAGACCAGTGCATATTGACTTATTGACGTTTTCTTTCAACTTCTAACAGTAGTATGCAGTGAATGCTACAGGACCTTTATTGTGAATGTGACAAAATATGCTCTCTGTTCCTTCGACTTGGATGAGAAGAGGGAACGTATCACTTCTGTTCTTTCTTTCTCAATCTCAAGTGATGTGTATATAGTTTACAGTAAGTGTGGGACAGGGGTGGAAAATGAAACCAAACCAGTTGCTTTTATAATACAAAGAAATTTTGTCAAAATCTTGGCTGGTGGAGGATGGTTCTAAAAATGTTGAGTAATGGGGGCACCTGGCTGGCTCAGCTGGAAGAGCATGTGATTCTTGATCTTGGGGTTGTGAGTTCAAGCCCCATGTTGGATGTAGAGATTACTTAAATAAATAAAAAAAAAATTAAAAATGTTGAGTAACAACTATGTTAAATATCATTCTTGTAATAATAAGATATCAGTGATTGCTTTGAAATAAATTTGAGGGGGATGGGTGACAAAATAGGATAGGTTAGTATATTAGTTTCCTGGGGCTGCCATACAAAGTACCACAAACTAGGTAGCTTCAAACAACAGAAATTTATTATCTCTGGAGACAGTAAGTTCTGGAAGCTAGAATCCAGAATCAAGGGGTTGGCAGGGCCACAGTCCCTCTACAGCCATTAGAGGAAGATCCTTCTTGCCTCTCCCAGCTTTTGGTAGCCCCAAGGGTCCCTTGGCTTATGGTAGTACAGCTCTAATCTCTGTCTCCATCTTCACATGGCTTTCTCCTCTTGTGTGTCTCTTTGCCTTCTTCATAAGGACACAAGTCATATAGATTAATGGCCCACCCTACTCCAGAATGACCTCTTCCTAACTGATTATATCTTTATTGACCCTCTTCCCAAATAAGACCATGTTCTGAGGTATTGGGGTTAGAACTTCATATTTTGGGGGGACACAGTTCAACCCATAACAGCACTAATAATAATTGAAGCTGGACTAATCATAATTCTCTTGACTTTTGTATATTCGAAAATTGTCATCATTGGGGCGCCTGGGTGGCTTAGTCGGTTAAATGTCCGACTCTTGATCTCAGCTCAGGTCATGACCTCATGCTTTTTTGTTTGAGCCTTGTGCCGGGCTCTGTGCTGACAGTGCAGAGCCTGCTTGGATATTCTCTCTCTCCCTGTCTCTCTGCCTCTCTCCTTCCTGAGTGCTCTCTTGCTCTCTCTTTCTCAAAATAAATAAACTTAAAAAAAAAAAGTGTCATCATAAAGATTTAAAAAGAAAAACAACCCTAATCTTAAAGCATGTTAGAGCAAATGTAGATCCGGTGATATAGAGTCATTATACATCACTGTGTTTGCCAATGATAATTAAACACTCGTATATTGAAAAGTATTCTTAGAGGGATATATTGATACTCTGAGGAAAGGTATCGCAGTGAGAATGTTAATTTTCATCATAGGTATTGCATGTGAACTTTTTATTTAAGAAGACTGAAATTTGCCATTACTTAGAATCTGTCCTATTTAATTTTTTCTTTGTAATGAATGTTTACTTACCATTTTCTGTTTTTAAAATCAATTTTGCAGAAGAAGAAGTCTTGAATAAGAGCCTTGATGAAACAAATCTCCATCAGACTTGAAAAGATGAAAGCAGAAGCCCAGTTAATTCAACTATGATGTACTTACATTTCAAGCAGTGTCACAGGATCAAAACTGGTTTATAATTTAAATACACGTTGGAAGTGTAACTCTTCTTTCAAGGCCTGAAAATCCTAAATAATGCCTTTTAGCAAACATTAGTTTTTAGGTAAAGAGATCTTTGGATTTTCTCTTTGTATGGATATGGGGTTTAAATGTGAAGTATTTGTGAAGGGAAGCAGACCTCAAGTTATATGAAACCATTTTGATTCCTTGAATAATTTGTAAGCGTTAAGTAAATAGCAAATAGTAGTTTAATTTATTATGTTATAATTTCAGTTGATTAACATACACATGAGTGGTTTTTGATATACTTGTATTAAGTGGTTAACATAATAGCCATTGAATATACTGACCTTTCATTTTAGGGAAATAGAGAGCTTTTATTGTTTCTTTATGGAACATTATAGTACTAACCAAAAAAAGTGAGAAAAGTAGTGCCTTGGGATGTGTAGTCAAGGTGAGGAAAATTTAAGTTTGGGAAAGCTCTAAGCAGGCTTAGTGATTATTTAAGTAGGTTTGTCCTGGAAAATGTTTGATGGAATAAAATGTATGTGATGATAAGTGAAGACTGGGGCAGAATGAATTTAGATAAATGGAAAATGATGGAAGACGACTAGACACTTTTAAGGAACACTGTCACACTATAAATCCATTCAATGGGTTTGCAGCAGATTTATATTTAGTCTAATTTAGACTTTGAGAATTTAACCCCTAGTTTTATATTTTAACAAAAGATGTAAATTAAAAAAATTTATTAGTCTCTGTTTATTGTTGGTTTATTTGTGGGGGGCATGGTTTTTAGGGAAAGGAGCTAATTTTGATTGTGTTACTTCTCAAAAACCATCAGTTTCCCACTGCCTATGAATAACCTCAAAATAACTTGAGAAAACTGAATTTGGGGTACTTGCTTAGTTACACAGTTAAGTTGGTGGTGAAGCTAGGATTTGACCCTATTTTCTTTCCTTAATATACTACAAGACCTTCTGGAAATAACTAAAAGGCCAGGATAAACAATATGGCAACAGGGGTTGGCCTGTTGATCTTCTGGACTGAGTGGGGAATCAGATGTGTGGCCACTGGTTCAGTAACCTCCCTCAACTCTGTCATGCCCTCTGGCTGGGAAAATGGCTTATCTCTACCATCCAAGTGTATGTATACCATTGACTTCTGTGAACCAGGAGGAATGAGCACGCACTGGAAAGGTGATAGCACTTAACGGTACCCTGTCTAGCCCCAACTCTTAAGCATTAAAACCTTGTTCATTTGTCAAGAAACTGTAGAGGAGAGGAGATTAAGTTGAAGGGGGGAGTTCTGGAAGTAGATGGGCTTAATTGTTCATCTTTCTTCACTCTGGCCTTTTCTCAGTTGTTTGACCCCAGTTTGAAGGCCAGTCTTTTTGTGAGAAAAGACAGAAGAAAATCATATATAACTGCCTTATTTGCTGTGGAAAAGAAAGAGGAAGGACAGCTAGCTTCTAAGGTGCTATATTCTTTTATTAATACAACAATCAGTGACTGTAGGTCTACTGGGAAACTCTTCTATAGTGTGCCCTAAGAAAATGCACTAACCTGTAAATCCAAAATTAACATGGTAGGTTGGAGGTAGGCCTATCATATTAGCATCTACAAGGTGTCAGGGCCATTCCTAGACATAATACATATTGTTTCATTTAATTGTCATAACTCTTAACTGTAAGATAGAGATTATTATACCTATTTTACAAAGATACTGAAGGTAGGGAGCTTAAATGACTTGTCTAAGATGGACTCAAGGAATCATCTGAGAACCTAAAAACTGGAGGGTCGGTCTGTAGGTCTTAAATGGGGATTAAGAATCTACATTTTGAATATGCTTCCCTGGTAATTCTTAGGCTCAATAAAAAGATTGAGAACTACTGCTAGGGGGTAGAGTCACATTTAGCCTTGGGGTACTTTAAAAAAGCAGGTACGTTATTACATATGTACTGCTTTAGAGGTTAACTAATAAGGAAACTCAAGTTCACCATTAAGGGTCAGAGGTCCTTAATTACTGAGAATCAAAAGAACAAAATATCTCTGGAACAGTATGGGTTTACAAAAACCACATTATTAAGTCAGACCTGTGATAAGTTGGGAGTTTTGGCATTCTTTTCTGTCCTTTCTTTATATGCCAGTAGTATAAAAAATATCTCAGATCTATCTTTTCTGCTAAACCATTGTGGTTATGACTTCAGCTTCTTTATCCAGTATTGCCTGCATAGCTACCTTTTGACCTTAAGGGACTGTTTTGATCACTTAATTTAAAATTTCATTCATGGTTTATTGGCAATTCCAGGATAGAGTTCAATTTTACAGGCATATAAGGTTCTCTATGTAGATTCCTCTACTCCCCCTTCCACTATCGTTTCCTATTTTTTTACTTCTGAAGAGTTGGTGAGCATGGGCCTTTAGAAATCTTAATTCACAATTACAGCTGTCTTTTAGGGCTCAGAACAAATCTTACTTTCACCTTTAAGTCTTAATCTACCCCTTCTCTGCAATCTATGGTTTATCTTTTATTCATTTAGTATTTTTCACAATGCTTTTATCATATTTTATGGTTGTATGTGATCTTCTCAGTCATAACAGATTATATACATATAGACATATATACCTATGTAGATGTAGGAGTTGTGTGTCCACACATACATATCCTCAGGGGCCATGGATCATCTTTCGCAAATACTGAAGTATTGGAATTGTTTTCTTTGCCTATGTAAATTAAATTAAAATGGTAAAGACTTTATTGCTGTAAATGTACCTTTTCTCGTTACATTCATAGGTTATACAGAACGTACCTTGTTTTATTCGCTATTAATTTGTAAGATAAAGGTGTGTAAATTGACTTCTATGTCAACTTGAAACTTTAGTAATGAATGACAAAACGTCTTAATATTTTGTCCTAGTTGTTTTAAATGTTTAAAGAGGACAAGCATGTAATGTTTAACATGAAAAATGTTATCAGTCAAATGGAATAAGTATTTGAGACTAAAAAAGACATTTTGGGGGAATTTAATGAAAAAAAAATACAAGTATTTTGAAATGATCCCTTACCATCATCTATTAAGTCAGTTTTATCTAAAGGAAAAAAAAACCACAGGAATTCTTGAGACTTTTATAAAGGAAACCTTTTTTTTTTTTCCCTACTCTTAGTATACTAAACTAAATATTTAAGGACATTTTCTTTAATGTAAAAGTACTTGCAAAGGTAAAATTCTCTTTCACATTATGTTACAGATAAATAGTTCCTCTTTCTCCTTATGCACCGTGAAAGTCAAGTCCACATGCTAAATTTAAAATATTTGTGAGTCCTCTATGGGACTATTTGTAACTATGTTCTACTTACTATAGTCTTGAATAAACACTCAATATTATACCACCTGGCTCTGGAATTTCCTATATAATATCAAAGAACCATGCCCCACAAATCCTAAGATGATCACATATAAAGGTATATCAGAAGGGTGCCTGGGTGGCTCAGTTGGTTAAGGGTCCGACTTTGGCTCAGGTCATGATCTTATGGTTCTGGAGTTTGAGCCCGCTTTGGGCTGTGCTGACAGCTCAGAGCCTGGATCCTCTTTCAGATTGTGTCTCTCTCTGCACCTCCCCCCTCTTGCATTGTGTGTCTCTCTCAAAAATAAACTAAAAATTTTTAAATAAAGGTGTATCAGTAACTTGATCAACAAAAGAAACGAGATCAGTGATTCAGGTAAAAGTATTTTTTTTTTGCTGCCATTTTAATTAGATTTACTAAGTGTATTTTAAAATGATTTTAAAAAGGAAATCTATCCTTAAGAGTTTTTAAAATCTGGAGTCTTTATACTAACTTACTGCCAAAGGCCCCAGTTAGAAGAGTTTAATAACTTATATCTGAACAGTTTCTTACTCTTCATGGGTAGGGACTTTGTCATCCACAGCTGCTGCTATAAAGGGTTAAAATGAGTTTATAAAGCCTTGGAAATCCTAAAGCTCTATTACTTACATTTAATGTCTGTATACAAAGGTAATGCTTCGTTTCTAAAATGAGAGGTGAGAGGAGTTGATCAGAGGTGTCTTGGCTCTAAAACACTCAGATTTCATTAAAAGGCAGCTGGAATAAGATGTTTTAAGTGTTTTCTGATTTCACTATGCTGCATTGCCAGTCCAAATTAGGAACCTTGGAATCCTTTCCTAAAAACTGGTAATCTAAGAATCTGATTCAATATTACCCAATTTCCACATAAAGATGGGGAAGTGATTTTGCCTGTAGTGAATGAAACACTATTGAGAAGTCCCTGAACTCACTGGGCTGCGGCGTACTTCATCTGTAAAATTGGGATTATATGGAGGATACAATTGTACAATTGAAAATCTAGGATTTTTATGATTAACTTTTCTGTTAATGGACGAAGTAGTGGGGAGTAATGGTTAGGACAGGGATAGGTCTGCAATACCGCTTGGGTTCAGCTGTATGACCTTAATAAGGTCATATCCATTTTCTTGCCTATTAAGAGATTAAAAGTAATTTGCCCCAGGTTGTGTGGATTAAAGAAGAAAATACGCATCAAATATTTTAAGAATATCTGGCATTTAGTAAGGGCTCAGATATTTAGCTAGGCTCAGTCTAGTAATTTGGGAGTAGGTAATCAGGGGCCGGTTAGAGAGAGAATGGCTCAGGTGGTGGTATTCACAGTTGACACAACATAGTGTCAGGCACCATTCTAAAAGCTTTCCAGGTTAAGTTTCTTTTTTTTTTTAAACAATGCTATAAATAGTGCTAGCCTTACCCACATTTTACAAATGAGACAATAAACTCAACTTAGGTGGTGTAGCCTCAGAGCCCCTACTCTAATTGCTGTGCTTACAGCTGGTGTGAAATATCGCTAAGGTGACAGGAGCTCAATCACAAAATTAAATTCACCAGTTAAGCAACACTTGTGGGCAATCAGAACCTTTAGGTTTACATTACATTTTAACCACCTTCAAATTATTTCAAATAAGACCGTATTTTAAATTGCTAACAGCGAATGTTTATTCATGATCGAAGCCAAGAAGAATTTATAAATGCATTTTAATACCTTGCTGATAAAATAGTAACATTCCATCTTTGCAATCTTGAAAGGAATACAGGAAGATACTGTAAAGGCTTTAATGTGTATATCTATTATAACCAGGTAATCAGAACACACACACGCACACGCACACACACCACCTACTTTAGTGTTACACCATACCAACTTTTCAGAAAGGCCATCTTGAAGGTCTACTGGATAGCTGAGTAAATAGCGTTCAAGGTTTAAAGACGGGGCGGGGGGGGGGGGAGTAGAGAAGAAAGAGATGGAAGTAGTAAGCAGCACACATTTCAAAGCCCACTTTTAAGCACACGACAATTATGAATATTACAAAAAAAAAAAAAAAGATGCGGGGGCGGGGGAAGGCAATTCAGCATTTTCTGAAAGAGCATTTGGCAACATTCAACGCATAAGGAGGCTGTGCTTGGGCCCATCCACTCTCTCAAGCTTCTCAAAGTGTTTCCTGGCATTGCGAATGTTGATCAGGGTAGCCGCAGAAGGGATCGACGGATCCGACATAACAACCATCACGTACGTGTTCGATGTGAAGATGTCGATAAAAGCGGCGAAGTTAGAATTCCGAACTTCCATGCTCTGGAAGGAAGCGGCCAATTTACTGCAGCTCAGCTTGAACTGCTTAATGATGTTGCTGATCTTCTCAAACCGGTGGACGTCACGCTGCTCTTTGCACTGGTAATGGGAAATGACCAAGAACGTAGCTCTCTCGAACAGCAGGACTTCGTCCGCCTCGATAATTTGGGCAAAATTCCTTAGGTTCATCTCCAGCTGCTGAACATTGGGAATCAGCTGGTAGACGATACTGGACCAGGCTTTGTACAGCGTTTCGTCCCAGATGGAGGTTCGAAAACAAGCGCATTCCAGTGGGCGAGACAAACGCCTCAGGTCTTCCTCCCGCTCTTTAAAAATCAGGTCACGCTGATCCTCCTGAACCAGATCCATTTTGTGCACCAAGCAGAAGATTTTGGCATCCGGAGAGTTCTGGAGGATGGCCTCCAGACACGACTGGTAATAATGCATATCCTTTTCCAGTTCGCGGCTTTCCACGTCAAACACGTAAATCAAAACCTCGACATTACGGAAAATGTTGTCTCGCTGGCTGGTGAAGTAATTTTCCATGAAGGTGTCCTGACCGCCACAGTCCCACAGGTTGAGCACCAGGTTGCCTAGAAATCGGACGTGGGAGTGCTCCACATCAATGGTGGCACCTAGGCGCCGGGTGTCGCGAGCGATATAATTTGCAAAGATAATCGAGCGCATGCTGGTCTTCCCCGACCCGCTCTTCCCCATCAACAGCACCTTTTTCTTCATGGCTGTATTTGGCATCACCCGCCGGAGCCGCCGCGGACTGGGCCTCAGGGCGCGGCCTAACTGCAGCGCGGAGGGAGGGCGGGGTCGGGGCTTGCGGGGTCTCCGCAGGCCGGGCCGCGCAGCTGTGCAGTCGGAGAGGCAGAAAGCGAGCGATCTGGGCTGGAAAGGCCGCAGCGGGGCGAGCTCTTCCGCGGAGGTGAGCGCCCTGGGTGAGGCGGCTGCAAAGCTTCGCAGAAAAGCTCGCCTTCCGGAGAGCGGAGCCGCGGCGTCCCGGCTGCCACCCACTTCCGGCGGCGATCTCGCGAGAGCGCCCGCGCTCCGCAGTCACTGCCCCACGAGCTTTGAGAAGCTGCTCTTTTAATGAAACCAAGCAGGGCGCACCCCCGAAAGATAAAATGAAAGGGGAACCCAGCACTCCGGTGTCGCGTTTTTCTTTTTAAATAGGGTTTAGGGTTGCAAGGTGTACGCGTGCGGTCGGTTGGGAGGATGCTGCCATCTGGTGGCCGAAACTCGCCAGCAGCCACAGCTCGCTTTCAGAGCGCGGTGTGCTTGGGGGCGTGGTTTGGCCCCGCTGAAGACAGGTGAAGTGGACGAGGGCCGGACTCTCAGCCCAGTGAGGCCTCCGCAGGTTTCCTGGTTTACTGGGCACCCGGGCAAGGTGAATGAACACTACAGATGAGGAAAGTGAGACTTGGGGAAGTCAAGTGACTGCCCAGTGCCACACAGTGGGATGGTAGTAAATCCCTATTGAGAGATGTACTGATTCCCAGCTAGTGCCTTTTCCGCTTGGAAGCAAGTTCCTTTCTCACAACTGCTTTTCCGGTAACCTCCGACTTCAGAATTCCAAAACTCGAGGAAATTACTATGTAGAACCCGTGCAGTAGCTCAATCCTCACGATAACCCTATGAATAAACAACCCTGTTTCCAAGTGAGTAAACGGAAGCTTACCAACTTACACGTCTATTGAATGATGCAATGCAATTTGTCTATTTTTGAAATATACATTGTACTTATTTTAAAATGTATTAAAAAAACATTTTAAGTTTATTTACTAGAGAGAGAGAGAGCACAAGCAGGGGAGGGGCAGAGAGAGAAGGCGAGAAAGCGAGAATCCCAAGAAAGCTCCGCACTGCCAGCGCAGAGTCCGATGGGGGGCTCGAACTCAACCAACCATGAGATCATGACTTGAGCCAATGAGAGGGACGCTTAATAGACTGAGCCACCCAGGCGCCCCTAAATTGTACATATTTAAGGTGTACAACATGATTTGATAGAATGAAATGGTTACCTTAGTCTAACTAACATATAATTGTTTCTATGTGGTGAGAGCACCTGGTATCTCCTCTCAGCACATTTTCAGTGTTCGCTGATGTAGTATTAACTGCTAACTTTAGTATTGTCATCATGTGCTAGGTTAGAGATCTACACTTACTCATCCTACAAAACTGCAACTTTGTACCCTTTGACCAATATCTCCCCATTTCCTCCACCTCCTTGTGCCTGCTATCCACCATTCTACTCTCTGCTACTAGGTATTTGACTTTTTAAGATTCTACATAATCGAGATCGTGGCAGCTTTTTTTCTGCTTCTAGCTTATTTCACTCAGCATAATGTCATCCAGGTTTATCCTTGTTGTTGGAAATGACAGGATCTCCTTTTTAAAGGTTGAATGATATTTCATTCTATATACAAACCATTTCATTTTTTTTAATTTTAAAATTTAATTTTGATTTTATGTTTAAACGTAACGCACTTTCAGTTTTATGAGACACCAAGAATGTTCTCTGACACCACATTCTACAAGCAGATATTAACATAGATTTTAGCTAAAATATATCAACAATAGAATTCCTGCTGTCCCTTGGAGAAGCTGAACGTTTTTTATTTTTAGCATTCAATTTATTTAAATGGTTCTAGTATTTATGTTGGATTGTGGTGATGGTATTTTCCCCTAGTTTTACTGACATATACTTGACATATAACACCGTATTAGTTTTAGGCATACAACATAATGATTTGATATATGTATATATCACCGAATGATTACCGCAATAAGTTTAGTTAACATCCATCACCTCAGGGTGGGGTGCCTAGGTGGCCTAGTTAAGTGTCTGACTCTTAGGGCACCTGGGTGGCTCAGTCAGTTGAGCTTCCGACTTCCACTCATATCGTGATCTCAGGGTTCATGAGTTCGAGCCCTGCCTTGGGCTCTGTGCTGACAGCTCAGAGCCTGGAACCTGCTTCCCATTCTGTGTCTCCCTCACTCTCTGCCCCTCCCCTGCTTGCTTGCTCTCTCTCTCTCAAAAATAAATAAAAACATTAAAAATAATTTAAAAAAAAGACAACAGAACAGATATCTATACAAAATATTAATGTCGGTTAAAACTAAATGGTGGGAGGGGTGCCTGGGTGGCTCAGTCGGTTAAGCATCCGACTTTGGCTCAGGTCATGATCTCACGGTTCGTGGGTTCCAGCCATGCATCGGGCTCTCTGCTGTTAGCTCAGAGCCTGGAGTCTGCTTTGGATTCTGTGTCTCTCTCTCACTGCCCCTCCCCTGCTCACGCTCTGTCTCTCTCTCTCTCTCTCTCTCTCCCAAAAATAAATAAACATTAAAAAAAATTGTCTGACTCTTAATCTCAGGGTCTTGATCTCAGAGTCATGAGTTCAAGTCCTGTGTTGGGCTCTGTGCTAGGTGTGATGCCAACTTGAAAAAAAAATGTGTAACTCATTTTGTATGTTGATTTTGTATTCTGCAATTTCAGTAAATTTATTAGTTCTAATGTGTTGTGTGTGTGTGTGAAGTCTTTAGAGTTTTCTACATAGAGGATCATGTCATCTGCAAACAGTGATAATTTTATTTCTTTATTTCTGCTTTGGATACCTTTTATTCCATACCTCCCACTTTTTTGTTGCTGTTGTTCTGATTGCTTTTGCTAGTACAGGCTGTATTTTGTTGAACAGAAGGAGCAAGAGTGGGCATCCTTGCCTTCTACCAGATCTTAGAGGAAAAGCTTTCAATTTTTCCCTATTGCTTATGATGTTAGGTGTGACTTTTCACAAATGGCCTTTGTTGTGTTGAGGAAGTTTCCTTTTGCACTTATTTTGTTCAGCGTTTTCATCACAAATGGATGTTGAACTTTGTCAAATGCTCTTTTGGCGCCTATTGAAAACATCATGTGGGTTTTATCTTTCATTCTGTTAATGTGGTATATCATATTGATTGATTTGCATATGTGAAGATAACATTGCATCCCAGCAATAAATCACAGTTGGTCATGGTGTATAATCTTCTTGACGTGGTTATGAATTTGGTTTGCTAGCATTTTATTGAGGGGTTTTGCATCTGTGTTCATCAGAGCTACTGGCCTATAGTTTTTTTTTTTTTTTTTTTTTTTTTTTTTTTTCTTTCCCCTAGTGGTGACTTTATCTGGCTTTGGTATCAAGGTGATACTCATAAAATAAATTTGCAAGTATTTCCTTTCCTTTTATTTCTTGGAAAATTTTAAGAAAGACTGGTATTACTTCTTATTGGAATCTTTGGTAATATTCAGCAGTAAAACCATCTGGTCCTGGGTTTTTCTTTTTTGGGAGGTATTTGCTACTTCAGCCTCCTTAATAATTTGTTACTGTCCTGTTCAGGCTTCCTATTTTTATTGATTCATCTTTGGTAGGTTGTATGCGTCTAGGAATTTATCCACTTCTTCTAGGTCATCCAATTTGCATGAATGTAATTGTTCATAATAGTCCCTAATGATCCTTTTTCGTTTCTGAGACAGGCATTGTAATGTCTCCTTTTTCATTTCTGATTTTGAGTCTTCTTTTATTCTTAGTCTAGCTAAATGTTTGCCGGTTTTATTTATTTTTAAATTTTTTAAATTTTTTATTTTTGCTGGTTTTATTTTTTCAAAAAAACCCCCGACTTTTAGTTTTGTTGCCTTTTCTCCCCTATTCTCTATTTGTTTAACTTCTGCTCTGATCTTTATTCTTTCTTTCCTTCTGCTAACTTGATTTAGTTTATTCTTTTTTCTAGTTCCTTGAGGTGTGACACTGTAGGTTGTTTATTTCAGATCTTTTTAAATATACGTGTTTATCACTATAAACTTCCCTCTTAGTATTGCTTTCACTACATAAGGTTTGGTAAGTTGTGTTTTGCTTTCGTTTGTCTCAAGATAGTTTTTGAATTCTCTTTTGATTTCCCGTTTGACCCAGTGTTTATTCAAGAGTGTGTTACTCAGTTTCTGTGTACTTGTGAATTTTCCATTTTCTTGCTGTTATTGACTCCTAGTTTCATTTCATTGTGATCAGAAGAGATACATGGTATGATTTTGATCTTAACTTTGTTAAGGCTTGTTTGTGACCTAACATGTGATCTACCCCAGTACGCTTGAGAGGAATGTGTATTCTGCTGCTGGGTGAAGAATTTTGTAGATGTCTATTAGGTCCATAGTGTAGATGTCTGCTTGCTGCACACTGTGTTCTAGTCCACTTTTTACTGATTTTTCTGTCTGGATGTTCTATTATTGCAAGCAGGGCATGAAGCCTACTATTATTGTATTGCTGTCAATTTCTCCTTTCAGGTTCATTAATATTTGTTTTACATACTTAGGTGCTTCAATGTTGTATGTATATGTATTCATAATTTTTATGTCTTCCTTTCGAGTTGACCCTTGTAGCATTAGGTAGTGACCTTCTTTTTAAAAAATTTATTTATTTTTTATTTACATCCAAGTTAGTTAGCATATAGTGCAACAATGATTTTGGGAGTAGATTCCTTAGTGCCCCCTACCCATTTAGCCCATGCCCCTAGTTAGTAACCTCCCGTAACCCTCAGTTTGTTCTCCATATTTATGAGTCTCTTCTGTTTTGTCCCCCTCCCTGTTTTTATATTATTTTTGTTTCCCTTCCCTTACGTTCATCTGTTTTGTCTCTTAAAATCCTTATATGAGTGAAGTCATATGATTTTTGTCTTTCTCTGACTAATTTCACTTAGCATAATACCCTCCAGTTCCACCCATGTAGTTGCAAATGGCAAGATTTCATTCTTTTTGATTGCCGAGTAATACTCCATCATATATATATACCACATCTTCTTTATCCATTCATCCATCAATGGACATTTGGGCTCTTTCCATACTTTGGCTATTGTTGATAGTGCTGCTATAAACATGGGGGTGCATGTGTCCCTTGAAACAGCACACCTGTATCCCTTGGATAAATGCCTAGTAGTGCAATTGCTGGGTCGTAGGGTAGTTCTATTTTTAGTTTTTTGAGGAACCCCCATACTGTTTTCCAAAGTGGCTGCACCAGCTTGCATTCCCACCAACAATGCAAAAGCGATCCTCTTTCTCCACATCCTCGCTAACATCTGTTGTTGCCTGAGTTCTTAATGTTAGCCATTCTGACAGGTGTGAGGTGGTATCTCATTGTGGTTTTGATTTGTATTTCCCTGATGATGAGTGACGTTGAGCATTTTCTCATGTGTCGGTTGGCCATCTGGATGTCTTCCTTGGAGAAGTGTCTATTCATGTCTTTTGCCCATTTCTTCAGTGGATTATTTATTTTTTGGGTGTTGAGTTTGATAATTTCTTTATAGATTTTGGATACTAACCCTTTATCTGATATGTCATTTGCAAATATCTTCTCCCATTCTGTCGGTTGCCTTTTAGTTTTGCTGATTTTTTCCTTTGTTGTGCACTAGCTTTTATTTTGATGAGGTCCCCGTAATTCATTTTTGCTTTTGTTTCCCTTGTCTCCAGAGACGTGTTGAGTAAGAAGTTGCTGCGGCCAAGATTACAGAGGTTTTTGCCTGCTTTCTCCTCAAGGATTTTGATGGCTTCCTGTCTTACATTGAGGTCTTTCATCCATTTTGAGTTTATTTTTGTGTATGGTGTAAGAAAGTGGTCCAGGTTCATTCTTCTGCATGTTGCTCTCCAGTTTTCCCAGCACCTGAGCCGAAGTCGGATGCTTAACTGACTGAGCCACGCAGGTACCCCTTAAAATTTTATTTGAGAGAGAGAGAGAGAGAGAGAGCATGTGATCAGGGCGGAGGGGCAGAAGGAGAGAGAGAATCTCAAGCAGGCTCACACTCAGTGAGGAGCCCAATGTGGGGCTTAGTCCCATGACTGTGAGATAATGGCCTGAGCCGAAATCAAGAGTCGGATGGTCAATCTATTGAGCCCCTCCATAGGCTATTTCTCATTATGATTGTTCCTTTAAAAATATAAAGTTATTTTCTTGGATTAAATATCTTTTATCTTCCTGAGAATATTTGTAATATTAAAAAAGTTTTCATTTCTGTTTAGTCTTGGTTTCTTCTGAATTGTTCTTTTGATTTGGTTTTTCTTTTTTCACATCAGAAACATTCCTCAGTTATCTAGTGATCTTTGGCTGTCTAGTCCTATTTCACGTTATTTGAAACCTATGAGTAGCACTGGCAAACTATGAGAGTCACTGAAGGGTGGTCTGGATGAGCCAGTTATTTGAGGGAACTTCTGTTGCCTGCATCTTTAGACCTGTCCTCTGGCTGGTTTGATTTCTCCCAAGGTTCTTTTGGACTAGGGCGAATATAAATCTGATAAACAGCATTCTGGTCATTCTGGGAGAAGTAAGCTAGGGTCCTAATATTCGGTTGAGAGACTTTGCTTAATCCTCCTCTTTTGGGGGCACCTGGGTGGTTCAGTCAGTTCAGTGTCTGACTCTTGACTTCAGCTCAGGTCATGATCTCACAGTTTATGAGATAAAGCCCTGAGTTGGGCTCTGAGCTGACAGCCAGAGTCTGCTTGGGATTCTCTCTCTCCCTCTCATGCTCTCTCTTTCTCTCTCAAAATAAATAAAATAAAATAAAATAAAATAAAATAAAATAAAATAAAATAAAATAAAATAAAATAAACTTAAAAAATCCTCCTGTTTTCAATAAACAAAAAAAAATCCTCCTGGTACTTTGGTCCTCACTGTGCATGGTGTTCCCCCACTTCAGAGACCCTCTGTTTTACTTTTTCCAGGAAATAAAAATGGTGATTGTTAGGTAGGAGAGGGACAGTTGCTCAGCTGTGTGGAATGAAGGTATCTGTGGGTCTCATCGCTTCTTAAATAGATCTTCAGCCAATCATCCTTTATTTAGTGTAATCTTTACTCTCACTGATGCTGCCAATTCTTGAATATTTTGGACGTTCTGTGGTAAAAATAATGCTTCTTGGCTTTTGCCATTGCTGGATAAGGATTTCAGTTAGCATGCTTCCTTGTGCTTTTCTGCTTCCTCAAATTTGATTTTATTATCTCTTATACCATCTTTGTCCTTGTCTTCTCATCTCGTTAATCTCATTTTAGAAAGAGACCAATAAATGCATGTGTTCAATATCTGCCACCTGGTTTGGAAATGAGAGAAATATTGACCTAAATCATTCAAAACTGAATAATAATAATAATTTGATAATGTTACTAAAGGGGACTTTTTGGAAGGGATTTTTTTTGTACTTAAAAAAGCTTTATTGAGGTATAATTTACATATTGTAAAATTCATCCATTGTACATAAGTGTACAATTCCATCACCACAACTCAAGTTTTAGAATATTTCCACTATCCCCATAAGTTCCGTTGTCTCTGTTGGTAGTCAATCTCTGCTCCCACCCTGAGACCCAGGCGACAACTCTTCTGCTTTCTGTCTCTATACATTTTCCTTCTCTAGAAATTTCACGTAAACGGAATCATGTAATGCCTAGTTTTGAAAACATCTGGTTTCTTTCTCTTAGTGTAGTTTTCAAGGCTCATCCATATTGTAGCATCTATTAGTACTTTATTTTTGTTGTTGAATAATATTCCATTGTATGAATGTGGATGACTGCATTTTGTTTGTTCATTCTCCAGTTGATGGAGATTGGGGGTATTTCCAGTTTTTACAGTTATGAAAACTGCTTCATGATCATTCCTATCCAAGTTTTTGTGTGGTCATATGTTTTCATTTCTCTTGAGTACATACTGTTATATAACAAAATTCAACCAAGGTAATTTGAAGATCTAACTGGCTTTATTTTTTATTTTTATTTTATTTATTTATTGTAATTAATTAATTAATTTTGAGAGAGAGTGCAAGCAGGGGAGGGATAGAGGGAAAAGAAGGGGGAATTCCAAGCAGGCTCCCCACTGTCAGTGCAGAGCCTGAAGCGGGGCTCCATTTCACAAACCGAACAGTGAGATCATGACCTGAGTTGAAATCAAGAGTCCAATGCTTAACGGACTGAGCCTCCCATGCGCCCTCTAACTGGCTGTATTAAATAATTCAAATTAGGCAGCATCCCATCTAGCAAGTTAGAGAGGTACTCTGAAGAGTTGTCCAAAATGGAAGGTTTTTACAGATGGAAGGTGGGGGCAAGAAAATGATTAGCAAAAGAAAAGAATTCAGATGAGGCTGTTTTAAATCAGTCTTGGTGCCAATGTGGCCCATCTTGGAGCAGCCTGCCCTTGGCCGCTACAGACGTATGCACTAGCATGTTGACATAATTGAACCGAAATGCTTACTCAAGCTCCCTACCCCCGCCCCTCACACACAGAAGAAAAGCTTCCTGTACTAACCCCTCAAGAAGCCAGTGCTTTGAGAACTCTCTCCCTAGGGTTACTTGTAACAAGGAATATAAAGTTCCTTGCTTTCAATACATCCTTGGGTTGTGGTCAATTTGATGCATGCCCAGCGGCGAACCCCTTGGGTTTGGTTGTTGTCTCTAGCATCTTTTAGTTTTCCAGCAGTGTCTGTGGTCAGGAGCACTTTGTAAGGACCTTTTCAATGGCATGAGGGCTGTCGTTCTCTGATGACTAATTCTATTTTATTTTATTTTATTTTATTTTATTTTATTTTATTTTATTTTATTTTATTTTGTTTTGTTTTATTTTATTTTATTTTATTTTATTTTATTTTATTTTATTGTTTTATTTTACTTGATTTTTAATTTATTTGAGAGAGAGAGCGAGCAGGGGAGAGGCTGAGAGAGAGAGGGAGACATAGAATCCAAAGCAGGCTTCAGTCTCTGAGCTGTCAGCACAGAGCCCACGCGGGGCTCGAACTTACAGACTGCGAGCCGAAGTCGGACGCTTAACCGACTGAGCCACCCAGGTGCCCCTCTGATGACATTTTATTTATTTATTTATTTATTTATTTATTTAATTTTATTTTTTTTCAACGTTTATTTATTTTTGGGACAGAGACAGAGCATGAACGGGGGAGGGGCAGGGAGAGAGGGAGACACAGAATCGGAAACAGGCTCCCCGCTCTGAGCCATCAGCCAGAGCCTGACGCGGGACTCGAACTCACGGACTGCGAGATCGTGACCTGGCTGAAGTCAGGCGTGTAACCGACTGCACCACCCAGGCGCCCCTCTGATGACATTTTAAATACAAAGTCACAAGGCTTTAGACTGTGATCAGCAGGTTCCTGTGAATTAGGATCTATGAAGCCTTCTTTAAGCTGTTGATGATAGGTTTGAGCATAAAACGTGGATATTTATGGGAGTGGTCATACGAGTATAACCCAACTCAACTCAACTGGGCTCAGGAGGTAATCATTTTTAAAAAAAATCTTTTGAGGATTCTCACTAGGTTTAAGAAATGGTTTACTTAGGGGCGCCTGGGTGGCTCAGTCAGTTAAGAATCCGACTTGGCTCAGGTCGTGATCTTGCGGTTCATGAGTTCGAGCCCTGCATCAGGCTCCGTGCTGACAGCACGGAGCCTGGAGCCTGCTTCAGATTCTCTGTCTCCCTCTCTCTCTCTGTCCCTCCCCCCCCCCACTCACACACACACACACACACTCTTTCCCTCTCTTTCTCTCTCTCAAAACTAAACTTAAAAAAAAAAAAAAGAAACTGTTTACTTAGTCTTTGACCAAGGAATGAAAGATACCTGAGGAAGATCACCTGCAACCTCAGGCAGTTTTATTCGAAAGGTTTATCTTTTCAGAGTGGAAAGGCTGCTCAGACAGAATATTGGGAGACTGAGTACTCAGGTAAAGAAGAGTATGTAACTGAGCCAAATGAGTTGGTTCACTGGCTGTGCAGCAAGCCAATAAAGAGCCACCGAGCTTTTGCAGTGGAAAAAGACAGGCTATTTACTGCTGTGGCACCACCCAGGAGGACAAGGAGCTAATGCCCTAAAGTCTGGAACTCTCTGATGGTTTGCAAAGTGAGTATTTTTAAAGGCAAAATTGAGGTCTCCTGTGAAGGTGGAGACTGTTGATTGGAAGCCCGTGAAGTCCTGTGAGCAGGTGCTCAGTCCCCCAGAGGTCTTTTCCAACTTAAGAGGCTTGGAATCTAAAAAAAAAAAATCTTTATTTTTTATGTTAGAGATTTCATTAGGTACATTTGGTGATTATGTCTCTAGGCCAGTGCTGGTTACTCATCTTACAGGTTCCTTTCCTTTGAATGATAAGCAAGCACTCCTACTCCTTGAGTCTAGGCCTGTGTGTTCCTTTGTTGGTCCAGACAGGCGGGGGGGGGGGGGGGGTGACCTCTAAAGTTCTGAATTGACAAGAAGAATGCCTGGAGGCCAGCCTCAGACAGAGGCGAGCTGGTGGGAGTTAAGCCAGTCTTATTATCTTTTGTCTTAGGCAGTCTTGTGGTTTTAATTTAATTTTTTTATTAGCCTTTTGTAATGACTCTTTCAATGAGATGATTTTGGAATCTTAAAGCCTTTTGGAAGCGTCTGTTACCAGTTAAACCAGGCATCCCATTCTATTATTTAATTTGGGAACCTTCAAGTGCACTTCTTAAATGAACAATCTTGTCTAATTGGAACTTCCCCCATAATGGATGGCCACTATACTTCTAGGTTATTTTTAGTGAAAAAAATTCTTATCTTGCTAGATGTCTGCAGCTCCTTGGGCTGTTGTTCCTAGACATAAAACAAGCAGGTGTGCTGGAAAGTAGCACACTTGACCTTTTAGGACTTAAAGATCCCATCAGCTGAGGCTTTGGGTTCCTCGGAGCCAAACTAATACCTAAAAGGGTATGTGCTGCAGGGTTGGGGATTTTGCATGTTTTGTAACAGTGTACCTTGTTGCACGGAAGTTTTTTTAAGCTTGGTGGGTGACTTAGTGTCACTTTAACCTGTCCCATGACCAACTTAGCCTATCACAGGAGTCTTCTTGAGGTTGGGAGCTCTCTAACAACCTCTAAATGCTTGACTGGTACCCATCGGCTTTGCAGCTTTGGGGCCTTCATGATCCTGCTAGCGGTAGCCTTTATTTACACAAGACAGGACAAACATATGCCTTAATATATTAGCAGTAATATGTCCTGGTCATAAGAAGGCCTTGTGCGCACCATCACCAAGTCCCATAGAACCTTGCTGAGGCTCTCAACCTGGGGAATTGTGGCCTGAGGGCCAGGGGCTGGCTCAGGGGGGACCTCTCCGCCACCTCACTGGGGTTCCAGGCACAACTGCCAGCACAACTGGGCTCCAGACAAAGGGATCAGCTTAGGTGGCTCTGGGCAGAACCGCCTGTCAACTGTCTGTGGGCTCAAGCTGACCCGAAGGCCGATTAGACTCCAAAACAGCAGAGCTCAGATCTCAAGCAGCTCACCCACGGCCCTTAGAAACCTGAGAAAGTGAACGTAAAGGGTTGCAGGTATCACGCCTGTGTTTCTCGTTGTCCCTGAATGCTTCGGGAACTTCGCTTCAGACCCGCCTGCTGCCACCACATCTGTCAAACAGCAAAACATAACCGAGCACATGTAAAGATCTAATTGGCTTTATTAAACAATTCATGAATTGAGCAGCACCCCATCTAGCAAGCGGAGAGGCGCTCTGGGAGTTGGAAGGTTCTTACAGATGGAGGGTAGGGGCAAAAATGGTGTTTAGTAAAAGAAAAGAATTGCCTCAGCTGAGGCTGTTTGGGGGGCGTGGAGCAGGAAGCAAGGCATCTTATCATGTAGATCACCTCATCTTTCTTTGAGGGATGGAGAGGACCAAGGTGATAGACTTATTGGCGCTGATGGAAAGAAAAGTTTCCCTCACTGACCAGTTAAGGCCACATTTCTGGGGGAGGTGGAACCTGCAATTAAATTGGGTATTAAGCCCCAGTTTGGGGACTTGGTTTAAGTGACACCATGTTGGGCCTGCGGTTTTCTTTTTCAAATGGTACTTTAAGAGTGAAACTGCCGATCCTGTGATAAGTGCCTGTTTAACTTTTTAAGAAACTGCCAAAATTTTCTCATCTCAAGCAGCTGTACTGTTTTACACTCCTACCAGCAATATATGACGACTCCACTTTTTCCATATCCTCAGCAACAATGTTGAATTATAGCCATTGTAATGGCTGGGAAGTGGAATCTCCTTCCGGTTATAATTTGCATATCCGTAGTGATTATTGATGATGTGGCTTGTGTTCGGGGTCTTGACGGCTGCTTCCAGGTTCCGTAATTTGCTAGGAGCACTCATAGAACTGAGCTTGAAGTGACACTCATGGCTATGATTTATCACAGTGAAAGGACGCATAGCAAAGTCATCAAATGTCAAAGGAGCAAGGGGTGCAATCTGGAGGAAGCCGGGTACAGGTTTCCAAAAGTCCCCTGTCAGTGAAGTCACCCAGGACATACTTCATTCCCCCATGAGCTGTGACAACAGACTGAAATGCTGTCTGCCAGGAAATCTCATTAGGGACTCAGGGCCGAGGGCTTAAGGGGGCTTACCCTACGGGTACCGTCTACTTCACATGTACCAAAATTCCACGTTCCCAGAAGAAAAAGCAGGTGTTCAGCATGAACCACATTGTTTCAGCACAGCGAGCCATTGTTATCAGGGAATGTTCAGAACGTTCCTGAATTCCAGGTTCTTAGCCAGTGGTAATCGTCACAACCAGGACTTTCCAAGGATAACAGTTCTAGGCTTGCTGTGTTAACTCCTTTCTGCACGAGCATCTTTTCATCATACACTTATTAGGCATTTGTATATTTTCTTTGGTGATCTATCTCTTGCAATCATTTGTTTTTATTTAAAAATTGGGGTGTGTTATTATGAGTTGTAAGAGTTCTTTGTATATTCTGGATACAAGTCCTTTATCAGATAAATGATATGCAAGTATTTCTCCCAATCTGTATTTGTCTTTTTTGTTTTCTTAACAGTGTCTTTTGAAGTGTAAATGATTTTGATGAAGTCTGCTCATTTTTTATGGATTATTTTATGGATCATGATTTTGGTGTATATCTAAGATATTTTTGTCTAACTGAAGGTCACAAAGATTGGCTTACATGCTTTCTTTTAGAAGCTTTATAGTTTTAGGCTTTACATTTAAGTCTATGATGCACTTTGAGTTAATTTTTGTATGAACTATGTCGCGGTGTAAGTTACACCCCACTCCGAATATGGGTGTCCAATCGTCCCAGCATCATTTGTTGAAAAGACCATCCTTTCTGCATTGAAGTGCCTGGCCACTTTTTTTTGGAAATCAATTGGTCATCAATACAAAAGTTTAGTTATGGACTCTCCGTTCTGTTCCTTGATCTGTACATCCATCTTTAGCCAATATCACACTGTCTTGATTACTTTAGCTATAGTTTTGATAAGTTTTGAAATTGGGTAGTTTAAGTCCTCTTTGTTGTTCTTTTGAAGAATTGTCTGGCTATTCTCAGTCCTTTGCCCTCTATACAAAGTTTTAGGATCAGCATGCCAATTTCTATGAAAAAAGTTTTCTGGGGGCACCTGGGTGGTTCAGTTGGTTGGGCGTCTGACTTCGGCTCAGGTCATGATCTCACGGTCTGTGAGTTCGAGCCCCACGTTGGGCTCTGTGCTGACAGCTTGAAGCCTGGAGCCTGCTTTGGATTCTGTGTCTCCCTCTCTTTCTGGCCCTCCCCTGTTCATGCTCTGTCTCTCTCTGTCTCAAAAATAAATAAACGTTAAAAATTTTTTTTTTTAAATCTTGCTGGAGTTTTGACAGAGATTGCATTGAATTTGTAACTCAACTTGGAGATGATTGCCTTCTTAATAATGAATGTTCTAATCCATTCACATCATAAATCTCACCATTTAGATCTTTAATTTCTTTCAGCAGTGTTTTGTTTTTGTTTTTGTTTTTTTTTTAATTTTTTTTTTCAACGTTTTTATTTTATTTTTGGGACAGAGAGAGACAGAGCATGAACGGGGGAGGGGCAGAGAGAGAGGGAGACACAGAATCGGAAACAGGCTCCAGGCTCTGAGCCATCAGCCCAGAGCCTGACGCGGGGCTCGAACTCACGGACCGCGAGATCGTGACCTGGCTGAAGTCGGATGCTTAACCGACTGCGCCACCCAGGCGCCCCTCTTTCAGCAGTGTTTTGTAGTTTTTACTGTAAGAGTTTTGCACTTTTAGGGTTATATTTATTCCTAGCTGTTTTATTGATTTTGGTGCTATTGTGGATCAGATCGTTAATTTAACTGAATAGTGAAGATCTAGAAAGTCATTTTTTTTTTTGTAGTTGATCTTGTCTCCTGAAGCTTTGCTTCTTATTTCTAGCAGTTTTTTTTTTTTTATAGGATTTTTAAAACTTTCTACATATTGGATCATGGCATCTGAACTAAAGACAGTTTTATTTTTTCCTTTTTAATTTTGATGCATTTAGTTTCTTTTTATTCCACTGAAGGGAACTTCCAGTAGGATGTTGAATAGAAGCAGTAAAAACAGACATCTTGTCTTGTTCCCCACATCATAGGGGAAGAATTCAGTCTTACAACTATGTATGATGGTAGTTGTAGCTTTTTTGTAAATACCCTTTATTAGGTCAAGGAAATTCGCTTCTTTTCCTAAATTGTTGAGGATTTTTTGTCACAACTGAGTGTTGATTTTACAAAATGACTTTTCTGAGTTTATTGAGATCTTGTAGTTTTTCTCCTTTATTCAACTGAAGTGGTGATGACATTGATTTTCCCCTATTAAAACAGCCTTGTATTCCTGGGCTAAATTCCTCTTGGTCATATTATATCATCCTTTTTATACCTTGCTGGTTTCTGGTTGCTAATGTTTTAAAAGGATTTTTACATTCATATTAATGAGAGATATTGGCCTGTCATTTTTGACTCTAGAATCAGAGTCATACTGGCCTCTGGAAGCGCTCTTTTCTCTATGTTTTAAAAACATTTATTTTTATTTATTTTGAGAGTGAGAGAGAGATGCAAGTGGGGAGGGGCAGAGAGAGGAGAGTATGAATTCCAAGCAGGCTCCGCACTGTCAGCACAGAGCCTGACGCGAGGCTTGAATCCATGAACTGGGAGATCATGACCTGAGCTGAAACCAAGAGTGAGACACTTAACTGACTGAGCCACCCAGGCGCCCCACTTTCTCTATTTTTTAAGAGTAGGTATAGAATTGATATTATTTCTTCCTCAAATATCTGACAGAAATCACCAGACCCTTCTATTTTTGCTTCTTCACCCTTTAATAGTTTATAGTGATATACTTGGGCAATATTTTGGTTGCCCATTTCTCTGTCTAGATTAAGGGCCATGAGGACACTGTCTGTGTCTCCATTATTCAGCACAATGCCTGGTTTGAAGAGCTAGGGGACCACTAAGTGTTTGTGATGTTTCCTGTCAATGGCAATGTGGAATGACTGAATGGTTAATGTTAGGTGCTTAATTTGTGTCTTATGATGGTCTTATTTATGTCTTCTGTTGGTGCCAGTGAAATTTAGCAACCCTAATTATTTAGGGTGCTGAGAAGATAGTGTTTTCCTAAAGTGCTTTGCACTCAAAGCAATAACTATAGATTTTTTAAACAATGTTCTACAAAGAGATTTTCAGATAATGTACAGCAAGAAGCTGGGGGTTGGGTGAGTTAGTTACAAGGCTAAGGAATAAAAATTGTGTAGCCTCACAGAGTAGTGTCAATTTTACAAAAAGATTTTGGGGAAATATTAAATAAAGATGGTCCTATTAAGAAGCAAATGGAAAATATTAAGAGAAAATACTGTTTGCAGTGATCTTTATGTTCTCCAAATTCCCCCATTCATTCTTTTACTATGTCCTTTTCTTAAGTGGAAAAGCTTAAAAAGAAAGACCCACGTGAGCCTGAATCCCAATTTCAGGACTTATCAGCTGTGTAATCTTGAGTTTGCCTCCTAGCTTCAGTGTTTTGATTTGTAATATGATAGATTTTTTAAGTTAAACAATTTTTTGAGAGAGCGCACGTGCATGAGTGGGGGAGGGGAGAGGGAGAGAGAATCTCAAGAAGGCTGCATGCTCAGCACAGAGCTTGACTCGGGGCTTGATGCCATGACCCTGGGATTGTGACCTGAGCTGACATCAAGAGTTGGACACTCAACCAGTTGAACCACCCCGGTGCCCCAGATTTTGTCAGTTTTCAGAGATAGATGAGAGAACCTGTGGGAAAGCATGCACAGGTGTTTAGCATATAGCAAGTGACAGTAAATTCTTTGCAGGCAAGGACATTTTGGTACAGGGTTAGGGAGGTGTTTAGATGGGGCAGGGTAGAGTTGGCTGGAACTAACAAAATGTGGGCAGTGCATGTAGAAAGTGGGGGCAGGTTGTCCTGTCCAGCATGGGCTCTGCAGAAGTACCAGTGTTGAGGTTATTTTCTCCACACCCCATTCATCTTTCAAGATCTCCACTCTGTTGAAGGCAGGGATGGGGGAGGTTGGGAGTACTACATACAGGTTGTTGACAAGATCTATCCACAAAGGCAGTTTGAATGGGAGGTGGTTCTTATTAAAGTCTGTGGGCATGAATAGGGCATCCTTCTTCTGGAAGACTCATGGATCATGTTTAGGCAGCTGTCAAGACATGGCTGGTGTCCAGGACTTTAGTTCTTCTGGAAAAATTATGTGATGTTCCCTGTCAATGGCAAGGAATGGCAGGCAGGCTTTGCCTTGGCTTTCAATAGCTCCCATCTCTCCATCTTGTCTCCCGAACCCCCAAGGTTTCCATCTTTCCTACAGGAAGGCAAGGAGCAGCTTCATACTCTTCTGTTTTTATTTTTTTATTTTTTATTTTTGAGACAGAGAGAGACAGAGCATGAGCAGGGAAGGGGCAGAGAGAGAGGGAGACACAGAATGTGAAGCAGGCTCCAAGCTCTGAGCTGTCAGCACAGAGCCCGATGCGTGGCTCGAACTCACGACTGTGAGATCATGCCCTGAGCCGAAGTTGGACGCTTAACCGACTGAGCCACCCAGGCGCCCCCATACTCTTCTGTTCTTAAGAAAGATCAGTAAGCTTTGCTCTCCTCTGGATCTACCTTTTTGACTTTCTAGATCCGGGATTGGTAAACTTTCTCTCTAAAAAGCCAGATGGTAAATATTTAGTTCTTTTGTGGCCCTACAAGCAAAACCAGGAATATTTCTACCAATTTTTTGACAAAATTCAAAACTTTATTTAGAGACACTAAAATTTGGATTTTATGTTTGGTGAGTCATGTAATAGTCTTACTTTTTTCAACCATTTAAAAATGTAAAACCTAGGGTGCCTGGATGGCTCAGTCGATGGAGCATCTGACTGGCTCAGGTCATGATCTTACCGTCCGTGAGTTTGGGCCCCGCATCAGGCTCGCCCTGTCAGCATGGAGCCCGCTTCAGACCCTCTGTCCCCTTTCTCTCTGCCCCTCCCCCGCTTATGCATGCTCTCTCTCAAAAATAAATAAAACATTTAAAAAAAAGTAAAAACTATTCTTAGTAGACTAGCCATGTAAAAACAGATGGCCAGCTGAATTTGGCTTGCAGGCAATAGTTTGCTGCCCTCTGTTCTGGAGCCTAATGTGGAAGAAAGTAAACCCCCAAAACTTGGAATATTAAGTGGCCTGCAGTTGAAGGTGCTCTGACTCATTCACTGAAATGAATGGGGAGGGTTAGTGAGCGTGGAAAAAAAACAACATAGGACTGTCCATACCTGAAACTCCTATTTCCCACAACCAGGAAGCCATGATGTCTGATTCCAAACAACTCAGCTTGCCTCATGATCAGAATCACCTGGCTTCCCGAGGGAACTAGAGTCCCAGACTGGAGGTGGCTTCTGGGCAGGATCTGTGGTGGTTCTCAGGATCAGGGAAGGATGACAGAGGCCAAAAGAACCTCCGCAGCTGTGCTTCTTAAAGTGTGGTCCCTGGTGCAGCAGCATCAGCAACACTCGGGAACTTGTCAGACATACGCATCTCCACTCACCCCAGACCTACTGAATCAAACTCCCAGGGTGGGGTGGGGGCTGGCAATCTGGCTTTTATCAAGCCGGGTGTTTCCGATGGCTAAACCTGGGTTCTCAAATGAGGACCACTGCCCAGGCATCATTACTAGCACCTGGAAAAGCGAGTAAGCACCCACCTGAGCAAGAAAGGCCTAGGCACCCTGAAACTGCTTTGTTCTCAAGAGTTCAAGGTGGATGGGAGGGTGGAGCCAAAGGTATGGATTTCTATGAGAAGACCCGGAAATGGTATTTAAGGCCAGCCGAAGGGAGGTCAAAGGATGCCTTTTTATTTATTTTTTTTTAATTTAAAAAAAAATTTTTTTTTCAACGTTTATTTATTTTTGGGACAGAGAGAGACAGAGCATGAACGGGGGAGGGGCAGAGAGAGAGGGAGACACAGAATCGGAAACAGAAGGATGCCTTTTTAAAGGGGCATCACAGATCCTAGAGATAGAAAATGCCACCGCATGTGATGACTGGCGTTTTCGGCCCTTTTGCACACGTGCTCATGGCATTTGCTGACTTGCGCACCTGCGAGTTTTCCAAAGCCGTCACAACCTTCGCCTTTCGGTTTCTTTACGGTTCAATAGGGAACATTTGTCCTGGGCCGCCAGGTGAGGTTCTGGGAGCGTCCTGACCTCACAACCGGCCTTTGTGACATCACTGCCACCCTGTGGTTCAGCTCCTGTCCCTGGGGACGTCACAGAGGCCCCGCGGGTCCCTGGGTGGCTCAGCTTCCTGGGCGCGGGCAGCTGCTCCAGGTGCATGGGTCGGGCCTGCAGAGGCCCGGGCTGCGCGCGCAGGGGGAGGTCACCTGGGCTGGTGCGCAGGGCACGCTCACTTCTGCTCTTGTGTGAGGCCAGCTCCGGGAAGGGAACAGACGGCCCGACTTTGCAAAAGGCCACTTAAGTTTGCTTTGGAGTAAATATTCAGAACTTTTGCCAACTTATTCGAGACTGGGCGCGTCCCCAGAGAGGAGGTTGGGGCCCACGAGGCGGCGGCGGCAGGGGATGCTCTGAGCGGACATCCAGGTGTCGGGATGGCCCCGGTGAAGAGGAAGTGCCTCTGCGACCTGTGCACCTGCGGGTAAGGGGGCCGCGCCCTGGCCAAGGATCCAGGAGCGGGATTTTCAGACTCTGCGAGCTAGGCTGAGAGTAAGCCTGTGCCGAGTGGTGAAGCGGCACCACGGCGGAGTTGTCCGCTTGTCACCATTTTTTAGGCTGCAGTTTTGTCCACTAGCATTCAGGGCGGCCGCGTTGACTCAGTCTGGGCGAACGTGGCTGTCCTGGGGCCGTTAAATGTGTTCCTTCACCCAGAGCTGCACAGAGGTGGAAACCCCGGCAGCGCCCCCCCCCCCCCCCCCCGCCAGTGTGTGCTCCCTTCCCTGCAGCCTAGAAAGTGTCAAAGATGGAAAGCCCCTCGCCAGGTTGGAATGAATCTTGCTGCTTTTGTTGGACTTTTGGAGGGGGGTAGGTTGGGGAAGAGGAGTCCTTTACTGTGTCAGAGTTCCTCCAAGTGAGATGTTGTTGCTATTTCATCAGAGAAGTGGTAGGTATTTGCAACACCTGTTTCCCCCTGGTGCAGATTTGAACAAGAATAAGGAAAGGAAATCACTTTGCGCACTTGTGCTGGCCAGTTGCCTTTAAAAGTTGTTTTTGTTTTTTTAATTTTGAGAGAGAGAGCGAGCACGCAGGAAGGGCAGAGAGAGGGAAAGAGAGAGAGAGGGAGAGAGAGAATCCCAAGCAGGCTCCACACTGTCAATGCAGAGCCTGAGGCGGTCTCGAACTCAGGAACCATGAGATCATGGCCTGAGCTGAAATCTAGAGTGCGACGCTTAACCGTAACCGACTGAGCCATCCAGGTGCCCCAAGGCCAGTTGCCTTTAAAGACCAATCCTGGGTGAAGCTCCACAAAGGCAGGTAGTCCCAGGGAGAAACTCTGGGCTTTCCTTAAAGTTCTATGACTGACTCCTTTCTTGTATCTCACGGAATCTGACATGCTCCTTCCAGTTGCTTCCCAGGACATCTGGGGAACTGTTGGGCTTGGGGACTTCGGAGAGGCATCAGAAAGAAGGGCGGGCCGTAGGGTCTGTTCTGGGCTGTGGCTAATTGTGGGATCTTGGGCAGGGAACTGCATGTCTCCGGGATTCTCTAAGGATTAAATGAGACAATGTGAGTCTCCTGCTATTAGATTGTGCTTGATATAGCTTGACGTCTTGAAGTTACAAAAAGTGCTTGCCCACCACAATGTGCACAAGAGTGTAAAAGATGGCACTGGTAGTGGGGAATACTAAAGAGAACTCTAAAAACTGGATTAGAAGCCTTATACATGTTTGGAATCAATGGATGGTCCTCAGTTTGGGCTGGTCATGAGAGTCACCTGGGGAGCCCAGGTCGGTTGCCCAGACTGTTCAGCCCTCCTCTCTGAGGGTGGGTCTCGCTGGCCGTCTTCAGGTGATTCTGACCATTTGCTAGGATTGGGAACCACTGATCTAGATCATATACGAGTATGGGTCTTGCTTTTAAGCATTGATAGGTGGGGCCAAGTTATGTTTTAGTTTAGGGCTACCTTTCCACATGACAGAGGCAAAACCTCTATGGCTCACCATCCCCTGGGGGGGCCCTTCACTTCACCCTCCAGCCTCCTCCTGAGATAATGAGATCAGATTGTCATTAGGGTTTAATCTGCACTGTTGTGGGCAAGGGGATCGAAGGCCTATTTTCCATCTTGGCTCAGCACCTAAGTAGTTAGGAAGGTAGGCATGCTTATCCAAGAGGTGCAAAGTACATGCAGTGAGAAGTCCCCCTCCCATCCCTGTTGTAGGCGAACTGCTTCTCTGGGTTTTCCTAATGATTCTGTGTCTCCTTCATCCCTGCAAGGGGGCTATTCGCCATCACAGGCATCCTTGGTTCTCTCTGCTTCCTCCTCCTCCTGTATCTACCCCTCCACTCCATGGTCGCAGTCTGTGGTCTCTGGTTTGACCCACATCCGTCGCCCCGCTTCTCTTCTCTGTCTTCTTTCACTTCTCAAAGTAGGTGTTGACCCACCTGGCTATCTCATTAACTTCAACAGCCTTCGAGCGTTCACCGTTTCCCCCCGTCCCCGTATCTGCCCCATTAATGGTGCCAGCAATGTTTCACGTGCCCTGGGTTTAAAAGTTGGAATCTTCTCTTCTCCCTCATCTCCAAGATAGAATTATTTCCAAAGTCTGGTTTCCTCCTCTGCGGTCTTTCTTTAATTGGTCCCCTCCTTTTTATTCCCATAGTTCCTTTCTAGGGTCTCTCATTTTTATGTTTGGAAACTGGTCCTAACACATCTTTCTAACGTTCTCTCCAATGATTGGCTTACACAAAGCCACTCCTTGAGGTGGATAGAGCTTTCTGGCATTTCCTGTGCATACCTCATGACCTCCCATCTCTGTTCCTTGCTCTTGCCTCCATGTTCTTTCAATGCCTGTGTCCCCTCCTCCTGCTGTGTGACCTTTTAAGGCCCTGTTTCGGTTGTAAGTCTCCACTAACCCAGTCCTGTAGCTCCCCATCAAAGAGTGACCCTTCTCCCTGTATTCTCGGTTCTAGTTATGAGTCTGCCTGCTTTATCCGTGCCCACTTGGTCGTATACTCCTGGAAAGCAGAGACCACGTTTTCTATTTTTGTGTGCTCTGTAATATTACTATTCTCTATTTGTTAGTCAAACAGCTTTTTGAATAAAAATATATATTTTTTTGTTTGTTAAGGTGATCTACTGGAATGGATTAGGAAGGCAAGATCTACAGCTGTACTGTCCAGTGGGGTAGCCACCAGTCATGTGGACCATTTCATCAAAATTAATTAAAAGCAAATAAAATGAAAACTTCAGTTCCTCACTGCGATAGCTACATGGGTGTCGTGGCCACTCTATTGGACAGTGCCGATGGGGGATCATTTTCATCATCACAGAAACTTCACTAGACAACCTTGATCTAGAGTCTCATTATCTGGGAGTCCTCATCCTCCTCACCTCAAGTTAAATCTCCAAGGTGTGTTGGGATGAAATGAGAAGAATTTTATAGGTGTTTTCTAAGCCCTGGATGTCAATAACTTTTGACGTTTCCCAGCCTGAGGTTATGGGAAAGTGATGAGAAATCTGGAGGAAAAGTATGTGTGACGAAGAAGTCTGTCAGAGGAGAGGGCCCTTTGGTGGAAGAGGGGAGATTGGGGTTTGAGTCACTTGGCCTCTCTCGGCTTGGTTTCTTTTAATTTTTTTAGACCAGAGTTGTGGAGGTTCTTTGTACAGTTAAGGAAGCTCATACCTCTCCCTCTTCTCTCCCACTTCATCTTCCTACTAAGGCTAGGTTTATGCAAAGAGTTGTCCTTTCAACTGTATTTCTGAAGACTTGCTTCTTGTTAGTGGAGAAGCTTGGGATGCACAGGTTCCTGGAGAGGAAGGCTTCCTTCCTGCAGCAGCAGCTGTCAGAAGCTCTGGGCATAGGCTTTGCTCTTGGAACAAGTTCTTACTCTTGGCCACAAGATGGCAGCCTTCTCCCAACCATCTCTCCTTAAGTCAGAGACCAGCCTAAGTGGGAAACAAAACCTTGGAGTTCTGGGTTTTCCCTTAGTTTAATTTTCTAAATTACCATATTGTTTTACCATTTAAATTTACCACATTGTTTTCTAAAATGAGCAATTATATTTTAGAGCCCAGCAGAGCTCCGTAAGTGGGATACGTTGAGCAGTAGGTCAGATTAGAATGGGATGGTGTTTCAAATATCTAAATCTAAAGATTCTAACATTCAAAACAAAAACACAAAACAAGAAAACAAAATAAAACCCTTTAGATGAACTTTGCTGGTTTGAACAAACCACACATATTTTACTGCATCAAGCTCAAGGTTCTACAACAGTCCACTTGACCATCATAGTCTGGCAAGTGGAATTATTACAATGAAATGTTATATTCTCTTTTCAATGTAATCAGTCCCAAATAAGCCAAACTATTCATGGGTTGAAGAAACACAAGAAAGTGAACAGTTGAACATTTTTTTTCACCGTCTTATCACTTAATTATCTGGACAACAGAGCTATATTGGGGGATTTGAGTATAGTGACCCTACTTTTGTGTCTGAGAGAATAGTATTTCCAATTACATTTGAGTATCATCAGCATTTCATATTATGGAAAAAAATGCTACTCTTTAGTTTTCAGTATTATACCACCTTACATTTATGTAATGTTTAAAAATTGTAAAAGTAGTTTCTCATACATTATTATCTTCCTGGGGATCCCTCTACATGGGAAGCATTGCTTAGTTTGGAAGTTTGATTCCCTGATCTTAGCCTCTGTTCTCCCTGTGGATGTTTTTGGTTTACTGAGCTATTTATGTCCCAAATTATTAAATTTGAAACTGGGGTTGGGAGAGGGCTGTAGATGAAGTAAAATGTCAGATTTTTAAGGCCAAAAGGGATCCTAATGGTCACTAGCCCTTTAATTTTACAGATAGTGGAATTGAAGCATTGAGATTCATTTTAATACATAAGAACACATTTTGTTAAGCTTTAGGCACAATTTGGGTCAATCGATGAAATTTTATTCATCTGTGTGTCAGAGAGTGTACTGACTATTACAGTTCACAGTCTGTGGTCTGTTTTCAAGTCACACTGGGCTATTTTTGACTACAGATTGTAATATGAAGGCTCCTGTCCAGTTAAGAAATAATATTTGATGTTAAAAAAGGTGTAATTCTTAAAGCCTTTTAGTAAAGTAATAAAAATAGCAAATCTCTCTTCTGAGATTAAAGTGTAATAACACTCCTTTTTCTGAAATTCATGTTAAAGAACAGTTAATCGAGGGGTTGATATAGCTTGCTTTTTATATCTGATTATTTTATGGCTTGCAGTGTGCTATTTTAAAGACTTTGTGCAGCCTTGCAGAAAATTCCAAGACGGGGTAATGTATCATGAAATATTTATGTAGCATTGGTAGTATGTGCAGCATTTCATAAAAAAGGTAGTCCCATAGAGGACTTGCGAGTTGTTGAAAAGGATGTGGATTTGGCCCTTTCACAGAGCTTGGGGAGGAAGGTGATCTCAGGGCCACTCATGTATCTGCAACTTAAATCAGTTATGTTAACCAGGGAGGAACTTGTTATTTTAATTTTGGAAAATATTTTCTTCACATTGATGGAAATTTCCTTAACCCTAGATTTTATTTTCTTAGAGTCTCTGTTACAAATTAAGAGGAAGGAAAAAAATCAAGGAATTGGTTTGATATTACATGTTTCAAGAAGAATTCTTGTTTTTAATTTAAATAAAATTGACTTCATAAATTCTGATTAAGAAAAAAGGACAAAGAACAGCTTTTAATAGAAGCTTGCTGGTGGCTTTTTATCTTTAGCAAATCCAGAGAGAGGAGCCAAGAAAAAAACCCCACCCTTTTCCTTTAACATTGAATTATTTTTATTGTAGAATTGTGCGCTTTGTGTTATGTTACGTGCTCTTTAAAAATGATGGCATTTTTTGTGATATCAGAATTAATGCTTAGTGTCCATAAACACATTTCATCTTATAAAAGGTGAGTTCAGTAAGTATGAATGATTAGTGAAATTTCAGATAGGAAATCACAACTTCATAGTATTCAGATCACAGCAGTTAAAATGTAGTCAGTTTTACAGACTACAAATTGGTCAGTTTAGAGTTTTGAGTGCCCCTGCTCTAATTCCGTCTGCTGTGGGCACTTTTAACCCCCCTTTCCCTTTATTGATATTAAAATATTTTGGACTGACCTTCTGATTTACAGTTCATTTGGGAAGGTGACTGACTGGTCTCCTGGGGGGGGGGGCGGGGAAAGTAGCTAAGCTTCCAATGAACAAGACCGATAAAATAAGCTATGTAGGATTTCAGAGATGGGAGAGCTCCCTTAGGGAAGGGATAGCAGAGAAGGCTGTAGGAAGGGGAGTCATTTGCTTGGGGCATGGGGAAAGAGAGTTGCCAGACTTAGGTACCCAGTTTCAAATCGTGGCTATGCCACTTTGAGCTTGTGCAGGTGGTTTAGTCTTTCTGTAGGTGTGAGGATTGTGGGGGGGGGGGAGGGGAGCACATGCCTGGTACTTAGTGGTGAGCTCTGAAGGAAAACCTTGGGGGCAGGACTGTCTATACCAGCTGCAGAGGCATGGTGGCATAGAGAGGTGGACACATCACATCCAACTGAGCACTTGAAGCCTTGAGAGGGCGGTCAGGTCAGAAGCTCCATGGAGGTAATTGCGTGGGGCTCTTAAATGTCTAAGAGTGGACCTTGGGCAGCAAAGACAGCCACTGATGTGTCTGAGCACATGAGCAGTGCAGATAAAACCATCTTCTCTGGGGCGCCTGAGTGGCTCAATCGTTGTCTGACTCTTGATTTCTGCTCAGGTCATGATCTCACGGTTGTGAGATTGAGCTGCATGTCAGGCTCCATGCTGAGTGTGGAGCCTGTGTGAGATTCTTTCTACCCCTCCCCCACTTGTTCCTTCTCTCCCTCTCTGTCTCTGTCAAAATGAGCAAAAACAGTTTCTCCAAAGTACTCAACAGAGCGGCATCTCCCCCCGCCATTAAAACAAATACCCAATATCTGAATTAGGTCAACTTTAAGTCTGTTGTTTGGTTAAAACTCCTGAATGGATGGGTAATTTGCTAATATTTCCTTGAAGGTACCTTCATGCCATTCTTGTCATTTTTCTTTCTTTATTCAACAGTGTGCTGATGGTTTACTATGAGTGGCAGTGCAATGTGGGAGTTAGGAGCACAGGTCCTGGGCCAGACCACGTGGGTTCAAATCCCAGCCTTTGCACTTACCAGCTGTGTCATGTGGAACCATTTTAGAGCAGAACCTTTGCACCCTCGTCTGTAAAATGGGGATCATAGAGCCTATCTTGTGGTGTTGTTGTGAGGATTGAGTCTCAGTATTAAATAGGCAAATAGAACAATGCCTGGCATAAGTAGTAAGGCATAGATAAGTGTTATTAGGTAAATATAAAGCTGTCAGTCTGTGTTCTAGGTCGTGAGGCCCTGGGAGGAGGGAATCAGCTCTTTTGCTCCCATGGAGAACTTGCACTCTAGGGAAGGGTGTTAGTTCTGTTTATTGGCTGGCGAGTAATGAAAAATACTCTGCAGAGAATTCATACAGCCTGATGTGCTTAACTGCTTGGGGAATTTAATTAAGCTTGGAGGATAGAGTGGGTTCATAAAGATATAATCTGCTCCTCACCCAAGTGGGAAGGCCCTCTGCCCTCTCAGGGATGCTTACATTTGAGTCAAGCAATGATTATGCTTCTTAAGTTGACATTAACCTTCAGGTAAAGTTTCTAATTCAGTTTAGACACTTCCAAGTCTTAAAAACAGTGATTTAGGGATTAAAGGGATCCTCACTGCCTAGCATATGCTACCATTCCCTTCTATTCTCTTCCTTATTGGCTCCTTCCAAATAACTTTGAAGCATCTGTGATGGTCTTCAAGGAAAGTGTTTCTAAATGGCTGTCAATGTAACCACTTACCTGAATACATCCGTATATCTTGGGTATCCAGAATATCCCAAAGCGTCTCATTCTAAAGTTAACAAATAATTCAAGGAAGAAGTTATGGGGTGCCTGGATGGCTCAGTTGGTTAAGCTTTGACTCTTCATTTCAGCTCTGGTCATGATCTTGCGGTTCATGGGTTTGAGCCCCATGTCAGGCTCTGGGCTGACAATGGGGAGCCTGCTTGGGATTCTCTGTCTCCCTCTCTCTGTCTTCCCCCCACCCCCTCCCTTCCCTCACACATGCATTATCTCTCTTAAAATAAATATTAAAAAAAGAACTTACATTTCTGCCTATGCTGGTCAGTTACTTAATTTTAGAAACGTTATCCTATACATGATTATTTAAAAAAATCAAAACTTTCCCCCATAACTATCCATTTTTTTCTTTCAAGTAGGATGTAACTTTGTTCTTCAAATAAAGAAAATCTATATATATCTGAATAAGAGCTCAAAATTAAAAGCAGAAGATTAATTGAACACATTGTTCTTCTGTCCTGCCTCAGATGAGTAATGTCTGGGAAAGAACATGGGACAATGAGTTCGAATGTTTGAATTCTAGTCCTGGTTTTGATTATTAGGTTTGTGAATTCATTCAGGTCCTTTAACATCTTTGGATCTTTTCTCTCTCTCTCTTTTCTTTTCTTTTCTTTTCTTTTCTTTTCTTTTCTTTTCTTTTCTTTTCTTTTTGAGAGAGAGAGAGAGAGAGACAGAGCACAAGCAGGGGAGGGGCAGAGAGAGAGGGAGACACAGAATCCAAAGCAGGCTCCAGGCTATGAGTTGTCAGTACAGAGCCTGACGCAGGGCTCGAACTCACAGACTGTGAGATCATGACCTGAGCCGAAGTTGGACACTTAACTGACTAAGCCTCCCTGGTACCCCAACATCTCTGGATTTTTAAAATTTATTTTATTTTAGAGAGAGTGTGAGCAGGGGAGAGGGGCAGAGGGAGAGCAAGTGAGCATGCACAAGAGAATGTTAAGCAGGCTCCATGCTCAGTGTGAGCCCAATGCAGGGCTTGAGCCCGTGACCCTGGGATCATGACCTGAGTAGATCAAGAGTAGAATGCTCAACTGACTGAGCCACCCAGGCTCCTCTAACATCTTTGGACTTTTAAAAATTAGTGATCATCACTTGTCTTTTTTTTTTTGAGAATAGCCAATTGACAAGTATAAGGTGTTATCTGTGGTTTTAGTTTGAATTTCCCTGATGATTAGTGATAATGAGCTTTTTTTTTTTTCATGTACCTGTTGTCTATTGGTGTTCTTAGCTCATTTTTAAACTAGGATATTTTTAAATTTTATTTTTTATTTTTTAAAATCTACATCCAAGTTAGTTAGCATTTAGTGCAACAACGATTTCAGGAGTAGATTCCTTAGTGCCCCTTACCCATTTAGCCCATCCCCCCTCCCACAACCCCTCCAGTAACCCTCAGTTTGTTCCCCATATTTATGAGTCTCTTCTGTTTTGTCCCCCTCCCTGTTCTTATATTATTTTTGTTTCCCTTCCCTTATGTTCATCTGTTTTGTCTCTTAAAGTCCTCATATGAGTGAAGTCATATGATTTTTGTCTTTCTCTGACTGACTAATTTCACTTAGCATAATACCCTCCAGTTCCATCCATGTAGTTGCAAATGGCAAGATTTCATTCTTTTTGATTGCTGAATAATACTCCATTGTATACATATGCATTCATCCATTGATAGACATCTGGGCTCTTTCCATACTTTGGCTATTGTTGATAGTGCTGCTATAAACATGGGGGTGCATGTGCCCCTTCAAAACAGCACACCTATATCCCGTGGATAAATGCCTAGTAGTGCAGTTGCTGGGTCATAGGGTAGTTCTATTTTTAGTTTTTTGAGGAACCTCCATACTGTTTTTCAGAGTGGCTGCACCAGTTTGCGTTCCCACCAACAATGCAAAAGAGATCCTCTTTCTCCGTATCCTTGCCAACATCTGTTGTTGCCTGAGTTGTTTTAAAATTTTATTTTTTGCTATTGAGTTATGGAAATTCCTTCTATTTTAGAGATTAACTCCTTATCACATACATGGCTTGCAAATATTTTCTACCATGTGTAAGTTGCCTTGAGAATTGGAGGGAATGCAAAATGATGCAACCACCATGGAGAAAAGCATGGTGATTCCTCAAAAAATTGAAAATAGAGCTACCACATTATCTAGCCATTCTGGCTCTGAGTATTTATCTAGAAGAATTGATATCATGATCCTAAAGAGATGTTAGTACTCCCTTGTTCAATGTAGCACTACTCCCAATGATCAAGATTTGGAAGAAAACTAAATGTCCAGTGATGGATGAATAGATAAAATGTGGTATACACATACAATGAAATATGCTTCAGTTTTTAATAAGAAGGAAATTCTGCAATATGCGACCTTATCGATAAACCTTAAGGGCATTATGCTAAGGAAAATAAGCCAGTCACAGAAAGACAAATATAAATGATTCGACTTGAGTTTTCTAAAAAATTTATAAAATCAGTGAGTAGAATGCTGGTTGCTAGGGGCTGAGGAGAGGGTTTAAATGGGGAGTTACTCATCAATAGGCATAAAGTTTCAGATGAGCAAGATGAGTGAGTTCTGGAGATCTGCTGTACAACATTGTACCTATCATCAATACTTATTGTACACTGAGTTTTAAGAGGGTATATCTTGTTTTAAGTGTTATTACCACAATACATAGGGAGTATAGTCAATGGTATTGTAATAGTGTTGTATGGAGACAGATGGTAGGTACACTTGTGATGAGCATAGCTAAATGTATAGACTTACGGAGTCACTCTGTTGTATATCTGACACTAATATAACATTGTGTGCCACTTATACTTCAATTAAAAAAAAATCCCGCAGGCTCTAAATTTTGAAACTGCATTCTGCTATTTTTAAGACTTATATTACAAAGACAACTAGGGAGAATGCTCGTCAGCCAGGGTCCAGGCACTATCATGCCAAGTTCTCAACACATTAATTTACACACAGGCTTTCTTATGTAGCCAAGTATACCTAAGATCCACCTATACCCATGCAACATTTCAGAGTTTGCTTTGTGGTCCATGGGGGACAGAGGCCCAGCTGTGGCAAAAAAAAAAAAAAAAAACTTGAAAGAGAAAAGTGATAACCTGAATATGCAAACCGGTCAAATATACATTTGCAAATGAGACAAGTCAAGGTATCTCAAAGAAGTAAGGGGAGGAGGACGTTGAAGATGTGTAAAGTGGTCATGATGATGGGTCAGAGGAATAAAATATTAAGGATCAAAAAATTTTCTTACCACAATAAAATTAAAGTGGAAAAATTGATGCTCATCAGACAATGAGATAGTCCCCTATTCTCTCTATTGGTGTTTTCTGAGTGCAGTTAATTTTTATCTTGGGGTTTTGAAGGGGTCTGAAGAGATCTTCTAGAGCCTCTGTTGGTGAGCCTAAAGAAGTGAGGGAAAAGTGGAGGTATGTCACAGAGCTGAGGAGGGACAGATGTTTTCTTGACTTTTCCAAAAATTATTGAACGGCTATTTAGAATGAATGTCTTTCTCAGGCCTCGTGGATTCTTGGGGACGTGGCTGATCCAGTTTATTCTTGGCACTCTGAATTCCTCTGCATGTCAGCTATATGTAGCTGCCCTGTTCTAACTTTATAGAACTTAACTCTCTGATAACCAAAAAGACTAATTAGTGTACTATTTCCAAATTTCAAGAGGAAGAGGGGCTCAGCCTATGATGTGGTTCCTCTGGCATTCAGAGTCCTTTCTCTTGGTCCAGTCAGCTGAGCTCTGGGGCTGTGGGGTTGTACAGACTGGGTGGCTGGGGGAGAAGGGTATTCTCAATAATATGGGGTGGGTGGAAAAAAGTGACTAGAAAAAAACGATTGGCCCCTTGGGGATTCTTGCCAAGATAGTCTTATAGATAAAGTTGGTGAAAGATGGATTGGACGAAGGTATAATTAGGTAGATTCACAGCTCATTGAACAAGCTTGTCCATAGAGCCATCAGTTGACTGGCTTTTTGCCTACTTGGAACAACATCACTAGCACCATGCCACAGGACACCACCATTAACTTTGTCTTGTTCAACATTTTTGTCAACACTTGGATGAATACCTAGAAGTCATCCTTATCAAATATATTGAAAGCACAAAGTGGGAAGACTATAGCAAGTGTGATAGATGACAGAATCAAGATTCAAAATTATCTTGACAGGCTGGAATGTTGGGCCCTGAACCAAGCTGAAACTTAACAAGAGTAAACATGAGGTTCTGCATTTGAGATGAAAAATCGATTATACGTATTCGTAATGGGAGAGGTTTGTCTTGGCCATAGTTCACTGAAAGGTCTTTGCGTCTTACTTAACCACAAGTTTAACGTGATTTGTGGGTGTGATGTGGCTGCTAAGAAACATTAACTTGGTTTCAGGCTGAATGGAAGTAGGGTGTGCACGTCAGAAGAAAGAATTACTTTATTGATCTTGGTCTTGGTCATACCACAACTGAAGGATGCTTTTCCTTGTGGACAGTTCATTTTTTAAAGGATCACAGCAAGTGACCAGGAGGGCCAGGTTACAAGGAATGTGTTCTAGCAGTGAGAAACCTTGAACTTGACAAGATCAGGGGATGGATAGACAGTCAGCTAGTAATTGAAAGGCTGAAATCTGCAGAGCAGGAGCTGTACTTGTTCTGGGTCATTGAGAGGGGAGAACTAAGACCACTGAGTGGTCACTTCATGGAAACCGATGTGGGGTCAGTACAAATGACTTTTATAGCAGGACCATGGAAACTTGAAGTGGACTGTCTTTGGTTCTTGAGCCAGGCGTGTGCCTGTTGGGATGCTGTGGAAAGAATTCCTGCCTTGGACAGGAGGTTTGACAAAATGATCTCCAGGGTCCCTTTCAACACCGAAAACCCAGATTTCTGGAAAGGGAGAAGAGCATTTATTTTAATATGATGATTGAACTTGAAAGACTATTGCAGAGCAAAGAACTATGGATGCATGTGATATGAAGAATAAGCTGAGATCCATATGTGCCTGAAAAACCCAGGAAGTTAAGAGGGTTCTTCAGGCATTTATATTTAATGCGTAAAGCACATGTGCAGACTTCAGCCTCCTGTCTCTATCCACCGCTGCTACTGAACCTGTCTTTTCACTTGGTGCCCTTGTTTTTCTGCAGCCCTTTTAGTAGCCTTGAGTAATGTATAAAAATGCTTCATCTGTTGTTTCTACAACTTTCCCTGATAATATCTACATGTAGCTGTGCATGTTTAGGAGGCTTTTGTGGGCTAGCCTGGGATACTAGCCACCATGTGAAGCCATGCTTTTGCGGGAAATACTTTTCAAGCTTCTGGCAACCAGTGTATGGACTTTTGAAACATGTTGCCCTGCAATACCGGGATGACCCATGATTCTCTTTCCTTATGACCTTCTACTTCACACTACGTTGGAGCCTTTCTAAACTGCCCTCTGAGCTAGAGAGCCCTCCTTGCTCCTTACTGCCAACATGACAGTTCCTGGGATTCTGACACTTGATGAATCAAGCCTTCCTATTTGTCATCCATATAAATGAATTTTATTTATTATTTATGAATTTGAAAAATCTTAAATAACCTCACATCATACAATACGATAAGGGAGAAAAACCATGGGTAAAAATATGTTTTCTGTCCCAGTAGTGCACTTGCATGCCTGCTCTGGGTCCCCATCATGTGTGGATTTAGGGTTGCTGTTTTGGTCTCCCTCGCTTTTCAAGTTTCCAGTCTCTGCTTCAGAAGGTGCAGGAACCAGCTGTGGATATTTTAAAATGATGATGCTCGTGCTTAGGAAAGCTCCTAGCATGGTTCTATTATTCAGAATTCTTGCTTCAAGCAATTGAAATGGACCCTGGCTGGCTCAAGCAGGTTTAAAATTTTTTTTTTTCAACGTTTATTTATTTTTGGGACAGAGAGAGACAGAGCATGAACGGGGGAGGGGCAGAGAGAGAGGGAGACACAGAATCGGAAACAGGCTCCAGGCTCTGAGCCATCAGCCCAGAGCCTGACGCGGGGCTCGAACTCACTGACCGCGAGATCGTGACCTGGCTGAAGTCGGACGCTTAACCGACTGCGCCACCCAGGCGCCCCACTCAAGCAGGTTTAAACAAATGAAAAGCTGTAGGATGGTTCACAGAATTAGTAGGAGGGCTGGAGAAGCAAGGATGGGGGGATGGGAAGGTATAAGAGAAGCAGGAGGCTAGAGCAACAGCCCCAGTCACTCTCTGGAGACCATCTGGTGAGGATACTGCTGATGCCCTCTTGGTATTGAACACACTGCCCCTGCAGTGATGACCACCGGACACAGCCCTGGCCCTGCCAGTGTCCCTGCCCAGTGGAATGACTTCTTCGCTGTTGGGCCAGCTATTTATTCTTCTTGCATCACTTGTTATACATTAAAATCTCCAGATGGGAGCTTCAGATTTGCCAGGACTTTGTCAGATGCTGAGGCCTCACTGTGGAATTGGGGGTTGGTGGGGGTGTCTCACCTTTTGGTTTCTCTAGCAGGAGATGGGCACTGCCTCTCACAAGATTGACATGGTTGAGAATTTCTCAAATAAAGGAAGGGCTTGAGATGTTAAGCAGCTAAAAAAATGGCTAAACGTTAGTATGTTTAAATTTCTCTATTCATTTATGAAAACAGAAGACTGAACTTAGGTTAGAGCAGCTTCTCAACTGTGGCACAAGTTGGTGTTTTTGTTTTAGGGACCTGTCCTGTGCATTGATGATATTGAGTAGCATTTCTGGCCTCTGTTCGCTAGATGCACATGACACCCACCCAGTTGTCTGGAAATATTTTTTATTGTCCTATTGCCAAGTGCCCCCCTGGAGGGGGGAAAATTGCCCCAGGTTGAGAATCACTGGGCTAGAGGCTTTCTCAAACCATGGATTATAATTTGATAACCTTGCAATAATGGCTTTATCACAAGAATGGATCTTCTTCTCTTGTTCTTGGAGAGAGACACTTTCCCCATGACAGTGCCCTTCCCCTGAATGCAAAGGAAGTTCTGAAATTCCAATGTGTTTAAGCATCAACTGGAGAGCTATTTCAAAGATGCAAATTCCCGGGCCATGCCCCCATATAGTTTGACTCTGTGGGTCTGAGGTCCAGGAATTTGCAGGTTTTAACAATGAACTCTGGTGATTCTGATGTACGTGGGCTATGGACTAAACCATGAAGCTACTTCATTGATTATCAACCCAAGAAACTAAAGGCATGTGTTTCTTCAGGGAGAAGAACTGCAATTTTAGGGCTTTCAAATCTTTCCAGTCATTGGTGAAAAAGAAGCACCGTAAAGGTACAGTCTGTTTTATAGGAATTTTTTGGCAAGGGTTGTTTGGAAGCAGCCTTGACATGTGACACTGGCACTCGCCACCCTCTGTTGCCATCAGAGAGAAGTGTCCTCTGTTTTGAGCTCTGACTTGCCTCTCAATCCTCCTTTGGGAGGGACCTTCACTTCATCCCCCTGCCCACCATAAGTGTTAGTCAAACCTTGAAGGGAGGTTTTCGTGCTTTCCAGGTCTCCCTGGTCTATTTTGTGGTCTCCTTCACTGACACCCTAACCTCCACAGATGCAGAGAACATGGTTCCTCAGCATCGTGGACTCTGCTTCCCCTGCAGACCCTCCATGGTGGTAGATCCCACATTCTAATTGTGCATCAGGCACAGGAGGCATGAGGCAACATCTACAACAAAACTGTGGCCCCCCAGGGGCACCTGGGTGGCTCAGTCGGTTAAGTATCTGACTTCAGCTCAGGTTATGATTTTGTGGTTTGTGAGTTCGATCCCCACGTTGGGCTCTGTGCTGACAGCTCAGAGCTTGGAGACTGCTTTGGATTCTGTGTCTTCCTCTCTGTCTGCTCCTCCCCTGCTCATGATCTCTCTGTCTCTGTCTCCCTCTCTCTCTCAAAAAAAAAAAGCTATTAAAAACAACAACAACAACAAAAACTGTGGTCCTTCTGGTCTCGACAACTCTCTCTCAGGAAGCTTGAAATAGAATCAAGAAGGTTACATTCGTTGGTGAGGGATTTTGTCATTTTCTACCATGTTTGGAGAGCTTGCTTGAGACACTAGGCTCCATTTTCATTTCTGCTCTAGTGGGAACTAGTCATAGTGCTATTTCTTTCCTCTTCTTTTTTTAAACGTTTGTTTATTTTTGAGAGAAAGCAGGGGAGGGGCAGGGAGAGAGGGAGACAGAGGATCCGAAGTGTGCCCTGCACTGACAGCAGAGAGCCCGACATGGGGCTCGAACTCATGAACTGTGAGATCATGACCTGAGCCAAAGTGGGACACTTAACCCACTGAGCCACCCAGGCGCCATGTCACGGTGCTATTTCTGACAGCAGTTATGCTAAATCGCAGATCACATGACTTTGATTCAAAGCCTGTGGGATTGTCCACTGATCAAAGAACAAGCTACATTTATTCAAGCCCCTACCCTCCCTTTCCAGCTACCTCCTATCGTGCATCCTATAGTTTAGGCTCCCCAAACTGTGCTGACACCTTGTTTACTAACAACTTGGGATGCTAACTGTACTATCACCCTGTATTCCAGACTCACCAGACCATTCTGCAGACTAATATGCAATACCCTGTTCACACATGGCGTGCCTCCCAGATATTTTTCTAAAAGATGGAAACAGTTGCTAGCATTATATGTAATCCCCTGATTAAAAAAAGTCCGGAATTTATTTCTCTAGAAAAACTAGACGATGTGACAGAACTGTGTCCGTGTTCCAGAAGGGTAAGGGTCTGTGCTTGCCCCAAGATGGGAAATGTGCCAGCCACAGTGGCCTTGGATAAAGGCAAGGGGAGATCCCATGAAACTTTACCTTCCTATTTCCCACAAGAGGGCAATCTAATCTCTAAAAACGTCAAGGAGACTGAAATCGCACCAGCTGCTAGCTTGACTTTGCTGTTGAAGCTGTGAAGAACTTACGTAGGAGCCTACCTGCGTTTCGCATCCAAACAGGCGTGGAGCTTGCTGTGAACTACTGTTAGGCACCCTTTCACAAACTCCTTTCCTTTGGCCTGGATCCTCTCCAGCTTCTTAATTCCGTTTGTCTGAAAGCCAGCTTGCGCTCAACGTGTGCAAGGAGGGCCTCCACTGAGCTTCCTGAGCCACCTTTGAGCTTAGGTGGAGGCTTTGGAAATTTGGAGGCCCGAGGAGGCAGAGTTGTTGCCAGGGAAATGCCTGATTTGTGGAGACACCCTCACGGCCCAGCATTCCTTGGTGGTGCTTCTGGTTGGCACAGAATCTTGCTTTTTGTCAGCACCCCGAGAGGAGAGCAGTCACCGTTGGGCGTGCCTTAACACTGACCGGGTCAGCAGATTGATGTGTTGGCCCCCAGGCCTATTTATTAGAATGTAGTGTATCTGCTGAGGGGGCCTAGAAACTCAGTGTCGCTGGCCGGTGTGTACTTTCCCCTTGGAAAAGTTAACAGTAGAAGCCAACATACAGTCACCAGTGTTCTTGTCTGAGTTCTGAGCAAGGGGAGTGGTAGGATTTGCACGTTTGGAGGTCCTGTTGTGATGTTCTGGCTCCTCCTCTTACGGTAAGGGGCTAGCTGGCTGGGGCACTTTCTCCAGGCCTCTCTACAGGGACAGTGCTGTGGGTGCCTCACTCTGTTTGCCTCTCACGCTCTGCGCGCCCCCTCCCCCTTGGTCTGCCAGATTTACAGGTTAACAGACACCACCACCCGGTCTTAGATCACGTTCACATGTGGCATTCTTTACTTTTGGTCCTGTTTACACCTCAACTGCTTTGGTTTTAATAATTCAGGTCAGGGTATTTTGGGACGGTCAGGGGCAAGGTGCCTTAGCACTTTTACGTCTCCCACCTGAAGACGTCTCAAAGATTTAAGAGAACAAGAGCTCTTAACCCCCATGTGGCAACTAAGTATGGATAAGTGAAAACAAAGTTGCCAAATCCGACTCTCTCTATTGGTTTTCTTCTCTTTGCTTGCCTTTGGTTAAGACAACAAATCAACTAGAGGCACCTGGGTGGCTCAGGTGGTTCAGCCATTGACCCAATCTTTGCTCAGGCCTTGATCTCAAGGATGTGAGTTTGAGCTCCATCCGTATTGGGTGTGGAGCCTACTAAAAAAAGACAAGACAGAGCGACTCATCTTCACCTCGGTTTTTCTCTCTCATTTCCTTTTTTATCCATCCTCAGCACTGGTAATATTTGAAATGATTCCATAGGCATGTGGAAATATGGAAAATGAGGGAGAGAAAGAGCATAAATGGTATAATTGGTCTTGGGTTTTTGAAAAATTGGCTTGGGTTGTTACACTTGTGTTTTTGTGGTTTTTTTTTTTTTTTTTTTTTAATCCTTGGGCTGAATAACCTATCCCTCTGCCCTTACAGAAAGCTAATACTGAAATATATATATAGTTGATCCTTGAACATGGGCCTGCTTACACAGATTTTTTATTTCAGTAAATACAGTACAGCATCATAAATGAATTTTCTCTCATTAAAATTTTCTCTAGCTTTCTTTCTTGTAAGAATACAGTGTAGAGTACATCAAACATACAAAATGTGTTAATTGACTATTATCCGTAAGGCTTCTTGGTCAACAGTAGGCTATTGAGTTTTGGGGGAGTCAAAAGTTACATGTGGATTTTTGACTGTGTGGGGGTTGGTATCCCAATCCCTGCCTCGCTCAAGGCTCACTGTGTATTTAAGCACAAGGATCCTATTTTTGATAGGATTTAGGTTCCACTAGTTTGCCTACATTAAGGGATATTGATTCAGCCTTGGGCCTTAAAATCTAAGTCTTAACTCTGGGCACACCAGGAATTTAAGGTTCATTAGGCACAGTTTTTGGAGACTTTTTAGTGTACTCAGTTTAGTTGAGTGGGAATCTCCATGTGTTCCAAGGCATGCCTCGGTCGGTTATATTTTGTTGTTAACATCACCCATGGCCCTGGGGTTCCCAGCGCAAACAGAAGGAGGTGACACTGTGGTTGAACCCTTTCCTGCCTCTCCCAGAGGCAGAGACCCAGAGGCACTGTCTCTGCCAGAGAGGATGGTGATGGGTTCAAATTCCTCATTAGGTAGTTTTATAGGGTTTGGAGAAATAGGATAGGCAAGAATGTTATTTGGTACTGATGTCTAGTCAGCATGTATTTAAATGCCTTTTTAATGCTCTGAACTTCACTTAGATTTCCTGGGGTTATTATAAGTGAAAGAATTAATCCTTATTTTCAGGCAGTTTAAAATCTATGTATTTGGAACATGGACTAACACAATGAGAGAGCAATGCAGGACACCATAATGTTGTGACTAGGTTAGAGATTTTGGGGTTAGATCTGAATTTTTTTTAACCTTTTGTGTCTTAGTTCCTTTATGTAAAATGGGGTTGGTATAAAGATTATATGAGATAATGTATGTAAAGTACTTAGCCTAGAGTCTCATGTGTGGTTGAAAGGTCAGTATTTGGTAGATAACCGTAAAATTAAGTTTCCTTTATGCAGTTTTATTGAGAAAGTGCTCCCATCTCAGTGCTCACATAAATCACTTTGAAAGAAAATTTCCCCAAATCCCACTATGTACCATCTTGATTTCTTTAATAAATTTTTTTTTTTTTCTGATAACAGAAACATGGACCTGCCTTAAGTGTTTCTCTTAAAATCGGTGTGCCTGCCTGGAATTGCTTTTTTAACCCCTGTTATTTATCAGCTGCTATTTATTCTGGAGAATCAGCTAACCGAATATAAAGGAGTAAAGAAAAGGGTCTGCCCTTGGACTGATAATAAGTAACAGCTTCAGTGTTCTGGGTGCTCAGAAACCTTTTGCTCCCGTCTTCTCGGCCACATCCTAAAAGATTGGGGTTTCTAGAAGTGTGCAACCTGGCTAAATGCAGTGTCTGTTTAGTAGGACCAGAAGTGTAAAGAAACAGCGAGTAGTGCCTGGGTTATCTTTATTTCCTGCCAGAAGGGAGCTTGATGGAAAGTCTGATTCATAGGCAGGGGGGGAAATGTGGGTTCCAGCGCTGCGAGTGTCAGGGCCGTCTCCCCATGGAATGAGGCATTCGCTGCCTGAAGCGGTCTTCAGCTTACCAAATCACTTTAAACCCTCCCGGGAAGAGTAAGGTCAGAATGAGTGACAAAGAACTTCAGCCTGACATAAGGTTGTTTGTGTGTGTGTGTGTGTGTGCAAAGAACCTCAGCCTGACATAAGGTTGTGTGTGTGTGTGTGTGTGTGTGTATGGTTAATTACGTTTCTTTGTTTATAACAAACACAAAAACCTTAATGGACTTTGCCTCTTCAGAGAGGGAGTATTCTCTTCTGAGGGGATGGAAATTGCACGAGCAAAGGAAAATCTGACTGGCTCTGGTAATGAAAGACTGGAAGAACGTGGGGATTTCTCCCAGCTGTTTTAGTAGGCAGGGAGCTTCCACTTGGGGAATAACACCACAAGAAATCTCAATTTTCCCTGATGTGCGTTCCCTTTCATTCTGTGTCCTCCTCTGCTCGCAGATTTAAATACCAAATTGCTTCTATTACTTCACAGTTTCCACCTGGGGTCTCAGGAGTTAGCCCAGAGCCAAAAAAGCAGCAGCCGTTTCCCCCGCCCCACCCCCCCTTTTGCCACATCTTCGAACTGGGGGCAGCTTTGTAGGCTGTTTATGTCATCATCGCTGTATCTCTGGGTATTCCTGCTTGAGTTTTTAGTTTCAAACTGGAGCTCTAATCTCCAAGTGTCTCCCCATGCCGAAAAGGCAACATCATCTTGGAGAGTTTTCTGCTGTGACGGTTTGGGGTGACTTAATCCTGAAAATCCTTTTGTACCTCACTCCTCTCCTCTGGGGTTTTTTTTTTTCTTTCAATTTTTTAGATTTGGCAGATTAAAACAGAAGATAAAGATGATTGTTATTTTGCCTGGAGATACAGAAAATAACTTCTGTACCATCTTGTCAGCGTCAAGCTTTTATTCTCTCACAGAGCAGCAACGTTACAGGCAATGCAGAGTCAATTCTGTCTGCTGATGCTGGTGTGGCACTGATTAAAATGGGGCATCTTTGTTTATTTGAAGGCAGACTATGGATCTTTGTTTGGAAATAGCAGTTTGCTGCATGCATAAATGAATTTGGCCATGTTGACTAAATGGGTCCATCAATTAGCTAGATGACGAATTGCTTTCAGTTTAATAAATTTTGGGTGCTGTGGTCAGCATTCGCTTCGCTGAGTTGCTAAGTTGTATGAAGGCTTAAAAGCGCTCCCAGAGAATGTGCCTGTCCTTGAAAAAGTCTCCTGGCTGTGGCTGGAGCATGCTTCCCCACCCCACTCCTTTTAACTGTGTGTGGGAAAGTTTTTTTTCTTTTTTTCCCCACCCTAGCTTTATGGAGGTATAATTGACAAAATGGTAGGATATTTAAAGTCTATATCATGAAGGTTTGATAAACATTGTGAATGGATTCCTCCTGTTAACACATCCATCAACTCACCTGTGTGTGTGTGTGTGTGTGTGTGTGTGTGTGTGTGTGTGTGTGTGTGTGGTGGGGCGGGCATTTAGGTTCTACTCTGAGCAAATTTCAATTCTACGATATAGTGTTATCCCCATGTAATATATTAGATCCCAGACCTTATTCATCTTGTAGCTGAAAGTCTGTACCCCTTTACCAACCTGTCCTTGTTTTTCCCACCCCCCAGTCCCTGGCAACCAGTTTTCTACTCTGTTTTTATGAGTTAGACTCATTTTTTTTTTTTTTTTTTTTTTTTTTGGTTCCACATGTAAGTGATACCATGGAGTGTTTGTCTTTCTCTGTCTGGCTCATTTCACTAAGCATAATGCCTTCAAGGTCCATCCATGTTGCTGAAAATGGTGTGGTTTCCTTCTTTCTCATGGCTGAATAGTATTTCACTGTGTATATGTACCATATTATTTATTAACCTTTTGGAGGACACTTAGGTAATTTTTATATCTTGGCTATTAGGAATACTGTAGTGAGCACTGGAGTATAGATATGTCTTTAAGATTCTGTTTTTATTTCTTCTGGGTATGTATTGTGAGATGGCTTGCTGGAGCATAGGGTAGTTCTATTTTTAATTTTTTTGAGGAACCTCCATACTGTTTTCCAAAGTGGCTGTGCCAATTTTCTCTCTCCTCATGCCCCCTCCTTGATTTGTCCTGTTCTTCACCCTGTGACATCACAGATGGGCTGAGTGGGGCTGGATAGACAGCCTGACAGGAGGTGAAAGGCCACCTTGCTGGAGTCTGAAGTTGGATGTGAGACTGGGGAAAATTTCTCCCAGCTTCCTTTTGGTCCTTGTGTCTCTTCTGCTTCTTGGCTTTCTACTTTCCTGTTTCTCAAGGGTTCAGTGTCCTGTGGCTGGCGAAAGACTGCCATCGAGACCCCTGCCCCTTGTGTCCCAGACTTCATGATTACTTTTCCTTCCTTTGCTGACTTTCAGTACTCCTTTTTGCTATTCACAGCTTGGATTTTAGTTGTTTGATTTTTGTATTCCGATCCCTAGGAGAGTGGCACATGGTGGGCTTTTAAGTATTTGAATGAATAAATGACTAATTTGTCTATTGATGGAAAGCAATCTGACTAATCTATATTAAAATACAAATGACTGTCCCAAACCTTTCATCAGTATTCTTTCAAGCATCATAGGGGATTTAGGTTTGAGTTTGTAGCATTTGTACTATTACTTTATTATTTTTATTTCAGCAAGTAAAAAATTTTAAAGGCAATATAAATTCATGGTTAAATACTTGAAGTAGTCCCCCAGGTCCTGGGGCACCTCAGTGGCTCAGTTGGTTGAGTGTCCGACTTTGACTCAGGTCAAGATCTCACGGTTGGTGAGTTGGAGCCTCACATTCGGCTCACTGCTGTCAGCACAGGGCCTGCTTCAGATCATCTGTCCCCTTCTCTTTGCCCCTCCCCTGCTTGAGCTCTCTCAAAAATAAGCAAACATTAAAAAAAAATAATCCCCCAGGTTCCTTTACCAAAGACAACCACTGTTCTTGACTTCTTATGTATCTTTTCTGAGTTTCTGTCAGATACAAGCATATGTTTACACAGCGTATCCCACTAACAATATGGACATGCCCGTGTTTTACTCTTTGTTAATGTAAGGCCCTGACCTAATGGACCACCTGCCTCTTCCCCTTTTGCGATTCCCAAATAGGTCCTATATTTGTCTTAAAAAAATCTTACTCCGATTTATATGTTTTACATTTTTTTACACCACTTTGTTATTTAGGATAAGGTTTGACTGCATGTGTCAGAAAACCTAAAATAACAGTGGCTTACATAGGATGAAGGTTTATTCTTTCACCTAAGACAAGTCCGGGGCTTAGAGGGCAGCTCACAATGTCAGGGACTCAGGCTCTTTCTGTCTTGCCCACTTGCCGTCTCTAATGCTTTGCCTCCTGATCCAAGATGATTGTTGAACCTCCAGTCATTATGTCGACATTCTAGGCAGCAGGAAGGAATAGTCTGCCCTAGCCCCTAAATCATGTACACTCTTTATGGAGACCTCACAGCAATTTACTACAAGACTTCCTGGATGGCTCAGCTAAAAATTGGAGATTCTATTACCACAGAAGAGGTGAATATAGATACAGGGTAGGTAGCTAGCATTTTCTGCCACTATCACTCACTTCTTCAAATATGGCCACCTCCCCTCCCCTCCAATTTCTTATTCCCTGTGAGCTTCCAAATAACTTTCTGCTTCTCTCAGAAATCTTCAGCTATCTTTTTTTTTAAAAAAATTTTTTTTTCAACGTTTATTTATTTTTGGGACAGAGAGAGACAGAGCATGAACGGGGGAGGGGCAGAGAGAGAGGGAGACACAGAATCGCAAACAGGCTCCAGGCTCTGAGCCATCAGCCCAGAGCCTGACGCAGGGCTCGAACTCACTGACCGCGAGATCGTGACCTGGCTGAAGTCGGACGCTTAACCGACTGCGCCACCCAGGCGCCCCAGAAATCTTCAGCTATCTTAACTTGATTCATGGAAGGAAAGGTCAGTCCAGTCTGAGAATGGCCATGTTCAGAACTTGGAAAAAAGTGAGTTGTTTTAGTTCAGGGGAAAGTTGTATGTGGTTTGACATTACAGTTTTGCCTTTTCTGAGCTAATCATTTAGATCAAGAATTGGCAAAGCTTTTCTGTAAAGGACCAGATAGTAAATGTTTTAGGGTTTGCATGCCATATCCTCTGTGTTACAGCAATTCTAGTCTGCTTTGTAGTTCAAGAGTGGCTGCTGACCATGTATAGAAACGTGAGCATGGCTGTGTTCCAATGAAATTGTATTATCACTGAAATTAAAATTATGGATACTTTTATGTATCCTGCAATATTTATTTATTTATTTATTTACTTATTTATTTATTTATTTATTTATTTATTTATTTTTAAGTTTATTTTGAGAGAGAGAGAGAGAGCATGAACAGGGAAGGGCAGGGAGAGAAGGAGAGTGAATCCCAAGCAGGCTCCATGCTGTCAGCATAGAACCCGATGGGTTTTCGATCTCAGGAACTGTAAGGTCATGACCTGAGCTAAGGTCAAGAGCCAGATGCTTAACTGACTGAGCCACTCAGGTGTCCCTTGAAATATTTATCTTAATTTTTTTCAACTATTTTAACATGTAAAAGTTATTCTTAGAAGCTATACAAAAACAAAGGGCCATGGTTTGCTGACTCCCAATTTAGATGATGATTGCACAAATGATAAGCTCTAAGAAAAGAAAGTAATGTTTTACTGCTTGAAATAGAAGTTTTTCAACTAGGGTGAGACTCTGGATTAGGCAGAGGGAAGGAGAATCCAAAAATGTTTCAAAGACTCAACTATGTTTTGAGGTCACATATTCTAAAATGCTTAAAAATATATCACCAGAATAAGAAAATACCCATATTTTTCTTAGCGATACATTGAGTTTTTAAGTGTGATAAAATTTACCTTTTTTTTTTTTTTTTAATTTTTTTTTTCAACGTTTACTTATTTTTGGGACAGAGAGAGACAGAGCATGAACGGGGGAGGGGCAGAGAGAGAGGGAGACACAGAATCGGAAACAGGCTCCAGGCTCTGAGCCATCAGCCCAGAGCCCGACGCGGGGCTCGAACCCACGGACCGCGAGATCGTGACCTGGCTGAAGTCGGACGCTTAACCGACTGCGCCACCCAGGCGCCCCAAAATTTACCATTTTAATCCATTTTTAAATGGACAATTCAGTGCCATTAAGTTCATTTATAATATGTGCAACCAGTACCATGATCCATTTGTTAAACTTTTTCCATCATCTAAAGCAGAATCTCTGTTAATTTTTAAAAATATTTATTTATTATTTTTTGTTATTTATTATATTTTATTTTTATTTTTAATTTTTTTATATGTAATTTATTGTCAAATTGGTTTCCATACAACACCCAGTGCTCATCCCAACAGGTGCCCTCCTCTATGCCCATCACCCACTTTCCCCTCCCCCCCACCCCAGATCAACCCTCAGTTTGTTCTCAGTATCTAAGATTCTCTTATAGTTTGCGTCCTTACCTCTCTGTAACTTTTCCCCCCTTCCCCTCCCCACCCCCGTCTTCTGTTGAGTTTCTCAGAATCCACATATGAATGAACAGATATGGTTTGTCTTTCTCTGCCTGACTTATTTCACTTAACACAACACTCTCCAGTTCCATCCACGTTGCTACAAATGGCCAGATTTCATTCTTTCTCATTGCCAAGTAGTATTCCATTGTATATATAAACCACATCTTCTTAATCCATTCGTCAGTTGATGGACATTTAGGCTCTTTCCGTAATTTGGCTATTGTTGAAAGTGCTGCTATAAACATTGGGGTACAAGTGCCCCTATGCATCAGCACTTGTGTATCCCTTGGGTAAATCCCTAGCAGTGCTGTTGCTGGGTGATAGGGTAGATCTATTTTTAATTTTTTGAGGAACCTCCACACTGTTTTCCAGAGCAGCTGCATCAGTTTGCATTCCCAATTATTTATTTATTTTTAAGAGAGAGAGAGAGAGAGAGCGAGAGCGAGAGAGCGCGCGAGAGCGAGAGAGCGCGCGCGCGCGCACACCTGTGCGCAGGATTGGGGGAGGGGCAGAGAGGGAGACACAGGATCCGAAGCAGGCTATGAGCTGTCAGTACAGAGCCCAACACAGGGCTTGAACTCACGAACCGTGAGATGACCTGAGCCAAAGTCGGACACCTAACCGACTGAGCCACCCAGGTGCCCCAGAATCTCTTCCTGTTAAATATTAACTCCCCAGTACCTGTGGTGACCTCTGTTGTCTTTTCTGTTTCTATTCTAGGCACCATATAAGTGGAGCCATGCAATAATTGTCCTTTTTAGTCTGGCTTTTTTCACTTAGCTTAAGGTCTTCCACGTTCATCCATGTTATAACATGTTATCAGAATTTCATCCTGTTTTAAGGTTGAATAATCTATTGTATGTGTTATACCACATTTTGTTTATCCATGTGTCTGTTGGTGGACATTCGGGTTGTTTCCACCTTTTGGCTATTGTGAATAGTGCTCCTATGATTATTGGTGTGCAAATATGTTTGAGTTCCTGCTTTTAATTCTTGCATGTATATACCTGGAAGTGGAATTAGGGCATATGGTAATTCTACTTTTCACTTTTTAAGGAAACTCCATGCTATTTTCCACAGAGGCTGCACCATTTTATCATCCCATGAGCAATGCTCAGAGGTTCCACTTTGAATAGGGAATATTAGAGTATGTGGACTCAAAACATAGTTCCTCTAAACATTTTAAAATTTTTTTTTTTTCAACGTTTATTTATTTTTGGGACAGAGAGAGACAGAGCATGAACGGGGGAGGGGCAGAGAGAGAGGGAGACACAGAATCGGAAACAGGCTCCAGGCTCTGAGCCATCAGCCCAGAGCCCAACGCGGGGCTCGAACTCACGGACCGCGAGATCGTGACCTGGCTGAAGTCGGATGCTTAACCGACTGCGCCACCCAGGCGCCCCTAAACATTTTTAGATTCTACTTTCCTCTGTCCCTTGGCAGAGTCTCACTCAACTTGACCAATTCTATTTAGAACCACAAATCATTCCTTTCCTCACCAACATTTACTTGAAAATTCCTTTTTAGAATAATAACCATCCTAATGGGTGTGAAGGAATATTTTGTGATTTAGATTTGCATTTCCCTAGTCATATTGAGCATCTTTTCATGTGGTTAGTGGCCATTTTCGTATCTCCTTTGCAGAGACATCTCTTAAGTGCTTTGCCCAGTTTTTAACTGACCATTTTGTTGAGTTGTAGGAAATTTTTATATATTCTGGATATTAGTTTCTTATCAGAGGAAGAAAATTTGCAAGTATTTTCTCCTCTTTTGTGGGTTTTCTCTTCATTCCCTCTTTTGTAAAGCAGGCTTCGTGCTCAGCGTGGAGCCTAACATGGGGCTTGAACTCATGACACTGAGATCAAGAGTCCGATGCTTAACTGACTGAATCACCCAGGCACCCCTCTTCACTCCTTGATGGTATATCTTGGTGCACAAAAGTTTTTAAATGTAAGTCTAATTTACCTATTTGTCTTTTGTTGCTCTGTTTTTGGTGTTATTACCAAGAAATTGTTGCCAAATCCCTTGTTATACAAAGCTTTCCCCCTCTGTTTTCTTCTAAGAGTTTTATAATTTTTGTTTTTACATTTAAGTATTCCATTTTGAGTTACTTTTAATGTATGATGTAAGGCAAAGATCCAGTTCATTCTTTTGCATGTGGATATCCAGTTTTCCCAGCATCATTTTCCCACTTACTGTTTTTTGATTTTATTAAAAAAAATTTAATTCCAGTATAGTTAACATACAGTGTTATATTAGTTTCAGGTGTACAATATAGTGATTCGACAATGTCATACATCACTGGTGCTCATCACAAGTGCACATCTTTTTTTTTTTTTTTTTAAACAGTTGGGACAAGTGCACATCTTAATCCCAATCGCCTATTTCACACATTCCTCCCCCTACCGCCTCTGGTAACCATCAGTTTGTTCTCTACAGTTAAGAGTCTGTTTCTTGGTTTGTGTGTGTGTGTCTCTCTTTTTCCCTTTGTTCATTTGTTTTGTTTCTAAAATTCTACATATGAGTGAAAACATACGGTATTTGTCTTTCTCTGACTTATTTCACTTAGCCATTATACTCTCTAGCTCCATCCATGTTATTGCAAATGTCAAGATTTCATTCTTTTTCATGGCTGAATAACATTCTATTGTGTGTATGTATGTGTGTGTGTGTATACACACACCAAATCTTCTTTATCCATTCATCTGTTGATGGATGCTTGAGCTGTTTCCATATCTTGGCTATTATAAATAATGTTGCAATAAACATAGGGTGCATATATCCTTTCAAATTAGTGTTTTTGTATTCCTTGGGTAAATACTCACTAGTGGAATTACTGGATTGTAGGGTAGTTCTATTTTTAACTTTTTGAGGAACCTCGGTACTGTTTTCCACTGTGTCTGCACCAGTTTGTATTCCCACCAGCAGTGCATGAGGGTTCTTTTTTCTCCACATCCTCCCCAACACTTGTTTCTTGTGTTTTTGGATTTTAGCCATTCTGACAGGTACGAGGTGATGTCTCATTGTAGTTTTGATGTGCATTTCCCTGATGATGAGTGATGTTGAGCATGTTTTCATGTGTCTGTTGGCTATCTCTATGCCTTGTTTGGAAATGTCTGCTCATATCCTCTGCCCATTTTTAAATTGGATTATTTGTGTTTTGTGTGTGTGTGTGTGTGTGTGTGTGTGTGTGTGTGTGTGTGTGTGTGTTGAGTTCTTTATTATTTTGGATACTAACCCTTTATCAGAGATGTCATTTATAAATATGTTCTCCCATTTAGTAGGTTATCTTTTAGTTTTGTTGATAGTTTCCTTTGCTGTACAGAAGCTTTTTATTTTGATGTAGTCCCAATAGTTTATTTTTGCTTTTGTTTTCCTTGCCTCAGAAGACATATCTAGGAAAATGTTGTTATGGCTGATATCAGAGGAATTACTGCCTGTGCTCTCTTGCAGGATTTTTATGGCTTCAGGTCTCACATTTAGGTCTTTAATCCATATTGAGTTTATTCTTGTGTATGGTGTAAGCAAGTGGTCCAGATTCTTTCTCTTGCATGTTGCTGTCCAGTTTTCCCAGCATCCTTTGTTGGAGATGGTCTTTTTCCCATTGCATATTCTTACCTCTTGTTGAAGATTAATTGACCATATAACTGTGGATTTGTTTCTGGGCTTTGTATCCTGTTTCATTGATCTGTGTGTCTCTTTGTGTGCCAGTACCACACTGTTTTGATTACTTTAGCTTTGTAATATAACTTGAAGTCCAGAATTGTGATGCTTCTTTCTCAAGATTGCTTTGGCTTTTCTTTCTCAAGATTGCTTTGGCTATTTGGGGTCATCATTGGTTCCACACAAATTTGAGGATTGCTTTTTCTAGTTCTGTGAAAAATGCTGTTGGTAGTTTGATAGGGATTGCATTAAATTGTGTGGATTGATTTGGGGTAGTATGGACATTTTAACATTATTCTTCTAATCCACGAGCATGAAATGTCTTTCCATTTCTTTGTGTCATTTTCAATTTCTTTCATCCCTGTTGTGTAGTTTCAAAGTATAGGTCTTTCACCTCTTTGGTTAAGTTTATTCTTAGATATCTTATTATTTTTGGTGTGACTGTAAATGGGATTGTTTTCTCAATTTCTCTTTCCGCTGATTTATTATCGGTGTATGGAAATACAACAGATTTCTGTAGATTGACTTTGTATCCTGTGACTTTACTGAATTCATTTGTCAGTTCTAGCAGTTTTTTGATGGAGTCTTTCAGGTTTTCTACATAGAGTATCATGTTATGTGCAAATAGTGAAAGTTTGACTTCTTCCATGTTGATTTGGATGCCTTTTATTTCTTTTTGTTGTCTGATTGCTGTGGCTAGGATGTCCAGTACTGTGTTGAATAAAAGCGGTGAGAGCAGACATCTCTTTCTTTGTCCTGACATTAGGGCAAAGGCCCTCAGTTTTTCCCCATTGAGTTTGATGTTAGCTCTGGGTTTTTCATATATGGCCTTTATTATGTTGAGGTATGTTCCTTCTAACCCTACTTTTTTTAAAATCATAAATGGATGTTGTACTTTGTCAAATGCTTTTTCTGCATCTATTGAAATGCTCACATGGTTCTTATCCTTTTTCTTATTGATGTGATGTATCATGTTGATTAATTTGTGAATATTTTATAAGTATTTATTTATGACAGAGATGGGGAGAGGTAGAGGGAGAGAGAGAAAGAATTTGAGAATGAGTGGGGAAGTGGCAGAGAGAGGGAGACAGAGAATCTGAAGCAGGCTCCACACTGTCAGTGCAGAGCCTGACGTGGTGTTGGAACTCAGGAACTATGAGATCATGACCTGAGCCAAAGTCAGATGCTTAACTAACGGAACCATCCGGGCACCCTGATTAATTTGTGAATATTAAACCACGCTTGTAGCTTCAGAAATAAATACCACTTGATTGTGATGAATGATTTTTTTAATGTACTGTTGGATTTGGTTTGGTAGTATTTTGTTGAGGATTTTTTTACCTATGTTCATCAGAGATACTGGGTATAGTTCTCTTTTTTTGTGGTGTCTTTATCTGGTTTTGGTGTCAGGGTTATGCTGGCTACATAGAATGAATTTGGAAGTTTACTTTCTTTTCTATTTTTTGGAATAGTTTGAGAAGAACAGGTATTAACTCTTCATTAAATGTTTGGTAGAATGCACCTGTGAAGCCATCTGGTTGTGGACTTTTGTTGGGAGTTTTTTGATTACTTATTCAATTTTATTGCTGGTAATTTGTTCAAATTTTCCGTTTCTTCCTACTTATGTTTTGGTAATTTATATGTTTCTAGGAGTGTATTCATTTCTTCTAGGTTGTCCCATTTATTGGCATATAGCTTTTCATAATAGTCTCTTATAATTTCTTACTTCTGTGGTGTTGGTTTTATTTCTCCTCTCTTATTTGTGATTTTATTTATTTGGGCTTTTCTCTTTGTCTCTTTTGTAAGTCTTGCTAGAGGCATATCAATTTTATTGAATTTTTGCCAAGAACCAGCTCCTGGTTTCATTGATCTCTTCTATTGTGGGTTTTTTTTTTTTGTTTTTGTATCATTTATTTCTGCTCCGATTCTTATTTCCTTCTGCTGGTTTTAGGTTTTATTTGTTCTTTTATAGCTCCTTTAGGTGTAAAATTAGATTATGTGCGATTTTTCTTGCTTCCTCAGGTAGGCCTTTATTGCTGTAAACTTCCCTCTTAGAATAGCTTTTGCTGCATCCCAAAGGTTTTGAACCATTGTGTTTCATCTTCATTTGTTTCTGTGTACTTTTAAATTTTATTTCCTGGTGACCTAGTCATTGTTTAATAGCATGTTATTTAACCTCTATGTATTTGTGCTCTTCCCAGATTTTTTCTTGTGGTTGACTTCTGGTTTCATAGTGTGGTCAGAAATGATGCATGGTGTGACTTTGATCTCTTTGAATTTCTTGAGGCCTGTTTTGTGGCCTAATATGTGATCTGTTCTGGAGAATGTTCCATGTGCACTTGAAAAGAATGTGTATTCTGTTATAGGATGGAATGTTCTGAATATATCTGTTTAATCCATGTGGAGAATGGATGATGCTTTGGGGATTTAAAAAATTTTTTTTCAATGTTTGTTTAGTTTTGAGAGAGAGAGAGACAGAGACAGAGTGTGAATGGGGAAGGAGCAGAGAGAGAGGGAGACACAGAATCTGAAGCAGGCTGCAGGCTCTGAGCTGTCAGCACAGAGCCCGATGTGGGGCTCGAACTCACGAACCGCGAGATCATGCCCTGAGCCGAAGTTGGACGCTTACCGACTGATCCACCCAGGCTCCCCGCTTTGGGGATTTCTTAAACTATTATCTCTACTTTGAAGTATGTTTGGAAATCTCATAATAAAAACTTGAAGGAAAAGCCATCATTCAAGTATGAATTTTATTGTTATTGTTTGAATGTTCTTATTTTCAAAATAACTGATTTAAGTCATTATTTTGATTTCTGTCACTTATTTTCTCTTTGTTTTAGGAATATTGTGATTTTTTTTTGCAACATCCAACTATGCTATGCTTTTGCTTTTTCCTAAGATAGAAAAAGAACCTGTTTTTTTTTTTTGTTATGTTTTTGATAGTCTCACTCTTGCCCTCAGTGCTCTTCTTGCCTCTAGAAGTTGGTAAAGTTGATTCTTGTGAATTCTTCAGTGTTGAGTATAAATGTGCCATGATTTCTAAACCTCAATTACTTGAGGGAGCTTTGAAAAATGTATAGAAATGCAGACAGATTCACTACGACTTTGTTCTCAGAAGTGATTGGGATGCAGCTGGATTTGGGAATCACTAAGTATTGAGCAATTCTTCTGAAAGGGCATAGAAAGCACAGCTTTTTGTACTCTCTCCTGCCACCTTGGAGAACATCCTGCCTTAGTGGGAGGAGAGCAGGACTTAAAGTCAGAAGTTCCAGGCCAGTTAGGAGACCTAGATGACCATGGCTGAACTTCACTCTTAGAAATAACTTCACTCTTACAAAGATGAGACTGAACTGTGCTGCCGTTGAGCTCCCTGAATGTGTTAGTTATTCCATGATAAGATTTGGGCTGCTGTCAGCTTCAACCTGGGAGAGAGAGATTGATCACTAGAATGAGGGGATTAATGTGGATTCCTCCTGTGTACAGAAGGAGAAGATATTTACATACCTGTATTAGGTTGATTACATTTTAGACTAATCACTCAAGGAAAATAACCACAAATTCCTTAAGAGTGTGTGTGTGTGTGTGTGTGTGTGTTGTGGGGGGTGATGGTGCAGAGGGGAGAAGTTTGCTTTATTTTTCTGCTTATTTATTTAAATGAACATAAAGCATACTATAGTTACTTTCTACATTTCTTTTTTTAGATTATTTTGTTTTATTTTTTAAAATTTACATCCAAATTAGCATATAGTGCAACAGTGATTTCAGGAGTAGATTCCTTAGTGCCCCTTACCCATTTAGCCCATCCCCCCTCCCACACCCCGTCCAGTAACCCTCTGTTTGTTCTCCATATTTAAGAGTCTCTTATATTTTGTCCCCCTCCCTGTTCTTATATTATTTTTGTTTCCTTTCCCTTATGTTCATCTGTTTTGTCTCTTAAAGTCCTCATATGAGTGAAGTCATATGATATTTGTCTTTCTCTGACTAATTTCACTTAGCATAATACCCTCCAGTTCCATCCATGTAGTTGCAGATGACAAGATTTCATTCTTTTTGATTGCCGAGTAATACTCCATTGTGTGTGTGTGTGCATGTGCGTGCGTGTGTGTGTGATATATATATGATACATCTTTATCCATTCATCCACCAATGGACATTTGGGCTCTTTCCATAGTTTGGCTATTGTTGATCGTGCTGTTATAAACATGGGGGTGCATGTGTCCTTTTGAAACAGCACACCTGTATCCCTTGGATAAATGCCTAGTAGTGCAATTGCTGGGTCATAGGGTAGTTCTATTTTTAGTTTTTTGAGGAACCTCCATACTGTTTTCCAGAGTGACTGCACCAGCTTGCATTCCCATACTTTCTACATTTCTAAAAGAAAAATTCAATCTCTTCTTGGATGGTCTAGTGGAACAGCAACCTTGACATATTTAATAAAGTTAAGTACTGTATAATGAGCTTTTCTTTTGAGGCCTTTAAGAGTGTTCAAATATGCCTTGTTAGCTTACTCCAGCCAAATTGGGAGGGTTAAAAAGATGTTGGCAGCCTGTGGAATCCTGAGGCTTCAGGCACTGAGCTTAGCCCCAGATCACATCCAGGGGTTAGTGGGCAACTAATAGATCCCGGTCTTCTTAAAAAAATCCGGGATTCAGAAGGGATTTGAGAGATTTTCAGTGCTGCCCACCCTTTTGCAGATGACAGAACAGAGAGCCCTCTGATGCTGCACATGGGCATTTTCCATTTACTTGGTCTCTCTAAGGATGGCAGCACCTTCAAAACATAGAACGTACTTCCCTGACGGAAGCCACATCTTTCAGTGGTGACACCCATAGGCAACCCCTGTGGTCTTTTGCTTGTTTTGGAGAGGTGCAGCTTGACTGCTTTTGTTGTTACAATACTGGGTGGTCTGCCAGTAAGCACGTAGTATAAATAACAACTAATAAATAATTTTACAGCAGAGGTCCTAAATCTTTCCAGATAGTGCACTGGTGCGTGGCTGTTAAATGCCAGACAGATCCTAAGAAAACAGTAACTTTAACCCATCCATTTTTTTTTTTTTACATACATGGCACATTGTTGTCATAAAATTTTCCTTAGGTTTTAATGGCTTAAGGGAAAAAATACACACATAAAAACACATGTACACAAACAACCCACATATGCACAGCTACCCTAGCTGGCTACACGATAACTTCTGTTTTTAGAAATTGCCAATTTTATATGTTTCTGAATTTTTCTTCTAGTTTGGCTACAATACATTATTTTGTACAGTGGTGAATTTGAACAGACTTAATTTTTTTGGAATAAGAGTGTGCTGGACCACACCCTTGCATTTTTTTGAGTGTCCAAAATTATGAGAAAATGAATTGGTTTCACTCATTTTATAGTTTCCTACCTCCTTTTTTTTTTTTTTTTTTAAAGTAGGCTCCATGCCCAGCACAGAGCCCAGTGCAGGGCTTGAACTCAGTGACCCTGAGATCATGACCTGAGTTGAGATCAAGAGACAGATTCTTAACCAACTGAACCACGCAGGCACCCTTAGAGTTTCCTACCTCTGATAGCCAGTTACCTGAGCCCTGTACCATCTAGGATCTTTGGGTTTCCAGCTGAGTTGGAGGTTAGGATTTTGTTCTCATCCCTCCCCCATGAAATTTCCCAGGCTTCTGCTGCTTCAGCTGTAATTTGGGGATAATAATACCTATGGATAGAGTTATTTTAAGGATTGAGTGTGGTGGCTTCCATGAGCTCCCCCAGCATAGGCTTTCAATATGTGTTTCTTGTCTTCACCTTCTGTATTTATGTCTTATATCTTCTTCTGTTGAAATTCTGCCCACAGCAAAGCCTGTTTTCTCATGAAGCCATCTTGTATTGGAAGGAAGTCCTGCTGCTCTGTATTTTCAGAGTGACTGTGAAACCTCTCCCATACAGTCTTTTGGTGCGATGGCTTTCACTATGGTGATTACGGGAACCTGTCTGTATGCCTCTGCACCCCCAACTCTGGCCAGGCCAGTGGGCAGAAAGCAGAGGGCAGAGGCAGAGGCTGACTGAGCCCTGCATTTCCTGCAGGGCATTAGCAAATGCACACACAGCAGGTGTGGTCACGGATAGGCTCTCAGCAGATGTGTGGGTCAGTTGTAAAAATAAATCTGTAGAACAGTACGTACTCACAAGGTGCTTGTCTCCCTCATCCTTCTGCTTCCAGCTGCTGATGCCTCTCTCCAGTTCTCTCACTTGGAGGCTCTGCTCTGCCACCTGAGGAGGCTTGACCTCCCCAGGAGGTCAGGTTTGTAGAGCAGTGGTTAATTAGAGCCAGCCTGGCTATTTAAGAGATGTGTGTTATGGGTGGAATTGTGTCCCCCCCCCCCAAAGACATTGCAGTCCTAATCCAGGACCTCAGAATGTGACCTTATTTGGAAGTAGGGTCTTTACAGAGGTAATCAAGGTTACATGAGGTCATTGAGGTGGGCCCTAATCCAACATGACTGGTGTCCTTATTAGAAGAGACAGACAAGTACGGGGAAAGAATATGTAAAGGTACAGAGAGAGCAATGTTTACAGGCCAGGGAATGCTTGAGAATTCCCCAGACTAGGAGAGAGGCATGGAACAGATTCTGCCCTGTTGCCCTCAGAAGGAACCTACCCTGCCGATGCCTTGATTGTGGACTTCTAGCTCTAAAACTGTGAGATAATACATTTCCAGCATGTGGTACTTTGTTATGACAGCCCCAGGAAACTAGTTCATTGCGTGAAGCAGGCAAGTCTATTAATCTTTTCAGCTTTATTTCCTTATCTATAGGATGATGTGACCAATCATAACTATCTGAGAGGGTTCTTCCGAGGTTCAAATAGTGCCTGGCATTTTGGGAAGACCTTTATTAATGGCGTTCCTTGACGATTTACTCCTTAGACTCCTGGCCTTCCTCAGCCCTGGACCACTTAAATTTGGCAGTCCCTGGTTGCATTTCTCCAGAAGCTCTTCAGCCGGGTTCTGGTTTCTGTGACCATGAGATTTAGAAGCCTTAGCTTACAGCGAATCATTTTCCAACAAGAATCCGGTTCAGTTAGGGGTTTCATTTCCTGATGAAGTGCTCAGTCAAGTAATCTGTAAAACTTTCTATCCTCTTAGTATGTGTTAACGGGCAGAGGCCCCACCCCTTTCAGGTAGCCATGTTAACTGAGAACTTTTGTCATATATAATCTTTATGTACCTATTGATTTCCTTACTTTTATTTTGTTCATTTCAACTGGAGTATAGTTGACATGCAGTATTAATTTCAGGTGTGCAGCAGAGTGATTTGACAGTTACATACATCATAAACTGCTCACCATGATTAGGGTAGTACCATCTGTCACCTTACAGAGTTATTACATTATTATTGGCATATTCCTTATGCTGTAATTTACATCCCCTTGACTTATTGCTGGAAGTTTGCACCTCTTAATCCCCTGTACCTATTTTACCCACCAGTTTGTTCTTTTTATTTCTAAGCCTGTTTTTGTTTTGTTTTTTAGATTTCATATATAAATGAAATCATATGGTATTTGTCTTTCTCTGACTTATTTCACTTAGCATAGCTACATCTAGGTCAATCCATGTTGTTGCAAATGGCAAGATCTCATTATTTTTTATGGCTGAATAATATTCCTTTGCATATTTATACACATCCTTATCTGTGTATCTGTCGAAGGATACTTACATTGCTTCTATACCTTGGCTATTGTAAATAATGCTGTACTAAATACAGGGGTGTGTATATCATTTCAAGTTAGTGTTTTGTTTTCTTTGGGTAAATACCCAGAGTTAGAATTGCTGGATCATATGGTAGTTCGTTCATTCGTTTGTTTGTTTGTTTGTTTGTTTCTTTCTTTCTTTCTTTTTATTTTTGAGAAACGTTCATACTGTTTTCCATGGTGACTACATCAGTTTGTATTCCCACAATCCAGTACACAAGGGTTCCCATTTATCCACTTCTTTGCCAACACTTGTTATTTCTCATCTTTTGATATTAGTTATTTTGATGGGCGTAAGATGATACCTCATTTTGGTTTTGATTTACACTTACATGTGTTTCTTGGCCATCTATATGTCTTTGGAAAAATGATGATTCAGGTCCTCTGCCTATTAGTTAATGGAGTGGGGTGGCTTTTAAAAATTTTTTGATGTTGAGTTGTATGGGTTCTTTATATACTTTGGATATTAACCCTTTATGGACAATATCATTTGCAACTACTTTCATTCAGTAGGCTGTCTTTTATTTTGGTGATGGTTTCCTTTGCTGTGCAAAAGTATCTTCCATCATCTCCAGTATCTTCCATCAATGTCTTCTAGTTTTCAGAGTACGGATCTTTCACTTCCTTGGCTAAATTTATTCCTAGGTATTTTATTTTGGTGATGGTTTCCTTTGCTGTGCAAAAATTTTTTAGTTTAACACTGTCCCAATTGATTATTTTTGCTTTTGCTGCCTTTGAGGACACAGAGCCAAAAAATATTGCTAAGACTGATGTCCAAGAGGCTACTGCCTATGTTTTTTTTCAGGATTTTTATGGTTTCAGGTCTTAAATTTAGATCTTTAATCCATTTTGAATTTATTTTTGTATATGGTGTAAGAAAGTGGTCCAATTTCATTCTTTTGTATGTAGCTGTCCAGTTTTTCCAGAACTATTTATTGAAGAGACTGTCTTTCCCCATTGTATATTCTTGCCCCTTTTGTCATTAATTGGCCATATAATTGTGGGTTTATTTCCAGGCTCTCTATTCTGTTTCCTTGATCTGTGTGTTGATTTTGTGCCAGTACCATACTGTTTTCATTACTACAGCTTTGTACTATATTTTGAAACCAGCCTTTTTCTTAAGATTGATTTGGCTATTCAGGTTTTCCACGGTTCCCTATAAATTGTAGGATTGTTTGTTCTAGTTCAATGAAAAATGCTTTTGGTATTTTGATGGGGATTGCATTGAATCTATAGATTGCTTTGGGTAGTATAAACATTTTGATAATATTCTTTCCATCTATAAACATGGAATATCTTTCCATTTATTTGTGTCATCTCCAGTATCTTCCATCAATGTCTTCTAGTTTTCAGAGTACAGATCTTTCACCTCCTTGGCTAAATTTATTCCTAGGTATTTTATTCTTTTTGATACAGTTGTAAATGGGATTACTTTTTTGATTTCTCTCCTGATTTGTTACTAGTGGTTATTAGTGATTTTTTATTTTTATTTTTTATAATGTTTGTTTTTGAAAGAGAGAGAGAGAAACAGAACGTGAGTGGGGGAGAGGCAGAGAGAGAGGCAGGGAGAAAGAATATGAAGCAGGCTCCAGGCTCTGAGCTCACAGCACAGAGCCTGTCAGGGGCTTGAACCCACGAACCATGAGATCATGACTGAGCTGAAGTTGGATGCTTAACTGACTGAGCCACCCAGGCACCCTGTGATTACTTTTAAATGCCCGTTATTGAAGACTATAGGAGGTAGGACTTGGGTTATTTGGTTATTGTTAGGAGAAAAATGAAAATCTTTGAATTTAGATCTATGAGTCTTTGTGTGTAGGAGGTGGGTCGGGTCTGGAATAGATGTGGGCCTTGGTCTGGCACTGCACCTGTGTGGCCTTGGGCCAGTTCCTTAATCTTTCTGAGTATCTGCTATCTCCTCTTTATAAGGAAGGTGATGATACCTCTTCAAGTGGCTTTTTAAGATTTAAATGAGATAATTTAGGTAAGGAAATGCCTTTCCTTTGTGCTACATACTCAAAAGAGTTCCTTTCCTTCCATTTTCCCATCCCCCAACTGTTACAGTCAGTGGCTTAAGTGTTGGCTACTTTAGGCATGACATGGAGGTTACTTTGGGACAGGTGAGAGCATTGTGTTCTTTATTTTTTATTTAAAATTTTTTTGTAACATTTATTCATTTTTGAGAGTCAGGGAGAGACAGAACATGAGCGGGGGAAGGGCAGAGAGAGAGGGAGACACAGAATCCGAAGCAGGCTCCAGGCTCTGAGTTGTCAGCACAGAGCCCAACGGGGGGGTTCGAACTCAAAAACCTTGGGAGATCATGACCTGAGCCAAAGTCAGATGCTTAACCAACCGAGTCCCCCAGGCACCCCATTATTGTGTTCTTTAAATTACAGTCTGTTCAAGGCTGCACACCACCTACAATGCTGAGAACCTTTGAGTGACCTAGTTCAGATTCAAAACTTTTTTTCAACATGGTCCAAAGTGAATTTGATATTCTAGTTAAGGGTCTATTGGTGACAGTATAACTTCTGAGTTACTTAACAAAAAGTTTGGAAGTACTAAATGTGAAGAATGAGACGGGTGTGTGTGTGTGTGTGTGTGTGTGTGTGTGTGTGTGTGTGTCTGCCCGTGTATGGGCATGATGGCTAAAAAAGTAAATTTTCCTATAGCTAGTGTTCTTTAATCATGAGTTGGTCATCTCTATAAATTAAATGTATATTTTTGAAGGTCATGAAGATAAATCTGCATTAATAACTGTGGCTATTTGAGCACTTAGGGTTCAGATAACATCAATAACCTAAAAATCTCTAAGCTTTTTATAAACATCAGTGTAGACTGTATTAATATATAAAACAAGACTTCAGGCTGGGCTTAATTGAATTAGTCATTTAGTATCAAATGAGGAGTCTGCTCTCTAGTTTCACTTGAAAAGAAATGGGGTAGGTAAGGAAAGAGCCATAGAATGTTATGTTTTTGCATCAATTTACTTGTTTTATTAATTTTCTACTCTCAAAGCCATTCTCAGATGGTTCCATTAAAAGGAGAGTGGAATATTTGCCATTTTCCAATGCAAGTAATGATAGATGTTGGGAGAGATTATTCATGCCTTATTATAATCAATATAACTTCATTCTAAAACTACTTTTTGTGCACTTGAAGTCAAACGATCTTTATTCCCTTTGAAAAATAGAAAAAAAACACCCTTTGAATTCCATAGGGAAGAGTTGAAAATACCAAAGGTTTTTATACCTTTCTTTAAATAATTATTTTCACAAACTATGTTCAGATCAGACCCTAGTCTGAGAGGCTATATGATCTGGAAACCAGCATGGAGTGAATCATCATACAGCAAATCCAATTTTCCCATAGGAGTCTCATTTTAATTAGGGGTTTTATTCCTGACAAAGTGCTCACCATCATATAAATAAAAAATTTGGCCATGGATATGTTATAAAAGTAAAGATACAGCAATATACATCATGTAATAATTTAATATTGTACTCCTACTTATATACAATGAGCATGCATATAGTGTATACATTATTATTCAAAGCCCAAGAGCTTTATAAAATATACATTCAGCATATAAAAATGCACAGCTCTGCCATGGTTTAACGTAAATGAAAGAACTTAATAAACTATAGATTGCTATACAGATGTAAGCTGAAATTTTATTAGGCTTGTGCATATAGCCTAACATAATACATGTGCAATAAGACATTCCTAAATGTCTAGTTAGGACTATTTTTGCGGTCCTTAGAGTTTGGAAGGACATTTGGGGGTCTGGGTGACTCATGAGGTAGGATATGTAGAAGTTTGAATGGATGCTTTTCTTTTGTTAATATTTCTTTGTGCTCCTTTCTATGCTTTGTTTCAAAATGTTTTTATATATGTCTTGTATCCTCATAATCACCTCTTAAGGAAAGACACCATCATTGGCCCTTTGAAGAAGGCGACACTGATGAGCACAGAAGATAAATGACACTATCAGAATCACTTTGTCACTAGGAAGTTGCCAGATGAAACTAAAACTCATCCTTTCTGATTCCTTACTCTGTGTTCCTTCAAATACATCACAAGGACCTGGCATTTGTCTCTCTAGTAATCAGATGTTCTCAAAATTTCAAGGATCTTAGAGCAAATTACCTGGAGCAAATTTAAATTTGGGGTCCTTCTCAAGGGGAACGGTTAGAGCATCTGAAAGTGAGGAGTCCTCATGGAAGACTTCAGTGGTGAGGGTTCACAGAAGAAGAGTCTTGAATCTTTTTTTTTAATGTTTATTTGTGTGTGTGTGTGCGCGCGTGCGCATGCAAGTGAGAGAGAGAGAGAGAGAGAGAGAGAGAGAGAGAGAGATTGAACAGAATCCGAGGGAGGCTTCATGCTCTGAGCTGTCAGCACAGAGCCCGATGTAGGGCTCCAACTCATGAACCGTGAGGTCATGTCCTGAGCTGAAGTCGGATGCTTAACCGACTGAGCCACCCAGGTGCCCTGAGACTCCTGAGTCTTTACTCTTCCTTCGGTGGCCATGGCAGGCTGGGCAGGTGGGCAGCCTGAGGAGAACACGCGCCAAGGGGCAGCGGGTCATGTGTCTTTGCCTTAGTGGGCTGTCAGGTGATTCTTGTCAGTGCTGCATTGACAAACCCTGAAAGCTCATTAGTTATAATGAAGATTTATCAGTCATACCACGTCAGAGGCTCTTTGTGCCACTGCCATCCCGCAACTTGGCGGTCTTGGAGTTCATCTGTTTCCGTGGGAGAGGGAGAGGGGAGAGAACATGTGGCCAGCCCTGAGTGCAGGGGTGTGATGTGTGGTCTCATGGTCCCGTTTCTTCTCCGTGTGGAGGTGGTTTGCTTCTGTAGTGATGGAATCATGACACTGTCTTCAGTAATATCCTGAGCTGACCACACCTGGCCATCATCTTGGTGGCTTTTTGTTTATTTAATAAACGTTTATGGAGTGCTTGTGTGCAAGGCTTTGGTTTGGAAATGTGTTTCAAAGTAGCAATTCATCCCAAAGAATCACTCGAATTGTGTTTCATCCAGTAATCAAAAGTTCTGCATCAGGGCCACTGTTAGCCGGTATGAATCCTTTGTGCAAATTAGAAACAGGCACCCCTTCCTCAATGTTTTACTCCCATCTGTCAGAAAACTGTCATGCTGAGCTTCACTACAATACCTTCACTAAGGTCTCCTGAAAAATTGTCAAAATATATAAACTGACAATGTCTCTGAGGTTAACAGTGCCCCCTTAGATGGGTCAGTCTGTCATTCTTGTACAATGCACAACCTGCACAACTGTATATGGCAACTTTGTTCCCCTTGCTTCCTCCTATTGACTCTTCATGAAATTCTGCAGATATTCCCCGGTAAAAGTTTTCCCAATCTTTCTTAAACATGGTCGAGAATTCTTTTCGGAGAAGATGATGTCAGTTCTGTTAGGCCACAGGAAAAAAAAAATGTCACGTCTTTTCATTAGGTCAAGTTTCTAATGCCATTTTCCTGAGGCAGGTATCATCCATCTTTAGTCTGATTTGTTTTAAAATTACATCTACTTTCCTTCACTGTTTCTCTGTTCTTTGACCATTTGCTGCATTTTGAAAATATGGAGGTATAATAGTTCTTATTTTAAAAAACTTTCAAATAGGACCTTGATGGAATATCCTCAGAGTGATAGATTCCTGCCCAGGGGCTAAGAATTATTGCCATTATTAGGAAAATGGATTTTTTGTTTGTGGGCATTTGAACTAGACCAAACCAACAGGCAACGCTATTATTTGTTAAATGAACAAATGAATGGATACATTGTGAGGGACATTTAGTCTTAACTGTAAACCAATTGCCCTAAAAAAACCCCCCCAAAACCCGTTTTATGACTGCATGTTATCACAGAAGTCCCCAGACCTAGAAAAAGCCTGTTACTATTTCTTAGAGTTAAGGACCCTTGCTCAAAATGAAGGCGCAATCATGTGTGAAGAAAGGATAGTATGTTTAAAAAAATTCCAGGACTGGTCTAATTACACTTTGATTACTCTCTCCAGGGAGTAATTCTTATTCCTTGGTAGGAAACCACGAGCAAGTCTGACCATTTGGTTTTGTGAAAATAAACTTAGTTTAATTTATTGACACGTTATACATACCTGCCAAATTCTCTCATTCTTTTTCCCTGACATGTGTCTTGCCTGATGGAGTCACTGTAATGCAGTCTATGTGTTTTTAAAGAAATTATGTTTTGCTAAGGAATGTATCAAAATTGTTAAACCATGTTGCACCTTGTTCTCATTAGTCTTTGGAATGCAGCTGCCGGAACAGAAAGGGCAGGGGAGACAGAGACCAGCCGAGGGGTGGCTGCGGGTACTCCCGCCTCTGCTGCTCTCAGGAGGCCCTCTGGGCTGCACTGTGAGCTGCAAGGTCTCAGCCTTTTCTTGGGCAGCTGTGCCAAGAGGTGCAGCCGGGGAGCCCTTTGACCCAAGCCCACTGCAGCTCTGTTAGGTGGCAAACCAACTAACACAACGAATCCCCCCCTCCCCCCCCATGCAATCCAGCTGTAATCACTAATCACTTCCCTGTATGCAATTAAGTTGCCAACATCCGGGTTTCTATTGGAAACCCTTGCTAAAGGGAGGCCTGCCTTGGTTCATGAACAGCAGTGGACCCTGAAGAGTGGGCAGATGTTCTAAGTCCTGGTATTTCTAACTGCACCCATGTCTCTTGTCAATCCTTGCTCTCCGCTCCTGATGCTCCAGCCTGCATTAGGATCCCATGAATCTTGCTTGGACTGCTAGGATACTAACAGCTCCCCCCCCACCCCCATTTCCACCTTCACATTGTAGCCAGAGTGATTATTTGTTTGTTCTTAAAGTTTATTTTGAGAGAGAGAGAGACCATGCGCACCCGTGCATGCACACGAGTGGGGGAGGGGCAGAGAGAGAGGGAGACAGGATCCCAAGCGGGCTCCTCGCTGTCAGCACAAAGCCTGACATCAGGTTCCATCTCATCACCATGAGATCACAACCTGAGCCCAAGTCAAGAGTCAGACGCCCATCCAACTGAGCCACCAAGTGCCCCCAGAGTGATCTTTTAAAGATACTTGGTCTTCTGTACCCTGCTGGGAGGTTCCCGGTCACCTACAGCATAAAATATCTCCTTTGCTTGTTGTTCAAGGCCTTTCAAGGTCTGGCCTCTGCCACCTCATCTAGCCTAATCTCCCAATGCTTCTCACCTGTCATTTTTATGTCCCAGGAATATAGGACTATTGTAATTTTGGAAATATACCTTGATCCCTCAAACTTATGTACCTTTGCTCTTGTTATTTCTTCTTTGGATATTTTCTCTGTTAATGGCCCATCTGGCTAGCTGTCTGTAGCATGAATGCCACCTCATCTTTGAAGGCCTCCCTGATTTCCTCTGCTGATTTAGGCACTCAGCATTCTGTGCTCCTACTGAGCCTTATGTAAATACAACCATCAAAGCAGTTACTGAGAAGAAAAAATACTTGTTGGTCTTGACTGGACTCTGAGCGCCTGGAGGTTGAGGAGCATAGCTTTTAATTGTATATCCATAAACTATCATGGGAGTTGGCACATAGAAGTTCAATGAATGAATTAAGGAAAGATTGCCAAGGTACTGCTCAGTGAGTGTTCAAAGGCAGTTTTTATTTTTTTATTTTTTTATTTTTTAAGGCAGACCTCTCTGAATCCAGCAAGTTAATGTAGCAGAATGGAATGGCTTTGGTGAAAAAAGTTAACTCAGTGGAAAATCAGCCACTGTACTTATTGCTTTCTTTTCTATGTTGATGTTATATACTCTTAACCTTAAAAATAAAAAATAAAACTGCCAGTTATTTTACCAGCAAGATGGGTTTACTTGGGAATAGTGGAGAATTGTAATTCAGGACATGTAAGCTGTAGTCAAACCGGAGGCAAGTCCAGAGAACAAAGGAGAGGAAGGCTCTTTCACAGAGGAATGGTGGACATTGGGAAGCTGTTATAAACCAAAAGTCCATTGGAGTAAGTGGGAGCTTGAAGTGTAGTGGCTTTTCATTGGCTGAGTTGTGTTTGTCTCTCACTGGCTGGGCTGTTGCCAGGCAAGAAGAAAATCTTTTTTCTCCTGCTGGGGTAGTAAAGATTAGGCTTTTTTTGGTTGGGAATGCAAGGTTACTTCTCTTCCTGTTGGTTCTGCAAAGGGCTGCAAAGAGTGGTGTGGCACAGGAGTTACCCTTCCGGTTTCTGAACTGCATTTTCATTATCTTATCTTATCGTATCTTATCTTATCTTGAGACACAGGCTCTACTGACTGAGCCAGCTAGGTGCCCTTCAACTCCATTTTGTTTATTTAAGAGAGCACATGTGAATGGGGGAGGGGTGGAGAGAGAGAGAGACTTAAAAAATGTTTGTTTTTGAGAGAGAGAGAGAGAGAGAGAGAGAGAGTGTGTGTGTGTGTGTGTGTGTGAGCAGGGGAGGGGCAGAGAGAGAGGGAGAGAGAGAATCCCAAGAGGGTCCATATTGTCAGCATAGAGCCTGACATGGGGCTCGATCTCAAAAATGTGAGATCATGACCTGAGGCGAAATCAAGAATCAGAAGCATAACTGACTGAGCCACCCAGGTGCCCGAGAGAAAGAGAGAGAGAGAGAGAAGAGGGAGAATCTTTAGCAGGCTCCATGTTTAGTGTGGAGCCTGATCCAGGGCTTGATCCCTTGACCCTGGGATCATGACCTGAGCCAAAAATCAAGAGTGGGACACTCAACTGACTGAGCTACCCAGGTGCCCCTCAACTCCATTTTATTATTTTTTATTAAAATTAATTTTTGAGAGAGAAATCACACAAGTTGGGAAGGGGCAGAGAGAAAGACAGGAAGACACAGAATTGGAAGCAGGCTCCATGCCCTGAGCTGTCAGCGCAGAGCCAGACATGGGGCTTGAACCCACAAACTATAAGACCATGACCTGAAGTCGAATATGTAACCAACTGAGCCACTGAGGTACCCTTAATTTTTTTAATTGTTTATTTATCTTGAGAGAGAGGGTGTGCGTGAGCGGGGGGGGGGCAGAGAGAGAGAGAGAGAGAGAGAGAGACAGACAGACAGACAGACAGACCTCCAAGCAGGCTCTGTGCTGTAGGTGCAAAGCCTGAAGTGGGGCTCAATCCCACGAACCATGAGATCATGACCTGAGCTGAAACTGAGTTGGTTGCTCACCTGACTGAGCCACACAGGTGTCCCATCTCTCAACTCCATTTTATTTTTTATTTTTATGATTATTTTTTTTAACATTTATTCATTTTTTTTAAATTTTTTTTTTTAACATTTATTTATTTTTGAGACAGAGAGACAGAGCATGAACGGGGGAGGGGCAGAGAGAGAGGGAGACACAGAATCAGAAGCAGGCTCCAGGCTCTGAGCCATCAGCCCAGAGCCCGACGCGGGGCTCGAACTCACGGACTGCGAGATCGTGACCTGAGCCGAAGTCGGACGCTTAACCGACTGAGCCACCCAGGCACCCCATAACATTTATTCATTTTTGAGAGAGAGAGACCTTGAGTGGGAGAGGGGCAGAGAGAGAGGGAGACGCAGAATCTGAAGCAGGCTCCAGGCTCTGAGCTGGCAGCACAGAGTCCGATGCGGGGCTTGAACCCACAAACTGCGAAATTGTGACCTCATGACCCCGTGAGCCGAAGTCAGAGCTTAACCGAATGAGCCACCCAGGTGCCCCTCTCAACTCCATTTTAAATGAGGTTTTCTTTAATTCATTTTCACAGCTCAGAATCACCCCAAGGAGGGCTCTGTTCAGGGTCACTTTTGGAAGTCTGCCAGTGACTCAGGACTGGCCAGGAGCTCATGCCCTTGGACCTTCTATCTTATGTGTTTCAATGTACTTTGCAGAGGTTTTCACAGACTGGTTGCTTGCCCTGATGTATCAGCACTCCTGCTAGGACTCCAGATTTGGGTTTCCTTGGGCACCATCTCCGGGGAAGGTATTTTTATTATCCGGTAAAAATTGCTAAGGAATTCTAAGACCTGTGCTGACTCCATCAAGCTCCATTTTGTAGTGAGATATTTTCTTGTCTTGGTGTTTCAAGTTACAAAGGTCTGTATTTTCTCCGAATTTGGGGGCAAGTTGTATCTTCATTGCTTGGACTTCTTCATTTTGTGGCCTGTGGCCGGTTTTGGCTGAGCTGGGTGGATAGGGGGCTCTGTGTCCGCACCTTTCAGGCTGCCCTTGAGAGCAAGAATCTTGAGTCGTCAGAATGCAGCTCTCTGACCTCAGTGAGCATGTGGGGTGAAGCATGAGAGGGGTCTCTGACGTGTACTGGTCCCCTTTATGGATTTTCAGAGGCCCATGGAGCCGGGAGTCTGATGGGATGGGGTTTCCTCCTCCCCTGGCGAGGACAGTCCAGCTCACTCAGTCTTCAGGAACCCAAGGCCTCTTAACTTTGAGTGTGGCAAAATGTAGAGGAAAGGGTTTCGGAGTTGCGCAGTGCTGAATGAGAGTCTTCATTCTGACACTTACTGTAGGAGCTTGGGCCAGCTGCTGAGTTCCTCTTTTTAAAAACCAAAACAAAAGACACAAAACACTTATAAGATAGGGCCTATGCTCCTTGCTCCAAGGCTGCTGTTAGGATTAGCTGTGATAGCATTTTGGTAGAGCTCCTGACACGTACCCGGCACTCGAGTTAGCACTCCCACTTGTGAATTTTAATTCTGACAGTACATTTGAGAAATACGGGGAGGCAAGAAAGGGAAAGTGGGTTTTGTTGTTATATGGTGGCCCAGTGAAATGGCTGAAATGACTAGTGTCACACTGACCCAGAGAAGGTTCTAGACCTCTGTGAGAAGATCGAGTCTGGCCCCTTCTTCAGGGGGTCTGCTTTAGGGGCCCCTGGGGAAAGGGAGGGGGCAGGACACCTGAGTTCCAGCTCTGGCTTTGCCAGCAACTGCGTGTATGACCTTAGATGAGTCCCTGGCCTTGTATGTCATGCCTCAGATTCCAGATGTGTTTGGAAATTTGGAAATTGGTGTTTGGAGTAAGGCTTTGCTAAAGTGGTTATAGAAATACATTCATAACGTAGATGTGGAAGTGTTGTTAGGAAAATACTGAGGGATATTTTATGACTGAGAATGGGGGTGGGTGGGGCGGTGTCTAACTTGTACCTTCCTCTTTTCCCATTAGCGAGCTATTCAATTATCAGTCACAAAGAACCGAGAGCATGGATCAGAAGCATTTCTGTTAAAGTGATTTCTTGTAGATGTCGTCGTATCCATTTCCCGAGGTTCTTAGGAAAGGCTTTGAAGTTGGTTTTACACTTGACGCTTGCTCTGCCGTCAGGTGTTGGGCTGGCGGCGGGGCAGATTTGAATTTCACGAGTCTGTAAGTCCATTTATTCCTTAGCGCTCAGATAATGCTCTACTGGGATAACCACATTTTAAAGGTGAAAATCTCTCAGCTATGTTAAAAACGCAGGTGGGAAAGACTGGAAGGTAATATACCAAAATGTTAACTGATGGATGTGTCAGAGTCCTGACTGAATCTCTTTTTTTTTTTCCTTTATACACTCCTGGACTTTGAACCTTTCAAAAATGGGTTTGGCTTTTGGAATCAAAAATATATGTACACCTCCTCCCACAAATCAAATGTAGTGTTATCAATATTAGAAAAATATGGGTTTTCAAAGTTAGTGACTTGTCAGTAAGCTGAAGAGGACTAGTGTATCTGGAAAATCTTAAAAGGCAAGCTTCGCCCAGCCAGAGTGGAAGCTTTCCTGGAGTCCTAGCCCAGAGCGCCCTCCCCTCTCCCTCTGCTGCTCAGAGCTGGGAAGCTGGAACCAGACTGGCCCTTGGGCCAGGCCTTCCTTGGGAGCTGGGTGTTTAGTGAGCCACACACACCAGTTTCGGTGGGTCTGGAGGATTAATGAGCTGCTAAAACTCGACTTCTTCATCTTCTGAAGCTTCCTTTCAAGCTACAGATTCTAAATATGGCCTACCACAGCCATGTACCACATCCTCCTGTACTCACGATTTGTATGCTTATGCACACACTCAAGCAAAGCCTCTGTCCCTCCTGTTGATACCAAGAATTTAAGCCAAAAGGTGCGAGAAAATGGCTTTTTGAGTGAGCTCAGCAACCTCAGAGCATGAACATGACTCTGGGCCATCAGGCCTCTCTAAAAAATTCAACTTCATAATTCTGATTTGTTAATCCTAAAGTGTAAACACTTGAGCCGATCAGAATCCATCAATTCCAAAAACTGACGTCCTTACCTTTCTCAAACAAATTCTACCCCCCACCCCCAGCTTCTCAGACCCTCTTTCCTGGTGGGGGGGTTTATTCCTCTGATCCAGTGTATCACTGAGTCTTGGTGAAAAGGCTCTTGAGTTTAACCCTCTATTTCTCCACACCCTTGTGTAGGCCTTCATCATTTCATAACCAGACCACTGTAATTGCTCTCTCCACCTCTGGACTCCTCCTTCTCCAGTCTGCACATTATTGCCACATTAATCTTTGGAAGGTAGAGTGGATCAGGTCATTCTCTCAATCCAAAACCTTCTTGGAGCTCTGCATTGCCTTCCCTGAACTAAGCAGATAAGTCAGCCCCTCCTAGTGCAAGCCCCAGGCCCATGCATGTCCCCAGGCCAAGGGCTCTAGCCAACAGAGCCATAGACCATCCCGTCAAGTGCCCTGTGCCTGTTCCTGCCTGAACCTGTGCTCCAGTTCTTCTGTTTGCTGTAGACACCCCTCTTTGGTTTTGCCCACTCACTACTGACATGCACAAGCCTGCCCCTTCTCAGCTCAGATGCTGTCTTCTCATGAAGTCTGAATTTATCACAAACCTTCCTACCCTCACCTACCTCATGAAAACATGTCTGTTCTTATCTCCTTTCTCTGAAGTCCACTTCATATGCCATGAAATTCTTCTGGCCTTGTTTTAGTAGTAGATTGAATAGTCCGTGTATTAATCTGCTCAACTGATTTGGAATATCCGTGGGCGGAGGGGTGCAGAAGTACCTCTTTTGCCTCCGTACGGTCTAGCTGAGTGCCTTGAATCTATATTTGTTGAATGTAATTGAATACTAGACATTCAGAAATGGCTGTTCATGAGGCATCCAGAATAGATTTAAGAAATATGCTAATTTTTCTAACTTTGTGAAGGGTAAAAAGCAAAAATTTGATGCTATCCCATTTTAGCTGAGTGCTGTCAAATGATACTTAAGATGCTGAGGCCTGGAGGTCTTTCCTATTTTCCAATTCAACTAGACTTTTAAAAGTGAGTAATTCCCTTGGGCCGCCTGGGTGGCTCAGTTGGTTAAGCGTTCCACTCTTGGTTTTGGCTCAGGTCATAATCTCACTGTTTGTGGGTTTGAGTCCCACGTCGGGCTCTGTGCTGACGGTGCAGAGCCTGCTTGAGATTCTGTCTCCCTTGCTCTTTCTGCCTCTCCTCCACTCGCTCTCTATCTCTCCCTCTCAAAAATAAGATAAACGTTATAAAAATAAAAATGAGTAATTCTCAATGGAAAGTGGAAGCATGGAGAGAGAGGGATGTGTCAGCATTGATGATGGCCCAACATGAGGTTAGATCTCAGCCCATGAGCAAATTATTTAACCGGTAATAGGACCTCAGGTTCTCCATCTGCAAAATGTTGATAATATCTGCCTAAGCTATTGTGCAAGCTGTAGGATGATGGGTAGAAGCATCTAGACAGTTCCCGGCACCCAGTAGGCATGCCCGAGGTGGAATTATGATTATTTTTGTAGCCATTGCACAAGGTTCAGTTGGAAAGTGGAGCATCTGTAAGTGCAGCTGCAGACAGAAAACCAGCCCACGTATTTCAAAAGCTCACCTTGCACAATACCCTTCATTAAAATGTGAGTTGTTTGTACAGCAGAGGGTTGCTTGCCAGTTGACCCTGAAAATGGAGCTTGTGTTCAGGCAGCAAGGGCCGGGTGTGCTCTGCCAGGCTTCACTGTGCATCTCCTTCCTCCTCAGCTGGCTGGCTCTTCAAGCCAGAACAAACAGATGTCTGGTTTCCTGGGATAAGAGGGAAGGATGGGGTCCCATTTGCTCTTTCATCATGTGTGGCTGTGAAGTGCATCAGTAGGAAAGGCTGGGTTCTGCGACCATGCTAATGGAGCTCTCACATGTGCATGGCTTAAGAACAGAGCTTCAAAAAATTCATCGCTCTCACTGCATCCCTATGGGAGGAAATGACTAAGGAAAGACCAGAGAAAAGAATTGGGTCGCTTGGATAACCGGTAGTTGAGGACCTATCATGTATTGGACATTGCTTTTTGGTACTGGCAACAATAATGATAGTGGTGGTACAGAATAGAAAGATGATACAGTGTGTGTGTGTGTGTGTGTGTTTCAAATCCTGCACTCTACTGAGAATACAGTAAAAGTTTTGGACTTTCTCCAAGACAGACGTGTACATGCACACACCATATTTTGTATAATTCCTGGGGGCTCTCGGATCCCCTAAAGTTCATTTTAAGGACCCTAAAGTTAAGAACCCTTTATTTACTAATTACAGTCTAGTAGAAAATGTTAACATGGGTATTGGATTCAGAAACACCTGGCCTGAGTTTGTGTTCCATACCTTACGTGCTACGTATCTCCTTGAATGAATGAATGACCTTGGATAGCTTGACCTCTCCAAGCCTCAGATACTTCGTGTAGATGAGAATAATGGGAGCGGGATCTCATGGGGCTCTAGTGAAGATGGAGTAAGTTAATAAACAAAAAAGCTATTAGCGCTCTGCCTGGCATGTGGTAAATGATCAATAAATGATAACTCACTTTCATTAGCCTGCTATAAGGGAGCCACGAAAGTATAGCAGGAGATTAATTCCTATTAGCAGCTGGGAAGAAAATATGAAGCACTGTCTCCAGTTGGGTTCTTGTATCTCAAAGAATTGTGGAAAATGTGGTGGGGTTTTCCATCTCTCTAGACAACAAATTTATGCTGTCTCATGCCTGTTTTTATTTTTATTTTATATTGTATTATATTGTATTTTATATAGAGAGGGTGCAAGTGAGCGAGGGTTGGGGGGGAGAGAGGGAGAGAAGTGGGGTTCGTGCTTACCCGATGTGGGACTCGAACTCGCAAACTGTGGTACTATGACCCAAGTCAAAGTCAGATGCTTAACTGACTGCCACCCAAGCGCTCCTAATGCCTGTTTTTTAAAAGAAAGCAACCACAATGGTATTCCATAGGAGTGGTTCATATATTCCGTTGGAGGGAATGAATCTCCCTCAATGACTGCTAAATGCTAGCAAGAGTTATAATTCATCAGCAATAATTGATATTTTCTTCCTTTAATAATAAAAAGGAGAAGATGATGGTGGTAACAGTTATGAACTCTTGAGGGGTTACTGTGTGGCAGGCATTGTGCTAAGCACTTCACATTTGTGTAAGTTTGTGGTGTCCTTTCTGGTGAAGCTTGACTTTGAAGAGCAGAAGTCCAAAAGAATAAAGGACTTTCACTGGGTGTAGTTGGAGGTCAGCAGGCTGAGTGTGTGTGTGTCTGTGCGTGTGCACGCGCACCTGTGCACGCACAAAGCTTCTTATCACCTTGAGCTCATTCAACTGCTTTCTGCGCCATAAGTTTTAACATTTTGGAATGTGCCTGTTGAAAAACGAAGGTTTATCATGTAGAGTGTAAAATTACAACCACCAGCTTCAGAAAAGGATTTCTGAGCTTGGGGGAGAGTTACAATGAACCTCGTAAAGAGTGCAGATGAAAGTCTTTCCCACAGTTACAATCAAAGACACTTTAGGCCACTCTTTCCCCCAAGGAATAGTTGCTTTTTATGACACGTTTTAAAGTTTTATTTCAAAACCAGTCTGCATCTTAAAGCAGAATGTTGTCCGCCCCCCAGGCTGCCACTTACAATGTGGTTTCAGTTTTCTCAATGGTGTTACCAAGTGTCTGGATCTGATGTGAGCTGCTACCCTCATTGGATCCACTCAAGGATTTAGCCTGACTTTCTAGCACTTATTGCCAGATCTCTTGCCCACGTCTGTTGTTTTCTTCTGAGAGGCGAGCTTAGAGTTCTCACTGTTACGTTGGAAGGGATCGCTCATGTTTGTCAAGGAAATGGAGGACTGGAGAAGAAATGGAAGCCAGTTCCATTGGGCTCCTTAGCACACCCAGCACTCAACAGCTCCTCAAATACAAGGAACCAGTTTCTTGCACACATCCTGGGTTGGGATGCTTCCTAATGGTCCTCCATCCCTGTGCACACATGGGTCTACCTGTGTGTGTGTTTTACCTTAAGTACTTAAATATCCTATATCTTTTCTGAAGATGTGGAAACTGAGACTAATCATCTTTCAAAAATAATCTTTCACTGAGCACCTAATGTTGCAGGGAATGACTAATAGTCTGATGGCACCTGGTGTTATAGTCCTGCTGGATCAGTTTCCACTTGTTGTTGTGCAATTTCAGGGTTAGTAAACTCACATCTCTCTTAGGTCAGCTTGCTTCACCCCCACTCCAGGCCTTTCTCCCAGATCTCACTGGCCACTGGCACAAACTTCAGCTTGTTTTGGCCTCTTGATTTTATTGTTTGAAGAATGCTTTAAATGCTCTCTCCACCATCATAAGCCTTCTGACAAGGACTAGACCACAGCTTGGAGTTTGCCCCAATTCAGACTTCACTGAGATGTGTACCTTGCATTTATACAACACACAGGACTACTGCGGGGCACTGTCACTGTGATGGCATTCTGTTTCTTTTTTTTTTAATTTCTTTTATTTTTTTTATTTTAGAGAGAATGTGCACAAGAGGGGGGTAGGGGCAGAAGGACGGAGAGACAGACAGACAGAAAGAGTCTTAAGCAGGCTCCATGCTTAGTGTGGAGCCTGATGTGGGGCTCAATCCCACCACCCTGGGATCATTACTTGAGCCCAAATCAAGAGTCGGATGCTCAACTGACTGAGCCACCCAGGTGCCCCATGCAGTCTGTTTCTTGATAACACTCACTGCTCTCTTGGTTGAGCTTGGTCAGCACACAGCCCCTTTTACCGGCCGCCTGTTACAAATCCTGTGAGCTTCTCATTGCCCGCAGTAGGGAAGGCAAATGATTGTATTGCAGGTGCCATTTGCAGGTTTGAGCAGTGGCCGTCTGAGGTGCTGTGATTAGTAATGTCGGACGTGAGTGGGCAGGGGGAGGTAGACGTGCTGTGTCCTCCACAGCCAAGAGGATGAGGTGTAAACAACTAAGCATGGCTCCCAAGACTCTTCATGATGTGGTTTCTGCCCAGAATCATTTACCACTCCCAGGCTGCATCCTCTCTTCCAGGCACTGTTTCCCCAGCAGCCCTGCCATCGCACCAACATGGCTTTGTATCTGCCGAACATCTGCCCTGAAATCCCTCGCCTCTTGTCTCCCTGTTACCTCCTCACCCCTCAACACTGACACAAGTATTCCTGCTTTGGAAGCCTCCTCACCTTTTTGCCCCCAAGCCAGACCCCACAAATCACCTTTTTCTCCAGTTTCTCATGGCATTCTGTATGCACCTAATATGAACACGTTATAATCACTTAATCACGTGTCTGCTCTCCAGCTAGACGACTTGGTGAGAAAATCAACATTGATTGAGATCCTTCCCAGTGTCCCAGGCACACTGGGAAGCACTGCCCATCCGGGAGGCCCAGTAGGGAAAAAGGAGGATGAGGTTTTGAAGCTGACTTTCTGGGTCCAGCTTTGCTCTTTTACTAACTGAGAGGAGATGTCATTTCTTTGAGGCTCAGGCAATTTTATATCAATTGGGAATCATAATACTTACACCAGGTTATTGAGTGGCTTAGAAGTAGTATTTCTAAAATGTTAGCACATAATATTAAGTCCTCAAATGGTAACTACTCTTATTAGTTATCTGTAGACCAATTCTGTGAGGGATGGTAGGAATTAACTTTTTTTTTTTTTTTTTTAATGCTGCGACTAAGACTCAAATTGATCAAATACATTATTAAGAGTTTAAGCTCAGGTCAGTATGACTTCAGGGCCAGTGTCCTCTTATGTGCATTTTTTTTTTTTTTTGCAAAAAATAGAAATGGTGTGAAACCTGCAACAGCATAAAGAATTCCGTATCCCCTTCACCTCACCAAGATTTTCTAATTGTTAATACTTTACTTTGATGTTTGGTCCCCCTGCTTCTCTGTATATGGATGTGAACACATATGCAACACACATCTTTTTCTGACAGATGACTCATCACCCCTAATGCTGCCCCAAACAGGAGCCTCTCCTCCTGCATTGTGGTTCAGCCATCCCACTCAGGACGTTGCCATTGATATAATACTTAGCCTGCAACCCACGATCCCCATTCTGATTCCTCAAGTATTCAAACAATACATCTTTTCTTCCTTTCTGGTCCAGGATCTTATCTAGGAACATGTATTGCATTTAGTTACCATATCTCACTAGTTTCCTTTAACCTAGAACTGTTCCTCCTCTTTTCCCTGGGTGTCATCCCCTTGATGGCTGTCCTTCCACCTGAGTCCATCAGATATCTTCTCACGAGTAGACCCAGGCCATGCACTGCTGAGAGGAAACCACAGAAATGCTGCTGAGCTCTTCTGGATGCATCTCATCAAGAGACATGCGATGACCTATCTTATCACCGGTGGGGATAACCTTGATCATCATCTGGGATCTGCCAGATGCCTCCACTGAAGTCACCATTTCCCCTTTGTATTTGATTACAATGGGGAGGTGCTCTGGTATTATATATACTACTATCCTGTTTGCCATTGAAACACCACCCATCAGCTTCAGTATCCATGGTTACCCCCAAATGCATCCACCACCACCATGGTTACCCAAATAGCAATGATCTATTTCCCTCATTTCTATTACATTTATTGCTTTCTACTGTAAGAAAGAGCATTCCCGTCTCCATTTATGTATGTATTTATTTCAGTATGGACTCATGGTTCTATTGAATTCAATTAACTATTATACCATTTTAATCCTCAAATTTTTATATCATTAACTCAAATTTTATCAAAATTTTATGTCATTTTTATAAAAAAATTATTTTTATCATTTTATATCATTTATAATTTTATAATTTTATCAAATTTTTATATCATTAACTATCATTTTAATCTTCAATTTTCCCAAGTTGAGCTCCTTCAAGCTGGCCTTTAGGTACTCTTGACATATACCCATCATTTTTTAAAAAATTTTTATTTAAAAAAATTAAAAAAAAATTTTTTTAACATTTATTTATTTTGAGACAGAGAGAGACAGAGCATGAACAGGGAAGGGTCAGAGAGAGAGGGAGACACAGAATCTGAAACAGGCTCCAGGCTCTGAGAAGTCAGCACAGAGCCCGATGTGGGGCTTAAACCCACGGACCGCGAGATCGTGACCTGAGCTGAAGTTGGTCACTTAACCGACTGAGCCACCCAGGTGCCCCCCCAAATTTTTTTTAAATGTTTATTTTTGAGAGAGAGAGACAGTGCAAGTGGGGTAGGGGTGCGCGCGGGCGCGCGCGCGCGCGCGCGCGCACACACACACACACACACACACACACACACACACACACACACACACACAGAATCTGAAGCAGGCTCTGAGGCATCAGCACAGAGCCTGATGCAGGGCTGGAACTAACGAACTGCGAGATCATGACCTGAACTGAAGTCGATGCTTAACCGACTGAGCCACCCAGGTGCTCCATACATATGCCCATCATTAATTAAACATTTCCTTACTTTCTGACACAAGATATGCTAGGCTCATCTAGTATTTTTTTCTGCCCCAATCATGAAATGAACTTTTTTTCTGACAGCTCTGATAACTTTTAGTGGAGGATGATGCCAAAAGATCTGATTGCTGACTGTACTCATCGCTTCTGAATGTACACACGTGCATACCTCTAAATATCTGTAGATTATACATGTACACAGAAACAGAAAATAAGTATTTCTGTATATATAGAAAACCCATCAGTTCATGCCAATACTGTCAATTCTAATCCAACACTTCAGATGTTCTGATGGCCTCCTTTATATTTTTACAAATCCCTACTCAGAGTGAGAAAACTGGCTCCTTTTATTCTCATATATTTACTTATTGGTTCAATATGACGAACCCTGCTAACTGTTCCAGCTCCCTCTTCTGTCTGCCACCTCCATACCTCCAATCCCTTACTATCTGCTTTCTTCCCTGTGGGCGCACTGTGCCACCAATGTCTTCATGAGGGATGAGGGCCCCCTTTTCTTGAGCACCGATGTCAACAAGTAGAGCAGGAAGTAATATATGTGTGCTTTTATCAGGGAATGGGTACTTTTTCTTTGCTAACCTCAACACCTAACACAGCACATGGCATGGAATATGAGCTTTGAGAATGCTGTATGAATGAATCAATAAATAGGCAAATGAACAAATGAATGAGTAAACAAATGTACTCCTGTGCATTGTTTAATTTGTGAATGCTGTGTTGGAGTTTTTAGAGGATGAGGATAGGATATGTAAGGCCAAATGATCTACTCTACCTAAGAAGATTTCTGTGTCTTGTCACCCCTGAAAGCAGCTTTGGAAGGCTGTGGAGCAAAGGGACCAGATTTGGGAATCTGCCCAAGCAGTCAGAGGAATTGAATAAATGCTAGTTTGGAGTCAGTTGACAGGATGAGGCTTGTCTGCATCCAGTGCACCGGGCATGTGAGGACCCCTCAATCAGCAGGTGAAATGATGAGAACAAGTGCAAGGCAAGGCCTGAGCTTCATTGGCTTCATTTTATTTGAGGTGTGTGTGTGTGTGTGTGTGTGTGTGTGTGTGTGTGTGTGTGTGTGTGTGTGTGTGATGTGTATTAGACCTAATTAATACAATGCAGTACTGCAGTCTAATTAGTTCCCATGCCCTTCCTTGTTTTCTGAAATTCCATTTGGCTTGTGGTTTTCCATGACATCCTCATCCAACTCTATTGGAATGTGCAACATCATGGCACCTATGTTGATTGCTAGTCTAAAGGTGCCAGCGCTTTAGAATCAGTGATTTCTCTTTAATAGTGTAAATAAACATGATTTTAGTTTGGTGGATACTTAAAACCTGTTATCCCCCCATTAGAGTTTACTAATCCCTAACATGGTAACCACCTGTACTATGGGGACAACACATAAATATAACTTATTTTGTTAGAATCACTTTGAGAACAGATTCTGTTGGGTGGCCACTCACATAACTCTCCAGACCCCATCTCTCATGCCTGGTGTCCATTCTGGTGACCAAGAAGCCAGACCTTGACTTAGAAACTCCCCTTGCAGTTGGGGGGTGGCTTTATGATCTTGTTCCAGTCATGAGAAGGCTTATGGGCAGTAGTTTTCTCTTTTCTTTAGTTGCAGAGGGTGAAATTGCCAGTATCCGGAGCTGGAGCTGCTGATACTGTGTTCTCTCAGTGAACTTGGTCTCATAGAATGTCCTCTGTGTTGGAAACAGTCTCCACCTAAAAAAAAAAAAAAAAAAAAAAAGTCTCCACCTTAGATCCTGAAGGACTTGAGGCTTAATGTAGTGTGAATACAAAGAGGAGAAAAAGAGGGGAAGAGCAAAAGCTGGGGAATGTAAGGACAGATGGAATTTGGTAGAAGCTGGGGGAGGTTTAGCCTTGGCTCCTTACACTACTTAGAGGTTCAGAGAAGGAGACCCAGGTCCACTCCTTGTGAATTCCCTTGTGTGGCTCTTGTGGGTGGTCTTTGTAGCTTCTGGGGTCTTAGAGCAGCGTGTCTCAACCTCAGGCTTGAAGTGTTTTCTATGCCTTTTGGTCATTGTGAAGGTTAAGGGAGATAATACACATAAAGAGTTAAGATCTGTGCCTGGCACATAGTGCTTAATAAATGATAGTGATTTGTAAATGTTAACTATTCATCTTGCTATCTCTGAAAGTGTACAAATCTTGTACACATTTTATATCTTTAGGAACAAAAGGCAAAGTCCTGTGGAGAACTCTGTCAGCTGGTCTGATAGAACTGTATGGTGTTTGTTTTCTTCCGTGATGGGAGATGAAAAAAGATTATAGAGAGCCAAGAATTTTATTTTTGTGAAAAAAAAAACAAAAAACAAACCACCTTTTTGTTTTGTTTTTTTTTTTTTTTTTTTGAAAGAAGGGCTATCTTCTACCAGAAATCAAGAACGGACTTAACACCCTTGGTGTGTGTATATCTGCCTGTTCTCTCCTAACACCTCCTCATTCCCTAGAACTTTGCCAGCATCTGGGAGGTCCAGTAAGAAATGCTCTTTAAATCCTCAGCATTCTTCCAGAAGCCCAAGGGGTTTAACAAGTTCTGATTTTAGCTAAAACATATAAACCAAAAAAAAAAAGTACAATTTATGTAACTTGGTTCTTTATGCCAGAAATATTTGCCTGTTTGTCAAATAACAAAGCATAACCTGAATTTTCTGTTTTTGCTTATTGGGCAATCAGTGTAAAGCAGGATATTTCTTCAGAGATAAGCAAGTGGGTTGCTGTTAACACATCTGATAACATCACATTTCATTGAATGAGTGGGTTTCACACAATCCATATAAAGTTCCTAGAAGTAAACTTTAAATGCTGGAGAGAAGAATATATTGAAAGAATACAGTTGGAAAGAGGGGATATAAGAATTTTCCCTTTAAGCTAAATATCTGAGAAATAGAGAAAAATTATTAACAAGATCAGAGTCTACTTCACCGTATTGAATTATGAACACCCAGAACAGTGAAATAATTTTGTTACAGCTGCTCAGCTGTGGTAATAATTAAACTCAAATTTAGCGTCCTGCTTTTTTTTTGGCCGGGGGGGGGGGGAAGGGGGTGTCTCCAACAGTGACTTCAGTCTCTAAGAATCAAATGCTTGTTTGAAAATATTTATGGTGCACGGAGGAATAAATTTAGTGCAATAAGGCTATTTTTCTACAATCATTCCACTCATTGTTTAAATTACTTTTCTTTCTCTTTAATGACATTATAGGACGTTTGGCTCAAATTTCAAAAAGGTCCTTAGAGGCAGAGAGAAAAAAATGTAGATTAACAATAGTAAATCTTTTTTGATGAAGGATATAACAGCTGTTGAAATTTTGGTATCAGTTGACATTCCAAAAGTTTCCAGAATTCGAGCAAACAGCAGCGGGGCATGGGGAATGTTGAGTTAATGATCATCAGGTCGGTGGCTAATGAGCAAGTGGTGGAGACAATTGTTACTGCAGGAATGAGGCATTGACTACTAGATTCAGATTTGTCTGTATGTCTTTCTCTGCCACTTGCTGCTTGGAAGGACAAAAGTGTTTCTTTCTGTGGCTACTCAGGTGGGAAACAGTATTGGGGAAGTCTGGGGCAGGAGAAAACTGATGGAAGCCATCTCTTCTCCATTATCTGCAGCATGAGACAGGTCCGTGTTTACAGAAAGAAAGCCACCCCCCACTCCCGAGACTTTGACAGAGTGAGACCTTTGCGTTGAAAATCTGACATGGAGGCTTAAAGTACCTCAGCTCCTAGTTTTGGGGCTCAAGGCTGTGGGACAGCTATAAACACTGAGAAGTACTAGTAAATTCACAGTAATTCATAGGGCACTTGGCATCTCCCAGGCCTTTCAGTAACTTCGTATAGGACATAGAAACATGGTTGTATCCTGGAGATGGGATGTTGGGATGCTGTTCTGAAGATGGAAGGCAGCTATGCCTGGAGTCCTGCTCTGTGGACCTTGAGCCCCACTCAAGCTGTTGCCATTTCACCTGCTGAAAGTCAAAGCTGAAATCGAGGGCTGTGGTGGATGCCCAGGTACATAGGTTTAGGAGTGGTCACAGTACACTTCAGCTGATGGCTGGTGTTCTATTTGTAGACTCATGTAGAAGTTCCAGTTCTTTCCCCAATCTTGAAGCTGAGAGAGAAGGAGGAGTCTTTTATGAACTACTATAGTTTCGGGTAATCTAACCTCAAAGATGACAGCTCAGGTTAATCCTAGCCAGTCCCTGATCATCTCTGAGAAAGGAGCTATGAAAACACAGTCCTTCATTGCTATTTATGCAAAATGAGAAAAAGGGCATGTGTGGAGGGAGAGAGTATGAAACAAATTAATACGTGTGCAGTGGTTGATGTCCACTGGCTGGTGGAAAGTGACATGGTGTATAGAGTGTAACTGTTGTCTTTCTCCCTTAATTAATTATAGGAGACATTTAACATGTTGAACATCAAGCCAAACATCTGGGGTTTTAGGAGTGGTGGCATTTATCCAACTTTTGACTCTCCCTGCTTTCCAAGTAAGAGCCATGCTCATTGGGTACCATTTACTCTTAAATGTTGTAAGTCAGAGGCCACCCAACCCCTAGTTCTGAGCTCTGTGACTGTGGGAAGAAAACGGTCTCAGATTCTGAGCACTTAACCTGAATTTTCCTTAGAGAGGAACTGGATGTGATGCGATGAGCATCTTTTGAGGAGTCAGCAAAACTGGCCCTCGACCTTGTTTTACCATCAATTATTCAGTGAGATTGACCAAATCTTGAGCTCCCTGGCCTCGCTTCCTCATGTGGGATATTGGGTTAGTAATTTTTGTCCTGCTTAGCTTGTAGGGTTGCAGAAAGAAAGAGACCATGTGGAGAAGTTCTGTAAACTCTATGTGTTTTACACGTTGGTCATCTAGCATTCCAGAAACATTTTCCTAAGCATGTAGGTGTTCCAGGCCTTGTGCTTAGCTGGTTATAGAATAGTGAACAAGATACCCCTCTCACCAGCCCCCGCTTACTCCCCCCACCCCCACCCCCGCCAAAAAAAAAAAAAAAAAAAAAAAAGGAAACCTAGTCTGGGCAGCAAATAAGCAAGCTTTTTTTTTTTTTTTTTTTTTTTTTTTTTTTTTTTTTTTTAATGTGGGACAAATGCTGTGATGAGAGTGACCACAAGAGTGCTATGCAGGTAAAGGAATCTTGGGTAGGAGTGAGGTGGTGGTGGGTCAAGTATAGTTAGTGTTCTAAGATAGAGATTAAAGAGGCTTTGGTTGTTTTTGCAATGCCTGAAAGAGAGCCTTGGGAAGATTTGTTTAGCACAGCTGTCGGGTTTCATCCAAAATTCACAGGGTACTTAATAGATTTCTTGAGAAGACAGTGAAACTACAGTTAAGTATGTGAGCTTGCTGCTTTTTGGCTGGAGGACACTGAAAGGCCATGTGGGAACAAGCCCAGTGCAGCTGACACAAACTTTAGAGTGTGAGAAGGGAAACTTCCTTCGGTTGTTGGCTCTGCACTTATCATCAGCTTAAATCAAAATCCTGTTTTGTCCCAGGTGGTTGGACCAATGCCCTATTAGCCTCAAGGGAACTCTTGCTTAAGCAGATACACACTTGTTTCATGTAGGCCCTACTTCTTAGGGATTTGTTTTAATATTTCTTTAATTAAAAAACATTTAAATCCGCAAAAAAAAAAAAAGAAAATAGAGTAGTGAGCCAAATTCCATGTATATATCTCCCAGCATCAATAATTATCAAGATTTTGTCACATTTGGTTCATCCAGTTACAGATGTCTTGTTATTTCGCCCCTATATACTTCATTATACATCTCTAAAAGTGTGGACATTTTCTTATATAACCACAATGTCATGATCACATCTAAAAATTAGGGAATTTTATAAACTTGTTTTTCTTCCCTAACATTTTATTATAAAAAATTTCAAGCATCCAACAAAGTTAAAAAGATTTTAGAGTGAATGGCTGTATATCCACTTCCTGGATTCTATCATTAACATTGACATATCTTTCCATCTATTCATCCTATTATCCATCCATCCATCAACCCATCTTTTTTTATGATTTTCAAAGTAAATCACAGAAATCAGTAACTTCTCCCCTAAATAGTTCAGCATTCATATCATTAACAGCAGCTTAATATTTTTGTCCTTTTTCTTCTTTTGAGGTAAATTTCAGTGAAATTCACAAATCTTGAGTTGGTGTTTGCCGATAAATTCAAGTGCCTGTGTAACCCAAATCTGTATCCTATCTGGAACATTACCAACACCTCAGAAAGTTCCTGCATTTCCCTTCTTAACCAGTCCCTTCTCTCGCTCCCAGTGGTAACCACCAATCTTTTCCCTACTAAAGATTAGTTCTTCCTGTTTTAAAATTTCATATAAATGGAATTGTAAAGTATGTATTCTTTTGATTGGTTCTTCTTTCACTCAAAATGTTCTTAAGATTCATCCCTGCTATTGTGTGACTGCCCGAGTAGCTTGTTCCTTTTTATTGTTGAGTACTATTCCATTGAATGATGATACCGCAGTTTACCTGGTCTCTCGTTGATGGATGCCTGGCCTGTTTCTAGTTTTGGTTAAATGAGGAAAGTGTCTATGAACATTCTTGACCAACTCCTTTTTTTGTGAATAAAAGGTTTTTATTTCTTGTGGATAAATTCCTAGGATGGAATTGTTGGACCAGGAGGTAGTCCAGCATGTAGAAATGGCCATAGATTTTGTCAAATGGGCTTGGACCATTTTGCGTTCCTACCAACAATGGATTACAATCCATTCAACATGAATTGAATGCTACAACAATTCCAGTTGTTCCACTTAGCCAGCAATAGGTTTTGTCAATCTTTGTAATTTTGGCAATTCTGGTGTGTATGTGGTGGTGTTTTATTGTGGTTTAAACTTGAGCTTCCCTAATGGTGCATGATGTTAAGCACTTTTGTATAGTTTATTGTCCATTTGCATATCTTATGATGGGTCTGCTCACATCTTTGCTTGTTATTTTTTGTCTTTATTATTATTGAGTTATAGATAATATTTCTATATCCTGGATCTCCGTCTTCTGCTGGATATCTGTCTTGCAAATATTGTTTCCAAGTGTGTGGCTTGCTTATTTATTTTCTTAATGGTATCTTTGAGCAGGTTTTGACTTGATGATGTCTAACCAATTCCTTCTTTATAATTATTACTTACTTGACCTCTCCAGGAAATCTTTGCCTTTCCTTAAGTGACAAAGATATTCTCCTATGTGTTCCTCTGAAAGCTTTATAATTCTAGATTTCACATCTGAATGTGTTATTCAGCTCAAACTGTGTGTGTGTGTGTGTGTGTGTGTGTGTGTGTGTGTTTTGAGACAGGGTTCAAAGATTTGTTTTTATAAAACCAATTTCTAGGCTTTGTTTACATGGGAAGCACCACACAACAAGGGCAAACAAATATGAATATAGCTTCTGAGTTTCCTTTTAAGCAGTTTGTAATTGTCCTCCTGTGTGAGGCCAAAATGGACAGAACCTAGTCATATATTTTCCCCTGTTCTTACATGCTTTCAGCAGTCATATATTGAGTGCCCATCATGAACCATGCACCAAGGTAACGGTATTCAAGATCCATCTGCCAGGAAGTCAAACTTGAGCAGGAGAATACAAACGTGTGTGTGACTAACATGTTCTGGAGGTTTGGGAAGTCCTTCTGGAAGGAGGTAATTTGAGCTAAAACCTGAAGGGAATGAAGCACAATGGGTAGAATAGAGTTCTGGGTGGAGTATTGCCAGGACCTCAGAGGGAAAAAGGAGACTATAGCCCAGGGCAGTGCCTGCCTCCTCCAGAACACAGAAGGTTCTCTAAGAGCTCTTTAAGAGTTAGAAAGAGAAAGAGCCTTGGTTACTGGCATGTTTCTCCTCTTCCATGTGTTTCTCTCCAAGGCTCAGTGGGGCCATTGCCAAAATCCCTGCCCTGTATCTCCTGGGGGTGCCTTGACCAATTGTACTTTCTTGCAGAGGTTTCTCTAATTAACTTAAATACTTTTTTCACAGGAGAAACTCCTCTTCCTTTTGACTGCCAAGGGAAAGGGCCTGAGAGAGCCCATGAGGCACATGTAGCCCTAGACCTATTCTGTGTTGCTCTTGCCAAGCCTCGGTTTTTCCAAGAAGCACTGGCTCTTGCTGCCTTCCCTTCTGTCCATTGAGCCTGAGTGCTCACGACTCACCAGGGCTCCTCTCCTCAGTGCCTGCTGTCCCACAGTCCCTCAGCTTCTTGTCTGCTGAGCCAGAGCTCTCCCTAGAGCTGCTGAGCACTGCTCCGGAGAGTTCCAACACTGACAAGGGCCAGCCAGGCCTAGTGGGCCCTCTCCTCAGTCCCACTACTCCCGGAAGCAAGTCTTCATTATTCTCTAGTTGCCTCTTAAGTGCATTCCCCAGAGTGCCCTATGCACACTTGGAACCTCTCTTCCAGCTGCCATCCCACCTTATCTGCTTTCCCTCTCTTGGTGCCCTTGTACTCTGGGTGGAGGCCATCAGATTGGTGTTGCCGACTCCCTTCTCTCATCTTGTCTCTTGAACCTCATCCACCTTCTCTTCTCAGTCTGTGGCTACATCAGTTATTTTTGCTCATCAGAGAATCCCTATCTGCTAATCTGTTCTCCTACCTACAAAGACAATTGGACTTCTATCCACTGCTTCCTGATAATGATCACATGGTTAAGAATTCTTGTGTACTTTCTGGGTAATGTCTTGAGCTCTGGTTCAAGTTTTCTTGCCCCTTTTGCTACCAGATTCTTCAGCATGGTGGCCTCTCTACCTCCACTTCTTTAGCACCATTGATTCTATGGTTCCAGCCCAGCCACTCTACTAAGGTTGCTTTCTGGTCAACAGAGGAGGTGTCTTCTTCTCTGCCCCCAGACCTTTGGATTTTTCTGTAGCAATTTAACTGTTGAACACTTAAATCTTTTCTTATTTGACTCTTGTGTCACTGAATTTTCTTCTTTTTGTCACTTTTTCCCCCCTACCTTGAAACTTCATTGTCCTGCTTCCTAAATCCTAGTGTTCTTCAAGATTTTGTCCTCATTTTTAATTACTTGATCTTCTCAAGGACTTGATTTGCACTTTTATGACTTCGTTGTCATTCCAGATGTTTTCCAAATGTATCATTCCTACAAGACACCATTTTCAGCCAAATTCCTTCTTCTTTTCCTTCCCTTTTGTTGATTGGTTGATTGATTCATTCCTCACCTGTCTCCACTTCCCTAGCCTGGCCTCCTTGACAGACATGGCTGATCAATCAAGATGATCTTTCTCCCTAAACTTGTGACTCAGAATCTCTTCACTGTACCCCCACCTCCCTTAACATCAGGCACTGCTAGTTGTTGGTTCATCATTTGCATCTGTCATATTTCTACCAAACGGTCTTCAGGTTGCTTGTTCGCCCTCACATATTTAAAGTTTTGGCCCTGCTTTCTGTCACTCAGAATCTGATCCCCTGAGGGATGAGTTGCCACCAAAGAATTCTAGTTGATAATCCCTGCTCCAATCCCTAGTACTGTGGGCTGGATAAAAGCTGGAGTTACTCAGATTTCTCCCACTGTTCTGATTCTTTAAAGATCTAGTAGGTAGTATGAGTCCCTTTGTCTCAAGACTGGCCTGAAATCTATATCTATGTTCAAAAATGGTCTTATTTAGCAGTTATAAAAGGTTTCTCACTTGTCCCTTTGCCTCTCTGGGTATATTTATGCACATGAGAGAAGAAATTTTAGTGAACATTTTGAAAGTTTATAAACCACTGCAGGTAATGCACACATCAGGAAAAAGCACTGGCTTTACTCATCCCCAGAGGCCACTTGGGTTGGCTTTGTGAGCTTCTCATGTTCAGGCAGAAGACCATTCTAGAGACATGGGTTCTCCTCTGAGAAGACTCCACCTCTAGGAACTTAAAGTTTTTGTTATCCTAAACACTCTGGATTCTTCCTTAACTATCAGACTGAAAAGATGACTTTTATGACTGGAGGTTTGGTGATCCTTGGCAGCTTCCCACCTCCTAGACCAAGAATGCATTTTCTGCTGTTTTCCTCCCTCACACAGCAGCTGTGACAGGTCACGGGCTCCCAACTACTGGGAAAAAGGAAAAATGGGCTGCAAATCCTTTAAGAGTGTGAACTTTGAGTTTTAAATTGGATTGTAACTGGAAGTCAATTATGTGGGTGGTGATATGGGACCCGAGGTGAACGCTGCTGCTGACCAGCTGTGTGACCTTAGGCAGTGGCTCCGTGTCTCTTGCTCTCAGTGTCCACATCTGCGTGATGAAGCTGCAGGCCTGGCTGATCTCATGGGTCCTTTTGGATCCAGTGTTCCATATTCTTTGTTTTCCTGGTTGTTAGTGTTATTTAATGATCTGCTCTTTTTTAGACAATGTAAGAGATTCCGTGGAAAGGTCAGAGTTTTAAAGAGCATTTGGAATTGTATGTATTTATTGGTTTGTATTAGAGTAGTTTTGGGGTCCTTGAGAATGAGGAGCGTATCTTGCCTTGGAAGATTCTAAGTGTAGTGAAGGAGAAAGGGCAGGTCTGAGAACTGCCTATGAATTGACTGCCCTCACATTTACCAGGGCAGCCAGGAAACAGAGGTGTTTAGTACAGGCTGGCATCCCCTGAAGGCACACAATGTATGCCCATGATTAGGGGCACAGACTTTGGAATCAGGCAGAATATCTGGGGTTTTAGTCCTGATTTAATTACAGTCTGGCTATATGGCCTTGAGTGAAATAACACCTCCTACAGTCTCAGTTTGATGTTTGTAAAATGGAGATAACAGTGTCTTGCTCATAGCATTGCTGCGAGTATTAGGTGGGTTAATATATAAATCTCTTAGCCCATGGGGTGGATAGTAATTGCTCAATAAACAGCCTATTAATTTCAGATTGCTTGCCTTGGACTGGGTTAGGCCTTTTACCTCCAGTATTTGATTTAATCCATAAAATCCTACTAAGTGGAAGTTTTCTACATATTTGGAAGTAATTGAAGTTCAGAAGAGTAAAGTAACTGATTTCCTTAACTTTACACATGCAGTCCATGACAGAGCTAGAATTGGAAACCAGATCTTCCTGCCTCCAAAGTCCTTTTCTGCCATATGTGCTGCCTCCTGAAGCAAAGGAGAGGAGTGAAGGAGAGCCTTTTTCATTGCCTGTGCCAGACTTGGCTCAGGGGAGTCTGGAAAACCATGGTAGAGGCAAGGGAAGTCACTGATATCCATAGTTGCTACTCTTTTTACAAACAGGTTATGATCTAAAAGACTGTTAGAGGTTTATTTGTTTGAGAAGTCCGAAGTCATATTAACTAGCTATTAACATGCAGCTTGATGGTGGCAGAAAAAATTGCCATACTTTTCATCATGATGAATATCATGTTGAAAGCTTTTTGCCATGATGAACATCTGTGCTTGCAGCCAGAGACAGAGACAGAGGGAGGGAGACAGAGAGCGAGTGAGCATGAGCGCACAAGTGGAGAGGGAGAGAGGAAGACAGAATCCAAAGCAGGCTCCAGGCTCTGAGGTGTCAGCACAGAGCCCGATGCGGGGCTCAAACTCATGAACCCTGAGACCATGACCTGAGCCAAAGTCGGATGCTTAACTGACTGAGCCACCCAGTCACCCCGAGAATTCTTAACCTGAAAGTTTATAAGGAGATGACTGTGCCAGGAAGTACAGAAGTGTCCTAAAAGAGGTAGGGACACAAAGCCATGTACACTTAGAGAAGAGAGTGTGAGTCGTAGCCAGTGACAGTGTGGTAGCATTTTCAGTAGCTTCCTGGAGTGGTGGTGGTGACAGGAATGGTTGTCGAGATGGGCTTTGAAGAAAGAGAAGCATTCTGGAAAAGTGGAAGTTGTAGGAAAGAGAGCAGCTCCAGAGGGCATCACAGGTGCATGGAACTGAAGCTTGGCCCAATGGAGTGGGAAGAATTAGGGAAAACAATTTTTCATGTCTTTTAACGTCCCTGTTCATGTCACACGAAGGTAGGTCAGAGAATCCAAGGAGGAGACAAACAGGATATTAGTCAAAGAAAATATTTCTAGGCATCTTTGTCTTTCTTCCACTTGAAAACCAACATCGAAGGGCTGGCAATTCTTTTGTCCGTTCCTTCCAATTCTAGATTGTGTTTTCCAGATAGGGAAGCTACCACTGCATGTGGCTACTGAGCCCTTGAAATGTGGTATTCCTCATGGAGATGTGCTGTGAATATAAAACCCATATTGCATTTTAAAGATGTAGTATGAAAATAAAATATCTTAATTTTTTATACTGATTATATGTTGAAATTATATTGAATACATTGGATTAAAGTATTTAAGATTAACTTTACCTCTTTTAACATTTTATTTTTTTTTAAGTTTTTTTTCCCAAGTTTATTTATTTTGAGACAGAGACTGTGAGCAGGGGAAGGGCAGAGAGAGAGGGTGAGAGAGAGAATTGCAAGCAGGCTCTGCACTGTCAGCACAGAGCCCGATGTGGGGCTCGAACTCACAAAATTGTGAGATCATGACCTGAGCTGAAACCGAGTCAGACGTGTAGCCAACTGAGCCACCCAGGCACCCCTCTTTTTTACCATTTTAATGTGGTCACTAGGACATTTAAAATGATGTATGTGGCTCTCATGCACATCTTGCATTCTATCTCTGTCAGATGGCGCTATGCTGGAGGTACTTGTCATATCTTTAAAGTTCTTTCATCCATTCTAGGGTTCCTTGAGACCTAGATGTCAGGAAATGAACCTGGTCATTCAGATGCGAAGGAGAATTAGGTTTTGTCCATGGCTAGATCCTGCACATCGTTCTCTGAGCTTCTGATTTTTTCATTAGCATTGTGAGGACATTGGCTCAGGTATTCCCCATGGTCCTTTAAAATATTTAAGTAGTTTTTTAATTTTTTATAACTTTTTAAAGAGTTTATTTTGAGAGAACGAGTAGGGGAGAGGGGCAGAGAGACGGAGAGACAGGATCCCAAGTGGCTCCACACGGTCAGCCCAGAGCCCAACATGGGGCTCAAACTCTCGAATCTTGAGATCATGACCTGAGCCGAAAATAAGAATCAGATGCTTACCAACTGAGCAACCCAGGAGCCTTTAATTTAATTTTTAAAATTCCATGGTTCTAGCTTGGAGTCAGTGTTCAGAGTTAACTATTATTAACATTTTCTGTGGTCTGTTGAGTAGTTCTACTACTACCTTTACCAAATAACAGAAAAAGTCAGCATTATTTCCTTTTTCCTGTGGTCCTTCAGTAAATTCTGGAGTGGAAAGACTTTAGAGAGTTCTGATAAAGAAACCTTCTCCCTCCCCTTTGCCCTCTCTGCCTAGTGGCCCCATCTAGGCTCATGAGAATATGTGTTCCTGAACAAGCCAAGGCAGCTTCTAAAACCATACAAGTATCAGACAGTTTGAAGAGGTCTCCTTTCTTTGGTTCATGACTGTCAGGCCTACCTGAAAATACCCCAACCATGGTGATTGCACACACTTTCATTAATCACTGACTAGGTCCACTAAAAATTAAGGATTGAAGTGTTTTCCCTTTTAGGAAAGGGATGGACAGACCAGTGAGGAGATATGGTGCTTGGCGACTTGAGAGGGATGCTCAGGGTTTTGGGTTACAGGTAAGGAAAGGAGGTGGCTCTATGAGCAGACTCAGGCAATGAAACATTTATTTTATTTTTTTTGAGATTGAGGGTACATGTGCACATAAGCAGGGGAGGGGCAGAGGGAGAGAGAGAATCCCAAGCAGGCTCCATGCTCAGTACAAGCCTGCTGTGGGGCTGAATCTCATGACCGTGAGATCTTGACCTGAGCTGAAATCAAGAGTCATTTGCTTAACCAACTGAGTCACCCAGGCACCTAGGAACATTTAATAAGATGTTTCTTAATTAAGAGTTTCTTAATACTTCAAAGAGAGACAGATTTTAGTTAACTAGTAGCAAGTCAAATAAAACATGACCCCCTCCCCATAGATAGATACAATTCCACTTAAAGGAACATTAGAGTCTGGGTAGAAGCTTGTTGCTGTATTGAAATTCCCTCTCATGATACTGTCACAATGTAGTATTTTGCCATTACATTTATTTTCTTTAGGAATAAGTCTTTCCACTCTTTTTTAAAGTAAAAAAGTAACATTATAGACGGGGGGGCTATATAAAAAGAAAGTTTTGCTGGTTTAAAAAACAAGGGCACTGGAGAGGGAAAATATTGCTATGCTTGTAGAGTCGATTTTATTGCAAGTGCCTGAATCTAAGTTATTCTTAATAAAACTTTGACTTTTCTCTCAAAGAGTGTGGGTGAATAAAATATATCTGCAAAGGCATTTTTGGTAGCCAGCAATTCTTGGCTTTTGATTTGAGGTTTGTAGGAACCCTAGAATGATAGGGTTCTAATTGGGCTCAGATTGAAAGCTCAGATAATTGGACAGACTGTGAACACACAAACAGTAATAATATCTAATGTTTACATATCATGGAGTATGGTTATTTTGTTTACTATGCAAACACAACAATTATCTCGAGTGGATGGAAGATTAAAGCCCTCATCAACTTATGTACCTATATTAGGGCATATTTTATTAAATATATAAAATGTTAGATGCATAATCACCTTTGAACACAAAATGCCAACACTGTGCATTTTGAAAAAGGAAAACTAAACTTTTATTGCACATATTTAACACTGCAATTCAGATATTCGTACTATAAGGATGACATATTTATGGAATATTTCCTTATGAATAATTAAGAGAATCTAAAATATTTACCACAAACCCAGTAGTACTTCTGTAATAACAGAAATGAAAACTAGGGTGGCTGGATGGCTCAGTCAGTGGAGGCTGCGACTCTTGATCTTGGGGTTGTGAGTTTGAGCCTCACACTGAGTGTAGAGACTACTTTAAAAACTTAAAAATAAATGTGGCAAGTTTACACCATCTTAAGGCTTTTCTGATATACAAACCTACAAATGTGAAGAAAGCAAACAGGGATCTCTTTAAAGGTACTTGTTAATATGCAGTTCTAGCCATCTGAACCGTACAGGTATTGATCATTTTCTCTAGAGCTTGGGAGGTTGAAGAGAAGTACGTAGTAACAACACTGGTGGCAGCCACATTTGTATAAAGGGTTGAACTTACAAACAACAGGAATAGCATGCAAATTGTTGCCTGGAAAATAACTTTAATTAGAATAGTGATGAGTTCTCTGTAAGTCCGTTTCTCTCTTCCCCTGCTCTTCCCTTATGTGCCGCTTCAGAAGTCTGTGTATTTTAGTTTCTCTAATTAAAACCAGTGTAAAAAAGTTCAAAAATCAGCTATTCCTTGATATAACAAAGTTGGAAATCACTCACATACAATTTTGGTGATGTGCTGGTGCCTGAAGATGAGAGGTGTCCCAACTGGTTTGTAAGAATTGTATGTGGACATATGAATAGTTGATATACTACTTAGGTTTTGAAAGCTCAAAGAGCTGCCCTTTGTCTAGCAGTAAGTAGAATAATAGGGTTCATTTATTGCCATGCATGTAAGATGGGAAAACTCACCATAAATTATAACTTCAAATTATTTTCTATCATCTATTTGTGTAATCCTAGGGTCTCCCTACTTCTCTGCCATCTTAACTCATCTATTTGTGTAATGAGGCATAACATTTATTGAATCATTTATTTATGTGTTTAATCATTTGTTCAGTAACTGCTTATTGACAGTGTGCTGTGTACCAGGCAGGCTAAGGGGCTGTAGCAGTGAACAAGATAGAAAAGGTACTGAGCTTGGTAGATGAGACAGATAATGAACAAACTCACCAACAAACCTGCTGATGACAGATAGCAATTAGTGATGGGAAAGGCATACACCAGGATGAGAGAAAGAACCTTGTGCCAGGGGTATGGGCGTATGGAAAATAGAAGATAACCAGTGGAAGTCTTTCTATGGAAGCAAGAGTTGAGGTGAGACCTAAAAGGAGAAATGAGCCAGACTTTCAATGTGAAACAGGTTCACGTAGTCAGTGATGTATAGTGTGCTTGGAACTGAGGTAGTTTTGTTCTTCATGAGGCCACTTGTATGGAAAGGTGATATTCTGAATTGATCCAGGAAGCAGCCAATTTGGAAAGGGTTAGTGCACAGCCCTGGAGCACCCTGTCCGGTCAGGGGGTGAGCCCCAACTGCTGCGGGATTGGGAGGCCCAGGGAGGTCTTAGGGGAGGCCAGTTGGGAGGAGCACTCAAAAGGCTCCGGGCTATGATGATTTACCTACCATGGTGTGGAAGTATTTCATTTTTATTTTATTTATTTTATTTTTTAAGTGTATTTATTTGAGAGAGCACGCATGAGTGAGCATGAGCAGGGGAGAGGCAGAGTGAGAGAAGGAGACAGGAGACTGAGAATCCCAAGCAGACTCCATGCTGTCCGTGCAGAGCCCAACGTAGGGCTCGAACTCATGAACCATGAGATCACGATCTGAGCTGAAATCAAGAGTCAGACCCTTCACTGACTGAGCCACCCAGGTGCCCTGGAAATATTTCAAATTTAAACAGGCAGTATGGTATCTATAGTGGCTGAACATCAGTCATGCTTGTGTATAATTTTATGATTTTAAGGGATTTTGATGATTAACCAATTGCAGTTATACATCATTAAAATTTTTTTTTGCCACTTGATAGTTTAGTAGAGAAAAGGAAAGGTTGAGTTCCTGTTTTCAGTGCTGGCGGTTTTGATTTTAAAGGCTGGGATCCCATTTTGAGAAGGTAACGTTGTTAAACTGTACATATCCTTTCCAAGAAGGGAACAGACCTAACTTTATGCCTTTTTTATAGGCAGCATCACTGTCCACATCTCCCTACCAAGATTTATGATAAAATAGAGAAACCATGTCTTCTCTCCGAATACACTGAGAACTACCCTCTCTATCACTCTTACCTGCCCAGAGAATCCTTCAAGCCCAAGCGGGAGTACCAGAAAGGGTCTGTGCCCATGGAAGGTTTGACCACGTCAAGGTGAGTGCGAGAAGAATAAATATATGAATGCACACTAATGGAGTAATGTCAGTGCTGATGCACAATATTAATATAATGTGCAGTATTAGTGCATCAATATGCAGTGTAATAGATGCTATCAAGGCCTTTAATGTTAATATGTTGTATCTCAGAAATGAAATTCTGCATTTATTAGCCAGCTCAGTTTTTTTCCACTTCTTCTTACAGGGAAAGAATTGTTACTTGCTGGTGTAGAGGTGAGGAAGTCTAAAATGATCTACCTAGCAAAGGATTGGAGGTTAAGTAAAGTATAAAGGCATGAAATGGTGGGGGGTCTGCTTCTGAAAAGAGAGTTTTGGCTTTGGGCGCCAAAGCTCCAGGTCAGGTTGGGTGATGTAGTGATAGTGGTAGTAGTGAAAGGAAACTTGGTGATACAGAGGGAGCTCTTTGGAAATTATGCTGTAGACTTTGAATTGAGGTCCCCATGAATGTTCTTCAAGAATGAACAAAGACTACGGTTGACCCTTAAACAACTTAGATTTGAACTGCACGCGTCCATTTACGTGTAGATTTTTTCCCAATAAATACAGTACTGTACTGTGGGTGTATTTTCTCTTAGGATTTTCTTCATAACATTTTGTTTTCTCTAGCTTATTTATTTTACTTATTAATTTTTTTTTAATGTTTATTTTTGAGAGTGTGAGACAGTGTGAGTGGGGGAGGGGGAGGGGCAGAGAGAGAGGGAGACATAGAATATGAAGCAGGTTCTGGGCTCTGAGCTGTCAGCATAGAGCCCAATGTGGGGCTTGAACCCACGAACTGTGAGATCACGACCTGAGTCAAAGTCAGATGCTTAACTGACTGTGCCACCCAGGTGCCCCTCTAGCTTATCGTATCGTAAGAATATAGTATATAAGACGTATCACACATCAAATACATTAATTGACTGTTATTGGTAAGGCTTCTGGTCAACAGTAGGCTATGAACAGTTTGGGGGAATGAAAAGTTATATGTGACTGCATAGGAGGTCAGCATCCCTTACCTCCTCATTGTTCAAAGGTGAGTGGTATTTCCTTTTAAATTTCTCCTGACTTCCAAACTTGGATTCTTTAGAGAATCCAGTTTAGAGACTGAACCACCTGGCTCACAGTGTATTAGGATTGCAGAAGTATCTGTATGGAGAGTGTGGGGAAACTGATCAATTTCAGGTCTGTTCTACATGTTGTAAGACTAGCAGAATCTGCCATTGACAACTTGGTTAATGGCCCCTGGGTGGTGACCTGTGATTGGTGACCCAGTGGAGTAGAAACACCTTTGAGTGCAGTTGGGCAGGGTCCCAGATATATAGTTGGTCCCCAGATGAGACCTGACAGAGGGATGCCTTCTCTGCCCCTGCATTCCTCTTCCCTACAGGGCAGGGTTGCTGGGAGGTACAGATCACAGAGTATGTAAATTATTCCAGCACAGCGCCTGCACATTACAGGACGCAAGGCCTGGTAAATTTTCTTCCTATTGCTCCCCTGTTGCTCATAATTTTGTGCTTTCCTAGTAAAGGTCCCAGATGACCCAGGTGAAGCAGAACAGCTCTAATTCATTCTGCCTCCAGGTTTTCCCCACACTAGGCCTGGAAACATCCTCTTTTGAGATTGTGGCGTAGAGGCATGAAATATTCCTACAAAAAAGTGCTATGTTCTAGATCCAAAGGAAGTCCATGTGTGGGTTATAGGGCAGAAAGACCCATAAAGAGAGAAATGAAGCCAAAAGATTCCTGAGTATGGTGGAAAGCAGCGGAGAGGGGCAACCTGAGGTGGGAGGGAGCTGAGGGCCTCATCTGATGTATGACTTGAATCAGATCACTTTTATGCTGGACAGATATCTTTTTTTTTTTTCAACGTTTTTTATTTATTTTTGGGACAGAGAGAGACAGAGCATGAACGGGGGAGGGGCAGAGAGAGAGGGAGACACAGAATCGGAAACAGGCTCCAGGCTCCGAGCCATCAGCCCAGAGCCTGACGCGGGGCTCGAACTCACGGACCGCGAGATCGTGACCTGGCTGAAGTCGGACGCTTAACCGACTGCGCCACCCAGGCGCCCCTATGCTGGACAGATATCTTAATATGATTTTGTTTAAGCACAATGTTTCTGAGTACTAAAAATATTATATTCTATGCAACCTGTTTTTCCAACCTATGGCTTCTAAGACAATATGAGTTTGGGATTCATTTTACCAAGAAAATAGCAGTCTTAGAATTCTAAGAGTCTGAAGACCACACCAAGAGATGTGGACCATTCCCAAGCACTGCTTTTCCTTTTGAGAAATCATTGTCATTGCTGATGAAAAGTCCTAGGCATATGTATAAGAGACCTGTAATGGGTAGGAAAAGATGAAGGTAGCCTTGCGGAATGGCTTGCAAATATCACATTGAGCTTCTAGATGCTGGTCTCCTCTCTTCACACCCAGTTTGCAGGAAATCCAGAGCAATGTGTGAAATGGAAAATGGAAAGTACAGGACAGCTTCAGATATTGTTACGTTAGAGATATATTTTCTGTCCCAGAAATACAGAAAAGGATGCTTTGAAGGTTGGATGTTGAAGGTTGCTCTTTATTGGCTGCCCACAAGCTTAGGAGGATGAGGACAAATCCTTATTCTGGAGCAGGAGTCCTGCCCCGTCACCTAGCAGTGAGGTCCCCAGATGGAGCCCACATGCCTTCCTTCTCCCTGACGGTGCTTTGCTACAGCAAAAACTTCCCCTCTGACCTGTCCTAAGGTTTCCTTGCTGCATGTCACCTAAAGCCATAAACATGTCACCCAGAAGGTCTCTCTGTCTCTGCCAGATTGAGACTAATAGTATCATTCATGTCAAAATGTGACCAAAATGGAGGACTGCAGATACTGAAAGAATTTCCAAAACAAGTTGTTAATGACCATAAGGGCCTTAAAAAGAAAAGGTAGCAGGATCAAGGTTACCCTTGGGAAGGAAAAAGGGCAGAAATGCTTCTCTCCTCCCCTTTATTTCCTTCTCCAGAGAGAGAACCAAGGGGGAAAATCAGCAGAGATCATTTCTTCCCTTGCCCGTACCTCAACTTCATATCTCAGCCCTGTGCCTGCCACGCTGGGCAGTAGTTTTCAGAGAGTGAGAGTAAGACTATGTCCCTATCAGGGTGTATTTTTTTAAAGTTCTAATGAGCTTTTAATAAGATAAATAATCAAAAATCAAGATTTTGACCAACCGTGTTTTCCGAACTATATAAACTTAGCAGTGGCTCTGGTCAATATACTTATATATACAGCAGAGCTATTCCATATGAGGAAATGCAGAGGAGTCATCTGGGTGCTCTGCCAGAGGCTTCTGGGAGAAGGGATGGGTCAGCCCTGCGTTTGCACCCTGCTATATCTGCATGGACTGTCACTTCTCTGCCCTTAGAACTCTTATTACCTGAACTTGCACCCACTTCTCTATATAAAGTCTGACCCAACTTAGTGTCTGAGATTGGACATGGGGCTGCCACCTGCTGAATGAAAAAAAGTCATGTGGCTCAAGGGTTGGCTGGGTTTGATGATTAAGCCCAGACACAAAAAACACCTGGTTTCTGGAAAGGTTATCATCCCAGCATGAGGCATGATTACAGCTGCACACAACGCTTACTGACTGTAAATCTTAGGGATTTACAGCAGGTGCCATAAGAGGAATGCTCATGATTTTCAGCCCTTCTTAATATGAAGCAGTTTCTTGCAGCCCTTAGTGATTCTCTTCTATAGGATCTGCCTTTAGCTCGGCTAGAGTGGAGATCAATTTATGAATAAGAGGTTTGCACTTCAAGCCTCATTTCCCTTTAGGCATGTCACCATGTAAAACACTTGGGCCCCATTTTGGGACATTATTGTGTTAGCTAAGGCAGATCCCTAAAGATGGCAGAGTGGATAACCTGAGAAGAAAGAAGTAAGTCTTCAAGATGGTATTACATCTTTATTCTAAGGGGAGTGGAACCATGGGGAGAGTGAACGGGAGGCATAGGAAAGAAGATGGAATGGGGTTCTGACTTGATGGGTTTGGCTTAAGGTCAGAGGGCAGGGAGCTGGCAGTGTGGATTTCTTCATTTATTGACAAGACTCTTGGTTAAACGGAGTAGAGTTAGGGGAAAGGGCCAGAAGAGAAAAGCATTTGGAGTCCTCTCTAAATGCCAGGAAGAAAGCAGGAAAGGTGGTAGTGATCCTAAGTCTTTCCCTACTCATTGGATTTTACACGTTCTCTGTTCAAATACGTACTTTTCTTATACCCCTGAGGATATACTTACAGCCCCTGTAGTTTGGGCCCAAGAATTAATGAAGAAATGCAGAAATAGGGCTCAGCACTAGACTTGCCTGGGCAATTTCAGAGCCTTTGATATTGTGTATCTTTGATTGGATTTGGAAACATTTTGACCATTATTTCCTCAAGTACTTTTTCTGTCTCTGAAGTTCTGTTCATTTCTTTCTGCCAATCTTTTTTTCTCTGTTTTTCAAATTGGATAGTTTCTATTCATCTGTCTTCAAGTTCACGGAGTCTTTTCTCTAGCTTTATTCTGATATTAAGCCCATCCAGCGACTGTCTTATTACAGATGTTGTATATTTCAGTTTTAGAAGTTGCATTTCATTAACTTTAGATAGTTTCTATTTCTCTTAAGAATTTCCTACCTTTTAATTTATTATGACCTTATTTTGGTTTTTATAATTTAGCATAGTTAGAATAGCTGCTTTAAAATCTTTGTTTGCTAATTCTAACATCTGGGTCTGCTTGAAGTTGGTTTTCATGATTCTCTTTTTTTCCCCCTGGAAATGGGTCACATTTTTCCTGTATGTATGTCAATGAGTTTTGGATTGATCCTGTACATTGTTAAAGTTACATTGTAAACACTCTGGATTTTTTTTTTTTTATGTTCCTCCAAAGAACTTATTTTATTAATATTCCTATTTTTTTTTTTAAGGCAGATAGGAGGTAATTTGATTCGATTCAAAATGCAACTCTGTGTCTTGGGTGACAGCTCCAATGTCAGTTCATCAGTTCAGTTCTTTGGCATGGTTGCTTGAAGTCTGCCTCATACATGTAAGGTCAGCAGGAGACCTGGGTCCAGTTTATGTACAGAAGCTAGAGCTTCCTGTCTTGGGTTTTCTCCTTTCCAGGAATTTTTCCTTACTTTCCAGCACCTGTGGTTGCCTCAAACTTGGTCCTCTGGTTTTTCAGTCAAAGATGGGAGGTTTTCTGTTCACATTATGGCTGCTTGGCTTGGCACGACACAGATTGAGGCCTGCTTTCAGACTGCAAACTCTGGGAAACCAAAACAAGAAACCCACTAGAAAATGGAAACTTACACAGAGGCTCGTGCAGTACTAGTCCCTTCTTCTACCTGTGGGCTTTGCTCCAGAATCTGCCTATCTTGTGCTCTTTAGTGCTCATAGGTCGTTGTTTTTCGTATTTTTGTGCAGAGATGATGTGACGTGGTGACAGATGTTAGCTTCAGCTCTAGTGGGCATTGAGGAGTTGAGAGAGTAGGGCAGGAGACAGAGACTGTGTAACTTGAATCCTGGAGGCAGGTTTTTAGAATCCTGTCTGTCACAGCACAGACAAGGAGGGCTCAGTGTGTCCTTATCAGGATCAGGGGCATGAATCAAGCCCTGTGCATCAGCCGTAGGATCTTTCTCAGTGTGCTAGGCTGGGCTCTCAGCCTGCCTGTGATGACATAATGGTTTCCTTAGAGGGTTCCTTTTAACCTTGGGAAATGTTTGAATTCCATGTGGAAGGTATGAAATAAAATCAACTGACAAAGAGCCAAACCCTGTAGAGGAGGGGATTGAGAGAGAGGACAAATCATGAGGAGGAGAATCACAGAGGTCAAGGGAGAGTGTTAAAAAGACGAGTGAAAGCATAGATGCTGTTAGGATGGTTCAGGATGATAATGACCTAAAGAGCAGTGACTGGACTTGGAAACCTGGCCTGGGCTAGAGGGAAGGGTTAGCAAAACTAGATTAGATGGGAGTGTGGGTGGGAGGTGAGGAAGGCAAGTCTGTGTGTAGACAACACTTTCTGGAAGAAAGAGGGGAGGGGATTGGACTCCATTGAGGGTTGTTGTGTCACTTTAGTTTTTTCCTTTTAAGTTAGGAAAAACAGAAGAATGATCAACTACTGAGAAAAGAAGCCAGGACAGAGGAAAAGGTTAAAACACAGATGAGTATATAGACAGGTTCCTGGCGGCTCAGTCAGTTAAGTGTCTGACTCTTGATCTCAGCTCAGGTCTTGATCTCAGGGTTGTGAGTTCAAGCCTCATGTTGGGCCCCATGCTGGGTGTGAAGCCGACTTAACAGGTTCCTGAGGAAGAGGGAGGGGATTTAGGATAAGGATGAAGGGATTGGCTTTGGGCAAGAGGAGCAAATCTTTTTAAAATGGATTCCATTTAATATATCGATTAATTGGACACACTAACAAGTACTGAAGTTTTTGGAGATAAACATCGGTGGTTAAAAAAAGTATTACATGGCCTCTTTATCACAGTGAAAATCTTCATTTCCCACTTCCAGGCTTAGGGCCCTAGTTGGTTGTTACGTTATTTCTTCTTTCATTTTGTCAGACTCTGGTCAAAAATCTTTCTTTAGCTTTGCCTGAGGATTGGAGGTCAAGTTGTTATGACTTTCCCAGCAGGGCCACTTTAACCTTTGCTTAACTTGGAGGTTTAACTCTTGGCTTTCCATACTATATAACTTTTATGGCTGCGCACCTAAAAGAGACTTAACATCTTTGACCAATTTTTTTCTTGGTTCATAGTCATAAGGGGTACAGGGACTAGGTAGGGAATGTAACACAGGAAGAAAGGGGGGAGTGTTCTTAAAAAGAAAAAAGCTACCAAATTTGAGCAATTTCTGGGAAGAATAAAATACTTTTCTCTTACATGACCTTAAAGATTGTAAGATTATGTGAGATTGGGGACATGCAGTTATGTTGTGGTTAATGGTAGATTTCAATGAATGTTCTCAACATAAAAACATAATGAGGGAACACATATATTCTGATCAAATTCACTCTTAGCCACAGTAAATATTTTTGCGTTGGATATAAATGAGTTACACTTTAAACTTAAAACTTTACCACTCTTCAGAAGTAGATCACCCCCTGCCCCCAACTCCTGCAAAGATCGTTTGCTTTGTTATAGCTGATCAGGAAATAGAACCATAGGTGTACTTTCACAAAGAAACTTGAATTTTGTACCAGAGAAGGAGATTCAGTTAACAGTTTCATTCCTTAAACATGCTGAGCAAGGATTTTACTGTATCAGCGCTTATCTTTGAGTAACCAACTTCAGGATGACCCATGAGCTGGTGAGTTTGGTTGGTATTTATCTGCTCTTTTCCTGTGGAAACAGCAGCAAGTAAAGGCATTAAGCATATTTTCATTGTCCTTGAGCTTGGCAGCCCTTGAAGAAAGGTTCTCACAACCTCTCTGAGGGGAAGGTTGGTTCCCTCGCTAGGAATAATGGCGGAAGAGGATGTCTCTGCGTGAAGGGTCCCAGAGCATGGCAGGCCTGTGACTGGAAAGCACTCCTGGCTGCTTTGGGGTTGGGGGTGCTCCATGGGGCAGCTTGGGAGTTCAGCTCTGTTCCTCCTCGCTTGCCCTGGATCTCGCCTGATAGTCCTTCTTGGAAATGAAGAGGGCTGAACCCTTGGGCTGCCGTCAGTAAACATGGGTTTACGTGGGGATATGTGGTCTCAGGCTGCCTCTACCCCTTTTGGGGGTGAGGAGTGCTCACCTCCTGTTGGGAGCACACTTTCCGATGAAAGTCATTTTGTGGCTCTGTGGCCTGGGGCTGCCAGTCCTCGTTCCCTTCTGCAGTTGGTTTAGAATTAAACAGACACCAGCATGAGGCACTTGTACACTAAAAAGAGTAGAAATGAGGAACTGACCCTTGGATTCTTGTTTAGCCTGTTCCCTCCATAAGCCCCAATTTACAGAGTCAGCTTCCAGATGCGTCGGGTCGCTCAGCTTCCTCTTGCTGTTTGCCAACATGCGGCCCTTGGGAAGGGAGCCCAGGCTGAAGACCCTATAACTGCTGCTGAGATATATTTTTAAATCTACTCAGAGGGAGTTACTGGGAGTTCAACTGAAGCATCTCCCATTTCCCCCTTAGAGCCCTAGAGAGATGAATTCTCCTGCTTCCTAATTCCCTCCTCCCATCCCACCAAGCCCCTTCCAGGCCCCAGTTTGGGTTTATTCACAACCATGTGTATAATTCATGCAAGACAGGTTACAGTGGAGCGTGTTACCTTTGTTAGTCAAGCATGGCTCAGTAATGCTGCTCCAGATTTTGGCTGGGAAGTAGGTTTTATTGGTGTTTGGGCCTGATGTTTTCCTGTCCGGAAACCTCCCCCTTCCCTTGGCGAGGTTGTTTTGGCAAGCACCGTCAGGGAAAAATCTCCCTTCCACTTGTCCACTTGGATAAATGGGTTCCAAGCAAAAACAGGCTGTTGTGTAAATCAGAAGCCCTTTGGGGGGGGGGTGGGGGAAATGTTTGCTTAAAAGAGTTTGTACTGAGCAGTGGGGAGTCAAGACTGCCCTACCAGACAGTGCAAACTCAAGCTGAGCCCTGGTTTTGCCAGGATCATTCCTGATGATGGTACAGTTAGCATCTTGGCAATTTTAGAGCTGTGGGATGTTCTGGGAAAAGAGTGTTTCCTGTGGAGTTGAAGACCATCATACTTTTTCTGTCCTATTGTTTTCATACTCCCTGAAAGAATGGGAACACTGATGCCAGAGAGCTGAGAAATGAAAGACTCTGTGTCTCCATTTATTGTACTTTACTGCCCTCTAGGTTTTCTATAAGATCAAGTAGAGGAAGGAGATCAATATCAGCGGGAGAAGCTATTGGGAGCACAGATGAGGAGGTGGTGGTAGCTGCAAAAGAAAAGTTATTTCCCCAGTGGAGAGAGGAGGCACAGAAGAGAGGCCTTCAGAGTGGTTCAGTGTGGTTGGAGTAGAGTGTGGATTGGGGTGGAGGTAGGAGATGAGGTTGCCGTGGAAGGCAGGGGCAGGTCCAGGAATGCTTATATTCCATGCTAGAAAGTCTGGCTTTATCTGGAAGATTTTTCAGCAGGGGAGTAAAACGATCCCATTTTTGTGATCTCATTTCAGGGAGTTTATTCTGGCCACACTACGGGGATTGACATATAATTGGCGGGAATGCAGTAGGAAGTCCAGGTGTTAAATTGTCACATGATCCAAGTGAGAAATGCCTCACTTGGTCTAAACTAAGGGGGAAAGACAAACTGATGAGGTGGAGGGAGGCTGCACTTGGTGAGTGATTATCCAGTGCCATGATGGGGTGGGTCCAGGATGGCATTCAGTTGTCTGACTTGGGTGAGAAGAGAATGGTAGTGTCTCTTGTGAAAGTGGGAAACAGAAGAGGAAGAACAGTTGGGGGATAGAGTAGAAGATGACTTCTCAGGAAACGTTTGTAGAATTGGGTTAAATTGAAACCCTTGTGAGTCTTCTTCTGGGTCAATGGCATGTGCTTATTTTCCTTTTAGGAGAGATTTTGGGCCTCACAAAGTGTTACCAGTGAAGATCTACCAGCCCGACCAGTTTGTCCCAAGTGAAGAGAACATGGATTTGCTCACAACATATAAACAAGATTACAACCCATACCCTGTCTGTCGAATGGACCCCATCAAGCCTCGGGACAGTAAATATCCATGTGGTGACAAGATGGAGTGTCTGCCTACTTACAAAGGTGGGAGGGTGCTTGAGCGGCAGGTTGGGGAGGGATAGGCTGAGCCTGTTTGCAGGCCAGGGAATGTGTTTTACAGGCACACCCCCTTGGTGCAGGGGTCGGTTGAACTATGTCTTGCAGGCCAAATCTGGTCCATAGCCTGTTTTTGTAGAGCTGGAGACCTAAGAATGGTTTTTAAATTTTCAAATGATTAAAAAAAAATGAAAAGACTATTATTTTAGGAAATGTGAAAATTATATGAAATTCAAGCTTTGGCATTCCTAAGTACATTTTGTTGGAACACAGCTGTGTTCATTTTTTTACACATTATCCGTGGCTACTTTTATGCTATAGCAGTGAATTTGAGTACTTGTGATGGAGACTGTATGGCCTGTGAGGCCTAAGACCTTAATATCTGGTCTTTTATAGAAAAGATGTACCAACCCCTGCCTTAGCTTGCTGTTGGAAGTCTATGCTGGGAAAGTGTTTCAAATTTAAGCTAAGTTAGGTTCCATCGTTGATTGAGTGATTCATTCATCCATTTAAAAAATTATGGAAACATAACATACACACAGAAAAATGTACAAATCTTAATCATACAGACCAATGAATTTTTTTTTAATTAAAATAAATTATTTGAGAGAGAGAGAGCGTGAGTGAGGGAGAGGGGCAGAGGGAAGAAAGAGAATCTTAAGAAGGCTCCACACTTAGTGAGGAGCCTGATGTGGGGCTCGATCCAATGACCCTTGGATCATGACTGAGCCGAAATCCAAAGTCAGATGGTCAATCGACTGAGCTACCTAGGTACCCCCAGACCAGTGAATTTTGAGTGAACACATCCCTGTAAACAGCACCCGGCTCAAGAAATACAACGTTGATCCCATGCAGGATAGAATCATTATTCTGACTTTTAAAACCATAAATTAGTTTTGCCAGTTTTGTACTTCGTGGGATTGATTCACTCTTTATTGAGCATCTGTTACATCCCAGGCATGGTATTAGGGTCTGTGAAGGAAGTAGAATCTGCCTTAACTTAATAGTCCTGTAGGAGAGACAGGATATGGACGGTAGGTACAGTGAAAGCAGTGTGGTGGTCACTCTATGGAGCACAAGCCACAGGCTGAGACCACAGGAACCGAGGTCAGTTGGTAATCCCTAACTCTTCTGCTTATGATGCACATGGTCACATGGTTGCCCTAGGAATATGTGTTTACCCCTTCATGTAACATGTTTGTGGATCCCTGAGTGACTGGGATAATAGTTGCGTTTATTTAGCCAAGCCAAACACTTAGACAAGGGGAGGTGGAGAGGCTTGAGGCAATGTAGGAATCCTCCTGAAGCCCTCCCAGCGGCTCTCAATCTATCATTCCAAAGGCACCACACATGGCCGAGCTTCTCTGCTTCTTGGAAGAACCTGGACTCTTGACATTTTGCCACCTCATCTTTCGTATTGTTCTCTTTCTTCCACTCTTTTGTTGTCACCTTCTGCCAAGCTACATTTTGGACATTGTCCTACCCTGAAATGGCTCCTCCTTTATGCACTTCATCATCCAGTGCTCCCAGCTTGCTTTCTTAACTACTCCCACCAAGACAGTTTTTGGCCTCATTGGGATCCCCTGTCCACTTGTGCCTCAGTCTCCCTTCTCCCCATCAGCCCCTCCTGTGTCTATACCCCCTGTAGCCTATTCTGTGGTATATCACTGCAAGCCCATCTTTTATGCCTTCTCTCTATTGTCCTTTTGTTGCTTCCTGCCAGCAAAGCCCTAATCCTGCCTGTTCCACATCTACATCTAGGCTTATATACCTGAGCATGTCTCCAATCTTATCCACTTGTATCCATTTTCCACATAAAGGAACCAGGGAGATCTTTTAAAAATGGCAATGTGAAGGGTGCCTGGGTGACTTAGCCGGTTGAGCGTCTGACTTCGGCTCAGGTCATGATCTCATGGTTAGTGAGTTTGAGCCCTGCATCAAGCTCATTGCTGTCAGCACGGAGCCCACTCCTGATCCTCTGTCCCTCTCTTTCTCTGCCCCTTCCCCACTCATGCTTTCTCTTTCTCTCAATAAACAAATAAGTAAAATGGCAATATGAAGGGCTCCTGGGTGGCTCAGTCAGTTAAGCAACTGACTTCGTTTTGGCTCAGGTCATGATTTTATGGTTTGTGAGTTCGAACCCTGTGTCGGGCCCAGCAGTAGGCAGCTTGGAGTCTGCTTGGGATTCTCTCTCTGCCCCTCCCCCACTCGCTCTGTGTCTCTCTCAAAAGAAAGAAAGAAACTTAAAAAAATAGAGAAAAAAATGGCATGTGATCTGACCCCCTCTCCACTTAAAATTCCTCAAATAGTTACTATGGTCCTTAGGATAAAGTCCCAAACCTTTACCAACTCCTCTTGTAGTACCTTGTAGATTTTGGCATCTCCTCCCAGTGCCATTTACTCTGGCCGTAAGGACCTTCTTTCAGTTTCTTCCCTGCATTTCTTTTCTATCTCAGGGCATGTTGCACATGCTACTGCCTCTTTATAAAGCCCTCCTCCCTTCCCCTATCTAGCACTCATCCTTCAATAAGCAGTGGAAACACCATACCCTTCGAAACCCTTCCAGACTTTCCCCAATGCCAGACTGTAAACATCCTGCTAGATGCTCTAAGAGTGCCTGGTGCACCTCTGTTTTGTAATTCAGTGTGTAATTCTATTCGTTTTGCTTAACATTTGTCTCCTTGGCCAGGCTGCAATCTCTAAGATGGCAGGGATCTGTCTTTTTCTTTGCCAGTTACCCGCAATAAAGCAGGCACTGTCGTAGAAGCTTTACAAAGAAGTTATTATAGCCAGGTGCATGGTGCAGTGGCATTTTTACCTCTACAGGACTCATTCATCTCCCTTTTCATCCAGGTTTTGCAGAAGGCAAGAAAGGGGGTACTATAGACCCTGAAGAGACAGAAAGGAGGCACAAAACTAGAGTTAACCCTTATCTCTGATGGGACAGGGAGCAGGGACTCTGATAGGGGACGTCCAGCTACAGACACTCCTTTCCTTCATATATTCCCTATGAGCCTCCTTGATTTATGAATCTTCGTGGAGTTAGAGGCTTTTCAGTAAAACTGCCTGCTCAGCTCAATTCCCCCTTCTCACCTTGCCCCAGGTGTAGAGAGTGGTCTGGGAGTGAGAAGTGGTCTTTGCCTACCCTAGAGGTTGGCGAGGATGGAGTTATTTAAAGAAAAGTCCTCCCTATTCATCCTGACAAAATACTCACCACTCAAACACACCGGAAAAAACCCAACCTAGTACCTGTGTTTAAATGTCCCATATTCCGGGGCGCCTTGGTGGCTCAGTCGGTTAAGCATCGACTTCGGCTCAGGTCATGATCTCACAGTTCGTGGGTTCGAGCCCCGCATCGGGCTCTGTGCTGACAGCTCAGAGCCTGAAGCCTGTTTCAGATTCTGTGTTTCCCTCTCTCTCTCTGCCCCTCCCCCATTCACACTCTGTCTCTCTCTGTCTCAAAAATAAATAAACATTAAAAAAATAAAAAAAAAATGTCCCATATTCCTCCCCTTCTCTAGATAGTTATATCTGACATTGCCCTCTGCAAACCAGAGAGTAATAGTCCACTGTTAAAACTGAATCATGGTTGACTTTTCCCTACTGATAAAATTGAGAAAACCCTATTTTCTTTTCCCTGTAAAGGAAATTCTGACACCTATTAACTGCTTACCTACTTACACAGAATTAATAAGCAAATACTAGTTAGGTATCAACAGGACTGCTCAGAACCAGGCATACTCAGATGAAGGAGGGGTTTTGTTCTGGCTCTGTGTGCACTTGGGGTTGAAGTTGGTAGTTCTCCTCTGAAATTCAGATTTATTTTTATTTTTATTTAAAAAAAAATTTTTTTTAACGTTTATTTATTTTTGAGACAGAGAGAGAGCATGAACAGGGGAGGGGCAGAGAGAGAGGGAGACACAGAATCTGAAACAGTCTCCAGGCTCTGAGCTGTCAGCTGAGCCTGATGCGGGGCTTGAACTCACGGACCGTGAGATCATGACCTGAGCTGAAGTCGGTCACTTAACCAACTGAGCCACCCAGGCGCCCCTGAAATTCAGATTTAAAAGCAATTCAGTATGTAGCCAAAGGAAATGCTTTTGTAGTTAGATTTGACCCATAGGTGCCAGTTTGCAACTTATGTGTCTTAATAGATTTTTAGAATAATACTTACCATATTCAACTAATTTAAGTGGCTTATTTGTTGTATTACTCCCCTATGATATAGTGGCTTCCAAAACTGGGCCTTGACCACCCAACATCTGTATTCTCAGCATTTAGCACAGGGCATGGCACAACAAAGGCATTTTTAGTGAAGAAAAAAAATGAATGAGTAGTCCTGGACCATTGTTTACAAGGGCCCCAAGGTGACACAGTTTGGCATTAGATTTACACAAATCCCCACCCAGCCTATTACTCTGTGGGTCCTGGCTAAGAGCAGGAGTGAAGCTCAGGGAAGACCCAGGACATTTACCTCTCCCCTTGGACCAGTCCTGCATAACCTCATGCCTGTGTGAGGGGGCCATATCCTTGCCTTATCTCTTTGTGTGTCACCTTTCCATGGCTTGTTTGTCTCTTGTAGCCATTTGCTGCTTCAGTAAGTCTTTCTCATAGCAACCTTCATGGTCTCATGGGCACATATCGATTCTCCTTCCAAAGGAAAAGAGAAACCAGAGTCCAACGTCATTAACTATGTGTATTTCAATGGGGGCCATCTATATTATATGTTCCACTTACTGTAGTTCTACAGGAAAAATACGCAAACTTTTTTTTCCTTCTATTATGGCCAGCACCTTTACTGGGGTCCAGCAAACCGCCATTAAATATGTTCCAGCAGCATTTGGTTGTAATTTTGACATTTTCAAAACAGTGTGCAATTGGAAAGATTGAAAGTGTAATTACTTGATGCTTAGCTTTACGTTTAGGTAAGTTTTTTTTTTTTTTTTGAGACACATTATTGAATGGAATCTCTTTTAAATAGATTCTTGCCAATTACCCACATGACACCCTGGCCCTGAAGGGCTTTACTGATGGCTTTTCAGGCGTGTAAATAGTTTGTCATGTGGAATTCTGAGGTTTTCAAGGTCCTATGGAGGTTTTTTGTAATACATGTTGGGTGGAGGAAGTTAGGAGGTTGGATAATAATGTGGTTTCAACTGTATTGTTGGGGATCAGAAATCACATGAGGCAACTTTCAGCCTTGGAACCTGTTTTCTTAACACTTCATCCATCACAGAAGAGGGCCAGAAAAGCCCTGTCCTACCCACCCCCACGTACCTTGAGGCAGTGTGTAGGCATCTACAGGTAGATGCCCCCATTTTAGTGAGGCCTGAAGTCTGAAGGGGAAACATGTGGTTTATATTCAGCAAGATGGTTCCCTCTAAGGCCCCCTAATGCTTTCAAGATGCTGATAGACCCATTAATGGCTCTTGGAGAAAGATTAGATTTTCAATTAAAATGAGGCCAATTTAAAATAAATAGTTGGTAGTATTATTGGCCTAAAATAAACTTAAGAGTGTGCCTGGGGGTGGGGGTGTCAGCACTTCCGGAGTGGTGGAGTGAGGAGCTTAGTAAATCCTCTTCCCAAAAAGCAATAATATAACTGGACCAAACAATAAAAATCAACTATTTTAGGACTCTGGAAATCAACTACAGGCATACAATGAATTGAGAAGCATTTATTTAAGAATAACTGCTAAACCATCATTACAAAAAGTGGGAGTTTGTGGTGTTTCATCCTGGGGCAGCTTCCATGACCTGTGCCCCCATGTTTGATCTGCGTGGTGGTTCTGCCTGGGTAGGCTGTGCTGTGAAAACTAGCAGCTCTCCTGTCAGTTGGGGCTAACTTGATTTGGAGTACAATATGTACCCAGGGGTTTCAGTAAAAACAATACTGATCTCAGCAACAACAACAACAAAAATCAGTGAATACAACTTTTGCAGCTAGTGTGGGGTTGCAGAATTAGTTGGGTTGAGCAACAGACCAGCAGACCAGCCAGAAATCTAACAAGGAAATCCAGAGAATGAGAAAGCTCCTTGTGGTATAGAAGATTGTATATGGGTAAGGCAGTATATAGGCTCAAGAAAGATAAAGAGACAGGGCCTAGTTATCTACTCACCTTCCCTGACTGATTACGATGCCTGGTTCAGGTACAGAGGAGACATGAGAAATCCCAGAAGGAACTGAAAGCTAAGGCAGAATTGTAAATTGTCTGATCTTTGACTCTGTCCCTTAACCCACACACACAGTCATTAGCAGAGGGTGAAAGCCATACTGGCTTAAGGTGTTTAAGCATAATTTTTTGACAGTCATTGGTTGATTACTAAATAATGCTAACCCAGGGTGACTTGTAGGAATCTTGGCTTAAAAACAATTAAAAAAGGAAATTAAGCAAAAACATCAGTGATCACACACTTAAAGGGAGATAAAACTGTGTAGAATTACTTCAGGCAAGTTACTAAACAGCAAAAACAGCTTCCAGTGGGGTCAGAATCCAGAATTGCTGGATAGCATGTTATCTAAAATGTTGAGTTTTAACAAAAAATCATGAGGCCTAAAAAGAAACAGGGGAATGTAATCCATGAATAGGGGGTGGGGGGAAGCAGTGAATAAAAACTAACCCTGAAGGGGCCCAGATATTAGACCTACCAGACAATATTTCAAAGTACCTGTTATAAATATGTTCAAAGAACAACAGTAAACCATGTTTAAAGAAATAAAAATATGACAATTTCCCATCAGATAGAGAATACCAATAAAGGGAAGTTATAAAATCAAATGAAAACACTGGAGTTGAAAGAACAATAGCAACAAAATAATTCCAGGGACTTAACACCAGATTTGAGCTGGCAGAAGAAAGAAATGGGGATAAATAAACAAATATTATCTAATCTGAACAACAGGGAAAAACTGAGGAAAGTAAACTCAGACTTGTGGGATACTATCAACTGTACCAACAGACTCATAATTGGAGCCCCAGAAGAAGAAAAAGGCAGAAAGATTAATCTACATATCCAAGAAGCATAATCCAAATAGAATAAGCAGAGATCCAAACTTAGTCACATAATAGTCAAACTGTTGAAAGCCAAAGCCAAAGATTTGAAAAGAAGCAAAAATGAAAAAACAAAAACAAAAACAAAACCCATCACATACAGGGAAATGACAATAAAACAAAGTTCTCATCAGAAACAATGGAGGACTGAAGGCAGTAAGATGACCCTCACGACCCTCTTTGGCAGCCAACAGTTCTCTGTATTTAAGAATCTGGGTTTTTTGTTGTTGTTGCTCATTAAAAAAAATTATTTTTTTCAACGTTTATTTTTGAGACACACACACACAGTGTGAGCAGGGGAGGGGCAGAGAGAGAGACAGACAGACAGAATCTGAAGGAGGCTCCAGGCTCCAAGATGTCAGCACAGAGCCTGACATGGGGCTCAAACCCATGAACTGTGAGATCATGACCTGAGCCAAAGTCAGATGCTTAACTGACTGAGCCATCCAGGCACCCCTGTTTTGTTTTTTTAGATTCCACATACATGTGAAATCATATGGTATTGGTTTTTGTCTGACTTATTTCACTTAGCATAATATCCTCTAGGTCCATCCATGTTGTCCTGCATGGCAAGATTTCATTCCTTTTCATGGCCAAGTGATAATCTATTGTGTATATATACCACATCTTCTTTATTCATTCATCTATAAATCAACGCTTGCATTGCTTCCATACCTTGGCTATTGTCAATAATGCTGTAATAAACACAACTATTACTGGCTCTTTAAAAATTTTTTTAATGTTTATTTTTGAGAGAGAATGAGCAGGGGAAGGGGTAGAGAGAGAGGGAGACAGAGGATCTGAAGCAGGCTCCTTGGTGAGAATGGAGAGCCCAATGCGAAGCTCAAACTCATGAACTGTGAGATCATGACCCGACCCAAAGTTGGACCCTTAACCAACTGAGCCACTCAGGTGCCCCTGACTGGTTCTTTTAAAGGTATTTTCTGTCTCTTTGTTGAAGTTTTCATTGGAAACTCTTCTCTAGGGTCCAGTGAGTATCTTTATGACCGCTACTTTGTTTTTTTTTTTTTTTTTTTTTTAGTTTTAATTATTTTATTTATTTTTTCAATATATGAAATTTATTGTCAAATTGGTTTCCATACAACACCCAGTGCTCATCCCAAAAGGTGCCCTCCTTAACACCCATCACCCACCCTCCCCTCCCTCCCACCCCCCATCAACCCTCAGTTTGTTCTCAGTTTTTAACAGTCTCCTATGCTTTGGCTCTCGCCCACTCTAACCTCTTTTTTTTTTTTTTTCCTTCCCCTTCCCCATGGGTTTCTGTTAAGTTTCTCAGGATCCACATAAGAGTGAAACCATATGGTATCTGTCTTTCTCTGTATGGCTTATTTCACTTAGCATCACACTCTCCAGTTCCATCCACGTTGCTACAAAAGGCCATATTTCATTCTTTCTCATTGCCACGTAGTATTCCATTGTGTATATAAACCACAATTTCTTTATCCATTCATCAGTTGATGGACATTTAGGCTCTTTCCATAATTTGGCTATTGTTGAGAGTGCTGCTATAAACATTGGGGTACAAGTGCCCCTATGCATCAGTACTCCTGTATCCCTTGGGTAAATTCCTAGCAGTGCTATTGCTGGGTCATAGGGTAGGTCTATTTTTAATTTTCTGAGGAACCTCCACACTGCTTTCCAGAGCGGCTGCACCAATTTGCATTCCCACCAACAGTGCAAGAGGGTTCCCGTTTCTCCACATCCTCTCCAGCATCTCTAGTCTCCTGATTTGTTCATTTTGGCCACTCTGACTGGCGTGAGGTGATATCTGAGTGTGGTTTTGATTTGTATTTCCCTGATAAGGAGCGACGTTGAACAACTTTTCATGTGCCTGTTGGCCATCCGGATGTCTTCTTTAGAGAAGTGTCTATTCATGTCTTCTGCCCATTTCTTCACTGGGTTACTTTGTCCGATATGTCATTTGCAAATATCTTTTCCCATTCTGTTGGTTGCCTTTTAATTTTGTTGGTTGTTTCCTTTGCTGTGCAGAAGCTTTTTATCTTCATAAGGTATGACCACTACTTTGAACCCCCTGTCTGGCATGTTGCTTACCTCTGTTTTGTTTAGCCCATTTTCTGTTGTTTTGTCTTGTTCTTTCATCTGGGACATATTCTTGTGTCTGCTCCTTTTTAACTCTCTGTATTTATTTATTTATTTATTTTTAATTTTTTTTTTTTAACGTTTATTTATTTTTGAGACGGAGAGAGACAGAGCATGAATGGGGGAGGGTCAGAGAGAGGGAGACACAGAATCTGAAACAGGCTCCAGGCTCTGAGCGCTCAGCACAGAGCCCAACGCGGGGCTCGAACTCACGGACCGTGAGATCATGACCTGAGCCGAAGTCGGCCGCTTAACCGACTGAGCCACCCAGGCGCCCCTCTCTGTGTTTATTTCTATTACCATCATGCATTACTGGGGAAATTTAAATTAAACTGCAATGGGATTCCACTAAACACCTACTACAATGTCTGTAATTAAAACACAATAACAAGAGGCACCTGGGTGGCTCAGTCGGCTAGGCTTCCGACTTTGGCTCAAGTCATGATCTTACAGTTTGTGGGTTTGAGCCCCACGTCGGGCTCTGTGCTGACAGCTCGGAGCCTGGAGCTTGCTTTGCATTGTCACCCTCTCTCTCTCTGTTCCTCCCCCACTCACACAGTTTCTCTCAAAAATAAAGATTAAACAACAACAACAAGCGTTGGTGAAGATGTGGAGAAATTGCTGGTGAGAATGTAAAATGGTACATTCACTTTGGAAAAGTTTGTGCTATCTTAAAAAGTTAAACATAGATAAACCATATAACATAGGTTACACCATTTACCTATCTACCTAAGAGAAATGAAATATATATCTACACAAAGACTTGACCATGAATGTTCATAGCAGAAAATTTCCTAATAGCCAAAAAGTATAAACAACCCAAATATTCATCAATATTTGATAAGCAAAATTTGGTGTATCCATATAATGTATACTATTCAGCAATTAAAAGGAGTGAATTGGGGGTGCCTGGGTGGCTCAGTTGGTTGAGCATCCGACTTCGCCTCAGGTCATGATCTCGCGGTTTGCGAGTTCGAGCCCTGCATTGGGCTCTGTGCTGACACCTCAGAGCCTGGAGCCTGCTTTGGATTCTGTGTCTCTGTCTCTCTCTGCCCCTCCTCCACTCATGCTCCGTGTCTCTGTCTCTCAATAATAAATAAATGTTAAAAAATTTCAAAAAAAAAAAAGTGAACTGATACATGCTACGACAGGGATTAATCTCAATTATGTTACGTGAAAAAAGCCAAGTGCAAAACACTATATATTGTGCAATTATATTTATATAAAATGTATAGAAAGTGTGCATTTATAGAGACCAAGAGCAGATGGAATGGGAATAAGGATTAATTGCAGATAGTCTTGATCGATACTTTTGGGGTAGAAATGTTCTATAACTGGATTTTGGTGATGGTTGTACAGGTCTGTAAAAGTTATTGAATAATTAAAAAATGTAAGATAGTGTATTTTGTGTTATACAGGTTATATCTCAATAAAGGTGTTTTAAAAGAAAGTGTGCCTATGGAGTCCACGGGTATTGGCTATATATAACCAAGGCCCCTGAGAAGCTGCTTTTGTACTAATCCTTTGTAAAGCTGTAAACAAGAGAATTCCCTGTGGATTCAGAGGGTCCACTAGGATTTCATACTGGTTACTTTAGATCTGGTAATTGATAGGCACAATGGGGGCAGTGTAGGACTTTGGTGTGAGCCCAGTATTACAAAAAGAACGGAAGCAGTGTCAAAGTGTTTGAATGACATAGTTTGCTGTCCTATTTTTCTCACCTACGTTGTTAATTTCAAAGCTGCCCCTTAGATCTGTGTGGGGAAGTTACTTTAAAAGTCTTTTGTGGTGTCTGAGGACAAAACCTCCTCAGGATGCATGGGGGCCATCCTTAGGGCAGGTTTTCTTTGGGTGCAGACCTCTTGTTATCTTGGCCATTCCAGTCCCCCCCAGCAAATGTTCCTCTTGAGACAGACATCCTGTAGATATAGGTGGCCAATTCTTTTCATTCTTCAAACATGCTGAAATTCTCCTCTTTCTGCAAATATTCTCTGATTATTTTCCACTAGTATTTTCTTGAACCTTCATTCTCTCCAGATACACAGTGCTCCTAACTATAATACAGGCTGTCAGAAGAGCATGACTTTGGAGTCAACTATGTGGTTTAAATTCCAACTCTTAATTCCCTAGCCATGTGACTTTGAGAGAAATTTCTTAGCCTCTCTGAGTCCTGCTCTTGGACTCCAGATAAATCGAGGCATTTATCCAAGGGATACAGGTGTGCTGTTTCAAAGGGACACATGTACCCCCATGCACTATCAACAATAGCTAAAGTATGGAAAGAGCCCAAATGTCCATCGGTGGATGAATGGATAAAGAAGAGGTGGTATAGATACACAATGGAGTATTACTTGGCAATCAAAAAGAATGAAATCTTGCCATTTGCAAGATGGCAACTGGATGGAACTGGAGGGTATTATGATAAGTGAAATTAGCCAGTCAGAGAAAGACAAAAATCATATGACTTCACTCACATGAGGACTTTAAGACACAGAACAGATGAACATAAGGGAAGGGAAACAAAAATAATATAAAAACAGGGAGGGGGACAAAACAGAAGAGACTCATAAATATGGAGAACAAACAGGGTTACAGGAGGGGTTGTGGGAGGGGGGATGGGCTAAATGGGTAAGGGGCACTAAGGAATCGACTCCTGAAATCATTGTTGCACTATATGCTAACTAATCTGGATGTAAATTTTAAAAAATAAAAAATAAAATTAAAACTTAAATAAATATGAAACAACAAACAAAAAGGAAATCTGTAAAATAGAGGTAATTATACCCATCACAGAGGGTTGTAAGATGAAACAAGGTCATGTATGGAAATTCCTGAGCACAGTTAGCTGGTACATAGTGTTCCTTGATTGTCAGAACCAGGTAGTGGAATCTGGAGGAAATTCCTGGAATTTCTCCAGGAAATCTGGAGCTGGATTTGCATTCATGCTTTTCTACTTCTAGCCAAGTGACCTTGGCGAATTTCCCTAAGTTCTCTGTGCCTCTGTTTCTGCATCTTTAAAATGGGAATATTGAAAGCAGCCACCTGATTAGGCCTGTCTGATGATTAAATGAGTTCATATAGAAAGTATTTAGAACATTGACTGTCATATAATAAACTCAATGCAGATGGCAGCTGCTATTCTCTCATTAGCCAGTACAATGGCCCTATTCTCTTGGGGCAGCATATTTGCTTTATATGGATTAAATGTGTGGGTTATAGGGATACAATCATGGTCACAATATGGGAAGAGAGGTCTGTTTGGTCTGGCTGGTGGCCCACCAGTGGGGGGTTGTGAATCCCCTGTCTCACTACAGCATGCATATCTTCCCAGTCACTCTGTGCTGATTCAGAAAGGGCACTTCCCCACAGAAGAACAGAACTGTTCTTGGATCAGGAGAAGCCAGTGGTTGGACTCCTCAGAGGGAATCAGATCACTAGGTCCTCCCACAGTGGTGGACCCTCTAAGATCCCTGCATTGCGGCATTGTGGGGTATGATGAGACTCCTATAAATGTATCTGTTCTGAACAGTAACTGCAAGTACCATAAAGTTGAAATATTAAATCCTTGGTTGAGGTGGTGGTAGGAACCTATTCTTCCTTTGTCTCAAGGACCATCTCACTGGAGACTGGTTTAAGGCTTTGGAGCCCCTTAGAATACATGCAGGTTATATGGACTTGATTTGTAAGTGATTACCACTTCTGTTTTATTTTCAGCTGATTATTTACCCTGGAACCAACCAAGACGAGAGCTACTTCATCCGGAACACCATTACCGACCAGCATCAACCAGGTTTGATAGTAGAACTACACACCAGGATGACTATTCTGTAAAGGGCCTAGTGAGCACCATGAGCTGTAAGCCTCTCGCCATGCCCAAGCTCTGTAACATCCCCCTGGAGGATCTGACTAACTACAAGATGAGCTATGTGGCCCACCCGATGGAGAAACGCTTTGCGTATGAGGCAGCAAAGTTCAGTCCCTGTGAAATCCCCTTTGAAAGCCTTACCACCCATAAAGAGTCTTTCCGGGGCCTGATGGGAGAGCCAGCCAAGAGTCTGAAACCTCCAGCCAGGTCCTGTGGTTTAGAAACGCCTTTCTCTAACACCACTGAGTTTAGAGACAAGTACCAAGCTTGGCCAACGCCCCAGATGTTCTCCAAAGCTCCTGTCACTTATGTCCCTCCTGAAGAAAAGATGGACCTTCTGACAACAGTGCAGGCCCATTACATGTACCCTAAGGGTGCCCCAGCTCAGTCCTTCCGGCCAGTGATCTCAGTCAAGAAGGGTGGCCGCTTTGAAAGCTCCACTACTACCAAGGACGACTACAAGCAGTGGCCGGGGACGCGCATGGAGCCAGCCAAACCCATTCCCCAGCTGAACATTCCCACTGAGCCCTTGGACTGTCTGACTACCACGCGGGCTCACTATGTGCCCCACCCACCCATCAATACCAAAAGCTGTAAGCCTCCTTGGGCTGGCTCCCGAGGAAATATCCCTGTGGAGGGCCAGACCACATACACCATCAGCTTTACTCCCAAGGACATGGGCAGGTGCCTGGCTTCATACCCTGAGCCTCCTGGCTACATTTTTGAGGAAACGGATGCTTTGGGGCACAAGATATACAGGCCGGTCTCCCGGACAGGCTCTCAGCAGGGCAGCCGTCTTTCTGTAGGTGACTCGGAAAACCCCAACCAGCGAGAGTTGGCAGTGTCAGCCTGATTTTTAAAAAGCTGTTACTTAGAAATTGCGCAATACTTTTAAAAGCAGATGATTGAGAGTTATTTGTTGGCCAAAAAAGAATTCCCCAAAGTGGAAAAAAAAAAGTCTTCAGCATCATTTCCAGGACACTTGAATAAAATGAGAATCGCTTGACTCAAGGAAAATGACATTTAGTCACTGGCTAAATACTCCCCTTTACCCTCCGTTGGCTGCCTAGCCCCCTTGGTCCCTTACCTTGTGCTGATGGAATCAAAGCTGGTCTGAAGGGTTTTTCTCTGAACCAGAAGTATTTTATTAATTTAACCATTGCATGGATTGCCATCATAATTGACCTTTGCCAAGTATGAAGTGCTAAAAAATAAACTTTGTTTGGGGGGGAATGGGTCTGCAGGTCTGTGTGTTCACCCCACAGGCTGTCTCTGCAGAGAACAGCGTGTGTTCCTTGAGACCTCTGGGGAGACTCCAGACTCCAGCCCCCATCGCATCCCAGTACTAGTGAGAGTACCTTGTGTCCAGTCTGGAGTTTTGTGTTCTCTGTGCCCAGGGCTGCTTTACAGGACATCCCTTCTACCTTTTCACACCCTGACATACCAGCCAAGAGTAGTGCTGTCTGAATAGTGCTGTTCAGTCACAGGAAATGGAGGGGGTGGGGGAGAAAGAGAGCCTGTGGCAGTCTCAGGGGAGCATGGACGTGCCAGGTCTCTCTTACCCCCAAACCAGTGCTGGCTCTGATTCCAGAGAGTGGAGGGGGAAAAAGGGCCCCTTTTCAACCAGGTAGTTGGCAGGCGCCCCCCTGGGCTGTGAGCAGAAACTGTGGGCTCTTCTAAGTTCTTGGAGCCTGGAACAATTGCTCTGTGCTGGGCTGGTTCTTGGAAGGCTGGACCTGCTTTTTTTTTAAAATGACAGCTGTGACCAGACTTGTGGTGAAGCTTGACATAGTGATGAGTTGGACCCTGTCTTGGAGAAAAGGCTGGAGGTTTCTCTTTTGGGTGTAAGGCTTGATTCTAAGGCTAGGTAATTTGGTGATGTTTTTAAAGTTTATTTTTATTTATTTACTTTGAGAGAAAGGGAGAGAGGGAGAGAGAGAAAAAGTGGGGGGAGGGGCTGAGAGAGGGAGAGAGAGAGAATCCCAAGCAGGGTCTGCACTGTCAGAGTGTAGCCTGACATGGGGCTTGAACCCACAAACTGTGAGATCATGACCTGAGCTGAAACCAAGAGTTGGACACTTAATCAACTGAGCCACACAGGTGTCCCCTTTTTTTGAATTGGAAAGAATTGAGCAAAGACTTTGTCCAAGAGGATTTGTGCCAGAGTCAGATGGATTCTGGGTAAACCTCACTCAGAGGGATGCAGGCTGACACCAGGGACACTTACCTCCCTTTTGAGCCCACAGAACCCCAAATATATTCCATAGTCTTAGAAATCTTGGGAACGGTGTGTGGGGGAGGAGACTTCAGTTCAAATCTGAACTAGAGACTTGGTTTTAGGCTCAGTGCCTGGTTCATGGGCAAGAAACCTGTATCTTTTATCTGGGGTCCAGTCTTTCTGTGCCTCTTAGTTGCCTGGCCCAGACCTCTGAGGTCCCATGCCTCGCAGCCTCACTATGAAGTTTGGTTTGTATCACTGAATTGGGATAAAAATCATTTAATCCTCTTGTTGGTTATATGGGGTCTGGATACCTACCTGCCTTTATGGGGTAGAAAGGCTCAGAGAGGTTATGTACCTTGCCCAAGGCCACAGAGTTTAGAGCACCAAGGTCAAGATTAGAACCCAGGCATTCTGATTCAAGATCCAGTGCTCTTCCCATGGCAACAGGTACTTCCCATCTGCCACGTCCCAGATCACGTGGTTCCACAAACACCATCAAACCACATTCTCTCTGAGCTCCTTCCTGGAGTGCATTAAGCTAAAGGAGACCACTAAGGAGGGTGAGTTCTATTTTTATTTCATCATTTTTTACAAGTCAAAAATATTGGCAGTTGACTTAGAAAGCCAAATGGTGCTAAATGCTTATAAAAATGCAACAATCTCTTATGCTCCAGCCTCTTGGCCTCCCCCATTATTGGTTCCCCAGAGAAAAATGTAACATTATTTTATCTGTCTCTGCTAATATTTTCCTTCATATTCTTAAATCATATACATATATTGTTGTCTGTTGACTTAACGATTTTAGACATGGTCTGTTTTGGTAGATTGGGAATTTTAGTTCTCTCATACTCCCTGCTTCTTCCTTTCCTCTTAGTTATAGGACCATGCTCTGTATATCAAGACCAATAAGCTTTTCTAATGTTTCTGATGACTACAAAGAAGCTGAAGAAGGATGGATGGACCTGGCCTGTTGAAGAGTGCTAGCCCTCTTGTGGTGAGGAATTTCCTCTGAGTCCTTCCTTTGTGACATTTAGGGGTTACCTCCAGGTGACCTCAGGCTAGATGAGCCACTTAGGGCATCTCTACCTTGCCCACTTCTACCAGAATTAAAGAATCTGCTCTCTTCTGTCTGTCCATTTTGGTCTCAAAATCTCTTTATTATGAAAGTGGTTAATACAGTAAAAAATTCAGAAAACACAGAAATTATTTAAGGGACGATACAAGTGGCTGTTAGGAGACTAGTGGAACCCAGTGGCTAACAACATGTAAGGAGAGAGCCCAGCAGACCTGGGTTTGCTTCTTGGCCCTTGTCACTGCTAGCTATGAGACCTTGGTCAAATTCGTTAAAATGTGAATAATAGCATTACTGGCCCTATGGCTTCATTGTGTGTGTTGAATGATAGAATATAGGTCAATCACTTGGCCCTGGCTCATGGGTAACTCTCATTAAACATAGATGAGGATGATGGTGATGGCGATGAGGATAATGAAGATGGTTGCTGAGTTGTACCTAACGGAATCTACTCGTGATTTTATCGGTCATTGTTTACATGTGCGAAGGTAAGCCTAACTGCTTGTTTTATTTTTTCACCGTATATAGTTTCCATATAGTTCCATAATTGCTTTTTTTCCCCATATAATTGAGTTAGTTTTTAGTTGTTCTGAGTTGGGGTTCCTACCTGTGCTCCCTGGAAATGTCATTTTAGGAAGTAACTGGAGTCAGGAGGAGGGAAACAAGGTGAGCTGAGCAGATGGGGACTTAGTTCTCCTCTCCTGCTCCTTTTCATCAGTTCTGTGTATCCAGCTTCCACTTAAGAGTTTGTTGGAAACACCTCTTTTAAAACACCTGTCCACGTGTGCACGCACTGCTCTAACACCTGGTAGGATTGTGTCCAACAAACCCTGGTAATGGAAGCTGCCAAACACTCAGAAATATGTACAAATGTATAATTTTATTGTATAATTTTCCCCCTGTGAGAATGAAGTGGGTCCTTAATCACCTACCATAGCCCAGCATCTCAAGGCTTTATGCATATTAAAAAAGAAAAATTATTAGAGATCAAAGAACAAACGCAGAGGGAAGAGTTTTATGGCCAAGCAGGGAACCTGCTCCAGCGCAGGATCCAGTACGCTTGGGGTGAGGTTCTGGGGAAGAAAACAGGGATAGGGCTTTTGAAGCCCAAAGATGGCAAATTCCATCTTATCCGAGTAAGCAGAGTCTCCGAGTGTGGCTGATGGGCTGCAGCTAGTGAGATTTGCTGGTGTGGAATCCCTGGGCTGGTTGGGCATGGTCTTATGGTTTGGGATATGGTGCATCCCAGCAGATGAGGCCCCACTCTCCACAACGGTGTCTCCCTGCCTGTGTCATGCATGGGGTGGTGCCTTTGTCAGTGGGGCAGGTAATATCCCCTGGTCCCCTGGACAGTGGGCCACATACAGGAATGATGACCCCAGCACACCACTTTCATTTTTTTGGTGATTAGGAACCTGCTCTCTACTTTGCCCCCCCCAGTTAAGGTAGAAACAGAGCACTAAGAACAGGTTAAAGGACCTGCATTCAAATGTTGCATTTTCTCAAGGGTCACTGTCTGTGAGGATGAGCCCTCCCTTTTTTTTTTTTTTTTGAAAATTTTTTTTCAACTTTTTTTATTTATTTTGGGGACAGAGAGAGACAGAGCATGAACGGGGGAGGGGCAGAGAGAGAGGGAGACACAGAATCGGAAACAGGCTCCAGGCTCCGAGCCATCAGCCCAGAGCCTGATGCGGGGCTCGAACTCACGGACCGCGAGATCGTGACCTGGCTGAAGTCGGACGCTTAACCGACTGCGCCACCCAGGCGCCCCCAGAGCCCTCCCTTTTTGGCTTGACTCTAAGATTGTAGGCCAGGTAGGTAAGGTAAGTAAGGTAAGGTAAGATTGTAGGCCAGGTCTGGAGGGTGGAGATGGTGGGGCCATCGTAAGTGGTTCTTTCAGCCATCCCCATCCTTAGCACCATTTGTCCCCTGCTTTCTGTGTAGCTAGTGTTTCAAGCCTCAAACCCCTGCCTGGTTCTGCCTCGCAGACCTGCTCCCTGTCAGCTCTGACTCTCTTGTGACTGTTTTGCTCTCTGCTTTGGCAGAGTAAGCTTCCCCTTCTGCACTCGTCAGTCTTCCTTCTCCCATCTGCCTCTTGTCGACTTCACATTTCTTGAAATCCCTTGTCCACTGACGGTCCTCCTCCCATCTTGCTCACTATGGTGTTGGTAATTTCATTATTGATTTTTTGTAGCTTAATATGGTTTATGTGAGTGGGGCAGGAAGGAGAGCGGCACAGGCAGGCAGCCTGCCCCTTGGCCTTGCGTGGATGGAGCCACGTGGAGTTGATAAGGCACGAATGGGATTTTGTTGGGGGTTTTCTCAACTGGAAAGCATACCTGGAGGGTGAGTTTCACCCCTGACTAGGCAGAAGGGCAGAGGTGGGCAGTGTAGAATAAGTACCAGGCCAACTGGTAGGTACAGGTGAAGGGAGCCCTGGCTTGGGCTTCTGAACCCCCAGCTGTTTCCCAAGGCTGTGCAGACAGCATCAGACGGCACTCCCCTCCCTGCATCCTTGGCCTCACCTATTCGCCCTCTCACCCTTCTCACACATCACCAGCAACTTCACAGAGGGAAGGTCTGAGGGGCTCAGAGACAGCTCTCAACTGAGCAGAGACCACAGCCCAGATGCGACACGAGGAGGCACAGTCCTGGCCAGGGCTGGGGCTCCATTTTGGAGTGGCTGGGGGAGCAAGTACTCTGTCCCGTGGTTTTGCTTTCCCTTTGTGTCTGCCAGGTACCTTCCATTGTAGTCTCATTGCTGTGAGCATGTTCGAAATAACATACATAGAATAACTGGCTGCCCCACCCCAAGCTTCTGCATCTAAAGCAGGAGTGAAGCGAACTGCTCCAAGGCAGGGGCATTGTCACAACCACACCTTTCCACAGTGATGCACCCTTTTGGGATCTGGTCACCTCGGGCATAAAGATGAATTGAGGGATCTATTTCCTTTAAAAGTGCTTTTCAGCTGTGCAGTTGCCAAGAGGAAGCTAGTGGGCTGGGTGGGGGTGTGCACGAGTTCTAACTGCAGATTAAATGATCCCTTGGCTCTTCAGGCCTGCCCTGCCATCACCCAGGTCCACATCTGGTCAGCATCCTGGAAGCAGGAAGACACAGGCCCTTCTGAGCGTAAATACTGGGGGTGGGGGCCAGGAGGAGTTGTTTGCTTTGGCAGAGTAGGCTCAGAATTTCCACAAGGCTGGCTGAGCAGGTGCTTGGCTCCTCCCCACTTTGGGGGAGCAACACGAGCCCCGGAGCCTTCCAGAACATGTGCTCTGGATTCTGGAAAAGGCATCAGGGTAATGCTAGGCTGGGCTGTGCTTTAAGTCATACTTCTGTACCACAGGTGCTCCTGGTCCCTGTCTCTGGATCCTTGGATGCTGACATGAGAAGTCCTGATGGCTTTTTCTTGTCAACCCTCTTGGTGCAGCAGCAAACCCAGGTTGATGTTAACCAAAAGGATTCAGGAAATTTTCACTCCTGTGACTGAATCTAACACTGATTTGTCTTGGGCTTTTACTACCCAGACCAACCTGCCTGCCACCTGCACCCTGCCAATCTACCCAGGGCCAAGGCTATTCTTTCATTGCCAAGGAGGCAGCATGGTTACTCCCTCATGTCCTAGATTCCCATCCATTTCATGTGATAGGATCATAAAACAGGGGAGCCCACGAACACCCTTTAAACAGGCAAATAGCTACTTGAGAAACATAGGCAGACAGAATGCATGAAGAATGACGAAAATTTGGCATCTATGCCAGTGAATGACTTATAAACTAAGAAATGGAATTTTTGGCACAATAGGATCTCCCAGGCTTAAAAAAACAACCCACTTTTCATTTTAAAGTTTCTAAGCAGAGTTCAGTGCTTGCTATCAACATGGAGAGTCTCTCTGCTTGGCTCAGTGTTAGAACACCTCCCATATTCGAAGGCCAGTTATTTGGAACCTTCCATGTCCAAAACTGTGGCTAGAACCTGGACACACGCTGGCTTTAAGTTGCTAAAATCACTGACAGATTTCATGTATGGAAACTCAGGTACTTTATGCACCCCTGATCCTGGCCCTCACTCTGCTCATATTGGCTCCTTTCCCTCATTTTTTCTCTTTTCCCTTCTCTTTCCTTTCCTTCTTCCTTCCTTCCTTCCTTCCTTCCTTCCTTCCTTCCTTCCTTCCTTCCTTCCTTTCTCTCTCTCTCTTTCTCTCTTTCCTTTCCTTTCCTTTCCTTTTTTCTTCCTCCCTCTTCTTTCTTTCTTTCTTTCTTTCTTTCTTTCTTTCTTTCTTTCTTTCTTTCTTTCTTTCTTTCTTTCTTTCTTTCTTTCTTTCTTTCTTTCTTTCACACACAGTTCCAATGAGTTTCTCTTATCTGGGTTACTAGCCCTCAGAAGGGCGGGACGGGGGCAGGGCTCTTCTGCTAGAGGCCAACATCTAAATGGAAAGGGGTGACAGCCTGGCAGTGGGGCTAGAGACCAAAAAATGGTTTAAAATGCAGAACTCAAAAGTATAGCAGCTCAGGAATTATGACCTCAATGTAATAATTTAAAATAATTCACGTGTGTGTGTGTGTGTGTGTGTGTGTGTGTGTATACATACTTGCACATGTACATACACACGTATTTTATTAAGTCTGGAAAAATATACCATAGTTTATGCTTATGACCCCCATTTAATAAAAATTATAAAAAATTATACACATACACTTTTCAAGTCTGGCCAAATGCATCAACAGAGTTGGGTAAATGAATTCCCATTTGTCTCATTTGTCCAGAATTATAAGGGATTGGAGCTTTGGAGTATTTTAATATGAAGTTAACCTACAGGTAATATCTATTAGCCTTTATGAAGGTGTTTTCTATGGAATAAAAGTCCTGTGATATGGTCTTCAAAAAAGTTCATTGGACATAGAAGTTTGGGAGTTTGAGATTCATATTGCATAATGATATTTTGAAGGCTCTCTGAAACCCTATATTAAAGGAATGTTGCTTAACTTTGTATAACCCAGTTCATGGATCAGTATTATTGCAATTACAAGTGCACGAGTGAAAAGGGAATTTTTTGGTTCAGGCAATTGAACAGTCTAGGGGTTTATCTGTGGGCTTCAGGCACAGCTGAATCCAGGGGCTTGAAGGATGCAATGGGTGCTTGGTCTTCATCTTTTGCCTTTATTTTCTTCTGCATTGCCTTCTTAGGCAGGCCCTTTCCACGTGATGGTTTCCAGCGATTTTAAGCTCACAACATCTCTTTAGCTAAAGGGCTTCTCCTTCCCAGGGGTTCCAGAAAAAATCCCTGAAATGAGTTTCTTGCCTGGCTTGAGACTCGTGGTCCTTTCTGAACTGATTGCCATGGCCAGGGAGAATGAAAATCCTCCCTGTCCAGGACTGAATCAGTGTCCACCCCTGGACTGAGTAGTGTTTACGGCTGGGGTCAACCCCATGCAAGCTACATGAACATGGGAGGGCTTGGGATGGGGTGGGTCCCCAAAGGAAGCCGTAGAGTTTCCAGGCAAGGGAAGGGATGAACTCTGAGCAGGCAGAGACAACAGTTTCCAACTCTGACAATAGAGCCCTTTTATTGTGTAAAACCTGTTGGAACACACATGGAGAAACAGTGCCAAATGCTCATCATACATTTTTTTTCAAATAAGTTTAGAATACAGTAAAATCTGCATGCATGCAAGCATGTAGTTGAACCTTTCTTTGATGATTTAAAAACCTCAGCGAATCCTGCTGTGCCTCAGGGTCAACTCTGAGTGTTGAAACATCCTAGTCCTTGACTGTTGAAATTGTTTGGCTTCTTGATAAATGGGAGGTTCTGGCCCAGCCAGAGGGCAGGTACAGGGAGCTTGGGAAAGTTCAGTTACCGGAGAGTGGACACAAGTCTGTTATCTCCTGTGTAGAGCTCTCTTAAGTTCTGACAGCAACAGCACCTGCCATCTCACTGCATCCACACGTGCTTCCTGCTCCTGTTGTTATCTCCCTGTTCAGGCAGGAAACTGAGGGGAATTGAGGCTCAGATGGGTTAAGTAACTTGGGGGAATGATGTTTGTAGAACCAGCTGGGTGAACAGTGAAATGACACCATGGGTTTGAAAGAAGGGGAAGGCTGGAGAGATGTAGGAGGCTGTTGATCTTGAGGATAAAGAATGAATTTTTGAATGCCTTTCCAGGGCCATGCGGTGTATAAGTGTATGAGCTCTGGGAATGGTATCTGTTTGTGCGTGTGATTGATTCTCCACTGTTCCTTGTACTCAGCACTCAGACTTACTCACTAATTGCTTCTGGAAACACACAGATATTTACAAAGATGTTGATTGGGTTGCAACAGAGCTTCTTTACACAATGCTTGCTTACTTATAAGGTTAATGCATAGGAAGGAATGATTACATCCAGGAGCTGAAGGTTATATGAAGAGATCTTTAAATTTTTAAGCTCTTTGTTAGAAATAGTTAGTTACATTAAGACTAGATTCTCTTCATTGTAGAAAAAGATCCCTTGGGCCTTTTCGAGGAAAAAGGTATTTTCATCTTGTGATTTGGTAACATGTCACATCTGTTGTTTGTTTTACTATGATCTTCGAATAGTGCTATTTAGGGAGGTTTTGCCTCTTGATTACCAAGCTCTTTAGGATTCCGTAGCTCCAAAAATGCTGTGTTTCCTACCTTTGCCATCCGCTCTGGGAGCTATCATGGGGCCCTTTTCCAGACTCTTGGGTCTGCTGCACCTCTCACTATGGTCTTGCCCTGGGGATATCTCCTGGGGACCCGCCTGATGGTCCTCAGTTGCTTTCCAGCATCTCCCTGGTTTTCTTTTTCCTCTACGCCATCCAGGGAGTCCCCCTCCACCCCCAGGGTAGTGACTTCAAAACCATGCTCTTTCCTTTCACACATCTCATCTTCTATGTCTCCTCCTCCTCCTCCTCTTCTTCCTCCTCTACCCCATAACCCCCGTCTTAGCTCTGGTCCTCAGGACAGGTGGACGCACTGATCAGACTTCTTCCTTCTTCTTCTCCCATCCATCTGTATGTGTACACAAACATACATTAGTTCATGCCTTCAGAACATATCTTTTGGGTGCCAGGCACTCTTCTAGGTGCTTTGGACAACATCAGTAAGTAGAACATATACAGGTCCTGCTCTTGTGGGTCTTATAGTCTAGTGGGGTAGACAGACACTCAATAATAAACAATGCATAATTATATATAATAAGGTATGTATAATATAAATAAAATAACCAACACATAATATATGAAAAGCATAATAAGTAAATTGTTTGGTAAGTTACAAGGTGATAGGCACCATGAAAAAGGAGAACATAATTGGAATGGAGAAGCCCAGGAGTTCTGGGAGGCCCAGGTGGTATATAGTGGGATGGTCAGGGTGGGCCTCATTGAGAAGATGATGTTTGAGAGTCTCAAAGGGGGAGATGACCCCAGGGAACATGTAGAGCAAAAGGGCCTGAGGTGGGCACATTTCTGTGAGGGCTGTATAGACCATGGCCAGGAATTTGGAATTGGGGGGCAATGTCAAGGGTCCAACTGAGAAGTGCTGAGATCTGGTATATGTTACAACCATCCCTGTGGTCACCCAGGCTCTGTGAGGGGGCTGCAGGGGGCCAGTGTAGAAGCAGGGCCTGGCAGGATGCAGGCCCATGCCAGGCTGTAGAAGTGGGGCTGATGAGAAAAGGGTCACATCCTGGGCATATTTTGAAGGCAGGCCATATGGAATTAGTGATTGGAGGTGGGGTGAAAACAACTGGGAATTAAGCATGTCTCTAGAACCTTAGGTCGCAGAGACTAGGAGGGCAGGGTCTCTCCACTGAGTTTGGGGAGGGCTGAGTAGACATGTGAATGCTGAATGGCCAGCAGGCTGCTTCTGAGAAGCAAGGTACAGCAGGGTTTTTGAGGAGGCTCTGTAGTCAGACTAGCCTGGCGCTTGTACTCACTGCTGTGGTCCCCATGTGGTCTCTGTGAGGGGGTGAACAGAGAATTCTGTGAATTCTAGGAACTTTTCCTCTTTCTGTTTCCCCTTTCTATACTATGACCCGTAGGGAAAAGGGAGTCTTCTCTGAAGTACATAAGGAAAGATTTCCCAAAGTTAGAGTTATTAGGCACCAGGTACCTTGAGGGAGAAGGAGGGCAGTTGTCTGCTTGGAGGGTGAGCATGGCTTCCTTTAGATTGTGACCATTAACTGAGACATGACCTGCCTCCCCTTCCCTCTCCCATCTCTCCAGCCACAGTCATCCAGGCCTTGTCCCTCAGGATCTTTATGTCCTTTTATCATGTAGTATAGTTTAGTCTTGGTCTCATTCTTTTGCATCCTTTTGCATTCTTTTGCACCCACCATCATCTTTTCAGCAAAACAAAAGATCATTTTTGGGGGGATCTAGTTAGAAGAGTGGGTATTGTGTATATCTTTTCAAATTAGTGTTTTTATTTTTTTGGGCGGGTAAATACTCAAGCAGTGGAATTACTGAATTATATGGTAGCTCTGTCTTTAATATTTTGAGGAACATCCGTGTTCTTTCTACAGTGGTTGCACTAATTTGCATTCCCACCAGCAGTACAAGAGGGTTCTCTTGACATCCTCGCCAACACTTGTTATTTTTTGTCTTTTTTCATACTAGCCATTCTGACAGGTGTGAGGTGGTATCTTACTGTGGTTTTGAGTTTGCATTTCCCTGGTGATGAGTGATGTTGAACATCATTTCATGTATCTGTTGGCCATCTGTATGTCTTTCAAGTCTTCTGCCCATTTTTTTTAAATTTTATTTTTTATTTTTTAAAATTTACATCCAAGTTAGTTAGCATATAGTGCAACAATGATTTCAGGAGTAGATTCCTTAGTGCCCCCTACCCATTTCACCCATCCCCCTAGTTAGTAACCTCCCGTAACCCTCAGTTTGTTCTCCATATTTATGAGTCTCTTCTGTTTTGTCCCCCTCACTGTTTTTATATTATTTTTGTTTCCCTTCCCTTATGTTCATCTGTTCTGTGTCTTAAAGTCCTCATATGAGTGAAGTCATATGATTTTTGTCTTTCTCTGACTGGCTAATTTCACTTAGCATAATACCCTCCAGTTCCATCCAGTTGCCATCTTGCAAATGGCAAGATTTCATTCTTTTTGATTGCTTAGTAATACTCCATTGTATATCTATACCACCTCTTCTTTATCCATTCTTCCACAGATGGACATTTGGGCTCTTTCCATACTTTATTGTTCATAGTGCTGCTATAAACGTGGGGGTGCATGTGTCCCTTTGAAACAGCACACCTTGGATAAATGCCTAGTGGTGCAATTGCTGGGTCATAGGGTAGTTCTATTTTTAGTTTTTTGAGGAACCTCCATACTGTTTTCCAGAGTGGCTGCACCAGCTTGCATTCCCACCAACAATGCAAAAGAGATCCTCTGTCTCCGCATCCTTGCCAACATCTGTTGTTGCCTGAGTTGTTAATGTTAGCCATTCTGACAGGTGCAAGGTGGTATCTCATTGTGGTTTTGATTTGTATTTTCCTGATGATGAGTGATTTTGAGCATTTTTTCATGTGTTGGTTGGCCATCTGGATGTCTTCTTTGGAGAAGTGTCTATTCATGTCTTTTGCCCATTTCTTCACTGGATTATTTGTTTTTTGGGTGTTGAGTTTGATAAGTTCTTTATAGAATTTGGATACCAACCCTTTATGTGATATGTCATTTGCAAATATCTTCTCCCATTCTGTCGGTTGCCTTTTAGTTTTGCTGATTGTTTCCTTCGCTGTGCAGAAGCTTTTTATTTTGATGAGGTCCCAGTAGTTCATTTTTGCTTTTGTTTACCTTGCCTCTGGAGACGTGTTCAGTAAGAAATTGCTGCAGTCAAGATCAAAGAGGTTTTTGCATGCTTTCTCCTCGAGGATTCTGATGGCTTCCTGTCTTACATTGGGGTCTTTCATCCATTTTGAGTTTATTTTTGTGTATGGTGTAAGAAAGTGGTCCACGTTCATTCTTCTACATGTCGCTGTCCAGTTTTCCCAGCAACACTTGCTGAAGAGACTGTCTTTATGTCACTGGATATTCTTTCCTGCTTTGTGAAAGATTAGTTGGCCATACGTTTGTGGGTCCATTTCTGGGTTCTCTATTCTGCTCCATTGATTTGAGTGTCTGTTCTTGTGCCAGTACCATACTGTCTTGATGGTTACAGCTTTGTAGTATAGCTTGAAGTCTGGGATTGTGATGCCTCCTGCTTTGGTTTTCTTTTTCAAGATTGCTTTGGCTATTCAGGGTCTTTTCTGGTTCCATACAAATTTTAGGATTATTTGTTCTAGCTCTGTGAAGAATACTGGTGTTATTTTGATAGGGATGCATTGAATATGTAGATTGCTTTGGGTAGTATCAACATTTGAACAATATTTGTTCTTCCTATCCAGGAGCATGGAATCTTTTTCCATTTTTTTGTGTTTTCTTCAATTTCTTTCATAAGCTTTCTATAGTTTTCAGCATATAGATTTTTCACCTCTTTGGTTAGATTTATTCCTAGGTGTTTTATGGTTTTTGGTGCAACTGTAAATGGGATCGATTCCTTGATTTCTCTTTCTGTCGCTTCATTGTTGGTGTATAGGAATGCAACCAATTTCTGTGTGTTGATTTTATATCCTGCAACTTTGCTGAATTCATGATTCAATTCTAGCAGTTTTTGGTGGAATCTTTAGGGTTTTCCATATAGAGTATAGTGTCATCTGTGAAGAGTGAAAGTTTGACCTCCTGGCCGATTTGGATACCTTTTATTTCTTTGTGTTGTCTGATTGCAGAGGCTAAGACTTCCAATACTATGTTGAATAACAGTCCTCTGCCCATTTTTTAATCACATTTTTTGTGTGTATACATTTTTTTCATGTATTTTGGATATTAGCCTTTTATTGGATGCATCATTTGCAAATATTTTCTCCTATTCACTACACTGCCTTTTTGTTTTGTTGATGGTTTCCTCTGCTATGCAAAAGCTTTTTATTTTGGTGTAGTCCCAATAGTTTATTTTGCTTTTGTTTCCATTGCCTGAGGAGACCTATCCATAAATATGTTGTTAAGGCCAAGAAATTACTGCCTATGTTTTCTTTTAGGACTTTTATGGTTTCAGGCCTCAAATTTAGGTCTTTAATCCACTTTGATTTATTTTTGTGTATGGTATAAGGAAGTGGTTCAGTTTCATTCATTTGTATGTAGCTGTCTAGTTGTTCCAGCACCATTTATTTAAAAGACTGTCTTTTCTGCATTATATATTCTTTCATCCTTTGTCATAGATTAATTGACCATATATGCACCCCTGTTTATCACAGCATTATTTATAATAGCCAAGATATGGAAGCAGTTCAAGTGTCCATTGATGAATGAACAAAGATATGGTGTATATACATGTATGGTTTACACACATACACACACACACACACACGCGCAAACACACACACACATGTACACATACAGACACAAAATGGCTGAATGTTACTCAGCCATAAAAAAAGAATGAGATCTTGTCATTTGAGATGACATGGGTGGACCCAGAAGGTATTATGCTTTTAAGTGAAATAAGTCAGGCAGAGAAAGACAAATCCCATAGGATTTCACTTATATGTGGAATCTGAAAAACAAAACGAATGAATAAACAGACTCTTAAATACAGAGAACAAACTGGTGGTTGCCAGAGGGGGGTGGGTGGGGGAATGGGCAAAATAAAGTAGATTAAGAGGTACCAGCTTCCAATTATAAAATTAATAGGTCACAGAGATGAGAAGTACAGCATCGGGCATATAGTCAATAACTTAATAACACTGTATGGTCACTGCATATATTGTGAGCATTGAGTAATACACAGAATTGTTAAATCAGTATGTTGTACCCTTGAAAGTAATAAAACATTGTGTGTCAATTATACTTCAGTCATGAAAAAGAGAGAAGAGGGGATATTGTAAATACTTACACTGAGTTTTCAGCCATAAATCCAAACCTGGCCCTGAAAAGTGGATGTGTGCAGTGTGGAAAGAAAGGAGGAATGGAGGGGGAGAATAGCTTACGAGTACAGGATTCCCTGCCTTTGACTACTGACTTTGGGTCTCAGGCTGCATCCACCTCTGTGGGCTGTCAAAGTTCTGAGAGGCCCAGCTTTCCACCTTTGCCACAGGGCAGTAGGAAAAAAGCTATAAAACGGTGCAATCTTGAGGGAAGTGGTGAGTAACAAACATTTATAGCCTCCATATTTGCCTGCCCTGGGTCCCAAGTAAGAAATCACAAGGGAAGAGCAGGTGGGGAGGGGTGTGGTGGTTGGTATTCCATGGCTTATGGGAAGGTAAGAAGGGAAAGGAGATTGGGACATGGAGCTTTCAAAGAACTGAGGCCTGTCACCCAGGGAAAGTGGCCAGAGATGAGTTTGCAGGGTGCCTCAGGACATTTAAAGGAGTCTGTTCCTTGTCCTGACAACAGTGGGAAGGTGTGGAAGGTTTTGAAACAGTGGACTGGTATAGTGCAAGCCATCTTTTGCGAAGATCACTTTGTGAATGGATTTAAGCCATTTTGGCTAATCACCAGTTTCTGAGTTACCTTGGTAAAATGGGTAGCTCCATCAAGAGAGGCTGGAGCTCTCTGTCTCCACCTATGCAGCCTTACTCCTAAGATGGTGTGTTTCACTGAAAACAATCCCGGCCCAACTTGTGGCACAGGCGTAAATGCCAGCAAAGTGGCCCAACACAGTCCTGTAACCTGCTCTTTGAACTCAAATAGGTCGTATTGTCCAAATCCAGGCATTCTGATAGTTACTCCAAGGTGAATGTTCCTACCATAAGATCAGCCCAAAACTTCTCTAGCCAAATCAAACAAACTGAGCAGGGTGGCTTGGGGTGGGGGGATGGTAGTGTACAGAACCAAGGACAACTCTAGACCTGGGGCTCCCAGCTGTTGGATTTGCTGGATTCTCAGACTGTTAATACAGGGGCAGTGGTGCCATGTATCCTTTCCAGACCTCTAGGACTGCTCATATCACTGGTGTGTAATTAATGAACTTTGCATTAATTAAGAAACCCTCTGGTGCAGATTTAGATAACAGTATTTTAAATCCTTGCACTGGTCACTTTTGGAGGGTGGATTTATGATTGGGTAATTAAATGTTAGCTAACTGCCTTTAGGGTGTAGATTTAAGTTAGTTTCACACATATGCATCTGGTTACACTGATGTGTTTGCAGGCAATAGAATAGTTCTAGCTGCTATATGGGGAGTAGATTGGAGGAGAAAGTGGGAGGGAGTAGATTTATTCGGTCAGGATACCTTTGTAAAGTCCCAATGAGAAAGGATCAGGAATAAAAGGAGAAATCCCTGGGTGCTGACTGTGAAGGAACCAAATGAAGAAGAAAACTGAGCTGGAAACTCCCCCAAACCTGGGACTTCACGTTGGCATTTGTGGTGAGATATGTCTGCTTTCCTGATTGGACTCTGAGTTCCCTGAAAGCCATGTCCCCAGGGCCCAGCCTGGGCCTGGCACAGAGTTGGCACTTGGCAAGAGTTTCTCAGACTCTGAGGGAAGGGGAAGGTAAGTGATGGGAAAAGAAATCAGGGAGGAGAGGAGATGAGAAGGGAAAAAGGCTTATCTAGCAGGGGAAGGTAGAGTGAAGTCCACCAGACCAGATGAGAACTTTGGTTGTTTTCCATCCCAGCTGGACCTTAGTGCACAGGCTAGACCTTCACACTGCAAAGGGAGTGGAAGATCCAAATTATGGGGGCTTGCTCCCAGGTGGTTGCCTTGAGTGTCTCCATTCCAATAGGAAGGCCCTGTGCAGGTAAAGAAATTCAGCTCAGGAGTGACTGGCCTATCGATCTGGCTCCTGCTCTGCACCCTGGCACTGACACACTGAGCTTCAGCCATAGGACAGAACTACCTGGATGACTGTCTGGACAACTTTGTCATCCTTCAGCTGGCCTCAGCTCAGTCATTTCCTGGCCCCTTCATTGTTATTTAAACAAAGGATGGTGAGGATTAGGAGGAGAAAATCAAGCCCATGATGCACTTCATCACCACACTCGCTGCCTTGGCCATTAAACATTTCCCTGAGTTGCTTACCTGGTAACTAAGCTGTTCACAGCTTGTCTTCTGTCCTTTTTTGGGAGTTGTAACAAGGTCAGCCCTGGCTATCACAAAGACCCAGAGGAGGGCTGTTTATGTCATCTTGGAAAAGGAAGCAGGTTTCCCAGGCATGCTTTCTGGTCTGGATGCTGACTGTGCAATCTCTCAGGCCCTCCTCAGCATTCTGCTTAAACAAACATTATTTATGTTCAGCAGGAGAACCATTCCCTACTGTCTGCTTTCTCTTCACTCACGTAAAACTGCACGTTTAATTTCTGTTTACACACATATAAACCATATCTTTAGGAGCAGCTTGGGAAATCCTTGGTTGAAGATGGATTTTGCCTTTGGAAAACACAGAGGTGAGTGACATCTGTATATTGTGTGATCAGAAGCATGACACATGTAGTTTGATTGGGACCAGGTGCTTCACAGAATCCATCTGAGTGAAGTTGTAAACCTCTGGTTGACAGGCAAGGTGACAGCTCAGTTCTTGCCAGCAAAACCTTGATTGCCATATCTGCCTTCCAGTTTAGAGGTAGCAACACACATTTGAAAACCTTCGGGTACTATGAACAAGAAACTGCGGGTCAGCCAAAGATCACAGTCTCTTATTGGCTCATACGCATTTAACCTGTAAAAGCATCTCCAAGTAGACTGCATGGCTATGTGGGGACACATGATAATTTTAGGTTAATTTTAATCTTACAGGGTTGGTAGAATTCATTGAGTATTCAATTCTTTACTGACTGAGGCTTGTATCCACATCAGTATTTTCCTGCTTGGTCATATGTGACATGCGTAGATCACCTTCCCTGATTTAACTCACATTCAGTGTATTCTGAGTCTGAATCCTGAAGTCTTTAAATCATGGCTGGTTCATTGAACAAAATGAGGGACTGAAAGAGACAAAACCAAGGGGGTGTCACTTTATTTTGTTTACTAATTTATCCTTCCTTGGATAATTCACCCAGTAGGTCAGTTTTCATTGGGCTGTTTCCAAGAGCTTCATCCTTCTGTTCACCCGATAAGTCCCTTATCCTTTGTGGATGAATTTGCCTATTTTGGGGAGGCCCACAGATGGATTATTGAGCTCTAAGTTGTCTCATTTTAGCTGAAAGCCATTAATAAAATTGGATTTTTTTTTGGATTTATTTGCAGGATTGGTTATCATAGCATGCTGTTTATGAGAAAATCTACCACTTGGTAAGTGAGATATCCTTAACTTTAGCTTTTACATCACATGTATGTTTGCTCTTGTATGAGCATTTGTCCCTGTTTTTTTTTTGTTTTTTTGTTTTTTTGTGTTTTTCGTTTTTTTTTTAGTAAATCAAAGGAAATGGCAGATTTGATTTGAAACTAGACTGTACATTGGGATTACAAGGTAACAGCTGTCCTGGGAACTATTTCTGAAAGTATGTCAATATTTTGGTGAGTGGGCTACATGTGCTATTATGTTATCTTCCAATATACAGATTTGGGTTCACTAATGCCTCTCTTATTTACACTATTGTGTAGTACTGAACTTTGAAGGAACGACTGATGTCCTTCTCACTCAAAAATGAAAACCTAGGAACAGTCTTTCACAGCTGACAATGGGAATATGAAATAGGACAAGTGCTCTGCCCTCATCTCCCTGTCTTCAAGGTAGGGTGGATGATAATAGCAGTTAACATTTGGTGAACGCTTCAGTGATGTGCCAGGAGATCCTAGATTTCCTCAATGTGAATGAACTGCTAGTTTTCTCATAAAAACCCTATCTTAGGAGATATCCTCTTTTCAAAGGTGAGAAACTGAGGCACGAATGAGCTTTGGTGATTATTGATGATTTTGGTTTGGATGGGCCCCAGATTTTCTGGGCACATGCTGTCAAAGTCCTAGAAACTTCTGAGGCCAAGCAGGGGACTCTGGTATGAGCAGTTTGAATCCCAGGACCTGCCTGTGGTTAAGATTCCGAACTTTTATGCTGTGGTTGGGAGCATCCTTATAGGGATCTTTTTCTCCCCGCTGAGCTCTGTGATTTGGGCTGGAAAATTTTCCGTATGTTCTATCTGAGCCTGTCCCACCATTTGAAACTTCCTGGGTGGTTTTTTTTTTTTTGTTTTTTTTTTTTGCTCTGGCATCTCTGACTTATCCCTGCCCTCCCATCCTCCCCTGGGGTCTCTGTAGGATATTATTTGATTGTTGGTATGTGAGTATTTCTAGTTCAAGTATTGACTATTTCTTTAAAGCAAAACCTAAAACTCCTTAGAAAATAATTGGGATTTCAGGAAGAGCTTTCTAACTAATTTTTACACTGCATAACAGACTGTGATGTGATGGGTGAGTTGTTGGAAAATGGATTGGAATTGGGCTTTCAGGCTGGGGTTCTTAAGTGCCTCCCACAAAGGTCTTTGTGTGGACATCCTGGGGGCTTGGAGACTTGCTGCCCTTCCACTGGAAACAATTGATGAAGAACGCCACAATACACTTTTATTTTTTTCTGCACTTCCCATAGTAGCTTTATTTCTATTAAAATGCTTTAAAAATAGGCAGGTAGGGGCCACAGAATGCCAGAAGAATTGATTTTAGGGGATGAGAAAGTGACAACTCCAGTAAAATGTCCCATTGTCATCTACCAGCCTCCAAGCAGTAGGGAAAGATGGTACCCACAATGGTGGCCATGCATGGTCCGCTCTTGCACAGAGAAGCTGGAGATGGCATAGTGGGTAAGGAAAAGGCTGTGGCTAAAAAGCCAGACTTCTAGGAGTTTGATCCCTGTTCCACTAGCTGGTTGACCTTGGGCTTTCTGGGCCTCTGTCTACCCATATACAGATAATCATAGGGCTCATGTGAGGATGAAAATGTAGTAACAAGTGTTAGCTCCTACTAATGGTGTCCATCCAGAATTTCAGCACACAGCTACTTTATACTGTGCACGCCCCTGTTGGCGGGGACCTGACCTGGAGACTCCTCCTGCAGCCAAATCTGCATCTACCCTCCACCCACGAGATGTCCACGTGTCTTTCTGAAGGCACTGTGGCTTCCATGTTCCCACTACCCAGGGCCATAAATGAGATGATTGTCAAGGGTAGTCCTAAACCTGAATATGTGCACATCCACAAACATAGCTCCTTTGAGTTCACTTACAGAGCTGGCCCTGCAGGCATGGGCTCCCAGCTTCCCATGCAGAGCTCAAAACCACCATTCTTCTGTGGCGGCCAAACACACGTAAGTGGCTGGGAACCACCCTCAACCCCTGTACAGAACTAGACCGGAAGGCTGAGCTTAACAGAGACTCGGACGACAAGAGTTAAATAAATAAGCTGTATTATCTGTACAAAAAATATAAATACAGTTTTGTGTTTTAGAGGAGGAAAGTGCCTCCTTCCATATTATTCAGCAGCTCTAATCATCTTGTGTTGCTGCTGAGTCACAATTCACAGAACAAACAGTAAATGTACATTCATCTCATGCAAGGAGCACGCTGCTTCCCACCCCAAACCTAGGTCCTCCGAGCTGGCTCTGAGGCCCCCACCAACGGCTCCAACCTGACACGAGGCGGAGCTGGAGGACACTGGCTATTTAGAAAATGTAAATATTGGCCACTGGTTCTCAACAGCTATTGAACTACAAATAACCAGCCACATTAGTAGCAGTATGGAATTTGCATTCTCCATTCCATGCATAACTGTTGTGTCACAAACGAGTCCCCTCTTCTTGCCCTGTCATCCCATGTTAGCTTTACAATGTGTTCTGTACACAGTGAATGGATCCAGAGTTAAACATCAGCCTCTATTAAAAATAGGAACAATACAATAGTTACCAGAGTTTACAGGAACACAACTGCAGGAAGTTAATAAAAAAGTCCCCCAAATACTGTGTTTTCTGAATGACAATGTACAATTATTAATATTGCACGTTTTTATACAAGAAATCCTAATAAATATTCACAAAAGATATACAGACATAGAAAACATTCTCTTTTATTTTAAATAAACATTACGCTGATTTTTTAGTAACATGACTTCTTAGAGCCCATTGTGGTGAGGAAGAAAGAGACCCACCTTAATTGTCCGTAGCTCACCTGGGGAGGACACAGCTTAATACCGTCTTCCCCCCATCTTTGACTTCCAGGTGGGCTGGAAAACACAGCCCAGTATTGGTGGTGGCCCGGGGCTGGGTGGCATTTTGCGAGTCTGTATGTGAGGGGGGAGCAGGCTGTCTGAGGGGTGAGTGAGTGTGGCCACGCTGCCCTGGCTATTGAACGGTGTCCACTCAAGGGGGAGGTGGCCAAAACCACTCACCCAAACCCCTTTGCTGAAAGAACAATTTGCCAAATGGTCCCAGGATTTCAGGTTTGCCCCTAGACTTTGCTGCAGCCATGTTACTCTAGCTGACCCGCATTACTGCAAGTGTGTGTGCTGCCTTGCTGACTGGATTACCAAAACTGGGTGGATATTAATTGCTGTAAGGTTCATAGTACTTCAGTGTGTGTAGGGAACAGGTTGAAAAGCCTTTGAGGACCCTCTTGCGAGCTTTAGTTATCCTATGGCTTTGCCACCGCACCCCATCACCCTGCCCCAAGCTGCTGTATAAATAGCGCCGCTCTTACAGTGGGCCCGCACAAGCCCGCTGTCCCACCCTGAACGGGCCCCGGCCCGTTCTGGAAGCAGCTACTGTGACCCGATGGATACCATCTGGCAAATTGAACCCCACCCCTGGCCCTCAAGTGGGGCAGCAAAGGCCATACAGGCAGAAACCCCAGCCTATTCTTGCTCAGAATGCCCTTGACCCACATCAGCAGTATTGTTCTGGGCTGGGGTTGGGGAGGGGGGGGGACTCTTGATGTAGAGAGAGATGAGAGGGGCCGCTCAACTGAACAAGTGGATCTTGATGTCTCGCTGGCTTTGCTAGGGGGGTATAGGCAGAAGTCTGAGACAGTGTGGGGAGTGGGGACTCCCCTGCACCTCAGGGAGGGCAGGTCTCCTAGCAGGCAGTGTGCCCTCTGCGAGGGCAGCAGAATCCAGAGGGCCCCTTCCCCGAGCCTCCTCACTCCTCCCCATCTACCTGCACTTCCCCGCTGAGGACCATGCACAGGTTTCTTTTTGCTTCTGTCTCCTCCCTGCCCCAGCCCCCACGTGGTTTTCTGCATCAAGTGTGCTTCGGGCCTACTTGGATGGTCTCCTCCTTACTGCTCTGTATCCGGGCTTGGAGTTCTTGACGCTCCCCGGCAGAAGAGCTGAGTTCTGGCCTGGGTTTTGCCTTCCGATGGTGTCCTCCCCTCCCTGCCTGCTCTTCCCAAGGCTGAGGCAGAGGAGGACACAAAGCAGAAGCACACTCCCGTGTGGACGGTGTGCTGCCAGGAAAGACACAGCTGGTTGTCTGGAGTCTGTACCAATGCTTTGCAAATGCTCTGTGGCCTACCCTCCCATCTCTCGTCTGCCACTGGCTCTGCCTCCCTGCTGTCCCCAGGAGCCACGCCTGCCTCTTCCTCCGCCTTTTCGGGACCTGTGTTTGGGAAGGCGAGGCGTCTGCTCTGCAACCTCCTGTAGACCCCTTTCCTTGTCTTTCCCCCACATTCTGTTCTCCAGTGAACCGAGAGAGAGGACATGCCGAGGTCCTCATGTCTGGGGTGGGGGAGGAGGTTGGACGAGGGTGTGTGGGGTGGGGGTGGGGAGAGGAAAATAAATAAATAAACGAAGAGAGCTTAAGTTCTGTCCAAGGTGGTGGCGGGAGTCCTCTGTGTGGCCAGGGTAGAGTTCTTCCCTGGGCCCTGTCTTCACGCTTTGCCGCAAGTCCCACAGCAGCGAGATTTGAACTGGCTGAGTTGGCAGAGTTTTAGCTGTTTGACCTTCTCGCAGTACCTGGTAGTATCTCTGCACTCCACTGGGAAAGGGGACAAAAGAAAGATGTGAAATGGAGCTAAAGGCTGTGGCCACTGGGTGCTTCCTGGGGTCTGCCTTGGGCACTGGACTCCCATGCTGGAGGGGCCCCTGCTGTCCAGCATCTCTGCGCTGGCCTCGCTCTGGTGGCACTCAGCCACCTGCCTCCCAGCCTGCCAACAGGCTGCCGTTGTTGGCCGGCTGACACGGCCCAACCCTCGGCCTGTTCTACTGCCTTTCTGATGGCACGCTTCCTTCCGGAGGGCGCTGTTCATCTCCCTCTCCTCGGGACCGCCTGACCTTCTAAGGCAAGCTGGCCTTTCCCCGTGGTATTTAAGTGGCTCTCCTCGAGCTGGTTCCCAGAAGGACTCAATGCTGCGCCACTCTGACGTGGTGTGCAATGAGGCCCCGGTTGATGGCCTCATCCCCTGGAATGTGAGCCTTCTTTCCTCCGTGAAAGTTTCTTAACACTGTCCACCCAAGCCTCTCTACTCCTTCCCCTGACCATGTCTTGCCCGAGCACTGTGGCCTCTAGTTCAGTATTGGCACAAACGAGATGGTCCTTAGCTATTGGTGCTGATTTGGGTTGTGGACTTCTGTGACCAACATAGGAAGTCTGAAATACTTTGACTGAACATTAGTGCTAACTGTGGTGAGCTCTTGACATAAAGATGGGTCAGCACCACACAGAGAACAAAGATCATCCCTCCCCAGTGTATAGGCAGTGGGACAATTTGCCTACAGGACATCTGCCTCAGCGTTGGAAATCTCATGCTCAGAGAGGCCCCGTTTAGGGGAAAACTGCATGGCAACATTTAAAAACTTTGTATTCTTTGTCTCATACTTTGTCTTCTTTCCTGTGGGGAAGGACCTCCAGTTTGTTTTGGGTCCAGAGGAAGAAAAAATATCCAACTGGGATACAAATGCCGGTGTTGGGCAGAGGAGGATCCAGACTTGAGGGAGGAGGGAGTGAAAGAGTAGATCTCAAGGGCATGGGCTCCTGCACAGTTCCGGTGGGTGCCCGTGGGTTGGGAAGGAGGGAGGGCAGCCGGTCCTTGTTCTGTGAGAAGCAGAGCCATGATGGGCGCAAGGCCAGCTGGGCAGGAGGCACTCTGTGTGCTCTTCTAGTGCAAACGGTGCTTTCTGTCTAGTAGCCCGGCCCCCAGGAGGCACTGATTGTCGTCCCCTGGGTACCAGCCAAACTACTGCGGGTGAGCTGGAGGCTGACTTCGTTTAGCATTTGGCCAATAGTACCTGGCTTTGCCCAGGGCCAAGATCGAGCCCTTGGGGGCACACTCAGCCATCTTTCATGGCCTGGACATGCGTATACATATCTTTGCTCGCTTGCATGCACCCCTGTGACCATACCCAACTCTGGCCCCAGCTCACAATCCTTGGGAAACCTGGTCCAATGCCCTACGCTCAGGGTCAGTCCTGGGGACTGCCCTCTGCCCCCGATGCCCTGTGGGGAATTGGCAGAAGACTCTTTGGGGTTGGAACATACTGTTTTCACATGGGGTGATGTTGCAGCGCTGCCAGTTGGCCGGCCGGGGGCCCCAGGAGCACAGGTGTTCAGGCACTGCCTTGTTGGTGCGGGCGTGCACACACTCCACACGCCGGGATTGGAAGCCATAGTTGCCGCAGGTCGCCGTGCACAGGGTCCACAGGCTGACCCTCCAGTGTACGCTGCAGGCTTCTGACCAGCAGTTCTGGGTGCTCACGGGCCTGCAGGACGAGGGTGGCGGGGTTAGGGTCTGCCTCTGTGGGCACGGGACTGGGGAACAGATGTGAAGACATTGTCGCAAACCTAAGAATGTTGGGCAACTGCTCAAACACTTCTATTGCCACCAGACCTGGGTTTTGGTCTCTGCTCCGTCAGTGAGGGGTTGTAAGATCTCGGAAGGACAATTGCTCTGATTGGCCCTCTGCGTCCTCATGGGTATACAGTCTGTATCGCTGTATGACCCAGGAACAAACTCTGTCCAGGATGGGGGCTGGCAGAGGCAGAGCCTGGGGCTGGGGCCTTGGGCGGGGATGGTGAGCCCTCACCCCAAGGGGACAGCCACAGGAACGCATGACAGGGAATGGGGACTGGATGGGAACGATAGGTTGAGACTCAGGGATAAGAGCCCTCATTCGGCATCACTTTTATAGGAAGGCCAACAAGAGTGAGGGGCTGCTGGAGCCCTTGAAATCTGGCGGTCACTTCATAGCCCTAACTTCCTGCGCACTCTAGGGTTAGTGCAGATCTCATGCGGTATCAGGCCACCCTCAAAGGAATAGCACCCTCTGCACTCTTTGTTTGCAAAAGAGGAGAGCCCACCCACCCTGGCACATTCAGCACATCTATCTCTAGGGAGAACAATGGCCTGGGGAGAATGGAGGGCGAAAGGGAAAGGGGATGTTAGAGGAGAAACACTCACTTAACGCTGTCTTTCCATGCTGTTGACCCAGGGGCTGGGGAAAGGAGGTCCATGGCTTTCTCTTACCTTGGAAGGGCACTGCACTGCTCTGATGGTAAGGTGATGCCATCCCGTGTCTGGCAGAACACTTGTCTGTGTTGCACAGCTAGGTGAGGCCCGATGCAAGGCCCATTGCACTGGGAAGCAGATAAAGGAGGCATGTATAATGTTAGCCAAGTCAAGGGAGAGGCTGCGATGCTCAGGCTGCATGAAACACAGAACCCTTCTGCTGCATTTTGTTTGGGGCCTTCAGATCATTCATCTTGCTCCTCTTTGTATATCAACTAAAAAACATTGGCATATTTTCTTCTCTTTGTGCCATAGTGGAATAGTTAGCTTTCCTGTGGTCTATGAGCCTTCTGTTAGCAAATGGCTAATGGTAGTGTAGAGCCAGTTGGAGAATGTCAGCTCCCTCCCAGATTAACCATATAAAAAGGTTTCTTGGCATAATATACTAAGAGTGTGGTGTGGTAAGCTTTAGAGCAGAAGACTTTTAAGCACCCCTTCAGTCCAAAGGGTAACTTGGTTTGTTTTCTTGCTAAATTCATCCAAGTTAACTAGTCCATCATTTCTTTCCTTTCTTTGGCTTCATTTTTTCCAGGTCAAACCCAGCGCAGATGAACAGGAGTAGACTTAGGTATGCACTGTCTCTGCTCATTCTCCTGCTATGTGCTCAGAGAGGTTGTTAAAATTTCCCAGAGTTGATGGAGCCAGACTATCACAGTAAATACCCCATACCAAAGCAGCAGATCCTTAGCCAAAATTTTCTATTTGAGTAAAGTAAGGCGATAGACATCTCGTGGAGGTCACTTTTGAAAGAAATCTCTTGGGGATCTTTAGACTCCAAGTGTCCACCGGGGAGCTGTTAACCTTCAAAATTATAAGTAAAAATCTTTAAAAAAAATCTTATTTTTTCTTTTTGGCCCCCTTCACCCATTTCTCTTACCTTTTATTTTCCTGCCTCTGGCAACTCCTACCAATCTGTGTGTGTGTGTGTGTGTGCATGTGCACATTTGTATTAGATTCCACATACAGGAGAGATCACAGGGTATTTGTCTTCTTTCATTTAGTGTAATGCTCTCAAGGTCCATTCATGTTGTCACAAATGGCAAGACTTCCTTCTAATGGCTGAATAATATTCCATTATACATACATATTATATCACATATATGTATGTATAATACATATATATGTATGTGTATAGTATGTATGTATAATGTATATAATATGTATATGTGTATACATGTATATAATATGTATGTATAATACATATATACATTATATATGTGTTATGTACATATATACATATTATATACATATATTACATATATATATATCACAATTTCTTTATCCATTCACCATTGCTGGCCCCTTAGATTGCTTGAATATCTTATTTATAAATAATGGAATAAATATGGGGTTACATATGTCTTTTTGAGTATTTTCATTTTCTTTGGATAAATTCTACCCAGAAGTGGAATTGCTGGTTCACATGGTGGTTCTGTTTTCAGTTTTTTGTGAACATCCCTACTGTTTTCCATAGTGGCCGCACCAATTCATATTTCCACCAACAGCGCACAAGGGTTATCTTTTCTCCATATCCTTGCCAACAATTGTTATCTTTTTGATAATAGTCATTTTGACAGGTGTGGGGTAATATCTTGTGGTGGTTCTGATTGGCATTTTCCTGATAACTGGTGATTATGTACTAAGATACCTTTTCATGTACCTGCTTGCCATCTATGTCTTCTTGGGAAAAATGTCTATTCAAATATGCCCATTTTAAAAATTGGATTTTTTTTTTGTTTTTGTTTTGCTATTGAGTTTCATGAGTTCTTTATATATTTTGGACAGTGGTCCCTTATTAGATGTACGATTTGCAAATGTTTTTTTCCCATCCCATAGCTTGCCTTTTCATTCTGTTGATAGTTTCCTTTGTTGTGCAGACGCTTTTTAGTATGATGTAGTTCTAATTATTTTTGCTTTTGTAGCCTTTGCTTTTGGTGTCAGGTATTGCCAGTATTTTTTTTTTTTTTTTTTTTTTTTTTGGTTTTAAATCTATGTCAAAGGACCTTGCTGCCTATGTTTTATGATGAGAGTTTTATGGTTTCAGGTCTTATGTTCAAGTCTTTAGTCCATTTTTTTTTTTTTTTTTTTTTTTTGAGACAGAGCACATGGGTGAACACAAGTGGGGCAGGGGCAGAGAGAGAGAGAGAGAGAGAGAGAGAGAGAGAGAGAATCTTTAGCAGGATCTATGCCCAGCACAGAGATTCTGACACGGGGCTCAATTTCAAGACCCTGAGATTGTGACCTGAGCTGAAATCAAGAGTCAGATGCTTAACCCATGGAGCCACCCAGGTGCCCCTAGACCATTTTGAATTAATTTTTGTGTAAGGTGTAAGATAGTGGTTAATTTTCATTCTTTTGTATGTGACTGTCCAGTTTTCCCAACCTCATTTATTGAAGGGACTGTCCCTTCCTCATGGTATATTCTTAGCTCCCTTGTAGTAAATTAATTGACCATGCATACATGAGTTTAATTCTGGGTATCTATTTTGTTCTATTGATCGATGTCTGTTTTTATGCTAATACTGTATGGTTTTGATTACTATAGTTTTTTAATATAGTTTGAAATTAGGGAGCATGAGGTCTCTAGCTTTTTTCTTCCTCAAGATTTCTTGGCTATATATTTTTTGTTCCATACAAATTTTAGGATTGTTCAATTTTTGTGAAAAATGCCATTGGAATTTTGATTGGGATTGTATTTAATCTGTATATTGCTTTGGGCAATATGGATGTTTTATCAATATTGATTCTTCCAATCCATGAGCACAGGCTGTATTTCCATTTGTGTCTTCAATTTCCTTCATAAATGTCTCCTAGTTTTCAGTATATAATTCTTGCATCACCTCCTTGGTTAAATTTAGTCCTAGGTATATTTTTCATTTTGATGCAATTGTATGTGGGATTGTTTTCTTCATTTCTCTTTCTGACAGTTTGGTGCTAGTTTTTGCATATTGATTTTGTATCCTGCAACTTACTGAATTTGTTTATTGTAACAGTTTCTTTTTATAGAGTCTTTAGGGCTTTCTATTCATAATAATAGCATGTCATCTGCAAAACATGACAGTTTTATTTCCTTTTAATTTGGACACTTTTATTATCTACTTGTTCTAGCTAGGACTTCTGACACTATGTTAAATAAAGATGGGGAGAGTGGGAATCCTTCTCCTGTTTCTGATCTTAGAAGAAAGGCTTTCAGCTTTTTACCATTGAGTATGATGTTAGCTGTGGACTTGTCATCTATGGCCTTTACTATGCTGAGGTACATTCCCTCTATACCCACTTTTAAGAGTTTTTATCATGACTGGATACTGAATTTTGTCAGATGCTTTTTCTACATCTATTGAGGTATGATTTTTATCCTTCATTTTGTTAATGTGGTGTATCACACTGATCATTTTGTGGATGTTGAATCATCTTTGCAGCCCTTGGGTAAATTCCATTTGCTCATGGTGTATGATTCTTTTAATATATTATTGAATCTGGCTAGTGAAAATCTTGTTGAGAGTTTTTGCATCTATGTGCAGCAGGGATATTGGCCTGTAATTATCATGTGCTTGGCTTATTTCAGCTAACGTTTTCAAGGTTCATTTATATTGTAGCATGTATAGAATTTCATTCCTTTGGAAGGCTGAATAATATTCCATTGCAAGTACTCACAACATTTTGTTCATCCATCCATCCATCCATCAATGGACATATCAGTTGTGTGCACCTTTTGACCACTGTGATGCTACTATGAACATTAGTCCACAAGTGGAATTGCTGGATCATATGGTAATTCTATGTCCAATACTTTGAGAAACTGCCATACTGTTTTCTATAGTAGCTGTGCCATTTTACATTCCCATCTACAGTGCACAAGGGTTCCAATTTTTCCACCCACGTGTTAATTTTATTTAAAAAAATAATCGCTATCCTAGTGGATGTGACGTGGTATCTCATTGTGGTTTTAATTTGCATTTCCCTGTTAGTGATGTCAAACATCTTTTCTTGTGTGTACTGTCCATTTATATGTCTTTGGAGAAATGTCTAGTCTAGGCTTTCTGTTGTATTGTTGAGTTGCAGTTCTCTATATTTTGGATATTAATCCTTTATCAGATATATGATTTGCAAATAATTTCTTCCAATCTGGGGGTTGCCTTTTCACTGTTGGTAGTGTCCTTTGATGAAGAAAAGCTTTTATGTAATTTTTTAACTGTACTTTTAGTGTCCTAGCGAAAAAATGATTGCCAATCCAATATTATGAAGCTTCTTCCCTATATTTTCTTCTAAGAGCTTATTTCAGTTATTTTCAGTTAATTTTTGTATATGGTTAAAATAAGGATCCAGCTTCATTCTCTGCATATGGTTATCCAGCTACCCAGCACCATTTATTGAAAAGACTGTTCTTTCCTCATTGAATGATCTTGGCACACTTAATCTGATTATATATACAAAAGTTTATTTCTGGGTTCTCTATCCTATTGCATTGGTCTATGTGCGAGAACTACCATTGTTTTGATTACTGTAGCTTTGTAGTAAGTTTTGATACCAGGAAGTATAAAGTCTCCAACTTTGTTCTTTAAGATTTTTTTTTGGCTATTCAAGAGCTTTTGACATTCCATTTGAATTTTAGAATGGATTTTCTTATTTCTGCAAAGAAGCCATCGGGATTTTGAATCTCTAGATCAATTTGAGCAGTACTGACATCTTAATAAGTTTTCTGTCTTCTTTAATTTCTTTTAGTAATGTTTTGTAGTTTTCAGTGTACATGTTTTTCACCTCCTTGGTTAAATTTGTGTTTTTGTAAGTGGAATAACTTTCTTAATTTCCTTTTCAGATTGTTCATAATTCATTTATAGATATGAACTGATTTCTATTGATTTTATATCTTGCAACATATTCTCTAAGAGACATATTCTGGTATTATTGGGATTTTTAGGATTTTTACATATGAGATCATGTTATCTATGAGCCAGAGGTTATTTGACTTCTTCCTTTCCAACTTGGGTGGCTTTTCTTTCTTTTCCTTGCCTAGTTGCTCTGAACTTCCAATACTATGTTGAATGGGAGTGGTGAGCATTGCATTCTCATCTTGTTCCTCACTTTAGGAGAAAAGTTATAACTGTCGTGTTTTTTTTTTTTTTTTTTAGCTGTGGACTTTTCATATATGGTCTTTTTTTATTTTGAGTTAGTTTCTATTACTATTTTGTTGAGTTTTTATCACAAAAGGATTTTGAGTTTCTTCAAATGCTTTTTCTTCAACAACTGAGATGTGTTTTTTCCTTTAATTCAGTGAATGTGATCTATTATAGTGGTTAATTATCATATGTTGAACATTCCTTACATTACAAGAATAAGTCCTACCTGAACGTGTGTAATTCTTTTAATAGGCTGCTAAATTTCATTTGCTAGTATTTTGTTGAGGATTCTGCAGTAATGGAGGGAATGAGGTGTGGAGGAAGCCAGAAAACATACCAAAAACAGTGGCAAAAGTTAGTCCTTCCTTCTCAGGGATTACCTTATTTTTATATTTTAAATTTTATTTTAGAGAGTACAAGCAGGGAAGGGGCAGAGAGAGAACAATCCCAAGCAGTCTGCGTGCTGTCAGCAAGGAGTCCAATGCAAGGCTTGACCTCACAAACTGAGATCATGATCTGAGCCAAAATCAAGAGTCAGTTGCTCAACTTACTGAGCTACTCGCCCTATCAGAGCTTATTTAAATGGAAAAAAGCTCCACAGTCAAAAGTCACAGATATTTGCCTGATAGGTTTAAACAATAATCAAATTCTAAGCTATCTACAAGAGACTTTGAATGTAAAAGATGGATGGAAAAAGATATTTCATGCAAAATGAGTAACCAAAAGAGCACTGTGATGGATATCCTAATATCAGACAAAACACATTTTAGGTCAAAACTGTTGCAAGAGACAAAGAAGGAAATTATATATTGATTAAAGGCCAAGAAGTTCTAACAACAATTAATATATATGCATAACCATCAAACCTCCAAAATGCACGAATCAAACTGAAGAGATAGATAGTTCTACAATAATGATTAGACACTTAAAATACCCCACTTTCAATAATGGATAGGACAAGCAAACAACAGATAAAAAAATTTAACAAGACTGTAGTCCAGTTGTCCTTAAGAGACCTATATGGGACACTCTACCCAGCCATAGTCGAATACACATTTTTTTTCCATGTTAGGCCACAAAAGAAGTCTTAATATATTTTTTTTTTTTTAGTCTTAATATATTTTTAAAAAGAGTATCTTTTCACAGCAGTGAATTTCTGCATTAATACTTAAAAGGGAGGGGTGCCTTGGTGGCTCAGTTGGTTAAGCGTCAGACTTTGGCTCAGGTCATGATCTCACGGGTGGTGGATTCGAGCTGCACATTGGGCTCTGTGCTGAAAGCTCAGAGCCTGCTTCAAGTTCTCTGTCTTCCTCTCTCTCTCTCTCTGCCTCTCCCCCACTCGCACTCTGTCTCTCAAAAATAAACAACGTTAAAAATTAAAAAAAAATTAAACGGGATATTGGTCTTTAGTTTTCTTGTACTGTCTTCCCCTGGCTTTGGTATCAGGGCAATCCTGGCCTCATATTATGAGTTATGGAGTGTTAGTGTTCCCTCCCTTTCAATTTTTAGGAAGAATAAATGTAGGTAGAATTTACCAGTGAGGGCATCTTGTCCAGGGCTCTTCTTTGGTGTGAGGTTTTTGATTATTGATTGAATCTTTTTATTAGTTATAGGTATATGCAAATTTTTATTTCTTCATGATTTGGTCTTGGTGGGTTGTGTTTCTAGGAAATTTTTACATGGAGGTCATCCAATCTGTTGGTGTACAATTGTTCATAGTATTGATATAATCTTTTTTATTTATGTAAAATCAGTGTTCCCACTTTCATTTCAAATTTTAATACTTTTTTTTCTTAGTGTAGCTAAATTTGGAAGAACTGGTGGTTTCATTGATTTTTATTTACAAACTATAAATATATTTATCCACTTTTGTCTTTATTATTTCTTCTATTGGCTTTGGGTTTAGTTTGCTCTTGTTCTTTTAGTTCCCTAAGGCCTGAAGTTAGGTAGTTTACTTCAAGTCTTTCTTTAATGCAAGCATTTACAAATATAGATTTTTCTCTTAGCACTGCATTCTCTACATCTCGCATTTTCACTTGTCTCAAAGTATTTTCTAATTTCCCAATATTTGTGAATTTTCCTGTTTTCCTTCTTAAGGAACATTCGAAAAAAACATCTCTCTCAGTCTTTGTATGCTGTCTCTGTGCCTAGGAATCAAGCCTGTGATGGAAACTTACGATATGCTCAGGTCTTTTTGGAGCATATGTCTTGCCTGGACCTGCAGGTAGCTTTCTCAATTCCTTTGTACAACTGTTTCCTTTCTAATGGGGGGAGATGTTCTAGGAAATTAACCCAAGTTCTCAGGGCCCTCGATGCTCTATTTTATGTCTTTATCTGTAATCTCTTGCCCTAGGTGTCTGCAGGTCTGTAGTCCCCCTATAGCTTTCACAACTAGTGGCTGCCTTTTTCTCCTCATTTGATACCTGAGTTAAAGAAGACAGAAACCATTCTTTTAGGCAGTTCCCTGACAGGTTAGAACATTGCAGACAGGATTTTCTATTCTCCCTATGGATTGAAGGAGGGAAATGGACTGCTGATGCCTCTACACCAAGACAGTGCCATACTAGGGAATAGACGGGGAAGGGTGAGTGAAAATGCCACAAAATTTCCTACTTTTCTGAAGGTGATTTTACTTTATTTCGGTGTTTGCTTGCTTGTAGGCTCTTCCTCCTATAGGGTTAGTTCAGCCAATTTCTGATTGTTTTTTGATGTTTCCATGGGAGAATGGCTACCTAGTCTGTCATTTTGCTGATGTCCTTTGGCCACAACTGTAAATTACTGCCTTAAGTGCCATTGACACACTGAAACTGCCCTTCACAGACCTGTCAGTCAAGCTCCCGTGGGTACTGGCTAATGTTTTTCTTGTTTGTTCTTTCCGATCCATTTTGATACCCCTTATCCTTTCTTCTTTCTGGAAACTTCTTTGTTACGCTCTGTGAATATACTTTCTTCTTCTATTCATTAGGCTATTCCCCCCCCCCACCTCCTATTTCTGCAGATAAGTGTTCTTGAAAGTTCTATCCTCTGCCTTTCTTCATCTATACTACCTTTTTAAGTCCCAGATCTACATTCAACTGCTTAATAAAATATCTAATTGGATATTTCACAAACATATCACCATGTTCGAAATAGTTTCTTACCTAATTCACTCTCTTTTCTGTATTCCTACCTAGTTGTTCAGTCCTTTTATAAACTTGAGTGTCAGCTTCCTCTCTCATCTATGATATTCAAGCACCACTGAAGCCACACAAATCACACTTTCACAGACTCTCTTCTCCATTTACATTGCCTTCATTTCTATCAGCACAACTAGGTTTCTCTTTCTCCAGTCTTATCACTTCCCAATTTAATACTATACTGCTGAATGTATGATCTTTTAAAAATATAACTCTGACTGTGATACTCCTAAGAGAGTTGCCTCCAAACAAGGTGGAATTTATAATAAAATCCAAACTCCTCATACAGCATACAAGACTTCTCATGATCTTGCACCTGTTTTCCAGCGACATTTATATATTTCTAACTCTCACCTAATTTTCATGCAAACATTCTGGGGATGCTTTCAGTTTCATTCCTTCACACGTGCTTTTATGGAACACATTCCCCACACAAGACAGGTGCCTCATAAATGTATGTTGTATTAAAAGAAGAAAGTTGAATTATGAACATGAAGCCATATTGTTAGAGCTGAGAAAGTAGTCTTAGTACTACTTAGACTAAAATCAGCATGGTTTCCATAGACTCAAAGTAGTAGGCACATGAAGGAACAGGTATTTGCATGAAACTATTCCAAAAGGATTTTGTTCTCAGAAACAATTGCCATTTTCATTCAGAGTGGAATGTGGAATCTTGGAGGACATCCATAGTTTGAAGCACATCCCAACAATATCACCAATAGGCAAATATCAACAGGATTTTGAGATCAAACAGTACACTATAATTTGTAATGCCTCAAGGCTTGCTACTCTTTAAAGGGTAGTCCTTGGACCAATAACATTGGCATCACCTGAAAGCTTTGAGAAATTCAGCATGGATGAATAAGGATGAGTCAACATTGTGAGAAGATAGAAAATATAAGAAAGTACCAAGTAGAAGTCACATACTATTCTTAACTGTGTAAAGAACACAGTAACTACACTGACAAATATACAGGAAGGGTTCAATAACAGATGAAGCAGAAGGACTAGTCACCTCAAAAATAAGGCAGTAAAACTCATCCAATGACAGAAGCAAAAAAAAAAAAATGAAATTACTATGAAGATAGTTTAAAGAACTTACAGGACAACAGCAAATATACCAACATTTGCATTATAGGGGACCTAGAAGGGTCAGAGAGAAAAAGGAACAAAAAACTTCTTTTAAGAAATAATGGCTGGAAACCTCCCTAACCTGGGGAAGGAAACAGATCTAGGAAACCCAGAGAACTCCAAAGAAGATGAATCCAAAGAGACCCACAATATGTCAAAGGTTAAAGATAAGGAGGGTATATTAAAATCGGTAAAAAAACAAACCCCAACAATCTGTTACATACAAGGGAACCCTGTTAAGACTATCAGATTTTTTTTTAGCAAAAATGTTGAATATACTGTATCATTGTCTTCTTACCTGCAGTCTGCTGAAAGAAAAAAACTTGCAATTAAGAATACTTTACCTTGCAAAATTACTATTCAGAATCAGAGTTTTTCAGACAGGCAAAGAAGTTCACAATCACTTAACCAGCCTTAGAAGAAATGTTAAAAGAGGATATCCTATGTCTATTATATTTCAGCCAAAAAAGCTCAACATCTTCAGTAGCAAAAGAAATATAAGTAGCAAAAGTGAATATAAACAAAAATTGCTAAAGGGTCAGCTTTAACCTAAATACAAAGGTTACTAATGAGTAAGTAGAAAACATATGAAAGTATAAACTCACTTTTCTGTTTTAAGAGTGTGTGTAAGCAGGGGGAGGGGCAGAGAGAAAGGAGAGAATCCCATGCAGGCTCCATGCTGATAGCAGGGCTCGATCCCACAAACCAAGAGATCATAACCTGAGCCCAAACCAAGTGTTGGACTCTTAACTGACTTAGCCACCCAGGTGCCCCTAAAGTATAAACTCACTGGTAAAGGTAAATATATAGAAAAGGTAATGACTAACACTTATAAACCTAGAATGAAGGGTAAAAGACAAAAGTAGTAAAAACAACTCTAAATGCAATAATTAGTTAAGGGATCACAAGATAAAAAGATGTAAAATGTCACATCAAAAACAAAATGGGGACAGAGTAAAAACGGAGAGCTTTAGAATGGAATCAAATTTGTTGATGTCAATTAAAATAGATTGTTATAGATATAAGTTATTGTAGGTACACCTCACAGTAACTACAAAGCAAAAGCCTATCGTGAATACACAAAAGATAAGGATAAAGGAATCTAAGCTTATCACTAAAGAAAGTCATCAAACCACAAAGGAAGAGAGTAAGGGAAGAAGAAAGGAACAGGAACTACAAAAAAAGCAGTAAGTACATAGCTATCAATAATTATATTAAGTGTAAATTAATTATAAATGCTTTAATCAAAAGACTTAGGGTGACTGGATAAAAAAATGAGGCCCATTTCTTCAGATGTAAAGACACACACTTAAGGGATGGAAAAGGTAATCCATATTACTGGATATTAAAATAAGGCATGGGTAGCTACACTTATTTCAGACAAAATAGACCTAAAAAAAAAAGACTATGTTATGGCAATCTTTGTCTCTTTATTAATGAAGAGGTCAATCCAACAAGAAGATAGACCATTTGTAAATACTTATGCATCCAACATAGGAGTACCTAAATATATAAAGCAAATATTGACAGATGTACAGGAAGAAATAGACACCAATGATAGTAGGGGACTTTAATACTCACACTCATGGATAGATCATCCAGACGGAAAATAAATAATGAAACATTGACCTTAAATAACGTGTTATCCCAAATGGACTTAGCAGATATAAATATAGAACATTCCATTCAAAAGCAACTGTATATACATTATTCTGAAGTACACTGAAACATTCTCCAGCACAGATCATATATTAGGCCAAAATAAGTTTTAATAAGGCTACAATCATATAAAGCACCTTTTCTGACCACAATGGTATGAAACTAGAAAATAGTAATAAGAAAATTCACAGATATGTGAAGATTAAACAACATGCTACTGAACAACCCATGCATCAAAGAAGAAATTAAAAGAGAATAAATATTTTGAGACAGATGGAAATACAACATACCAAAACTTAAAGGATGCAGCAAAATCAGTTCTAAGAGGAAATTTCATAGCAATGCTTGCCAACCTCAAGAAACAAAAATCTCAACCTAACTTACACCTCAAAGAACAAAGAAAGCTCAAAGTTAGTAGGCAGAAGGAAATAACAATGATCAGAACAGAAATAATAGAAAAAGTTAGTGAAACTAAAAGCTGGTTCTTTGAAAAAAATAAAACCGAGTCCTCTGTTTTTTGGTGACTCTAGCTAGAGGTTTGTCAAAGTCAGAAATGAAATAGGAGATTTTCCCAATTGATAACACAAAAATATAAAGGATAATAGACTACTATTATTATTTTTAAAATTTTGTTTTAAAGATAAAGAGCATGAGCAGGGGAGAAGGGTAGAAAGAGAGAGAATCCCAAGCAGGCTCCACTAGATCCGATGACCCTGGGATCATGACCTGAGCCACTGAGGTGCCCTTGCCCCCTAAGACTATTATTATAGTACTCCAACAAATTGGACAACCTAGAAGAAAGAAATTTCTAAAAACCAAGACTGATTATTGATAAAAGAGAAAACTGGAACAGACTGATTACTACTAGGGACATTGAGTAATCAAAACCTCCCAACAAACAAAAGTCCAGGACCAAAAAGCTTCACTGGTGAATTCTACCAGACATTCAAAGAAGAATTAATAACAATCCTTTTGAAACTCCTAAGAGTAGAAGAGAAGGGAATACTTTCAAACTCATTTTATGAGATTAGCATTACCAACACCAGAAAAGGACACAAGAAAAGAAAATTGTAGGCCAACATCTCTGGTGAACATAGATGCCAAAATCCTCAGCAATATATTAGCAAACCAAATTCAAGAATACATTGAAAAGACCATGTGCCGCCATCAACTGGGATTTACTCCAAGGGCATAAGTGTGGTTCAACATCTGAAAATCAAAGTGATACAACACATTAACAATGGGAAGGTTAAAATAATAGGATCATCTCAATAGATGCAATGTATCTGAGAAAATTCAACATTCCATTATGATAAAAACTCTGAACAAAGTGGGCAGACGGGAGAAACATCTGGGTGACAGAGGCTCTTTGTCCTAGGCTTATCCATAAGGAGTTTGGCTTATGTCATCAATTCTTGTGGAGGCTACTCTTCTTGCTTACTCAGAGTCGCAATGTAGCAGTGCCTCTTCCCAGGGGGCTGGCCAGATTTGCAACATGGTGAGGACCTGATATGTATCTTGTTGACAAGGTATTTAGGAGGGACATCTACTCTTGATTTGGAAGATGGTGGAGTAGGAGGATCCTGAGCTCACCTCCTCCTACAGACACATTGAGATAACAACTACACTTAGGCAAATAACTCTGAAAACAACCTGATGACTGCTTCCACAGCTAATCATAGAAGGGCACATCAAAAAGGGTAGGAAAGGTGGTCATCAGGAACCAAACCCCCATTGTGACTAACCACAAATGGGAGGGACATCACAGGCATGGAGAAATGAGGGGGAGCAAACCCCACACTGGACAATCCTGGCCCTGGGGACCAGCACTAGGAAGATGAGTCCTCATAAAGTCTGCCTTTGAAAATCAGCAGGGATTAGCTCCAGGAGGGCAGGAGGGTGATAGGAAACTGAGTCCCCACCTTTAAAGAGCCAGCATGGCATGCTAAATAACAGCCTGACACACAGCACAGAAGCAGCAGTTTGAAAAGCACCTGAAGTATATGTGAAGGAGATTAATTGACTAATCTTAGAATGTATGCTGGAGGGCAGAGATTTGCAGATTTCTCTGGGAACAAAAGTGCTTGTGAGCATTTTTCTTGCCATCTTCTAAAAGGATGTTTGGGGATCCAGCTAACACTCCATTTACCTTGCTGGTACTACATGCCACACCCTAGCATTCTTCTGTACAACCAACCCACCTGCCAAGACAGGCATCTCTCCAAAGTAGCTCCTGCCCCATTGCACCTGGCAGGCAGCCCTGTCAGGGACTGGTGCAACTCAAAAGTGACCTGGGAAGGGGGTGAATAATCCCTTTACACTGGTGTACCATAGTTTATGCACAGAGAGAAAGTTCTGTCCTTTGGTGTGCCTGCAGCTGTAGTAGAGGTTAATTTCAGACAGCCCCACCCATCAGCATGGCTACAGTGCCTGTAGCTGGGCCTCTGAACAAACTTAACCCTGCACAGTATATACACATTATGCAAAGCAGGTCATTGTAGCTGGCTGGCCTCCAGGCCAGTGTCACCCAGTAGTGTGTCCACAGTAATCACAGCTCAGCCACAACCAGAGGATGCACGCAGCTCCCACAAAGGGAATCCTTGGAGTAACTGGTTCTGATTACATTGGGGAATAGTGCTATAGGGAACCACAGTACCTCTTTTACAGAAAACCACTACTCTCAAGACCAGGAGACCTACCTAATACACAGAAATAAACAGAGTTAGACAAAATGAGACAGAGGAACAGTTCCTAAATGAAAGAACAAGACAAAACCACAGACAAAAAGCTAAATGAAACATCATAAGCAATATGTCTGATAAGGAGTTCAAAGTAATGGTGGTATGGGAGCCTAGGTGGCTCAGCTGAGCAGCTGACTCGACTTCAGTTCAGGTCATGATCTCACTCACAGTCATGGGATTGAGCCCTGCATCAGGCTGAGCTGAGCATGGAGCTTGCTTGGGATACTCTCTCTCCTTCTGCCCTTGCCCCTCCCCTGCTCATGTTCTGTCTCTCTCAAAAACAAAAAAACACCCCCCTCCCCCCAAAAAAAAACCCAACAACACAAAAGTACTGGTGGTAAAGATACTCACTAGACTTGAGAAAAGAGATTAATTCAGCAAGAATTTCAACAAAGAGACAGAAAATATAATAAAGCCCCACTCACTGAAATGAAGAATACACTAAAGTGAATCATCAGATTAGAAGATGCAGAAGAACTGTTCAGAGATCTGAAAGACAGGGTAATGGAAACAACCAAGCTGAATAGCAAAAATTAAAAAAAAAAATGATAATAGGTTACAGATCCCAGGAGGGGGTAGACAGAAAACTTCCTAGACATCCAGATCTAGGAAGCAGAGAGATCCCTAAACAAGATGAACCTAAGGAGGTTCACACCAAGACATGCAATAATTAAAATGGCAAAGATTAAAGATAGAGAATCTTATAAGCACCAAGAAAAAAGTAAACTGTTACATACAAGGGAAATCTCATGAGGCTATCAGCTGATTTTTTAGCAGAAATTTTGCAGGCCTGAAGAAAGTGGCATGATATATTCAAAGTGCTGAAAGGAAAAAGTCCACCACAAAGAATACTTGGCAAGGTTATTACTCAGAATTGAAGGAGAGAGAGTTTTTCCAGACAAATTTTAAAAGAGTTCATCACCACTAAACCAGCCTTAGAAGAAATATTAAAGGGAATTTTTTAAGTGGGAAGAAGAGGCCATGCTAGGAAAAAACTTCACTGGTGAAAGTGACCATATAGTAAAGGTAGTAGATTAATTACTTACAAAGCCAGTGAGGGGTTAAAACACAAAAGTAGTAAAAATCAGTTATACCTACTGAAGTTAGTTAAGAGATGCACAACATAAAAAGATGTAAAATATGACATCATATACATAAAACAGGGAGGGGAAGAAAAAATTTAGTGGTTTTAGGATGTGTTTGAACATATAAGTGTCCGTCAAATTAGATTGCTATACACCTAAGATGTTACATATGGATTCAATGATAACTACAAAATAAAAACCTCTAATGTATATACAAAAAATAAAGAGAAAGGAATCCAAGCATAATACTGAAGAAAGCCATCAAACTATAGGGAAAGAGAGCAGCAGAAGATGAAAGGAACAAAAAGAACAAAACAAAACAGCAATAAGTATATACCTATCAGTAACTAAATATAAAGGGACTAGATGCTCCAATCAAAAGACATAATGCAATTGAACGGATTTTAAAAAAGGAACAATCTATACGCTGCCTACAAGAGACTCACTTCAGACCAAAAAATATATGGACTGAAAGTGAAGGAATGGAAAAAGATCATCCATGCAAATGGAAACAAAACAAAACCAAACCACAAAAACCTAGGGTAACAGTACTTATATCAGACAAGATAGACTTTAAAACAGAGTGTGGCAAGAGACAAAGAAGGGTATAACATAATGATAAAGGGATCAGTTTGAGAAGAGGATATGACCATGGTAAATATCTACGTACCCAACATAGGAGCACCTCAATGTATAAAGCAAATATTAACAGACATTAAGGGAGAAATTGACAGTAATACAATAACATTAGGGGACTTTAACACCCCACTTACATCAATGGACAGATCATCCAGACTGAAAATCAACAAGGAAACAATGGCTTTGAATTACATTAGACCAGATGGGTCTAACAGACATACAGAACATTCCATTCAAAAACAGAATAACATATACTTTTTAAGTGCACATGGAACATTATCTAGGATAGATCATGCTAAGCCACAAAACAAGTCCCAATAAATTTTATAAGACTGAAATCAAATCATGTATCTTTTCCAGCCACAATGGTATGAAACTAGAAACCAATTACAATAAAAAAATGGAAAAAAACACAAATACAAGAAGGCTAACCAATATGTTACTAAACACTAAATAGGTCAATGAATATAAAGAGGAAAATCAAACAATACACAAAGGTGAACGGAAATGGAAACTGTCCAAAATCTTTAAAACACAGTAAATGCAGTTCTAAGAGGGAAGTTGATAGCAATGTAGGCCTGTTATAAGAAATAAGAAAAGTCTTAATCTAACCTTATACCTAAAGAAACAGGGCTTTGTTATTTTTCTAAAGCTAGTACAAGTATAGCTATAATAACGATTAAAATAGAAATAAGTGGAGACTAAAAAAAAAAATAGAAAAGATCAAGAAAACCAAGAGCTGGTTTTTTTGAAAAGATAAAATTGATAAATCTCTACTTAGACTCATTAATAAAAGGATTCAAAATTAGAAACAAAAAAGAAATAACCAATATCACAGAAATATAAAGAATTATAAAGAGAATAATATGAAAAATTAGATGCCAACAAATTGGATAACTAGAAGAAATGGGTAAATTCCCCAAAACATAGTTTTCCAAAACTTAATCAGGAAGAAATAGAAAATTTGAACAGACCAATTACTAGTAATGAAATTGAATTTGGTAATCAAAAACTCCCAACAGAAAAAAGTCCAGGACCAGAGGTCTTCACAGGCAAATTCTACCAAACTTTTTAAGAACAGTTAATACCTGGTCTTCTCAAACTACTCCAAAAAATAGAAGAGGAAGGAAAGTTTTCATATTCCATTAGGCCAGCATTACTCTGATACTGAAACCAGACAAAAGACATTACAAAAAAAGACAACTATAGGCCAACATTCCTGGGGATCATAGATGCAAAAATCCTCAAAAATATTAGCAAACCAAAGTTAAAACTATATTAAAAAGGATCACTCACTACAATCAAGTGGGATTCATTCCAGAGATGCAAAGGGAGTTCAGTATTTCCAAGCACCAATATGATATATCACATTAAAAAGAGGAAGAATAAAAACCGTACAATAATCTCAATAGATGCGGGAAAAACATTTTGCAAAATACAACATCCGTTCATGATAAAGATGCTGAACAAAGTGGGTTTACAGGGAATACTTTAACATAATAAAGACAATATAAGAAAAACCCACGCTTAATATCATACTCCATGGTAAAAAACTGAAAGGTTTCCCTCTAAGATCAAAAACAAGCCAGAGATGTCCAATCCTACCACTTTTATTCAACCTAGTACTGGAAATCCTAGCTGCAGCAGAAAATAAAAAGAAATAATAGGAATAAAAATTGGTGAAGAAATACAACTGTCACTATTCACAGATGACATATAGTACTATACATAGAAAACCCTAAAGACTCCACCAAAAAACTCTTAGAATAAATAAATTCACTAAAGTTGCAGGATACAAAATTAATACACAGAAATTGGTTGCATTTCTATACACTGATAACAAAGTAGCAGAAAGAAATATTAAGAAAACAATTTCATCAAAAAATATGTAAGAATAAATTTAACCAAGGAAGTGAAAGACCTCTACTCTGAAACTGACATTGAAGAAAGAAATTGAAGATGACATGAACAAATGGAAAGGTATACCATGCTCATACATTTAAAGAATATTGTTAAAATATTCATACCACCCAAAGCAATCTACAGATTAAATATAATCCCTACCCAAATATCAATAGTATTTTTCACAGAACTAGAATATTCCTAAAATTTGTATGGAACCACAAAAGACCTTGAATATACAAAGCAATCTTGAGAGATAAGAGCAAAGCTGGAGGTATCACAATCCCTGATTTCAAGATATGCTACAAAGCCGTAACAATCAAAAACCAGTATAGTACTGGCACAAAAATAGACATGAGGTTAATGGAACAGGATAGAGAGGATAGGAATAAACCCACACTTACATGGTCAATTTACAACAAGGAATGCAAGCATGTACGATGGGGGAAAATATGGTCTTTTCAATAAATGGTGCTGGAAAAAGTGGACTGCTACTTGCAAAAGCATGAAACTGGGCCACTTTTTATACCATACACAAAAATAACCTCAAAATGGCTTAAAGACATAAATTTGAGACCTGAAACTGTAAAACTCCTTAAAGAAAATGTAGGCAGTAATCTCTTGGGCATCAGCCTTAGGAATATATTTATGAATACATATCCTTAGTCAAGGGAAAGGAAAGCAAAAATAAACTATTGAGATTATACCAAATTAAAAAGCTTTTGCACAGCTAAGAAAGCCATCAACAAAACAAAAAGGCAACCTAGTGAATGGGAGAAGTTATTTGTAAATAACATACCCAATAAGGGTTTAATATCCAACATATATAAAGAACTTATGCAATTCAACACATACACACAAAATCCAATGAAAAAATGGGCAGAGAACCTGAATAGACATTTTTCCAAAGAATAAATACAGATGCCCCAAAGACACACAAAAAGATGCTCAACATCATTAATCAGGTAAATGCAAATCAAATCAAAACAATGAGATATCACCTCACACCTGTCAGAATAGCTAGTATGAAAAAGACAAGAAATAACAAGTTTTGGCAAAGAAGTGGAGAAAGGGAGCCCTTGTGCACTGCTGCTGAGAATGTAAACTGGTGTAACTATTGCAGAAAACAGTATAGGAGAACATCAAAAAATTAAAAACAAATGCCACGTAATCCAGTAATTCCACTATTGGGTATTTACCCGAAGAACATGAAAACTCTAATTCAAAAAGAAGTATGCACCTCTATATTTGTTGTAGAATTATTTACAGTAGCTAAGATATGGAATCAACCCAAGTGTCCACTGATAGATGAATGACAGATAGATAGACAGACAGACAGACAGATAATGGGTTATTACTCAGCCGTAAAAAAACAGTGAAATCTTGCCATTTGCAACAACATGGACAGACATAGAAGATATTATGCTAGGTGAAATAAGTGAGGTAGAGAAAGATAGATGCTATTTGATTCCACTTACATGTGGAATCTAGAAAACAAATACAGAGACACTTAAATACAAACTGTTGGTTGCCAGAGGGGAGGTGAGTGAGGTGATGGGTGACATAGGTGAAGGGCATTAAGAAGTACAAACTTTCGGTTATAAAACACATAAATCATAGAGATGAAAAGTACCTCACAAAGGAATATAGTCAGCAATATCGTAATAATGTATGGTGACAGCTGGTGACTGCATTTATTGTGCTGAGCACTGAGTAATGTATAGAATTGTGGGATCACTATGTTCTACACCTGAAGCTAAATGACATTGCATGTCATCTATACTTAAGTAATAAAAAATAAAATAGAAAAAAAGTGGGTACAGAGGGAATGTATCTCAGCATAATAAAGGCCCTATATGACAAGCCCATAGGAAACATCATTCTCAATGGTGAAAAGCTGAAAGCCTTTCCGCCAAGATCAGAAACAAGACAAAAATGCCCACTTTTGCCACTTTTATTCAATGTAGTATAGGAAGTCCTAGTCATTGCAATTAGCCAAGAGAAAGAAATAAAAGGCATCCAAGTTGGAAAGAAGTAAAACTGTTAATATTTGAAGATGACATTTTATATAGAAAATCCTAAAGAGCATCAAAAACCTGTTAGAATAATAAACCAATTCAGTAAAGTTGTAGGATATAAAATCAGTACAAAAGGTCTGTTGTATTTCTAGACTAATAATAAACTGTCTGAGAAATTAAAATCATCCCATTTACAATTGCATCAAAAAGAAAATATCTAGGAATAAATTTACCCAAGGTGTTAAAGACCTGTAAACTGAAAAACTGTAAGACATTAATGAAAGAAATTGAAAAAGACACAAGTAGAAAGATATTCTGTGTTTGTGGATTGGATGAATCAATATAGTTAAAATGTTCATACTACTCAAAGCCATCTACAGATTAAATGCAATCCTTGTCAAAATTCCAATGGCATTTTCACAGAAAAAAAACAGTCTTAAAATTTGTATGTAACCACAAAAGACCCCAAATAGCCAAAGCAATCTTGAGAGAACACAAGCTGGAGGCATAATGCTCCCTATTTTCAAACTACTATAAAGCTATAGTAATCAAAACAATATAGTTTGGCATAAAACCAGACATGTAGGTCAGTGGAACAGAACAGAGAGCTCAGAATTAGATCCATGCATATATGCTCAATTAATTTATGTCAAAGGAACCAAGAATATACAATGGAGAAAGGATAGTCTCTTCAATAAATGGTGCTGAGAAAACTGGATAGCCAAGTGGAGAACAGTGAAATTGGACTACTCTTGCACCATACACAGAATTTCACTACAAGTGGATTAAAGACTTGTACCTAAGTCCTGAAATTATAAAACTCCTAGGAGAAAACACAGGCAATAAGCTCTTTAACATCATTCTTGGGAAAAAAATAAATAATAAATAAACGTTTTAAAAGTTTATTTTGGGAAAGAGCCAGCAAGCAAGTGGGTAGGGGCAGAGAGAGGGAGAGACAGAGACTCCCAGGCAGGTTGTGTACTGTCAGCGCAGAGCCTGATGCGGGGCTCAAACTCCCGAACCATGAGATCATGACCTGAGCTGAAGTCAGAGGCTTAACTGACTAAGCCTCCCAGGAGCCCCAGCAATTATATTTTGAATCTGACATGAAAAGCAAAGGCAACATAAGCAGAAGTAAATAAGTGGGACTACATTAGCAAAGAAAACCATTAAGAAAATAAAAAGGCAACCTACTGAGTGGGAGAATATATCATTTATCTGATAAGGGGTTAGTATCCAAAATACATAAAGCACTTTTACAACTCAATAGCAGAAAATCAAACAATCCAATTTAAAAAAGGCAGAGGATCTGAATAGACGTTTTCCACAAGAAGACATACAGATGGCCAACAGGAACATGAAATGTGCTCAAGATCACCAGGCATCAGTGAATTGCAAATCAAAACCACGATGAGATATGACCTCACACCTGTTAGAATAGCTAATATCAAAAAGGCAAGAAATAACAAGGGTTGGTGAGGATGTGGAGAAAAAGGAACCACTGTGCATTGCTGGTGAGAATGTAAATTGGTACAACTACCATGAACACCAGTATGTAGGTTCCTCAAAAATTAAAAAGAGAAATACCATGTCAACCAGCAATTCTATGTCTAGGTATTTATTAAAAAATGAAAACACTAACTTGGAAGGGTATATGCACCCCCATGCTCATTGAAGCATTATTTATAATAGCCAAGATACGGAAACAACGATAAGTGTCCATCAGTAGATGAATGGGTAAAGAAAATATGGTGTACACACACACACACACACACAGAGAGAGAGAGAGAGAGAGAGAGAGGAATATTATTTATCCAAAAAAAGAATGACATCTTGCCATTAGTGATGACATGTAAAGGCCTTGAGGGCATAAGTCAATTAAGGCAGACAGACAAAGACAAATACTGTGTGGTTTCATATGTGGAATCTAAATAAAACCTCCCCCAGCCATAAGATGTACAGAAAAGAGACTGTTGATTGCCAGAGGTGGGGATAGGTGAAGTATGTGAAGGCTGTCAAAAGGTACAGCCTTCCAGTTATAAATATGGCATGCAGATGTAAGGTACAGCATAGTGACTATAGTTAATGCTACTGTATTGCATATTTGAAAGTTGCTAAGAGTTGATCTTAAAGTCTCCATCACAAGAATTTTTTTTTCTAATTAGGTATGGTGACAGTTGTTAGACTTATTGTGGGGATTATTTTGCAATGTATACAAATATCAAATCATATGTTGTGCACCTGAAAATATAATGACATGCATCAATTATACCTCAGGAAAAAAATTCTTTATCTAAAGCTCTACTTCCAGACCTGTCATATCAGAATTTGCATTTTTAACAAGATCCACATTAAGAATAAATCCAGGTTAAAGATTTAATGATTCACATTAAAGCTTGAGATCTACTTGCCTACAAGGTTTTAGAAGAAGGGGATGAGAGTGTTTGAGGGAAAGGAAGGGGGAAGGACCTTTTTTTCCTCTCTTTTAGAAAAAGTAATCACTGAGAATGATCAACGTGCACAATGTATGTCCTCTTCAGTGACCTCAGTGATACAATGCAAAACATCTCCCCCGTGTGTAGCCAGATCTGTTCCCAATTGTAATTTCACAAACTGCCAGTGAGCCTGGAGGGCCTAGAAGCAGTAAGCCTTGGGCTGAATGAAAGCTAGCAGAAGTGGGCTTTTCCAGGTAAGAGAAAGATGATATCCCCCAGGCATCAGAGCAAAAGGGAGCTCATGCCTCTTTAATTATGAAGCACATACATTAGGTCACTAGAAATAAGGGAGGGCTGGTAAAGGTGCCAAAAAGGAGACTCAGGCCGAGTGTGTTGATTGGCCAGTGCTGAGATTATCCCAGGACTCACCTGGGACAGGAATGGCTTATGCAAGTGCATGGCCAGATTTCCTCCAAATAACATTTGATCTTCGTTAGAGATGGCTACAGCATATATTAACTTCATGGGAAATTCCAAGTGATTGTTTTCCAAAGAACACACCTCGGGGTGGGGATGGAGGAACATGAAGGCAGTAATGTGCAGAGAGCCAGTTCCAACAAGTTTCAAGTTCCTAGCTGCCCAAGATGTTCAGGTACATTAGTTCACACAGTTACACAAAGAATTAAGAGGCTTGTGGTGGTTTTGGGGTGTTCTAGCACGCCATGCTTAATGGCATGTTTCAGATACCAACCAGTCACAAACTATGCCTGACCAATCAGAGTGGTTATCCTGTCAATAGTGTCAGCCTCTGACAAACAATACTTGTTACCACATAGTTAGTGGGGTGGGTACTAGCTGATTATCAGCCTAGGCAGGCAGCTTTTAGATGCTAAGTAAGTCCTCAGGAGGTTTTGAACACACACTTTGAAAGGAACAGAACATATGCAAATATGTTATTTCCCCCAGGCACCACACTCGATTGTTTTCGTCCCCTGCCCCCCCCCCCCCCCAACAACATTCTAAAACAGAGAAGGGGTCAGAGGAGTAGGAAAACTACTTTGGCTAAATAGAGACCCTATGCATCTGCACTGGGGAAAGCCTAGGCCTCTAATTATAGTGGGAATTTCTGACTAATGCTCAGTCCTACCTGATTCAGAAATGATGCGAGAACAATGGCCAAGTGACTATCAGTGCCTCCAGGGTGGCTTCCATCACGGCATAGTGTCTGTCATTGCTCAGGTTTGTTCTTTCCCACCGAGAATCTTCAGTTCGTGTTGATTTTTAAAGTCATGACTAAACATAAAATTCCCTCTCCAAATGGAGAGAGTCCTGTGGTTCCTTCCTATATCTAGAAGAGGCCCCATCCCTCCTGGGGTCCAATGAGCCTGCATTGTTGCAGTGTGTTAAGCTAACCTAGGACTTTCTTGGCTGTCCTCTGGCTGAGAATTGAGAAGGGAGTTGGTGGTTCCAAAGCGATCCAGCCTAGGCTTCAACTCTTCTTGGCTTGGAATAGGGGTTCTCTACTATGGCTGCACCCCAGAATCTCCTGCAGAGGTTCTAAAACTTGCCCATGCTCAGATCCCGCCTCTGAACAACTGACTTAGAATCTCGGGGAGGTGCAGCCTGGACATTGGTCTTTTAAAGAAGTTTCTCCAGTGATTCTGTGTATCCCAGTTGAGAACCCCTGGCCCAGAATAAGACTGCAGTCCCCACATGGATCTCATCAGAGTTTTAAATCATCAGCCTCAGCACAGATAGTGAGGAGAGGTGGCCTTACAGAAAATGAGTCTGAAGAAAGGGGTGCTGAGGGTTCGCTGATGGCCTGAGAAAGGGAAGACCTCGGGGGGGGGGGGGGTCTTCAATAGGAAGACCAATCAATAGGAAATCAATAGGAAAACCGTAATGGCTGTGGGAGGTGTGTCTGACAAGAATGAGCAGAAACTCTAAGCTTTAGGATGGATACTGGGCAGGTGAGTTGATTGACAGATGGGATGTGAAAGGTCTGACATCACAGAGAATGTGGCAGTGGTTGCATTTTACTTCCTACTTTGGCAGCGTCCATGCTTTTAGATTTATCTGTCAAATGAAATCCTCTCACCTGGCCCCAGCTGGAGAAGGCCCACTCCACGCAGAGCTGTTGGTTACAGGCCTGGGTGTCTACTGGCCGTTTGGCAAGCTGGGTACACATGTCATTGGACACAGGAGTGGAGATTCCAGAGGCTTTCAGCTTCTGGCAGGTCACCCGGCGGGTCTGGACACCTCCCCCACAGCTCCGAGTACAGGCAGACCAGGAGGTCACCATCCACCTGGGGAGAGGGAGAAGAATCAGGGCAGCTGCTGAGGGTCAGGCCTTGGACAGAGGAATGATGCCATATGTTCTCAGAAAAAGAGCCTGTACATCCCTCTGTTCTTATCACACAGCTACTAGTACTTTTCCAAGGTATACATGGAAGACTGAAAATGGTCCCCCAAAAGAATCTACATCAAATTCCTGTAAATGTTACTATATTTGGACAAAGGGTCTTTAAAGGTATAATTAAGGACTTTGAGATGAGATTATCCTACATTCACTGTCATCACAAATGTCCTTATAAGAGAAAGACAGAAATTAGAGAAGAGGAGGAGACCGTGCGACCGCAGAGGCAGAGGCCGGAGTGATGTGGCCACAAGTCACAGGATGCCCGGAGCCACCAGAAGTTGCAAGGCTCGAGGAAGCTGCAAGGAGTGCCCCTCTGCTGACATCTTGATTTTGGACTTCTGGCCTTCAAAAGTATGAGAGAATAAACGTCTTTTCCTTTAAGCCACCATGTTTGTGTTAATTTGTAATGGTAGCCGCAGGAAACAAATAATCTTTGGAAACTGACTACAAAGCATCTTGAAAGAGTAGTCTGAAGATCAGTGGTCTCAGCCTGACCCTGGTCCCAAAAGCCGTGAGCCTGCAGGTAGAACTCTCTGAGCAGACAGTCCTTTAGGTAGTTACACTGCACTGGAGTTCTGGTACTTCCTAAAGCCATCCAAGTATGTGACAGAAGAGGGCCGGTTTCCTAGGGAAGTCAGACCCAAACTGTGCCACTTCCTGACCCAGGCAGTAATCTGGCTCTCACTGAAGTCGACACTTTATCTGCTGGTACTCACTGTATTTTCTCCCTTGCCTTAACCCACATGCCACTGGATTTTGTTTAATCCCTGAGAAACATGCAAAATTTATTCTAGCTTTCTGGAGCAGTCTCCCACCTCTCCCCTCCGTGGGTCACAGTCTATAGGTCTTACACCTCTTCGAGGGCTGCACGTGGCAAATGTAGTTCCTCTCAGAATGTTCTCTTCCAACTACAATTGGGATCCTTAGAGGTGAGATTGACTGAGACTGTGCAAACGGCCTTTCTCATCAAGCCAAGCTGTAATCCAGTAAACACTCTGAAATCCTCGGTCCATATATAAACCTGCAGGGGCTCTCTGTGCATGTTTGCACTGTTAGTTCTCAAAGAGAAGGGGAAGGAGGCACAGTTTGGGGGAAAATAGTGAGAAAAGACCTGGTGCTTTCCAGCCATTTTATTCAATCTAGGGAATAACCAATCAAATACCCACCCACCCTCCCACCCACCCACCAAAACATTCTTTGGTTTTATTGCCGGAGAAAAAGTTTATCTAAATGAAATGGCTGACTAGCTACCTGGGTCAAAGCAGGACCTCCCAGCCCTATTCAAAGACAACCACGGCGATACTTGTTTGTGTTCAAAGAAGGCTACTGAAGTGCCTGAGAGGCCTGGCAGGGAAACTAGTCAAAGGTAAGCCTGTGGCCACTTCCTACTCCAGTGGCGCCACATCTGGCTCTCAGGAGAGGCAAGTAGCAGAGACAGGGAGCACATTCCTCTTGAATCTGGATCTGTGACTTATTTAGTTTGGTGGAACTTCCCTGCTCCATTTGCCCTGGAGAGAGATGACTGAATGCAGATTTCCAACCCACAGGAGCAGAGCCACTTAGGAAGCAGGCACGAGGTGTTTTAAAGCTCCTGGGGGCACTGAAACCCAAGCAGACATGGCCATTATTTCATTTGCAGAAGTAAATGAGGCTGATTGATTCTGACCATCACCACAGCAAATCAAAAAGTCCTTGGCATGTCCAAGACGTCGTCTTCATTTCAAATAGCTTGGCGAGGGCAGTCTTCCAGCCTCTTACATCCCCGGTGAATGTCAGGCCTGCATTTCAATCAACTTTTATTTCCAAATATACATTTCAGCAATTTTTCAGGAGCTGGGATGGGGGGTTTGAGAAAGGAGAGGGACGGCTATGTTACAGTTCAGGAAGGGTATAAAAGGACATTAATCATTCCCATGGAAACCTTCCCGTCAGCAAGTCAAACTGCTGATATTAATGAGCGTGTTTCATATTTCATTGAGTCTCTCCTGGTTTCAGCTGCTCCTTATGACTCAGCTGGCAAAACACAAAGCGGTTGCCTAAGTAGTATATGAAAGTCCCACAGATAGGTGCTAAAGGGCCACTGCAAGGCCCAGCCAAGTCCCCCCAGGCTTGGGGTGCCATGCTGGTGCCAACTCTAAACCCATCCATTATCCCTTTAACTACTGCCTGCAAACTGGGGGTAGGGTGCTCTGTGCGACTCACAGCTTCTCTAAGCTGTAAGAGGCAGAGAGGGTGGGTGTCATTCTGAGACAAGATGCTGAGAATGTATATCCAACAGTGAGGCGACTATAGAAAATGAAGATTTATTGTGACTTCAGCAGGATGCAACCCTTCAAAGACAAGGCTAGGGTAAGATTTCCTCACCTAAACTGGAGTACTGATTAGCACAGTTTTTGAAGTTAGAAGACAGGGGAGGGGCTAGGGTTGAGGTCAGTAATTCCTATCTCCTCAGCACCTCAACTGCAAACACATTTCTCCTCTTACAAACAAACTGGAGAGCCCGTTTCTTAATGCAGGATGCAAGCTAGCTCTTGCTAGGGCCTGGGATGCTCCTGTTCTCTGAACAGATCCTCTCGGGCACTTGGGACAACCAGATAGCCCTTAGCTGGCCGAGTGGTAAGGGAATAAACTGCCGAGGGAGGAGGCCCATCCTGAGGGATATCTTCTGCACAGTGGAGAGGCCTGACAAGTCTGTACCTAGAGAAAAGAACAGTGTCTTGGATGGCAGGCCCCCTTGCCGGCACTCCGTGTGTCTCCCTGTGCAGTGCTGGACAAAGGCTAGCCACCAAGTTGGCTAGAAGACAGGGCCCAGCCTTGGGGTTGGGGAGCCCCGAGCCAGTATCTGCCACACTCACCGAGAAGGGCAGTCTCTCCGATTGCATGCAATGGGCTGCACGGCAGGGCGCACCTTCCCTGCACAGTGGGTGGGGTTGACCTCTGTGCTGTTCAGGAGGCACCTCAGGCGGGGTTGCTGAACGCCCCTGTTACCGCAGGAGGCTGAGCAGGTTGCCAGTCTGTCCACGGACCACCAGTAATCTGTCACAGGAGGAGGATCAGAGGTGAAAAGAAGACTGCATTATTGCCCATGCTCTGTGGGCACGAATTGTTATGAATGAGGCTCTGTCAGTGGGCTCCATTCCCAACTTATGCAGGCAAGTGGCATCATCTCCAGGAGACTCAGTTGGCTTATCCGTAAAGGGAGTACAAAGCCTCTACCCTGTGAAGTTATTGTGAGCACCAGATATAATGAAGGGAAAGGGCCTAGCCCAGCACCTGGCGCCCAAAGAGTATTTAGAATCAGTGCCTCTGGTCCTTAATATTTTTAAGCACACTTCCAAAGTGCTTTTTCTTCCTAGTGGTTCAGCAGAAAGTGACTTTATTTTTCAACAAAGAGATATAAAAATATCACAAATAACTAACACTCATATTTATACGTGCACATTTGTGTTGGACTTTGTAGATGTTACTAAATGAAAAAAAACCCAGAGAGTTTTTTTCCAGAGAGTAGTCTGGACATGAGACAATGACGTAAGGGAGAAATTCAATTTCTTTGGATTTTCTTTTTGGGGGTCTGGGACTCACTGGTAGGAAAGCTGTTAAAAATAACTGCGGGCTGGTAAATTGGGAGTGCTTATTTGCAAGGTCGTATATTACAAATCTTGCAGATAGGCACTGGCTTCTGGTTTTCAGCAGAGAATGGCTGGTTGGCAAGAAAATGGAACATTTACTTTCCTGTCTTGAAAGCCAAATGGCAGGGGAGGATGTTTAAGGGGAAAACCCATTTGCTCAGAAAAATCTCCCTCCTCATGTGCTACACTGGCACAAAATTCTGTCCCTTCCCACAGAATACTCCATTTTAGAATGCATGCAAAAGAATTTTGCTTTCCCTTAAAATAATCACACACAGGCCACAGGTTAGAACTAGCCTACGGGAAACTTGAAAGCCTCACTTACTTTCTATTTAACATGGCCCACTTTGGGTTTATTTCTCACTGTTTTGGGCTCATTCACAACGCTTTCTTGGTGCAGCTAAAGCCAAGCCCCTCCCAAGGGCTTTCTGACCCGCCTGTGTTCCTGGAAGATTAATGCATGAGCCATCCAGTCTGTCTTTGATGGGGCCACAAGAAAGGTGCCTGCAAAACACTTAGCACGTGACTGCAGTTTAAGACTCTTTCGGACGATAAGCAGGTACTGGCACTGGCTTGAATCTCCAGGAGAGGAGGCAATAACCAAGCAGTTCTGATCAAGAGGTTATTTTTAAACAAAACCTACAGAGAAAACTTGCACATGTGTGTTTGCATGCACACGTGTGTGTGTCTGTGTGTGTTTCTTACTAAACAAGCATAAATGAAACTTTTTTTTTTTTTGACTCTGATATATCATGGTGTTTCTTTGGTCCACGGCAGCACCAACATTGTGAGGCAGAAGGGCCCATTTATGAAAGCAGCACTGACTTTTCCAGATTCTGCTGGGACGGAGCCTGGTGGCTCTTCTGAAGGGCCTCATTGTATGGAAACATGATTCAGCTTTGACTTTCATGCTCTAGGAACCACTGGAGATCAGAAATAATTTAGTTCTATTAGATAATTAGATTCTCAGGTCAACTTTCTTGTTCAAACAATAAGCCCAGCACCCAAAGCCTGAAGGGTTTCTTACCTTGGATCACCAAAGAGGCTTTTTGCACAAGCATTCCTGCCTCATTCTGTGCAAGGCAGCTGAATTCCCCTTGGGACCCGCCACTAAGATTTGCAACCTGGAGAATCTGTCCAGCTGCCAATATATGATGTGTCAGTCCTGGGACAGTGGCAACTGGCTGACCACCATGGAACCAGGTGATATTTGGGGTAGGATGACCTTTGATGGGACAGCCTAGAAGGAGAAGAGAAGAGAGAGAAGCCATTAATAAAGCCAAGAGGGACATATTCCTGACAAGTTCTTTTAGTGTCTCTGTGGCTCTAGAAGCCATACATGCAGTGTAGCCCCCTTACCAGTGGCATTTTTCTTTTGCTTGCTATTTCCAAGCAAATAGATGTTTTTATTCTCTGGAATTCTGGGAAGGTGACTATTATTCATTCAATTAAGTAAAAATTCTCAGAGAATACAAACTGCTTATTTCTATGTCCTTGTAATTAACCTTTAAAAAATGAAGCAGTTAATATTCACTCATTGAAAAAATTTTCAAGTTAATTAGTTCCTACACTGATTTTCTACTGGAAGAAATCACTTCTTCAAATGTAGTGAGTTGGAAAAGATGCTACATAGTAACAGTAATCAATTTAATTGGTAAAAGTCTAGTATCTGCTACCATTTTACTCTTTATGTGATTTTCAAGCCAAAATGTTTTAACAGACTCTAGGAAAGCAATAGTAAACACCAATTTCATTTTTCTATCAGTCAAGAACCTTGGCCTTCTAACAGCTCTTACCAAGCCTGCATTTGGACATGTATGATATTCTAATTATCTACATAGTCATTAAACATACTTTGATACATTAAAATTCCAAAATATTAAGCTTAGATATTATGTCTACTCAAGATTTTGTAGCATAGAATTATTAAAGTAAACTGATTGCTGCTGTGAGAAAAACCTAATTTTCTTTAAATTCAGAGTACTCGCTGAATTTGCTGTTGTGTCCTCAACAACTTAGCTTCCACAGAAAATTTATTTAGAAGCTCAAAACACATGGTAAACCAGTCAAAATTAAAGATACTGGCAGTTTTCCCTCAATTTAGTTACAGAAGTAACGATTTTGCGCCTACTGTTCTGGGGATAGATAAGGCAGTGATGGTTATCTTTCTTCTTGCAAGGAGATCCTAGCTGGTATTGAATAAGAAACAAAGCACACTAATGAAACTGAGATGTAAGGCAGAAAATGATGAGATCTGTGAGACAAGAGAATGGCCACCTGCAATGGCCACCTAGGGATCTGTAAGAGAAGGAATTTTCCAATGTTGTCTTCTTTTCTATTCCAGGGTCAACACTATTAGAATTTATACTAGGAGGCAGAGCTAACACAGGGAAGGTCCTTAGAGATGATCCAGCCTACATGCCAGAGGAGGAAACTGAGGCCCAACGATGTTAAGATACTTTCCCACGATTAAGTGGCAGCCTTTCTGATTCCTTGCCTTGTGTTCTTTCCTTTCTATCTGACACTTGTATAGCTGCACACCAGCAAATTACTTAGCCTCCCTGTTATCTCTTTGCTTTGTCTGCTCATTCCTTTTGTCTCCTAATGCCCTAATTTCATATATACATATATACATATATACACATATACATATATACACATATACATATATACATATATACATATATACATATATACATATACACACACACTTTGAAAAAGGGCCCTGGAAAAATAACGCTGTAATTGACTGTATGAAGTTCAGGATGGGATACCACTGTTACAGAACCCAGTTCTTCATTCCTCCCTGTATTGACTCACTTTGCCATGTAACTTTGCAGTGGCCTTTCATGATGGGTGGGTTACATGTACTTCCCCACCTCCTGATTTGGGGTTTGGCTATGTGACTACTTTGGCCAATAAAATGAGTCAGATGTTACACTAACAATGAACAATATGAAAGGGAAATTAAGAAAACAATTCCACTTATAATATCAAAAAGAATAAAATACTTAAGAATAAATTTGACCAAGGAGATGAAAAACATGTACACTGAAAACAACAAAATGTTGCTAAAAAATTAAAACATAAATAGGATGCTATGTTCATGGTTAGAAAACTTAATATTGTGAAGATGTCAATAACCCCAAGTGAACTACAGATTCAGTGCAATCCCTATCAACATCTCAGTGACTTTTCTTTTTTTTTTTTTTTTGCACAGATATAAAAATCCATCCTAAAGTTTATATGGAATCTCAACAGATACTGAATAGCCAAGACGATCTTGAAAAAGAAGAACAAACTTGGGGTTTTCACACTTCCTGATTTCAAAACTTAGTAGAAAGCTACAGTAATTGAAACGGTATAGTACTGGTAAAAAAGATGTACATTATAGACCAACAGAACAAAATAGAGAGTCCTAAAATAAACTCTTGCTTACGTGGTCAAATGATTTCCAACATGGATGCCAGGACCATTTCATGGTGCTGGGAAAACAAGACATCCACTTGCAAAACTTTATACCATATAAAAAATTAACTTAAAGGTATAAAACTCTTAAAACACAGGCAAGAGTCTCATGATATGGCATTTGGCAATGATTTCTTGGATATGATACTACACAGTTAACAAAAGAAAAAAATAAACTGGACATCATTAAAATTGAAAGTTTTTGTGTGTTAAAGGACACTGTCACCAGAGTGAATAGGCGACCCACAGAATGGGAGAAAATATTTGCAAATCGTGGATTTGATAAGGGATTAATGTCCAGAATATATAAAGAATTCCTACAACTCAACAATATAAACAGTCAAACTAAAAAAAAAAAAAAAAATATGGGCAAAAGACCTAAATAGACATTTCTCCAAAGATTTTAAAATGGCCAATAAGCACATGAACAGATGCTCAATATCACTAATTGTTACAGAATGCAAATCAAAACCACAATGAGCTACACATCACATCCAGTAGGATCGTTATTAAAAAAAAAAAAAAAAAAAGGAAATACCAGTGTTGAGGAAGATGTGGGGAAAGTAGAATCCTTGTGTATTTCTGGTGGGAATGTAAACTGATGCAGCCACTGTGGGACATAGTATGGAGGTTCCTCAAAAAATTAAATGTAGAATTAACCATATGCTCCAGAAATTCCACTTCTGGATATATATAACCAAAGGAATAGAAAACCAGGACTTGAATAGCTATTTGTACACTAATGTTTATAGCGGCATTATTCACAATAGCCAAAAGGTGAAAGCATCACAAATGTCCATCAATGGATGAGTAGATGAATGAAGTATGACATGTATGTATGATAGAATATTATTCAGCCTTAAAAAGGAAAGAAATTCTGACATGTGTGACAACCTGGATGAACCATGAACACATTAATGAAAGAAGCCAGACACAAAAGGACAAATATTCTATGATTCCACTTATGTGAGGCACCTAGTGTAGTCAAATTCATGGAAGCAGAAATTAGAATAGTGATTGCCAGGGGCTAGAGGAAGGGGAGCATAGGGAATTGTTTTTTGTTTTTTTTTTTTAATTTTTTTTTTTTCAACGTTTATTTATTTTTGGGACAGAGAGAGACAGAGCATGAACGGGGGAGGGGCAGAGAGAGAGGGAGACACAGAATCGGAAACAGGCTCCAGGCTCTGAGCCATCAGCCCAGAGCCCGACGCGGGGCTCGAACTCACGGACCGTGAGATCGTGACCTGGCTGAAGTCGGACGCTTAACCGACTGCGCCACCCAGGCGCCCCGGGAATTGTTTTTTAATGGGTACAGAGTTTCAGTTTGAGATGATGAAAAAGTTCTGGAGATGGAAAGCATGATGGTTGCACAATGATGTGAATGTAATTAATGCCACTGAACACTTAAAAATGTTTAAAATAGTCAATTTTATGTTATGAATATTTTACCACAATAAAGGAAATGAGGCAGATGTGCTGGTATACCAGTTCCAAACCTAAACCTCAAGAGACTGTGTGTTTTTGCTTGTGCTCATGTGCCTTTGCTATCACCAGTAGAAGAACATGCCTCGACTGGCCTGATGATCCCAAGAGGAGGTTGAGAGAAATGTGGAGAACAGCCAAGTCTCCCCAGCCAAACTCAGTTTAGTTCAGCTGAAGTAAGTAAGATCAGTAAAAATAAATGACTGCTATTTTAAGCCATTGAATCTTATTATTATTATTTTTTTTTAATGTGGTGATAGCTAACTGATACACTTAGGGGGAAGGGAGTTCCAAATTTCTCCTAACTTATGAATCCAAAGCTTGGGATAGGGCAAAGTTTCTGCCTGTGTGCTGATCACCTATGTCTTCTTATTCAGATACTTAGGAGGAGCAAGTTCCCTGCACGTTCCCGGTGGCATCTAGGCATCTAATATTTTATGAAGTCTGTGGTACTGACATTATACTCCTGTTATAAAATGGAGGTAAAAATGGCCTTGGGGAGAGGTGTATAGAAATCAGTCTACTGGGGATCTCCTGGGAGCAGCAGTACCGAACTCTCTTCAGTCCCAACTGTAGTCTGGAGTTAGATGCTGATTTCATTTTCTAATAAAAGGCAGGAATACTGTACATTTACTTAGTCAAATAGCATGATTTAAAAAGTGAAGCTTGAAACCAGTATAGCTTTTCGGACTTGCCTAAACAGGCCAATATATGTCTCAATCACATCTGCTTTGAAGGGGGAAAAAAAAAGGTGTCATACATGGTTAAGACGCTGGTTCCAGGAATCATTATGTTTGGTCAGTGGGGACAGAGCCCTGGTGAGGCTGACTATATTCTAAGTTGATAAGTAAGAACTTTGCTATTCCTGAGGAAACATGAGATATTTGGCAAGGAAATCTCTCATATTTAGCCTAATCTTCATTTTCCAACTCCATTAGGATTGATTTTCTGAGAGAGTTTTTAAGCAGAAAAAGGAGCAGTAGCAGCCTCAGGCTGTTTTCTATGGCTGATGAAGTTACTTCTCTGGGAGCCAGGAATCCTAGTCAGCTAAATAGTAGGTCCATTTGCATAACAATTTACATTTATAATCTTCCCTCCTTCTTGGAATCAGGGGCCAGAGTGAGCAGCCAAGACATCTCTCTTGGCCCATCTGGGTCTTGAGTCTTGGACATGCTCCCAGGGCCTTCCAGCCTAGTGCTCTCAGTGCGGATGAGATGGGGCAGAGTTCCTTCTAAGGGCAGGCATCAGGGCTGCCATGACATGAAGTTCTTACAACTTGAGAAAGACTCATGAGTAGCAGCAGTGAAGACAGCTGTATGGAGCAGCTGTCTTCCTAGTAATGCCTCTCATTCTGAAACCTATCAGGATACAAATCAGTTTTGTAGAAAGTTTTAAAAAGAAAAGCAATTTTGTCACTCTCAAATGCACTGACACAGATTCATGACTCTCAATTAGAAGCTTAGATTTCAATAGGGTTCTCTGGTTTCATTTTTCTAATCTGTAAATGAGAGTTTTGACTGAGTCAACGGTTTTATAATTGATAGTTTCCTGGGTCCCTAAGGGGCTGCAGAGGTACCTGGGGAGGGGCCTTTGAGAGGAAATCAGCATAAGGTGGGGCTCTGGGGATTCTATTTCCATTTCAATAATAAACAAATATATTGGGCTTCTGCATAAGAAGATTCTACGATTAATAACCACTGAATTAGATAACGTTTAAGGTCCTTTTAAGGTACCTAGATTTCCCAACATCATTTCAAACTCAGCATCCTCACCCTCTTCTTCCTGCTCCCCAATAGCCAAGTACCAAGGGTAAATTAGACTATTCAATCTATATGGCTTAGATCATTGTGTAGTGATACTGAACTATGCCAATGAAAAGCTCATGGAAGAGATGTTACATATGAAAGTTATTGAGGATTAAGGTAAACTGAGGGGTGCCTGGGTGGCTTAGTTGATTAAGGTAAGTCAGGAAGAGAAGCTATTGCTTATCTCCACCCCTGGAGATGGATGAGTTTAGTTTTAAGCACAAGTTTAGTTTTAAGCATTTAAAGGTTGTGATGGAACCAGAGTACAGAAAAATCCATCAAGATGATGGAGATAAAAATGGAAGTCTGATATTTGCTACAAATTTGGGGAACCAATTTCATACATGTGTGTGGAGAAAGTCTTCAATGAAAAGAGATCAAGCCTCAGGACAAAACAGTGGGAGAATTCTAGCATTCAGTGATTGAAGACTAACGAGGCGGTATTAAAGAAGTCTGAGAAGAAATGGTGTGAGAGGACAAAAATTGAGACTATGTGATATCATGGAAATCCAGAGAGGAGAGAGATTACAGAAACTAGTTGTTAGAAAATAAGTGATTAGTAAGAATTTGTGTAATGAATGAATGGCTTCATTTGTTTACAAAAATAACCGAATAAACAAACATTTTCCCCACAATCGCTCCACTCCCTGCTCAGGCAATAGGTAAATTCATCCTCACTCATGTTTGAATGATCAAACTTCCAAGTTAATAGAATCAGAAATAGAAGTGTATGATCAAAATATCCTATTCAATGCTATGCACACCCATGTATTGAATTTAAAAGAAAATTTACCTCTGGGTCTTCAATCTTTAGAAGCAGACCAACATCTGGGTTATTAAGAAGATGAAAAACTAAAGAGGGTGAATGGGAATGTTTCAAATGTAGCAAAACAAGAACAGAGTAGATCTCAGCCAGAAAACTCTTCAGATTGACTGGGGATTCTAGCTTCCAGTAATGGTGAATAACTTGGTTGGACTAACCTTCCTGCAAATAGCAATCATAAAATCTAAACAATAACCACGACAACCCCCATTAAACAACTCTTTGAAAGCAATGAAGAATAACCAAAAGCAGTGACAGAAACAGGAGGGTAATCTATCCTAGAAATTCAGGAATTGCAACAAGTGTGATTTGCCAGCTTGTAGCTTGCTACCTGAGCAAATTCCTCAAACCTCATGTGGCTCAGAGAGGTGGCTTGACATGTCAGAAGACAGAGTCTGGGGGTTGTTAGAACAGCTGAAAAGTTAAGGGGAAAATCCTGGAAGAGTCACAGTGGGGATAAACCTCAAAATCTACATAAATCCTGTCCAAATTCTTAGTATACAAACCCCAGGGGACCCAGCAAAAGAACAGCAGCTAGAAGCTGAAAGAACAGAGTAGAAAATTCACTTGGTGTTCACTGCAAGGAAGACAGATGAACACTCTTCTGGGGAACATAACAGAATCCAGAGTCTCTACAATATACCATTTATAATGCTCAGTATATAATAAAAACTATTATACAAGAAGAAATGTGACCCATACCCAAACAGCAATTTCTCTCAGGATTGCATGAATTGTGAGATGCAAATGTTTCAGTGAGTGGACAATGATTTTAAGCAACTATTATAAATATGTTAAAAGACTTAAAGGAAAATACACTCATAATAAATGAATAAAGTATCTCAGTGGAGAAGTAGAAACTATAAAGATAAATTTCAGAGCTGAAATGTATAAAAAATGAAATAAGAAATTCATCAGATGGGCTCCAACAGAAACTGGGAGATGGAATGAGTCAGTAAACTTAAAGCCTTAAAGAGTATACTAGTTTTCTAAGGCTGCCATAACAAGGCACCACCAACTGGGTGACTTAAAAAATGGAAATTTATTGTCTCACAGTTTTGGAGGCTAGAAGTCTGAGATCAAAGTGTCAACAGTGTTAGTTCCTTCTGATGGCTGTGAGGAATAATCTGTTTTACCCCTCTCTTCTAGCTTCTTGTGGTTTGCTGGCAGTCTTTGGTGTTCCTTGGCTTATAGATGCATCACTCCATGCTTTCACGTTCACATGGAGTTTTCTCTTGAGTGTCTCTGTGTCTAAATTTCCCCTTTTTGTAAGTCATATTAGATTAGAACCCTCTCTAATGACCTCATCTTAACTTCATCATCTTCAAAGAACTTATTTCTAAATAAGGTCACATTTACAGGCTTATAGGTACAGAGGGTTTGGAATTTCAATATCATTTGGGGGTACATAATTCAACCCATAACAGAGGACTATCCCAAGCAGAGCACAGCAGTCTGAATGAATTGATGAGATAAAGAATACAGTTCAAAGAGGCTCAGGCAGCTAGATGTTGTTGAGAATTTTGGAGATGAGAGTGCTACATAGAAAAAGAGCTCCAGAAATCTGCATAAATTCATCCTGACAATCTGCTCAATTAAAGATATAATGCATAACTCTATAAAGCTGAGCAAAGATCAACTAAGGAGTTGTGAGTCTAATAGTTCCCAAAGCTCAAATAGGGCTGGGAGACCTTGAAATTCTGACCAGCCAGATTGGAATATCCTTGTTGATCATCTGGAGTATTCAACAGAAACCCTAGAAGGGGCTACAATAAAGACTACTCTAGAGGTGCCTTAATAATGCTTAAATTAAAAAGAAAGTCAAAATTAAACATTGAATAACTGTTTAACAGAAGAAAATCCAACAATCTCTAGAAGACAATAAAATTCAGATACCTACTTACACAAAATTTATACCATCCAGCACTCAATCAAATGTTAACTGATAAGTCTAGAAGCAGGAAATCTGATCCATAACCAAGACAAATTCAGTCAGTGGAAACAAATCTAGAAATTATAGGGATTATAGAATTACCAGACAAGGATATTAAAGTAGAATGTTAAAAATATGTTAAGTATTTAAAGGAAAACATGCAGATAAGAATAGAAGGTATAAAAAGAATCAAATGAACTTCTAGAAATGAAACATACATCTTATGAAATGAAGAATTCACTGGATACAATTTAAATCCTAGAGAAAAAAATTTGTGAAATTGACGATGCAGGAATGGATAATTGCCAGAGTGAAGCAAAGAGAGAAAGAAAACTGAAAAAAATATCACATGTTCAAAAACATATGTCAGACAAGGATATAGTTAGACATGTGTAGCTGTCAAAAATATAAATGTCAAAAATGTATGGTTAAGATTTGAGCATTTTAATGTATGTATAGTTCACTTAAAGAATAATTAATTGGGGGGGAGAGGTAGAAGTACAAGTGAAACAGAAATGGCAGCATGTTTATTGATGCTGGGTGATGAATGTTGTTTACTTTGCATATATGCAAAATTACCCATAATAAAAAGGAAAAAAAAACATATTTCTGTTGTCTAAATCATCGATCATCATGAGCAACTCAGCGTCCAGAGTTGCTTTTCTTTTTTTAATTTATTTTTGAGAGACAGAGAGAGACAGAGCACGAGCGAGGGAGGGGCAGAGAGGGAGGGAGACACAGAATCTGAAGCAGGCTTCAGGCTCCCAGCTGTCAGCACAGAGCCCGACGCAGGGCTCAAACCCACGAACTGTGAGATCATGACCCGAGCTGAAGTCTGACGCTCAACCGACTGAGTCACCCAGGTGCCCCCCAAAGAGTTGCTTTTCACATATTCTGCTCATTCTATGTTTTTTTCTGTAAGGGTTTAACACATTAAAAAAATTTACTGTTCCAGCCTACTTTCAGATCTTTCCTCAAACGCTTTATAACCTGCCCAACTTACAAATTCCTGCTCATAGGTTCACCTTCGTTCATTTAGCCCTGTTGAAGTCAGAGGTCACTTTCATTTGTACTTCTATCACTCTTGATTCCCACAACTTTGGTTCAGTTGCTCTGTATGGCAGAAAGTGCTAGTGATCTTATCATAACTGTCCTTTCCTTGGAGTAAAAGAACCCCTGAATTTCAGGTATATAGCTGACTGGAATGGAGACATTTCCCATCCCCCTTTGCAATAAGGTATAGGACATACAACTGCCTTCAGTGAGATGAGGGGGAAAGTGATGTATACACTGCTTGGGACATGTCTTTAAAAGAAAAGGGCTTGGGGCGCCTGGGTGGCGCAGTCGGTTAAGCGTCCGACTTCAGCCAGGTCACGATCTCGCGGTCCGGGAGTTCGAGCCCCGCGTCGGGCTCTGGGCTGATGGCTCAGAGCCTAGAGCCTGGAGCCTGTAGCCTGTTTCCGATTCTGTGTCTCCCTCTCTCTCTGCCCCTCCCCTGTTCATGCTCTGTCTCTCTCTGTCCCAAAAATAAATAAACGTTGAAAAAAAATTAAAAAAAAAATAAATAAAAGAAAAGGGCTTGCTCTTGTTACCCCTTCCTCTATCCTCCATGTATGTGGAGTGAATCATCTTGGCCCAGGTGTTAGATGTCCCAGTGATAGGAGTGCCAATTTTTTTTTTTTTTTGGTCTGGGTCCCTAGATGACATGGTAGGTTGTGACCATCTTTGGAATGCCTTCCTCTGGACTGCCAAGTGAGATAGAAATACACTCCTGTCCTGCTGACTGTGATTTTGGCTGTTATAGGTTGTTGAATGCATATCCTAACTATGACAGTCCTAAATATTCTTTCCTTTACAGGGCCAGTGTCCTGCTATATAGGTTATTGTGTTTTCCTTCACATCTGTACAGTGACCAGAGAGAACGTACTTCTAGTAAGTGTGACTACTCACCATGCATTGAAAATGCTATTAGGGAAGTCTGCTTTCAAAGGTAAAGGGAAAGTCAAGACCAAAATAAACTAATTATTAACTAAAGCCAATGAACAAAATTTCTGGCCATCTGCCTTTTCCATCACTAATCTGTCTTTCAATGCTTTTCTCATTCTCTTTAAAGACTTACTTTGTATCCAGAAGTGGTATCCTCCCCAGAACACGTGTGATGCAGGCCTCTGTGCTTTTATGTACATATTTATGTGCATGTCTCTATGCGTACACAGTGGTCTCTGAGGTTTGCCCACCGCAATAGTCAAAATAAGAAATCTAACATGAATTCCCACAGTGTATGTTCCCAGTGAATAATTATCCATGTTTCACTGCTAATGAGAAAACCTGGCTTGTAACAGGGGTTCCTTTCTGTCACGGACATTTCTCATTTGCTAAAGTAAAAGAGGTATCAATCATTTTTTGAAGGTGAGCAATCTCTCTGTGTGCCATTTCACAAGGACACCAAAATCAGGGGCTAACGTGTTCCACACCTTCAGAGAGACCACGTAATGAACCCCTGCCCCCTCTGATTCAGTGAGGATGTTGACAATGTTTCATGCAGGGGCTAGCATCTCCTTTTCTGTTTCCCTCCCGGACACATGAACGTTGACCATTTCTGTCCTCCCGACTGCAACGCCTACGCCAGGAAACAGTCAATCAGCAGGGAATGACAGTGCTCTCTTTCCTCAGACCTCCGTTATTACAGGTCTTGAGTTGGTTAGGTGTCTGAGGAGGAAGCAGTGCTTGGGAAGCCTGCCTAGCTAATGAGAGTTCTGGCAGCAGAAAGCCTCTCTCTATCAATCCTTTTCAACCAGTGAAAGAAAATATTGCCTTTAGGCCTCCATTCCTAGGTCTACTGTGGCTCTAAATTGAGCCAAAGCCAGGTGTGATTCATACTTGTGTGAGGGTTTTTCCTCCTAGTTTCACCTACTATTTTTTTTTTTAAATACATTGACTGGAGAGTGATAAAAGTTTAGAATGAGGGAGAGGTGCACAGTAAGAAAATCAAATTAAATATGAAATTGCATCCTCTGGGAGTCTGTTTAGCTGTAACCTGCCACTAGTTGACATCCCTGATTAAGTCAAATTGACCTCACTGACTTTCTTCATCTTTGTCTATTTCACATTGGTTTCTGCAACTAAAGTAGCCCCACTCAGGGAAACAGGTTGATTCAACAGACGAGGAAAACATGGGGGAAGAAAACTGGGAGGCCTGGTGGCCCTGGCTTCCACTTCCTTGCACCCTTTGGAAGATGCTGGTTTACCTTAAAGATGGGAAGATAGGACTGCCTTTGAGGCACCTGTCTAGAGCGAAGCTCTGAACTCATGATGGTCATTACTTAGTGGATATTGTCATTGAATTGAAGGGCTGAAAACCAGTAGGATTTCTGGTCGGCTGAGAGAGAGGCAAGCAGCTCGATTTATGGGCTTCCTTGTAGGATGGATGAAGCCAACTCGGGCATTTGTCAGCTGCTCATCACCTGAGGGAGACACATATCCAGAGTTGAATTCCATGAGCTCTTAGCCTTCATGAGAAGAAGGCAAGAGTTCAGGGTGCAAATTCTTCCATCTCTCCTCCCTCGGCAGCCAAATAGTTCAGAAAAAGGCACCTGAGCTTGATAAACCAATTGTATAGAGCAAAAACTGTAAATAGACTGAAAGAGGCCCAGAAGGAACAATGGTTTGAAAATGGAAGACACAGTCTAAAAGAGGAGGAGAAAAAACTAGTGCTCTGGAGGGTTTCATTTATTTAACCACTATCTAAAGGCAAAGAAAGCTGTGGCAGATTAGGACGTGCTGTGTAAAAATATTAAAGACGTGGCATTATTACTTCATGAGCTGGCTCTGGGCCTGTCAGCATTTCCATTATAATCCTGTATTTTTCACGGAGTTAAAACTTACTATAAAAATGATGTGTGCTGGGATGAAACTTGGCACTTGGTGGAGTCAGTCTGGGAGTCCTTTCCTTAATTTAATTTTACAAAACTGGAAAATGCTCAGCCATTTAAATTTATGGAGGGATCTCCATGCTGCGCGTGGTATACGGTGCGCACTGGCCTCACTCTAAGGCCATGGGGTGACGGACGAGAGCAGAGAGGCTGCCTCTCCACATTTTCTGGCTGCTCCTTTCAGGTTTGGTGTTCCCTAGAGTTTGAGAGATGGTCTCTAAAGCAGCATAGAATGGGTGGGAACTGGCACCAGGCAGTAGGCTGAAAGACATGATTAATTCATATCGGAAAAAACTCAGTTCCTTACTCCCCATTTGTCAGCTGGACCCCAGAAGGCTGTGGGGGAAGACACACAACTTTAATTTTCACTCCGATTTTTGGGACCTCCCAATAAGCTGGTCGAATAAGCAGGCCAAGACTATTCCCATGTACATTTGCCCAAAGAAAACTAACTTTAAAACATTCCTGGAAGAAAAGGAACTATACAAGCCCATTTTCCATTCCCCAAATGTCTTTTTACCCCTAGGGCAGGCTTTGGGTTTCCACTGGCAGGGGGTATGCTAATGTCTCCATGCTCTTGGGCATCTGGTACAAGAACTTGATATATTTCTCAGCATGAAAAGTAGCTCCGTCCAGATTTATGACTTGATTAAAGCCTTGCCTTCTCCAAAATGGGTTGGTTATTGCTTGGCTACTGCCCTCAGCCAGTACCTTAGGATCTGATTATTCTCTTACAGGTAAGGAAGGGGATTGCCATTTATGATGTCCATACGTACAGAGTCTCAGCTATGAAAATATAATTGCATTGTCTAAGTTAGAGTTTGGCACTGCTGAACAACATGCTTATCCAGGGTTGACTGGGCTACCTGGGGGTGGGGGTTTGGAAACTGGTCCAATTTCTTTAAATTCACATTAGTGTTGACGGGGATTGAAACTATCTAAAGTGGATAATACACAGAGTTCCCATGTGTCCTTCTCTGCCAGCAGGCTCTTGGCATGAAACGCACCTTTAAAAACACATCAGCATTTTTTTTAAAGTTTCAAATTTCTGGGTTTATGAGTCCCTGGTTGACTCTACCCTCAGGCTGCTGGCAGGTGCTACCAGGCCTGCAGGAGGAAAGACTGGGGTGACCCCAGAGGAGGCCTGGCTGGAGGCTGTCTGGAGCAGAGGAAGGGAGTTTCAGTCCACTGATGAGATGGCCTTTTAATGAAGCCCAGAATGTGGATCTTGCTTGGGTCATACCATACTTTTGAGGAGGGTCCCAAGTCTGAACCCCCCTCTCTGTGTTTAAAGGTTACAGCCACCAAGTCTAGATTGTGTAAGGAATGAGACTGCTATTTCACATCTGGCCCAAATGGGGACAATATTTCAGGGCTTTCAAGAAGTCCTCTGTAATAATCTAGGTGCTACTGCTGTGAGAAATGATGGTTTCAGACTCTATGAATATTCTTTTCCCTTGCAGAATATAGCCGTCCTCACCCCCTCATGCCAGCCAACGGAGAGGCCAGCTAGAAAACATCCAGATTAGGCTGGGGAAAAAAACAAAAGCCAGCAGCAGCTCAGAGCCAACATGCCTTCATGAACTCAGTCTAGGTTTGGCTCGCTTATGGGCCAGAGTCTTTGCAAAATAAATAAAAACCCACACACGCAAGAAAAGAGCCTTCGCTCACAGCCCCATACACACCCCATTTCAGTTCTCCTCTGCTGAACCAAAGCCACAGAACAGCAGTGGATGTGAAGAATGGCTAATATTCATAGCAGGTATCCTCAGAGGCCTGACTGGGGCACACCACAGAGTTCAGCGGCAAGTCACAGGAAGGAGTAACTGCTGACGAGGGATTCCAGGGTGAGCGGTAGGGGTGGGGCTGCTGGGGGAGCATTTCCAGGGTGAGTGGTAGGGGTGGGGCTGCTGGGAGAGCATGAAGACCTTGCCTGAATTTATTATTCCCACATAAGCCTCCTGGGTCTTGAGACTCCAGAAACTCCTCAACAAAGTAAAGAAAATAATAAACAATGTGACTGAGGTGAATAAGGGGAGGGTTAAGCAGGCGGGCTGAAGCAGGGATGCGAGCCATGTGGAGGGAGAAAGGAGAGAGATGGGAGGGATTTGGTGGTGAGTGTTTGCAAGAATGCTGCTGGCTAACTCTGCTGGTGTCATAATATGTTCTGGCAGGTGATGTCTGGCCTTTGGCAGCCAAGCAGGAAGAGTGTGTAGTTTGTGAAGGGCCCAGAAATAGAGGTGTCCTATGAAGAGGAGGTCAGAAACCTACAACCCTGACTGAAAAAGCCATCACGGCAATGGGACACGGATCTAAAGAGCAGAGAGTGGCTGTCCAAATGCCTGCTCTTTGTCTCGCAACATACATTTCTGATACTGTTTTGGATTCTAATCCTCGTTGCGTTTGGTTCTCAGATCTGCCTTGGTCCTCTACAGTGCAGAGACTCCCTTGGAACATTTAGTGTGCTCCCTGGTGATTTAAGGTTGAAGTGGTAAGTTCAGACCCTCGGGGCAAATCTGACCTTGGAAAGAATCACCTGGACTTAGAGACCCTAAAACCAATGCAGTCTCCTTAGGGAACTTGGGATTCTAGGCAAAGTAGCCCTGAGTGAGGCAGAGGGCATGATGCTTTGCTGGGAACAGAGAACTTATTGATTAAATTCATTCTTTATGGGCTTTCCTATTCTCCAAGCACTCACATCAGGTGAAAGTAGAGGGTCTAGAATGGGAGAGGAAACAGGGCTATTTGCCTAATCTCTATACAACTGATGGAAGTGAGAACTAATGTTTCCACTGAGCTCTCAAAGGCATTCCAAGGACAGTAGAGATATGAAAGGCTAAAGATCCAGGCTTGGGGAGAGCAAAAACACGTACCATGGGGATAGGTAATGCCTGTTATTCAGTAACCTCACCCGGTACCTACACTCCACGTTAAAAGGTGCAATTAGCATTCCACTACTGTTTGGCTCCTAGAGCTTTCTAAAGACTAAAGCTGGGAAATACCAGGAAATAGGGAAAGAAATAACTCTTCCTATAGTAAGGAGACTTTTTTTTCTCCTAAAATGCATTTTTGGATTATGATTTTGCAGGGTTGGACTGAAAGAGAAGTGTTTACAATAAGGTGCTCACACATTGCTATCTCTTTGTCAAAATAATTTCTTAAAAACTAAGCAGTAGAAAGATTTTTTTGTCATTGTTGATAAGAAAGTCTAGAGCAAGAGTGGGCAATTTTTTTTTTAAAGGCTGCACAATATATATTTTGGACTTTGTGGTCCATATGGTCTCTGTCACAACTACTCAACTCTGCCACTATAACTTGAAAGCAGCCACAGACAATAAATAAATGAAAAGGGAATTAAATGGGCATAGCTCTGCCCAACTAAAACCTTAATTACAAATAGGTGGTAGCCTAGACTTGGCCGAAGGGCCAACTCTGGTCTAGCGTATGAGATCATTAGAGTTTCTGTATGCTAAGAACCACACAGTGTAGTAAAACCACTAAATGCCTGTGCAGGATGTATTTTTACCTCTACAGACAACTGCCATTTTCACAAGAGAAGAAAGATGAATTCAATACCTTCTTTGCTATGTAACAGGCTCAATTAATTGTTTTAAAGAAAATCCAGTGCATGTTCATTATAGGTTAGAAATTCAGATAAATATAAGAATAAAATAATCCTGGGGCGCCTGGATGGCTCGGTTGGTTAAACACCTGACCCTTGATTTCAGCTTAGGTCATGATCTCACAGTTTATGAGACTCAACCCCGGGTCAGGCTCCATACTAACAGCAAGGAACCTGCTTGGGATTTTCTCTCTCCCTCTCTCTGCCCATCCCACGCTTGTGCTCTCTCTCTAAAATAAATAAATAAATATTAAAAAAAAAATAAAACAATCCTAATCGTATGAATGTTGTTTCTTCGAATCATACATGTGCGCATATATCACTGAATACGTTGATAAATCTCAGTCTCATCAATGAATATAGGTCTACATCTTTTAAATTGCTGCTTAAGATTCTATGTGTGAATGCATCAGAACTTTTGTTTAATCAATTCTCTATACATAATTACATTGTTTCCAATTTTCCATTAATATAAACTAAGGTATAATAACTTTCTTAGTATATATAATCTTTGCATCCAGATATCTCTTAGGTTACATTACTGAGGTAGCATTGCTGGATCAATAAGCATCATTTAAAAATATATTACCTCCAGAAATGTTATACTAATTTATGCCTTGGGCAACAATGGATGACAGTAAATGCCAAATGATTACTGGATATTGTGGTTGGTAGGCAGAATAATGATCTTCCAAGGATAATCACATCCTAATCCCTGAAACCTATGAATATGTTACCTTGCATGGCAAAAGAGGCTTTGCAGATGTGATTAAGAAAGGATCTTGAAAGGATCATGAAAGGGAAGATTATCCTGGATCATTCAGGTGGGCACAATGTAATCATAAGAGTCCTTATAATGGGAAAGGAAGTGGGCCAAAGTCAGAGAGAGATGTGAAGAAGTTGCTAGATGTTGGCCTTGCAGATGGAAGAGGGCCAAAGGATGTAAGTAACTTCTAGGTGCTGGAATAGGTAAAGAAATGGATTTTCCTATAGAGACTCCAGAAGGAACACAGCCTGGCTGATCTTGATTTTAGCCAAATAAGACTCATTTCAGACTTCTGGCCTCTACAACCATAAAAGAATAAATTTATGTTGTTTTAAGCCACTAAATTTGGGGAAATTTGTTATAGCAGCAATAGGAAACTAATACAGATTTTGTAAATGTTTTTCATCTTTGCCAATCTCCTCATATTTAATTAATATTGTCTAATTATTATTTGCATTTATTTACTAGTAAGATTGAATCTGTTTTTGAGCTTTTAATGTATAGCAAGTCGTTAGTGTTGCTGGGTCATGGATATCTTTGAGAATCTGAAGAAAGTTTTATTAGAGAAAAGTAGGTTTGCACATATGCTAGGGAGCTTACAGCCTCTTAAAGCTCATGGTCCCCAGGATAAGAGCTTCTAAAAAAAAATAAAATAAATAAAAAAATTAGACTTAGAGAGCAGGGCTGGAAAAGGTACCAATGATAGCATTCTCTTATTCAAATCCAGAAACATAAAACATGCTAGTACTCCCTGGCTACATAAGACTTGATGTTATAAAAAGTGCCTGGCTTAGAGGGTGGTCACCAGTGATCCGGCCAAGCAGATCCTTCCTGCAACACAGAATACAAAGATGAGGTACTGTCCAGAGCCCCCTTTTGTTCTCTACCTGTTTTACCCTCTAGCTTTCAAGCCTGGAAGCAATTTGGTTTCTGTTCAGAAATTCTTACACCAGCCATTTCTTTCCGTTTTCCCCTCTTAAACAATTAAGTCTAAAAGCCACCAGGTGAAGCCAAAGAAGGCAGCAGCATTCATAGGGAGGAGGTGGGAAGTCATGGTAGACCAGAGTGGGGCACTAGGCCTGAGCAGAGTGAAGAGGGCATCTACCTGAGGATTGTGGTGATGGCTTGGTGAGGGGTGTCAGACCCTGAGTGGGATAAAGACCACAACTGTGGGGGGTAGAGACAGTGGTGATAGATTATATTGAGAGGGTTTGATTAAATAAGTATATACATTAAGGGTAGTGGGAGACAGATAATTGCAAATATTGAAAGGGTAAAAAACAGAATAAATACTGTGGTGTTGGACAATAGTTGGAGATGTAAGGAAGGACTCATGAATCCCAATATACAGACACAGAAATAAAACAAATGTGTTTGCACGTGTGTATATGTGTATATGTATAGATAGACAGACAGGCAGACAGTTTTCATTTCTCTGCACTGAGAAGGATTGAGAGCAGTGATACTCCAAAAGCAATGAACAGACCTGGGTCCGAGATCTGGGTTTCTAAATATCAATTCTCCAAGGCTAGAGCAGGTAAATTTCAGGATGAGACAGAGAGTAAGAAATTATCAAAGATTCATATGGACATATCAAAGGGTACAGGAGTCCCCTTAAAGAGGCTCTAAATGACTGAATCTGAGAAATTTCTTGCATAAAAGTAAAACAGGCTAGCAATAGATTATAGCCCATTCAATAAGACAGGAATCTGTGAGTCCATGCAGATATAAATAAGTAAATGAATCAATTGAGCGTTAAATGAGGAACAGAATATTTAACATAGTCTCAAAGCATCTCTTCCCAAAATACATATTACAAGGGCAAAAAGGGAAACTTTAGAATGAAAAAGCCTGGCAGATACCACCTTAAACAAGTGATTGGAATTAACATGAACCGTAGTGGTACAATGGCAATCATGATCATGTGATCGGGTGTAACGGGAAGAGTTCAGCATCACTTTTGTGATGTTTCTGCCAGAGATGCATAACTTGAATCTAATCATGAGGAAACCTGAGACAAATCCAAATTGAGGAACATATTTTAAAATAACAGTCCCTTGGGGCGCCTGGGTGGCGCAGTCGGTTAAGCGTCCGACTTCAGCCAGGTCACGATCTCGCGGTCCGTGAGTTCGAGCCCCGCATCGGGCTCTGGGCTGATGGCTCAGAGCCTGGAGCCTGTTTCCAATTCTGTGTCTCCCTCTCTCTCTGCCCCTCCCCCGTTCATGCTCTGTCTCTCTCTGTCCCAAAAATAAATAAACGTTGAAAAAAAAAAAATAAATAAAATAACAGTCCCATAATCTTCAAAATGGTTAAGGTCATGAAAGTCAAGGGAGCCTGAGGAGCTGTTCCAGATTGAAGAAGACTTAAGAGACATGAAAACTAAATGCAGCATGGGATTCGGGACAGATTCTTTTGCTGTTAAGGACATTATTGGGACAACTGCCACAACGTGAAGGAAATGTACACTGGGTGATGGGGTATTGTGCTGTCAACTCATTCGGACCAGGTAGAAAAAATTCTTTATGTTATACTTCCAACTTTTTTGTGAAATGGAGATTATGTCAAAATAACAGTATGGTAATGAAAAAAGCAATTCTTATACCAAATCAAGAAATAGAACAACTGGTGTGGGAGAAAAACCTTCTCTATCTGCCAAGGCCTTAGGATTTAGAGGACTGGGGGATTGATAAACACCAGCACCCAAAGCAGTAAAATTGCTGACGGTTGAGAACATGGGGTTGATGGAGCTTCATTTCTCATACGTTTCATCAGATTTTAAGTACTTTTAAAGATTTGAGGAAAAATAGCAGCATTTGAGTAAAACAAAGTTATTATGTTACAGGTTTTGTCTGTAGTGTTTAATGGATAAATAGACATTTTCAGAGGACAATCTGGGTGGAGAAAGGAGGGAAAATCCTTCAAAAGTCATGGAATGGGATGTGTTTTTTGCTTTATTGAATATAAAAAGCTTATAGTTAAAAGTTTGTAAAGACTTCTAAACAAAAGTTTTGTTTTATTTTTACCTCCAATTTCACTTTGTATCATATTTTCTCTCTAACTCCACCATTTTATGAATGATTTCAGTGTGCTTAGAAGAAGAATCTTCCCCCAAATCTCGAGGCCCTCCCTATGTTCCTGACTTACATTCAGAGCTAACTGTGACGAGTCACTCCCTGAAGCATGGCTTTGAGCAAGGATCTGAGATACCGCAAAAGTTCATTAAAGTTGAGAATAGCAGGATTACAAGGAAAATAATTAAGAGGGGGTGCAGTCTTTATTGTTCATATAGGAACACTGTGGTCATTTTCTTCTGGGCCTAATTCTTCTCCTGGGCTCAGGAAGCTGGCAGGACAACAGACAAGCTTGTGCCGGCTTCTCTCTGTTGATACCATTTCAAAGAGTCACACATTAGACACGACGGTCCCTGCCATGCTCCAGAAAGGGCCTTGAATGAATTTTTGGTCTTATCTCCTGGCAACAAAAGACACAGGGAGCTCATTATTTCTGAGCTGGCACTGCCCGCAGAGAAATGGAGAATTCCATAATCATAATGGATTTTCACATAAAAACGTTCTTGACAGAATGATGTTTTTGGAACGAAACCTGTCTTTCTACGTACCTTTCAGAGATAAAGTAGTAAAGGTGAATGATGAAAGAGAGTTTAGACTTTTAAACAGATACAGACATCTTACTAGGTTATGTTTCTAGAATAAGAGTACAATTATTATTGTCATCATTTCTTCCCTTTGGACTGAATCTACTTTCTAAGATTTGCTCTGACAGGCTGTAGTGGATAGGGAACAGCAAGTGGTCAACAAAATTCTTTTCAGCTGAGTAGGTTTTCAGAGATGGTGCAAATCCTCTTCTATATTTAGGAATGCTACGTGTGCTCCTAGCATGGGGATATCCTGGCAAAATTTCTCTCTCAGACGACCCATGAGAACACTGAAACAAAACCAGAACCCAACTATACCAGTGTGTAACCTCATTAGGATTTTAAGGGAGCTGAAATGTGATTCTGACTCACTGCCTTGCTCTCCTTTCTACCAGCAAATGGAGGATGTTTTCCTGTGTATCCATAGTTGTTTGTCCAAGTTGTTTATCCAAGTTGTTTGTCCTGTGTCTCCATAGAATGGGAGACCTAGAGCATAAGCTGAGTGATGATCAAGATGTGGAATTCTTTTTTTTTATTTGAGAGAGGGAGAGAGAAACAGAGGAAGAGTGTGAGTGGGGGAGGGGCAGAGAGAGAGGGAAAGAGAGAATCCCAAGCAGGCTCCATGCTGTCAGTGTGAAGCTTGACGTGGGGCTTGATCCCAAAAACTGTGAGATCATGACCTGAGCCAAAATCAAGAGTCAGGCACTCAAATGACTGAGCCACCCAGGGCCCCAAGATGTGGAATTCTTGGCATAGAGTGGAGGTGTATGAAATATTTGTGGAATTGTGCTAGGTTTCCAGCCCAGATTTTATTCATTTATTCTTGAATAGTTAATAGATATACTTCGAAATACTTCATATGATTCAAAATTTAAAGGGTAGCTAAATGGAATGCTGAAATTCTCCCTCTCATTTCCCCCTCATCTTTCCCCAGCTACATGGTTCCTCTCCTCACAGGGCACCAGTGTTCCCAGTTTCTTATGTATCTAGAAAGTACTTTTTTGACATAAAAGAGGACATTAAAACTGATGCTCTCAAGAAAACTACCTTCCTCTTTTTTGTTTTCCTTTCAAGAGCAAAGAACAATTAAATGGGCTGCTTTTTTTTGTTTAAAGCTCTAAGAGCCTTAAAGTCAAAGGAAGCCCTCAAATTTTAGTGTTAAGGCCAATATCCATGGGTAACAAGAAGTTAAGGAGTATGTGTGTGTGTTGGGAATGACTTCTTATTCAGGAGAGAAAAAGGTACTACAAAGCAGAAGCCGGGTGATAATTCTGCTTCACAAAAGAAACTGAAGCTAATTCTGGTAAGAGGTTAAACAAACTTGATTTCCCTAATATTTTCCAAACTCTGCTTTTCCAAACTTTTCCTGAACACAGCAGGCATAACACACAAAAAGATAAAAGATTGCAACCTCCTACAAGTGGCAACAGGTGACTGATACGAGACAAGATCCTGGCTGAGTTTTGATTCCATTCCATTCCATTCTGTCTCAAGAAACAACAAGTGAGTCCAGGCATCTGTATTCCATGGGCCAAGCCCATAGATGTAGAATAGGACTGTGTCTTCTGCTTTATACTACTCCCTGTCTCTCATGAGGGATGCCTAACTCACACCGGTGTCCCTTTCTTGGCCTGTCTAATCCCGTAAGTCCTGGTGCTGCTCAGGTCCCACTTTTCCATGAAGTCAGCTCGGGTGCTTTGAGTCCTCTATATTTTATCAGCAACAGTCTCCCAAGGGTTAAAAAAACAACAATGCAATCTACGTTCCAGTACGTAGCAAAGAGAAACAGGTAAGGAAACTGCTCTCGGCTGGAAGCTAGGGTCTTCTCAAATAGTCCAGAATCCTTGAGGTTCTGCCTTCTCATTGGGGTTCTAGAAATCCCACCTTTACCTCCATCCTTACCTCTAGCCTCAGGATGAGGGCTCATAGAGTACTTTAGAGTTTACAAAAATTTTTTACATATTTAATTTCATTTGACTCTCAAATTGGTCCTCAGAGATGGGTTATCAACCCATTTTACTCATGAGAAAGGAAGGCCCATAAAGGTTATGTGACTTAACCATTGTTCAAGTCCTATTCCAAAGTTCACACCCTTTTCATCCTTTTGCTTCAGTAGTGGGCAAAAGCCCTTCCCTTTTTCTTGCTTAATTTATCTGAGATAGGCTGAAATTGTCTGAGGGAACCTGACCAAAAAGTATGTTAAATTAGTAAATATATAAATTAGCTAGTAAATAAAGGGAAAATGAACAGCATAAAATGGGTAAGTTAGTGGAAAGGTAGGTCATCTCTGCCTTCAGGACTTGGCCCCTAAGGGCATTCTCCCCCACTCCCCCACCTTTTCCAGCTTTATTGAGATATAATTGACATATAACATTGTTTAAGTTGTACAACACGTGTTGATTTGACACCCTTGTTTATTGCAAAATGATTACCACCATAGCTAACCCCTCCATCACCTAATTACCATTTCTGTTTTGTGGAAGACCGGTTAAGATTTCCTCTCTTAGCAACTTTCAGGTATATAATACAGTATCCCCAGGGCATTCTTAAGTTTCTTGGTTCTCCCACTTCAAGAAGAGGAGGGCTGGGGCAAGAGCATGTACTGCCAAGATACTAATGACTAGCATTAGCTGAGCATTTACTGTGTGCCAAAGCACCATTGTAAGCACTTTATACGTATTACCTCATTTACTCCTTTCAAAAGCCCTGGAGGTATATGCAGTTATTACCTCCATTTTACAGTCAAAGGCAGAGAGAACTTCCAGAACTTGCTCAGGGTCATACAGCTGTTACCATGCAGCCGAGCCAGGCATTCTGACCAAGTCTGCACTCCTAACCACAGTGATGTGCAAACTCCAATGTGCACGTGAAGGGCCCCAACACAGAGCATGGGACTGAGGTGGATAGATGGGAATAGAACTTTCAAAAGAGAACTGAAACCTTGGTCTTTTATTCCAAATTCACAGAGCAACCATTCAGTGCTTTTTATTCTTTCTCCTTGTCAACTTCTACTGCTTTCTTATCATTCCTTCTGTGTTGATATGTTCTAACTAGATAAGAAGTTTCTGGATGTCAGGGGGCCTACATTGTGCTTATCTGTTCCAACCCAGCATCTGGCATAGAATGAACCCTGAATGATTTTTAGCCAGTGATGTACGCTCAAAATGGCAACAAACTCTGATCCTATAAAGAAGAACTTGTGCCAGACCACAGTGAAGAAGAGAACGGACTTCTTGGTTCATAGATTCAAAGGGAAGCAAAGGATAGAGGCAAGAAATTAACATAAGTTAGTATCCACTTTGTACCAAGATTAAACTGGGCAGGTTGCATATGATATGATTTCACTTAACCTTTATCATAATTAATTCTGCAAGATGGGCATTATTGCTGTGTTCTGAATGTTAGTGTCCCCCCTCCCTAATTCATGTGCTGAAATACTAATGCTCAGTGTGATGGTATTAGGACAGAGGACCTTCGGGAGTGTATAAATCATAAGGGTGGCAGTCTCATGGAAAGGTCAGTGTTCTTATGAAAGAGACTATGGAGATCCATCCCTAGCCCCTTCCACTTTGTGAGAACACACCAGGAAGGTGCTGGCTATGAACCAGGAAGAGGGTTTTCACCAGAATATGACCACGCAGGCACCATGATTCTTGCCTTCCTGTTTCCAGAACTGAGAAGTAAATTTCTGCCATTCTGTAGCATTTGTTATAGTAGCCTGAATGGACTAAGACAATTATTTATAACTGAGGATTTGGTAACAGGTCTTCTAACTGAGGCACTACCCCTGTGCTCTTCACTGTACAAAGTAGGATGGGAACCAAGGCAGGGGGTCTTAGGTTCATGATCCTGTCTTCCCTTCCACCATCTGCCTCTGGGCACGATGTAAAACTGCCTCTACACCACATAGATGCAGGAAGGCATGGAACCAGAGTCAGTATTTTCAAAAGCCAGTTCGGGGTTGAGGAAGGATTTATTAGGTAAAGTGGAGAGTTCCTCATTTTCCCACTGATGGACTTTCAATACCAGTCTATTTCTGGGACATCCGACTCATTCACGTCATTCCTGTTAAACATGGCGGGGAGGGCAGATGGGTCTGCGAACTGTGTCCTTGTGCCAGGAAAGGGCAGGGGCAAGTGTAAGTTTCTCAAGGTCCCCATTTCCTGACTATTGGAGTCTTAAAATAAGCTCGTGCCTGGATGCTTGCTGTGGCTTGGAACAGTGGCCAGGCAGGGAGATTTACTGCCTCGCTTTCTGTGTCCAACTATTTTAAGTGTCACTTATGCTCTGGTGTCTTTTTAAATTTATGGATGTTCACTCCAATCTAAAGAACCACAGTGCTCCTTCCTGTGGCTTCCTCATAAATGCCCTCTGAAATACTGATTCAGTTTTATAGTATATGTGCTACAGAGCTTCCTGCAGTCCCTATGGGGTCTCTATTCTCTACTTTGGATTTTATTAAAAAGAAAAGACAAAAGTGCATAAGCATGTGCCATAACAACCACAAATGCTGACCTTTCTTCTTAATAGCAAAGCATATTCTTTTTGTGGGCAAAGCTATAGGAAATCAAAAGCATTTTCCTTGTGACATAAAACCTCAGGCTTTCCATATAAATGAGGAAACAGATGCCAACTCATGTCTCTTCAAAAAGGGTCAGGATAAATTCCACTTCTATCCTTCTCCTCATTAAGTATGCTAGCCCTTTCCTATTTTTTTCTCTGCATCACTTTTGTTTGCCATGTCTGTAATTTCTGATGGGGCGGTCCCCCATTGTGGATTAATTTTTTTACCTAACTTTTGGCCATCAGAACTTGCTGTTCCCATAACTATCTTTAGAGAGGAAACAGTGATGATCTTCGTTTTCCAAACAATCATATGAAAAGTGGTTTCCCAACAGATGTGGCCGAGGGTACTCACTGACTGTTGCTGTGTGAATTGCCTCATAATGGGGTGCAGGAAGTGCTCAATCCAGTCTGTACCAGAATAATCAGGAAGTGTACAGGGTGGGGCGAGGGTGGAAGTATGTGGGACACATGATAAAGTTATAATTGTAATAGAAATGAGATGGAAATGACTCAAGAGGCTTTCTCAGCCAAGGCCCTGCTACCTAACCCTGTTTAAAAAAAGTTTTTTTTTAACTTTTATTTATTTTTGAGAGATAGAGGCAGAGCATGAATGAGGGAGGAGCAGAGAGAGAGGGAGACACAGAATCCAAAGCAGGCTCTAGGCTCTGAACTGTCAGCACAGAGCCCGAAGCGGGGCTCAAACCCACATACCATGAGATCATGACCTGAGCCGAAGTCAGACGCTTAACTGAGCCACCCAGGTGCCCCTACCTAACATTGTTTTAAATCACCTGAGACTATTTAGACAGCCTCTTTTCTCTCCAGGACCTAGAATCTAGTTGGGAGACCTGACACAAATGAGAAATACCTTTAATAATAGAAAATGTGGAAAGCTCAGTGTCCTATCAGTGGTCTAGAGCAGGGGTTGACTATTCAGCTATGGTCTGGATACTTGGAAATCAACTTTTATTGGACCACAGCTACACTCATTTGTTTCTTACGGTCTATGGCTGTTTACACCTCAGGGTTAAGTCCTTGCGATAGGCGTCTTATGGCTCTCAATGCATAAAGTACTTCCTTCCTATCTGGTCCTTTACAGAAAAAGTTTGCCCAACCCTGGTCTGGAGTAGATGCCTCAGGAGGTCAGCAGGAGAGATCAGTTCAGGCTGGAGCACTGCAAGAAGGTTTCACAGAATGGCTTGAACTGTGCCTTGAAGACTTCTAGGATACAGCCAGAAATGAAGGGGCAGGGGAGGGTATTCCAGGCAAGGAAAGCTCAAAGCCATGGCAATTACTAGGGAACATTTTGATTGGAATGGAGGGATCATTTGAGATAGGAATAAGATGGAAGGATAAATGTAGAGGGTAGGTCTGAATAGCAAGGAGGCTTGAATACCAGTTTAAAATTTTCTAAATGATAAAGCCTCCCATTTTCCCATATCAGTCTCTACATGAGTAGAAAGGGATGCAGAAGTGACTTTTAAAGTCCATTCAAGCTCTGAGAATCAGTTTTCAAAAGGACTGATGTCTACCCCCACCCCCAGAAATTCTGTATTAATTGGTCTCAGGTAGGACATTTTTTGGGTTTTAAATGTTTATTAGTTTTTGAGATAGAGTGCACGTGTGCAGGGGTGGGGGCAAAGAGAAGGGAGACAGAGGATCCTGAAGCAGGCTCTGCAATGACAGCAGAAAGCCCAACCGGGGCCTCAAACTCATGAGCCATGAGATCATGATCTGAACCGAAGTCGGATGCTTAACTGGCTGAGCCACCCAGGTGCCCCTAGGACATTTTTTTTTTAACTTCTCAGTGACTCTCGTGCAACTGGGAACCTTGTCCTTGATGAAAGAAATGGCCAGGCACGTGCCTGTAGAAGCCCAGCTCAGAGCCAGGTAGATGTAGCAGGTGCCCAACACATGTGAGTCAAATTAAGTCAGCAATATTGGCTTGTACCAGAGCCAGCCTGATAAACCTCTGTTTTACTAGAGTCAGCTATATAACATTCAGCTGGCTGCATGGTTTCCAATAAAAGAAATCACTTCTGCCTGCCCTTGCCTAATCCTGGAAAAGCCCATGATGCTCAATGCGATATTGAGTCTGTTTATAAATTTGGGCATTTATAGTTTTTTTCTCTCACCGTTATTTTAACATGACCATTTACAAGGCCTTACACAATTTGCCCTCAGCCTTGTTACGTCTCTGATCTTCTGTCTCTCACACACAACCCCGATGACTCCATTCCGGCAACACCACACTAGCCTCTTTGTTGATCCTTGAACACACTAGGCATGTCCCTGCCTCAAAGACTCCACACTGGCTTTTCCACAGCTTTCCCTCCTCTCCCCTTTCCTTCCCTTTTCTCCCCTCATCTCCCCTCTTCTTTTCTTCCAGATGTATGCAAGGCTCAATAGCTCACATTCAAGTCTTTGCTCAAAGATTACTTTCTTTGTGAGCCTTCTCCTGCCAATCTAATTTAAAATTGCATCCTTGTTCCCATATCAGCACTTTCCATCTTTCTTGCTCTATTTTTTTCCATAGCACTTATCTAATATACTCCACTTTCCATACCTTCTAATATACTGTGTCATTTACGTCATTGTGTTTATTTTCTATTTCCCTTAGTACAATGAAAGCTATGTGAGAGAAAGGATTTTTATTTTCTTCCCTGCTACATCCCCAGTGCCTTCAATGGTGCCCCAGAACACAGAAGGAACTCAGTAAGTATGTGTCTATTGCCTCAGTGCTTGGAATGCTTTTACTCATCATTTAAGACTGAGTTTGAACAATTCTCTGAAGCCTGCTGATTTTCCTTCACCAGAGAAAGGGGTCCTCACTCCCCTGGCTTTTTTTTTGCAACTCTTCAGAGATTTTCTCACACATGGCTGACTTTTCTCTCTTTCCTACTGCTTCTGAGATCCTCTAAGGCTGGGAGAGGGCACAAGGCCCAGCATCGAATGGAAACTGGACAGGTGTGTTAAGGAAATGAACCAGGATTTAATAACAGAAGCTTTGACTGTCCTTCTCTTCACACCAATGCTCTCTGCAGTCACACACCTAGGTAGCTCTCCATTTTATTACAACATGTTGACTTGAGTGGTCTGAAATGTGTCATCATCACATAGGAGGTACATGAGCTTTACTGAGAATTGTATGGATTACTATTGCCCACCCCCACCTCCCATGTTAACCTATCTGCCATGTCCTATCAGTGTTATGTCCTACATGTCCCTGAATTAGTTCACTTCTTTCCATTCTCTCCAGCTCTCTACTCTCACCTATCATTATCTCTTACCTGGAATACTTCCTGAATGGTGGACTCCATCTAGTCTCTTCCCTAGAACCTATCCCCGTCACAGTAACCAGAACAAGCTTTTAAAAACACAAATGAGATGATGTCTCTCTCCTGCTTTTAAACCATTCAGAGACTTCCCACTGCATTTAGTGCAGAGTGTGAAAGTCTTACCAGGGCTCACAGAGTGCCAGAAACTTGCTCTTGCTTCTCTCTTTAGCTTCATCTGAGGCCACTCTGCCCTTAGTTATGGCTGTGACACTTCCTCAAATACTCTAGGCTTTCTTGCTTTAGAACCTCTGCTGGTTCCTCTGCCTTGAAATGCTCTGGAACTCCTCTGACTGGAATGCTCTCTCATAACTTCCAGCCTCTCTTCCAATCCCAGCGCAAATATCCCCTCCTCAAGTGTCCCCAAAGCACCAGTTCTTACTCTTTTGATCATAGTCTTCCTACTTGAATTACTTTCCCTACCAGACTCGAAGTGCCCCTGCTAGAATTCAGACCACATGAGGGCACATGTTAATGTCCTTCATTACTGTTTCTTCAGATCTAGATTAGTGCCTAATGCATAGGAAATGCTCAATAAATTTTTCTTGAATGAATGAGAGCTAGATTTATCTTATTTACTGTGTGTCCCTGGCCCTAGCACAGTGGCTGGCACATAATAGGCACTCAATAAATATTTATTCAAGGAGCAAATTGATCTATCTTTGAGATAGTCCCTTCTTAGGCCCTTTACCAAGGCTTTCAACTTCAAACATTAATATTTACTCAACTGTTTTCTGAAACATCCTCCTACCTTCAGGGGTTTGTATGAGAACAATATAAACTCCACCTTAGGCTCCAGACCTGGGTCCCGTATATTCCAGCTACAGCTCCCTCGTTGACGTGGTAGGATTTGTAGGAACTGCATCTATACCAGCCAGGCTGTGCAATTCTGGGCACTTCAAATGAACAGAGAAGAAAATGGGCAGGCCACCTGTCTCAGGTGGCCAGAAGGAAAACACCACTGCCCGGCTGTGGTGTGTGGCCCTTGGCCTCCCTGTCTGGCTTCTCCAGGGATGGAAGGGCTCTGAGAGGTGGGGCTGTTACCATGCAGGGCCCTGGGGAGCATGCTGACGCTGCTGAGATGCTACTGTGTGTGTTGGCTGTGACCCTTGAGCCCTGGCTGGGGAGAACGGCCAGGCACAATGATTTCTTTCCTGGAAAAACTTTACTTTGCAAACCCAGGTTGGAATGCCTAAATCGCTCTTCTCTTGGTAAATCACAAGGTATGAGAAAAGGCTGTGCTGTTTGGCTCTGTGGGACTAGCCTAACATGAGTTTCCAGTAGAGAGGTCAGGAGGACTGTCTCTGACTTGGGCACCGCATATGGCATATGTCTTCTAGGCCATATGGTTTCTGTCACAAGCATTTGACTTGGCCATTATGGTATGAAAGAAGCCATAGACAATACAAAGGTAAATAAATGGGTGTGGCTGTGTGCCAATAAAACTTTATAAAAATAAGTAGTGACCTAGATTCGGCCCAGGGACTATAGTTTGCCAAGCCTGTAAAACATTATCTCTTAAAAGTGCTTATGTAATACTTCTAGAATGTGATTGCAAAATTTGGGTATCAGCTTAGTCTAGGCAAATATTTAAAACATACACATAATATATATGTGTGTGTGTGTATACATCTACAGGCATATATATATATATATATATATATATATATATATATATATCTCTTGCACATATATGTATGCCTCTTTCCAAGCAAAATGGAGTAAAAGAATGAATTTACTTTCCTGCTTAAAATATTAAAAAATGAACAAAATGTATAAAGCAGTGGTTTTCAGGATATTAGGCAATGAATGTCATTGATCCCTGAGATATAGGAAATAAAACAAGGTGAGCCCTATGTTTCCCCAGCTTAGTGCCTTGAGAGGGTTTCCAGGCTGCAACACAGGAAAACCTACGTGCAGCCCAGTGGACTCCTGAGTTTAGGAGAGGGAGCTGAAAGCACAGGAGATCAAGGTGGCTTGAGTTTACAGAATGGACTATCACAGAAGAGAGAACTGGAGAGAGAGAGAGAGAGAGAGAGAGAGAGAGACAGACAGAGAAAGAGAGAGGGAGATCGAATGAATAAATGAATTCCAGAAATCTGCAGAAGGTCCGCCTTGCGTATTCAATAGAATCCACATCAGTGCATGCCTGTGAAGAACTACCAGAGGCAGGGAAAAGGGAAAGAATTAGAGGTAGCAGCTTCTGGGGCTCACACAGGGTACAGAATAGCACCTGTTCCTATCAGCCAGACTGGAAAACCTCATGATTCATAGGGTGTTGGGCAGAATGTGGTATTGATGTAAAGAGACAAATATATCACTGAAACAGAATAGTCTGGAAATATACCCACACATATAATGACAACTGATTTTCCACAAAGGTGCCAAGGCAATTGGGTGGAGAAAGAATAATCTTTTCAACAAATGGTAGTGGAACAAGTTGGGTAACCATATGCATAAGAATGAACTTCAGTATATACCTCACACCCTTGGTAAAAACAAACTCAAAAGAAATGATAGACCTAACTGTAAAACCTAAATCCATACAATATCGATATAAATCTTCTGGAAGAAAACATGGAAGAAAATCTTTGGGACCCTGAAGTAGGAAAATTTCTTAAATACAACTGCAAAAGAACCATCTATAAAATAAAAAAAAATAATAGGTGGGACTTCATCAAAATTAAAATCTTCTGCTCTTTGAAAAACACTAAAAGAGTAAAAAAGACATCCACTGACTGGGACAAGATATTTGAAAATTATATATCTAATAAAAGACTTGCCTTTAAGGTATATGGAGAACTCTCAAAATTCAATAAACAAACAACCCAATTAAAAAAAAAAAAAAGGGAAGAAAACTGAATAGACACTTCACCAAAGAAGAAATCAGGATGGCAAATAGCACAAGAAAAGATGCTCAACATTATTAGCTATTAGGGAAATACAAATTAAAACCACAACAGGAAACCACTACAGACCAAGTAGAAGGTCTCAAATTAAAGACTAACTATAGTCTGTGTTGCCTAGGATGTGGAGAAACTAGAAATGCCAGATACTGCCAGCAGGAATGTAGAGTAGTCAACTGCTTTAAAAAACAGTCTGGCTGTTTCTTAAAATGTTGAACAAACACCTACTATATGACGCAGCCCTTTCACTTTTAGGTGTTTAATCAAGAAAGATGAAAGTGTGTGTCCATAGAAAGAAGGGTACGTGAATACCTACAGCATTTTCATTTGTAGCAACCAGAAATGGGAAATGACCATTCTATTCCTCAACAAGTGGGTGATTAAACCAACTATAGTCTATGTGTACAACGGAACACTAGTTGACAAAAAGATGCACTGTTGCATGTTACAATATGGATGAATGCCAAAATAATTATCCTGGGCAAAAGAAGCCATTCTCCCTACAGTATGGGTCCTTTTATAAAACATTCTAGAAATATAATCTGATCTATACTGAGAGCAGATCAGTGGTTGCTGGGGGTAGATGAGGGGTGGGGCAAAGGTGTGAAGTCATGATTTTATAAAAGTAACTTTTGGGGATGATGAGTATGTTCATTATGTTGACAGCAGTGATGGTTTCATGGATTTATCTGTGTATCAAAACATCAAATTTTAGACTTAAAATGTGTTGTATTTATTTATACCAATGCCAATTATCTCTCATTAAGGCTGTTAAAAACTTTTATGTCAAATATATGTCAAACATATATAAATATGTATTGTGTCTTACAAATCATTAAAGTAAGATAGGTTTCTACCAATCAATGAAAAAGGACCTGAACAGGCAACTCATAAATGAATGCAAACGATTAATAAACATTAAAACCAAGAATTTTTAAACATCGTAAATAAAAATTTTAAATGGCAGAATTTTCATATTGTATTTTATACTATTGTGTATTTACCAATTTAAATGGTAAATGTAAAAACTCTTGGTCATATATACTGTTGATGATATTTTAGGGAAGTGAGAATTCTCACATTGTGCTGTGCACATATAAATAGATAACGCTTTTTTGGAGGGCAATTTGAAAAGAGCAAAAACTAAAATATACAAAACTTTTGACATAATAATTCCACTTCTAGAAATTTATGCCAAGAGGTGTACACAAACATTTTAAGAATAAGAATATTCACCACATCTATGTTTTTATATTGGCAAACGATTGCAAGGAATCTAAAAGTTCAACATTAGAGTTGGTTGAATGTATGATACCTCCTACCAAAACAGCCCTCAAAATTAAAACTATAGAAGCATAGAGACATGGAAAGATAATTGCTATATACCAGTTAGTGAAAAAAGTTGCAAGCAGCATATAGAGTATGAGTTCATTGTAGACAAAAGGTATGTATGATGTGTATATTAATGGCTGGAAAAAGATATTTGTACTCGTTTTATCTGGGCTAGGCAACTATAGACAATTTTTAGTTTTTTATTTTTGCTTCTATTTTTAATTGTTCTACAATGAAAATATATTGCTCTTCTAAGGGAAACTCCAATAAAAGTTATTTTTTTTTTGCAAAATACAAATGCTAATGCCCTATAAATGATACTGTGAGAAATATTAATTTTGAGTCTTAGCAACCAAAAAAATTTTTAACAGAAGGCTGCCAAAAGGTGTAGGTGCTACAGGGAGGCCTGAGATGCTGCTGCTCTAAAATTGGAGCCCCAGGACCTAGACCTGGACCACTAAAAGGGGTGGCATGGGCCTTGCCCTCCATACACAGCAGTTGGCACAGTTCAGGCCTCCCAGCACAAAGGACAGCTGTAAAATAAGGGCAAAGAAAATCAGCACCCGTCTTGCCTAGGACAATGAATCTGTTTAGGTTGGGTCCACTCTGCATGGCTGAGCCTCCACTGGGCATTTTCTAAGTCTGTGTCATACAACAAAGGGTGTGAGAGCAACAGAGACTCACTGGTCCCAAGTCTTCACTTACAGTTATGGAAAGTGAGTCCCACATAGGCCCATGCACATGTTGCTCAATCAACATTCCTTCTTGAAAGTTCCAGCAGTGGCTTGAAGTGAGGTCAATGCCAGAGTGTCTGTCAACTAAAATAGTCATTATTGGAATAGCCCACCCACTGGGAATCTCAACACTTGAGTCTTAACCAAGAAGAGTTAGCTCTGATCTATGGCTCTGAAAAACCTCACATCTCCCTTTTTTCCTTCTGCCATGAAAACATGAGAATCAAGGTCCATGAGTTATTGTCCGTATGCCACAGAATCACGAAGTTCTCTGAATCTGATGCAGACAACCGGTCTGATAGATGGTAGAAATACACATACAGGAATGTCACCGTTTACTGGATACAACGGGGTTGACAAATGACTTTCATCCTATATATCAACTGCCACCATGCTTGGTGGGAATGTTAAAATGAATTCCAAGGCAGCACCTGGGCTGATGAAAAAGAATGTCATGTTTGATTGGAAATGTGTAGGTTGTGGCAGGGGCAGTTAACAGTATCTTTGCCACATATTTCCATCCCGGTCTAGAACATCTGTTACTCTCAAAATAGGATTTCTTCCTTGAATTGCTCCCACTATTGGTTACTCTTACAGAATATCAGATTAAGTCTGTCAAATATTACTTTTACTATATCATTTTCCTACTTAAAGCCCTCTAAAGATCTGTCCTCATTTCCCACACAGTAAATCTATTTCCTTAGTCTAATAACAGTCTTTGACACTGTTTGCCATTCAGAGTTCTCAGCAGCGCTACACAGAATTGCCTCCCTGACCTATTTTTGTACCCAGAACACACACTCTGGTCTAAAAGGGCCACCAAGAGGAGCCAGGGATGGGAACTAGTCTAAATAAGAGCAATTCGACCAACAGATCTAGGCCCTGGTATGTTTCAAGTGACCTACTTTTCAGAGTCTTGATACCTGACGTCATTTCTTAATTCATCTCCACAATTCCATGTAGATCCCTCTTACTTCTATAGTGCTGGCACGACATCAACATTCGCTGCTAGAGTCCGTGTTGCCCAAGAAGTTACATTCAGGGCCTTTATGGTTACTGACTCACTGTCTCATTCAAATGGAGCAGTCTGGATGTGAACTAGGGTGTTAAGGTGTCTCTTAACTGTTAGATTTAAATACCAGTCTAAGGTAACAAAGCACTATAGACTAGCAAGGGAATGCAGCCGCATAAAGCACAATAAGTTCTTATTGCTAATGGCAACAATGAGACAAAATATTATTCCAGAATAAGGGAGAAAGAAAGTAAAACTATCATGGAAAAATATGAGCAGGTTAATTTTTCCAGCATGCTGACTGGCACCTGAGTGTCCCAAGGTTGTTGAAACTTGAAAATAAACAATTGCTGTGCACTCTGCTAGTGACTGGGCTATGATTAATAGTTATGACAATTTCGTATAGTGATGAGTCTAAAATAAAAAAAGTTTACTATGCTCACATTAATTTAGAATAAATTTGCCATTTATAAGCCAACAAAAAAGCAATTTGAAACTTCTATGAATTCTGATCAACACGATGTAGAAAAGCTCAATGCCACGCTTGTGTAACTTACAGGAAACAGGGCTACTTGTCATTGCCTCTGTGTCTTATTCTTAAGGTAAGATCAGAAATAAAAAAAATTGTAAGCTTTTGCCACGTGGTCATATGCTATGAGCATTCTTTGTTAATTTTAGATGATAATAAGAACCGAAGGTAATCTTCCTGTGTTGTCATCCTAGAGATATCAGTCCCTGTGGCCATGTTGATAAGCAATCACCAATATGATTAGGAACGTTTTGGCTTCCTGTTCCTTGCTTATCGGTGGGGATGAGAATAGAGAAACTTTCAACTTTGAGCCAAAGTCACCATTAGCATAGTCACCATTATCAACATTTGGGGCCACAAAAGAATTAGCATGAGGATGTCCCCCATTCTGTAGACCTGTTTTTTTTCCCCAGGCCTTTGATGGAAGATACTTCTTCTTTTCCACCGTGACCATCTCCAGAGGTCATGACTGGAGTGTAGAGGTTCCTGTGGCATCTCCATGTTTCTGGTGTGAAGGGCCCAGGGCAGGATGACTTTGCAATACTTCTCTGCTACCAGAGGGCACCAGCCGTATGGGCAATAACTTGGTGAAGCTTCCCAATGACAGGTGTCAGGGAAGTTGTACTCGGTAAAGTTTTTTAAACACTTGCTTTGGAGGAGCCCATCTGGGTTGGTTTTGGGCCCTACCTACAGACAGCTGGCCTAAACAGAATTGTCTAGCTTTTTCTTCTTGAAAGCTGATTATAGCTCTAGTTTAGTTGTGAGAGGGTCATGGGGGCATACTGAGGCATGGTTGGCAAGGGGAGAGGGGGGTGGAGGAGCTATTTTTACTGCTTTGCTATTTACTGTTGAGTGAGTCAATCTGACTGAGAGGATCTGGACTGTGGCATCAGCCCAAGAGGATTCAGAAAGGAGCCATGTTGGAATCTAGACAAGCTAGAGTCCAGACTAAGATCTGCACTCACCTCACATGGAAAGTCAGCCAAGTTTCCACTGGTGAGTCTGGATTCTGTAGGCAATTTAGTGATTTCCTGTTGGCTACCCCCTACTGCTGCCTCCCTCCCACCTGCAAGCAGTCACCCATCCATAAATCCTGTCCAGCCCTGGATTTCTGCCCAACGTTCCAGAGAATTGGACTCACCAAGGAGAGCAGAATTCCCAGGATCCAGGACCAGCTGTGCTCCCAGAGGAGATGTCAGCACTGAAGGAAGGTTCGGTCCAGTGGCTGAAAGCAAGGCCCTGATGTCTTCCAACTGTGTGGGGACTTGGGGGGGATCTGTGGGAAGGCAGATGGGGAGTCAGACAGGTTAAAGCATGAAGGCTGTGTTCAGGGGAGAAGGAGAGGTGGGCATGCACCTATGTGTATCCACGTGTGAGGTGAGCATTACTGATTGCCTCCAGTGCCTATCAAGGTGAGTCTGAATTTCAAGCTTAATATTTGATGCCCAAAACAATAAGGTCAGTAATAAGAATCAGGTATGTTGATTTTTAGGAGTTCCTACTGTATACCACTTTATACCACAGTACCACTGGCTTCCTATAAATGTGTAGGCAAATTAAACAAAATTATAAAAACACTTTTAAAAAGCCAACACTTCTTCAGCATTTATTATATGCCAAGTCCTGTGTTAAATAGTTTTCGTTTCTTTTTTCATTCAACTCTTACGACATCCTTTAGAGCACTTTGTTACTGTCCCCACATATACAGACACATCACCACAGGAATTCCTTATTTAAAAGAAGCCTGTGGGTGACTATTCCCATGAAGAAAAAGGTTTATGAAGTTGACAAAGTTAATCTTCTTTGTGGTCTGGATTTTTATGCCCAGGTAAGGACCAGATAAGCAGAACAGGGATGATTTGTGCTTCAAAATCTTACAAGGGCTGAAGTCATCAGTGGTCACAGTTAACCAGAGACCAAAGTGATAAAAATGGGAAATATAGGGGCCTGCCTGTCACTTCCACTGGACAACTAAAAAGATGAGCACCTACTGAGTCTTGTGGTGAGATGACCCGAGATTCTCCAGGCAAAGCAGCAGAATCCTGTCTCCCCACTCCTTACATCTCCCAGGGCGGACCCCACCTTTGTCTCTAGAGCACCTGTTGGAATCTAAAGAGAAGCAGGAGTATTGCTCTCGCAAGTGATGGTCATTTCATCGGTGTTCAGTGAGGACCTATCATGTGCCTGTCATTTTTCAGATACTTCTAAGAGTGGCAAGTAAGTCACAGTGGCTCGGGAGTCTGCTTCAGAAATAAGCCTGTCTACTCTGCCTTGACTACAAAAGACCGTCACACGTAGAAAACAATGATGAGCTTGAGATTTTATTAAAATATATATATATAAAATAGTTTAAAAATGATAAAGTCTTCATACATATTGCATATAACTTAAAATACTATTTATATAGTATAGGGTGAAAACATCATGTTTGGGCTCAGGAGCCCTCTGTCATTCACTACCTTGGGCAAGTCACTTAATCCCTCTGAGCCCTACTTTCCTTGTCTATAAAATGATGAGGAATCTCATCATTTCCCAGGCCTAGTTTGAAATACTATGATTTTAGGAACTGATGGTGGCAGTTTACTCTAACCTAGACTCTCCTTTTCTCATCCTTTTTAATGCTCTCTTGAGAATACTGAAATTGAATACTGAGTATTCCTTCCAGAATATTAACTCAAGAAACCTTTGCTTATTTACTAAAAGCCAAAAATGGAGGTTACATCCCATCTTCAAAACCATCAGATCTTCTTGGGCCAAGTGTCAGCCCCTCCTAATGCCCTTACAGCTTTTATCTAATTTTTCTTCCTTGGTGCATGTCCATTCGATCTTTCTAGGGAAACTATAAATTCTCCAAGGGCAGAGGTCACCTCTTAAATTTATCCTATAGCTTGAGATGGAATTTAGAGGCCACATGTAATGAATGTTCATTCAATGGCTATAGGAATAAATGAATGAAAGTCTCATTACACTTCAAGTCTCCACACTACAGGTTAATCACAGGTATTGGCATGAAACCTCAGTTTTTAATATTTTTAAGTGTTTATTTTTGAGAGAGAGAGAGAGAGAGAGCGAGCAGAGGAGGGGCAGAGAGAGAAGGAGACACAGAATTGGAAGCAGGCTCCAGGCTCTGAGCTGTCAGCACAGAGCCCGATGTGAGGCTCGAACTCCCGAAATGCAAGATCATGACCTGAGCCCAAGTTGGAAGCTTAACTGATTGAGCCACCCAGGTACCCCTGAAACCTCAGTTTTATACATGAAGTCCCTTGTTTAAAAATTTTTGGCCGATTAAAATAATAAAAAAAGAGACATTATTTCTATGCTCATAAAGTACTTACAAAACTAAAAATACTTCGATTCATAAACCGAGGCTTCTGATCAAGAAAAGCCCTAAACTTAAGAGTCTAAATAGTGATTTTGTTCCCCGCCACGTTTGATTAAAACGGGAAGATGTTACGCTCGTCCAGCAACATGTTCGCAGCCACGCTGTTTTATGGTTGTGATGCTGCCAGAGCTGGCTCAAGGAACAAGCACACTTCACTGGCAGACCCACAGTAGCAGCTACACGTCCTAGGCTTTCATCCCTGTCAGCACAGGCGACAAGCAAGGCTTGTTAGGGAGGAAAAACCCACAGTGAAGCACCGTAGCTCAGCGTGGGGCAGGAGTCCCTGGGCCCCGGGCTCCAGCCTCGCACGCAGCTCAGCCGGATGAAACCCAATGCAGAACAAATGACACCCTTCACGGAGCTGATCTTCTGGGGCTTTCTCAGATGACTGGAGGTTTATGTAGCCACTGGTGAGATGAAAACCCACCTGGGCCTCTCTGAAATCTGAGTGGGCAGGGGCTCGAGCCCCGAAGCTTTGGTGTAGCATCAACTGGGGGTATGGAAATGCAAGTATAAAGTTTAATTATTTTTCCCCAAAGGAAGTCTATAATGTATGTGTATGTATGTATGGGGTGTGACTATTCATATTTCCCACAGTTTTCTCTTTCTTCTTAGAAGGGTAGCTGTCTCTTGAGGAAACTAGCATATTTGCTAGTTTTAAATTTGCTTGTTTTAAAAATAAAAAGTGCTCTCATATTTGCTTGTTTTTTTAAAAAAAAGGTAAGACAAAAATAAGCTTTTTTACTGCATCCCTCTAAGGTCCAGACCCGATGGGGAAGATAAGCCTAGGGTCCCCTGTCCAGGGGATAAAGGGGTTATTGCTTGCAACATGGCTGAGGCCAGCACTGGGCAACAGGGAATGTGGGACGATGTCCCAGTGGTTGTTATTTTTAAATACCCATGTCATGCCAAGAACTGTGTTAGACTTTTTAGCCAGGGGCTCTTCTGTTTTGGGGGGTGCTACAGTCTGAATGTTTGTGTCCCCTCAAATTCATATGTGAAGTCCTAACTCCCCAAGGTGATGGTATTAGGTGATGGGGCCTTTGGGAGGGGTGGGGTATGGCCCTCATGATTGGAATTGGTGTCCTTATAAGCGAGACCCCAGAGAGCTGGCTTGTCCCTTCTGCCATGGGAGAACACAGCAAGAAGCCAGCAGTTTGCAACCCAGAAAGGGGCTTCACCAGGACCTGACAGTCTTGGCATCCTGATCCCGGACTTCCAGCCTCTAGAAGTATGAGAAATAAATTTCCGTTGTTTATCAGCCACCCAGTTTGCAGGATTTTGTTTTAGCAGGTGGAAGGGGCTAAGACTGGGGCGGGGTGGGGGGAGCGGTGGTGGGGTACCTGTGTGGACTTTATGTGGGCTGGACTAGGAACCTTCCGAAATTATATGAAAAATGTTGCATGTATGAATTCTTCTGGAGGGGCTAATCTAGCACTTTCCTTTGATTCTCAAAGAAGTCCTGACCACGGAAGAAATTAAAAATAACTGCTTTGCTTCTGTAGCTCCAGCTGACAACCCCCTCCTCCTATGCGGGCAATCCTAATTGTACAGGTCTCCGTGTCAAGGCCAGCATTTAAAGCTTAGTAAGGCTAAGTGAGCCAGCCAAGGTCACACAGTGAGTAAGTGCCAGGGTTCAAACTGATGTCTGCCTGGCCCCCAAGTCTGTGTTCTTTCTACTGGAAGGCCCAAAGGTGGAGAGAAGGGAAGGGACATTGCTTTTAAGTACTTAATTGGATCAGGGGAAAAGGGGGGTGGAGGGTGGGTCAGACAGTCACCCCCATGGGGTCCAGCAGGGGCAGCCAACCTCGTGGTGTTTACCTAGGATCAGCAGCTGTGTGTTCTCCGTCAGCTCTCCGTGCACATTGGCTGCCCTGCAGGAGTAGAGGCCCTGATCTGAAGAGGACACGTCTGTGAGCAGCAAGGAGCCCTCGTGCAGATGGTGAGGGGAACCCAGTTTGCTTTTATTCCTGAACCAAGTGACTTCGGCTTCGGGCACACCTAGGAAGAAAAAAAACAATAAACTCTATCAGCTAAACACATTCAGGTGACCCCGGAGGCAGTTCTGGCGGTTCGGCGGGCCCTCCCAGGGGCTACTCTGCAGGAAGCAGCTGCCTGGGCGTCTTCTACCGTCCTTTGGCCAAACTAAATAATGCCTCTGACCTCTCCGTGGTCTCAAGATCTCTTGCCTTTTAAAACTCACACTGATGAGGCAGGAAGAGAGAGAGGCCAGTTAACAGAACAGGAAGCGGGTAGCTGGTAAAGGACGCTTGCCAGGGTGGAAGGAAAGTACCCAAATTCTTTGCAGAAAGCATCGATAAACCTAAGAACCAGAACTATACTTCGGTGAAAAGGAACGGTTGACAACTACATGAAACAAACATTAACAGTGAGTAAGCGAAGCTAGACCCAAAAGAGTACACACTGTATGATTTCATCTCTGGAAGTGAAAAACTAAAACTGATAACATCAATCTAAGTTGTTAGCCATCAGGGTGATGGTTCCTCAGAGAGGAAGGGATGAATGGGGAGGGGCTGGAAGTAGGGCCTGGTGGCTGGTAATTCTCTGTGTCTTGACCTGAGGGCTGGTTCTGTGGGCTTGGTACCTTTATGATAGGTACCCTTTTCTGTATAGGTTATTACACTTCAATAGAAAGTTAAAAGCTGCAAAATATTAGTATGTTCATGGACTAGACAAACGAAAGTGCCAGAACCTTACCAGAATTGACACCACACGTAGAAAACATGCCTCTATTTTTTTGGAGCCTATGTTTTTTCTTTTTAAAAAAATTCTTGGCTTAGTTATTTTGAGAGGGAGAATCCCAAGGAGGCTCTGAGCTGTCAGCACAGAGCCCAACGTGAGGCTCGATCTCACAAACCTTGAGACCATGACCTGAGCCAAAAGAGTCAGATGCTTAACATACTGAGCCACCCAGGTGCCCCAAGCCTATGTATTTTCTTAGAACAAGAAAACATGGAACTATGGTCAGTAGCACCACAGAGGAAGAGACAAAAGGGAGTGACAAAAAGAAAGTGCTCTCTCTTCAATCCAAGTTTCTTGTCTGTGAGAGAGAGTTGGGGAGTGTGTTTAGGAGTTAGGATAGGGTACCTGCCTTTAGAAGTTGGGCTCTGTCCTCCTCTAGGGGTGTCATTGATTGAACATTTGTGTTTCCCCGCATATTCAAATGTTGGAGTCCTAACCACCTCCAATGTAATGGTATTTGGAGGTGGGGGCCTTTGGAAGTAATTAGGTTAAGATGAGGTCATGAGGGTAGAGTCATCACGATGGGATTAGTGCCCTTATAAGGAGAGACCAGAGATCTAGCCCTCTTTCTCCATCATGTCTGGACACAGTAAGATCCCTAACTGCAATCCCGGAAAAGATCTCTCAGCAGGAGCTGGATGGGCTGGCACTTGATCTTAGACTTCTCAGTCTTCGGCACTGTGAGAAATAAATTTTGGACACTTAAACCACCTAGTCTATGGATATTTTGTAATAGCAGCCTGAGTAGGCTAAGACAAGCAGATGGGCTTAATTCTTTAGGAAGCTTCCCTATGGTTGACATGCTGGTAAGCAAGCCCCGGTTCAGGACGAGCTTTCTGAGATAGTCTGCTTAGAAGGCTCCATAGGAAGCTGGGCTCTGAGTGAGGCAGGAGACAGAAAAATCTGTGGCATCAATTCACAGGGCTTTGGGGGGCAGAAAGCTCCATTTCTTGCACCACTTAGCCTGTTGGCCCAGCTCAAAAAATTTACTCAGAAATCTGGGGCATGTATCCAGCCTATGTTTATAATGTCAAATCCTGGTCAATGGGGGGGGGGGGGGGGGTGTGTCAAAACCAGGAAGAGTCAAAGGGCTCAGTCCTTAGTCCTGTGCTGACCTGAGTTGGGGCTGGATTCTGCCCTTGGGGCAAGGGTAGTGTTACCCTTAATGGGCAGCCTGCTGGTGAGAATACAGACCTGTGTACCTGTCACTTGTCCTTGAACCTGATGAAGAATTTATCAGCAGTCTATTCTGTAACACCCAGATCAAGAGCCCTAATTATGGACCCCGGGGCACTTGCTGCTCCTGAGAGCTCCAGTAGTGGGAAGTGGGGTGGAGGTAGGAAGGAGGTCTCACACTCCCTCACTAATGATGAACTGCCTTGTGTGAATTCACTGGTATCCTGGTGACTCTGCTGCCTCAGGTGGGCCTAGAGCAGTGGATGAAGGTCAAAATGTTTGGCCAAGATCTGTAGGGCCTCCCTCCCTATTATGAGGAACAGAGGAGTAACCTTCTGGTTTTCTCTTTTATTCAGATTACCAATAATTGAGTGAGAATCACTAAGGATCACCAAATTGGCTGGAAAGAGGAGGCAGGGCAGCTGAAAGGGAGTGAAGATTTAGATACCTCATCCTTCAGTTCACATCAGGGAGAGGCATACCTCGTGATGCCTGATGCTCAAATGCAGGAAAAGGACCAGGTCGGCATGGCCTCTGAATATACCTGGACAAAAGATGCAGGTAAGGGGCAGAGAAGCTGATTTTTCATTGCAGCACCACTAGGGAGAGCAAGAGAATCATGATGCTTAGCCATGCCAGCTTGGACTTTGGACCCCGAGCTCAGTTTTTCCGTTGGGGGAAAAAAAAGTCCACAGGATTCAAGAGAAGGCCTCTGAAAGGTAAGCTGAAGAAAACATTCCCTGCCATTTCTCTCCTGAAAGCACAAGGATAAACGCGGCCCTACAAATCATTTTCTGCGAGTATTTCCCTCGCTATGAATTGCTCACACAGCACGTATGCTGGAATGTTCTTGCGAGGACTGCTGTGGGCAGCAAGCACACAATCCCCAATAGGAATGAAGGCTGTTCTAGAGCGAGAGAGGCCAAGTAAGAGAGCTGGACTAAGTGGGTCTTCAGTTTCACTAAGTGAAGGGGATGGGGGAGGGTCGGGGGGAGAGGGGACTGAACACCCTCCCCATAGCTGTGCTGATGGGGTGGTGTGTGTGTCTCCAGTGCCAACACTCATGAAGCTCTCTCCGCAACAAGGACAAATCCCGTAGCAAGGCTCCTGCAGGGCGTCCTTCTCTGGAAGCAAGCACCTGTGATCCTCCTACAGAGGCAGAGACATGTAGGAGGAGAGCGGAAATGGGGAGGGCGAGGAAAGGTGAGAAACAAGAGGCGGAGGGAGAGAGACCTGGAGCCCTTCCTCACTTCCCCAGGAAGTGGGTGCAAGCTTCTTCTATTCCTGTAACCCCATGATCTCGGGGTGTTTGCCAGAACAAGACAGGGTGCTTACCAAAAGGACTGAGTTCTTCAGGTGAGGGGAGGAGGGCTCTTGGGAGACAGAAATATTCCGGATAGCAAAGGGTGGAAAGAGGTTGTCCCCAGTCTCTGTACAACTAAAACCATAGAGGTGACAGCAGTGCCAAAAGAGGAGAAATTACGTGGGAATTGTTCTTTAATACATTTATGAGCAAATCTCTCTCAGGCTCACTCAAGTATGGACCCGCATTGGGAATTTGCTGATGGAGGAGCTGTGTCTGGTGTCACATTTTAGGGGCTTCCTGTCTGGGACTGTGGGCCTTAGGCAGAAAATGACACCAGAAAGATGCTTTAGAATCTTTTGAGTTCTTTTCATGATTGACTCTGACATCTTATAAACACAGAAGAAAGGAAGAGGGGAAAATAAGTGAGGCCTCATAGAGCTCTATTCTCCTCAAGAGACGACGACGACACTTGAGAAAACATCACCAGCCATTGTTGAAGCCAGTGTCCCTTGAAAAGGTACCAGATACACATGCTTAATTCTACTGTTCAGAATACCTGAACATGGGTAATATGCAAACGTCAGGAACTGTGCAAAACATCCTGAACGTGCTAGAGGAGAAACAAACATTTGGTGAACATTTGCTATAAGCCAAACGTTTTATAAACATAATCACATTTTTCAAAGAGATTAAGAAATCTGCCTACAGTGATGAGAGTTTGGATCCCTGAATGATTACAAGGGGACAGAGCCCCTGTCCCTTCCTACTCCTCACCCCACGACCTACTCACCCCAATCAGTGACGTACAAATGGCCGGGTGGAGATCCAAACTCCTACATTCAATGCCACAGATCCCCGTCTGTCTTCCAACATACCCTACTGCCTCTTTAAAGAAGATCAGAATTGCTACACTATTGTCTCTGCCCTGTCAAATCCTTACTTTCTACTTTGAGAGTTAACCTTTCTGCTGTAACTATAACACCCAGGTTATTGTTAGGAGGGGTTTCTAGAACCCACGTGTGCTGGCTTTGGTAGCTCCCTTTTTGTTGAGAAGCTGGTCAGGTTGCGGGAGATTTTTTTTTTTTTTTCCCTAGGCTGTTGTGATGTGACCACACATTTTACCGAAAGAAATGTCTAAAAAATGACAGAAAATATACTCCACCACAGAGCAAAATCCAAAGCTATGTTGTTGACAAGTTACTTGGACAGGCTCCACACTCTGGACTCCCTTGGTATGATTTCTGTCTAAAACAGGGGAGGGAAAAATCTCTGCTTTTACTTTTTCTCCTCCATGGCATATCTTATCAACAAAACAGTGCCCTGCCTGTGGCTTGAAAGGATCAATAAACGTGGTGATAATGGGTTGTAACCTGATAGGATTATAAGGCTTTAGTGCCTTTAATCTTCACAGAGCTGCTAGGTAGGGTGATGCCACAATACTTTTTAAAATCCCAGACAGGATATTCTTGCTAACCACTTGTTACATTTGGAACGGCTGCTTGCTCCTTGGCAGCCTGTCAGCATCTCGAGATGGGGTGTTCATTGCAAGGTGCTCCTTGACATGATGCACTTTAGAAGCTTCTTCGATGGCTTGGTGCAAGAAAAGGAAAGGATACAGTAACTTAAATGGCAGCCTTGGCAATTATTCTAAAGAACTGCTGAAGTCTGGAAAGGAGGTTTTCAGCCTTCCACACTTCTCCACACTGACGGTGGCAGACACTGACAGCTGTTCATAAAACCTGTTTTCTTCTTTTTCCTGGGTACCCCTCTAGGCTACACTGTTCAATATCCTTTGTAGCGGTGAGTGACCACGTGGCAAAGAAGCACTGTGAGAAGTGCCAATGCGTGCTGGTTCTAGGTGTGGACCTCAAAAGCCTTCTCAACCACCTTCCACGTTTTGTTTTTCCCCTGTTCTGGTTGACAGGTTAGAGATAACCCCTGGGGACACCTTGGAAGGCATATGTTGAAAATAACAGAGCCGCCAGCATCCCATGACCCTGAATGACTGTGTGGGGCAGCCGCTCTTTGGACTCTTAGCTAAACAACGATAAGCTTCTATTGTGTTTGACCTGTTATACATTTGGGAGTCTACTTCTTATCAGAGTCTGGACTATCCTGATGAATATCCTGCCCATCACTGATTCCTCAACTGTTTATTTCTATATCACCAGTCCTGACGATTTTACCCACTAAGCTCTTCCAAAGCCTCCTTTGCTCTTAGGATAAAATCCCAAATTGTACCATAATCTACGAGAGCATGTAAGAGCTAGCCCCTGCCTGCTGCCCCCCACCCTCCAGCCACATGTCGTGCTACTTTCTTCTCTGCTCTCTGTACTAGAGCCACACCAGCCATATTCTACTCCTTTAGATGAAGCCTGTTCTTTCTACCTCAGGACCTTTGTACATGCTAGTCCCAAATGACTGAAACACTCCCTCCTCCCCTAACCCTTTATCTCCTACCAAGTTTTTTGAACTCAAATAGAGAAAAAGTGTGTGAGTAGTACAGTGGTTTGGATCACTTTTCAAGAAGAATGCTCATCACACTCACTGCTTAATATTTTTTATGTTTAAGCGTTGGGAAGAATTTGTGAGGCTGCATCTTACAAACTGAACGCGTATATGTACAAAAAGTTATTTAATGAGAAATGGCTAACAACTCTAACATGTAAGGACAGAAGTTAATCTACATAAATTATGTCATATTCTGAATATAGACTATAAAACAGCCAATAAATTATACCCTAAGAAAGCCACAGAGCCACTGTATTAGTAAAGCAAAAGTCATTCCTAATGCCCTTGAGTGTCACAACACTTTTGACCGGAGACTCAAGGGTAATTTCTTTGTCCAGCAAATTCACAGACCAACTGTGTAATCAAAAGTAGCCTTTTTCCCACCACTCTGAATAAATATCTTATTTAACAAAAGGCATAATGACAGAGATACACAGGTTCATTTTGGTTAACCACGATTAACACAAATGGTTCTATGAATAAAAATAAAAATAAAGACTGTAATGTGCCCAGCCAGGCAAAAACTGGGCACGACCTGAGATCTCATGATAAGGTCACCAAGAGTGAGTCTCTGGATGTAGTCAGGGAGACAGGGCACCAGGTGGCATGGAAGAATTGGCCAAAGCTGGTTTCAGTGCCCCCGGTTCCCCATGGTGAATACTTCCTTGCCTGGATTCTGCTTCTCTCAGTCGCCTTTAAGTGCCCACTTCCTTGTTGCGCTGTCCTTGATCCCCATTCTTCTACTCCTACCAACCTCACCCATCAAGAAGAGAGCCGGCATGGTCCATTTTATCTCCGGTCAGTGCTCTGTCGCTGAGGCATGTGCTCGCAGTGACCAGGTGAGGAATGATGGTTCTGCACAGAAGGCCTTACCTGCACCAGCAGTCCCTGCATGAAGGGCAGCCCTGTCAGAGGTTTTATCTGACTCTTCATCTGGGACTACAGGGCCTGAAGGGGTATGGCTGTGGAAGGTTTTGCTGATGAGGTTGGACATGCAGGCCAAGGGAAGCTTTACAAAAAGAAGCTAATGTAGGATGACAGAGATTTATATTTCTGATTTCCTGGAGCTACCAGAATATTTCAGAGAAAACCAGCCTGGCCATTGTTTGGAAACAAAATGCCTTAGAGTAAGATTTTCCTCCTACCTATTTGAAAATGGGTTATCTGCTCTTGCACTGTTGGTGGGAATGCAAACTGGTGCAGCCGCTCTGGAAAACTGTGGAGGTTCCTCAAAATATTAAAAACAGATCTACCCTGTGACCCAATAATAGCACGGCTAGGAATTTACCCAAGGGATACAGGAGTGCTGATGCATAGGGGCACTTGTACCCCAGTGTTTATATAGCAGCACTTTTTTTTCAATATATGAAATTTATTGTCAAATTGGTTTCCATACAACACCCAGTGCTCATCCCAAAAGATGCCCTCCTCAATACCCATCACCCATCCTCCCCTCCCTCCCACCCCTCATCAACCCTCAGTTTGTTCTCAGTTTTTAAGAGTCTCTTATGCTTTGGCTCCGTCCCTCTCTAACCTCTTTTTTTTTTCCTTCCCCTCCCCCATGGGTTTCTGTTAAGTGTCTCAGGATCCACACAAGAGTGAAAACATATGGTATCTGTATTTCTCTGTATGGCTTATTTCACTTAGCATAACACTCTCCAGTTCCATCCACGTTGCTACAAAGGGCCATATTTCATTCTTTCTCATTGCCACGTAGTACTCCATAGTGTAGTAAATCACAATTTCTTTCTCCGTTCATCAGTTGATGGACATTTAGGCTCTTTCCATAATTTGGCTATTGTTGAGAGTTATATAGCAGCACTTTCAACAATAGCCAAATTATGGGAAGAGCCTAAATGTCCATCAACTGACAAATGGATAAAGAAGACGTGGTTTATATATATAATGGAATACTACTTGGCAAATGAGAAAGAATGAAATCTGGCCATTTGCAGCAACATGGATGGGACTGGAAGGTATTATGCTAAGTGAAATAAGTAAGGCAGAGAAAGACAGATACCGTATGTTTTCACTCATAGGTGGATCTTGAGAAACTTAAAAGAAGACCATGGGGGGAGGAGAAGGGAAAAAAAAAATTACAGAGAGGGAGGGAGGCAAACCATAAGAAACTCTTGGATACTGAGAACAAACTGATGGTTGATGGGGGGTGGGGGAGAGGGGAAAGTGGGTGATGGGCATTGAGGAGGGCAGTTGTTGTATGGAAACCAATTTGTCAATAAATTATATTAAAAAAATGAAAATGGGCTATCTGGCTCATAAATCCTAAGTGGAGGTAAAGCCTCTGGTAATGGGGTAGAGATTGGAGATCGAGAAAGCCCCAGAACAGGGTGCCAATGCCTGTCCACTGTGCACACTGAGCATGACTGGGTAACCTGGGTTTGGGTGTGCCACAGCAGGCTACAGCCACTGAGGACAACAAGCAGGGGACTGTAGCTGGGCCCTGGTACAATGCATTGCTCTGCATTGTGGCAGTGAAAACCTTTAGGGTAGATGTCACCAAGTAGTGGTCCACAGGAAGGGAGGATCAGCATCTGGGTTTTGTAGTTTTTTTTTTTTTTTTTGTAGGTTTATTTATTGAGAGAGAGAGAGAGAGAGAGAGAAAGAGAGAGAGAGAGAGAGAGAGAGAGAGAGAGAGAGAGAGAGAGCACGCGCGCACGCAGGGGAGGGGCAGGGAGAGAGGGAGAGAGAGAATCCAAAGCAGGCTCCACACTGTCAGTGCAGAGCCCAATGAGGGGCTTGAACTTATGAACCATGAGATCATGACCTGAGCCAAAATTAAGAGTTGGACACTTAACCGACTGAGCCACAGGCACCCCTGTTGTTTTTTAATCAGAGGTTAAGTATCTTTATAAAGAGCATACTACCACCCCCTACTGTCTACCACTCCTCCACTTTCCTCTGACTTTCTGTTCCCCATAGGCCTCTGGGTTTGCAAGGCCAACTGGAGGGCAATTCCTGTATCACCACTAACAGCACCGGATGTTTTCATCAATGACTTCTACCCACTTTTGATGAGAGTAAGCTCCAGATTCCTGCTGGTCTTACCTCTGCCATCTCTCTCATGTTCCTCTACCCTTTACCTTTCTATCACCAGTGCCCTGAGTTCAGGCCCCCATTACCTCTTCTCTAAACTACTCTGACAGCATTTTTTTTTTAAGATTTTATTTTTAAGTAATCTCTCCACCCAACGTGGGGCTCGAACTCACAGCCTTGAAATAGAGTCACACGCTCTATTGACTGAGCCAGCCAGGTGCCCCAACTACTATGACAGCTTCTTAATGGGCCTCTCTGTTCCAGTATTTCCTATCTTCAATCCATTTTATGTACTGCTGTTGGCTTCGTCCTCTGGAAGTATGGCTCCTTAATGTCACTTTCCACCCACCTTTTTCTGAACTCCTTGGCCAAGCATTTAAGGTCTCCCATGGCATAGTTACAACCCACCTTCCTAAAGTTTAAGCCCCTCCACACCATTTCTGTACTCTGGGCTCCAGCCAGACCAACCACATACCGTTTGCTTCTATCTTGGGGCTTTCTTACTTCCATGAATTTTTCACAATCTTTTGTTTGCTTGGAACACTCTTTGCCCCCATCTTTGCATGTTCACATTCTATCAGTGTGCAAGGCTGAAATAAGAAACCACCTCATCCCAGCCAGAATTCATCTTTCCTCCTCTAAACTTCTGTAGCCTTTTCCATTTTCAGGGTGACTGAGGTTCTTTCCTTAGCTTTCCTATTAGCCCTGAGTCCCTAAGAATAGAATCTGTATTTATCTTTGTATCCCCTGACCTAGCACAAGACTCCATTAATTTTTGAACACGTCAACTAACACATGAATACATTTCTCACCTGCAACTTGGCAGTTAATGGTCACATTCACTCCTGGCACTGTTTTGATGGTGCTTCCTACATCAGCTGTGATTGCAGGCTCCTCAGTGTTGATCACAGTCACTCGTGATGTCTTCACTAGTGGCTTTCCTGAAAGTGGGAAGGAATGTGAGATTTTACTAAATGGTGGCTATGGGCTTGGGTCATTCACTTGAAACATGGGATGACCCACAATGAATAACTAGCATACCAAGGCTTTTCCCACTAACCACGTTTTCCTTTGAAAAAATTGTAACTGCACAATATAGCAGCCATCCACCCACCTGCTCGCCCACCATAGAACTGACAGAAAAAGAACAAAGATCGAAGAATCTGAAGATGGAGAATAGTATCTAACAAGCTGGGATGATTTGTGATTTGTGCATTTTATCGTTAAATTAATAAATGATAGTATATATTCTATTTTAAAGGTTTATTATTTTTTATGCTTTAAAAAAATGTTTATTTATTTATTTTGAGAGAGAGAAAGACAGCGTGTGCACAAGTAGGGGAGGGGCAGAGAGAGAATCCCAAGTAGAGTCTGCATTGTCAGCACAGAGCCTGATGTGGGGCATGATCGCAGGAATTATGAGATCATGACCTGAGCCAAAGTCAAAAGTCAGAGGCTTAACTGACTGAGCCACCCAGGTGCCCCAAGGGCCTCTTGTTTTCAATCAGTTTTTTTACTTTGAGATAATTATACATTCACATGCAGTTGTAAGAGATAACACAATCTCGTGTACTCTTTACCTAGATTCCCCCAATAGTAACATCTTATAAAACTATAGTATCATAATTAGGACATTGACATTGATAAGTTAAGCTAAAGAGCATTCCCATCACTAAAGGAGCCCAAATGCTGCCCCAGCCCTGCCTTAATCCTTTGGTAACTCTTAATCTCTTTTCCATTTCTAAAATTTTGTCATTTCAACAACATTATAAAAATGGAATCCTATAGTACTCTAATTTAAAAAAAAATTTTTTTTCCACTCAGAATAATTCTTTGGAGATTATATGGGGTCTCTAATGGTACCATGGTTGTGTGCTTGCTTCACTTGTTGAAGGACATCTGGGTTGTTTCCTGATGTGTCTATTTAAATAAATCTGCTATAAATATTTCTGTACAAGTCTTTGTGCGAACATAAGTCTTCATTCATTTGGGATAAACGCCCAGGAGTGCCATTGCTAGGGCATACGGTAGTTGCATGTTTAGTTTTTAAAGAAACTGCTGAACTGTTTTCCAGAGTGGCTATATCATTTCACATTCCCATCGGTAACGTATGAGTGATCCAGTTTCCCTCCATCCTTGCCAGCATTTGGTGTTGCCATTAGTTTTAATTTTAGCCATTCTGATAGGTGTGCAGTGATATCTCATTGTGGTTTGAGTTCCCATTTCCCTGATGCTACTGATGTTGAATATTTTTTCACGTGCTTTCTTGCTGTCTTTATATCCTCTTTGGTAAAATGTCTCTTCGTGTCATTTGAGCAGTGTCTAACTGGAATATTATTTTCTGTTGAGTTTTGCAAGTTCTTTACACTCTAGATATTAGTCCTCTGTCAGATACGTGGTTTGCAAAGACTTTCTCTTACTGGTATTGTGACAGTATTTACGTTAAACTACTGTATCAATCTGGGGAGAATTGACATTCTATGTTGAATCTTCTAATACACGAACACTGTATGTCTATTTATTTAGATCTCTTTTAACTTCTTCCATCAGTGTTTTATGGTTTCTGACACACACGTTCTATATACATTTTGTTAGATTTATACCTAATTATTTTGATTTTGAGGGATGGTAAATTACATTGTATTTTCAATTTCACTGTTCACTGACAGTACATAGATATACTGCTGATTTTTGTATATACTGTAACCTTGTTAAACTTACATGTTAGTTCCAGGACTTGTTGTGGGTGGATTTCTTATAATTTTCTAAGTAGGTGATCATTTTGTCTGCAAATAGTGTTATTTCTTCCTTTCTGATCTGTATGCCTTTCATTTCCTTTTCTTGCATTATTTCACTGGATAGAGCTTCCAGCCCTGAGTAAGAATGCTAGAACTGAATAAGAATGCAGAGTAAGAGTGGTGATAGTGGGTTTGGGGTATGATGAGTGATTTTTAATTGATACTTGGACATTTTCATATTACGTTATGCAAATCTGGATCTTATTTAAGCCTACTGTTTTAGTTGGCTTTCTCTGCAACCACTAAGGTGGGGGAGCAGGGAAGGGCCACCTTATTACTACCCAATGGAAATAGAGGTCCAGATTCTCCAGCTGCCTCCTTCGTCACTCAAATGGGGGACTCCTCATTACTGCCGAGCAGAGCAGTGGTGGGACTTCTGGCTCCCCACGTGGTCTCTACTGGCTCCACTGTGGGAGGGGCCTTAGTGCTGTTGGGTAGTAGGTGAAAGTCCTGACTCTCCAAGAGGCCTTCTGTAACACCACTCCAGCGTAAAGGGTAAAGAAGGTGTCACAAGGTGAGGGTAGAATTCCAGGTTCCCAATGTGCTTTCTACCCTGCTTTTCACCCTGTGGGGATGAAATCTGTCTTTTCTGACACCACATCCATGGGGGTACTGAGGAACAATCACTTCACATCAGATGAGGTGAAGTCTAGGTTCCCCACTCAGCCTTTGCTGGTGTGGGTGGCAATGAATCATGGTTTTTTGTTTTGAGGTAGAGCTTCCCAAAAATTTTCTGTCTGGTTAAGCCACCCCTTTCCCAGTCCTCTGGCTAGAGAGAGAGGTCTTCAGTTGAGGCATTTTTTTCGTGTTCCCATTGCATCTGCGGATGGCTGGCTTCTTCAGCTCTGAGTTTGGGAGTTAGGAGGCAAAAAGAGAACCCAAGGAGGTAACAACTGTGTAGTACCACAGTCCCCGAGGTCTCTAGCCAGTCTGCTTTTTCCTCTCCACCTTTGAGTCTTCAGTTTGTTTTATGTACAGTCGCCATGGATTTTAATTGTATTTAACAAGAAGAATGGGGACAAGTGCATGTGCGCCACCTTCCCGGAAGTAGAGGTTCTGTGTACGTGACATTTTAATGGGCCTTTATCAGCTGGGAATAAAAATCCAGCACTTTGTGTACACGGCCGCAAGATACAATTAAAAGAACCATTTATTAAGCACCTCGGGGAAATAAGGGTCCACATGAAATCATTTTTTATGTACCCTAAGCTTACTTCTTTGTAAGCCAAATGGATTTAGTTTTGTTTTAACCATTTAATAGGCAGGACACTACAAGGTTGTTCCCTCTTCTGTACCTTCATTAACTGTGAAGAAACCCCTAACTCAACAATGCCATTTAACTTGCTTTTTATACTTTATGTTTTCTCCCTCATCTATTTATCCATCATTCCTGCCTGCACTGTCACACAGCCTCCTGTTACAAGCTGTCCTCTTTCTTCTCCTCTTCCCTTTTAACTGTGCTCTAGGTATAGGTTGTTAAGCTCATTAAAACTATGTTCCAAGGCAGAAGCTTGAGTGAGGTCTGAATACGTGCATAGGCTTTCCATCCTTATTTTGACTGTTTAGGGGTCTTTTTCCTTATCTCACCTGTATGTACTCCATATATACGAGACTGTGTAAGACCTGAAGTGGAGATGAGTGACTTTGAACTATGATGGTTTCCAAGAATAACACAGGGTGGTAATAGGGGAATAATCTGGAATGACAGTGAATAAATCCCAGCGTATTTTCCTTACCTCCCTACCTGCAGAAAGCTCCCTGCTCTAACTCCAAATATACCTTAAGTCTAACCCCGCCCCTCTGTCGCTATAATCTAATGTTGTTACCTTCTCCGGCTGGACTGCAGCACAGCCTAACTGATCTCACTTCCACCTGTCACTATAGTCTCCTCTTGTGACAGCTACAGTGATCTTTCTCAAACATGAATCCGATTATGTAACTCTTCAGTTTAAATTATCCAGTGCTTTATCAGTGTGCGTAGAACAAAACTTCAAACTCCTTTTCACAACCAACCGTGTCCTCTATGGGTTCAGGCCCAACTGTCAACCTCTCCTACCTCACTGGAGCCACACTCCCCATCAATCACTGCTCTGGCCACACTGACCTCCTTTCTCTTCCTGAAACATCGGCTCATGTACCAGGGCTCTTCCTTTTCCTGAGAGCCTCTAGGTACAGACTTCTGCATGGCTGTCTTCTTCAGTTGTTCCTCAGGTGCAAATAATATCTCCTACTGGGACCTTTCCTAACCACCCCATCTAAATCAGGCATTCCTTTATCCCTGGCCAGTCATTATGTCTCTTACCACCAACTTCATAAACAAAGAAATATCCGAATTTATCATTTATTTGTGTATTCTCTGTCCCCATCCCTCACCAAGTAACCTCCATAAAAGCAGGGATCACATCACTCTTGTTCTCTTCTTTATTCCTACTGCCTAATCCGGGCACATTGGTAGGTCCTCAATCAATATCTAGTAAGTGAATATATGTGTGCGTTTCGTATGCTATGTGTATTCTGAATTTGTTTTTGCTTTTGTAACAACCCCGAGGCAGGTAAAGTACTTGTTTTATGTAATCAAAGAATTGAGGTTCAGAGAGGCTTCACGGATTGCCCAAGATCACAGAGCAGCAGGTAGTAGGGGTAACCTAGATTTTTGACCTAAAGTCTGGTGCTTGTTATACGGAATCTCCAATCCTTGTCTGTGGACTGGCTGTCTCAGAACTCCCTGGGTACTTATTAAAAACATAATCTTCCTGCTATAATACAAATTGCCCCACTGTGCAATAAAAACAACTGTGCCAATGGAGAAAAGTAGGTAAGGGACCAGAGAGTTTCAGGCTCACAATTACTAAGTTATTTTTCCTATAGGAATTTTAATAATAAAGTTTTTTTTTTATAGCTGCAAGTGTATAGCTATAAAATTCAAATGTCACTGAATTAAATCCAGCCCTTAATTAATTATATTGAGTTTTTGCTCAAAAGTAATGGCCTTTTGTCCTGTCACTAGAGGTACTCTCATTTGCAGAAGCTACTTGTACATTTCTCACTACCTTCATGATCCATTGTTAAGACAAATCACGTTACCCAAGTATTTGTAATTATAAAATACTGTTTCTCTTTTTTTTCTTTTTAATGTTTATCAATTTATTTTGAGAGAGAGAGAGAGAGAGAGCTTGAGCAGGGGAGAGGCAGACAGAGAAGGAGAGAGAGAGAGAATCCCAAGCAGCCTCCGCACTGTCAGCACAGAGCTCCACATGGGGCTCAAACCCATGAACTATGAGATCATGACCTGAGCTAAAATTAAGAGTCAGATGGTTAACCAACTGAGACACCCAGGTGCCCCTGAAAATAATGTTTATCAACCTCTTACATCTATTAGAAAAAGCTTGTATATATTACTGAGTCCCACTCCAGACCTGCTAAATTTGAATCTTAGGTGGTTTAAAACTAGCACACAGGGCAACGACTTTGACTTGGGACACAAAGTTTCTCCCTACCCCAAGAGTAAGGCAACCGTGAGATGGTTTTAGGTCCCCTTTGATTTACTCCACCGTGGTTCCCAAGGAAACAGATTCATCCAATGTGCATAACCATGCCATTCCAGTATACAGGAGAAGCTTTGCCAGTGACAGAGTTCAGACTTCTGATAAAGTTTTCTGTCCTGGAATGGAAGCTATAATCTCCATTTTCAACAAGTTCATAGGTAATTCTGATACACAGCCAGGTTTGAAAATCAACAAATACACTCTTCTGGTTTTTCTGTAACTGATTTCTCTGATTCTGGTGAGTTGGAAAGATTTCTTTTAAGACACCTTTGCTAGTTCCTATTTGAAAATTTCAAGTTGGACCTTGATTTTAATGGTCAGCTAACAACAACAACAACAACAACAACAACAGCACCACCAGCAGCAACAACATGAACCTATTCTAGATCATCTGGATGATGACCTAATAAGTGAGTGCTGCTAAGTGATGCTATGCCTAGGTTTGTGTCTGATTATATTCATGTTAATGAGTTTGACTTGAAAAAAAATTTTTTTAATGTTTATTCATCTTTTTTTTTTTTAATTTTTTTTTTCAACGTTTTTATTTATTTTTGGGACAGAGAGAGACAGAGCATGAACGGGGGAGGGGCAGAGAGAGAGGGAGACACAGAATCGGAAACAGGCTCCAGGCTCTGAGCCATCAGCCCAGAGCCTGACGCGGGGCTCGAACTCACGGACCGCGAGATCGTGACCTGGCTGAAGTCGGACGCTTAACCGACTGCGCCACCCAGGCGCCCCTAATGTTTATTCATCTTTGAGAGACAGAGAGAGACAGAGCATGAGCGGGGAAGGGGTAGAGAGAGGGAGACACAGAATCCGAAGCAGGCTCCAGGCTCTAAGCTGTCAGCACAGAGCCCGACACCGGGCTCGACCTCACAAACTGCAAGATCGTGACCTGAGCCGAAGTCGGACACTCAACTGACTGAGCCACCCAGGCGCCCCTGAGTATGACTTTTAATTATGGAAGTTAATTAAGACGAAAAAAAAGACTAGAGATGCACAGAGGGAGTGAAATGATAAATTAAATGTTTGTGCTAAGACGATGCTCAAAAACAAAAGTCACGGCATGCTGTACTCAGAATGGCTTTCACAGTAGGCAAAGCAGAAACGTCCCACGGGACTTGGGCCGTGCTGGCAGGGCCTCTGCAGTGTGAGGGGTACCTGGGCTGTCAGGCTGGTGGGCACATGCTGCTGGCAGCTCTTCCCTTCTTCAAGTCAGCCTCAGCCAGCAGAGTAAATTCACACTCACTGATGTAAACCGATAGGGTTTATAGATTAGGCTTTCCTTTAATCTATGCATTTCTCTTACAGCTGACTAAGAGCGAGAGAGAAGGAGATTAAGCCTAGTTATACATGCCTAAGAGAAACAAAGAAATGGAAACAAAGGCAAGTGTTTCCATTTACTGGGCCTAATATGAGGAATCAAGCCCGTCCGAGAGAGTCAGACCTAGAAACAGCAGCATGAAGGGAATCGTTTTTGCTCAGTTCAGATCTCATAGCCCTTAGCTTTTGGATTATGGTTCCTGTTAGAAGTCATGTGGAAGAGGGGAGATAGAGCCTCACTAGCGATAAGCAAGGGCAGCCCTTGTCACAGGGTGAACGTGAGGCACAGCTAAACCCGTGTGTCGGTATCCAATGGTGTGCTACCTTGTGATGCCTCTACAGCAGAGGAGTTCGGCCACCCAGGCACTGTCCTTACCCTGAAGGATGAGCAATGGAGAGACAGGTATGGATAAATGAGCAGCCCCAGGAGCAAATGCTCAGAAATATATTCCTGGGTGTAGCCTAGGTTCTGGCTCATGCCTCTTTCCCGCATGTGTGGCTCTGGGTAAAATCAAAACCCAATGGGAAAAAATCTGAACACATGTGCCTGAAAAATATATTTGGCCCAGTATAAAGGTGATTGAGAGAGGAGCCAGAGGAGATGGAAGGTTTGTTTTTTGAGTGCAGCCAAGAACAGAGAGCATTGTGAGTAACTTTTTCTCAGGGCCCAAGTCCAGGCCTCTGCTAATAGGAACTTTGTTTTTAACAGCATGATGCCTTCCATTTTAGAAGCTCCGGCTGAGGCAGATTTACTACTAACCAACTCCTTTCTTCTTCTCAGTCACACAGCTAGGTCACTTCTCAGCCTCTTTGCAGTTAGGTGTTAGCAAGGTACCAAGTTCTAGCTGATGGAATGCGAGAATACCACTTCTTGGCCCTACCTTCGAAATCCATCCTGAGCAATGATTTATTTCAGACTTTATGTGAACAAGAAACAGTCTATCATATTTAGCCATCATATATTTGCATTTTTTTGTCACAGTAGTTAGCAAGGGCTAATTAATCCAGGCTTAGTGAATATCTGTTAACTCATTGAATGAAATGGGTCCTTCTTTCAATTCTCCTAACCTTATGAGTCACAAACATCATTTGAAAATGGTTCTTTACTATTGTGAGCCATCAAAAGTGAATCATACTTCAAAGACTTGAGGTTCTTACTGTGTAGCTGGAGGCAATCTATGCTGGGAAATGTGCATGTGCGTTCATTCCCAGGCAGAATGGGACATGTTGAAGATGACTGTGGTACAGGGCAGTGACAGAAATGGGAACTGCAGGCGGTGGGTTTAGAGACTACCTGAGAGCTCCAGAAAGGATGTGCCAACGGCACATAGGTTTGAGATTCTGAAGCCTGAACTAGCGATTGGCAGAGTCCTCCTAGGGTACCATTCAGGTATGGACTCTGGGTAACATGTATGAGGACTGAGCAGCAAAAAAAAAAAGCATGATAAACTAGTGATGTCTACAGTGGGCATGGGCACAAGAAGGGGCAGCCCACACATCAGGTGTCTGGACTCCATCACTGGAGAGTGACCTTAGGCAAGTTATTTAATCTCTTTGTGCCTTGGTTTTCTGCTTTTATGACTGCAGAGAATAGACACATTAATGTATGTAAAGCTGTTAGAAGGATTCCTTAGCACAGTATGAGGTTTGAATAAATGTTAGTGATTATCGGCATCAGATCTGCAAAATGGGAGGAAATGCTGTGACGGTGTTGGGAACTTTTGGTAAACTAAGAAGCAAGTTTAAAGAAAATAAAGAGGAAATGAACAAGAAAACAGAGAAGGATCAAATCTGTTAGTGAGAAGGAACTCAACTGTTTCAATTTTGAAAAACTGTGAAGGTTTCAGGATAATTACAAAAAGAAGAAATTTAAATACGATGGATTCTCCCGAAACTGCCATCAGCATCTGGACAGACACAGAGAGCTTAAAAGTCACCCCAGGATTGGTCTTGTTGGAGACCCCAGAAAGCATCTACTTGCAGAGAAATGAGACTGCGTGTGCTAGGCTGACTTGCCAGGGACCCCTGCAGTACAGTTCAGGAAGCCAGCTGTGATAGCCAGTGGCCCCAAATCTCAATTCAGGAGAAAGGTGAAGAAGGTAGTGACACCCACTAATGAAAAGATTATTCAGCAATGAGGTGTTACAAATGTCACATACTTTCAATATCTAAAACAAAGCAAACTGTAGTCAGCCCAGATTTAATCAATGGATGATGTCTTGTAATAAATGCGACTATCCAAACAATGCCATAAGAAATGCTCACTTCTGTAAGTATCACCGGTTTCTCACACGGGCCACTGGAGGTAAATCTGCAAAAGCTCTCTGAAGTGAGAATTCCCGGTTGAAGAATTTGAGACTCATGAGTTAAATACAGTTAACCACGATCAGTGCGATCTCATAAAAGCCCTTATAAATACCAACATCTTAGACATCTGAAATTAGTAATGATGGATACTGACTATTACCAGTTACCATCCCGTGCCGGCCAGAAACTTTTCAGTATCTGGCTACCTGGCAATTTCAACAAGAGTTGCTTTGTTACAGATAATAGTTACACTGAAAAGCATGATTTTTTTCCCCTTAGTCTGGTTCTCCTTCCAAATACCTTTCACATTTTATAGCTCAGGAGTTTTTAACTACTTCCTGTCCTGCTGTCTCTCATGTGGGGTCTCCTCCTCTTCCATCTCCTGCCTCCTGATTGGCATCTGATCTTTCAGTCCACTCTGCTTACCCTGTCCCCTTTCTCATCACTGGTCCTTTGGAAAACTTTCCTCTCACCTATTATTTTTCTAAGACATCACTGCAAAAGCTGTACTTCTTTGCTATCTAGTCTTCTGGTTTTCCAAAGAAAGGAATAAATTTGTAAATGCTAGGATTTCAGGTACGGGGAGTTTATAGCTGGTAGTGGTGGTGGAGTGGGGACTGTTCTTGATTTGCATGTAAGAAATTCATAGGAGTCTTAGGTCTTCAAGAGACTCACGTGTGCATGTTTAAAACCCCTCTGTTTATAATAAGGACACAGATTTATAGTTCTAAATCTGTTTCTAAATTTTGAAATGAGGCAAATACTTTGCCTAGAATCCTATTTATTCCATTATTACAATAGTTTCCTTTTTTTGTAATAGCAAAAAATAAATGCTTCTCTTTCATCCAAATTGCTACATGGTTTTAGTTAGTATAATCTAATAAATTATTATGCTTTGCATAATACTCTGACAACACTGGGAAATGTGGTGTAACATGTAATCAGAGAATACAGAAAACAAAATACAGAAACCAGACAGTACTGGTAAACTCCAGGCTATGTTCACAGCACAGACATGTTTAGCCTCAAAATAATTTTTTTTAAAGTTTGAATTAGTTGAGCTTAGTTAAAAATGGAGATCTGTGTCTGTTTTGGTTTGGCTTATCTGGAAAAATTAGAAGGTCTATCTATATGCATTTTTCTATGTCAACAGTTAGATGAAAATGAGCTATGCCTTTCAGACAGGGTATGCTAGGCAGAATAATGACCCCCACCCCCCAAAGATGTCTGCATCCTAATCCTTGGAATTGGTGTTCATGTTATGTTGTGTGGCAAAAGGAAACTAAGGGTGCTAACCAGCTGACTTTAAAATAGGGAAATTATTCTAGAGTATTTAGGTGGGCTCAGTCTATCATATGAGCTCTTAAAATCAGAACAGGGAGAAGTGTGTCAGAGAGAGGCATCATGAGAAGGGCTCAGTCCACCATTTCTAGCTTTGAAGATGGACGAAGAGGGCCAGATGCCAAGCAATGCAGTACCTTCCAGAATCTGGGAATGGCACCCGGTTCATAGCCAGTAACAAAACAGAAACCACAGTCCTAGGTAGCAAGGAATTAAGTATTGCCAACGATCTAAATGAGCAAAAAACGAAAAGCAATCTTCCCTAGAGCTTTCAGAAATGAATGCAGCCTGTTGACCTCTTGATTTTACCTTGTGAGACTGTACTAGACTTTGACCAAAGAACTGTAAGATAATATATTTGTGTTGTTTTGACAAAGTTATCACTACAACAAAGAAGGTATATAAATGACTAGTAAGCACAAAAAAGATACTTGACATCATTAATCATGAGAGAAATAGAAATTAAAATCACAATGAAATATTCTCATTCATGAGCATGGTTATAATAAAAAGAATGGACAATAACAAGCATTGGCGAGGATGTGGAGAAACTGAAACTCTCATGCATTGCTGGTGGAAATGCAAAATGGTTCGGCCACTTTGGAACACAGTTGGTAATTTCTTAAAAAGTTAAATCCAAATGTGGCACATAAACCAGCTATCCCACTTTTAGGTATCTACTCCCAAGAGAAAGGAAAACATAATTCCACACTGCACGTGAATGTTCACACAGCATTATTCACAACATACAAAAAGTAAAAACAACCCAAATATCCATCAACTGATGAATAAATGTGGTATATTCATACAATGGAACAGTATTCCACCATAAAAAATTTAGCAGATGTGTTACAATGTGGATGACGTTTGAAAACGTTATGCTAAGTGAAAGTAACAAATGACCATGTATTGTGTGATCCATTGATATGAAATTCCCAGAATAGGTACATCGATGGACACATACATCAGTGCTTGCTTAGAGCTAGAGGAAATGGGGGGACTAGGGAGTGATAGTTAAAGGGTATGGATTTTATTTTCAGTATAATGAAAATGCTCTAAACTTGAGCAAGGTGATGGATGTACAACTTAAGGTACTAAAAGCCATCGAATTATATACTGTCAATGGCTGAATTGTGTAGTATGTGGATCATTTTTAAAAATTTTAAATAATTTAATAATTTAAATAATTTTTTTTTAAAAATTTTTTTCAACGTTTTTTTATTTATTTTTGGGACAGAGAGAGACAGAGCATGAACGGGGGAGGGGCAGAGAGAGAGGGAGACACAGAATCGGAAACAGGCTCCAGGCTCCGAGCCATCAGCCCAGAGCCTGACGCGGGGCTCGAACTCACGGACACGCGAGATCGTGACCTGGCTGAAGTCAGACGCTTAACCGACTGCGCCACCCAGGCGCCCCTAAATAATATTTTTTAAAAAAACAATAACCTTGGATCAGAGTGATGGTTACACAACTTAAAAATTTGCTAAAAATGGGGCGCCTGGGTGGCTCAGTCGGTTAAGGCTCTGACTTTGGCTCAGGTCATTATCTCATGGCTTGGGGGTTCAAGCCCTGTATTGGGCTCTGTGCTGACAGCTCAGAGCCTGGAGCCTGCTTCAAATTCTGTTTCTCCCTCTCTCTCTGTCCTTCCCCTGCTCATGCTTTTTCTCTGTCTCTCAAAAATGAATAAATGTTAAAAAAAAAAAAAGTAAAAAAAATTTGCTAAAAAAAAATCACTGAATTGCACCCTGACAATGGGTGATATAAATTATACCTTGATAAAGCTGAAAAAATAGTTTTAACCCAATTTAATCTATTTGTGATGATTCGGGAACATTGTGACTATTAATTATTTGGCACCAAAAATGAGAGGAATTGGGATTTCTTTGACCTTGCTATCCTGTTTAGTTGGTGTGCCTTTAGTATAAACATTGTAGGGCCTAAGGTGGTGGTCAGGGCTCAGACTCCTTTTCAGAACATTCCCAGGCTGTGTGGCTTCCTTCTACTCTCTTGTTTTCAATACCATTTCCTAAAGATATTTTTTGCCATTGTTAGTGTGTCATTTACCTCTTCTAATGATTCAGGTGGAGTCTATGATTTATTGGAAGACTAAGGCAGCAAGTGGTGCTGTCCTCGCTTTTTCTGCATGTTCCACTGCAGAATCCTAGACAAGTGACCCCACATCTAGTACAACCATGTGATGCTGCAGTGTTTCTCAGAAACAACTAACCCAGGCTATGCTATATCCTGCTCTCTGTCCAACCACCCATCCTTCCCTCATTCCTTCGGACAGATGTGGGCATTGCTTTTTCAGAATTTGAGACAGGCTAGTTTGGATCATTTGTACTTTTTATGTTTGTTTATTTTGAGACAGCACGTGAGCAGGGGAGGGGTAGAGAGGACAGAGAGAATCCCAAGCAGGTTCTGTGCTGTCAGCGTGGAGCCCAATGCAGGGCTCCAGCTCATGAACTGTGAAATTATGAACTGAGCTGAAATCAAGAGTTGACGCTTAACTGACTGAGCCACCCAGGGGCCCCAGGATTGTGTGTACTTCATTTCCTTTAGTCTACTGAAAAGCAGAGCAGGTTAGTTGGATTCTCCTGCTAAATTCATGCCCATTTTATCTAAGTTCTGTAAAGACTAGTGCTCTGTAGTGGGCAGGCTACACATCTGTGCATACAGAACAAAACTTAAGGATGCTGATTACTCAGGATTATATCAGATAATAAAATCCCTTGATGGCAGCTTGGATTAGTCAATGGCCAATACCCTGTGGTCCAGAGCACCATCTGGAACATAGCCAAACTTGTCTACCTTTCCCTCCGATCCAGAGCACTGGAGAAAACCTCCCTTTGTTTTTGCCACTGGTGACGAAACCCTCTCTAGCCATCTGTAAAGAAAAGCCCTTCTCTGGTTAACAGAATTGCTGGCTAAAAAAAATTCAGAAATGCCAATTTAAAATGACTTACATTATAAAACCTTACAAAACTGCTCATCTTTTATTGCAGCTACTAAATCATGATGGGGAGGGGGCAGAGAAAGAAGAATTTCAAGGACAACTGCCTTTTTATTTTCCTTTTTCTTTTCTGTGATCTCTTTATTAGACACAGTATGTGTCAGCTATTCAACTCATCAAAAAGCAGAAAAGCATGCCAGGAAAGGAGAAATATTTTCTGTCTCTCTCTTCCTGTGAAAACTTCAGATGAGCTCATCTGTGTTCTCTCCTTTCAATGAAAGATAAGCTCATCCCTCACCTTCTTCCCATTTTCCAGTGATGATGTCAGGCAGGCCTTACAGTATCTCTTTTGTGATCTTATAAAATCAATGACAACCAAACACGTTTCCCTCATGGCTATGACCTCATCCATGGTTTACACCTGGACAGGACTCATCTGCATTGGTAAGTAGAGCTAAACTCCACTGATCCAGACTGAAGCAATTTGCCAGGAAACTACTGCTTTCCTTCAAAACCCTGCTTTACCATTCAGCTTGGTTTCTGAGCAACCTGGCTGAGTGTTGAATCTGACTAGTCACGAGGGTTCTCCAATCTTTGTGCCCATCTCTGTGCACACCAGAAACTCTCCTTTTACCCAGAACTGTCTATACCTCATGTAAAGTAATAAATACTTCAAAGAGTTACGTATGTGACATTTTGGGGATAATCTTACACTCCTCCCTCCCTCCTATTACCCTTCCATCCACCGTATGCTACTGTCATCTACATTCTGAGCAGTGAAACACGTATCCAATTAAGTCACTTTAGGACACAAAGGAATTTTGTGCCCCTGTGTTTACATGGCTGTGGGCTTCCATTCTGAACCAGGGAGGTTGACAGGAGGCTATCTCCATACTGAGAAGCAAAGTAGTCTCAAATCTCTGAGACTCAAAGATAAGTCAGCACATAATGGATGGGTTTGAAGAAAAGCAAAAGGATACTGAAGAAAATATTTTATAGGACCGAATAAGGCATAAGGAGGAAGATTTGGCTGTAATAGCATGTCTGAAGCTGAATTGTGTTTAAAGAAAAATTGTGTAGAGAGTAGCAATGGACCAAAAATGAATCTGAGAAGCAGAAATGGGGCATACTCCCTATAGAGGACGGGGCAACTCAATGGAAGAGGTCTGGTTGTGAGCCAAGGAGAGCTCATCAGGCCCCCTTTCCTGTGGCCCATGTGAAATATTCCTTACCACAAGCTGTCTCCCTTCCTCTGAATCCAGGAAGGCCGGCCCTTTCCAGATGGCTAATTCAACTTCCCCAGCTGGCATTGAGACATTGAGAGCAAGGTGCTCTACAAAAGGTTTGTGAGCATTCCAGTCTCTGAGGAGTCTTCCCTACTGTAAAAACAACTTGGCTTTTGTTTTATGTGTTATCCTCACAATAATAATAGCTAACAAATATTGAGCGCTTGCTATATTCCAGGCACAATTATCAGCATTTTATATGAATGAATGTATTTAATCTTCGCAAAACCCCACTGAATCGTGTGCTAGTTTAATAACCATTTACAAACGAAGAGGCCAAGTCAGAGAAGAGTAAAGAAGCTGCTCAAGGGTATATAGCCAGGAAGCGACAGAGCCAGGATTCCAATCCAGACCATGAGGCTACAGAGCCCTCAAGCTTAACTGTCAGGCTCTGTTTGCTCTTGTGAATTATTATGAACAAATTTCCCCATTTCTGGTCAACTCAGGCACACTGGCCAGACCAAGGTTCAAAATCGTGGACACACCTGAGTATCTTGAGTCTCAAAAAGATGTTTTTCCCTTTTGGTCTAACATTCATACTGAGGTCAAGGAAAACACACACACACACACACACACACACACACACACACACACACACAAAACCTGCCATGTTTTTAGATGTGCATAAGCACTGAGATTTTACCATGAAGATTTAAACAAAAATTTTTAAATATTTATTTTAAAGAGAGAGAGAGAGAAAGAGACAGAGTTCGAGTGGAGGAGGGGAAAAGAAAGCAATGGAGACACACAATCTGAAGCAGGCTCCAGGCTCTGAGCTGTCAGCACAGAGCCCAATGCAGGGCTTGCACCCACAAACTGTGAGATCATGACCTAAGCTGAAGTCGGAGGCTTATGTGACCGAGCCACCCAGGTGCCCCTTACCATGAAGATTTAATTGCAAGTGAGCTGAATCAGTTCCTAAGTCTGTACACAGAGTTTCAATATGAAGACTTATAATGAAAAATACGTAGAAGCAAACTTGAACTAATGTTTTACACATTTTAGAATTGCTTTCAGGAGGTATTTCATTTTAGAAGAGCTAGAGAAAGGAAACATTTATCAAGTGTGAACTATGTGCCTGGCATTGGGCTAGGCGCTTTTTCACATGCACAATCTTATTTAATTCACAAAATCCCATAAAACATTATTAATTTCATTTTTACAGATGAGAATGAAAACTCAGTGAGGTTGCATACTTTGTTCAAGATAAGCAGTATAATTGGTAATCAAATTTAGAAATGCTTGACATCCATTTCCCCCTTAAATTTAGTGTATATTTGGGTGGTATTTTATATGCTGCTACATAGGATCTTGCATACATTTGAAGGAAATTATAATTATCTCTCGATTCTAGGTAGTCCTGTATACATCTATTGCCTTTACTAGTCTGTAAGCATTATGGAGCACAAAACTCAGGCCTTATTTATTGCTCATTGTTCCCCAGTACTTGGCAGAGGGTGTGCTTAGAACGGCAGCTGGTGTACCACTTAATACTAGGTGTTGACATTGGCACAGGTGTAGCAGATAATTCCAGGTAAAGACACAAATACAATCTTAAGGCAACATATGCACATTTTGAGCCTTAATTTTTAGCGGGACTATTGGATTCGTGAGCACACCTGAACAAACCCCACCACTGAAGTACAAGGGCACAGTCCTAGGTGTGGTGTTTGTGATCAAATTCATAGGCCAAACCCTTTTCTTCCATTCCCTAGTGCCTCTTTTGCTGTTCTCTCTTTTCTGGCTTTGAACACTTTGGCAGCCTCCAATAGCTCTTCTCCAAAGAGTTGAAGACAAGTCTGATGTTACAATTGCCTTACTTAATTCCAGACAGGTTTCCATTCATCGTATTAAATTCAGGTGAACAAAGGGTATTTAGTCTGTGACGGAACTGAACCGTATCAGGATAAATATAAACAAGAGAGTTAGTTCCGTAACAGCCACTCTTTGCCAACAATTGGAAGCATGTCAGCAGTGCCCTTGCTACGGCAGGCTGGAGTGTGGAAGGCAGAAGAGATTTTAGGAGATTGGTGCTGTGCATCTGGACTCTGTATAAAGAGGGGAATAAAGATTGTAGCTGGAATACATTAGGAGAAAAGCAAGTGTTCTATTCACACACACAAAATAGGCATTAAAATTATCAGTCTTTAATCTACCCCTGGGCCCCTCAGCTTGCCTTATTCACTGCTGACTTTCATCTTCCCTGGAAAGCCTCCTGCTAAAGGTCCCTTTTCTGATCAGCCTTAGGTCATGGGGGCAGAAATGCTGTTGCTAAACAGATATGCAAGGGAGTAGCATGTGTGACTGGAGAACAGTGTGACAACATAATCCCAGCATGGACCGATGAGGTCAGTGTGGGGTGATGTTGGCTTTTCTAGCATCTACTGAATCATCTGACGGGAGCAGCAACTGAAAAGAATAAATACAAACACATGCAACATACTGCCAAAAAAGACTGCCTGGCCCAGATCTGAGAAAAAAGATCCTCCTTTGGTAGGATAGGTGGATAGGGAACAATGAGCTGGGAGTTAGGAGGCCTCATTCCCTTATCTCTACAACCAGCTGAGTGGTTGCATGACCTCAGCTTACCTGGCCTCTAAGAAATGAGGGCACTGGTACAGTTGGTATCTAAGGTCTTTTTCAGTTTCACAGGCAAGGATTTGTGTCCTATGTAAATGAGGTTTTATAAAGTACATGATGACAAGACTACAACCTTGGGAGACATCATGTTCTGCATTGCAATGTTCTTACATCACATGTGTAGAATGTTTTGCCTGACCTTTATGGATAAGGGGAAAGTGTTGGCAGGTGCAGTACAGCAAGAGGTTTAAATAAAACAGAATCAGAGAGAAGAACACTCCTGCTTTAAACCATGACCACAGAATTCCAACTACCCATGAGTCTTGAAGTGTTCTTTGCAACAGGTGTAACAAGGAGAAATGACAGGTCATGGCTCATGTTCCCTAACATGTTATTTACTAGTACACAACTCCTTTGCTTATGTTGTTCTTTCTTTCTGGAATATGTCACCCACCTATACTTATCAAAGTCCATTCATTCTGACTCTGACATCTCCCAGATGGGATGAAATGTCCTTGCACACCCTTAGGTTATCATTTACAGCACTTATTTCATTCACTCATTCATTCATTCATTATACCTCATATTATACTTCATCTCCATTTAATTATAACTATAGCTTATAACCTTTCTGAAGGCAGTGTCTAAATCTCATTTATGGATGTGTTCCTGGGCCGGCTTGGCACACTGTAGGTATCTACTCAATAACGGCACAGCAGCGAGTCAAACTACACAGGATTTTCATGTTACCTGCTAATGTGACGGCAATGGAGACAGAGTCATATCCCAAGGCATTTGTGGCATTGCAAGTGTAGAAACCCACATCAGCTTCCACTGGTGCCAGGATCTGTAAGGAATCATCTGGCTGTAGAAGAATCCTGGAGCAACAGAAAAGAAATGTAGACCTGGTCACGTCAGTTGACTCCTTTTTGGCATTTAATACTGGTAAGGCAGGAAAGAACAGTGTTTTAAGACAGAGACAAACCAGCCACAGTGACACTCAGGAAACCAGGCTCTCTTGCCACTATGTTTGGTGTGATTCTGATAGCAACCCCAAATGAGCCTTTTGATTGCTTAATCAGCTTGTTGATTACTTGATCTAAAAATACCAGTTGGAGTAGATAGCAGATGTGTGCTGAATACATAGAACACCCACAACAGGGATAAGAGGGGATGTTGGAATGAATGGTGCAGATGGATTTGGAAAAGGCTTATTATGGAAAAGGAAAAATCATAAAGGAGGACTGGAGCTTTATTGGATGGTGAACAGTAGGCAGGGCTTCCAGATATGGAGAAAGGCATCTGGAGTAAAGACTCAGAGGTGAGAGGAAGCGAAAAGTCAAAAATATTGATGAGAGAATCTTGATGCATATGTTTGAAGGAAATTGTATGCCTAAATACCTCTCAATTCTAGGTAGTCATACATTCATCTATTACCTTCAGAGCCTGTGAACATTAGGGGGTGTAAAACTCAGATCTAATTATTTCCCATAATACTTAATGAAAGACCCTCTGTAGGGGAGGTGCACAACAGAATGAAGGCAAAGCCTGCCCTTTAGGGCAATGGTAGAGAATTCCAGAATAATCCCCATCTAGTTCAGACACTTTGCTTCCCCTGAAAAGAATTATAAGAATCACATTGTGAGTGTCTAACATGAGCTTCAAAACCCACTCCAGTCTCAGTCTACTATTTTTTCTTTTCTGGATTATGTCATTTCTAAGAACTAGCTGCTACATCATGGCAGTTAGTGACTAATGATGACTTGAAACTGATATCTTGGTGACTTGGTGAGGCTGATGATAACTGGAATCTGTTGATGGAGGTGGGGATCCAGACGGAAGGGAGGAGAACAGGGTAGGAGGCTCAGAGATCCAGGGCCTGGACCTGCCAGGGCCTTAGGTTTGTAAACCATTCAACGCACAGAAATGCCTTAGAGGTGGCTTGTAGCCTCCTATAGTCAGTCATTTCCATCTTTGTGATAATTTCCACCTCCCTAGTTTCAAAAGGCCCAAAGATCTGTTTACCTAATATCACATTAACATCCATCTGTAGGAGGTAAGTTGGAAACAGGGGTCATTTTTCAGGAAAGGGGGAAAAAGCACATGAAAATGTCAGAAGAACTCACAACACTTGGTGGGTGAAATTAACACTAGGAGTCGGACCTCCTGCCCCAACAACACGTTCTCCCTATATATACAACTATACAATTCTTTTCTTTCTTCACTATTTCTCCTGTTGGGTCCTCTCCAGACTCTATGGGACTGGCAGTTTGGCACTGCCTCTTGTCAGCTCTTAGTTATTCTGAGGTGGGCGACCTGTCTGGCAATGAATCAGGCTCCCTCAAGTCTGTCTTTGGCCTTGGGCCTATTGTACTGCTTATTCTTACTTCCTGTCAGGAGAAAGGCAGGAAGGGGGGAAAGCAAGGCTTACATGTTTCAATCTTCAATCTAGTTATGCAGTTCTGATAAAAATGGGGAAGGAAATAGAAAACCTCAGCTAAAGGGAAGTTTCTGGATGGTCTGTGTTTGATTCAGTGCCATTCCAGACCATCACCTTTACCGCTGAGGACAGTCAAGCTTTTGTGGCATTGAACTGGAGCTGAAGCTTCAAGAGGGATGGGAGAGACACCATGGTAAACTGTGGTAAAACTCATCCACTCATTCATTCACACATCCATCAAATGTGAAGTGCTTTTTCTCTAAGTCAAACAATTACATGTTAGTTTCTTTCAAAGAAGCTAATAAGAGAAAGATGACTATCCAAATTTCTGATCTCTGGTAAACCACATAATATGTAATAATGTCACTAAAAGGAATCTTAATAGACACCACATATTATCATTGTTAAATCCCTTCAGGTATTCAGACTGTTTTAAGGAAAATCAAAGACTGACTTTATGATATAAATCTTATGATGTCCAGGAACATGTATGCCTCCATAATGATTTCCAAACAGCAATAATAAAAGCAGGCTTAATCAAATTTCATGATGACTGAGTTTAGTCAATCATTATTCAGTTTTACTACAATCAAAAGGTAGGGATTAGAATTTGCTACATTCCCAAGTCCATTGGTATAGTTGCCTCCTTAAAACCAGCACCCTCTCTCTCTTCCCTACAGAAAGGTATCTTGAACATTCAGAGCAGGAGGCTAGAAGACAGGTCTTCTGAACTTTATTTTGGTCCTGGTACTGCTTAAGTAGTCACCACTGGCAAATATCTTTACCTTCCTACATTTCAGCTTATCAATATCTAAAACCCAGTTGAAGTAGGTTTTCCTACTCAGAGGAAATTGTAAAAACAAGGTATATAAGGACTTTCCAGACTATTTTTTGGTATTTCCAATGATGCTTTTATAGGTAACCTTGGACATTCTGAATGAAGAATTCAATGCAAGGAAGGACAGGAGTGGTAATATTGTAAGAAAGGAAGAGATGCTATTGGCCAATTCTCTCCAGCCCCCGATTTATTAGATCTCCATATTCAGATCATTTTTTCCCCCATAGAACTACTGTATCTGCCTGATCTTATGCAGGAAGTGTAAACCACAGTGGGTCTGAACCACCTACTTTTTAAGGTGGGGGTTAGCTTTTGCACAGGTGCTACTGAGTGAGCCATAATGCTTTCTGAGCCGGTCTAAAGCTTGGAAAAGATTTCCACAAAGGTGATAAAGAGGAGGAGGAGAGCTTTCACACCAGGCTAAAAGCCATAAGGGATGGCAATAGTGGGAATGGAAAGGAATGAACCTAAGCCTTGATATTCACCATTTGCATGTTCTTTTATTCCATAAAATGTACACATAGAGATAAAGAAGATAACAAAACCTACATGGGACAAAAATCTGAAATTGTCACTTATTGCATATACTTACAAATTATTTATACTCATAAAACTGAACCTTTTAGCAAAGGGGGGGCTACAGAGTTATTTGGTAGCAGAGTCAGAATTTGAAGTGGAGATTCTCAGTCTAGCATTCTTTTTTTCCATTTATCATGTCTTTGATATATCCTTCACATTGACAGTTGGGGGTTTGGAGGCTGCCACCAGGGGGAGCAGTAGTTATGGAGAGGGTTCCCATGCAGGGCTCTCTAGGAAACATGACAAGGCAAAGGAAAGGGCTTGCTGTGGAGAATGAGGTCGGCTTTAGTCTCTTTATCTAGCCTGGCATCTAGGGAGAGAGATTCTTGGGGAAAAAACGTTTTCTTTGTATTTCAGGCGTCTACTCTATTAATTTAACTTAATTTGTTAGTAGCTGATTTCTGTCAGCTTGTATTTAGTTTTCAGATTTGACAGGCCTGTTTTAGAATGCACAGGCACAGAAACATAGTGCTGCTTTCCAAGCAAAACCAGAAAGATTTCTCTGGGGTTGTTTTGGAATTTAAGGAATCAGAGAATGAGGGGACATGAAATGGGGCATAATTAAAGCCTACATAGAAAATGGTCCTGTGGTCACATTAGGTATATTAATACTAGCTGCTTTTCTCCCATACCCCTACCCCACTTCCCTTTTGGTTTAATGAGCTAAAACTTAACTGCTTTATTTCTTTGGTCATAGTGTTAGCCAGAAAATAAAGGAATTTGCTTTTCTGGTGGCCTTGTAAGCTTCTTTGTGACAGAAGGTCTTCTCAAGCATTCTAGCAATGAAGGAGCAGCTGAGAGAGTAAAAATAATTGCTATAGTTACAGAAGTATGGCCCTGATCAACCTTGTGAGTAGGATATGGACAGTGTCCATGGGCCAGTCCTATCAAGGACAAGCTCCTTGAAGTGAAGTTATCTCCTCTGCATTTGTAATGGTCAGTGAGAAAGTACTCTTATTTGAAAAGGAGGCGGCTCTGGGGGTCTAAAAGAAAGCTTCTAGCAATTCTGAGAGTGGGGTGGTATCATGATACCTTCCTCTGAATCCTTGGTTCAGCTGTGAACACTACGGTCTTGTGCAGGCCCATCTCTCAAAGTGACCTCCATGACCAACCATGTCTAGCTGCTATGGAGAGGAAGGGTTCTGATTTCAATCAAGAGAGACAGAGTCATGTGGAGGTCGTGGGTAAGCTTTTCAACTCTGAGCCTCTAAGTTCTTTCTGCAAATGGAGGATAATACTGACCTCAGACAATTCTTATAAGAATCAAAGGAAGGAGACCCATTCTTATGGTTAAGTAAAATAAATAAGCTTCAACATCAAATGCATTTAAAAAATTGGTATTTTTTAAAAATGATTCAGGTGGTAGTCACCTATGTTATCATCTTGGAACTCCTTTTTGAGAGGAAATTTTAAAGGTCTGGACACAGAAACAGCCATTGGCGACACAGGCCACGATGCTGTACCATCTCAGGCCTCCCACCATGACAAGCAAGCATTTAAAAAAAAAAATTTTTTTTTAAGTAAGCTTCATGTCCAGCGTAGAGCCCAATGCAGGGCTTGAACTCATAACCCTGATATCTAGAGTCAGACCAAGCCACCCATGTACCTCTGATAAACAAGCATTCTTAGACCCATTTTAGGTCTCAACACAGGACTGGATGCTGGAAATCATAGGTACATTCTTTCTCTTTAGAACAGTATCTTCCTCTCATCCTTGAAAACTTAACCTGTCCCACATCCCAGCAGAAACTTGTTGCTCTAGTCAAGATGGCCTCTTTGGCTCTCCTTGTCATTAGCTTGGGGCTGAATTCATGCTCTTTCTCCTCCCATCTATCCTTCCAAATTCTCCCTTTCAGTTAAGAATGAGTCAAGTTTTACCACTTGTGTTACCACTGTCCACAAGAATTTCTTCCTTTCCTGATCATCCAGAGTTGTTCTGAGCTGTCCTACAAAACCTTTTCTACTCTACAAGGTCTCATTTTTTCAGTTAGGTGGTAAACTAATACTTCAAGGGCTGAGAGTTTTTTTTTTTACCTCTTTCATAGTTCCCTCTTCAATAGTTCCCTAGCACAGTGCTATCATGCTGGATAGAGACTTCAGAATAATGGAGCTAAAAATGATCATGCTGACAATATAGCATAGTGGTTAAGAGAATAGACTCTGCAGGCAAGCTGCCTGGGTTCCAACCCCAGCTTTACTCTTAGTCACTTTGTAACCTTGGGCAAGTCATTTCTTAACTTCTGAATGTCACAGTTTCCTTACCTATAGAATGAGGAGAATTATAGCACCTATCTAAGATTGTTGGGACTATTCTACCTGTGCTCAGGTATTTAAAGATTGCACATGATCTGTTGGGATGAGCACTGGGTGTTGTATCTAAGCCAATGTGACAATAAATTATATTAAACAAAGCAAAAACAAAGCAAATGATCGCCCAATGTGTTAAAACCTATGGAAATACAGGTTGTTGTTGTTATTGACATGACCATCACTGTTATCATTCACTCTTCATGTCTCAACCTATGTATTTTGGATGCTGTGAGGAACTGTTCTGACAAGGGTAAATGACTGAGAAATGTAGAGGTTTCAAGGAATGAAACCAGGTACGTGGAAGTGGGTGGACAAGGGTTTTTTTGTGTGTGAATGAGCAGGGAGTGAGCCACAATGCCTTTACCTTGGTGGTAGCACTGGGGGTGGAAAGGAGGAGCAGAGACTGAGGTCACATGGCAGAGACTGAGGTCACATGGCATGTCAGGTTGGCAACCATCTCAGTTCTATTCCCGACTCCAAAATTTCTGAATAAGTACAACTACTTATTTTCATAACTGCTTTAACACTATTAACCAAATGCTGAAATCTTAGAACGCTTAAAAAAAAGCCAGAATCCTGCAATTGCAAAAAAAAAAAAAAAAAAAAAAGTATATAAATAATCAGTAAAAGAATGAGATTTGGTAAAAAGTGAGTCTACAAGGAAATACATGAAGTGAAAGCCAGCTGTGTAAAGAACATCAGCTCCAAACTCTTAGGAAAAGATGCTGAGGACTCTTACTTACTCTGAAATGCAGGTGGTTTTTTTTTCTCTGCCTAGAAATTTTTTAGATTAGGATAATCAAATCTAGCACAAAGGGACAGTGGGGGCTGTTACTTATTAGAAAGTGTATAAGCTTTCTACAATTTTATTATGTCATCCTATTAGATTGATATTTTTATCCCTTTTGAGAGAGAAAGCAAAAGCTCAGAGAAGGTAAGCAACTTGCTCAGCTAGTGCATGGTGGAATCAGGAATGGGGAGTGAACTTTGACCCTTAAAAAAACTGACCATATCCAGGCATCCACTGGGGCCTAATAATAAGCCATGTGGTTTGGCTTCATTTTGGTGGGGGGTAATTTGTGCCAAGGTTTGTAGTTACTCAGGGAAATGGACAATAACTAACAAGAATATTCTGGATTTTAAATAACTAGAAGGCATGTGGTTTGGCCTCATTTTTGTTGGGGGGGGTAATTTATGCCAAAGTTTGTAGTTACTCAGGGAAATGGATAATCACTCACAAGAATATTCTAGATTTTAAATAGCTTGAAGCTGGAGGAAAAAAAGAATGCTGTGAGAAGACCTCCTCTGTGAGCAAGAATTTTTTTTTTTTCTGAAACCAAAAATTATAGTAGCCTAGAGACTTGCAAGGGAGAGTTTTGTTTTGCACAGATATTTTGGGGAACCGATTTGAGGTTCACGAAGAGTTTCATATCACCATTTGGCTAGGGCAACTTTTTATAACCTTGGCTGTTTTTAATGTAATTGCCAACTAAAAGTTATTTGATGCTGGAAGCTTCAGGGTTGCTCCAGGTGGAAGTATAGAAAATATTCTTGGAATGGGAAAGGCCACCTGACCACACATTCTTAACCCTGTCCTAGTGCTTTCTGCCAAACTCTTCAACATCTTTCTCTTCAGAAACTCATGAAATCTTGAATTTGCTAATACTTGTAGTTTTATTTGCTAGCTGGGTAATTCATTTCAAACTGCCAAGCTATGCATGAAATGACTCTGACTTGATTTCCTCTTGGCCTGGGAGAGGGATCAAACTCTGGTCAGCTGCCACCTGCTTTTGTCAACAGAGTTTTATTGGAACACCAGCATGCTCATTTAAGTGCTTTCTATTACTGCTCTTAGGGTACAATGGCTGAAATGAATGGTTGGGACAAAGATAGGATGGCCTGCAAAGCCTAAAACATTTATTATCTGGCCCTTTACTAGAAGAGTTTGCTGGCTCTGACCTAGAACATGGAGGAATTTTCGCTTCAGGTTTGTTTCAGTGCCTTCCTCATTTATATAACCACGTTAACCACTTTATCGGAACTCTGCCTTTTTCTAGGACCATTTTTCTAAGAAGAATAAATGCTAGAGGGATCTTTGGATACCTCCTAACCTTTTGGGGAACAGAGAAGGCTGGACTCTAAGCTTCATTTGTGCCACCTGGTTGTCACGATCTTGTGTCCTCTGATGCTCTTGTGACCTTTGCATTGACCTTCAATACTTCTCTCCACCCCCCCCCCCCCCCACCGAGACCCAGGTATTTACTGGGATAGCCCCCTTTCCTCTGACTTACTATTCCTATAGTTTTCAACTGGGAAAAACATTTGTTATCCCCACTTCCTTTAGTTCTATGAAGGAAACAAGCCAAACCAAACTAAAACTGGTTTCTTCTCTCCCTATCTGCCCTGCTCCCAGTTTTTATAGTCTCTGCAAACTTGGAAACTGCATTTCGTATGCTTATGACTTTTACATATAGCGTTATTCACAACTGTGGTTCTCAAATTGACCCTGGAGGCATTTCCCATTTGATTCTCTCCTCCATTCTGAGAAGTTTCCATCTGTAAATACTCTGTGTTGCCCAGGCCAAAGGCTTCCAAGTACTCCTTAATTCATCTCCTATTCAACACCACTTTGGAAAGTTGTCCAAAACTGTCTGGGAAGTATAAGCATAGCGAGCATACACATTTCTCTTTTCTACCAGACCAGAAACAATAGCAAAAAAATGTCAGAAGAATATAAGCATTCTCCCCTTTTGCCTGGATTTAGGCTAATTCCCTATCACACTATGTTTTCCTTCATACTTTCTATCTCATCTCTTTGAACAACTGCCTAGGTTGTTCCCTAGTTCCTCAAAATGAGAATAAAGCTCCTTATTTTGTGATGTCCTGGAAGATGGTATGATATAATGACCTTCTATCTATGTATCTCTCTCTATGATTATATCTCTATATATGATTATAGATGCTGACGTATGAGCATCCATTGTATGTCAGGCACTTTACAGATACTATATGTTCTTCATATTCTTGCTCTTCTGTAGGGTGGGTATAATCGTTTTAATTTAGTAATGAGAAAACCAAGGTTCGGAGGGGTTAAAGAGGGCTCACATGGATACTAAGTGGCAGAACAGGAATTCCAACCTAAGTTGCTCTTGCCCTACTGTCCTTCTACCACTGTGGGCTGCCCTCTGTGTTAACTGATGAACCACCCGGCTGCTCTTCCTGATCAAGGAGGGGGGTAGGGTAGGTCAGAAATGACCAGCATGAATCAGGCAGACCCTGAATAGAAAGAAAACAGGGACAGGCTTAGGGGTTAAAAGGCAGAAACTCCTTGACATTAGCCCTTTCCCCATGATTCCATGTAGATAGATTATCACATGTGAGTCACTTCCCACCCTTAAAAAGGAATCAGTGTCTTTTTCAAAGTATCTAATTTCATATTATTCTTCATGTTCATCTTCATTCCTTTGAAAAATCCCGTAACTTTTAGGAAAGGCTTGTTTAGATGCTTTAAGGCTTATATTAACTGAACTATGTATATTATGTTGACTGTAGCTCACCCCTGGGCCAGAGTGTTGAATGGCAAATCAAGACTTCTCTGCCAGTGTGGGCTATCAGCAATATTTAGATTTTCTCAGAGAAAAGGATCAGTATTCAGCCAGCTTTCCCCCCAATTTGGTAATCGTACTTCCAGCACCTAGTTTAGAGAATCTGGCTTTTCTTTTCTATAAGGAAATCAGCAGTGTCCTTACAGGTAGTGTTTCCGGATTTGGGTTCAGACGTAGGAACACTGAATGTACATCTGTCCATATTACATGAGCCTCCTGGTATTAGATGTGGGGAAGAGTTACTTGTGAGATTCTTTGGCTAGCGTTACACTCCATCCAAATGCAAACTGGAGTTAGCTTCTGCCTGAGTTTCAGCTCAATGTGATGAAGTCTAGGAGGGACCACTAAGCGTTCAGTGTTTGTACAGAGTAACTGAAAAGCAAGGAACAGTTTAGTTTCAGCTTGCTTTTTGGTCTAGGTCTCTAGACACACATGTGCACAGGCCACAAACACTGTAAACATACACAGAGATGCAAATACATATGTCACGATTACAGTGCTTACTGAGCACCTATTATGTGCCCAGTACTATGCATATTTATATGGGAAAGTGTGTGTAAAGGTAGAGCAATAGAAAATAGAAGAAAGGCTTTCCCTAAAACAGATGTGCCAAAATAAAAATGAAGGCTCACGGATTGCAAGCCAGCTGGCTAGAAGACAGAATGTTAACTTATGCTAGATCTAGCTGACCCCAGTGGCTTCTTCTTAAAACAATGGCCAAGTCCATGTATTCAACTAAGGTTAAAATCAATACAAAGAAATAGTCCCTGGAGCCATACTTCCTTGGGTTTAAATCCCAGCTCCACTACTTATTAAGTGTGAAATTTTGGGCAAGTTAATCTAACATCTCTATGCTTCAATTTCAACATTTGTAAAATTGGGATAGTAACCTCAAAGCATTATTATAAGAATAAAGGAAGACCTGTAAAACACTCAGAACAGCACCTCGCTCAAAGCAAGTGGTTAATAAATGTTGATGATGATGATGATTTCTTCATTGGCCTAGATGTGATGGGAGATAGGATGCCACAAGGTATTTATTCTCTGTACTTATTTTTTTTTAACTTTTAAAAAGTTTATTTATTTATTTTGAGGGAGGGAAAGCATGCACACAAGTGGAGGAAGGGCAGAGAGAGAGGGAGAGAGAGAATCCCAAGCAGGCTCTGTGCCATCAGTGCAGAGCCCGGGGGTGGGGCTTAACCCCCACGAACCATGAGATCATGGCCTAAGCCAAAATCAAGAGTCAGACACTCAACTGACTGAGCCACCCAGGTGCCCCTATTCTCTGTACTTATTCATTCTACAGCAATCCTTTTCAAATTGTACAGTTGTGTGACACAGAACCTTAGGGTTTCCTGACACTTCTCTAATGGAGAACATGTGGGCAGGGCAGAAATGTTTAATTGGGAGTGGGTACCACTCTGCAAGTCTGCCATAATTGCATATTAAAGACTGGAAGTTCAGATTATGCAAAAACCATATAGTCTATAGTCTCCAGTGATTAGGAAAACTCCCTGCTAATCACTAGTGTTCATCATTTTTAAAATTCATTCATCCATCATTTTATTATCTGTTGAGTGTCTAATGTGTTCTTGGAATTGTGGAGAAATTAACATACACTCTTAAATATCTGCCCTTGAAGAAGAATAGCTGCCTTCTGCCCATAATACAGAAGGTAATGTGGAAAAACAAATAAGGAATTCTAACACACAGTGGTAGGGTGATATGAGACAGAGTACAATGTGTAGGGTACTATGTGGGTCATGTAGGGGGTCACTTTGGGTTCAAATCCCAGCTCTACTATGCCAGCTCAACTGAGCCTTAGGGTTAGGCTTCTGGTAAGGAAGGGTAGGATGAGGTAAATCTAAAGCCCAGGCAAATTCATAAACAGCAAGTAACTGGGTACTGGTGAAAGGCATAGCTCAGAGGGGTGAGATGGGGGGAGTGTAAGAGATGGTAAGAGATGAAGCGAGTGAGGGAGACAAATGTCAGATGACAAAAGGTGTTGCACATCATACAAAGTCACTTGGAACTTATTCTTCAAGTGATGGCAAGCCAGTAAAAGAATTTTAAGCATGAAAGCTGCATAGACAGGTTTGCTAGAAAGATATTCTGGCAGTAGCATATCAAATGATCTAGAGCAGGAGTCAATACATTTTTTCTGTAACAAGACAGTAAATATTTTAGTCTTTGAGGGCCACCTATAGTATCTGTTGTATATTTTATTTCTAGTTTGTTTTAATAGCCCCTTAAAAATTTAAAACCCTTCTTTTAATAACCCTTCAATAACCTGGGTTCAAATACCAGCTCTACCACTTACCAAGTGTGAAACCTTGAGCAAGCTGACCCAAAAACTCTGGGCTCAATTTCAACAGCTCTTTGAATAACATTTTTAAAAGCCATTTTTAATAACCCTTTAAAAAACATAAGAGCCACTGGCTATAATTTGCCAACCCTGGTCTAGAAAAGGCAAATACAGAATTAGAGGGTTGTTGGAATCATCTAGAGTGGACAAGGGTAAAGCAAAGTAGAGGCAGTGAAAACAGAGAAAAGTGGAGGAATGAATGAAAGAGCCACTGAGGAATAAGAACAGTCTAGAAATAAAAATATTTTGCCTTGGGAAGCTGGATAGGTGGGAGTACACTTTCCTAGGATAGGGATTCAGGAGTTTAGTTTTAGATATACAAAGTTGACATCTTTGTGGGGCATCTGGTAAGGATGTCCAGTAGAGAGCTGTGCATAAGAATCAGAAGAGAGATTCGGGCTGGTGCTAGACACATGAGAATCATTAGCATCCAGGGGAAGAGAGTGAGACTCCCAAGAGGGTAGATAGGAGGCAGGCAGGGGAAGAAAAATGCACAAAGACTGAAAAAGAATAGCCAGAGAAGTAGGAAGCAAACCAAGTGTGTGTGGTTTCTGAAGAAGCCAGCATGTGTTTTTAGGAAGAAGTGCTTAGCCTTCTATGGAATGCAACTCAGAGATCAGATAAGAAATGTTTTCGGAGACCACTTTCTTCTTCTTGAACTGGTGCAGCTACTCTGGAAAATAGTATGGCAGTTCCTCAAAAGGTTAAAGATAGAATTACCCTACGATCCAGCAACTGCACTACTAGGTATTCACCCAAAGAATACAAAAATACTGATTTGAAGGGATACATGCACCCAAATGTTTATAGCAGCATTATCAACACGAGCCAAAGTATTGAAAGCCCAAATGCCCATGGACTGATGAATGGATAAAGATGTGGTATATATATATGATAGAATATTATTCAGCCATAAAAAAGAATGAAATCTTGCCATTTGCCACAACATGGATGGAGCTAGAATATATTATGCTAAATGAAATAAGTTAGTCAGAGAAAGACAAATACCATTTGATTTCACTCCTATGTGGAATTTAAGAAACAAAACAAATGAACATGGGGGGAGGGGAAGAGAGGCAAACCAAGAAATAGACTCTTAACTATAGAGAACTAACTGAGGGTTGCTAGAGGGGAGGAGGGTGGGGGATGGGTGAAAAAAGTGATGGGTATTAATGAGTGCGCTTGTTGTTATGAGCACTAGGTACTGTACGTAAGTGATGAATCACTGGATTCTACACCTGAAACTAATATTACACTGTATGTTAACTAACTAGAACGTAAGTAAAAATTTGGAGAAAAAAATAAAGGTGATGCCATATATTTAAGTCTTAGAACTACGAAAAGAAAAAAGAATATGAGGTGGACCGAGAGAAGCCAACTCTATAATAAACTGAGGGAGAATATTAGGTGGTACTTAAAAATCATAATTAACAATGCTGGGGGGCACCTAAGATAGCCACCTATATGCGAAATATTTCCAGAGTATAGGCTGGCTACTCCAGGGCTATCATATTAATGTTTATAAACCACTCAGGTACCATTAGTGCATGAGATCCATGAGGTGAAGCTACAATACTTCTTTCTTGGTGGACGTTGTAGGGCAGCAATATGGTGAAACCAGTCAATTACAGGTCCACAGAGCTAAGGATTCAGCAATGAAAGCAAAGAGAGAATAGGGCAGAGTTCTCTTGTTTTCTAAATCAAGTGGCATCGCAGCCCCTTGAAAACAAGTTTCTAACTTACTCCCCATGGCCGTGCTGGAAAGCCCAGTTCTTTTTTGTTCTCAGGCTGAATCAGGTAGCCACACTTGGTTATTTCAACCTCTAGCCAGTCCAGAATGTTCCCTGAAAACTGGCAGATTTGGAGCCTGTTAACTTCCACATGTCTGCTCCCTTCACACACACAGGCACTATGCAGTTTGCCCCAAGTCCAAGGCCTGGTGTGAATTCAATCCAACCCATGTGAAAGTGTGTGGGTTGGTGGGAGTCTGTGAGGGAAGGCAGGGGGCAGGGAGGGTGCCTGGAATTCCTAAGTGTCACCTTGGTGTTGAGTTCTGTCTCCACCAGATCTTTTAACAGAATTAAAAGCGAGTGCTATTAGGAAGTGCACCTTCCTCCCCTTTTCTCTCTCAACATGCTTCTTAAAGATGGTCCTTGAGCCTCCAGCCTCAGAGTCACCTGTGGTGTTTGTAAAGTATGAATTCTGGGGCTTTGCTGTAGGTGTTTCTGTGGTAGGGTAGGATGTGCGAATCTGCATTTCTAACAAGGTCCTGGTGATTACTGTGCACACTGAACTTGGCAACTCCTCTAGTCAGAGCTTCTAAACGTTTAGAAGTTTTAAGAGAAGTATTCTGCCCATTGGAGTTTAAAACAAACTCAGGGGCCAAGGTATTTGACTCCACACCAGCCCTTTGGTGTTTCTTAGCTTCTGGAGAACAGTGGCTTTTATTTATAGTCTCACTGGTGCCTACCACTGTATCTGATGCCACGCATGTATTTGTGGAGTTGAAGGGGTGATTGGAGAGGAGACCTTACCACTTCCACTCATGCTCCTCTACAATCCACTTGCCACAAAGGAGCCAGTGTGAGTCTTTACAAATGGAAATTAGATCATTTTACTTTCCCGCCTAATATCCTCCAAAACCTCCCTCTGATACTCTGACTAAAAGCTAGATTCCTTCTTGTGGTCCCTGGTTAGCCTTATGGCCTCATCCCATATCACCTCTACCTTCTGCCTACCACAGCCCAGCCAAATGAACTTTTTTGGGGGATTCCTTCAACACACCACACTCTCTTCACTTCGGGGGTTTTCCACTGCTTTCCCCTTGTCCAGGAGTGCTCTTCTTCCTGATGTCATATTGCTAGACACTGGTCATCATTCACATCTTGGCTTACCGATAACTTCAGAACACCCGTCTAACATGGCCACCAAATCACTCCCTATCACCCGTTTCAATTTTCTGTCCCAAACATATCACCACCTGATGCTTTTCTTGTGTACTTTTCTGCGTTTATTGTCTTACTCCAATCATTCATTCATTCATTCACTATTTGCTCAGTACCTGTTTGGTACCAGGCACTATTCCTAGCACTGGGGATATGGCAGTAAAGAAAGTCTCCACCCTTATGGGCAGGCAATCAACAAGTCAATATATATCAGATGGTGATAAATTCTGTGACTAAAACAGCAAAGTTAAAGGGATAAGGGGTGATGAGGAGTGCTCTTTTGAACAGTGACCATCAGAAGGTCTTTCTGATGCAGAAATTTGAGCAGAAATCTAAATGCATGTAAATTGCTAGGGGACGCAGACTTTTTCATTCACAATACTCCCAGTGGCTAGGTGTGTGGGGGGCACATAATAGGTAGATTAATAAATGTTTATGGAATGAATAAATACCTATACCATCTTTTAGCACTTAAGCACTGCATTTACTTCTCTGGCTTCCAAATGAGACTTTTAGTTTGACAGGGAATGAGTCTTCTTTTTCTCTATCCCCAGTATCTAACGTAGGGTCTGGTCCAAGTATGCATGGAAATATTTGTGAAATAAGGGAGAAGAAGGGATTATGGTGAACCAGTCTGTCCTAATACATTCAGAGACATCCCATAAAACTATTGCTTGAGAAGCTGGCATGTGCTTCTAAGAATCACGTAAATTCATTTCAACTAGTAAATTATATGTATGATGAGATACAGTAGTACCAAATTGATAGTGATTATTTCATATAATGAATTTCTTTCAGATAAAACTTTGGCATATTTAAAAGCCAAAGATGTGGTAGACTTGTCTTCAGTTACTTTCCTCCTCTCTTGACCTATCTTGCTGGCTCAGGCTACTGAGAGTATAGTTTAATACACTGCAAAGTCATACAGACCAATAGCCAGCTGAATCTTGCAGATTCTTTCAGAAAGATGGATTTGGTACTAAGCAAAAACAGACTAACGGAACTATAACAGTGGGCATTTCAGCACGTCTCTGTTGGAAAATAAATGAGCATTTCTGAACTGCTACCGGACATAGGAATGATGACAAGCAATGAAACCCAGCACAGAGAGGTCACCAACAGCCCATAGCAAAGCAGTCCCAATGGCGGCTCTGTGCCTGTGTGCTCTGTGCAGATATGTTCACTTTCTTTTCTCAAACAGGACTTGGAAAACTGTACAGAAAATGAAGCTCCAGCCATATTTCTTACTGGCCAGCTAAGTTAAATGGAGAAATTATGACGTCAGAGATCAGAATCTGAAATCTCTAATTTTCCTTACGGTGTGCCATTAACTTGCATCAGAAAGCTCTGTTAAGGCTAGATCTAGAAAAATCTTGAGAGTGGCCCAAACTGTAAAACTTTTTGTCTGTACCCCTCACGTATGATCCCTCTTAATGCTACTCCTCATCCACACTCCCACCAATGTCCTGGTGACTTTGAAGAGCCAGGACTGGCCCTCTGCTGTCTTCGTCTAGCACCTTTAGTGCATCTTCAGCACCTGGCTTCCATGTGTCTTTTTCTAACAAGATTCCACTGCACGCTCTTCATCATAAAGACATTAGGGTCAGATTCTCAATACCCAAGAAGGTGAAAATTAAATTTTTTTAATGTTTATTTTATTTTAGAGAGAGAGACAAAGAACATGAACAGGAGAGGGGCAGAGAGAGAGGGAGACACAGAATCTGGAGTGGGCTCCAGGCTCCAGGCTCCAAGCTGTCAGCACAGAGCCCGACGTGGGGCTCGAATCCATGAACTGTGAGATCATGACCTGAGCCGAAGTTGGACACTTAACCGACTGAGCCACCCAGGTGCACACCCGAGGAGGTGAAAATTTAAAGGTGACACTAATGTTTCCTAGGTGGTATTTCAAGAGCTCTTGGTATCCTTGAGATGGCTGGGCAGAAAATTGTTCATTGATCAAAGAACTATGTGGAAAATCATGCATACTCTATTGTTCACTTGGAAAGTCACAGCACATGCTGGAATGCTTAAAGGAGTTAAAAAAATGGAAAAACCAAAATAATTTTCAATTGGGGGATAGTTCAATGCACTCGGGAACAGTAATCAGCCATTAAAAATGGTGATACGGATCTCTACATACTATAATGAAATGTCTCCTAGACATGTTGTTGAGTAGAAACCACGTCAAATTTCTAAACATGAGTAATATCCCATTAAAAAACCAAATCATATGTGTGTGTATGTGTTTTATATATAATACAATAAAATATATAAAAATTCCAAAAGGATGTATACCAGATTATTGAGAGAGACAGACTCTGGGGAACAGAAGTGAGAGGATGAGGGAGACTTGTATTTGTACTTTATAGATTTAGGTATTATTTGAATTGTTTTATAGACCCTTTATTACTTTTACAATAAAAACAAGAAAAAAATATCAAGCACTATATTAAAAAAAATAGAGGTAAAATCCAGCAGTAAATACATCTGTTTAGCCTCAAGTGAACACATCCCAAGCTCGTGCAATCAGTGTACCCCCATTTTGTGGAGCTCAGAAAAAGCTGCAACAAATTTGGAAGTTATTGTACTCAAGGCTCTTCCTGCTCCCCACTAGATACTGGTTTTTATCTTCTGTGGTCTTTTGTAAATGAGTAAAGGAGGGAGAAGGGACCTCAGAGATGATCTGGTACAGCCTCTCCCCCTCCTCCACTTTTTTTTTTAAGCTTATTTATTTTTGAGAAAGACAGAGACATAAGTGGGGGAAGGGGAGGGGGAGAGAGAGAGAGAGAGAGAGAGAGAGAGAGAGAGAGAGAGGGAGAGAGGGAGAGAGAGAGAGAGAGAATCCCAAGCAGGCTCTGCACTGCTAGCACAGAGCCCAATGCAGGGCTTGAACTCAGGAACTGCAAGATCTGAGCTGAAACCAAGTGTTGGACACTTAACCAACTGGGCCACCCAGATGCCCTGTCCCTCCCCACTTTTGAAATGAAGGGACTAAGGCCATACAAAGTGAAGGGTCTTTCAAAAATCAGCCTGAAGCTCTCAGTGCCCATCTGACTCCTTCTGAAGCCCTCTTTCAGTCACCAGGTGATCCAGATGGGCTGTGATCCTTGGCCTTCATAAAAAGTATCTCTAGCACTCAAGGAAATTGTCACGACCTCTGAGTAAGCCATGGGCTCAATGTTCTCCCTGCAGTTTCAGGCACAACAGAGTCCTGATGACCCCTTTCCCCCTTCCCAACAGCTTACCTGTCTACGGCTTTTAGGAAGAAGGAAGGGCCCCTGGAAAGAGCTGGTAAAAAATAGCAAGGGTCTTGAGGCAACTTAGCATCCTGAGCCAAGTACAGATGAGTGGAAGCATGAAGTTACTCATTCACTCAAAACACCATGGGCTTGAGTTGGGCAGAACAGGGTTCGAATCCGCCCTCTTGATTCTGCCTTTTACTATCTAGCCAACACTGCGAAGCTCCCCAACTACCCTGGACCTCAGTTTTCTCATCTCTGAAAAGCATGTTCCACATGCACAGCCAACGGCTACTCCCTTCAATTCCAGTAGTGCAATCCTGGGCAATAAAATGTTACCTACACTTGAGAAGCTGACTGGCTGGTGGAGAAGATGGCATGATTTGGTCACAGTGGGTGTGACAGGTGCACTAAAAAAGAGGAATTCCAGTGCACCTCCCCCCCCCCAGTACCAGGGCACCACTCTTCCCCTATACCGAACATCCTGGGGGTTTCACACGGGCGCTACCTCTTACTGACCCAGTGACCTCAAGTGGATTTACTCCAACTTTAGCCTGACCCCAAAATTTGTTGTAAAAGACTTCTTGAAAGAAATCACAGCAAGAATCATAGCAATCAAGCTGTCAAGGAAAGTATGAGCTGGGGAGGACCAAGAAGCAAACGAGAGGAGAGGTTCTCAAGGCATGCTGCCTGCATTCAAACCCTCTCTCCAGTGCTTCTGTGGGGGTCCCACATCTGTGCCTCAGCTTTCTTTTGTTGATATGGTAACAACAATAGTATTTACCCCCTAGGGTTTTTTTCTTTTTTGAAGATTAAACAAGATAGTGCCATAAAGCACTGAGCACAGTGTCTGGCATCTACTAAAAGTACACAGAAAAAACACTTAGTATTGTTATTAAGTGTTTGGTCTGTAAGTACTGTAAGGCTGACAGGCAATATTATTGACATTTCAAAGGCACAAAAGATGTGGGCAGGCTAGACAAAGTCACGTTTTTTCACCAAGTCTCAGAAGAGTAGACAGAGCTGTGTACTCTTTGGACTCAAGTAAACTTGATATTGAATCCTTGGCCCGGCTCTTACTAAAGCATGGTCTTCTTGAGAGAGCTGGTAAAGCTTGATTTTCTATGTGACACTGGAGGATAATGTCAGTCTTGCAGATTGACAGGTAGCCTAACAGGTGCAGTCACATTTAGAGAAACCTGGCAAACCGCTTGGCACAACAAATCCTGCCTTCGTTCTGTCCTTACCCAAAGCTAGCAAACTAGGGAAGAGGATTACCAAAGAATAGTATTTAGAAGTATATTTAATGAAAAGGGCATTCTACATGGATTCAGAGAAGATAAAAATGTACAACAAGGTCTCTGGGCTGGAGGACTGTCCAGAGTCCTCTCTTACCCAGAGTCTACGATTCTTCCATTGATTGCCTATCTTAGCATCACGTGTCTTGGCCCTGCCACCCAATAATTGTGATCTTCAGCAAGTTCCTAGACTTTGTTTCCTCTTCTGTAACATATGGATAAAAACTGTACCCACTTCTGAGAGGTACGGTGAAAATGGGTGAGATAAAGCACACCAACACCACATTTACCTGGCAGACTGTCACTGCTCGAGGGCAGCTATCGTTGTTGTCAGGGCCACTATAAAGATTAAGAGAATGCATGCAGGAATTATGGCATGCTTCTTGGCATGCGGTGTTCCAAAATATTACTGTTATAACTTCGACCACCACCATTGATTTTACATTATGAATGGCTACAGCCCAAGGAAACCAGTAAGTGATACGTGGTGTCATCCTAGTAATGACACATCAAGACAGAGACACCAAGAGGGATTAGGATAATTAATCACAGGTCTGACTGGGAATAAAAACTTTCTGGAACAAACAGCCTTGTCTGGCCCACACAGAGGATGGTCTCACCCACAGGGAGCAGCAGGTGCTGGCTGCACTCTCTCCCCAGCCCTGGGGGACCACACACATGGAGACAGTATCCCTACATATAAGCTTTTCAATGGTCCATCTCACAGAGCAATAATGTAAAAATGCCTTGGCCTGGAATGATATCTTTCTGCCAGAAGTTCAAAGCTATCTGGAAAGTATCTCATTAATCTTTGGGGCCCTATGGGGCTTGGGGTGGATAGGCATTGTTGCTATTACCTTATAAAGAGGGCAGAATACAGTTTAGAAAAACCAAACACCTCGTCTTTGTTTCAATAGCCCTACTGGTGCTAAAAGAGGACTTGAAACCCAGGGCTCTGCGCCCCACTCTTGGAACCACCTGCAGGGCCAATAAAGCACCTTGGGCGAGATATGGCCCCTTGCCCCTTCCCTTCCCAGACCCGGGTATCTGCAAGGCTCACCTGTCGCTGAACTGAACCTCTTCTCCGTTTCTGGCCCAGCTGATGGTAGGCCTTGGGTTGCCGACGGCCTCACAGTGCAGGAGCACACTTAGTGTCCCGCTGGCCAGGGCCACAGTCTGCCCGAGGTGGGTGACCACCTCGGAGGCCGAGAGCTGCTGGGCAGCTGAGATCTTCCGCAAGATGGTGGGCTTGCGATGGGGCCGGCGAGAGCCACCCCCGGCCTCCCCAGCGGACGAGGTCCGGAGAGAGCTGCTGAAACCAGACACGTGCTTATGAGGGGGGATGGCCACCGGGGGTAGCCTCCGCTCAGACGGCTTGAGCAGCGCGTCCTGGTGCTCCAGGTGGGTGCGGAAGATCTCCTGGGCCAGCTGGGCCACCAGGTGCTTGCCGTAGACGTCTCGAAGCTCCTCAGGCTGCTGGGAGAGGTTCCTGAGTATGTCGTCCATGCGCCTCTGCTCGGTCACCATGGTGAAGGGCAGGTGCCAGAGGGCCTGCTCGGCATTCTGGTCCTCCTCGGAAGACGTGTTCCTTTCCGTGGAGTCCTGCACCTCCCAGGAGGCGAGGAGCTCCCCGGGCCAGCCCCCCTGCTCCAGCAGCCGGGAGACGAGGTCATCGTAGCGGCTCCCCGGGTCTGCGGCGGGGCCCCGCTTCTCAGCCTTGCTGCCGTTAGAGAAGATTCCGTTCTGGTGTTTGTGGGTCTGCAGGGCCTCCTTTGGGCTGGCCTTCCTCACCGCGAGGGCCTCCTCCTCGCTCCTGAGGCTCAGGGGCCGGGCCACCAGCTTCCGGTTGCCTCCGATGAGCTTAATGACAAACTGCTCCCGGGCGGGTCCGGCAGAGCAGGTGTAGATGCCCGCGTCCGAGGGCTTGAGGCGGTGGATCTTCAGGTAGCCGAAAGGGGCCACGGTGACGTGCGCCGAGCTGATGAGGTGCTGGCCGTCCTTCTCCCACGTGATCAGGGGCTTGCGGAAGCGCCGCGTGGGGCAGCGCAGCACCACAGCCGTCTTGGGGAGCAGGTAGGCGAAGCCCCCCACGACAAAGTGCAGCTTCCTCTGCCGGCGCGTCTGGATGTAGACCTTCCTGGCGGCCGCAATGTGAGGGCTGTGCTTGGTGGCTGGCCGTCCCGGCCCTGGAACGAAAGGAATGCGAGGGAAGCCAGGCAGATGCAGAAAGAGAAGGAATGGCAGAGGAAAACGAGAGCCAACGAACACAGGCACAAGAGAGAGGGCGAAGAGGAAGGCAGAGGAGGCACACACAAGGGAAGAGGGAGAGAAAGCGGCCTCAGAGTTGCTTTTGGCCAGGGCCTTCATTGGCCGCCTTAGGTTTTCGGGGAGGAAGTGGCTACCAGCCGTGGACCATCAAGCGGCTGCACAGGCAAAGCTCGAACTAATTAGGCGCCGCGGGGCAGCCCGCTCTCACCCTGCTGGGGCTGGCTACCCCTAGAAGCTGAGAGGCAGGTTCTAGATGGAGGGGGATCCCAGGGGAAAGGCAGTTCCTCTCGTTAGAACGATGAAAGAAAGAAAAGAAAAGAAAAGAATCATAAAAAGAGGCAGAGGACAAAGGGAAGGAGAATGTCTCCCTTTCCACGTTTACCCTTTGGGGTCTGCAGAGCACCAAGGCCCTAGTGGCCTCTGGGGTGGGGGCCTGGGGGGAAGAGCCCAGAAGTAGTACAACTCTAGGGATTACTATTAAACAGAACAAATCTGTTCAGAGCATTTTAAAACCCCAGAGTGGACCACATTCGATTTCATTAGTAATCTGCTGACTCCGGCTTCCAGATCTCTGTATGCCAGCAAGTGAACTTTGCTCTACCCCCTGCAAACTGTTTTTCCAGCCGAGAAGAGAATTCTGCCTGGCCACGTGTAATTAAGATTCCTTTTCCACTTCCAGCTGAGTTTACCAGCCTGCTGCCCTCCTCAGGCTTCCTGCCTGACAATCTCCTACCCGGTCTTGGGTTTAGGGAAGGCTACTGCGTGGCTTCAGCTGCTTCTACGTGGGTTCTGTCTCCCTATCCCCAGAGTTCTGACATACTCACGTGCACAGGTTGCCAGCATGCAGGGCCTGATGGATGAAGAGAACGGCAGGGGAGGGCACAGGGAGGAATTGACAATGGCCGAGGCCCCGGTTTTTAGCACCTTCCGGCAAATGGCACTTCGAGTCTGGGTGCCTTCCCCACAGCTTGTGGAACACTGGTGAGGGAAAACAAAGGTCAAATGCATGTAAGTGTAGAGGCTAACGGGTTTTTGTATGGACTCTCAAACACCCCCAAATATGAGAAAAGTTGCTTGGAAAAGCAACAGTCACTAAAAGAAATACTAATTATGTAACAATATGGGAAGATTGTCCATATTGTAACCACCTGCTAGCTCTAAGATTTTTCTGTTTTTTTTTTAAAGTTTATTTATTTTGAGAGAGAGGGAGGGAGAGCACGTGCATGTGTGAGTGGGGGAGGGGGAGAGAGAGAGAGAGAGAGAGAGAGAGAGAGAGAATCCCAGGCAGGCTCAGTACTGTCAGTGAAGAGTTCGACGGGGCTCAAAAATCATGAACTATGAGATCATGACCTGAGCAGAAGTTAAGAGTCAGATGCTTAACCAACTGAGCTACCCAGGAACCCTTCTAAGATTTTTCTACTCTAATGTTTCCTGTAGACACTCTACCTGTTTTTTACTTAGATGGCCTGGGCTTTAGAGTTACAGAGTCATAGAGTCCTGTGTTCAAATCCCTGCTCAGCATTTTAGCAGTTGGCAACTCAGAGTCTGTTTGCACTTCTTAGACTTATTTTTCAAGGTGGGGAATTAAATGAGATAATATATTTTAAGTTTCACACACAGAAATGACACTCAATGCTAATTTTTTCTCCTTCTTTCACAAGTGTAATATTTTAATGTCAAGCATGAGGTAGTTGTTATACATGTACTATGTTTGAGGTAGGGTGCTAGATACTAAGGAAAAACTGTGCAAGGTGGTTTGTAACCTCAAGGAGCTGTCATCAATAATGGGGGAGGGCAATCCAAAAACATTGCTAAAATGAAATACTGTATTAGGGAAATAGAAACCAAAACAACAATGAGATACCACTTCCTATCCACTGAAATGGCCATAGTAAAAAAGACAATAACAAATGTTACTATGAGTGGGGATATACAAATTAGAACCTTCATAAATTGCTGGTGGCAATGTAAAATACTACAGTCTTCTTGACAAACAGCTTGATAATTTCTTAAAAAGATAAACATACATTGACCCCCATGACCCAGCAATGTCACTCATAGGTATCTACCCAAGACAAGTGAACATGTACATCCACACAGACTTGTATGCGAAAGTGTGTAACAGACAAAAAGGGAAACAGCTCAAATGTCCACCAACTGGTGAATGGATCAATAAAAATATGGTCTATCTATGTAATGGAATCTTATTGTACCTTAAAAGGAATGTTGGTCTCTTAAATATGTGGTAAACAGATAAACCTTGGAAACAATGCACAGCTGAATTTTATAGTATATAAGTTACACCTCAATAAAACTATTTAAAGAGATAGTAATGGAAGAATTTAGTAGAAATATAAAGCTAGAAGACAAGTGTTATAAAATGAATGCTCACAATTGTTGAATGCTGTTGGTACACTTGTGATTTCCTGGCCTAGGTTTTGAAGATGGGTAGAGTCTGAAGGGGTGTAGAAACCTGCGATGAGCATGGGGGGCAGGGGCATATCCAGAACAAATGTTGAAGAGTTCAGTGTAAAAATCCAAGGCAGGCTTGGGGGCAGAGCTAAGCCAGTTTGACTGAACAGAGGCAACAAGTTGAGAGTATCAGGAGCTCACGAGGTAGTTTGGGGCCAGACGTTGGAGACTTCATTTTCAGATAGGAGGTTTGGAATTGGTCCACAAGGCAATGAGGAGCCATTGAAGGGAGGAGTGAAATGATGAAAGAGGTGTTTTGAGAAGGTTAATCTGGCAACAGTGTCTGGGAGGGATGGGAGTAGGAGATCTATGGCAGGCGGGGATGTCAGTTGAGGAGGCTGCCACAGTAGTCCAGGCTTGAGATGATAAAGACCTGAACTAGGGTCATGGCAGTATGCCACGTTCACTTGAAAAATGAACACTAAAAACAAAAAAAATCATCTTATATTCTCAAGTGTTATATGCTAACCCACTGAAATGAACCATTCCCTGCAATGTACTGTGATATACACCAGCCTGAACGACATTTAAGATGCAAAAAATGGATGTAAGAATCAAACCCATTGCTCTTGTTCCCTGATGATCGTGGATTCCAGATTCCACCCATCCCTTATTTTATTGTAAATGACAGCACCAAATCCCGGAATCAGGTGGGATGGAGGCAAAGAGCCTGGAAAATTTAAAAGCATGGTCAGTTTAGTGTTGCCAAGCAGAAAAACAGACTGTGTGTCCGAAGATTGGTTGATGATTTGGTCAAGTGTAGTTCTTTCTTGAGACTCCATTTCCTTATCTCTAAAATAAAACTAAGCAAGAGCAGGGATTGTCACACCCTGTTCTATGTTGAGGAAGTGATTCAGGGGCTTTTCCGGTGATCTGGAGACCCAACCTATGGAGATCTGGGACCCTAATCCACACTTCAATCCAAACAGCTCTGATTTGATCTGTTTTAGATTCTTGGCTTCATAGTAACATTTCAATTGAAAGAAAGGGTTCTGTGGCTTTAATTTTTAAAGGAACAACCAGGCTATAGGATCTTCTAAGCTCCTTGTAGCTCTGAAATGGACTATTCTGACCTTAATTTCTTTTATATTTTGGGGGGGGGATGACTTTCATAAAAATATGATTTAAAAATATATAATAGCCAACTCTGTCAAGAGATGCAAGGAATTCTTTTAAAGAAAAGAAGTAAGGCCTTTTAAGAGGTCGTATTCTCAGAATAGAATCTGAAAGTAATTTTATTTGAAGTGTCTAAAATTTTGGCTTAATTCTGTCTCTAAGGGATTCTGTGCAGTAACTATGAGATTGAGTCCAGATAGTTGAGGATGAAAAACACCCATAGATCATCCAGGTCTTCCTTTCTCCAAGGGGAGTCTTGGGGGTAGGGGATGTGGAATGTATGCTTCATCTCAGCCAGAGGGCCAGGGCAAGGGCTGTTGGGATGACAGGGCCAATTACAGCCTCTGTGAATGCCCCCGGGAGCATTGTTGCATGGCACCAGCTTGAGTTTAATCCCAGTGAATTGGTGATTACTTCCCACCATTCCCAGTCCTTCCCCGGTGTTTGCAATTTCCATTCATCAACCCAGGTAACTCAGAACCTAATAACATTCCATGGATAAGGGCTGAGTAGTCCTACTTCCCAAAGTGTAACTTCTTCTTCCTAGGAAGACTGGGAAAGCCCACAGGAAGCCTAGGGCATGACCCTGAGTCTGGCCAGTCAAGGTAAGCACTTTCTTTTATTTCCTCTCCTCCTGACAATGAGCAGGGATGGAAGAGAATCATAACAATAATAGGGTTAACTTTTACTAGGCACAAAGTAGTTTATATGCATCATTTGACTGAAGCCTCCCAATAATCATATGAGTGGACATTATATATCCCCAATATTCATATATGCAAACTGAGAAAGGTTAAATAGCCCAAAGTTACAGAGCAGAGTGGCAAGGTCAGGATTAGAACCTAAGTTTGCCTGTCTGTGAGTCTAACTCCTAAGCACACATGACATAATTCTAACGGTCTACTATACTTGGGACACCTGGGTGGCTCACTCAGTTGAGCATCTGACTCTTGATTTCAGCTCAGGTCACGATCCCAGGGTCGTGGGATCAAGTTCCACATTGGGCTATGCACTGAGCACGGGGCCTGCTTAAGATTTTCTCTCTGCTTCTCCTCCCTACCAACTCTCTTAAAAAAAAAAAACAAAAACTGTCTGCTGTACTTAATGGGACCCAGAGTACCTCAATTCAGCAGTTTCATTTTCTAAGTGCCTAATCACAACGGTCCCTGCTTCAAATCTGAGGGCCTAAAATAATTTTTTCTGAATTCTGTGGGTCTCATGTGCTCAGAGGCCACAAACTCCAGGAACACGGGAGGACAATTATAGTACATACAAGTCCGTTCCTCAGCATCCCACTCATGGCAACTGTCACCGATAGACTTTGTAGAAGGACACCTTTCACAATATGCCCCTGGGAGGAAATCTTCATCTAGAGTCACTTACTTGGCAACTATATGACTACACTCTCTTGCACTGTTTTATGATTTTTTCAGATATAATACTATACTCCCGAATCATTCCATAGAAAAACTGTCAGTCACATGTTCATGCGTGCACACGTGTGTGTGCATGCGTGCACACACACACACTTATTTGACACGCTTCTAATCCTTTATCTTGCTGAAAGAAAATTGTTTCTAAAATTTGAAAAAAATAATCATGCCCTACTCCTGTTCTGAGACATTTGGGGTGAGATGCCATCAGAAGGCAATTTATTGCCAAATTACAAAACCTGTGGTAATGTAGGTTACCTCACAATTGCAATGCCCTTAGCAGGTATCATCTGAGTGAACTCTGTATGAGTGGATACAATCAAGGACAAGAAGTCTAAGAACAGGTTGAAAGAGGTAGCATCTTAATTTTCAGAGGCAGCTTTTCTCTCTGTGGAAGCAAGTGTCCCTGGGATGTATTTCAACCAGCAGCAGCCCCATCCTGTGTATCTGTACAACATACACACACACATGTATACACACAACCACAGAGAAGGCAGTGGGATCAGTAAGGCCAATTCAAATGCTTATGTGCAAGAAAGGGCACAGTGTTGCATCTGTTCGTGACACAAAGATTTTCATTTCGGGCCTGGCGATTCTGTTCTTGGCTACATTTGCTTAGGAGACAGTACCTCTGGGGGGACTTCTTTATGGAAGACACACAGGCCTACGATGCTGAGGGAGTTGTAGGCAATTCACAGTAGTCAAAGGGGCTGAAAACAAGTCGAAAGTGAGTGTAAATGACTTCATTGATGCTAGTGTTAGAGTAGGAACTGTTTAGAAAAGTAGGTTAGTTGGGGGTATATCCCTAACTTATGAGGCAAGTCAGAAATGGTGGATGCTGATGTAATCATCCCCCTAAATGCAAGCAACAGGGGAAATCAAGTTCTCTTGCTGGGAAATTGTTAGCGTCTTGGAGCCAGGAAACTGACAGTAAAGAGGCAGGATTTCCCTGGTCTTCTCTTCTTAATAAATCATGTTCCTTATTGTCCAGTAACTTGGAAGGGAATAACGAGAGAGGCTTTGCCCTTCCTGAGTAGAGACTAGAAACATCTGGGAGGAGGAGGTGCCGGGAGGTCGGGGAGGTGGGTGTGGGGATGAAGGTAGAACAACGCAGTGTTCTGAGAAGAATTCTGGGCCAAACAAGGTCTGGTTTTGTTCCACGAGGAGCCCGTTTACAATTCCATGCTTCTGATTGTTGCATCAGGGCTGGCTGTTTACCTCATGTCCCTGCAGCCTAGTTAAAAGCTAGTGACACATTGTGGTATAAATGCTTACAAAAATCTGTTCCATAATGCTAGGAGGATTATTTTGTTCTATTCTTATCCTCTCTATGTGTAAGTTTGGGGTGCCTGCTTTTCTTCCTTACACCTCTTTCATTATTTCCTTCTGAGGAGCCTACATACCTCCGTCCAGTCGGAGAGGAGCCACTCGCTGGGACAGTCATCTTTCTTGCAGGCTTGCTGGGAGGCCGGTTTTGAGGCTGAACAGAAGGTCTCAGGAAGCTCCAGGAAGCTGCCATCAGCCATGCGCTGTTTGCAAAGAACCTCACGCTTCTGGATGCCCCCGCCACAGGTTCGGGAACACTGGGGAAGGAAGAGAAAGTCAACCTAACATAGGACAGTAGATGTTTGACTGCCAATTCTTATCTTAGCCCTGGCTGAATAAAGATTGCAAAAAAAAAAAAAAAAAAAAAAAAAAAAAAAAAAAAAAAAGAAAGAAAGAAAGAAAGAAAAGAAAAAGAAAACTAAGAACCAGCCCAAAGGATTTTGTTTCCTTTCCTTGAAATGTAGCAAAATCTATACCCTCCAATCTTAATTTCAAGTATTTAACTACAGCATCCAGGAATTTCAAGGGCCTTTGAATCATAGAAAGTTGTTCCTAAACTATGATTTACAGCTACCCAAGACAACTGGTTTAAAAGGTTAGTATAATAGGGTGTTAAACATATTTACGATCCAGTGAAAATAATCTGTGCAGCTTCCAGAAAGAGCAAGAGAGAGCTCCTGCCATCAGTGTAAATCTGGAGGAATTAATGTGCACAGAAGTCAGCCCTTTCCTTCTAAGTGTGAATATTCACTCTACCCTATTGGAGGGACATTAGATTTAAGGCCTCGTTTTCTGAAGAACTCCCCTGGAAGTCCTCTTGTAGGACTGGTGATTTCTTAGGGCAGTGGGAGCTACAGCCACTGGAATTTGGGCTATAGGAAAATAGTCTTATTTCAGTGGTTTTCACTGGGACCCCAGTCAAACACATTGTTTACATGTAACTTAATAGTTACAGTCCAGTTGCATGAAGGGAAAGGGAGGCCCCTGTGGCATCAACTATTGGCTGTTTTCCCAGTAGCCCCCTCCCTTGCAACAGCAAAGGAACCCCCAATTTTTAGCATGTCTAGCTAGGCACATGACTTTTCAGCATACACACTGTATTCGTTGATCTTCCTTGAAGATGCACATGGCTCCATGATTAAGTGCTGGCCAATGGGATATACATGGCAGTGTTGTGTGCAATTTTAGGGAAATAACCATGAAAAGAGTGTGGCATCCCCCGCTTCACTTTCCCCTCCTTGCTGACTGGAATGTGAACATGAGGTCTAAACTTTAACCTCCCATCTTGGACAGTGATAGGCAAAGAGATGGAAGTAGCCTGTCTTCCTGATGGTGAAGCCACCACATGGGCCCTGGATGGCCTGTGTTTAAATGAGAAGGAAATACTTTTCTTTCTTATTTAAGCCATTGTGGCTTTGGGTGTTCTGTCGCTTTTAGATTAGTTTCCAGTGGCTACTCTTTGTTGGGGCTACTTTCCTGACAAAGTGCTAGAGAGTGTTCTTTTTTCTTCAAGAATAGTCCTTTCCCTTTTACCTGCTGCCCTTGGGCTCGCTGGGGGGTTAGGCCTGGATACACAGACCTGAGAGTTTTTACGGGAGTGGCTTGTGCTGCAGCAGGGGCCTCTTAGGACTTGCGGGGGTCTGTGCTCAATGGCCTGTACTTGGAAGTGCAAGGGGGATTTGTGCTCATGGTCAAGGTTAGGATGGTGATTGAGTATGGTCAGAATGCTGCTGTGGCCCAGCGGTCACTGTCTCTTAGTGGTCCCAACCCTGGATGCACTTTAAAATCACCTGGGAGCTTTTAAAAAGTACTGAGGTCTAGGTCCCATCTCAGATCCATTAAATCAGAAATTTTGGGAAGTGCCTCCCAGGCATCAGCTATTTATTTATTTATTTATTTATTTATTTATTTATTTATTCAACGTTTATTTATTTTTGGGACAGAGAGAGACAGAGCATGAACGGGGGAGGAGCAGAGAGAGGGAGACACAGAATCGGAAACAGGCTCCAGGCTCTGAGCCATCAGCCCAGAGCCTGACGCGGGGCTCGAACTCACGGACCGCGAGATCGTGACCTGGCTGAAGTCGGACGCTTAACCGACTGCGCCACCCAGGCGCCCCGGCATCAGCTTTTTAAATAAATAATAATAAAAAAGAAATCTCCCAAGTAATTCTGTAAACCAGGATTGAAAACCATCTCTCCAAATGAGCCATCTCTCCATCCCTCCACCATTTTCAATGGGAATAAAATAAACATGTAGGGGTACATGGGACCCAGAAACCTCTGTTAGAACCAGTGATTGCTTGCAACTGGCCTATGCAAAACTGCTCTTTGTTTGCAGTTGTGAGAGGTGTAAGACCTCAGAACTACTGGAGAGAGGGCAGGGGAGGGGCAGAGAGAGAGAGGGAGACAGAGAATTTCAAGCAGACTCCTTGCTGTCAGCGCAGAGCCCAATGTGGGGCTTGAACCCATCAACCATGAGATCATGACCTGAGCCGAAATCAAGAGTCAGATGCTTAACCGACTGAGCCACCCAGGTGTTCCACCCCCCACCTCTAAATATATTTTCTATGGCTGGATTCAACTACCTAAACACTGTACAAAAAGAGAAGGGTCATGGTAAAGGCAAAACCGTCCTGGGAGGTAGATCTTATCCCTACTGTACAGATAAAGAAGCTGAGGCTGGAGTGGTGAAGAGATTCGACTAAGGCCACACCTGGGCAAAAACTGGTTTACTTCCATTCTGTGCAACATTCACCCAGTTCCTCCTGAGCACATGCTCCCCGCTGGGAGTGTGGACACAGCGGGAGAGGAGCCCAAGATCAGCTTTTCTTTCTTGTGGCTGTAGGAGCTTCTCTCTGTTTGCAGTGGGAGGGTAGGCCGCTGCTGCTTCCCACTGAGGGCCCCTGGCCTCCTAAGCACCAAGCCTGCCAGAGCCTGGTCTCATCCTTTCTGCCACTGGAGGGGCGGTGCTTTGCAATTCAATCCTCAGCCTCCACTCTGGGACTATCCCTGACAGGCAGGAGAAGGTCCATGCTCCAGATCGGGGACACACATTTCCAAATGGCTTATTTACACTGTGGTGGGCCTGGAAATGTATTTTCCCTAGAGATTTCTGAGCTGAAAGGCTACAGTTGAACACAGCTCCTAGGCTATGCCACGAAGTTGAACGTGTAGGTAGACCGTTGGAAGTGGTCTGCAGCCTGTTATTATTCATTACAGATCCAAACAGTTCCTTCCAAGGGCTTGTCTAGCATGTTGTTTAACCTTAATTAAGGAAAAATCTATGGCCTCGGAGCTCATGATTCAAGCTGTGAGTGGGCCAGGACTTAGGCTTCTCTGGTTCATTTTGATGACTCCCCGGTCTTTTCATTTTGACAGAAGCAAACCTTAATTTTAGTTCTTGTTTGGTAGAAGTTTACTTTACTTCTTCAATGCATTTTGTACCCACACTGCCCGGCACAGTGCCTCCTGCAAATGTAAATTCTCAATAAATATTTGTGGAATTGAAGTTGGTGGTTGGGGGAAATTTAAATTAGTGGCCAAGAGTTCCATTTGCTTAAAACATGCCTTCTTGCTATTACAGACAACCAAGGTTTTAAATTTGGTTTTATAGCCTTTTTCATGACTTCTTAGGCCAGCCTTCTCTTATTTCTATTGAATTCTCACTTCTAGCCAACCAGTTATTCCATCATCAGATTAGTTATAACCATTATCATTCAGCCCTTCTTAGGACTCTTTTATAATTAGACAACTAGCGATGTGAATTTCTGATTTCTAAAATTTGCCAAACTTAGGTAGGGACTGCGTTCTCTATAATTCTTTCTATTCTATGAATTATTAAAGTTCTTCCATGAACTTAATGCAATTTTGTTCAACAGGTAACTGTCTGGAAAAAAAAAAAGTTTATGCTGATGAGTCAAAATTTAAATCTTAATCTCTGACCTCTCCCCTATGTCTTAAATGTGAACAGGCATTTTTACCTAAATGTGCCCAGAATGGAACTTTTGATCTTGCCCTTTGAACCCTGCCCCAAATCCACTCTCCTCTCAATCTTCCCCATTTACTGGATGGTGCTATATCTAAGACAGAAACATGGGAAATATCCTTGAGCATTTCCTCTTTCTTACCACCTCTTCCCTGACACTCAATCTATGAGCAAATACTGTCAGATTTCCCTCCAAAATAAACTTGACCTCCACCACAAATAATAAATGAGGATATCATAATCTCTCATTTAGACTACTACAAAGCTTCCTAAACATGTCTCTAGTTTTCTCAGTTAGGTCCTAGTAGCATATAGATGGCATACTCAGTTTTGAAGACAGCTTCTCTCTCCTTCTGATGGCCTGCTGAAAACACCATTGGTTGAACACAACTAGAAGCCAAGAGGGTAGAGTCTATCTAGGTTAGCCTTCTGAGATACAGGTGGAAAGGCAGAGTGGACCTATAGGAGCAATGGAAGATATTCAGCATATCTACATTCTATTCTCCACACAGTAGCAAGAATGATATTTTCAAAGCATAAATCAGATCACAGAATTCCCATGCTTAAAAGCCTTCAATGACTTTCCTTTATGATTAGAATAAAATCCAAACTCCTCTATCCCTGACCTGCAAATTTCTATATGCTCTGGTCCCTGCCCTGAAGGAACCTTTGAGACTGTCTAACTCAAATTTTAAATTCATTCATTCATTTGGCAGAAATTTATTCAGTACCGGTCATAGACCAAACATGGTTCTAGGTTTTTGGTTGTAGCAGTGAACAAGAAAAACAAGACACACCTCTGCAATCTCATCTCATACAATTCTTCCCTTTCCCTGTATATTTTGGCCTCACTGGTTGTGTGTGTGTGTGTGTGTGTGTGTGTGTGTGTGTGTGAGTGGTCCTTGCACATCCCAAGCTTATTTCTCCCACAGGACCTTTGCACTTGCTCTTCTCTCTACCTGGCTCACTCTCATCATACATCTTCACATGGTTGAGTCTTTCTAATTATTCAGGTTTAATTCCATTCTCATCTACTTGCAGAAGCCATTCTTTAAAAAAAATTTTTTTTAATGCTTATTTATTTTTGACAGAGAGGGAGAGGGAGAGAGGGAGAGAGGGAGAGAGGGAGAGAGGGAGGGAGAGAGAGAGAGAGAGACAGCGAGCACGAGTGGGGGAGGGCAGAGAAAGAAGGAGACACAGAATCTGAAGCAGGCTCCAGGCTCCGAGCTGTCAGCACACAGCCCGACGCGGGGCTCAAACTCATGGATTGCAAGATCATGACCTGAGACGAAGTCAGATGTTCAACTGACTGAGCCACCCAGGCGCCCCTTGGAGAAGCCATTCTTAACCTACTAGCTAGAAAAGCCAAAGCAGTCTCTATTCTGTCACCTCATTTTATGTATTCATTATTTTTTGTTTTTAAATACCTCTTTTAAATAGGTCTCATCCCTTTGGAAACTATCATCCGTTATCCTATTAGCTCTATGAAGAAAGGGATTTTGGTTCTCTTGTTGCTCATACTAGTGCTTGAGAATTGCATTCAAAAATTTCCCCAGCATGATAGTGTTACATCTTGAGTAGGAGACCTTAGGATTGGATATCTCCAGTTTTCCTCTACACCCTATTTTTTTTTCTTTTAAAATTAATGATTTTTTTCCTAGTAAAGAAGTAATTAGGGTATGAGCTAAACAGCAAACTGACATTTTATAACTGATGCCGGAAGAATGTGACATCTAGGTATGGTCCATAAATATGTGCACTGTAGTGAAAATGCAGTGTATTTATCTTTGAGAAAACTAATAGCTGATTCATAAAATCATTATTCCCTGAACCTCAAAATTACATTAAGCCACTTTTCTTCCAATCCTTTGATTATAACTCACAATCAAATCCCCCATGGGTCCTATTGAGTTTGTAGGCATAAAGAACACGCTCTTGAAGTTTCTGTTACATGGTGACAGACATTTTAGTCACTTCACTAGTGACACTGGATTTGTGGGATTACAGATCTCTTCAATGCTTGATGGCTAAAATTTTCTTTCTAACTATCTAAGAAGGCACAGGGGCTTCCGTTCAATGTGAGTAAGTGTTCCAAAAATAAACGAGTAGCTGCATAAGAACAGCTCTCTGATCCAAGCTGCTTAGTTAGAACTTCTTAGTGAATGTGGCAATAAGGAAAAACACAGGCTAATTTTCTCTCTCTTTCAAATTGAGGAAATAGATGATAAAAATAATTGGTCCACCTATGGGTGGAGATGAAATAAAATTGTGCTATAGAGGGTGACCACTCATGAAACATAATCTAGCTGGGTCATCACTTTGCAGATAGGACTGATTTCAGGGACAGGCCCTTAGGTGACTCCTGCCGGCAATGTGCAGAAGTCTGTGACAATGTGATGACAAAGCAGTTACAAGAAAATGTAAAGAAAATTAGCTTGTTTCAAAATTTGATCTACCCAGAAAACTTTCAGGAAATTCTTAACACCTAGGAGGTCAAATTCAGACTCCCGAGAATGCCCTTGAGAGCCCTCACGCTCTGACCCATGCTGAGCTACCCAGCCACATTCCTTGGTGGCCTGCCATGGGGACAATTTGCTCTTCCCTGGGCACACAGATGCCTTCTCTGCTCAGGCCTTTGATCACCTTGTTCATTCTGTGAGCAATGCCCTTTGCCTCTTTGTCTATCCAGAAATTTCCAAGACACCTTTGAAGGACCAGTTCAAAGGCTCAAAGAATGAGTCACCTCCCACCCTGACTTGACCTGGAAGGGTGCTACATGTCTTCTATAAGGGCTACTTGTTTATGTGTCTGCAATTCCCCCCACCCCCCCACAGGATTACGCATCTTTTGAGGAAAGGGAATGCACTCATCTTTCTATTCCCCGGTGCCTAATGTAGCATCTGGCAAAGAGCACACACTTCATAAATGTTTGTTGAATTGATGATTGGATGAACAAAAGAGCCAAAAATCCAGATGTTTAAAAGACGTGACACAAACATCCAGATGATAGGCTGAACATCCACCTTTTATCGAGCTGTTTTATCATTAGCCAGGAGCTGTTTCTAAGTAAGTCAGCAGTGGGTTTTAGCCCGACGCAACGTGTCCTGTGCTGGGTGCTGTGACCCTCCAGGTGTGGCAGATAACCATCCAGCTAAGTTACTATTGTCAGGGATGTTTGCTCTTAAACACTTGCCTCATCTTTGCTCAGAAAGTTTCCTTGCTGTGTTTGCACGGCTGAAAGGGTGTCTTTAGAAACTTTTAAAAACTACAGATAAAATTTCAAATTAATAAAGTTTCCAAAGTCTGCGACAACTTTGGGAACGTGTTGAGATTACCTGATGAGGTAGATCTCTAGTACGGTATTATTTTTAAATACGTGCCATAAACAGAATAAATAACAACAAATAGTATTTATGCTAATGATTATCCTTGCCGCCATACATGTTTCATGCTATAAGGTCATAGATTCACTAGTTTTATAAGAAAGTAAAAAATATACAGTAAGGAGAGCATTTAAAAGTTAGGTTTCTATATAAAACTACAGTGGCCTAAGCGTCCTGTACTTTGAACGATTTTCCCGTGATCACATGTTAAGAAATTCTGCCTGTATTGACACCTTTGGTTTCATGTTGGTAGCCTTATTTACTGAGAGCTGAGCTCATTTCCTTGGTCCCTCAAGTCATATCATTGAGCCCAACACAAAGTGACATTTATATTCTTTCTAAGGTCAGCTTTCTAGTTTTAATGTGTTCTACTTATAGTTTCTAACTCATTTCATTCATTTCTTCATTCACTCATTCATTCTTTCATCAAACACTGAGTACTTGCTGAGTCCCAGACAGTGTATTAGGTGCTGGGAATTTAAGATGACTAAAACCTGGTTGCTAAGCCTCAGGTACTTGCAGTCCAGTGAGGGAGAAAAAAATGATCAAATGTGATCAGTTTTACAAAAGTGGGAATACAGAGGAGAGGCAACTAAGTCTTTCTGGAAAACTGGGGAAGGCTCTGCAGGAGAGGGGACACATGAGGGGTTGGCCCGGGAGATAAGGAGTGCCCACGGAGTCAGATTGCATGTATACAGACAGACCCAGGGTATGAGGGAACATGGGTATCTCTGAGGAGACCTGAGAAGGTAGAGGATAGAGTTCATGGGGAGGTTGCAGTTGGGAAAGGAGACTGAGAAGCCGGCTGAGGGGCAAACAGTGAAGGGCCTTGGGCATATCTGGATACAATCTCAAGATCATCGGGTGTAACATAATCCAATTTGTAGAAAATTATTCAGGCAATGAAGGCTGATGGGTTCCAGAGAGTACTGCCCTGTGAGCCATTAATAGGTGCACCATGGAGAAAAGGTTCCAGGTCATGTAAGTCTAAATAACACTCCATACCATACCCTGTTTGGGGGCCCTCAGCACATATTAATATTTTAAAGGCTCAACAGAAGGCCTCTAGTAAAGAACAACTGTACCAAGTTAGGAAACAATGGATGAGAAGTAAGACAATTACAGGGACACACCAAGTAAAAGGCTGTTTGTGATAGTTTGGTTAGTTGTGAGGACTAGAACCAAAGCAATGGGTTAGAGAACATGCTAGAAGGTAGTATGCCCTGTGAAGGAAGAAGAGGTCTGCTGGCAAACCCAGGTGACTGGGTTATCAAGCTTGGTGTTAGACCTTTGGAATTTGATGTAACTTTGTGATATGCAAGACTGAGAGGTTCAAAAGGCTGGTAGAGACAGTGCTTGGTATACAACAGAGGTCAAACTGAGCCACAGTGAATTAGGCCTCAGAGAAACGAGGAAAATGAAGCCTGGAGTCTTGCTCAAAATTATTAAATGAGAACAGAATTTATACCCCAACTATTTTGTGGATTAGAATCACCTTGTTGATCTAATACGAAATGATCTTTCTTAACCCTGGACACACAAGTGGTGTCCAGTGTATCTTCTGGGTTTAATATTCCTGTTACCGTGTGAAGCATGGGGTTGCAAAACCACTGAAATCCAGAGCAATTATTACAAAAAGTGTTCTGCCAATAAACAAAAACAAAAGCACCGCACATGTGACATTTTACTTCTAATCTCTGTTTTGCTTACATTTGTTGTTGATTCTAAAGGTAGGATCAAGTGTTCATTTCCTTATAAAACACACTGCCAAAACTGAGATAAACATCCTAATAGATATTTTTCCCCCTGAATATAATGTTTTAAATAAGCATGGTTTCTAAATTATGAGAATTTATATTTTAGTCACTGGAATGTAACAAAACTGATGACTCAATTGATTCTTCCTGCCAGTCTATAATCCTCGAATCCAGACCAAAGTCATTCTTTTACGTGTGTGTGTTTAAATCCAAAAAATGAAAAAAAGTGGAGTCTCAAGCATTTGTAGTTGTCATTAAAATTTCTCTTTTTTCTTACTATTACTAGCCGTGACTCTGCTTGCATATACCTTTTTATATAGCTAAACTATAGGCATTTTGAATTGTAACCCTGATTAAAAAAACGGTTTATAGGGAAATGGCCACATAATCATAGTTTTAAGCAAGGGAGAAAACAGGGGCCATGGTGACTGTTTTAGTCTCTGCACAGATGTGTGCAATATGTGTGTATAGTTGGTGGACACAATCCTGATCATAAAACATGCATAATACAGAGAAATATAAATTATGCTTCAGAGTGGACTCCCTAATTCACTTCAGTTAACCCTTCTAGCAACTATCTCTTTTCGTCTCATTTCTCTTTTCCATTTATTTTTTAGAATAAAAATGAATAAAGAAAGATTGGTGCATGTGAAGCTCACAGATAGTGGTGAGTGCAGTGGTAATTTAATTTTAATCTCAGGAATATTGTGCTAATAGAGACTAATGCGTAGCCCAAAATATAGAAGACTGGCAGGCTGAACAATGACATCTATGTCCTAAAATCTGGAACCTGTGAAAATGTCATCTTACATGGTAAAAGCAACTTTAAAGATGTCATTAGCATTTTCAGATGGGGAGATAACTGGATTATCCCAGTGGGCTCAGTGTCATTACAGTGGTCCTTATAAGAGGGAAGAAGGAGGATCAGAGTCAGAGAGAAAGGACAGAATCAGAGGTTGAAGTGAGGCACTTTGAAGATGGAAGAAGGGGCCATGGGCCAAGGAAGCAAGCAGCTTCTAGAAGCTGGAAGAGGCAAGGTAATAGATTCTCCCCTAGAGCCTCCAGAAGGAACGCAGGCCTGCCAACACCTTGATTTTAGCCAAGTAAAACTGATTTCAGACTTCTGACCTCCAGGGCTATAAGACAGTAAATTCACATTGTTTTAAGCTGCTAAATGTGTGGTAATTTGTTATAGCAGCAACAGGAAACACGCACAGATTAACTGCCCCGGATAAGACAACAAATAGTGAGCTTTATGTAAACTGCTGATTTTAGGGCTGGTGTTAGATTTCCTCACAATTTAATACTTTGGAGGAAATGGTAAAGAGGTCTTAGGAAAGCTGAACTGCATAGTGGAAAAGAGAAGGGGTTTTGAGGCATACAGGCCCCCTTTGCTATTTATTGGCCATGTGACCTGGGGCAAGGAACCCTCTCTGAGCCTTGTTTCCTCACAGGATTGTTCTGAGTGGATTAAAGGAGAAAATATGAGAGCAGTAGAAAGAGTTCTGCTACATGAAGTTTGAATTCATGCTAACTTCATAGTGCTCTACGTCCCTCATCTGTGGTACAGGGAGGACAGTAGTAATGATCACATAGGGTAGTGAGGATTAAGTGAGTTAAATACGTAAAGTGCCTAGAACTTGAAACATAGTAAGTGCTGCTTTTATTAAAAAGAGAAGCAGGTCCTGAAATGGGGTAAGTGCTCAATAAATGGACTGGCAGACTTGCCGTGGAATTTTTCAGCACCATGCTCTATGCTTTACATACCTGAGACTTAGTCTCTGTCTCATTGACCTTAGGGTCTACTCAAAAGTCATGGAAAAGTGCTCACACAGTAAGGTGGAATGTGACTGTTCAGTGAGCAGCACTGACCATGAACACCATGTGCAGGAAGATAGCAAGGGGTCCTGGTAGAAGAGGTGGGACTCCTGCCTGATTTGACAAGCAGAGGGGAAGGGAACTGCGTGTGGGCAGGGACAAGCATGGGCCATTAGGAATGTACAAGCAGGGGTGGGAGAAACATGGTGGGAGATGGGCAGGAGCCGACGTGCAGGGGGATGTAGGCCTGACCATGCCATTTGGCTTTACTACATGGCAATGGAATGTCACTGAAAAAAATCCTAGCAGAAGACTGTCATGATCAAAGTGTCTCAGATTGAGAACAGTGGTTCTCAATCATGGTGCTATAACACAACCAGTGTTTTGTTATTTAGTTTCATTATTAGGACCTATAACCATAAAACAAACTTATCAATAAGATATAAGGTCAGCATTTTCAGGGCTTGTGGGGCAGTATTCTTGATCTAGTCATTCATTTTTTTCATTCAGTAAGTATTTTTTCCAGAACTATGTACCTAACAGAGACACAAGTTAATAATATGGGGACTTAATACAGTAGTGGAGGTTGATGTGCATTGATTTCTGGTCTTGTCTTAGGGTTGGCATTAGTTTGTGTTACAGTTTGAGGTCATGGATTCATTCCAGTTAAAATCAGTATAAAATCAGTATAAAATCAGGAGACCTGGGGTCTGCACCAGGCTTTATGATCTTGGGCAAGACCATATCTGGGCCACAGTTACATAATGTGTAAAACAAGAAGACTCCTATATAATTCCTGGTTGCTCTTTCAGCCATAGTAGTCTTTAAAACGGGGTATAGTGGAAACAATCACATAAAACTGGGTTGATGGCCAACCCTAGATTTGCTACCTGCATGAGCCCAGTTTTCTCAAACCTAAAACGAAGATAATAAAACCTACTTTCCACTGATTGTTGTGAAGATTAACTTCAGTTAGGTAATAATATTTCTTAAGAACACTGGTACACAGGCATTCAAAATATATAACATCCTCTTGCTTTCTCAAAACTGTCACATAGTAGCATGGTATTTATGAGCTTAGCCACGCAGATATTTAAGCTCTAAAAGGAAGTAGTCAATATCTTTTTCCAGATGCTTTACATTTTAGAGTTTTGCTCACTGATTACTCTTTGATTCTTTGGGTGCTTTGTAAATCACAGTCCCAAGATGGGCAGAGAGAAGGAAGTGGCTTTGCCAAATGATGGTGGAAAAAGCATGGGAACGCATGGCAGTCTAGAAAAGGCAGCCCCCCCACCCCCGCTGCCTCCGCCCACCTTAGCACTAAGGCAAGGGTATATAAGCTGCAATGCTCTCTCCTCACTTGGGTAACCATATAATTTATCATTTTAATTGGGACACTTTTGAGAGGGAAAACTATTTTAGCAAAACTGGGATGCATGTCCCCCCTCACCTTTCAGGCTTACTTTTTGTGACCATTGTTGTCACTTTAAAGATATACCTGATATCCTCATGAATAAGAAATGCAAAATAAGATTCTATCCAAATAACCTAAAATTCCTCTGTTTTTTTTCCTTTTTTTTTTCAACGTTTTTTTTTTTTTTTTTATTTATTTTTGGGACAGAGAGAGACAGAGCATGAACGGGGGAGGGGCAGAGAGAGAGGGAGACACAGAATCGGAAACAGGCTCCAGGATCTGAGCCATCAGCCCAGAGCCTGACGCGGGGCTCGAACTCACGGACCGCGAGATCGTGACCTGGCTGAAGTCGGATGCTTAACCGACTGCGCCACCCAGGCGCCCCTAAAATTCCTCTGTTTTAAAGGCATGCAAAAAATTATTTAATTAAAATTTGATAAATATGTATTTTCAATAGAATATTATGGTATTTGTATTATTATAATGTATGCTTTAGAGTGGGGTTAGCAAACTTTTTCTGTAAAAGGACAGAGTAAATACTTTAGGTGTTGTGGACTAAATGGCCTCTGTCACAACCATGCAGTTCTGCCCTTCCAGTGCAAACACAGTCATAGACAATACATAAGAAAAGAAATGGGCATGGCTGTGTTCCAATAAAACTTTATTTATAATAACTGTCTATGAGATGGCCCTGGCTTTGGATGGCAGTTTGCAACCCCTATTGTTTTAAAAAACAATAGTTCTTAGAGCTTGGGAAAATTTTAAAAAGTCTGGAATTGGCTTGATTTCTAATCTTTTATTTTGGTAATTATTTTTTTTTAAGTTTATATATTTTGAGAGAGAGAGAGAGAGAGAGAGAGACAGCATGAGTGGGGGAGGGGCAGAGAGAGAGGGAGACAGAGAATCCCAAGCAGGCCTGGCACTGTCAGCACAGAGCCCAATGCTGGGCTGAAATTCACGAACCATGAGACCATGACCCGAACCGAAATCAAGAGCCAGACACAACCAACTGAGCCACCCAGGTGCCCCAGTAAGTAACTATATTTAAAAGAAAAAAAAAAGAAAATTCATTACCTAGGACCCTTACTTCCTAGAATTTTAAACAGTAAAAAACTAGAAAGGGCACAAATTCAGAACAAATGTAGCTTTATGGAAAACCTATCACACTGTCCTTATTTAAAAACTTTTTTTCTTAGCTTGGTGAAAACTCTGTTGTGCATATACTCAGTTTAACAGATGGGTCTTGAATTGCTGTTGGAGGACACTGGTGCAAAACCATAGAAAGAGGACAGTATTTATGATGAAAATATCTGGATTTGAATAAGGTTGAGGGACTACTAAGAAGGGAGGGAGGAACAGACCTGGAACCTTCCTTTAATGGGACAAAACTCCTTGAAGAGAGGGTTCCCTGTCCTGAATCAGAGCTGTACACACCAACTCCAAAACTGAGTAGCCCCAGAACTCACTGGCTGCCACTGTGCCGGGTCCCAGGCTGGGGGGCAGTTGAAGCGGTTACAAGCTTGCACTGTGCTGGGCTTGGGCTGACGACACAGCTCATCGGCCAGGATTACAGTTTCATTCATCTCTCTGGAAAGTAGGTGGGAGCAGAAGACATCTCTGGTCTGTAGGCCAACCCCACAGGTGAGACTGCATGGACTCCACTTGCCAATTTCCCACCTGGGAAGAAATCAGAGGAGATGAGGACACGCTTAGTACCTGTGCAGAGAACATCATGACGTCAAATGTTGCTAATAGAGTAAAAATACATACCTGGGAATGTGGTAAGTTCCAGCATAAGATTGGCTAAGAATTCTATCCCAAGCCTAGAACCCATCCTCTCCTTGGTGCTCTAGAATTCTTTTACGATAAACAAAGTAGGTGATAAAATGGAACATCCATTTTTGCCCGTAAAATCACCAAGAATGGTTATAACTGAGTCTATTATGATACAATATACAAATTTCATCAAAATGAGCAGAGGTATGATAGATATGACATAGGTTTGAGCACAGAAAGGCTTTGGGCACTACATCTTGAACAGTAGGTCTAGAAGAAGCGTTTCTGCTAATTTGCCTAGTCCCCATTCTTAGCAAGACTGAAAAATTTGTGCTTTTTTTTTTTTTTGGGCTTCAGAGTAAAAGGTCATTGGCTCCAACTTCCTTCAAGCTTCCATCACAGCATAGAAATGTCTCTGTCTTATGTATAAATATCATCACCACCTAGGACTGGAGAATGTAACAAAAATGAAGGTTGCTAAATAGATCAGTCTTCTTGAGGGGAACTAAGTGGAGAGAATGGCTCATTATCTGGAAGTAGAAGTCAAATACACACAGAGGAGTTGAGTGCATAATTGGCCATTCCAAATGGCCAAGTCTTGCGAAGTACATTTACAGTGAGCTGCGGGCCTATAAAAACAATCCCATTCCATTTCCCTGTTGATGCAGCCTCCAAAATGGGAATGATAAGGAAAAGCTAAGTTGCCTGGGCTTGGAGTGGGAAGTGTTCTTTAATGATCAGTGTTAGAAAGTTCTATTTACAATGTGAGGCACAAAAATTCTACAAACAGGAGTTAGCCAAGAAAAGCATGGCAAGTAGGTTCTTAAGTAGCTAGGCCCTCCTGGCTTTTGTAGCTAGCCTTGAAAATCAGCTTAAAAACCTTTGGCCTTAATGTTTTTCATTAGACTGCAAAACTGAGTGCACACTCTCTTAATCTCCTTCTGCTACTCTGATCTATAACTACCTTACCAGCTCCTATTTCCACTACCTCCTCTCATCTATCCTGTGTTTAAGTCTTGTACGTAGCAAACAACTTCATTATTCTCAGCTCATGCCCTCTGGTTCTCTAGTTCTGTCTTTACTCAAGCTGTTACTCTGAATTTAGAATACTTTTTGTCCTTTCCTGGTCCATCCTTTAAGATGTCTTCCATTTCTCTGTATCCAAATTTGACCCACGTTTAAAGGATTGTGCCCCTACCTGCTCCAGACACTGATCATTTTCCTAATTATATTACAGTTATTCTGCCTTAATGTTAAGGGCCCTATTGGAGTATACACCTATTGAAGGCAAGCTCTGTGAGTCCGTTTTGTATCACTCACAGTGTTCATTTTGGCCCCTTCTAGATAGTTAATGTACATGGTTCACAATTTCCTGATAAATGAACAAATAGAAGGGACTTACCAGCATAGTGGGCACTTTATACCCATTATCTCATTTAATTATCTCCAAAACAACATGAGATAGGCTCTACTGACTTCTCCCACTTTATATTTGAGGAAATCTGAAAATTCAAGATGTTGATTTGCCCCAAACCCATAATTAGTAAGTAGTGAATCCAGGATTCAAACTTGGGTGTGTCTGGCTCCAAAGTCTTAGTCCATTCTATTGTACCACGCTGTTTCCAGGGAATACTTTGAAAACTGTTCTATAAACATTCACAAAGTTTTAAATGAATGGAAGAGAGGCTGGATTGAATATGTATTTCTTTTAGATCCTTGTGTGAATTTCTATAAACTTATTTTTAGATTTCTAGTTTGGCTTAATTCCTAGCTTTAAAATGTTGTGTTTTAAAATATATCCATACATTCTTTGCTGTCTCTCCCTTCTAAAGATGAAGCCTTGAGTTTGGGTTGAACTTACTGGCTCACTTGCAAGGAATAAGATTAAGCAGAAGTGATGCTATGTGACCTCCAAGGCTAACTCATGAAAAGGATATATTTTCCATTTGGCTCTCTCTCTCTTTGCTCACTCTGGGGTAAGTCAGCTGTCACGTCATGAGGACAGTCAGACATTCCTCAGGAAAGTCCACATGCAAAGGAACTGAAGCTGCTCACCAAGAGTTGGCACCAACTTGCCAATCACATGAGTGAGCTACCTTGCCAGCATATCCAGTGGACTGGGTCTAGCTTCCAGACGATTGCAACTTCATAAGAGACCTTGAACTGCCTTTCCAAGCTTCTCCCAGATTCCTCACTCATTAAATGGTGAGAGATAATAAACACTTATTTTTGTTGTGAGCTACCAGGATTTAGGGAAATGTATTAGGCAACAATAGACAACTAATACAAGTACATACTCTCTCCTCTGAATATGTGTATGTTCATCAAAAGACATATATAAGAATATTCAAAGTGGCACTATTCATAATAGCTCTAATGGGGAATAATTCAAATGTCCATCAATAGCTGAGTGGATAAAAAATGATGATATATTTATACAATAACACAGAACAGTGAGAATAAACTTCAGAAAGAAGCAACGTGGATGAATCTCACAAACATAAAATTGAGTAAAGAAAGGCACAAAAGCAAAGTTCATACTATGCTGTCATTTATATGAAGTTCAAAACATAAAACGAATCTATGATGTTAAAATCAGGATGTAGTTCCCCTTGGTGGACGATAGCTAGAAGAGGAGACTTGGGGGGAGGGATTCTGGGATGTTATCTTGATTTGGGTACTATGTCTGGATCCACTTCGAGAAAAATCACAAAGGCACGCATGTAGGATTTGTGCACTTTTCTCTATGTTTGTTAAGGTTCAAAAAAGGATGTCTTCCAGGGTACCTGGGTGGCTCTGTTGGTTAAGCATCTGACTTCAGCTCAGGTCACAATCTCACAGTTTGTGGGTTCAAGTCCTGCATTGGGCTCTCTGCTGTCAGAGCACAGCGTGCTTTAGATCCTATGCCTCTTTCTCAAAAATAAATAAACATCAAAAAAAGGGTGTTCCCCCCAATTTTCAGTAAAGTTCTAATATGTTGTGGCTATAAAACAAAATCCAACAACCGTGTTCAATGCTGATGACCACAATGTGTGTGTTTCATAAAGGAGCTGCCTACACAGTGAATGTTGTCCGAGGTTAAAACCTGTCCTAGTATGGACTCTGCCCTTCTAGTGCCCCCACTTATGCCTTCACCTCTGGAAGAAATTGGGTCACTGGGACCTTGAAGCAGAGGCCTTTTGGCAGCCATGAGGCCACTTCAACACTGTTCATCAAATCACAAAACAGACATATCTGCCTACCCATGATAAAAGTATATTACGTTTTCAAGGGAGGAGGTCAGCAGAAACTATTTGTGTATTAAGCACTTTGCTGATTCTGGGTTGAAAGTATTTGGATCAACTTAGGCCAAAGGGGAGGGGAAAGGAAAACAGAGATTCTCCCCCTATCTGTCTGTGTAGGGGCTACAATTGTGAGCCTTGGGTCTGGCCGGGTGCTTGCCTTCCAGCCTTCTGTGCCTTTGGCTGTTTCTGAGGGGGTGCTGCAGCCTTGGGGAGTCACCCTTGGGGTGGGATTGGCTGTGTCTTGCAGCCTGTGAGGCACTTACAGGCCTTGCTGAGATTCTGGGGCCTGGCTTCCCCACAAGCCCAGCGATGCGAGGAGGCAGCCGCTCAGAGGATGGGGCATTATGCTTTTCCCCTCACATTGCCTGGTTGACATTTACTCATCTCTGTCTTCGCTGACAATGTTACTTCCTCAGGGATGGATCCCTCAACTGGGTAAAATTCGCCTACTATATAGTCTCATTGCTACCTCCCCCTCTGGAAATTATCAATACTCACAAAAATTTATGGTTGTAAGAACACAATATCCTCTTAACAAAATTTTAAGTGTACAATACAGTATTGTTGACTATAGACACAATGTTGTACAGCAGATCTCTAGAATTTACTCCTCTTGCTTAACTTTATGCCTATTGGTGAGTAACTCCTCCTTTCTCCCCTCATCCAGCCTCTGGGAGCCACCATCCATTCTTTGATTCTATGAATTGACTGTTTTAGATATCACATGCAAGTGGAATCATGCAGTATTGTACTCATGTAACTGGCTTATTTCACTTAGCATTATATTCTTGACGTTCATCCATATTGTTACACAATGAAGACTTTCCTTCTTTTTAAAGGCTGAGTAGTATTTTTTTTGTATGTATAAACCACATTTTCTTTATCCATTCATCTGCTGAAGAACATTTAGATTATTTCCACGTGTTGCCTATTGTGAATAGTGCTGCAGTGAACACAGGGGTGCTAATATCTCGTTGAGATCCTGACTTCAGTTCTTTTAGATAAATACCCAGAAATGGGGTTGCTGGATTATGTAGTAGTTCTATTTTTAATTTTTTTCAGGAACCACTATACTGTCATCCATAGTGGCTATACCATTTTGCATTCCTACTCAACAATACACAAGGGTTCCAAAAAAAAAAAAAAAAAAATACACAAGGGTTCCAATTTCTCCACATCCTTGTCAACACTGTGGTCCTTTGTTTTATTGATGATAGCCATCCAGACAGGTATGAGGTGATATCTCATTGTGGTTTCAATTTGCATTTTCTGATGATTAGTGATGTTGAGCATTTTTCATACACTGTTGGCCATTGATATGTCTTTTTTTGGAGAGATGTCTTTCAAGTCTTTAGCCCATTTTAAATTGGGTTATTAGCTTGCCTTTTTTTTTTTTTTTTTTTTTTTTTTTTTGCTCTTGAGTTGTAGGAGTTCCTCCTATATTATGGAGATTAGCTTTTTATCATATATATGGTTTATAATTTTTTTCTCCTTATTATTCTGTTGAATGTTTTCTTTGCTATGCTCAATGCACCTATAATCTGACTACCCTGCTCCACTGTTACCTTGATGAGAGCATGGGGCAATGTCTGTTTTGGTTTAGCACTTTAGATTGAATTGTGTGTTGGAGTCCTAACCCCCAGTAACTCAGAACATGACGTTATTTAGAAGTAGGGTGATTACAGATATAATCACTTAAGATAAAATCATACTAGAGTAGGGTGGGCTCTTATTCCAGTATGAATGGTGTCCTCATAAGAAAAGAGAGAGACATTCAAGGAGAATGTCATGTAATGATAGAGACAGAAACTGCAGTGATGCTTCTACAAGCCAAGGGATGTCAAAGATTGCCAGCAGACACCAGAAGCTAGAAGAGGCAAGGAAGGATTCACCTCCCAGGTTTTGGAAGGAGCATGGTCGAGTTAACACCTTCATCCCTGCCTCCAGAACTGTGAGAGAATACATTTCTATTGTTTTATGTCACCCTGTTTGTGGTACTGTGTTATGGCAGCCCCAGGACATGAGTATGTCACTGTAATCACTGTATCTAGCGTGATGCCTAGAACATAGATGTTCAATAAATGGGAAGTGACACAAACTGAGTAGAGCCCCAGTGAACTGTGTGTGCTTGGTTTAGTCACTCGGCTGGTTAACCATTTCAGCTCTGTCCACTGAACAACTGTCAGCAGCCATTGCAAAGTCCCCAAAGCCTTGAACACAAAATTTTCTTCAGTGTGGTGCAAATTGTTTGGTGACAGCACTAGATCGGAACTGACATAATGCCTTTATAGGTTGCATCCCACTTAGTGTAAATATTTATATACTTTACTGCAGCAGTGTTAGCCTGTTGGATTATGGCATTTCCCCCCAGAATTTACGAGGGGTAATAATACATAATTTATGTTATAGTAACCCTAACATATTTCTAAAGTACAAAAAAAATCTGAATTCTAAAACACATCTGCCCCACTGGTTTTGGCTAAAGAATCCTGACTCTATAAGGATACACATGATCACTATGGTTTCCTTCAGCTTCTAGGCTTCAGGTGTTTAGCTTCATGGTTAGGCGCTTCGCCAAAATGTTATTGAGAACTCTGGTTCCTCTAGCATTCTCTTTCCATTCTGCTTTTTTTTCTCTCTCTCTCTCTGGCCTTCTTCTCCATATTCCTGTGCTTTTTGTCAAAACCTGCTTGAAGAGGAGGCTTGGGAGCTGACAGATCACAGCTGATGCTCTGTAGCTTCAGGCTGGACCTTGTCCAGCTCCTGAGTAACTGACTCCTGACCAAGAGTAGTCAGGAGACAGAAAGCTACCTTCCACCCCTCAGGGCTGGGATTAGTCTTTTTGCCCTCTGCCCCACATCAGATATACTTGGGTTGGCCTGTGTTTATAATTGGATTTTAAAGTTTAGCCTTGGTTTCCCAATTCTCACTTTGTTTCCCTCATGTGCTGGAGTTCTGCCCAACATCTGGCCTACTGCATTCTGATCCTGTCACCCTGCCTGGATCTGGCTAGCCTCTTGCCTTGGCCTAGGCAGAGACCCTTAGCCATGGCCATAAGCCATGATGTGATAGCAATCTGTCTGACTTCACACATTATGGCCAATAACAATAGTAATTCTAACATTTATGCAGAACTTGCAATGAGTCAGGTACTGTGGCTAGTTGTTTTCAATGCACTCTCTCCTATAATCTTCTCCACAGCCCTGTGAGGTAGGTAGTATTATTTTATGCATTTTAGCACCAAGGAGCTGAGGTCTAGAGAACTTAAATGATTAATTAGTCATGGCTTAGAATGTCTAATTCTAAGATCAATTCCACATGCATCACATCCAAGTTTACCATGACTTAGACCTAAGTTCTGAGAATGGGGCTGCTCCTATCACAGAGGCCAGCACTATGGATTTATAAGCTTCAACTTTGTATCATCCCAGTCTCTTTCACGGAGGTCCTGGCAGGACTTGGGGCAAAGCTTACCCAAGATGTGTGATACATATACAAAGTCACTTATTATTCACATCAACCCTATGAATAAAGTACTGTAAGTTACCCCATTTTATAGGGTGACATAACAGAGGTTTTAAAAGGTCAGGTAACATATCCAAAGTAACACAGCTAGTAAATAAGAAAATCAGGATTCAAACCCAGAGAGCCTGGCTCCTGCATGCCTAAATACTATATTGTACTGCCTCTTAGGGTGAGAATGATGAATACAGCAATTCAAACTGGATCCAAGATACAAATTCCAGGATTCCTGGTGCTTACAAGTTCAGAAATGACAACTGACAAAATGACCTATCTATTCTTAAAAAATAGGAAACAACACACTGATGCCACCCAAGGTTATGAATACACTTGGAGTTGTTATTTCAGTAGAGCAGCAGTGGTACTTGGCAGCAAATGGGCAAAGGCTGAGTGTGGTCCCCCCCAAGGATATGTTTGTTTTTTTGTAAAGGTGGCCATCAGAGATAATGTGGGCAAAGACCCATGGTGGTTGGCATTTCTTAGTAGCTTGTGTTTGTATTAGCTATATAAAAGGAGGAATTTTTGCCTTCTTTTGGACAAGAGCTCATTATGTGAGTTGCCAACATTTTTCTCCTATACTATTTCAGAAAAGGTAATGGCCATTGCCTCCAGCAACTCGTTGTTGGTTGCTGCTATGAACACACATAATTTCTAAAGGTAGACTCTCTACACCCCAATCTGTGTCCTAAGAATCTTCTCTTACCCTGATTTTTTGCAGCAAAGTAGGGCTTATTTCTTTATTCAAAATTTAAAGATGCAGTTATTGAGACGTACAACACCATTGGAAATTCCAATTATTTGTTAGAAGCTTTCTTTAAACTTGTGTGTAATCCTCCAACTTGACATTTCTATTTAACATTTCTATCATATGATGGGGCCCCTGGGTGGCTCAGTCGGTTAAGCGTCCAACTTCAGCTCAGATCATGGCCTCACAGTTTGTGAGTTCGAGCCCCACATAAGGCTCTGTGCTGACAGCTCAGAGCCTGGAGCCTGCTTTGGATTCTGTGTCTCCCTTTCTCTTTGCCCCTTCCCTGCTTGTGCTCTCTCTTTCAAAATTAAATAAATGTTAAAAGTTAAAAAAAACACAAAAAACATTTCTATCATATGATATTTTAAAAGCTTCCCAAAGATATCTCTTTCCTTTAGAATGTCTCTGAGGTCAGGAGGTAGAAAGCAATCAAGCAATAATAAATCAGACACATGGAACATGTCCAGCTCTAGAAAGCCTAAGGTAGGGCAAAGAAACCTCTTTTTCCAACTGGAACACTGTCTAGGATCCTTTGTTCCCTCAAGGTTTTCGAACTATTACTGATGGCTCCCAATTTATCCCTATATCTCCCAGTTTCCAATTTATTCACAGCCCAGTGTTTCAAAATGTGACTTTACTTCCTCTGCTTAAAAAACTTCCATTGGAGTCTGAGCTGAGCTTTCATCCCAGTATATCTAGGGCTCAGCTTTGGTCCAGTGGACCCAGTGGGGGTGAGGGGGCACTATGTGGCTGGACCTGAACTTTTTAACTGGCTCCCTCCCTGACCCCCAACTTCTTTCCTTCTTCTCCTTTGTAGGGGCTCAATTTTAGCCTGAGGCTTGGTGAGGGGTAGTCCACTGGCATGTGACAGGGCTCAGTATTGGGCCAGGATATCTGGAGATCAGACATACAGGGAAGATTGAACAAATACATAAATACATGAAGGTGAATGGGATCCAGATTTCTTACTGTCAGAGAAAGGAGTTACAGATATGGAAAGTGGGAAGACTAGAATAAACCTTATGGAATTGGATTGCTATTGAAAACAGTGTGAACTCATGGTTTTTAACAGATGGACAGGTACCTAGATAGAGTCATATCAATAGATATAAATGAATGTATATAAATACGCATAATATATACAATATTTCCTAGACCTCTCTACTGAGAGGCCTAGAGGCAATGACATTTCAGTAAAATCAAGTACATCAAGTGCCCAGATTTTGGATTCTAAACAGCATTCTCTACTAAGGAATCTGTTCCTGTAGAAATGGCTGTGGGGCAGGGGCAGTGAAAATAAAAAATGAGCCTGGAACATCTTGTTGTGTCAGAAAACTGGGAAGTGCTCAAAGAATGATGGAGTAAATGTCAAAAGGATACAGAAGCCAGTATGAAGGGGCTCCCACTGGCCATGTCTGGGATGATTTGATAGTAATGGGTTTTAATCCTTTGAGTAAAATAGAAATTTACAAATAAATAAATAAGAAAGCTCTATCTTGCAGAATGCCTATTAAAAATCTAGATTATTAATAATAAAATAAGATTAATAATCTAGAAGATAGAATTTAGAAAGTCACCATTTGTCAACCATAATAATAACTGATACAGGCAAGAGCCATCAATGAATACTAATGCTGGTAGGTAAAAGGTTGATGAGGAATTTACTTAGCTTTAGATTATCTTCCCATAAAAATACTTACTTGCTACTAATAATAAATGCAATGTACTTATTAATCTTACAGTGGAAAACCTGGCTGATATCATCTTAACCAAGTAATGAGTTAACATCATCAGCAATGAATGCAGCACAACATCATTCATTGTATCCTGATACAATGCACTAAAAAAAATATAGCATACTTCTGTTAAAAATTCACGAATCATGAAGAGACATCAAGCAAACTCAAAGAGAGTGACATGTTACAAAGTAAAATGCCCTATAGTCTTCAAAACTATCTAGACTATGAAAGACAAGAAAAGGCTGCCCCAGATTTAAGGAGTCTAGAAAGAAATGACAACCCAGTGTATAACAGGTAACCCTGGATCAGATCTTGTACCTAAAAAGGACATTGTTGGGACAGCTGGCAAAAGCTGAACAGAGTCTGTGAATGAGATGGTGACACTGAATTAGTGTCATTTCTTGGTTTTGAAAGTTACACTGTGGTTAATTATGACAGCATCCTTGTACGTAGGTAGTAACACTGAAGGATTAAAATGCAATGGTGTATTCCCTGAAATTATTCTCAAAAGCCCCAAAATGTTAATGACTACAGAAATGAGGAAATGGTATAAGAGAGCTCTGTGTGCTAATTTTGTAACTTTAAAAAAATAAAATGATTTAGGGGCGCCTAGGTGGCGCAGTCGGTTAAGCGTCCGACTTCAGCCAGGTCACGATCTCGCGGTCCGTGAGTTCGAGCCCCGCGTCAGGCTCTGGGCTGATGGCTCGGAGCCTGGAGCCTGTTTCCGATTCTGTGTCTCCCTCTCTCTCTGCCCCTCCCCCGTTCATGCTCTGTCTCTCTCTGTCCCAAAAATAAATAAACGTTGAAAAAAAAATTAAAAAAAAAATAAATAAAAAATTAAAATGATTTCAAAATAAAACTTATAGAAAAATTCCATTGGCTCCCTGTTATCTACAAGAAAGGGTTCAATTCCTTGGCTGGCCTATAGTGTGCTTCACAGAGGAGTTTGAATATACCTTTCTGGTTTAATCCCAGGTCACCCCTACACTCACCCTTGCTGAATACCCATCTTCTCTGGCTGGCAAACTCTTCTGACTCTCAGGTTGGATTCCAAACATCACCCGCCTCTGAAAACTTTTCTGATATCTGTCCCATGAGGCAGAGCTAGACCTTTCCCTCTGCAGCACGCTACCGTCTCTTTCCTCCTAATGGCATTTTTTTCTTCCCTCAAACTCCCCTTCATTACACTGTAGGTATGTGTCTACACGTCCATCTCTCTCTAGACTCTGCATTCCGCAAAGGTACAATGGCCATGAGCTATTCATCTTAGTATCTCCAGCACCCACCGCAGTGCCTGGCATGTCGTAGCTGCTCAGGGTGGCAGTGTGGCATAACATAGATCTTGGGCTCTGGAAGTGGATTATCTATGAAGGAACTTTACTCTGCCACTCTCTAAATGCCCAGCCTTGGGTAAGTTACTTAATAATGTACTCATATTTAAAAAGACAATAATAGTGATAGCCACTTCGAAGGGTTGTTATGAGGTTTAAATGAGAAGATCTATGAAAAGAGCTTAGCACAGAGGCATCGCTTAAGGGCTCTATAAATATTAGCTTACATGAACTGGGTGCTCAGTAAATATTTGTTAAATGTAAGGATGATTATTGCAAGGATAGAAATTAAATGAGTAGAGTGATAATTCTTCCTGGAGTCAATCAGGAGTGAGATAAAGTAGCCATACATTATGGAGACTGAGGGAAAGGCTGTCTATGACCTGCCCACATTAACTTCTCATTCAAGCATTCATTGCTCAGCACTAGGACAGATACAGAAGTGGGAAACATGCTCATGCCCTTCGGCATGCTTTTGGCAAAGGTGGAGAGAACCAATGGATGCCCAGGAGACATAGCAACGTTAGGTTATAGCAATGAGCTAATTGCTAAACGATTTGGCTAAACCATGAGTACTGCAGAGTTTCAGAAGACAGGCTACAGTGGAGCTCATGACCATTTAATGTTTATATGGCTGATTGCAATTCACAAAGCCAGTTCGTCTATGTTATCTTCCCTGATCCTCCTATCTCGGAAGTACCCAAGGCAGGCATTCCCATATCCATTTCATAGATAAACAAGCTGAGACTTAAAGAAACAAGTGATTTCCCCAAAGCTTAGAAGGGAACTCAGCTCACTCCTTCTACCCTGCTAAGTCTCTAAGGGCAGAGGAGGGGATTGTGAAGGGGTGAAGGGCAAGCTAGATAGAATTAGAAAAACAATTACATGCCATAGCAGATGGATGTGCTACCTTCATGTACAACCTCTGTATTTTAGAAAACTCCTTCAAGTGGTCTAGGAAAAGATAAATGAAAAGATCAGTGGAGATGTTAGACAATAGAGGGGAAAAATATGTTTGAAGGCCAAAAATTAACCCAAAGCATATATGATAAATAGCACCATGAGGAGCAGGGCTCTCTGTAAGAGGGCAGCTTTCACAGATCAGCAAACAGGAGGTACAACCACACTTCTCTTCGAAGTCAGCTGGTTTGGCATGAGGGTTCGGCTCCATAAAAATATTTATAATCAGGATTACCAAACACCTGAGATGGCAAAGCACTCATTTCCACGGGCAAACAGTGTGGTCAAGGAGAGTTTGACCAGGAGAGTTTTAGCCAGGAGAGTTTGCCTTACCTCCCAAATCATTGTATAAAAAAATAAATAAATAAAATAAAGATTATCAACATTGCAAATAACTCTAGTCAAGGCTTCTTTGCTTTTTGTTTTTAATTAATGAATAGCGCTTAAAAAATGGCACTTGCAGCAACATACAGATTTACGATCTCATTACTAGCATGCCATTTGCTTTAAACCTACCCCCTTCACAGAGCATATCAAACTGCAAATGACACCAAAACTAGGCCCAATTGTACAGAGTGTCTTCCCTCCCACACCCCCAACACTTCTCTATGACATTCCATGTCCAAGAAATGCCCATGTGCCTGTTTACCAACAGGCAGCTTGATTTAAATAAAACATCTAAATTCTGCTTCCCGTTTTCTGCTCACCCTGTCATCTGGGTGGCAGCACATTACAGTGAGATAGAATTTCTCCTGGCTATTATAACTCACATAGGAGCTTCCTGAGAAATGGGTTGGAAGGGTCGGTAATCTGCAAAATCACTTCTGCCCTTGGGAGTTTGAGATTTTAGTTGGCTTGTTTAGAATTCTAGGTGGAAATTTTCTACTAAAAATAGTTGCAGGGCTTTTCTCCCTGTGGTCAGATCGGAGAAGGATTTACTTAGATCATAAACACAAATGTCATTTTGTTTGTTTTCTTTTTCTTCCTCTAACTGTCTTTTGGTTTTTATTATTTTTTTTCCTCACTTTTATCTTAATTGCTTAGTATCCTCACACTGAAGATCTTCCACTAGACGAACTCTTCCTTTTCCAGATTACCTGCCTCAAACAGAGTGAGCTTCCTCCAAACTTAACCACACGTCGGCTTCCTGATGCACCATTTTCCCTTTTCACATCTGTGAATTTGCTTCCAACTTCTGCCTGGAATGCTGTCCATGTTCCTACTTCAAGGTCTGATTCAAGCCCTTCTTCTTTGGGGTAGGTTTCTGTCCCATTCCAACCCATATCAACTGGATCCTCTTTGCAACCCTAGCTGATTTACTGTCATTTGGCCCTTGTTTACAATAAACAACACTAGCGTTGTGTTATAAGAACACTAGTTCTTATATTAGTGTTATAAGAACCCCCAAGAAGGTGGGGCATCTTATTTGATGTAATTCTATGTTTTTCTCTAGTCATCATCCCAAGTAGAATATAAAGCATTATCAAGTTTTTTGGAGTTAAGGGATTAGTTTGGCACCCATCAAATCAGGCCATAAAGATCTCTGTCTATTGATTTGCAGGTGGCATTCCTCACTAAAACTTCCCAAGCCTAAGATTTGTCTCCCTAATACAGGTCGATAATGTCCTCCTGAAAACATGTGTTGAAGTTCTAACTCCCAGTACCTCAGAATGTGACCTTATTTAGACATGGAGTATTTACAGAGGTAATCAAATTAAAATGAGGTCATTAGGGTGGGTCCTAATCCAATTATGACTGGTGTCCTTATTATCCTTATACAATGGGGAAATCTGATCACAGAGACAGACAGGGGAAATGACCATGTGAAGACAGGGAATACATCTACCACCCAATGAACACCAAAGGCTGCTGATTAAGCGCTTCAAAGTTATAAAGAAGCAAGGAAGGTTCCTTCCCCTGCAGGATTCAGAGAGAGGGAGAGAGACAGAGAGAATGGCCCTGCCAACACCTTGATTTTAGACTTCTAGCCTCTAGAACTGTGAGAGAATACATTTCTGTTCTTCCAAGATACCCAGCTTGTGGTACTTTGTTACAGTAGTCCAGGAAACTAATGGGTCAGTTCTCTTGAGTAGTTTTAATGTATTTATTTATATTGTAAACAGAAACCTTTGTGGATGTTTATATTCATGGGGTTTCTCTGCAAGTGAAATGCCTGGGAAGGTTAGTCCTTTATGTCAGGATCCACAGACCCGATTCTGTTATCTCCAGTGAGATTCTGTCTCCTCCTCTTTCCTTTCATCATACTTGTTTTGTCAGTTTTGTAGACTTGATTTTTTCTTCCACCCACATATTTGGCCATTCATATATGTATGTGTGCCCACAGTCACGTATTCATTTGTTGACAACGTAATGTGTACTAAATATTATGCCAAATGATGGGGACACAGACCTAAAAAAAGTTCTTGATCTTAAGGGCTTTGTGAGACAACTACAAGACATTGTAATACGTGCTATTCATTTATTTATTTATTGAACTAGTGTTTGTTAAGCACTTTTTGTGCTCAGGTTCTATGTGAAGGAACAGAGCAGTAAATGAGACAGACACATGAATTTCAGTGGGGCTCAAGGGAATGAGACAGACAAACATGAGGTGTTAGGGAAGTATAAAAATATAGACTGAGAGTCAAGAGGGAAGACAGAGTCATGGAAGGCTTCCTGGAGGTGGTGATATCTGTGCTGAGGCTTGAAGAGTAAGAGGTGGTCAGGCAAAGGCACAAGTAAAGAGAAGGTATTCTATGCAGAACGAGGTGTGGGAAAGCACAATGCATTTTGGGAACTCATATTTATTGACCTCCATGCTGGGGGTTGGAAAGAAGGAGTAGAAAGCCTAGGAAGTCTTTGGAAAACTCTGGTTCTCACTCCTGTTTTCCTTGATATAATTACAGGGGTGGGTAATGGAGCCTGGGAAACAGAGGCACTGTGGCCAGCCAAAGCCCCAGTGACAAAGGTGACTTAAGTTCACTACAGTTCAAACTTACAGCTCTTAGGTTACTGCTGAATGGCATGTGCTTCACTGTGAGGACCAGATGCCCAGCCTGCTCCCTTCCCATTCATCTTAAGGAGTGCCAGGCTTTGGGGGGGCTTCCAACAGGCCCATGGCACAGGGTGACACAGACAGTGCTTTAAGCAGGCCCTCCATCGTGCTTAACCAAACCATAAATGCAATTCAAACCTGGCTTGGCAGAGAAAAACAAAAGATGGAGCCATTTTCCCCATCTCCAGAGTTTGATGTATGGGGAATCAGGAGACGAAGCACCTAGCTATGGATGCAGAATGTGATGAATTCTGTCAGTGCAGGGACACACACACACACACACACACACACACACACACACACACACACACGGGTTCCATCCATAGGACATGGAGAACAGCAGCCCATGCAGTCTCTAGTCCTGAAGGCTGTTTATTTGAGGAGTAAAAGTGAGGTCTTTCACAAATGTTTTCATATGAGACCACACAAAAATGACCTAAAATTATTTTTCAAGTTAGGTTCAAAGATCTCTTCAAATAGAATGTATGTTTCACTCTTTGATGTTTTGTTATCTCAGGGTGAGTTAAGGGATTATTATCAGGCTAAAGTCTGAATAAATTTAAATCCTCACTTTAGGATTTATATTGGCTTATTAAACCCCTCATTTGTTTTTGATTATCCATGATGCTCATTTATTGCTAGCACTTTCATCCCTGGAACACTATTTTTAAACACACTTGGATCTGAATAGCACTGATGAAATGTCCTAAATCCCTGAGTTATATTTAACAAGGAGAAGGCACATGAGCATAATGCCAAACAACCAGACTGATCCTGACCTTGGATTCCAGCTCGGGTTGGAATGTATTTCCACCTGTGTTTTATAACCTTTTGCAAGTTACGAATTTTGAATGTCAACTTATTTCTCTGTAAAATGGGGCAAAAGTGACAAAAATAGCTCCCAATAGTTATGGGATTCTTGTTATGTACTGGGTACTGTTGTACAAACTTCACATGCTCTAACTCATTTACTCCTCATGGCCACCTAAGACATAGGTACTGTTATTATGCCTACACACACACACACACACACACACACACACACACACACACCCACCAGGATTCAATTCTAAGTGTTCTGCCTCCAGAATTATTAGCTGTATTCTTACCTATTAACCTGTAGCTGCACAGGGAGTGGGAGCAAAATACCACCTAGCAGCTTCCATTACTATCATTGTTGTCATTATTGTTATAGTAGTATTTCTCATACACAAGAGAGGCCAACAGGAAGAATGGGCCTTTGGGGTTCCTTTTTTGGGCCTATTTGTGGTTCCTTGGAATTATTGCTATTACCGTATCCAAATTGGAGGAACTATTTTGCTCTTCATTTTATCCCATGCGTGGAATAATTAATGGTTTAACTTCATGCAGCCCAGCATTTCTCAGGCCACAGAAAACTTCCTAGCTGCCCTCTGATCCTCAGAGATTTTCATCCATTTTTTTTTCAGTTAGGAAAAGAAAAATAGTGGGGCAACCCAGAAACTAAATTCTGAATAGGAACACTGGAATCCATGACTTTCAAGAAACCACTGAGAGGGTTTTTACCCTCATGCCACATGGAAGTCAACTGAACTCCTAATTCTTGATTATTAATCATTCATACTCAATTATTAGAAAAATCCTCATGCTTTATGAATGCAACTATTTTCTTCCTTTCTCTTTCATATCTCACCTGACCCCTTACCCTCTACTCTTCACTCTCAAAAAGTAAGGAATGCTTTTCTGATATCTGTCTATCTGTCTGTCTGTCTGCCTGCTTGCCAGCCTATCTATCTATCTATCTATCTATCTATCTATCTATCTATCTATCTATCTATCTTTGGAAAGGATAAAAGATTTTTACCTGAGGTAACTAGTATCTTCTTAGCTGTACAAAAATACTCAATTCATTTCTATAGTGTTAATGAGATATAAAGAAAAAATCCTTTCAGTTGTTTGGGGAAAAAATTCTTTCTTATTCTAGTTAAGAATATATTATGTCTACCTGGGTCCTCTATTCTGTCATCTGAATAATTTGTCCATCTCTTAGTGTATCTTTAGCACTGGTAAATTCTTATATGGAATCTATTTTTCAATAACCAGGTACTCACATAAGTTCCTTACATATATCAACTCATCAGTCTGCACAGAACCCCTGAGGAACCTATTATTTCATCATCTATTAGCACTTAAAGATAAGGGAATGAGGATAGAGAGGGGTAAGGTGACTTGCTCAAGGACACACAGTTGATAAGTAGTACAGCCAGGATTTGAACTCAGGAAGTGTGGCTCTCGATCTAAATTCTGATTTCAGTACTAATTTCTGGAGTCCACCTGTTTATGAGAAACACTGAGTTTTAAGTTGGGAAACACTATTTTTCAGGCTTTTAATTTGAGCTCTGCTAGCCATGGCTACTTAGACAAGTCACTTAATACATTTGACCTCACTTTCTTCACAGATCCAATGAGGAAATTGGGCCAAGTTACATTCTGGGATTCTGTAACCCCACTTACTGAGGGAGACTCATTTGTCAGATTTTTAGATTCTAGACAAGTCTGTCAGCCAAACTCCCTGCCACTTTGTGGCTTTTTAGAGCGTAAATAATACAGCTCTATGATCTTTTGGTACTAATAATAGTGCTAATAGAGCAGACTGAGAAATGATGAGAATTTGATGTCCACCAAGTTCCTCATGTGACCGTGATCCTTCAGTCACTAAAAGAACCCACCTTCCAATAACTGACTGGAAAAAGTGTTGGCCACAACAAACATGGATTCCCAAAGCTACTTGAGGACTGTGGACTCATGGTGAAGTCTCTTGACCCATCATTATTAACTGCCATGGGCATGGGGAATTGGAGTGGAAGCCTTACCTACACTTCATGTTTTCAATTGAGTTTTTCAGGTAGAGAGAGTTCTTTGTGAACAAATGGATACATTTGATGCTCAGAAAACCCATCCATTTCAGACACTGGTTTGTCCATACAGGAGATTTCAAGGCTTTTAAATGTGATTAAGAGGCAGACAATTAAACAATTATGGCACTGGCCCAAATGTTGGGATGGGCTTACATTTAAAGTTTACTTATGCTCAGAGAGACAATGGAAAGGGAACTTTACACACTTGAGTATGAAAAGATGCAGTGAGATATCATATATCATAGCCAAATATATAAGATTTCAACACACTACCTTTCTATTTGTCAAGAGAAAGGAATACAATCCATGGGCCTACTTTCTAGACCTACACAGACACACAGCTGCGGCAAGACCATGTGTGGTGAAAAGTAGTCTACCTCTTGCCAACCCCTTGTTCTGCAGAACTACCCTCCTGGAGGAGTTAAGTATGCAAGGGTGAGCTGGAAAACAACACTTTGCTTTTCTAGATCAAGGGAGGGTCAATCCAGCCCACATGTGGTTTCACTTCACTCCACCATGGGTCAGTTATATTGTCAACCTACATTAAATTAAAGATAAAAGTACATGACAGTGCCCATTTTCACATAAGGGGTTTCTAGGTGTGCCTGGGATGTGCCTGCAGAAGGCCCATGGAAATGCCTTACAGGTAACCTAGAAAGAAGAGGAGAGAAATGGAAGCTCTCCTGGTCCCCCAACTGTCAGTACTATCTCCCCAGTTGCAAATAAATGGCCTACCATTAGTGCAAAAAAATGCCACAAAATCAAGCTTGACAGTGGGGTGCATCTTGTGAGGAAGATCTGGTTCCGCTATCAGCCTCTCCCCCACATTATAATTCTGGCATCATTTGCCTCCCAAAAAGAGCATTGATAAATGGTATCTGTCTAGTTGTGGTGAATTTTACATCAATAAATACCTTGCTTATAACAGTTTCCTTCTGTGATTTTCCACGGCTTAAAAAAGCCTAAAATTGTACATGCTCTGGGCATTGCAGTCTTTGATTTTGCTGGATTGCTAGTCTAAGGAAGGAATTGAGGCAGGAAAAGTATGGTGGGGTGGGCAACAGACCACCCGCAGAGATTTTTTTTTTAATTCCAGGAAATTTCCCTGGTAAATGTATCAGTGATGAATAAGCTTCAGTTTCTACCATTAGGAACTATAATTCACCTTCTCAAAGGGCATCCTGCACATATTCAGCAATGATCTACACAGTCTTCCCACATACACTTTTTTTTTTTTTTTTTTAAATTTTTTTTTTTTTTCAACGTTTATTTATTTTTGGGATAGAGAGAGACAGAGCATGAACGGGGGAGGGGCAGAGAGAGAGGGAGACACAGAATCGGAAACAGGCTCCAGGCTCTGAGCCATCAGCCCAGAGCCTGACGCGGGGCTCGAACTCACGGACCGCAAGATCGTGACCTGGCTGAAGTCGGACGCTTAACCGACTGCGCCACCCAGGCGCCCCCCACATACACTTTTGACTCTAATAAAGCAAAAACCCACGTTTGGCCTGTGTCGTTTAACCAAGCCCAGAGTACAAATTTCCTGTTTGTTTACTCCTGCAATTGCAAAACAATTTCAGGGTCAGTTCCCAAACTGAGCTTTCTCTGTAATGCTGCTGTTTCTGTGTGTGAAGCAAATCTTCTGATGGCACTGGTGCAATAAGCAAATATTTGGAGGACTGATTGGACAGTGGGGCCCTGAAAACCAATCCTCTGGAATATCTCACATGGCAAGAGATGAAGTAGGGGCTTAAAAGAAGAAATAACAGAGAGTAATAATTCAGTATCTTGTACTTACACAACACCAAGTTTCACAGAACTCAGAGAACTTTGCAAAACTGTCTAACCCAAGAGTTCTTAACCTTGAATTTACAGCTGAGGGAAATGGCAGGGACTGTTTGAGCCAAGTGGTCCTTCCTTACACAGATACAAGGCCTTATGTTCTAGGTCTTCTTTCGAATCTCCTGAGCCATCAGAGCTCTCTGATGGCAGCATGGTACCTTGGAGAGACATGGAACTTATAGATAAATAATCAGGTTTCAAGTTCCAGTATTACCCATAGGGACAGAGATTCAATAAAGCTGATAGTAAATTAATCTGGCTTATTTTAAACAGTTGGCATCATTGCTACTATATTATGTGGTTATAGGACATAAATCTATCACCTCCCTGGTAATTAATGGGGGGTAACCAGAGATACTCTTATAATACAGAAGAATCAAGCATTTTTAGACTGATCTGGAAGACTAAAAGGGGACAGAAGGCAGAACACAAAACTGTCCCAAGGGCCTTTGAAATACCTGAAGTAGGACCTTAGAGGGAATATATAAGTAGTATATCAATTATATGTTAAATTTTTTAAAAAGTTTATTATGTATGTATGTATGTATGTATGTATGTATGTATTTAGAGAGCGTGAGCAGGTGAGGGGCAGAGAGAGAGAGAGAGAGAGAGAGAGAGAGAGAGAGAGAGAAAGAGAGAGAATCTCAAGCAGGTTCTTCACATGGGGCTCAAACCCACGAATGGTGGGATCATGATCTGAGCTAAAATTGAGAGTCAGATGCTTCACCAACTGAGCTACCCAGGCACCCCTCAATTGCATGTTTAAATAGAATTTCAGGAAAAAATACTTCAACATCTATAAGAACAAGAGGCTCAGCTCAGTGGCCACCTTTTCTGGGTCCCTTTCCCTGATCTGAATTATGTAACTCATATCACTGTTCCCAGAAAATAGCCATTTAATCTCTACCATGGCCATTATGACTGGACTGTAATGATCTGTTTGTGCAGCGGCCTCCAATAAATGTTAGTGCCTTGTCTCAGGGTTCCCATCCTAGATGTGTTTGTTTCTTCAGACCCTACAACACAGCAAAGATTTAATAAATGTTTGCTAAACTGAGTTCAATTTTTCCTTAGCCAGCAGAAAGTACTCACTTCCCAGGGGTTAGAGCTCATAGAATGAGGTATAATCAGGTATTCTTGGCTTACACTAGGCAGTCACTTTCCTCTGTAACAGAGCTTGTCTCTCTTTCCTTCAGGAAAAAAAGTGAGAGCCCCAGTTCCCTAAAGTGAGCACATATCACCCGCATCCTCCAAGCCAGGCACAACTTTTTACAGAGATATTTAAAAAAAAGAACACAAAACACCCACAGCTAATACCTGTCACTATTCACTGAGTATACTTGATATGTGCTGATTACTATGCTAAGCACTTAATATACATATCTTCACAACAATTACCTAAGAGTTAAAGATGAAGAAACTGAAGTTCTGAAACTATCTGCCAAGGTCAGTGAAAAGTATGTTACATGAACTGATGTTATACCAGATTTTATGCTCTCAAGCCCATGTTTTTAAGGCTGGGATGAAGGACAGGGGGTCAGTCACTTACACTTCAGTAAGAATTAGCTTAGGTCATTTTGCTTTCCCAATTCTCAGTTGAGTTGAGTTGAATAAATGGTAGATGGGTGGTGGGAGAAAAAGGGCTGAAAGAATTGGGGCCCTGCACAAGTGGTAAAGAAGGGTCATCTGGGAATTTGGGTAGTCAGAGGGCAAGGTAATTAGAATTAAGTTTCTGGGGAAGAGAGAAAAGAGGTACAAGGAGAGTCAGAGAAGGCAGTGGCATAGAAGAGGAGTCAGAGAGTCAGGGACCCATGGTTGCACTGGGGAAACTGGGGAAAGAGAAGTGTGTGTGTGTGTGTGTGTGTGTGTGTGTGTGTGTGTGTGTGTGTAAGAGAGTAATGGTGTTGGTAATTTACAACATGAACAGGCCATCAACTAGGCATAAACTAAGCTAGTGGTTGTTCATAGTGGCAAAGATGCAAGGTTCCAAGATAGTTGCACCAATGGCTTCCAGATTCATAAGCCCAGGCTGCATCTCTCTGGAGAACTTAGTATTTCTTTATAAAAAAAATTTTTTTTCAAGGAACTGAGTGCTTTACCTAATGAAAGTGCTGGATTTTAAGATATTCACTTTAGGTCTATTCAGTTTCTCTTTTAGCATGGTTCATTTCCTATATGTATTGAGAAGCGTGTGCTGTAAATGAATTTTTCACTGTCCCTTAAGCACTATATTTTACCCTTGGCAACTGAAGTATGAGATGAAGGTTATTTGCTGGAGATAAAGAAGAGCCTATTAACTTGTTTGTGATCTTTGCTAGGTTATAAACTTCTATGGGACTAGAGGGCTGGTTCTTTTCACTGTGGTAATTCCCATGTCTAGAATAGGATAGGGGATAGATCAATGGATGGAGGGAGGCATGGTTAAAAGGATGCAATGGTTAAATGGATGAACCACAAGCTCTTTAGTAATGGCTTTGGAATTAAACGTATCTTGTTCAAAATTTGCACCTGCTGCCAGCTAGTTACGTGATCCATCTAAAGACCCATTTTCCTCAGGTATAAAGTTAAGTTAGGAACAGTAAATCCTCATAAAATCATGGGGAGAATTAAACAAAATAATGTATGTAAAGTGAGGAACACAGTGCCTGGTATATTGTGAGCTCTCCTAGACGGAAGCTTTTAGGGAAACCCTACATTGCTCAAAGATGCCCTGTGAAGGCTAGTGAGTTTGTGGAGACAAGATGCCCTGTACCTTATCTGTATTCTGGGTTGGATTTTACTTCTTTCCTTTACTCTATTTTTTTTAAGTTTATTTATTTATCTTGGGGGCGAGATTGAGAGAGAGAGAGAGAGAGCGAGCACGAGCATGCACAAGAGGGGAGGGACAGAGAGAGAGGGAAAGAGAGAATTCTGAGCAGGTTCTGTCAGTGCAGAGCCCTACATGGGCTCCATCCCATGAACCATGAGATCATGACCTGAGCTGAAATCAAGAGTTGGATGCTTAACCAACCGAGCAACCCAGGCACCCTGACTTTTTTCTTTTTCTTTCCTTCCTTCTTCCCTTTCCTCCTCTCTCCCACAAATATTTGAGGAGACAACTGGCTAGGAATAACATTATTTATATGTAAATAACAATATTTACATAAATACTTATATTTCTTCCTGACTTATCACAGGCTTTTTTGACTGTTAGGACATAGCTGGTCATTTCCAGGACTCACACCTCCCTTGCCCATGAGCATTACTTTTTTCAATCATATCTCCTAGGATATCAACCTTTTAGCAACATTTAGACTCTGCTCCCACTTCATCATCTCATTATTGTTCTTACAAAAAACAGACCTCATAGGATTAGGTGTTAAAGTTAAATGCAACGTCCCGACAACTGCTACTTTTGTAGGCTTGGTGGAATCCATGAGAACCAGCACCCCTGCCTCCTGTTCCAGAGACACCTAAGGAACCTGGCAAGAACTGTACAGAAAGCTGGCTTGAAGCTAGGCTCTACCTGTGCCCGCCCCTTTGCTTTGCTCCTACATTAGCTGGTTTAGAAAATTTAAAAATAAACTGTAATGACTATAAAATAAATAGGATGGTTTTCTTACATTGTATGGTTTCCTGCAGAGGGAACTAAGAGGGCTGGAAGAGCGCTATTTTTTGAGCATCTATTACATGAGGTAGGAATTGTCTGAGTATTTTGCATACATGATCATCTATACAACCCCCCTCTGTGGTTTGGGCAATTATCTCCATCTTATAGTTAAGGACAAGCCAGTCGTAGAGAAATAAAGTAGTTGGCCTAAGGCCACGAAGAAAATAAGGAGGCCAACATCTATCTAATCTCAAAAACCTACGATTTTTGCCTTATGGCCGGCAGTCTTCCTCTTCCTGCTGGGGAATGTTGAGCTTTGGCATCGCCAAGTTTCCTTTTGGTTCTTGTCCTGAAGCCACCCATTCCCTTGTTACTGAGATTCCTATTAGGAGCAATATTTAAAAAATTATGCTCAGATGATCATGAGCTACCTCTCCCAGAGGCGCATATACCATCAAAGCAAACCACGGCTGGAGTAAGTGTCAAGGTCTATGCAACCAGGGTAGAAAGCCCTTTTTGGCTCTTTGAATCACCTGAGGAGCTCCCTCTGGCCAGCCAGAAAGGCAGTTATATCCACTCACTCAGGACCTGGAGTCAATATCAGTGAGTCACAGAGAAGGCACCCCCTTCAGCTGTGCTAGCATGCAGCCTGTGTCCATGTCAGTCCAGGCCTCAAGGATAGTCACTCCACAAGTGAAATAAAAAGCTCCATGAGAAAGTAGTGAGTAGTGGTGGGTCTGGGAGCCGTGTTAATCCAATGACAATCACTCTAAGCTTCAGTGTGTCACTAACACAAACACAGAAATTTCCTGAAGCCCTGGTAAAGATAATTAGACAAAATGATGACGGAAAAAAAAAAAAAAAAAAGAACAGTAAAGACGAATTTGAAAGAAGAACACTGATTCACCACAGGAAAGAAAGTTGGCTGGGCTCTGCTCTGTGACAGACCTTTCTGTAACTGTGGCAGATAACCTGAGAAATGCCTCATTTTGGGCGGGCACCATGACAGGAATAATATCTTCAGAAGGATGAACTGTTTTTCAACTGTATCCCTCAGGTTATTGGGCACGAATCAGGGCAATCTCTTTTTCAGTCCTTCATTTTTATGTTGCTTAAACATCTCTTTTTCTCTAAGTCTTTTTCCTATGTCTTTATTTTCCAAGCTTAAGGAACATAGTGACATAGATTTCTAACACTACGGTCACAGGAAATCTCTTCATCTCAAATTGCACATGAGGTCTTCATTCAAAATCTCCAAAGAAGTCATTGGGTACACTGAGGGAGCGACAAGTCTCCTTTCAAAGTGTTGGCCAAATTATTGCTTGCCCTTAAATGATTACTTCAGACTTTGGAAACACTGGTTTATAAGAAAAGGCAAAAAAAAAAAAAAAAAAAAAAAGTGAAAAAGATTTACTTTGGGAGTCTCCACTCTACCCCTGTTGATGGATTTGTAAGCTGGAAGGTTTGTGAACTATAAAACTCTAATGTTTCATCACCATATCTCCAACAGGGAGCTATCAGGTGGTGATAGTTCCATCCTCACGGTCTTACATGCAACGGGATTGATGACTGGTTCAGATACATCAGCTCTTGGAGCGGTGAAGAATGCAGGAGGTTTTTTAGTTGAATAACTATCTTTAGAAGGGCGGCACTTAAAAGTAGCTGTGATAAGAAATATCCAATGGCTTCCTCAGGACCATTCCCCAGACTCTGCTTCAGGGAACAAAGTGGGTTTTTCATCACTGTATTCTCAGCCCAATGCCTGGCACAAAATAGGCATTCAACAAAATTGTTCAATGGGGGTTGAGTGAAGAGAAATCCTTGTTATCTTAAAGGACACCAGAACATTCTAAGCCAGGGGATGCAGAATATTTTCTATTCTTTTCCACATGGACAAACACCACTGAAATATTTTTAGTGTTCATCCTTACAGTGTTCCACCATCCTGGGTGCTCTTGCCTAAATTTATCTTATGGAAATCCAAATCTTGTTCCCTATAGACTTCTCAGCGCTCTTTAAGTTATAGTTAAAGCTCAGGTCCTTTTTTTGACTAACCAAAATGCTATATCTTCAGGACTTAAATTTGACTCAAGGCATATTCCTAATAGAATTCACTTTTTCATTCTTGAAAAGCTTCAGTTCTGTGGCTAATTATCATTACCTCTGAAGGATCAAACAGTGTTAGAGCTGGAAGGGCCCAGGAATTATCAAACTGCACCTCTCATTGCTTCCTTTATGACTCTCTTGCTTTGGGCTCTGTCCTCCTGGCAGGTGCACAAGCTGAGTCCACACCACCCTGGCTTGACTGTGGGAGCACAGGAAATGCTAACATACCCCAGGCAAGAGGTCATTATCACTCTCAGTGAAAACGTAATGGTGTAGATCACACAGAGCACACTATTTGTGACTCTACAGGAGAAAAAGTACAGATGCCTATAAGACAATACAAGCTAGCCACTGTTAACACTTCTGTTCTGTTGAGTGAACAGCTAGAGTCATTTTTCTCCAAGCACATATACCTATTCTGCTCTCCCTGTTTAAGTCGTTCAATGGCTCTCCACTGCCTCTAGGACACAAAGTTCAAACAACTTAACCTAGCCCATTGAGCATCCTGGATCTGGCCCGGCTTACCCTCTAACACCAGCTTCCACTCTTGTCTTCCCTCTGTGCTCATGCCTTCCTTTTGCCTGCAACATCTCTTGCTTTCTTCTTTGCCTTAGGCAGCTCCTGATTATGCCTTAGGACGCAGCACAGGCATCACCTCCTCCAGGAAGAATTTCCTCAGCCTCATGCTACCACAGAACCCCATGCTTATCTCGTTCACAGCAGTTTCTGTTTTGAAATCTTCCTCCTCTGCTAACTAGTCACTCCTTTAGAACAGGATTCTAAACAGTCATCTCTTAGGGCCAAATATGAGCAGACTGCTGTACCTGAAGATGCTTAGAAAACTTTTATTTTTTAATGAATTGAGAAATAAAACACTTTCTGCCATATTTTTGGTGCAGAAGTTTAACTTCAATCGATGATCTATATAAGGACTTTCTCAGAGTCCAGGCAGAGCTATGTGGTCTAAGGGGCTGTCCAATTACAGAGATGTTAAGAAACAAGGAATGCTTGTCTTCCGGGACTTAATTGAGCAGGTTTTCCTAAAGCTAATGTTTCTATGTTTTTAGAATGAGTCGTTTGTGCTTTCAGGTGCCATGATGGGAAGGTAGAATCGGTCCCTTGATTCTTACCCCAGACTCATGCAACGACTAACTCTATGCATGCAAAACAATTCCTAATACCATCAAAGCTCATTTCACAGAGGTTGGAGGTTGATATCATAGGTGATGTGTAACCATGGAAAGGGCTCTCTTTATGAGAAATGGAGATTTAAGCCCTGAGGCAAGCATATACGTGACGTTTATCCTTGTTGATGTCAAAATGCTGCTGGCAATGATTCTGATCACTGGGCCAACACATTCCTGGGGAGAGAAATAACAGAGGCTGCCATTGGGCCAATCAGGGCCAATAGTTAAGAAACAGGTCTTGGCAGGTTCCTCTGTTGTAACTTGTCCATCAGTGGAAGAAAAGAGGGAGACGGTGTAATTATGCATCTGGATTTACCAAGGAGGATGACGCTAGTAATAGCATTAACTCTCCAAAGGCGCCTGAATATGGCCTCCAAATCTGGACTCAATTTCTGTGGACGCCAGTGAGCTTTGGTGTGCTTTTGCTTTAAGTGCTTAAAAGTTAGTACGGACAGAGCCAAAAGGCAGCATATGGAAACTCTGGGAACACAGCAGAAGATAAACCAATATTTGGAGAGCATGTTGAAACAGTAACCCTTAAAACAAGTTGTCAAAGGGGAAGGTGCCTGCAAAGCTTTGAAAGCTCCATCAAATAAATTAAAGCGTGGTTGTGTAAAAAGGCAACACCTTCTGCTCTAGCCATTTTCGGCCAGTATAAAAGAAAATTAGAAATTGGAAATCATTTGCTGCTAGTACGCATGGATTTTGTTAGTGAATAATAAAATAGGCATTGTGAAGTCTGCTTTTAAAGAGGAGACTCTGTGACCTTTAAGACGTTTTTCTTAACTCTCTCGTCTCAAATAGGGATTCTCAAACTTCTTTTATAGTTCTTGCTGGTTTGAGGAACCACCCTAGGTCTGAGAAAAGAGACTGGGGTTGGGGCGAGGGGCAGAAACCAAGTGCTGTTCCTGGAATTATGGGCTTTTTCCCCCCTTCACTGTTTATCTATTCTGCACCACTCAGCTGTTCTCTGTTGCACAGAAATAAAAGTTTAGTTTAAAAAGTATGTTAGAACAAAGCTGCAGAAATTGCCTGGAATTTCCTTCATTTTCAGCCATCTGGCTTTCATTGCTTACTTTTTTCCCCTCCTCCACGTACGTTTACCAAATCTTTTCAGCACACGCTGGCCAAGCTATCAAATGCTTATAATTAATAACAGCCATACTCTCTCTCTCTCTCTCTCTCTCTCTCTCTCTTTTTTAAGGTAGTGCTTTCTGGCTTTCCTTGGGCTGTTCATGTCACTGCTCGTATAAACCAGGGAGATGGTCAGTAAAACTTAATTATTCAGACTCAGTTGAATAAGAGAGAAAATCTCATCAAATGTGAGTCCAGAGTACAAAACATTACGTTTTATTTCAAACTAAAAGTATTTCTCACCAAGAAAGGAAAGAGAAGAAGAGAATTTTTCTGAGTTCCCACTAAAATCCTATTTAGAGATGAAGAATCTGGGGAACCAAAAAGGTCATGTAGCTAAACATGACACAGCAGTCTCTGAACACAGGTCTAAAGCTATCTGCTGGTTTTTATTTTGGTGGTCTTAGGGATGGGAAAGATTTTTAGCACATATTATTAAGTGAAAAATCAAATTGCCAAGTAATATATACAATATGATCCCATTTGCAAAGGGAGGAAAATCTTATGTATGTGTAAATGTTTATATATGTATATAAATTCATAGAAAAAGGTCTGGAAAGCTATGTCCCAAACCATTAACGGTGGCTATCTCCAGGGAGAAGGTTCTGGAGCTGTAGAGTATGGTGGTGAAAAGAGGACACATGTCTTTCTTCCTTGATTACTTCTGCTATGCTTGACTTTTAAAGAGTGAGAATATTCATATATTACTTGCATAACTATAACAGTCAGAAGCCTTCTTACTTGGAAGAGGAGGCTAAGCTCTTTCCTAATGACTGATTTTAGCTCCTTTTTGAACATTTCTACCTTAAGCTGGTCTATCCCACCAGTGAAGGTGAGCAGTGGAGGGGTTTCTAGACACAAATGACAGAGATGGTGCTAAAGGTACCTCAAATAGTTTTTCTTCCTTGTAATTAAAACATCTTTGCTGCCAACTTTGATGCACTATTCTCATTGTCAGCTCACAAGTAAAAACGGTCCTAATTTCTTCTGGCCAATTTTAGGCAAGGTTGTTAAGGGCTGTATTACTTTCCATCTCTCCTGACAATTAGACTCCTCCCTGGGTAGTGCTAACAAGTCACTCAACCTCCATTGGGTCCGCTCTCTCCTCTATTAAGGATTGCCCTCTCACTATTATTTGGGGGGATACTTTGCCATACATGGCTGCTAGGTAACATAAGGGGTTACTTATCCTAAGTCTATTTATACTTTGAGTTGATATTTAAAACCTTAAAGTTATAGAAGGGACTCTAATAATGGCATTTTTAGCATCATCTGGTGGGTGGAAGAGAGGGGATAGAGGATGGAGAACAGAGATAGCTTTGGTGTCTTCCCAGCTATCATTAATACTCAAATCTAAATATTACTCGGTATAGGGGTGCCTGGCTGGCTCAGTTGGTTAAATGTCTGACTTCGGCTCAGGTCATGATCTCACAGCTAGTGGGTTCGAGCCCCATGTCGGGCTCTGTGCTGACAGCTCAGAGCCTGGAGCCTGCTTTGGATTCTGTGTCTCCCTCTCTCTATGTCCCTTTCCCACTCACACTCTGTCTCCCTCTCTCTCTCTCTCTCTCTAATGTTTAAATAAACATTAAAAAATTTAAAAAATATTACTCTGTATACATTTGGTCCTGGTCCATTATGCCCATGTATTCAATAAGCACTTAATGAGCACCTGCTATGTGTCAAACAGTATGCCAGCTGCTAGTTCCAGAGAGAGGTGGGTTTGGACATAGAGCTGATAGTGTGGACTTCTTTAAAATACAGTCCTCTTCAATAGGTACCTACTATTTTTTAAAGTGCCTTAAAAATGCAGGCAGTCCATGCTTGCTCGCTCTCTCTCTCTCTCTGTCTCTCTGTCTCTCTCTCTCTCTCTCTCACACACACACACACACACACACACACACACACACTGGAACAATCAGACACCTCCAGCTTGAGAGTCTCCTCCTTGCTGTGGAGAGCTGGGTGTGAGAATGCAGGGAACCTGGAGAAAGTTAGACACGCGCTTCTGATACCAGCCCTGCTATCCACACAGAGTAAGTCAGGAGAAGGTATATTTAATCTCAGAAAGATGCCCAGAGGGGACGCACCCTCTAGGCCTTTGGCATTTTCTGTGTGATAACTCTGACCACACATAAGAGGAAAAAGTGGCTCTCTGATCTGTGTATTAGGACTGATAGCTGTCTGGGAAAGCCACTTGTCCTAACTGGTGGCCACCTCTCAGACGTAAACCCTGTGACCAAGACTGGAAACGTCATTTCTGCATGTCCCATAGAAAGTGCTATGGTGCTCTGAACACACGGACATCAGCACAGACCAAGAGCCCAAAAGACAATACATAGGAACTTGGGGCCCATTAGAGGACACCCTAAAATGTGCAGGGAACACTGATCTGTACACGAAAAGAATTGTGAATTAAAGATTTAAATTATTCGACGGAACAGGTTATTGGGAAAACAGTGTACTATTATGTCCCTACCAAATCCATTTCTCTTCTATGTACACCTTACACCTAGTTTCCAAATGAGAGATTGTTTCCCCTCTGATGTCACACTGAAATAGCTCACAGGAAATGCACCTCCATACATGACTCACTTTTTTTTTTTTTTTTGCAGAATAGCCATTCTTTTTTTTTAATTTTTTTTTTTCAACGTTTATTTATTTTTGGGACAGAGAGAGACAGAGCATGAACGGGCGAGGGGCAGAGAGAGAGGGAGACACAGAACCGGAAACAGGCTCCAGGCTCTGAGCCATCAGCCCAGAGCCCGACGCGGGGCTCGAACTCACGGACCGCGAGATCGTGACCTGGCTGAAGTCGGACGCTTAACCGACTGCGCCACCCAGGCGCCCCCATGACTCACTTTTAAGATGAAAATCTGCTTTGGCTCTTTAACACGAGATGAAGAGTGGTATCAGGCCACTGTATGTCAGCCCTCTCTTGTTTTAATTAGCATCAGTCTACAAATACTCAGCTCTGGACGGTCGGCCCAAGGAACCCCTGGCTGTGCCCTGTAAGAGAGGCCTTGCCTGTCAGTCTGATAATTGGCTGGTGGGAGATTAAAGCACCGAGTTTATCTGGAGCAAATGCAATAAAGTTAAGCCTAACAAGGGTCCTTGTCTTGGAGTCAATATAAAGGTCGTAGAGTAAATTAAGCCTATCTAATTTAACTATGTTCAGTACTTTGAGGATGGGAAGTAACACCTTGTGTCTTCTTCCTTCTGCTGCCCAGGAAGGGTCGGATTTAGTGGCTGCAAATCCCACAAGATCTTTAGCTGGTCCTGGGTGCTGACTTCTCAGCATTGCCTCAGCTCATCACAGCATTTGGATATCATTACCACACTGGAATGTGGTTAGACACTTAGGCTTGTTTTTAAAGTGATGGTAAGTAAGCGGAACAGAAATGACATCAATTAGCAGCACACAGCGGTAGCGGTCCAGTGTGTCTGCCTATAGACTAATGAAGACTCGTGGGATATTTGAGAAGGATGTGGTCACCTCAGACCATCTCCTACCGCCTGTTCATTTTGCATATACGGAAACAGAAAGGGCAGACATCTTGCCCCACGTCACATGGCTGGTGGGTGACAAAGCTAGGGTGAGAACCTCTGGACCTCCTAGCCAAGGTCCTTACAGGCCGTCCAGGCCCAACCCACTCTGCTTGTTCTTGGGAGAACGCAGTCAGACGGAAGAGGTTTGTACCCCCTTGCCCATGCACTTAGGTCTGCCCAACTGGAAAACTGTGAGGTTAGGTGGGAGATGAGGGACCAGGTCAAACAGGGACAGAAAAGAGGTTTCTTGGGATTCTACGCACTAGATCTAGCCTTTTCTGGGTCTGGCCCTCGATTCTATTTTTCTGGCTGCTGTTCTCCTGGGTGGAGTGCTGCTCCAAGTAGTGGCTGACTGCTTTGCCGGTTGCCATGGAGATGGTGGTACCATAGGCCCTCCTTATTTCTGCATCGGAAGGGGGAAGCAAGCCCACCATCCAGATCGATATATGAAACACCTCGGGGCGCCTGGGTGGCTCAGTCCGTTAAGTGTCCGACTTCAGCTCAGGTCTCAATCTCGCGGTTCATGGGTTCGAGCCCCGCGTCCGGCTCTGTGCTGACAGCTCGGAGCCTGGAGCCTGCTTCGGATTCTGTGTCTCCCTCTCTCTCTGTCCCTCCCCTGCACACACTGTGTCTCTTTGTCTCTCAAGAATAAACATTAATTTTTTTAAAAAAAATTAAAAAAAGGTAACCTGAAAAAAATATATACATGGAACACTTCTGGTGACCAGCAGAAGTGTCACTATCAGCTTGTATCCTGATTTGGCCTGTGATTTGTACCCTTTAAGTTCCTAAGAAAGGCATTTTGTTGACTGAGAAATAAGACAAGCTGCCTCAGCAAATTATTGTCCATGCCTAAAGGCAACGCCCTGCTTCTTCCATGTTACTTTGCAGAAACAGAAGAGATATCGTTCAGAAACGGCATTCCCCTTCCTATGTAGGATATGACCTTATCTCATAATATTCTTCATCCCATCAGTACACTTGAAAGTCTGGCTTTGGTTCTTTAACCATCTCCCTTTGAAACCAGAATCACCGATGAGATGGCTTAGCTTCTACAGAGATTTGTTCCAGAGAAGTATCTGCAGGCAAGTCTTTCAAGACACCATAAAATTGTGTGGACTGGAGCAGTGATTGGATTGATTAACTAAGGCTCAAGGTCGGGTAAAAACGAGACCCAGGCAGGACCAAAAAATGAAATGCTCTAATTGATTTTATGCATGTGGAATGACACACATACACTCCAGAGCACGCTATAATGAATCTGCATGCTGTGTGCATGCGGATTTCACAGCAGATCAATTATACCACCCAGCCACCCTGCAGTCCACAAGCCAATCTGTTACTATGCCGTGAGGGCTTGGGATACCAGCTAAAAGTGGCCGAGACCCTGAAGACTGCGGTCCTTCAAGTTCCTTTAGGAGATAGCACGACAGCACGTGCACAGCCACAGACGCCACGGGGCTCATTTCAGTGTACGGAGCTTTCTGGACCCTGAGCATGACCATTGGGCTGGAATTCCAAAGCCCTGGTTTCAATTAAACTTAAGTGGATTTGACTAAAAGTTTGAACTGATGCTAATTGGTTTTCAAAACACTGGGTTTTGAACAAGAAGCGTTCTGGTCTTGCGCTGTGGACAGATGCACCCTACCCTGAACGCGCTCCTGGGAAGCAAGGGCAGGCGCCGCGCCCTTCGCCCCTTACCTGGCCGGGCAGGGATCCAAACTGCAAGATTTGAGGAGCCGGGGGGGTCGGCGGCTGGTCACACACAGGTTCTCATCAGCAGGCTCCCGCGTCTGTTTGTTCAGGCAGCTCACCACAGCCTCCTGGACACCTGCGTACAAATCACACTGTCAGGCCAGAGTGGGCGTGTGTGGGGTGATGAAGTGTAGACAAGGCAGCTGGTGGGAGGCCTCTGTGATTGGTAGGACTCTGGCTGCGTGTCGGAGAACGCAGCTTAAAGCCCAGGACTGCCCATCTTGTCAGGCATCGCTCGATCAGGGAGAAAGTACTCTTGAGTTTGAACCTCTGTAAATGTGACCCTTGAGGAGGGCAACTTCCCTCATGGGAGAGCTGGCCACCAGTCCCGACGAAATGCTTTAAAACAATGCCACCAAAGCCATAGAGCTGCCAAAGCGGGAGTGTGATAATTTAATGCAGAAGGAGGGCAGGGTGACAAAAAAAAAAAATGTCCCCAAGACCTTCACACGTTATATTTTAATCAACAGGCGACTGTTGTATTTGGAAGGGAGGCCAAGAGCTGCGTTTTAATAGCCAATATTCTGCAGACTGCTGTTCTCCGGGGGCCTTGCCTTGAGGACTCCAATCTTTGCTGGTTTCCTTTTGATTCTAGTTCATGTCTTTAGTGACCTGGGCGGCTTTGGAAGTTGGAACAAAAGCAAGAGAACGAGGTACACAATGACTATACCCATGAAACACAATCTTTCCTACATGCATGGGAGATACTGCTCCCACAGACACTTGCGTGTCTCTGACATGAGTTTGAGCAGTGGCTGGTACAGAGTTATTGGCAGGTCTTCTGAGGTGGTGTGCAGGACCCCTAATGGAGACCTTAATGGAGCAAGGAAACATTTAGGTGGGTATGGTAATGACCAGACATTTCATGCAGGTGCCCACGGTCATAGTAAGAGTCAAAATCCACAGGTGGGACATTACTAGTCGGGTGTCAATGCTAAGAGCTTGACATGCACCACGCAATTCTCCCAATTCCATGAGGTAAGTGCTATTTTTATCCCATTTTACAGATAAGGACACTGAGGCTTAGAAAGGCGAAGAGACTTGCTAAGGTCACGTAGTTGATAAGCAGTGAGGCAATGCCTTAGCACTGGAGCTTTTAATGACAGGACTAACATTTAAAAATACTAAAAGGCTGCTTCTATCTGCTAGAGATCTTCGGGAATAACCTAGACATTTGTCTGGGATCACTTCAGTAGAGGGCAGGGTAAGGAAGAGTCCAGATGAGACATTCTTGATACTCTGCTTTCAGTCATACATAGCTGTGTATAAAAAGATACATACAGCTTAATATATCTATGTGTAGTTAAATATTTGTATATGATTTTGGCAGAGTACGTGACAACCTATATAATTAGTTTTGTATATAAATACACAAACATTTTCTTGTTCTTATTTTCTGTCTTGCTTTATCAAAAGTACCCAATATATACAACTGCCCTAATCAGTTATTAGTCCTGCTCCTTCCCTCATGCCATCTATCCCATATTTCTCCAAGTAGTTATTACTTCAATCAACAGGCTGTTTCCTTTTTTTTTTTTTTTAAGGTTTATTTATTTTTGAGAGAGAGAGAGAGGCAGAGTGGAGTAGGGGAGGGGCAGAGGGGGAGACAGAATCCAAAGCAGGCTCCAGGCTCCGAGCTGTCAGCAAAGAGCCTGATATGGGGTTCGAAACCATGAACTGTGAGATCATGACCTGAGCCGATGTCAGACGTTTAACTGACTGAGTCACCCAGTTGCCCCCACAGGCCAAAGTTTCCTAAGGTGATGTTATACGGACTGAGGTCACTCGGAAAGACTGCCATTTAACAAGTGACATTTTGGGGTGCCTGGTGGCTCAGCTGGTTAAATGTCTGACTCTTGATTTCAGCTCAGGTCATGATCTCACGGTCATGAGACTGAGCCCTGCTTCAGGCTCTGTGCTGGTGTGGAGCCTGCTTAAGATTCTCTCTCTTTCTCTCTCTCTGACCTTCCCCAACTTGCATTCTTTCTCTCTAAAAGAAGATGACATTTTATTTATTTATTTTTTACAGTTTATTCATTTATTTTGAGAGAGACAGAGATAGCATGAGTGGGGGAGGGACAGAGAGAGAAGGAGAGAGAAAACCCTAAGCAGGCTCCCTTCTGCCAGCCTAGAGCCTGACACAGGGCTCGAACCCACGAAACTGTGAGCCACTTAACCGGCTGAGCTACCCAGGCTCCCGGAAAGTGACATTTTAAAGCCAGAATTGGAAGCACCTTTCCCAGAAGTCTGACAAATTAAACCTTTTCAAAAATCACAGTATTTACTTTGAGCACATGCATGTAAATTTTCTATTTCTTAAGCTTTTTGTGAGCTTTAAAATTTAAATATATCATGGTCAGTTCAGGCTGGAGCATTTGCAATTTCTACTAGACATTCAAGCTATCCCGCCAGATTCCATAATGCTGGCTCTAGGGTGTTGCTCTCTTTGATTGCAGCTGGGATGAGCCATTTGAAATTCATGGTATGACAATGTAGCAAAACATTTCACAAGAAACGGTTGAAATCATCACTGATACTTCCCCCTGGGAGAGTCCGGCATTAAGGTAATGATGACAAAGTGCTGGATGAAGCTAAGTCTTCTATACAGAATCAAGACCTGGGGTTATATTAGAAATTAGGCTTTCAGGGGTGCCTGGGTGGCTCAGTCGGTTAAACGTCTGACTTCGGCTCAGGTCATGATCTCGCGGTTCGTGAGTTTGAGCCCCATGTCGGGCTGTGCTGACAGCTCAGAGCCCGGCACCTGCTTCAGATTCTGTGTCTCCCTCTTTCTCTGCCCTTCCCTTGCTCACACTGTCTCTGTCTCTCAAAAATAAATAAACGTTAAAAAAAAAAGAAATTAGGCTTTCAATTCATTTGGGTACCTGTTAATATTCAAGAGATTCTAAACGTCACTCTAAAATACATTTTCGCTTTTTCCGGCTACTGAATACTTTATGAAATTGAGTCGATGACATCAGCAGGAAGTGATCCCTGGTCCTACCACTTCCCCCAGTTGGAAGGGCTTTAGGTGTGGAGCTGTGTGGATGGTGGGCTCTGTTTCTCCTTCACGAACTCCTAGTTTATACCACTGAAGTCCTTCTATCACTGCAAAGAACAAGGGTCTCAAGGGCTAACACTTCTAAAAGGACGTCAGTATTGTCCTCTTAGATATGCGTGTGGAACACAAATTTTCATTACCCCAAACCAATAAACTTTAGCTCCAGATAAGTATCACCTGGGAGGTGGTTAAGTGCTGAGATTAAGCAGCATTCCAGAGTTACCAAATTCGAATCTAACATATCATAAAACGAAACACGAGGCCTCAGCGGCACTGTGTTAAATGTCCCTAGCCATAGGGGCCATTTACTGGCATTCTTAGGTGGGGCCTTGGGTGCTGAGGGAAACTAAGGACAGAGCTCTGTCATTTTAAGAAGTATCTGGGACCAGCCCTGTGGTCAACACACAATACATTTTTGTGGTGTGATGCAGGAAATGCCTCAAGGGCAGGGCATTGTGAGCACAGTGCTGTGTAGGCCAAGGGGAGGTGGGAGAGGGCCGCCTGGGGGAAGGCACATGGAGGGAGGGAGCTGCCCTGGAATGGGGAGCGTGGGAAGTCACAGTAGGGAGGGCATGTGAAAACCTCACCTGTGAGGTCACAGCAAGCATACTTGGCCCAGCGGAGTTGGCCAGGATGTGAGAAGTTGGCTCAACAAATGCGTGCTCTTTCCTAATAGGCTAATATATGCACTTAGAAGGACATTTTGAACCAACACAGAACACATGTTTAAGCACACGACTTCACGATTCTGAGTTTTCCTTTCTTGACAGAAACAAAGGAGAGAGGACTCGTAAGGAAGGGGAGTGGCAGGTATAAGACTTCACCTTTCATTCTTGCACAAGTAAATCTCAAGTTTTCCCTCAGCTAGGTTTTAATGTTGATTTTACCGTCTAGGAGTTCAATGTAATAAAGCTGTTCAGGTTCAAAGCCACTCTCCTTGACCACACCTATTAGTTCACATGTGGGAAATTAAAATATAACAAGGAGATGATAGTGGGACGCAGGACACATATCTGAACAGGTTAGGCTAACTTTCAATCTTCCAGAAAATGGGATTTTCAGTGTTCATATCTCCCAGAAGAGCATAATTGTTACGTGATCTTTGATGACAGCTTGGGGAAACACAGCCACCAACCATAGCCTAAATTACTAACTAGTTCCTTCTGGCTGCTACCTCTGCTAGGTGAAAGGTTCCTTCTGTATCTATCCAGTGTTAGCTCTTGAGATAGGGAAGACAATAAAATACACTGACCAGCCTTAAAACCCAAAATTGATTTAAAAGTTACCTGTTAATCCTGCACATTTTTGGTAGGCTTCAGTAAGAATGATTAAAAATATATATAACCTTGTGGGTTATATTTCGGTGAAAGATCAAAGTAGCACAATGTTACTGCCAAGCACTGACTTCAAAATATACATGTCCCATATAGTGAAATGATTTTTTAGTGCATATGGGCATCATATGGACCATATAACACAACCATATTTTCACCACTTTGGAATTTTCAACTCTACCATTTTAGGTGCAAATATATTACCTTGGCACAGTTACATAAGTGTAGGTAAGCATGCACAGTTGTTGACAGTTAAAGACATAAGACATTTCAGTAACTTTACCCTGCCTTGGCTATAAAGGATGCACAATTTATGTTATACAAAGACGCTCAGTTCCTACAGGCAGAGATCAACTGTATATCAAACCCCCAAATCTTATTTCCAAATCAGTATCTTCTGAAAACATTTGAAATTAAAACCACTCCACATGCTCTCTACACTTTGAGTTTTATACCACTGGTTGATCAGCAGAATGGTTAGATAAAGGTATCTGGTTATTTATTATTCCATTACTGCATCTATTTTTTCCATCTGCTCATAAAGTTCCAGGCTTGACTTGTAACTGAGAACCAGAACTGAGAGACCATAAGTAAAAAAAAATTTTCCAAAGCAAATTCATTTTAGACTAGGGATAACGATGGTTCCTTTCAGGTGATGATGGAAATTGGGGATAAACACACCCCTTCTGAAATCTTGAGTCACTTGTTATATTGGAAAGAAGCAGTTGTGCCTATGGGTTGTGGTCTTTCCACCTGACTTCTCAGCTCCTGCCGGGGCTCAGAGATCACTGAGGCTTATTTAACACTTCTCCTTTGGTAGGCATAGAAGGAAAGATGCCCTCAATGTGTGTGGAGAAGAACACAAGGACAGAGATTAGCTGCGTTGCAGGAAATTCTTCCAGAATCAGAAGGAAGATTTTAGGTTTTAAAATAACAGGGCCCTCCATTAAGACACTTAACAATTTCAGTTTGACACTGGAAGACTTGGAAACAAACAAGAACCTCAAGGTCAACACTATTAAATGCTTGCTAAAAGATCTGATGGAGAAAATGGATTCTTTGCTAGTATGTACTTGTTCCACTAGTATTCCTTTGCAACTGCATGTGAAAATTTTGGGCACAAGTACTTGTACATTCATTCTCACTAACGATAAGACGCCTTTTTAAAAGGGTTTCCAAAATGCCATGGTTTAGAAGCCATTTTTGGAAAATAATTTTATTAAAAAAATTTTTTTTAAATGTTTATTAATTTTTGAGACAATGCGAGAGACAGAGTGCAAGCAGCAGAGGGGCAGACAGAGGGAGACAACGAATCTGAAGCAGGCTCCAGGCTCTGAGCTGTCAGCCCAGAGCCCGATGCGGGGCTCGAACTCACCAACCGTGAGATCATGACCTGAGCCAAAGTCGGACACTTAACCGACTGAGCCACTCAGGTGCCCCTGGAAAATAATTTTAATACTTTTTTATACCAGTTGAAAAACTTTGCTAGCAATACAGAACCATAAGGTGCCAAAGGGGGTTACTGCTAGCCACTGAGAGAAATTTGGCAAGAAAATTAGACAGTATTTTCCTCACTTCTCAAAATCTCTCTTGGGAGCCGACATGGGAGACAGTGGCTTTATGGATCTAATGTATGTTCTATTGTGTAAGAAAGATCATAAACTTGAAGAATTTCATTGTTGGTTTAAATGCCCTCCTCTTCCCTCCATCTATAACACCTAAAATAAAGAATCACTGAACCTGTTGTTATGGCTATGAAATATCCCTAAGAGAATCAGGTCAATATACATGGAAGCATGTAATGTTAGTTAAATGATAATCGTAAGGGGGAAAGCTTCAGGAATTCTCTAAGTGCTTAAAGCAGTGAGGTATGCTGGAAAGACTTTGGACAGGGAAATAAATAATTAGCAGGCCTAATCCCAGCTGTTACTCACTAGCTGTGTGATTGCAAGTCAACCCAGCTTCTTCGGACCTTCGTTTCCTCATCTGCAAATGGCGGTGGGGTCAGACTTTAAAGTCCTTTCCTGTTCCAGGTAAGCACACTGTTATGTGCCCTTTATACATCCTTTTCCCTTTGTAAAGAGGTACTGCTTTGGAAAATCCGCTGAGTAAAGCGAGGGGGGCGGGGGCTCTAACCTATTCTGGGGAAGAGTAGAATGTTTTGTCATCTTGGGCCTTGGTCCATACCACATGCACTAAAGCAAGGACAGAGATAAATAAAACTGAATGTTGAGAGCATTGCCAGGTTAGTGTCAACTGTGTTTCTCAGTCAGATACCCTAGGATATATTGCAAAACATCAGAACGACAACTGAAAGTAAAAGCATGAGTTGTGTTGGCCACTCCAGCCGACAGTCTGAGCGCCACTCAAGCCCAAAGAGAAATACATCTGTGTTTCATTCAGTATGCTTTCCATTTAGGATGGCTTCCTCCCCTCCTCCCCCTGCTTATCATTCCTGGACTAGAGGCAGTCATGTGACACAGTCTCCTGCAGGGAGAGAGGATAAAGAAAAAAGACAAGATGATGGTGGGGATGTGAGCCAGAGCCCCCCCTTCTTACCTCCTCCACAGGACTCGGAGCACTTGGTGAAGCCCTCATACTCCCAGTCATACAGCTCGTCGAAATCCTGCAGGCCACCGAAGAGGCCATCTGTCTCTTCTGGGTTAAACTCAGGAGCTTCCCCGTTGCATGGTCCTGCATAACAGGCACGCTGGGATGCTGGCTTGGGCCCCTCACATTCATCAACAGGCAGGTCAGCCACGGACTGGGAGAAAGACAGGAGCACCTGGCACCTCACCATTCGCACCTGGGTCCCCACACCACAGGTAACCGTGCAGGCTGACCAGGCTTCCGGGATGAACCTGCAGTCGGCAAGCAAACAAGAGGACAGCATGAAGAGCCCCAGGCAGGAGACCCTGGGGGTTGTAGAGGGCTGCATCCCACCTGCCGCCCCTGCCCAGCGCCGTTCGGGGCTCTGCTACCCTGTCCTGTGATGGGTGCTTCGGTCTAGTTCATGAACTCATTTGCCACGGGTTTCTGGATTGGTTTTTTTGTAAGTGTCATATGAACTCTCAGCTGTAAGACATTCCAGCCACAGACCACCTGCTTTCTCCCTGCTTTGCACCCACAGCGGTAGCTCTTCAGAGCAGGAATTGGTGGTTTCTTCACTCTCTCTAAATCCCAGCACTTGTGCCTTCTGAAAGATGCTGGCTATTCTTATAGTAGACTAATACGGATCCTAAAACTATCACAAAATAAGCCCTTGGCGATATTTAAGGAGGTGGGTTTTTTTTGTTTTTGTTTTTTTTTAGTCTGGATCTCATATTCTGTAACTTTCTTTGCTTTTCTGCTCAATGTGCGTCCCAAGATTTATTTATATATAGAAAGAGGTTCTTTTTTTGTAAGTTTCCAAGAATGGAGCAAAGTCTTGTTCCTTACACATTCTTTGAATTAGTCTGGACTACAATTCTTTTTATATCATAGTGAAAAGCCGTGCTACAAATTTAAATCCACAGACATGTCACAGTAAACGAGAGATCCTGAATTCACACAAGTTTGTGGGACGGCAGCCTCCCTGCCCCCACTCCCTGAGAGAAACCACACTAGTGAGAATTTGGTTTTTCTCTGAGTTTCTCTACAATGTAGGACAATATCAAATTCCAAAAAAAAGACTTTCCCTCCCACTAATCAACAATGGCCCATAACGGCAATGACCTTGAGAAGGACCTAGGGAAAAAAGCCCAGAGGGAACCACTAACGTTTTCAGAAAGTTAGTATAATAATCTGGAAAAAGAACTTTGGAATAAATATTTTTTTATTTTTCCAGGATCCTACTGCTTTTTCACAGAGAGTCGTGCTGAGGAGGCATGCAAACCTGGTCCCCTAACTTTGACTTTGGCAGGAAACGAAAGAACTGATAAGAAGGTTATAGCATTAAATCCTAGTGAGTGCAAATGGTTCCTATCTAGTTTAGGGAAATAGAAATTCTAGCAGGAAACCAGTCCAAGTTTTCAAATTGGAAGGATCAGAACCAAAATGTTTCCTGGGCCTGAGCCTGAGCCTGAGCTGTGCATGGAGCTGGCCAGGAGAACCAGACTCCCCTGACCCCCAGCAGCTCATGGTGTCTGAGCCACGGAAGAGCTTAGGAGAGAATGAAGGTCACATACAACCTTGTCAGAAAGGTGGATGAGGGAGAAAGACCCACTCAGAATTATTCCCAGAAGTTCTCATCACAATGTCACCTCCCTCTCTTATTTTTGAATTCTTGATCCGTCTTCTGGCACCTAGAGAACATGAGGGAAAAGCAGTATCCTAAAAAATTAGAAAGTCTCCTTTTCTTTGAGTAATGATACCTGTAGGAGCTTTTTAAGACTGTAAAACCCCAAATCACAGTCAAAATAATTTTAACCCTCTTATTACACATATATCTGTCTGGCTCTTGGAACAAAAGTGACAACAAATACACAAACACTGAATGTTACAAGCCAGGTGCAGACATGAAGGAAAACACACACTGAACTATTTTGTTTATAAGGAAAACCCAAAAGCAAATGAAAAGCCCTCCAACTCTGACAATGGTGTGTGAATAATGCTTCCTATTTAATAATGTGCTGAATTTTATTGTCAAATAAGAAAGATGACACGATCGCAAAAAGAACTGTACCCTATTAGCTTTTCCTATGCATTAAGAGTTATTGTTCTGTTACCTATAACATCTTCAGAGACCATTACAAGACAACAAGGATCAGCTAGCTTTTTCTGGAAGGGGCCAGATAGAAAATAGTTTAGATTTTGTGGGCCATGTTTGTGGGTCTTTGTTATTGCAACTACTCAACTCTGTCAACATGCTGCGAAAGCAGCCAGAGACAATATGGAAGCAGATGGGTGTGGCTGTGTTCCAATAAAACTGTATTTACAAAAACTAGAGGGAGGGTGGTAGCAGAAAGGTCTGAATTTGGACTGTGGGCTGTAGTTTCCCAACTCCTGCGATAGGACCTTAAGTGGAGATAAACCAAACACACCAAGATTCATAAATAATCTTCCAACTTGTTTTGAGACTTAGTTCCTATCTTTTCCACATATATGAGTTTATAAGAATGACGAGCAGTTAAATTGATTTATGTTTTATCCTCCAAAATGAGACCCAGATGAAACCTAGAATATAGGTGATGCGCAAACCAAACCCTTAGCTCTCCTTGCCTATAACGTTAATCGCTTTGTGTTTGGTCTCATTCCAGGACCAGGAAGATAGACCACAAGCACACAAAGTAGAAAGGGTGCATTACTGGAACCTCATGAACTCATTGCAATGTTTGAACCTTGTTTATTTTGAAGCAGCATCCAAATGAAAATAAATGTGCGTGCGTGTGTGTGTGTGTGCGTGTGTGTGTGTGGGCATGGGCATATGAGCGGGCGTTTGTCTATATTTGGTTTTCTGGGCCTTTAGGGTTAATAGCAAAAACAATAAACATCCATTTTATGTCTTCCAAGTGAGAGTCTTATCAAATGTCAAATAGCCTTTCTGGCTAATCTCCCAACCCACTATCCTTAGGTCTTCATCAAGTTCACACCAATTAAAAACGATTTGGCTTTTAAGCGGTGCTGTCTTCTGGCAGTCATCTCAATTTCTCTCGTGCACACACTGTGTGATATAATATATTCTCTCTTGCTGAAGGCAGGAGATTATATTTCAAAAGAAAAATATCTAATAGAGCGAATGGCCAAGTGAATAGAACTGGTTTTCATTTGAAACTTTCCCCCACATTCCTAGATCTCCCAATGCTGTGTTTACTATCTTGAGCTTTCTGGCCACAAGTGGGAAGAAGCAAGGTCGGTGAGAGGGCAGGCAACTGAAGTAGGAGGTCTAAATGTAAGGTTGAGGACACCTGGTCTGAATAGTACTTGCTTAGCTAGAATCCTTCAAGTGGGACCTTTAAAATGCAGTCAATAGGTGTTTTTTTTAAATCATTTTTAATGGTTTTAATTTCCAATGTTCAATAAAAAATTACTATTGAAGTTTAATTAGGGTCCTTTGAAAGTTCTTTTTGTTAGCAGCACTGTTGCAGAATGGCTAGATGCTTGAGTTCTTTCAAAGATGGGCTTGAACTTCAGGGAATACCGATAGGATTTCGGCATTTAGTCTTCCCCGCTTCGGGAAGTTCAAAATGAAACCTGGTAAATAGAGGATTTCTGCTTCTGTCTGGTCCTCAGTTTGCAAGACTAATTGTTGCTATAGCTAACAAAAAGCTTATCCTTTAATGAGAGTTATTACCATAGTACCTTTTAGGAAACAGAAAACCGCGATAATCAAGTGCACCTGTAAAATCCCAAGGTGGTTCAGTTTCTATGTGGCTATTCTGATGTCAGAGCATGCACTAAAAGAATAAAAACAATCACTTGATTAATACAGTGCTAAACAGAAACTGTTCAGTCTTGGTTAACTAATCTTGTGTTAACTAATCACTGCAGAGCTTAGCCAGAGTTAAGCTCTAGTTTTATGCACACGTGGTTGATAACTTTTTTTTTTTAAAGTAGGCTCTATGCCCAGCGTGGGGCTTGAACTCACAACTCCAAGATCAAGTCACATGCTCTACTGACTGAGCCAGCCAGCACCTCTGAGATTTTTAACTTTATCTCTTCTCCTCTTAGTTTCCTCTCCTTTCTCATATACAGTCATCTAAAAAACAAATCATCAGCATTGTACAAAATAAGAATGGCTTCATAGGGGTGTTATTGTGATGCTACTACTAGCCTCACTTCATTCTCTAGTTTCAAAATGCAAACTGAAACTTGCAGAAAATCACATGAAAAATACTTAATTTTGGTTTAGTTTTCCATCTTATTAAATTTCAGCCAGACGTCTGATGGGCTTTGTGGATTTCTTTTCCCTCTTTCTTTTGCTGTATGTTTGTGTATGAGAGTGGTGGCATTTAGGGGGAGGAGAGAGGAGGGAATGAACTGAATGGTGTAGGAAAAATTATAGACAACTTTAACACAGACCCAGGAGGTGACTGGGTGTCCTGTCAAGTGCATCCTTCCAAGCTATGGCAATCTTTCATTGCTATTTTACCACTCTACCAGTTAGAGAAAATGGATGATGAGAATGATTCTTGCCCACAGAATTGCAGATTAATTGCGCCTAGTGGAATGCAATTGATTGTTGTCCTGTGAGCAGACCCATTTTACGTCTATTTGTACATTCACTCTAGCCTCTTATTTACCTAAATACATATAATTCTTTGAAATTTCCCTTGAATTGGTTGTAACATCTTCCTGGTTCCCTCACTAATTAATGAGGTAAACAAAAGCTTGAACAGATGTTCATTTTATATATGCATGAGAATCATGGTTTTTTCCCTTTCTAAAATTTTATCATTTAACTAGTGGCCACAGATGGATCTGGAAAATAGGATACTGGAAAAATAAAATACTGTATAAGTAATTCTAGCCCAAATTAATCAGAGTCTTTTATATAAGTATATCATTTAGGGACAAAAAAAGTCCCCAAACTTTGTTGGTAATGATGCTGTTATTCCATAATGCCTCATCTATTTTTAATGAAATCTTCTTTATTCTTTTTCTTTAGTTTTGAAAAGTTGGTTCTTCTCCTGGTTCTGAGCAACTCTTGCAAAATTAATGGAGTGAAACCTTTAGGAGAAGGTGTAGTTTCCTGAACCAAAGCTAGGCATTTTGGCATCCGAAGAGCCATTTAGAAACACAAGCAAAAGAAATTGCTTTTGGGTGGGACAGAAACTTGGAAAATGAAACATTTTCTTTCATCTGTCTCAATTTTACATGAGATCAAAAGACCTCATGTAAACTTTTTAGTTATTTAGTGTCTCTCAAGAAATTAAAATATTTTTTTCAAAACCATCCAAAATAGGGAAACAAACAAAAACCTTTGGAATGCTACAAAGGGAGGGTGACTCTTCCTTTAGAGATTTTGGAATTAATTGTAAAACCCATAATTCCAAGACAACCTTAAAGTGATTCTTTAAAAATATAGGGAGAGCAATAAAGTTCTGGGAGAATACTTATCCAATATATGCCTCTCCATTCACTTAGAACCACACCTAAATCATTCCAAATAAATAACAATCTAACTTATTGTGAAAGATCTTTAGTCAAGGATACTTGACCTGAATATGGAATTATGAAAACATTTCTCAACTGCCTTTGTTAGCTTACAACTCTCTGGAGCTGCAAATAATTCATGCTAGTTATGCAACTCATATTAAAGTCTCCAAGCACAATTTCTCAAAGGTGTCCAGGACACCATTCCACAAAACATCTGATAGCACCACTTATTTTCATAATGTTCCTCTAATTCTTAAGCATCATACCTGGGTTGTGACAGGTTTTCATCACTATAAGGCACTTCAGTAGCATAACCAAGTATAGACCGATCCCAGAGATTTAAATAACAAAACAAAATGAGAATTTTTAATCAGCCACCAATATGCCTATCTGAAAAAAAAAAAAAATTCTGTGACTGCCCTGTCTGATGCCACTAAGCAGTAACAAGTAAATAAATAAATACAAAGGAAGGACCCAATTTCAAACAGACTAAGGCAGTACTGGGAGAGCTATATTTAGTGGAATTTTCCAAGAAGCAGACTTGATTTTCTCATGATAATGATGCCCTTTTGGGTTCTTTGAGAGGCAGCTGGCCTCCGCACAAACGCCTCAATGACTTTCTTGCAGAAATGCTCAGCACCAGAAGTGGGAGAAGAAAGCCTGATTGCATCGAAGGGCACACTCTCCTTTGAAAGAGACGTTTTGTACTAGAAGGAAATGCTGGGGGTATCAGAGTTCCAACAAGTCAGGGCCTAACGGGCTCTCTCCAGGCCCACAACCTCATACTCAAAGACTCTGTTAAAGCTGGCTTGCAGTTCTGACCTATCTTTCTCGATATGGTTCCAGACAAGATATGAGGAAGAGTCTTACTAACGGAGGGATCTTGTTGACCATCAGGAGTTTGTTCTACTTTAATAGTAAGAGAAAAGCCAGCAGAAAGACAGGTAATAATCAATTTCTGAGAATACGGGCCCTACAGTGTCGGCTCTTTGCAACAAATGCATCCTCAACTACCTTCTTCCCAGTGGCCCCCAAGGCAGTTGACCATGCCTTCTTTCTTGAGTGACTTTATCCTCTTGACTTGCATGACAGCAAACGCTTGGCTTTCTTTTCTTTTCTGGTCAGTTCCTTCTGTCTCCTTTTTAGGTCCTCCTCTCCTTAAACTCTAAGCACTTAGTGCCTTGGAGCTCAGTTTGGTGATGTGTTTGGTGATTCTTGGTTTCACACACCACCAGTATGTGAGCAACTTCTAAGTATTTAGAAGTATTTCATCTCTATTCTAAGTATTTCGAAGTATATCATCTCTATTCTAGACTTTTTTTTTCGGAGCTTTATACCCAATTTCTTTTTTGGTAAGTTTTGGGCTAGGGAGCCATTTGACTCTTTGAAAGGAGTAAACATTAATTTAATATAATCTATTTATCAAAAAATTATATAGTGCTTCTTATGTGCCAGACACTGCTCCAAGTGCTTTATAAATAAAAGCTGTTAAATCCTAATGACAACCAGATAAGAACTATTACTAGCTTCGTTTAGTAATTAATACATGGGTGATGAAATTGAAGTATAAGTCATTCACACAGCCAGTAGGTTGTATGCTCATAACCACTGTTCATTGCTCTCTCTCCCAATTGACATTTTTACTTTGATATTTCAAAGGCATCTCCAACCTAAAATGTCCAAAATGGAACTCCTGATTTCCCTCTTCAGTATCTTATTCCTCTCCCAGTCTCCTCTGTCACAGCACGTGATTCTACTGGCCATCCAAATGCTCAAGGACATTTAGGAGTTATTCCTGACCCCTCACTTTCCCCGACTCCTCTCTTCCAAATGATTCCCCAAGTCTATCAATTCTTGCTCAAAAATGTATCTGAAATTCCTTTACTTCTCTCCATCATCACTACAGCCACCTTGATAAAACAACAACAACAACAACAACAACAACAACAACAATAGCTAATGTTTACTGATGTTTTTTAAGCCCTTCATATATATTAACTCATTATAATATTGTTAGGAGATGGATACTGTCAGGAATGTTGTGAAATGGGCAAAAGAGATCACTGGTTGTCCTTTCAGTGGAATGCTGACATTGTCTAACAGACTTTCGGGGTGGCAGGCTGTCTAATTAACTCTATGGAAGTGTAAGTCTTTGTCTTTGGCCAGACAGAAGTTTCCTTGTAGAGGGCTGGTGATGATACAAATGTTTCCAGTCCATAGTGATGGAAAGTTTTTTTTTTTTTTTTTTTTTTTTCTGTTCATATAAGTGCCAAGGATTACTGTCTGGTAGAAAATAGACACTTTTCTATATCCAGTTCTGGTATGAATAAGTTTTAACATCTTACTGGTTCTCTTGATAATTCACGAATTCAGTACAAATTCTGGCATGTGCTCATTTTGTATTTATATGGGCCATAGTTTTTCCTTTTTGAAAATTATATTTTGACAGTACTCTTTTCATCCCAAATTCTAGATGATAAAGTTGAGGCACAGAGATTTCGAATGCCATACTGCTAAATAAATGTCAGATTCAAATCATGGCAGTTGACTCCAGAATCCATGTGTCACCATATTGAATGTCAGGTGACCACATAAGCCATGATCACTGAAGCCACTACCTTTCTGCTGGACCACCACAACAGCCACTCATCTGTTTTCTTTCTCTGTTAGATCTTACTAAGCCATTCTTCACCCTGTAGTTGTAAAGCTTTTAATTTTTTTCCCAGAATACCAGAAGAAAAGCCAAACTCCTTGTCAAGGTTACATTATGCCATTCTCCATGTTCATTTCCTGCTCTTTCCCCCCTGGTTACTAGCCTCCAGCCACACTAGTCTTCTTTCTCTTCCTTAAATGTGTGTAATTCTTTCCAAACTCAAGGTTTTGGCAGGTGCGTCTCCCCCATGGATGACTCTCCTTTCTCTCAGTTTGTAATAACTCCCACTCATCCTTCAGGACTCAATTGACATGTGTCTTCTCAGAGAAGACTTCCTTGAACCCCACACCTGCTGGAGCTCCTGTTAGACTCTCTTAGATCACCTCTTCATTTACTCATAGCAGTTACCAGCCTCTGAAAATCAAGTGTGAATCTTTATGTAATAACTATGTCCATCACTAGATCAAACTTCTGTGAAGTCAGAACTTCATGTAATAGATGCTCAGTAAATATATATGTTTATAATGAGTAAATGGATAGGTAAATAGAATGGTGAGTGTTGACATTATGAGTGACTTGGTTTGTTCTTGGGTCCAAAGACTGAAAGCAAGCTAAAGAGGCAACAGTCTTGAAACTCAGAGAAATTAAATCATACCTCTTAGTTCCGGGTATCGGCATAAGAAAACAAAAATTTTTTCCTGTTGTAGGAGTTTCTTTCAGTCTTTTTAAAAAAGCTGTTGTGCCCAAATTTAGTAGTGGGCTTCTTCATTTTATATTTCTTATGGCTGTACTCAAGGCAGTAGATGCTGGCCTCATTTCATCTTGATGGGATATTAGGTTATCATGTAGCTTGAGGAACGTTTAAATTCTGTGTGTATCACACTTCCATTTAATCTCAATAAAAATACTCTTTTATAGAAGAAAAGGATTTTGGGGCAGCTTTGAGCCAGAGGCTGCCTTCAGTGATTTATACATAGCTCTGATCTCACACTGCCTTATCATACAAGCAGCTACTCCTGTAAAGGGTCTGAAGCATTTTGGAGTTGTTCTTACGTTAGGGGAACCCAGAGAGAGCGCCTATTTTTCTGTCCACTTTTTAAAACTTAATATACACAGTGTTTTGGGAAAAAAGAAAAGATAGGCCACTAACTGTATGTAGCAGATTCAAATGGAGCCAAATCACTGTGTTCACAAATAAAACGTGAGGATACATTTGTTTCAGACCATCTTTCTCTCCTATTGCTTTTCTGACTTGTGCACACAGAACATAATTTAAAAGTTGGGTTTTCCTTGAGGCCAGTCTGATTATTTAAAAAGCCATGTCCCAGGGACTAATATGCCATTATAGCTTACAATGCTATTAGTGCATTTTCAGTTCTCAACTTAATACCAGAATGGAGTTTTTAATGCATATCATTTCCCCTGATTTTGATACAAATCTAAAATATTGTAAACTCAGAATACTTTCCATGACCATTTTTTTTCCTTCATATGGAGTAAAATTGGTTTATTTTGCAATTTTGTAAAGGTTTCTTTCCTTTAATTCAACAAGTTTGGCAACACTTTCCAATGAAAAGTTCAGTTCATTAAAAATGACCTTAATGGACGTAACATATATTGGTGGTGACAGGGTCCATACTTTATTTTGGCACACACGGATCCCATTAATTTGTCTTTGTCACTCTCTAGGGCTCAGCTGAGCAATAGTTCAGACTTAGCTTTCTGAAAGTAGCTACAGAATGAGCAATAAGTAGAGATGTTGGGAGGGGCTGACAAATTTAGAACTTCTTGGTTTGCAGTAAAGGCTTTTCTAATGACTACATAAAAATGGCTCTGTCTGCTCTGTTGAATTTGTTATTGATTTTTCTGTCTCAGTGCACATTGGGAACAATCTATGGGGATCAACTGTATTTAACCCAGGGTTGAAAGAGGATGCTTTTCCACCCAAGCATTTTCTAAACTTTCCTTATTAATTTTTGCAACTCCCTGTAGGTCCCTTTTTTTTTTAAATTTTTTTTTTCAACGTTTATTTATTTTTGGGACAGAGAGAGACAGAGCATGAACGGGGGAGGGGCAGAGAGAGAGGGAGACACAGAATCGGAAACAGGCTCCAGGCTCTGAGCCATCAGCCCAGAGCCCGACGCGGGGCTCGAACTCATGGACCGCGGCTCGAACTCACGGACCGCGAGATCGTGACCTGGCTGAAGTCGGACGCTTAACCGACTGCGCCACCCAGGCGCCCCTGTAGGTCCCTTTTTTATTCAAATAAAGGTAACTAAGCTTTGTCCCTCAGAATAAATTCTGGGCTAGATTCTAAGTGTGATGCTTACAAGTAAATCTTCAAAAAGCCTCAGAAGTATAGAAGTATAATATCCTCAGGGGCAGGATGGTGGTGTTAGCTGGGGAATGACTGGCTGAATTTTGGGTCAAATTGTACTTCTCTCTCACATACCAGTAGATACGACACCTGCCTCAATTTCTCCAGTTGTAAATAGGTGATTATTATACATTTTTATTCCATTAAAAGTTCCCTGGGAAGATGAATAATTCTGGAAGTGGCCCAATCACAACCCCGGTTAACATGTAGAGAGATCTTCCTGCAAACCAGGTACTTCACATGTACTAACTCAAAGATACAGGTGCTGTTATCATGCTCATGTCACAAATGAGGAAATTGCAGCCAAAGAGTTAAGTGACTTGCCCAGGTCCCCTGTTGCTAGTGGTGGATCCAAGATGAACACCCAGCCAATCTGTCCCTGGAGCCCACACTTTTCACCACTGCTGGCGCACACTGCTGCCCTGCATGGAGGTATGATCAATAACTAAACTGCTTTTTCCTTCGATCCCAGCAGGGCTACATCCTTGTTTGGGCACACAAACACACAGACTTACCCCTCACCAACTCACATAGTTGGCAGCATTATATACCTGAAATATTTTTTAATTTTTTAAAAATGTTTTTATTTATTTTTGAAGGAGAGAGAGAGAGAGACAGAGCATGAGCAGGGGAGGAGCAGAGAGAGAGGGAGACACAGAATTCGAAGCAGGCTCCAGGCTCTGAATTCTCAGCACAGAGCCCGTGCGGGACCCGAACCCACAAACTGTGAGATCGTGACCTGAGCCGAAGTCGGACACTCAACCAACTGAGCCACCCACGCGCCCCACATACCTGAACATTTTTAAATTTTAGGAAATTACCTATGGTTTCTGCAGCTTTTCTCAAAGTATAGGTAAGAATCACTCAAGTACGTATACTGATACGACATATATGATCATTGGCTATAATCCTTTCTCAAGCACTAGTTTTGGAGTGAAAGTCAGATTCAAATAGGTTCTATCACAATCTGCCAAACATCAGTTCATACCAACATCCCCCAAACCCTTTCCCTGTATATTACATTTTCCTCTCATTTATGTTGTTTGTGAATTACCATGTACTGGCTTAACTATTCTAATATTTTAACTCAGAGGAATGCACAGTACCAGAGAGAATTTAGGAATTCAATAAATAATTCTCCCACATTTCTTTTTAAATCAATAATACTATCACACTGTGCATACTCAGACATCATATTACATTTCTTAAATACAGCTAGCTCATTTGTTCAATCTGTGGATAAGTGACCAATACTCAGCACTTTGGACATAATCCTATCATTCCTATGGTAAGAATGCACTCAAGGTTCTTTGAGGGCAAGGACTATCAGGCTTATTTTTACAGTATTTGCAACTGGCACGGGGCACGGCACAGAGCAGGTGACTTATGAGCAAACTTAGCTTCTTTCATCAGGAGATGTGAACAATTTAGCAGGTCTGCTGACTCTCCATAGTCATCTAAAATATACATTCAGACAGAGAACTTCTATTAAGCATGCAGTTGCAGAGAATATAATGGAAGAGAATGATTTAGGTAGATGGGAAGGAGGCCAGAAAGGAAGGAGTTGAAAGTGAGTGAGGTCATGACCATTGAGAGGTAAGGGCTGATTCAGTCTGGCCAGCATGGGCTTTTGCTCTGCTATGTGCCAATTCTCAAAATTAAATGCTTTTGTGCTTTTTTTTTTTTAATCCTGTAATTCTCATGCTTGAACAGCCCTTATGTTGGTGTAATGATCTACAAATAGTGTCTAAATTTCTTGATCTTAGATGATGTCACTTTTGATTCTTAAGAAATATATCTGTTTTTATATATATACAAGATATTCCTTTTATTTTCTGTGGCCTGAGATTCATGAAGAGAATATAATTCAGGCACCTTGTATTGAGGATATAAACAGCCAAACTATCTGGACCCATTACTGATGTTTGATTCCCTGAATATTCTTTGGGGGAAAATATAAAAACACATGTCACACAATTAACATTTCTAGCCACTTTTTTTAAAATGTGAATTCACATTCTTCACCACTGAGTTAAGACATCCACATTCTCAGACAACTAACTTGCTGGATATAAATACGGACTAATGTAAACATATGCTTAAATATTATATATTTAAATACTATTTCCAACAAGGTAAACAAGGCATTTAATGACTACAGGATCACCATGGAGACTCTTATTGGCTTTTCCTTCTGTATCTAATTCCTTGTGGGTTCTGTTCACACAGATGCATGACAGGAATTTCCCTTTGCTTCTTATTGAATCAGCCCCATCACTAAGCTGATGCCATCTGGCATCCAGATATTACTGCTGCCTTTGGCCTGCCTGCTTTCCTTTTTCTTCTTCCTTTTTTTAAATGGCTTACACCAAGATTATTTATGGCAATACGTTTAAGACCTGACTATTGTGCTGAAGCACAAAAATGTTTTCTTAACCATGAACTAAAGTTGTTAACTGGAAATCTGATGAGATAACTCAAGATTTTTGAAGGGCAAGCACGATCAAGGCATAGAGGACCACCCAATCCTACTTTTGAGAGGACGGCACCATTAAGGCTCTCCGCCTGGTATGTGCCAACATTTGAAGGATGGATGGCTGGTTCCAATGGCCTTCTTGGTCACTTAGGGTCCAAAGTAATCGCCTGTCTCCTATTTCTCGCTCAAAGCCATCCAAGCAGAACTCCTGGCAACTGAAATAAATCTGGGAGGAAACTGGCTTCCCTAGGTACCCAATTAGTCCTCCCTCCCTCCTTCTTTCTGGGATGATTTGATTCAGAGACCAGAAAGTCTAAAAAGAAAGACTCAGAGCCTCTGAAGCATCTAGCCATACCTTTACGCCTGCCTCCCTTAATAGATTACACTTTGCAGGGCACTGAGTGGCCTGTTAATGGCCTGAAGGAGTTAAGGAAATGAACAATTTCCTTCCTGTTCCAAGTTAGATCAGGCTTGTTAAGAAGGCCAGCTGATTAACTTCCTGTACAGCAACCCAGTAGACATGCAGCCTTTACATGTCCTAGAGGACACCATAGTATCATTTTTGTTCAAGAAATTAAGCTGTCAAAGTGGTCATTATGCGTACTTGGCTTGAGGTGATTGTCATGTTTCTGCATATAACTCAACAAAGACTGAAAGTAAGTTAAAGATAGGAGATGGGAAACCAGGTCAGTAATTTATTTAGCTACTACCTGATTAATGAACACAATTATACTACCATAGTGTAGTTCTGATCCCTCACCAAATAAAAGTACAATATGGAGGGCTTAAAAAATACCTAGAAAGCTATCCCCACATATTTGTCCGTGGAAGCAACCAGCTGGGCTCAATCTGGCATTTAAATCCTAGACAAACCAAAAAACAGACTCTTAATTATAGAGAACAAACCGATGGTTACCAGAGGAGAGGGAGGTGGGTGGGTGAGGGGTGAACAGGTGATGGGGATTGAGGAGGGCACTTGTGATGAGCACGGGGTAATGTATGGAAGTGCTGAATCACTGTATTCTATGCCCGAAACTAATATTACACTGTAAAAATAAAATGATAGAAAAGAAAAATAATAACTTATGAAACCTAACAAATAAAATAAAATAAATGATGTATCCTAAATGAGACTTTCATCAGCTGGAGGCAAATTCAAGACGACATACTTCAAATAACAGCCAAAGAGAATTCCATTAGTCATTTTTCTATCTGCCCCTTTCTAGTGTTGGAAAGGTACTGATCTTAGCCTTGAAAAAATGCAACTCTCCCAGAATCTTATTATTTTTAGAAGTCTAACTCTAATTCCTTCCGTGTTAATTGGGTAGCAGGGATTTCTATGGATTCCTTAGAGGGCATCTTCGAAGGCAAGTTCACCTTATTGTATTTATTTGTAAGACTGTCTGTGCTCCATCAGCTTCACGGGCTAAAACACCACTTGACTAGTCTTGATTAGGGGCTGGATCTTGTTCACACTGTTTTGTTCAATGAGGAGAGACAAAAATACCTGGCTTGAAGATTCTTGCTGCTGGTTGTCAGAAAAATCTGATAAAAACCTGTGCCTGGATCAAGTCAAACCATGGCCACTAGTGAAAAATCAGTTTAGATGCTGTGACTCTCCCGGGTGGGTTAGGAGATACTTTTTTCATATCATGAAAATATGTTCCTCACAATGAATGCTCCTACTTTTGTGCCGTATGAATCAAATACATCACAAATAAACCCGTTTGTTGCTAGAAAAAAAAGCAATTAACGTCTAAAAGTATTTCTAAATAAAGCTGCAGCTTTATATGATGAATTCAATATATTAAGGACATTACCATGTGACTTAATCTCGATCCTTATTTCAGGTATTCTATGTGACTGATATCTGTATCTGTATCTGTATCCGCTGCATTGCATTTAGTTTAGTGGAACAATAATACCAGTGTGCACACCTGTTCCGTCAAGTTGTGGTTATTTCTTGGAAGTTTATCAAGTTTGGGTTATTTCTTGGAAGCTCAGTGTTTACTTTTTAATCATAGCTTTTTCTAAACATACCTTAGAGCGGTTGCTTTCCAACATACCTTTGGCCAGAGTGCTACCCAATTATTGGTGGGACTACCACAAGCATCTAATACTCAGTAACAGTATCGCCATAGGCTAAAGACTTTAAGGTACTTGTTTTCCTATGTTGTTTAATGAGACAGGCTGGTGATCATATTTTTATTTTACATAAGGGGAAATAAATGATATTTACTGTTTTTACTATAGAACTCTCCATATTAGGTGGGGCCAAAGTGAGAGATAATAGGTCTGGATCACTATTCATGCTTCTCTGTAGCAGTTCAGAAGTGACAGGCACAGCTTCTAAACATCACCATTTAATTTAAGCAATGTGAGTCTCTTTGGTGGGGGGAAAGAAAGACGTGCTGACACTATATCATTTCTTCATTATACTATGGAGAGTAATTATAGGTTGCTACACACATTTAGAAACTAGCCTATGTGGTTTAAAAAAGAGAGAATTAAGCCCATGCAAAATTATGTTTTTTAAATTCAAAATCAATGAAAAAATAATGTGACACGTAAGACCTTTCCTAGGGTTCAGTGCACTAAACATGTAAAGCATATTAAGATGTGGAAACCGGATACCTTTCATTACATTATTCTACAGCTGTCATTTATTTCATTTTGGTATAAAAGTAATTATTGTTCTGAGCATAACAGTATACATTTCCTTTCCCCAGCATTGGCGCTCCAATTACAATCTGCTTCAATTCAGATTAATCATGCCAAGATGGCAATTCCATTACACCAAGAGTAAAACTTAATAATCTAATATATGGCTATAGTTTCAACGGTGAAAACTATGTGGTTAACTACTTTAGGGATTTTATTAAGATTAAAGTTCAGCATAATGCATCTTAATCAGACCTTCCCTGGAAAACACTCATTACAAAACATGGTTGACCATAAGTCTATGTAATCCTTCTGCAGAGGCATTAAGCTCCACTTACTACTTTCATCTAAGAGGTATCTAATAATGGGAAAGATGTTATATTATTGATGTAAGATGTTTTGATTTAATTTCAACTTTATTATATTACTTAACTTCGGTTATAATGCAGTACTGTATATAGGATTATGCTTTAGACCAAATGACAAAATATTATGTACAGGCGAGCAGTTTATTTAAGTAGAATAGTACATGTCTGGTTTTAAACGTATCTCACCTAAGAATGTACATACGGAGTGGCATCTTTCTGTGTCTTAAATAGGACCTTAGTGGATAAAGAGTTAATCCCCCTCTAAAATAAATTGCTTACTTCCTCTCCAGCAGCACGAAGGCCTGTCCGGCCAGGTACTGGCAGGAGAGGAACAGAAAGTTTTAAGCCTTCATATATCCACGTAAAGGTTGCACTGTGATCTTTAAACATCGCCTTTTTTCCAAAGTTCTGCAATGGTTAAAAAAGTCACTTCTCAAAGAAGTGGAAAAAGGTGCTGCAGTGGGGCATCTGGGTGGCTCAGTCAGTTAAGCGTCTGTCTCCGCCTCAGGTCCTGATCTCTCAGTTCGTGAGTTCAAGCCCAGCATCAGGCTCTGTGCTGCAGCGTGAAGCCTGCTTCAGATCCTCTGTCTCCCTCTCTCTGCCCCTCCTCTGCTCTCTCTCTTGCTCTCTCTCTCTCAAAAATAAATAAACATTAAAAAAAAAGGTGCTAGTAGTAACTTTATAGTACAAAGGTAATTTATATTTTGCTTACTGTCCTTTAAAGTACGAAATGTATTGCATAATGTGAAACCACGTGACTGAAAAACAAATTTCATTTCTTTACAAATCAACTTTGGTTGTACCAATCTGTATTTTGAAATTCTTCTTCAATCCTTTGCTGTTTAGGGTGTGATTCAGGAACACAATTCATGGTCTGGCACACCATATCAGATTTAGGTTCGAACGGGATGAATCTGAGAAAATTCTAAATTGCTTTTGGATACATAGATTACAGTGCTGATTTATTTCTCTGGTAAAATTTACTTTATTTTTTAAAAGTTTATTTAGTAATTTTGAGAGAGAAAGAAAGAGAGAGAGGGAGGGGCAGAAAGAGGGAGAGAGAGAATCCCAAGTCGGCTCTGCACTGGCAGCACAGCACCTGATGCTGGGCTCGAACTAATGAACCATGAGATCTGGTCTGATCTGAAACCAAGAGTCAGATGCTTAACCGACCGAACCACTCAGGTGTTCCTCTCTGGTAAAATTTAAACTGTATGTTGAATTTGAAAACTCTTCATATCCTACATGCTATACTGTGAGCTCCTGGGCGGTGGGTAACATGTCTTATGCACAGAGCCTAGGGTTTATATGAAATAAATTAATCGAGAAAATCATCACTCTGAGAAAGTGCTTTGATCATAAATGAAATACATCACTAAAGTGCTTTCCCTTATTTTAAAAAATGATGCAGCAGACATACCTAGTGCTTTCTAGTACAACCAACATATAACTTTAATCAACCCATAAATCGGTCAGTCAATGTTTGTCTTTCTTATTGTTTCCTCTTCTGAAACATCTGAAAACTCTTTGCCTGGTGGTCTTGCAAATTTCATGGCCTTGATAAAACTGGGCAGGTAAGGAACCATGATCAAGTAGGGCAAAGACTGGTATCCATGTGATCCCGATCACAGCAAGATAGGGAAAAGAAAAGCTAATATACTTCTTTCGTCCTCAAATATATTTTACCTATGCTTTACCTTTTGTGAGTGGCTATATTGCACAGCTGGGGTATAAGAAATGTGAAAAGCTGCCCAGACTTTCACATCCAATCTATGTTACATCATCAGAGGCAGCCTGGGCCTTCTCACCTTTAGCCTCTTGGAAAAGAGGAGGTCAGATTTTGGAGAAGAGGATGGGCACTACCCCCTTCATTTCCTTCAAAATTGAAAAGTATTTAGAGAGCAACCATGCAATCTTATGTTTTGAGACACGCTTTGAAACTGATAAATCTCCAATGTGACAGCCCAAAGGCTCATTTCAACCCTTGGTGAGAGGGTGACAGCTCACTCAGAACCCAAGGAAGCCACAGTCAATGAGACCCCTCTTTCTTTAAACCAATCAGCTTCAAAAGCAAAACACCTTGTGATTTTAACACTTACGAGGGCTCTTCTGACACGGCAGCTCCTTCTTCTAGCTCTTGAGCTTGCTTGTACCATGGCAGCTTGGCCTCTACCGGAAGTTTCTCTGAGAATTAAGTGCATGCACATAAGAGAGAAGAGGTTAGAACCATTTTGGAATTTTAGGGAGCTTCCTTTATGTCTTCTGTAGTTCCTGATTTTGCACTACCTAGAAACTATATGGGTAGCTGCAAATAATAAGTTTTTTGGTAAATTTCTGCTACTGATGATGGTTATATGAAGAAAAGAGAATATTTTTAAATGTTTAGTATTACTAGTCTTTGTGCATATGTGCTTCCCTCTCATTATGCTGAAGAGCAAAGGAAAAGTCTTTTAATCATGAAAGTCGTAACTCTAGGAACGCTGGCTCAGTATGTGTATGAAGAGTCATCAAAGTATCTTTTCACTATTTCCTGTCAAAAAGATAGAGTGATATTTATTTTTTAAGGCAAACACAAAGTACAATAAATTATACTGCAATACTTTAATAAATCCTGACCTGTTTCTCCTTTTCCTTTTGGCAAAGTGTGATCTATGCCATGTTGTCAAAAACAAACAAAAATGCCACTCTGAAATTCACAAAACATTGCCTTCCATATCTGACTCATTCAGCACCACCCTAACGCTCACTGACAACTGGAATATGAGTAACTTAGGGTCCACAACCCATAATTGGACTGTTTTACCTATTTATCTTACGTTGGCCATACAATTCAGGACAAGCTTCCTAACTACTTCCTGGGCAGGGGGAAAAAACGTGAAGAAGAAAAAGAAAGAGGGAGGTCATAACTGCTCCTACAGAAGTCACTGCCAAGATTCCCATTCTGACATATTTATTAGGATCGTTTATAGGCATACTTGCCTTTATAGTATGAGCCAGTGAAGCTCTATCACCATTTTATGACATATAATTGTAAAGATGAAAGAAATATGTCTCTATATGCATACACCACAGAATTATACAGCATTTTCATGATGTTTAGAGAGCCAGACTCACTACTTAGTTGTGAAAATCCAGATTTTATTCTTGATAGTTAACCACAAACTGCTTTTCTCTGAAGTGGCTTGGTAAAGATAGAGCTAACAAATAATTGACTATTTTAAGTGGGGGGGGGGGCATCACGTCTGGTGCTCTATGTGCAGCGATTGTTTATAGTCAGAAATCAAAGTGCGAAGAGAAATATGAAGCTGCTGAGGCCAGAAGGATGTGCTATCATTTAGACACGCTAACAGGGTACCTGTGCAGACGTCATTTTACAACTAGCTCACCTCTCCAACTAAGTGACGCAGTCAGTGACTCCTTATCTGACAGTGTGAGCCATTGCTCTGTTGCAGTAAGGGAGCATTAAGCTTGGTAATATTAGCAGGCCTACAATACTTTATTGTCTATTTGAAGTGGATCCCGTAAGATGTACCGAGGGCCTCTTCCTCCCATATTTAAGGATGCTGATGATAGTCAGGAGTTGAAGACAACATTTAGGACAAACTTGCTATATTCCAGGCAGTGAGCTAAGCACCGTGTTTGCACTGTATCTCCTTGAATACATCATCTCTGAGGTAGTTACTATTATTAGCCCCATTTTACAGATGAAGAAACTGAGGTTTAGAGAGAGATGTAGTTATTAAAGTGAATCAGGATTTCTGGTATTTTGGGTTTGTTTATTTCCATTATATCATTTAGATTTCATGATGCCATTCACCCCCAACAAGGGCAACCTACAGATAGCAGAATAAAGAGCTACGCTGTGGCTGATTTTCAGAGAAATGTAATCTTTAGAGAAATAAATTCAGAAGCAAATGGGAATCATATTTATTTTTTAAATTTTTAAAAATGTTTTAGTTTTGAGACAGAGAGAGACAGAGCACGAGCAGGGGAGGGGCAGAAAGAGAGGGAGACACAGAATCTGAAGCAGGCTCCAGGCTCCCAGCTGTCAGCACAGAGCCCGATGCGGGGCTCAAACTTGTCAACTGCGAGATCATGACCTGAGCCGAAGCTGGGCACTCAACCAACTGAGCCACCCTGGCTCCCGGGAACCATAGTTAATATCAATAATAGGAGGTAGTTTATCACAAGGAGTTCTTTACTTCTGAATTGGTTTGTGACTTTGGCATTTTCTCTTTCCTTGACTCAGACTATATCAATATCAGCAAAGAGGTCAGATTAGTGGGCATGCTAATCTGAGAGACCCTGTGTAATTATAATAAAGCTTTCTCGCTAAGTAGAACTTTTTACAAAATTGCTTTTTATAAATTACATGTAGTATCTGTTGAATTCTGATTTATTCCGTATTTCCATTTTAAGTTAAGATTCTGGCTTCTGGTCTCATATTAATGTTTTAATTCTCAGTATAATAAGCAACACCTTTCTGTTTCATCAGTATGTTTCTTCAGTATGAAGCTTCCCAATGTATTTCACGCTTAGCAAAGGAGACACTTTGGGATTCACTGCATTGTTTTCAACAGCAAGACATGTGGATAGTAAATCACTTATACATGTCTCCAATGTCTCTATAGTATCTCCCTCTAAGCAGATATGTCCGCTACTTTTCAGCAATGGCCTTCAAACAGCTTTATGATCCAGGAGAGAATTATGTAAATAAGTAGTACTTAAACAACAATTTGCAATCAAAATTATTTGAAAGATTTTTTTAGAAAGAGTTAAGTTCATTTAGTAGAGTCTAAGCTACACAATATAGTTTCCAAGAACCTTGGGATCCTTAAAATATTCCAAGGAGTTTCAAACAGTCCCTGAATGCACATAACAATGAAAAGGCTGGTAAGCGAGCACCTGTGGAGTTACCTTTGGGTTTATAGCAGGGAGTGGGTATGATGCATTCCTCTTTTATGTGGGGCTTGGTTTTGGGGCTACAACCTCCTGTGTGCATTCCACGATGGTCGATGCAGAGGACCACCCGATACCTGAGGCCCTGGCCGCATGTCACCGTGCACTGGAAAGAGAAGGCAAGACAGAGGAGACTCATAGCAAAGCCTTGTTCACTTTGCCTCATCTCTCACCTGAGACTTTAAAGGGCTGCTTTTATATAAGGACTCCTGGTGGATTTGTACCATTTCTTACCATTCATGGAATCTTTGTTATTTTTGGCTACTTAGGGTGAAGGTGGCTGAAAATTAAATCACTTTCAATTCTTAGATTTAGATGAGTTAGGTAGCATTCCTGAAAGCACCCACTGTGTGCCGAGTCCCAAACCAAGTAGTGAAAAGAAGGAGAAAAGAAACTGTAGCGTGTGCTCAATTTTGATTGCTAACACTGCATTTTAACTTTATTGAGTCATTTTGCTAGCTCCCACATGGACATTGACATTTATTTGAACAGCCATCATAGTTGACACGTATTATTGCAGCATGGCTGATCCAATTGATTATATGACACAGTCAAAACTGTTCAAGGGAGTTGATTCAACAGCCAGATGTAGATGGCACCTCCAGTGGTTCCAGACACCTGGGAGCAAGTCTAGACAGAGAGAAATGTCCAAGCTCTGATCCTGCTGCCACAAAGCCACGTAGTGAAGTGAAGTGCCATCTGTGTGGCTGAGGGCACAGTGGCTTATCTCCTCATCTTTCTATCTCTTTTGCTATTTCAAACCTTTGCATTAGCAGCCATGAAACCTCAAGTAATGTTTTATTTAGGCTGCTGCAACAGTTTCCCTAATGTTCTAGAATGTTCTGGTTTTAATTATCCTACTTCATCCCCATTCTGATTATTTTGCCATTTCCATTTCATCTTTCTTTTCAATGAATAATACACATAATTTTAATTTAAATCCACTCAGACCCTTTTTGGACATAGACAAAGCACAAGAAATACAAAATAAAACCAAACTGTGGTCTACTGAGCTCTATCATCCGAGCAGCTTCTAGAGACTCAGGATCAGTCACTTGGCCTCGGCTGCTCTTGACAGACATTTGCCTCTCCTTGCCACTTGAGGGAACGTTATGAGCGACAGAGGCTTCTGGAAGTAACTTGAAGAAGCTATACATATTTACTCATTTACTTTTGGCTGTGCTAGATTTGGGGCGTGCCTACATCAGGGCTAAACTGGTGGGCTTCTAGACACCTCAAGAGAAGTGGGGAGCTGCACAGGGTAGCTGGTGGGGTCATGACGATGAGAGGGAAGAGTGGACTTACTCTCCTAACGAACAAAGAAAGAGGGCACAGTTACCGGAGACCACTCCTGTGCCAGCCATTTAGGACAGTCAAAAATGTTGCAGGGCTGCACGATGGGCATCTTAGGGGTGTACATGCATTTCCACTCTTCCACTGAGGTGACATGCCCCTGGATGTCCTCCTCCACACAGGAAACTGCCCGGCTCTGGATGCCCCCCCCACACGAGGAGGAGCACGCGGTCCACGGGGTGGCCTCCCACCTACAGAAGCAAGGGGAGTCATCAGGGCAGACATGCACATTGCCGAACCTCCTCAGTGACCTTTCCGACCAACCCCGTTCCCAGTGCCTACTGGGGCAATCAGGTTCTGAGAGGCTATGGTCAAGAGGACTGAGAGCCATCTAATGCCTAAAATCTGATGAGTACGAGAGAAGGATTCAATGTTGGCAACAGTGCTTTGTAAACCTTGAAGCTCTACATAATGTAAGAAATACTGTTTGGAGAGCTGTCCACAGGGATATCTGTGCTGTCTCTAACCTACTCTAACGGGGGCTATTCAGTCCTTCTCCTTGTAGTTCGAATATATATTCTGTGTATAATATTTATATTATTTTATATTTTATAAATATACATTCTGCATATATATACTGTTATATATTTTACCATGATATATATATATAAATATATATATATTTACTAAATCCCATTTAAATATCTTCGTTAAGACCAAAACTGGTTACTCAATTAACAGGAATAATTTGCACCTGGGCTGATACTTTCTATTTTCAATGCAATACTTTCTTACTTAGCTTCTGGATACTTGTGTACGAGAAGCTCATGAAAGATCAAGGCAAACCAAAGACACTCCGTCCCTTGCTTCTACAATCATCAGCTTTGGGACTACATGGATTCAGCACAATTCCGATGTTCAAGCTACGCCATCAATACACTAAGGAGCAAAGGTGATAATGTAATCTTCTTGTTCCCTAACTGTTGAGGGATACTGGCAGTTAGCATTCCCCTAATAAATAACTCTTGGAATTGTGAAGAAGTTTTGTTTTGTTTGGAAGGCTGATGGCACTGGAATCTAAAGATACAGTTTAGTAAGGGAGAAAAGAACAATATTATCAATAACATTTAAGAGAATTCCATTGCTTTTTAGATCTCTGCATAGCTCTGCTGCATTTGGGACTGGATGCAGAGAGAGATCTTTGCCCCATTTACAGAATATAGAATTTTGAAAAATGGAAACAATGGGACCGAGCTTGTCTTTCTTACATATATTCTGCTTGTTGATGAGGATTGCTAAGGAATTTTAAGATTTCCCTTAGAGTTATGAGAGATATAGTTTTAATGAGAGAAAAACAAAATGTCATCAAGTTGATCTACTTGAAAAGTTAAATTTAAAAACACTGCACAAGCATACCATGGAGACATCAATTATTTTATAAGTAGGATTCATGCATATTGGGAACCTGAATGCTCTTCTGTATGAGCCTGGATAATGTATGTTTTCCAGTTAACAGAATTTTCCTCCACATTTTCTTTGCACTGTTTGAGTCTAGGAAACAACTGTTATCTCTATTGCCAACAGCCTAAACATGCTGCCAAGTACAATATTTTCCTATGCATATTTCCCCAGGAGACACAAAAGCAAATGCTATTATGGGGAAACTGAGGCCCTCCGTTTAGCCTTAGGAGACTTTCTGGTCCCTTTCAAGAAAATGAAGCAGCTCTGTAGAGGGTCTCTCTTCTAAAAGGGTAAGACCAATTCTCATTTATCCATGTAAATCTCTGGAGAGCTTCCCTCTGGATATGGATAACAGGTCTGATTCAGAATGAAATTAGGCTGAATATATAAGTACATATTCACATTACATTTGATCTGACAGTGAAGCGGGAATATGTTTTTGAATGTACATTTAATCTCTTAGAACATTAAGATTCCATAAAAAGAGCACACTTTCTAATTGGTACTCTAATGTCCCTAACCTTGACCCTTCTAAAGTGAGAGTGATTAATTTCTGTCTCAACATTTGGACCTGACCCATAGTGTAAGTTCATAAACAGTAATAAGTATCCTTTTCAATGCCAGTGATCACAGAAAGACAAATGATGCTAATATTATTCTAGGAATTTATAGTATGGGTCCACCATATGACTATAGTTCTATATAATGAAAAATTGTTGTGTGAATCCTGACATAATAATAGGGTTATGTGGAATTTCAAGGCAAAACATGTCTGAGTGCTTTAAAGAAAGTATAATAAAAGCTGAAAGAAGACATCAGTTAGAATATCTTTAAACAGGGACCAGTAAGTACTTGGGGAAAAAAAAGCATATCCAAGAATCTCGTCCTGGAAGAATACTAAATGGGTTCACATATCACATATTTTAATTCCGATGGCTTTTAATTTTTTAAATACATAGTGTGTTTAAGAAATTCTCAAAATTCAGAGTGATGTGGAAAACATATATATATATATTAATTATGAATTAAAGATAATTCATCAGACTACATTCTTACATTACATTTAGGTATGTGTTTCAGTCAAAGACTGAAGGCAAGAAAAAAAATCGGAAGACTCAGTAACTGTGCCTTGTACCTACACTTGTGGACTAAAGCCCATTTAAATAATTTCAATAAGGAAAGCCTTCTGCCTTGATCAGAATGTAGCTGCCACCTGAGAATCATTTTTGAGCCTTAGTTCTCAACTTTGGGTTTTTTTTTTGAGACTCAATACTTCTTATAAGAACATATTTGTAGAAATTGCTTCCATTTACTAAGACTTTATCAACTAAGCAGAATATCTAACTTTAGAAATAGCTTAGTAACAGAAGTGCAAGAAATATAGTGTTTATTTGATAATTATCCTTTCTCATTGTGATGCATGGATAGGCCAGTGTGGACACAGGATGGCATTAAGGAGGCTCATTTCAATCTGTCATTGAGAATACTGGGCTTCTAGCATTTGCGGGGAAATTAGAGTATATAAGAAACAAAGTTTAACCTAAGACAGGCATTAGTTATACCAGAGAAATATAAACAAGAGAGATCATAGACATGAAAGAAACGTAGGAGTGCCATTACAAGAAAAACATAACCTTGATGTTGCTCACTCCTGACACCAACTTTGCTTTTATCGTAAAATATTTGGTCTTCACACAAACAAATACGTGTGTCCTATTTTAGAGATACAGAAACTGAAGTCAAATGAAATCTTGGATCAGTAAAATTAATCTCTTTATATTTTCACTCCACTTTTTTCCCCAAGAAGCATTTACTATATTACTTCGGTTCTGGATCAAACCAGCAAAATGATATAGTCATTTATATAGTCATTTATATAGCATTCTATAGTCATTTATCAGCTTTATCAATATAGTCATAGAAAAGCGGGAGCGTAGCTGACTAACGAGGTAACCCCTTAGTGGAAGAGCTTAAAAAAACCCAAACAGCTATATAGAGTACAAATCCGATGTCCCTCTCTACATGCAACCGTTAGGATGGTGAAAATCAAGTTCTCTGCCAGGCACTGGAAGTATTTAAGTAGAGGCTGGATGACAGCTTTCACTGGTGTATATGTATTTTATAAATATATGTATATCCATATACCCATGTGGGAATACATATTCACTAAATACCCATATACACATATTTGTATAAATACATATGTTTACAAATGTTGGGTATATGGGTGTGGTTGCAGGGAAGGAATGGGACTGGGAAGCATCTCTGGGGAGCTGAACTAAATGACCTCAAGAGCCCCTATTTGGATTCCATTTCATTAAGTATTTGGAGATTTTCAATCAAACTTTGTTTTATTTTATAGTTCAGAATTGTTTTCTGGGCTTTCATTAGTTTGAGATTGAGAAAACTACTCGCGATTGGATTTAAACTCTGGGTTCTAACTAGCAGCTGGTGTCCTGGAGTCCAAGTGAGCAAAGAGAATAGAGCAAAGGCCTCTCTTAGCTCAGGGGTCACTTCAAGCACGATTCTAATTTCTTCTGTCTGGGGAGCTGTTTCCAATGTGGCAGACCATACACTCAGTAGCTAGTATATTTTTCAGCTTCTCCAGTTTTCTTATGAATATATTAATAAAGAACAAGTTCTCTTAACACTTCTTCAGTCACTTTCATTATTTTTTCTAGTTAAAAAATATATTGTACTTTAAAAAAGAAACACAGCCCGTGGAATTTTATGTTTTAGAAAAAAAAAAATGTCCCCTAAATGTTCTGAACAACAAAGATAGGAAAACATCACCTTTTTGTACACAACTATAATTTCTTTGGAACAAAAAAGAGGATTTTTAAAGCCCTTATGTAGAGTAATAGCACATCTGGAATCCCACATTTGTGGTACTGTGATAATACTTCAGGCAGTGTTTGCTTAACAGTTAGCAATAGTGCTTTAATGACTGGGGTCCTTTTGCAGGGAAGCAAAACAGGACAAAGGGAGTGAAAGAAAGACACAACATAACCCATACACTCTATCTAATAAGAGTGAATTACTGTGTCCACCTCAATGTAATAGGATCCTATCTTAAAAAAAAAATTTTTTTTTTGAATGACAAGCTCACAGTCCGAGCAACCCAGTATTATTCAGAAGCAGAGCTCAGGATGGATTGCGAACTATACTGTCTACCATCTTACTTTTACAGAAAAAAAAAACCCACAAAATCTATATCTACATAGATATATAAAAGAAGCAGAGGTTGATTTACTAATTCTAGCATCAGGATGGTTGATTTACGTACCGAGGAAGGGGATGGTAGAGGTCATAAGGCATGATCTGCTTGTATCCGTCACTGTTAGGAACAATAATGCCAACCCTCTGAGTAGAAGGTACACACAATAAAATAAACACTAAATGATTACATTATACAAATTTTGTTAGACAAATGCAAAACAACATTAGTAAATTGTCTCTGCAAACAACACTAAAACAATTCAGTATCTTTATGCTGGCACGTGTTTGAGGATGGGGCAAGTTCTTTGCAAGGGCACCGTTTGCTATAATTAGTTCTCTGATCCAAGCAGGAAATACCACTGGAAAGGGTGGTGGCAAGAAAACTTGGCACCTCATCATTAACTGTGACACAATAAGCTTATAAATGTTCTTTAATCCCCCAAATTATACATCCTATGAGGTCATTATTATCATTATTAATGTTACTTCCAGATGCTCACCAAGCAATTATAGTTACTGTCTCACTCCTGATGAAAGAGAGAGCTATGTATAAGAGTATGTACCTGGGAATCGACAATACTCTGTAATGTGCATTATCAAATAGGTTTTTTCTCTCAGCATATCTAAAGATTTTAATGAATTATCTTGGAAAGCAGTGAACTAGTGAATACAGTGGGCAGCTACCAACAAAAGCAAGTTTCCTACAGAAACAAAGGAAGAGCAGTTAAAATGAGATAAGAAATAGGAAAGATCTTTTTTGTGTTCTATAAAAATGTGATATTGTGTTAACTGCTATTACAGTCATGGTTGTGATGGTCATGACTGTTGTTAGTACATCTAGTGTCATGGGAAACTTGTGAGATTCAGAGATAGAGCCAAAGGAGCCATAAGAAATGACATTATGGGCTGTATGGCTAATGGATTCACAAGAAATGATATTATAGGCTGTGTGGAAGTCCCTAGAGGCCTTATGGACTCTAATAAACTACACTAAACTACCTCACTGATTTCAACTAAAGTTTCCCATTGGCAGGACTTTCTTGCAGAATCCCCTGGTTTGTGGAAGATTTATGATTAATTGGTGTTAGATAAAAGGGCTAGTATAACAGACCCTCTATCAAGAGTGGGAGACATAGAGAGCTCAGTACACAGCTGTCACCCCAGGACAAAACATGGTAGGGCATGAGCAGAAGACACTTATTCCACAACGGACAAATGATAGGAAGTCTCTCTTTTGAATACTGAAGGAACTCATGTATTCTCTATGTATCCCTGGGATAGATGGATGGGTATATATTTATATATCCATATTCAATATAAATGTTGATATTTATATTTAAATAAGTTAAGGCTTATGTTTTAATCTCATTCTCTGATTAGGACGACATAATATGTTCATTTTAGAGGGCTAGCAAATCTAAGCTTTTGTATAAAATGGGTGAGCTCGGTATACTATGGATCACAAAGATGAAAAATAGCACTGCCTGGAGATGATCATAAATAAGGAGGAAAGAGGGAGTGATAAAGATAGTTTCTGAAGAAATTACTGAGAGGTAAGAGGATACATGAGAGAAATTAAATCTAAAAGAACATGGGAAACAAAGCTATAAAAGATAGATTTCTATTTCCAGAAAAGACAACCATTGGTGTACTAGTTTACTTGTTTATCTTATGTGACTAAATTTTCTTTTTTCTTTTTTTTTTTTCAACATTTATTTATTTTTGGGACAGAGAGAGACAGAGCATGAACGGGGGAGGGGCAGAGAGAGAGGGAGACACAGAATCGGAAACAGGCTCCAGGCTCTGAGCCATCAGCCCAGAGCCTGACGCGGGGCTCGAACTCACGGACCGCGAGATCGTGACCTGGCTGAAGTCGGACGCTCAACCGACTGCGCCACCCAGGCGCCCCTGTGACTAAATTTTCTATCTTTATTTGCATGACTAAAGTTTTTGTACTCATTTGTAGGATTAAATTTTCATGGTGTATGGATGTGCACTGGTCTACAGTAACAATATTCGTGAAGATGGATGCTGCATTTGAGGAAGGAAAAAATACCTTGGCTCTAACAGAAAAATGGAATGAGTACTAAGATTAAACTTTTCTCCCTGTTTTTCGAAGTTAGAGAAACTTCCTATTCTTTTCTGCCTTCTTCTGACAGACAATAGGATGGGAAAGACTAATCGTCTCTCTCTTTTATTATAATCATGTTGATCTCTTTCCAATAGTTCTTATGTCTAGTCATTGAGGAAATTTTCTTTCTAAAAGAGCTATCTTTTAAAGAATTCCAACCTTCCAAAGTTCTAATAACTCTGGATATGCATCTAATAGTAGTTAATTAAGAAATTATTGAAATAGACTTTGCAGTTATATTTGAGCTAACCCTAGTATCTTTACTCATGCCTATAGCACCTTCTAAGTGCAAAGATGCAGTTCGTTGCCTTCTCTTCCAAAAAAATTTATAGCTATGGTTTGTTATCCTCAATATTAGAATGAACTGCTGCAGATGTCTGCCAATTGATTTATCAGCTGATGATATTTAAAATAGAGGCAGTGATATTGAAGAAAACAGGCTAGAAGAGAAGAAGGGGGAAGAAAAGAGGGTGTGTATAGAATTCAAGATGTTGGGCTTTGCTTTGGACTGATTTAGAAATTGTGTTTTTGTTTGAACAAGGAGCTCTAAACCTGGATTCAGCAAAACTATAGCTATATTTGTCTTTCTATGGCATGGGTCATGGTGAAGACTCATAAAATCACTCTATGGCACCTGTGAAAACAGAAAGATATCAAAACAATGGTGCTCTGTCCAGTCTTGCTAATGCATGTTCATGTGCATGGGCTCTGCTCTCTCTAGGGGTTCATGTCATGGCCCTGGCCTTTCACCACACTGTCACAGAAGGGTAGGCACTGTGGCCTAGACGTAACTTCCTATTGCTTACCTATTGCTTAGGACACTTGGTCTTTTTCTTAGGCAAAGTGTACATATTGAAGAATGACGAAAAAGGATGCCATTTTGGGATTTTAAAAAGCTCTTGCTACGTTTAGGGCTTGATGTGTGTGGTGTGTGTGTGTGTGTGTGTGTGTGTGTGTGTGTGTGTGTTTGTGCATGTGTGTTTGTATTCAGACATGTATCTGAATATGTGGGGAGTGGTGAAGGAGGCAAAAATAATTTTAAAACATTATCAGAAAGGGAAGCTGTAAAAAGCAGTCCGTTTTTGGGTAAAAGCACTCATTCTCCACTGCCTTAACTATTCTGATCACTCATGCACTTCTTACACCCAGCAGTTACCTGACTCTATCAGACTCCCTGACATCAGGGGTCATGGGGGGAAATGAGAAGATGAGGATAATGTCATTCTGGACTCATGTAGTGTAAGAAGGAAAAAGCCATGGTACCTCATCCTCTCAAAGTACACACCTTGAGGAACTGTTCCATGATAGGAGAATGCCTCAATTTTAAGACAGGCTCATGTAATAAAAATATTATGCCATCATAAACATAAAGCCTTTTGAACCATTTTTAATGACACAGACATTGTCAACTGAAAAAATTTCAATGCAGAGTAGAACATACTGTGAACCACAATACTGAGAAAATTCATGGGTTTGTATATCTATTTAATCATTTTTATAGTTCATATATGTGTGTCTATATATAGACACATATATGACCCATATACATATGTATATAGAAATATATTAAAAAGACCAAAAAGAGTTGTTAGTTCCTGGTATTTGGATTAGCAATTTTGCCTTCATATATCTTTTAAATGTTTATTTATTTATTTTTGAGAGAGAAAGAGCACAGTGGGGGAGGAGCAGAGAGAGAGAGAGAGAGAGAGAGAGAGAGAGAGAGAGAGAGGGAGACACAGAATCTGAAGCAGGCTCCAGGCTCTGAGCTGTCAGCACAGAGCCTGATGCGGGGCTTGAACTCACAAACTGTGAGATCATGACCTGAGCTGAAGTTGGATGCTTAACTGACTGAGCCACCCAGATGCTCTTGCCATTGAAGTTTGATATTTTTCTGTTTTCCAAGTTTCCTATAATGTACAGTCACAGGAATTAGAATATTCAAGTAAGACAAAATACAAGTCCGAGAAAATAAAAGAGAGACATTTAAAAATATATTATGAGCAGATGAAATGAGGCCATCACCTCAAATCCTAAGTGGCATTTAAAGATTATTGAGTCTGCTCTGAAATCTCAGAAGCTACTTTAGAACAATATGCCTGACTTTAAATGACTTTTAAACATCAATCTCTATTCAGGCTCATTTATTTAGTAAACCTCTCTTCAGGAAAAATCCTAATAGAGCTAACTCTATGGGAGCCTAATTTGTGGAGTTCTGTGTGTTTTTTTTTTTTTTTTTTTTATAATGGAAATGAACCATAACAAGCCCTTTCATGGTTTTAAGTGTCCCTTTCTGTGAATCTCTAAGGACCTCTTGCTTCTCCTCTCGAGCTGCAGAGCCTAACTTCCTGACGGCTGGATGTGCTCTAGGTTTGTCGAGCTCATTGTGTCCGGACAGTTCATTACCCTCCCCTGCAAAATGCTTCTTCTCCTGTGATCACTGTGACTGTTCAGAGCACTACCATTCTCCCATCCACTCAGGTTAGGCACTATGGGACATCTTTGTTGCTTCTTATTCCCATGCTCCCTAATGGCAGTCAGCTCTGCCGTTGTGATGTCTGCCAAGCACATCTCCTGGTGACACAAGTTTGGGTCCTTTTGCAGCAGTCAGCTAACAGATCTCTGCCTGCAGGCATTGCCTCCCCCAACCCGGCCTGCTCGCTGCTATCACAGTAATCGATATTTTGCTTCCCATCTCTAAAATCTTAAGGGGCTCCATAATGGCCAGTGAAATTTCTGAGTCAACTGTTACCTCTTCTAAAGCCTGTCCTCAATTTCCCTCTCAACATCTGGCAGAAATTCTTTCTTCCTCTTCTAAATACCCATCACACTAACTCCACTCATTGCTTTTAACTATCTACTAAGTCCTAATATGTGTAAGTTTTCTTTAGTTTAACACCATGGGACAGAATCCATGTCGGTTCTTTACTGGATCTCTTAACACCATGCCCTGTGCAGGGGCAGTTAGTGAATATTCACTGGATGAAGTCATGCTGTTGGTATGCAGACACAAAGCCAAGCAGTACCATCCAGAATGAAAGCAAACAAACAAAACAAGGTCAAAGAAACTCTCCAACAAACTGCCATTCACTGTGCACATGTTTAGTCCCACTCCTTGCCTTCTGCTAGCTCTGGCATCTGTGGGAGGGAACGGACTGTTTGGGAGGGGGGTTTGGCAGTTAAGGAAGGCTGCTGGCTCTCAGGTGATCTGAAGCACAGAAAGGACAGTGTAATGACACCTGTGCTTCTAGCCTGCTTGGCCAAACTCTGCATCTCTTCCATTAGTTATCTCCCAGAAATAGCCATGACAGCTCTGAAAAATCTTCTCTGTCCTGTCTCTCGTGTCTTCCAGATGCCATGCTGCTTTGTAACTGTACAACTCTGTCTGGGCAATGTTGGGGCCCAGATTCTAGTTGATTTTTCTTTGCCTTTGTCATGGTACCAGGCATAGAACCTGGTACAAGTCAGACAGTCAATTAAAAAAAATGAATGAAATTGTGGGTGGTGGAGGGAGCTCTGGCACGAAAGGGAGTATTTCATCACCTCTCGACAACCCTGGAGCAACAGAAACCAGTCTCTTCCTAAGCAACAGTTTAGAATGGGGGAGGGGAGAAGTAACAAAAGTTGGCAAAGACACAGGCATTCACTTTTTCATGAGTGGTGGAGCACAAAGGATCATGGCATACTAAGGAAAAGGACCCCTGAGGAGCTGGGAGATGGACAGTCAGTTCTCTTTTCTCTCACTGTCTTTCTGTATGATCTTGAGTGCTTGACATTGGGACCTCTGCAAGATCTAACTGGATGAAATCAGGGGTTTTAAGATGAAGTAACCCATCTCATGGAGCTCTATCTTACCTGCCCTCTTCTTAGTGGCTGCTAAAGGTAGAGCTTGCCGCTCTATGGACCACAGATTGAAAACCACTGAAGTAGGTGATCATCTCAAAATCTTTCCTACTCTAATGTTTGATGACTTCATAAAACATAGTGGGTTTTCCTAGGAAACAGGGGATCCACCAAATGAGAAAATATTCTGCAAATAGTTCACACTTTTCTTAGACCATTGTGCTCATGAGGCAACATTCATTTATTAGGAACCACACCAAGAGAACCCTGTTTCATCACTTGGGTTTGAAAATATTTTTAAGGCACATACTCATTTTTCTGCTATAAAACCAATGGAGAGTTTTTGATCATTTGACCCCAAATATTAGTATTTCATTGATATTTCTGTGGTTAATATTCTTGACATTAATGAATGCAATTTCTGAACTGCTTTTAAGTAAGTGGGAGTAATATTTCCCTGGGCTTTGTTTATCTCTTCCTGTACTGTCCTAAGTGATTGGTCACTGTTTAGTAAACATCAGTCTTTATGCTTATATAAAAGAGGTTTGCTTGACCTGAGTATGTGATCATTTTGCAGACCCATAGCAAACTTTGTATTCATAGGATTGTCAGTTCTGAACTTGCTGTGGGGGTCTATGTTGGGCTTAAACCAGATATTACAGGATGCTGATGGCATCATGAAGAACAAAGGGGGATGTTCTGTGGGATGAATGCTTGCCTCAAGGATCAGGTTACCTGAGTTTACACAGTCGAGGAGATACTTTGGAAGTACTTAGATTTATAATCCAGCTTTCTTTTCACAATCTAACTCGGGGCAGATCACTCAACCTCTTTAGGCTTCAGTTTGTTTATCTGGAAATACAGATACTAATCTCTGTCTTGCTATCCTCTCAGGGAATGTGAAACTGAATTGAGAAAATGGATGTGAAAGCACTTTCTAAACTTCAAATAGAAGTAACAAGTCATTTTACAGATTTGGCTCTCATTGATAATGATAGCTGACTTTTGTTGAGTGCTTGCACCCTTGCTAAGAGCATTATGTGTATTACCTCATTTAATGCTCCTAGCTACTCTCTTACAGGAATATTATACTCATTTTACAGAAGGCAAAACTCAGACCTAGAGAAGTTAAGTAAAGAAGTTACTAGCTAGTAAAGTCAAAGTGATAGGTTGAGGTTAAAATGGAGGATGACGATGATAATACCTGTTCTAGTAACTCACAAATTAATTAAGAGAATTGCGTAAATATTTATGCTTTTAAAAAGTATAAAATGTAATATGAAAAGTGATTATCATTATTAGTAATAATGAGCTGATTGGGCAGGACTGAACTGCCACAATAATGGAGTTACAGCTGATGGTCTGGTGATGTGTGGTATGACTATAAACTTGGGAAGGGTTTGACCATGCATCCTAAAAAGAACCAGAACTCTGCTTTTTTACCTCATTATACATAATACATGAAAGTGGAAATGGGATTTTATGGTGAAGTTTCTTATTGCTTACTCATTAGCTACTTAAAGCAGTATATTCAAATGAGGGTGATTAAAAGTAAGTTGTTACTTTTCTAAGTCATTTACCTCTTGCAAAATAACAAAAAGATTTCCAAGATTAGAAAAACATTTCATTATACTTTAATGCTAACTAAGGAACCATTTTCTAGTTCTGACAATAAGTTCTCATTTTTTGGAGACAGGGCATAAATCCTATCTGAATTAAACAGCAATGTGTCACAGGTGGGTAAGTGGGGATTATTAGGCAATTGCACATTGTGATTTGTGGAGATGCTAATTACCTTAATTTCTCATGGTTGTTGTATTTTAAAAATCTGATAAGTGTGATTTACTTTGATATAGTTTTTAGGAATTTATGTGTCTTGCTATTATAATAACAGAGAACTACATTTCTAGACCTATATAGAATTTCTCCTCCTTTCATGGAGGAGAAAGCTGATTTCTGGGAAGATTAGGTATTCCTCTCTGAGGTAACATCAACACTATCATAATCATGATCTTAGTCATAATAGCTGTAGCAACTAACATTTTTGAGTGCTTCTCATGTGTCAGACATGTATCAGTCAAACTTTTTAAATGTATTAGGACATTTATTTCTTATGATGACCCTGTGAGGTAAGTATTATTATTTTCCTCACCTCATAGGATGAAACACTGAGACTTAGCGAGAAGAAGTAACTGTCCAAAGGCTACTCAACCAGTAAATGGCACAGCCAGGATCCCAAGCCAACCTGTTTGCTCCAAAGCTCCCCTCTTAACCACCAGACTATTTTGCCATTGGGCTAGTTGGTCACGAAGTTAGTGTGACCAGATTTTTATATGCCCTGTACACATAATGGCTCTCATGATGCAGATTATTTCTTTAAAGTTGCATTTGAGATTTTGTTTACAATTTGAATGATAGCCAGGGATGACTTATGCAATTTTCTGTCAAATTAAAGGGAGCTGGATAAAAAAGTCCACTGGAACTCACCAACAACTGCCGCTTGGGGCATACAAGTTTGGGCATTTTCTCAGGAGTGTTGCTCTGAATTCCTTGAGGGAAGGGGGAATCTGGATGCAGTTTCAGCTAGAAACAGATTTGTTTGCTAATGATTGTGACCATGATAGTGTGATGAGTGAGAGCTTTTTTCACTTTTCCAACCTTTGCCAATTTAAGCCCCCTTCATTACTGCCTTGGAGGGAAAGCTTGAGGCCCATGCCAGAAAAAATCTGAAAAGGTGGTTCTCTGATCTTCTCACAAACAATGTCTTGCACAATTTCCCCCAGACAGCATTAACAGTCTTTTCAGTCTCATAGACTGAGATATATACGACCAAATGTAGCATAATTCACATTAAAATCCACTCTGAAAACATAAGGTGCTTATCAGCTGAACTAAAACTATGCCTTTTTAGTTGTTGGTGGACCATAGGCATACATTTTGAGGCTCTCTGGCCACATGATGGGTTTTACCCTTCGACTGGGAGGCAAAGATGATACAAAAAAATCACACGAACAAACAACAGCAGAGAGAGGCATTAAAAAATGACAGAAGCTATGATTCTAGCATGGCAGGCAAAGGAGGGGATTTTACATTTGATTAGATTCTAAGTGTCTTAGCTACATGAGAAAAGGTTCATACTACAGTGTTAAATGAATGCAGTGGAAAACAAATTAAACAGGCAGTAGATCACGGACAAATGGGGGCTGGGAGGGCATGCCTCTGGACTTCTGGAAGTGCCCAAATTGAGACTGCCACCAGAACACCATATAGAGCATATGAGGGGATTAGTGAGGCCATAGCTCTGAGTCACCAATGAGAAACATTCTTAATTTTAGCTAAAAGCCATTAAAATTTTAACTTCATTTTCTCTTCCCTTCCATTGTAAGTGTTAAGTTTGGCTTCCTTTTTGAGACCACTTTTGGCAAGGAGACAAAGTATTTTACCACTTCATAAAAATGACTGCATAAAAGACATCAGCAGAGAGCAACAAAGCTCTCTTGGGCTGGAACTTCTGGCAGCCAGGTAGGCTCAAATGTTGGTCTAGTAGTATAGGGGACTCATATTCCTGCCTCAGCAAAATGTCAAGTTACTATATGTCATGGATATTCAGGCTTGCTTTAGGATAGTGGAAACCAAGAACACTAAATTGCTGAATTCCAAGTGTCCACGGTACACAGTATGATCTCATCGATGTTATGAGCTATAGACAAGACTGGAAAGCAATATAGCAAAAACATTAACAGTGGTTATTTGTGGCCCCTAGGGATTATTAGTGAGTTTTATTGTTTTCATCATAGGCTTTTAACTCATCAACATTTCTTAGCATTAAGCATCAGAAAAAAAGCCATAAAACCATAAAAATGTTTTGAAAAAAATGGGCTACATGTCAACAATCCCTTTAACTTCAAGATGAACCAATCCACCACCATGAGAGTCAGTGGATATTGTCAGTGAGTGAAATGAGTAAGGGATATCATTTAGTTCATTAGTTCAACTGTAAACATTTACTTATTATAAAGCAAATTAATGCAAACAATGAGGCTATTTTGGTAAACAGAAAAAATTGGATATCAAGGATTATGGCTAATGGTCATCATAACCAGTTTATTTCTGGTTTGTTTTGGTTTTAGATGTGCAGCGATGACAAAATTCCTATTATCTCAGAGAAGGAGCTGCTAATGATAACAGTTTTTACAGTTCACCTTGCAATCTTAGTATACCTATTTTTTCAGTTAAACAGACATACTGAAGAACTTAATGATGAGTGCAAAAAGTAGTCCCTTTGGTGGTATAACATTTTTACAACTGTTACAACAATTTTTTTTTTTACAATTTGGCTGAATTTTAATAAGTTAAAATTAGTTTAACATGTTTAAATATATATACATATATATGTATAAACATGAACGTTTTGTGATTTATTGTTTAAAAATACTTCAAAATGTGTAAAATGAAATTCAGTGAAGCAACTCTATGGAATTATAGGTTCTGTAGACAAGGTCTGAAAGCCACAATTTAATGCAACAAACAACCCTCTCACCCTCATTTTGTGGATGAAAAAACTGAGGTCCAGAAAGGTAAAATAATAAGCCTAGGGCTACACACTAATTATTTAGTGTACTTTTTGCTGTCCATGGTACTTCCCAGCCTTGACAAGCAATAAACTTGGCCTTATGAATGGGATTTTGCTTTCAAATAATATATAATAGGTCCTAAGTCCTAGTCTCATACAGGTAAAGTGAACAAATATCTCAAGGGCTACATAAAATAATTTTTTTGAAAATTCAAAAATATGTCAGCACTAAGAATGTCTACGTTTTCCCTTTGAGGGTTTCTAATTTTAGACACAAAGGCCATAGTTTAATGTCATTGTGTCACTCTTGATTTAACTATTAGGCAGTTAAATCTGTAGTTAGAAAGCAGTTTCTTGAGGGTTCAACTCGGCTATGTCTAACAGGAGGGCAGACCTATTTTATACAGTAGGTTCTCTGGAACCATCGCTTCTTATTTTCTCTCAGAATTTAGAAAGGTTGCTTTGATCCCAAGTATGCAAATAAAGTACAATGAATTTCCCAGTGATCCTTGAAGCAGCAAATCTACATTTCCTAAAGCAGTTTCCTCTTAAATCTCTCCTACTGCTAAGTCTTAATCTTTACAGCTTTGTTTAATTACTTCTGCATTGAAAAAAGCAGCTTCCTGACATTTGCCTCGAACTTATTTTTTCTTTCTCCTTAATAGCCACCTGTCCCAACATTTATACATGTGCTGTATTAGATGTTTTAAAATAACAAAGGACACAGACAAGGCATAAAGTTCACATGCAGACTTCTTTCAATATAGTATGGCCTTTTGCTTTGGGATAGTAAGAAATAGGCCACAAATACTATTCCAAACAAGAAGAGATAAAATTCAGAAGCCAGAAAAAAATTGAGTAGATTATAAACATTTTCTTAAAATTGTTAACAAAATGCTCTTATTTCACAACTGTCTTCCCTGGCCATCTCTTTATTGAAGTTCTTTTTCCCCCAGATATGGGGGTGACTCCCCCATTTCTCCTAGAAATTCATACATAAATTTTGATGAAAGCGTGTAAAGACTTTCAAAGTCTTTCTCTGGCTGAACTGATCTGTCTGAATTAGGATAACTATGCTTTTCACACACTGGTCTTCTGGTATAGATATAATAAGTATATTATATACTTATTATATAATAAGTAGAATAATTTAAAAGTGGGGTTGAACTGCATTGGCTATAATCATCTTGGCTAAAAACACTTCATACTCTTTTTTTTTTTTATTTTTTTTATTTAAAAAAAAAATTTTTTTTTTTCAACGTTTATTTATTTTTGGGACAGAGAGAGACAGAGCATGAACGGGGGAGGGGCAGAGAGAGAGGGAGACACAGAATCGGAAACAGGCTCCAGGCTCTGAGCCATCAGCCCAGAGCCTGACACGGGGCTCGAACTCACGGACCGCGAGATCGTGACCTGGCTGAAGTCGGACGCTCAACCGACTGCGCCACCCAGGCGCCCCACTTCGTACTCTTAATATTTCCAAAGTTAAAAAAAGTCCAAGCAAAATTTTAATACCTGATTCAGTTTTTATACCATATCCACTTTTTAATACATAATTTTCTGGTGTAATATGAGCCTAAATTAAATTAAACTTCACCTAAATTATATAATTATAAAATATCATTTTTTTCTGTTTTTTTTAATGAAAACATGTTATTCTGAGTTCAGTTTTATGAGCTAAGTATATGAAAGAAGCAATTTTGTATCACATGCAGAATTTAGAATTCATGAATATGAGACAGACAGAGTACAAGAAAATAACTTTAGAAAGTTAACAGCAGAAAACACAAACTTCAAAGATAGAACACTTTTCATGCATGTTGTTCATGTAGTATTTCAACTATGTAAAAATTTTGTTTTATGTATACATGATTACTCCACTATGATTTAAAAAATAATATTGAGGTGCTTCTAAGAAATCCAAGGAGCTTTGGAAAGGATATTTTATCTTTTGGTGTTCGTGATTAGCTTTGTAGGAGAAGAATTTTTTTATATCCTCTCTCATATGTTGAGGATAAGGAAGCTAATAAAGAGATTTACCAGGAAGTTCTGCAACTACAAAGGCAAATGCTACACCATGAACAGATTGTTGACCTGTATTTTATGACTACTCATCATCTGAGATATTTCATATGTCAGTCTGATCCTTAATCCTACAAATAACTGAGGGCCAATCAGATTTCCAGAAAGCAACAGTACTAGTGCAAGTGTCAAGTGTCTCTTTAAAACTCCTAATTAAAAAGACCTTAAAAAAAAAAATCTGACTTATTGCAAATAAGTCCTACTTTCTCTTTGACAAAGTCAGGGTATGTTAAAATTAGAGCTGTTCTAAGACTGGTTTTTATTCTAGTTAATTACTGTGGACCAGGGTAAAATGGGTCAGTTGTGATCCTTACATATGGTCTACTCTGACCATGTCACTGATCAAGTGACAAAGTTAAAATGGAAGGAATCCTGAGAACATTGTGCCACCACCTTGGCCTGAACCTTGTTAAGGAGGGATACAAGTACCAGGATAAAAAGAAATCAGAAGAGAAAATAGCTCTGAAGAGTGCTCCGCAAGTGGAAACTCTGGAGATCCTGAGAGGGCATCATACAGCTTCAAGAACATGGGGCGTGGGTACGGATAACACATGATTAGGAATGGTCCCTGGACAGCAACACTTATTTATTTTTAATTAAATTTTTATGAAGCTGATGGAACTCAACTTATGTTTATGATAAATAAACTAGTAAATCTGACTGACCTGGCTGGACAAGGATCCAAGTTGCACTCTTGAAGTTTGGGTTTGGGTTTGATGTTCTCTGGGTAATAGTGACAGTATTGATCCGCAACCACACGGTTGCTCCGAAGATCGTAACACTCAGCCGATGTCAGCTGGTAACCTGCAGTATCAAACCATCCAGGCAAGTTTCAACACACATGTCATATTAAAGTATAACGTAATATACTTCTTTATACTTCTTGGCCATCTCACATTAATGAAAATTCTTCCCCAACACTTCAGTAATTTCCAGGACAAAAGAGAAATATGGAAGGCTCATTAATCTTTGCAGGCCTCAAATACGATTTTTTCCACTCAAATTGTAATAATCAAATATACTGTAAGGTTTGAACTACATAAGGGCATAGCTAGGTGATCAGACTCTGCTGTAAGTACTATTACTAGTAATTTGTTTTGTATAATCTAAAAGTGTAACATGGATATCTGTATTCAAAAGAGATGATCAGTATTTATTTGCCAAGGATCTCATGCAAAGATGCAAAATTGCCTCCCTTGTTTCTGAAGCACCAGGAAGAATAAACTCCCAAATCAATCAATCAATCAATCAATCAATCAATCAATCAATCAAATAAACCCTAACACTGCTCCCCTTGATGAATGGGGGACAACGAAATAAAGCACAAGATGGGGTCCTTCCAGCTGCCTGGGAACATTATTTTTGTCTAAATTCAACCTGAGTAGGCTAGGCTGAGAAGGTGGAGGATTAAGATCCTAATAGTATCCATTAGGAATCCCTACAAAACAACAACAACCATAATAGTACCCCCCTACTGTTCAATTTTTGCTTCACCTAAAATCCTTTCTCATTTCTCTTTAAGTCTCCAGCCAATAGTTTTTTAGTGTCCATGCACAAGTTCCCACTGTTTAGAGAATTCTTTTAAAAAATAGCACTGCTGAGTAATGCTTCATTCCATTCATAATGTGTTTTACCTTTTCCACCTGCCTCTTTCTTGTCTTGTGGATTTCTAGTGAGGTGGTGATGAAGACTTAGATTCTTAGAGTGAAAAATAAATGTACATGGAGAATTTTTTTAACTTAGGCTTTTTTTTTTTTTTTTTTAAATCATTCTAACCCTAACCAACCTCCAAAATATATTCTCCCTGGCAGGTGGTTGAATATTGTTATTGCTAGATATATGTTAGAAAGTCAGATTGAGAGAAGTTAAGAGACTTGCAAAAGATTTTAGGAAATCAGAAGAAGGCTTATAAACCAGATTTCCTGGCTTGAGGCTGTGTTTTCAGACCACCCACAAAAATTAATTGTTCATTAAAGGCCTAAAAAAAGAGCTTTTAACAATTTTACTGTAAAGATGAAAAGCATGGAAAGTAATAGGTAAGAACACATGTTCCATTAAACTTTTTATTTTATAAGAAAGCCAAAGAGCAAAATGACATTTTAAATAAGTAAATATACTTTTATTTTTCAATTACATTATACTCTAAAGCAGATAATGTTATGATAAGCTAACCATTTTACAATTTTCCATATAATAATTTCTACTCAAGGACAGAGTTTATCATGTAGTAAAATGTGGGCACAAGCAATAAGTATATTATATAACTGAGAATATGATTTTTAAAAATCATAATTTGTCAGCTTAAAAACGTTGCTGGAAGCTATTCGAGAGTGTGTGTAATGAAGGCTTAGAACAAAAATGAAATAAAAGACCAAAATAGTCAGATAATTCTGTTTTCCAATGTTTCACAAGGTATTTTTAGCCACAATTGTTTACACTTAGCAAAACGGTCAACCAGCTGAATGTGGAACCAGAAATATAAAAAGGAACTCAGAGATCATTCTTTTAGTCATTGTCAAACTGGTCCATGAAGGGGGAGAAGGCTGGTTTCCACAAAGCTCATATCTTTATTCTGAGCAATACTCCTTTTATTTGTGCTTCCTAGTAAGATTTCCTTTGAAGAAAGTGTTTGATAGCTCAAAACATTTGAAGACCACTGATGCTTCTACTTGTTCACTTAGATGTGAGGAAAATAAGGTTGAGAGGGGTTGGCTATATATGAATCTAACATTAATCCCCTTACTATATAGCAAGGCATCATCAAGCTTACTGACATTACCCTCTAACACCAGCTCTCTATATGAAATTGACATAGTGGGCATATTATGGAATTGATACTTCGGTCAAAGCATGGTTTTCATTTAAAAAGAAAAGAGGAAAAATAATTATTTACCTAGAAAAATAATTGTTTACTTAGATTTCTTTCTTTGAAACTATTTCCTGTACTAGTCATTCATAAGTGTATCAAAATAACATTCTTATGAAACATCAAAGTAATTGCCATTTTACTTTTAAACAAAGTTATTTTCTCTTCAGAACAGATAGAACAAATGGAAACACTATTGTGCCGAAATGCTGAGAAGCTCAAATTAATAGTTATTTAGCAACCAGGTAAAAGCACTTGAAGGTATTTCTGACTAACTGCTTTTAGGCTAAAATCTAACATTGCTCTAGAGGACCTGATTTTTAGTGATTTGTTCACATTATGCAGATGAAGATGAATTATTTCATACGTTCTCACTGTTTAAAAAAATAATAGATAATAATTTGTTTCCATTTTGAGGTATCATCCTTTTTTTCTCTTGTCGGAATAATCTAGTGATACCCATGTAGATGAGCTACTTAACACCAGCCAACAATCCGGTTTCGGTGAAGGTGGAGCCAGAATTTATTTGATATGCTGGTTTTTAAAGGAATATACAGACAATTTTATGCTCATTAAATCAGCAAAATTAAACAATTTCTTATAATCCACAAATACTGGCTCAGTTGGCAATGAAACTCAAATATTCATACTCTGCTTATTACCCTTCTGGAAAGAATTTTGGTAATATATGCCAATAGCCACAAAAATTCTGAAACTCACTCTTGAGAATTTATTCCAAGGAAATAATTTGAAAGGAGAAAAGGAAAAAGAAACTTGGCTATTAAGTTATTCGTTACATTATAAGAGAAAAGTTTAAGTGAACTAAATCTTCTATAAGGATAGGGCTAAATAAATTATCATAAAGTAATTTGAAGCAATTATTATGTAACCATTATAATTGTAAAGGGCAGAAAATGGGAGAAAATATCTTTTCCAGTAATACAAAATGCTGTCCCTATTGCGGATGTGATGGAGCAGAGATAGGAATTCATTTGGTGACTTTTCAGGAGAGATGATGGGATAGAGCTTAACAATAACCAAGCTGAAGTCTACAGAACAGTGATTTTTTTTTTTTTTTCGGGTAATAAACTATTCCCTTTAATTAAATTCATCTCTGATTCTTTTTGAACACATTATGCTACATAGTAGGCCTGACAAACACTCTTCACTGGACTCAGGAATAAATAAGTTCTCTTCAACTAGGTGAGTAGTTGATTCTCAAATGAACAGAACAGACTCAAGACCGTTTCCACTAATGGGACTCTACGGACAGAAAATGTTCATGGGCCATCCCGACTGAGGTATCCACCTTACAGGCGGACTTCTGGATTTGGCCCCATTCAGAATAAAGAATCTAACCCGTCACAGCACGAAAGTTCTTCCATGTTGAAGTGGCTACTTTTACAACAGCTAAGCCTTCCCTCATAGAAGCTAACAGTTCCTAGGCTAAGTCAACACCATTACCTCCTCCACAGGTTGCTGAGCAAGGAAAGAAATCTGTCTCCCTCCATCGGTGGATGATAGGCTGATAAAAGATGAACTGGACTGTGCTGTCAGCGGGCCCTGAGTTGTGGATCTGCAGGAGACAAGAGACAATAGCAAAGAGAGCAACTAGTATGACAGAGGGGTGCTTTCTTGATTCCTTGCAACTCTGGAAAAGAATGTATAGTAGCACGGATGGTTTCAGGCACTGGGAGAGAAGTGGCCATAGCAATATCACCCATCTTACCAATCAACCATTCACCATCACCACCATTGCTTTCTCAGTTCTTTTGCCACGAGCAACGGATAGCAATGTCTCAACTTGTGATTCTAGTAGGGTCTTTTCCCAGGACACTTATTCCCTTTCCCTCATTTATTTCCAACTTTTCTGGTGTAACAGGAAAAATTATAGGTATTTTTAATTTCTATGTATGTATATGTGTATGTATATATGTGGATTTATAATGTAGGTTCAGAAAGAGAAAATTTGTTCTGAGAAAATGATAAATGCCATATACTGCAAGAAATGAAAGATACTATCCTTTGTTAACAAAAAAAATTAGGGGCACCTGGATGGCTCAGTTAGTTAAGCATCCAACTTCAGCTCAGGTCATGATCTCATGGTTTGTGAGTTCGAGCCCCACACCGGGCTCTCTGCTGTAAGCACAGGGCCTGCTTCAGATCCTCTGTCCCTCCCTCTCTCTCTCTCTCTCTCTCTCTCTCATTCTCAAAAATAAATAAACATTAAAACAATTTTTAAAAAAGAAACGAAAAAAATTAAAGAATTAAATGGCTCTGCCCACCCAGAGACATACATGGTGTTTCCTGGCAATTTAGTGACTCATACGTTTTCATGTGCAGAATTGCCAATTGGAAGCTTGCTAAAATGCTAATTCCTCAGCTCTTGTCCAGAGATCCCGGCAACGCAAACATTGATAGTCCAAGTACCAAACTTTAAAAAACACCAACTTCCATTATAAAAGCATTTACTTTGAATACAACATGTGCTTATGGAAATGACAACTCCTTTGTTTTTCAAAGGGGGGAAGTGAAGCAATAATCCTTTAATAGTTCTTAAAAGTATAAGGTTGAGAAAACATACTTAAACTGAAGGAGCAATGCCTTGATTTCATGAAGACATAATAACATGTCATATAACACTGAAACAGTGGGCAAGGCTTGGACTATTTGTTATACTAAAGGAAGTTCCATGGACAACAAAGAGGGGCACCTCTTAACTTCAAGACAGTAGAGGAGCACATCAGCATATCCTGTGGTCTAAGTCTTTGTTAGTGTTTTCAAGCTTTCTGCGGTCCTAGCTGCCCTTTACTGAGGATAAACTGATGGATTTAGCCTTCAGATTTAAAAAAAAAAGACCATCTATTTTTCCACTACTGAGTTTAACGACTGGATTAAACATCTAGGAACACTGAAGAAACAGGGAGTAGGTGTTAAACCCCAGACCAGTTTTTGGACTTTGGAAGGAAAGAATATTGGAAATGTTCTTCAAATGATCTGCAAGAGCTGGAAAGGAGAAAGAAGAAAGTGAGAAAACTAAAGAATATTTCATTTTATGCTGGAATTCCGACCCATGGAACATCGAGGTCTTTCCTACTTAGAATAAGCAGTGATACAATCCCCGACTTTCAAGCAAAAACAGCTGAAGCAATACAGTGTCTTACTTAAAAGGGGAGCATAGTTTACAGATTAATATTTTTCAATCCTATGTGTCAGATACAGGATACCTAATTGCTTGCTCGGGGATGTAGTATTAATCATATCCTTTGGAAAGTTTTTTTTTTTTTGGTTGTTTTTTTATTTGTTTTGTTTTACTTTTGTTTTAAGCTCACAAAAGCCTATAGCTCTCTTGGGATGTGTGGTTTCCATGCTGGGAAGGTATTAGAAGAGGACTCTCATTTGAACACCAGCTCGGTGAAAAAATAAAAATACCAGAAGATTTATTTAGGCTTAGGGAAATGGATTGTTTTGCAGAGGTCCCTTTTGGGATGCTTGAAATTAAACAAAGTCCTAGGAAAGTGGAGGAAAAAACAAATACGTGGAGGATATAACATCAAAATCCTTGGAGAAACCGTGTTCTAGAATATCCGTACAGTGTCTGGGCTTAGTTTTTGATCTGGTTAAAGAGGCAAAAAGATGGAATTCGTCAAATTTTCAGCCTACTAGAAGTTATCAGTAAAACTACCTTATGTCCTGAGAGTAAGGAATGAATGTGAAGAAGTTTTGGTGTTAAGAGGGAGTCTTAGTAAAGACTATGTTGAAGTAAAGAAAACAAGAAGATTAGAAAGAATATTGTTCCTAATGAGCCCAATGAAACCGATGTACAATGAGCATGAATGCTGAGACTTATGCCTAAATTTGAAAAGAGATTGGAAGTGAACAGGGATGCTGTTATTTCAAACAGATAAAACCAATCATAATATATCCAGACTTCTGACCACATAATCTTGTTTGACTCCTTCCACACTGATAATTCCTGGTTCTCTCTTCTCTACAGGTACCTTCTTCTTTTAATAACAGTCAACAACTGGGGTGCCTGGGTGACTCAGTTGGTTAAGTGTCCGACTTTGGCTCAGGTCATCTTGCATTTCATGAGTTTCAGCGCCATGTTGATATTTAGCACAGAGCCTGGAGCCCACTTCCAGTTCTGCTTCCCTCTCTGTCCCTCTCTGCCCCTCCCCTGCCCCTGCTCACACTCTGTCTCTCTCTCTCTCTCTCAAAAGTAAACATTAAATAATTTTTTAAAAATAAAGCCAAGGGGCGCCTGGGTGGCGCAGTCGGTTAAGCGTCCGACTTCAGCCAGGTCACGATCTCCCGGTCCGTGAGTTCGAGCCCTGCGTCAGGCTCTGGGCTGATGGCTCAGAGCCTGGAGCCTGTTTCCGATTCTGTGTCTCCCTCTCTCTCTGCCCCTCCCCCGTTCATGCTCTGTCTCTCTCTGTCCCAAAAATAAATAAACATTGAAAAAAAAATTAAAAAAATAAATAAAGCCAACAACTACCACAGCAACCAGCACTTGTTACATTCCTACCGTATGCAAGGTACATTTTATTTGTATTAAATCTAAATCTAGAACTACCCTGTATTATCTTCGACCTTTACATTATAATGAGAGAGATGAGTTTCAGAGAGATTAAGTGACTTACTTAAGGCTACACAGCTAGGGAATAGCAGAGCTGAAATTTGAATTCAAGTGTGCCTTGGCTTGAAAGCTGCCATTCTTTTCAGGGCACAAAGTAATTTTGTTAGTTAATGTTAGTTTTGTAAAGACATAGGTATTTATTTTTAGTGGCGTCCTTGAACTGCTCTCCTCACTATCTTCTTAATTTTTCGTTTTAAAGTAGGAAAAGTATGTTTAAAATAAAAAGAAGAGGCTAACCTGATGTCTAACTTTGATGGACTAATTGTTTCTTATACAGATGAGCTGCCATGTTCCTTTTTTCTGGTTTTATTAATTCTGGGCGTCTGGGACCTTTGTTATCATTAGCTCTGGAGCTTTACAAACCATACGGCCTCAGACATCAGGTTCTTGTTCTCAAGAGTATGTTGAAAGCTTCAGTTTGACACATTAGGATTTTGTTTTAGGGAGCTAAACACATCTGGCATATGTAATTTTGGCCTCCTTAAGTTAATAAGGAAAAAGAATGTTCTGAACCAAGCTTTTCTTCCTATAATTACAATGATTCAGTGTTTGTAATTTAAGGACTTCTCATACTGAAAGGAAAGAAGATAAAAACTGGTCACTTTCCATAGCAACTCACTGCACTGTCATGATAAAGTCACAAGGCAGGACCAATGTGTGTGTGGGTAACGGATGAACATAGATCCCTGTAAAATCAAAGGAATCAAGGAGACATTTCAAACACAAGAAAGACATCAAGTACACAAAGGATCTCTCAGTTGATGTACTCTGAAATGCCATATCTTTTTCTTCTCTTTTGGTTAAAGGGTAATTTGTGAGCCTTTGCTGTCCCCTCCTATGTTCTTTTCTCTCACTGGTGTTGTAGAAACTTTTGCCTGAGACAAGCCAGCAAGAGGCTGGTAGTCAGGAGTCTCCCTATCCTCCTTGGCTGCTGAATTATGAACAGATTTATGCTCAAGACTGTTCAGAAAGACATATTAAGGCATTATTTCTGCCTAATACTCTAACAAATGCAAATGGAAATCACAACTTTTCTACCACTTTGGTGGCTTAGGTACTCATCACTTCTCTCTATGACAGTCTTCTGAAATTTCTCGAAAGGGTACAAACTGAGCAGGTCCAGCCATACCTTAGCAGTGCTCACAAGTAGAGCTACGTTGGAAGTTCTAGTGAAGGATGTGCCATGACTGCAAAAGACCCTTTTCTGTTTGAGAAAGCCATTTTCTTTCACTGGGGCTGCAGTTTCAGAAGGATGCACATAGCATGATCAGGAAGAAATACAAAGGCCTAAACAAAGGCAGTGGCAGCAAGGATGGAGAAGAAAGAATAATCTTGGGATGGTATGAAGGTAGAACTGACAAAGTTTGATGGCTAGCTAGGGGCGTATCGGAGAAGGGGAAATCAGTGAATCAAAGGTTTCTGATGTGGCTGGGTAAAGAGCATATTATTCTACAAGATAAGAAATAAAGAAGATTAGGTAGGTTTCTTCTAAAGATTAGATTAGGGCTAGACAAGTCCAGGTTTGGCTATGTTGTGCTGGTTGTGTCTATGGGATATCCAAGTGGTGATATGCAGAAGGCAGCTAGATATATGGTGTGTGTCAGCAAAGCTGTGAACTACTGGCATGTGAATAATATTATTCACATATTATTATTGTTATTCATTTATTGTTGTTATTATTATTATTATTATTATTATCAGACATTATTGAATCCAATTCTATATTTTTAGTATGTGTTTTAACTCTTGCAAGGCCACCAGGGAAATTAACATAAATGGTGTATTCAACAGCACTCTAAGGGTTTCAAAAAATAAAGACATCTTTCAATACTGCACTGTATTTGCATATTTAAATAGAATGATTTAACTATCAGCATCATTTCTATTGTGAACCATATCTGCTGGTTTGTAGCTTCTTGTTCACATGAATGTACCTGGCATCTGGACTGGGTTAAAAAGAGCTACCATGCAGATGGAGAAGGAGAAGAGTGCTCTGGAACCCTTCTTCCATCCAACCTCACTGACTATCACATTTTCCTATATGCATTCTTACTTCCAGCTGCCACAGGGTCATCAAGCCTTAGCTTAAATCAAATGTCCTCTGGCTCCAGGTCCCATGATGAAAAATTTATGGAGTCCTGGACACATTACAAGTTTTACAGCTTTACAGCTGAAATCCTTCAGGTCCTTCTGACCTACTGAAAGAAAAAATATGTTTTATTTTATTGTGATTCCCAAACATTCTTCTAGTGTGTACATTTCTCCTACAGAATGTATATGTTGCTTCCAGCAATGTGTTTTATATTACCTTGAAGAGTAGGGAAGCTCTGATAGAAAGAAACAACTTAGTCTTTTTGCCAGTACAAGAGAAACCAGAACTTGTAATTGGAAGTATGACCAAGTCTATGGATCATTAGTTTGTCTTTCTCTTTGACTGAGAACACTTTATGAGTTGGCAACTACATCCTAATTTGTTTTAAAAACAGTTTATATCCTCCAACTAATGATGTGTTGGTCTTTGGGTCTTTTTATTAAATAATATACATATACACACACCTAAGAACTTTCTTAGGGCTTTAAAAATATATGTTCTTGAAAGGTCCAGGAAATATATGTTCTTGAAAAGGTGATGGTGAATTAAACATTTCCTGGGTAAAAGGATTTCCAAATCTATGCCCAAACCCAAATTCTCTCTCTCTCTTCAGGAGATTATAAATAACAGTTTGGATGTGCCTTGAAAACCTAAAGGCACTTACCTTGACAATGAAATCTGCTGTGAGTGGTCCAGTCATTCTTAGAATCTCTTTGTCTGGAAATTTCTGGAAGTCCACACTAGAATTGTCCACAAGAAAGGTGCCTGTCGAGCTGAGACTGCTTTCACCTTTAGCCCCTTGCAGGGTTTTGGTTTCCAGATCTACATAATCAAACACATTTAAAGGAAAGAAAGATGTTCCCAGGGCTACCATAAGCAAGCATATTTCATAAAACAGCCTACAGCTATGAAGGGAGAAGTATCCCCCTTGATACAGCTGACACAGTTGACATTGTGATATAAACAAAATTTATGGGCACCTCTAGATCACAGAGTTCATGTTGCAAATGAAATCATTTTAAAACTCATTGGCCAGGCATTCAAGGCTCCCGATCAAAAGATAATTGACTCCGTGGATGACCTCATTTGGGTGCTCCAATTCATCACAATCCTATTCCTTTCATTAAACCATCTCCCATACATATCTTACTGATTTCGGTCTCTATGGCTCTCTGTCTAGAATTTGCTTTCTGATCTGTGAGATCAAGGGTACTCTCCGAGTTCTCCTCAGCACCCATGTGACTTTATATTCACACATTACCTTGTGTTTATTTGTACTATCTGGTTTCTTACCACATGTGTGCTGTTGTGCAGAAGAAACTATAGTAATGAGGATGAGGAAGACCCATTCTTTTTAGTTCTCTCTCTTTAAAATCCTGTTTGGTACCTAATACAGTATTATGTACATATATGATATTTTGTAAGTGTTTAAGAGAGAAAGAGGAACTTCTTGATTCCTGGAGCATTCCAATCTGAATTTGGCCAATGATAAAGCCTATGAAGCATCTTTGATTATAGGAAATCAGAGCAAGCTGAGGATTATGGTAATTATGCTGCATATTTCAGAGCATATTAAATTCTCATGTGGCTGAGAAATGATATGGAATAACTTCCCACTGTATGAAGAGAGATAGACTAAGTCAGTGTTTCTAAAACTTGCATAAGAACCCTTAGTTTTGGCAGTGTTTCTTTGGCAGAAGGATAAAATGTCAGGTGAGGCTCTGGGTGGCCTACCCCACATTCAATCAGAATGACTCCCCTCTTCTGTGTTTTGCAGATTGGGGTTCTGGGACCTCTTTAGGGTCTCTGGAGGTACTAATGTACCTGTACTAAATTATTCTAAGTGTTGTCTGCTTCACGCTGGAATACCAACAGGTGAAGAATGTTGGATGTTCAATGTCCAGTGAAATGCCCACAACCCTTGGATGAAATCTGTGTAGCCCTTCAATTGGAATAGGTCAGGTTCCATCCCCTTGCCCTAGAGAGAGGTCCTCACAGAGAGCATAGGGCACATCAAGGGAGAGCTGGAGGGGAAACCACAGCTGTTGTAATCAGAGGAAAGCCAACAGCATGGGATCTCCTTCTTCTAGCCTTCATTCCTCAAGCTGCCTTACATGTATGTGCACTAATTTGTAGAAATATCTTCAAGACACAAACCAACTTAGTTTTGGGAAAATCCTGGGGGTCTAAGCCTGATATGAGCATCTGATTTAATTTTATCACCAGGCCTCCCAGCTGTATGTACTTCCCAAGGTACTTCTGATTAAAGGTAAGCCGGGGCTGGGCCAGACTGCTTAGTCTTGTTCTGGTTTGCCCCTAAATATTTAAGGTTGGTCCCATACTCGACCAGCTTCTGGGAATTAAGTGCGAAGGGTTACAAGAGAAACATGGGGACCTTTATTTACATATTTATATTATATTATATTATATCATGTTATATTTCAAACAAATACCAAATACCAGATACCAAAAAACCCCAAAAAGATAAGGTACATATATGCTGTCAACATTATGTCAGTTGGGGGAAAAAAAAAAGCAAATTCCATTTTTCTTTCCATCATTTGTAAGTATCATCTGCAGCTCTACCTATTGAATTTTTGGGACAATTAAACCAAACAAAGATAATTCTTTAGCTTCTTAGTGATCACATAATTAGGAAAACTGGGAGGCTAATACATTTATAAAAATGAATTTCATCTTAAATGGATTGCTTTAGGTTCTTTGTTCCACATTGAGAAGTCAGTCCCAAACTTGGTGATGATCTCCGCCTGGATGTTTTATTCTGAGCAGGCCTGTCACTGCTCAGAAAAATACTATTTTTGAGTGGGGCTGTTACATGAGCAGTTACCTCTGTCCAATCCTCCAGGGGAAAAGCAAATCATTTGAATGGTGATAGTGTACACACATATATCATCCCTGACATGTGAATACTATATTTTGGGGGGTTGTTCAGGGTTAGAAAAGAACTTGGATCCATATAAGGTGACTTATCAGTTTCTTTTGGCTTTGCCTGAACTGTACCTTACTTATTCCTTTCCTTCACATGACCCCTCAAATCCTGCCTCTCCCATGAAATGTATTTGTTTTTATTTTTAGAAAGACTATAGTAGACTATCTGAACTTTCACAGGCTCCAATTTATCTTCCTCTTGTTTGTCTTTCTGGAATGATTTCATTTATAATCCAATTGCCAAAAGATAATGCCTGCTACCTAAATTGGTTTCATAGGCATGTGTGTGGGAGGGGAGAAAGAAGAGAAGATGATAGATGGTTCTTAAGGAATCCAGGAATAGTCACAGTGGAGATCAGAAATGCTCAAGGGACCAGCTGAAGAGAAGTCTTTCAGTGTAGCTGAATTTTGTACAAAATACAATATAACTTTCATACCCCCTCGCTGGTTTATAGCCTATAATTTTCTGCTAGTAATTTATGGGTCTACATCTAAATAATACTAAATGCTAATAACAAAAAAGAAAAGATATGGCTGTGTACTACTGCCTTGCCATGACTGAAGATCAGTTCTTTCTAAATTCTGGTGGAACCATGCTACCACTTGATCTTTAGGGGTTTGATTACCCTTCAGTCCTGAATCCCAATAGCTATCTTTAATATATAAAGGCTTTGCATTTTCTTTAGTACATAGGATGTTTAGTTACACCACAATGGTTTTCTTTAAATGCCCCAGGGTTAAAGTTGTTTGTTGCTTCTATATTCCCCTGAATTGATAAAGTAATGGAACATGAGAATAGAAAGAAAGAAAGAAAGAAAGAAAGAAAGAAAGAAAGAAAGAAAGAAAGAAAAGGAAAGAAGGAAAGAAAAGGAAAGAAGAAAGAAAAGGAAAGAAGGAAAGAAAGAACGAACGAACATAGAGGGAGGGAAGGCTGGAAGGAGGAGGAAAAAAGCAAGGCAAGAAAAAGATGGAGACTGATCGGAGGGGAAGAAGAGAATGAGAAATAATATGCACAAAAACATAAACATGTGCTTAACTCATGAACAACCTACTGGGAGCATCCATTTTGTGTTTTTTAGGACGACTGTGGTTAGAGATAATTACCCTGAGGTTTTTGCTATCTCATCAGGCAGCCAAAAGATAAACAGAAGCACTCAGAATATCATATTATGATAGAGTAGAAAGATTTGCACTTCTGTATTTTAATCTCTTCTGGGAACAAAAAATAATAATGACTAAAATTCCCAATACTCAAAGGAAAGCAACTGAGTTTACTTACACAAGTGATCAGGTCCTTTTAAGACAAGGCGAATATGTCTACTTCCATAGGGAATAGCAACCACAGTATCATCCACTAGAGAGAAACAAAGCAGTATCTTTAAACCACATAATTTGATACAAAATTATTGATTGGCTCCTATATAAAGGCACTGACTTATGTACTCCTCTAAATGACAATTTTTAAGTGCCTGAAATATGAACACTAATATTTGGGAATCAAAATTTCCATTTTCCTCAAAATAAAATACGCCAGTGAAGTTGGTCACTAGATAACTTATGGTTGATATGGCCACCATATGTGGATATGGATATATATATATATATATACATATATATATATATATATATATATATATATATTTGATAGATTGAGAAATGAATTTGTAAGTTTTCATTTCTGATTTTAAAACTGGTTTTACACTGCCAAACTTCTCCAGATTACAAAATGAAAATAAATTATAATGTCCAAAGAAGGACTTTATTATATCAAAACCTGGATTTCTTTCTAGCAAAGCAATGATCTTGGATTAGTAGGACACATAAGAATGGGAGAAAACAAATTTGTTTGCATTTGTTAAATACTTCGAGGGCAGAAATCATGCCTTCTGTTTCTTTCATATCCTTCACCCTATCTACATCTATATATACCATATATAGTGTCTCAGAAATGGCTATGAACATTTCCCCCCACATACTCTCTCTGCTCGAAGCTTAAAAAAGAATTTTTTTTGGCTGAATCACAGATAATTTAGAAATGGGTTACTTTCACCCTACTTGCAAACTGAGCCTCAATTCATTGGAAGCAGTCCCCAAATCTACATTTTTGAAAAAAAAAATTAAAGGTATATCACATGCACTGCAAACACACCACCGACATTCTTCCTTGTGACATTTGTGACAACAATACCTCACATTTTCATGCCACTGAAGAGTTTCACTTACACCTAAATTATACTATTTACCCCTTCACCCAAAACTTGTAACATAGGCAAAGGGGATGCTACCATCCCCATTTTATGATGAAGAAATGAAGCCTCTGAGAAGTTTAATGAGTAGCCAATGGTCAAAAAATAGGAGAGCATTCCAGAAGACAAGGGGGAAAGTAAGTATTTTTAAATTCACCAGCATATTCGCAAGCTCTGTGGGATTCTCTGTTTCACATATATTTTTCTAATATTAAATATTATCATACTCTTTGGAAAAATTTAGTTTCAATAAGAGTAATCCTAAAAGGTACCCATTTTTCTGAAACTTAACATCATCCTGTCTTTAAGAGAATTTGATTTCAATAAACGAACCTCAAAAGTTCTCTAACTTCTCTGATCCTTAGTTTCCTCATTTGTAAAACAGGGAAAATGACACTTCCTGCATAATATTGTTGTGAAAAGATACAGAGATTGATATCGATATATAGCATGGAACACAGGAGGCATTTTATAAATATTACTTTCCTCCTTCTATTCCAAATATCCTTAAGGACAGAAACTGAGAGACTGTTTATTTTTACTATGTTTTTAAACCCTCCGAGGCCCCAGCACATAGCCAGTTGAATGAGAATGAAGAATCATATGCTCTCAATTCTTTTCCTAAGGAGGTTACATTTATCAAGTCCTCTACAATATTGAACATTCTACTCACACTACAGCCTTCTAGCTGTTTTTAATGTCATACATTGTTGAAGAAAAGGCTGAATTTCAGATAGCCAAGAGTTTGTGGCATATAAGAAGAAAAAAAAAACATGTAAGGGGAATATAGAAAAGGAACAAAAAATATTCAGTCTGGGCCCATAGAGCGTTAAATGCCTTGCATAAAGACATGGATTTTTAAGTTTACAAAAGAAACTCAAAGCAGTTAAAACAATGGGATTTCTGGAAATAGAAAGGCTTTGTTTATCCACAGGTCATATAAAGTGCAAGTAAAAGGGAAGCTTTCTGTTCGTCCCTGCAATGCTCAGTGGCAGTCTTCTGACCCACACACTACTCAGGCAGCCTCCCTCTTGTTCTGTTGAGAAGGGACTCACATTCCACATGCTGGGGCATTCACCCCAGCTTCTGGCTGATACGCTAACTTTTGCATGCTCCCCAAAGAAGAAGGGGAGAAACCCAGAGGGTTGTTGGGGGAAGAGGCTACGATGGAGACTGTGCTTGCCTAGTCAAAGTGAAACAGGGAGCAACTCAAGCTGGTACAAACTTGAAGAGTCAGCAGCACATGATACAAGAGGTATGAAGAGTCATAGTCTATTCCTGCATGGTTCTGTAAGAACTCATGGGCACCTAGCAGCTCATCAGGCAAGCAGCAAATTCATTATTTATTCCACAAATATTTTTTTAGTGTCTCCTGGTGTCAGGCCCCATGTCAGGCACCAGAGATTCAGTGACAAAAAAGGCAAGCAAAGCAGCAGTCGCACAAAATGGTCCAAGAAGAAGGGACCTAAGACAAAATCTGGAAAAACACTACACGCTATACCCCGTTCATGGAAATTCACAAAGCACGTTGATTTCTTAGAAGCCCTGAACCAGAGAACCTCATTTCATTCTATTTAATCCAGTGTATCCCCAAAGGGTTTACCCAGAGAAATTGTTTATATATATTATCTATTAACACTGGTTGATACATCTCAAAATATGATTTAAGAAATAGTGATCTTAATTTGACAAAAGACAGGAAAAAAATTAATTGCATATTCTGCATGTTGATAAAAAGCCACCCTTTGAGTTGTATATGTATTAGTAATGGTCTTGTTTAAGGATAAATTCTCAATTATTAGGGTTGGGGGAACTCTTCTATTTGGCAGCTATTACAGTAGTGAGTACAGAATGGTGTTTAAGATATTTGAGAATGTGTGGGCAGTCTGGCTTCATCACCTGCCTCCTTAGTGTTTAATTCATTAGGTTTGGCTGGTGAGGCAGGTGCTCCATCCTCTCTCACTGTGATTCACATTCATCTGGGTGCCCTTTTCAAAAAAGGCACACTGCTCTATGATCAAATGCATCTGTCCTAATCTATTCTCGCTTTGTTGACAAAACCATGATGCTAATCTTTAGGACACATTTCTAGGTTATTAATCAGCAATTCTAGAAGACCTGCTTCAGAGATCAGATGACCTCTTTCTCAATTAAATTGATAAGCTTTCCCTGGAAATCATAAGTGCTGTCATTTCACAGATATGGATTGCAAATGCTCTTTCTCAAGAAAATTGTTCTCAAAGATTGTACCTAAAATATTTCGTCAAAAATCATAGCTATATGTGTATTCCACATCTTTCTTTTTTTATTTTTTATTATTTTTTTAAATATGACATTTATTGTCAAATTGGTTTTCATACAACACCCAGTGCTCATCCCAACAGGTGCCCTCCTCAATACCCATCACCCACCCTCCCCTCCCTCTCACCCCCCATCAACTCTGTTTGTTCTCAGCTTTTAAGAGTCTTTTATGTTTTGGCTCCCTCCCTCTCTAACCTTTCTTTTTTTTCTTCCCCTCCCCCATGGTCTTCTGTTAAGTTTCTCAGGATCCACATAGGAATGAAAACATGGTATCTGTCTTTCTCTGTGTGACTTATTTCACTTAGCATCACACTCTCCAGTTCCATCCACGTTGCTACAAAAGGCCATATTTCATTCTTTCTCATTGCCACGTAGTATTCCATTGTGTATATAAACCACAATTTCTTTATGCATTCATCAGTTGATGGACATTTAGGCTTTTTCCATAATTTGGCTATTGTTGAAAGTGCTGCTATAAACATTGGGGTACAAGTGCCCCTATGCATCAGTACTCCTGTATCCCTTGGGTAAATTCTTAACAGTGCTATTGCTGGGTCATAGGGTAGATCTATTTTTAATTTTTTGAGGAACCTCCACACTGTTTTCCAGAGCAGCTGCACCAGTTTGCATTCCCACCAACAGTGCAAGAGGGTTCCAATTTCTCCACATCCTTGCCAGTATCTATAGTCTCCTGATTTGTTCATTTTAGCCACTCTGACTGGAGTGAAGGTGGTATCTGAGTGTGGTTTTGATTTGTATTTCCCTGATGAGGAGCGATGTTGAGCATCTTTTCATGTGCCTGTTGGCCATCCGGATGTCTTCTTTAGAGAAGTGTCTATTCAGGTTTTCTGCCCATTTCTTCACTGGATTATTTGTTTTTCGGGTGTGGAGTTTGGTGAGTTCTTTATCGACTTTGGATACTAACTCTTTGTCCAATATGTCATTTGCAAATATCTTTTCCCATTCCGTTGGTTGCCTTTTAGTTTTGTTGATTGTTTCCCCTGCAGTGCAGAAGCTTTTTCCCTTCATGAGGTCCCTATTTTTGCTTTTAATTCCCTTGCCTTTGGGGATGTGTCAAGTAAGAAATTGCTGCGGCTGGTGTCAGAGAGGTTTTTTTCCTGCTTTCTCCTCTAGGGTTTTGATGGTTTCCTGTCTCACATTCAGGTCCTTTAACCGTTTTGAGTTTATTTTTGTGAATGGTGTAAGAAAGTGGTCTAGTTTCATCCTTCTGCATATTGCTGTCCAGTTCTCCCAGCACCATTTGTTAAAGAGACTGTCTTTTTTCCATTGGATATTCTTTCCTGCTTTGTCAAAGATTAATTAGTTGGCCATACTTTTGTGGGTATAATTCTGGGGTTTCTATTCTATTCCATTGGTCTATGTATCTGTTTCTGTGCCAATACCGTGCTGTCTTGATGATTACAGCTTTGTCCACATCTTTCTATAGAGTATTTTAGATTTGTTTTTCAATCTTATCACATGTGGATTTTTCTGTGTGATTCATTGCTGTATCAGAGAAAGGTGATAATGATCATTTTTGAAGAGGCAGGATTTCCTATTCTGATATCTGAGTTTGCCTTATTTTTAGACCTGTTGATATGTTTATGTTTTTAAGGAGTTTTCCCTCTAAGTCTCTGGGACTAGTAATTTTCTTTAACAAAAGAGTGATTGTTAATGCAGTTGGCTACATATAGAAATAGTATATATAGTAATAGCCTGCCAATCTTAAGGAGGTTTTAATAGTATATTTTTTATCTTCATGCCAATTTTATTACTCTTAAAACATACCCAATAAAATAAGCGAAGCTGAGCATTTGAGCCCTTGAAAATTTCCCCCAGAGGTTATCAGTAATTACACAATGGAGGACACACACCCAACACACAAAACAAGACACATCCTGCTGGACTGTTGGGAACTTCATCCTTACAGTTGCCTAGGTCAAAAACTTTGGAGCCATCCTTGACTTCATATTCATATATAATCAGTTAGAAAGTCCTATTGCTGTAGGAGTCAAAATACCATATTTCATTGATTGTAAGAAGAACAGTCTTTCACATTTTAATGTATGTGAAATCAGAATGCATCCCATGATCAATGCTGCATTATATTCTCTCACCGAGGCAGTAGTCCTGCTTTAGTTACCTTTGCTTGTACAGTTGCTAGCACTAAAACAACCAGTATCAAACTTGCAAAATGGGTGTCAGAAGCTTGGAAGAAGATTCTAAGATAATAGTGGAACACATTTATTTAACCTTTTGGAACTAAACAGTTATGGAGGATGTAGGGAGATGAGGAATCAGAAGTATTTAATAACATTGCTAAAGTGCAGTCAAAACCCAGCTAGCCATACACAACTGCAAACTTGAATTAAGAACCCATCATTAAATCTTCTGGTTCCTCGGTGCCTTGCTGGCTCAGTTGTTGAACATCTGACTTTGGCTCAGGCCATGGTCTCATGGTTCATGAACTCGAGTCCCACATTGGGTGAACATGAGCCCTGCTTCAGGTGAAGCCCATCTCTCTCTCTCTCTCTGTCTCTGTCTCTCTCTCTCTCTGTCTCTCTCTCCTTGCTCACTTGCACCCTCTCTCTCTCAAAAAAAAAAAAAAAAAAAAGACTTCTGGTTCCTGACAAGATCAAATAACAGCACCCAGACTCCATATTCTGCCTGGAAACAACCAACAAGTCAGAAACTTATATAAAACCATGGCTTTCATGACACTGGATATCAAGTAAATAAGGGCAGCAGTCCCTGAGAATCAGGAAACAAGGTAGGTGAGCCTTAACATTGCCCCAGCTTTGAAAGACTTTCCAGGCTGCCCCTCAGAAGGTGGGAATTCCAAGCCCGGAGGATTCCCTGAGTTTAGGAGACAAAGCCAAGAATCCAAAAAGATCAGTGGCTGGAGTTTGAATGACAGACTATCAGAGAGAAGAGAGCAACACAGAGACAATTCTGGAGATTTAAGAGTATTCTCCCATCATGCTGTATACCTCAAACTTGTACAGTGATACGTATCAATCATTTCTCAGTAAAACTGGGAAAAATATTTACATGACATACTAATAATATATGCTATTATATATTTAAAAATATTCTCTTTGGGTAACCAGCAGCATAACCATGCAAATCAGAACATGGGTATAAAGAAACTACCTGAGGCTAGGGAAATAACAGGACAAAAGAATTATAGAGATGAGTATCTGGCATGCAGATAGGGCTGGGAATAGTATCTTGTCCCACTAGTCAGGCTAGAAAACTTTATAATTCATGGGACACTGAACATTCAAAGGGTCTTACTTTAGTAGTAGGGGACAATTAGCACTAGTCAAACATGGGTTTAGTTTTGCCAACCAAATTTTAAGACCCCCAAAGATCAAACTGATTCCAAGTAACTTCATTGCTTCCAGAACAAAACTCAAAAACATGTATAGGAATACAAAAATATCTACTATCCAAGAAGATAAAGTTTGCAATATCTGAATCAGGTCAGAAATTACCAGTATGCAAAGGAGCCAAAAAAATTACAGCCCATACTGAAGGGAAAAATCAATCCATCAAAACACAGGAGAGACATTAAAATATTTACTATAACTTTATTCCATATATTCAGGAACTTAAGTACACACACACACACAAATCTCTAGGCCCAGAGAATTTCAATGGTGAATGATGCAAAGCATTTAAAGAAGAAATAGCATCAATATTATGCAACTTTTTCCAAAAAACAGAGAAATCACTTCCCAACTCATTGTATGAGGTACCCAAAGATGGTGTATGAAAAGCACACTACAGAAAACTATCTCTCATGAGCATAGATGTAAAAAACCCTCAAACAAAACACTGGCAAATCATATCCAATAATCTATATAAAGAATAATACACTATGGCCAAGCAGAGTTTATCCCAGGAAAGCAAGACTGCTTCTTTGTTTGAAAATCAATTAATATTCTCCATCACAACAAGTCTAAGGAAGAAAAACCACATGATCACATCATTTGAGACAGAAAAAGCATGACGAAATTCAACATCCATTCATCATAATAACTCTCAGCAAGTTAGGAAGACATAAGAACTTCCTCAATGTGATAAAAGGTATCTTCAAAAAACCTACAGCTAACTTCATACTCAATGGCAAGAAACTGAATGCTTTCCCTCTTATAATTGGAAAAGAGATTAGGATATCCATTCTTGCTTCTTCTATTTAACATCATATTGAACATCCCTGCCAGGGCAATGAGGCCATAAACATAAGTAAGTGGCTTATGACATGATAAGGAAGAAGTAAATCATCCTTATTTATAAAACAATGTGATTGTTTATGTAGAAAATCCAAAAACTCTCAGAGCTAGTAACTGGATTAGGAAGTTCGCAAAATACACAGACAACAGACAAAAATAAACTATCAATACACAATTGGAAATTGAAATAAAATACCACGCAATAGGGCAAAAAATTCAAAGAGGTACAAATTTAACTAAATACAGATATGTATGCTGGAAACCAATAAAAGCTGATGAAAGGAATGAAAAAAAAGACCTAAAGAAATGGGTAGTCATGAAATGCTCATAGGTTAAACTCCCCACATACCAATTTATAGAATTAGCAAAATTGTAAATCAAAATTTCAGCAGGATTTTTTTTTTATAGATATAGACAAACAGATTGAAAAATTTATATGGGAAGGCAAAGGAATTAGAACAGAATAGCCAAATGAATTTGAGAAGAAGGGCAGAGTTTGAGGAATCAAACTACTTGATTTTAAGACTTACTTTAAAGGTATAGTGGCCAAGACAATGTGGTACTGGTGAAGGATTGACACATAGAGCAGAATAGAGAGTCCAAGAAGAGACCCATGCACAAATGGCCAGGGGACTTTTGACAAAGTTTTAAAGGGAATTCAAGACAGAATAGGTCATCTTTTCAACAAATGGGGCTGATAGAGTTGGACTTTCTAATACCAAAAAACATAACCTAGATGTATCTTATAATACCAAGATATACTTTACAAAAAAATTAACAGAAAATAGGTCATTGATACAGAGCTAAAATATAAAACTGTAACACTTTTAGAAGAAAATATAGGAGAAAATTTGTGACCTGGGATTAGGAAAGGAGTTCTTTAATACAATGTTAAAGGCACAGTACTGGAAAGAAAAAACTGATAACTGGTCTTTATCAAAATTAAAAGTTTTTGCTCTATGAAAGCTAATATTAAGCAAGTTTTGGGGGAAAGAGTAACTATTGAGAGAAAATATTTTCAAATCACATATCTGACAAAGGACTTGTACCCAGAATGCATAAAGAATTCTCAAAACTCATTAGTAGGAAACCAAGCTACCCATTTAAAAACTGGGCAAAGGACTTTAACCAACATCACATCAAAGAAGAAATAAGCACCTGTGTAGTGGGCAGCATAATTTTGCCCCCTCACTCCACCAGAGATGCCCATGTTTTAATCCCCAGAACCTATGAATATGTTATGTTAAGTGGAAAGGGGGAATTAAGATTGCTGATGAAATTAAGACTGGTAATCAGCTGACTATAAAATAAAGAGATCATCTTGGACTATCTGGGTGGGTCCAATGTAATCACAAGTGTTCTTTAAATTAGACGAGAGAGATGGAAGAAGACATTGGAGGTAGAAGGAGATGTGAAGATTTTACACTGCAAGCTCTAACGATGCCAAGCAACTTAGATAACCTAACAAGCTAGAAAGGCAAGATCAAAGAAAATAAATGAACTCTTAGAGTTTCCAGAAGGAACAGAGCTCTGCTTAACATCCTGATCTCAGCTTAGCAAGACCCATTTCAGACTTCTGAACCTCCAGAACCATAAAATAATAAGTGTGTTGCTTTAAGACACTAAGTTTGTGGTAGTTTGATACAGTAGCAACTGGAAACTAATAGAAAATGAAAAGATATTCAACATCATTAGTCACCAGGAAAATGCAAATGAAAACAATGATGATATACTACTTACTATGCACCAATTAGAATTGCTGAAATAAAAAAAAATACTGGCAATATTAAGTGATGGCAAGAATGTGAAGCAACTGAAACTCCTACACATTGTTAGTAGAAATGCAAGATAGTAAGCTACTCTGGAAAACTGTCTGGCAGTTTCTTAAAATGGTAAATATATACTTACCATATGATCTAGCCATTATACTCCCAGGAATTTACCCAAGAGAAATGCAAGCATATGTCCATATGAAAATGTGTATATGACTATTCACAGCAGCTTTATTTATAAGACCTCCCAAGTGAAAACAACCCAACCTCTCTGTCAACAGGTGAATGGAGAAACAAACTACGGTATGTCCATACACTGGAATTACTATACACTAGTGATGCAAGCTACAACATTAATGAATCTCAAAATAATTATGGTGAATGAAAGAAGCCATCTGGAAAATAGCATATATTGTATAATTCCATTTATATAAAACACAACTAAATCTATAGTGACAAAAAGAAGATCTGTGGTTGCCAGGGGACAGAGGCAGGAGAGCAGAAGGGATGAATTACAAGGGTCACAAGAAAGTTTGGGGGATGATGGATATGTTTATGAGCTTGATCATGGAGATGGCTTCACAGATATATGCACAAAGTCAAACACTTTAAATATCTAGTTTATTGTATGTCATTTATACCTCAATACAGCTGGTTAAAAAAATAACCCAGTACCAATGGATTTTATTTCTTTCATGGATTCATTTAAAAATGCTGTATTACAAGTACCCCATGACATGTGGAAATTGAGTCCAAAATGATTAAAAAGAAATTGAAATTTGAGAAAAAGTTTTATTTTAGCTTTATTTACCAACTTATGAATTTATTTCAGGTTTTCTGTATGTATGAGTAATACATAGTTTTTAAAAAATGCATATCTTGGGGCACCTGGGTGGCTCAGTCGGTTAAGCGTCCGACTTCAGCTCAGGTCACGATCTCGCGGTCCGTGAGTTCGAGCCCCGCGTCAAGGCTCTGGGCTGATGGCTCAGAGCCTGGAGCCTGCTTCCCATTCTGTGTCTCCCTCTCTCTCTGCCCCTCCCCCATTCATGCTCTGTCTCTCTCTGTCTCAAAAATAAATAAACGTTAAAAAAAAATAATAAAATAAAATAAAAATAAAAATAAAAAATGCATATCTAGAGGCACCTGGGTGGCTCAGTTAGTTGAGTGTCTGACTCTTGATTTTGGCTTGGGTCATGATTGCAGGGTTGTGGGATTGAGCCTCGAGTCAGGCTCTGTGCTGAGTGTAGAGCCTGCTTGAGAATCTCTCTCTTTCTGTCTCCCTCACTCTCACTTCTCTCTAAAATAATTTTTTTAAATGTTAAAAAATGTTTAAATCTCAAGCAGATTGTTTAAGAGCTATCAAATAAGAACCCTAAGTTGTCAGGAGGCATTGTGTCACAGTCTCTTAATTTTCTTTCTTGTGGTGCATAAAATACTGGCACATCTTTTAATCAGTGATGTCTTAGATTCAAAGAAATGCAGTATATTCAGAATTGAATTACTTAACACCTCTATCACTCCTACCATGGTTTAAGTTGTCATCATTCCAGGACTGGCTTACTGTGACAGCCTCTTGACCACTTTTCTTACTTCCATAGTTGGACCAACTGTAGTCTATTCCCAACACAGTAGATAGAATAATGCTTTTAAAAATAAATCAAGTCATTCCTCTACTCAAAATCCTCTTGTTAATTCTCATCTCATTCTGACTAAAAGCCACAGTCCTTACAAAATCCTACAATATCTGCGCCATTCTTCAGCCTGTCTCACAACCCTGCTGCTTTCATGATTTCCTCTAGTCGTCTTTAAACTTACTTTATTTTAGGGGCACCTGGGTGGCTCGGTTGAGTGTCCGAATTTGGCTCAGGTCATGATCTCACGGTTTGTGAGTTCGAGCCCTGCGTCGGGCCCTGTGCTGACAGCTCAGAGCCTGGAGCCTGCTTCTGACTCTGTGTCTCCCTCTCTCTCTGCCCCTCCCCCACTCATGCTCTGTCTCTCTCACTCTCAAAAATGAAAAAAATGTTAAAAAAAATTTAAACTTACTTTACTTTAGTCAAATTAGCTTCTTTGCACTTCCAGAAATATGCCAAGGATGTGTCTACCTCAGGGCCTTAGTACTTGCTTTTCTCTATGACTGGAAATCTCTTTCCCTTGACTTTTGCATGGTGACCTCAGGTCCTGGTTCAGAGGCCACCTTATCAGTGAGTCCTTTTCTTACTAACCTGTTGAGTATTGCAACTCCCTGTAACACACTTGGCTGGCAGCCCATCCCTATCTCCTGTTCTTCCCTGCTTTACTTGTTTCCAAGACTCCTACCACCATATGACACACACGCATTTTATTTAGTTATTTGTTTTGTCTGTTTTTTTGTTTTTTGTTTTTTCTTTTTCTTTCTGTCTCTCAGGAGCCTTAGGCTATCCAGGTGATTTCAAAACACACCAATTCATATGAGAGGTTTGCAAAGCTGGAGATATTAAATTGATAGCAAATAGGCTGCCTTTAGTTCTAAGTATATATTGCATACACTTGGAAAATATGTAATAGGGTACAAGCCAATACAATTTGCAAGAAAATGAGCCTTTAATTTCAAGAATCAAAAGTTAATGTTAGTTAAACTTATTCTTTTTTTGTTGGGCTGGGAAGTTGAAGTGACCGGGAAAAATGGAAAGACTGAATGCTATCAGTGGACAGCCTTTGCCTTTAAAAAAGGGGAAAATGTGCCTTGATCTCTCTTTCTTGTCTGTATTTGTATTAGGCAATTATAATGTCTTTTGATACAAAGATGGTTTCTTTTTTACGTGCCAGCAAATGGCAGCCATTGGATAAGTTTCTCCTACTTCTCTTTTTCCTTCTGGCACTTCCCGCCATGGTCTTTCTCCACTCTTCTGTTTTCTCTTTGTTCCCCCAAGGCTTGATAACATTAAAAAAATCTTGGATATAAGTTCAGAAGAAAATGAGTTCAATGTGGGGAATCTGAGTGCTAGGAGTTCGAAGAGAGCATGTGGCTGGCTTATAGTGCCTTTTGGCAGAGTGCAGGGGACAGATCTGGCACAGCTCCTCCAGGCCTTCACGGGTGGGGAACTGCTCACCTGGCCAGCACACTGGGCCCCGCAGAGCAGCCTAATCTTCCCTGCCTGTGGGTCACTCACAGTCTGTAAATATAGGGTGGAAGATTCTTCTGGGGTGGAGAAAACGTAAATGAGGCAGTTTGTTCAGCATCTGCTATACATTGTGGCAAGGTACATGCATATGTTGGGCTTTATTCAGATAAATCATTTTGTCATGAGGCATCGTCAGTGCTAAGGTAAATGAATCAATTGTGTTTTGTCATTATGGATAATCATCAGGTTGTGTATTATATAATTTACCTATTCTTGGTCCTGAATTGAGTGCTTTTCATTGAAATACCTGTTGGCAGACCTGGGGATGACTTATGGCCCTTAGTTTGCTTCAATTTGTTCTTTCAGAGCTTCTCCACATTGTTCCAGTGATTCAGGCCCCAGAGGTCCCTGATGACACCCTAACAGGAGGGTAAGAGGACTATCTATCCAGGCAGAGTGTTTAGGCAGATAACATGAATGGGAATGCAAGGAAGATTCCCTACCCTTACCCCTGCCCCTGCTACAGAGCAATTACTGCACAAGACAGCGCAATCTCCTTTTTTTGTGCCTAGCAGAAATTCCTAGATTCCTAGATAACAAGCATTGATTCAATTATGTGACATAAATAATTAGAAAGACTTTAACTCTTCTAGGGTTTGTTTTCCATATAAGTGACTTTTAAAATGTAGCTTTCCCCCTCCCTCAAATATCCCACCATGACTTCAGAGATTTACAAAAGAATTATGCTTCTATCCTCTGGTTTTCATCTTCCAAATTCTTTAATTTTTCATCTTATAGAAAGAAGCTACCAACATACGAAAGAAAAAAATCTCACCTGAATGCACTATATCAATGTCTAACTTACCTCATCCTTCATTTTCTCTGCCAGAGTCTCTCTCCCCCACAGATTCACATTTTTCACTGCCTGCAGGGGTGTTAGAATGTAGAGTTCCCTGAGCTGGTACCTCCAATGTTTCTGGTGTTTAAAAGTCCCTAGTCTTTCTGGCTACTACCTTTTCTTCCCTAGAGCCTATTCCTTTGAGCAAACTGCCTTTTTCTGACTTCTGGGAATAATTCTCTAGCACGCACTGCCTTTTTTCTTGACCTACAAGTCCATTTAAAGCCACAGACCCCACCAAATGTCAACTGTTTTTTCCCAGCTAGTCAACAAGTAGAGAGAACAAAACCACATTCAGTAAAGATATTCCTTCTCAGTTCCCAAGCCAGGGGAGACACATGCAAAGATACTCAAAGATCTATTAAAGGATTCTGGATAATGGCAAAATCTGGAGACAGTATACCAAGCAAGGTCAGATTATTCTAAAAATATATGTCTTAGAGTACAAGAGATGCCTTATTTCTTTTTTTTAATGTTTATTTATTTATTTTGAGGGAGGGAGGGAGGGAGAGAGAGAGAGAGAGAGAGTGAGAGAAAGAAATTCAATCAGGCTCCATGCTGTCAGCATGGAGCCTGATGCAGGGCTTAATCTCACGAACTGTGAGATCGTGACCTGAGCCAAAATCAAGACTTGGATGTTTTACCGACTGAGCCACCCAGGTACCCCAAGAGCTGCCTTATTTCTATCTATATCTGATGCAGTACCTAGAGCAGTGACCATCACAGAGGACATTGTATTGTAAAATGATCTGGATTGCTGTGTGACTGTGTTGTTATCTTAGGTATCATGCGAACATACACCATCTCCCCTAGCAAGACCCAGCTGGGCAGACATCTGAGGTACCTTGTCTTGATCCATCTAATTGCTTTCAAATGTCCCACCATGGAAGCAGTCAGCAGGGTTGTGGGACAGTTTAGAGGAATGGATAAGTGCTTAGGTTCTGGAATTGGACTCTGAGCTCGAATCTTGGCTCTACTACTTTAGAGTTGTGTTACTCTGAGCAAGTCACATAATCTATCTGAGCTTCAGCTATCTTATTCATAATATAAGAATAAGCAACCCCTTGCTAAATGGCTGTTATAAGGATAAAATGAGATGATCATGCAAAGCTCTCAGCACATATTGTAATAACCATACATTTACTGTGATTGTATAGAGAGGCTAAGACACAAGAGTCAATAAATGGCTTCACATAATCGCTGCCCGATATTCTGAAAGAACCTGTGATCAGCACCAATCAAAGGTCATTTTGTAAAGGAAGGCAGCGTGATTTCACAGTGGTAGGAAGTGAATTTGTTTAGGTCTGCACACTCTCCCTGCTGTATTCCACCAGGCACACCAGACTACATATCAGGCTGAGGCTTGGATGCAGCCCATCCTCATTGTGGGCAGCAAATTGCATGTCTACGTTTATAAATAGAGTGTGTCCTGATCCATGTGTAGTTCACTCCTGTGGCGCCACCAAGGAAAAGTTTCCTCCTTGGGGTTGCAATGGGTTACCTGACTTGGTCTACCTACACTAATACACAAAGCAGGAACATGAAGCTTTCTACAACATTTTCAGGTTCATATTCATTTTGGTGGTGGCGTTATTCCCTAGATGCCGAGGTGAGCCAGCATGAAATCAGGGGAGATGAATTAGCCAACAAACCCAAAGATTGCCCCACGTTTGTCGTGTCTTACATTTGGTTGCAGAGAGCTGGGATTTGTACTGCCCTCGGACCAGTCGGCAGGTGGACCCATCCCCGTTGCAGACTCCACAGTTATCTTCCTTCATGGTGCTTCCGAGCTGGTGATCACAGCCAACAATCTAACAGGAAAGAGAGATGTATAATTCAAGCAGGTGCTCACTGTAGGGATCCATTGTGGGGCCCATCATCAACCACTAAATGACCCTCCCTTCATTTCTGAGGAAGCATAAAACATGCTTCCCATAAAGGGGAGTGAATTCAGCTGGAATTTCAATCAAGCTAGGGAAGAAAACAGGTAACGATGTTTTTACAGTTTAAATATATAAACAGAAAGAAGGGTGGAGAGAGAGAAACAGAGAGACAGAGGGAGAGAGAGAGAAAAGAGGCAGGGGAGAAGGTGAGGGAGAAAGGAAATCTTCAACTATTGATATTATAGAGTCTTCATTAAAAAATCATTCCCACTGTCAATAATTATGATTCACGAAAACTACAAAAATACAATCACGAAGTAACTGTAGCAGGAAAAGTTGCAAGAATTATTTTCATGTTCCATATGTTCCTTAGGCTGTAAGCTGTGTAAGGGAAGGGGCTTTATATATGGGGTCCATTGGAGTACATTGATGTATTCCAAGCCACTAGAAGAATACTGGCAAAATATAAGCCCTTAATAGATACTTGCTGAATGATAATGAAAATACGTCCCTTTCTATAGCACAACTAAGAGGCAATCACAGAATCATCTGACAGAGGCAAGATCATTGTATGTATGTGTGGTAGGAGAGGAGGGTTGATGTGGAAGGCAGCAGATAGAACTAATACTGAGGCCCTTTTTGCCTGGCCATGTCCTGTACCAGGCACAAGCATCTTGTTAATTCTGAGAACAATTAGGCAAGGTATGTCTCCATTTTATAGCTGAAGCCATGAATCTTGCCAAGGTTACTTTGCTAATAAGTAGCTGAGTTCTAAACACATCTAACAAAACATTTATGCTTAGTCCAAATCAGGCTTAACAAAATCACAAGCACTTAATCAAGTATATGGACAAACTCATTTGTACTTTTATTCTTTCTTTCCTCTCCAGTGTTCAAGTTAAAAAATTCAAATCCAAACTGTATCAGGTTGTATTTCTATAGTTCTAGTTAGAGCTAATATCAAAAGACTTATTTCACTTCCAAATGATTTCAACTATTGTCTTTGACAAAAGTCAAATGAAAACTGTAGGGACATCGGAAGGGGCTTCTCTCCAGAAAGTCTCCACAATGCATTTCGTCCTTCAAAAATCTGACTGTTAAAATGACCTTTCTTTGAGGCTTGATTTTCCTTTTGTACCTTTAATTAATAATTGCAAACACACGTTTAGGCAAAGGTTTGAGAAATACAATTATGTAGCAATGCATTACACATGTGCTGCATTTTAAAATGCCGTAATGTGTATTTTTATACACATCATACATATACAGGAAACTTTTAAAATAGATGACAAGGCAGTAACTCCTTCAACAATTGTACATTGTTTGAAATACAAAGTTGTCAGGAAAACACACTGCCCAGCCTTATGTGGGGAGCAAAGGTGGTTTGGCTCTGTCCTAGGGGTTCACTGTGGTCAGGCTGCAATTCACCTCAATATGTTCACAGGTTGCAGTGAGGCCACGTCAGAATTCACCCAAGCTTCATCCCTGCAGAGCCAGCACATGCTGGTCTACGACTTCATTGGTATGTTTCTATGGAGCTGCAGTAAAATTATTTTCAAAAACTTTCTGTAGACGAATCCACATAGGAGCTGAGTTGTATTCTGAGCGCAGTGTGAAATGGGAGTCCAGAAGTAACTTATTTACAAAAAACAAAAAAAAAATCATTTAATCATTTAGCCAACAATGACCAAGACCTGCTATGGGCCAGGCACTGTGATAGGAGCAAAATCCAATGGTGATTTAAGCACATAAGGGCCTACCCCCATGGGACTTAGAGTCTAGTAGTGGAGGAACATATTACTCAAAGCATCACACACAAAAAATGTAAAATGATAATCGTGATTCAAACTATAAAACGCAGATGCGTGATACCCTGAGAACATAAAATATGGAGAATTTGATCTGGTTAGGGAGGTCAGAGGTCTTCCTGAAGAAGAGTCTTCTGAGCTGGGATATGAATGAGATGCCAGAGTTAACTAGACGAAAGGGGAGTGCTGCTGTGAGATTTACTGCACGTCAGTCATGTGCAGTAACTAGCTAGTTAGAAAGTAATTCAAAACCAAAGTTGGCAAAAAACAAAAGCAAAAATGTCAGAAGACTAAACCATCTGATTGCCTTAATAGGGCTGAATCCTTTGGAAAAACATGGCAGTCTTAATTTAGGCAGTATTCAAAGAACCATTGATTCATCTGTTCCTTAGGGTTGGAAAGAGATGACCCTAATCTTATAAGATACTCAGCACTATGGAAGGGTGATAGGCAGTGGGCATGGGAATTTACACTCTCAGGTGTCTCAAAAATAACTGGGTTTACTCTTTAAACTAAATAAATTTCAGGTTCCTCAACATATTTAACTTTCTCTGGAAAAATTTTAGCAGTCTCTCATGTACCTAAAGAGCCAAATAGGAGATTACCATGAAAATCTCTCTCTAATCCTAAAGATTTCTTATGGCTCCAAAGCCATTTTAAGAAAAGAACAATCCAGCTTCACAGATCCAAAGTAGCAGTCTAATAGGAGCATCTAAATAGAAGGTGACATACGTTAAGGCTAACTTAACCAGATGTTAAGTGGATTTATGGGCATCAAAATATGAACCAAGTGAGTTCGAACTGGGCTTTGTTTAACTTCAGAATTGAAAAGACAAACATCTCCCTGACACACTTTTCCCTACTTTGTATCAATTCCTGTTTAAGGTGCCAAAATATTCTAACTCAATTATTTTTAAAACGTGGAATATTTTAGCATCAGATAAAATGTTCTTATTTTGGTCCAAGTGGAAAACTGTTTGCAGTTATATCAAAAAAAATCATTACTGACATATCTCAGTCTGCCTCAATCTATTGATCTGGAATAACTGTTAGATTAATTAAAAATTAGTTAAATGGGGCGCCTGGGTGGCGCAGTCGGTTAAGCGTCCGACTTCAGCCAGGTCACGATCTCGCGGTCTGTGAGTTCCAGCCCCGCGTCAGGCTCTGGGCTGATGGCTCAGAGCCTGGAGCCTGTTTCCGATTCTGTGTCTCCCTCTCTCTCTGCCCCTCCCCCGTTCATGCTCTGTCTCTCTCTGTTCCAGAAATAAATAAATGTTGAAAAAAAAAATTTAAAAAAAATAAATAAAAAATAAAAATTAGTTAAACTATTACCCTGAGGGATATCATTAATAACAGAGAAAAAAAGAAATATACAGAAATGAGCTTATTTGGCAGTTATAATGACAGATCTCTCTGTGCCTTTGCACATACTATTATTTCTGCCTAGAGTGCTCTTCTTAAATTCTTAATTTAGAAGAATCCTATTCATTCTTCAAATCTCAAATTAAGTGTCTCCTCCTCAAAAAAGCCTTTTTTAGGTTCCAGAGCTAATGGCTTTATTCCTCTATGCATCCTCTATGCGGCCATTTGCTCATACCTCCATGTGACAGAGATTATTGGTTGCCACCCAACATCCATCTTCCCTATTTTTCTCAGTAACAGAACTTCAATTTTATTTGGGGGTAGCAATATATCCAGTTAAAAGAATATATTTTTCATTGGCTGTGTGACCAACTTGTAAATAGTGAAATAAAAGTGAAAGTGTTGTGTGGGACTTCTGGGAAGTCTACTTGAAAGAAGCTGATTAGGGCACCTGGGTGGTTCAATCAGTTAAGTGTCCTCCTTAGGCTCAGGTCATGATCTCACGATTCGTGAGATCAGGCCCCGCATTGGGCTCTGTGCTGACAGCCCAGAACCTGGAGCCTGCTTCGGATTCTGTGTCTCCCTCTCTTTCTCTCTCTGCCCCTCTCCAGCTTGTGCTCTCTCTCTCTCTCTCTCTCTCTCAAAAATGAATAAGCATTAAAAAATTTTTAAAAAAGCAGCTGACTTAGATAGCCCCTCCTGCCCTCTAACACTCTCCTTCCTTCCTGTTGTCTCCAGTTGCTATCTTGACAAATGAGACAATACTAAGAATGGGAGCCTTGCAGTAAGGATGGCAGAACAGAAAGAAAGAGCTTGGTTCTTGAACTCCCCTTGGACTGATGACGAGTTGACTTCTTTTTTTTGTGAGAGAGTAAATCCTTTATGTGCTTAAGCCATTATTACTTTGGGGTTTCTTTTATATACACCCAATTCAAGTAGTTGTATAACTTATATTGAGCTTAATCTATTAATATGTCTGTTTCCATACCAGATCATGGGCTATTTGAGAGGCTGTGTTTCATTAATTAATCTTTGTGCGTCTGCTGTATGGCACAGCGTTTGACATTTGACATGCACAGTGAATGCTGGTGAATCAATGAAACACATAGCAAACATAATGGTTTGTTAATGAAGGCATTGTAGATTACAGATAGGCAGCTTTAGACTGCAGTCATTGATAGCACACACATAGACAAAAATGCACATGTATGTGTGTATGTGTGCTTGTATGTATCTGTGTACACAGAAGAACAGACACATCATAAATGACAACTACAGGTCAAACTTAAGCTTCTGCCTGATGCATGCACAAGAATTACAGTAAAGGGCTAGTATTTTTAAGAGACTATTTCCCAAGTGCACCTATGCTCATTATTAGTGAAGTGTCATAGAAGGCAATGTTCAGGTCACTGAGTTCCCAGGCCCACCCCATTCTGGACAAAACATTAAAGTGAGATAGTGACCACTCATAACTTTGGCAACTACGCAGAATATTTTTATAAAGGGTGGAACACTAACTGAATATTTTGGCCTAATGTATTTTTTTTTTTTACTTTATTTATTTTTGAGAGAGAGACAGAGTACAAGCAGAGGAGGAATAGAGAGAGAGGGAGGCACAGAATCCGAAGCAGGCTCCAGGCTCCTAGCTGTCAGCACAGAGCCTGACGTGGGGCTTGAACTCACAAACCGTGACATCATGACCTGTGCCGAAGTTGGTCACCCAACCGACTGAGCCACCCAGGCGCCCCTGGCCTAATGTATTTTATTCGTATTCTGCTACTAGGTATCAACTTGATACAGCAGTCTATTCTCTGCATCTGAAATGACTGCACAATGTTACGCTCTCTCTCCCTCTTTTTTTTTTTTTGTAACAAAATTTTATCTCAGGTGACATAAAAAGTGAAAAGCTCCAAGATATTTTTGTAGTTTAAACACCATTAGCCAGTCATCAACTTTTGCTTTTCTGTCCTGATTGTACCCTTTTCACACTCACGTACGTATGTACAAGCACAGACGTGCAGTCCTCCATCCTACGTTTAAGTAGAACATACACACTTACCACTGCTGATTCTTCTTCCTTCTCCTTCAGGGTTTACTTGGGGGGAGGGGGGCAGAAAACCCTCCTTAAACAAAAACTAGGGTGATACTATCCAATCCGAATTGGCTTACAGACTTGAAGCACGTCATGCCAATTTTAGGCATCAGGGCTATAGAGTGTGCTGATAGGGGTCTCTCCCTTTATTTTACAGAGCTAATAGTGAGTGAACAGACAGACCACAAGACTGGAATTCTCTAGACACTGAAATATGTATAATAAAATGTCTTCACTAGGAGCCACAGGAAAAAGAAAGATTATCATCTGAATAATTTGGAGAATGTAAATAAACACTATCTATAAGCCGATACCATGCCCCAAACTGACGTGCTTAGATGGGTTCACTGCTGGCCCCAATTCAAATGGTTTCCCATAAGGACCTCAACTTCTAGCATCAAATACTGAGCCAGTGATGTCAAGCTTTTCTTGATCCAACACCATGAGGTAAGAAACTTTTAAATCCCTTTATTTTCAGCACAAGGAAAGACAAATATGGAAAACTTAACTGTGCAAATCTGATCACAGCTGCTTTTATTTATAATTATTTAATTCAGATAGAACTTTATGGGGAAGAGTGAGCTCTTACATACTTATAACTCATTTACTATTTACACTAATAGGAAAGATATTGTAATCTCCAACTTCACCTTCAAAATATTTAGATATCGATTGATTTGTTTATGCTTTACCTTTTTACAAAAATATCTACAGCAAATATACATACATATATAAACACACATATATATACATATATGCATACATATATGTATATAATTCAAGACAATAAAATAAATACAAGCACACGTGGGAATATGGGGCAAGCAGAAAAATAAGTAAGAAAGATGAATTAAAGCCAGAAATGAGAGAACTACACAGAATGCATACTGAGGTTGTACACACTGGCTAGATGTGGGTTACATATCTGAAAATGAGCTTCCTAGAAGAGAGGAAAACATGAGCAATTGCAAGAGTTACAACATTACTGGATCTTCTAGAAAATGTAAAGGATAATGTGTTCCTTGTAGTAGACACTTAATAAATATTTATGTAATGAATGAATGACAAACTGGCTGAGGAGAACCATAACTACTCAAAGTACTGAAATCCTAGATATACATTTACTGTGGTTTTCTGAAAGAGAGTGCCATGTAATAATGTCCCAATAACAACTGAACAAATAAATATAAGACCTTTCAAAGAACTGGCTCTTTAATTACCTTTGATGAACTCTAGTGGTCAGGGAACATTTGGTAAAAGCAAATTTTCAGAAGCCAAAACAAATCATCTAGGTACACAGCATTTTAATGGATAGACTTCATCTAAGAATAGACTTCATACCACTTAGGGCTGGGCTGGCAAAAATATGGTACACGTGCATCTATTTTTCCTGCCAGGACCCATGACAGACATTGCTAATCAACTGTAGCACTCTTTGCCACTGAGATTTTATGTGGCCCCAAATCTTCAGTGACATTGTGCTCTAGAAGGTCAAATCCAATAGATGGCTATCATTGGAGGAGACTACACCAATTTACTATTCCAGAGCCAGAAAAATGAACCAGTTGACTATCATTTGGATGATTCAACACAAATCTTTCTCTTAAAAATAACCTTCTTGAACAGTGTGAAGAAGAAGAGGAGAGACCCCTGGACCCACCAAAGTCCGTGTGCTGCTGCATCCCCGTGTCCAATGCCTGTGCCCTGCTGCCATTGCCACCATGGTCAAGGGATAGGCTGATGGGGATGCTAATGGAGATAAAGCCAAGGTAAAGGATGAGTCCCAGAGAAAATCTAAGGTGATCTACTAAACCTACTCCTCCAAAGCCAGAGCCCAAGACCAAAAAGGTCCTTGCAAAGAAGGGGTAGAAGGTACCAAAAGGGAAAAGGGGGAAAGCTGATGTTGGCAAGGATGGGAATAACCCTGCAGAAAACGGAGATGCCAAAACAGAAGAGGCGCAGAAAGTTAAAGGTGCCAGAGATGTCAAGTGAAGTGTGTGCATTTTTGATAAATGTATACTTTGGTGATCATACAATTTGAAATACTATTTTTAATCAAGTATTATAAAAATGCAGAATTTTTTTTTAAAGCTATGTTATTAGCACACAGAACACTCATTGTTGTTTGGGGGGAAGGGCATACGTCACTAATAGAATATCCGGGGCGCCTGGGTGGCGCAATCGGTTAAGCGTCCGACTTCAGCCAGGTCACGATCTCGCGGTCCGTGAGTTCGAGCCCCGCATTGGGCTCTGGGCTGATGGCTCAGAGCCTGGAGCCTGTTTCCAATTCTGTGTCTCCCTCTCTCTCTGCTCCTCCCCCGTTCATGCTCTGTCTCTCTCTGTCCCAAAAATAAATAAACGTTGAAAAAAAAAATTTAGAATATCCTGGAAGCTAGATTGATATGAGGGGAAAAAACTGTCTCTTCTAGTTTTGAGAAAATTCCTCTTGGTTCCCAGGAGAAGAGATTCCTTGATGTTGACACACATTAGCCATCTTGGCACAGATATTTTGTGGTGTGGAAAAACTAAAATTCATTTTTTTGTCCTTATCTCCCTCTCTGCCTTCAACTTGACTCCCTTAAACCTAAAGACCTACTGAAATCTGAGCCTAAGAAATGGTTCCCAGTCCCTTAAAAGAGTTCTTTTTTTAGCTTGTGGATCTTCAGATTGATAATTCTGCCATTTTCATTTCCCGAAAGTCAGGGTCAGCTTGTGAAAAGTTGTTAAGCAATATGCTAAGCGTGAAATGTTAACCTTCACTCTAAACTTTCCCTGTTCAGAGCATCAAATGAAGACTTCATTGGGTTTTACAGTGGCATTCTGATTTTGGTAGTCCATTGAAAAATGGAGTTTGAAAGTTGTTGTGTAATGTTAATGACCATCTGCCCATTTCCTGCCTGCAATACCATGATTGTTTACAGAAAGTATCTTTAATAAAGCTGGATACTGTTTGGCTTAGAAAAAAAATTAACACTTCCTTAAGATTTGAATGATTTCAAGTACAGATTATAACACTGAGGTTCATATAAGCTAAACAACTTCCCCAAGGTAACAAAGATGGTGACTAACAAAACCACAATTCCAACTTGGGATTTCCGACTATAGGTTATAGTAGGATCTCTATGAACCATGGAAACACACACAATATAATATTTATTATGACAATGGTGAATGGTGATAACAAAGTTGACTATTCTTATCAAGACCACTGCCACCAGAGCAGGACATATGCACAGGGATGGATAGGTGGCTTCATCTGTACATGTGACTTGGAAACACATATAGGAAGTAAATGGGAAGGTACGCTCTCCATCTACACTTGTGCTTCACACCTCCCTAATATGAGAAAACAAAATCCCTGACCATTCACAAAGGTGCTAATAGTGGTCCATGAGCTATGTTTAGTATTTTCAAGGCCTAATGGAAATATATTTACTGCAATAAAAGCATATAAGGCCCCCAAAGCCCCCACCATCTCATTACACAAATAAGCTGAATCCAGATCTTTACTGCATTTTTTTTTTTTTTTACTTATACTCAGGTATTTAAGTCATAAAATGGGAAAACAAATTATTAGTTAATACATGCAGTGTTTTGAGTAGATGGAAACTTCCAAAACACAAGGCCCATAGGAAAAAAATAATAAAGAACACCTTTGTGTTACAAAGTTGGGAACCACTGGTTGAGTCCTTTGTTTGTTGTTCAAATACCCTTGGGAGGACTAACACATGAAGTTGTTGATTATACTTAAATTAAACCAAACCAACTGAGCATAAGGCATTATGCTGGCTGTTATGGTGCTGTGGGGAATACACAGAAGTAGTAGGCATAGTCCAATCTAGGGTGAATGGGTTTAATCAGATAATTTCCTCAAAATAGTTGAGAACAGAAAAGGAGTAAGATCTCTAAGACTAAAGGTCATAGGGGTATGGAGGTAGAGAAAGAAGGGAAACCCACCTAGACAGGAGAGAGTAAGCTAGTGTTTGCCAAACATTTGCCATATATATCTTCTCACTTAATTCTTTTCTAAAAATTGAGATATAATTGGTATGTAACATTAGTTTCAGGTATAAAACATAATGACTTAATATTTATATATATTCCAAAATTATCACCACCATAAATCTAGTTAACATTATTTAATTCTTGTAATATCCCTGAAAATTACTTAAAATTATGTCTATTTTACAAAAATAAAACTGAGACTCAGGAAGGTCTGACAACTTGTCCAAGGTCACATTACTGGGAATTGATGTTGCCAGAGTTGAAATCCAAGCTGAGTAGCATTATGTCATCAGTGAGTGATTCCTCTATTCCATGATGTGTTGTGTTCCTCTTGGGGGTTAGAAGGGCAGTGAGGAGACAGGAAGAATGAGGATGAACATGTCTGTCGGCCACAACTTGTTGCCAAGAGCAACATCAGCCTACAGCTCTAAGTACTGAGATTGAGCATCAAGAAAAAGTGGGATCTTTGCCTTCAGTAGCTTTGAAAATATATTTTCAATGGGAAGGATTCCTTTTTTGAGGCAGCAATTGAATTGATTTAAAAAGAAATTTGTTGGGTTTTTTTTGTTCAACAGCGACGCACACATGTCACAGAGAAACACTGGTAAATACCTACAGGTTATCAGGCCAAATGTATGAGGTGTAGCTGTCCTATGCTCTAATACACCACAATGTGGGCAAAAAATTTATGTGAAGGCATTAATTCCATTTGCTCCAGAAGATTTTCCAAAGGGAGCTTCCCAATACATAACAGTTTCTCCTCTGAGTTTACCAATCACTGGTAGGTAGGCCTACCCAATTTCCTCTTGGATTCACCAGAGTCCTTCCAATGGCCCACAAGATCCTTTACCATCTGAGTTACCTCTGTGACCTTATCTCCCTCTGGCTCACTCTTCTTGTTGTTCTTCAAAAATAGCACTTTCTTGTCTTAGGATAGCACCTCTGGATGGAACATTCTTTTTCTTTCTTTCTTTTTTTTTTTTTTTTTTAATCAGAGAGAGTATAAGTAGGGGAGACAGGAAAAGGGGAAGAGAGAGAGAATCTTAAGCAGGCTCCATACTCAGGGCAGAGCCTCATGAAAGACTTGATCCCATGACCCTGGGATCATGACCTGAACTGAAATCAAGAGCTGGGTGCTCAACCAACTGAACCACCCAAGTGCCCCTGGAATATTCTCTCATAGACACCACTAAAGCCTCCTTTAAGCTTTGCTGTTAACTTTCATCTTCTCAATAAGCTCTACTTTGATCAGACTATTTAAAGCTGCATCCCAGACCCATGTTCCACACTGTTCTTTTTTTTTTTTTTCATTCTATGGCACTTCTTTTATAATATAATTTGCTTATTAGGTTTATTGTTTATTTTCTATCTCCTCCTAGAATATAATACCACAAGTTTCCAGTGTCTAATAATATAACAAACAATGAATAAAAATTTGTTGAATGAATGAATGAATGAATGAATTCTGTATATAGGCAAGGCTAGTGGGGAGAGAGATAGATTATGTTTCAAAGAATTTTCCTCCTTATCCCACCCTAGAACATAATAACAGTTTATACTACTTAAACTCTCTGCCACTAGTTCCAAAGATCAAAAAAGAGCTCTCGGTCAAAAAAGAAAAATATCTCCATGGATGCATCACTTTATAGTACTACAACTTCTACTTTGATTTCCACTTGTCACTTTGCCTACTGTGTTTCAAGTCCTTCATGCACTGCTCCAAAATTGCCTTAAGGTATAAATGCTTATTATTTTCAAGTAAGTCTCCCTCTTTATCCACTAGGCACAGTGCTCTAGGCTTCACGTCCTAGCTTTGACATCAACTCTGGACCTGGAAGCTTAATTTGTACTTGATCTCCTGAGCACCTGATTTTTGGCTTTTCCAAAGGGACTTTAGCTTGGACAGTGCTAGGCCTGACTCCTCCCATTACTCTGTGTGGGCTCTAGCCCTTTGGCTGGTCATCTGGCTGGATCAGAACCATAGTCCTTCTCTACCTCCAACCTACCCATCCACACTCTCATCAAAGGGTAGGGACTTTAACCACCTCTGTGTTAAAGGCTAAAGGAGGACTCCTTGCAATAAGATGTGACCAGGTGCTGTTTTTTAAGCGTCTTATTTCTATCTTCTCTACCATTTGAGCTAGAGATATTGTCCTGTGCTCCTTATTAGCTTGCTTATGCTTGCAGTTCTAGAGATGCTGGGGGATTGCCACTGGTTCTCTGATGTTTAACTCTTTATATTATTAAGCAAATGGAAGAAAATGATGTCAATGTTAGGGGTATGAGACAGCTGATAGAAGGAGCAGTGAATTTATTAGATTGCAAATATTTTTAAGTGTTTTTCCAGCACTGCCTTTCTTGAGATCAAGAATTTAATCTACTTAATGGCTGGGTAAACATACCCTGAAATGGAAAAAGAGAATGACTAAGTCTTATTTCCAACATTTATTATGTTTCTTAGGTGCTCCTGATCTAATTTATTTTTCTCCTTTCTTATTTATTTCAGGGTCTGGCCAAATTGTGGTGTAAATTTATTGCTAAAAACATATGGACTTTTTCGCATATTGCTTTTGGTTAAATTTGTTTGTCTAGTAGTCTTCAGTAGAAATTCTAAGAATTATCCTAGTATAGACATAGACTAGAATTCATTCTCGGCACATGGTCAGTGGACTTTTCTTTAACAGGCTGTCTTCTTCTCTCCCCTGCTTCCAAAATTAGGGTGTCTGGAGAATGCGAAACAAAATTATACAAAGGCGTGACCTCCAGCCTTGCTTCTGTCTCTTAGACTGTGAAGTGCCCAAGAGGGAAAGTGTTGAATTTGGCCTCACTTCACATGGCATTAACTGTAATTCTTTGTGAATTGTGGTGACATCATGGTATACTTTGACATCACTGCTCAGACTCCCTTCTGCTGCTGGGCATATAATGCATAGTTTTTGTTCAAACACAAGAGTCCTTTGTTGAGAAGAAAAGATAGCAGCTGGTCTTCTGCTCTGGTACAAATGTGGATCTTACTGGAATGTGTCTGTTCAGTAAGTCACCACAAAGTAGCCATTCTGCTATGATGGTTAGAACTCACTCATACACATCGCTCTGGAAAATTCTGTGAAAATTTACATCTAAAGAGGTCAAAATTCCAGATGTGGCCACAAGTCAGCAAAATTCTGCATATAATAACAATGCTCTCACTCACATGTTTAGGTATGTTATCTGAAGTCAATATCCAAAAAGCAGTAGTATGCTGCCTATACGAGTGTGGCAAGGATAGAGGGGAAAAAAAAGGAAAGGTGAAGAGGGACATATCTGTCTCCCAAAATACTTCTGGTCCCACAGCCATCCAAGCATCTGGGATCCCTAGCCAGGACGGCTTCCACCATTCCTTGGCTCTCAAGTCAATTCCTAGTTACTTCCCAAAACCTATGACCTTATTCTAATGTGAAGCTTCTGGGTGGGGCTATTAGTATTCTGATTCAAAGTCAGTCATAAATGTCCTCAACTGACATTTCCTTTTTCCTTTCTTGGGTTCTCCATTAACATTTCTGTCCTAGGGTAAAAGCTGATAAAATGGATCAAAACAGAGTTTATCTAAGAGTTTATATAAAAATATCATCTGTAAAATGCCTCCAAACTTCTGTCCCATATGGCTATCATACTTGCACAAGGCAGAAAAGTTTCAGATCAGTTTGAAAAACTAAAGGTTGTTAATCTCAGATCATTCCCTGAGGAACAAGTCATATCACAAAATATTTGGATGGGATAGTAAACTTCTTTTAATGAAAAAAAAAATAATTGTTTTGATTGTTTTACTCTTTCAGGGAACAAATAGAGCCATGACATAATCCTCAGTTCTACCATGAGTCTTACAATTGTTAAAAGTATTTGCTCCCCATCTAGAAATTTTATACTTAAGACCAATAGGACCATAGTGCCCATCCCAGTCTTTTATCCATACATTCACTCCTGGAATATCATTACTTATATAAAGAATCTATGTGTTGTATAGCCCTAACTCATGAGAGAGGCAGCATGACATCGTGGTGGGGGGAACAAACAACTCAACCTGGAAGTGATAATTAGTACATTTGCTTGAATATATCACACACGTTCACTATGAGATTCAGTTCTCTCATGACTTATAAGAGGATGATCAATCTACTTTATATACTTGTAAAGATTTCACGTGCTAGCTTACAGAAGAAGATCTACTACAGGGCCTACCACTTAACAACTCTGATATATGTCCTGGAATTTATGGGATAATTCTACTCTCAAACCTTCTGTTTTATAGTCCCCATAGTTATTGGGCCATATGTGCTGATTACCTTGGGGGGATATGTGGCCATTGTGCAAAGGGGAGGTATTCTGCTCCTATATGTGAAAATGTGTCTGAGGTTGTAAAGGGTGGCATGGTGACTTGAGCACCTATAGACTGCTTGTCTCACAGTTCTAGGTACAGGATCAAGTTTGTAAGAGCTCAGATCCATTTGAGTTCCTCTGGATCTGACAATAGCAAATATAAAGTAAGATCATAACCCTGATCCTGTGGAAGAAACAGACTCTATTTTAGAGGGCAGAGCAAGAGAGCTTCATTGAAAAAAAAATTTTTTTTAATTTCCCTCTACCTTGCAAAAGTGGCCAGTGAAATAGCAGCAAGCTTGATTGACTCTTCAGGAAATGATAATTGGGACTTTTTAAGGACTCTGTTAGAAACGTAAAAAGCCTCTCTGGGATTGCTGTTGGAGTAGCAAATAATGTCCTCTGCAGTCCACTCAAATGATAGAAGAATGCTTAGGATTCTTAAAATATCCTTCCTTAGCTCTACTTCTAGACTACTAACCTAGTTAATTCGAGACCACTTTCAAATATGTTTAAGAGAAGAACAATTACTAAACGTTATTTGTCAACACAAAAGAGATTTCTCAAATTCAGTCTTCTAAAACCTGAAGTCTGGGGCAAAATATATTTTCAGAGGTGGGAGCAAGAGTTTGGAGTCCTGTTTTCTCCATGGGAGTCTGCACCCATAGGAACATGTTAATATGTGTGTTAATATATGACAGCTGAGTTTAATGAAAGAAAGCGAGTAGTCAGCAAATCCAGTTCGTCGGAGAAACATTAAAAAATCTATTTGTGTTAATGGGGAACAAACTTTGAATATGAATGTGCAAACCAAAACAAATCAGTTAAAATTTTTATTTATTTTTTTAAGGAAAAGTAGCCTGCTCAAAACTGGGAATTAGAATGGTTTCTCAATCAGAATTAGCAATAAACCAATCAAATAGCAGTCACAAAGTCGTAAGAGAAACATGGACTTACTGATTTTTAATGGGCTCTATATTTCCTAAATCTGATGTTAGGTCAGCCTCTGGATGTGGTGACTGGATTGAGTGGGAAGAAGACTGACGGTTATCCACTTGGTCACCCTTTCAAACTCTATCTAGGCTTGTGAGTTTATGATAATCTGTTGTATTTTGCTGAATCACTACAATACTCACTGTGGCAAAAATAAACTGCCCTTTCTTTCATTTTAGACAAAACCAAATTCACTCAAAGGCCCCGAGATAAAAAGAAATGACTGCATACATTTTTCCCATTGAGAAAGATCAAGAAAATTCCACTAGTCACCCACTCACATTCATAAAAACGAACTATTATTCTTTCCTATAATAGTCCTAGTTTAAAATCAGCTGAAACTATAAATTTCAAATCCAACGGAATTTGATACTTAGCATATGTCTAAAAATTTACATTTAAATCTCGACATATTTTAAGATTCAAGTTTTTGTAATAGGTATAATTGGTTTTTAGTCAGTTTTCTAAAACTACCTAAAAAACGAGCACAGAAAGCTTATCTATGTGCTATCTTCTAACTTCTTTGAAGATACACAATTACCTGTTTCAATGCCCTCACATTATTGCTTCCTGGTGGACCAGGGGTAAAGAAGAGGGGAGATTTTCATGGCTCATGCAACAGTCATAATTTGACAAATACTAAACCAAGTAACATATCTTCTGTATGTATTATGTATAAGTTATATAAATTTTGGATAATTGGTTTATATTAAAATAATATGCGGGGCGCCTGGGTGGCGCAGTCGGTTAAGCGTCCGACTTCAGCCAGGTCACGATCTCACAGTCCGTGAGTTCGAGCCCCGCGTCAGGCTCTGGGCTGATGGCTCAGAGCCTGGAGCCTGTTTCCGATTCTGTGTCTCCCTCTCTCTCTGCCCCTCCCCCGTTCATGCTCTGTCTCTCTCTGTCCCAAAAATAAATAAAAAACATTGAAAAAAAAATTAAAAATAAAATAAAATAAAATAAAATAAAATAAAATAAAATAAAATAAAATAAAATAAAATAAAATAAAATAATATGCAATGTGTCCTTATCAATACAACTATGTGAATCTAAAATAGAAATGTCCCCCAATTCTGCAAGACTGGGCCTACTAAATACCACATTTGCTAGAAAAACATGCTTTAACCACTGATTTTAAGGTTGTCAAGTGCTGTCATGTCAAATGGATTCTTTGCATGGTTTTGACCTAGTCTTCTTGCCATTTTCTATTTTAAAATTCCACTTGTATTAAACTATTTCCTGTAGATGCAGGCATGTTAGAAGGAATCACTTACTGGGATATTTACCAAAGAATAGATGAAAATAGGGGCACCTGGGTAGCTCAGTCGGTTAAGTGTCAGACTTTGGCTCAGGTCATAATCTCACAGTCCGTGGGTTTGAGCCCCACGATGGGCTCTGTGCTGACAGCTCAGAGCCTGGGGCCTGCTTCCGATTCTGTTTCTCCCTCTTCCTCTGCCCCTCCCCAGCTTTCAGTCTGTCTCTCTCAAAAAATAAATAAACATTAAAAAAAATTTAAAAGAACAGATGAAAATATTTGTTAGTATCAGCATTATAGCTTTTATGTATATGGTGCTGCCCAGAACATGCGGGCATTGAGTTCTCAGATGATTTCTAACCTCTATTTCTAAACTCTTTCCAATGAAAGTGTTAAGACTAAGGACACATGGATTCCCTTGTCACTTGCCTTAGCAAGGTGTGGTCTTCCCAGCTGCAGTCCATGAAGCCTCCTGTTTTGTGGTTAGTGTTGCATCAGAGTCGAAAGGAAGGTAGAAAATAAATAGTGTCAGCCACAATTATTCTTAAGAGTGGGAGATTATACTAAGAAATTGTAGACTGTGGCAAAGGATGTTTCTCACTTGTCAAATGTGATGTCAAGAAGAGACAACAATAAATAACTAGTGAAGGGGAAAGTATCATGATTATCAGGAAGCCACGACTATGTCCCCCAGGTGCTGACTGATGTTTTGCTGAGTTCACGAGGCCTTACACAAACTGACTGCACAGATGACAAACCTAGGTGATTTTTTTGTCACCTGTCTAGAAAATGGCAGACTTCGGGTTCCAACCTCTTTGTAATACTTCATTCCTATTACACTGGGTGGTCTGATACACCAGAGGACTTTTTTTTTTCATTTAAATCCAAGTTAGTTAACATACAGTGTAATAATGATTTCAGGAATAGAATTTAGTAATTCATCACCTACATATAGCACCCAGTGCTCATCCCAACAAGTGTCCTCCTTAATGCTCCTTGACTATTTGGCCCATCCCCCCACCCAACATCCCTCAAGCAAACCTCAGTTTGTTCTCTGTATTTAAGTCTCTTATGGTTTGTCGTCCTCTCTGTTTTTATACTATTTTTGCCTCCCTTCCCTTATGTTCATCTGTTTTGTATCTTAAATTCCACATATGAGTGAAATCATATATTTGTCTTTCTTACTTATTTCGCTTAGCATAATGCACTCTGGTTCCATCCATGTTGTTGCAAATGGCAAGATTTCATTCTTTTTGATCATCGAGTAATATTCCACTGTGTGTACATATGTATGTATGTGTGTGTATATACATATACATATACATATATACCACATCTTCTTTATCCATTCATCCATCAATGGACATTTGGGTTCTTTTCATACTTTGGCTATTGTCGACAGCACTGCTATCGACATAGGGGTGCTAAACATAGGGGAGCACGTGCCCCTTTGCAACAGCATTCCTGTATCCTTTGGGTAAATACCTAGTTGTACAATTGCTGGATCATAGGGTAGGTCTATTTTCAAATTTTTGAGGAACCACCATACTGTTTTCCAGAGTGGCAGCACCAATTTGCATCCCTGTCAGCAGTGCAAAAGGGTTACCAGAGGACTTTTAAGTCAGCTGTCTGTATACTCAGAGGAGTAGGGAAGCACCGCTGGGATGTAGCAGCTTCTTAGATGACAGCACACTGTTTTAAGACATAGTTTTTCGGGGAATGTTTGTACCTCTGCTTTAAAACCTAGCCTATCATGTAACAATAATGTTCACTACGTTTGTTTCTTAGACCCAACTAAGGACATTCAAAAGGGGAAGATGGTTCTGCAGGACAGTCTCTTGGGACACAAAAACTTCCAAAAAAAGATTCCAAGGCTTTTTCCAATAGTGTGAAGCCCCTCACCCCCACCTCCGCAAATTTATTTTCAATGCTTGCCTGTAGCTTGGCTTTGGCATTAAGTCAGCTATTACCTTAAGCAGAGGGGAAAACATCTTCAGTTGCAGTTGGCAAGACTAAGGGGAAGGAGGGGGGCAGTGAGGAGGGAGAAGACGGAAAGGAGCTGAACTCAGCCCAAACACAGCTCACATATGGGCGGCCTGACCTGGCAAAGACCTCAAAAGCCCTGCCAGTAGCCATTGAGTACGACCTCCAGGCGAACTTTTGATTTGTACCACGCAGTGTCAGGAAGAAGAAAGCCCAGGACGACACACGGCCAATTCTCTAGCATCCTGACTTGAACACCTGATTCACACATACAGTACCCGCCTCTGCTCCCTCCACCCAGCTTGGGTCAGAGGCCAATTCGTGAGGCAAGAAGGATGCGTTCTGATACCAAAGCACCATGACACACAGTCCTGACCTTCTCTGTCAGAGGCAAAATAAAAACATTTGGAAAGCATGTGAACAGAGTATTCTCGTATTAGTTTTTATTTGAGAACCTCACATAATTCCAAAAAACAGGAACACTGGCAACTTCAGCTCCAGAAATGTTCAAGATTCCTGTCATAGGACAACTACAAGTAAAAAATGAGGACCAGGGGAAGCGTTAGTTAGGTGGGAAGCTGGCAGCCCACTTATGCCCCTGAAAGAGCAATTCTGTCTCTGTGCCTGTCCACCCCATTTCCATAAAGATTTCCTAAAGAGAGGGCAGAATCCCCGGCTGAATAGAATCACGCATTGCTTTAAAATGTGTACATTGTCAAGGTTACGTTTCTGGACTAAGTGCTTATCTGGTAGTTCCACAAGACCCACTTCTTTTGCAATGGGATTCGAACTTTCTTTCAGACATAACTGCTTTCTCAACTACAATGCTGGCATTGGGTCCAATTAGATCTGAAGAAAAGGCTCCATTTTGTAAGTGGTCATTTAAATTGCAGACGTGGATTCAGCCTGCCAAACATGTACATGCTATCATAAATCAACACCCGCATACATAGCAGGCCGCAGCCCTCTGAAACACCTCATTAGTATGCAAAGAGGCACAGCTATACTTTTCTTTCTTTCCAGCAGACAGCATCTCACCATTTTCATGGTTATTCTCTGAGCTTGTGAGCAGCAGAGGGAGAAAAGGTAGGGAAGAATACAGGCTCCAGGAATCCCAAGCCCAAACTTTTGTAAATTGCCTAGAGAAGCTGAAGAAGTTTCAGGGCCATGATCTCCATCACAATGAGCAAGCCCTTTACTCAACACCCTTTATGGGAATGTATTGTCCTGGCTGTTGGAGGGTAAACAGCTGAGAAGTCACAGCCCATGCTTTACAGAGCTTTGTAAGCTAGAAGTATGGGTACAAGAGGAGTAGGTGGTGAGCTGGTGAGAATGAAAAATGGTACAGCTGCCGTGGAAAGCAGTATGGAGATTCCTCAATAAATGAAACATAGAATTACCATATGATCCAGCAATTCCAGCTCTGGATATATACCTGGAAGAACTGAAAGCGAGGACTTAACCAGATAATTTGTAGGCCCATGTTCATAACAGCATCCTTCACAATAGGCAAAAGATGGAAAGAGCCCAAGTGCCTACTAGCTGATGAACAGATAAACAAAATGTGGTATATACTGTTAAATTAATTAAACAAGGAGGCCATTAGACTGATGTGGCTGTAATGCCATGGCAGCCTATGTAAGGAAACCTAGATCTAAGTCTATAAATGCCTCAAGGTTACAAAATCAAAACAGCAAAGACAGCCAATCAGTAAGAGTCAATTAGGCTCTAAGTTATAGCCAATCAAATAATTTCCTTTCTTTGCTTCTGCACTTTCTTTAAATAAGTCTCTCCCCCGGCTCCTGTTGGTAAGTGCTCCCAACCATGTCCAGTGTGATACTGCCTGATTCTAATAGGAAAACACCCAAATAAACTCACTTTTTTTTTAATTTTTAACGTTTATTTATTATTTTTGAGACAGAGAGAGACAGAGCATGAACAGGGGAGGGGCAGAGAGAGAGGGAGACACAGAATCGGAAGCAGGCTCCAGGCTCTGAGCCATCAGCCCAGAGCCCGATGCGGGGCTCGAACTCACGGACCGTGAGATCGTGACCTGAGCTGAAGTCGGACGCTCAACCAACTGAGCCACGCAGGCGCCCCTAAACTCACTTTTTAATATGCCTCAGCTTATCATTTTAACATTTCACACAATGGAATATTATTCAAGCTATAAAAAGGAAGGAAAACCTTACACATGATACAAGAGTAATGAACCTTGAAGACTTTAAACTAAGTTCAATAAGAGACCAAGATTACAAATACTGTATAATTCCAATTATATGAGGTACCCAGAATAATCAAATTAATAGAGACAGAAAATTGAAAGATAGTTACCAGGGGCTTAGAGGAGGGGGAATGAGGAATCACTGTATAATGGGTATGGAGTTTCAGCTGGAGAAGATAAAAACGTTTGGGGATGAATGGCAGAGATGATTACATATACAGCAATGTATATGTACTTAATGCTGGTGAACTTGAACTATCTATCTAAAATGGTTAAAATGCTAACTTTATTATTATTTTTTTTTTTTTAATTTTTTTTTTTCAACATTTATTTATTTTTGGGACAGAGAGAGACAGAGCATGAATGGGCGAGGGGCAGAGAGAGAGGGAGACACAGAATCGGAAACAGGCTCCAGGCTCTGAGCCATCAGCCCAGAGCCCGACGCGGGGCTCGAACTCACGGACCGCGAGATCGTGACCTGGCTGAAGTCGGACGCTCAACCGACTGCGCCACCCAGGCGCCCCTAAAATGCTAACTTTAAAAACATTTTATTAAAAATTTTTTTTTAATGTTTATTTATTTTTGAGAGAGACAGAATGCGAGTGGGTTAGAGGCAGAGAGATACACAGAATCCGAAGCAGGCTCCAGGCTCTGAGCTGTCAGCACAGAGCCCGATGCGGGGCTCGAACTCATGAGCTGTGAGACCATGACTTGAGCCAAAGTTGGACACTTAACCGGCTGAGCCACCCAGGCGCCCCCAGATGGATTTGAACTTGAATGCAAATTCTGTTACTTATTAGCTGTATGACCTTGTCCATGTTCTCACATTTCTCCATGTCTTGGTTTCTTCTGTAATATAATTCCAATAACACCTTCAAAAGCTGTTATGAGAATTCATTATAACAATGTAACGCTCTTAAAGTGTACCAATGGGAGAAACTCCTAACACTATTAATTATAACAACAAATACGGCTGTGGAAGCTGAAGAAATGAGAAAGGCAAGAAGGAGATGTTAATGTGTGTTTTTAAATATTGTTCACTGCTATTCTTTAAAACTCAAAAATGGAGCTCTCATTTTAGATAAAAATATTATTATTCATTATTCAGGTGACTTAATTTGCTACCTCAGAAGCTGCCCACTGACCTAGGATAAGGAAGGAAGATGGGAGTATTCAGAACAGGTATCAAAAACTCAGACTTCACCACCACGAACACATTGCTTGTGCCCTTAGCCAGCCGCCCAGTCCCCCTGCTTCTCCATGTCTGACCTACTTATCTGCATGTGTCAAACACCTCTCTATGAGGAAGAAAAGTCTTGACAGATTAGATACAGTAACAGATTCTCTACAGGAGCACACTCCTGTATCAATATGGACAACTGAGAATTGTCTGTCTCTGTTTGTTTGAATGGGAGAATAAAAGGTTTTATGTACTAGCTTTGGGGTACAGATGGGACTAGTTTCTCATCAGCCTGGGAAGGGTTGATAGAGGAGGTGAGATGTGAGCTGTGAACTAAGGAATGGCGGCAGTACTTTGGAACAATAAAGGCAACCTGCCAAGTCCCCCCCAAATCGGAAGCAGACTAGAAGGCTGGCCTGGGGCTTGAAGCCAGGTGGGTCCTGATTCTAGTGCTGGTACTGTGCTAGACACATTCCTCCAGGCTGCACACCAGAAACTTCGTCCTTAAAGGCCCACAGAAGTCTTGCTGGAATCCATTAAAACATTGTTTGAACCCTGGTGAACTTTTGGCTGAAGAAGAGAGGAGGCTCATGTTTGCAGCAGAAGGTTCATCTTGTCCTAGTACAAAAAGATTTTAGTATGAACCAACACAGAGGTTTTCCATGGCTTGTCTATCAATATTAACTTCTGAGCATTTCCAGCCCATCAGATTCTCCCACTAAGGGTGCACCTTACTGTCCAGGGAATAGAATGACTAGGGGTGTAACTACTCTCCCGTAGGCAGTAGGCAGTAGCAAAATCATATCCACTTCTTAAGACATTTTTAAGTGCATGAGCCCACACTGTAGTACCTTGTTAGAATTACTAATAATAATGGAAGATGGTAGAATTTTAAGGCAACTGCAGAACTATTGCCTTAATAGATTGTTTCCTATTATGGGAAAATATCTGGGATATTTCTTAGACAATTTCTAAACAACTAAAAGTCTGGACTTTTAAAATTTCTAAGAGCCTATGTCAGTAATTTTACATTATCCCACAGAAGCTACACACACTTAATAAAGTCTACTTTTATGTAGACTGAATCCCTGATTTAGAAATATACAAGCAATTTATAAAACTGTCACCATATGCACAGTCATATATAGCATCCCTAAGAGGTCCCTAGTGGCCATGACCGTTTTAGTTGCTTTATCCCCTAGTCAGGGCTAATTAGGTCAATAACAGAGACACCTAGACCAGACCAGATTGTCTTCTTGGGATTTAAAAAGTGACTGGAGACAGAGAAAGACAGAAGTCTTCGTCCAGATCTGGGCACATTTGTAGCTAAGGACCTCAAAGCTGCCCTAGTTTCTATGTTTCCCGAGGTCTGGCCCTTCAGCTTGCTCTTCGATTCTAGCCACCCAGTAACTGTTTTTCTGAATAAATAGTTGATAGTCCTATCATTGATCTATCCCTTCAATACCCTTTCTTTTGAATTTTAGTTGAACAGAATACATTTCTATTGCTTGTAACCAAAATAACTTTAACAAAGAGATACATATTTTGCTAGGAGGGGCATATGTTTTCCTATCCTGAAGCTAGGTGTATAGAAGAAAATTTTGTCAAGAGGTATGCCTCCAGCATTTTAAAAAGGGGAGAGGGGTGCTTGGGTGGCTCAGTTGGTTAAGTGTCCATCCGACTCTTGTTCTCGGCTCAGGTCATGATCTCGTGGTTCCTGAAATTGAGCCCTGCTTTGGGCTCTGCACTGATAGCATGGCGCCTGCTTGGGATTCTCTCTCTCCTTCTCTCTCTCTGCTCCTCCCCCACTTGTGCTCGCTCTCTCTCAAAAATACATAAATTGATTAAAAAAATAAAACTAAAAGAGGAGAGAAAAAAAAGCAAAGGAGTTAAAGGTTTTGAGAAATCCTTAAGAAAAGAAACAGAAGTGAAGGAAATAATGCCAAAGGAAACCAATAGTAAATCTATAATATTCTGGACTTAAAAAGAAGTAGGCTTTAAAGACAGTACAAGGCTTGGGACACCTGGGTGACTCAGTCAGTTAAGCGTCTGACTTCGGCTTAGGTCATGATCTCATGGCTTGTGAGTTTGAGCCCCGCGTCAGGCTCTGTGCTGACAGCTCAGAGCCTGGAGCCTGCTTCGGATTCTATGTCTCCCTCTCCTTCTGCCCCTCCCCCACTCACATTCTGTCTCTCTCTCTCTCTCAAAAACAAATAAACATTAAAAAAATTAAAAAAAAAATGAAGACAGTACAAGGCTGGAATCAAGGGAAAGATAACAAAAATAAAATCCATACTTTCAACAATAAGAAATTGCACTATTTTCCTTTTAAAATCACCATTTGCACAGGTTAAGAGTTTGTATTTTCCTATCTTAAGGTTTTAAAAAACTTGAGTAGGTGCTCTTTATCTGATATTCAAAAGTATAAGCTTTCAAGTCTGACGCATCAGAGTCCAAATACTAACTAAGCCACTCCCAGGATATATGACCTTAAGCAAGCAAATTAACCCTTTGGGTTATAGATCGGGTTCGTGTGAGGTTTAGGTCAAGCACTCGGCACAGTGCCCGGCATGGTTAGTGCTCAGTATATGAGGTGGACTATTTTATTATTTTTACAATTACCATGATGATGATTTTAACTCTTTGCCCTTGCCCATAAAAATATCTAGCCTATGTATCCTTTGGGGAATGGTCAGAGATACAGAGAGCTGCAGAGTCAGCCTGTCCAGGTAGCGATGCAGGCTTAGAAGTGTCCACGCCATCTCATGGCTGGAGCAACTATTCAGCTTCATCAAATGGCTACTATGTCCTAGTGCAGACCAAATATTGCAGATCTAATTTTTTAAAAGATATGTTGTGAATATGAACTTTTCTTGGAAATATATTTACATATTGGCAACTAATTCAAATTTTTACAAAACCAGACTACAGCCTCTGAGGAAAAGTTGTCAGTGGCAGATATATTTGGTTGGAGGATTGCTAGTTTGCAACCTCTGCTTCAGGGCTATGATAATCATCTCGGGAGAAAACGAAAACTATACTCCAAATTATAGAGAGAAACCTGGAGAATACTTGGGAAAATACCAGGCCATGCTTACGTAGCCCTGATGAAACCATTCTATACACACACTCCCTAAGAAAGCATGTTTTAATGGGGCGCCTGGGTGGTTCAGTTGGTGAAGCATCCGACCCTTGGTTTTGGCTCATGTCATGATCTCACGGTTTCGTGGGTTCAAGCCCCACATTGGGGTCTTTTCTGGCAGTGCGGAACCTGCTTGGGATTTTCTGACTCCCTCTCTCTCCCCCTCTCTCCCCCTCTCTTACTTACCCTGTCTCAAAATAAATAAACTTTAAAAGTAGTATGTTTTAAATGAGGATAAAAATGTTTCTCTGAAAAAAACCCATGCGTGAAGAGACTCAGTGTTCCTCTGACCTGATGGTATCCTACTCCCTTCCAAATACCTTGTCAGCACTAGCTGCACATACCCTGCTCAGAGCATACCTGGGGGAGGGTGAGGGCAGGGGCCAGTAGAGCTGAACTTGCTTCACCATTGAGTATATCTTTGCCTTAACTAGCCGAATTGAATTGTATCCTTTACCCCAGCAAACCATGTCCTTGCAATCACTATGCATAAAAAGAAAAAAGAAAAAAACATTCATCCCGTACCTAGGTCACATAAAAATCTAGACTGGAAATGGCTGCAAGACATTGTATCATTTTACTCAATAAAAAGCTGTTTGCATGAATGGGAGAATCAACAAATTAACAAGCCTTTCTGACAACCAACAGTCACACTGAAGTTTCTCCCTCAGAAGCTGAGAGTACCCAATGCGAAGAAGACAGCAGTCAAATATGCGGTAGTTAAGAGCTTGGGAAAGCAAAACACTGGCTATGTTCTTTCATTTCAATGTGACTTTGGCCATTTCTTCCCAAGCTTTCCTAACTCCCCACTCACTCTTTCCCTAAAATACTTGTTTGTTTCTTTAAATCACCTGTCACTCTCCTGGCAAAGAAACTAAAGTTATACTCAAACTTAGTCATAAACCTAAGTGCACATGGGACTAACCAGCCACCAGTTCCTGGCCACTGTGTGATTGCTACAGCCTGCAGGTGCAATAGGTTTGCACTTGGCATTTCTGCAGGAATGGAAGTGGTGTGTGTTAAGTTTTTTAGAATGTTTATTGTTGGCAAGGTTTTCCACTTGTATTTTCTTTTATAGTACAACAATTTTTAAGTGAATAGAATGTTCGGTGATAATTTGGCCACAAGGGAGGGAAATTTAGCTCAGGGACTGAAATGTACTCAATAATGGTAAAAGAGACCAACAAAATGAATAAATAATTCAAATCAGAAGAATGCTTTAAACGCTACAGGTCCTTAAAATCACACATACAAAAAGCACTTGCCGTTAATACAGACTAAAGAGCACTGTACTTGGAGCCAGAAGACATCCAGCTTTGAAGCTGGGCTCCACTACTTGCTTGCTCAGAGACCTTGGGTAAGTCACATGCCTGCTCTGATGCTCAGTGTCTTCAGAAACCGAGTGAGGAGATTCAGCTGGTGATCTCCAAGGTTTCTTTCAAAGCCACTGTTTTGTGATTAGCTTTGGAAAGAGGTTCAAAACATTTCCCAAGCCCTCTGAATTTGTCTTGGCCTCTGGGTTCTATTAACCACACGGATCGGTTCTTGCCTTTCTGTCTAGATTTCTCAGATTCTTAAGTGTTCCCTTGGATCGAAAATAGGCATCCCACAGCAAAAAACACTTTGTACCTTCCTGATTTGAACTCCTCAAGGCAGTACAACCAAGAGGCAATAGAAAGAACAGGTGGGGTGTATGACACTAATTTTAGGTGTCTGGGTGGATTTTCCTGATACTAGCAAGTAGCCCTTCCTACCAATGTTCCAGGAGAGTCTGCGGCAACCATGACTATGTCAAAACTTGGGTAAAATTATGTTCATGGCTCAAAATCTGGAAGGTACCTGATGCTTTAAATTGTTTTTATTAAGGATTTTGATAATTAAAGTAGCTACAACATTAAAAAAAAACTATACCTTTACTTGATATTTCTTTGGAAATATGCCAATCAGCTAGTGTACAATTACTTACTAATTACCCTTCATATTTACATTTGAGTTTTCATATTAAAAATTTTGTTTTAATGTTTATTTACTTTTTGAGAGACAGAGATACAGTGTGAACAGGGTAGGGACAGAAGAAGGAAACACAGAATCCAAAGCAGGCTCCAGGCTCTGAGCTGTCAGCACAGAGGCTGATGTGGGGTTCAAACTCACAGACCATGAAATCATGACCTGAGCCGAAGTCGGACACTTAACTGACTGAACCACCCAGTTTCACATTTTTAAACAATTATATGAAGTGACTTCAGACACCCAGTTTCAAAAAGCTTTCCTGATTTTTACTTTACTATTTAACTTTTTTTTTTCTAAACCTAAGGAAAAGTTTCAAATCTTTCAAATTTCTCATATACTTAAACTTTGCATTTCAAGTTTCTGGGAGGACCTATGACCACAAACTTAATAATTACCTTAATTATGGAGAGAACTGAACTAATTAAAACTATGTCTGAGGATCATCTACTTGAAACATGGAATATCCTGTAGGAGCAAACATTCTTCAGATCTATTTTCTAATATACATTTGGGGAAAAAAGTACATCATACTGGAATCCTAATTGATATTTATGGTCTTTGGAAACCTTGCATTTTGTGAGACTAATCCCAGGAAGGATCTAAGGGCTTCAGCAATGAGAGTTCATCCAGAGAATCTGATATGGGTGATGTACTAAGCAAGCCAACAGTTATGTTGATGGCAAAGGTTCTGGGTAGACCTGGCCCATCCCCTAAGTAATGGTAAATAAAGAATGGATGGCAGGAGTCCCCAAATTCTAAAGTGTTTCTAGCCTAGTATCATAAAACAAACAAAAGAATTAACTTATATAAATGGACTTTGCTTCAGCCTGAAGGAAATGAGAACAAGGCACAAATAAATTAAAATAAACTGAGGGTTGATGGGGGGTGTGGGGAGAGGGGAAAATGGGTGATGGGCATCTAGGAGGGCACTTGTTGGGATGAGCACTGGGTGTTGTATGTAAGCGATGAATCACGGGAATCTACTCCCAAACCCAAGAGCATAATGTATACACTGTATGTCAGCCAACTTGACAATAAATTATATTTTTAAAAAGATAAGAAAAAAAAAGACATTCAGGATGAGTAATTTTTGTGATTTAGAGAGGGTTTGGTCATCGGAGACAAAAACAGTCAACAGAGAGATTTATTGATTTGCCGATTCATCCACACAACTGTCTCCTATTGTGCAAATCAATCTAAATACACAAAGAATAAGGTGGGGGTCTGCCAGTAAGGGGGTCTCAGTTTAACTGGCAAGATGGTCATGAAAATTAATATAAAGACAAAGGAAACAAGAAAGTAACAGGTACAAGAGATGAGAATGAATATTAATTCCCCTGGGAAGTTTCCCTGAAAGACTGAGTGCTGGGGAAAAGATAACTTGAGGGGGGACATCAAGGCCTTCCAGCCTCCTCAAAAGAAAATTCCAACACTCTTCCTACCTGCTTCCACTGCATCCGGTACATGGAGTGTATCTCTAGTTTCTAGCCAGATGCCTAGCATTAGATGCTCAATAAACTGAATGACTGAATCAACAATACTTAATCTCTAATCCTCATTTCCCTCCTCTATAAAAATGGTAGCATTACAATCCCCCACGGGCTCACGAGAGAATTAAAGGAGGTAACATATGTAAAGTGCTTACACGGCACACTGCCTGGTAGGTGAACAGCTTAATAAAGATCAGCTCTTATTATTAATCTTAGGCATTCTTACCTTTTAATAGGCGAGAAAAATGAGGCTTAAAGAGCTGATATATTACTCCATGATCACACAGATAGTAAGTTTAGAAGTCAGACTTCAGCTTATATTTGACTAAGTCCCAAACTCATCTTCTCCCTCTTTTTACATGCTGCTCCTGCTGATTATAGTTATTTGTGTTTGAGCCTCATCACCTTAAGACTGGAAGCCTCTTGAAGACAAGGATCATGACTGTCCAAGAAAGACAGATATTATATGTTTTCACTCATATGTGGATCTTGAGAAACTTAAAAGAATCCATGGGGTGAGGGGGGCGGAAATAGATGCAAACAGAGAGGGAGAGAGGCAAACCATAAGAGACTCTTAAATACAGAGAACAAACTGAAGGTGGACAGTGGGGGGGGGGGGCGTGGGGGTGAAGGAAAATGGGTGATGGGCATTGAGGAGGGCACTTGTTGGAATGAGCACTGGGTGTTGTATGTAAGCCAATTTGACAATAAACTATATTTAAAAAAATTTGATTGAGGCTAGCTGGACCTCAAATACCTCAAATGTAAAATGAAGCATTAAATTGTAAGACTGTAAATTCTCATTTTAGTTTCAAACTGTCTTCTGTGAAATCACTCAGTGAATTAAGGAGCAGAGTTAATATCTGATACAGGTAAACAGATAATGCTTTGTTGGAAATTTACTATACTAGGAAAATACCTTCTCAAGTCCAAATTTGCTTCACTCAAAAGAAAAAAAAAAAAAAAGGAAAGATGTGCGCCTTCCAGTTTGATATCACTATCCATTCATTCAGCATATATTCATTCAAGACCTGTCATGTGCCAATTTCTAAATCAGTTTTAATACATACAGATAATTAGGGTCATAAATGACTTCTTGAAACAATAATGAATGAAGACGACACCCTTGTAGAATAATGGGTTAGTCATATTAACTCTGTCAAATAGTGAGGTCACGCTCTATTTAAGGTCACAGAAAACACAGCCTTTAGATTTAGTCCATAGACTTTTGAATCTTTGTACTACATTTTTAAAACAATGTTCTTTTTTTAAAAAAATGTTTTAATTATTCTTTGAGAGAGACAGAGAGACAGAGAGAGAGAGAAAGAGAGAGAGAGAGAGAGAGAGAGACAGAGAGAGAGCAGGGGAAGGGCAGAGAGAGAGGGAGACACAGAAACCAAAGCAGGCTCCAGGCTGAGCTATCAGCAAAGAGCCTGATGCAGGGCTCGAACCCATGGACTGTAAGATCATGACCTGAGCCAATTTTGGATCCCCATCCAACTGAGCCGCCCAGGTACCCCTAGAAACACCTTTCTTGAGGTATAATTCACATACCATAAAATTCACCCACTTAAAGTGTACATTTAATGGTTTTAGTACATTCATGGAATTGTGTAACTATCACCAACACTGGTTTAGAACATTCTCATTACCCCCAAAAGAAAGCCCATACTCATTAGCAGTCACTCCCCATTACTCTAATCCCCAGCTTTAAGCAAGCACTAATTTACTTTTTGTCTCGATAGAATTGGCTTCTTTCACTTTAGCATAGTGTTTTGAAAGTTCATTCGTGTTATAGAGTGTATCCACGCTTCATTCCTTTTTATTGTAGAATAATATTCCATATAGATGGACCACATTTTATTTATCCTTTCATCAGTTGGTGGACATTTGGGTTGTTTCTGCTTTTTGGCTATTATGAATAATGCTGCTATAAATAACTGAGTATAATTTTGCGTGTGTGTGGACATATGCTTTTATTTCCCTTGGGTATATACCTAAGAGTGGAATTGCCTGTTCATATGGTAACTCTGTTTAACATTTTGAGGAACTGCCAGACTGTTTTCTAAAGCAGCTGTACTATTCTGCACAACGTTTCAAGACACACACACACACACACACACACACACACACAAATAACTATTTGGTGTAAATGTTGCAGTAGTTCTAATGGAATACCAGCATAGGTAATAAGGTGATTCTCCAAAGTTAGAAACAAAAAATAGAAGCAGGGCATATTTTTTAGTTTAGCTACGACTGCTGTAGGACAATCCTAAAATTTGTATGGAACCAGAAAAGACCCCCGAATAGACAAAGTAATGTTGAAAAAGAAAAACAAAGCTGGAGACATCACAATTCTGGACTTTATGGTGTATTACAAAGCTGTAATCATAAAGACAGTATGGTATGGGCACAAAAACAGACACATTTAGATTTAGATTTAGAGGTAATCTCTAAACCTTTGTAATTTCCTGACCAATAGGGTGTTTTTGTTTGTCTGAGAGCTGTGGGCCATACCAGAGAGTCTATGCTAATAATGTGATTTATGGTGAGGGCTTTGGGCCACATGGTATCAACTCAACCTCTGGAGAGGCTGGAGACTAAGGTCAGCCATGCAGGTGGTCAACTAAGTCTATGTGAGCAAACCTCGATAAAAACTCTGGACATCAAGACTTGGGCGGTGCCCTGCTTGACAATACTCCATGTGTATTGTCACACATCGTTGCTAGGAGAAGCAAGCGCAGTCTACACAACTCTACTGGGGGGGAGGACAACTGGCAGTTCTGTAGCTGAACTCTTCTGGAGCCTGCTCTATGCACTTCTTCCTTTGGCTGATTTTCATCAGTATCCTTTTGCTGTAACAAACTGTAACTCTGAGTACAACAGCTTTCAGTGAATTCTGTGGGTCCTTCTAGTGAATTACCAAACCCGAGGTTTGGAGATGCCCAACTTGAAGCTGGTATGAAGTGAGGGTAGTCTTGGGGAATCTCAAACTTTGTAGTTGCTAACAATACTGAAACACTCTTAAAGATAATTAGGTAAAATTTAGTACATTTAGTATTTTTGCAAAGAAGTGGCCCGAAGAATCATCCATGAAACAAAGCATAATGAGATGACTGAAGAAAGTTGCCAGATCCTGGCAGGGCTTTCATTTAACGAAACACGGAATCCTAAGCCATAGGGTTCCTTTCCTGAGTTATACACAGCTATATCCCTACTAACAATGAGGTATGCTCACTGAAACTACGCTTCATTGTGAAAATATCTTTTCCTAGAAGAAAGAGTGACACGCAAGAGAGAAAACAGGATTTTAATTGCAGTTTTCCCTTTTGGTAGTTGTATGAACTTCTATGGGCCACAATCGCCCCGGTTGTAAAATAGAAATGATGAAGAGATCCCAAAGAATTGGCACAAACACATGGTGAAATGCACAGTGTACTCTGAAGACTATATGACATAGAAAAGGATAACAATTTGAATTTTTTTCTACATTAGATTCACTCTGTCTTCATCTACTTCACTAAATCTCTTTGGGAAAACAAAATCTGTCTTTCCCAGCCACGCTTAATTTCAAAGGGCAAACTGAATGGATACAACTTTCAAAAAAGGTTTTCTATGAAAGCTATAGGAAGAAAGGTTTCCCACCTCACAAACTGAATAGCAAGATGGAAAAAACATTCCAATATAACAGAGAAACGTTTTCCATGAGTAGACACGATACGTGAGTTAAAAAAAAGGATCTAACTGGGATGGCAGGAAGGAAATAACATGAGATGAATGAGGACCTAGGAAATGTCACTTTTTATATCTCTTAGCTCTTCAAAGAGAGAGGATACCTCAAGGAGCTTTAAAACGGTATGCATTAGTTTCACTTCAGTTTTCTCCTAAAAGAGACAAACATTTAGATTGACTTGTTACCTAACTAGTACATGGCCCCCGAGAAGGTTAACCATGCATAAACAGGCCTGTGACTATATAAACTCAATGGAAACACACCTTTCGATTAAGAAGGCAGAGTTAAGAGGGGGAGAAAAAGGATGCAAAATCCCTGCGTGAATATCATATGGCAGACAGACACGATACATGCATTACTTTCTCGTCGCTCACCACTGCCTAAAACCAATGCCCGACCCTCGTCCTATGTTTCATTCCCAGGAAGGGACGCACCATACGCACACACATTGTTCGAACTAGAAAACCAGGCACGATCTTCAGCTCTCAATTTTCTCTCCTGCTGCATTTAACGAGTCACCCAGTCCATGGATTCCATCTCCTAATTTGTATTAAAATCTCTCCTCATCCCACCAACAATTTCTGCCCCCTTCCAATCTTTTGCCCTCACAGCAGACACAGTTCTCTTACTGAAATACACATCGTACCCTATCTTACGTCTCCTTGAGTTATTTCAAAGGCACTCTTTTGCCCTTAATATTACAAGTCCCCAGTCTTCTTAATACACCTGACACATCTCCTCATGACATAGGCCTTGATGCCCTCTTTAGTCCTTTATCCTTCCACTGTCATTCAATTCTAGCCACTGGTTAAAGTCTTTTCAGTTCTCTTCCTCTGAGCAGGTCTTGACCCCATGCCTTAGTTAAATATCTCACCTGTCGGCCACAGGCTAATTTCCCCTATGTGGTTCCTACGCACTATGAAAAATATATGTATGGGGCGCCTGGGTGGCTCAGTTGGTCAAGCGTCTGACTTTGGCTCAGGTCATTATCTCGCAGTTTGTGAGATTGAGCTCCGCATCAGACACAGAGACTGCTTTAAATTTTCTGCCCTCCCCCCGCCCTTTCCCTCTCTCTCTTTCTCTGTCTCTCAAAAATAAATAAAAACATTTAAAAAAGTAGATGCATATACACATTCGTATGTGTGTATATATGTATATGTCTGTACTACTATACAGAAATAAACAGAGATGTATGCTATTGTGGGTTGAATTGTGCCTCCCCAAAAGATGTTGAAGTTCTCTCACCACTCCCTCCCCTCCTCACCTACGAATGCAATCTTATTTGGAAAAAGCCTCTTTGCAGATATAACCAAGTTAAGATGAGGTCATACTCAATTACAAAGGGCCCTAATCCAATATCACTGGTGTTCTTATAAGAAGAGACACCAGAAGAAGCCCATGCAAAGGCAAAACAACAGGCACAAGGGAAGATGGACCTGTGAAGACGAAGGCAAAGATTGATGGCCGCTATTAGAAGCTAGGAAAAGGCAAAGCAAGAGTCTACCCAGAGGCTCAGAGGAAGCATGGCTTGGAGGACACTAGCTTCCAGAACCGTGAAAGAATAAACTTCTGTTGTCTTACGCCACCCAGTAAAGAAACCCACTGTATAAAGAAATTTGGGCTTTCTTTACCCTGAAACTAAAGCGCACAATATAAATGATTACAGCAGGTAAATGAAGCCAAATCCATACTCTACAAAGAGCACTCTGTTTACAGTGAGGAGAATATAGTTGAGTGACTCAAATGTACATTTTTGTATTCAGGGAGAGGCATGTAGTATAGTGATGATAGTAAAATTTTCTGTATATTTGTCAGATCCCTCCTCAGAGTGTAAGTTCAGAGACTGTTGTTTTCTCCTCTTCATTCATCTATCTTCAGTATCGAGCACACCCACAGGTAATTCCTAAGTAAATATTTGTCACATGAATACTTTTTTTTAAATAACTAAATTATTCACAATAACCCTACAAAAGTATCACTCCTGAAGGAAAAGGTCTTACTTAACTTTGTCTCCTCAGTACTCAACATCTAGCAATGTTTTTGGAAGAAGAAATTGAACAATGTTCAGAAACTAAGTTACTTGCCAAAATTTAACTAGTAAGTAGTAGCTCACTTAACACTTCATCTTTACTGTATCACAGGGAGGAGAGAGAAAGAAAGAATACACATTAAATCTTTTAAGCATGGACCATGCTTCCACATGGAAGTAGACGGCAAAACACAGAAGGAAAATGGCCAAGTCTTTGTTTCTGACATCACCACTGTTAGAATAACTGGTAGACATTTGATACTGATGACTTAGGTCACAGACAGAGATGGAGAAATAATCATCCCATTTAATTCATTTCTAACTACTCACCTCAGGAGTTATTAAAAATGGAAAGAACTTCTGTGTTAGAAGCATGGTTCATTGTAACATTGCCATAGTATAGATGTCAAAACCCCATGATCCACTTTGCAGCTTACTTTTTAATTGTATTATTCATTTTGAAACAATATTCTATTCTACAAGGTATTACTTAGAAAAAATTCTTCTTTTCTTTTTCGAAATGCTTTATTTTCTAAAATAGCAATAAGCAATATTACAAATGTGTGGATTCATTACAAAAGAGCTGGTTTATAATGGCACTTTGTCTTTTTTTGATGTACGCGTATTAGGTAGCAACTGACGAATTTCATTAATTATAAAAATAAAGCACACTTTTCTGAATTTGACTTCAAAATAACCTCAAAATTATTTTTAACAGCAGCATATGTTCTATCTGTAAATTTATGCTACTCACTTTTATACATTTAGAACAGAAACCAGCTTTGTGCTTTACAGCAAATATACATGGGGCAATTTGGATAATGCAAATAAATGAATAACAGCAGTACTAATAGAGCTGATCCTATTTGTGATGGCTCATTAACTCTGGACAGGATGCAATTCACTCCCCTGGATCAGGAGCTGATAATGGTACAATGTGGAGCTATTAGTAAAAGAAGGTTGCCACAGGAAATTAACGGAAGATCTGTTCACTCATTGGGAAGTCAGTATCCCCTTTTGTACGTATAACTGCATTAACCCAGGCACTCAAAAAAGTCAGCGGCAAGAAGTAGTTTGGGGACGACTACTACCACCGCTGCCGCCGCCGCCACTGCCGCTGTTACTAAGACTGCTATTGCAGGCTCGCGTTTATCAAGCTCATGGTAAGCAATGTAAGCATCTAATTACTTAAGCCTTGTAGAAATCCTATCAGGTAGTTTACAAACCTTAGCTTCATTTTGCAGATGAGGAAACGGAGGCTTGGGAACGGGCTCCAAGCCACATACCAATGAATGGTGGCGCCTTGGTTCAAACCAGGCAGTCTGACTCCAGAGCCTTTTTTCCTAACTGTTCAGATGATGACAAACTCCATCCCTAACCCAGCCCTGCCTCAACTCCAACTTCATAGAGACTTGAACGACAACAAGCAAATAAGAATCCCAGAATTTCTGTCTGAGATGTAAGCTCAGAGACACCAACACAATGACTTCCCAGGAACAATGATCAGACTCTAGGATGAGAGGGAAAGGGGGAAATGTGGTTTGAAAAGATATATTCACTAAACCTGTTGTTTTCACGTATAAACGATAGCATTAAAGCTGAACAAAATTTTAGCCCATGGGATATGCTGATGAAATAACACAGGGAGCACAATCAAAAATGTTGATAAACACTGACATTCTGTGACCTCTAGCCTGCCATTAACAAGCTGTAAGATCCTGGGAAAATCATACCTAGGAGCAATATTCCTCGGGGCTGGACTAGATCTCAAAGGCAGTGTTTTCCAAATGTTGGTCTGGGAAGCACTATAACAATTTCTGTGCTCTGGAGGAAAGAAAAAAAAACTAACTACAGTGTAGTACCTTTCTCATAAGCAGACCATATTCACGTTATTGTCTTTAATTCTGAAATCAGGTTGTTACTACATCCTTGTTATTAACATTTCAATTACGAAATGATGATGGTGAAGTACATGATGGAAGTTCTCCTTTTCTTTTTTAATGCTTTTAGCAGAACAAGAAGTTGCTTACTTCAGCTCTTTCTAGAAACTTTTGAAAGTTATGAAATCTCACACAGGGAACCAGAACTTTGATATATTTTGCAACTTAAAATGTTCAAGGTAGTCTACATTTTCATAGCACTTTATATATAGTTCATTAGATGTTTTCACACGAATTATCTCAGCGCTTGATAGTCTGTGAGACAATCTCATTTCCCACAGATTAAAAAATAGAATTCAGGAAGGTTAAGCAACTTGATCAAGGTTATGAAAGAAGAGCCAGATTCCAATCCATGGCCTTTGACCTTAAATCCTGTCTGCTTTTCTATCTGTAAGTGCTTCATAAATCTGACCAAACAACAGGATCATAAGGAGAGTGTTCTATATACAGAGAACTAATAAATCCGAGTTTCTGGGGCACAGGGACGAAGAGTTGTATCTTTTAAGAGCTCTGCAAGTGATTCTGGTATGCAGCCTCATTTGGGAACCATTCCTGAACATCAGATGGCTCCTGTCTCTGTCCACTCAGCCTCACCAGAAGGAGTAGGAGCACCAGACAGAGCTTGGTGTTTCTGGGCAAGTTCTATCACTGAACCTCAGTCCTTCATCTGTGAAATGAAGAGAATGATGCCTAATAAGTAGCGTTGTAAATACAGTTGGCCCTTGAACAAGTTGAGATTTAGAGCTACCAACCCCCCTGTGTGGTTGAAAATCCACATGTAACTTTTGACTCTCCAAAAAAACTTAACTACTAATAGCCTACTGTTGACTGGAAGCCTTGCCAATAACATAAACAGTTGAATAAAAGTATGTTGTGTGTTATACATATTATGTACTGTGTTCTTCTAATAAAGTAAGCTAGAACCAAGAAAATCTTAAGAAAATCATAAGGAAAATACATTTTTAGCCCTGTACTGTATTTATCAAAACAGCAAGTTTATGTCATGTGTTTATAAGATGAAATGTCTATATCAATATTGCTTACTGATAGAAAGCACCATAGATGATATAGGTATTACTAACATTCAACATAAAAAATGAAGAGATATTGCACAATCTGTGTTTGTATGTAAGTTTTGATAAATTTTAATTTTTTATAATAGATGGGTGTGTATCTTAAGTCAGTAAATGATAAAATAGACTACAATCTACACACATTTTGTGTATCCATGACATAATTAACCTTTTCTTAATTTTTTCCATATTTCTAAATGTACACAGTTCATCTGTTTTTCCAAATTGTTGCAAATTTCCAATTTTTTTCCTAATGTATTTATTGACAAAAAAAATCCATTTGTCAATGGACCCACAAAATTTGAAGCCATGCTGTTCACTTGTATGAGAAAAAATTATACGTAAAGTGGCTGGGTATGGTAGTCACTCAAAAATGGAAGCTATATGGGGCTCAGTCAGTTAAGTGTCTGACTCTTGATTTTGGTTCAGGTCATGATCTCATGCTCACGAGATTGGCTCCGAGTTGAGCTTCCAGCACTGAGTGTGGAACCTGCTTAAGAGTCTCTCCCTCCCTCCCTCTCTCTCTCTCTCTCTCTCTCTTACCCTCCCCTGCTTTTGTGAGCATGTGCATGCACACACACACTCTCTCTCAAAAAAATGGAAGTTATCTTAGGATTAATATTACTACTACTATTACTAGAATGAGTATACTGCCCAATAAAATGCTCTAACATTTCTAAGAATAAGGTATTTATTATAAATGGTGATGATTACAGTATTTTCCCGAAGCAAATCCACAACAATTATAGACAACCCACTCATTCACAACCTTGGGACAGTTTCTAGGTCTCAGTTTCCTTTTCTCCTTGTCTGTGGATTTCTAAGTTATCTCCTGGCTCCCAATGTCTAAGACTCCATAGTTGTATTGAACAGTTAAAGGCCCAGTTTGAGGATGTGGTTCTTACTTGAGTATTCAATAGGTAAAACTGAAATAATTCGTACTTACAGGTGACAAGTCTCTATAGTTATGCTGTCATTTTCTATCAAGACAAGTCTATCTCCAAAGCTGGATGTCAGTTTCTTTAGAGTTTATAATTCATATCTGTCTAGCATCAAAAATACTTGAAACAGTTTGCCGAAAAAGTTATAATAAGGCAAAAACAGAGCCAGAGAAAGAGCTAAGAATCTCTAACAAATGTGGTAGAAATGGAAGAGAAGGGAAAATAGGGCAGGGAAGATGATTTTTTTTTCAGGAAACTAGAAGAAACTATTGAATGTGAAAAACTTCCCATTAAATTAGCATTGAGACTTTCGACAGTTTCAAAAATTATGAAAATATGACTTTTTCTTAATGTTTCTTACTAAAGACTGAAAATATGAATGATCAATATGCAGATACAAGCTAAATAAAGGATTTTTTTCTAAGTAGAATGGGATTTATGTATTAAACTCTTTGAGGTAATAGTGAGTGATTTTCTTATAGTGATTAACTTTACTCTTGTCCTTCTAAAAAACTATACACTGCATTTAAACATTCCATCCCTATTCCTCGATGATCTTGCTATTGTCTGTTCCTTCCCTCTTTTTATAAAACTCAAGTAGATTTTAATCATGAAAACACAGGCTATTATGGTAATGGTAACAAGGATCCAAAATTATATCCATTACAAATTCATATTAAGTTGTAGTTTTTGATCCCTTGAGCATGATTAATTTGATTTATTGCTTTTACCCTTTGCTCTAGTTGTAATCAAAATGAAAACTTTTTTCCTGGTTTTAGGCGTAGTTTTCTTGCTATTTCTTTGCTGTCACTGCTCTGGCCCAGGCTCCCACTTTGCCCCACCTTGGCTCCTCTAAGAGCCTCCTCTCAGCTGGTCTCTTTGGCTCTCAGGCCTTGTACTTCAAAGTCCTACAACTGTAGCTACATTAATCTTTCTGAAACAGAACTATGATTACGTCTTTTCTCCACTAAAACTCTTTCCTGGCCACCCATTGTTAGCCATAGTCCTATCTGCCATTCAAGTATCCACTGTTTTCTCCCAAACTACCTGTCTTCTTACTGTGTTCCTGGGGGGTACTGTGCTCTTCAGCCAAACTATGTATTAGTGCCTATATGCAATCAGAGTTATCTCACCTCCTTTACCATGGTATTGCCTCTTTTCATATATTCTATAATTTACATTTGCACCCCCACAAATCTAACAAGTCACAATCCCAAGAATTGAAGGAGGCATGTTTATACTTATAACCAAATGTCCAGCACTACCACTCCAGATTTAATATCTATAAAAATCTATTCTTTCACTGCTGAGATAGGATTCCCTTTCAGTTGCCAACGTATGTGAGGCCAGCTGGCAGGATTAGTCTAGAAAAGGCAGGCCACATTAAACTCCTATGCAACAGGAAGAAAGGACACTTACTTTGCTGACCTGTCTTATTTATTTTGGTCCATTCATCATGGTACGACAGTGCAAACAGCTTTGCAGTAGATGTCAGGAGACATGGAATTTAGTCCCATTTCATGATCAATCATGTAACTTTCAGAAAACCACATAATTTGTCTGTCTTTTTTTTCATTTACCAAATGGAAATCTGTCTTTATTCCAATAGTAAACACACAGAAGGGATTAAAATTATTTTATTTGCCATTCCTTACAACATAACCTCTTTCCTCTATGTATTTGCTTTACAATTCCCTATCATTCCCAAAGCTTTTACAGATTTCATAATTCCATTTCAACATCAGTAAAAATCCCAGAGAAGGAAGCAAGCACTAAATATCACAAACAATGTTCAAATATCTCCTTTTAGGTTATTGATTAAATAATCCCTTAGGCCTTTCCTATCTCTACAATAGTAAGACTCTATATGCAAATTTGTATCTGAAATTCACATATTTCTTGTGTATAAAGCAATCTGCAGCCATGTATATATACATCATCTCCATCCTCCTACCTGAGAAGTGCTAGGACATACCACAATTTCCCTGTCTTATGCTTCTAGATCTTATGAAGGTTTAGCATGTCTGTCTCCCCTCTCATATGCAGAAAATCATGTCCGACATTTCACCTTTCTTGTAGTAATTCAATTACAGTTATTCCTTTTACATCAGAATATAGGTTTAGGTTTTCAGCAAACATGTGAATTTGGAGCGACTATTTACTGAAACATATTTTATGCTTATTCTTCTTACACTACTAGCTGTTATATTAGAGACTCCAAAGAGAGAAAAATTTCAACCAATATTATTTTGGGAGAAGCAAGGATTCTCAAAATGTCTACTTAGTGAAATATAAAAGTATATGGTCAGGTATAGCACACAAGAAATGATAGCAATTGCTTGTTCCAAAAACTATGCTGGTGATCCTAACCCAGGGTAGATTTTAAAATAAAGATGGCAGAGGCGCCTGGGTGGCGCAGTCGGTTGAGCGTCCGACTTCAGCCAGGTCACGATCTCGCGGTCCGTGAGTTCGAGCCCCGCGTCAGGCTCTGGGCTGATGGCTCAGAGCCTGGAGCCTGTTTCCGATTCTGTGTCTCCCTCTCTCTCGGCCCCTCCCCCGTTCATGCTCTGTCTCTCTCTGTCCCAAAAATAAATAAACGTTGAAAAAAAAATTAAAAAAAAATAAAGATGGCAGATGCATTGAAAACATTCTTTACTAACTTAACTACTAACTTTCCCTCTTCTTACTAACTCCCACTCAGTTGATAAATTGACACGAGAAATCTAACTTCTTTGTTATCCCTATTTTAAAGACTTGCCTGGATGAAATTTGACCTAGCTCACACTGTCAAAGCCCTTCATTAGTTTGCATGCACTTTCAAAAAATTACAGTTATAATAATGAAGAAATAAGTTTGCCTAGAGTTTACTTGGAGATTTTAGAGTTAATCTTACCCAAGTAATTCCAAAGCTCTAAGTAGATGAAAATTGATGCCTCCAAACACACACACACACACACACACACACACACACACACACACACCACATAAACATACAAATACGTTTCAGGGACAACCAAAGTAGAGGTAATTTCAGAGTCTAATACAAAAGTCACACACACATCCAAGAGCTTTTAGCCTTTCATATTCAGCTGAGACTCAAAGCAAGGGGAAAAAAAACATCCAATGCCAGCTCTCTTTTCGTTGACACAAACACAACATTTGTAGTTTTAACTGAAATTAAACCTCAATTTTCAAATCTGCCATCCTTTATAAACTCTAGAAAAGGAAACATTGAATGATTGAGATAGCAGGACCATACAGAAGCTATTTACACAGAGATGCTAAAACTTTCTGGAAAAATAGAATGGGAAGAAGCCAGCACTTACTTGGCATAAACCACTGATGCACATATCCAAAGATTCTGTGTAGCAACGAGTCCCATCTAAGACTTTAGGTGCTAGTTCAACAACCAGGGTTGTTCCTTTGGCCTGGCATTTGAGTGAACAGGGGTTGTCTGGGTCATTAGACACAGGAAGCCATTCATAAAACTGGCCATGGTGCTTGACATCATTGTGAGCGGAGCATTGCTGAGCTCGGAAATCGCCTGCTTCTGGTGGGCAGTCCTGGAGAGGAAAGGCAGGAGGGACACAAATAGGTTATGAGGGCAGCCCAAACAGAAAACTGGAGAAGCCATGTGGTCTGTCAAAGTCTTAGAAAACAAAGCAAATGTCCTGGTTGTTCCCGATGGACACTCTCATTTCATCTGAGAGTCATGATTGTTTGGCCCTGAAAATGTAAAGATCTGAGCGAGTAATCACCTTGAAATAGTTTTGGATTAAAGTTAAATGGGAAAGTAATCAGCTTGAGGTAGATCTGATTGATATTCGTCGAGAAATAGTCACCTCGACATATATTTTCTGAAAGATGTTGCTTGGTCCATGGATCCCTCCACAATGTAATACTATTTCAGTTTCCCTGTAACTTCAGTAAAACTTACTGAAGTCAGTGGGTTAGTTGAAACACATGTCTGTTGCTTTCAGTTCTAATAACGAAAGCTATGGCAACACTATAGCAACTCCCTGCACAAAGTTGTAATAATTTCATTTGAAAATTTTTGTGGGACTGTTTGTGAGTTTTTCTAAAATGTAGGGTGCACAGTATCTAGAATTAAATATGGGGAACAAAAAAGAGAGAAGAGCGTTGATGCCTGAATTTCCTTAGCTTAAGGCAACACGGCAGAGTGGAAAGGTATGGGCTTCTTGGACGCGAGCATGGCTGTGATACAGTGGGTCTCTCTGAGTCCAGGTTTCCTTTTGTTTAGAACAGAAGCAATAATACTCAGCTCTCAAAGTCACTGTGAGAATTTCATGGGCTTATGTCAGCCAAATACTGGCACATGGAAGACTGTACGTGGTAGCTATTACTATGATTATTCAGTGAAGCTGCTGAAGAGAAAAAGCTGGAGAATTATGAGATCCTCTGAATTTGAATTTTAAATCACATTGGCAGAGAACAATGGAAAATAAGAATATTTTAAATGTATACTTTATAAAGGGCATTTTAAAATTAAAACTATAACTCATGATGCTTACTCTCTAAAACACGATACTCTTTAGTAAAAGGAAACAAGATTCAACCTTAAAAAGGCAAGTACCACCTGTCCCTCGGAAAGGCTTTCAGATAGATTTATTTTATTCCACATGCATTCTGATTAGGATTTACTATGGAAGATTATAGAATATCCATTTGTTGAAAGGACTTTACTATAATTTTTAAAATCTCAATTAGGGGTTTGCATGCAGGCTTTAGGAGGTCCTACTTCCTACGTGATCATTTCTGAGGGTTCTTCTTATACAAGGGTTCCTTCTCTTTAAAGAAGCATTGTGAGAATAGCATTACTCTATTTTATAAAATGGAATTCCTGATTCTTTTTTTCAAACTTTAGTGGTACTATTGAGTAGCATATAAGATTTTAATATTTGGGGAAGCATAAATTCTTTCCGGGCAAGATGGTATATAAACAATTAAATGTTTATTTAAGATGAACATAAAATAGCTTAAAATACAATATAAAACCTCAAAGGTACTTTACTGATAGTATCAGATGTGCTGTTGGAGTGAAGAAAACATAGTATGAAAGGAAAAATAATTTACATAACACAGGTATAGATACATGAGTACCCAACAAGGCTTAAGGGATTTCAAATATTGTCTGAAAAAAAGTATAATTAAAATTCATTACTTATTATTACTAATATTCTTTTAGAGAGAAAGAATGAGAGAGAGACAGAGCATGCATGTGTGAGCGGGGGAGGAGACAGAGAATCTGGAAGAGGCTCCATGCACAGCTCGGAGCCCCTCACAAACTTGATCTCAAGACCGTGAGATCATGACCTGAGCAGAAATCAAGCGTCTGATGCTTAACCGACTGAGTCACCCAGGCACCCCAAAATTCATTACTTATCAATTTCATACATGAAAGGCTATAGTTTAAAACCTTTTAAAGGTCTATGAATTAATCAGTAAGCATGTGTTATACTTTGTTGTGATATTTGGTTGTTCGTCATGAGAAATAAAACAAAAACCACACATTGCAAAACTATACTATGAATCACACAACAGGTAAATTGTAGGATGTTAACACAAAGTATCTGAACCTACATGCTTTAACGCTAGCTCCTTTCAGTCTCTGCTTAGACCTCACTCACTTCTGTCCTGACATAATCCTATGGCTGAACACTGCCCACCAATCTACACATCCTTTTCCTAAATTTCCCCCATTTGAGACACAACAGAGATTGTAAGTAAAACCTACTCTCTACAATCAACAAGTTTCCCTGGCTGCCACTGCATGGGAGCTTCCACAGCAGTACTGATAGTTTAATTAATAATGTTTAAATAGTGTTTTCAGTTGCAAACTACCTATTATCTCAAGAGTCGCTTGCTTTCTCAGTGGTACAAAAGAAATATTGAAGCGGACTCAAGAAAGCAGAACACTGAGGAAATTGTTTAGAACGGTCCCCAACCCCTCTCGTAATTTTTACCTCCTTTTTCTAGAAATAAAAGTGAATCAGCTGTAAGGGAATTACAGGGTCAAGCTGAATCACCTCTGCATGAAAAGTAATAAGGGTAATACATAATTAAGAGACCTCTTAGTATGAACCAGATATAATTTTCTGCATTTATCCAATTCCAAGAAAAGTGTCAGTTATGTTTTTAAATTGATGTTACATAGTCTTAGTACAGACCTAAAACTGCAGAGTCTCTTCTATTCAACAAACTGTGTTGAGTCTTCCCATCTTTACTAAAATAAATAAGACTCCAAGGCATTCAAAGTTAAAATAAGTAAAAAGGTAAAGTATTAACACTTTTTTTTCTGTGACAAAACAGGGGTTTTTTTTCTGTGACAAAAACAGGAAACATAGAGAGCCCATGAGCACATATGTTCCTGTTCGCAATTCACCTGCTTCAAATAGCTCTGAGAGTAACCTGTTACAGGTTTCATGAACTTTCATAATGGGAGAAAGGTCTCTAAAAATAATAATGCTTGTGAATACCTTTACTCACTTTTATCATTACTATCTTTTATTCAACCCATATTTTTGCAGGGGTGGGAAAATATATTTTGCTAAATTGAGAATGCACTTAAAACCCAGAATTCAGAGTTGGAAACTGAACTTGAACCTTTTTAATGTTTCAGTTTATTTGTACTTGGCAAAATGCAACTTCCTGTTTTAAGAAAAAGGACTTAAGAGGACTTATAAAACAGGTTCAGAAAGCTTCTTGGACATCAAATAGCTCTTACAAAATAACATTTTGATGATTTAAGTGTAAATGAATCAGAAACATATGAATCAAATTTCCCTTGAAATACACATGTTTAAAAATTAAGGGAAGAAGGATTTGGCAAAAGCTTCTTTGTTGAACCCAAAACATCTCAAGCATAGTTCAAGACCCTCACTGAACCCCTGATACATCTGTATCACCCAGCTGCAGAGTGGAAACTCAAGCAGTCATCATAGTCTCTTGTCCCACCAGTATGATCATAATAATTACAACAGAACAGTTCTCATTTATACAGAGATTCACCATGGACAAAAGGTTTTTAGTTTTTAATTATAATTTAGTCCATGAGACCACTATCTTTTCTAATCTTCCTAAAAGTAAGATTTAGAAACCGATGCCTTAATAGCTTTGAAAAGTATTTAACGTCTTATCCTGGGCATCATCTGTGAAATATCAGCTTCTGGAGAGATGCTTTATGACATGATATGTCATCAGTTCTGCCCATGAGATGTGGTTTTCCTTGGGTTACACTGAATGTTGAATGTACTGGATATATACTATGTGATTTTGGTTCTCATAAAAGCTTAGGAGTAGGAATCATGAATTTTCAATGGAGATAATTAAAAGAAGAAAACAAATGAATTCAAATATAGAATATATATTCCATATATTTATATATATGAATCGAACCTGGATCATAGGTACTAATGATGAAACAATTAAAATTATTGAAAAGTCTAGTGGCTATTTGAACTAAACACATCCTCCACCAAGAACCTGGCCAAAAACATGGTGTCGAAGGATGCACCCGATTAAAGATCCTCAACTTCCAGCCTCTCATATGTCTCCAGAAACACCATCAAGTAGAAATGGAGCAAGAATGAGCAATCTAACACTTTCCCTGGCCTTCTGTCTCTTTCTAACTGCAATATGCCTGTGGATTAACAACTCTGTGTCAGGTTACTGAGTTAGGATTTCCTCACTCTGAAAAACTATATTTTATTTAAATAGTCAGATGATCCCATGAATTTACTGTATTTAGCCATTAATACAATATAATAGGTTTTCTCTCCAATTTTTAAGCACTCAATCTGAACAGTAACAGAATTTTCTTTTTTAAAAGCACAGAAATAAAATCTGACCTTTTATTTGCTTCCATTATAATTCATAAAGTCCGTGGAGTTCTGCCATATATGAATCCAATTCAAAACACTTTCTGGTTAATCAACTAGCCAGTGGGAAAGATAAGATGGATCCCAGATGTCCCCTGATGATGATAGGTGGATCAGATTACATGGTGGGATAAAAGAGAGTTAGGCTTTCCAGAGTTTACTCACTGGGTGAAATGTAAAAGATGATATCTCAGCAGCTAAGGTGGCAGGATCTGAAGGGCTTTAAAATGGTTTTGAAAAAATATACAGAAAATAGATTCAGGGTCAGGAGAAGCATTACTTTTTCTTTATTTTCTTTCTTAAAGAAGACATTTTTCTTTCCAGAGGGACATCTCTCTGCTTTGACTCTGTCATTCACTGGTTGGACTTTTCTGCTAATTTTATATATATATGCCATATTCTCATTCCATGGCTTTATTTACAGAGTCACTATTAATACCTGACAGTATCAAGAAAACACTGGAAATTGTATTTAGGTGGCCCTATGAACTGTAGTAATGGAAGACATCTATGCTTCCCACTGCCTTTCCCTACCTTGCAACTGTTCTGGATCTTCCACCTCCCCTTCATCCTGCCCTAACCCCTCACTCTTCATAAAAGCTACTATGCAAGAAAACAAAATCAAAATTGCTTCATCAGGCATTTACTCTATTCCCCAGCAATTCTGGATTGCTACTTTATGATAAACACATATACAGAAATTTATCACCTACTTGATGACTTTAGAAAATCTTCCTAGTTCTACGTTTTACCCTCAAAATATTAGGAAACCTCAATGTACTGGTGGTAAAACAGGAAAAGACCACAGGTTTCCTTCATAATAAATGAATGGAGGCTCTGGAATGGAATGGAGGCTCTGGAGCTCTAAAGCTCTCAGATCTCTTAGCACATGTAAGTAGATGGCAGGCTGCCTCTTTTAGGTATTGTTGTTGACATTACTTGGCTTTCTGCTTCTTTTATTCAAAGTCAAGGTGAAACCACTAAATAGTAAATAACCACTGATACCACCCAATTTAATATGATATTTTGTTCTCAGAAACATAACCAGTGTTTCAATTTCTATTTCCAACTCAGACCCCTCTCCCGGACTTCAGACTTTTATATACAAATGCTCCTTTACCATCTGGATATCTGAGAGACCACAAACTCCCCAAGTCCAAACCTGGACCCCTGATGATTTCCCCCTCCCCAAATCTGTTCCCTCTGCAGTCTCACCTTCCCAGTCCCCATCAACTCCATCTTTTTCAGGCAGTGGTTCTCAAACTCAAGGATACATCAATGTCACCTAGAGGGCTTGTGAAAAATACCAGATTGCCGAGGCCTCACCCTCCAGAGTTTCTGATTCAGTAGATGTGGGGTGGAGTCCAAGACTGCATTTCTAGCAAGTTCCTTGATGATTCTGTTGTTGCCAGTTTGGTGACCACACTTTACGAACCACTGTGCCTTAGAGTCATCCTTGACTTCCACACCCAATCCATTGGGAAAGGTTGGTTTTATAAGCACAGTATGCAGAATCTGACCACAATCTAGTCCAAACCACCATCATGTCACCTGTATTCTTGCCATAGTCTCCTAACTGATCATCTGTCTTCTGCCCCTGCTCTCCTAGAGACTTTTGTTAATGCAGCAGCCAAAATGAGCTTATTAAAGCATAAAGCAAACTGTGTAAACTTTCTGCTACAGCTTTAAAGTGGCCCCTCGCGACATTCAGATAAAAGCCAAAATCCATATCTCAGATAGAGGTAAAGATCTGGCCCCATCACCTCCTATTGTCTTCTTTATTCACTTGGCTCCAACCAAGAGATTCCCAGCTCTCTCTTGGACACTACAGGAATGTTCTTACCTTAGGACACATAACTTATCTATTTCCTCTGCCTAGAATTTTCTTTGCTCCGATTCCAAGTGGCTAATTATCTCACCTTCATCAGGTTTTTGCTCAAAAATCACCTTCTCAAATAGACCTACCCTGAGTACTCTCTGTAAAATTGCAACAACCACTCCCACTACTGATTCCTCTTTATCCTCTCAACTTTTCCTTTTTCCCTATCACACTTTATCACCTTCAAGTATCCCATATAATTTACTTTCTTATACTCATTTTTAATTGCCTGTCTCCTTCCACTAAAGTATAAGTTCCAGAAGGGCAGGAATCTCTGGCTTTCTCTTATATACTAGTACTCAAATATTCTTTGAAAGAATGAGTGACTAACATATTAAATAAATGAACCAGAGGTCCCATTTTTCATTGTAGAAACTCCAATTCTATTCTCTCAAATCTTGCAGGAAATCTAAATCTTGATAGTTTTTTCATGGGTGGGATATCTAATTCTTCTTTCTTTAAAATATAAATTTACAAGAATACTTGCACATTTCAGACACAAAGAAAAGCGAGTAGGGATTCTTGCCTGCTTAGGCAGAATAGGCAGATTGATATTTCCTCCTCCACATAAACAAATTTAACAGGGTAATATTAAGAAACATAAAATGTGCTGAAATTATTTATTATTCAATAAATAGCCAGACATTTGTAAATTTTATATAACACTCCATGTTATGTGCATGCACTATAAAGTGCTAATGGTAAGGTATCGAGCTCTATCCCAAAAATGTTGGCCACCTGCTTATAGTAACATCAACATCATCATCAAAAGCATTTATTTGTAAAAGACTGTTAGCTGCTACGTAAAATGAAATTAAACAGACATCCCTGCCCTGTCTAGACAGTCTGTATGGAGACGATTCTATTATATTTCAAGAACATAATATTTAAATCTCTAACACATCGTTGTGCGTGCAAAGAACAGAAAATGGGATCAATTCTGGAGGGTGGTGCTATAGTAGGTAGAGGCCATTCTCGGCTCATTCTTCCTCTTTTTTGAAAATGCCAGCAGACTTTCTTGGGACACTGTATTTTCATATATACAAGATATATTTAAGAGTCCTTGTTTTTGTTCTCTTTTTCCCTGGTGTAAAAGATTTGCAGATTTCCATTATTCTTTTTCCAAACTGTCAACACTTTTGGAAAATAAATATTTAAGGGAAATTAAGTGCCCACAAAAATTAATCATTAACCATTTTAATGCCTTACTACGGATCAGGTTTATTCTCAATAAAATAACATCTTTACAGATTTGTGTCCCTGTAATGGACATGGAACTCTCATAGTTTATTCAAGCTTTGGGTGTGCCCCACTCTGTGCCTACAAAGGGAACACTGGTCACAGGTATATCAAACAGCTCCAAACCATTCCTGTGTGTTATTCAAGTCCAGACATAAGAGATTCAAAATGTATGAGATAATAAATCACTAACCGCACCCTGCTTACTCGATTAGAGCTCGTTATCTGAAAAACAAATGCTTTGCCTGGCTAGTTTTTAACGACTCCAGGCATCTGAGAGTTGATCTAAGTAAAAACATTTAAAACATTTAGTTTTAGAAGTTCAGTTTTTGGTTTTTTTTTTTTTTTTTCCTTTGGGTAGCTTTTATTTCAGTGCTTTTATTTTTTCTCCTTTGAACAATGCAGGCTCTTGGAATCCAATTCCCCAGAGGTATTTGTAGGACTGGTTGTAGTTTGTCATGTTAGACTCTTAAATTCTCTCAATTTTGAAAATATTCATTCCTTGAGGCCTTTTATTATTTTTAGTCCCTTTCTTTGAATTAGCTCCAATTTAGCAGTATCTTTTCTTAAATCAGCATTTCTGCCTTTTTACTATTTTTTTACAGTCTAAAAGAAATGTTCTTCCCCACCCCTGCCAAATTAGCATATTTGAAGTGGTAATTTGTAATTTTTTTTGGAACGTGGCATACAATCTCATTTTATAAGCACACAATTACATAGCTCTTTGTTGTTGCTGCTGTTGGTTTCAGGCTGCGTTTACCAAAATATTTGTGGCGGAGGGTCAGATCAGAGGAAAGACTAGTACAAGGGGACCATGTTACCAGGTAAATACTTAAACTGTTACTATTGCTTGGGCCTGTTGCATAACAATTTCACTATGTTTCTATTGATTGGGAAAAGGTAATAAAGCTTGACACGTTTCAAAGGAGCAAATATGAAGACTGAAATTGTCGCCTGGAACACGTGGTGCTTACGCCAGTCACTTGAAAGAAAAATGGAAAAAGACAATGTCTAGAGCAATTTGCAGAGACAATTAAGACCCCAGCATTCTGTCTTCACCTTCTCTCCATCCCCATCTACACCAAACCACCCGATGCTGCCTGCAAGCATCACTTCATTTTCGCTGTCACCAGATCCTGACAGCTGTCTGTTTTTCTGGCACTGTATCTAATCAATGCTCCTTTTTGGAGGCAGGTAACACAGGACTGTGAATGACTTGAAATACCTGTGGACACTCTTTGGGTAAAGGACCTAGAAGTTGTTTGCTATCTTTTCCCAGTTCCCTTTCTAAGTCTCCTCCCTTTTTCCCTTTCTTTTATTCCTAAGGGCCTACCTAGGACCTGCATGTGTCACTGATCATATCTCTGCCTTCTCTCTCATCCCAGACCTCCTTTGCACCCTGCCCAAGAGGACAGGTCTATCACTGCTCCTTTAATGCTTGTCTGTCCAGCTTCCAATTGTAGCTGTCAATTGGACTGTTGGGTGCCATTTTCTGAGCACAGTGAAAGGAGTCAGCTCCTAAACAAAAGGGAAAGGTCTACCCCTCCCTAGGGTCTCAAGATTTACCCTGGTCAAAGGTGGCTGGCCCTGGGACACAAATGGGTGAATACAAGTAAACTGTGAAAATCAGTATGGGCACATGGGAAGCACTCAATAAATGTATAGTATTGCTATTATTCCAATGCCACAGAGGGAGGAGTTATTCCTGAGTTACATAGCTCCAGGGGGCTTCAGAGGGACCTGACTGTGCTTTTTTCATCCAGTTTTGCCTTCCCCATTGCTTTGCTGCCTCTAGAACTACTTTATTTAGTTGTTTAAACATCATTTTAATTAAAGTGACTTATATGAATGTCTTAACATATGAATCTAATCAAACAATATCATGTGCCAAATTTACTGGGTTATAAGTTTAATGGATGACAACGCTCAACTTTGTTCCTATGTGCTCATACTTCTTAGTTTGTTGATCTTGGACCATGGACATATTTTAAGAAACCAAAAAGGAATTATAGAAATATATTTTCTGACCCCTAAACCCCAGTGTTTTCAGGTTGTCCTCTGAAACTTAAAGCATGGCCTTTGAGCACCAGCCTCATCCTGAAAGCATGTTGCTCCAAAGTTGATTTTCCTGTTCTCTTCCTATAACACTTCCATTTCCTTGAGTGGGCAGCAGTAGGTAAAAGTAAAGAGGGATGCAAAAAGTTTCAATTTATCTAGAGTAAGGTTTGCTGAATAATAATGCTTTCTACTTAATCACTCCTAATAGCTGTTAATTACGTATGTTCAAAAAAGAGACACTTGCCAAATACCACGCTATGGGGAAAGTCAGTTATACATGACTTTGTGATGCTTACAATTTAAGGGGGAGGATAAGTACCAAGGCCATGTATCAAGCTCATAGGATGACAGGAAGAGGGGAAGGCAGTTCAATATTAGAGGATAGCTCTTGGACAGAGGTGACCTCCCTTCCTGTTTTGTTTCCCTTTAAGCCTGAACCTGGACAAGACAGAGAAGAAAAGGGCCATGGAACTGCCTCCTCTCCCTGCACACTGTCAGTATTACTTAGAACTGTTTCAGTCTGTTTCCCTGTTCTGTGTGGTGGCTTCCGTATTCACTTGGCTGACTCCTTAAAGCTTAGGTATCACTTCCTGGTGATTTTCTCCGACAGTTCCCTATCCTCAGCCTGTGTTGGGGCAACTCTCTCCAAGATGCCATAGCACCCGTACTTACCTTCATCCTTGGATTTACCACCCTGTGTTGTATTCTTGGTTTACTCAGGGCCTACTGAAAGCCTTGCACAAAATTAATGAGAAATAATTATCTGTCAAGGATTGGGTTAAGAGACTTCCGTATGCAACAACATGTACAACTAGATACTTTGAGGAAGCTTCCCACCACAGAACACCTAAAAATACTACAATTTGCAAAAATAAAATTAAAAAAATAAAAGTTAAATGGACAGCTGAGTTGGCAAGGAGTTTTCCTCAGAGACAAAAGCAATGAGGAAGCATGAATCCAGAGAGGAAATTGATGGATATCCTAAAGGGATCTGCTGGTTTCCTGGTGGTTTTTAGCTTTCCATTTTAATAGCCTGTAAGAGCATGGGACAAGGGGTAACGTCTATGGACTGCAAGTTGTGGAAGAGGATCAAGATTCCCTCCTAATGCCAAGACCCTAAGACAAAACTCTCGAGAAAGAATAAACTAGGAAAAGGAAAAAAAAAAAAAAAAAAACAACAACAACACTCAGTTTATGCAAAAGGCTAATCTATGGAGATAGTAAAAAGATTAGTGGTTTCTGGGTTATGAAGAAGGGAATGATGAATAGATAGATCACAGGGATTTTTAACGCACTGTAACTTCTCTGCATGATACTACAACAGTAGACATATGAAATTATACATTTGTCTAAACCCATAGAATGTACAACACCAAAAGTAAATCATAATGCTAACTATGGACTTTGGGTGATTATATGTAAACAGGTGATTGGAATAAATGCACCACTCGGAGGGAGGGGGGTTGATAGTTGGGAAGGCTGTGCTTGTGAGCAGAGGCACGTGGGAAATCTCTGCACGTTTTGCTTAATTTTGCTGTGAACCTAAAACTGCTATGAACAACAAAGTTTATTTAAAAAGATAAAATGGACTTTTAAATACAGAGAACAAACTGAGAGTTGCTGGAGGGGTTGTGGTTGGGAGGATAGGCTAAATAACTAAGGGGCATTAGGGAGGACACTTGTTTGGATGAGCACTGGGTGTTGTACATAGGGGCTGAATCACTGGAATCTACTCCTGAAATCATTATTGCACTATATGCTAACTAACTTGGATGTAAAGTAAAAAAAATAAATAAATAAAAAGTAAAGTGGTCTTGACTAGTGCTGATCACCACCCCCTCCCAGTGTCATCTTCCTGAAAAGCAAATGTAAGTTCTCCCAGAAAGTACACATTAATCCAGTCTACAAGGCATGCTGTCTTAAATTCCAACAATCATGTAAGCACACAGGAATATCACAAAACATATGAGGAAACAAGATGGCATGAAAAAGAGACAGCAGACATAAGAAAACAAAGAATTCATATAGTAAAATTATCAGACACAAAATGCAAAATAAAATTTAATGTGCTTAAGGAAAATTCTTAAAAAGAATGTTAAAAAGGAATGTAGGCAAATGAAAAATATAAAAGATCATTAGAGACTTAATAGACGGAACAAAAAGCATATTAGACAACGGAAGAAAGAGTTGAAGACATTCTAGAAAATATAGCATAGAAAGACAAAGATATAGAAAACATGAGAAAATCATTTTCTAAGAATTTTCCAGAAATAATTAAAAATACAATCTCAAGTCAGAAAGTCAAATGAAAATCATACAGAATAAATAAATGATCTGCTCCTACACCAACCATAGGTAACTGCAGAATGCCAGTGATAAAGATAAAACCATAAAAGAAGTAAGAGAAAAGACAAAGGAAGAACAATTAAAATGACAGCTGGCTTTTCAACAGCAACAATGGGAATTAGAAGTCAATGTACACATCTTCAAAGTGTTAACAGAAGATAAGTATTTTCACAGGAAAAGTAATATTTAAGACAACTAAATAACAGATATTTTACACAAACAACAAGAAAGCCAAGAACACTTATTTCCACTGAACCCTCACTAAAAGAACTTCTAAGGGATGTACTCCAGACAGAAAAAAAAATGAGCCTGAAAGATCCAGGATTTAAGAAAGAATAGGGATCAAAGAAAATGGAATATTTCAAGTACATCTAAATAAACATTGACTATATAAAGTATCTGATCTGTTGGGTTAATAAAGATGAGCTGACTATATCAAGCACTGGGCTATATAAAATATCTTATCTGTGGGGTTAATAAAAACAGCCCAAACACTCGACAAGAGAGGCATATAAGTTTGAAGAAGGGTAATTAGAGTTAAAATGTTTTATAAGACCTGAATTGTTTGATACACAGGTATAGATACTACTTAACCTTAGCCTTTCAGTATGCATATAAAATTCAGAGTAACCACTAAAAGAATAGCAATAGATGTTTAACTTTAAAACCAGTAGAAGAAGAACTATAACAACAACAACAAAAGGTCTCAAAAGTTCAAAGAAGGCAAAAAGGAAAAAAAGAAATACTGAAGTAAAAAATAGACATCCCAAAATCAGTTGGTAGAAATAATTCCAGTTTTATCAGTAATCATAGTAAAATGCAAATGGAGTAAAGAAAGCAAAGATGACCAGATTACAATTTAAAAAAATGTTGACATTATGGGGTGCTTGGGTGGCTCAGTCGGTTAGGCATCTGACTTCAGCTCAGGTCATGATCTCTCGGTTCAAGGGTTTGAGCCCCATGTAGGGCTCTGTGTTGACAGCTCAGAGCCTGGAGCCTGCTTTAGATTCTGTGTCTCCCTCTCTCTCTGCCCCTCCCCTACTCATGCTCTGTCTCTCTCTCAAAAATAAGTAAACGTTAAAAATTTTTTTTAAATGTTGACATTAGATATTCACAAAATTGTAGATAGAGAAACATTGAAAGTAAAAGAATAGCAAAAAATGTAGGAGATAAATCTAACATAATGAAAGATAGAGAAGCCATAATATCAGAGAAAGGTTTTAAGGCGAAAAGCATTAGTACTGATAAATATGGTCATGACATTATGAATAAAGTTTAAATTCCCCAGGAAGCTAAAACCAATTTAAAATGCATATCTGTCTAATAAGATATGTTTGAAATAGTCCTAACAGACCACAAGGTGAAATTGGCCAATTAACCACTAAAGTAGAATATTTTAAAAATCCTTCTCTCAAGCAGGCATTGAAGTAAGAGATTTGAAAAGCACATTTAAAATGCTTGATATACTCATATATAGAAACTTATACCTTCAGATCAGAAAATAACTGTTCTCTCCCAAGAACACATGGATATTATGCCATAAAGCAAATCTCAACAAACTTCAAAGAAATGGAGTAAAAACAATCATTTTTAACAAAATTACCATAGAATGATTAGAGATCAATAAAGATATTTTTAAAAAGCACCATATATTTGGAAGTTAGTAGATGGTAAATAATTTTCAAATTTCCATTATTTTTGCTTCAAGTTGTAAATACCTAGAACTTAATAATGAAATTCCCTTTACCTATTCAACTATTAGTTGAATAGTTATATGGGAAACAAGAAAGTCTGAAACTTATTACATTGAGCATCACACCTAAGGAATTAGGAAAAGTACAATAAAATAAATCCAAAGGAAGCAGATGAAATACAAATGATACAGGTGCAAATAAAACAAAGATCGAGGAAACAGAAAATACAGAAACCATAGACTCAACAAAACCAAAGACTGGTTACCTAAAAAGACTAATAAAGTAGATAAACTTCTGAAAACTTTATTAAATGATAAGATGAAGAAAAAAGGAATTTCAACCACTATTATAAATGCAAAAAGGGAGACAGTTGCAGGTACACCTAGAGTTAAAAAGATAGTAACAGAAAAGCATGACCAGCTTTATGCCAATAAATTTGAAAATTTTGTCTTAGGAAAAAATCATTCAAGAGGAAAAAATATTCAAGAAGAAACAGAAGTAACAACAATAAAAATACAGGTTTACAAAGTATTTACTATGGACCAAGTATTATCCTATGTAGGTTACATATATCAACTCATTTAGTCCGCATGACAATCCTATGTGTCCCATTTTACAGCTGAGAGGACTGAGGTACCATGAGGTTAAATGACTGTTACACAGTTAATAACTCAATGTTGAGACTGAACATAGACAGTGTGGCCCCAAAGTTCACTCTTTTAACTACTATGCTCCAATTCACCTTAAAGATGTTCAATCAGTAATTAATAATCTTCCCACAAAGAAAAAAATCTTGCTCGCAACTTTACAAAGTTTACTAGACATGAAAGGAACAATCATCATCTAAAATAAATTCTTACAAAGACTAAAAAAAGAGATAACACTTCCTAATTCATTTTATCAAAACCAGATAAAGATTGCATATGAGAGAAAATTACTCATAAACATACATGCAGAAAACCTAAACAAAATATTGGCAAATTCAAACCAGACGTACGCAAAAAATATAATATATGTGACTAAGTTGGGTATATTCCAGCAGTTCGCCCACAAGATTAGACAAAAGTTAAAGTTATATAATATCAAGCATTGGCAAGGATATGGAACCCAGAGAACCTATATAATTCTTGTGGGGATGAGAATTGAAACAGTCATTGTAGAAAACTTTGGCATTACTTTGTCAAGTTTGAACCACCACTGTCTTATTTTGTATTTTCTTCTTACTATGGCTTTTCTTTATTACCTTTTTCTTTCTTCTCTAACTTCTATTAAGTTGGCAAGATTCTCTTTATTTTCTAGTATTTCTTGTGCTAGTTTGGAACTTATAGATTGCACTTCTGATTCTTTTAATGGATATTTAAAATTTTTTAATAATCAACTTAAATTTTGTAAAAAAAATCTAACTTTATTTTTATCCTCTTCTCAAATACAACAAAGATCTTAATACATACTAAACACTGAAATGCTGTTAATACAGAAACATGAAATAAAAACAAAGTTGTGCTCACCAGTTAGATTTACCCACTGCATTCAGTTTCTATTGCTACCTTAACAAATTGCCATAAACTTAGATGTTTAAAACACAAATTGATTATCTCACAGTTCTGTACGATACAAGTCCAAGTATGGCTGACGGGGTCCCTGGCTTAGAGTTTCTTTCTCAAGGCCAAAAGGAAGGTATTGGAAAGGCTAAGTTCCTTTTTGGCGTCAGGAGACGAATCCACTTCCAAGTTCATTGGGGTTTTGGCCAAATTCAGTTCTTTGGGGTTGTAAGACAGAAGTCCCTCTTTCCTTGCTAGTTGTCAGCTAGAGGTTGACATGCTCTTAGAGGTCTCTCTCTGGTCCTTGACCATGGCCCCCCTCCATTTCAGAGCCAGTAATATTGCACGAAAACCTTCTTGGGCTGACAGTCTCTCTGACTTCGTCGTATCTTTTCTGCCTCCAGCTGTGGAAAGTTCTTTGCTTTTAAAGCATCACATGATTACATTAGGCCCGCCTGGATAATTTAGGCTACTCTTTGTGTCTTAAGGTCTGTGCCCTTAATTAATTACTTTGGCAAATTCCTTTTGCCATGTACATAATACATATTCACAAGTTACAAAGATTAGGGCATGGGTATATCTGGGGGACCATTCTGCCTACCACCTTGACTAGAGCTGTCAGGATAGGTTAGGGGATTCTGAAAATGCAAACAATCTCTAAAATCCATTCGGCTTAATGCAGCAAAGATTTATTTCATACTCACAGAATCTCTGACTCTCTTTAGCAGCTGTTATCTGTGGGGTAACTCAGTGACTCAAACTGAGATAGAATGTACTATCTAATAGAACCGTGCTTCTCAAATTTTAATATATAGACGAATGATCTGAGAATCGCGTTACAATGAAGATTCTGATTCTGCAGATCTGGAATGGAACCTGAGATTCTCCAGTTCTCACATGAGCCCAGTTGACGTTGATGCTGCTGATCTCCAAACCACTCTTTGAGAAGCAAAGACCTCCTTGGTCACTACCACAAGGGAAGAGAGAGCATGGACACTATTCAAACTGACCCTTTATTGCTTCTTCCTGAAAATAATGTGCATCATTTCAACTCACATTTCAGTGGCCCAAGCTACTCATACATATGGTCTTGTCTAATTTCAAGGGGTTAGAAAAGTTCAATACTCCCATATGCTCATTAGGAAAGGAGAACCAGGAATATTAGTCACAAAACGTATATGCACATACACACACTCTCACACCCCTCTGGCCTCATCGTTGTTTTCTTGGATACCCAGCTTTCCTACAGTCCACTGTTTTCTTTCTGAAATTCATCCTGTAATAATTATTTTAGTGAAAATCCGTGAGTAGTGAACTCTCTCGTCTTTGTATATCAGAACACATTTTGGTTTCTGCCTATATTCTTGATTGATAGTTTGAGGGTCCCAAATTCTACGCTGACCCTTATTTTCCATTAGCACTTTGAAGATATTAACTCATTATCTTCTGGACTCTATGTGATGGAGAAGTTTCTGCCATTAGTCTAAGTTTCATTCCTTTGTGGGTGATCTGTTTTTTCTCTGATAGCTTTTCATATTTTCCCTTTTTCTTTAATGTCAGATTATCCTTCTGATGTTGGATCAGGACATGTGTGCATATGTATTTTATTTTTTCTCTTCAGCACTTATGTTGCAATTCTAGTCTGAGGACGCTTGTCCTTTTTCCTTTCTGGAATATTCTAAATGTCATTTCCCCAATTCTCATTTTTGGAAGATCCTATTACATGTATGTAGAGAGTGAGCATTTTATTTGTTCTGTATCTCTTAAGGGCTCTGTCATATCAGGTATATGGAATTTTGAGCTGTATTTTCAGAAAATTTCTTTTTTTTTTTAGTTTATTTATTTATTTTGAGAGAGATAGAGAGAGAGAACAAATGGGGGGGGGGCAGAGAGAGAGGGAGAAAGAATCCTAAGCAGGCTCCAACATGGGGCTCAATCTCACAAACTGTGAGATCATGACCTGAGCAGAAATCAAGAGTCAGATGCTTAACCAACTGAGCCACCCAAGTGCCCTGTAAATTTCTAACTGTGATCTTCAAATTCACTAGCTCTCTCTTTGGGTCCAGTATGGAATTTATCTCATTTAAGGAGATTTTTATTTCAATTACAATATTCTTTTATTGTAAACTTCTAATAGTTTATTATCTTTATTCATCAATATATTACTTCATTTTTGCCTGGTTCCCCCTCTCATTTACTGTTTATTTTCAATGGTTATTTTTTTCCCAATGTGTTTCTTTTATTTAAAATTATTTTTTATATTTTATTTATTTTTGAGAGAGAGAGAGAGAGAGAGAGAGAGAGAGAGAGAGAGAGACAGAGACAGCATGAGCAGGGGAGGGACAAAGACAGGGGGAGACACAAAATCCAAAGACAGGCTCCAGGCTCTGAGCTAGCTGTCAGCACACAGTCCCACGCGGGGCTCAAACTCACCAACCTTGAGATCATGACCTGAGCCGAAGTCAGACGCTTAACCAACTGAGCCACCCAGGCGCCCCCCAGTGTGTTTCTGTTAAACACATACAGTCGGGGCACCTGGGTGTCTCAGTCAGTTAAGCATCGGGCTCTTGGTTGCTGCTCAGGTCATGATCTCATGGTTTGTGGGATCGAGCCCCGCATCAGGTCCCTTGCTGGCAGTGTAGAGCCTGCCTAGGATTCTCTCTCTCTCTCTGTCTCTCTGTCCTCACCTCCCTTGTGCTCTCTCGCTTTCTCAAAATAAATAAATAAACATAAAAAAATGCCAATTCCCTTCATTCATGGTGATTATTTTCTGCCAAGTCACCATAAACACTGCAAGAGAAAATACTATCTATCATTGCTCACAGTTCCAATGAGTCTCTGGTCATACTTTGGCCAACCAACCAATACATAATCTTGTTTTATATGTGTTTCTGTCTCAAGATACCTCATTTAATATCTATTGATTCATTAGCATTGAACCTACAGCCAAGAGCATTATAATTCATGACTGAATGAAGCTTATGTAACACACATCTTCTCCATAAGGCACATCACAACCTTCTTGTGCTTAGAAACACCAGGCAGCATTTTAGCACTACGTTTGAGGGCCGTTTTAAAAATCACCATTAAAGGGGCGCCTGGGTGGTGCAGTCGGTTGAGCGTCCGACTTCAGCCAGGTCACGATCTCACAGTCCATGAGTTCGAGCCCCGCGTCAGGTTCTGGGCTGACAGCTCAGAGCCTGGAGCCTGTTTCCGATTCTGTGTCTCCCTCCCTCTCTGCCCCTCCCCCGTTCATGCTCTGTCTCTCTCTGTCCCAAAAATAAATAAACGTTGAAAAAAAAAATTTTAAAAATCACCATTAAAAATCGCAAAAATCTGAAAAACTTGGCACTACATAGGTTGTGAATAGGACACTTGTTTATAGTATGAGAGCTGAAACAAGAAGGCACCACCTCAGCTGGGAATGTGCTGGCTGGACAACTGAAGTTTTTTGCCACTCTGCACATATCTGCAAGTGACCAGGGATACTTTCTAGAGAAATGGTGAATTCATAATTATTGGAATCTACAAATAATGAGGATTGCCTGTATCAATTTTAATGTCTTTATCAAACAGTTTCATTTGCCAAATTTTATCTGGAGTGAATATTAATTTTGTTGACTTTTTTTTTGGTATAGTTCTATAATGTTTTGAGATTATTACTTGTAGACTTAGTTTTTAATTTTTTGAATGTTTATTTATTTTTGAGAGAGAAAGAAAGAGCAGGGGAGGGGCAGAGAGAGAGGGAGACACAGAATCTGAAGCAGGCTCCAGGCTCTGAGCTGTCAGCACAGAGCCCGACATGGGGCTTGAACTCACAAACCACGAGATCATGACCTGAGTTGAAGTTGGACACTTAACTGACCGAGCCACCCAGGAGCCCCAAATAGACTTATTTTTAATGGAAAGATTTTGCTTTTCCTTTGTGTCTCTTTGTCCTCATCTGCTCTAATAGTTTTGTGATTATCTCCACGTGCTTCACCCAGCCCCCAGTTCAGAATCAGATTGCTATGCTGGAATTTTGTTTTTGTGTTTAAAAACATTTTTTTAAGATTTATTTATTTATTTATTTATTTATTTATTTATTTATTTAGAGAGCGCATGAGCAGGGGAGGGGCAGAGAAAGAGGGAGAGAGAGAATCCCAAGCAGAATCTGCGCTGTCAGCATGGAGCCCAATGTGGGGCTCAAACTCATGAACCATGAGATCATGACCTGAGCCGAAATCAAGAGCCAGGCACTTAAATGATGGGGCCCCACCCCCAGTGTCCCTGGAATTGTGGGTTTGAATCCATAACAAGGAAATTGCAAATCTAGTCACCGAGCCCAAGTGTCATTTAGTAGGTTCAGTCCGTGATCTCCACCAGCCCCTCTAGACTCACTGTTTCAGATAAAGCTCTCATCCCAGGCAAACCATCATTAAAACCAAAGCAAACATCAGCTTCCATCCACACAAAGAGCCCCATCCAGGCTTCTGACATGAAGTTCTCTACCTGGAAGAAGTGCTCTTTCTCCTGTACAAGTAAATTTAGCTCTGGTTATCCCACAGGAATTGAGCTGGGGCTAATCTTTGCTTACTTCTAGTTATGGAGCCCAAAAGCCTGTGGCCATCAGCACTGATCACCATCTTGCCTATATGCTCCATTTTTGGTGCATGGATGTTTTAATCTTGCTATTGAACTTGGCTATGTCATTGGTTTCAACATTTTATAATTTGCCCAACATTGCTGCTTGTTTGGAAACAGGGAAGAACAGATTGATCAGAAATTCTCTTAGGAATCTCCTTACACTTTTCTTTCACAACTTCTCTTACTCTGCATGAGATTGTAGCTATCTGGATTTTTGTCTTTTCTTCTTGCCTCCAATTTCAAAACATTTGGGAGTACTGTCTTATACAAATCTTTTTGTTGTCATTTGGTCCCAGCACAATGCCTTGCACAGTCAATAACTATCTGTTGAATTAAAGTATACGTCAGTTTATGAGACACTCTCCTGGCAATTAGCCTTGTACACAAATTTATGTCAGATGGATAATTTTCTTCCCTAGAAATAATCAGACAGAAACTAGAAGACCTCTTAGGAGGGATATTATAAAGCAGGGGTTTTCATACTCTTATTTTGTTGCAGAACTCTTTTCCCTCAAAAGAATCTTATGCAGGGTGCTAATCAATAAAACAGGTAAAGGAAGAGCTGTTCTGGATGCCACAGGGGTGATAGTCATAGCAACTTGACTGCTCGGCCTTCATCACCCAGCAACGAGGTCAAGGTGGCCCCACAGAGAGTTGTCTAAAACTTGTTTTCCAAACTCCCATCCTATAGGGATTGAGAGGTTTGTCCAAGTTGCTTCTAGGATCTATAACAATTCAAAGTAAATAATTCCCAGCAGTATTTTAAAGGAAGAAAAAGAAACATTAAAAAGTAATAAATTACACTTTTTGAAATGTAGTGCTATATCATTTAAAATCTTCTGTTGGGGGAGGGGAGGAGTCTTCATAATGAATATACTGCTTGGGAAGAGAAGACCAGTACATTATAGGATATTGGTGTTGAATGAGCTCTGAAGCACATTTGCTTGGTGAAGATTCAAAGGCACAAAAATACCACATAATGCCTCCTTACCCTTCCTTCTGTGATGACCATATTCCACTCAAGATTCTGAACAGAATTTGAAGCCTAAGCTAAATATGCTCTAAGAGCCATGAATAGCTTTGCTCATCATAAGATTGTAAAGAAAAAATATAGCCAAACGTTCAAGACAACCTCTTTAAATTTGACAATTTCCTCTGAAAAGGAAGAGAATGTTCAAAATCAAAGAAAAACATGAAGAAAAGATTCCCGGAAGTACAATACAGTATGAAAGTGGATTAATTAAATAATGGCCTTAGCTCAGAAAGCTCAGCACAAAGGTCTGTGAGTGATCCCTCAGAGGAAAAAGCATAAGAATTTCTGTTGCCTGAGTTTCAACACATCTTGGTGGTAATTGGAAGATCTGATGCTGCTTATCGTTTCTAGTCTCATGGAGAGTGGCTGAGCATAGACAAGTATTTGCATGTTAGCAACCTATGCATGGCGGCTTGTTTCGTTTCATTCCACAAGGCACTGTGCCAAGGGAAGAACTACAGCAGTAATTTCTTTCAAAGTCACTGGCAAATCTCTGCTTCAAGCTTCTATCTGGGTCACCAGAGGCCAGCATACATTTTGTGTAATTCAGAAACTAGGACTTGAGAGAGTAGGTTTGAGAAGTATTGACTCAGGAAATTTATATTCTCTGGACAGAAGGAGAAGCTCAAAGGAGAGTCAATTTGGGATGTTTTCAGCAAGGATACTTGGATTTGCCTTTTCTGCTGTATTTGATTCGCACACTTAAAATTCTCAGCAGTTCATATACTTGTAGCCTTGAAGAATAAAATTGCTACAGTAAACTTATTTGAACATCTCTTTTCCTAAACCATATCGCATATGTCGTAAAATTCCTTATGCCTTAATCTCTTTGTGTCTTAGTTTTGTTATTAGCTACATGAGTTAGTCTAGGTCATTGATGCACCCTCTTGAGTCATGCTGAGATGGGCATGGGTTTTGGCATCATACAAACCTAGCAGCACCACTAAATAAAGTATTTCATCTCTTTCAATATCCAGATTTCTTTATTTGTAAAATCAGGGTAATACTTCTCAAAGTGATTGTGAGAACTGAATTCGTCACTAGCACTAGGCCTGGCACCTGGCAGATACCTCAAACAAACTAGTTTCTTTTAATTCAAATCTTCTATAAATCTATTGCTTTGTCAGGATCCCTTTGAGGTATATGATCAGTGTACTAGTCATTTTTGACAAAGATTGCAGCACATATATACCATTACCCGTGGTCATAGAGCTATCTGGGAGAGGGACTCATACCACTTTTCTAGTCTGATAAATCCCAACACTCAAAGGAAATGATAGATAACTCTTTAATACCCTTTATCAGGCGAATCAATGAAGGGTTTATCTTCCCTTCAAAACTCTATCAAGCCAATACTGTAGCATTAATAACAAAACACACACCTGCAAAAGGTCTAGCTGAACTTTTTCCTCAGAGAGTTTCAATATGGCAAATGATATGATGATAACAAAGTAAACAAATTCTGGGTTGACCAAGTTCATGCTAACAGCCGTAAGAAAGCAGTCGCTTGACACTTAGCTATCAATCCACAGGAAAAGAACATAGCTGTTGTTTGAGGCACACTTATTTCTTATCAGAAAGCATCACATGTGTGAACTAGAACGTGTGACTTTAGGGAGGCCAGCTCATATCACTCAAAGGCCACTTACAAGTATTGTCAATGCTTCCTCTGACAGTCTCCATGGGATGATGCTGGCTTAGAATAAACTAACTCTGACCAACTTCGGGGGCAAATCACCTATGGCTCTTAAATATACCAGAAGGATGTCAATAAGCAGAAATTAGTTGTAACAATTTATTAGCTTTTATATTTTACTCAACAGTTTGGAGTTCTTCATATTATGTTGAGTTAGGGACAAGGGCAAAATCATCCTTACCTGGGGAATGGAGTTCTTTTGGAAGACCATAACTTACTTATCTTTGTCATATCAGGTGGCAGAAGGAACTAAAATTCATTGAGCATCTTCCGTGTACCTACATTACTGATTCTGATCCTTGTAAAGAGTACTGTGAAGTGAACGTGGTGACTCTACGTCATGATTGAGGAAACTGAGGCTGTGAGAAGTCTGAAGAGCTTGTCCAACCACCAAGTGAGCAACAGCAGAGCCGGCCAGCCCATGTCTCTCTCTCTGGGGTCGTGTTCATATGACGCTCCTCCCAGAGAGGAAAAAGTTGAGGCAGAGGATAAGAAACACATCAAGAGGACACATTAAGGAGAAAGGAAAAGTAGAGAGACTTCAGAGGGGTCCAATAAAGGCATGTCAGAAAAAGCATTAAAAAGAAATGTGTGCAGCAGTCAAAAGAAGGCCTAGGGGAGAAGAAAAGCAGAAGGGCCCAACCCACTGGGGAGGAAAAATCCAAAAAAAAAAAAAAATTGGCTAGCTGCCTGGCAGCAAGCACTGCAGAGAGATCTATATCCACCAGACAGATCCACCAAATGAAGGAATCTGTGAATCATTAAAAAAATGTTTATTTCTTTATGCCACAAATGATAAAACAGTTAGTCATAAAATATGAGGGTTTTTTTTTCCCGGAGTAATTGCTGTAGATATTTTCAGCCATTTATCCTAAATGCTCAGTGTTTAACTATTGAAAGGGAAATGATGTGTTTTGAACCAAAATCAACCTCCAGTTATCCACATGGCATGCTGTATACTTGCACTTAGAGATTAATTCATCTGCTGGATGGTCAAAGTTTAGTCAGCATTGGTGCTGACAGAGTTTGGACAGGGACTCTATCCTCAGAGAAACAATAAAAGTCACTTATCACTTCTTGCCCCCTAAAAATTATTTTCCTTTGTTACTAATTTCTGCATAAATAGAAAGGACTGTGGTCCGAGTCAAGAAAATCAAGATGCTCCTGGAAATGTGATCCCTAATGAACATCCTTTTGTTCCAGTAACAGTGTTTCTCAATGTTGAAAGGGACACACACACACACACACACACACACACACACACAGCCCTACAAGTAGTTAAGTCGCCATTCTACATTCATTCTATCTTTGTGGTAAGTTAGACTCGTTAGGGGGGATATTGATTGGTCCCCTGGGTTATGTTCCTGAGAACATATAGCAATTCCAACTAAACATTTGTTTGTTCAAAGAACAGCCAAGCTTCACCGCTGCCAGCGACCTAACTGTCCAGCCTACGGGCATTACATAGAAAGTCTGTTTTCCTATATGTCATCCAAAGGAAGAAGAATTGTAAATCTGCAGTTCTGCCAGAGATGAGGGCTAATATTCTTGTTCTAGAATACCTGGAATCTGTTTACTTGGAAAAATAATCAAGAAAATTTCCTTATGATGTCACACAGTAAGGCCGAACTTCAGGAATTTAAAGTGATCTAATTTTTACTTTTATAAATAGTGTATTCTCCTGGAAAGAGTACTTCGCCACAGAAAGGGGGAGTTGAGGAAAGGAACTAAAGCAGGGCAGAGCCAACATTACTGAGTTGGGTACCATGCTGACTGCTTTTTAGATATTTCCCCATGTAATCCTCAGAAAAACTCTGTGAGGTATTTTTTTCAGTGTTTCGACAATAAAATATATATTCAATGATTTTCGAAATATTTTACCCCAACCTCATTTTCTTTTTTATATTTTTAAATAGATGCCAGTTATAGAAGAATATACATCCTGTAACACATCTAACTTACTACGGAAGTATACAGAATAAAAAAGGAAAGCCCTTAAGTTACTCAAAATCTCTCTCTGATTACATAATAATTGTGATCAGCGATATACCACACCCCAGACATACCTCAGTCTGTTTTTTTAATTATTTTATTTTATTTTATTATTTTATTTATTTTTAAAAAAACAATTGTTAATTAGAATCCTTTACTTATTTGTTTTAAAATGTTTATTTATTTTTGAAAGACATTGAGAGCACAAGTGGAGAAGGTTCAGAGAGAGAGGGAGACAGAGGATCCAAAGCAGGCTCTGCGCTGAGAGAGCAGACCTCCTGATGCGGGGCTTGAGATCATGACCTGAGCCAAAGTCGGACACCGAACCGATTGAGCCACCCAGGCGCTCTCAGTTTGGGGGGTTTTAAAAATTGACTGAGATCATATTAAAGATACTACTCTACACTTGTTTCTTTCACACTCAAAATGTCTTGGAAAAACTTTACAGGTTTGTGCTTACAGATTCGACTTACTCTTTTACATAACTGTTTAGTGCTCTGTGGTGTGGACACATCACAGTTTATTTAACCAGCCCCCCTCCATTTGTTTCCAATTTTAAACTACCATAAACATTGCATTAACAAACATTCTTTGGATGTATATAAGAAGGGTATTTTAACAGGTAAGAAAACAGAGATTACCGAACTTTGTTCAAAAGCACCTAACTACTAAGCTGCAGTGCCAGGACTCTGAGAAGCTTATGTTCTTTCTGCTCTATGTTACTATTTTGAGTCCTTTGTGTCCATGGGATTGAAAAATGAAGTGTGTCCTTTAAATCACTCACCCCTCCTCCTAGCCGCACATCCTGATGGCCTCTCAGAGACTGTCATTACAAGGCTAACAGGTAAGGATAGGAGAAGCTGGCCCCCATTTTGTTACATTAACTTACGGATGAAATCCTAATAAAGTTACTTGGAAGAGACATGTGTTATCAGAGTTTAAGATGAGAGTGCTCTCTCTCTCTCTCAAGGAAGATACAGCACAAGGAAAATTCCTGCTTTTCAGTTGGATGGGTCATTAAGGAGGGAATCGGGATTGCATGCAGCAGGAAGTACATTTCTTAGGTCCAGTGCTATAGAGTCTAGTCAGCCTTGGGCAGAGCCACTCTGGATACCCAGCGTGCCCTCCGGAAGCCCCCTGTAGTAGGGGGAGGATTCTGAACATTTATTAAGAAGAAACCAACATTCTTTCCCTCAGAACTTCTTTTTCAGTTAAGAAACTTGTTCTTGAGGTTAAGAAAACCCTCTGCTGCCTTTCATATACTTCAGTCTGAGACTGGCTCTGGGTCTGGGAGAAGAGAAATGCACAGAAGGGGGTGATTAGAGCAACCCGTCTGTCAGCCTTCTGGTCCTTTTGCAAACAATGCCTGTCACCCTTACTGAGAGGCTAGGAGTGCCCCTTACAGAATAGCATTTAGGAGTAAGTTCAGACTCCTCAGAACAGATAAGTACCTCCTTCCCTGCACCATACCGCATACCATACTTCATAAAATGACCTACCAGGACCTCAAAGAAGCTGGGCTAGTTCATGCCTCTCCCTTCACACATACGACTAAGGCCCCCATGTCACCTCAGAGAGAATTTCTTGATCACCCCATATGCAGCGACTTCCCCGACGTCATTCTTTATGCCATTATCCTGCTTTATTTCCTTCAGAATCATTCACTAATTGAAACTCTCACACTTCTCTTTCTTTATTTGTTTATCATCTGCTTTCTCTCACTAGAGAATAAGCTTCATGAGACAGGGGCTTATCTTTCTCTGTAGCTATGATACCCCAGTGCCTAGAAAAAGTGCCTGGTACACAGCAGGTCACAGCAGAAATTGCTGAATAAATTCCATTCCCATTTTTTCTAACACTGTCTCTTACTATAGTCTGGAAAAATTCCTATCATCTTGAAAGGTTCTGCTCAAATGTCACCTTACTTAGGATGTCATTCATTCATTCATCATTAAGTGTTGAATGTCCACCACGTGATAGGGGTTGCTAAACTTCATCTGCCCATAGCCCCTTTAATATCTCAAAACTTTTTTTATGGTACCCCTAGGCCGAAAGGAATACCTAACACTTCCATTGATTAAGCAGTTAGGTCCACACAACTCAGTAGGTATTTGCACCCTCATAACAGCTATTTGAAAAGAACAATACACATACTTGAAAGAAAAATTAGATTTTATTTTATTCATAAGCAACCAGGTTTACTTACTAATGGTAAGTTTGCACTCATTAAATATTGGAAAACTTCTTAAAGTATGAAATCTGACTGGACAATGCCACCCTCATCTCCTGTCCCACATTGATTTTCTCTCGGTACTTGCTTTTTTATCAAAGCTTCAGGAGGACTGGGTTTGGGGCTTAGTCTCCAACTTTGCAAAGGCAAAATGTCATAGAAAGGAAGACAGCATGATCTACTAGTTTGCATAGGGCCCAGCAGGTATCAAGTATTGCTAGGGTGCCTTTGAATGTTTGAAAAATCCCACAGCAGCCCTGTCAGTTTGCCGTGTTCCCTGGTACACAGTTTCAGAAGCATGTTGTTGGACACTTCATGCTAGGCACTGGGTGCACACTGTTGAGAAAATCAGACATGGCCCTTCTGTGACCTCTTAGCACAGAAATCTCTGCCCACTCATCTCTGGGAGGGTTCTAGAAGAGATATAGAAATGTGGCCTCCTGACTTTAGTCTTAGGGACTTTTGTTTTTTTAAACAACAGTCAAGTGTGAGAAAAATAAGATAAAAACAGAGAGGGAGGCAAACCATAAGAGACTCTTAAATACAGAGAACAAACAGGATTTCTGGGTGGGGGATAGACAATCTACATGGGTGATGGGCATTAAGGAGGGCACTCGGTGGGATGAGCACTGGGTGTTCTATCTAAATGATGAATCACTAAATTTTATTCCTGAAACCAATACTACACCATATGTTAAGTAACTTGAATTTAAAAAAAAAAAGAAAAAGAAAGAAAAGAACTTAAGGGCACCACCAGCTACCACAGGCACCTTGGCCTATTATATTGCTAATCGTAGTCACTGTCTCCTAAATGTCAACTCTTGTTAAGATTAAGGATGGTGACAAAGAAACAGTTTATAAGTAACACGGTATTAGTCTAACTTTGAAAGTCCGTTTAAAATGCCTAGTTAAGATCAAGGGGCTCAGATGTGAGGGCTAATTTGAGTCAGCAAATTAGGGCCCCCCCTGGGAAGATCTGAAACCTAAATGACCCACTTGGGTTCACACCTATTGTTTTCCTCAGTAGTATCCTTCGTCTTTTCTTCCAGAGAGAGAGAGGGCCTTGCCCCCTTGGACTGTGAAATGGGAAAGGTTGGATACACTACATCCTTAGAAATGAAAATAGTATGCTTGAACCAGCTAGAAATAGTAACAGAAGGTCGTGTGACTAAAAGAACTAGGCGAACATCATGGGTACTTTCTTTATTGATACACCCTGTCTACAGAATGATTAACAAGAACATCTTAAAAGTATGTGAACTGATTTTTCAGACAATGCAGAAAGCTAAGAAAACTGAGGAGACATTTTCTCCTCCTCAGCCTTGGAGAATAAGAACCCAGAGAACTATGTAGCACCTACAAAAAATAGAAAAAAGAGGGTGAATCTTTGGAGAAGTGGTTCAGAAGAGCCCCAGGAAGCTGCCAGGTATTAAGGGTTGACCTGGAGGCTTACCGGACAAGGAACCCTAGAATTTTTCCAAACAGGTATTTAAAAGGGGAATATTTAACTGAATTGCCCTGAACTTCTTAGTTTGAGAAATTGGGATGGGATTATGAAAAGATTCTTATGAGACTTTTTGTTTGTTTTTTTGGCAATGTTGCTTCTGTCATGGCCAAAAGTCAGAAAAAAAAAGCTTCAAAGATTTGAAGAGTTTAGATTCTCATACAGAAATTCAATGTCAGTTTGATTCTACAAGCTATAAAGAGTTGGCTTTGGTAACGCTATGGGTTTTAAATAATATTAGGTCAGAGTCTTAGCCTACATCTGTCCATGAAAGTGCTCATAATGATAGCAGGGAGATTGTGGGCTGTTTCTGAAGAGCTTGAAGGACAGGATAGGCAGACATCTGCTCATGATGCTTTAGGCATTCATCTACTTAGGAGAGTTTGGATCCTTTCCACGATTTTAAAAGCCATAAAGAAACAGAATGGACATTATGGAGATTCTTAAATAACATTATGGTATTTAAAAAACATCCCTGATGTATAAGATATCACGATAATAAAAGGGACAAAGAAAATCAATGAGCTAAAGTATATTTCCATTAAACATTTTTTATACCATTTATAAAACAAACTCTGTCAATACCGTTTTTAAAAATTGAACAACTGTAGCTATTTGATTCTTTTAACCAATTAGCAGTTGAACTATGTGGCACCTAGTGTCCTCAGTGGAAAGAGAAATGAAGTAGGCAAAATTTTCCCCTTAACAATTACTCCCAATTATCACGCCTTCTAGTTCCCTGCACTCTCCCTGGTCGGGTGTTAAAAATACATATACTTTTCATTCATCTTGGTCTCTCACAACCCATCTCATCAGTACTCTGGCCGTGAGTCACCTCCAATGTGAGTTTTCTCTGTTCCTGCCCCAATGCATCGCCATACCACTGGACTAAGTCCTAAATCCTTCTGACCTTGTTCTCTGTCACATCAAGCTTTTTGGCCTCAGCTGAGCCCCTTCCTTGCCACCGAACAATTCCTTATTTTGCTTTGCTGGCTTCCACTTGATTTACCTAGGGGCTGTTGTAGGCCTTCATGCTCACTTCTTCAAGTTCAACTCACCTTCTTCACTTTCAGCAGGTGACGGAGAAAACTCTAAGGGAAGTTTGAGCCTGTGCATCTGGAGCAGTCTCACCTTTTCTCTTCTTCAAAATCTTTCTATACCCTCAAATTTCCTCTCTCTATTTGCTTCTATATTCTCAGAGTGAAGCATATGTCCTTTGCCTTCACCAAGATTCCTCTTCTTATCACCCACTGTCTCCTTTGGGACCTGGGGCATCAAGTATCCCCTTACCTTCTCACATAATCAATCTCTCCTTTTATTATTTACTTATTTTTTTAATGACTATTTGTTTTTGAGAGAGAGAGAGAGACAGAGCATGAGTGGGAAGGAGACACAGAACCTGAAGCAGGCTCCAGGCTCTGAGCTGTAAGCACAGAGCCCAACGCGGGGCTCGAACCCACAAACCGCGAGATCATGACCTGAGCTGAAGTCGGATGCTTAACCACTGAGCCACCCAGGCGCCCCTCAATCTCTCCTTTTAGAGCAACTTATCTCTCAAGGTTTACTCACTGAAAACAAACCAACTACCCACCTACCTTTATGTGGATCCATAAATGATGAGATACCTCTGTGAACACTTAATAAGAATAGCTTATACCCATCAACTCCATTTTCTCATTGATACTCTTTTTTTTTCCCCCTGTGATTTTGATTTTGTTTGTTCCTAGTACACTATAGAAACTGTTCCTCAGCAGGGTTTTTTCAGTCTTCAACCTGTTGGCAACATTTATCCTACTGAACACCTTTAGGAATTTTTATTTCTTCTGCTACTTCTCTCACTGTGCCTGTTGTGGTTTACCTGGCACTCTAGTTCTCTTTCTATCTGAATATAGACATTCGCCAAAGTTCAGGCTTCTCTCCTCTTATGATTATACCTAAGAAACTGCTTCCAAATCTTCAAATTTTATGCATCTTATTTCCGTTTCTATGGCTTGTGCTTTGATCTCTTTCCTGAGATCAAATCCTCATTGCACAGTTGAATATACCACCTACAAGTTCAGCCTGCATGTCAAACTCAATAGTGTCCCTAAATCAAATTTGTCATTTCCCTCTCCCAAGCCTTCTCCCAACATTCCTAATTTTGATAATGGTATCCACCATTTTTTCAGAAGCTTGGGTATCCATTACATATTAAGCAAATTTCCATCATGTGCTTCATATGTGTGAGTTAATAGTTCCAGGCACTAGGGATAAAGGAGGGAACAACATGAATGAGGCTCCTATCCTCATGGAGTCCACATTCTAGAGTGGGAAAACAGAAAAAAAAACAAGTAATCGAAGAAGATAAATTTTGGTAGAGATTAGTGCTACAAAGAAAGTCAAAGTGCTATAAAGGAAGCAAGATTGACTGTTGTGAGAGATGGGATTGGGCAGTGGGACAAGCATATCAGATAAGTTGGTCAAGGAAAATACTCTGAGGAGGTGGCATTTGAGCTGAGATTAGAATAAGGAAAGCCAGTCATGTAGCTAGTAAGGAAAGAGCTACTCTAACAGAGGATAGGCCAGTTTAAGAACTCCAAATATACACACACCTCTGTGTTTCCTTTATTCTCACTCCAACTTATCATTCTAATTTAAATTGCTTGTTAGGTCTTACAAAGTGACCTTAATTTTGATCTCTCTTGCATCTATTTCCTTTTGGTTTAAGCTCTGATTGCTTCTTGTTCCTCATCCATTTCCTGTTCCAGAGCATCTCTCATATCACTACAGAATTAATCTTTCTGAAGTGAAAGAAACTACAATATCATACTCTTGCTCCAAAGCCTCTAGTGATCCCCTGTTATTCACTGAACTAATATAAGCTTGGAACCCTAACATTTAAATTTGTTCAAGGTGTAACATCAAAATATCTTTAAAAAAATTTTTTTTAATGTTTATTTTTGATAAAGAGAGACAGAGAATGAGTGGGGGAGGGGAAGAGAGAGAGAGGGAGACACAGAATCCAAAGCAGGCTCTGGGCTCTGAGCTGTCAGCACAGAGCCTGATGCAGGACTCGAACTCACAGACCACGAGATCATGACCTGAGCTGAAGGTGGACGCTCAACCGACTGAGCCACCCAGGCGTCCCTCAAAATATCTTTCAATTCTTTTCTTCAATAATGCTAGCCACAATCCTATCCAAATTCGTATGTGGAACATACCTTAAACATTTCTGCATCCAAAGTTGCCCATCTTGTCCCCTCTGCTTGGACTATCACCTCCTCACACTCATGTGGACCAGTCACAGCCCTCCGAGTTCTCTAAGCCCTATCTCAAATCACTTTTTCCTTGAAGACCCTTCAAATATCTCTCCATTTTTAACCCACAAAGAACTTTATCCCTTTCTTGCAGCATTTGTCATGCTTTGTGCTAGAGTGTGGTTACGTGCACAACTATGTTCTCTCTCTGCATCTTGTCCTTTATCACAGATGTTTTAAGACAGTGACCACATGTTATTTTTCCTTGTACTAGTGTAGTACTTCATACAAGGATGGCATTGAGCAGTTTTTGTTGTATGAATGAATGAATGAATGAATGACTCTGTCAAATCTGCGTTTAACTAATACTTATTTCATGAGGACCCCAGTGGTTTCCCTTTTATCATTCCTCTTATTGGTTCTCGAGACACTTAGATGTGAAACGTCAGAAAGCAGATAGAAATACAGAGTCCCTGTTTTGAAACAGCCTAGTTAGTTATAATCTGGCCAGGCGATTCAAAGTTTATATTGAGGAGAATTAAAAGTATGTATTTTAAAAGGCTGAATCATCAGTATAGTGTGAGAAAAATAACTCTTTGAAATACTAATTGATTGCTTGTTCAGAATACATAAAACTGCTTGGCATTATTCAGTTCTTAAAATGATACATGATCATAATTGCAGAAGCAGAACCTCAGTACTTACCACATTACTGCATGTTCTATATCGGATATTTCTTCCCTCACAGCTCCTAGGTCACACACACACACAGAAAAAAAAAAAAAGAAAAGAAAAAAAAAAAGAAGAAAAAAAAGAAGAAAAAAGAGGAAAAAAAGAAAAAAGAAAAAACTCATTACTACTCATTACTACAGGCTCAAAATTGAAACTATTTTGTCACGAGAACAATTTTCTCTTAATACTAATGTACGAGTCTCTTTTCTTCCGAACGACAATGTTCTTATAGAAATTACTAGCAATACTAAACAAAGCAGTTCTCAAGAAGTTGTATATATAAACTGATTTCTCCATGAGAGCTGAAACTAAGCATTCATTTTCCTTCAAAATTTTTCAAGATAAGTACTTATACTTCGTGCTTATTAACCAAATAAATATTAATACAAGATTTTCTGAAAAATGAATCCTGTCTTCTTAATTATTTATGGTATTAGACTGAAGAGATATTTCACTGAAAAAACTTAGATCTGGAACATGGTAAAAATGAGACAATATTCAACATGTCTTAAAATTACACATCTAAGGACATTAAAACTTATAGTTCTTAAAGAATTATTTTTACTTCTAAAATACACGCTCATTGGAGAGGTTTTGGAAAAGAAAGATTCCAAAAACGAAATCCCCCATAGTTGCCTTATCTAAAGATAATCACTGTTATTTTGACTTACTGATTTCTTCTCAGTGTGGAAGAAATTACGTCACCTATACCATTTTGTGGTTTGGGTTTTCTTTTCCCTCTTCAGCTTTTTGGGAAGCATTTTCCCACACTATGAAATAATTTAAAGATACAGTTTTGAGAGCTACATAATATTCCGTTAGATGAGATAAAGTAATTTGTATAACCATTCTTTCATGACTTGCCATTTAAGTAATTTCCAATGAGGGGGTTGATAAATGATGGTGTGAAAAACTATGTCTATATAAAAGTTTTATCCAAGTTTCTGACCGTGGCTGTAGGACAGATAAATTTCTAGAAGGGGAATTACTGGAGTAAAGGGAATGAACTTTTATAAGACTTTTGATAAACATTGCTAAATTGCATTCCATAAAAGTTGTACCATTCCTTACTCCCATTAGCAATACATGGGAGTTTCCATTTTACTGAATTTCTGTGACAAAACAATTTTTAATTAAATATTCAATGGTGACACTTAAAACAGGGACAAGTGGTACTCTGCCCTTTGCAACATGTCATACTTTTTTTTAACGTTTATTTATTTTTGAGACAGAGAGAGACACAGCATGAACGGGGGAGGGGCAGAAAGAGAGGGAGGCACAGAATCGGAAACAGGCTCCAGGCTCCGAGCCATCAGCCCAGAGCCCGACGCGGGGCTCGAACCCACGGACCGCGAGATCGTGACCTGGCTGAAGTCGGACGCTTAACCGACTGCGCCACCCAGGCGCCCCAACATGTCATACTTTTTACAAAACGAGTAAAAATACAATACAAAATGCTAAGAGAATTATTATACTAATAACTAACAGTTTGAAATTCCAGGTACATTTCTAAGTTTGGTATATGTATTAATTTAATCTTTTCAGGAACCGTGGGAGGCAGGGTACAATTATACTCTTTTTAAAGATGAAAAACGGAAGCTCAGGGACTTTGAGTAACTTGCCAAAACCACACAAGTGTTAAGTCGTAGAGCTGAGATTTGAAACCAGACCATGCAGTCTCAGAGCTTACACTCCTAACCATGATGATTTTCTACCTCCTCATTAACTTGTTTATTCAGGAAACAACCACCGAGCTCCTGTTATGTGCTGCACAATGTGTTTACTTCTGGGAATACAAAAAAGAATGGCTATAACTTTGTCTTTGGTATTAATAAAACCTCTCATGTAGTTACAATTCAGTGTAGGAAAAGCTAGATAGTATTTGTGTTAGGTCTTGAAGATGTCATCAAAAAGAAAATAGCATCTGAAAATACAATTGCACTAAGCCTGTCTTAAAGAGATAGAAAGGTCCCAGGCCTGAAGACTTGGCTGTGACCAGACTGAGAATATTAACACACATTAACAATAGAACATGGGAAAGGAAAGGAAGGGTTGGCCAGGCATTATAATCCTAGAAAAGAAGAGAATCACGGAGATATATGGTTGTCGGTGCCCAGCCAAGCAGTGTCCCAGGCAAAAGACCTATGAGTTTCATGTCCTCCAGGTCCCATTGGCAAGGCTGTTGCAATCACAATACTGATGCATCATGATAACTTAGCTGATGCCAATGAATGTTCTGTTTATCCCAGGGATACCCCTCCTTAGGATGCCATGTTGACCAAGCAACTTGCCAAGAATGATCTGGTTTCTTAGGACTGCTGAGAGGCAGAATGTGCTTGTCATGCTGACGTGGGTGTTTTGGTCCATGTGATAGTTCTATTTTTCATTGTAAGTTAATAAATAAACTAGCATTCTAGTTTGAAACATTAATCTCATGGGCCAAATCATTGTCCACCTCCAAGAGAAGGATCTGTTCTTGCTATGATTACTGAAAAATACCATATTTCTGAGTCTAAAAAGATAATAAGTAATACCAGTTGATGGTACGTTTACAAGGTAATGAATTCTACAACCCAGAGGCTTTTGGTGGCATGCCTTTTAGACCTTGGTCTCAGTTGAATGTGGTAAGTTTTTCAGTTGTGAAATTCTAAGTACATATGTGACATGGTGTAATGGTTCAGAGTACCCACTTTGAAACCAGAATCCTCATTCTGGAATCTTGACTCTCTTCTGCAGTTTAAATATCTCAGTTTTATCATCTGTAAAATGGGATAATATTACTTATTTCCTGGAATTATCATGGGGATTAACTGACTTAATATTTGTGGAGCACTTCTAACAGTGCCTGGCACATTATATAAACATTTGGTAAATTAATTGTGTAACAGAAATAAAAACATAATAGATATTGAAAGAGGGTTAAGGATATATATATATAAAGGAAACCACAGGAAAGGCACAGAGGTATAAAAAGATATGTCATCAATATATGTTTTGTTTTGCTGGAGTTTGGGATTTATGTGGGGAATCACAGATGAGAGAAATACCTTCTAATTTTGAACTTGGCAATAGACAAAGAGGAACCACTGAATGTTTTAAAAACAAGAAGATACAATGATGACTTCTCACTTTAAAAAAGTGAACTCTGGTGTTAATCATTAAGACCTTAAAGTTCTATGTTTTTCACCTCTTTTTATTTTCTTTTCCCAACCTTATCTCCCTGAAGGAATAATGAAAACAATACTAAATTAGGAGTTTGAGGATGTAGGCCGTAAACTTGTTTTTTCTCCTTGCATAAGCCTGTTGCCCTCTCAGGGTCTTACCCTTCTCATCTGTCAAATGTATATTGGAATGGTTGGGCACAAAGTTGTGATCACTAACTGAGATAATTTACAAAAGCTCTGTTCAAATGCCAAAGGATTATTATAGAGATATCATTTGCTAAAAACCAAACCAAATAAAACAAAACAAAGGCAGAAAAATACCTGCTTCAATAACTTAAATGAGCCTTTCCCCATATATATTCAATTACGAACACACATTTTAAAAGCATCCTTGAAAGATAGATGTGAGCACATAATATGAAACATTGATTTAAATCCTTCTTATTTAGCAAAAATAAAACAACACAGAAAGATTTGCTGCAATTTCCAAAGAATATCCTATAATTGTCAAACACCTTGTCTTGATTTACACATAATTTGTTTCCCTGGATTAAGTCTTCCCTCTCCTAAATAGTATTACTTATTTACTGAAAGCTTATTTCATTTAATCAACTGAAATATGACATTAAAGTGGTAATGCTGGATTTTGGAAATGTCCTCATTATTGAAAGTCATTATCAGATTGTGGGTAACAAATGTAATTCTAGCCTCCATGATATACTGAGTGTCTTCTATAGGTATTTGGTCCAGGGTTACATATTCTGTGTACATTATCAATAAGCTTCCAACAACTCTGAAAGGTTTTATTACTCCCATTTAATAGATGAGAAGATTGAGGCTAATAGAGATTAGGAGGCTTAATGAAATATCCACAGGAAAGAAAGAGCCAGGGATTGGAACTCAGATTTGTTTAAGACAATTAAAAAAAAAAAAAAAAGGAAAAAGATATGCTTAAGATGTGTAAAATATTAATACTAGATTAAATGTGAGAAACCAAGCATAGTGTTGGTCTGGGGGTTAAATGCACCTTATTGTTACCATATCAATTTATGAGCTACTCTTCAGTTCTGGTAAATTCACTTCTAGTAAGTAAAGGATACCTAGACTCACATCGTATATTGGGAACATCTCCAAGAAAACCACACTCCTCTATAAAATGTAACATGAAAGAACTTCAATGCAGAGAAGCTTACGCTTTTTAAAAGTTCAAATTTATTATACCTGCATATAAATTTTATTTAAGTTAATGAAGTGACTATTCCACCATAAGGATTTAATTTGTGCCAAGTATGAATTTCTTCATCCGAAGGATTTATCTGGGCACAAAAGCCTCATTTGAGCATCATGCAGTAAAGAATATTTTCTTCCTTTCTTAACAGTTCATTGGTATAAAACAGCCAAATGGTTTCTTTCACATTTAAACAAAATAAAATTCACCCCTGGGAATGAAAACAAACAGAAATTTCAATCCAAAATGGGTTCCAAAGCAAGTTATAGGCCACTGATAACAGAGATTTTTAAGTAAATGCATTTTCTCATTGCAAACAATAGAATGTTTTCAGGACTGTGTTTAGTGAGCTAAGGATGGTACCAATTAAGGACTCAGAACTGGTTCAAATATGAAGGAACAAAATATAAATATTCAAATATATTCCGAACTGAATTTGTACACACAATTCCTTATTTATTCATTTAAGCACTTCACTCCTAGCTAGTCATTTATTAATTTTGACTTAATTCCTTCTGTAAAAAATGGTAATCACCTCAATCACAAGCTAGTATTTGTGAATTATTCAGATTTTAACTCACTTATAATGAGATTAGTGTAAGCTTAAGGCACACTTTTTTGGTTTCTCATTAACACATAACAAGCCATCCAAACTCTTCCAGTTCTTAAAACCCTGATAATATCTTAGTTTCAATTGCCATAATTTAACAACCATAGAAGAAATGAATTACCATGGAAAATTAAAAGTTCTCTTTCCCGGCGTTAGCAATTTGTTGGTTCCCCACTTCCCCACCCTCCCACTTATATAATTTAAGTCCTTAAAAGAGGGAGGCATATTCAACTTATCTCTCATTAAGAATTAAAAAATTGGGCAAAACATCAATTTTTACCTCAAGGTTCTCCTCATTTTCCTCCCTAGGCAAACAGATTCTTCTGGAGACATAACAAGACTCATTCTTGGTGTCAGTGAACAAGTTTTGGGAAAATGTGGTAACTGTGTATTTAAGACTCCATAGTTCTTAAGGACAACCACTCAGGAAGCTTTGCCTTTGATTTTGAAAAAGCAGAGTGCTGTTCAGTAAAAACAGGTTACTGTATTTCTTGGAATACCTCTTGTCTTTCAAATACGGACTCATGGGCAAAGAATTTTAAAATATGAGCATTCATCTCCTTATGTCTCTCTTTTTTTTTAATTATTCAAAAGGAAACCATGAGCTCTTCACAAGAGAACAGGTATAAACCATATCAACAATTCAAGCTAACAGAAAGACTCTGGGTCCTTTAGATTTTGGTTCCTAAAGTGAGTATAGATTAGACAAGACAAGCAGATTTACAGCTGAAAACACGACGTCATGTACTATTGGTGCACGGTTTTCCTCTCTTGCTTCAATTTGAGCATTTCAGTATTCACTGGAGCTATCTTGCGGAAGGATGTCCCCAAGAAGCCAGTGAAAGCACTTCTACATTTCAGGGACTTTTTACAAAGACCTCAAGAGGAATAACAAATTCTGAGAACACTTAAGAGGACCAAGTATAAATGCACTGTTGGGCTGCTTTTCATTTTCCACAGACACATTAGTGTAAGAGGTTCTTTCAGGAAACAACACTTGATACCAATCAACTTGCCATTAAAAAGGAAGTTACGTGAACCTCTGGACCCTGCTGTCCTCAGATGCTCACTGTCCTCATCCATGGGTCAAAATGGATGCTAAAAACCTACAATCTAGAACTGGAGTCTGTGCATCATCGGTGGTTGGTGGGGATCTTGCCTGGCATGGGGGAGAAAATTAGAGGACTGGCCACCATAGTGGGCTTCCTAAGTTCCATGTTGTCTTTCCTTTAGCTCTGTTACACTCTTTTGCTTAAAAAAGCAATTCTAGGGGCGCCTGGGTGGCTCAGTCGGTTAAGCGTCTGACTTTGGCTCAGGTCATGATCTCACGGTCCGTGGGTTCGAGCCTCGTGTCAGGTTCTGTGCTGATAGCTCAGAGCCTGGGGCCTGTTTCAGATTCTGTGTCTCCCTCTTTCTCTGACCCTCCCCTGTTCATGCTCTCTCTCTCTCTCTGTCTCAAAAATAAATAAACATTAAAAAAAAAGCAATTCTATAATTCTATGCATTTTATTCCATGTTTATATAATTATTATTTAATTCTTATTTAGAGTGTTTTTCATGACAATAAAAATGAGCCTTGTTGATGTGGAAACTTTATTTGTAGGTGCTTGGTCCCAGCAAGAGGAGTCAGTTCAGCACCTTCTTCAAAAAATACCTACAGGGGTGCCTGGTGGCTCAGTTGGTTAAGTGTTGGACTCTTGATTTCAGCTCAGGTCATGATCTCATGGTTTGTGAGTTTGAGACCACTCAGTGGGCTTTGCATTGACAGCATGGAGCTTGTTTGGGATTCTCTCTTTCCCTCTCTCTCTGCCCCCTCTCCCATATCTCTCTCTCTCTCTCTCAAAATAAATAAATAAACTTTAAAAAATATCTACATGAAAACAAAGTAGAATGGTAGTTATCAGAGACTTGGGGGTGGAGGAATTGGGGAGATGTTATTTAAGTGTACAAACTTGTAATTAGTCGATAAATAAGTCCTGGAAATCTAATACACAGTATAGCAATTATAGACAAAATTGCTATACACAGTATAGCAATAGACAAAATTGCTATACACAGTATAGCAATTATAGACAAAAACACTGTATCATAAACTTCAAAGTTTCTAAAAGAGATCTTAATTGTTCCCACCACAGAAAAGAAATGATAACTAGGGCACATGTTAGAGGTGTAAGCTAACAGAAAGTGGTATCATATTGCAATGTATAGATGCATCAAATCAATCAATTTGTTTTATTCCTTAAAATTTTTATGATATATCTGATAAAGAGTTAATATCAAAAATATATGATGAATTTATACAACTAAACACCAAAAGCAAGAAAGCAAGAAAGCAAAACAAACAAACAAACAAACAAACAACAACAACAAAAAAAACAAAGAAAGAAAGAAAGAAAAAAAGAAAGAAAGAAAGAAAGAAAGAAAGAAAGAAAGAAAGAAAGGAAGAAAGAAAACCCCCCCAAAATCTGAGTAAAACATGGGCAGAGGACCTGAATAGACATTTTCCAAAGAAGACATATAAATGGCCAACAGAAGAGATACATGAAAAGATTTTCAGGGAAATGCAAATCAAAACCACGGTGAGATATCACCTCACAACCATCATAATAACTAAAATAAAAAAGACAAAAAATAACAAGTATTGGTGAGAATGTGGAGAAAAAAGGACGCTTGTACACTGTTAGTGGGAAATGTAAATTGGTACAGGCACGGTAAAAAACAGTAGGAAGTTTCCTCAAAATACTAAAAAATAGAACTACTAAATGATCCAGTAATTCCACTACTAGGTATTTACCCAAAGACAATGAAAACACTATATCAAAAAGACATGTCTCCCTATGTTTATTGCAGCATTATTGATAATAACCAAGATACAGAAGCAGCCTAAGTGTCCAATGATAGGTGAATGGATAAAGAAGATGTGATACACACACACACACACACACACACACACACACACACACACACGATAGACTATTACACAGTCATAACAAAGGATGAGATCTTGCCATCTGGAACGTGGATGGACCTAGAAGGTATTATGTTATGAGAAATAAGTCAGACTGAGAAGGGCAAATACCATATGATTTCACTTATATGTAGAATCTAAAAAGCTAAACAATGAAATGAACAAACAAAAAGTAGAATCAGACATATAAATATAGAGAATGAGCTGATGATTAACAAAGGGAAGGGGTGGGAAAAATGAGGAAAAAACAACAAATCAATATATTGTATACCTTTAATTTGTATGATGTTCTATGTCGATATATCTCAATAAAAACATATCTACAGATAACCATGTTTATATTGTATATTCATTATATACTATATTTCAGAATAATTGAAGATGTTCTAGTATGCATACCTAGTGAATGCTTTATTAACATTAATAGGTTTGAAGTATTTTAAACAAACATTTTCAGAGTATATTTTTTCTCTGGATAAAGATTCTGAATCCCAGCTTCAAACAGTCTTGAGCTCCCAGACAACCACCTATCTTGCTTATAAGGTTCTCCACAACAAGTGATGTTTAATCTGGTGATACCTGCCAATGAAAAATCCATCTTAAACATTAAGAGTGTCTTTGACCTTCTTTGTGGCAAATTTCAGTGTTTTCCCTCCAAAATTCTAGGAATAAGGCATCTGCAACAAACACAACCACCCATGGAAAAGTACCCTTGAAACAAGGTGGGGACAGGTCTTTGGTGCTCTGGGACTTTCAAATGCATACATAAAAAAATACCTCTTCCTTTAATCATTTAGTTGAAAGGTCCCTGAATCTCATGCAGAATGGCCTTTTCATTTTGCACTGCCTCTTCTGCACGTGATGCATCATGTGGCTCCAACAGATTAGTGCTAAGAGAGAGATTTATTTTTTTTTCTGAGTAGATAGATATACAAGCCAAACTATTATGACAACTTGATAAATGTAGCTTTTGAAAATGCTTTCTGTCGTAATAATACAACAAACAACAAGGAGGCATGCTGCCAAGCATCATCCATCAGTAGGTGAGCTGGCTGGGAACAGACACAGCCCTGGTGTCACACTAGTTCTTCTCAATCTGCCAGAGACTCTAATGCGGCCAAAGGAGCCAAAAGAACAGTTGGCCTAAAACCTGAATTTTCAAAGCAATTTTAAACAGACTAGGGGGTAGCGGAGGCCCAAATTTTAAAACAGTGCCATAAATCGACGCCTTGGCTTAAAAGTGTTTCTTTGGCATAGGTAACATATTTTTGTAACCTTAGTTTTATAATTCAACACTTCTTCTCTATACTAATCTCTCATTATAAAAACATTCTGAATGCTGTGCCAGCTTGGAGACCCTGGTTTGTGTATACAGAGAGGGTTACTAAAACTTCATGTAGAGAACAAATTCACTATGAATGGAAATGATGTAGGTTTGGGGAAAACGTTCTGAGAAGACATGCCCTCTGGTTGTTTGATCTTCTCTCTACCATAGGGAACTAAGGAAGTCTTCTCTGTTACAGATTCTCTAGCAGCGGCTAAGCAGCTACAGAGCTGTTAAAATGTAGACCCACATGAGGATATTATAGACTGAATTTGGGAGTTTGTCTTGTGAGTGTCAAATTGGTTTATTTGCTATTATGAGTGTTTGGTATGTTCTAAATTACAACCAGAAAAATCAATGCCAATTTTTTTCCCCAAACAAATATGATTTTACATATCTCTGTCTGTTCTTCAAAGACTGACATGTTACAAGAAAGCATTGAGTTCTCACAAATATGGGCAGAGGTTATGAAAATGAGGAGTATGCTCATGCAATCAACAAAGAAAAAAGCAAGAACAATGACAATATAAACCATAATGATCATGCCCAACTTCTAATGAAGCCAGAAACTGCTCCAAGCATACTGTTGAGAAAATCTAATGAGGAAAATGTACAATAAGCAGTCTCACAGTGAAAATGAGCCCCCGTGCAGGATTTCTGGTTAGCAAGCTTTTGTATAATGCCTTCAGATTTATAGTCACTTAACACATTTACTGAGCATCCAGTCTGAACCAGTACTATGCAAGGAACTGTGAAAGATAGAAAAATGATGGCCTTTTTTGATCCTTTCAAAGTTATAATTTAGTTGGAAAACAATCTACATCCATCCACGTAAAACACACAACAGTATAATGCATAGTCAACTACTAATGGGCATGGTCTGGATACTAAATACAAAAGGAACTGGACAAAGGGACAAGCTGGTGAGAAGAAAGTACTTAAGAAGGCAATATCTTAGGTAGAATGTCCCATATGGGCCATAAGTATCCCAAGAATGTGATGGGAGAAAGGGTTACTCAAGAAACAGTCCTACAGTAGGTTCCTGGCCCAAATATTCTATTCAGCGAATTCATCCAACACTGAACTGAGCACCTACTATGTGCATGGCAGTAAAATATAAAACAAGAAAGATAAAACCTGTGCTCATAGATGATAGTATTTGGGATACAGTGCCATACAAGAAACCATAACACATGCCAGTCTGTGTAAAGGTAATTCAAAGTGGTGTGAAGAGAAATGACTTATAAGTATATCAAAATGAGGCTGAAGACCACTGCTGAGTGTGTGATGAATTTTACTAGCTGGGCATGGGTGTGGAGGAACATTGAAGGTAAGAAGCTCATTAGAACAAGAGGCAGAGAGACAACAATGTGGTCAGTATTTTAAAGGATCAGGACAGTCCTGTAGCTGGCCAGGACTGTTTTCACTTTAAAAAAACCTATTTTTGGTTTCTTTTATTTGCTTTTCTCCCCTGCAGTCTATGTTTTGATCTCTGAGCCCCAGTGCCTAGTGAAGTGCCTCGTTTATGGTTAGTACTCCATAAGCATTTCTTGAGAAGAGAAAAGAAGGAAGGAAGGAGGGAGGGAAGACAGGAGCGAAGGAAGGGTGGGTGGGTCAAAGTTAAAGAGAAGGCGTAGAACAGAAGGAAATGCTATCAGGATAATTTCAGGCCATGAAGAACTTTTGGTTTAATATTTGCTCTAAGTTGTGAACCCTAAAACCTGATTAAAATCTTTCTATAATAAAGTGAAGGTGAAAAGCATAAAAGGAAGTGAAATAGCTACCAGAGGAAAGAAACTGCATTTTTTTTACAGACATGTTTATTTCCACATATTTATTCTAAGTTGTATTTGTCACTGCGATGCATTTGCTCCCTCTGAAATATGCTGGGGTGTGGGGCAGGGGGATTGCTGCCCTTGGCTTGAGATCCGCTCACAGGAAGGACATGCACTTTATTATACATACACACATGCCATAAGGTTTGCAAATGATCTTACATTTGCTCAGTAGCCAAAAGAGGCAAAGAATGAGAATAAAAACAAATGTGTTTTAGCAACATCAAGTCCAACTTTTCCATCTTCCCCATGAGGAAAATGTATATTATGAAACTCTAGGACTCTCACAACCTCACCCGATACAACCCTGGAGCTGGGAATTTATGAATTATTTTGGCTGGAGACAAAAGTTCTTCAATCCGCCCATATCACCCAGATGTCCGTTGTAAGATGGGGGCCTGGAGAATAACAACATTTTTCTTTAAAACCATTCATATTAAGAGCAGCTTTTGTTCCTCTTCCTATCTGGCAGCAAAATGGGTTTTGACTGCACATGTGCAGGAGAAAAGCTCTCTGTCTCAGGGTCACACGTTCAATTTTAGAGTTGAAGGGCACCTTAGACATTCACTGAATATAAATATTTATTGAACACCTATTCTGTTCCAGGAACTGCCCACTTGACATCATAGATGCGACAAATTGAATCCCAGAAAAACTAAAAACCCAGTGCAGTGTCACCTGGCTAGAAAATAATGGGACCAAGATTCAAAATTAGTAGTTTGATAAAAAAATAAATAAATAAAAGGGATAGTCCACAAAATAGGTTAAAGACTCTCTCAGAGACAGTGAAACGCACTGTTATGAGAGCCAGGCTCCCAAACATGTGACTCTCTCACTAGGAAAAGATCCCAATCTTGACCTGTGAGTCCTACCCCAAAACCCAGAGGTAGGGATTGGTTATGCAGCTATTTAAGGTTGACATATGTAGTTATGGGTTTCAGCTGATGGTCACACATGACTATGATGTTACTTAGCATTCTATACTTATTCTTTCTGTCTCCAGGTAAAGCATCCTTCCCCCAATGTATGTAATTCTGGTATCCCTTGTCTTTAGCTGTTAATATCTGGTGTCCCTTTAATTTCTCTTAATCTTTCTCTTCTTCTTTATCATTCCCTCCTTCCTCCTTCCTTCCCACCACCTCCCTCTCCCCCAGTGGTTGAAAGTAAGCAAACACAGTTAGGGTTAGATAAACTCCTCTTTTCTGTTGCACAAATTGGACCCAAACAGAGAAATAAAAGACCTCAAGTACTATTAGGAAGCATTTCTTTCCACATAATGATAAATGCGGAATTGAAGGTAGAAAGTTAAACTCCGCTCAATGGATAAGAAATTTAAGAAAATATAAGAAAAATTAAAGACCTCAAGTACTATTAGGAAGCCTTTCTTTCTGCATAATGATAAATGTGGAATTGAAGGTAGAAAGATAAACTCCACTCAATGGATAAGAAATTTAATGAATTTGAAGGCAGGTGGATCCTAGAGAATTTGCATAAAATATCCCAGGCTCGGGGCATTAACTTAGTCATTCACTAACAACCTGGAGGCATTTTAAAGGGTCATACTTGTAAGCTTAATAATGGAATGGAAGAAAACTTCAGAAATCACTTAGTCCATTTGTCAATCTGGGCAAGGCTGACCTTACTATACTGACAACTGTATAACCACTCAGAAAAGTTATTCCTTTAGCTCACAGTAGTAGGGGCACAATCACCACTTTTACATCCTGACATGCTGGTGCCCAGGGCTTTCCTCCAATGCTGTAGATTGGGTCATTTCACAGAAACCTGAGTGAGGAATGTAAACATAAACAAATCTCTTTTACCAGAAAATTCCTTCTTTTATTCATTACCCTAACTTCCAAAAAATCCCAGGGAGCTGAATCATTCCACTATCATCTCCTTTAATAGAGCAGCAGGGTTTTTTAAATTTATTTTCAAATTTACATCCAAGTTAGTTAGGATATAGTGCAATAATGATTTCAGGAGTAGATTCCAGTGATACATTCCCTATGTATAACACCAGTGTTCATCCCAAAAAGGGTCTTCCTTAATGCTTCTTACCCATTTAGCCCATCCCCCCTCCCACAACCCCTCCAGTAACCTTCAGTTTGTTCTCTATATTTAAGAGGCTCTTATGTTTTGTCCCCTCCCTGTTTATATTATTTTTGCTTCCCTTCCCTTATGTTCATCTATTTTGTATCTTCCCTTTATCATATGGGTGAAGTCACATATTTGTCTTTCTCTGACTAACTTCGCTGAGCATAATACCCTCTAGTTCCATCCATGTACTTGCAAATGGCAAGATTTCATTCTTTTTGATTGCCCAGTAATATTCCATTGCACCACATCTTCTTTATCCATTCATTCGTCAATGGACATTTGGGCTCCTCCCATGCTTTGGCTATTGTCAACAGTGAATACAGCAGCAGTTTTAACACTGGTTACACATTAAAATCATTTGGAGAGCTTTTGAAAGATGTATTGATATCAGAGTTCCAGCTGTAGAGATTTGTATTTAATTGGCTTTCAGCGGGATATATATATATATATATATATATATATATATATATATATATATATATATACAGGTGATTCTAAAGTACAGCTAAGATTAAGAACCATTGCTACATATATATTACCTATTTACATAACTGGGAGGAAATTCTCTTCTTAAAATATTATATAACTACAATCAGTAGAAATTCAGTATAATCAGCAAAAACTTAATAATTTGTTAAATCCCCCAAAGCAGATGCCTGACTCCTGGGTCTTTTACCCTTAGTTATACCTAGCAACTTGCCTGATACATGATAGATATTCAGTGTATATTTATTTAATGAATGAATGAAAATTGAGGAGATTCACCCTTAGAAGGTTATATGTTTCTTAGAATTTACTCATTTCTTCTAGGTTACCCAATTTATTGGTATAATTGTTCATAATAGTTCCTTATGGTCCTTTTGTTTTCCGAGGCATTTATTATAATGTCTTATTGTTTATTTCTGGTTTTATTTTCATCTTTTCTCTTTTTTTCTTAGTCTAGCCAAGCATTTGTTGATCTTATCTTTTCAAAAAAAAAAAAAAAACAACTCTTAGTTTAGTTGAATTTTTTCTATTGTTTTCCTAACCTCTATTTGATCCATTTTTTTCCTAATCTTTATTATCTTCTTTTTTTCAGGATAACTGCAGGCTTGTTTTGTTCTTTTTCTAGTTCAGACCAGTAGCAAATAAGAAAATTGAATCGATAATCAAATACCTCCCAAGAAAGAAAAGCCAGGACCTAACGGTTTCACTGGTGAATTTTACTAAACATTTAAAAAATAGTAATACCAATCCTTCTTAAAGTCTTCCAAAAAGTAGGAGAGAGAACACTTCCAAATGAATCTTATAAGGCCAATATTGCTCTGAAACCACAGCCAGACAAACAAATAAACTGTAAGAAAAGAAAACCATAGGCCAATATCCCTAATGAACATGGTTGCAAAAATCATCAATACAATTCTACCCAATTGGATTCAATAGCACATGAAAAGCACTGTACCTATGACCAAGTAGGACTTATCTGTGAGGTGTAAGGGTGGTACAGCATATGCAAATCAATCAAAGTCATACATCACATTGACAGAATGAAAGATAAAAACCACATGATAAGCTCAACAGATGCAGGAAAAGGAGTGTAAAAAAATTCAATATCTGTTCATGATTTAAAAAACACCATTAAAAATAGGTATAAAAAGAACTTACCTCAACGCAATGAAGGTCATATTTGAATAACCACAGCTAACATCATGATCAATGGGGAAAAACTGAAAACTTTTCCTCTAAGATCCAATGTAAGCAAGAATACTCATTCTCACTACTTCTATTTAACACAGTACCAAAAGTTCTAGTCGAAGCAATTAGACAAGAAATAAAAGGCATCCAAATTAAATTGGAAAAGAATAAGATCATCTTTGCAGATGACATGATCATATATGTAGAAAAATTTAAAGATTCAACAACAACAAACTGTTAGAACTAATAAATGAATTCAGCAAAGTTTCAGGATACAAAATCAACATATAAAAATTGGTGGATTTTCTACACATTAACAACAAACCATCTGAAAATGAAATTAAGTAAATCCCACTTACAACTGCATCAAAAATAATAAAATGCTTAGGAATAAACTTAACCAATTAGGTGAAAGACTTATACCCTGAAAACTATAAAACAATGATGAAGGAAATTAAAGAAGACACAGATAAATGGAAAGATAACCCTTGCTCACAGATTGGAAGAATTAATATTGTTAAAATGTCCATAGTACCCAAAGTGGTCTACAGATTCAACACACTCCATATCAAAATCCCAATGGCATTCTTTACATAAATAGAGAAACAATCCTAAAAGTTATGTGGAACTTCAAAAGATCCCAAATAGCCAATGAAATCCTGAGGCAGAAGAACAAAGCTAGAGGCATCACACTTCCTGATTTCAAACTATACTGCAAAGTTATAGTAATCAAACCATTATAGTACTGCATAAAAACAGACATTTAGACCAACAGAACAAAACAAGGAGCTCAGAAATATACCCACACATATATAGTCAACCAATCTTGGATAAGAGTGCCACAATGGTGAACTCACAATGATAGTGAAAAGATACTCTCTTCAATAAATGGCATTAGGAAAACTGGTTATCTACATGCACAAGAATAAAATTGGACCCTTATTCTCACAGTGAATTAAAAAAAAAAAACTAACTCAAAATGGATGAAAGACTTAATTATAAGACCTGGAACGATAAAATTTCTAAAAGAAAAGAGGGAAAAAACTTTTGACATTGGTGTTGGCAATGATTTTTGGTCATGACACCAAAACTGCCTGTAACAAAAGCAAAAATAGGTAAGTGGGACTAGATGAAACTAAAAAGCTTCTGTACACCAAAGGAAACGGTCAACAAAGTTAAAAGGCAATCTATTCATTGGCTTTGATTGGAGAAGTTACTTGCAAACCATATATCTGATAAAGGGTTAATATCTAAAATATATTAGAGACTCTTACAACACAATTGTGAAAAAACAAATAATCCAATCAAAAAATGGGCAACAAACCTGAATTGACATTTCTTAAAAGAAGAAACAGAAATGGCCAACAGGTACACGAAAAGGTGCCCAACATCACCAATCATCAGGGAAGTGAAAATCAAAACCATAATGAGATATCTGCTCATACCTGTTAGAATGGCTATTATCAAAAAGACAAAAGTAACAAGTGTTGGCAAGGACATAAAGAAAAGGGAACCTTTGTACACTGTTGGTAGGAACAGAAAATGGTAAAACTATTATATAACAGTATGGAGGTTCCTCAAAAAATTAAAAATATAACTACTATATGATCTAGCAATATCACTTCTGAGTATATATATCCAAAGGATATGAAAGCTGGAATTTGAAAAGATATCTGCACCCATTTTCACTGCAGCATTATTCATAATAGTGAAGACATGGGAACCATCTAAATGCCACTGACAGAGGGATGGGTGAAGAAAATGTGGTATATACATACAATGGAATATTATTTAGTCTTAACAAGAAGGAAGTCCTGCCATTTGTGACATCATGGAAGAATCTGGTGGACATTATGCTAAGTGAAATAAGCCAGACAAAAAAAGACAAACACTGAATGATCTCACTTATAAGTGGAATCTAAAATAGTTAAAGTCATAAAAGCAGAGAGTAAGTATAATGGTGTTTTGCCAGGAGCAGGAGAGAAGGGAAAATGAGGAGATGTTAGTTAAAGGGTACAAAGTTTCTGTTATGCAAGATGAATCACTTTGGGAAATCTAATGTACAGTATGGTGATGATAGTTAACAATACTGTATTGTATGCTTGAAAGTTGAAACAGGGTATCTCTTAAATCTTCTCAACACATATGCACTATGTAACTATGTACATATACACAATATGTAACTATATAGGTGTGTTGGATAAATTATTTAGCTTCATGGTAGTGATCCTTCCACAATATATAAATACATTGAAACAGTAAGTTGTATACCTTAAATATATGTAGTTTTTACGTGTCAAAGATATCCCTATAAAGCAGTTTAAAAAAAAAAAAGAAAATTGAAAAGAAATAATGACTTCACAAGGGCTATTGAACTAGCCAAATAAAGAATTTTTAAATAAACAGAAAAAGACGGCCAAGAATTATAAATTCCCAGCATGGCTAGTAAAGGTTATGGACACCAAACACATTTCCAACCATTTTTTATTCTAATAAACAGGTTTATGGGACAAAACGGTTCCAAACATTCAGTCTTTCGACTTATTCTCCTCTCGAAAGGAGATCAGAGCTTAGGGGTGCAGGGGAGGACCACATCCCTCTAAGATATATGACCTGGACTATTAGAAGTCCTGGTAATACATTTAGATTAGGCTTTAACCCAGAAAGTAAAAGGAAGGCAACCACAAACTCTTAAACATCCTAAAATGTGAAATCTTTCCTAACACAATGAAAAGACTTCCTCATATAAATGACAGAGTAGTCAGACCCATTCTGAACTTGCATATCTTTCTTTTAAACAAAAACTCAAGCATTTCCAATGAAAACAAGTCTGATAACATATAACACCAGATGAAGAATAACAGATAAATCTTGCTTTGGGGTTCACTTTAGCTGAAAGTTCTAAAATGTCTTAAAACAGGTCCTATGAAACTTAATTGGATGTTTTGATAAAGATGAAATGACTTTAAAGGGAAAAAATATTTGTTTAAGAAGTCAAATCTTAATGTTAAAATTTTTCTTTTGGTATTTATTATTATATGGCGTAGAAATTACTTGCTAACTAAAGCTTATATTGCTGTAGTATCAATATTTTTATGGGAGAAAAATTGTGTTTGCAATTAAAAAATCTGAAGAGTTAGCTTGATTTCACTTAGCACAATTATTATGAAATGACAAGTTTGAATGATCTTTCCAATTACTGTGAGATAAGACTCCTTGAGGATGTTTATTTTAATTTTTCTGTATTTATATTGACAACATTCTGGCAGCCACATCCCTTTGGAACAATATCATAATCTTTTTTTAGGCACCTCCGCAGTGTGATGATTTTATTTCTTGTTCATCTAATAATTTTATTCTGCTCCAAAAAATTCTATTCAACTAAAGAATTCAATGCAAAAGTTATTAACTTTAAAAAATGCTTTCATCCTTTATAAGTAAGGCTTTTGAAATAATTTTTTTATTATTATTTTTGCTACTTGAGTACATATAGGTATGACAAGCCCTTCATTTAACCAGTTGTGATTTAACAAAATATTCTTACTCCTAATGTATTAATCTATTAATCCATACTATTTATTAGTCTGGAGATTAATTGGCCTTGCAGAAGATAAAAAATGTCACAAAAGACCTTTAAGTCTTCTTCAGGCACCAATATAAAGGTTGACACCACACTTAAGAGCATCCAGCTATCTGACTCATTGCCATTTCAAATGAACTGCAGTTTACCTCTTTGACCTTGATTTTGGCACAGACCTAATACAGTGGTACATATGACGTTACACACAGTATTCTTAAGTGCCTTATGCATCTGGAACTCCTTATGGGAAAAGTTAAATTAACCGGCTGAAGACAAAGCTAGAACTCTCAGAGACAGATCTTTAGTATCAAATTTAAAACTATATGCTTAAGTAATTTAGGTCGAAGAAGGATAGTTTCCACTAAACAACACACAATCCTAGATAAATGAGAAAAACACATTTGTTAAAAATATTACTTCAGAATATCTACTGGAGGATGTGAAGAACTGGACAGAAGCAGCAGCTTCTCAAGGTAGTTGGTACATTGTCTAATTCACTTGAAATGAAGAGCCATCATAAAGTACAAGTATGCATAGTCCATTTTCTAATTAGAAAAAAAAAATAACAGCAGATGTTATGATGCAAAAATCAAAGCAGACTTAGTGATGCAAGATTAGCAATAGTTGTATTATCAGAGTTGCTCAATGACACCTAACATAATCTTCCAGAAATTAGTAAATGTTGTAGAAAAAAAGTGTATACGGTGCCTTCCCTTATTGCTCAAACCAGGGTTGCAAGTAAAGGCAATTATCAATAGTCTAATATCAGAAATTGGGAAAATGAAGCACTGCTTACTTTCTGTGAGCCTAGAAAAAGGATGGGGGAGAAGGCAAAGGAAGGATTCTGCTCAGTATCTCCCCGGGTCAGGGCATTTTCTCCAGCACCAAGCACTGCCAGTGAGAAGGATGAGTTTTATATTTAATGCTTATTTATATTTTCACCCTGCTTTCCCTCCACTGATTTTTATTTTCCTGCACTCTTCAAAAGATCACTCAGAGAAGATGTTCTCAAACTCATAAAGTTAACCAAGCCTCTTCCCAGTCTCCCCGTCCATCACAGAACATAATTAACTCCAGAAGTTGAGTAGTTGTCATTTATTCCATAAAATCTGAGTATTTTAGCTCCTTTTTACAGTTCTATCATATTTGGAACAGAGTAATTATTAGCTGACAGACTTAAAAATATCAGAGCTAAAAGTGAGAACAGGACTGGAAAATCAGTCTGGAAAATTAATTCAGCAGGTCAATGGGATTCATTTAGGCTGAATTTGAGTGCTTACCGTTAGACTACAACACACATTCCAGTTACTTGTTGGGCCTCTAAGGACATATACATTCATAACCTGTGATCTTTCTCAAGAGTATAAGGTGCCCACATTAAATGTGGAGTGGAGATGAGAGAAAACCCGTTAAGTTCATTAGCCATTAAAAAATGAACAAAGGGGCACCTGGGTGGCTCAGTCGGTTGAGCGTCCGACTTCGGCTCAGGTCATGATCTTGCAGTCCGTGAGTTCAAGCCCCGTGTCGGGCTCTGTGCTGACAGCTCAGAGCCTGGAGCCTGCTTCAAATTCTGTGTCTCCCTCTCTCTCTGACCCTCCTCCATTCATGCTCTGTCTCTCTCTGTCTCAAAAATAAATAAACACTAAAAAAAAAAAAATTAAAAAAAAAAAATGAACAAGAGGGCCACAGATAACCACTCATGGTAGGTTGGTGTCCTGCCCCTCTCCCCATTGTTTTAGCTTCTTCTCCAGCCTAGTATGAGTTTACCTAATGTATTTTTTTCAATATTTGAAATTCAAATAGGGACATATAGTCTATATGTTTATAATTTTAGATTTTACATTTTACTTTGCCAATTCATTATGAGTAGATGATAGATGATATCTTCTATAGTATCTTAATAAAATCCTAACAATTGGAGCCTTAATTTACTAGGTGACAAAACTGGTAAGTGTGAATTTCACATAACTGATGTTATATGATGTTATAATATATTTGATGCTTTGCCGAATGACAGAGTTCTACCTGTGATTGTACTTATCCCTCAAGTTGCTTGTCAGTCTCTTACTCCATACAAGATTCTCACAATGTAGCATTCACATCAACGAGCCAGTATGAAAGTTCCCATACACTCCTTACCAGCTTTGTGAGATACATGTTTTGGCTCACCTCTATAGCATATTCAAGCACGGTAATTCGAGAAAACTGTATAATAGGAACATTTCAAATCTGTACATTTTGGCTTTACTGATGTATGTTTGTTATCAGTTATATCTTGCAGTGCTATCACCATGCAGCATCATGTAGTACAGACGTAGGGAGGTTTTGATATTTGAGACGAAGAGAAGAGGTGAATCATAAAAATGAAAGGTGTAGTTTTTTCTGGTCAGCTCGGGGACCTCATTTGTTATGACACTGGCCTCCAAAGATGACAAACAAACTTGCTAGTGGATGTAATCCAATAGCTCCATCTTCTGAGTAGAACCAAACACCATAATGGCTAAGTAACATAATTAATCCGGTTTCTTGCAAGATATGCCCTTTGGCCAGGTTTCCCAGGGTACACCATTTCCATTAGGATCTGCCTGGAACCAAAATGGTCTCTAGTTATCATGGATTCAGTGAAGGAAAATCTATCTGTCAGACCATGTGTGGGACTGGGGGGCACAGAAAAGAGTAAGACGTTGACCCTGATTTCAAGAAATTCTCTCATTAGAGTAAGCTGACATTTTTCTGAACCTGTATCTCACCACTTTGTGCTGTTTCATTATGAAAAGTCTAGAAGAATCAGCAGATATATATAGATAGATATTTTTTTCTTCTGTTCCATGTTCTATAGTATATAGTAATTTTGATCAAACCTCTTACTTGTCACATGTAACACTCTTCACTGTCAAATAAAAATCTCTCATTAAAAATATTACTATTGTACTCTGTATTTTATAGTTTGAAGAAAAATCTAGTCATAGACCACACAGATCAAGAAACAGTTCTGACTTATTATTATTTGAAGTAGACTTCCATTTTAATGCCTCAGGCCTTTACTTTCAGCTTAGAAACCATTAGCCACTCTCCACCTTCACCACTGCTCTCATTCCCATGCCAGGTTCCCAAGAAGTTTCTGTTTTCCAAACCTCCTTATATGCAAACTTCATCATTCATTGAATTGAATAATCTCAGGAAACTTCCAGACATCCAAGAAATCCAAACCAATATACCACTTATTTGCAAAGTGCTTGATAACATTGGAATCCAACATAAACTTAATATGTTGTTAATGTTAATATTGTTGCTATTCTTGTCACTAAAATTTAAGGGGATCCAAAAAGTGCCATATATTATGGTCCATTTCTACTTATAAATCAACCTTCTAGTTCTAATATGAAAATAGACAACATTTCCTCTGTAAATGAGATAAATTCTATATCACTTATCATATAAGAGTATATAAATAACCTAGCTGGAGATGCACATATTTAATTCTTTGTACCTTTCTTCCATCCAGATTTGTGTGCAACAAAATGGTCTTAATAACCCCAACCACAAAAGTATGCATTGAACCTACTACATATGGGCCTTACAAACTCCCTCATCTGGGATGCAGGACTTACTTGTTGCTGAGGCAGCGTCTCAGAGAGTAGGAGGCCCCTCCACCACAGGTGCGTGAGCATTCACTCCATGGGCCCCAAGCATCCCACAAGCCATCCCGGTCCTCCTCAGAGCGTGCTGTCCTGGAGCTCTGTGAGGAAAAAGAGAATGGTCAGTATCATGTCCCCATTGAACCCTGAAACATGTGTCCTAAAGTGTGGGCCTTTTGTATGTCTGAATATGATAGCCTTGCTGGAGATGAAAACATTTATTAGATTCTTTCCAGTTGAATAATGTGTTTGGGGAGAGGACTATTTGAGTTTAGAGACCCTGGGCCATGACTGAAAGGAACAAGGGATCTGCATAATGGAGCAAATAGAAAAGGGGGCAAGAATAAGGAATCTGGGTGAGGGGAAGTTAAATTGAAGTCACATTTTGCACTGAAGTCATGATTTTGCCTTGGGTTCATAAGTCTACTCATCTACCTCTTTGTGAAAACAGAGAAACTTCTCTCAGAGATGCTTCTGCTCTGAGAAGCTTGTAATGTGCATATCAGCATTACCTTCCAAAATTTAACATTTTATACAATTGATAATTTTTTTAATCGAGCAACATCATTTCCAGATTTCAGACTTGTTAATTACAACAACTGCATGAAGTAACTTCAGTAATGCAGGGATTGCCTCTTGACAAATAGATCTGCTTGTTACTGAAAGGCTTCCTAGTGAAATCTGTATCTACTGTATAGAAAATTGGTATATGCGGGTCTCCATGTTGAACTTCACATTTCTCATAAGAGTCAAAGATAAAATATGTGCCATAGTTCATAGAATAATCTCTAGAGTTAGAAATTGCCTGGGTTGGATATGGATTTTACTAGGTGTCCCTGAACAATTAAATTACCACCTGCCTACACTAAAATTTCCCTTTCTATAAAATGGGGATAATATTATAACCATGACACTACATGCACACACACACACACACACACACATACACACTATAGAAGAAGATAAGTTAAATGAACTTAGCCTAGGATAAGTTTCAGAGTAAAGCACTAATAAATATTACCAATAATTATGTTATGATAAATTGAGAATGTCATATATACGTAATAATACAGTGGTATTAATAATAATATACGTAATAATACAGTTGTATTAGTCTGCTTATGCTGCCATAACAAAATACCAGACTGGGTGGCTTAAAAAACAAAAATTTATTTTCTCATAGTTCTGGAAGCTGAAAGTCAGAGAACAGGGTGCCAGCATGCGTAGCTGCTGGTGTGAGCTTTTCCCTTGGGTTGCAGAAGGCAGCATTCTTACTGTGTGCTCACATGACTTCCACTTTGTATGAGCATGGACAGACAGAGAGAAGACAGAGTAGCTCTCTGGTGTCTCTTCTTCTAAGGACATGAATCCCCTCATGAGAGACCCCTTTCATGACCTTATCTAAACTGATTATCTCCCAAAGGCCTCATCTCCATATACCATCACATTGGGGGTTAGGACTTTAATGTATGAATTGCGGTGCAGGGCACAATTCAGTCCATAGCAACAGTTCTACAAATAGCTAATGTGAACTGGGGCCAAATTATTTTACTGAGTAAATCAAGCACAATATTCAAACATTACAGATGGTATCTTCTCGGGGCTGCCTGGGTGGCTTAGTTGGTTAAGCCTCCGACTTCGGCTCAGGTCACAATTTCACGGTTCCTGAGTTTGAGCTCTGCATCAGGCTCTCTGTTGTCAGTGCACAGCCCACTTCAGAACCTCTGTTTCCCTCTCTCTCTGTACCCCCCCACCTCTCTCTCAAAAATAAACAAACATTAACAAAAAGATGGTATCTTCTTATATCAATCAAGGACATACTTCTGAAAAAATTAAAATTTCAAATTTAAATTTGGAAAACACAAACCTGAAAGAAAACAGGCATGTTAGACAATATGACAATGTCACCTTCAGTTTTGTCTCTAAAGAGAGAGCACAGGGGATGTGGAATGCCAGGAAAGGTTGGGATGTGAAGGCAACAGGAAGGTAACCTCTTACAAAGCATTGTGGGAACTTGAGATAATGTAAATGAGGTCACCAGTGTATATGAGGTCTACAATGATAACTCAGATTGTTATTGCTGTTGTTATTATTTTTATTTTTAATTACTTTCTCATGCCCTACCTAGTTATACTCAAGGTTATATCATCCACACAGGAGGGGCTCCTGAAAAAGAAGAGAACATCCTCTAGCCCTTCAGAAAACTGTTTATTTTGTAGTAATGAGCTTCTTTGTAGATCAGTTGCTATGGGGCTCTGTTGTCACACTGGCGACTCCTTGGACCTTTTAAATGTTTTTTTAGTTTTTTTTTTATTTGAGAGAGAGAGAGAGAGAGTGAGCGCATGTGAGTGGGGAGGAGGGGCAGAAGGGGAGAGAGAGAGAGAATCCTAAGCAGGCTCCACATTTAGCACAGAGCTTGACCTGGGGCTTGATCCCACAACTCTGCGATCATGACCTGAACTGAAATCAAGAGTTGGAAGCTCAAATTGACTGAGCCATCGAGGTGCCCCTCCTTGGGCCTTTTAAAATCTGGACAAGTCAAGTCAGAAACCTCACCTCAGAGTGTTGTATCAAGGCTTATGTAAGTGATGGAAGCTTTATTTAAATTCATAAATCATTTGCAAAGGGCTAGCAAAGGCTAGCATAGTAGTAAAGAGAAGGGACTGAAGGACCTACTCAACCTGGAGTAGAATCCTGGCTCCAGAGCTTCTTAGCTGTGACCTCCTTATCCTTCAGTCTTCTAATCAGAAAATAAGGATAATAAACACTAGTATTGTGAGAATTAAAATAACCAAATATAAAAATCACGTAAGGTTGTAACAACCCAGATGTCCATCAGTGGATGAATGGATAACTGGAATGTGATATACACACACAACAAAATATTATCCAGCCTTAAAGGATGGAAATTCTGACCCATGCTACAACATGAACGAACACTGAAGATATCATACTAAGAGAAATAAGGCAGATACAAAAGGACAAATATTGTGTGGTTCCACTTAGATGAGGTGTGTGGAGTGGCCAGATCCATAGAGACAGAAAGTAGAATGGTGGTTGCCAGGGGTAGGGGGACAGGAGGAATGGGCAATTATTTTTAATGAGTACAGAGTTCCAGTTCGGGAAAATGAAGAGATTTCTGGAGATGGATCGTGGTGATGGTTGTACAACGGTGTGAATATATTTAATGTCACTGAATATACTTAAAAATGATTAAAATGGTAAATTTTATAAATTTTATCACAATAATATATACATACACTAAGCATTAATGGCTTTTACTGATACTATTTATCGTTACCATAATTTATAAACATAGATGTACTCTGAAAGGTTACAGGAGGTACTCTGGGAAGGTACTAGTGCTTTTTCTGCTGAGTGTAGTGGAGACTCTAGACTCTTAAGGCATCATCTCCCTGAAAACTCTGACTTTCCCACAGCAGAACTTTCCAGCCACCTGCCATATTACATTTGCCTGGTGATATGATCTGTCAGTAGTTACAGGCTCCTCTAAAATGTGGAATAGAATGGGTAACAGAAACACACTGGTTACCCCAAAGTATGTTCTTTCTAAAGGAAGCATTTACTGAGCTCCAAAGCCTGGTTTTTAGGATTAATAAAATCAACCTCTAATCAAGGCAATATGGGGCACTCTGTTTCCAGAGCTTAATTAAATACTGAAGGAGAAAAGACTCTTTGGCAATGAAGTATACATTGTCCATACACCCATTAAATTCATTCTTCAGATTTTTGAACAGTTTACTGTGCATCTTCTGGCTCCCTTTTAGTTTTCTCTGTATGACTGGAAGAAGTTCTGTTGAGAGAGTTATGGTATTTGCTGGATGTGGTAATGACTTGTGTGACAAACATACATTTGTACAATACCATGTCCCTCATTTTATTCAAATTAAATAAGTCTGAGATGAAAAGCAAAATCACAAATGCTAGGATTCATGAAATAATTAAGAGCAAGATGAGTGATTACAAATTATGATACCATCCAGTTACTACAACCGAAAAAAATAAATACACACACGGTATTCACATGCGAACTCCATTTCCGTGTGAGATAAGAACACCAGAATGCCAAATCCTTGGGAGGTTTCCCTCTGGCTGCTCTCTGGATAAGCTGTTTTGGAAATAATATATAGTTGAGAATTTGTTTTTCTAGAGAAGTAAATTGTTCCAAACTCTGTGCTAAAGTTGTTTGGTATTTTTCGTGTACCTTTTCCATCTAAAGTGAGGTTGTATCTTACCTCATCACAAGTTACAAGTTTCAGCACAACTAGACATAGGAAGAGCCCACAGTGCTCTGAAAGAGATCACACGCAGACTCAGAAGCAAGTCGTGGGCCTTTTTTCTCAAACTGGAACCATCTCCAAGGTGTCTTTTAGCAAGTGGAATAAACATAATTCATGTCAACTGAATCAATGTTTAATGTTAGAGACAGTAAAGTGATTTTCCCCTTCTTTTACTGTGCCAGATTTTTACATCTATAACCAGAAATGACAATTCAGCAATGCCTTTCGGGTCATTTAAGACCTACCAGCATTTGCTTATTATGGTTTTTAAGAAGGCCTTCAGTATAAACAACTTTTGTGCCTGGTCCTGATGGGACTCGAGCTTATTTTCTCTTATTTTGAAATGTGCATTCCTCTCCACAGTAGCATTTTGTTTTTAAAGTGTTAGCTTTGAGTTGCATCTAGCAAGAGAAAATGAGGCAAAAATAATAAGGTCTAGATAATGAGTTGCCTAAAAGCAACGATGATTGCTTCTGAAACCAAAATTCTAAGCTTTTAAAATATACCCCAGTCAACGCTTTCCAATTTGATTTCTGTCACATAAGTGTAGTGTTTCAATCTCAGTATCTCAGAAGCAAGATCATGGATGCTGTGAAACACAGTGACCAAGGGATTACCCATGACCCCACTTCGGGGAATTGCAGCAACAGTGTCAGGTGAGATGATGGTCATTTACTATGAATTGACTGAGAACTGAAGAATGGCTATTAAATTCTGTATTTAAGCCAATGTTTCACCAGTGGACTTATCCGAAATGGTCAATACTGCATCTGATATTAAACTTGAGGGAAAAGTCCATTACAAATCCTATCTTTTTTGTAGCATTTAGTTTACTTTGTAGTTATTGGATGGGTTAAAATGGACAATCAGCACTTTTTTTGAGCCAACATTTCAGAAATCCAGTGAACACTGAGAGAAAAAAGGACTGAGTTTTGGTTCTATAATTCTTGAAAATTGAGTATTTGCCTTGAGTTATTCAATTTAGAAAAAGACTAGCTATTTCTAGATCTCTGATGCCACATGATGACCTTTGAATGTAACATTGACGACAACTCTTAAATCAACTACTTTCTTGTAAGAAAATTCAGTAATTGATTCCCCGGGCCCATCCACCCATTGCTCTGTCCAGTTAAGAGGTGCCAAGCCTCAGTCAATGACAACGGCATGGAAGGCAGGCTGTGGCCACAGATCATCATATACGTCCTAGGAATATTAGAAGAGGATTAGAATAGCTTCCATAAATTCATCAACCTCATAATGGTGTCATTTCCTCATCATTACTGGTTTACCTAAATGTGGTTTTCACCTGATAGTTTTGCGGTTGATTTCAGAGCCAATTGCTTTAAGATCAATAACCAAGTCCCAGGTGAACAGCTTTAAACCTGAAAGCTATAAGTAGTTAAGCAGTTGGAGTAATCACATAAAGAGTTCCCTGCATCTCACCATCTAATAGATGAACCTTAGAATGACCACCTATGTACCACTTTATCCAGAAGCCTCTTTCACCGGACAGGTTATCAGGGACTTATGAACAATGTTGTAGGGTGAAGCACAAATTAGCAATCAAAAGACTCTGGAGTTCTGAGGGTGTCTGGGTGGCTCAGTCGGCCAACTGCCGGACTCGGTTTTGGCTCAGGTCATGATCTCGCAGTTCATGATTCCAAGCCCTGCAATGGGTTCCGTACTAACAGTGTGGAGCCTGCTTCAAATTCTCTCTCGCTCTGCCCCTCCCCTGCTCATGCTGTCTCTCTCTCTCTCTCTCTCTCTCTCTCAAAATAAACTTAAAAAAATTTTTTTTAAAGACTCTGGAGTTCTATTATATATACAGAGGCCTTAGAAAATATTTTTTTCTAAACGTTGTAATACGAGGTCAAGCTGTATGGAACTAAATAAAAATGGAAATAGGTCCTGAGGAAATGGGTGATAGGTTTTTGTAAACTTGAAGTTATATAACAGATGAAGTTACATTATAAGCGAAGTGTTTTTCAAAATCAACAGGTCTTCAAATGTAGCAAAGTGGGTTATGGGATGAGGCAAAGAGCCCTTCTTACTATTTCAAGATCAGCAAAAAGTCACCTGAGTCTCTGGTTTTCCTCTCCTCTGCGACAGCATTTAGCTTAAGCCATCTGGAGCTGTGCATGTGACTGTACAAATGGATGTCACATCCCTCTAAATTAAAAAGAGGGGCAGCCCCCCCCACCCCCCCAGTGATGAGAGGACCATTTTTCTGTGGTGAGCCCATGCAAAATGGAGAAGTCTATACACGGAAACATCCTGTCCACGTACCAAGCTTTGGAAATGAATCTGCGGATTCCATTTTTAACTCCTCTATACATATCAGGTCTCTCTAAATCTTATCTAATCTTTGGCTTCTTTAATAATTTGGAATACTGGTTCTGCCACCAACTTTACATGGTAGGGGTTGTGATTCCCTGATCTGAGAGCTTATAGATATTAAGCTGTAACTGGGCTCTTGTAAAAGTCCATTAGCTTTTTGATGTACTTTCTTAAAAAGCAGAGTGTGTGGATACTGAGGCATGCGCTTTCCCAGATATTTGCTGCTGGCTTTACTTAGGAAATTCAGATCATCTGGTTCTTATCATAGCTGCACTGCTGGGGGATATGATGAACTGCCAGTGACACAGTGCACAGTCTTTCAGAGGCCACTGCATGAAGTCTGTCCCTTGCTACCGAGGAGAAAAGTCAGTTCACGTGGTGTAAAAGCTATGCAGACCTCGGAAAGATTTTGGGTACCTGTCTTCCTCTTTCTTCCACTGTGCACGTGCGCTCATGGGCACACCCCTTTCACAATCCTATGAGGGCACCTAATTGTACCTAAGCCTGGAGGGTTACTGGTGAGGGAAAAATGCTGGCTGGGATTTATTAAGTACCTATGTGCCAGGAAGTATGCCAGAATTTACCCAAATTATCGTATTTAATCCTCCCATTGAGCCATGTCAGTTTGGATTTTTCCCCCTTATTTTACTAACAAGTAAATTGAGGCTTAGAGAGGTTGAACAACCTCTATCATTGTGTAGAAGAAAGAACTTGGCTGTGGGTCTCAGACAGACTTTACTAGTCGTATATTGGTCAACTTGCCTTCAGCACATTGTCAGATCTCTTTGAGCAGAGTTTCTTCATCTGTAAAAGGGCAACATTGATACTTCTCTTACTAGGGTGACTGTGAAGGCTAACCAAGAGAATGTACACAAAGTACTGGATATAGTTTCTGACATGTTAGTGTTAATTATTTCATCTCTGCCACGAATATACACATCGCTCCCCTGACAAGTCACACAGTCAGTACCTGATCCAGCCAGGCTTTACACCTGTTATCTGACCACCTTTTGTTCTGCCTAGCTTCACATTCTGACCTTCCTTTCCATTTTTAAACGGTGTCTCTCAGTACATAAATTTTTTTTTTTTTATAGAATGACAAGAACTAATGTTGCTTTTCTTTTAAAAAATTATTATGTCCTCAGAATTGTTTCTCAATCTTGGAATAACAGCTTGGAGATAGAATTAAGACAGCTTCATTACTTTTTAGGAAACAAAAACCTAACTCTGCTCGATGTCAAATGCTTCAGTGCGATTTTCATTTCAGAGCTATGGTAACTTGATTTTTTTTGTATTCTATCCAAGGACAAGGCCAGATTACAGCTCATCTAAGAAATTGCTGCAGAAACCTCTGGGCATTTTGGAGAGCTCCACCCGAACACAATTTCACAGCCAGCTGAATTAAAATCAATAATTGCTGATTTGAGCAAAGATCAGTATTCAGGAAATTTGCAACTGGTCATTGAGTGTTTTGAATCGGCTCATCTCAAGAAAAAGCATAGTAAAATATTCTATCACTGTCAGTTTCTATTACTTTAAAAGCATAAACTTAGCAAATAGAAATGCTCTGCTTTGTTTTAATACTCTGCTTTGTTTAATACATGTACATACATGTACATGTGTGTATATATCTATATAATAGAATATTATGTATGTGTATATTATATCTATATTATATATCTATAAAAAATAGATTATATATACATAAGATTATATATAGATATATAGTATCTATTATCCACATTATATATAATATATACTATATAGTGTATATTATAGATATATAGTATAGATATGATATATAGTATATATTATAGATATATAGTATAGATATGATATATAGTATATATTATAGGTAAATAATATATATATAATACATATCTATATAATATAGATAGAGCATATATTATATATAGATATATAATATTTAATATATGTTCTATAATAATATTCTTTAATTTAATAGCCTCTGAACCTAGAGGCAGCTCAGTTAAGAGCAGAAGGCTGAAACGAGTGACTCCATGTCTTTCACAAAGGAAAATCAGACAATAGGAGAATTGTATCCTGTACAAACTGTAGTAATTTTAAAAAACCACTTATGCCCAAGTTTGTGCTGACAGTCATCGCATTCTTGACCCTTTGCATTTGTGGGGATATTTCAAAGCCTTTATACTGTTTCACCTCAACTGTGAAAAAAGGTCATTTTACCTGGAATTCTGAAAATAAAGCAGTTCGTCTTGGTTGCTGTTTTTTCTATACTTAGAAAATAAAAATCTCCAGTGGAAAATAATATGCAGGCCAAGCACCAAGGAAAACAGGGAAGAATCATCTCCTGGGCTTCCACACCCCTCCACTCCCCAAAATAGGCATATTTGAAACACCCCCTGAAATGGAATTCCTTCTCCACTCTTTTTGTGGATTCCTGACTTCCTGGTGAGCCAGTTAGAAGTTTTGGTTTCCGGTTCCATCTCATCTAACTCGAGCCCTGTCCAAATTGTGACTCTAATCAGCCATAGATTCTTTCTGCAGCCCTGGCAAACTCTGCTGAAATGCATTTACAAAACATCTGTAGAACTAACGAAACATCTGAGGCTCTGGAAAGCACATGTTGGGGTTTGGAATCATGGAGAAAGAATTCCTGACAGAGAAAAGGCTCACTTTGTGACTCGTTGCGGAAACTGGAAAGTTAATAAGTTAATATGGCTTGGAGTCTGATGAACAAAAACTCAAATTGTAGTTGATAATAGAGAAGCTAGAAAAAAATGATCAGTTCTTACCAATATCAAGTCTCTGATTTTAGAACTTCCCTCACTCTTCCTTGGTTGACCATGGTGTCATCTGGGCCAACAAAAAAATGTGCTGCCTTGATTCTGAATGAAGCTTCATAGGACTTGGAGTGTCATTTAGGTTCTGTTTCTACGCTCACCATTGGGTGCTCTCTCATGTGCCATTTGGATATTGCAGGATGAGTGTTTGGAATTGAAATCTAAAACATTGTCCTTACTCAATATTACATGTTTTTTTTTCTTTTCTACCTTCTTGTTTCTACTTTTGCTTGCATTCACTTCCCATAGCCACAAACTATAAAAGAATGCCAAGCCCTCCATTATCTCAATATCCTGCTTAATCTGCAGTTAGTTGATATCCCATCCAGGCATTATCAATTGGCAAGAATTAGTACGGAATGAATTACATTTGAAACAAGATGTGGTAGCTCTTCAGGATTATCATTTTACACACCCATTATCTTCCCAATTAGACTGCAAATTCTTTGAGGCAGGGACTGTGCTTCCTTTGTGAGCTGCTTACAGTGATCAGTGAAATAATTATTATGCATGTCATTTAGAAGAAAGTGTAAGACATCTGGACAAATATTTCATAATGGTGAAAGGCTTTGGAAGTATGTTCTGTTTCAAATCCTAGATTACTCGTTTACTTGTCATCGTTTCTCAAAAACATACGTAGGGCATGGCATAAGCATGGGGCGCGGTGGGGTATAAAAGAAGGGGAAATAAATGGGGGCAGAGAGAGAAAGACCTGGTTCCTTAAAATTTCCAAGTGGTGTCGAATTCTGGGACTTCTTTTCTCCAGTTCAAATATGTGCCACCACCCCAGCTCTTCCACACAAATAAATGAATTTTGTCAAAAACACTACACCTATAACTCAGATACACTTTTTAAAAAGCAACAGCTATCTCAATGACCATATCTCTGAATCTTCAATTGGTAGCATTCCCCTCTGGTTTTAACCTGTAGCCATAGGTAAAAGCTTGAATAACTGGAATAGTTTCACAAGTTTTGGTATTTGACAATAAATCAAATTGAGGGTCTACTTATGGTCCTGATAATATTTTCCCATAACCAGTGTAAGGCAAATCAAGCATCCCAGCCATCCAGAAGCATCCTAATTGCTTAATATAGACTTAGGCTGATAGTCAACAGATTTCTTCAGTGTCTATACTCCACTAGATGCTCTGGGGATAGGAAGTCTTGTAAGGAAGGCACAGATGACAACCAGCAAGTTGACTTGCTGCTCTGACATGATTGTCTCCCATCCAGATTTGCCAATTTCAACAGGTCCTTCCCTGCTTCTCAGTGTCTACCAGCAATTGTCCATCAGTCCCAGAGCTCACTACCCCATACACCTCTGCCTCCTGCTTGGTGGAGGGACTTGTTTTCTCATGAAATGTTAAGTTTTAATCCTACATGTTTATGTTTCTGCTTCTGCTCACTCCCAGGTCCAGCCTGGTGCAGCGACACCTTTCAGAGGATTTATGCTTTAGTGTGGAAGTACGATAAACGCAAGCAATAACCAAATACTTGATGCTCAACATCTACCTTTAATCAGACACCAAACCTTATCAATTCCATTTATGAAGTGCCTTTGTTTCCATTCCTATGCTCTCCATCCTTCCCTGCACTGCCTTCATTCTGGTTCTAAGGCCTTATGCCTGGCATTTTGCAACAGGCTTCTCATCGGATGTTTTGACCTCCATCTAGTCTGTACTCCACACTGCGGCTAGTTATCTTTCGAGAACACAAAACTAGGCTGTTCACTCTCTGCTAAGAGACTTTCTGTGGTTCCATGCCTGTAGCCGGTGGTGTCCAGTAATGGATTCCAGATGTGCTATGAGGACTGAGAAACTGTATGTGACATTCTGGGTATATGTTCGTTATTATCATACTTCTGAAAAGAGGATTCCTAGCTTTCACTGGACTCTCCAAAAAGGGTTAAGAACCACTGCGTATGGGATAAAGGCCAAATTATTAGTGTAGCACATAACACTCTTCCTAACTTGACCCTAAATCAATGTGCTAGACTCATTTCTGCTGTTCCTGGTCATGTGTGTCCTCTGCACTCTGGGGATTGGGCACTGCTGCCCTGTTGGACAAGCTGCTTGAGGACCTCTAATACTCTGTTTGTGGTCCTGCTACAGCCTAGCCCTCCCTCCTCTCCATCTTCCTCGCCTCTTTTTACTTTCTCTGACTTGTGCACACCTGCTCCTGCTTTCAGATGCAGCTCTGGTGCCATCTTCCCGTGAAACGTTCTCTGATCTCCAGTAGAATCAATCACTGTGTTAACTGGAGCACGTTGCTAGGAGTTTATACACATGGCTGTTTTAGCATTTATCAGCCACTGTGCTGTAGTCACTTGTTTACACATCCATTCCCAGGAAGGGATTGTATGTTTCTTAAGGGCCGTGACAAAGATGAATATGCCTTTGTACTCCCAGTACACCGGATATGTAATCGGCCTCTGTGCATATTCGTTGAATGAATAATTAACACAAGACAGGCTAGGACAAGTTGTAGTTGAGTGTCTAATTCATAACGGCTGTCAGCTTTTACTCTCATTCATATACATTTAGATTCTCTAAAGACAGAGGAGGAAATGTGTGTGTGTGTGTGTGTGTGTGTGTGTGTGTGTGTGTGGATACAAAACTTGCAGACAGGCAAGGGAATGAAAGAGAAAAAAAATCATATGACCCATGGAAAAGTAAAGACAGTCACATTTCTTCTTATTAGTATGTCTTTTTATGCTAACTTTAAATTTATCCAAAATGTGTAAAGGTGAAAGATGATTAACCTGTCACATCTTGCCTTAATCTGGCCTAACCCAAGTGCTAGATGCCTATCTGCCAAAGCACCCTCATCACTGAGGACACATTAGTCAGCCTTTCTGCAGGACTCAGGCAGTAATGCTTTGTGAAGACTAGTGTACCAGGAGGAGGAGGGAGGGAAGAAAGGTGGGTGAAGGGGTCCTGACTTGATTAAAAGCATAGGCTTTTACCTATAAAAAAATAAAGACTATTTATTAAATCATATTTTCACAAAGGCAAAACTTAGCACACCAGAGATAACCACAGATCACAGAAAAATTTAATGTTGACCAGAATTAATCAGGGAAAATGATCTGATAGAAGCAGAATTCAATACAAATTTTAAAGTGTTCTGGACAGGGAAGAACATGTTTCCATTAGATCCCATGTAAAAACAAATCTAAACATTTAAATTACAGAGCTCTGACATTTAAAAGAAACTAATAGAGGCAAAATACTGATATGAACTCTCAAAGGTAGGGAGTATGTGATACTTAGCCCCACACCCCTAATGTCTAACACAGGGCTTGACACAGATATCAACATTCAGTGAGTGCTTAGTGGTTAACTGATTTTTTTGGTAAGCACTTTTATTTTTAAAATATTTCAGAGAATGGACACGAGCAATACCAATGGCAAAACTTCTAAAGAGGGACAGAGGCTTAATATAGGATTCAGGTCTTAGCCATTGCACTATTTTTGACACGCTTTGACTTTGCCATTGTGGCATTTTAGGCGACTTAGCTCTCGGTGCCTCAGTTTCAGTCATTTCTACAAGAAGAAATTTTGGCCATTTTCTAAGACATCCCTAGCCAGAAAAAGGTCTGTGATTCTAAACTAGACTATCTTATTTAAGCATATTTACAAATCAATTTTCTACCTTGTAAAATAAGGCATGACGTTTCCATGGTTTAACTCATAGAGTTGATGGCAAGATTATTTTCAAAATAAAAGTGCTAAATTATGAAACTCTTGACCGGTACAATTGCTAAATGAAATTCAAGCAGAGATGATGCTACTGCTTCAGCTGTAAGAATTGTTTTATTAAAAAGTAACCAATTCTTTAAAGAGAGACTCTCTATTTGCGACTCCTTTTCTTTGCTAACAAAGCATCCGGAACCTCTGCCAAATCCTTAAAGTGACTTCTCAATAATGAAAGAAATGATAAATTATACTCTGTAGTATCTATTAATGTGTACTATTTAGCTTTTAAAAATCAGTAAATACAAGTAAGCAAAAGTTTCCCAAACGATGAGATAAAAGTTAGCTTTGATAGTTTTTAGTTTCTTTAAAAATTGTTTTTTAAGTGTATTCATTGATTTTGCAAGAGAAAAGGGCAAGGGCAGATAGAATGGGGAGAGAGAATCATAAGCAGGCTCCAAGCTGTCAGCACAGAGCTCAATGCAGTGGGGGGAGGGCTTGAACCCAGGAACCACGACATCATGACCTGAGTCGAAATCATGAGTCAGATGCTTAACCGACTGAACCACCCAGGCGCCACGATAGTTTTTAGTTTCTGTATTGACCTATTCCCCAACGAAGTGTTATGGAATAATGTTTTCTTCTTATAATGTTTCTACTATACTGGCTATCTGGGTAATTTTCATGACACAGTTTCTATTAGAATAAGAACTCTGTTACTGTGGTTCTCTACCGGTATAACTCATAGTGGCTATTTCTTTTAAGTATTTAGATTTACAGATATAGTTTCAATATATTAGGTTCTTTATCAAAGCAATAGAGTCAGTTGCTATGGCCTTGATATAGTTTTTGTTGGATCTATAGCAATCAGGGCAAGCATTCTCTAGTTAAATAATCATTTATTTTATAAACATAATAGTCTGTAATTTTTCTTTAATATTGTGCATAGTAAATTGATTGCAGAAGTTCCTTATTTTAAATCACTGTAAGAAAAACTTTTGTTTTCTAAAAGGATTTGTCTTTGTCAATTATAATTTGTCATTATTATCTATAAACAGTATAGACCTCCTTGTACTGAGACAGAAAATAATATTGGTGATTAGAGACATCTACACGCCAGTTTCTCTTCCTATCTCCCAGTCAAGTTCGTGAAAGGTATTTATCCCTGTACTGTTAGCATTTTTAAATCATAATTGAAAGACATCATTCAGTATTGTACATATGGGAGATAATACAATCTTCCATTCATTTGTAAATTAAATGACAATGTCAAGGAGCCATTCACAAAGCCACTTATTAAAGGTTCATTAGCATATGAAACATAATACAAGTTTTTATGATTCTTGTGAGCTCCTCTCTGACCCTCAAGGCTCAATAAGGCAGAAGCAAATACTGTTTCTCTGAGAATCTGTAAAACTTCTCTATTGCTTTCAATGTGCAAGCATTTTGAGCCTGTCATCTTTTGGTTTCCAGCAAGAATAATTCTTTCTCCCTCCGCACATTATTTAATGGTAGAAATAATATGTGTATGCAGTGCATTAACCATGTTTAGCATTGTGAAAAGTTAATAGACTGATGTCTAAAGAAATGTTATAATCGCTAAAATGCCTCAGGAATATATTAAAATGGATCCTGGCCACAGACAATATCAAGATTGCTGAGGCACACCACAGGCATCTTTTTTTTAAAGCCTGTTTTGTAATAAGCACAGAAAGTGAAGGTGCTAAATCATGGTTTACTACCCCATTTGCCTCACAGCCTCTCTGTCTCTGGTGCATGGCCTCAGAAATCAATTTCACACACGGCTGCTATCAGCATTCTTTGAGCTATAAGACTAAAGTGCTTTCTCTTCTTTTTATTAAAACCAAGCTCACTTTTATCTGAGGGCTCCTGCTTTTTGTTTTCTGCCTTTACTTTCCGCTGTGTCCGTGGTGAGAGTTAAACTGTCTCCTGCCTCCTTCTCTTTCACTTCTAAACTTCTTGAAAGGCTAATCCATGTCCAAGGCACCGCTTCCTCAATACCCCCGAATTCCTTAACGCTTTGCGATCTGGCGTCTGCCCCACCACTTGAGTGACGTGGCTCCTCTGAAATTCATCAGGATCCCGTAATTCACCACATCCCCTGGCCTTCTCTCAGACCTTGCTGGGGGATATGCTCCCCTGGCTTCTTTGGCAGTGACTACTGGCCTGTTCCTCCCCTGTCTTTTCTTACTCATCCTGACTGGTAAACGCTGGAATCCTCAGGGTTCTTTTCTCTCTCCCCTCCTATTGATCTCGCCCACTTTCCCTCCCTTGAACTGTCTTCTCTTTGTAGGTGATACACAAAAACTCCTCTTCCCTAATCTCCAGGATTCCATTTCCACTTAACCTGGATGCCTTGTTAGTACCTTAAAGTCAACATGTCCAAAACCAAACTCACTATCTGGGTCCTCAATCCTTCCTCTTAACACACTTAAATATATAAACATTTCTATGCATCACAGAAATAATGCACCAACCTCTCTGTGCTGCACCTTATCCCACCCCCCCCCCCCATCCACACACACATACCCAAACAATTGCCTGTACTATATGTTTTATTTCTGCAATGTATCTCCTTTCTGTTCCCTCTTTTCTGTGCCATCTGCTGGTACCGTAAATTGGACTTCTCTTATCATCATCTCTACATGTCACATAACTGGTGTCTCAGTGTGCTTCCAGCTTTGCCCAGGTCAGTTCCTCTGTGGCACGGCTCTCAGTGAGTGAAAACAACTGTAGATACAGTTGGAGTGGTGGTAGGGATGGGGCCTTGAGTTCCCAGTGAGGGACTGATCCTTGAGTCGGCTGACAGCTAAGCCAACGAAGGCTTTTAGCCAGCGCATGATATGATTGAAGTTTCACAGTTTCAAAGTACTTACACATATTCATTTGATCCTCATTATACTCCTATGAGGCACAAAGGTTTATGGGCATTTTAGAAAAAAGGAACTACCGGGGTTGGTGGATGGAGAGTTGCTGTAAAAGATTAGAAAGAAATCCACCTTACATCGAGGAATTTCGAATCTTCATGTCTAATTAAGGATGGGTATGTTATATGGATAGAAATTAAACTTGGTTGTCAGGAGAGCAGTGGAAATAAGACCGAATACTTAATCTAACACAATAGCCATCCAGAGAGAGGAAAATAAAGAAAATAAAAAATTGGGTGACTAGTATATGCAGAAGAAGAACTATCATCAGAGTGTCTGTTTTGTCTCCTCAAATCAGACTCGGATAGGTTTTAATTTCTATCTTGTATAAAATATTTATGGTTCCCATTTTTGAATAGTTTATACATTCAAATGACTGGTAGATGATCCTTCAGATTATACAACATCCTATTGACCAGCAGGGTTCTGGGTCCCTCTATGCATTCTATATGACATTACAGGACAATCTTCACAGTATGCATCATAATTCACTCTGCTTCTCCCTCCCCCTGTCTCTTTCTCTCTCTCTCTCTCTCTCTCTCTCTCACACACACACACACACAGTTACAATTTACAAAATTCACATCAATTAGGAGTTATTTGAACTGGTATAGCATCCCTAATTTAGGGAAAAGGGGCTCCTAAATTTTGTTTTATTTTGTTTTAGGTGAGGAGAGTTCTATAAAGCATCTTCAAAGATCAGAAACAAATCCCCTAACAGGTGCGAGGTGTTTAGAACCTTTAAAATATTCAATTAGATTAGTGGTTATCAACTCTGGCTACATGTTTAAATTACCTGGGAACTCAAGAAAAATGGCCAATGACTAGGCATCTCCCCAGACCAATTGAATCTGCCTTGGGGAGAGGGGCTGGTGGCTGCCCAGCCATTTTTAGTTCTAGGTTCCTACGGTGACTGATGCAGAGGAGGGTTAGAATCCTGAATTTGGCAAGCATCTATGAGTGAATTCACAGGATGACTTTCTTCAGTCAACCTTTATCTTTTTTCTTTTTTTTTAAACAATTTTTTTAAACGTTTATTTATTTTTGAGACAGAGAGAGACAGAGTATGAACGGGGTAGGGTCAGAGAGAGAGTCAGAATCTGAAACAGGCTCCAGGCTCTGAGCTGTCAGCACAGAGCCCGATGCGGGGCTCAAACTCACAGACCACGAGATCATGACCTGAGCTGAAGTCGGCCGCTTAACCGACTGAGCCACCCAGGCGCCCCCCTTTATCTTTTTTCTGTTTGAAATTCCCTGGCTTCAGTGGGCTTCAGAACCCCTCATCTCCACCTCCCAATTAAAAGGGATCTCAGTTTTGTTTTGTTTTTTTCTCAGCCTCTTTCTTTGAGATTGCACAGGAGACTAGTTACCAGGCAAAGCTCTCGGCTGCCTTGAAACCAGGAAAAGATGAGATTGGTTTCTCGGAGTGAGATAGAGGAATTTCAGCCTGTAGGAGGAAAGTAATAATAACTGCTGATGTTTACTGGGCACTTATTTAATGTCTGAGGTATTGTGCTAAGTATGTGCTAAGTACGTCACGATAATCCTTTGAGGTACATGCTACTGTTGATTGCTGTTTTGCGGGTAAGGAAACTGAGACCAGATAAAAATAGAAAGGTCACACTGGTGGAGCCAGGATTTGAATCTAAGCAGTCCAGCTCAAGAGTTCCTGCTTGTTAACAACTACACCAATTATCTCACACTGGGGTGTAGCAGAACCACCTGGAGCCCAGGCTCCCTGAAGGAGGAGGCGTCTGGGCCTTCATAACTTTAGCAAGTACTCAGCTGATTCAGATACTGACCAAACATCAGGAAATACTACTCCATCTCAAGTCATTGCTTACAGTGAAGACAGCTGAGGCCTACGTATATTAAGAAGAAAGGAAGACCTAGTCAAGAGGTTGCTGTCCTGGGTATGGAAAGCTAGCTCAATATACAAACTCTCACCTTCTCAGATTGGCAAGCAAAGACAGGAATTACCTGTCTTTGGTGAATGGATGGTGAATGGGAGGGAAGGGAAGGGAAGGGTACAAAATCATGTTTCTGCATCTGAATCTCAAGCCTAGCTTTGCTCCCACCAGTTAAATCTTGGAAAGACCCTGATACAATATACTATCGAATTCATCATGGTATAGACTGAAGTCACATTATTATTTTATGTACCATTTAGAATAAAAAAGCCACTCATGAAACTGTTAACCGCTATCTATTATGAGAGGCAACTAAGTCTCTAAAATCAGAAAAGAATTGTGTATCTTAGGATCGATGAAATACGGTACAAGCAATGAACTCTAATGAACTTGGTTCTGAAACTGTGGAAATCACTCAGCACATTGGGGAGGCTCCTGCTGGCAGAGTGCAGATAACAGAGTTCCAACAATACGGAAAATAGTCTGTACTGCAGATTTTAATAGGATTTTTTTTTTTTTTTTTTTTGCTAGAAGAATTGAATACACATACACTAAAAGCAGAAGAAGTCACAGCACTCTTTAGGTTTTAGCACTCAGATTTCTTATCTGTGAAATGGGTTGTGGTACGGCTTACTGAGGTAACATATGTAAACAAACACCACAGTACGTGGTGCAAAGGAGGAGACTGAAAATTGCATTTTTCTCCCTTTGCTAAGTCTGACGACATTTTTATGTTGCTTGAAGTCTGTTTTGAGAGGAGGAAGGCAAGTAAAAGTGGTAGATGTCCAAAATCAGAATGGAAGTCAGAAGGGCCATGCGATTTACAACAAATACCTGCTGAATGCTGTTTCAAAGCATATCTACTTTATGAGGTGAGGTCAAGCCATAATCAATTTTGTACTTGTACTAATACTGAGTAAAGAGCTGTGTGCACACGGGAGGCTCTTCATATTTAGAAGAAGAAGAAATTATAGTCCCACAGGACTCCCAATGCCTGACTTAAAATCCAATGCCTTTGCAATTAGACTCCTAAAGAAAAAAAATACCAAGAATGTATGTGGCATTTAACTCACACTTTAATAAAACTTGTGGGTTACTTCTTTCAGTCACATTATGCTTTTAGTATAAAATGATGAGTTTATGAACTTCAGACATGGCTTGATTATTTTCTGAGGACCACAATTAATATTTAATCAGGGCAGATAACTTAAATTTAGATCCTTAATGCTGCCTCGTTTACTGGAGTTTCAGCTGCATCCAAAGGGAACTTCACATGTGGGGCCCATATTTGATAACGTGGAGAGCCGCAAGAATGAGGGCAAAGAGATTTGCTGGCTTTCCGTGGAAAGATTCAGAACTGTGACATGAATCTGAAGAGTTGAATGGGGCATTGTTTGGTGAGGAAGCAGGTAAATAACTCACAGGGAAATACTGCAGGCTCTGAATACAATAACCACCCAAGGTACAAAAATGATGCCATCTTATGGGCTTTGTGTTCTGTGAGGGCATAAAGCTTCCAAAAAGCCAGCAAGCACCCCCTTCCCCTTTGAAATCGGCTCTATTTGGAAAGGTTCACTGAGAGTGAATAAAGGGTTAAGTTACCACAGTGTGGCAATTTCTGCAGAGAGGTTGAGCCTAGATTTCATTCTTTCCTGAGAGAGTGATGGAAAGTTCTTGACCTTTTGGGATACTGCTACATTTGTTGCTTTGGAAGGCCTTCCATAATCTGGGGGGAAAAAGCTCTGAGTGTAGGCCAGAATTTTGAAAACAGGGATGCCATGAATAAAATGGTTCACTCTTTCCCACATTCATTCAGAACTTTTTAAGCACCTGCTTAGCGAGCGCCAGGCTATAGCCTGTCTGCGAAGCCATGGGACCTAAAGAGCCTAGCACACAGCTGGGGCTTTAAGAGCCTCTGAGGCCTCAAGATATAAGGCGAGGGGAGATCACAGGTTTTCCTGCAAATAGCTATGCAGCCATATAACTAGGTACATCCCTCTCTTTTCTACCACTGCTCCTGCCTTCAAGGGCCCCCCACCAGGAGACAAGCCACAGTCTTCTACAGGCCTTTAGGCCAGGCCTCTTCACTCCATGTGGCCGCTGCCGCTATCTTTCTAAAACGCAAACTTGGGACAACGTTCTCGGCCACAGCGCACAAGGCCTCGCATGAGCTGGTTATGCTCCAGCCACTGGCATTTACGCACCAATCCTGCAACTCACCTTCCTTTTCTTTCCTCTGTGCCTCTACCCATGCAGGTCCCTCTGCCTAACGTGCACTCCTTCCTTCTTGTGTCTACCTGGTGGACTTTTACCGATTCCTTAAGATTCACTTTAAACACCTGTTCTTTCATGTTCACCTTCATTGACCCTCAAAGCCCAGTTACTGTCTGCTTTGCACAGAGCCTGGGAACCTCAGACAATAAATGTCAGCTTCCTTGTCTCATGTCCTTCTTGGAGCTATGGCAGCACCTTATATCCTGCACTCAGGCTCTGTGGTATCTTTTTCGAACTTTGTCTAGAATCTGTGAGTTTTCTGGGCGAGTATGACTGTATTTTGTTTATCTCTGTGTCCCAAGGAAAGCGTCTGGCCTAGAGCAGCCCAGTCCATTGTGAAGTTTTCAGTGATACAGAAGAATTAAAAAGATAAATCAGGAAAAAAAAAAAAGGATAAATCTGGACACCAGTTAGCTTTCCATAAAGCTAAATGTGTTTACTTAGATTTTCTTATGAAAGTATGGACTTAGAACTTCTGGCTCATTCAAAGAACCTTTCATTTCTTGTACTGCTGAAAACAATGGCAGAGTTCGTGCAAGAATGAACTGTGCCTGAGTCTGAATCTGTGCTCTGCCACTGCTAATGTTATATGACCCCCTGTGCCTCAGTTTCCTCACCTGAAAACTGGGGAAAATAGAATATAATTGTAACCAGTCCATAATTGGTATGAATGTTAGATAGCTAGATATGCGCAAAGTGCTTCTCACACTGAAGCTAACACTATTCGTCTATGAAACTAAGGTGATAGAGGTTTATTTTTTAATGTCCTTACTAAAGAAAATGAAAAAAAATTAGAAATGTTGTATTTGCTTTCCAGACTTCCTACCTACCTGCAAATATGTGCAAACACATCTTTATTTACTTTTGAGAAATCCAAAAGTCTGGGGAATTATTGTTTTCAGTTATGTAGAACTCAAAAACAGACACGAACCACGGGATGGGTTTCTTAAAACCGAGATCCTGGAGTCTACAGGGACATGACAGAGGTACTGGAAAATCAGAATCCCTCCCAGGAGAGAACTGAGAACATGCCAGAGTGATGCCTAAAGATTTATAAAGTTCCTGCATACAAACAGTTTCTGCAGAGCAAGCTAACCCTTTTGAGGAAAAATCTACCATCATTAGGGCTCTATATGCCACTGATTGGCTTTTTATTCACTTGAATGAGGGCCTACTTTAAGCACGCTTCTAACGTGGAGAAGACAGGTGTTTATGTATCAATAAACACAGAGACAAAGTAATACATTCATTAAGCTTAGGTTTCAGTAGTATTAAAAAAGAGAATTCCAGAAAATAAAAAAAAGCATAACTCAAAGAGGTGACCTTAAGTATAAATCTGTAGAGTTTTAGAGTTTTTCTACACATTCTTTCTTGAATCACAATAAATAATGAATTAATGTGTCTATTTCTTTAGGCAGAGACCCCCTTACATCAGCAAGAGTTAAATACACAGTTTAAAGAAAATAATATCATGACAGCAACATAAAACCAATGGAAAGTACTGGCCAATTATTTCCTGTCCTCCCTGCTCCCCATCTCAATCCTTTCTCACATTATATGTAGAAAGACCCATCTTTAGAACCATGTCTGTTTTGTTCAACACAGTATACCCAGGACTTAGCACAGTGTCTGTCATTCAGCAGCCTTTCAATGAATATGCTAGTTTGCACCAAGGGAAGGGATGGAACTAACATTTCTTGGCCACTTGCTATGTGCAAGGTCCCACATAAAGTTATTTTCACATGTACATCACCAAAGTTTTCACATGTTTCATTGATATGGAAAGCAAGAGAAATGATGCGGATCTAGGGAGGGAGACAAGTTTTATAGGCTTCGAGCCTCCCTTCCTGCCCTTCTTTCCAGGTTACCCTGATGTTTATAAACCAACAATGATCCTTAAGTTTTTACTCAAGATGATTTTCCAGCAGTTTTGTTGATTCCTAGGTTTCTTCTGCATATGACATCTCAACATTTCAACCCTTCTCAACCAAGGCCAGCTTGGCTGGCTCTTATTTAAGGGTCCCAGAGCTATAATAGAAAGAGAACAAACTCTTCTCAAAGGAGTACGGACTCAAAGGAAAGAGATCCAGATTCCAGGATCTGGATTCCACCTACTAGGTTTTCCTGGAAAATATGTGTCAAATCTCTCTGCAAACGTTTATATTTTACATTCAACTATCTGCAAAATGAAAGGGTTGGGACAGGTGATTAATTCATTTATTCAAACAACAAACTTACACCGAACATTTTATAGATATCAAACTCTTTATCTGGTGCCGGGGATACAAATATATCCAAGACAAAGTAAAACCAAACTTCTGCCTTCAAAGAGATCCCAATCGATTAAGGTCACATTAGATGCCATCTTAAAGATTCTTTTAGTTCTCAAGTGCTAATAATCTATGTCCTGGGAATCTAAATATCAGTTTAACTCACTCTTAACAGTAATTTCAAAGCATGTTTGTTATCTCAGACTGGATACAAGCCCAAAGGTAAAAATAAAAGTGTGTGGCACATCAGGGAAATGATATTCTGTCTCAGTGTCAAATGGTTATAGCAACTTTAATGAAAAAACAGACCATTAAAAAAAAAAAAAAGAACGACTCTCCCTTAAATCTCACTTCAGCACCTGAACAGTAGGAATTCTTATTGTTTCCATTGTGCTTTTTCATTTCTGGGTCTACTGATGAAGTACAATACTTGAACAATACTCTGGCAGACTTCAAATGGTGCCTGAGCAGCCGGCAAAGTAAGCTGAGAAATTGGACACCCTACCCTACCTTACGATGGGAACCCAGTGAGGTATATTTATTTTATTGGACAGTTTGAATTTATTATAGGTTGCTCATAATTTCCTGTCTCATTTCTTTAGTGCTCTTGGAATTTATGTCAGGATGTCTTAGGTTATCACACTCCTTCCCTCCTTTGTCCCAACATTTATGCCAACAAACTGAACTGACTTAGAGAAAGTCCCCGGACAAAAATCGAAGGGGAAAATACCCAAAGCTTTAGTTGGAGAATGGCAGAAGCTTTGGAAAAAAATCTGAAAAAGCAATGAAGATGAAAATGGAAACTCTGTGAAAATTAATGTAGTGTAGAATTGGCGAACATACCACTTATTTCTTTAAACAAATAGAAGAAAGAACCCGCTTATGAGGTGCACCCAAATAATTCACAGGTGGTGAAACTATTAGAGTCTTGCAATTTCTTGCCTCAGAAGTGGAATAAATCTCCTATATTATAAATGGTGTATGCTCACACATGTGATTTTTCTGTTAGTCCCTTTATTTCAACTATCCCCCTTTCCACGCACAAGGCCTTTTTGGTTTTATTGTAATTAATTTATTTTAGTGGAATTGTAGAGAAAAGTCTAGTGAAGGAGGGAGATGCGACCTACTAAAGCAATAGCACTTTAGAAATATGATTCCAAATGGAATATGCTTGTGTTTTCCATGGATTTTTTGGTTATTATAAAGTAAGCACAATGTAGTAGAAACTACATCAGACTGCAGTCTACCAGCATGATACCCCAATTGTGGGGCAGATGAAAATGCCCTAGACACTGGTAACCCCTAGTAATTCTCACAATGATAAGAATTTGTTTTGAGGACAGTTTTTTTTTCCTAAAGAATTTATCTTAACTAAAAAATTGTTCTAGTGTGTTCTGTTACACAAATTGATATTCTCAACTATGGAAATTGGAAACAAGTTTCAGTGTTTGAAGTCAAATACTGTCTGATAATATCCAGAAAGATAATACATATGAATAATCTGTGGGAAGCCATGATTTACATTTACACACGGATAGGATTAAACAGATAGTGTCTATGCAGGTACAGAAGAGTCCCTTTTAAGATGAGTCAGCTTGGGGGGGGGGGGCGGGCAATTGAAAACAGTGATACCCATCCCAGAACTATTCCCTACAGGAGAGTGTTTTGAAAACTTTTAAAAATAACTCTACAACAAAATGTCCAATGAACTACCAAACTCATTGTAAGGACAGTGTCTTCTTCCACGGAGCCTGGCTCTGTGTTGGCCACACAGTTGGTGACAGACAAATGCTATCAATGAAAGTATAATCACTTGATGTTTCATGGTACTGTGGAATTTACAAAACACCTCAACGTCTGATGCCATATTTGCCTCTAATGACATTCTGGAGAGTTAGGTGGGATGGGCAATAATAGCACATAGATGAGGAGACAGCGCTGAAGTAAGTTCTGTGACTAGACCAAGATCACAGAAGTAGAATCCGTGCTACAGACCAGATGGTTGCACTCTAAAACCAGTGTTGTTCCATGACATCTGAGACACGTACGAGAAACACATATCAAAGATGGTTGAGACTAGGTATGCTCAAGAGGCGTGTTTCACTTTGGATGCTGCTGTGCGAAACATTTGGGATTTTTGCATTTATGAGTCTGTTCCCCTTTCTGTCACTTGTTTACTCCTTTGTCTACCGACATTCTGTCCTGAGAGCAGCATTGGTGTTGTGCCTTAGTTTCTGCTTCTCCATATCTCTTTCTGTTTTCTTTGCCTTTCCTTTGGGTCTGCATGGTTCTATGTCCTTGGCTGGGTTGGCTGGTCTCCTCTACTCTAGGAGATTCCAACTGTTTACCACAGCCCTGCCTCTCTTGGTTCCTTTTCTCACTTACTGTGCCGTTCATTCCTGGATTCTATGTTTGAAAAATGAGCATGGACCCATTTTCCTTCTTTTCCTTCAGTCTTTGTGGTGTGCAGGCTGTTACAAATGTAGAGCATGTTAAGCACTTGGGGGCACGCAGTAAGTTGCCCATCACAAAGATTAAACCATCATTAGGATGACATGCAATCTTCTTGTTTCAAATTTTCCATATAATAAATGGAAAGTAGAATTAACACTGACTTTTTTTTTTTTTAATTTTTTTTTTCAACGTTTATTTATTTTGGGGACAGAGAGAGACAGAGCATGAACGGGGGAGGGGCTGAGAGAGAGGGAGACACAGAATTGGAAACAGCCTCCAGGCTCCGAGCCATCAGCCCAGAGCCTGACGCGGGGCTCGAACTCACGGACCGCGAGATCGTGACCTGGCTGAAGTCGGACGCTTAACCGACTGCGCCACCCAGGCGCCCCAGAATTAACACTGACTTATAAGTGAGTGCTAGCATGCATGGCATCTAAATTTGAAGCACAGTTCATTTTAAAAAGGTGTTCAGTACAATAAACAACACCTTTCCTCCAATCTCAGTGTTTTAACACAAAAAAAAGGTTGGGGGCACCTGGGTGGCTCAGTCGGTTGAGCGCCCGACTTCAGCTCAGGTCATGATCTTGCGGTTTGTGAGTTTGGGCCCCACGTCGGGATCGCTGCTATCAGTGCAGAGCCCATTTCAGATCCTCTGTCCCACTCTCTCTGCCCTTCCCCTGCTTGTGCTGTCTCAAAAACAGATAAAACATTAAAAGAAAAAAAAAAAGGTTTATTTCTTGGTAGTGGGTGAATGGATTTCAGAAAAGGAATTCTGTGAGAGTGGTGGCGTGGGGTTCTGCCCCACGAAGTCATTTAGGGACCCAGGCCTTGCGCTTGGTGGCTTTGTCATTCCCTAAGGTCTTGAAGTTCCCTGCTGGAGGCTCTGTGTCCAGGAGGCAGGTAAAGAGAGAGTGCTGAGTGTTTGCATGATTACGTGGCAGATGTGAGGGCTAGAAGTGCCATCTATAACTTCTAACTCTGTTCCATTGACTCACAATCAGTGAGTGATTGTGACCATCCAATCACAGAAAAGGCTGGGAAATACAGTTTATCTTTACGTCCTGCCAGAAAGAGAAGCGAGTTATGGTGAACCCACAGCATCATCTCTGCTAAAATGAGAGTTTATAGCTACCCTCCATTTTTATAAGACTGCAGCAAATATAAGTATCATTTTCCTCCTGAGAGCAAATTTCATAAAAGGAAAATACTTGAGAACCAAGTGGGTTAAGCAAGATATGAAACATGCAAAATTCATTCTAATTATCAACAGCAAAAGGGATTGTTCTTCAACTGTTATTCATTGTATAGACGTATATGTTTAAGAAAGAGAAAAACAAAATATTTATCTTCCCTTTAAGATTTATTAGCTTGCTCACTTGCTCTTACTAAAACCAGAATTAGTGAAATGCTTCAAAGGTGAAACGGATGTTCACATTTTCCTGTCCTATTTGTGCCTTACCATCTTTCCAACTTTTTTTTACCAAGTCATTCTTATCCATCCATTTACTCATTCATTCAACAACATTCACTGAGATCTAATTCCCAGGCATCTGACAGAGGTAGGAGGGACAAGTCACTCCTGCTGTCACCCACAATGTCACGGAGTGGACAGAAATGTAAGCACAGTATGAGAAGTACAGTGACAGAGATCAATGCAAAGAAGCCCAAGAACTAGAAGAAAGGACATCTTAAAGTACTGTAGAGATTACAGTTACTTACACATGTCTCTGACAAACAATTACTAAAAGCTAATTCTACATTGGTAGAATTTGTGGTATGGGTAGCCAAACAGAAATTATGGTATTTCTTCTGCAGAGAGTTTCAGTAGTTAATGAGATACGATATATATCTATGACTGAAACAGAGACCATTAAAAAATACAGGGAAATATCCAGACTTCTTTATAAACACCAAGCCTCTGGAAATCCACCAATAACAAGCCAGAGGTCACTGGTGGAGCCAGACTACTACCATTGGGACATCTTCTTGACGTGGCCAGAAAACTCCTAACTGCTCTCCATGCTGGGTGCTCTCATTGGCAAAATCCCCAGGAGGAGAAGCCGGAACAGTTAAGCTTTATTCAATGTAGGTTTTAATCTTGACGTTCGGGAATTGGGGAGATTTAGTCATTTACTTTTGAGCTCATGGAAAGAAGGGGTTGATAGCAACAGCTTACCCCAGTTAGCAGGCAGGCTCCCCACACAGCTGTGCTGGCCTATTTCAATTAGGATCCTTTAGGGCTTACATCACCTCTGGTATGCCAGTCCTAAGCCGCTCATGAGCCAGTACTGCCAATCAAGCCAAAATTCAACCACATGGTATAGTTTTTATGATGTAGACAGAAAATGACACGAACTTGTCTTATTCTGGTGAAAACACAAAGTTGGAAGCCAGCTCTCTAGAAGAAGAAAATTAGTAAACGCAGCAAGCCTGTAAAACTTGATTTAGACACATTTTCCTGTGATTATCTCAACACACTTAACTAGTAGGTTATTCATGATGATTCAAGGAATGCTCTCACTCAAGAAAAGACGAGGGCCCTCATGCTACGAGAGGTCACTTCTGGGTCACTGTACTCATGAGACCACAAGAAACAGTAGAATATGCAGAATGAGGGAAGAGTAGAATGAAACAAACAATTCTATGTGAGAAACTTAAATGATTAAGGCCTGGAACCTGAAACAGACAAATTAAAAGCAGAGCTGTCACTTGACCAGAGAAACTGGACTCTGTACATGAAGTTAGGAAACACCAAGAATGTGGAGAATTAGCAAACCAGGTGATAGCCTCTGTAAGTCCTTTCCTCCCTTAAATTAGTTCACAAACAGCTATGATGCCTGTATATAAAAGACATTCTACCAGGTGCTACAGGAAATGCAGACATTCAGAGGACACTATATTTTTTTCTGGAAGAGTTTAAAATTGTATTTTGATTAAACCATAAGAAGGAGCAGAACCAAATTACCAGACGTGTCTTATCCAAACAATTCCTGTGCAAAACGCAACAACATTAACTAGTTTTTTTTTTAATGAGTAACAGGTACAGTGGTTAACCACACTTTACTGATTAAAATTACACAAACCCTGACCTTAACTTTGTTATTATTTGAGCTTCGTGCAGCATCTGAGTACTAGCCTAAACCCATGGTGTGCTAGGGGATGGCTTTCCACCTTATTCATACGCATTGATAAAGCAGAATCAATATGTATTAACACTCATATAAAGGCACAAACAAATATGTTCACTTATCCATTTTCTCTCTTTTTCTCAAGTCTTTAATATCCGTGTGGTCTTTCAAGGAAAAGTGGGGGCAGAAAGTGGTCCTGAACAGACCTAAACACTAAAAACAGGAGTCTGAAGAAACAAAATTGTAGCTGACCATGTCTAGACAAGAAACTTCACAAAAACAGTTAGAAAATAGCATATAAATAAATGCCTCATTATGCTCTGTAGATTTAGGTGAAAAGTCCTGAGGCTTGATTTAAAGAGAATGTAGGCATGAGAATAAGAAATAGATGTAGAGGGAACAGTGATAGAAAGGTACCTGTGTATGTGCACGCACGCATGCATGCATGCGTGCGTGCACACACACACACACACACACACACACACACACACACTCACACACTCACACACTCACCACTTATTGGAGCAGCCCACAATCTGCTGCAAATAAGGGATTTAACATTCATTCCACAAGCTAATGGTGCTTCTCGCCATCCAAGATAGATCCACTTAGATAATAGTGGAGGACAGTGCCAGAGCGACTGAAGGGAATGGGCTATTGTGTTTGACTAGTTTCCATGTATAAATTAGTGCAGAGAAGAAAAAGAAATTCAACAGAAAAACACATGTACTTTATTATAATTCTGAGTGTTACTCTCACAACTCCCACAATAGCAGGCGAAAGAGCTTAAAACCACTCAAAAGAAACAAAAAGCAAATGCAAATTTGATTAAATGCCTTTCTGACAAGAAGTGATTTGACTTCAAGTTTGGATGGACACATATGTCAATGGCCGGTCATGGTTTTTGCCACATTCCTTTGGAGCTACACAGTTGGGACAAAGGAGAGGGAATGAAAAAGGGGAACAGAGTGGGAAGACTGGGGAAGCTGGGTGATGTGACTAAATATGACCTGAATATCAGGATGAAATCTCTTAATCAGAAGTACTGTCCTACTGTGCCCAGAGTAAAATAGATATCCATGATGTATGAGCTTTGCATGAACATATGATACAGAGACACAGGGACCTCATTTTCCCAGAAAGCGTCCTCCAAGGGTAAAGGATTTTGACAAAACTGAGGGTCAATATTTGATATTCTCACATCCTCAAGAACCAATACAGGGGATTCAGCTGTCAGTGACAACGAACACTGTTTTGAATTAGAAATCCGACTCACCACTAAACAAATGGGATATTTTCGGATCAAGTTAAAGGGATCTTCAAAAATCACCTACATTAATTCTAAGAGTAGATAGACTCTTATAATGTATAAAATAATTATGGGGAAAACAAGCTACTTTGTTCCATTTCTCCATTCAGACTGAAGGCTGAGCTGAAACTGTCACACTTCTAGTTCTAAGCCAACTGCTGATGAGGCTCATGGGCTCATAGGTCAGTAATGTAATTTTGGTCACAAAGCTGATGGGGGCAGTTAACAAGCAAGTGTAACAAGTGCCCACAATCCTGTACATAACTTCAATGGTCAAGATGAGACAAAACCCCTAAATATCCAACAACGACTACAGACCAACTTACACCATTGCTTCCATCATTGCTAAACATTTTCCAACCATAGTATGAAGCAAACAAGTGATTTTCTCTCCATTATTTGACTTTTGTATTCAAATATAAGCTTGTTTCCCTATCTGTAAAATAGGTATAAAATGCCTATTTGCGGGGCACCCGGGTGGCTCAGTAGGTTGAGCTTCCGACTTCGGCTCAGGTCATGATCTCACAGTCCGTGAGTTCGAGCCCTGCGTCGGGCTCTGTGCTAATAGCTCAGAGCCTGTAGCCCATTTTGGATTCTGTGTCTACCTCTCTCTGACCCTCCCCCGTTCATGCTCTGTCTCTGTCTCAAAAATAAATAAACATTAAAAAAAAAATTTTAAATGCCTATTTGCAAGCTGATTGTGCAGATTTCTTGTAACACGTTTCAAACAACTGGCCCAATATTTGGCACATTCAGACACACAATACGTGGCAGGTATTAATAATACTGTTATTACTCTGCCCAGGGATATATTTTGTTGTTCACAAGTCAGTTCTTTCTTGTGACTCTCAGAATCCCAATTCATTTAAATACAGACCTGAAACAAACCTGAGTTTGATTTCATTTTATCCTCACAATACAATTATTGTAATTTAAACAAAATATGTTTTATGTTTGAAATCTGATATAAAGAAACACTTCTTTTTTGCACATAAGTCTAATTATATGCTCAAGTACATATATGAATATTCAAGATGTCAAAGGGGGAATAATGCAATTTGCCAAATGGGTAGCTAAGCAGTCTACTCCTGAATAGGACAGTTTTTCCAAAATATAACGACATCATATTTTCATATGAAGATAGCAAAAAAGTAATGTGGACTGGTAATTGAACTTGTGATTTAATTAAATTAGGGGAATAACACACGCTTGTTGAAAATCACAAAGAAGGAAAGATGAGGCAAACTAATGGTGTGTATATAAGTAACACGTCCCATATGGAAAAAATGAGACACCTTTCATAAATTGCTTGCTCCACTAGTCATAAAGCACACCTAAACATTCTGCTTTTTATATTCTTCACAACAGCTTAAAGTTATAGTCTATTCATGCTTAAAATTCAGTTGGCCTTTAAATGTCTGAAAACCTGAAAATACATTTCTATATTTATAGCATTTGCAGTGCAGCAGTATGATTTCTTGGCTACAATGATGCAAATGAGAGGTGGGAATGTATAAAATATTTAAACACTGTCTGATTACTCTATCTGATGAATCTTTTTGGAGTTTTTCAATTTATACCAAATGGCTTGCTTCCTCTGTTCAAAATTATAGCGCAGATGAAATTTGTCAGAGTCTAATCAGAACAAAACATTCCTTTAGCATCAACGAATCAATGCAACCTATATATTCGTTACATTTTTACCTTGTTCCCTTCTTGCCTTATTGAGGAAGCGCTGGCATGCTATAAATGTGACAAGGAGAGCTACAATCACGTTTGTTTGGAATCAGTGTGTGCAAATTTTGGAATCAAACCTTCAGATGAGGTTTATGAAGCTGCCTGCCCAGAACACTCTGGTTTAAAAAAATGTGCATTGCTATTAATATTTTGAGTGTAGATTTTTTTTGGACAGTAAATGTTCATTTTCTGCCCATAAAACCAAGTATGAGTCACAACGGAACATTTACTTCGAGTCAAAAATGCAATGTGTGCTGATGTTCAAGAGCAGAGCATCTTATCACTGTGATTATGGAAAGCAGACACACACAAAAAGTCAGCATTTTCTTCTTCTTTAAAAGCAGATCTGAGATCAAAGACCATAATCCTCAATTCATAAATACTAGCATTAACTTGTATCCATAGAGGACTTACAGTAATTATGAGCTATAATCTGGGCTGGCTGCAAACGGGCTCTCATTCCGTCTTTTACCTGGTTCCCTAGCACATGTGCACAGCCAGAGAAGGATTCGTAAAAGGCAGTGGGGGAAAGCCCCTTACAGCCCATCCTTCAAAAATTCCAGGAACACCACAGTCAGTGAGTTTGATTTCAGGACGTCCCTTATTCAAATTCCAAGCATACACACCGCCATTTATACAGTCCCCAGCTCAGAACGCTAGGCAGTATATCCCAAAGTTTGAGTCTCAATATTATTATATATCTCTCACTATCCCACAGAGTCTTGCGGACCTTACTTAGCTTGGGAAGTTGGGGGTTAAAGTTCTGAAAGAAGTTTTTCCTTTTCTTAAAATCATGTAAATTATTTTACCTGGTGTTTGAAGATAAAGACACACACACACACACACACACACACACACACACACACACACACACACATATACACATTACCCCCAACAGCAACCAGGCTAAGTGGCAATAGCAACGTATTGAAATGAAAAGGCATTTACCAGGAGCAGGAAAGCCAGAAAGAGGAGCGGTGTGCCAGGAGTTGCCCGACGGCAGCATTCCATGCTTGGATCCTTGCCGGAATCCGAATCGGACACTGAATAAGCTGCTAAGTGCTCCTCTGCTTGCTGTCACATCCAGTACTGGTGCTAACACTCCAGCCCTGCCTATCAGCTTCCATCAGCCCTGCTCACATTTCCTGACCGAGGGTGGGTGGGTGGGTGGATGGGTGGGGGGTAAGCTGAATGGAATCTCTCTCCGAGCAGGCAGCCAGCCAATCAGGCTCCTGCTAATCAGACGTGCTGAATAACAAAGCCGGGGGGGGGGGGGGGGGGGGGCGGACAGAGAAAGTGTAACAGTGCGAGCAAAAAAAGGGGAAACAGGATGAAAAAGAAAGGAGAGCAGAGCGCGCGCGGCAGAGGGGAAGAGAAATGCAAAAGGTGCAGAATTGCAAAAGATGAAGCAAAGCCCTCTACTTTTAACTAACCTGGTTGGTTCTTTGTGAGATACCTTTCTATTTGCCGTTTGCTTGTGCTGGTGCCTGTGGCTTTGGGAAGTACAGTAGCTCCCTGTGACTCTGTATTGTTGCATTCAGGAGAGAAACTTAATCCCTGTCAATATATAACATATGCCATAAAGGGAAAGAGCCATAGACAAAAACTGACTTAACGTGCCTTTTAAACGTGTTCTGCACAACTGCTTTATTTCTCTTCTGTGAAGCTCCTCTTTATTTTCTCCCTTGACTCGGAAAGAGGCTATATAAGTTTTTGGAAGTTCCTCACCAAACCTAAATAGTGACATGAGTTACTTTTAGGCATTAATGACTTGAGCCGGGGGTGGGGAAAGAAAAAGCAAGTTGCTTCTTTGTAAAGTGACAATTTAAAATGTCTAAGGTTTACTACACTAAAGGCACAATTAGAAATTTAGAGCCCCTGGTTTAAAAAAAAAAGCCCTTTAACAAAGACTGGGATGAAAGGGGCTGAAATTTGGGGTTGAGGAGCAGCCTGGTTTTGACACAGTGCCAGCTCACAACCATCTACTGTGGCAGGGAGAGGGAAAGAAAGGATGAATTAAATTTTCAGTTAATCCTCAAACCTTTTAACCAACAGTTTCAGCCTCGTCCTTATCCATGTCCTTTATCAGAGCTGCTATAACACAGCAGAAAAGGCTGAAGTGAGTTTTAGCTCCTCTTGCCTTCTACTGTTGCAAGAGGCTTGGATGGGAGACGCTCTGGAGGAAGTGCTAATGAGCAGTGAAATGACTGCAAGGCCAGCAACAGCAAAGAGAAGGTCAGGAAGCTTCTAAGTCTGGTTAATCCACCAGCAATCAAGATTTGACTCTACCAGAGGAGGATTTTATTACAGTTTTAGAAAAGTGTCAAGTGTCAAACAAGGACGTCTTTCTCCTTATCTGCTAAGAAAATCATGGAGTGTTTGAAAGAATGAAACAGCGAACTTGGCCTTCCATTTCCATAGGTGTGTCACCAGGAAGTTTTTCCTTTGTAGATTTCTTGAGAGCCCAGAAATGTATATGGTGGAGGGAGAAGACGATGAGAATTAAAGTCCTTTCCTCCCGTTAATAAAAAATACCCACAAGTTATGAAATGCAAAAATATGGAAAACCTGCTCTACGCATAATGGGCGTGTGAGTACAGGCAGGTCCGTCTACATACATACCTGCAGCACTGCTTTTCAGCAAGGTAAAGAAAAGCAGCTAGCTTGTTTAACATCAAGTTACTTACTTCATATGGCATGCCAATTAAAGACAGAAGAGCTTTGAAATGCCCATTTTCAACCTGTTAGGAGAGTCAGGGCATATAAGGATCCACCTTGTCCCCTTAGAAAAATGGATAGGACAAATCCATAGCAAAGAGGTCCTGTTTTGAAGTATGTTGTTCCCTTTCAGAGAGATCAGTTTTACAAATCTATAAAAAAAAAAAACAGCTAATAATGTTCATAAGCTGAAGAGTACCCATGAGTAGATGTAAAAATGCTTGACTGATGGGCCATCTGAGTGGCTCAGTCGGTTAAGCATCTGACTCTTGATTGCGGCTCAGGTCACGATCTCATGGATTGTGAGTCTGAGCCCCGCATCAGGCTCTGCACTGACAGCGTGGAGCCTGCTTGGATTCTGTCTCTCTATCCTTCCTTGCCTCTCTCGCTCTCTTTTTTTCAAAATAAAAAAAAAATAATAAACATTTTAAAACAAGCCTTGACTGGTGTTATCTGAAATCATTATATTAAAGAAATGAACTGATTGAAATAAACTTTCATTCCTAAAGCTATCTCTCTCAGGGCACCTGGGTGGCTCAGTCGGCTAAGTGTCCAACTTCAGCTCAGGTCACGATCTCACGGCCAGTGAGTTCGAGCCCCGCGTGGGGCTCTGTGCTGACAGCTCAGAGCCTGGAGCCTGTTTCGGATTCTGTGTCTCCCTCTCTCTCTGACCCACCCCATTCATGCTCTATCTCTCTCTGTCTCAAAAATAAATAAACGTTAAAAAAATTAAAAAAAAAAAAGCTATCTCTCTCTTACAAGTTGGAGCTTTCTGAGGCAGGGATTTTTATTCTTTAATTAGCTAAAGGGTTCCAACTGGTTCTACAAAATGGAATATTTTATTGAACACCACTTCTTCCTTCCTTCTTCACGCATAACCATCACTTAATAGGCAGATCCAAAGGCATGAACAGGTGGTAGGAAAAGGAAGTGGTCATGATATGATACCTTTTGCAGAAGAAGAGCTACTAGTATGCTCTTCTAGATTCCTTCCTACTTTGGAAATAAATATTATCTAGATATTTTGAGTCAGCAATTTCTGCCTTGAAGTTCTGATGGGCACGTTGACATATAACATGATGGTCCCCTTCGCCTCAATAAAGTTGCTGGATGTCACAATATTCTTAAGTCAAATCCTCAATTACCCATGGAATGTCTGGAGGACAAGCACCACAATATCTCACGCTTCTGGTCCCAGTGCTCATAGCATTTCCTTTCCTGTTGGGGATGCCCAGAGAAACTAGGGAAAGCGATTGTGTTGTCAAACATTACACAGTGCACGGCAAGCTCCAAGCTTACTGTAATCTTAGAAAAAGGAGAACAAAATCAAGTTGTGTGAGGGTGACTAGAGTAAGTTTTGGGGATGAGGCAATTTTGATAATTACCAGATTTTATGTCATTATCTTTAAAGGCTGCAAATGGTTTTACACTCGCAATCCCATTTTTATGACTACTCTGCGACGTTTGTTAAGTACTCACTCCATTTTATATATGTGGAAAATCAGGCTCAGAGGAATTAAATGACTTGCCCCAGGACCCACTGGCTAGAACTGGCCTTTGACTAGGATTTTCTGACCCGAAATCACTCTTCTCTCATCTATACATATCTGCATATGTATGTGCACCTATGTATACACACATGTATGTCTATATATGTGTGTGTGTCTACACACACCTACACACACACATAGACACTTTCAGATGCTGGCAGTGATGTCATACTGGCTGGAGGGTAATATTTATAGTGAAGGTAAAGGAGTAGAGGGTAGGCTACCCAGGTTTTCCTATAGATATATGTTACCTGACAATGGAAAGTATCTTATCGAAATCTACGGTGTCTCTGTCTCCCACCTTTGTCACTTCTAAAACTGTTTCTAGTACCAAGGAAAAATAACATAAAACCCTAGGTAATCTAGATGCTTACTAATGGTGGCCTGGGGAAGGCCCCTTATGGCATGGGAGCAGGGCGTTGGCCGAGCTCCTTTTCCCTCTTCAGGTATCTACATTAAAGCCGTCTCACCAGTGTCTGAGCAGCAGCAGGGGCCACAGCTGCCATAATACTGGTGGCTGGCTCCCTGTACAATATATTAGGTGAAATGAAAGCAGAAGCAAGAGAGAGAGAGTGTCAGGGCTGTCTGAAGCATCATTCCAAATGGTATGGATTTAACAATACTTAATTTAAAAAACACCAGCTTGGACAGGAGCAAGCTGTTAACATTCAGTGTGCTTTATGGCAGGAAAGAGTGAGCTAAACTCTCCGAATTTCTCTCCCTGGGGAGAATGCATTACAGCGTCCGCGCCAGAGCCACCTGTCTCTTCCTGAGGTTGGGCCTCCTCACTTGGCCCTCCAGTTGCAGTTCGTGGAGTGGAGAGGGCAAAGGGTCTTCTGGAAAGAACTCAGGGGTGGGGGACCTTGGTGAGCTCGGTAGAACTCCATCTCCCCTCTTGCAGGAGGTGGTAACGGCAGTGTCTGAGACTTTCTAGCCTCACAGGCATGTATGAAAGTGGTTTAATTTCCCTGGCTAATTCTGAAAATTAAAAAGAGGAAAACATAGAGTGGGGATGAAGAAGATGAAACTACAGGAAGCTGACTGCTACTCTCAGGGGCACAGCTGCAATCTGACCAGGAGTTTGTAGCTCTCCATTTCACCTAACATCCTTTCAACACCAAAGCAACTGGAACGACCGTTTTCAAATCATCTTTCACACATGACCTCATGTGATGTGAGCAGAAACTCTGTAAGGTAGAGAGTGATTATTATCCTCACTTTATAGGTAGCAACACTGGTGCTCTTCTCTGTTAAACACATTCATCCACATTACTTATTATCAGGTAGCAATTCGGGGCTCTATCTGAGGTCTTTCACCTGGCAACCCCTTAAGATGCTAACTCATGAAAATAGTTGCATTTATTGAGGTTCTCCCATGTGCCAGGTACTAACTACTTTATTATTTCATATAATCCTCACAATAACACTATGGGAGAGGTACATTTATTGTTCTCAAATGGATATGACTTATGGTTGATTCGTACTCAATATTGGTCCCAGCTAGTGCCTTCCTGAAATGCAGAAGCCAGAAACCTAGCAACTACATTTCCCGGACTCCCTTGCAGCTAGGGTACCAGAGGTAATTTAGATTTGGCTACTCAGGAGCAGTCCCACAAGATTTACAAGAAGTGAGGCAGAGACCACACTTTATTCTCTCTGCTTGCCAAAATGGCTAAAGAGTAAGGCAGTTTGTGTGCAACCATGACAACCAGTCATTGCCTTTGTGGGTGATAAGAGGCAATCTTGGGGAATGCAGTTTATCAGCTGGATCAGAGAAGGTGGGAAGACTTTTTACATACAGCCCTTACATTTCCATCCAGCTGGTGTATGGAATAGAGTAGCATGGGAATCTTCAGAAAACTCAAACTAGTCTTTTTTTGTTGGCAATTCCAACTTTTTGTGAGTTAATGAATTCCTTTATAATGTAACACTTCCTGCTTTAATTAGCAAGAGGAAATTCTAGTCTCTGAAACAGAATCCTTGACTGATAATATCCCCTTTACCAGAGGAGAAAACTGAGGCATGGAGAATTCATTAATTTTCCAAGAATACGTACCCACAGAGGGGAAGGGTCAGGATCTCAGGGGGAATCTGTGTTCTTAACCACTAATCTACCCTGCCTCTTTGTAGAGCAGAGGGCTATAGTTCAGAGATGGGAGAGATCATTGCTAGTTTGAGGACTCTGTAAGGGGGACTGAAATGGAAGAAACAGAAATTGAAAAACACCTTGAGATATAAAGAGACTTTTTTGTTTTTGTTGGTATTTTTCTTCTTTTTAAGAAAATTTTATTTAAATTCTAGTTGATTGACGTATAGTGTGATACTGGTTTCAGAAGTAGAATTCAGTGATTCATCACTTACATACAACACCCGGTGCTCAACACAAGTGCCCTCCTTAATACCCATCACCCATTACCCATTTACCCATTCCCCACCCACCTCCCCTCCAGCAACCCTCAGTTTTTTCTTTACAGTTAAGAGTCTCTTATGGTTTGCTTCCCTTTCTTTTTCCCCCTTTCCCTATGTCCATCTGTTTTGTTTTTTAAATCCCACACATGAGTGAAATCATACGATACTTGTCTTTTTCTTACTGACTTATTTCGCTTAGCATAATACACTCTAGCTCCATCCACATTGTTGCAAATGGCAAGATGTCATTCTTTTTGATAGATGAGTAATATTCCATTGTGTATATATACCACATCTTTACCTATTCATCAACTGATGGACATTTGGGCTCTTTCCATTATTTGGCTATTGTTGATAATGCTGCTATAAACATCGGGGTTCACGTGCACCTTCAAACCAGTATTTTTGTATCATTTGGGTAAATACTTACTAATGCAATTGCTGGGTTGTAGGGTAGTTCTATTTTTAACCCTTTGAGGAAACTTCATACTGTTTTTCAGAGTGTCTGCACCAGTTTGCATTCCCACCAACAGCGTAAGAGCATTCCCCTTTCTCCACATTCTCGCCAACATCTGTTGTCTTTTGTGTTAAGATAAACAGAGACTTTCAAGAGATGATAAGAAAACAGGAAAAGTTTTGCAGGTGAGGAGGACAGAGTAAGCAGAGAGAAAGAGGAACATGTAAGGCCAAGGCTTTTACTCACCCTGACCCACTATTTCAGGCTGCTTAAAGAAGAAATATGTTTTTTACTTCTTTGTCCCACAGTCTCAGATCACATCCTCATTGATTTCTCCCTACAAAGTGTCAGGAACTCAACAAATTTTAAAATTTGATTTGATTCATCTTGAGTTGCCTAAAGTACTAAGAGCCTCAGCTTACATTTCTTCTCATTGCCTCCAGTGCTTAATTCAGGGCTTCTCACGTAGGTATTCAGTTAGCATCTGTGACCCTGGCCAGCAGCAGAGAGGAATTCTGGAGGCTCTTCGTGCAGTGGACAGAACCCAGATTTTGAAACCGGAGTGTTCAGATTCTAGCTATTCCCTTTACTACCAGGAGAGCTTTAGGGAAATGAATTTCTGAAAGTCACTGAGCCTAGCTTTTTTGTTTGTTTTTGTTTTAAACTGTTATATGATGAGAATAATGGTCAGCACCACAGAGCAGTTGTAGGCAGTGGGGCAAGGAGTTTGTAGAGTATAGCTCAGTACAAGGTAAGAGATCAGTGAAACATTACCATGCTAGTTGGTGGGTATATGAGTATCCCTTGTACATGTCTTTCAACTTTTCTATGTATTTGAAAATTCTGATAAAATTCTGGGAAAAATTATTATCATAATCTAGATTCTAATTCTAGGACTCCCTCCCCCTGCTCTGAAAAAAACAAACAAACATAAACAAACAAACTCATAGCAGAGCACTGAACTGCATCAGGAGGAAAGAATTATTCACTACTTTCAAACTGGCGGTCCTTCTTCCCCCCTTTTTCTCCATTGCTAGGGCTATGTTATGGATCGCAGAAGTTTGAATTAGCTTCAACAAACACTTATTGAACACCTACTGTGTGCAATGCTTGATAAATAAATAATTCTGAAAACAGATAAACTGTCTCTTAGAGGCTTTTTGACATAGATACCAGTTTAATTGCTGAGGTATGAATTATGGTTGTAATATCCACATATTAAACCCAAGTGTAATATATAAATCCTAGGCCCTTGATTCTTAGTTCAGTACTATTTCCATGACATCATTCTTCACAGATAAAATAATTATACCAGAGCCAGACAATACGGTGAAGGGGTGTTAACAGATTTATAGACAATACAGAGAGAGGGATTAAAAGGTAAAAGCCAGATTCCTCTGCTTGGCATTCAAGGACCTCCCTGATCTGTTTGTAGTCCCAGGATAATAGAAAGTCATGCTCCAGCTCAATTGAAATACCTGATATTACTCCAATACTCCAAGTCCTTCCATTCCTGTGTATTTATGCTTCCAGTCCCTCCTGCCTGTAAGGTCCTCCCTGCCATCTCTGTCTTGCTCAAATCCTTGTTAACCTTTGGGATGTAGCTCAGATAGCTCCCCCACAAAGCCTCATATATAATTGGCATTAGATAAATACTTGTCAAATTAAGCATGTGAATTGACCTCGGCTATGGCTATAGATACAGTGTCAGGAAAAAAGAAAAGAGGGAAAAAACCAAGCAGGAGAATGGCAAAAGAAAACAGAGTCTCCGAAAACTAAGGAAAAATGGAAATTAAAGATAAAATCAAATTTGAATTTCAGAATAGCAATTAAACCATGGAAAAATCAGAGTCCTCTTCCTCTAAAATAAAATAGATTATTGGGTATTCTTCAATTTTATTTCTGTTATATGCTGTTATATTTGCTCATACCAGCAGGATGAATGGTTTCTCTGTTAAGTTAGGAAGATTATCTCATATCACAATTATAAACATAGTCAAAGAAATTCGAAAAACTATGAAATAATGGAATGCTGAAAAAGAATCTATAATTAAAAATAATTTATAGTATAGTTTCTTTTTTAACTTTCTGAAAAGGGCATGGAATTTGTAGGTAAAACTGGATGTTTTATCTTTCCTATTTCAAAATGTGATGGGCTGTTCTTTCTTTTGAAAAGACTTTCGTGAAGGAATTTGGATCTTGGTAAGCATGGCAAAAAGAGAAAACATTACATACGGTAATGACATAGAGAATTGAATACAAGCCAACAACAACAAAAAGTTACCAATCTGCAGGTGTCCTGAGGGGGAAATAGTGGGTGCAACTGGGAGAAATAGGTAAAAGAATCTACAGATTTATCTTTCTTGCCCATGCATTTTCTAGAAGTTAAAATCCAACATCGGTTCCCAGAACAGAAACTGTAGTTACGAGACAGTATAGGATTCTAAGGATAAAGGGGAGAACCCCCATTCCTTAGTTAGGATTGTAGGGTGTGACCTAGTCACAAACGCCCTTTGAAGAAGCTGGAGGGGACACAGGTCCTAGTCTTGAGGTTTCAAGGCCAGCAAGATAAGTATGATGCATGTCACTTGATCTTACCTCTCGGAGGAATATAAATGGGGACATGTCTGGGCTGTGTAAAATAAAGAGGCAGAAAGACTCAAGGGATATGACTGTGAGGATTTGGGCAAGATCTGTTTGAGAGAGGCACATTCCTCTCCGAATAGTCCTACAGGCCTAGCTTTTGGTTTGGGTGTTTGGTCACGTATCTTCTCTTTGCCCTCCCCACCTCCAACCTCACTCTGTATGTCTCCTTTGATTTCCTATCACTCAGACTGTAATAAAAATGCTCTGCCATCCTCAGATGACCCTGTAAGTAGAATATTTACTGTACTCATAGGCATCTACTTTTTCTCTCAATACATTGGTTTTTAAAGTTATGCCTACATTTTAAGGGACAAAACATTAAATAGCATACCTGTGGCAGAAATATTAGCTGTCTCCCAATATCTTTTTCTGCCTTGCTAATAAACATACATGCCCAGCAAGAAGAGGCATATTTCCTAGCCTCTCTTGCAGCTATATGTGGCCATTTGACAAAATTCTAATTAAGGAAATGTAAGTAGGGGTTGTGGACGTAGTTCCAAGTGAGGTCCTTAAACAGAGGGGCATCCCCTGCTTCACCATTTCCTCCTCTGTGTGGCTGGAATGATAATGGGAAGACTGGAACGTGGACCATGAAGTGATCTGGAGGGGATACTATGCACCAGAAAGAGGGCCCTGACTGCCTGACACTCTGAAGCATCATAGTGTTCCTAGACTGGCTACCTCCAGACTTTCATGAGAGGAAGAAATGCGTTTAATACAACACGTGTGTTTTAACATAGTAATTGGTGGCAGGACTATACAAAACCATTAAATACATAGGCAAGTTATATAGTCTTCTGTCAGCTTAGGATCTATGAATAAACATCATGCCTCTGGCTTTGACTAATGGCCATTATAGAAATGTGTATGTGTACCACTCCCAAGATCTTCTAAAATTACCTAGGACAGTTTTGCTTATGTAATCCAATTATATAAGAATCCCCCTGGCAAATTCTTGGAATATAACGGTCAAATACAAAAAGCATGTCTTTGACAGGTGAGAATGTTTCATTTTTTAGATAAAGAGAACTAAATAAAGGTGGGTATGTTTCCTTTTTTTAGATAAAGAGAACTATATAAACTTCCTGAGTTTCTATCTTTGCTTTGGCTACTAGGAGGGTCAGAACGAAAATTTGTGCTCAATGGTTAGATATTCCCTCAGCCTATGGCTTTTAAACATTTTCTTACTCTTTCTTGATTTTTACATTCTATTATTCCATGTAAGTGGTTTGGTATTTTATGCATTGCAATTTTACTCTAAGCAACCTTTGGATTTGTTTGGAAGAGGTAGGGTAGAAGCATATAAAATAAACATTGTGATTGTAAAAAAGAAACCATCTATGGGGCACTTTAAGGGAGGTGATGGAATAAGAGAGTGATTTCATACAGATGAAAACAATGTTTTTCTTTATCCTTATGGCGATTAAACTCATTTTTGTTGCCTTCATGATTTATTAAACTTTCCAAGGCTATCCTACCCTTTCTAAGCTTCATGTTTTATTTTCTTTAGTCATTTGGAGAAACTTTAAAATTATTTAAGAAAATTTATTCAAACTCGATTATTATTTCTTATATGGTACTTCCACTGGTATAATGCCATTTGAATGGAAAAATTTGCTCCTCCATAATCAAATATAGTACCTTAGAATTTATACAATGCTACTACATTTCATTTGTACAGGTTCCATTAATCTAATTTCTGATTTCGCTGAAATGATTATCTCCTGAAGCTACTATTACAGATGATGTATGTGGGGGAGGGGTTGGCAATGTCCTGATTCACCTGACATATGGGACAATGTACTATTCCCATCTGGTTCTAGTTGTCGAAGTTGCTCAAAGCCTCAAGTTAGTGAAGGTTGGGGTCATGAGGGCACTCTTGCCATATACTGTACAAATATATTACTGGTCTCAAGAAGCCTGGGAAAGAGTTAATGCATCAACTGTAAATTATTACCACCATCAAAAGAAAGAACAACAGCAAACCACTCAAACATTAGGCTGTCAGTCTTGAAGGCGGTGTTTGTGTCTTGTCTGTTCATTCCCAACTTTTGCCATGGCTACCTGGCACACAGTAAGAGTCTAATAAATGTTTGTTGAACGTATGAATTATTATAAAAGCATAAGCCTTACTCCTCAAAAATTAAACATAGAATTATGATAGGATCCAGCCATCCCACTTCTGAATATATACCCCAAAGATATGAAAATAGACAAATATTTGTATACTCATGCTCACAGCAGCATTATTCAAAATAGCCAAAAGGTGCAAGCACGCAGGTTTCTATTGACAGATGAATGGATAAGCACACAGGGTACATACATACAATGGAATATGACTGAGTCTTAAAAAGGAAAGAAATTCTAGATGATGGATGAAAACTTGGATGAAACTACAACATGGATGAAACTTGAACACATGTGTGATTTCATTTATATGAAGTACTTAGAGCAGCTAAATTCATGGAGACAAAGTATCGGGAGCTGGGAAGGGGCAGATACAGGGAATTCATGTTTAATGGGTATAGAATTTCAGGTGGGAAAGATGAAGAATTCTGAAGATGGGTGGTAATAATGAACGCACAATAATTTGAATCTACCTAATGACATAGAACTGCACTCTAAAAAGTATTTAAAATGGTACATTTTATGCGAGATATATTTACTATAACTTAAAAAATTTTTTTGAATGTTTATTTATCTTTGAGAGGGAGAAAGAGACAGACAGACCTTGAGCGGGGAAGGGGCAGAGACAGAGGGAGACACAGATTTGGAAGCAGGTTCCAGGCTCTGAGCTGTCAGCACAGAGCCTGACACTGGGCTCAAACCCACAAACCGTGAGATCATGACTTGAGACGACGTCAGATGCTTAACTGAGTAAGCCACCCAGGAGCCCCTACTATAACATTTTTAATGAAGAGAAAAATAATATAAGATAAAATACTTATGAAAGTCTGTACACTTATGTATTATGTTTCTTAACAGTATGATTTATTTTGCTTATTCTTTATGCAACTTTCTTGTATTCACAATATTCCCTTTGGAAATGAGGTGTGGGAAAATAATCAAGACTTGCTTCAAAAATAACACTTATTAAAATTAGATTGGACACATGTATTTAATTTTCCATGCCAAATGACCATGTTTTGGTATCTTTAAATGGCTGTTACTGCTCACATGCCGATATAACGTTTTAATGAAGAGTCGGCAAAACGGCGAAAGTAATCTGTGGTGCCATTTGCTTTAGGATTCTGTAATTATTTCCCCTTCTTTTGGAGGGGTGATTTCCACTGAAACATGAGTTTGCTTATTATAGACAGGGATGTCATCCACTGTGTGTATCACAATAGAATAGGTCCACTGTGTGGACTTCCGAAGTGTTATCCTGGAGACTTCTTGTGGATGACCCAACAGAGTATTTTCACAGGTCTGTTCAAGGAAGAACTTATTTTTACAAAGAATGAGAGTCATGAAAAGAAGCTGGGGGTAACGATAGTACCCTGGTGTAAAACCTGCATGTACACCTAGTAAAATTTGGAAATTGAATTCACTCTGCTTCAGATTTCATTTTCTCCCCTATTAAATCAGAGTACGACACAGGCATCACAAAATCTGCCATAAATAATTCTTCACAACCGTCTGCTTCACTTTGAGTGCTCTGGACTCTCTCCAGCCATAAAACCTGGATCTACTTTTACCACTAAAGAGGATAGTCCCCCTCTTGGTTGGGGCTGAAGACACTAAAATTGAAAAGAAGCTTGTCGTTCAAGCAGTTACTCTGCATGCTATGTCTTACACAGAAAACAGGGGTTTCACCATGGAGCTAGGCAAGTCCTTGAAAATCTTGACAAGATTTATAAATAAGATGTGTTGTTTATTTATTATTAAAAAAAAAAACCCTCTCCATTGTGTTTTCCTTGGTAATGTAACATGATATGTATTTTTGCCAAGAATAGGGTGTGGTTGCTTCGAGGCTTAGCCGATCATGAAATGTCATGCTTAAGACTTGAGTCAGATCATCAAAACAATGTAATTCTGGAAAAAGAGTGCCAACAGTTTCCCCACTTCTGCTAGATTCAACTCTATTTGAGTTGTGAGCATTAGTAGGTTTCCTTGTGACTGTGTCCAGTCATGACTCTGAAAATATCATCAGCAAATCTTGAATTTTATACTTTCGTGCTTCATTCTGAGGGTATCTTCCTCCCCTGCTGCCTGACTTCCTCCTGCATTTCTTCTATCCCTCCCTTTCCTTCTCATTTCTTTGTTAATTTTTGTTGGTTAATAATAATGTACTTACAGGGATTAAAATCAAATGGAAGAATATTACTTAGGGATTGTACTTCAAAACACCCAGCAATGCAGGCTAATGAACTCACAACTTTTTAAATAGACAAATGAATCCAACTTCTTAAACACTTGTCTCCGTAGGACTACTGAAGATCTGGAAACCAATTTTTGTATAAGTTGGCATATTTCAATACTTTTCCAAAGAGTCTGGTTAACTCAGCCAGCTTGGGGGTTTCTCTACTCATGATAAGCCCCTTTGGTATGCAAGTTCCCTGAGTGCAGAGATTTGGTCTTTCTCATATACCTCTGTAACTCCAGTGTCTATAATAGTGCTTGATTCATGTAAGGCATTTAATAAATATTTATTAATGAATAAAGTAACCAGTGAGATAGGGTCCTGGGTTCAACAGAGGACTTGAAAGATCTAGGTCCATATCAAGAAACTAGGATCCAGAGTGGTAGATTAAATATGTCTGATAAAATACCAATAAAGTCTGACCAATGAAATACACATTGTTTATGATGTATTATTTCCTTGGATAATATAATTTGTAATATAAAAAAAACAAGCATTTTATATTTTACTATAAGATGCTTGAGAGTAGATAATAAGTTCTCAAATATTATCTGTTAAATGTCTAAATATTGAAAAAATCCATGCTCATCGGATAACTGTCTTAGGCAGATGTGTGGATCACGAACATAAAGCTTCTACAATTCAGTTATTAAGGTGACTTCTAAAATATAGAGCTAAGATACCAATCCCCCCTTTAAATACTAGAAATAATAATTCCACTATTTATATAACATTAAAAAGCTAGTCCTGTGTGATTTCTGAAAACATAAAAGTTCTGTTTGTTCAAAATATAACTGCTCATGGCAGCAAATGCTGTTTTTTAAAATACTGTTGATAAGGGAATGAGACCCATGCTCTGAACTTCTCAGGATGTGCATGGGAATATTTTTGTCATAAAATCAAAAGGCTGGACTAGATTTGCTAAAGTCTCTTTTACCTCTAAAATTTTATGACTCTGACTTTAAAAACAAATTACCCATGGGGAAGTAGTGTCTTTGTAACTCACTCAGAATTTTCATTGTCATTGGACAGAGACTCCTCACTGATTCACCATATTCTGGCTCAAGTCTTGTTTATAGCGTATTAGCTTTGAACAAGTCTTTTTCTTTTAAGGGTGCTCTGAAAATCTTGTAGAAGCCATAGAGAGCCTATCATGAACCATAACTGAGTTTGGAGATTGATGCTCCAAAAAGAAAAGATACTAAATGTCATGGAAAGTTAGGGAAAAACTAGGCAAAGTGCTCAGATCTCACATTTGCCATTCTGCAAAATGGTTAAAGCACTATTGTTCAACTGTGGGCAGTGATCCACCAGTAGGTCATGAAATCAACTTGGTGTGTAACAAGTAGCATTGAAAGTAAAAGTTTAAAAGAATAATTCAGAGTAGAAAAGAAAACATTTAATATATCTCCTATAGTTAGGATAAGTACTGTTTGATGACACTTATTTCAGGGGTGTGTGTGTGTGTGTGTGTGTGTGTGCGCGTGCGCGCGCATTTTAGTGGCATGTGATTTGGGTTACCATGTACAATGTACTTCTTCCTGTGGAGCACGTTAAAAAAAGCTTGAAAACTATTGGTTTAAATGAAAAAAGTCATTCCAAGTCCAATAAAAACAGATATTCAAAGTCCTTTCAAATTCTGTAATTACTTCTATGAAATCCTGAAGATCTCATGAGCATCCTATGCAATCATAGCAAAGAGGTGGGGTGTAAATGGGAAGGTTTCTTTCCTCAAAGAAAAGCAGCACCAAACTCACTCATCAATTTTGAACACCAGAAGCCAAGATCACTGAACCCAAACTCTTCCATCTAATGGGTTTGATTGGAGACGGAGGCAGATCCCCACTCTGTCCCTGATGGACGGTGGATATCAGCTACACCCAAATGTGATTATATGTGAGCTCAGACAGAATATAGACCAGCCAAGGGATTCCTTAAAAACCTTTCTTATTGACATATATTATGTATACAGAAAAGTATAACTAGGAAATCTGTTTTCATCTTGAGGGAAAAAGAAAGACTTTGTAGCTTTCTTCATCTCTTCCTTCTCCTTTGGCATCTTGTATTTCTGCCTAAGAGATTTCTAAGAACCCATGGTGGCTTCTTGAGGACAGGGAAACATATTATAGAAGTGAAAACACCTCGTGTAGAAATTCTTGTCTTCATCTTGGTGTATATCTTACATAACTTTTTTTCCCCTGTAATATGATTTTACTTTAATTGGTGAGTCAGTATTTCCATCTCCTTTTATTTATCAAAACATTTTTTGGGTGTTCTTAAAAAGTAAAACCTCAAAGTTAGCTCAATAACTGGACAGTCCACAGCACTTTAACATAATAAGTAATTATGCACATAAAGTACATGGAAAAATAGAAGTTTTTCATAAGGACATGGAATTTAATGATTGTGAAGTATGATAAATGCGGGACGAGACAGTTTCTTTTAAGACACATACAAAAATATATACATTTACTGAGAGGCTGGTATATGTCAGGGACTGTTCTACATGCTACAGGAATAAATGAGACAGCCAGGAAAATCCCTGGTTTTGCAGTGCTTACGCTAGTCAGGGGAAAATGTATGAAAAAAAATTAAATGGGTGAATAAACAGTATAATTTCAGATAGTGGCAAGTGCTTTGACAAAGAGAAAACAGGACTGACCTCATGGTAGAGCTGGGGTACAAGCTGAAATTGAAGTGGTCACTGAGGGGGTGACCTTTGAACCAGCATCTCAATGAATAAGGAGGTAGCCAAGGTTTCCAGGGAGATTAAGCAAGGAGGTGTGAGCACTGGCATTTAGTTAGCAGTACTAAAACATCTTCCAACTTGAAAAGAAAATGAAATAGAGATGTGTTAACTGAAGAAAAGAAATCAAGTAGTAAAAGTTGTTCATATGTTATTTTAAATGGATCCATTAGGAACTAAGGGAAGGACCTCCCTTAACCTTGTTCAGGCTGTAAATAATGCCCCTGGAGTTCTGGAAATGGCTGAATAGTGCAGCTCACAACTTTGGCGGCCAAGGTAAAAAATATCATGTATCCCAAAAGGAAAATCTAGTAGATCAAGCAATCAAGAGTACCACTGATGAAATTTACAGCAATTTGTTAGCTTAGAACTTCCAACATGGCTGGAAAAGGGTACATCCACCATGCTCAGGACAGTTGGGTTATGCAAGGCTTGTTGAGTACTAAGGCCATTTACACAGACCTTTGCTATAGTCTGAGGAATAAGAGGCTCAATAACCTCAGAGGAGTATGGAAAACTTGAAGACTATTCAGAGGAAGTCAACAAAGATGATTAAGAATTGAATAATGGGGCCTCTGAGAAAAGGTATAGCCAAAATGGAATTACTTGGCTGGGATTATTTATCTTGGTGAGGGACACATCCAAGGTGTGGTTTAATATGGTTTTAAGAGTATGAAAGGTAATGGTGACTAGCTGTTCTTTATGACCTCTATGAAGAGAACAAGTTGAAATGGGAGAGCTTTTAGTTAAAGATAAGACTTTTTGGATTATAAGGTATCCAAAACAGAGCAAGTTACCTAGCAAGCATTTTAGGTCTCTTTCTTTAAACTTTAAAACAGAAGCTATTAAAGATCTTTGAACCCCTTCCACATGGATGGTTTTGGTGATCTTTGCCAAGTTCAGTGCAACATTTTGTGGGCCTATGTACACTCACGCACACTTTTTTTTCTGGGAAGAGGGTTGACAATTTGTATTAGATTAGGTTCATGCCTAAAAATTTTTAAAAGTCATTGCTTTTGAAAAACCAATTATATTCTCATTTGTTTGGATCAGTTGAAGAACACTTTGGTCTGAAAAAGGAGTGGACTAGATATCCTCTCAAGTTTGCCTACCATCTTATAAGATACTTATGAGATTTTGAGATCTGCATGGATGGCTGCTCTAAAGATTAAACATTAAAAAATTAAAGATTAAGAGACTAATGTTAGATTAAAAAAATTATATTTAAGTGACAAATGCATTCATGAATGTGTATGTGTGTGTGTATATATATATGTGTGTATATATATATATGTATATATATGTATGTATATATGTATAATGTATATATATAGAGAGGGATACTTGCCATAAGACTGGAGGGTAAGTGGTACTCCTTGGGAAAAGTACCAGCTTAAAAAACATTTGCAACATACAAGCAAATGGGAGAAAGGTATTCTGTGGAATATTTAAAACATATGGTTTTTGTTTGTATTTCTTCCAAATGTTTGAGAAACGTGAACAACTTGTACCTGTATACAGTCATGACTATGAATGCACTATTCTGTTTTAACAAAAAATGTATTTATAAGCAAGCAGTAAAACATTGAAAGAAATTATAATGTTAATAAGTAGGAGGCTATCAGGTTCCATATTAAATTTCTCATACCTAAAGCTTACTTTGCAAAGAACAGTAATTTTAACTTGATGGATTAAACAGTTTTCAATATAGTATAAATTTCAGAGATCCATAGGAAGTGATGTAATAAAAGTCCTAATCAATTGGGCATATAGATAGCTTGCACACACAACCACTTCCTGTGAATTGTACAAAGAGGCAACATTGCAGCATTAGTGAAATAGGTGAAACACAAAATTCTATTTTGTTCTTACCTCCATGTTGGAAGCATTAATGAAAGAAAGTTTAGGAGCCCTGAAAAGCTTGTGTGTATCTTTGAGCACACAGATATGTAACTGTGGTTGATTTTGTGTTAAGTTTGACATCATTTACCTTATTTGATCATAAATATCAATTTCCATCAAATTTCAATTTTGTGTGGAGTAATTATTTTATAAAACACAGTGAAATCTTAAATTCTCATTCGTTCTGGCTCCATTTATTTAAAAAGGAAGGGGAAAAGTACAAGGTAGTTGAAAAACTGAGAACCAGAGATAATGAGAGATAAAATAGGATTAGAGCATTTTTTTTCTCTGGATTCCTGGCCTGAGGCACAAAATGCAAGCCTGAGTTATCACTGAGAGAGATAGGTATGTGTATTCCTGGGACGTATTTGGGACACTTACATCAGATCACTGGTCTCCATTTTTACAGGCTTGAAGAATTGCATGCAATGAAATGACAACTTCAGATACAGTAAATTAATAACACATGGAGCTGAAACTTGTAAGGTTTCTTTTCCGGGGAAGCTAGATAAACAAATATATTTACACAAGAGCTGTTTGAGTCATACAAATTTTAAGCTAGTACTTATGTAAGTGGCAATAGCTTTTCTGAAAGTTGCTCAAATCATAGTTTCAGTAATTACTGTTTTCTTTCCATTCATGTCACCATAAAGGAGATATACATCAAGAACCTCACTTAGATAGGTAGAGCTGCACTTCATTTTCCAGGTGTAAAATCAAAGGGAAAATACAAATCTCTGAACCGATAATGAGGTAGGTTAAATATATACACACACATATATATACACAGCATATAATGACACCAGGTTATTATATGTGGTTCTCCTACCATAAAAATCGATGTATGAGTTTGATCTTCATATTGAGTAGGCATGAAGGTACCCAAAGTCCTTCCAGGGAATATTTAAACATGATTAAGAGGAAGAATGTCTATATTCTCAACTTCTGTATATACTTTTCCCTAAAACTGAATATGGGAAAATGCACATACAGTTATGGTGTTCTAACAGCCTCCTATCCCAGTTCCCCATTTTAAAGCACATTTGACTTTTCAAAAGTACCTGAAACTTACATTGGTATGTTACCCCAGGGTATAAAAATAGGATCACCAAACAAAAGAATGATTCAAAATATTGGCTTCAGTGAAACCTCCTTTAATGAAAGTACCAAAAACCCACACTTAGAGTCCGTGTCTTTCCCTGTTCTGTGCAGTTTTCTGCAAAGACAAAGTTTTAAAAAAGGATATTTTGGTCAATGCTAAGCTATTTTGAATACAGATGTATTATATAGTGGGCAATGGGAATCATGAAAATTTTCATTTAACCATATCGCCTCTTCCATTCTTCAACTATTGTCAAAGAATAAATCACTTCAGAGGGCACTGAGTGAGAGCAAAGCAAAGAGAGTTTGGTAAGTTATATCATAGGGGCATCAACTTTTTTCCAGGTCGCAGGAAATTCTTCATGGTGTGTTTGTTCGTATGTATGTATGTATATATGTATGGATAGATGGATAAACGAATGAATGAATCTTCTTAGGATTAAAAAGTGGTATGGTTTTCACGTAGCTAAGTATTAACAAACACATCCATTTCCACTAAAAAATGAAGTCAGACTTTCTCTGGCTGCTTTTAATGATTAAGTTATATGGCACATATTTTCCCATTAACTGAGTTAAATTTGTAGCTACAAATGTGGTTTGGTTTCTTTGGTTCTTATTTTAAATTATAGATGTATAATTTATATACAGTAAAGCCCATCCATCTTAGGTACACAATTCTGTTAGTTTTGACATATATAAGTTGTGTAACCAGGATGAAAATCAAGACAAAGAATTATTTCCATCACCTCATAATGTTCTGTTATGTCCCTTTGTAGTTAATCCTCTCCCCTTTTAATCACTGAATATACATCTATTTTATGGATCTATGACAATTTGTTAATTCATTGACTGCTTGATGGACATTTGGGTTGTTTCCAGTTTTGAATGATAATAAAGCTGCAACAAAAATTCCTATATATATAATTGCCTGGATATATATTGCCTGGATATATATTTTTATTTCTCTTATAAATACCTAGGAATGGGAGTAGTGAGTAGTGAGTTTTATGTTTTTTTTTTTTTTAATGTTTATTTATTTTTGAGACACAGAGAGACAGAGCATGAACAGGGGAGGGGCAGAAAGAGAGGGAGACACAGAATCGGAAGCAGGCTCCAGGATCCGAGCCATCAGCCCAGAGCCCGACGTGGGGCTGGAACTCATGGACCGCGAGATCGTGATCTGAGCTGAAGTCGGACGCTTAACCGACTGAGCCACACAGGCGCCCCTATGGTTAAGTGTTTTTTAACTTAATGTAAGCAACTGCCAAACTGTTCTCCAAAGTGCCCATCCCATTTCACATTCCCACAATAGTGTAAGAGAGTTTCAGTTTCTCTGCACTCTTGACAGCACTTGACATTGTCAGTTTTTAAAATGTTCGCCATTCTACTGGGTCTGAAGTAGTGTATCAGTGTGGTTTTACTAATGATGTTGAACATCTTTTCATGTGCCAATTTGCCACCTGTATTTATTCTCTAGCAGAGTGTTTGTTTAGATCTTTTGTCTAAGTTTTATTGGGTTGTTATTTTCTTCTTCTTTTTTAAATGTTTTTATTATTTATTTTTGAGAGAGAGAGAGAGACAGAGCGTAAGCAGTGGAGGGGCAGAGAGAGAGAGAGACAGAATCAGAAGTTAGCTCCAGGCTCCAAGCTGTCAGCACAGAGACCGACGTGGGGCTTGAACTCACAAACTATCAGATCATGACCTGAGCTGAAGTCAGACGCTTAACTGACTGAGCCACTCAGGTGCCCCAAGGGTTGTTGTTTTCTTATTACTGAGTTCTGAGAGGTCCTCATATATTCTCACATATACAAGTCCTGTATCAGATAGATATATGTTTTGCAACCATAAGGTTTGACAATAATATATTTAAAACATGGGATGTGATAATACCATTTTTTCAAAATGTATTATACTAGCAAACTACATTAAATTAACGATATTTTAATTTTCCTAATTCTTCCTGAATATATTAAGTTAAACAAGGTGCCTCTAAGAAAAAGAGCAACAGATATGATTAGTAATCATTGGATAAGTATTGGTAAAGCAGAAACTGAGAAGGTAAATGGCTCTAGTGTTACAAATTATTTTGCCAGTCAAACCATTTATAATTCTTTGCTTTTAAATGATATAATTGAATTGTCATCTAATAAAATATTAAATATAAGTTTTGATGGTTAATTACTAAGTGATTTCTGGCATCTAATTCAGAAGGAGTTCAAAGAATTGAGTCACATTATTTACAAAATTCCTTCAACTCTCAAATTCATTCCTTTTGTGTAATCAGTGTTCTTTAGTGCTTATGTGAATAAATGTGAGTATTAGAAATAGGATTAATGAGTAACCCCATCTGATTCTAGCAATAAATGATACTTATCTGCTGATAGATGAACTATTCTGGAAAAGAAAAAGCTCCATATATCCCATTTAGAGCAGTATTTTCAATAAAACATATTACTTAACAAAATTTGTATTATTTGTGTTATTGTTGGAGTACTGTTAATGGAAATAATATCATTGCCCAGAAAAAAGCTTTTTTAAGAGACTTGTGAACATAGAAAATTTAACAAAAACTAAATTTCATTTTATATACATATTTCTGTTTTTGTAGCACATATGATTATTGGTGATCATTAGTTCTTTTTCATTTTTTAGAAAGAGGAAAACTTTCAATCATTAAATATACTACATTAGGGTAATATGAGCTGAAAGAGAAAGAGAATGAAATAAATGGCCAGTATATATTTTTAATGGGCAGTTATGAGTCTAATTGGTATAGTACTAAGATTCCAGTAGAAACATCTAGAATTGTCAATATTTGTAATCCTCCAGATACCATAACTTTTGCAACTGTTTTACCTTCTGATGACAACTTTTAAATAATAACTTCAAAATGTGCCCGTGGTAGGTAATTTTTCCAAATTCTTTTAGGTAGTTGGAAATTAAAATTTTTGAAAGATAGGTCATGACCTTTATAAGTCTTTCCCTTTTCTCCCTGGCCGTTGTGACATTTGGCCCTGGTCTCATTGTTCTAGTTTTTAAGCTTCTCAGTTTGCGATTACAATAGCAATAATTTTCCCTGGACACTGAGCGGATGACTAGCTCATTCAGTGCCCTGTGTCCTTCCCACATTGGCTGACAGCAGAGCCTTAACTGTCCATGCCAAGCTCCTTTCTCCAGGGCTCAGTCTTGACATTCTTCCTGAGCAGCTCAACAAAAGCATCATAAAAGAACAAAACAACCAGAGTGATTCTTAACTGGGTATTCAGAAATTTATAAAAGGATTTATTATTGAGGCTTCGGGTTTTGTTTATTAATCGACTTTGGTTCTCTCTTGTTTTCTGGTCAAACGCTTTGTGTATATGGGAGAGAGGGAAGAAGGGAGGGAGAGGAGGAGGAAGGGAGAGAGAGAAAGAACGAGACAGAGACAGAGGGAGAGTAAAGCCTCTTGTTTTGTCGGAGTCCTGAAAAACGTTTTCCAACATTTTCAAAGCTTTGTGGATTGAAACCTATAAACCAGACTGAACTGTTCACATCCCACAAGTGCAAAGCCATGTGTACCTGACACCTGCCATTTTTTACACATCAAAGTTTGGGCTCTTCTGCATTTAAAGGGCTCCTGTCATCAGGCCCCTGAGGGGCACACATGTAGAGAAAGGAAGCCCACCCATTTGGCAGAGAGGTGTGTCAGACTCTGAGGAGGAAGGTGCCCTCTTTCAAGAAGGGATGTACAGAAAGACATTCAGAGGATGTGCTCCACGAGGGCACATCCACCGTGTGTGCTGCTAAGCCCCCAAGCACACACTTAAAATTGTGGGACATTTTGTTTCACATCAGGTGAAACAAACAGCCCGATTCCCCTGTTAATGATTCTTGGGACAACGCCATTGCTTTTCTTGCTTTTAAATACTGAACTGAGGTCTGTGTGGCGTCTCCCTCCCTCCTCTCCTCCCCATAGGTTTGGCACTCATTTTCCCCATTATTTCAATGAGTAATGACACCAAGGGCATGACGCCAATCCTACCGGCGCTTTACACTTTCCCCTTTCTACAAAATAAAGGAGAACCAAACCAAACAGGCTAGGGCATTCGGCTTTGGGGATTGTGACTAATTTCTCAGCTCTCTTTGCTCTGTCGTAAAGTGCTGGCTGTCATTCGACATTTGGCTTTTTTTCACAGAGCCCTTGAGCAAACTTTATTTACAGTGCATGCTGACTTTTATTACTACATAATACAGAAAATATTTGCTTCATTATGAAGCCAACTGAATATTTATTTTGATTTTTGTTACTTGTGGTAAACAGAGTTCAAAACACTCTCCACTACCATTGTTCCAAACTGGGCAAAAACTATGTAAACAATCAGCATAGTGATTGTGTGGCCCAGACTCTGATTGCCCCACCTCCCTTTCCAGCAAAAGGAAAGTTTTGATCTAAAAAAAAAAAGTGTTTATGTTAATTTTAAATTTTAAAGCAACCTTTGCCCCTCAAGACTGTCTTTAGTCCATCCTGGTGGTTGCCTTTTATAGGAAGTCACCTCACAATGAAGTCTTTTCAAGGCACTTTTAACTAAGCCTTCTTTTTGGATAAAGTCCAAGGTAGGCCTGATTCTAAGACAAACATTATTGCCCTAAACATCAAGAGTGCTATTTTTTAGATGACATAGGTAAGAACGTGAGTGTTGGAAATATATGTCTGTACCCAAATGCATTTTGTCTATATTTAGATATATGATACTGGCTTTGCTGATTCCATTCAGTTCCAGTTCCGACCTGTCTAGTGTACCTCAGTTGGCTTTGAACGATTGTCCAGACTTGAAATGGACCCATTTGGCCTCCTATATGGTCTAGTCCCTTCATATCCACATTATGATAAACATGGCAGTCCAGACTGGCTGCATCTGCTTCCTCGTTCTTTGACTTTTTATGATTAATTCTTTTTGTAATTTGGTAGACTTTTGAATGGCTTTAAGTCCTACTTATAAACTCCATACCAGTTTACTTCTGCATCTTAAAGAAAAATAAATCCAGGGTAGCCGAACATTTTTAGTTCATATCTTTAAATGCTGAGAAAATCATATATGCTAGCATGAATCCAGACTAATATTTATGTCAACATTTTTTCCAACCCTGGATATACCTTCCCACTGAGAATTTGGGAGTGAGATTTAGTTTCTGTCTTACACTTAAGCCCACATCTAGAGTTTCTGAAACTTCCATCTTAACAGATCACTTTGGGGTTGCTTTTTTCTTTCTGTGCTTTATAGGACATTTATAAAACTTCTGCCTTCTTGCTGGAGGCGCTCACACAATTGGGCCAATGTGAATGTTGTACAATAAAAGAAAAACCTTGTGCTCTGGGATCAGATCTGGAATCAAACCTTGGCTCTATCACCTCCTGGATGTATGACCTTGAGCAAGTTACTAATCTTCCCAAACCGTATTTTCTTCTTTAAAATAAGGAACATAATACCTATATCACAAGATTACTATAAAGATTAAACATAATAATGTCTGAAAAGCATTTGACACAGTATTATGTGTAGAGTAAGCATTGGCTCATAGAAAATTGTTCTGTTTATTCTAATAAGAGTAACTTTTTAAAAATATAGGTTTTGAAAAAATTTGGATTTTCTACATACATGCAAATAAAGGTCAACAAAAGATGTTTTATAAAACTTCAGCTGGGTGAAAAATTTTTAGGACATCCAAGTAGGGCGTCAAATACTTTCAGTATTTTTGTATATGAGTCTTAGCTAGTATTTTCTTCTTTGGTATCATTTGGTAAAATGTGTTGTTAGCAAATCTCTTAAATCTTCAGTTTCCCCATCAATAAAATGGAATGACAAAACTTTGAAAAGTTAGGATAAAGGAAATACTAAAGATTACCATTATCTGCCCATTTTGTAAATAATGGGATGTTGAAGAACTATTTTACATATACTGTGATTAAAATATGTGCCACAAGGTTATAACTTTTATATTTAGGAATGTAGATAAACAATGAGGATTTCATCTTATCAAGTCCAACATTCAATTTATTTTTGCATGCTTGAGAAGCATGGTCAAAACCTTTGTTATTGATGAACTTCTTTCTTTCTTTTTTCTGAAGATAAAACATATATTTGATGCATAATGGTAGTGATAGACTGGTGAACTTTGGAACCAAAGTTTGTTTTTAGACACCATCAAACCGAGCTAGTGAAGAGAGAGTCTGGTTATCACTATCAGAATAATCCCATAAGAACTGCAATCTTGACAAGGAACCAACCCTACCATGGAAAATAAGTCCATACATTTAGTTTATTGAAGAATAGCACAGGGTTTAAGAATTTGAACTTTGGAATCTAAGTGACTGGGTGTGAATCCTGGATCTAGAACATTCTATTTGACCTTAGGCAAGTTACCTGAACTCTATGGATTTCAGTTTCCTCACCTATAAAATGAGGTTAATCATAGTACCTACCCTATTGAATTATTTTGAAAAATTAAATAAGTCTAGTAAATAAGCCTTCCCTGTAGAGAAGTACCTGGAATAAAGAAAGGGCTTGCTAACAGTGGTTGCTGATATTATTAGTATCTTGGTAAATCTGCAGACTTTTTCCTTAATCAGTAAGGGGCATAACATTAATATGGCATTTTTTCATTTAGGTGAAAATTTGAAGGATATTTGTCTATCCTTATGCCTGTGGACACTGCTTGGCCCTCACTCATGCTACTATTATCATCTGCATCTGTTCTCCTTTTGCCAGATATTTAAGGTAAAACAAGATATAACCTTGTCCTCAAGAAGTGAATATTCTTTCAACGGAGAAAAGGAATGCACAGGTGAAATACTGGGAATCTTCTTGAAACCTAATCCTTAAAGCTTGTTTTTCTGTATTTTAAGGCTAAAATTCAAAATAGTGAAGACTGGTAGAATTTTACGTACACATAATATGAATTTTTTCCTTTTGTTTGCATTTAAGTCAATGTTGGAGGAGCATGGATTTTGGAATCTGAAAGACCTGAGTTCAAATCCCATCTCCACCATTTAGTAGCTGCATGAATTTGGGCAAGTTCATTAGTCATTCTGAGCTCCAATTTCCTCATCTGCAAATGGAAAATATTACCCGTTAGCTCAAAAAAATCAGTGGGAGGATGAAAAGGAATGGCATTTACAAAGCATCCAACACAGTGCCTGACTCTTAGTCGGTTCTCCATAATTTTTCTTCTCTCATTAACTGCAATAAAATAAGAAAATGAACATTCTAAAAATTCTCTAAAACCAAGAAGCCATTCTCATGTTTTCTTGATTCCATGGCAAACCCCTATAAGCTTTCTTTTTTTTTTTTTAAATAAAGTTGATTTATTTATTTTTGGGAGAGAGAGATAGAGAGAGAGAGCAAGTGGGGTAGGAGCAGAGAGAGAATCCCAATCAGGCTCCACACTGTGCAGAGTCTGATATGGGGCTCAAACTCACGAACCATGAGATCGTGACCTGAGTTGCAGTCAGACCCTTAACCGACTGAGCCACCCAGGTGCTGCCCCCACCCCCACCCCGCCCCATAAGCTTTCTTTAGTTCATTTTTACCTACATAGGAAATGGCTTCCAGGTATTGTTCCACAAGAACACTACCACATCTATAGTAGACGCTACCCAATTGTTCTTATTTAAATTTGAAAATAATCTACATCTCTGTCATCAGAACACAAAATGATCTCCCTTTTGCAGCTATTTATTTCTACTCCACACTTAATCAATGAATAGAAAGTTTGCTGCTTTATACTTTAGTTCCATTTTTGCTCGTGGCATAGAGACAATCTATTCAAATAAATTCTGGCAATGTTTAAAAATCCATACACAGAGATAGCCCTAGCTTTTCCCTCTAAGATGGGAGTTCCCCCTCTGATGATATGAAGCTGTAAGCCATGCACACTGAATCTATGAATTGGACCACAAGTATACAGCAGCTCTTTCCATACCTTATCAAGAAATGAAAAATCAGTACACACCTAGCCTGAAGATCTTCAAATTAACCAGACCTTTGATTCACTCCATACTGATTTATGAAGTAATTTGCTCTCCTATAATCTCCAGCCTTCATTTGCTTACATACCATCCCTCCAGCCCACCTTACAACTTCCACCTACCTATAACCTCTGTTGCTGATTATGGAACCAAAGATAAAACCCTGGGAAGACTACCTCGCTGGCTTTGCCTGTCAATTTACTTCTAAGAAGAGTCAGTTTTCTTTTGCAGATAATTGTTTAACATTTCTGGAAGCACTGGTATTCATTATACAGTGAAGGAGAAAGACAAAATTAATGCACGCTCAGCTAGATCATAAAAGGTTGTCAGCTCATCAATGACTTCCTATGATGTCATCAGCAACAGTTAAGCTCCAAAGAAACTAAAGATGAAATTACAACTTTGGTATTGACTCAGTTATGTGGCCTCGCGTGTAGAGCAGAGAGGACTTTACTATATGTTTCCTTATCCCTATAAAATACATCAAAGGCCAGATTTTCAAAGCATGGCTGGCCATTTGGAAAGAGGTATATCCAGGCCCCCAAAGCCTTCATTTTAAGCAGATGGCAGTGGGAATGGTGAGGTTAGAAATTGCAAGCGCAGGCATGTCAAGGCATTAACACCAGCCCTGACGAAGGAGGCGCTAGCATGCAGGGCACTGGAACCACCGTTCAGTTCTATAAAACCAGGTATTGTGCTGACTTGTGGCAGGTAGCAGAAGGCCTAGTACAAACTCATTTCCTATTTGCTTTTCCCTGGCCCTATGCTCCCCGGGCGGACATCACCAACCAAACGACTGGCGCGCCACTAGGTGGCGCTGTCTTGTACTACCAAGTTTATATGTGATGGCAAAGCCACCTGTCAGGAGCTCCATATTATTAAAAAGTTTAAAGGGAAAAGAATAAAGTATCAGGTTCTCCTCCTTATCACAGCAGCTGGAGGTAAGTTATTAAACCCGTTTTTAAATCCTGTAGTTAGGCTCTTCCTCTGAGATTGTAAAAACAAATATCTAGCATAATTGAAAGAATTAACATATATCAAAAAAAATGATAACTAAATTGAGAATTGTTCTTCCTTTCGGGAGTGCACAAAACACACATTCCACCAAGCTGCTAATGTCTAGGCTCATTTGAAAAGACAGTGTCTCCCAATTTGGAATTTTAATAACTCTTTTTGAAAATCTCCATAGAAGATACCACTTAAATCTTTAATAATCACTTGGCAAAATTTCAAGGAATGGAAAATTATATTCATTTTCTCTCACTCGTGTTGTCCTCAAACTTTGGAAAACTTACTACAGGAATATGGAAGTGTGGAGTGTGCAGATTAAAATGCACATTTATTACCATCCTAACAGGTATAATGTTCTCGGCAAAACAAACCAAGCTCTTGGATACAATGGTTCTTTTAGAATAAGACTCTAGCTTATGTCTTCAGAAGATATTTTGAGTCCTATTGTGTGAAAGGTGTTAATGAAAAGCCAGCAGCTTTTCTCCTATAGCTAAAACTTTATTCATGATTGGTGTGTAGATTAGCATACTATCCATTATTGTCCAGCCATTCCAAAGTAGCCACCTACTGTATTCAGGGCCTTTTGGCATCAAAATTTATTATTGTGTTTTTTTTTCCTTTTACAGATTTGTATACTTGTGTAGCAACAAAACTTTCGTTAAAAATTGAACTGAGGGCCTTTTGTTCCAGGTAACATAGCTCAAAACTTTACGTTCAACCATTTGGAGAAACTGTATTTCAAAATGTTATCCCTCCCAGGCTGAGAGCATTACATTTTAAGCCTCCAGGGACACACATATCTCAAGTTTTTTGTCTCCTTAGCATTTCCTATTATAGGAAAAAAAATGGATTCCTTTCACGAGCCCAGCAGGTCTTTGAAGAGGCATCATGCCATTCTTCATCTTCTGACATTACACATGAGGCTTTAGCTTTGTTTGTATTTTCTGTGGTGAATTCTTTTCCTTCTCGTTCCTGTCCATGGTGAATTTCCCAGATCTTCCTTTCCATCCCCGACAGAAAGAAAACACTGCATCTGAAATCCCATCTTATTTAAAAACTGATTAGAAGTAAGACGTGTATAGCAGCCTTGTGACTAAGAACTAATAAGTGCCAGCTCACGCAAATCTCTCACTAGGCTGGATTTCTCCAGAGTTTCAGCTATTAGAGAAATGGAGGGAGTGGCCACTTTCTCTTTTTTTCTTAAATGGAGAATACACATACTATAAAATCCACTGTACAATTCAGTAGTTTTGACTATGTTCACAGAGTTTTGCAACCATCACCACCTTGAATTCCAGAACATTTCCATCACCCCCCAAAAAAGCCTCAGATAAGTGAACTCCCCATTCCTTCCACCTCCCACCTCCTTCCAACCTTTAATCCACTTTTTGTCTCTATGGATTTGCCTGTTGTGGACATGCAACATAAATAGAATCACATACTATGTTGCCTTTTATGCCTGGTTTGTTTCACTTAGCATGTTTTCAGGCTTCACCTATTCTGTAGCACAATCAACACTTTAGTGTTGTCCCCTTTAGGACTAAATAATATTTCAACATATTCATTTCTAATTGATCATGATAAATTATTGTCCATCATGGTTGAGTAGCTAATTTGGGTCTTTGTTGAATTATAAAACTAAAATATTTATAAATAAATATTTATAAAGCTATACATTTTTTAATTTTTTAAATTTTTAAAAATATTTATTTTTGACAGAGTCAGAAACAGAGCATGAGTGGGGGGGGGGGACAGAGGGAGAGGGAGACACAGAATCTGAAACGGGCTCCAGGCTCTGAGCTGTCAGCACAGAGCCCGACACGTGGCTCCAACTCACAAACCGTGAGCTCATGACCCGAGCCGAAGTCGGACGCTCAACCAACTGGGCCACCCAGGCACCCCTCAAATAGGTTTTGACGTCAAGAAATTCCTGGTATTCCTGGTAAATAAAATTCCTGGTAAATAAAAATAAAACAAAATTCTTTTGATTTTCTCCTGTTTTCATGCCTCAATAGTGATTACTGGAAAAGATTTTAAAATATGATCATCTCTTCAAGTGGTATGAATAATACAATTTTTGGGACAATATTAAGGAAAGCCTACATATAAAATAAGAATGAAACATTTGGCTTTGAGATCAAGAAATATATATCTGAAACAGTCTATTGTTTATGAATATAAAATGTCACTTTCATTTATCCAAAAATGTAACTGAGAACGTTTTTTTGTGTGTGAAGTAAGCCTGTTGGACTGATAACTGTATCCTAATTCTTAGTGTGGTGCTGGCCCATAGTAGGCACTTGCTGAATACACTGATGGGTGGATAGATGGTAATGATTAAAAAATCAAACTATATCAAGGGGGCACCTGGGTGGCTCAGTCAGTTAAGCATCTGACTTCAGCTAAGGTCATGATCCCACGGTTCATGGGTTCGAGCCCTGCATCAGGATCTGTGCTGACAGCTCAGAGCCTGGAGCCTGCTTTGGATTCTGTGTCTCCCTCTCTCTCTGTTCCTCCCCTGCTTGCACGCGCTCTCTCTCAAAATAAATAAATAAATAAATAAATAAATAAATAAATAAATACTTTAAAAATCAAACTACATTCTTTTCCAGCACCAAGGAATCTTTAGTGCTGATATGGGATACATTCCATCATGATTTAAACATTTATTTTAACTAATACCATACTTGAAATATGAAGCTAAAGGATGTATATGAAACACGTATATGTTAACTCTTTTATGCCTTCGGAAGGAAAGACCCAAGTATTAATCAGCACAAGTTATATAAATTATATATGGTAACATATGTATATACATGTATATGTGTGTGTCCTTTGATGAGATAGAGAAAGCAAACTAATATGATTTGAAAAGGTAGTAAGTGCAGCCACTGGAAATACGGAAAGTGTTAAGCACTGGGGATACTGAAGAATAAGATAGGTTCTTTGCTTCTCTAATTATTTACTCTCTTTGGGGAGGAACAGTTCTGCCCTAACGCATGTTCCTGTACTGTTTATCAGCGCACATGTGATTGGTGGAAGAATGGTGTCAGAATCATAAGGAGGTTGGCTGGCTGATATATGATTTCCCCACCCTCTTACAATACGTCTGCACTAGGCCAGTGGTGAAGGACTGTGCCCTCACGCTCTTCACTCTTTTTCCTCTCCACTACCGGGGCACATGTTCTGCTGGGAAGTGCTCCTTGCTTGTTCTCCCACCTTGGTGCATATGGTCTTCTTCTCTATTACCCAGCAGGTGCACACCTTCCTTTTCCCCCCTTTCGTTAAGCTACTTTTACTGTGTATTTTAAAGGTAAAGTCCTATAATTTTAACAGTATTTTTTTGGACTCTAACACACCTTTTAAATGGTGCTAGTGTTTTTGTAGGTTTGCTATTGTTCTCGTGGGTGTTCTGCTCACAAAGTTCCATGGGTGTTGAGTGGCCTGACTTGATCTATTTTTCTTATAAATCCTGTTAGTTTTAATGCATGTTTTCCAGGATGTAACGTATTCAGAAATGCATATCACGCTACGGTAGAACTGTCTATATAAGAAAAAACACATAATAGCAAATAAAATGGAAGAAAGGACACTTGAAAATGTTCTAAGCAAGAGAATTCTAAGCATGATCTATAGAGGCTAGCTAGTCAATGCTACAGTGACGATATCTCAGAATTTGAGGCAAGCTTTAAAGTTGACTACAAATAGCTAGCTACTGGATATGATCAAGAGCTGGGGCTCAAACTACAATGGAGGTCAGAAGGTCAACCACTTCCTTATTATATGACCTTGGGCACACAAATTATCCTCTCTACATCTCCATTGCATTACCAACCAAATGACAGAACTGTAAGAAATTGAAATGGGATAGTAATTGTAGAGGGCTTAGTATATTGCATGGCATTCATTCAGTGAATACTGATTAAGCCTCTGGGAGCCAGGAGGTACTTGAGAGTCTGAAGCTACAGCTGCAAACCAAATACAATGTAAATATTCAATTTTTTTTTAAAAGTGAGCTATGGTGATGGTGTTTCTCATTTACTTCTATTTGCCATATATTTCTAAAAGCTGAATATCTTTCACAAGGAATAACAATGAGCAAAATCAGCATCAGGAAGTTATGCACTATTTACTGCCTCGCTGGAACATATCTTTAAAGGAAAATTAAGACAAAGGTACCAAGGGTGACCGTGTTGCCAGAGGGACATGGGATTTACTGATGTTGGACTTGTTAGTCCCTGGCAGGGTGGTTGGTCGTGACCTAGTGAAGAAGACACTGTGCTTCTTTAGATGCTATCAGAATGCAATGCCCAGGGAGTTCCAAAAGGAACTTGCAGAAAACCTATATGGAGCCATTTAAAAAGGGAAAAGCAGAAAGAAGAGAAAGACCTGCCAACCCTCACCAAGTGCAGCAGGGGAGTGTGAATAGATGGGGGAGGCGGGCACAAGGGCTCTGGAAAGGAGCTATGGCAGCTGTGACTGCCTGGGTGCTGTGGACTGCACACTTGGTGAAATGTACATATCAGATTGAGAATGCAGAAGCCTGGCGGGGGAGGTTGCCCTCGTGTACAGCCTCTCTCCCTGTGCTGGCGTGTCTGTTTGGGTAAGCAGAGCACAGAGTCCTCCCTGGCTGCCGAGGAGCTGGCGCCGGGCAAGGGACTCGCAGCCAACAACAGCAAATGGTGGCGGCGAGGAGGAAGCCTGCGGTGCTGCAGCCCCCTCTAGGGTAACATTCAGGAGCTCAAGAAGAAAGCAAATGCAAGAGGGCAGCTCGGAGGGGACAGGCTTGAAATCTGAGCGAGGGGATGGGGCTGGGGGGAGAGGAGGAGGAAGCCGGCCTCAGTTCCAAAATATTGCCGTCAGGTCCTGCTGACACCAAAGCAAAAACATCCCTCACCACCCCAGGTGCTGGGAGGCCGGGTTCAGCTGTCCCTGAGGGTGGCTGCCCTGGGGGTGTTGGGCTCCTAGCAAAAGATCAAAAGGGGACTTTGCTACTCTTAAAGCAAACCTTGGCATGTACTTTTCAGACAGGAGCTCTGGTTTCATCAGAAATTATTTTTCAAAAATAACAAGCTTGGGGTGATAGTCTCTCTCTCCCTCTATTTCTCTTATTATTCACGTTCTAACTCTATCCGCCCCCCCCCTTCTTTCTCCACCCAAGATTAAGACCAGAAATGTGCAATGAATGCTTTCCTGTCACATTAGGCCAATGAAGAGATTTTATGTGCTGCTTGACGTTATCTGGCCTGATGTGGACAATACACAAGACACAGCATCCCGCCACCAGACACATGTGCCCTCACTGTCTTGGGAGTGACCTTGCTCTTCTCCCTCCCATGCCAGCACGTAGCCAGGATTAGCAATCAGGGCCGCATAAATGCCCAGGGAATGGTGCCTGGTCTTGGCACTGAGAGTGTATCAGTATTAACAGCTGGGTGCATAAGTCATGCTCAATAAGGATTTAGTGGCAACATTTGGCCTCAGATTAGCCCAGCTAGCAGGCAGGGGCTGTCTTCTTGCCAAGGCCGGGCAGCTCAAAAGGTCATGTGATCCCCTGGGATTAATACTGGCATTTAATGAAATGCCTTGCTTATCACTGTTCTGGGCCCAGGACTTTGTTTCTGACTGAGAAGAAATCACTTCCAAATATAACATGAACTAGTGTTGTGGCTTGCCTTCCTAAACTCTCAAGAATTGTCTCTATAAGTCAGACTCTGGAGAGCCAGTTAGCTAAGGACAAGTATTTGGTGACATCCTAGGGAGGTCAGACTTAACCCTGGAGCAGTCAGAAGGCAGTTAAAGAAATTTAAGCTTTGAACACAGCAGAGGAATAGACTGTAGGCTATCCTGACTGGAAAAAGAAGTCCCACTGGGAGAAATCGGAGGAGAGATCAGGGTTGGACCAAAGTAGCAGCAGCAGAAATGGAGAGAAGTAGATCGATGCAAAAGGTATTAATGAGGTGAAATATATGGGACATGGAAACTATCTGGAATTGTGACATGAAGAGAAGGAGAATGTTTCTGGCCCTAGAAACCCAGCTGCACGGGTGCTGCACTAAAAAAGATGGGGGAATTAAGAAGTAGGTTCTCAAGAAGATTGGAGTGGAGGTAGTGAGCTCAGTTTTGATGTGAAGAGTGTGAGGTGCCCATAAGAGCCAATATCCCTCACTGGGAATCCCTCTCAGCCACAGGGAATTGCCTTGCCCACGATTACAACTCTCCAGATGGTGGCCCACAGCCAGTGACTGGCTGATGCCCAGATACAAAGGCCCAGTTTCAATGTGGAACAATGGTGAAGTGTTATTCCAGCTCCAGAGCTCCTTTAGGCTTGGCTACAGCCTCACCTTTCTCTGCTCACTCCCACCTTCTTCTCTTTCTTCTAGGTGTACCTCCCGAGAATTCTCCCTAACAAACCTTCTGCAGGCAGCTCTACCCTACAGTCTGTTTCCAGAGGATACTGTGTAGAGAGTGTAGAGGAAAAGGACTCCATGAGGATGGCTGAGAAAATGGAAAAAGATGTAGTTCTGCAAACTAACAGAGGAGGAAGATTCTGGGAGCAGGGAGGAGTCAATAGTAAAGATGTAAATAACATCGCAACTGAAATGTGAGTGCTAAACGACCAAGAGATAAACCACGGTTAGTCTTGGTAAGAACAATTCAAGGGGGTAATAGTGTAGAAGACAGTTAGCAGTGGGTTGTAGCCTTAAGGAGCAACAACAGGGAAGTGGAGTCAGTGTAGACTGCGGCTTGAAGACGCTTGTCTGTGAAGATGAAGAGAGAGACAAGGTGGTTCAAGAAGTTCAAGAAGTTCGGGGTCTCCTGAGCAGAAAGGACCTGAGTTGAGGTGAAACAGTTAAAGGCAAGAAAGAGGATGATGACACTAGGTAAAGGGCAGAACAGTAAGGGAATGAAGTAGTTGGGGAGCTGGGGTAGGGTGATCCGGACCAGGTCCTTCCCGGACACTGGCTGCAGGCAGGCTTGGAGGAGATGGAAGAGGCAAGTGGGGCTATACCGTCACCTACATCAATCCCTCTCTTAGCACTTGCAGTCCTGCACAGTCTTCTTCAACCTCTTGCTGCCCTTATGTTTCACTATCTCCTTCAGACTTTCAACCCTCCAACCAGTCCAGACCACTAAAAACCTTCCAAGTTTCCCTAAATTCTTTAATCCCATACCTTTTATTGCCATTTCTTTGGCCTCTCCTTCTGGATTTACCCAAGGTTATTTATTTTAAAATCTCTACCTATTCTTTAAAGTAGAAGTTCAAATATTTTTGAAGACATTCCTCGTTGCTTCGTGTCCTGGCCTCACAGACCTCCTCACAGGTTGAAGTTTACTTCCACTTCTGCCTAGGAAAACTCTCCCTCAGAGCCCTCCCTTGGGCTTCAATTCTCCTAGCTAACCAAACAGATCAGATCCCCCACTCCCAACCCCTATTACATATTCTTAAAGCAGTGAATTTCTTCATCACACATACCACACTGGCAGTCATGTTTTTGTGTGGATATTTGACTAAGTCTGGTTTCCCTACTAGACCACAACTTCATAAAGTCAGGGACTCACTGTGGAGAGGTGTCTGGCACATGTATTTGGTTGGATAAATAAATGAATCCTTGCTACAGTCTACTTTAGGATTATCTCATTTATGAAAATACTAAATAAGATATAAATTCCATAAGGACAAAGGCCATGCATTTTTAGATTTTTAATTCCTAAAGCATCAAGTACAGGTCTCTGTATACAATAGGTACTCAAAATACCTTGGCTAAGCGAGCAATTGACAACCTTTTTTTTTTTTTTTTTTTTGTAACCATAAAAAGTATCATTAGATTGCATGATCATGGAGCTGACCAGTATCAGGAACTACTGTGTCACAATACCCAAGGTCTCTGCTCAACTTTTTCAATGTATTCATGCTTCTAAATATGTATTTAGTATCTACCATATATCAGAAGTTATACCAGGTGATGAAGTGGTGAGCAAAACTAGGTACAGCTCCTGTCTTCATAGAGTTCCGAGTCCTAGTAATGGACTCAGCCTCCAACCCAAGAGCATGCAAATAGATAAAACACTTCAATCTATCTTCAGGGAGGAGAATGGGTTGGAGATGAGACAACCTCTCACAGAATCTGTTGACTATTCCCCCAATCTGTAGGGACTTGATAGGCACTTCATTGTATCACCTTTATTTATTTTCATCAATACCTTTATCACTGATGAATATTTTCTTTTCTTTTTCTAATTTTCTGTTCTCATCTGTCCCGTGTCACTTTTCCAGTAGAACATAACTCCATGGAGGCCAAGAAACTTGTCTTCTTATTCTTTACTATAGAATATTTCCTGATACATAGTTTAAGTGTCCACCAAAATTTGCCAAAATTGACTTTAAATTTCTATTGTCGGGAAGCTGGACAGAAGGAATGTGTGCTTGAGCTTCTATGAATAGTATCATGTCTTCTTTACCAACTTAGCACGGTCTCCTAGTTTTTCCATGAAAATGATTTTAAAGGACCTTGCCCAAAGCTTGAATGACATTGAACTCTTAAACAACAGGCTTTTGAAAACCTCTTAATAGCTGTCTTGATGGAACAAAAAAGAAAGGCTAAATATATGTGTACTCCTCCCTATGATTATTCTTTTCTAAGCCACTGAAGCTAGTATCTACCAACTATCCTTCCTGAGTTTGGAAGGCTACGTAAAAGTTCAGCGTTTGCTTGCCAGACAACTTGTCATCATAACCAACTTGTGTGAAACATTAAAATTTATAGTTTCTAACAGTTCTTTGGATCGGTGGAAAGATATGAGAATTGCAATTAACATTCCCCTAAACAGCAAAGCATTATGTGGACACATCCTGTGTTGAATCCAGTGGAAATTCCATGTTCTATAAGTGAGGACATACACAAATTATGGACCAGGTCTGTTAGAGTTTTATGAGTTACTCTGTTGAAACTTGTGGAACTATTTGAAAGTTCTTCTAGTCTATTGTTAAGTATAGTTTAGATTCTAGCCAGTACTTATGCTTAATTAGCTTTGTGTGAATAAACTGAGTTTTCTGTTAAGATCTCCGGGATTAATATAAAACTGGTTATAAAATCATGGCTTCCTTTTCAAATTGCACCTTTAATTTGGCCTGTATGAGTGATCGCCCAGTTTTTTCTGAGGTATATTACCATCTTTACATACATCCAAATCAAGTATATTAAAAGTGATTTGGCTTCCCTAATTTCAGTACCATCAGGGAAGTTCAAAAAAAAATTTTTAATGGCAGTATTAAATGAAATCAATTCATTGCAGTCCCTGAGAAATTCCAATAATTTATATTATAGTCCATGTGTAAAATTCTCCAGTCCAGGGCAGAGAAAATAACAATTCTGTTATGTTTCATTTCATAAAGGTATTTGTCCTTTCAGGAGAAAGAAATACAAACATTGATACCATCTTGATTATAATGGGCTTCTAATAGAGTTGATGCGAAAAATCAGTTTGTGGTCATGAAAACTGTTCACAACATTTAAGTGATGAACTCATACAAATGAAATTTTTTAGTGTTGTTGTCCAATTGTAGTCAGCATGGTAAGGGTCTATAAAGGGCCTACTCAGTTACTCTCATTTTGCATGATTTGTGCTTTATTCTTCTTCTTATCTTTCTCCTCCTTCTTTATTCTTTTTCTTTTTAAGTAGGCTTTATGCACTGCACAGAGCCTAACACAGAGCTTGAACCCACGACCCTGAGATCAAGACCTGAGCTGAGATAAAGAGTAGGACACTTAACCAATGGAGCCACCCACATGCCCCTGCTTCTGAAATTATATACACACATTCATTGTCAGCCTCACCACCTGTTTTTTTAAAAAGGAATGAAATCAAGGCAGGACTCTTGAGAAGAAAAGCTTTAGAATTGGAATGAGGATTGTGGATTAAATAACAGCTAGCTCCAGATCCAGAATGACTGCATCTGAAAGTCCTTGGTGGGTATGTAGAAAAATAAAGTGCTGATCACCAGTATCCCGTATGCTTTCACTAAGGACAAGTGATAGTAAACTAATCATACTTGCTTTTATACCTAAGTAATACCAGACTGACTAGTAGATCAGAGGAATAACATAACATCATCATGAGCCCTAACATTTGTGTAGTTAAGACTTAGTAATCTGTACACTGTCTTCCCATGTTTTATTACATTTGCTCTTTATAATAATTGTATGGGTATCAGGGCAGATAATTCCTATGTGGAAACAAAGACAAGAAAAAAGGTTATCTGAGGCCCAGAGCAAACAAGTACTAGAATTTGGGCCTACTTATTCAATCTAGTCTTCATTTCTAATAAATGACTGTTTTGAGTTTAGCAAACTATTTGATAATCTTTTTTAATGTGTAATGGGCAAGACAGAACAATATGAGCCACATGAGATTCTAGCTGAAGCATACACTGATGGCTGAAAACCTGTATATTCAATTCAACAAATATTTATTGAGCAGTTGCTATGTTCTGGGCTCTCTGCCAGGTCTAGTGAAACTAGCAAATCAATGCCAGCGTAAAGAGAGATGTGAAAGACTCAGTCATCTTTGGTTTTCAATCATGATTTGACTAAAGACATGGAAGATATTTAAAAAATTTTTAATGTTTATTTATTTTTTTTGTGAGAGACAGAGTATGAGCAGGGGAAGGTCAGAGAGAGAGGGAGACACAGAATTCGAAGCAGGCTCCAGGCTCTGAGCTGTCAGCACAGAGCCCAACGCAGCGCTCGAGCTCACCATGAGATCATGACCTGAGCTGAAGTCAGATGCTCAACCGACTGAGCCACCCAGGCACCCCAACATGGAAGGTATTAAAAAATTTTTTTTTTACTGGTTATATTTATTTTTGAGACAGAGAGAGACACAGCATGAGCGGGGGAGGTGCAGAGAGAGAGGAAGACACAGAATCCTAAGCAGGCTTCAGGCTCTGAGCTGTCAGCACAGAGGCAGTCACGGGGCTTGACCTCATCACCCGGGAGATCATGACCTGAGCTGAAGTCGGACGCTTAACCGACTGAGCCACCCAGGCACCCCTGGAAGATATTTTTAATATAATTTGTGGTTAGCACCCAGATAAAATGAGTAGTTAAAAAAATATTGATCAACTGGTACAACAGGCCAAATTTAATGAGGTGGGCTCCTTAAAGTGATATATGTTACATTCTAAATTTAGATTAAAAGGAAAAATCTATTATCCAATATCAAACGAAGAAAAGACCAGTTTTGCCATTCATTGTTTATGTGGAAGCGTGTGGATTTTTTTTTTTTTTCTGTAAACTCAGTAAAAGCAGGATCATGTGGCTGGTGGAAAGAAATTTGCCAATTTTATGCCACATGAATAAGAATTAAACTCCAGCTTATCAAAACAATATTTCTGCAGCATCAGCAGTGGATTTGATCACTTTATTACTATTCAGTTCAGTCCTGGGGATCATGGTTTTAGGATGTTCATAATCATCTCACTTGGGTGAGTAAGGGTTGGTCATGAGAAGAAAAGATGGAGGAACTGAGGCTATTAAATTGAAGCAGAGAAGCCTTTGGGGCAGCTGAGAGGTTTTCTTCATCAAGGTTTTAGAAGGTGAAGACCTGTCCTTTATAGTTCCATAGAGCAGAAATCGGACCAAAGGGTAGAAATTTAAGAAGGGCAAATTTGGGGCGCCCAGGTGGCTCAGTCGGTTGAGCGTCCGACTTTGGCTCTCGCAGTTCGTGAGTTCGAGCCCTGCTTCGGGCTCTGTGCTGACAGCTCAGAGCCTGGAGCCTTCTTCAGATTCTGTGTCTCCCTCTCTCTGCCCCTTTCCCGCTCACTCGCTGTCTCTCTCTGTCTCTCAGAAAAGGAATAAACGTTAAAAAAAAAATTAAGAAAAAGAAGGGCAAATTTGGGATCTGTATTTGGGAGAATATTTTCACACTTGGTGTTATCATTAGGGGATGCATTTTCTCAAATAGTGGGATATTTCCCATACCTGGAAATGTTCAGGCACAGGCTGGATGACCAATGGCCAAGGAATGCGACAGAGAGGATTCCAGCTTTGAGTGGGAGTTTGGACTAATGACCTCTGATGTTGGTTCCAGCAAATAAGATTTGGGAGTTTCTAGGATAGTGTCCCATACACAAATTCTTATACCCAGTGAAATTTGTTCTAAATCTTGAGAATCTGGGGGTTTAAACATCTCAGAGGATGCTTATAATTGTCTCTGAATGAACACTCTTTTGAATGAAAAAGACTTGTGAATAATGGGCCACATCAGCTCACGTTTAGCTTCTTCCACAAATGGGATATTTTATGGGATTTGCCTCTGACCATGCCAGATACTTATAAGTCAGCTAACCAGTGCCCCTTTGCATTTGTATTCTGGACTTATAAACTCAACATCTCAATGAATAAAAACATCTCCAGGGCATTTCTGAACTTAAACTCATCCCCTAAGTCTGTCTTTTGTTTTTTTAAACGTTTATTTATTGAGAGAGAGAAAGAGAGAGCGTGCAAATGGGGGAGGGCCAGAGAGAGGGAGAGAGAGAATTCCAAGCAGGCTCCGTGCTGTCAGCACAGAGCCCTATGCGGAGCTCGATCTCATGAACTGTGACATTGTGACCTGAGCTGAAATCGAGTAGGATGCTTAACCGACTGAGCCACCCAGACACCCCAAAGTCTGTCTTAATTGAAGTCTATTTCTTTGATACCATCCTGGAGGTGACCAGAGGCTGTTGGCACAGGTGTGGCACATGAATACACCTGCCGGAGTACATGTTACAATTATTCGGCATAGTTGGCTCACAGAGTCTGTCTGGCATTCAATAATTAGTGCACCCACCTTGACAGTTTGGCACCCTTCCTCCACCATCTCTGCGGGGACCTAAAACAGGCAAATGTGGCGTGACTCATTCAGCCTGCTAGTTTATGTCTGTAGAGATAATTTATGGCTAAACCATATAGGACTAACTATTTGAGCCCATCTCCGGCCCCAACCAACAGTCCTTATAAGTATCGGTTAGTGGTACAATTCACATCGCTTTCCTGCTCCTCTCATTCAAGTCCATTCAGCAAACATCTCCCCTTTGAGATGCACATTTTCATTTCAGCTGGAGGGTGTGCACCTGGTGCAAGGGGTCTTCTGGGGACTAGGACAGCCATTGTCTTGGTATTGGCCTTGTCTCAGGATCCCTGGTAGAAAGGAGGTCACAGAGCTGCTTTTAGTTCTGTGATGCTTGGGGGGGTGGGTCGTCAGTGAAATAGTATAGGTCCTTTTGGTGTGAGATCGCAGGGATCACATTAAACTCACTTAAATGTATATGTCTAAAGCATATTTTAGTTTTCTACACACAGCTACAACATTTTCAAAGTCTGTACAACACTCCCCTGGAGAAAGGTTAGAACCAGATTAGTTCCAGCTCCCAAGAAGGTTTACTGAGGGATTCCTCTGAATTGGCAGCTTCTATGTGAGCAACATGGAGTAAAAAATGCTGAACGAGGCATAAGAGGGGGAACTTGGGCAAATATATCCTAGGAAGCCAGTGTGGTTCACAGAAGAATAATGCTATTGATGAACTCGTGGAATAATACATGCTTATGATACTTTAAAACCTTGCTGTTCAGAGTGTCATTTAGCAGCAGAGACACATCACCTGATGACTGTTATGCATGTAGACTCTCAGGCTTCATTCCAGACCTTCTGAACCAGTCTGCACGTTTCAGAGACATAGTCAGGTGATTCCCGTGTATATAAAATTTTAAGAAGCCCTGCTTTAAAACTTATACTACAATCAGATCAATAGAGAGTTAAAATGAAATTTCACCTAATAAAGAAGAAGAAGAAAACCCTCACATTTTAAAAACAGAAACAAAACTTTGAGAACGTCCCCCACCCTGAAGGAGAATGATGAATTGGTAAGAGAATTGCTTGTGCCTAATGAATAAAATTAATGATGTTCTGCATTTTAAATTAATGTTAATCTTTTTTCCAGGGCAGAGGGACCTCTGAAAGCATTGTTCTGGATGATTCAACTTTAATTTAATTAGTGACTGGAGAAGAAATAGAGTCAAGATTTCAGTTTAATTTAGAAACACACCCTTATGTAACCTCCTAGATTATCTGCTCACACACTAGCACACAAAACACTTCAGCTACATCATGATCCCAACACCGAAGAGAAACACAAAGCATTTTTTAGAGTATGTCATGAGCAGTCACTTTCTTTTTCTTAACCACACAGAGCTATTTTGCAATCACAATAAGGTTTTGCAAAAGCATAGGTGAAAGCTATAAAAGTTATGAAGTCATATTTAGATTGACTAAGAGGTTGTGATTTCCAAGTAGAGAGAGTAATGTTTCCAAAAATAGTGCAGCTGATCTAGTGGCAAAGAATATGCCATTATGAAATGCAAAATTTATAGATGCAAATACACATGTGTGTGCATGTATATTTATGTATACCAAAAACGTTATGAACTAATGAAAATGGCAATCAGTGGTGGGGTTCACAAAAATGCTATAATTCAGACACACACCATTAAAAAACTCATTGATAAATCATTGGAACTTATAGCTGACTTCTGATTTATTTTTACACCGACTGTAGTTGTGACCCGAGGGAGATGTTTATACACCGACAATTTCAGTGAGGAGCTACAACAGCTAATCTGCTCAGTTTTTGAGCTCTGAGAGTTATGCTTTGAATTAAAGAAGATTTATGAAGGTGCAATGGCCTTTTATGGATTACACGCTAAAGATCAGAATGAGTAAGAAAGAAGGCATTCAAAAGAACTGAGGCTTTTTATTTATGCACATTAAAGAAAAATACAGTTGAAATGGTCAAAAATCATGTATATTGCCTCATTTTTATAGAGGGTATAATTTACCTTCTCCTATTTAGATGCTACTGTTTCATTGTGTTCCAACTTATGATGTCTTGCAATTGTCGTGCATGGATGATATTTTTTTCCCCTGAAAATGAGAGAGATCCCTGCAATCTTCAGTAACCACGTTACATATCTTTTGTGCTCTCTTTAGTCCCAAGTGCAATGCCAGGTAAATAACAGATTTCATAAAAGGCAGTTGAATTTTGTGCAAAAAATATATAATGATCTAAAATTGCTTTACCATGCTTGGATGACGATAAGATGTTGAAAACAAAAGGTAACCCTCAAGAAGTAACGTATTTGGGGGGGGGGGCAGGGTGGGTAGGGAAGGAGGGTGGCAAACTGCCTGACAACTTCAGCACTTGCAGAACTCTGCAGCATGAGACATCAAAGACCTGGACTAGGCACAGAAAAAGGATGGGGACCCTACTCTCTTCCATGTTGTCCTGAGCGTAAAACACTTCCACTTGAACACAGTCATGGGAAATGAGAGGCGTTTCAGAATCTGTGAGTTCATTTTGAAGGCATGGCAGGCCCCGTCCCTACTTTAGAAAGGAGAGCCAACATTTAGCCGCAAGCTTCAGCAAACTTTTTAGCTAATTGAAAGGTTTTGGAAAACGTAACCTGAAAGCCTTTGGGCTTACCCCTGAAGCTTACCTCTGTGCTTGCCCCTGGGCTCCTGCCTGAGCACTAACATCTGAGATGTTAAGAGACCATGAGAACGTCCTGGGCAAAGCTACTTAGTTACTCTAGTTTAAAGTTAAATTGCATTAAAAGAAGGTTTTTGTGATCCAACAGGCACACACTGATGGAGTTTTTAAAAAATCATATCTCTCTTTGCTGTATATTTTCTTACTTACCTTCTACTACTTACTATTTTTAATAAATTAAATTAAAAGTAATACCATAAAGTTTATGGTGACTTTTCTTGTTTGCTTGGATATAAATGTCACTTCTAATATTTTAACACCATATACCTGTGAAATAGCTGCATTACCTGTTTTTGTTACCTATGAAATTGTTTCTTCACCCAAATACAGGAATTAAACCTAGAATGATCCATGGAAGCACCTACCAAAAGCGTATCTGAGTATATCCCTATTTAGCAATTGGGCAACTCAATGACTTGCAAATCTCAATTTCAATCTTACTAACCCAAACTGATAATTATCAAATCCATTCTGGATTAAGAAATCTGTACACTGGGTTTTAGTTAGATTTAAGTCCAAGTGTCTCCAATTTGCTCCAAATATGCCTTAGACTAGCAGGTGGAAGAAAAGGCCATTGGGAAACAATAATCACAGAAGCATCAATATAGCCATTCTGCTTTAAAGCTAAAGCCTTTAAGAGAGATGGAATTTCTTTTTTTTTTAAGTGCCAATCATTAATGTTTTATTTTGTTTTATTTTTTTTTTATATATGAAATTTATTGTCAAATTGGTTTCCATACAACACCCAGTGCTCATCCCAAAAGGTGCCCTCCTCAATACCCATCACCCACCCTCTCCTCCCTCCCACCCCCCATCAACCCTCAGTTTGCTCTCAGTTCTCAACAGTCTCTTATGCTTTGGCTCAAGAGAGATGTAATTTCAGAGCAAGACCTTATATGAGATACCTACATCAAGTGATAAAAATGTTTTCAAGATACTACAGTTCTCTAAGCCTAGTAATAAAATCTTTTATAATATTAATATGATTCATTAAAAAACACCTCCTCTTGGAAAAAATAAAGGGATAAACTGCTGCCTATTCTTTATTTGCTTAAAGGTTGGAGCTACTCATTTCAAATTATTTAGGAAGTGTGTAGACTCTGGATTCAGGCTGGAGTATGAGACCAGCTTGCCGAGTGACCTCAGGCAAGTGGAAATGTCTGTGGGCCTCAGTTTCCTCAGAGGAGACAGACTGACCTTGTGGTTGACTTTTGGATGGCTGGGTTCAGAGCTGTATACCTGCACTAATTAAGTCTGTGACCCCTGGCAGGTTACCTAACCTCTCATTATTTGAGAAGCAGAAAGTGTGTTTAAATGCTTAGAAAGACTCTTAACCATAATAAGCAATAATAATAGCTATTATTATTCACAATTATGGTTGCCACCAAGAAGTCAGGAAGCTAAATTCCAGAATGCAAAAGAAATACTGAGTTTTGCATGCCCCTTTGACATGGTGTTTTTTTATACTTAGGAAATTACTTGCCAATCTAACTTAAGGTAAATTGAAAATGTAAGTATTCTGTCAGGGAGGAGAAATAATTTCTGTGCAAGATGAAAAGTTGCATTCTGACAAGTTGTCTTCTACCCCAGCTCTTCACTGCCTTGGGTCATGGAGACTTCCTGGACACGTCACGAGCCGGTGGACTGACCCCTTGGCAAGGATTTGCCCTCTCATCTCTGGGCTTTTGTTCTTAACCAAGTAGTGCTATGAATAAGGCCATCACATCTGGTCTATTGATGATTCTGAGGACTTTACGGGTTAGTGCCCCTCCAACAAAGAGTCCTAATTAGGAATTCTGTAGCCATGCCTGTTGCGGGATAAATGGAATATATTAAGGGAAAAATATATGCACTATACATGCGATGCTGAAGTTCCATCTATCTCAGGTGGGTAAAAATTTTTCTGGGAAATTTTTCATTGATGGTCTCCCGTTCCCTTACTCCTTTTTGATTTGGGTCTATAAAGTTTTCTTTTTTAACCCAATTAGAAATATTGCTGTGAAACTAAGCACTATATTCAACCAATGTCAGGACCATAGTAAAGCAAGAAGCTGGCTTGCATTTATTTTTATTGATTGATTTTTTAATTTTTGCCAAACTATCTCAGGATTTGAAAGTTCTCTTGGATATTTTAGCAATGGTTAGGGATTCATAAACTTCTGCTGCTTATCTAAGAGTATAATTTTGGGAGGCACATTGGCAGAGCAAAACTCTTAATTAAACAGGGTAGCAAATTCGGTTAAGAAGCAGCAGTATGATAAGATCGAACGTGTGCATTTTATACACATCCTCCCAGGTTGCTCCACTCTAGGATGGGAACTCCCATGATTCCAATTATTTTGCCATTCCTTTTTTAGGTGAGGAGAGGGATGAAGGCAGGGAGGAAAATCAAACACATGTGCACCCCTATAGCCAAATTGTAAAGCAGGTATTATCAATTCCCAATTTCAGCTCCCATAACTCCTCTTAGCACTTTCAGCAGTGTTTTTAAAGGCTGCAATTCTTCTTTTTAATAATCTAGACTTATTTTCAGCCAGTTGCCAACTAATATCCAAACCATAGTGGTCAACCAAATACTTTCTGAGGGGTATTTAGAAAGGAAGTCAACTGAAGACCAAGGTATAATCTTTGAATGATGAAGAGTGATGGAGTTTCAAATACCACGACAGTGTCAAGTATGATGGGTCAGAAGGGGTTGGTTAAGAACACCTCTTAAAATCTCAAGATTCTGCTTGATAATAAGGCTCACCCTGACTATACATGAGCCTAGATAGGTATATTCAAACAGATCAACAAAAAAGCCACCACCAGAAAGATGATCTCTTTCTAGACTATGAGCGAATCATCTTAGTTCTTTGTAATAAGCAGGACGATGTGGGTAGGGCTTTCCTCTCCTCATACAGGTTTGGTGTTTTGATTCTTCTGCTTTTTCCAACTTTAAGGTTCATTATTCAATATCAAACACCATCGTTTCTATACAAGCTTTCTCAGAAAATTGCCTACTCCACAGTAATGGTCACTTTTCTTAAGAGCTGAAGTTATGTCTTGATTTATGGTAATGTACACTCATTCCTGCCCCACTAAGCTATGTGTGCTCTCACAGGGACTGTACAAGATTCATCTTTCCAGTCCCTTAGCTTAGCACAGTGCTTAGCCAAGAGTATTCACTGCCTGTCTCTGGGCACTGCATGACTTTTCTTACAGCATGAGTTCAACAGGGTGATTGTTTTCCAGCCTCACTTGCTTGTGCTTTGATTGGCTGAGAGGGTCATCAGAGAGTCTTGAAATGGAAGGTCATTAACAGCTCAGCTCTTGTTCACTCCTTCACCATTAAGCCAGGCCATATCTAACACATCCTGGACTGAAGGAAATTGATCTTATTTTAGAAAACATTCAGAGATACCAATGAAGTAATAATTTCTTTGAGGTTAAATTTAGCATATCTTTGAATAAGTAGTTCAAATGTTCTCATGTTGAGCTACATTTTTGCCCTTTACTCAAAAGCATTATCAACATACCACAACTGTACTCATTAGTCTGTGGGATAAAGACTTGGAGAATAAATGTTATTAAAGGATAACTTTATCTTAACCTTATACTGGAAAACTGAAGATATGAAGCTTGGGACTGAAGATATGTGTACATTTTAAATCTTCAAATTCTTTTAAAAGGCCATGGAAACCATCCTATTCTGTCCCTACATTGCAAGTAAGCCATGGATTTCTTACTCATTTTGCAAGAAGATTTGGTTTCAACACTCAATATTCTATCATGCAACTCAGACAAATGTGCCTTTCCCTTCCTCTGACCTCCAAAAGCACATCTCTGTACTTCTCATAGGCATGGCACTTTTTAAAAAATCTTGTTTTAGAAATATTGTTTATTTTGCCAATTGTGACTCTTGTCCTCAAGGAAGTGAATCCCTCTAACTGCCTAGTACAGTGCTTACCTCTAACAAGCCTTACTTAATACTTGTTGAATGAATAAATAATGCATTCATGTAAGCTACTTTTCCCTCGAGATATGTGAAAGAAAGAGAGATAGTGAGTGCATATGTTTTTACATGTTTAATTATTAACAGGGACGGGAGTGAGGTTCTAAGGGGGTATCAGTTGGACCAGAAACTACAGGGTAATCAAGTCTTTGTTGGCATATCTTAAAATGCACGTTTCCTACACAGGTGACCTATGCCATACAACAAGTGTAAAGCCTTCTTTCCTAGGTTCTGGTTAATTTATGATTTTTTCCATTATTATCTAAAACATACACAGAAAGAAAATCCAGTTTAAATTGTCCAGAAAGTAATTTCTCTCCCTGAAGCAATAAACCATTTTTAGGCTCAATGCCAGGTTAGTTCCTACACACGTAATCCCTTGGGGCCTTTAGGTCACTAGCAAAAGAACTTGGAAAATTTAATTAAAGAGATTTCCAGGAAGGGGAAAGAAATTAAAGAAATTGGCCACCACAATATGAAGGAGTTTTTATATCCTATACAAAGGTCTTAGACATAGGATACACCAAAGTCTGGAAGGCACAAGTGGGATCATCCAGAAGGTTCTACAATTAACACTCTTTAATAACTCAGTGCTCTTGTGAACCTTGAGAAAAAAGTTTAGAGGGCAAGGAATTTCATTTTGTCACTTTCTAGCCTTTAAATATTATTTGTTCCATGCAAGACGCTGGCATACGTGTTAGGAATACAAAAAAGAAGCAAGATAAAGTCTTTATCCACAAAGGAATAGATAAGGGAAGATAGACAAGAAAGCAATCAGTTACCCAACAATATAAGGGTGATGATAGAGGCTGTACCAAACACCATAGAACAGAGAGGAAGAATGAGTGAATCCTTTGGTGAACACCCAAGAAGTTTTTCTAGGGGATGCCTCAGTTGTCTTTCACATAGACAAGGAAAGATATTCTTTGTAGTATAGCAGGATGGGAAATGGCACAGAGGAATAAGGGGGCACAATGCACGTGAGGTAAAAGTTGCTGTAGTACCTGGAACATAGCATATACACGGATGAAAACTGAGGTTCAGGAAAGCAGAGGCAAGAGCATGGCTTCTCTAATTAAAAAGAGGGATGATAAAGAAACCACAGAAAGGATGGGTCTGAAGGCCATAGAGACATGGCTTAGCATTATTCACAAAGAAGTCAATGCATAGTTTCTGATTTAGAAGAAGGGGATTCAGTGATGTGCATGTAAAACTCTTGGGAGATGATGGATAATTGATCAGAGAGACAGAGACTGTTTTGATGTGACTTAAATTTTTAGACACCTCACCAAAGGTCAGAAAATGGAAAGTATTTCTAATATACTTCCCAATGGTTAAGGTTGCTTGTGTGTGTATAAGATTTCATTCAATAGCCAGAATATACTGCACTTTTACCTAAAGAAAACCACCAGGGAGAGTTTATAGGAAACCAGGGAGGAATGAAATGGAGATGAGCCGGATGCAGTTGTAAGGTGTCAATTTTATGACACTGTTTAACAGATATAGGCAGTATAACATTTAAATGGCTACCATTATTCTACTTAGTTCTGTAATCACAAAGCTATCACCAGTTTCACTATTCAGGTAATTAATACTAAAATGACTCTGCTAGTATTATGCAATAAATTCTGATGAAAGAAACATCTTGCAAATATTACATTCTGAAATCCTTGACCATTTATAATGGTCTACTTCCATAATAAAGTGATACCCCATTGATAGAGTGCTGCATTTAAGCAACTGTGCAATACTTTTAATAGCTACCATTTATAAAACACCCATCTTATTACACACTTCATTTATATTACTGTGAAATTCTTATAAGTTATCATTATTCTACTCTTAAAGGTGAGAAGAGCAGCTCTGAAAGATTAAGTTGTCCAATATCACACAGATACTAAGTAATAGTGCCAAGATTCAAACCCAGGACTACACATTTCTTGCACTTTCTGTGTTATAAAAGGGCAACCTGTACTCATAATACTAAACATAGCTAAATAAAATAAATAAAATAGCGATAGCGATGTTTCCCACCCAGCCCAGTGGAAAGGTGGCTGAGGATTAGGAGAGGGGGCCAGGGAAGGAATTCAATGAGTGACCTCTTTCTGCGCATTTCCTTCTCTAGGTTCTCATCTTTCTGTAAGGTTTCAGCTTTCACCTCTGCTATTAAAGTTCCAGTTCCTGATCTGACCTTTTCGTCAACCTCTGCTTACCCTCCTTGTTTTTTAAGAATGTCAAATAAACGGGATCTTACAGTTGTAACTTTTTGAAATCGACTTCCTTAACTCAGCATAATGCCTTTGATATCCATCAGAGTTGTTACATGAACCAACAGTTTGTTTCTTTTTACTTCTGATTAATATTCCATGGTACAGATGTACTGGTCTGTTTACCCATTCCTCTGTTGAAGGTATCTTAGGCAATTTGGAGTAATCATGAACAGAGCTGTTGTAAGTATTCTTGTATAGGTTTTTGTGCAAACATAAGTTTTTATTTCTTGAGTGAACACTCAGCAGTCCTATTGAGACTATAAAAGCAACACATTTTAATATTTGATAAAGATTATTATTCTTTATTTTTAATAGATTACGCTTTTGGTATCCTAAGAACTCTTTGCCTAATTGTAGGTCACAAGAATTTTCTCCTGTTTTCTTCTGAAAGTTTTATAGTTTTACACTTTACATTGAGATATATGATCCATTTTTGAGTTAGTTTTTATGTAGGGCATAAGGTTTAGGTTAAGGGTTGTTTTTTAATATGTGTCCAATTTTTTTCAACAGAATATGTCAAGAAGATTATTCTTTCTTCAATGAATTGCTTTGCAATTTTGTCAAAAATCAGTTGGCCCTATTTGTTTAGGTATAATTTTGGACTTTGCATTCTGTTCCATTGATGTATGTGTCCTTCTCTTTGCCAATACCATACTGTCTTGATTACTGCAGCTTTATAGTAAGTATTAAAACCAGGTAATGTAATTCTTCTTTTCAAGTTGTCTTACCTGTTCTAATTCCTTTACCTTTCCATGCACATTTTAGAGTCATCTTGTCCCTATACTCAAGAAATCTTGGAGTGCCTGTGTGGCTCAGTCTGTTGAGTGGGTTAAGTGTCCAACTTCGGTTCATGATATCGCAGTTCATGAGTTCAAGCCCCACTTCAGGCTCTCCGCTCTCAGTGCACAGCCCATCTTGAATCCTCTGTCTCCTCCTCTCTCTGCCCCTCCCTAGTGCCCACACTCTCTGTCAAAAATAAATAAACATTAGAAAACAAAAGAAATGTTCCTTGGATTATGACTGAAATTGCATAAAACGTATAGATCAATTTGGGGAGAATTAACATCTTTACTAATGTTAAGTATTCCCTTCTGTGAACAAGCTATGTCTCTCTACCTATTTAGGTCTTGATCTCTTTCATCAACAATTTTTTAGTTTTTGGCAAAACGATGCTGTACATTTTTGTTAGATTTAGCCTTATTTCATTTTCTCCCATCTTATCTCTATTAAAATATTACTGATTTTTCATTTCAATTTCTAATTTACATGGCTAGTATACAGAATTACTATTGAATTTTGTGTGCTTTTCTTGTAACCTGTGATCTTGCTAAACTCAAACTTTTGGAAGTTTTTTGGTAAGTTCTTTGGCATTTTCTACACAGATGATTAAAATTATGTATTCTGCAAATAGAGATAGTATTGTTACTTCCTTTCTATTATATATGCTTTTTAAAATTTATTTTTCTTTCTTTATCACACTGGGTAGGACTGCCAGTATAATACTGAATAAGAGTGGTGAGAATGGATGCTCTTATCTTTTTCCCAATGTTGGAGAGAAAACATTCAGCCTTTCACATTAAGTATGGTATTTCCTGTAGGTTTTGTTGTTGTTGATGTCCTTTATCAGGTTTGCTGAGAGATTGATGTTGAATTTTGTTAAGTGCTTTTTTCTGCATCAATTTATATTCTTTCTTCTTTGAACTATCAAGGTATTCTTTATTAAAGCCAATTTAAAAAAAATACTGAAACAACCGTGCATTTCTAGGATAAGCTGTAGTTGGTTGTGTTGTTATTCTTTTTCTATATTGTTGAGTTTGATTTGGTGATTGATGAAGATTTTGTGTTCTCTAGTGTTCTTTCTATCTTACTATCTTTATCTGGTTATGGTAGCAGGTTCATTCCGGCTTCATGAAATGAATCAGAAAGTTTTCTTTTCTATCTACTGGAAGGGAGTGTATAAAATTGAATTGGTGTGATTTTCTTGTTGTTGTTGTTGTTGTTTTTGTTTTTTTCCTTCTTCTTCTTTAAATGCTTGGTAGAAAATTCCAGGTAAACCATCTGGGCCTGGAAATTCCTTTTTGACAGTATTTTAACTACAAATTCCATTTCTTTAATAGTTTCAGGATTATTCGGGTTATCTATTTCATGTTGGCTGAGTTTTGTTTGGGGTTTTCTAGGAATTGTCCATTGTTGATGAATTTAGAGGAGCAAAGTTGTTTTTAGTATTCCTTTATCCTTCTAATTTCTGTGCAGTATGTAGTAATATCCCCTTTAATATTATGATATGGTAATTTAACCCTTCTCTCTTTATTTTTGTTAATATTGTCCAATGTTTATCCATTTCATTATCTTTTAAAGAACCACCTTTCATTTTTATTGATTTGTCTCTATTGTTTTTATCTTTAAATTAATTTCTGCTCTGATCTTATCTCCTTTCCTCTGCTTGTTTTAGGTCTCATTTAGTCTTACTTTCCTAGCTTAAAGTGAAAGCTGAGGTCATTTATTTAAGACCTTTCTCGTTTTGTAACATATGAATGCTGTGCTATCAATTTCTCTTCCCAATTAATGTCTAGCATCATCCAACAAATTTTATTATGTTATGTTTTTGCTTTCCCTCGGTTCAAAATACTCTGTAATTTCCCTTGATTTCCTCTTTGACCCATGGCTTACTTAGCAATTGATATTTCATTTTCAAACATTTTGAGGATGCTACGAATATCCTTTTGTTATTTGTTTCTATTTTAATCACATGCTAATTCAGAAACATACTTTGTGTGACTTGAATCTTCTTTACATTTATTGAGAATTGTTCTCTGGCCCCGAATACGGTCTATGTTGGTAATTATTCCACTTACTCCTGAAAAGAATGTGTATTCTGATGGAATATTCTAGAAATGTCAGTTAGGTCAAATTAGTTGATTATATTTTTCAAGTCTTCTATGTCTTGCTGATTTTCTGTTCTCCTGGTTCTATCAATTACTGAGGTAAGGGATACTTAAATTTCTGACCATAATTTTAATTTTTTTTTCCAACGTTTATTTATTTTTGGGACAGAGAGAGACAGAGCATGAACGGGGGAGGGGCAGAGAGAGAGGGAGACACAGAATCGGAAACAGGCTCCAGGCTCTGAGCCATCAGCCCAGAGCCCGACGCGGGGCTCGAACTCACGGACCGCAAGATCGTGACCTGGCTGAAGTCGGACGCTTAACCGACTGCGCCAACCAGGCGCCCCTCTGACCATAATTTTAGATTTGCCTATTTTTCCTATAGTTTTATCTAGCTTTTGCTTCATGCATTTTGGAGATCTTTTTTAACTAGGTTCACTATAGGATTGTTATGTTCTCCTAATAAATTTACATCTTTATCATTAAGAAATGACATTATTTATTCCTGGTAGTATTTCTTACTATGAAATCTATTTTATCTGATATTAATATATCCACTCTAGCTTCCTTTTGCTTAGTGTTAACATAGTGTATCTTTTTCTATTCCTCTACCTTACGCATATTTGTTTCTTTCTATTTAAATTGTACCTCTTGTAAACAGCATATGGGTGGGTCATGCTTTTTCATCCAATTTGACAATCTCTACTTTTAAGTGGTATGTTTAAGTCTCTAATTTAATATGATTATGGTTAGCTTTATTTCTATACTCTTGTTATTAATTTGATGTTTACCTCATTTGTTCTTCTTTTTTATTTTCTTGTCTCCTTTCTGATTATTTTTCATAATTCTTTTTCATCTTCTTTGTTGGCTAATATAATTCTTTGTTTATTTTAGTGGTTGTTTTAGGGTTTATAATATACATCTTTAACTTTTCATAGTTAGGTGATATCATACTAGTACCCAAATAGTATAGGAACCTTACTATAATATACTCTCATTTCTCTTTTCCTGAATTTTGTGCTATCGTTGACATATATTTTACATTTTCCTGTTACAACTCTCACATTACAATGTTTTTGTTTAGTCAATTATCCTCTGTAATATTTAAATAAGATAAAGTAGTTCATATTTATTCATGTAGTTACCATTTCCACTACTCTTAATTCCTTTGTGCAGTATCCTATTTCCATCTGGTATAGTTTTTATTTTTCTTGATTTCTTTTAACATATTCTGTAGTGTGGGTTTACCGGTAATGAATTATTTCAGCTTTCGTATCGGAAAAAGCTTTTCTTCACATACATTTGTGAAAAATACTCTACTGGGTATGGACATCAAGATTGACACATTGTCAGTACTTAAAATATATTTGTCCATTGTCTTCTTGTATATATTGCTTCTGATGAGAAAATCTGCTATGTTTTTTACCTTTGTTTTTCTGTCCAAACATCATTTTATGGTTGCACTTAGGATTTTCTGTTTAACTCTGATTTTTTAAAATATAATTTATTGTTAAACTGGCTAACATACAGTGTGTAAAGTGCGCTCTTGGTTTTTGGGGGAGATTCCCCTGGTTCATCACTTACATACAACACCCAGCGCTCATCCCAACAGGTTCCCTCCCTAATGCCCATCACCTGTTTTCTCCTCTCCCCCACGCCCCCACCCCATCAATCCTCAGTTTGTTCTCTGTATTTAAGAGTCACTTATGGTTTGCCTTCCTCCCTCTCTGGTTGTAACTAATTTTCCCCCTTCCCTTCTCCCATGGTCTTCTGTTTCTCAAGATCCACGTATGAGTGAAAACATATATCTGTTCTTCTCTGACTTAGTTCACTCAGCGTAATACCTTCCAGTTCCATTCACGTTGCTGCAAATGGCCAGATCTCATTCTTTCTCATTGCCAAGTAGTATTCCATTGTATATATAAACCACATCTTCTTTATCCATTCATCAGTTGATGGACATTTAGGCTCTTTCCATAATTTGGCTATTGTTGAAAGTGCTGCTGTAAACATTGGGACACATGTGCCCCTATGAATTGGCACTCCTGGGTCCTTTGGATAAATTCCTAGTAGTGTTATTGCTGGGTCATAGGGTAAATAATTTGATTACTATGTGACTCAGTGTAGCATGTTATTTATGCTCACAGTTTGTTGAGATTCTTGGATATATGGTTTTTTTTCTACTCAAATTTGAATAATTTCTAGTTATTAATTTCTTCAAATTGCATTTCCTCTTCACCCCATCTTGTTATCAAGAATTAAAATTCCATGTATGTTAGGTCACTTAAAGTTATTTCTTACCAACTCCTGCTTTGTCTTTTTAATCTATATCTCTCTGTATTTCATTTTGGATCTTTCTATTAGTGTACCTTTAGGTTGACTGATTTTTTTCTTCTGCGATATCTCATTTGTTACTAATCCCATCCAAGGGATCTTTTATCTTGGATATTACATTTTTTTTTATCTTTAGACATCTGACTTGATTCTTTTTATCTTCCATGTCTCTACTTCATTTTTTGAACACATGAAATACAATTATAAAAACTTTTAATATGTTTGTCTGCTAATGCTAACATCTGTTGATTCTGGGTTGGTTTTGATTGATTTTGCTCCTTTTTTTTATGGGTTGTATTTCCCTCCTTCTTTCTACAGCTGCTCAGTTTTTGGTTGGATGCCAGACATTGTGACTTTCACCTTGTTGAGTACTGGAAATTTTTGTATTTATGTAAACATTCTTTTTTTTTTTTTAAGTTTATTTAGGGGCGCCTGGGTGGCTCAGTTGGTTAAGCGGCCGACTTCGGCTCAGGTCATGATCTTGTGGTCCGTGAGTTCGAGCCCCATGTCAGGCTCTATGCTGACAGCTCAGAGCCTGGAGCCTGTTTCAGATTCTGTGTCTCCCTCTCTCTGACCCTCCCCCGTTCATGCTCTCTCTCTGTCTCAAAAATAAATAAACGTTAAAAAAAAATTTTTTTTAATTAAGTTTATTTACTTATTTTGAGAGACAGAGAGAGAGAGAGAGAGACAAAAATAATGTAGTTGGGGGAGGGGAGAGAAAGAGGGAGAGAGCGAATCCTAAGCAGGCTCCTTGCTATCAGCACAGAGCCCTATGTGGGGCTCCATTTCATGAACTGTGAGATTATGACCTGACTAAAATAAAAAATCAGACGCTTAACCTACTGAGTCACCTGGTGCCCCTATTTATGTAAACATTCCTGAACTTTGTTCTAGGTTGAGTTATTTGGAATCTGTTTGACCCTTATGAGTCTTGCTTTTAAAATTTGTTATTCAGAACCAGAGCTGTGCTTAGACTAAGGCTAATAATTGCCTATTATCGAGGTAAGACTTCTAGCACTCTACCCAAGGCCAGCAAATTCTGAGGTTTTTCCAGTCTGCCTTGTGGGAATAGGCATAATTTCCCACTCTGTGTGAGTGCCAGGTATTCTCTCTAATCCTTTCAGGGAATTCTTTTCCTTCCAGTGAGTAGTTTATTCACATGCAGGCACTGATCATTACTTTGCTGGACACTCAGAGGGGGTTCTCTGTAGGTCTCTGGAGTTCTTTCTCTATGCAGAGTTTTCTTCACTTGGTACTCTGTCCTGTGAACTAAATCTTGGTCTTCCCAGTTCAGACATCATCTTCTCAACTCAGGGAACTTGGCAGGTTTTGCCCACGTTCCTATTCCCTGCACACAGCCTAGAAACTCTCTCGAGGAGGTAAGTTGAAGTAGATGTAGAGCTTACTTTGTTTACCATTACCGAGAGGCCACTGCCCTTCTCTGTCTTGCAAACTCTTGTTTCATATGTTTTGTTTGTTTGGGGTTGTTTCAAGCATAAGAGTAACTTGGCTTCTGTTACCCTATCTTTGTAGAAATGGAAGTCCTATTCCTCTTTAAAAAATGATTAATAGAAGCTGTTTATGTTGTGAAAAAAATCCATTATCTGAATATAATGAAGATATTTTCATTTTATTGAAAGTTTATGTTTCCACAACAGTAACTTTTTAGAACCAATCAATAGGGAGAACATTCTGTATATGCCAGATGTTGATAGATGCATTAATCAGGATATTTTATGTGGCATCTCAGATTTAGTTTCTTTGAGGCATAAACCTCTTTTGAAGAATTAGAATTTAAAATTGATGAAGTGACAGAATTTTATGGTACAAGCTTCAGAGACTTTACTGCAGTCATATTTGAATAGTCAACTGCTGAGAAAATATCTTTTGTAGAACCAATTAAAAATACCAACTGTACCAAACATCTCACTGCTCCTTGCTCAACTGGCAACTCCTTTTGCTTTTTTTGCTACGTGCTGTAATGTGCCAACAATTCAGATTCTATAATTTTATAAAAGAGTTAGTAAGTTTAGATAGAATTGTGCCATTTAAAAAATCAGTAAAAAGAAATAAAAAACATTTAGTCAGGATATCATACTGTGGCCAATCTTCTATTTTAAAGCTCTGTTGGAAATCCCATAAACATGTCTTGAATAATTCTGCCATGATGGAAACCAAGAAAAATGGGACGGGAAGTTGTGTGAGGAAAGAGACTTTACAACCAATACTTTGAAGCCACAACAATTCAACAATAAAAGGGAATGAAGAGTTAGGCTCTGGGGTAATTGAAACTTTTTCTTCCATCTCTACCTCACTTAAAAAAAAATCATGAGTTGATATATTGTACCAGATGTGCTGAGATAACTCTCCCAATAGAAAACATCTAAAAATGGTATGCAATATATTAAAAATAACTTCTTTTGTTTAAATCACAGTTGAGGTGGTGGTAAAATAATTATTAAAGAAATAGAATTAGTAAATAAACATGTTTTCATGAAGAAATCACCATCCTGAGAAGGTTTACAAGGTAAATCTACTAAACACTTAAACAATGAATAATTCCACTATTATTGAAATTCCTTCACAGTATAGAAAAAAAAATCACTTCTTAATTTTCTGTAAGACTTCTACATCACAACAAAATCACAGAGAAGGCACTGTGTGTGTGTGTGTGTGTGTGTGTGTGTATGTAAAAGACCAATTTCATTCTTGAATATAGATGCAAAAATCACATTAAAATATTAACAAATATTACCTAATAAGAGAAACCAAGCTTCTTGGAGAAATAGGTAATTTCATGCCTTATGAAGTAAATAAATAAGCTTAGCCTGGGAAATCTTGTTGTGTCAGAAAATAAAAAGACTTTTAAAGATTAATGGAATCATGTCAAAGGGCAGAGGATAAAATGTGAAGGGGCTCCCACTGGCATAATATGGAATGATTTGAGAACAAAAAAAAATAACTATATTGGTTTGAAACACCTCAAAAATATAAAATCCAGGAGACCATAGTAACACTAAAACCACCAAAACAAAAACAAAAATACCTCAATGGCCACCAATGATGGTTGCTAAAACAAAAACTCATAGCTTGAAAATGAATAAAGGGAAGAAATGAACATTTATCGTGAATTTTCTGTGTGAAGTATATTCTATTGTACCTTAAATGTTGATGACAGAAAGTTCTATGAGAAAGAATTTAGTTAACAAAGGCAAAATGAACAACATATTAGATCACCATGATTTTGAAACTCTAAATGAAATCATACATGTGGGAAATAATCATGAATAGGTGTTGAAACCATTAGGTAAATGATGATGGGAACTTTACAATGGAGGAATTGGGCTGACCCCGCCTGAGTCCAGTGATCAATCATATCATCACTAAGTGTGAGATAATCAGATATTTTGTACCTCACAATGTGATGTGATAGGACACAGCACCACCTATGAAGTATTCCTGCCTAAAATATTGAACCTAAATTCAATAGTGCTTCTATATCTGAATTTCAGTTAACAGGAAAAGTGGAGGCTAGAAAAGTCAGTGAAATAACACCACAAAGAAACAGTGAGCCAAATCCAGAAATTGTAGGATAGAACATTCTAGGACAAATGACCCAAATTCTCCAACAAATCTATGCCATGAAACAAAGGGAGTGTGTGTCTGGGGGGAACTGTTATAGGACAGAGAAGACTTAAGAGACATAATCATGATATAAAATTCATAAAATGTATGGATCTTGTTTAATAATTTGGAGGGGAACACAATAATGTAAAAAGATACTTTTGAGACTCTCCTGACAATATGAATATAAAACAGGTATTAGATTATAAAATAATTCCCATGAATTCTGTTGGGTACAATAATAGGATAATAATACCTTAGTAGTTAGTGATGCACACTGAAATATTTGTGGGCAAAATGACATGATGTCTGAGATTTATTTTTAAATAATCCACCCTAAAAAAACAAATTGGGGTTGAGAGAGGAATAAATAAAGCAAGAATAGCAAAACATTCATAATTGTTGAAGCTAAATGATGATAACATTAGGATGTTCTTTTCTTTTAGTGATATTTGATACTTCTTATAAAAAATTCACAAATTTTAAAAGAATATTATAATCAAGTTGAACTGATTAAAAAAGTATAAGGTTTGATCAACTTTGGAAAATCTACCGATGTAATTTAGCGCATGAATAGATGAAAAGATTCAGATATCTCATTACATCCAGGAATAATCATTTAATAAATTCAATAGCTATTCATAATAAAATGCTTCAACTACATAGAAGGAACTTTAACGATTAGAAGGAAAACTGTCTAATGTAGTAAAGAACAGCTATAAAAAGTTACCTTAGCCATCAAACTCATTATTGACATATTAAAACTATTGCATTTAAACTCAGGAGGAAGACAAGGATACCATCAGTGCTTTATTATAATGTACATACTAGCCAATAAAATTTGAAAAGAGTAAAAGAAGCAACATACAGGAATTGGAAAGAAAGAAAGGAATTCTCATTGTTTATATGTATATGTTGTCTCTGTCTACTTTGAAAACCTTAAAATTGGCTACCTCAGGGACTGAGAGTACAGGAAAAAAACGTGTTTAAACTGGCATGTTGCAGAAAATTGGTAATACATTTGTAACCCTGTATTATAAATACCTTCCTGTTTCATTAAACATGAATCTACAGATGAGTTTTTAATGGCTGCATAACATGCAAATGGAAGTATTTGTTTAGACTTTCAAAATGTTTAAATATTTGTTTTTGAGAGAGAGTGGGGGAGGGGAAGAGAGAGAGGGAGACAAGGATCTGAAGCAGGCTCTGCGCTGTCAGCACAGAGCCCCCTTGTGGGGCTTAAACTCACCAACCCTGAGATCATGACCTGAGCGGAAGTCAGACACAACCAACTGAGCCACCCAGGAGGCCCTAGAATTTTGATTTTTAAAATTAGATTTGTGGGATCTTAGGCAAGACCCTCATTTCTCTGGCTCATAGTTTCCTTATCTGTAAAATAAATTTATAGATTACCTGATCATTAGGATCTCTTACAGTTGTAACTTCGTGTGATCCTAATTAACTGAAAGAACAATTAAAAATGTGTATCTTGTGTGTATCATAGCAAACCCATAGTACTCATGCAAAAAGTCCTTTATCACTCATTTAAACTTATATGAGATCCCTTATTATATTTTACTCTTGAAAGATTCAGTTTTCACTGTTAGTTATAAGCTGTGTGATGGCAGGATGTATGTCTTCCAAATTCTTGTCTCTTCTTATGACTAGCCAATTGCCTGACAACATTTGATGCCTAATACATGGCTGTTGGAATAAAATTTAAAAGCTTTATGGATGGTTGGATATTCAAAAGTTGAAAGATGGAAATATGAGGTTACATATCTAGGAAAGAACTGAATAAATTTTGTTTCAATAATTTTTTTTTTTTTTTTTTTTTTGGTGTCTTTCTCTTCCATTAGACTCTAAGTTTGAGCATGGCAGGGAACCTGGTTACCTTGCCCACACTGTATCACCAGGACCTAGTGCGGTGACTGGCACACAGTAGATACTCAATGTATTTCTTAAATGAAAGGATGTATAGCTATGTGTTCCAGTTTTAACTTAAAAAAATTTACTGATGTTTCTAGAATTTATTTTTCAGCCATATTGTGTGATAAGTATATTCACAATTTAATTGATAAAACCCCCAAGACGTTATAGAAATTCATCATTTTCTTAATTATGTACATATATATGATATATATGTGTAAAACATAAAAATATATTCCGGTTTTTTCTATATGAATTGAAATGTTCTCTACAATAGTTTTGTCTTCCCCAGTTACAGTTCCCTCTCTTCATGACCCAGGTGCTGGAGATAGTCACCATTCCCTAACACCCTTGACGCCCTTGATTATTCTCCTCTGTTATCCTCTTCTTCTCAGCCACAGGGGAGCAAATACTATTTTCACTTCCTGACTTCCTATTCGCACCTCAAGACTTTACAATAATGTTTCCACATCTCCTTCTTGATCCTCACTTAAGGTTATTAAGGGTCTCTGGGTTTTTAGTCCAGTGGATATATTTCAGTGTTTTTCTTACTTGATCTCTTAGCTGCATTTGACACTGTTGCCACTCCTTTTTCCTAAAATTCTTTCCTGCATTAACTTCTAAAACATTACTTTCCTCTGGTGTTCCATCTACTTCTGGGTGGCTACTTCTCATTCTCCTTCATGAGTTTTTCACCTTTAATCCCTCTGAAACCACCCTTAGTTCTCATCTCCTCTCACCCTATCCTGAATTCAAATGTTTCCTATATAATGCGAATTGCTCTATCTATCCTTCTGGCTTAGCTCTTTTCCCGGAGCTCTGGATTATAACTGTGCCATGTTCTCTCATGCTTTTGTGTCTGCACACATTCTCTTTCTTCTCCCTGATCAATTCTCACTGTCCACTTGACACAATTTTATTCATCCTTCAAGTTAGCCAAGTACTTGTCTCCTCTGTGAAACTCTTCTGTACTTTCTCAGGCAGGTTTGAGTTTCTTCCTCTGCCCTTCCTGTACTTTGTATACACTTAAAAAATTTTTCTAATGTTTATTTATTTTTGAGACAGAGAGAGACAGAGCATGAACAGGTGAGGGGAAGAGAGAGAGGGAGACACAGAAACTGAAACAGGCTCCAGGCTCTGAGCTGTCAGCACAGATCCCAACGCGGGGTTCGGACCCACGAACTGTGAGATCACGATCTGAGGTGAAGTCAGACGCTTAACCGACTGAGCCACCCAGGCACCCCAACACTTTAATTAAAGCAATTATCATCCTGTTTAACTGTTTGGATGTGGCCTCTTCTGGGTGTCAAAGTGCCATAGAGATGGATTTCAATTTTTACCTTTGTAGTCTCAGTACCTGAACTCAATAACTATGTTTGTTGGATGAATAAAGAAATCTTTCATTGTTGTTTTAAACCATTTTTCACATTCATTCTCAAATTTACTCCTCACTAGCCTCCTTAAGGCTGTTATGACTCCTATTTTACAAATTATGAAAAGCAAAACATTCCCATGAGTACACAGTTATTAAATGGCCAATTAAGGACATGAACCCAAACCTTCACTCTATGTCTAGGGATCTAGGCACTGTATTGGGGAAAAATGCAATTAAATAGTTTGAGTAGAATACATCTGATACTAATTTTAACAACACTGATTATCTGAATCAGTTAAAGGCTATTAATTAATAGTAACAGATGAGTAGTTTTCCATTGAAGAAGAAAACGTTCCTAATAACAATGAGGCATGCCATTTTATTTTTACTTTGGTGAGAAAGTTCTTTGAACAGGGTATTCTTCACCCAAAGCTGCATGATTTCTCTTTTTATTATGCTCTTAAAAATGGAAAATGGTTGGGGCGCTTGGGTGGCGCAGTCAGTTAGGCGTCCAACTTCAGCCAGGTCACGGTCTCGCGGTCCGTGAGTTCGAGCCCTGCGTCAGGCTCTGGGCTGATGGCTCAGAGCCTGGAACCTGTTTCCGATTCTGTGTCTCCCTCTCTCTCTGCCCCTCCCCCGTTCATGCTCTGTCTCTCTCTGTCCAAAAAATAAATAAACGTTGAAAAAAAAATTTTTAAAAAAATGGAAAATGGGATTGTACTTTAGACTTAAGCCTTCATGAGTTGGAAAAAAAAAAGATGTATTTGTCGGGGAGTATCTAAAACATGGTTGGATTATTTTCAATCTGCATTTCTTGTCAATTTGATAATGGATATATAATTTCTTCAAAATTTAATATTCCAAAAAAGAGCTAAATGATCTGGTTTGAAGATATTTATGATAAATTAGTTGGGTAACTTCTCTGTAAGTTCTCTTCTCTGTAAAGTGTCTCCTTTAAAGAAAGCAGAAACATTTTCCAAAAGTTGTTGTTTTTCAAAAAGAAATACAGCCAAACCAAGCTATTCAAGGCCATGAAATTGTCAAGCGAGGAGGAATACCCACAAAATTACATTAACTGATATGAGTGTATTTTGCCTTTCTCTCTGTCACTCCCTTTACTGAGTCGTTTATCTGAACATGTACACTGTTTGTAAAATTGTAGTCACTGCTAGAAATGATCTTCAAAGTAACTGATACCATTATGTTACTTTTACATAAAATTGAGCCACATGTATCTTTTTTCTCAGTTTTTAATTTTTCCAAGTTTTCTCCTTTCTTCCCTCCAAAGGGAACAAAAGGGTGGCATCACCCTTTCACTTCATCTGAGAAGGATCTTCTACTCTCACCTCAGCTTTTGCTTGGTCTGACTGGAATCTGCAATCCCAGCATCCGGGGTGGCCCAAGGCCAAATGTGTAGGCAGTTAATTCTGGAATTTAAACTGTAGATGTTCACAGAGGTTTGGAAAAGTGCCCATGCCATCTGCTGCCTGATTTTCCTGTGTAATCTTTTTCATCTCCCACTGCCATCTTCTCATGAGCTTCAGCGTTTGGAGACAACTGAGTTACCACCTAAGCAAATGGAGAAAATACAGAAGTCTGGAAGGTAGTCTGTAGAATAGATGCTGAAGGGTAGGGAATAGAAGGAGTTTGCTGCAGTTGATGTGATTGGAAAGTCAAATGGTTCTTTGCCTTCAGAAAAAAAAAATGATTTGTTTTATGTTGCTGTTTGAATATAGTTAGAACTGTATTGTATCATAAGAAAAAGATGGAACCATGAAAATTGAGCCTTAAACCTGACATCATGAGGCCGGAGAGAAGCAAACATTAGAGGTCGTTGGGGCCAGTGGGGAAGTTGAGCTCTGTAAATAAAGAAGCAGAATTCAGGAAGGTCTAGTTAAGAAAGTTGCCAGCCAGACATGATGGAAGACTAAATCCAGGGGCCAAAGGGAGAGAAGAAGAGAAATGAATCAAAGGAAATGGGGAGTGGGGGATGTGGAGCAATGGGAAACAATCTGGAAAAAGGGGTGAGTAATGGTTTTCCGATCAAGGGAGTCGGGAATGCTGAAAACACCTAGGTTGTTTACCTTCTGTAATGGGAGACTTTGCAACTCTCTCAGTGGTGGCACCTAGAAATCCAATGGAAATACTGCTGATGAGCTTACAAGAAAATTTACTGTCTTTTCCTTCACTAGGCACAATGCCAGGGTTCTGACAGGAGAGGTGACCAGAGGAGAAAAAGTGATTAAGATATTCAGGCTATTTGTTGAAAGACTCTTAGGTGGCTTGAGAGACATGTAGCTGAAAAGGAAAGTCTGGGTGAATTCATCATCTGGCCATTCGGAAAGAGATCAAGATTAACAGGGCACCTCCTCAGAGGCTGATAGGAACTTGGTAAACAAACCCAGGATATGATTTAAATGTGCATTCCTGTGGGTTCAAAGCAGCCAGAAAACATTAAATCTGCATTATTTGAGCTATGGGAGAATGGTGCTTCTGAGATTCAGATACTCATAAAATCCTTCACAACTGTTAGTTGCCATGATTATACCTCATTGTTTGACAAAAAAAGGAAAAAGACTTTGAAGTATTCAAGAGTTAATTATAGTGATTAAAAAATAAGGAATGAGGCAAATAGATAAAAAGTTTCTATAAAATAACAACTTAACTATAAACTCGTGTCAGATACTCAAAATTATAGTTGATCCAGATTTAGAGAAACTAGGAACAGAGTAGTATCCTTGAAAGAAGTTTCTATGAGAAAAGACAGAATAAATAACCTCACACCTATGAAAATTATATGGCATTATTTTATTATAGGCCATAAAATGATGGAACAGAAGGCCATAACCTCATCTTTATTCCTTTCTATAGATCTTTTCATGTGGAACTGCATTTGAGAAATTCCTTGAAAGTTTATTTTTACATGAAAGGCTCATATATTACAACCACCTCTCACCCAAAGAAAAAACATTCAATGTTAACACATGTAAAAAGCATAATAAAATATTAATTAAGATTGTTTTGAGTAACAGAAGAAATGTTCTTAAACTTCCGGTAAATAAAGTAAAATGTCTGAAGCAAGTCTGGGAAAAGATTGTGTCAGTTGATGAGGAAACAGGTGTCTGAGATGAAGGGGACGGTATGGTAAGAAGAGATGAAATGCACCTACTATAGATCTTTATGTCCAATAAATCAATGTCATTAGAAGGCTAAAGTCTTTATTTCATTAATTTATTTTTTCACCACTCAGGCACTAAACACATTTTTAGTGAGAGCTTCTAATGTGTTAGGCACTGCTGCGGCAGAGAAATTAGGCACACTCTCTTTCCTTGAGGAGCTAGACAAAATTAAAGGGTTTGCAAGTTGCCATTCTAGCCTAACAAATAAAAAAGCTGAAGAGAGTAAAAATCAACAACTGTTCTTAGATCCATAAGAGAAGTGTAGTCATAGGACAAACTGCTGTCTGCCAAGTTGGAGAGACAGACAAGTAGATACAGGGAGTCACAACTCACTGGGACAGAAATCCATGAGCAGAAACCTCCATGCAAACCAGTGACAGGATGGGGAAACCTAAACTGTAATTAACAGTACTTTGAAATACACCAGAGTATTCTGTTCTTCTGACCGAGGTCTGCCTTCGGGAGAAACTATTTAATGAGAGCTAAACCTGCTGGGGTTTCATCAGAGCCTACCTGACCTTTAGGAAGGGCAATACCCAACTCCAGCCTACTCTAGCATCCTGTCCAATGAAGCAGGGGAGAACTAAGAAGTGCTTGTGAAATTTATAGTCCAGAGGTACAAACCTACTAAAAGACTGAGAGCTCATCATAAGACTATTGAATGCTTCCTCTCCCTTACATCTTAATACTACATTAGTAAACACCTATATACTGTAGTCCCTTGTACCAAGTAAATCATATCTACCTTCCAACAAAAAATTACAAGGCATACTCAAAGGTAATAACACAGTTTGAAGAGACAGAGCAAGTATCAGAGCCAGACCAGATATGGTAAGGATGCTGGAATGATCAGACCATGAATTAAAACAACTATGATTAGTATGCTAGGATCTATAATAGATAAAGTAGATAGCATGCAAGAATACATGGGCAATGAAAGCAATGGAAATTCTATGAAAGAATAACAAGAAATGCTGGAGATCAAATACACTATAACAAATAAAGAATGCCTTGGATGGGCTTAGCACTGGATTGGACACAGATGAGAAAAGTATCTTTGGACTTGAGGATGTAGATATCTCAGTAACAACTTCCAAAACTGAAAAGCATAGGGGGAAACAAAAACAGGAAAAAAAAACCTCAGAATAGAATATCTTTTAACTGTTGGAAAGCTACAAAGGATGTAACACATGTATAATGGGAATACCATAAGAAGAAGAAGAAAAAGGAAGAGAAACAATATTTGAAACCATTGTGACTTAGAACTTCCCCAAATTAACATCAGGTACCAAACCACAGATTCAGGAAACTCAGAGAACACCAGGCAGGATAAATATAAAAATCTACACCTAGGCATATTATATTTATATTGCACAAAATCAAAGATAAAGGAAAAATCCTGAAAGAATCCAGAGGAAAAAAAACACATCTTATTTATAAAGGAGCAAAGGTAAAAATTGTATTAGACTTCTCTGCAGACCATGCAAACAAGAGAGTGATGTGAAATATTTAAAGTGTTGAGAGAAAATGGCATTAACTAGAATCCTGTACCCTGCAAAATTATCCTTCACAAGTGAAAAGAAATAAAGACCCTCTCAGACAAATATTGAAGGTATTTGTAAAGAACTTCTTGGGGCGCCTGGGTGGCACAGTCGGTTAAGCGTCCGGCTTCCAGGTCACGATCTCGCGGTCCGTGAGTTCAAGCCCCGCGTCAGGCTCTGGGCTGATGGCTCAGAGCCTGGAGCCTGTTTCCGATTCTATGTCTCCCTCTCTCTGCCCCTCCCCTGTTCATGCTCTGTCTCTCTCTGTCCCATAAATAAATAAACGTTGAAAAAAAAAATTAAAAAAAAAAAAGAACTTCTTCAGAGAGAATGAAAATATAGGTCAGCTATAGGTCAGAAAATCAGTGTAGTACGGTTGAAAGAATAGATCAATGAAACAGAACAAAGAACTCAGAAATAGATCCACATAAGTACAGTCAACTGATCTTTGACAAAGGAGCAAAGACAATACAATGGAGAAAATATGTCTTTTCCTTTTTTTTTTTTAACAAATGGTATTGGAGCAACTGGACATCCACATGCAAAAAAGAAAGAAAAAAAAATGAATCTAGAATAGACCTTACATCCTTCACAAAAATTAACTCAAAGTGAATTGCAGCCCTTTATGTAAAACACAAAACTATTAAATTTCTAGAAGTTAATGGAGGAGAAAATTTAGATGACCTTGGGTTTAGTGATGACTTTTTAGATATGAGACCAAAGAAAGAAAGAATTGATAAGCTGGACTTCATTAAAACTAAAAAATTCTGCTCTTGTAAAAGATACTGTCAAGAGAATGAAAAGATAACCCATGTACTGGGAGAAAATATTTGCAAAAGTCATATCTGATGAAGGATTTTTATACAAACTATATAAAGAACTCTTAAAGCTCAAAAATAAGAAAATGAATAACTACAAATAGGTCTAAGACCTTAGCAGACATCTCACTAAAGAAGATCTACAGATGGCGGGGCGCCTGGGTGGCGGAGTCGGTTAAGCGTCCGACTTCAGCCAGGTCACGATCTCGCGGTCCGTGAGTTCGAGCCCCGCGTCAGGCTCTGGGCTGATGGCTCAGAGCCTGGAGCCTGTTTCCGATTCTGTGTCTCCCTCTCTCTCTGCCCCTCCCCCGTTCATGCTCTGTCTCTCTCTGTCCCAAATATAAATAAACGTTGAAAAAAAATTTTAAAAAAAGAAGATCTACAGATGGCAATTAAGCATATGAAAAGATGCTCCATATCATAGGTCATTAAGGGAAATACAAATAAAAAAAAAACTCAGTGAGGTACCACTACACAGCTATTGGAATGGCCACAGTCCCTAATGCTGACAACACCAAATACTAGTGAGGATGTGGAATAATATAAACTATTATTTACAGCTGGTAGCTATACAAAAGATACAGCCACTTTGGAAAACAATTTGGTATGTTCTTACAAAACTAAACATATTCTTACCATACAATCCAGAAACCATGCTCTTTGGTATTTACCCAAAGAAGTTGAAAACTTATAAGCACACAGAAATCTGTGCACAGATTTTTTAGGACCTTTATTCACAATTATCAAAATTTGGAACCAACCAAGATGTCCTTAGTAAGTAAACGGATAGACTGTGGTACATCAAAACAATGAAATATTATTCCTTACTAAAAGAAACGAGCTATCAAGACTTGAAAAGCCATGGTGAAATGTAAATACATTTGACTAAGTTAAAGAAGTTGATTTAAAAAAGTTACCTACTATATGATTACAACTATACGACATTCTGGAAAAGGTAAAGCTATAGAGACAGTAAAAAGATTAGTGTTTACCAGCATTAGGGAGTGGGAGGATTGAGTAGGTAGAGCACAGAGAATTTTTTAAGAGAGTAACACTATTCTCTATGATAATATGTTGGTGAATACATGTCATTAGACACTCGTCCTAACCTACAGAATGTACAAAACCAAGAGTGACCCCTAATGTAAACTGTGGAACTTAGGTGATGATGATGTGTCAATGAAGGCTTATCTGTTGTAACAAATGTTATCACTCTGGTGGGAAATGTTGATAATGGGGGAGTTATGCACATGTGGGGGCAGAGAGTATATGGGAAATCTGTGCCTTCCCCTCAATTTTGCTCTGAATCTAAAATTTAGCTGAAAATAAACTGCTCTATAATAAAATTTACTTTTTAAGATTGTTACAAGAAAGTGTGATGAATGGTCAGCAGTTAGGCTGAACTTAACAGCATTAGCTTTGGAATCTACTAGACCAACTCAGGCTAAAATCACAGCTTTGCCACTTAACTGCTTACTAGTAGTATCATGTTGGTCAAGTTCATTGATCTCACAAAGTCCCAGCTTCCTCCCCTGTAAATTATAAGTTAATGAAATCAATCAATCTCAATCAATCAAACATTTCATGAGGATTGTACATCAAGTAGACTATACATGAAGTAGAGAAACTTTAGTGTCAGTAAACGTCTACTTAGTACTGACAAAAGCAATAAAAATTCTGCTGGGTGATTATAGCCCAATGCTAGTCATGGTTACACATAAGCATAGGGTAGGTTGGGAATCTCTAATTCAGGCTGATGGGTGGGGACAGATGTCAGGGTAGGCTTTCTGGAAGGGGTGGCACCTGAGCTGAGGAATGGAGGACAAAGAGTTATTTCTGGATGGGATATCCAAAAGATGCAAAGACCTAGGAACAAGAAAGAGCTTGGTGTGTTTAATGGACTGAATGGTATTAAGAATGGCTGGAGACCGTTGGTAACTAAGGGCTGAAAGGTATCCTAGGGATAACTAAAACATTTGATTTCACGTTGAGAAATTCTAAGCAGAGGAAGGACAAGAAGAGATTAATGATGCAGAGCGATGATTTAGGTAGTGATTTAAAAAGATTGAGACCAGAAATGAAGGAGGTAAAATGGGTGCTAGAGTGGCCATTTAGAGAGCTGATGCCTTATTTTATCCTGAAATGATGAAGGCCAGGTTAGTGACAACGGCAGTGAGATGAAGAGAAGTAAATGGGCTTGGGAGATACTCAGAATTGATACATTTTATGGACCAATTAAATAAGAAGGGCAAGGCACAAGTCAAGTTTAAAGTGCTTCTTCCTTGTCTTGGGTAGTGTGCATGCACTGTGAAAATAAATAATGGAGCAAAAGCAGATTTGGAATAAGCATGGTTTTAGACAAATGAGTCTTCTGGATAGGTGCATGGGGAGCTCAGGGGAGGAAGATCTGGGTGCAGGCAAGGATTTGGGACACAATCCACATGGGAATGAGAGAGTGAGAAGAAAGTAAACTTACATATCACCAGCTAACAATCATACTGCTTACACTGTCATATAACCAATTCTGAAAATGGAGGAGGCCTACATTCCATATACACAGGTATTTAAATATTTACTTGCACTAGAAACGCCAGTCATGGGTTTTGCTTGCCCCCAAGCCCCTGTATGTGAGAATGATCTTTCCATGCCTCTCATTAAAGGAAAGCTGTCAGAAGCACAGCTGACGTCAGAGAAGCAGTTTCCTCTCCCTGAACACATTTTCCCAAAGTGGTGTGTTTATAAGCATTTTAAGGGTAGTATATCACTATTGTGATGAAAAGGATTCATTGTGATGAAAAGACAGTGGGAAACATAGTTATCAAGAGGTGGTATTCCTTTAAATGTGCTCTTTCCAATACTAACCAAGAGTGGCAGTTATCATCACCCGGCTGACCTAGTTCCTGGACTCACTTTCCTACTTTCCTAATGTTAGAACGGGGTGATGCCTTCGGGCAGTCCTATTCAGAGCCTGTGATACTGTCCCCCAGTCTCTCCTAGTCCTATCATAGGCAACTGTTCTAGGCATTGGTACCTAAACCCAAAGCGACCACTTCTGTAGAAAAAAGAAGTAAACCATGAGACATGAAGGCACAAAGGCTTCAGTGAAAGAAATCTGAAGGTAGAACTGGACTCCGTGGGAGTCCACAGAAACTGAGCAAGAGGAAAGCAAGTGATAGAAAATGGTATAGAAAGAGCCTAAGTCAGTTGGAAGCAAGAGAAAAAAAAAAAAAAACTCAGAGGTAAAAAGCTATTGAAACTCAAGCTTCAGAATTGTCAACTGCAAAAGCCCTTCCAAGACCCTAGGAGGGGCTCTACCAATGCATTCATATGAACATCAGTTTTACAAAACATTGCAGGAATAAAATATTTAAACCACAGTTGGTTAAGCTTGCTGTCTCTTTCCACTTCAATTTCTTTTTCATTATACTTTCTCTCTGGTCAGGTTTCACTGGAGTGATCAAGAGCATTTTTGAGATCCAGCTAAGGGGGAATTGAAATTGAAGTAGATTTAGTTTGTACTTAATGAGGTGTATTTATGTTGTTTACTGTTCGCTTATTACTAGCTGTCCTGGTACTGAATGGTTTCCAGGCATCCTTAAACTACTCACTCTATTAACTTACTCAGTGTCATGACACAGAAGTGCATGGCCAGAGGTCCCATTGGGATTTACTCTGATGTAAGGGGCACTTAACACCAGAAGTATGTGGATAATGAGTAGAAACAAGGTTTGGAATGTATGGAACCAGAAGCTAGTCTATGGAAAATTCTTCCATTCATTAGACACATAAAAATTTTAAGCTGAGGATTTGGTTTTCATTGACACCAAGTCAAAATGGAAATTCATTCCTCTAAGAAATATGTTCTACATACAATTAGAAATACATCATACATTTTTAGGGGAAGTACAAAAAAACGGAATCTATGTCTGGAGACCACAAACCTATAGTAGTACTATAAACAGCAAGTATTCTGTAAGAGCATATTATGAAAGAAACTTGATAAAGTTTTTCTAAATTTGACAACAATCCTAAAAGCCTATGTGCCATTACTAATACTAAGAATTGAAGTTGAAAGAAGCTTTTTAAAAATTCCAGTAAAAACTGTTTTGATTAACCATACTGGAAGAAAGATGGAATTCTGTTTCTATGCTTGCTATAAAAATGACATTACCAACTTGTTGAAATATAATAGAATAAAGAATATATAGCCCACACATTTGGGGAAAATTCCTATATAAGTATATCCATAATTAATACAAATTTTATTTCTGTATCATAGAAAAATGTAGCTTAAAAGCTTTGAAAAGAGGAAGTTGCTAGGATTAGACTTAAGTACAAGATCATAGTGGAAGATAGCATCTTAAGTTCCAGTAGCTTAAAAAAAAAACAAGTAAACCATTCTTATTTTATTTATACTTTTTACTTCAGATATGCTTCTTTTTTAAAGCATTCTTATTGATGACCACTAATTTATAGTACTACAGTGCATCTAATTAGATTATTTGGGTTGTTGTTATTTGCGGTTATTGCAAGAACAGGGACCCTTCCCCAAGTCACTTCCTGTAATAAGGGAGCTTATTGTAAGAACCTGTGTGCACTGGAACCCAAACTAGGAATCCTTCCAAGACAACCCCAGGAGACCTTGGTCTCTGTCATGGAGCAAGCCAATTTCATGGCTATGGCTTATTTAAATTTTCTTTTTTTATGCTTTGTTATAATCTTTGATAATAAAATACATTATTTTTTAAAGCTATATAGCATAGTATATTCTAAAATGGGAAGTTAAAAATATTACACCAATTACTAGAGAAATTTACAGTCTCTCTCAATCCTTAAGTTTATGAATTCTCTCAGGGCAAAGACAAGACTGTTCTGCTTTCTTCAGTTCTTGCTCTACAAATGTTTCTGACACTTGACACCAAATGATGTGGCTCTACTCATGAACTTATAGGTTGGAATATACTAGATCCACCTTTGTAACTCCAGCTGAGAACAACTATCCAGCACCTAAGTGGTACTACAGTGGATGTTTGTTGAATTGAAATTTCCCTACCATGACATTTCTCCAACATTGTCTTAAGCTTCTGAGCCAGGGGATGACCATCATCTTATCAGTTTATGTTTTACCATATATTCTACCATTCAAGTCTCATTCTTTAGCATCTAATACAATACCTGGTATATAATAGACACTCATTAAATATTCTTGAAAGAATGAATAAATGAGGCATATCAAATTAGATTATTTCTCTCCTTACAGAAAACCCATCTGTGGCTTTCCATTAAAACAGCCCATAAAGTCCCACCTGATCTGTCTCCTATTTGTCTCTAACCATTGCTAATAAGGTCAAAATGAATAGCTATGATCTGGATCAGCAGCTCAAACTATGTAATGCAAAGTGAGAATATGTTTTATGTGAAATACATGGTTTCATGGTAAAATGATTATGAAAAGTTAACTAGACTTCCTTACTATAGGGCTTCTCACAGCATTTAATACTCAATTGTGTGTCGTGACTTTGAAAGCAGGGATCAAAGTGTGCAGAATTTTCCAAATTTAATTAACACCAATCCTTAGACTAATGTTCTAGAATAGAAAAACCTGATCTAGATCAAAGTAGAGGAAAATCTGCATACATCTAGTATCTGATGGATACAAAAATTTCCAGGTCGTTCGTAGTATAAAGAGGAACATTTTAAGTTATTTTAATGCAATAGGACCTCCTATTTTGTCATAATGTCATTATTTTTTTTCTGATACATGGGAGGACATATGGGTCAGTTAAAGTAATTCAACTGCACATATGTCACATGAAGCATCAGGGTATTTCTTGAGCGTTCAATGTGAATGAGGAGGCTGATCCCACTTAATTTGATAAAATTAGTAAGATTATAGTCTGTTGTGTATCTGATGGAAATAGAGTGTTGAAAATGAATACCATAAAGCCAGCTGTTATATTGAATATATTTTCAGTGTCATTTTACATCTGACAATTGCATCTTGATGTACACTGCCCTGACCAAGACAATATTGCATTGCTCTAGGGGTCTTTCAGATGTACACACCTCATTATGGACATTAGCCTCTAAAATATTCCATCTTTATGGAGGCTGGGAGAAAACATCAAGTTGAACCCAGAGAGGTTTATACAATGATAAATGACCTTAAGACATCTGGAAATCCAGTTTGGAGTAGAACAATGAAGTATAGATGCTTATCCAAATCTTTCAGAAGTTAAGAAAATACAGGAAAATCTCTAAACAACAACAACCTCTAAACAATTTAAATTCCTTTTATTAATCCTAAAAGAAGCTTTTTAAAAAACATTTCAACAGCTCGGAAATTGGGATAGGTCTTATAAATTCAATAATGACATACAATCACTTTTGTGAATTCAGACTGAAAACCTGTGTTTGTACTGTGTTTTAGTTCAAATAATCAGGCAAGACTCTTATTTTTCTTCCTCTACTCAGTGTTAATATTGAGAAATGTAAGGTTTCTGGCTGTCCTTTCCTACATGGTGATTCTATTGAGTTGCTTATCTTTTTGTTTACTCATATAGTAAGGACACAGCTCTCACGTGCAATAAGGTCTCTTATGTTATTAGATTCTCCTAGATTATGAGACTACATTATTATTAAACTCCTTTTCTTGACCCTTTTGCTTTTTGGGGTGCATGTAAAATAATGCTGTATCTTTCATCAAGGCATCAGGAGCTCAAGAAATAGGATACTTATTAAGCTCATAGAATTTGCCACTTTCTCCTGGAAATAGCGATACCAACAGGCAGGGTTTCCTTTTGGGATGATAATATCACACCAGAAAGGAATCAAGGCGCTCACAACTCAGGCTAAGTTCATAACTTAACTTCATAGACCTCTGGGAAATCAGTCAAGAACACCATTCATGAATAAGAGAAAAAGTGTGGGGAGAGAGAGGAAATAAATATTGGATAAGAAATCTAAATAAACTTGAACCCAGTGATAATGTTTAATTTGTGCATATGGGTTGAAAACTCAGAGATCCCAGGCTCACAGTGGATGATGTGGCATGGAGAATAAAAATTATCGACAGGGATTCTGTTAGAAAGTACAAGAGCTAGATCAATATTGATATACAATTAGGCACAGTACATATAGAACCAATACATGCATTTTGTAGGGCCCCTCTTTAGGAATGTGCTGAGTTCTGATGCCTACAGTTTGAAAACAACAAAGCGAACTAAAGGAGGGTTTTAAAAATGTGAGAGAGTGATTAAACTTTGTTAATGGAGATCATCACAGCACAAAAAAGGTTTATTTTTGCATAGGGAGCACAATTTTTAAGTAAAGGCTTGTATTCTATTTGCACTGACCAATATTAACACAAAATTAACAACTGCAGCATAAGGGACTTGGGTTCAAGGAGTAATAACAAACTTCAAGGAGAAATAACAAAGCCAGAATCTAATTTTGTGTAACATAACAGGATTCAGTCAACCTTCTGACCTCTTCCATGTTGAGTTAAATTTCTCAGCCATGAGAACCAATTGTCCTAGCCCGACCTCAGACTGTGAAAGGACAGAAGCACCTGAGAAGCAGGCCAGCAGCTTAAGGAGAAGAACAGGAGTGCTTTTAGGATAAAGGACAGTCCTGCCTGCCTCATGGGTTATGGTAGATGACCTAGGAAAGTCTGTCTCAGAAGCAAGGTTCAGCCTTGGAAACTGTCAACCTCAGAGGTCTGATTCAAATGCTGATTAGCATCAAAGGTTTCCTTCTAGAGACTGGCCAGCATAAAAGGAAGTCATTTCAGAGACATCTGGAGAGCAGAAGACAGTATATTGGGATCTTGCATTTCCTCTTTCATGTATATATGATCTCTACAGAGAAATGGAGCATCTGTAAATGTTAGTGTAGTTTCTAGCATACTATTCATTCAATAGTCACAATCACTAAAAAAACCTAAAGTGTCCCACTTAAACCAGGCTGAATCAAGAATAGTTAAACTTGGGCGCCTGGGTGGCTCAGTCAGTTAAGTGTCTGACTTCAGCTCAGGTCATGATCTCACAGTTCGGGTCCCGTGTCAGGCTCTGTGCTGACGGCTCAGAGCCTGGAGCCTGCTTCAGATTCTGTGTCTCCCTCTCTGCCCTTCTCTCTCTCCCGCTCACGCTCTGTCTCTCTCTCCTTCAAAAATAAATAAACGTTAAAAAAAAAAAAAAAGAATAGTTACACTATATTCCCCTCCCTTGTTCAATTCTAGATACACAGGCTCAGAGCTGTTTGCTCACTTGCAGTTCAGAAGTACAGATCTGGGTGAATTCAATTCAGGATGTAATTTTTTCTAGAGCTTCCCCAGAAACTCCAGAAATGATTCTGCACTGCCTCTCCAACTGTCCACTTATTTATCTTTGCAAATAACCGCCCTGTCCAAAAAATGGGGCAGTTTCCGTCATGTCACTTAAAGGGCAAATTCCAAAGTCTTTTTTTGAAGAGGAATAGATATAATCCACCAATCCTATTATTGAAAAATCTTATTCCTCAGTGGATGAGATTCTGAATAAAGCACAGGAATTTAATTCCATCCAGAATGCTACCCACCTCAGGTCAAGATCTGGCATAGCAACAGGCAATATTCATGTTTTTCCTTTCTTTACCTCTAATGGAAAAGGGAGGATTTAAAGCCACCGCTGGTTGAATATATACTTCATGTTTTTAAACCTAAGTAAATTCACTCTGACTTCCTGACTGTACTATTTTGAAATACAGTTTACAAATCTTATTGTTGCTTTTCCATGACATAATGCAGGAACGCTGAAATAATCTCACACACCTGGAAATGGCTTACGGCTAAAGCAGGAGTAATGAGGGACCAAGAGGGAACTACCTGACAGACCCACCATGAGAAATATACTTTACCAAGTTGGTATATCAAACCTTAGACTAAGTGATAAGCAAAATTACCTAAGACCAACTTTTCAAAAGTCTGTGAGTTACTTTCTGACAAATGCTGACTTAGTTCCACTTTATGAAACAACCACAGTCAACAGACACAGGGCCACATCCTTTCGATTTGCAGATATTTTTTCCCACAGCCCTCTTTATAACTTAACATAATAGGAAGTTCTCTTTTGGCAAAAATGCTGATTAAGTGTTCCATTTAATAGTGTAATGTGAAGAATGCCTTCTTTGCTTCAGACCTGCTGTTCTCATATTGTCTCATGCTGTCTAAAATGGAGATTTGTGAAGCATTTTCTGGGTTGGTTTGCATTACCGAGGAATGTAATCTGGAGATACAGCATGAATAATTAAAGTCATGTTGAATTTGTAATCAACTTTCTTATATCTACACTCAAGGCCATTATTTTAGCCTGTTGTCTCTGTAACTTGAGAATGTAAGATGGACTTTCCATGTAAGTTTAAAGCAGAATAGTTTATAACAAATTTCTCTCTCTCTCTCTCTCTCTCTCTCTCTCTCTCTCTCTCTCTCTCTCCCCCACCAGCTCTCATACCTCAAGAGTATACTTTTTGTTTTAATAAATTTTCCTGCTTGTGTTACTCATCCACTGTGCTGTGTGTCTGTCCTTGAAGTCCTTCTCATAACAAGAACAAGAACTTTTGGTGACTCATTTGGTTCCTGCTGGGTTGAGGCCTCAGGGCTGGGGTCTCCCTAGTTCATCCAGCAGCATTTCTTTTTTTTTTTTTTTTAATGTTTATTTACTTTGAGAGAGAGAGAGGGAGGGAGGAAGGGAGGGAGGGAGTGAGGGAGGGAGATAATGCATCAGCAGGGGAGGGGCAGAGATAGAGGGGGAGAGAGAGAGAGAGAGAGAGAGAGAGAGAGAGAGAGAGAGAGAGAGAATCCCAAGCAGACTCCATAAGTTAGAGCAGAGCATGATGCTCACAGCTTTGAGATCATGACCTGAGCTGAAATCAAGAGTCAGATGCTTAATCAAATGAGCCATCCTGGCACCCCTTCATCCAGCAGCATTTCTACAAGTGCACTAGAAGCACTTATGTGTCCCTTGCATATAGCATCATGCTAGCATCACTGTGACAAGTGCTCAGTAAAAACTGTCTTAAATCGAGTAGCCAAATGTAGATAAACCATCTTTTGCTTTGAGTAGCATGTGAACCAGCCCAGATGTAGACTACGACTGGCAGAGACAAAGTTTTTTTCTTTTTTTTTAAGCATTTAGTTATTTTTGAGAGAGACAGAGAGAGAGAGAGAGAGAGATACCAAGCTGGGGAGAGGCAGAGAGAGAGAGAGGGAGACACAGAATCAGAAGCAGGCTCTGAGCTGTCAGCATAGAGCCTGAAACGGGGCTCGAACTCATGAACCATGAGATCATGACCTGAGCCCAAGTTGAATGCTTACCCGACTGAGCCACCCAGGTGCCCCTAAGGTTTTTCTTTCTATTGGAAAAAAAATATTGGAAGTGGTTTGCTATTGGAAAAAGGAAGGAGTTAGGCACCAAGGTGCAGATAGGTGTAAAATAAAACAAAGCAAAACACACACACACACACACACACACACACACACACACACACACACACACACACACAACAGGAAAGAAGGCTAATATTTCTCATTTTGACCCATAATTAAGAGGATTGATTTATTTCTTGCAGACAGTATCCTTTAAAGTAAAAAATGTGGGGGCACCTGAGTAATTCAGTCAGTTGAGCGTCCGATTTAGGCTCAGGTCGTGAGCTCACCCTTTGTGAGTTGGAGCCCTGCATGGGGCTCTGTGCTGACAGCTCAGCTGGAGCCTGCTTCTGATTCTGTGTCTCCCTCTCTCTGCTCCTCTCCTGCTCACACTCTCTCTCTGTCTCAAAAATAAACATTAAAAAATAATAAAAAATAAAGGAAAAAATGCAAAAATAAATTGTTTTGCATCATTCTTCAAGTTACCTGATGGTTTAATTCAATTAGCCTACTTTTGTTTTATTTTGTTTTGTTTTTTACTTTACATTGTAACTGTTTTGACATGTAAACACAAGTAGGCTCAAAATACAGGGGCCAATGACAGAAGTTTCAAAACCAGTGCACAGCAGAGATGCAGATAAAGGCTATCAGCATAGAAAACTGTTGTCAGCACATCGAGCAACATCAAGGAAAGCGAAATGAGTAGTTTTTGCAGGGCACGCCTGACCACATCAAAGTGATGTTGGCTTGAGAGCAGGTGCTAGGATGCCATTGTTACATGCTAACTTGCAGACCTTCTCTAAGAGAAGGTTTTTTAAACAGTCTATCCATAGTTTGTTTTTTTTCTTTGAACCACAAAACTGGGCTTAGTGATTGCCCCCTGACAAACTATATACTCCTCATAGCAATATGTGTAAGTGTTTTCACACACGTTATATTATTTTGATCCCCATAACAACACTGCAAGGTAGTGGGACCAGTATGACTGGTTCTATTTTTAACAGATAAAGGAACTGAGACCAGGAGTTTAGGGGCCTTGTCCAAGGTAAGCTAAGACGTAGCTGATCTAGGACTTACACCCAAATCGTCTGAGTCTTTAGTCACTGTCTTTTTTGCTGAACCATACTTCCTTTCTAATTAGTGGTTCTTTGTAAGAACTAAAGAAAATTGTTTTTTAAGACAGAAATGTACTCCTAAACATTGATTTTGGAAGAGGCATGAAGGATTAAGCATGTAATTTCTGAGCCAATGAATATGATGGCCAGAGAAGCCCATATTTCAATTATTTATATCTGACTTTTTAATACGACTGTCTTGCCAGAAATTTCCAAATATTCTCATTCAAGCCATCCAAAGATGACTTTTCTTTTTGGAAATTTGAGTAAAATCTTGTTAGTATTGAAGTTTGGGAAGGAAATGAAATATTTCCAAGAAAACAGTTCTACTTTTGCTAAAGAAAAATAGAGCTGGAATTTCAAACTACTTTCTCAAAGAGAGGGTATACCTCTCTAAAGAAGGGCCATCAAGTCAAAGCTTCTAGTAAAACTGGTATTATAAAGTTTTCAGCGGCCAGTTCCAGCATACACACAATGAAGTGCTTTCTATTTGTCTGGTGAATGTAATTCAATTAAAGTTTCATTAGTCATAATAGTAATATGGGAAAGAAAGAAATATATTGGTATAAGTCCCCCAACATACCATTTTGTTCATCCAAGTGTAAATTGAATATTTGCAAAAATAATGAGCAGGAATAATTTCTCGTAGGGAGTTAAGAAAACCACATGAAGGCTCTCTGCTGAAAAAAAAAATGACCGACTTTGCTCTGTAACATCTTGCTCAGTACTAATAATTTTAACAAAAGAATTCTAGGGTAAGTAAAGATAATTAACAACATTTAGCAAACTGGTAAGAAGAATGTTATTCTCGATAAAAAAAATCTTCTCTGCTAATAAGAATTACACTGGAAAGGTTTTTAAAATCCGAAAGGGCAAAGAAAGCAGAATGGAATACTGCTTGGCAATGAGAAAGAATGAAATCCTGCCATTTGCAGCAACGTGGATGGAACTGGAGGGTATTATGCTAAGTAAGTCAGTCAGAGAAAGACCGATATCATGTGTTTTCACTCATATGTGGAACTTGAGACTCTTAACAGAAGACCGTAGGAAAAGGGAAGGGGAAAAGATAGTTACAAATAGAGGGAGGGAGACAAACCATAAGAGACTCTTAAGTACAGAGAACAAACTGAGGGTTTTTGGAGGGGGAGGGGAAAATGGGTGATGGGCACTGAGGAGGACACTTGTTGGGATGAGCACTGGGTGGTATATGTAAGCAATAAATCATGGGAATCTACCCCCAAAACAAAGAGCACACTGTATACACTGTATGTTACAGTGTATACAACTGTACCAACCTGACCATAAATTATATTTTTTAAAAAAAGAAAGCAGATTTTTAAATATTAGAGCTTTGACAGAAAAAGTATTTAGAAAAGTGAATCTAAATATCAAAAGAGCCCACTGTAGTTTCAGATCCAATAAAACAAATGAGATCCTCATCTACGGGGCATGGTTTTGCTGTTATTAATTAGAAATGGTGTGGATCGGCAAGAGACCCAGCTCACTCATGACTGCCAGGAAGAAGGGCTCATGTAGATTACTCATTTTACAGCCAAAGCAATCATTTTCACTAGATGACCCCAACATCTAGCCTATAGTTAACAACCATAAACAAATTAACACCTCCAGTTATCTCAGCACACATTACGCAACCCTGTTTATCTTGGAGAGTTCTCTTAGACAGGCTTACTTACATTAGTAAAGGTTAAAGTTCTGTGGGTGATTCACTGCGAATGTTTTGAGGTTTTTAGCTATTTTTAGCTGTGTGCTAGAGTGAGCTCCAACTTGCATCCTGATGAAGGAAACCTTGGTCCCGAACACAGGTATCTTGGTTTTCCTCCATGGGGAAGCGAAGAAGACTTCTCCTTAGGCGTTCTGGTTGGGAGTTTTCAACACTTCCGGGACGATGTTGGCCAGATCCAGTGCAGTCGATTGTCCCAGCGTGTGGTTCTGCGCTATCACTAACAGAGAGGACTATAGCTGTGCTCCAGATGCTTACCATGGCGTAAAGAATCTCATGTGCACTTCTGTGCTGTACGTAAGCAAAGGCTAACCGAGAGACATGCTGAGGGTGCCTGAAGGATAGTCCAGCAAATTCAGACCACTTTAGAACTCAATACTGCAGACTGCCTTTGTTGATTTATGAAGCCACTTGTCTACACGGAAAACCCCTGTGCATCTCATCATAGAATTTACTGTGCTAGTTGTGGATATTATTGTGCCCTACATTTCAGTGTTTCATGATTACCCAGGGGAAAAATTACTTTCTAGTCTCTGGGCCAGAAATGGTATGTTTATCCTGAGCAACCTAAAAAAAAATCTCATAGACATTATGAATCATATGATGATTCCCCGCCCCACCCCCGCCATCTGCCTTAGCTGCTAGGAAGTCTAGAGCCACATTTGTATCCTACCTCCAATAAATAATACACAGTGTTCATGGCAAATATTTTGCTAAATTCTGGCTGAAATTAAATATTTTAATTTTTAACTTACCCAAGTTTCATTACCTACTTATATATCATTTGTTTTATCTTACCGCACATATTCCTTTATGTTCTTTTCAAAATCCCTTTCTAGGACAATGCAAACTACACATGAATGGAATATCAGAATTATTGCTGTGAAGAAGCTCTTTGTGCCTGTCTGTGGGAGTCTTAAGCTATATCTGTCTCTAAACATACGCTCTTATAAACTGTTTAATAGAAGATCATAATTTCAATTATTTTTCTTAGGGCATTTACTTTTTATCCTAATAATACTATGGTGTTCATCTATACCTGTATTTGCAAAGTACTCACTAAAAATGAACTCCTGTGTTCAGAAGTTAATATACTGATGAAAATGTATAATTTGAAATATTTTTTTATCTGAATGGGTTTGTCAACGTCTTCTCCCTATATATTGCACATGCACCTCCCGGACTTAGAATCTAAGACACAGATGGAGCCATAAGAATTGTGGATCTCAAATTCCTAGTAAGAACTACAATTCAATTGGCTGAACTAAGTGTGGCTAAAATGATTTCAGCAATTAGAAGGTAGGAAAGCTAGTTTGATGAGATAGAAGAGAAACCAGGTCAGGGCTTCCTTATTTACCTCCATACGCTTGGTACAATCCTGGAAATATACATGACGCTCAATACAAATTTTAATTTGGTGATTGGATTTATATTAGATTATGTATGCTAATTAGTTTGCTTCTTCTAGAAGCTACATAGAAAGCAATTCTTGGAATAAGTTATTGAGATGGCCAATATATAGCCTGGAAGAGGCCTGTATACTTCAGTAATTGAGCAAAGAATTTGAAACTCTGTTCTATTTCTTCAAAAATAAAACAAATCAAAACGAAGCAGAGGTGGAGGTGATTCAGGTAAAAAAAAAATCTAAATTATTTGTGTTGCTTGTAAAAATGTAGAAATATTAATTGCAAACTGATTAAAATCAAATATAGGTGCTAACATTTAACATTATGCAACAAAAATTGAGACAGAATATTTAACTTCCAACCTAATACAGGAGGGCAACAAGAGAATAATGAAAATATAGGAAAAGAAAAGGCTAGAAAGGAAGACAAAAAAAAAAAAAAAGGAGAGAAGAAAGAGCAGAGAAAAAAATCTGTGAAATATAAAGCTCAAATTAATAATGTACAAATAGATACAAATAATTCATTAATAAAAATAAATGTAAAGACTAGACTTATTTATTAAATAGACAAAATTATTAAATTATATAAATTCAGTAAAAGCGCAATATATGTTTATAAGAAACATATGCAAAACTCAGGGGCATAAAAAGTTGAAAGTGCAGAGATGAAACACTAGTAGGCAAGTGTTAACCAAAATCAAACAGGCTTACTTATGTTAAATATTAGAGAAATTAAACTTAAAACAAAGAGGATTAATGGGAACGAAGAAGATCATTACGTATGAGAAAAGGCACAAGTCCTTAAGAAAATTATAGAAGTTCTCAATGTTTATGAGGCTAATAACAGAGATTCAAAATCACAGAGCAAAAAACTCTATTATAAGAAAAAATAAAAATTTGGGGGGAAAATTTTTAAAACATATCATTAAGAGACAGATCAAACAAAAATATAGGAAGACATGAAATACGAAAAACCAATTCAAACCCCTGTACCCACCTTCTAGATTGTATAGATACTTTCAAATCTACATTAAACCATCACAAAAATGACCACGGAATAAGAGTAAAAAAAATTTAGAGAATCATTATCATATAGGTAATATTCTCTGGTCATAATGCTATTAAATCCAAAATCAATAATAAAAAGATAATATAAAACATATATGAAGTATAACCAACAAAATACTGAAAACAAATCAAATTCTTATCAAGGGGAGAATTGATACATCATTAATATATATTCATACATTAGAATATTATACGGCAATGAAAATACATGGACTAGAATAATATGTGTCAACATGGATAAATCTCAAAAATATGATTTTAAGAGAAAAAAGCAAGTTGTGAATGTTATGTACTAAGTGATACATGTGTAATACTACATATGACCTATAGATGCCTGTAAGTTGGGTAATAATTTTGAAACAATGCATGAGAATGATCAACACATAATAACCCAGGTGAGGAAGGAAGAAAACAAGATAGAAGAAGTCTGTACAGGCAATTTCAATGATATCATTGCTATCTATCTTTTTTTTAAAGTTCATTTATTTATTTTGCGAGAGACAGAGATAGTACAAGTGGAAGAGGGGCAGAGAGAGAGGATCCCAAGCAGGCTCTGCATTGCCAGTGAAAAGCTGGACACAGGGCTTGAACTCAAGAAACTGCAAGATCATGACTTGAGTCAAAACTAAGAGTCAACGCTTAAGCGACTGAGCCACCCAGGCACCCTGCTATATAGCTTTTATAATACGTGTCCAGTAAATATGGTGAGAAAGTAAATCTGAAGAAACCTGAAAGTGGGCACATAAGTGTGTAGCCATTATGTAATTCACTCATTTATATTATGTTTTATCTATTCATTTTATATGTTTAAAATATTTCACAATTATTTTTATGTTGAAGTCTATCCTTGCAGGGTTTTCTTTCTATATGTTACACTCAAAATATAAAATATTTAACATGTTATAGTAAATGCATAAAAATGGAACCTGCTGTAAATGTTGATTTCAGAAAGGCATTTCTTCATCTATGATATTCCCTGAACATCCTTTCCACATCAATAAATATATGCCTTCCACATCATTTTTAACACCTTGGATGTGTGCTGACAAAATTTCTCTTTTGGAGACCTTGGTTTTTGTCCATGGAAGCATAGAAATTTGAGTAACTATGCAATGGAAGGAATTTGGGGCTTAAAAGAAAGGAAAATGAATACTAAAAACATTATTTTAAGGATATTCAGCTCATCATACTCAAGAACAAGTGAGAAAGATTGCTGAGAAGAAATGTGAAATCGCAAAGAAATCCTGTGAAGTCAGTTTAAAGAGGCCTAAAATCTTAAAAGAAAAACATAAAAGGAGATAAAACGCATGTAGATAGACTAGAATTCAAAGTAAAATGTCACTGGGGCACCTGGGTGGCTCAGTCAGTTAAGCGTCCGACTTCGGTTCAGGTCACGATCTCGCGGTCCATGAGTTCGAGCCCTGTGTCAGGCTCTGGGCTGATGGCTCAGAGCCTGGAGCCTGCTTCCGATGCTGTGTCTTCCTCTCTCTCTGCCCCTCCCCCGTTCAAGCTCTGTCTCTCTCTGTCCCAAAAATAAATAAACGTTAAAAAAATTTTTTTAAGTAAAAAAAAAATAAAAAAAAAAAAAACAAAGTAAAATGTCACAAAGTGAAGAAGAAATGTTGAATTGGATCAGATTATGGGCTAAGCCTATAAGAAATAAAGGCGATTTTAGACAATGTTGGAGAAGGAAGGAAAAGGAAAGGAAGGAAAAGTCTCTTATTAAATCAGGAAAATCTAAAGATTTCCTGAAAGGGGAGAAATATTTTTAAATTTGCATGATTGGTGGGGAGGCACACTGCTACCTTGGAACAGAGAAATCATCTAAACCCCAGTATCCCAGTGCCTTTAATGTGATATAGTCCCTAATTATGCCTGGCTCCAGTAATTACCTCACCACTAACCATCATGGTTAAGAAATCATGGAGGGCTAAAAAGCTGAACCATATCAAATCGAAGGTTCAACACTCAGCAATTTGTAATTTTGTTGCCATTATTTTGCAATGGTAGAACTAGTGATCATTTCCCATAAACCAACAGTATATTTTCAACTTTGTTTAAAACAGTATTTTTCAGCGCTCTTTATCAAACAACTCTTTTAGACAATGAATTCTAAGACTATTCCTACAACAACAACAACAAAAAAAGAAAGCAGTTTGAACTCAACTAATAATTTTTTCACTGATTTCTTTTTGAAAAAATAGTAGTTAAGCACAGATATTATGAATTGATGGTTTTCGGATACTTCTTTTATTACACATTCTTTGACTTCACTGGCATTTATGTGCTGCCATAAAATTATTATTATCATTCTAGCTTGGAATAGAGAGGATGCAGGTGGGAGAAAGCTACTTGAGAAACAAGAATGAGTAACCGACATTCTCACATCATTTAAAACAAATCCTGCCACCAATTGCCTATAACTCCCTTCCTGCACCATGTGTTGCTAGTTTGGGACTATAAATGTGACAAGCATACAGTGAAATGTCAGCCAAATACTACTGGAGTAAGGAAAACCACAATTCACCGTGTATCGAGAATTTAAAAATTAATTTTGTGCTCTTTGAAAAGAGGACTAAAAGTTTAAAGGTGGATAATTATTCTTTTCAAAGCTGAAATTAAAACTTGACATTCATTTTACAGCTAACATTACTAAAAGCTTTGGGGACTCTTGTCTGTAAGGTGTATTGTAAAAGGAAGGGCTGGAAAGAAGCTTTATTTTTGTTATTACATATTGTTCAAATTAAAGGTAAATCAACACAACATTTTTTCAAAAAGCATTGTAACTAATTATTCAAAGTAAATTCAAGGAGTAACATAAAAGTAAAGCAAAACCTTTTAAATTCATAAGAGGTACATTTCTCATTACTTACAGAGGAGACACTTGATTCATTTCACCATAGAATGAGTCATACCCTCTTTACCCTCAATTGATATCTGGCAACACTAACATCTTGGAGGGGAATGTGGGAATCTGGATAGATAATAAAGCCAGAGGCTCGGGGAATTTTGTCCAAGAAATGCAGGCAAGAGGTCAATTCTGAGGAAGGATTTAGGTGGAAAAGTTGTTGGGTCATATTTTCTACAGTGGGTAAAAGAGAGAAATAGCCCAGTTTCTCCACAATAGCATCACTTAAATGCCCTGCCATTCCAAATTCTGCCCGCAGCCTATCTCCATTTGACTATGTGCTCCTAAAGGGCAGGATTTATGTCTGTGTTCCCAGTAGGTGTGGTACAATAGGAGGAATTTAGTAAATGTTTATTAGTGAGTAGACAAAAAAAAAAAAAATTGGGAGATCAGGGCCTAAAGCACAGATGTGGAAGAGGTACATAGAAGCGGTTCTCTGTAAAATGGTTTCAAGGAGTGTAGGAAGGGATTGGGCGGTGGTAGAGAAGATGAAGAGTCGAGTGCACATCCAGGAGATGTGTAAGCGGAATCCAGATAATGATGGAGAACGTTTCAAGAGTAAACAAGTAGCCAATAGGGATAAATGGAGCAGAAATATCAAGAAAAGGGAGAACTGGAAAAAATAATCCTATTGGGTTTGACCAGAAGGACAACAGAGATCCAAAGAGTTCAGTGGATGAAAGATGTGCTCATGAGACTACAGGGGGTGAAGGAAGGAATATGTCCCAGTGGTGGAGGCAACTCACACCTCATGGACTTGAGGACATTTTGGGAGTCAAACCTCTTCCTGCAAGACTTTCTGACAAACTGTGAATGAGATGAAGACAATGAAAGACGAAGGAGCCAGCACTGGTGAAGAATCATCTACCATGATCAGGTACCAATCATTTGGTAACATAAGGCCTTACTATTCCAAGTGTGGGCCGCAGAGCAGCAGTACCCACATCACCTGGCAGTATGTTAGAAATGCAAAACCTGAACCATGACCTAGAGACCTAGCTCTACCAAATCAGCATCTGCAGTTAGCTAGACCCCAGATAATTTCTACGCACACTAAAGTTTGAGGAGCACCGTTTTAAATTTACCTTGGACAATATTCAGCAGTACAGGAATGCAGTTTTCTTTACTGCTCCATACCTGAACTCAGCCTCATCAGAAAAGCCTTCAAGCTCCCTCTTGTTGGGAACAACAACTACTTTACATGTGTCTCTCCCAGTTGAGGCAGTGTCATTCTGTTTAAAACAGTCTTTCTGGGGCGAGTATTTCATTAATTCAAGATTCAACCTTCGTCCAGTGGGTCAATCAGGGCAGTTCCACAGTTCCAGAAGTCTCAGATTTGTTATTATTGCTCAGGGACAAATGATCCTAACACTTAGTGACTTAAAAATAGCTATCACGTTCTACAATTTTCTGATAATTTTCTAGGTCAGCTGGTCAGTTCCGGCCGAGGCTGGCTCGACTGATCTCTGCAGCCAGCTGATGGCTGCAAGGTCAGAGAAACACTTCTCTCTCCTGGGCCTAGCTCTTGCAGGAGAAACTCAGAATTTCAAGGCCTTCAACATGTACTCAAAGTAAAAGAAGTCTGTTCTGGTGTGGTTATGCCCTCTCATCAGCCCTCCCCAGCACTCTCTCTATAGCCAAGATTAATTCGTACAGAAAGTTCCTTGCTGAGTGAAAGAGAGACAATGGGTAGAGAGTATGGAAGAAACGCAACATTTTTAGTATTTAAAAATATCCATTGTATTTTTAACTTCACATAAGTTATTTAATGCTCACACACAGAGAAAAACTCCACAACTTTGTAATATAGGTATTTATAAGAAGAAAGCTCACCTCTCTGTATTTAAGCAACTTTCCACGGGGACAGTACATATATGGTGAGCTCAGAAATGGAATCATCTCTAGCTGTCCCTTAAATGGACCCTTCTCTAGCTGTCCCTTCCTACCTCATTTAAGGAAATGTATAAGGATAGAGCACAGCATTATTATTCTGTATTCACCCTCAGCTATGCTCTATTCTTTGATATTCTATTTCCAGTGCAGCCTTATTGCAGTTTTCACATCTCCCTCTGTGTATCTGCTATCCTTCTATTTGGCATCAACGTGCCCTTTGGAAATCTACCCTATAAAGACAGCCAGCCTAGCAGAGCTGTGTTATTATGAGCATGGTTCATCAGAACTTAGACCTTTGTTAGTGGGGATCTCTTCCCACTGGGTGTTGCGCAGGACTGGGAGGTAATTTCAAGGAAACCACAAGAAGTACACTGTGATGTTGTTCATAATCCAATCTCACACATATTCAGGATATGTCCTGGAGCACTGGTCTCCTTCCTGCCGTTAACGTATCCCTAAACACGCTCTGGGTTTTATGGCTCCTTTGTTTCTTTGGAGATACTGATATTTCTTTCCTCTCTGTGTTCTAAGATTCCATGTGCCTGTAGAGGTTCTCCAAAACAAACATTCCTCCTGCTCTTCCCGATCTAAAGCAGTTCTTGCTATTAAACAAGAGGAAAAAAGTCATCTTAGAACAGCTGAAAGGGAAAGTAGCTAAATTTAGAAATGAGTTTTGGAATCATCTCTCCCACCAGGATTCTGGCAAAATTAAAATTTCCAAGCAATTCTGAATTAGAAAGTCACATGTGGAAAGACTGAGATATGTGGCAGTATGTTTAGCAACTGGTAACATGAGCATCACTGGAGTTCACAGCAGGAAGGTATCTTCTTCAAGAGCTTTCTAAAGACAACAGATCTCTGTATTTGAGCTACTCTTGCCAGCCTTGAAAACACATGCATAATCACAGAAAGGTCTTAGTTTTAAAAGCCAGTCATTTTCCAAGCCCCTTTGCAAGGAATTGCAAAAACTACCTGTCACCTGTCAAATTTCTCTAGTGGCAGGCTAAGAAACCTACGCAATCATCGCATGAATCTGGTTTATCGCCTTTGTACGCCAGCAGTCATTGAAAAAGCAGAAGCCCTCAGGAAGGAGCCAAGATACAGTACAGGGAAATATTTCATTGAGCTGTCTAGAAAGTATTTTACAGGCTATGGAAGGGGAAAAGGAAACAACTAAAACCCCTACATTTTAAATAAAAGGTGCAAACATTGATTTTTTTTTTTCTTTCATCCTTGGGCTGTCTTTAAAATGATCCTTACTGATTATGGTAAAATACTTCACCAGGAGAATGGGAAGCAAGTCCAAAATCCAATTCTCTCCTCCCTGCTCCAAATAAGCTCTCAGTGATATGCAGTTTTTAAAATGGGCTCAATTTCTTTCCCTTCTTCCTTATAGAGCCAGTGACATTGTAGCCCTTCATCAAGTATAAATTCCAGATTTCTGCATACATTTCATTAAAGGAAACCTCTCACTCTTTGTGGAAGCGAGGAATATTCTTTCTTCAGCCCTGCCCTCCCACTTTCATGAAGTAGAGGAATCAGAATGTCCTAGATTCAAATATGGCTCTACTCCAAACAGGCATGTGACCTTGAGCAAGAACCTTAACTTGTCCAAGTTCCAGCTTTTTAATTTATAAAATAGGGCTAATAGAACTAAACGTAAAATATTCAAAACAGGACCTAGCATAAAGTACTCAATAATTGCTACCTATTATTAACACCACTATTGTGCCTAAAAAAAAATAATAAAGAGAGATACAAAGACCTATTATTTCTTCACAACAGAAACACATCTTTAAGCCTGAGGGAAGAGATAAATGGACAAACCAAATTAATAATTTATTACTTAGCCTAAATGCCTTCCCCATCCTTTTCACATCTTAAAACCACTTACATGAAGGAGGTCTAACTTGCCTTGGGTCAGTTGCTGGCCTGCAGGCCTACCACCAGAGAGTCTAACCACTTTAAACGTAGTGTAAGCTTTCATTATTTGAGTCAAACATATGAACATTATCATTTCACTCAGATTATTTCCACCCATTCAAATGCATTCCAGTTGCATGATTTCAGCCAGGAGGAGAACTGAGTGGCCTAGAGAACACAAGAGAAAACCAAATAAATACTTAAATATGCTAGCACACCTTGTGGGACAAAGGATCTAAACCAGCAGGAACCACGTGCTGTCCACATGAGTTTCCCATCAAGTCCGATGGGGATGTTTCTAGCTGTTTCAGAACAAAGGTTTCTCCTTGGTGGAAATGGGCAACCCCTCTCACTCCATTCTGTAACAGCTCATGCTGCATTTGTTTGGGCTATGTGTTCACCTGAAGCACTGTATTAAGTGGGGAAAATAGGATGGATAGAAATGGAGGTGAATTCAGCCTTAATGAGAAAAACATGAGAATTCTTTTTTTAAAAAAATGAAGCGCTAATATATAAAATGTGAACTCTCCAGATTGACTGAGTCATTTGGAATTTTATTCATGAAAATGTGCACTTTCTTCCTCCCCCAAGTTTTTCATTAAACCGTTCTTTGCCTAATGTAAAAAGTAGCAACTTTTTATGCTCTTTTCCCAGAAGGGATGACCAGAAGAGTAAAGTCAACAAGTAAAAAATTATTTATAACTCAAAAATAGCTCTTAGAGCTATTGGTGGGGGATGGGATGAAGGCATATAAAACCCAAATTTGCTTTTTTAGTATCCATTTAAACTATACATATTCCTTAAGTTTCTCATTCCCTTATTTCCTCAATGTTTTTTATTTCTACTTTTCTCTCATTTTTTTCTATTCATTTTGCTTCTCTCTCAATTATTAGGCACCTTCTCTTTTATAAATTGTGTATTTACTCTGAAACTTCCAATTTCTCAGTTAGTCTCAGTCTATTTGTTATAATTTTCTCTTTTGTCATCTTTCTTACCCCATATTCTTCTTTCTGAATTCCTATACTGACAAATTCAAGTAAAAAGAGCAGCCTAGGGAATCAATAAATGTAGAAAAAGCTGTTAGAAATAAATAGTGAGAAATCTTCAGACACATATAATGGATAAAGAAAGAAAAACATACAAGGGAAAAGAGAGAGAGCAGATTAAAATAAAGAATGAGAAAAATGAGAAAGTAAGACAGTAGTCAATATTTCTTAACAGCCCCTGGGTACCCCAAACTTTGCTGTCCCATTCTGTATGTGCTTGATTTCTTTATGCCTGCGGAATGGAAAAACAGGAAGGGGGACTTTAATGAAAGCACGTAATCCCCAGTGGAATGATGGAGTAAAGGAAATGGTCCAAGAACACAAATACGGGCCATGCTGCTCATTTCCTAATGTCCTCATTCACATTTACACTGCCTTGCAGTAACTGCACCTTTTGTTTGTTGTTCCATGACACAGTTTATTTCATTCCTTGCCTTTATCCCATATATATCATTTTCTACGTTTTTATCTTCTCATCCCTTATGAAATCAATTTTTCCCTTTTCCTGTTCTTGAATTTTCAAGGCAGCCCATAGATTCCTCAGCAGTCTCATCAGCTTCCTCTTCCATGCTACTACCCCTGTTTTTCAGCTCATCCCCATCCAGCCCCTCATCCCAGGGACTACCATCCTTACTCCCAGAAGATGAGCCTATGTCTTTCTCTCTCTCACACACACACACACACACACACACACACACACACACACACACACACCAAACAAACAAAAAAACTAACGGCATTGGTCAGGACCTCTCTCAAGTTTTTGATCTTCTTATGACCATCTGCCACCCCACTTACATCACATGTCTCTCTAGTCTTAGAGGAATCAAGTGTCCTATGATCCAAAGTTCATTCCTTCACCTGGACTCTCAATCCCATCCTTTTCAAGGACCCTGATACATCAATTCTTTTTACCTCCACTCTTGTGTTTATCCTATTAGCCTTTGTGATGGAAAAAATAATTGTTAATATGGTTTCCGTCAGCCATGTTAACAATTATTTTGGTTAATGACATTAACATGTCATTGTTAATATGACATGACTAGAGAGGAAGAGGAAGGAAGGACCTAATGAATAAGAGTTGAAGGTAATGTACATAATAAAGAACTAGGGTGGGGTAAAGGGGGCAGTAGAAAGAGGGAGAAAACGTCTTAATAGGGAAGGTAAAGTAGGAGAGAGGTTTGCTCTGTAGAGGCAAGGGAATAAGAAATGGAATGGTGCTGGGAGATTGATTTCAATGTGTTTTAGCATCATAGAAAAGATGTTGGTAAAGACAAATTTTTCTGTTTGGGTGTGTTTCTTTTATTGTGATACAAAATGAGAAAATTGTGTGAGACGTGGCTTCAATCAAGCTCTATCTTCCCATCTTTAAAATAAGAACAAAACCAACAAGTAAAATCTTAAAAAAAACCCCTCAATCCTATATCCCTCACTGGCTATATTGCCAAGATTCTTGAAAGATTTCTTTATTCAAGGTCTCTACTTTTTCACTCTCATTATACTTTTGAAAAAAACCAGCTCAAAATAGTTACCATTTATTGAGTGTTTACTATGTGCCAGACACCTGAGCTTCACATACAGTATTTCCTTCAGTCCTCAAATAACATTCTTTGCATTTTAATTTGGTTAAAGACTTCTTCCATGGGCTAAAGGCAGAACTAAAAGCAGGTACCTTCCCCTTTAATTTCTGGCCTTACACAGATACTGCAGATGTAGCAGGTAGGAGTAAACAAAAGCAATCTTTACTGCCTGCTCCCACCTCTCTTAGAAAGAGGGAAGAAAGAAGGTGCTTTTCCTTAGAGTAGAGTCATGCTGTAGCCACTCAGGGGGCTCATTGCAGATTGCGTGCCATGATGCTGGCAGCAGTATCCCAAGCAGCCTTTAGGATGCTAAGAAATATCTTGTCCACCTCATTTCATGAGCACAGGGATAGAATTCATGGCTAGGTGTTCATGCACACCTTGGTATGGTGTGGCGTTACGAAGAATGCTGAATTTAGACCTCCAAATTCTCCCTTGGCTCTAGAAGCTCCCCTGTTGGCAATGCTGAGGTGACTAACAGAAGACTTTTATAGAAGACAATGGAAGCCCAAGAATAAGCTTGAAGATTTCTGACCCTTCTGCTTGCCCCCCAAAGGCAGAGCTAAACACCCTGAATGTAGATATTATTTTGAGAAGAAAAGGAGGACAGAATATCTAAAAGAACGGTTGTAAGCTGAAAGAGGATGGCTAGGATATTTTAAGGCAAGTACAAGTTTCCCCACTATCCATCCAGCAGAGTGAGGGACTTATTACCAAAATGAAATAATTTTACAAAATGATGCTACATATTCCTTGCATATATATAGTAGGTCGAATTCCAGCACCCACAGAAAATGGAAAGCTCTTTGGCTGGTGCTTAGCCTAGAGTAAATTCTCAGTAAATGGCAGCTGAGACAGTTAATTCAGAAGTCTTTTTGTGACACAATGATTAATGATCCTACTTTTGGGAACTGGGAGGCCGAGGCTCAACTAAGAGTAATGGGATCCTTGAGTTGGATGGGAAGATATTCTAGAAATAATCCAATTTAATCCTATAAGTTTAGAAGTCAAGCCGCAAGTTCCAGAAGACAAAGAATCTTCTTTTGCAGTGACAAAGCCTTCTTCAGGCCTTTCCTGACTGCCAGGTCCACCGTCTACCTAGAAGCTCCAACACGCCCAGGGCAGGATTTTATTCATGATGTGCCCCTGGCCCGAGCATTATGAATAATAAGCGAGATGGTTCCATAGTTTGTTGCTTTGTCCCATTGTTATTTTTTTCTATGGGTATGATTTTATTATGATTTGTCCCATATTTCAATCTGGAATCAGGAAGTGGTTGTGTGTACAGAAAGCATATATTTTACAGAGACCCACATGTAACCAAACTCTTCAATATTGTATTATATCTATAATAGATGGGAGCAAGCCCTCAATTAAGAGGCAAACCAAAAGACCTTGATGATAGAGCTTAGAATGGATTTTTATAGTGTTGGTGAACACACATTAAATATAGGAAAATGAGACTTGTGAAATCTTGAATTTGGATGTGTGGTAGCATAAGGGTCCTGAACTAGGGATCTAAAGACTTCCATTCAAGTCCACTACTAAGACCATGGGTCAGTTGGTATCTCCTCTTTCTCTCTCAGTTTATTTTTTTTTCTCAGCTATAAAATACAGATTCCTCCTGCTCTACCTTTCATAAGGTGATCATGGCAATCACATGAGATACTTATTTTAAAGGGTTTTGTAAGCTGCCATGGCCATTCTCATGTGCAATGTTACTAGTCCAAAGAAGCATGAGCTATGGCATGCTCCTTACTCCTCCAATTATCCATTAGTGCCCTTCCCTATGCCTCTTCTCTCTTCCTCTAAACCTTGGTGATTACACTTAGTGGTTTCCTTGCCACTACTTAGTCCTGAGAGCTGTCATCTCTCAGTCAGTTTCCAGATTATTTTCTTGTGCCTTCCCTCTTGTTTTAGACACTGCATTGAAAACAAATTGTATTTTGCTACTTCCGTGAGCCCAGCTTTAGCTCTCTAAATCAGTCACTGGGGAAGTACAAGCAAAGGATTCCTTACTGACTTTCAAGTTGCTTTCTTGTCCAGGCCTCTTTTTGCATCGATGAAATTCCCGTTATCTGGATTGAATAAACAATTTTGCCTATCTTACAATTACCTGGAAACTCAGACCCACTGTGGTGTCTAATGGTGAGAATGGGTCATGTACATTCAGAAATCTAACATCAGAACAGAGCCCAGAGCCCTTTTAGGGAAGGAACTCAGTTTTATTTATACAACATATCCACTCTTCAAGTTCTGGGTTTCATCAAAACTGCATCTGGCTCCAGAGAGAGATATTCTAAACTAGAGTGAGATATACTTCCTCACATTCTAATGCCCACATTTATTAGTGATTGTGAAATATATTTTCTAAAATTCAGGACTTCATACAAAAAAATGTCGATAAATTTTATAGTGTTGTGTATTTCATGATTCTAAAACCTTGTTTAATGTAATTTTACTATCCTTTCATGTTTAACAGTGTATGTTCAAAGAACTACAAAAACCTATCACAACAATAAAACTATTACACTTTAGCAAACATGTATTTATAAAGCAAATAAAAATACCCAGTAAACCTAAGAGTAACAACTCAGATAATATCAGATTCCATTAAAAGGAAAAACCTCCCACTTGTGCCTAATGTGTTTTTAAGGTTTGGCAATATATGCAGTTTGCAATGTGATATAAGTTTCAGATGCACTCCACCCTTATTAAAATACCAACTGTTGGAGAAAGACATTTGGTGTATAATCATAAAGTATTATTCTAATGATGGAATGCATGATAGCTATGCTGAGTTTTATATCAAAAAGCAAACCTAAATCAAGATCTTTGAACAAGGTCAGAATGGATAATGCATATACACATAAGGCATAAGAACATGAATCAAAAATCTATGAGCGCTGCAAAGCCAAGGACCTTATTCTGAGACACGTATTGCTTAAAGCAAGGAATTATTTTCTCAATTTTGGTTAGTTGTTACACAAGTATAATAAGTTAGAAAAGAATCAGACATAAAAGTCAACCAAGAATTCCTATAAAAAGCATTTAGTGTCTTAAGCAATGGTTTTCAATGTAGCATTTTGTACCAAATAGAACATATGCCAACATCTATTAAAATGGCTCTATCTAGAATATTTACATTCTAAATATTTCCCTCAACTCATATGCTAATTTTATGATTTGACATAATCACTTGAGATTCCTATACCTCAATTTATCCACCTTAAAAAAATAAAGGCAAGAACAGTATCCTTTGTCTCCATCTACATCCAATTACTGTGCCTACATCATACTGACATTGCTGAATTCAATGTGAAAATGTTGTACTTTCTTTAAAATAAAGATATTCTATAAACACATTTTATGTAGGAAATACATACACACAAAACCCATGAGAGGGAACTATCACTTATATATGTAGTAATGATAAATAAAATGATGATTATTGTAGTTTCTGTCATTAGCCTTATCAATATGACTATGAACTGCTTTTATTTGTTGAACCCTTAGCATGTTTAAGGCACCATGCTAATTGCTTTATATGACCTGCATCATTTAATACGACAATCCTATGGCAATAGATACCACTACTATATTCATTTTACAGATGAAAGAGTATAGTTAGTTACCTTGCTCAAGATCTGAAGAGCAGTAAGTGATAGAGTCTAGAGTTAAAACCATTGCAGTCTGATTCAAGAGCCCAAACTTACTTACCTAGTGAACAAAATATGAATTTTTCCTAAAATGTGAACTCTCCCTTAAAAAAATACTAAATTTAGCAAATTCCTTTTCTATATAAACACAGTTGTTAATTGATCAGTTTCTGAATTGTTCTATAACATTACAGTTCCCAATCCTTTCATTGTCATTCCAACTGAAGACCAGTAACTCCAAAGTGGGATTTTTTGCTTGGAGTATAAACAAAGTTAGGCAATGTACAAAGAATACCTATCAGTTTGAGCCATTAGTGAAGTATTGCTTTGTGCTTTCCCTGCCAAATCTTAGACCAAATAGTAATATCCTAAGGTCTCATTGGTAATTTTTTTTTATCCTACTCAATGTTTACAATTTATTATATCTGTACTAAATTTTATGATATCTGTTGCTGAAATGATCACAGCACAGGCCTATACACTGATCTTTAATTGAATCAAACACATTTGTCATCCAGGATTTCTCACTGTATCCACAGGCCTGACCAACCACAGAAGGCAGCACATAGGTGGGCATAAAGAGTGCAAAAACCTTGGAAGGCAGCCAATTCTGTACTGCAGCCAATCCTGCCTCTGCCCCCTTAAGAGTTGTGAGACACCGGGCAAATCTCTGAGCCTTTGTGGGTTTCAATTTCCTTTTGTATAAAATGGTGATGATAAAATCTGCCTAAATAAAAAATGGACAAAAATGGTGCCACTGCCAGATATGTTGTGCTCGTGCAACAGATATGAGTTCCACGCGCCTTTCCCTTTGCTACAACATATACTTCAATACCACAGCAGAAAGCATGGAACCAGCCAGGAGGTCCTCATTTTACTACCCCTGACGGCATCACTGTGATCTAACATTGTGTAAGTAGAATGGTCTTGGTGATAGTCCTGTCAATGAAAAATTAACTGGTGTTTTATATCTATGAGGCAGAAATGCATGCAATATATTTTATGCATCGTGTTCATATCTATGCCCACTTGTCTGCCCACCCATCCATTCAACCACCCATTCATCCATCCATTGCCTGGATTCAACATATGGCTTTGACACTAAACGTGCAACTCTGTGTCTATGAAAGTTATGTACTCTCTTTGTGCCTCAGTTTCTGCTTCCGTTCAAACTGGGGCTAATAACTGTACCTAACTGGTAGGGTTATTTTGAGGATGAAGAGTTATATAAAAAGTGCACAGAACAACAGTGGCTGCTACACTGTAGCTGTTCATTAAATTATTAATGTTTTACAATAATGTTTATTATTAGATTTTAGAAACAGATTCAGATACTACAGCTTTCCAGAATTTCAGGGCGAGTAAATGATAACCCTACAGGTTCAACCCAGGTAGTTTTTTTCATGGCAAGTTCCATTTCTTTCCATTATGAAATGTTATTTCTCTGAAAAAAGTCACATCTTCTATTATCTGAAAGATTCACTTTTCCAAAAATACTCTCATTCCAGTAACTAAATCATTATGGTTCATTTTAAATGAATAAGCTTGAACTTCATGCCTTCCTGGAGACTATATATTAGATCTCTCTTTTATTTTTTTAATGTTTGTTTGTTTGTTTGTTTATTTATTTATTTATTTATTTATTTATTTATTTATCTAGAAGGAACGAGCACATGAGAAGGGGAGGGGTAGAGGGAGAAGGAGAGAGAGAATCTCAAACAGGCTCCATGTTCCGCATGGAGCCCAACATAGGACTCAATCCCATGAATATGAGATCATGACCTGAGCCAAAATCAAGAGTCAGATGCTTAACAGACTGAGCCACCCAGGCACCCCACCCCAGATCTGTCTCTTTTAAACAAAATCCTATATTCATATGTTTATAACTCTACTAGTATACCACCCCCCTTTATTTTTGTTGTTGCCTTTGTCAGTTCGGACATTGGTAGAAATCTTTATTTTATTTATTTATTTATTTTCAACGTTTATTTATTTTTGGGACAGAGAGAGACAGAGCATGAACGGGGGAGGGGCAGAGAGAGAGGGAGACACAGAATTGGAAACAGGCTCCAGGCTCTGAGCCATCAGCCCAGAGCCCGACGCGGGGCTCGAACTCCCGGACCGTGAGATCGTGACCTGGCTGAAGTCGGACGCTTAACCGACTGCGCCACCCAGGTGCCCCGGTAGAAACCTTTAAATGAGCACATTGCATCAGTAGGTGAACAGATTTGGATTCTCTGAGTAGAATAAATAGAGGGTTAAAGAGGAAAATGCCAAAAAACAAGGACTGCTTATAAGAGGAAATGTTACCATATTAATACTCAACAAATCTAGGAAAGGGGAAATGTATTTGTCTACACTTGAATCAGACAAAAGGAACAGAGTTAATTATTGATTTTCATATCTTTTCCGCTCTAAATGGTTAAAGACACACCAATTTAATCACACGTTTTCTGGAGGGTTTTTTGGAGGAGAAAGTAGTATATCACAATTAATTTTAATTATGTTAATTATGCAATGCCACCGACTTTCTGAAGTTATAGTATGAAAAATATGCATGTCTCAAGAATGAGGAAATAGTACATGATAATCTCAGAATGTACATATACGTGAGATTTAGTACATAGGACTAACAAGGAAAGACAACACAAATGGATTTTAAAAAGGAACATGATGAAATGGGGGAGCACAGTGATGACTTCAGTCCTGTATATATAAGAAGCTGATGGAGGTTCACTTTTTTTCTACCATGAAAAGCCCTATTCAAACAAAGGCAAAAAAGGAAGACTCTGATCCATATAATTTTGAACTGTCTTATTGATTGGTTGCACTAAAAGAAACTTCACCCTGGCATCCAAAATTAAGTAAAAAGTAGGTTACATCATTATTACTACCTTTTAAGAAAATGCCAAAGAGGGGGTGCCTGGGTGGCTCTGTCAGTTAAGCGTCCAACTTCGGCTCAGGTCATGATCTCGTGGTTTGTGAGTTCAAGCCCTGTGTCCAGCTCTGTGCTGACAACTTGGAGCCTAGAGCCTGCTTCAGATTCTGTCTCTGTCTCTGTCTCTGTCTCTCTGCCCCTCCCCAGCTCTGTCTCTGTCTTTCAAAATATATAAACATTAAAAAAAGAAAAAGAAAAAGAAAATGCCAAAGGGAACTTACACTCAAAATGCATAGCAATACTCTAATCTCCTCTCATTTCCATTTTCCACTTTAAGACTCTCAAATTCTTCCTCTAATTCAGCCTAAATTTTGTTTCTCTTCCCTCTTTCTTCTAATTGCTATTTGCATTTGCTTATTATAAAATTACCATGCATCCAAAGAATATATGGAATGTGCATATATGATTTAAATACAGTTTAAAATTGAACACCTCTGTCTCTCCACTCAGGTTTACAGGCTTCTCCAAGATTTTCTTCCACTATACTGCATTTTGTGTTAATCCATTTTATAAATATATGTCTGAATGCATTCCTAAATAATCTTCTGTTTTTGAAGTTTATATTAATAAAAACACACTTGATACAGTTTTCTATGACTTCTTTTTTTGCCACACTGTTGGTTGCATGTTGACAAGCATAACTATAATTCATTAATTTTTAGGAGCTCTAAGTATTTCATTGAAGACATATATCACACTTCACTTATTTAGTCTATTGTTGATGGAAAAGATAGGTTGATTCCAGTTTGGAGATATTAACAAAATTGCTGCTATTAATATTCTTTTGCATATATCCTGGAGACACATGCCAGTGCCAATTTAGAGTATATCTGGGTCATGGAATATGGACATGTTATTCTATATCTGATAATTCCAATCTCTGTAGGCTTTGAGGGTCTGTTTACATAGTTTATTGTTTTTACTTATTAAACTTCATGAAATCATATCAGGGTTCAGTGAGTTTTGACTGTAAACTCATATTCCTTAGAATATTCTCTCTGGGAATTCTTTGAGGTCAGAGATTAAACCTTATTGTTTGAGAGAGTTTAGGTTTGTTTCCACTTCTGGGGCGTTATTTGCAAGGACCCACCTTAACCCAAATTGTTACCTGAGCCTTATTTGGGATGCCATGCTTGTGTTTGTGAGTAGACATTTCTCTCTCTCACAGTAGAAATAATTCTCTCCCCCCATTTTATTCAGAGTCAATGTAAAGACAAGAAGAATTAATGTATCCCTCTGCCAAGTGACTTTTTGTACTGAAGCTACTGCCATTTGGGTGGCTGGGGGTTTCCTGGATTTGTGTCAGAGTCTCTACTCCCAACTCCTGCTCTTGTCTGGCTCTTAGGCATGGTCTCTTGTTCCAGTAAATATATGACCCTTAGGACTTGGCAGATGGCTCCAACCCATGCTTTCCTCTCTGGATTCACACTTTCTCTTCAGTTTTAGCCTCTAAGAATGTCTTTACATTCCAGCTCAAATATACTTTAAAAAACATGATTTTAATACCTGAGTATCTTTAAGTGTTCTGCATCTAGGATGTCTAGACCACTGTGTTGCTAGAAACTACAATTCTATTTTCAGTGGTTTTAATTCTGTTTCTCCTCTGTCTGTAGCTTCCAGAGAACATCTCTGTTCTCCTTTATTTTGTCTTTTACATTTCTTCACTTATTCCTTCTTTAATTTTCCTTTCTCATTTGTCCTTGAACAATGGAGCTAGGTATTACTTGGAGGTGTAACATGTTAGAAAGGAGGGACCGTCAGCCCTGATTTTCTCCTTCCGCAAGCATTAATCAGAATGACTTTGTTATGATATGCCTTACCTATCACACAGATTCACCACAAGTATCACAGCAAGATTTTAAAGGTCATGTATGATAACTGCAGCTGTGTGCCAAGTTCATAAGCATTCCTTACTAAACATGAGGAATTATCTATTCTTATTTTACAAATAAATAAACTAAACCACAAAACTTAGGTAATTTCATTTTAAGTCACACAGTCTGAAAGAGGCAAATCAAAACTGAATGTCAATTTGATTTCTAAGACTAGGTTCTTTCTATGCTGTCTCCCAAAGAATTAATTAATTCCTGTATGTGTTGGTCAGCTTATAACAGGCTAATAAGAAGTTGGATTGCTTGCACAACTGCGTTTTATGATCGTTTACTTAGGAGAGACCTCAGAAGAAACATAGTAGCTATTGCCAACAATTTGTGGCAGGATGCCTGACGAGTGAGCTGGTGGGAGTGGTGTCTGTTCCTCAGTCAACACCTCATTGAGACAGGAAGGGTGCTGACTTTCCTGGGAAAGATGGCTAGAGCTCCCACTCAGCCAACTGCCTTTGGATATTCCCATCATTAGTTGCTTTGTCTCCAATAACACTTTCAGGTGTGAGGCTAGAGAGGAAATTCTGTTATCAACCTATGTACCCCTAGCTAGCTTGAGTCTTACGTTGAGACGCGTTGAGACAATGCGTTTAATATGCATTCTAGAGTTTTATAGAGTAAAAGTTGAAATATCAACATCATGCTTATTTGGGTTATTTTCCTCTGGCTACATGGCTGTATTTATTTGCTCATGTTAATCAATAGTTTGTTGGGTTTCATATATTTAAGTTTTAATTACTGATAATGCAATAACAAGAGGGCTATTTAAGGTTATGGCCAACTACCAACAAACACTAGGCCCAGGATTTTGGTTAATTTAGCCACTGATGCAGGATTCATTCAGAGAAGGAAATATCAATTTATTTATCAATAGCACAACTCACAGGCTGGCTTTACCTTGCCTCCCAGAACTAAGTAATGATGGACTCTCACAGCCCAATCTCTGATTGCAGATTATGATGATTTGTTTAGAAGTCTAATTATTTACTCTTACACATAGTGAACTTGCCAGTAAAGTGCCAACTCCTTAAGAATGAGAATACAAAGCAAGAAACATTTTGCTATTCAGCATACTTCTCTCCAAATAATTAAAACAAATCCAAGTTGAATATATGGAATGTAAGAGAAGTAGACTTCTTTTTCTATGGAAAGAAAAGTTAATTGCTTGAAGTTTCATTTCCTGAGTTGGCCTATGTTCAATCAAACAATTATTGTGCATTACTGCAATACTAAAAATATTTGAGATTTCTAGAGATTCATAATCTATCTGTTCCAACTTATTAGGCACCTCATCAAATCTGTGAACTCTTTTCCCAACTAGCTTCTAAACTGATTTTGCATCCTTCCCGTGTTCCGGTGTTAGGGGAGTAGAAAAATTTCATGAATCTTAACTCTTATGTGCCAATTATAGCTTGGAGAGAATCAGTGCCCATCAGGGTTGGAATGATCAACATTTTCTGTTTGAATAAAGACTCTTAGGATAAGGAATTTCAAATGGTAAGTACAGATGACCAACAATATCCCCTTATTCCTAGATTCTTTGTGTTGGATGATACTTGTTCTTCATCTCTTTCTATATGTAACACAACCTTGACCAAAGAGAACTGCTCCTCTAGGCACAAGTATTTTATTCTCCTGGTCAGCCCCAAACAGAGGGCCTCTCCTAAGCAGGGATAGGAAATTGTGCCAAATTGCACATAATTGTGCATAATGAATTTGTAATGCAGGCTAAAACTTGCTGGAAATGCAGCTGAGACCACCAAAATCATCTAGTTGGGTTTGGTTGGAGGCCAATCCTTTATTCACTAAACTACAAAGTCTCTGGAGCTTTTATTTGCTCACAAAAGTATCTAAATCCAGCACTAGAATCTTTCTCTGCACGAAAACTAAATTAGCTTGATGTTGCGTTTCAGAGTTACACTTCTTGAAGTACTCTAGGGGATTAAAAATTGGAAAAAAGCAGTGGCTTTGGAGTGAAACACAAACAACTCTAGATGCTGCAGAATTAAATTTCCCTTATTTTTTGCTTCAAGGAGCAACACATCGTTAAGTTCAAAGTCACTTAAATGGAAGAATCTACAATATCCCCACCCCAAAGCCTACAGCCACAGACATTTATCAAAAACGAACTTCTAATTTCAAAAGGAGTCGTGTAAATATTAGATGTAATGTTCAGTGAAAAAAACTTCTTAGTGAAAAGTTGAGAAAATATCAAGTAAGAAAACATTAAAAGAAAATATACCAACATTTTAATAGTGGTTATTTTGGGAGTAGAATGATTACAGATGATTTTTCTGCTCTTTTCTCTATTTTCCAAATTTTCTACAATGTGACTTTAATATTCTTTAAAATAGAAAAACACATATTGGAAAATGACCCTAGATACATTACAGATGATTTTGTTTTTTCTCATGCCATTCACATACTGCCATAAGATGTAAACCTGTCGAGAGTATGATGTGAGTAGGCACCCAAATTCAGGCAAAAAACAGTACCATCTTGTATTTTATGAAACTCAAAACACATTTAAGAAGCCTCATTTTATGACTCCAATTAGTATTTTTCTGAGATAAGTTCCTTAGCAGTAATTAACTCCTAAGATTTACTCAGATTCAAATTTACTCATTTATCTGGTGGCACAGAAAGTAGAATATGGGACACTAAAAAAACAGATATTTTCCTGTCCGTTTTTCCAAGGGAAAATGCAAAGTTTAGGATTGTGCCCAAGATTTGATAGTCACAGAACACAGGAAGGGAAAACTGTCACCTGCCACTCAAATCCACTTATTTATCAGTCGCCATTAGTGTGACTTTTTCGTGCTCGATACTAGATTTTTCAAAACACATTTATAAGGTGCACTGTCTCTCAACAGCAACGCTATTGGCATTTTAGATAAGACAGTTTTCTGTTGTAAGGGGCTGTCCCATATTGCCAGGTGTTGAGTGTCTTTGTTGCTACACCTTAAATTTGCCAAGAGTGCCCTCTCCCCAGTCACTGGAATAATTAAAATCTTTCCACTATTTTCTAGTTGTCTCCCTTGGCTCATCATTAATATAGAATGTCTTACCTATGTATTCCCGATGAAGTCGTTAGTGCCAATGCCATCAGTTTCACCTTATAGAAGAGGGAACTGAACATCAGTGAGTTTAAGAATCCTGCTCAGGGGCGCCTGGGTGGCGCAGTCGGTTGAGCGTCCGGCTTCAGCCAGGTCACGATCTCGCGGTCTGTGAGTTCGAGCCCCGCGTCGGGCTCTGGGCTGATGGCTCAGAGCCTGGAGCCTGTTTCCGATTCTGTGTCTCCCTCTCTCTCTGCCCCTCCCCCGTTCATGCTCTGTCTCTCTCTGTCCCAAAAATAAATAAACGTTGAAAAAAAAAAATTAAAAAAAAAAAAAAAAAAAAAAGAATCCTGCTCAGACTTTTCCATCTAAGAAATGGTAGCGCTAAGAAACTGGAGCGCCAGTATCTGACTTCCTACAGCTCAGTACTTAGAAACTATGACAGGACTTCTGAAATTGGATCCTTGTGTTTTTGAGTAGCTCCTAGATCATCCGTTACTGTTGTTTCAACTCTGCTTTAAATTCAACTCAGTTCAGTCTAGAGCTAAAGCAATGGAGGAAAATGAGCAGACAAAGGCAGCTGCTTTGGAGATGGGGAGAACAGAGTATATCTATGCAAGCTGCAGCAGACACATGAGCCATCCATTGACAGGGAGGGCCTAGGAAACCACATTCTGGCTTTCCGTCCCTGAAAGCAACAGTAATAATGGAAGTTACTATTTATTGAGCACTAATAAAGTGCTAGAAACTTTGCTTGATGCTTGAATCTCTAACCCTCACGATAAATCTGGAGGATTTATATTATTATGATGAGGGCTTTAGAGCTGAGGAAACAGGCTCAGAGCATTGAATTAACTTTTTCAAGGTTACACCACAAGGCTTGAACCCAGGTGTCAATGCAGGGTGGCAGGGTGTGTGTGTGTGTGTGTGTGTGTGTGTGTGTGTGTCTGTGTGTGAGAAGAATATTAAGTGAAGAATATTAACCCTGCTAGGTGGGATCTTTTGGTATAATGCCAACAACTTTAATGAAGATCCCTCTCAGAAAGGTTACAAATAGTATACGTTGTGCTTAATCTGTATCATACATGATCAAAATTGCTAAAGGTACAGAAAAGATGGAAAAGACCTAAAAACACAATTTTGGCATAATTTTGGTGCATAAGAAAACCATATATACGGTTACCTCACTACTGAAGAGCTGTGAACAGTAAGCAAAGGCCCTGATTCAAGTATGTTCCTGGAAGTAAAATGTCATCATTGAAACTACCTTCTGTGTTAGGCATTGTCCTTATTCTTTGTTCTATCTCTGGTGGAAAAAAAAAAAAAGCATGTTGAGTCATACGACAGCAGCGAATGATTTAATCACACAACTTCATTAAAGATACGGGAAGCCAAACATTCTTAGAACAGCATCTGATTTTGGGTGCACAGGAATAGAAAAGATGAGGGATGAAGGAATCAGAAAGGCCCAGATGGAAGAAAGGGTATATCCTAACATACAAAACTCCTTAACATCTCACCTCAGGATGAGCCTTAATTTGTACTAGTCACTACAGTTCAGTGGGCACTTGTATATGTGTTTGTATGGATGATATATAAATGTATATAATTATTAAAAAAATGGAATCACGATTGAGTTGAAATCAACCAAAGTTCATTGATTAATAGCATGAGCACATATCTGCTTGTGATAATACTCTAAAACGGGAGAAAGGATCAAACTTTCTTATTCTCAGAAATTTAATACATCCCTGTGAGGTTGAATGTCTGTTTTAGATAATTACAATAATCTCTACTACCCAGCCTATGATACTGGGAAACAAATTGTTAAATGGTCCCAATTTAAAACATGTTTCACACAAAACTTGTGCATTAATGCTCATGGCCGCATTATTCATAACAGGTAAAGACATGGAAACAAAACAACTCAAATGTTCACCAAATGATGATTGGAAAAGTGTGGCATATGCATACATGGGAATATTATTCAGGCATCAAAAAGAATAAAGTACTGATACACGCTATCATGATACTTAAAATTATTACACTAAATGAAAAAAGCCAGATGGAAAAGGCTACATATTGTCTGATTCCATTTACATGAAATGTCTAAAATAGGCAAACCCACAGACACAGAAAGTAGATTACTGGTTGCCATGGGTTTGGGGGAGGGGGCGAATTGCTAAATGGTTATGGGGTTTCTTTTTGGGATAATGAAAATGTTCTGGAATTAGTTAGTGGTGATGGTTATGCAACATTGCAAATATATAAAAACCACTGAATTTTACAATTTAAGATGGTGAGTTTTTTGTTTTTTGTGAATTTAATCTCTATAAAAATTGCCAAAAAAGAAAAAAGTTCTTAAGCGCCCTAATTATCTCATGGAGGGAACAAGGAACAGAAAAACCAGTGAACTCAACTATCATTTCTTCTATATTGTATTCAATATGTGGGGAAAACAGTTCTGAGGTTAACTAGCATTCATTCAGTGTTTCTTATGCCAGGCACTGTAATGTACCTATACATTTCCCTAACTGTGTTCTTGGTATTCTCACTCTATAGATGAGAAAACTGATGAACTGATTTAACCAAGGTCATATGACCAATGTCATATGTTCAGTAAATGGAAGGGCCGAGATTTGAACTGTTTAGGTCCATTTAGTCCAAAGCCTAATGCTCTCATTCACTATTCGGTATAGCTTCCTTGGAAAACAGGGTGAGAGGGAGCTTTAGACTGAGGAACAAGGAAGTAAAACATACTCTCTTTTGGAGTCTAATCTGTTGTGAGGGAAGGGGATGTGCTGTGGGGATCGTTTAGTATCTAAGTGACAGCAGTATTATTTTACTACAATATTAACTTTAGAAATGAAGGTTGCAAGATTGTAATGACAACTCTTAATTTTCATGTTTTGTTATTCTAGGTTATGGAAAAACAAATAAAATACATATCCTATCTTGTAGCTGGCAATACTTAGACTACTGAGCGTTTGGCATTATATTTGACTACACTTAGGAACAAATACATAACTAAGGAATAAAATTCAGATGAAGAAAGGAATTAGATTCAGATTCTGAAATGTTATCCTTATGGAAACTTGAAATAGTGAAAAAATCCAACAATGTCACAGGAACACTTAAAGCTAATCTCTGGTTACAAAATTTCCCCCAAAGAACTCTAAGAAACATTTGAAGCATTCTCTGGTTAATAAAACACTGATCTAGAACTCCTCGCCCTCTGGGAAGCTATGAGCCATGGGAACGCAGTCCTTTTTTTTTTCTTCAATTTTCTGTTGAAGTAAAATGGAATGTTAATAATGCTTCTACCAAAGGGATTACCAGTTGTTGGTAATATCAGAATATTTTTAATTAAAGTTCTTAATCAAAACTTTCATTTTTTCAACAGGGTTCTTCTGAATTAATTGGGAAAAAAAAAAAAAATAACTCTGGGTGGCCCTATTCATGTATTCAGTTAAAAGCCTCCAAAGGAGGTTTTTGATTAAGGCATATATCTCTAGCCTTTTCTATTAAAAAACATTCCCTCACCCATTTCAGACACCTAGGAACTTTTAGCAAATAAGAATGAAAATGTCCTGATAAGGTTGATATGTATGTAGGCTTGGGAGATGGGGTCAACGACAAATTTAAGTTCTCTCAGCTTGGATAATTTTGTTTAATGTGTATTCAAAGACCTACATGCAAACATTACCAACAAATTGATGTAGGAATCACTAGGGTGAGTTGTGCTGGGAGTGATAGATTTTTAAACTCAGAGTAGATCTCAGCACAGATGTCTGCAACATGTACAGTATGTGAAAATTTTATGTTTTCTGGAACATGAATTAATGGACCACAGATCTTTCTTTCTCTGTGAGGCCAATTAGTAGCTTTGTACTAAATTCTTCATTCGCTTAGATACCCTCTTGCTACCTTATCCTTCTGATGATGGAGCTTATTCCCTACAGCCTAGTCCTGATATGTGTCAACTTTATTGATTCATTTTAACACCTTCTGGAGAGTAGTGCAAAATGAAGTGCAGAAGTTTTTTTGTAAGGGGAACTCTGCACTGAGTAGATGCAGGAAACTTTAGGGTAGAGATAACAGAATTTTTAAAGTAGGAATCATTACTTAGCATAGTTAAGTAAATTAAAACAAAAAATTCAGCTTAATCCAAACAACCCTCTTAAAGCCTGGTGCTACAAGGTGAACTGACAGCAGAAACTCAAAGATTTATTGAATAAGTTCAGGAACACATGCCTTTTGGTGGGAGTATTCACAGACTGGTCTAAAGGAACATGCAGTTTGGGGTTCTGTATTTCTTATCAGTGTCCTTCCCTAACTCTAACAATATATCAAAATACCTTTGGAAACATACTCTCATTAATATTTGAAAAGGGGTTTATAATTTTAGTGATCTCTCTTGCTATGGAATCACAACCAAGATGCTTGCAGGTACCATCTCTAATTCTGGAGCCAGCTTAATGTTCTACTGGTACTCTTCCATATACATATTAAGACACGGTAAGTCATGGGGTTAACCTATTTTAGGATTTTCATAAAAATTTAAAATATATATTTATATACATACACTTTACATTATACCTTTCTATCATTAAAACATTGCTTCTAGACGTTCAAGGATCTTTAAACAATGTGTTTGGTTCATTTTCTTATGACACTGCCCGAAAAGGTTGGCAAAGTTCTACCATCTCACAAAAAGGAAAGCAGTGCCAAAGAGGTGAAAAAAGCAGGATTGAAGGACTTCATCAATAAGGGTCTTCAGGGCCTGGCCTCCAAACCAGACATTTCCAAACCTGGTCTTCCTGGAGCTCTGTGGAGTCCAGCATGGAGATCGGAGCAATATCAAAGCATTTTGTCTCTTTTCCTGCTCTAAATATCTGTATGTAATTCATATTCAATTAGATACACAGCACCTTCACCTTCTACATGTGTATTGCCTCCTCTTTATGCTCACATCTCTTCAAAAATGGAGGAATAATGAAATCTTGAATATCACATCAGTAATCTCACTGTGTCAGCAGGAATCGATTCTCATTTAAAATAAAAAGAAATGATCATTTAACATAGCATCAAAGTTCCTTAACTATCCTTCCATATGAAGATATAAATTTACTTATAGAATATGTGGTTATAGGACCTAACAACCTAGTTGTTGAAGGACCTAACGTCTTAACCAGAGATACAGAGAAAGATGTGTGTACTAATATTTATTCATCTTATCAAGACATTTATATCTAAAATATATCAGTAGATGATTAAATTATGGTATATCCATACAAGGGAATATGATACAACTGTTTTAAAACGTAATGTGTGTATTTATGTACATAGAACAGATATACATGATGTATTATGGAAGGAAAAGTATGTAGAATATGATCTTATTTTAGCAAAAGAAGAAAAACAATATTTATAGGTATATACATGTATAGAAAAAAGTCTGGAAGTATATACACCAAACATCCTTGTGAGGTTAGATTATGTCTGTTTTTCAATATTTATATTTGACTGCATCTTCTAAGTTTTTCTGCAATAGACATATATTAGTTTTATAATATGGACAAATAATAAGGCTATTCTTATTTTGGGAGACAAGGATATTGACTATTACACACACACACACACACACACACACAAAGATGGTAACCACTGAGTTTATGCCTGTAACCTGTGAAAATAGAAGCTATTACTATGACTCTCCATTGCCCCCTGGTGGAGAAATGTAGAATTTTATAGGCATCCTTACTAGCTAAATTTGACCCGTGAAATATTTGTTTTTTCATTTAATAATGTGAAATTTTATATTTATTTTCTTATATAATTTATTGTGAATTTGGGTAACATACAGTGTATACAGTGTACTCTTGGTTTTGGGGGTAGATTCCCATGATTCATTGCTTACACACAACACCCAGTGCTCATCCCAAGTGCCCTCCTTGATGCCCATCACCCATTTTTCCCTCTCCCCTAACCCCAACCCATGAAATATTTGAACCCAAATCGGCTACATGCCAGCTTTAAGATGACATGCTTGCCCATTTTCATCCTAACCTAATTTGGTAGACTGAGCCAAGAAACATCCCCCTATCCTCAGTAAACAATTATGGATGTCCATGAACTTACCAAAAACTTGTGTAAAACTATCAATCATGTTTACTTGGGGGTAAATTCCTCATAGCAAGCTATGTTAGGCATTCAGGTCTGCTCCAGCTTTGGTAACTAAAGAGAAAGAGTACTTGAGTCCAGGTTTAAGTTTGATTTTTACTTTAGTTTGAATGTCTTAAAAAGTATATACTTAGAATCCTGTCCGGTACATAGCAAGTGTTATGTAAGTATTAACCACTTTACTACTAATGCTATTTTCACCTCGGTGATAAGGAAGCACTACAAATGTACATGAGGGAAGGATATAAAGGAATTGAGTTCCTTGGTGACTCCTTGTTCCCTTACATGGGCATGTGTGATATTCTGTGGTCAAGGGTGGCCATATGAAATGAGCTATCACTATGTCAGAGGTACCCAGAATGGAGGACATGTTTTTCTGTGAGTGCCTGGGAGATACATCACCCTCATACTCAAGGGTCTGTGCCACTACCATATAAGGAATTTCTGCCTGCTGTATTTTATTTCTCATAGCATTAAGGGCCTATGGTGGACTTGGTCTCAGCCTACCAAATATATGTATTTGTTTGTATGCAAATGAAATATCTCTGAGAAATATTCATAAGAAATAAGATATTCAGCAGAGGTTGCAGATTGCTAGGGAAGTTAAGTGACCAGGGGATGGGGTATTTTTTTTTCCTGTGTATCCTTTTGTAACTTTTATTTTTTGTATCCTGTGTATTGATTACTAATCAACAATAAAATAACTTTTGATGGTTTCTAATTGGGAATACATTGAAACTGCTTCATATAGAATAGTACATTTTTTTTAGGTATGGCTGGCAATACAATAATACATTAACAAAGTACAAAGACAAAGGGACATGAATACATAAAATTATCTTGAGTATTGGTATATAAAGAAAATTTAAACATAATCCCTAACCTGAAAAAATTGGCACTCCAGAGGGCAGGCAGACCCTGTAAGAGTAATTAATATACATGTAACCAGAACAATAGTAGGTTAAGGGAAGTATGGATGAGGAATCACCTGACTTGGCACATGTTCTCTGGATATGGATCTGTGATTTAGACAGAAGGAAGAAATAGAACATTGTCTTTATAAGTACTTATAAGTCATTTCAAAATCTTTATCTATTTACCTTTTGAACCACTTCTCCCACATGATTAGTAAAATCTGCAGTCTCGTAAAGTTCAATGTGCATCTCTTCTTCCAAACACTTTTTACAAGATTGAAAGAGATAGCTGTTGGCATCAATCTCTATAGTATGCTCTTTGTTTCTCTATCCAAAGATGCAATAAAGATAGCATTATAGAGGATAGAACTGTATTTTAAAATCAGAATAGATGACAAATCTCATAAGTTTCCTTATTTATTTTGAGAGACAAAGAGAGAGAGGGTGCGGAAAGGGCAGAGAGAACCCCAAGCAGGCTCCACATTGCCAGAGCAGAGCCTGATGTGGGGCTCAAAGTCGCCAACTGTGGAATTATGACCAGAGCTGAAATCAAGAGTTGGATGCTTAACCGACTGAGCCATCCAGGCACCCCAACCATATTTTATACATTTGTGAACTTGAATTAAAGAGAAAAAGTTCATTGGGCCTTGACTTTTTTTCAGCCTCTCTATGGCTTTTGATAGGGGAGTTTAATCCCCTTGCATTAAAAATTATTATTTATAAGGTTAGTTTAACAAATGGTTCTGGGAAAACTGGATAGCTATACGCAAAAGAATGAAATCAGACTCCTTTCTTACATTATGTGCAAAAATCAACTCAAAATGGATTAAACCCCTAAACATAAGACCTAAAACTGTAAAACTTCTAGAAGATAACATAGAGGGAAAACTTCATGACATTGGTCTTGGCAATGATTTCATAGATATATTAACAAAGGCACATACAATGAAAGCAAAAACAGACAAGTGGGAACATATCGAACTAAAAAGCTTCTGCACAGCATGGGAAACAATCAGCAGGGTGTGAGGACAACTTATGGAATGGTGAAATATTTGTAAACCATATATCGGATAAGGATTAATATTTAGTAAATATTTTATTTTATAATATTTTACAAAATGTATTTTAATCTCCAAAATACATAAGGAATTCCTACAACTCAATAACAAAAAACTAAAAATCTGATTTAAAAATTGGCAAGAATAGACATTTCTTCAAAAAAGACATAAAAATGGCTAAAAAGTATATGAAAAAGTGCTCATGGTCACTAATCATCAGAAATGAAAATTGAGGGGCACCTGGGTGGCTCAGTTGGTTAAGTGTCTGACTCTTGATTTCAGCTCAGGTCATGATCTCATGGTTATTGGGATCAAGCCTCGCATCAGGCTCTGAGCTGGCAGCATGAGCCTGCTTGGAATTCTCTCTCTCTCTCTCTCTCTCTCTCTCTCTCTCTCTCTCTCTCTCTGCCCCTCCCCTGCTCATGCTCATGCTCTCTGCCTCTCTCTCGAAATAAATAAATAAACATTTTTTTAAAAAAAGAAATGCAAATTGAAACCACAATGAGAAACCACCTCACACCTGTCAGGATGGCTATTGAAAAAAAAAAGTCAAGTCGTTGACAAGGATGTTGGGAAATTTGAACACTTGTACATTATTGGTGGGAATGGAAAATGGCACAACTACTATGGAAAACAGAATAAATGTTTCTCAAAAAAAAAAAACTGCCATAAGGTCCAGGAATCCCACTTCTGGGTATTTACCCAAAAGAATTGAAATCAAGATCTTAAAGAGACATTAACGCTTCCCATATTTACTGTAGTACTATTCACAATAGCCAAGACAAGTAAACAACCTAAATGTCTAGTGATGACTGAATGAAGAAAATGTGGCATATATTTAAATTGAAATATTTGCTATTCAGTCTTAAAAAAAAAAAAAGAAATTCTGCAATATAAAACAACATGGATGAAACTTGAGGACATGATGAGAAATGAAATAAACCAGTTACAGAAAGGCAAGTATTGCACGATTCTAGTTATATGCGGTTCCCAAATTGGCCAAATTCATAGAATCAAAGAGTAGAAGGGTGATCTACAGGGGCTGGGAGAGGGGGAAATGCGGAGTAATGGGCATAAAGATTTCAGTTAAGCAACATGTATATGTTTTAGAGCTCTGTTGTACAACATTGTACCTTTAGTCAATAATACTGTATTATACACTTAAAAATTTCTTATAAGGATAGATCTTATGTTAAGTGTTCTTACCATAATAATAATAAAAGAATGTTGTTAAATCCTACCAGCTATATTGGTGCTAGGACAAGAAATCCCATCTATTATGTCTCACAGCTCTCAAAGTAGCTTCAAGTACAGTGTTTATAGTTGAACAATTGGCCCCCAACTACCAAAAGAAATACAAAAGACATATAAATTTCTTTCTTTAAAAAATCTAATTTTCTTGTGACAAAATTACCCTTATACTACATTGGCTGCTTCAAATAATATGGTTCAGGAAGAATATTGCACATGTTTTTAAATGACAATAAATATAGCAAATAGTCCTTTTCAGAAGACTTGATGGAGCCACAGGTTAAGTAAGTCTTATCCAGTAGACCCATTGCAAGTCTAGAACTAGAAGAAGCAGACAAGGAAGAAGGTCAAGTTTAAGCTTTCTGGGAGGTCTGACCTGTTCTAGTCAGACCTCCCCCCCACCTTTTGGTCTAAACTTAACTAAGTATTTATAATTATATTTTAAAAGTATAATGTGCTATTACATGCCAACACCCCCATGCCCCTGCTTGAGAACAGGCATTATTAAGTGCACTTCCTCTCATCACATTTCCCAATACTCTTAGAATCAAACACTAATAATAGAGAAAAGTCCTTATTTATGCGTTCCTCATATGGTCGGAGATATGACTAATCATGCCTCGCAAGTCAATCATTAAAACTTTAAGAAAACTATCACCATGCAGTTTAAACACCTTTGGCAAATTGTTAAAAAAAAAAAAAAAAAAAGGGTTTGGACCACACACATATATTTTTTTTTTTTTTTTGGTCTTTCATCTTGAAAGTTATTTTTCTCTTCTCCCAAGGAACCTGACCTGCTTTAAATCTTCTTCTGCCAGATGATGTAGTGTCTTGCATCACCTTATTAATCTAGATGCAAGGCATTTGTTTCAAACCAGAAAATCTGTGTTTAGGCAGGCTGCTTTTTATTTAATGTCTTTTTACAATTTTAGTTATTTCAAGGCAATGAGCTTACAAATGGACTAACAAGCCCCGTCCCGTGGATATGAGATACAATTTGTTTCTCCATTGCTAAAAGTCACATATAAGAAAAATAATTTTACATAAATATACATATTCCATATATGTAAATGGAATATATATATACACATATACATATATATACATGTGTGTGTGTATATATATATATATATACACACACACATGTATATATATGTATATATATATAGTGTGTGGTGCTCTGCCAATTCTTCTCAGACAAAATTCTATGAAGTTCTCGCCACCTTTCTCCTTATAGAAAATTTTGAGAATATCACAGACTACATTTTGCCTTGAGACTAGTAAAGTTTTCCTGCCAATTCCATAAAAGAATGAGGTGGAAAACTGTTCTTTCCAATTCACTCGTGTCTCTAATAATGTGAGGTCTCTGTCTGGCCAAAGCAACACATATACCCTCTTCAGGTGAAGGAAACGTGGAAATTCCAGGATTTACCATCTTGTTATGATGGTTTCCAATGTGAGATAATTAATGCCAAAACAAACTCTCCAGAGCTTTCTTTATTCTTCCAAATCCAGATGTGGAAGATGGAATCCCAACTTTCCGTTCTGGCAACTGTCTTGTATTTTTAGACTTCAACCCTTGGGTTTTCGAAGACAAAAGTTTTCTCTCTGCTCCTCTCCTTTTTCAATATGCAGCCAATTCACCTTGACATTTCTTTCAGGTGCAGGGTGCAGGTTCGGGAGCTAAGAGGGAAGGGCTGGCTTCACATTTTCCCAGTGGGATTTCTTCCTACTTTCTGATTTTTTTCCAGGGGAACTGAATTCCCCAAAGTACACCATTTCTTTCTTCTCTTTCATTCTTCTTGCCTCCCTTCTCTCCTTGCCGCTTACAACAGAGCTCCTGCTGCACTCAGACCTCTCTCTTCAGGCACCTGAAAGAATAAAGCCATTGTTCGAGGTGCACAGCCGGGCTTCCCCTGCACAAGTCTGGTCCACAGCAGCAGCACGAAGGGCATTTTGTGGTTCTGACACACCTGGGGACCAGGTGGGGATGGATCAAAACAAACTAGGAGAGGAGTGTGTGTGACGGATCATTTGCCACACTAGTTAAAACTCTTTTCGAAATGTGCTTCCCCCTCTTCCAACTCTTTGGGGGTATTTTCCATTTCTGGTTGTGCTGGGGCCCAGGTTCCTGCAGGGTAACACCCACGTTGTACTTTTTTGTCTTCAGAAGTCCAGGCTCCAAGAAAGTGAGAAAGCTTCTCTCAGACTAAATTTGGATGCAGCGTTCCTCTGAAAGCCAAATGCACCAAGGAGATTCTGGGCAGTAATTCTACTTCTCACATCAGCTCAGTGAGTGGCTGCAGTTCTGTGTATCTGCAGTTCTGTGAATAGGGCCTGTGCCCCAGAAATAACTGAATTTTACCATTAATATAGTCCAACCTGAAGGAAATGGGTAAATATGTTGCGAGGTGTAATTTTCTTTCTTTTTTAACTTTTATTTATTTTTGAGGGAGAGAGAGAGAGAGAGAGAGTCAGAGAGAGAGCATGGGAGGGGCAGAGAGAGAGGGAGACAGAATCCAAAGCTGGTTCCAAGCTCTGAGCTGTCAGCTCAGAGCCCAACGGAGGGCTCAAATCCACAAACTGTGAGATCATGACCTGAGCCAAAGTCAGACAGTTAACTGACTGAGTCACCCAGGCACCCCATCGACGTGTAATTTTCTAAAGCTGGTAGAAAGAATGAGAAACATGTATCAAATAGTTATCTGCACTATCTGCACTTTCCACCAAGGCAGAGGTGTTATCTGGGGACCTCCTACACACCCAGTAACTGCATCTACACCTTATTAAATTCAGGCAATAATACCTAGAGGATCCTCATTCTCACTTAACAAACTAGGTAACAGAAGCTCAGGAAGGGTACGGACACAAGTTTAGCCTTCCAGAAAGACACAGAGACACGATTTGAATACAGAGCTTCTGACACCTGAAGTCATGGTTTTCCTTACGAATATAAGCTATAGTTACCCGTATACTCTGGGCAGTCGTTTAAATAAATCCACCAACTGTGATGAACAAGATGTGGCTGTCCAAGTTTACTGCTCTTTGAGATGTGATCTCTTGTGTTTCAAGTGGCCTATGGAGACAAGGGCAATAACTATCCATGTGTGTCTCATTTATTCAGGACAATTATTGAAGTGCAATCCACGTGGTGGTGAAGAGGGCTGACTCCTGCATTCAAACTCTGTCTCTGTCACTGGTAAATGTAGGACTTTGGCAAATTATTTAAATTCAGTCCTTAGCTTTCCTTAATTGTGAAAGACATGTGGTATAGTAGTACTTACCACACAAGGTCATTATGAGGATTATATGAGATAATATATGTAAGGATTTAGTAGAATGGCAAACAAGATATGCTTCATAAGATTATTATTTTATTGGGGCATCTGGGTGGCTCAGTCAGTTAAGCTTCCAACTCTTAATTTCATCTCAGGTCGGGAGCTCGTGGTTGTGGGATCAAGCCCTCTGTCGAGCTCCACGATGGGTGCTGGTGCTTGCTTATGATTCTCTCTCTCTCTCTCTCTCTCTCTCTCTCTCTCTCTGCCCCTCCCTCACTCATTCATATTCTCTCTCTCTCTCAAAACAAACAAAATAAGATGGTTAGTATTTTATAGAACTGTTATATATGCAGTGATAACATTGTATTTTTGTAGCTATAAAATAATTATTTTAGAGGAATTAATTTAAAGTGTTCTTATGTATTTATACAGAGTGGCTTCAACAGTATGAAGACAAAGACCTGGATTCTTACCTTGGCTCTGCAACTTACAGGCCCCATGATACTGGGAGGGCATCCTACTTTATCTCAGTGTTTTCATGTAAAGTAAGCAGTTGGGCTTGATAGCACTTCCAGATCTTTCTAAAGACATGTGTCCATGACATACAGAATCTATTTACTATATTGCAAGCATTATACCTTACATCCATTTGCTCCCTTAAATGTCACAAAACCATTCCCATTTGATAGATGACGGTGGTGAGGTTTAGCTAGTGATATTACACCCAAAGTTCCCAAGTGCCGGTGCTGGGAGTTGCGTTCAGGTCTGACGGACTTCGTGTGCTGGCCCTAGTCACTGTGTTCCACTCCCAGGCTGCTCGGCTAGGGACCCATTAATAAAATAATAACCGTGGTCTCTGTTTTAACCATCCAAGTAAGTAAAAGTCCATTATGAACAGAAACTACTAAATCAGTTCCCTATTAGCAACAATGGCCATTTTCACTCCTAAAAAGATTAATATGTGTGAGAAGCTCAATTTAAATCTACAATTGGCCAGAGATTAAACTAACACAGGTCTGTTTTAGAAGGAAGCTTTTAAAAGGCCAGAACTCAACTTTTCAAGTTAACGGGATTCAAGCTTTCAATGCTTTCCTTTCTCCTTCCCCTTAACTAAATTCAACTTTGTATTTTTCATCTTGTTTTTGGAGTCTTTCCAGGTCACCTCTGTTAAGAAACACAAGGCCCTTGGCACTGAACTTTTGGGAATGTGCCCACATCTGCCTCTGAATGTCTGCTTGCTTACCTCTGATGCTGCATTCAACACCTAGCTTAAAACAAAGCAGGGTTTGAAACAAAAAGTTACTCAGAGTATGGTGGGTCCAGCTCACCAATCGCTGGCCCCTGTGATAAATATCATGAGCAAAAAGGCCTGAAAACCCCCGGATAGTTCAATATTTCAAGGCAGGGCCAACCAATTTTCATTTCGAGGGGGAAAAGAACACTGCTACATTAGAGAGGAAGAGAGGAATAAATGATGGTGACAGCTATGCTGATTCATTGTTTTTTTAAATAATTCTGAAAAATTCTAACTATGTTGATGTCCTATAGATCCTTCCCAGAGCTAAAGAGGTTTTGTTCCTAGACAGATTGATAGACAGATAAATAGAGATAGAGATATGTACTTTTATTTATAATAAGGTTTTCATTTTGACATGATACTCCAATTTAAAATGTGAAACTCTTCTTCACTTTAGTGCCTTAGAATCAAATATGTCATTCATCATCTTGGTGGTCCCAGTAAAACGCCCTGAAATTCTCATCCCAGTTTTCAATAGTTACGCATTCATCCATATGGTAACAATATTACCACGGTCAAATTCCTGCTACCAGACACATCAAATAGTCCAACTTCAGCCCCACACCCAGGAATATTTTCTTGTCTCTAAGAAGCAACTTTCAATCTCTAAATTATCAGGAGAGAACAAATGTGATGTAAGCTAACGTAATATGTCCTATCAAATGTGTCCTACATTCCCTAGAAGAGTGACCACTTACACAAATGGGACAAAGAGAGACTGGGGTGTGTTTCTGTTTTAAACAAATGACCTTCTGCGAAGCTTGGAAGAATTGAGTCAAGAAACCACTGAGGCTGTAAGCAGGCTGCTGCAGCAGGGGCTTTGTGTGTTTGCCTCTGAACAATAGATTTCTTATTCTAGAAACCTGAAGGGAGAGATCTGAGATGAGGAGCTGCTTCTACTGGAAAATGAATAAACGAATGTCCCTGTTCTGACAGACGATCTCTAGTGTCAGGTTTTGCCAACATCAGGCTGAACCCCTCCAGTACACGGGCAGTAGCAGAGGGTGGTAAGTAGTTAAAGACTCAGGTAGGAGGAATCAGGTAGCCTCAGTTCTTTCCCAGTTATCTCATTCAATAGCCAGATAACTTAAGAAAATCTAAAGCTGTCTTGGTATACTTTCATCATGAAAGAAAGAAAGAAAGAAAGAAAGAAAGAAAGAAAGAAAGAAAGAAAGAAAGAAAGAAAGAAAGAAAGAAAGAAAGAAAGAAAGAAAGAGAGAAAGAGAGAAAGAGAAAGAAAGAGAGAGAGAGAAAGAAAGAAAGAAAGAAAAAAGAAAAACAAAAAAAAAGAGAAGAGACGAGAAGAGACGAGAAGAGAAGAAAAAAGAAAAGAAAATAGTAAAAACCTCAGGTCACTTTCACTTCTCAAGTTTCTCCTGGGTGCAATTTAATGAAACACAACAATGTCTATACTTTTAAAAAATCAGAAAGAATAACAGTAGCTATCATTTCTTAGATGCTATCTGTTTCAGCACCTGTTCCAGCACATAGGTTTTCCCTATGTGATTTCTAATCCCCCTTCCCCCTTCCATAACTCTCCAAGATGGATATGATTCCCGTTTTATAGATGAGACAACTATAACAGGCCTGCAGTCACTCAGCTAGTAAGTGGCCGAAGGGGGATGAAACCCAAACTGCTCAGCTCCAAAAGCTCACGTTCTTCTGATGCCACACAACTATCTTATCACTGTCCCACTCTGCTCTGAGGAAGCCAACGACAGGGTACTGATAATGCTGACTCTGGCCACACTGGGACCCCAGTGGGCTGGCCAAATGCAGTGTCCAGAAACATGAAGAACCACAAGTAAGGACAAACTTATTTATAAAGTGGGGTAACAATAGAGTCACCTCTTAAATGAAGAAGTTGATATTTGTAAAATAGTTAGACTGGTGTGGCACATGGGAGTGAAACAACTACAAATGTATTTGTTAAATTAGATCAAATAAATAAGAACTTCCTAGGGCTAGTGGGTTTGCAGTCTTAAAGAGCCAAAGAGGAGGAGTGCCTTGGTGGCTCGGTTGGTTGAGTGTTCGACATTGGCTCAGGTCATGATTCTCACGGTTTGTGAGTTTGAGCCCTGCACCGGGCTTGCTGCTATCAGTATGTGGAGACCACGCTTTGGATCTTCTGTCCCCTCTCTCTCTGCCCCTCCCCCCCTCGTGCTCTGTCTCGCACACACACACAAAAAAGAGCCAAAGGGGAGATCCATATGGTTTGGAAGCTGGGTGGGTCCAGGAATGGGAAGAAAGCTACAAGAGGAGCAAAGTGAGAGGGCCAGGCCGACTGTCATCAAGTGGTTGAAGCCCCTGACTTGTCTTGTCTTGTATTTTTTGCTGTACATGTAGTATTTGGATGGCTATCCTTGCTTCTTTCCTCATCAGTGATTTGTGGTCTCACCTGCCCCAAGGTTTATTGAAAGGGGCCAACACTGCCACTCACGGTTCTATGTAGTGACAATGGCACCTGCAATGAAGAGCCCAATGGTGGCTGCTATGGAAGCAGCTCCCCACATTTCTGAGATGCGCATTCATTAGCTTGTGTGTCCTCCTTATTTAGGCAGTGGTCAATACGCTGTCTGACCCGTGAACATGCATGACAGGAACCTGGATCCATATAGAAAACTAGGTCAGGGTGAAGCCATATGTGAGGAAAGTATAGCACTGCCTCTGGATGAGCAGACTAACCCCCAGGGACAGGAGAGGAAGGTCTGAGTCACCTGGCCACTCTCATCATGTCTGTCAAGGAGCCAGGACCATGCCTTTGAGCTTAGTGGAGGCATGTCCACCAGGACCTCAAAAGAGGCCCTACAGAAAAACTATCTAGAGGATGACAAGAGAGCTTCCAAACTCCCCCTGCTGAGCTGCCTTTTGAACCCCGAGGCTCTGAACTAAGATCAAGTGTTAAACATTGGTCTTCAAGTATGTGGTGTGGTCAGACTTGGCACCTGGTGCTATTGACGTTGTTCCTATCTCTACCTCACTGTTGCTTATTTACCTAGTCTTACTCTACCTATGCCCTCCCTAGGGTGTTACCTGGTACGGCTGTATCAGTGTTATTTGCCAAAGGGAAACCTGGGGTTCGACAACTCCCCATTCCTCGTCATCCCAAGTACCCAGGACTGGTCCTCTCCATGTGAAATGTCAGTTTATTCTATCATTACCATCAATGAAACCTATTTGTGAATCTCACAGGCTCATCATCTCCTTAACAGGTTCCAAATTTAACAGACACACACAGATATGATCCAGAAGATGTCATATAAATAATCAAAATGTTGCAAAACAGCAAAAGTCAAGAGAAGTTAGATTACTTCTTTGAGGATCTAAAAAACTATTATGAGAAGGATGCAGGAAACAAATGGAAAATAAATCATTAGAGCCAAAGATATTTTATTTGAAGAAAAAAATTCACTATGTAGGGGGAAAATCCTGAGTTAAGACATTTTCTACTCTCATGTCAAGGAAAGTAGATTCTAGATTTCATGGACATGCTTTAAGAATTGTTCAATGTTGTTCCTTGAAATAGATGAAGTGATTCTGGGGAGAACTTGATAATTTAGTACTCTGTACTTAAAGATAAAAAAATAAAGTTAGACCCCAGCAAGAGGCATTCTGTTGGACCTCAGCAGAGGCCTTCCATACAGAGAATCATGAACCTTTTTTTCCCAAGCAAGCCAACACACCTTTCACATTATTTAAAGGTAAAGTTGTTTTTGTGATAGAGTTAGCTTGGAGTACCTGCATTAGAGTCAAGGACTCAGTAAATGGAAATTTTTTCAATTCTAAATGCACAGGGATCCTGGCCTAGATCAAATACATAGTAGTTTATTACACCTTCCAAGACAAATTCTAAGAAGCTTATGGATCCTCTGATGGTGTTACCTAATCATTACCAATTCAACAAAGCTTTGAAATAAGCTTTCATTTCTTCATTCTTTACCCAAATTGTTTACCTGTGGCATCGATATGTGAGAAGGTAAAATCCAAGTGAGGATTTAGAATGAAGAACTTTTTACTTCAATTGCACTACCAATGACACAAATATGTTCTCTGGGAGTAATCAATCAGGATTATACATTCTCTTGGTTTACCAAGGAAGGTTGATTGTAAGCCAAACTGGCTCCTGCTGGATGAGTGCTTGTAATTGATACTCACTTCATTGATCACTGCTGGGGTTCATTTCGAGGAACAGGAAACCTCAGTTTTAGATATTAACATGCAAAGGAGAGAGGGAGAAAAAGAGAAGGTAAGCAATGAAGTAAGGCTTAGGATTGAGTTTGGGAGAGAAACTTCCTAAGACATCTAGACAGAGGAAGCTTTCCTAAAAGAGAACTAAAAAGACCTGCAAAACCATCTGCCCAAATGATGTACATATTAAAGCAGAAACACCATTTGAAAGAATGAGAAATGTTGTTCAGACCAGTGAGAATTGTGCTCTCACTTCTATTACGCTCAAAGAATAGCTTATTATCTGTGCTCCAGTGGCCATATTATAGTAAGTATTGGTATGCTAGGGCTTGTTGGTCAGGAGAAGTAAAGAGACCAGAATCTTAGAATAAAATGTTCCTTGAGTCCAGTTCCTCTCAAAAATTCAGGAGAGGGAGAGACATGATCCTCAGTTGATACTCAATACAGTGCTGGGGACAGAAAATGCTAACAAAGCAGCCCCTTCTCTCAAGCTCTGTTTTTCTCAGTTCTGGAATTTCTGATTGTCAAAGGATTGAGAAGATCTTAAGTATTTTAACTTAAAACAAACGAAGGTTCAGAAAAGAAAATAAGTGCACACATTTTCAAAGTCATCAACTCCAAACATTGCAAAACCACTTAGTAAAGGGGGTGGATAGGCAGGACTGGCCACATTTTCCACCTGTTCACTCCATAAAATAACTTACTGAACCATAGGAAGCTTTGTTAAAGTTTAAAAGACGAAAGGGTAAAGCCTGAAAGCTTAAAGTATATATACTTTATAGTATATATACCATATATATAATTTACTAAGTGAAAAGTGATGGTATTTTCTAGTATAAATATCTAAATCAGAGGGGCGTCTGGGTGGCGCAGTCGGTTAAGCGTCCGACTTCAGCCAGGTCACGATCTCGCGGTCCGTGAGTTCGAGCCCCGCGTCAGGCTCTGGGCTGATGGCTCGGAGCCTGGAGCCTGTTTCCGATTCTGTGTCTCCCTCTCTCTCTGCCCCTCCCCCGTTCATGCTCTGTCTCTCTCTGTCCCAAAAATAAATAAACGTTGAAAAAAAAAAATTAAAATATCTAAATCAGAGAGATGCAGCTAAAATGAGGTGAACTCCAAAAACGAACGTACCCTCCTCTTGGTCCCTTTTGTCTTACTCTTCTCTTACTTACCATTTTCATAGCCCTAATGAATATCACCATTCGATATGATGTTTATAAACAGTTTCTGAAACTTACTAAACTGTGTCATGAGATAGGAATTAAAGGGAATGATCTACACACTGTCTAAACAGTTATAAAACTTGCTTAAAGGAAGATTTGGAAAAAGAATCCCGATTTTCCCAAGTTATAATTAGATTGTCATTTCAGTGTGCCTGTGGCTTTTCTCTTCTTTGCATTGGAGTCTAGCCCTTGGAATAGATACTAGGGTGAGAAGACTTATGTAGGATTGCAGGGAATGGGAACAAAATTGGACTTAGCAGTAAGAGGGAAACTTGGCAGCATGGAATTTTAGTTAATTCATTATTTTGTCATACAATATGTATTTCACACTAAAAAGTTCAGCACCAAGAGGAGGCAACATCATATGGTCTTATGCTCAATAAATATTAACTGAACCAAAATGAACATCAGCAAAGTGTATACTTTCCCTAAATAATTCCCTCATGGCCATAGGTATTTTTTCATTTGACATAATACTTTGCTTTCAGTCACACTTAGTTCAGCTCTTTCTCCCTCTCTGTCTTTGGTATATTTTGTTCTATATCTATACAAGCAGTGGGGAAACAATTATTCATTAAGGTCCACTGAGCTACAGTGTGAAGTTCTGCAAATCTACAATGGATTTTGGGTTTTTAGGTGGCAGATGACAGGTTTAACTGACTTAATTTCTAAAATAATCAGAGCAGAGGTGCCTGGGTGGCTCAGTTGGTTAAGTGGCCGACTTTGGCTCAGGTCATGATTTCACGGTCCGTGAGTTCGAGCCCCGTGTCAGGCTCTGTGCTGACAGCTCAGAGCCTGGAGCCTGTTTCAGATTCTGTGTCTCCCTCTCTCTGACCCTCCCCTGTTTATGCTCTGTTTCTCTCTGTCTCAAAAATAAATAAACGTTAAAAAAAATTTAAAATAATCAGAGGAGATATAAAATGTTATTTATGCTATCCAACTAAGTATTTATTAAATGCTTATAAATCATTTATTCAAGCCTGAGGCCAGCAGTTACAATACAGTGTGACAAGTGCTATCATACAAGAATTCAAAAGGGTGATGAAATCAGGTAAGGAATCCAAGTTTAATTCAGGGGACAATGTGGAGCTGCTGAAGTGTTTGAAATAGGAACTGGAATGGTGATTTCTGTATTTCAGACAGATCATTCTGGCTTCAGAACTAAGCACAGCGGACTGGTTAGAAGACAATAATAGGCAGATATTTGAGATAAGGCGGGAACCTGGTGGGGGGTAGCAGAGGCAGTCAGTATAAAGAAAAAGTGAACAGATTTGAGAGACAGGCAAGTAGACTTGATAAGTTTGGGTGAATACTTGGGAAATAAACACAGGAAGAGGAAGAGGGCTTTAAGAGGTCAGAGAAGATTATGAGTCCAGTTTGGGATGTGTAAGTTGAGAACATACCTAGAACTATGAGAGAGTTGGACATACACTTAGATTTGTAATTTAGGATCCATATCCAAATTAAAGACGTAGATTCAAAAATAATAAGCACATAGAAAACAATGAAAGCCTTGATAAAACTGACTCTAAGAGAGTGTTCACAGTGAGAAGAGAAAGTACCCTAAGACAAAATCTGAGCAACTTTGGTGTTCCGGAAATGGGCAAGGACAAAGGTACCTGCCAACAAGATGAGAAAAAAGCCACCAGAAAGCCAGAATAAAGCCAGAATAAAAGCAGGAAATCGGTGGTGTTGAGGAAGCCTAAAATTCCTGCTGCTGACTCTATGCGTGATCCACAACGTGAAAGGAAGAGAAGTCACATCAGCACTGAAGTGTCCACGGGGTTTATCAACCAGGAGGGCACTGCAGACCTAGCTCAGAGGATTTCAGTAATGTGGGAGGTAGAGGATCCAGACTGGAAGGTGTTGATGAGGTACCAGAAGTGGTGTGGGGGGGTAGAGACAGTAGGTAGGACAATTCTCTGAAGATGCTTGATCGTAGAGGAGAAATGTAAGGCAGAAGATGGAGATGAACCTGAAGTGAAAGGAGAGATGCTTTTTCAGATGATGACAGAGTCTTAAACATCTTTACATGCTGGTGGGAAGGAGCCAGAAACAGAGATGGAAGATAGAAGAAGAAGCGGATAATCTGTTACAAGAAGTCTCTGAGGAGGCAGAAAGGAGGAGAGCCTGAGGGGAAGTAGAAAGCCAGGTGCTGACAGGAGGGGCCCACTGATGCAGGAAAGGAGCTAGAGGTAGATCTCATGCAGGAAATGTGTGATTTGGTGGTGAGAGACCAAGGGATTCTCTGGTTGATGGGTACTTTCTCCATGAAGACAGTGAGACGGACAAGTTGGGGTCAGTGGTTTGAAGAGACCGGAAAAAGAACAAAGTATTCACTTCCAGGGAGAGAAAAACAACTAGAGAAAATAGAAGAGTGACTAGGTAGCACTGAGGGCCCTGTCAAGGTAGTCAGCCAGGCATTTATAGCAAAAATGACTGCACAATTGCACGTTTTTCACCACTGCACCTCCGTATCATGGAGAATCTTCCGTCTCATGCCCTCATCTTTGCCCAACTCCTAAAACCACCACAGGCTTACCCACCTCCATGCTTATCAGAGCTTCTAGAACCCAGCTCCAGTGGAGTCCACCTTCTCATTTCACTGGGAAGGAGTTTGGCTAAGGAGTAAAACCAAGGGTCTAAACTTTGGTTCATAGTGTGGTGGTTAAGCATGCAGCAGACTCTAGAATTTGCTTGGCTTGGTCTAAATCCTGATTTTACCACTTTCTAGCAGTGTGACCTTGGGTTAACTATAAAATCTCACTATGCCTCAATTTCCTCATCTGTAAAATGAGGACAGTAATAAAGGAGAGATAATGGGGACAATAACTCCTGCATTAACTCACGACTTCATAAAAATAAAGGGCTTTGAATAGCATCTGGCGCACAGTGACATTTACGTAAGTGGTGGTGGTCTCATTATTAGGGCTTCTGCTGCTCCTACGCATTCCTGACAAAATGGGCATCTCTACAAATACAGCCTTTTATTCATTTATGAATAGACAAAGATAGAAATCTAACATCTAGTCCAATATTTGCATTAACTTGCAAGTCTGGTCAAATCACTTCACCTATCTGTAAAACTATATCTCAGGCTACATTAAAAATTAAAAACTCTACAACATAAAAGACTATATAGCCATCTGCAGAATTTGATATAAACCACATGGTTCTGCTTTTAAATATTTAGCCCTGCAGATCATTTCTTAAATACGGTACTGTTTTCTCTGACAATTCTAGAGCAATTTTATTACACTTAAAAAAAAAAAAAGAAATATCTAAGTAACTTTGAGTAACTTCAAATATTCACACCATTTTTTTTTTCCATTTCAGCTTAGATTTATTCATGTGCACAAGGCTTGGTCCTTTAGGTAGAAAAACTGTTGCCCGTGATAAAAAAAAAAAAAAAAAAATGTGAAATTATCACTTCCTCCTAACAGCAAAATGTTTCAAGATCATGATAATCCTTATAAGCTGCTTAAAATTTGTTACAGCCTGTTGTACAGACAAAACAAAACAATACCTCTCCAAAGGCAACTCTAAGTTCTTTCCTAGGTGTAGCTATCTGCAACGTGAACTCTTTAGGCATTTCACCAGACTTTATTTAAAGTCTATGGCATGAGTTTTGATGCCAGGTTTAGATAAATTGTTAAATTCCAGTTAATCATGCTATGTATGCATGATGCAAAAATACCTGAACTTGTTTACTCATTTGAGACTGAGCTGTAGAGACTTGCTTCAGATCCCCTCCACTAACACTAGATTAGTCAGTCTCCACCACAGACTACAGATCTGTAGTCAATTTAGTCATTCCCACAGATGCTAACATCAGGGGACCAGAATTTTCTTTTCTCTTTGTGGAAAAAATTCTATAACCTCCCAAATTCAATTAGGCAAACCTTCAAATCTTCAACTATCTTGTTACTCTATGAAAGTCTGAAGGCACTTAAAAAAAAAAAAAAAGCCTTTAAAATATGGCAGATCTCCAAATACTTTGCAAGCCTAACAGCATTAACATATTTTTAATACCACTTCATATAGGTATAGCACACATAGTTTGGATTTTCATTTTTGAAAGCTTATTTTTGGAATAGTTGGTTCTAAAATGAGAAAGTATGAGGTTATTTAATAGTGACAGGGAATAATAGGTTGTTTTGCACTGGGCTTACAATGTGTGAAGTGCCTAGGAGAGGTCCAGAATCTGTTATCTTTATTACGGTGTCACTTATCCTCAGAAAATTTGGGTACAGTAACCAAACCCACACAACGTTCCTATGTAGATTACAATGTGGGGCAACTCCACTTATGCAGATTAGGAAATACTGCCTTCCCAGTTTCAATTCCCAGTAGGTTGTCAGTAAACACAGAACCAGGGCAAAATTAGTTGCAAATTAGAATATTTTTACTGTGTTGCAGTAGCCTGTCTTAACAACTTTAGGAATATGTTCAGAACAAAAAAACAAATATGCAAACATGTGGCTCCTTTCCCATTAGAACCAGAGCCCCACAGATTAAGAAGAATATTTCTGTTTCCACAGGGCCATTAAGGCAACCACCCCTTGTTATTACTCTGAGATACTGATATGTTTTCACAATGTGTTATACAATCCTCAGGTTATTAAGGGATCTAAATCATCAAAAGTTTTTATTATATATTATATAAAAATAATTATTTAAGAACTATAGATGGTTATGTGCACAAAGATTTGTCTTGGCTAATGGAACAGTAGAAAATATTCTAAATAAAGAATTGGAGAGGAAAACACTTAGCAGTAGTAGCTTTAAATACAAATAAAACAAATAAGAATAAATTAAAAAACTAAATAAAACAGAGAAGTGAGATAACTCTATTGAATGTCTAGGTTTTCCCAACCCTCAGTCTCGTGACCTAAATTGATAACAGACTCTATTTGTTAAAGATTATTCTGTCTACCATATGAATTTGGAAGAAATGCAGAAATTAGCTAGGTGAATTGGTGTGTTTAGAAAAGTGATGTGTAAGTATGTCAAATGTTGAAAAAACAAACAACACACTGACAGGATGGAACCCCTATTAGGACTGAGAACTTCAAATTGACAAACTAGCCAATGAAGTAGGGTATAATTTCAGGATTAAAGTAGAAACAGCAGCACTTTAAAACATGCAAGGTATAAATCATTTTTTCATGATTATGAAGTAAGATACAAGGACTAATCCTGTGGGGGGGGGGTGCTGAACACATATGTGTGCATGTGCATAGACATTTAAGGAGATGGTAGCTCATAAGCATCTCTTATGAGGGATCTCCAACAGAAGAATGCATGGAAACTGAGTCAGGGGTTTACAGCACACACTGGTGCTGTTCTAAGAAGGTGAATGTCAGGGCATTTCTGGGTGAGACCATTTAGGCATAATCCCTTCCCATTCGAAAACATTTTATTTCATTAAATGGTTACTAACACCCTAAAAAGTAGAGTGTTAGTTACTTCCCTTTTACAATGGTTTGAGAGCTTAAGCAAACTTGCCCAAGGCTTCAAGGGATGTAGGTAGCAGAGCACAGTCTGACCCTGGGTTGGTTTCACCTCAGAGCCTAAGAAATCTCCACTCGACCTAAGCTGGTTATAAAGCAAGTTGATTCTTTTTGTTTTGTTTTTAATTTTTTTCACATTTATATTTATTTTTGAGAGACAGAGAGAGACAGAGCACAAGTGGGGGAGGGAGAGAGAGAGAAGGAGACACAGAATCTGAAGCAGGTTCCAGGCTCTGAGCTGACAGCACAGAGACCAACGCGGGGCTCAAACTCACAGACCATAAGATCATCACCTGAGCCAAAGTCGACGCTCAACCGACTGAGCCACCCAGGCGCCCCTAAAGTGAGTTGATTCTTAAGGGTTTGGGCCTCTATCCAAGGATCTGCATGGAATCTCATACATCCTGCTGCCTTGGCCAGGCCTAACTATACTAGCCAGGGTCTCAAGAGTACAAATTAAGAATATCACCTGTCATGTTAAAATCAGTAGTGCCTCCAAATAGTCCTAATAAAATTACCTAAATCAGAAAGCTTTTCAATACCAAGCAAAACTGTCTCCTCTGATGAATTGCCATCTTTCCTTTTTTTCTTATAATGGAAGCTACATGTGATTGAAATTTCCAAGGATTTCCCTGGCCAATATTCTCCTCAGTTACAGCAACTGGGTTAGAAGGGTTGGTCCCTGTTTCCTTATCTTTTTCTATTACCATTTTATCAAGCTTAGTACATTTATCTTCTTTGAAAAGCTGTCTCAAATCATTTTTGCAAAAGTGGTATGGTATAAATAGATGGTGAAATGTCAAAACTCACACTTGAAGCCATTTAACAACCTTAGTAACCAGAGCTCTCATTAGATAATTTGTGAGGTGAGTTTCCTGGCATTCTGTTCACTCGTGCACAGATCATTATATTCTGAGGTGGGAAAGAGCAGGGAAGATAGGAGAAAAGAATGGAATCTTGAGCCCCTGCTAGGTGCCAACTATGGGCGATTCATGTCCATAACCCCATTTTATTCACCCCATCCTCACAGATAATGAAAGAGACTCAGATACTCACCAGCTCATGCAGCTAAGTGCCAGAGTTGGGACCTTACATTCAGGTATGTCTGGTTTCTAAGCTTCTGTTATTTTCACTCTTCCAGCAGCCTCCTGATAGTCACCCTGAACTCAGGTCTTCCAACGGGCCAGGGCATAAAATGCCTTTTAGCTTCGTCAATGGGAATAGTTGCAGAGGCTCTAATTGAAAATAATTTTACTTACAAATGTGTAGTCCTCCGCAAACTCCACTCATGCTGTATGTTTATACTGCAACAATTTTTTTTTTTGAAAAAGAAAAGTTGGACTGATGCTTATAAAAATGACGGCAAGGGAGAGCGAAACTCAAATTATGCGATAGCATGTGTGGGTGGGGCACCCAGTTTTTACTGCCACTTGTTTTTGGAGAACTAAAGAATCAACATCTCTACAAGTAACACACTCATCCCTAAATATAAGGCCATGAAAACTTTATAGGGCTCCCCCTGTTCTCCCCAAATATTGTTTGAAGTGCATGTTTACACCTATATAGGATACATGGGCTGGATGAAATCCAGTCAAGGGCATAAAAGTACAGCGTGGAGTGTGCCTTTCGTAGTTATATAATATATTGACTTTGGGCTTGTGCTAGAGGAATTGTTCCTTGCCTCCAGCTCCTGAATTTACTATAGCTGCCAAACACTTCCAAAACCTCTCAGTCTCAATCCTGGGCCTGGAGAAATTCCACAGCACTAGGAGATCAAGTTTCGCATCAATATTTTTGTGGGCTCCTTGCCAACGCCTTATCAAGGAAAAATATAATTATAGGCGAGACTGCAGCAAGCTGATTCTATAATATTCTCCCCTCCTGTCTCAGCTGCTAAAATATAATGTAATAAAAGTGATATAAGATACTGCATCTGCCCTTTCCATAATTCTATTTTCATTTTAGTTCCATTGCTGGATTGAGGAAGATTCTGAGCCATGCCAGAGCTACTGATGCTTAGCTTCTAAAACACTAGTGTCTGATTTAGTAAAGTTATAGTTTAAAATAGAACCCATGGTAGAAGAAATGGCAGTGGGGGGAGAAAATGTGGGTTTTTTGTGGCAAGTGTGGCTTTCTTGTTTTTTTCCCCCCTAAAACTGCTTTAATGGACAGTTCAATTTCTACACCATAGATAAAGTTAGCATAGGGACCTTAATATTTCATTCATATTGTCTATGGGTCCTTGGGGGTGCACATTCTTTATCACCATGTGTAGAACATTAAAACCCCAAGCCATGTTTCAGGACTAAGTCCTATTGTTCATTCAGATTGGGTTATACCAAGCTTTTACCTATGAAAGATCCAGGAGAAAGACATGATTTGTTGTGTGGTATCTAAGAAACCATAAGCCAACACAATGAGGTTAAATGACACACAGAGTAATTGTTTTATTTTTATCTTTTTCAGTCTTAGTGAGATATAATTGACACGTAATATTGTGTAAGCTTAAGTTGTACAACGTGATGACATGATATTTGTCTAATTGTGAAATGATTACCATGATGAGGTTAGTTAACATATACATCCACCAGAGTCATTATTTGAGAACATAGACTTTTTGTGGCTGCCCACTGATTATAGGCCCATGTTTAGATGCTTTAGTATGGCATCAAAGATATTTCTGCCATCTTGCCTCATCCCAGCATACTTCTCTTAGGCTCATTTCTCATTTCTCTCCATGAATATTTTGCTCTATCCTGTTCTATCTAGCCTTCTTGTAGTCTTTTTAAATAACTCCTATATTCTCATACTTTTGTCAGCTTCTCATGCCATTTATCTTTTGTGGACCTCTCCTCTCTCTTCCTGTGAACATGCTCCACTAAAACCAACATGAAAAATGTGCCCTGACTATGCCACCCTCTATCTAGACTGAACTAATGATTTCTTCCTTGTGTTCATGACCACCTGTCTATTCTCCTTACATCTTCTTCATCATTTTCATAAGCATCTTTGGGCAAGATCATGCTTATCCATCTCTGTGTGCTGAGCACGTAGTCAGTGGAATGCAATTGGTGTCTGATAAATATTAGTTAATCATTGATTTTACGAATTTGCTTTTAGGAGAGCTACATGTTTCTAAAAAATTTTTTTAAGGTTTTTATTTATTTTTTAGACAGAGAGAGACAGAGCATGAGCAAGGGAGGGGCAGAGAGAGAGGGAGACACAGAATCTGAAGTAGTCTCCAGGCTCTGAGCTGTCAGCACAGAGCCTGGCGCGGGGCTTGAACTCACAGACTGTGAGATCATGACCTGAGCTGAAGTCAGACGCTTAACTGACTGAGCCACCCAGGCACCCCAGAGATAGCTACATATTTAAGATACAGTCCCTAACAGTTTGCTTACTTACTGCTACTCCTAAGGGTTGCATTTTTTTACAAGTGAAATTTACTTTGTCTTTGTGAGTCACTAGATATTGGATTCAGTGGGAAGAGTTCAGATCTCTGTTTCACCACTTCCTACTGTATGATATGGGGATAATATTCCACCTATCTGTAAAATGGGGGGAAAAAGTATTTGCCTTGCAGGAGTATTGTAGGGATAAAATACTTGGCACACACTTGGTACTCCACAAATGAAACAAAAGGATTCATTACTGGGATGATATACTAGGCTTCCAGCACCCATACAGACAGCAGGACCCCAAGGAAGATGGTATGAGAGACATTGGTTTTCACTGATAAACCAAGAAGGCTACCGTGGACTGTGGAATGTTAACTGGGAGGGAACATCTGGACTACAGGCTACAGGTGGTGACTGGAAGGCCAGGAAATGGCTAAGTGGATGCAGGGAGTAGCAGGATCACAGGGAAGAGAGGGAGGTAGAAGGGGGATAGCCAGGAAAGCTAAAAGCCGTAATTCCTGATTCCTGAATAGCTCAGGATCCTGAAAATATCAGCCAACATTTATTACGACTGAATTGAGTCAAGTGGTTTACAAACCTTGAGTCTCAAAAATACTCTGCAAAGGCAGGCATGATTGGCTTCTTCTTAGAGATGAAAAAAACAAATGAGGCCCTAGGAGGTTACATAAGTTGCCCAAGAAGACAAGGCTAGTATACGGTGATGTCTGAAATGGAACTCAGACGTCAGCCTCTGAAAGCCACTCTCTTTGCCCCATACCAGACTGCCTCCTAAAAGCCATGTAATAGTCAACTGCTCCGGCTACCATCATCATGTTTCTGTTAACTGACCAAACAACAGCATTCGGAATTAAGTTTTTACACTTCGAAAGAGGATTTCGTGTACATTAAGCCTCATTTCATCCTGTGAGAAAGGCCAGGCTAGTTTTTTAACCCTGTTACACAGATGAGGAAACAGGACTTCGCAGTCAAGTGCACTGAGACGTATGTTTATATACTGACACAATCAAACTGTAAACTCTGAGAAGTCGTGGCTTGGGCCTTTGGGCTCACCACAGCGTACCTACTTCTCTGTGCCAGTAGTGGCAAACAGGAAGCAAAAGACAGTAAAGTTTCCAAATGAATACATGTATAGAGAAACAAGAAAATTAATAAATGGACAACCTATTCGGAGGAAAGGCACAAAGGTTTGGTTTGAGCCAGAACCCTTAGGCCATATGACTGGCCTAAGCACCCAGTGCTCATCCCAACCAGTGCCCTCCTCAATGCCCAACACCCACTTTCCCCTCTCCCCCACCCCCCATCAACCTTCAGTTTGTTCTCAGTACTTACGAGTCTCTTATGGTTTGCCTCTTTGCCTCTCTGTAACTTTTTTTTTTGCCCCCTTCCTCTCTCCCCGGTCTTTTGTTAAGTTTCTCAGGATCTACATATGAGTGAAAACATATGGTATCTGTCTTTGTCTGACTGCCTCATTTCACTTAGCATAATACCCTCTGGTTCCATCCATGTTGCTGCAAATGGCCAGATTTCATTCTTTCTCATTGCCAAGTAGTATTCCATTGTATATATAAACCACATCTTTTTTTTTTTTATTTTTAAAAATTTACATCCAAATTAGTTAGCATATAATGAAACAATGACTTCAGGAGTAGATCCCTTAATGCCCCTTACCCATTTAGCCCATCCCTCCTCCCACAACCCCTCCAGCAACCCTCAGTTTGTTCTCCATATTTATGAGTCTCTTCTGTTTTGTCCACCTCCCTGTTTTTCTATTATTTTGGTTTCCCTTTGCTTATGTTCATCTGTATAAACCACATCTTCTTTCTCCATTCATCTGTTGATGGACATTTAGGCTCTTTCCATAATTTGGCTATTGTTGAAAGTGCTGCTATAAACACTGGGGTACAAGTGCCCCTATGCATCAGCACTTCTGTATCCCTTGGGTAAATTCCTAGCAAGCACTGCCTTCGTTTTAACTACTATTTAACTTCCTATGAGAGAAAAATAAAGAAATCCTTAAATGACAGTTACTTCATAAAACTTAAAAGTATAAGCCCTACATACTTGTAGCAGATATATTTCAGGGGACTGCTTCCCTGGGAATGTGTCTCTCCTCTACTCCCAGTACATTTTCTTTCCTTTGCACCCATGGGATTTCTCTTAATACATTTAATACTTGAGCAAGCTTGAGGGGTTTCCATTCATTTCAAAGAGCTTTGACTAGACAATCATCCATGCTAAAATGTAGGCTGTAGGAGGGAACAGAGGAGGGACTGAAAGCCTAAGGTATCCATGGATGGGCACACACTGCCATTTTGGGGGGACACCTCTGTGTTCTGTATCCTTCAGGCTCAAATGACCCTTTCTGGAGTTGCTGACATTAATGTTTGCATTACTGCTGACATACCTTTCCAGAAAATATGAAATTACAAAAATCACAACACATCATCCATGTGTTGATCTAACCAGTGATCACATATCTACCATTATTGTAGGTACCAAGGATACCAGATACGGTGGTACGGTACAGAAATTAATACAGGGGCTGTAGAGCCAGATTGCCTATTTTCATATCCCACGTCTGCCACAAATACCTCCTGGGTATGCTTCTCAAGTCAAGTTCTCCATGCTTCCATTCCCTCATCTGTAAACATGGGGATAATACCTACATTATTGGGTTATTATGAGAACTAAATGAATTAATATATGAAAAATTCTTGAAATTTAAAATGACACCTGGCATACAGTAAGAGCTTAATAAATGTCGTTTATTGGTAACAATACAATATTGGTCACAATTAGTGTCCTTAGGGTCACAGAGTAGAGAAAGAGAGACAAATAGGAAAATCACTGATTACAACCCAATTGTGATCAGTTATAACAGGTAGTTCTATTGTTTTATTTTTAAAAAAATTTTTTTTTTTTAACGTTCATTTATTTTTGAGACAGAGAGAGACACAGCATGAACAGGGGAGGGGCAGAGAGAGAGAGAGACACAGAATCGGAAACAGGCTCCAGGCTCTGAGCCATCAGCCCAGAGCCCGACGCGGGGCTCGAACTCATGGACCGCGAGATCGTGACCTGAGCTGAAGTCGGATGCCCAACCGACTGAGCCACCCAGGCGCCCCTAGTTCTATTGTTTTAAACATCCACATACTCAGCAAGAAGTGTATCTCATTATAACTGAGGGCATACCTGTGCTCTCCACAGAAGTGAAAACTAACACATGGGTTCACTGGCTACATTGACACCCAGGCAAGCACTTCTTAACAACAAATTTTAGTTTTTCCTGGATATTCAATTTTGCATGATCATCTTAATGATGATATTTTGCACATTTATTGATTTGTAACACCTCTTTTAGAGATGTGGTTGAGTCTTGTACTATTATTTAATTCAAGTTTTCCAGTGCACATATCTTGCCCTTATATCTAAATTGTAAATTACTTTCAAATAGGAAAGTCACCTTAAATATCTTTAAGCTCCCACAATCTAAAGGCATGCTAAAAATATTTGTTGAATGAATGAACGAGAAGCCAACTTGGCTAGATCTGTAAGCAAGTAATATTTCTTTCTAACACATATTTACCTAATTGGATTGCTTTTGAGTTACTTGAACTCAAAATGTACCTCTTTCCCCTTATCTTTTAATCTTAAAGTCAGCACTTTTTATAATGGTTTTAACATTAGCCCAAAGGCACTCCTATCAACAGATTAGAATCTATTTGCCTAACAAAATGAACATTAAAATACCGAAGGAAGAACTGGGGACCTGAAGTGTAATTGTTGTCTATCTCTGCCTCATTCTGTGGCTTTAGAAACCCCCACTGCCGCTCTGCTTCTTAGTGCGTGCATCAATAAATGAGAAGACAATCTTTGACATATCATTACCTACCATAAAGGGGGGAAAGGCTTGCATGTGATGATTGACTTTCAGTTCTGCTGAGGAAAGACCCCTTAAAAATCCCCTGCTTTCAGTTGGCAGGTCAGTTTCTAAATCCCCCAAATAAAAAGAGAAAGTATGCCCATAGGTCTGACTCTACATGGGGTCATTAACAGGTCTCTTCATTTCATTCTTTGGAACAGGTCATTTAAGTCAAGAATAACACAACCACCCTATGACATCATGCCAAACACCCCTAAGTCTGACTCTATTTATGTTTCGGTTGATTTTGTAAAATGCAATTCCAGAAGAGCAAAGGTTTTTGCCCAGTCAGTTATTACAGAAACAGGAGCGTCACTGCTGTTTAGAAAGAAGTGGCATGTAATTAAAAATGACCTACTATGAAACTCAATAAAAGTGAGGAACAGTAATTTGAAGCTTTTCTCAGTTTTTACTAAGTTTTCTCTCAACTCCAAACCAAATAACCATTCTTTGTTTGCTAAACAGATCTTAAGTATATAATTTTGTTGGCTCTTTTTCTCCCCCCTTGGTATTGGCAAAAATAGGGCTTTCGGAAAAAAAACAAAAAACAAAAAAAAAAAAAACAAAAAACAAACAAAAAAAAACTTTAACTGGTCTCAATTTTTTGTTCAAGGTTAACTTTACATTGAAATCTGACTGCAAGCAACAGGTCATATTTCACTTAAATAATGGCAGGTAGCCCTATATTAGAGACATTCTCACATAAAAGTTTCACATTAGGAAAATGCATTCTGGGAAATAATCAACTACCATAAAGAGGTCAAGTATATGGAAAGTGGAGCTCTGATCTGCAAACCAGATTCAACAGCCTTCATTTACCAAGGCAGAAGGGATGAGTGGAACCATGCAGGGCCAATGTGTGAATATACATTACTCAGAAGGAATGTGCTAACACTTGAATGTTTCTAAATCAACTTTTGATTAATATATAAGATGCCTTATTTATATTAAATATCCAATATATAATACAATCTATTTTATTAGAGTCCATAAAATTCAAAGACATTATGACCTTTTAAAAACTTATTTAGTGACCAGTCTCAAATTGTTGCTCCTGTTTCTTTTTTTTTTGAGGTAACAAATTACACCTAGAAAAAAATGCATGCATATTTTGTGCACAATGAATTTTCATAAAAAAGGATGACTTTCAATAAAAAGAATATAGCCATATAACCGTCAACACAATTGAAACATTTCCATCACCTCAGAAGATTCCCCAGTGCCTCTTTCCAGTTAAACCCTCCCCTCAGAGTTTACCACAGTTCTGATTTCTATTACTGTAGATAATATTTGATTATTCTTGCAAAGATAGTAGATACAATTTTGTGTCTGAACTCTTTCACTCAACATAATGCTTGAGATTTGTCCATCTTGTTGTATGTACCATGAGTTTTTTTTTTTTTTTAAATGGCAAGTACTATTGCAAAGTATAAATATATCAGAATTTAGTTATCAATTCTACTGTTGATGAACTTTGGGGGGTGACTCCAGTATTAGGTAAGCTTAAATAAAGTGGTATGAACATTTTCATTTCTCTTGGGTAAACATGCAGAAGTAGAATTGCTGGGTCACACTATAGGTATATTTGATTTTACAAGAAACCATTACCTTTTCCAAAGTGGTTATACTGATTCAGAGTCATCATCAAAGGATGATTCCAGTTGCTCTGCATTCTTGTCAGCTCTTGGTGTTGTCAAAGTCTTTAATTTTATCCTTTCTCCTAAGTGTGTAGTGTATTTTATTATGATTGCAATTTGTATTTTCCTCAAAAATAATGATGTTGAGAACTGTGTGTGTTTATTGGCCATTTGTATATCTTCCTCTGGCAAGTGTCTGTTCAAGTCTTGTTGCCCATTTCAAAAACATTGAGTTGCCTCTATTATTGATTTGTGGGAGTTCTCTAGATGTTCTAGATACAAGGTTTTTGACAGATATGTATTGCAAGTATTTCCTCCTAGTATGTGTCATGCTTTAACATTTTCTTAACTATGTCTTTTGATGAGGATAAATTCTAAATTTTGATAAGGTATAGTTTATTATTTCTTTTTACATTTAATACTGTTTGTGTTAGTGGGTCTAAAAAAATCTTTGCCTTTTCCAGGCAATAAAGATAGTCAAGACTTTCTCCTATGGTGTTACTAGAAGCTTTATGCTTTCAGCCTTTAAGCTTTTAAAGTTAAATCTATTATCCGTTTTGAATTAATTTTGTATGTATTGTGAGGTAGCTATTGAGGTTTATTTTTGCCCCTGTACTTATCCAGGTGTTCCAGCATACCTGTTAAAAAGACTTTCCTTTTCCCATTGCATTGCATTGGCAATTTTATCAGAAATCAGTATATGGTGGGTCTATTTCTGGTTCCAATTCTGTTTCATTCACCTGTTTGTCTATCTTTATACCAATACCATAATTTATTATTGTGGTGTTAATGTAAGTCTTGAAACCACGTCATTTGAGGCCTATTAATTTTTCTCTGGTCTTTCAAAATTCGTTTGGCTCTTTAGGGCTCTTTGCATTTTTGTATAAACTTCAGAATGAATTTGTCAATATCTACAAAGAGGCATGCTGCAATTTCAAATGGAACGGCACTGAATCTATAAATCAGCTTGGAGAAAGTTGGCATCTTTATCAATATTGAACCTTCTAATCCATGGACATGGCATATCTTTTCACTTATTTAGGCTTTATTCAATTTCTCTGAGCAATGTGTGTGGTTTTCAGTGCATAGATTTTACACATGTTTTGTTATGTATCCTTTATGCACTTCATATATTTAATGCTACATAAAAAAGTATTTTTTAGATTTCAATTGTCAATTGTTTGTTACCAGTCTATATAAATACAATTGACTTTTTGTATATTGAATTTGTATTCTGTGACATTGCTGAATTCACTTATGAGTTATTTTGTAGTGTTTTATAGATTCTTTAGGATAAACATCTATGCTGCCTGTGAATAAAAAGAACTTTCCTTCTTCCTTTCCAATTTTTATGTCTCCCCCCCTTGTTTTATTGTAATGGATAGATTATATAGTAAAATAGTGTACATAGAGGTGAAGACATCCTTGATTTGTTCCTCATCTAAGGAGGACAAAAATTAATATTTCACGATTAATAATGATGTTAATTCTCAGTTTCTTATAGATGCCCTTTATCAGATTAAGGAAGTATCCTTCTCTTTCCAATTTTCTGGAAGTTTTTATCATGCATGGGTATTGTGTTTTGTCCAATACTCTTTATGAGTTGATTATATAATTTTTCTTTTTTATTCTGTTATTGTGGTGTATTACATTGAATGATTTTAAATGTCTAACCTACAATAGACACTCCTATGATAAATTTAAATGGCACTCCTATGATAAATTTCCCTCCTAATATTGCATTAATTTTTTATACATTATTAGATTTGTTATGGTAATACATTGTCAAGGAATTTTACATCACTGTTTATGAGACATATTTATTTGTAATTCCCTTTTCTTATAACTTTTTTTCAGGTTTTGATACTAGGGCTATGCTGGCCTCAAAAAAATTGGGACAAGGAGTGATGTCATCAAGATGGCAACATATGTCATTCCTGACTTTGCTCCCCTTCACAAGAACAAATAATGAGTATTCAAAAATAAGCCATCACTTAGAGAATCCTAAAACATAAGGGGTGGGTGAGGCTGGAGCACAGCTCAGAGACCCAGACAGACTGCATTAGAAGCTTAAGAGGAGTGGTTATAGGTTGACCATGTTGCCCCTCCCCTTGGACAGCACACCACTCAGAGAGGTCACCCTTGAGCCACCATTTCCTCCAGTGGGAAAAGAGAACCCAAGAGGAGAAAACTAGCATCCCCTCAAAACGGGGTTGCTTTGTGGGAGTCTCTAATCTGCTCTGACAACACAAGGATTACAGCGGAACACACAGGGCTGAACCACTGAGAATCTGGCTAGGATGGAGAAGGGATGGGGGAGTTTGCAACAACCATCATCTGGATCTTGGCAGATGGAGTTCATACCTGCAGTGCCTAAGTAGTAAATGCCAACGAGCAGCTTCACTCATCTGCAGAACCAAGTCAAGGATGCATTCTGACCAGGGACTTTGGTAGAAGGCCTGATCTGGATCCTCAAATGAAGAGTTTTATTGGTTCTAGAGCAGGATTTGTCCACACCCAAGCAAAGTGCTGCATCACAGCTCCACCCATCTGACCAGGAGAGCTGTGACACCTGAGAGCTGTGCAGCCCAGTGGCACTTGAACTGAGAAGGGCAGGAAGAGCTGATAGGTTGCAAAGCCAAGCCAGCAGCCCTGTTTGGCCAGGGAACTGGGGTTGCAAGTCAGCTTGAGTTAAAACATAAACAGAACGGAACACAAAAATAGCTAACACTGACTGGATCACTTACTATATGCTTTGCATTGTGAAATGTGCTTTACATCAATCCCATTGAAACCTCACAACTACCCCATGAGATGTCCATTTGACAGAGAAAGAAACAGAGGCTCTCAGTCAAGGCTAAATAATATTTCCAGTGTCTGTGGCTGGTAAGTGTCCAAGCCAAGTCTGCCCTCTGCTCTACTGCAGTAGGAATCACAGAAAACAAAGTTTTACTCGCTCTTCAGAAGCTGATCTAATGCTCTTCTCTAGGGACTGGGTTTCCTAGAAAATTTAGACCTAGCGTCTGTCCTCAAGAAGTTTACCTTCTCACAGGAGAAAGTGGGAAGTTCCCAATGATTGCAAGCATTGTGCCAAATGTTTTGACAGAATTGTCAGGTCCGCAGAGAAGTGCTTCACCCCTCCTGGGGATGGAGGTGTAAGGGAGGGCTTCCTCAGGCAGGGATTTAGTCAGATAAAGAAGGGGCTATAGGCCTTCTAACAAGCTTTCAGCCAAACCTTGGCTACACATAGAAAATACTTGGGGAGCTTTTAAAAACACAGGTGCCTGGGCTTAATTTGACCAGTTGAATCAGAATTTCTGGGAGTATGACCCAGAGATCAGTACTTTAAAAAGCCCACTGATTTCTCTAAATGATTGCAAAACTAAATTGTTAGACATAATGATCATGTAATTCAACTGGGGTGAGTTAACAGCCTTTCCAAAATTCCCTGATGACTGGAATCACTAGGGCACTTGATGCAGGGCTGGGGAGTGGTCAAAGACTCAACATCTGAGGGCATCTCCCTTAAAAATTTGTTTCAGATGGTCAGGTTAATTTGGGATACAAGATGAATGGTTCCCAAAGCGTTGTCCAGGGGATGCATCAGCATTGCCTGAGAGCTTGCTAAAAATGCAAATTCTTGGGCCTTGTGTCAGACCCACTGAATTAGAAGTTCTGGGAGTGTAGCCCAGGAATCAGTGTTTCAAAAAGTTCTTAGCAGGAGCACTTGGATGGCTCAGTTAAGCTCCCAACTCTTGATCTCGGCTCAGATCATGATCTCAGGGTCTCTGAGTTCAAGCCCCATGTCAGGCTCTGTGCTGAGAGGGGTTCTCTCCCTCTCTCTCTGCCCCTCCCCCACTCACACACACACATGCTCGCTCTCTCTCAAAATAAATAGACTTAACAATAATAAACTTAATAATTATAAATAATAAACTTAAAAAATTATTTATAAGAAGTTCATAGGATTCGGATACACCAAAAATTTGAGAACTACTGGTTAGAGAGCTGAAAATGTGTAATTTGGGAATACATTTTTTACCCTTCACTGGGTCAGGTCAAAGTCATGGGGTTAATCTGCATAAAACCAGTTTCTTTACTATGTCTGCTGCTACAGATTATACTCTCAATCCAGGCCTTTGGTCAAAGGCAGTGTGAATGAATCAGTGCCCTTTACTGGTACTCTAAAGAACAGAAAGGCATGCTTTGGTGGGTGGTGGCCAGAAGCAGCATATCACTCATTTAAATATCATTAAAAACACTCTTTCCACTAACGACTAACTACTAAGCAATGAGAGTGACTGCCATAAAAAAAAAAAAAATCAATCAATCATCCTTACATAAAGCTGTACGTGGGACACCTTGAAGAAACTTTAAGACAGAGTCAACAGATTTGATTCCTCCTTTCAAACTGAGGGTAAAAAATGTGTTCCCAAATTACACATTTTCAGGCTGTGCACAGAAGCCTTGTTTTGCTCCAGGAAAGTTTAAAGTACCCAGTGGGAACATCTTGGCACAGTGTTTGCTGTTATCCATCTGGCTACCTCAGGTGAAGCCATGTGCACACTTCAAGCCACTGGCAGGCAACAGGAATTCGGGTTCAAGTCCAAGGCCAGTGCACAAGGCCACATCTTTGTAGCCTTTTCCTATGACTCCTGCTCTCACTTTAATTCTTCTCCTCTTTAAATCTTCTCACAAGCAATGGTGTGGCATTTTCATGCATACCAAACAGAAGACATTTAATCAGCTCATGGACGTTGGCTCAAGCAAATGCCAAGATGAACACTGTTGAACTTTTAGACACAACATATGGTTTCAATTTTGTCCACAGGAAGTCATAATCAATCCTGCCCTCCAGAGGTTAAACTGGTCAACAACCCCTGGAACTACCTTATAGACTGAAGTTCATATTCCTAAATTTGTCCTTCAAGTTCCTTCAGATGGAACCCTGTATCACCACCGTCGTCTTCACCACTTCCCCTCATTTACACGAAACCATGGGCCATTACCTGAACACCACACATTCTCTCATTATACTAGGATGTGAGTTTCATGGGAGCTGGGTCTTGGTTTTAATCGCTGTTTTATCCTTGGCGTCCAGGACAGCAGGCAATAGGTATTTAAACAGTCTGTAATTTTCTGTGCCCTTCCACATAATGTTCTGTCCCTGGGATGTACTGTGCTCACCCATACACTTGGCAAATGCCTCCCTGGCCATTAGGTCACAGTTATAGCCCCATGTGGCCAGAGGAAGTTCTTTATGGCAGCCCCCATAATGCTGTGTTGTAAGTATTCACCTTTCAATCTCCCCTACTTTACTATGAGGATCTCCGGGGCAGGGATCAACTTTGTTAATACAATCAATTCAGTGAATCATTCCAGCATGGGACCCCATTAGGATTCTATGGTCTGTGATCTTTCCAGGACTTCAGGCCAATTCTTAACTGGCTGTGACATTCAGCAATTCAGATCTCGGGAAACAGTGAGGGTACAGGTAATACAAGATAAACATGGCGGAGCTGGGTTAGGTCTGAAGTGAAGAGAAGGCCAAGAACTACCACTTGGAAAGCTTCTCCTATTTCCAGGCACTGTGATAGCAACCATACTAGTTACCTCACCAATTTGATACTCTGGATTGGTAAACATACGAACATGATTCCACTAGTTCTGAAAGGAAAAGAGAGTAATAAAACCGTATCATTCCGGAGGATTATACTTTTTAAGTATATAATTTATGAGGCATAAAAGAAAAACAATTTGCTCAATCTTTCTTTTATAAAGGTAATTTATAGTGAAACTTTAAAATTTAGACTCATGAGAGAGTCATTTTGAATTAAAGGAAATATAAATTACAGAATATTCCTAAAATCCAAACAAGTAACACAGATAAGACTTTTTTGGAATCATTCCTTAGGGAAAAAAAAAAAAAAAGATCTATAATTAGCATACTAAAGAGTTCCCCTGCCCACACACACACAGACACACAAAAGTTGTGTTACCAAGCTTGTCCAAATTAGCACCATCCAATGTGCCAATGTGTTTATAAATAGTTTTTTTCTCTCATGTAGGTAAACAGTCTATGTTTTGTTTTGTTTTGTTTGTTTTGTTTTGTTTTGTTTTAATAGTGGGTTTCTGAGGCAATCCTTTGCTTCACTAATAGTATAAGATAAACTGGAGCCTGTATGCTTGGGGAGGATTATTGATTCCAAATTTCAGTTGAGGTTTCACTATTTTACTATCACATAACAAACAGCCCTCTGGGTATAGCACAGAGGAAATAAAACAGACCTTTGCAGCATTCAGGGGCCACAACATTTTCTTTTCTAAAAAGATAGCTTTGATGAAACTCTGCTCCTTGAGGCCCCTCGGGCCTGCTGGAACTAGGGGTGGGAGAGAACAAAGTGAGCCAACACCCGGACCCCTTCTTCCTGCCATCACCTCAAAGATTCTCCACATCCATGTTGCTTTACAAACACACTGGGTTCCATGTGAGAACAAGTTCGAACAAAGTGTTGTATAACAGAAAAAAAAAAAAAGCTTAAAAGCCACTGTCTTACAACAATGACAGACACATAGAGGATATCTAGACAGGGAAATAAAAATATTAAACTGATACATAAATAGAACCTGAAAGATTTACATCCCCCACAGGCCAAGGTTAAATGCATTTTATTGGTGTGGAGCAATGTAACTGTCTAAATGGGTAGAGAGCTGTGGGGAGGGAGCTGTCATCCCCGCGGGTCTAACCTAGAAGGCCTGGCAGGGGAAGGAAGAACTGAAAGGCCCTGGGATGAAAGGAAAGCATCTTGGCAGGGGGTGGGAGAGGACAGCAGGCTATTCCAAGCCCAGGTCAAGACTGCAAACGGACTCCATGATTATGAAAAAAGTGAAATCTTGCTGCTAAATCCATTAATGGTCATAAAAACGTCATCATTCTCCTCATTAGACAGGACCGTTCTTTATTCTCTTTGGTTTCAGCAATGTCAGCCATTTCACACCGACAGAACTGCCTCTCTTGAGCTCTCTCTTCCTCTCTTGGACAACTCTTTCTGCTCTTTCCCTTAGGGCACCCTTGCGCCCTCATCTGGATGTGTCAGGAAGTACAGAGAGGTGCTTAAACATGAAACCTACTCATGGTGACTCTGTTGACCTTCATGGTCAATGAAGAAGCCTGCCTTGGGCCTCGGGGCTGAGCTGAGTGGAATGGATGACTGCTGTGTGTGTGGCAAAAAGGAACAGCCAATGTTCCCAGTTCCCAGTGGAGTATCCCAAACTGAGCAGACCATGAGGTGTGGGGGGGGGGGGGGGGTGTGGCAGGGGGAGTGATGGAAAGAAGGCCAATATCATTCCCCAGAGGAGGCTGGAAGGCCAAAGAAGCTCTGCTTCCTGAGAGAAGAGAAAGTGTGGAGAAAAGTCTTTAAGGTAGTAATTCAACTTGAGGTGGGAAACCCGACAACTCTCTCAAAAGAAGAAATTAGCACACTTTTTATCTTCAGGTTTTTACTTTACAGATGAATATTCCTTGATCATTTCTTGATTCCTTTAAATGTCCCCCTGTCACTCAGCATCTTAAGTGCTTATTGACTACCCAAACCATCCTAGACACTTGCCATACACTAGCCTTTTTGATTGTGGAGGATATTTGATGAATGAATGGAAAAAGACAAAAGTGTGAGTTTTTATGTATCTGTTCTTATGTATTAAATCACCCTTATTAACTGAACTTTCTTTTATGGGAGTAATATTCAGATAACTTCATGCCCAAGACATCTCATTAATGTGGATCTATCTCCTTAATATACACAACCCATACTCAGCTACAAAAGTGAGAACCAAAATACAAACATTTGGTAAGATCTTAACGTTAAAAATTAAATTGCCTTGGGCACCTGGGTCGCTCAGTCAGGTAAGCATCCTACTCTTGATTTTGGGTCAGTTCATGTTCTCAAGGTTTGTGAGATCAAGCCCCATGTCGGGCTCTGCACTGACAGTGTGGAGCCTACTTGGGATTCTCTCTCTCCTTCTCTCTGCCCCTCCCTGTTCATGTGCACACACACACTCTCTTTCTCTCTCTCCCTCTCTCTCATGCTCTCTCTTAAAATAAATAAACATTGAAAAAAATTAAATTGCCTTGTTTCAAAGAACATTTCTCATTATAAACCTTCCAAGCACAGGATTTTAAAAACGCCTACAAATCTATGCCATCATTAATTGTTAGTAAGAAACTTACATAAAGACATTTAAAGACAGCATGAGTAAATGGTTATTAGACTGTTATGCATGGAGTTAACTCTTGTCAGCCTTAAGCAAAGGATTTAAATCATATTAAAATCACTTTATAATCACTTAATAAATCACTTTATAATGAATGTGTCTCATATTTTTTTCTTTCTTACTGGTATATAAGATAAAGAAGCATCTTATAATTAAAGACACCTTGGATTAATTTTTATGAAATCCATATTCCATACTTCATTATTATGACTACTATGGAGTTAGTGACTGATTAGTTTTTCTTCTATTATTTTTCAACTCCACTGAAATAATTGTCTAGTTTTTTGTTATTAAAAAAATGTTGTAACCTACACCTAATTCATCCTAAACATCTATAACATGTCTCTCAATATCAGAGTGCCTGGGTGGCTCAGTCGGTTAAACGTCTGACTTTGGCTCAGATCATGATCTCACGGTTCATGAGTTCAAGCCCCACATCGGGCTCTGTGCTGACAGCTCAGGGCCTGGAGCCTGTTTCGGATTCTGTGTCTCCCTCTCTCTCTGCCCCTCCCCTGCTCCTGCTCTGTCTCTCAAAAATAAATCAATGTTAAAAAAAATTTTTTTTTAATGTCTCTCAATACTATTTTTTCCACAACCCCAAACTGTCAGATAACCCTTTGTTTACATTTTTGTATACTTCTTGCTTGCACAGTTCAGCTCTGCTGGGCTGAATGGTCTAGGCTTGCTATCCAGCTGCCAGCCCAGTATTTCTCTTTGCCTCATCTTAAAAATTTCCTTTGCTTTTCTCCTCTACTGGGTCATCTACTCACTGGATCTCACATGTGTGTCATGAGTATCCACAAACAGCTTCCTTAGAAATCATTTTCACTCAGAATTTTGAAAGCATCGTTCCACTGCCTTCTAGTTTGTAACGTTGCTAATGAGAAGACTGATCAAATTACGATCCCAAGTTCTCTGGAATACTTGAGGATTGTCCCCATTTCTCCGGCATTTTCAAGTTGCAGCAGACAGTGTTCTTTGGTGTGGATCTTTTCTCATTTCCTGGGTTTCACATTGCTGTTCTTCTCTGGCCTTTATTGGCCTAGCTCTGGATCTGTGGACCCGTTTTTTGCAGCTCCCAGTCATCCGCCCCCCTGAAGATTCTCACACCTGGGCCCTGCTCAGTCACCCAGGTTGGGCAGCCTCAGCTTTGCAGCCAGTTTTGATGCAAGCTGGGATTTCCAGATTTGAAAATAGTAGTGTACCATGGTCCCATGATTGCCTTCCCCAGAGAGAACATGGCAGGACTCCGGATCAAGCCATTTTCTTGTGCTCTGTTCCCGAGATCCTTCTTGGCATTCTGGAATGCAGTACTAAGCAATAGCAAGGACTATTAATGCCTTTATCTACACAGCAACACATTCCAATGGATAATAGTTGTTTTATGGCATTCCTTTAAAGTCGAATTTTATATGTATCAAATGCTTTTTACGAAGTCATTTTCTCTACAAATGGAGAAGATACAGATAGACATCGAGTGAGAAGAAACTTAAACTTATACAGCAAAAACTACATAGATCGGCGGAAGAGTGGCAGCTCAGAGGCCAAGCACTGCAGTCAGACTTCCTGTGTTTGAAAGCTGGCACTCACGCTTACTAGCTGCAGGATCCTGTGAAACTTACCTAACTCTCCCAAGCCTCAGTTTCCCCATCTGTAAAATGGTGATAATAATGGTTCTTATGTCACAGACTAAACAAGGTGAATATACATGTTGCCTGGCAGAAACGCAGCTGTGACTATTGTCTTCAGCTGAAGCTAATTATGTGCCTGAGCAAACTGTTTACCCCTAGTGTTGTTTTTTATATTTGGAAAATGAGAATCCTTAGAGTGCTTGCTTCATTGGGTGATTTTGAAGAGTAAATGTTTAAATGACCACAAAGCACCTGCTGAGGGCCTGTACCCAGTAAGCACTTAATAAAAGTTAGTTAGCTACACACACATACCATACCCAGTCTTGGTGACTCTATAGTCAAGTAGTCCAAGCTGACTGACCCTGGTCGTCTGCGTCAAAATTTAGTGCCTTGTGCCCCACAGTTACTGCTGCTGGATTCAGAGCAGCTCCCCACTCCTTTGATTTTGGACATTTTAGATCTTTTTTGTTGTTTGATTTTGCTTTCTGGTATCACTTTCAATGAAGAAAGCAGAATCTTTCTCTCGAGGACTCATGGACCACATTTCTTTATTTTTACACCACACTGGTCTTTTGGCATTTTTAGTATTTGGTTTCTCGTTCCCTGTGAGAATTGCTGAATTCCACGCCCTTACCTTGATTCTAGCCTCTCAGGAGTTGACTTTTTCGTCACCCTCATCCCACTTTAAATCCCCTCTCCTGGCTCCCCTGAGAGTGCATCCTGGCACAGAGAACCTGAGCCCCCTAGTAGCAGACCCCAATTGAGAAACAATGGCTTAGCTGAATGGAGGCTAATTCAAACCTGCAGGTCTGTTTTTATGATGCTACTTCATCAAACCCTGTTAAAGAAAAAGGCAAAATAGGAAGTGGGACTGAATGATAAATGCTACCAATAAAACAATAGCATCAAGTCCCTTGCTCCAGAAGGATACCAAATGACCCCCAAAAGACTTTTCCTGAGGTTCAAAGAGTTCCCACTTCTGAAATACTAGGTACGGTATTTTTTAGCAGAGCAAATAGAGCCCAAGAGATAGTAAGTCATTTAAACACTTCTCTCCCTTCCCCTTTACTTAACAGGAGCCAACTTAATATATTTTTCTTCCAATTGAGCTCAGGGGACCCTATGCACTACCGGGGGGCTATAAAAGGCATTTAGAAGGCTAACCAACAGCAAAAGACAGATGGCAGCTTCCGCGGCAATCACAGGTTCATCTGAGGGATGCTTATTAAGCTCATGCCATTTTGCAGAGCCTTTTGACACACATCCCTTTTGAATTTGACCCCTTTAATTTTCGTGTGGCAACTTGCAGCTCACGATGCCTTGGGGCTAGTTATAATAAGTTCATGTCTGAGATTACACATCTGATATTTATAAAAACACAAATACTCCAGAACTTTCTCTAGGCAGGAAATGACAAATCTTTGGTAAGCTATTTTCAGGACTTAAAAAAAAGAAAAAGGAAAAAGAAAAAAGCTGGTGATGAACTAAGCATTGAGAGTAAAACGATGTTGCCTGACTGCATATTGAAACCAGCCCCTTCTAACGAAAATGCCAAAAGCCATTATCTATACAATTTAATACCGTGCAGTAAGTCCTTGGCAATCCCCAGTAATCTGTGGCATTACATAGCACTGCACCGGGTGGGACATGAGATAATATGGACTGCCTTAATTAGACTTGGGGATGCCGGCAAATCATGACTCTGTTAAGTCCAACTTTGTTAGTTCTCAATGAATTCCAGTTGGAAAATATGATCTCAGGTGATAACATTTCCTTAACTTTTCTGTATATCCTTTTATTACATCAGAGAAGCCTGGTGGTAGTGGTAGAGATGTGGCCAGTGGCCATTCTGGTATGTTTTCTTTTAAAAAGTATTCAACTTCAGTGTTTGCCAGAAAGCATTATTTAAGCCTCAGAGATACAAAGTCTCCCAAAGCAATGCTGCATTTTTAGTTAAAAGTACAGATCCTTAATCACATTTACTTCTCCTTTGAATGAGAGAAACAAAGAGCATCGCTGTGATTTCTTGGTCAATGATGACCTATTATAAAATGCTCAGTCTTGGCTCTGTGAATTACTCAGAGCCAGGCTGTCCAGCAAAAAGTTTGAAGTTGATAAAATGCTTGACTAAGAACACAACTTTTAATGCGATATTTAAAAAATAAAAAAGTTTACCGGGCTCCCGGGTGGGTCAGTCAGTCAAGCGTCCGACTTCGGCTCAGGTCAAGATCTCGCAATTTGTGGGTTTGAGCCCTGTGTCGGGCTCTGTGCTGACAGTTCAGAGCCTGGAGCCTGTTTTGGATTCTGCGTCTCCCTCTCTCTCTGCTCCTCCCCTGCTTGTTCTCTGTCTCTGTCTCTCTCTCTCAAAAATAAACATTAAAAAATTTTTTTAAAGTTAAACTTTAATTCATTAACTCATTTTTTCTATTTTTATTTTGTAGATTTCAAACATATATAAAAATGGGAAATAACGATACAGTGTAACATTAAGATTTTATTATATATACTTTGTATTTAGATACATCCAGATATATATATATACATATATATATGTTTTATATATATACTTGTAAATTAAATACCATTACCACACCTGAGAAAAATCACAGTAACTCCCCCAATATCATCTAACATCCAGCTCATATTAAATTTTTGTTAATTATTATCCAAAAACCTCTTTTATAGCTTGTTCATTTGAACCAGAATACAATCAAGGTTCATATTTTACATTTGATTGTTATGTTCATAGAGTTTCTTTTAATCCAGAATGGTCTTCACAGCTGTTTTGTTTGTTTGGTTTTTAAAGATCTTGACCGTCTCAAAAGACCAAACTAGTTGCTTTTCGGAATGTTTCACATTTTGAATGTGTCTCGTTGTTTCCTTGAAATAAATATCACTTAACCTGTTTTTTTTAATTTCCCAAATTTTCTGTCAATTAGAAGTTAGGTTCAAAGAGGTGTTTAGATATGTCAGGATACTTCACCAACTATGAATTGAACTTCATGTTGCGTTATTATCAGGAGATGCATTATGCCAGGGTGGACCGCTACTAGTGATGCTAACTTGGATCACTTAACTAAGGTGGCGAGGGACAGATCTCTTCATGGTAAATTATATTTTCTCCATTTTGTTACGATATTAAAAAAATCTATAGCAGTTTTGCTGTTGCTTAGTATATTGTGTTTAAATCATTACCGATTCATTTCACTCAAGAATTAATCTCAGATCCATGAGTGAGTTTGAAGGATGTACATGCACTTTTTAAAACTGCTTGGAAGATGTTATGTATATGCATATGCAGAGAGAAGATGAAATTAATGCAATTTTCAAAAGGGGCGAAGACACAAAAGTTACTAAGAACAATAGTTGCAGGTCAAAGTGTTCATCTCTGAATTCTATTTTAATGCGATCCAGTTTGCTCTTTCCATACTCTGGCAATTTGGGGCTCCTTATTCTGGGACCCCTCAATAAGGCTAATGACTTACTGACATGTGGCCTCATTGCCACAGTGAATGAACTCATCACCTCTGACGGTAAAGCTGCATGTATGACCCATTCTTACTGTGACTATAACATTTAAAAAGCCTCATTGACACAGGAGCAGGGATACCCACATAGCAAGGGGAACAAGTTTATGAGAGGAGGTGTGGAAGGAAGTCAGCCAATCTGTGATCTCAGCAAATCTTGGTACTGATAAGAGGGAGGGAGAGAGAGAGAAGGTAGAAGAAGGAGAAAGGGGGAGGAGAGAGCATAAAAGGACATAGAAGTCTACTACAAACAAGTGAGAAGCAAGATGGCAGGCTTTACTCCTCCTCTTACAAACAGTGGGAATTCCCATAAAACGTTTGCTTAGCCAGCGTCCTTCTATTATTAGTATTCTATTGGGTCTTATTTGTCATGTGACTTCATTCTGCAAACTTCTGCTCTTGGGATAGGGAAGAAGGGGGTGCAGTGCTCAGCTCAGATTGCCCTCTGTATCCTGCTGATGCCTGGGAGATTTCACTAGAAAGGCCCCAAACACTCCCACTGTGTTCTCCCTTACCAGTAAGTCCAAGATGGGCCCAGCCTTCCAGTAGTTGCCGCTAGGCAGTGCCACCTCTAGACCACATGTCTCCGTTGTGTAAATGTGGAGAAAGGCAACCCACCTGGGCAGATGAGTAAGACAAAGTACCCACCCTGGTCAGATACTCCCAGTCTGGCCACCAGGGCCTGGCAGGATCTTGGCTCTCCTCACCCACAAGGCTGGGCACTATTACTATTATCTTTAGCACATTAAACAAAAGACCACAATAAGTAGATTCAGGGAAAATAATTCAAGGAAGAACTTCCCTTTACTTCTGTTTCCAATATTAGAGAAAACCTGAAGAACCCAAGCTTATAAACATACTCCTGCTAAGTATCCCAATCCACTAATAAAGTGGATTCTTTTTGAACTTAAGAAAAACCACTCCACATCAACCTGGGATTCAGATGATTTTTGGCGTGAAATTTCAGGTTGGCAATTACAGGTATTTCATTCATATTGGTTCATTTATCCCCAATAATGCCTCTGTGTTTTATAATGAAAACCTCGGTGCAGGAACTCTCCCAGTAAGCCCATGCAGCTGGATGACAACTTAGATTCATGGTTCCGAGTCTGGTAACTGATTTTTCCTATTAGCTTTAAGGAAATATTTTCCCCGTTATTTCAAGTTTAGTACAGTTTAATATGGCTATTACAATATATCACCTCCTCCTCCACTCTACCCCCAACCCACTTTTGGCCGATTAGAAACACCATATTCCTTATTTAGTACTTGCAAATCCTTCAGTTGTATAGTCTACGTAAGTAATTCATGCAGTGTCTAGAACTAAGGACACTCTCTGGGCAGAAGGGAATGCATCTCGACAATAACTAGTTAAGCAGACGTTTATTTTCCTTCCTGTATGGGCCAGAGCCCATATTGCAATCCTGCAAAGGAGAAAAAAAAAAAAAAAAAACCTGAATATCACATGAGGTTCTCAGTATCTGATTTTCCCCATGATTCTTCATTTGACCACTCTGTCACAGTCTGAGAATAACTGTGAGGTCATCAGAGTTCATCTTCTTAACCACAGAGGTCTTTATGTATGCCTTTCAGTATTCTTCTCCGAACCAGGCATCTGGGGTCTCCTTGTCACCAGGACCCCCACTACACTGGCGTGGCCCAGGAAACCTTGTTTTTAAAATGATGGTTGCCTATCTAGTCAATTACCATGGTTTTACAAGTTAACAAGCCTCATGTTATTTAAATACATCTGCCTTCACTGTGGTAGATACTATATATCTTCTAGAAGAGGAGATTACCAACTATAACCTATGGGCCAAATCCAGATTGTGGCTTTTTTTCTTTCTCTTTTTTCTTTTTCTCAGAGAATGTATTAGCTAGTTAACTTTTAATTTTAAGTTTATTTATTTATTCTGAGTGATAACATGTGTGCACAGAGTGGGGAAGGGACAGAAGGGAGAGAGAGAGGGAGGGAGGGAGGGAAAGAGAAAGAATCCCAAGCAGGCTCCACACTGTCAGTGCAGAGCCCAATATTGGGGCTTGAACTGATCAACTGTGAAATCATGACCTGAGCCAATATCAAGAGTCAGACACTTAACGCACTGAACCACCCAGGCACCCCTCTTTTTCTTTTTGAATAAAGGTTTATTGGAACACCTATTTGTAAACTGCTTATGGTTGCTTTCCCATTACAAAGGCAGGGATGAATAGTTGTGTAGGACACTGTATCATATGGCCTGTAAAGCCAAGAATATCTACTTTCTGGCTGTTTACAGAAAAGAAATTGCCAAACCTGATCTAAACAATAGCCATCTCTCTCTTCCTTTTTGGTGTACAGAACCCTAGCCATCTGGCATTTTGTTACTTACAGTTTATTCCATTCTTACTGATATATTTTCCCTATTAACATATCTGGGCACCACCTGCCATATCCTAACTCAAAGGAGTGATTCCAAGGATAGAAACTGTAGACATCCTTTATGGATGCGGTGATAACATGACTATAATAACATGCCTGCCCTCTGACCATAGAGTGCTGTGAACTTATCCACTGCAAGTGTGATCCAGTCCATTTCTGGATGCGCTTTGCATCCATATAAGAATCCATGGGATAGTTATTTCCTGTTTTTATCTTTTTGCAGAATGAAGAAATGGGGAAAACTGGTCCTTCAGAAAGACTGAATTCTATTCCAGGCAGTATAACTTCCTGGCTCTCTGACTTTTGGCTCATCCCTAAAGAAAGCACTTGGCACATAGTTGTGCCATGTTTGAAGAAGAATGTGAAGTCTGAAGATCTCACCTTCTTTACAGAGTTGATAAGAGATAAGTTAGGAGGGAACTTGTGGCACTTAGTAATCCCTCAGTAAATAGGCTTTTTTTTTTTTCTTTTCCCAGCTGGTTCTACTCTGATCCTAACACCTCCAATTCCTCAACAACCATAACTTGCCTTGAATCCCTAAGACTGCGAACTTGCCTGCTACTCTTGTTTTGTATTAACAGTTTTGCTTACCATTTGATCACACTGCTATCTATATACCCTACTTCTTTCAGAGAATTCTACCCCCAAGATGGAAAATGGGACCAGACCTCTGCTGATTATCTTGCTGTTCCACCTTCAGTAGCCCTGCCCAGGATCTGAATTTGGTTTAAATATTTTATTTTTTTTTTAAATTTTTTTTTCAACGTTTATTTATTTTTGGGACAGAGAGAGATAGAGCATGAACGGGGGAGGGGCAGAGAGAGAGGGAGACACAGAATCGGAAACAGGCTCCAGGCTCTGAGCCATCAGCCCAGAGCCCGACGCGGGGCTCGAACTCACGGACCGCGAGATCGTGACCTGGCTGAAGTCGGACGCTTAACCGACTGCACCACCCAGGCGCCCCAGGTTTAAATATTTTAATTAATGGTTCTTGGGGGGCACACCCACACCTTTATTTAGCAATTAATCATCTAAATCCAGATCTTGCTTTATCAAAGACCAGTGCCTGACTTAGGTGATGTTTCAGTGCCTGAGACTGGCCTGACCCAGGCTGGTTCATCTATGGCAGCCCAAGCCCTGCTTCTGAGTCTCAGCCCTATAGTTCTCTTCCATTTGTTCCAGTTTCCTTGGTCCCACAAACTTTAAAAAGTAGGGGAGTGGTGGGACTATATTGCTGTATTGCTTTGTGTTCAGCTTTGCTCATACAGTAATCAACACACATCCACGACCCTATACCATTACTTATACTGGCAGCATGGCATTTCACTTCATAAATACACTGAAACCCCATTGTTGGGCATTTGGTTTCCTTCCCATTTTCCACTGTTATAAATACTGCTTCAATGAGTATATCTACAGTTGTAATTTTGGTCACATTTTGAATTATTCTATAGGATGGTTCCTGGAAGTAGAAGAGTAGAATAGCTAGGTCAAAACGTATTTACAGTTTGAAGTTTGTCAAAATCACGTACAATGGTATTTACCCATGTTCTCATCCACATTAGGTATTTTTCTTTATTTTTTGTCTAATGATTATATAACAATATTGAGGAAAGGATGACTTACTTTAATTTACTTCACGTTATAAAATAGATCTAAGTCTGGGCTCTGGGAATGGGCATTTCAAAGAATCTGAGCAATTTCTTCCATTGAAAAATAAGTATAAATTCAAAATTATTCAAAACTATTCAAAACAACCATTTTAGGGACTGGAAATAGTCAAACCTGGCAACAATTTGATAAATATTTATTCATGAAACACTGCTACTGTATTTGATTAAGAATTGTAAATTTATAGCCTTCTTATTTGAGAGTGTTCCCATACCCTTCAAGCTTGGGGGGCAAAAATCCACAGCTTTATCAGTTGAAGATGAACTTGATTTGGGGGAAATGGCAGAGCAGCTAGAAATTTAAGGGAGAGAAGATTTTAGTAGTGAGAGAGTTATAGAAGTGCTGTAATAATAAACTCTCCATGTATGCCTGGCTGAGTGCTAACCTTTATGTGCCTGACAAAAATTAAAAGCCTGGAGACACATAAGAATATGTTGTGCCATTGAGTGTGTTCTCAACCCACACACAGATTAATAACAAGAATGGAAACTTTACTGACTTGATGGCATGAGTGTGCTCTATCCCCAATTATTGGTTGGCTGGCAATTAAATTACACTGATGCCAGGAAGATGCTCAGGAAGTCACACTAAAAAAGAAAAAGCAGGAAAAAAATTGAACTGAGAGAGCAGCTGCTGCATATTATGAGAGAAAAGAATTTCATTTCAGACACATTTCAATACAGGAAAATTACTTACCTACAAAGCAAAGCAAAACCACCACCACAACCATCCTAATACAAAACAGAATTCAAAATCCTGCAGCATATTATCTACAATGTCCGCATTTCAACCAAAAATTACTAGGTATTCAAAGAAAACACAGAGATCATACTAATTAAAAGATATATATTCAACAGAAACAGACTCCAAGTTGTCCCATATGTTGGATGCAGCAAAAACTTTAAAGCAGCTATTACAAATATGTTCAAGGATGTAATGAAACATGTCCTCAAAGAATTAAAGAAAAAAATATACTATTAGTAAGTAAAGACAGATAATGCCAAGAAAGTAGAAATTATAAAAATAATTTAATAGCAACCATAAATCATTAACATAACCTAAAAGGGCTCAACAACAGATTTAAGAAGAAATAAGAATCAGTAAACTTGAAGATAGAACAATATCTAACTATTCAACTTAAAGAACACAAAGAAAAATATTAAAGAAAAATGAACATAGACCTGAGTTGTTTCAACATGCATGTCATAGGAATTTCGAAAGGAGAAGAGATACAAAAAGGGGCAGAAAAATATTTGAAGAGAAAATTTCCGAAACTTATCAAACTCAATATAAAATACTAACTAACTTAATATTAAGTTAATGAATTAAGTTAACTCATATTAAGTTAATTCATATTAAGTAATTAAGTTAATTAATATTAACTGAGATGCTCAATAGACTCCAAGGAGGAAATATCAAAGAAAAACTCAGTCTGATATCGCAGTTGAAATGCTGACAGCAAAAATTATGTAATCGTTCTTAAAAAAAAACAAAAGAACAACATATCATATACAAGAAACAAAGACATAACTAAAAGCTCAGTCTTTATCAGATACAAAAGGCCAAAAGACACTGGTATTATATATTCCAAGTGCTTAAAAATAACTGTCAATCAGGTATTCTATATCCACTGAATCTATTCTAGCAAGAGGAAGGTGAAGTATAAACCTTTTGAGATAAGAGAATTTGTCACTAGCAGACCTATACTACAAGAAATGTTGAAGTGAGATCTCAAAATGGAAGGAAATGACAATAGATTTTAACTTAGATTCACCAGTAAGAACAAAGAGCACCAGAAATGTGTGTGTGTGTGTGTGTGTGTGTGTGTGTGTGTAATATTTGCTTCTTTCAATTACTTTAAAAGATATGTTTCTGTTTCAACTAATAATTGTAACACTGTTTTGGGGGCTTATTATTTATATAGGTGTAAAAAATAACAAATAACACACAGTGAGTGAAAGAGCTATGTTGATAAATAGTTCCTATATTTTAACAGAAGGCAGTTAACCACAAGCAGATTATAAGTAAAGGCTGTTAACTGTAATCCCTAGAGCAATCATATAAACTAAATCAAAGAAATACAGTTAAAAAAGCATACTCAAAACTTTTGTTTAACATAAAACAATGATGTAAAGGATTAACAGAGGGACAAAAAGAATAGCAAAATGTCATTCTTAACTCTAATCATACCAATAACAACATTAAAATGGAAATTGACTAAATACTCCAACCAAAAAGTAGGAATTGTCAAGCTAGACTTTTAAAAAGCAAGATCTAAGAAACAAAACAAAACAAAAACCCCAAGGTTTAAGCACCTATATTGTCTGAAACAGATGCACTATAAAAATATAAAAAGATATGTTTTAAGAGGATAGAAAAATATACCATGTAAATGATAAGTGCAAGATAGCTGAAGAAGCTATATTAATATCATACAAAATTGGCATTAATACAAAAATACTGCTAGAGAAAAAGGAATATCGTATAAAGATAAAAGAGGGGCGCCTGGGTGGCGCAGTCGGTTAAGCGGCCGACTTCAGCCAGGTCACGATCTCGCGGTTCGTGAGTTCGAGACCCGCCTCGGGCTCTGGTCTGATGGCTCAGAGCCTGGAGCCTGCTTCCGATTCTGTGTCTCCCTCTCTCTCTGCCCCTCCCCCGTTCATGCTCTGTCTCTCTCTCTGTCTCAGAAATAAATAAATGTTAAAAAAAAAAAAAAAGATAAAAGAGCCAAAGATAAACCAATTATAAATGTATATGCACCTGTGTCCCTAAAAATACAGTGCCAAAGCAACTGAAACCAAAATCAGAATTGAAAACAAAAACAGACAAGTCAATAATTATAGTTGAAGATTTAAATTATCTGTAAGTAATTATTAGAGCAAGAAGAAAGAAAAAGGACAACTACAGAAAATTTTAAAACTCCATAAATCACCTGACCTAGTTGACATCTATAGAAAACTCCAGGTAATAATAAATAAATATTCTTTTCAAAGGCACATGACACATTCACCAGTGCAGACCATATACTATGATATAAAACAAGCTTGAACATATTTAAAAGAGTTGAAAATAATTTCAACGACAGAATTAGAAATCAATGACAGAAGTAAATTTAAGAAATTTCCACTTAATCTCACCATTCAAAATAACCCATGGGTGAAAGAATAAATAACAAAATACATTCAGTTGACAGAAAATAAAACATCAAATCAAAATCTGTGGGTCATAAGACCCAACAATCCTACTACTATGTATTTATACAAGAGAAATGAAAACACACCCGCATAAAGACTTGTATATAAGCAAGTGCAGAAGTTTTATTAGGAATAGTAACAAACTGGAAACAGTTTCACAGTGCCCATGATTTATAAATGGATCCACAAATTCTTTTTTTTTTTTTTTTTTAATTTTTTTTCTCAACGTTTATTTATTTTTGGGACAGAGAGAGACAGAGCATGAACGGGCGAGGGGCAGAGAGAGAGGGAGACACAGAATCGGAAACAGGCTCCAGGCTCCGAGCCATCAGCCCAGAGCCTGACGCGGGGCTCGAACTCCCGGACCGCGAGATCGTGACCTGGCTGAAGTCGGACGCTTAACCGACTGCGCCACCCAGGCGCCCCTGGATCCACAAATTCTTGTACACTCATGCAATGGAATACTACTTGGCAATAAAAAGGAATGGACTACTGATACATACAAGAACATGGATAGCCATCAGAAATATCGTGCTATGTGAAAGAAGTCAGACAGAGACACAAGAAGCCACATATCATCTGGTTCTACTGTCTTAAAATTCCATAAAAGGCAAATCTGTAGAGACAGAAAGATCAGTAGCTGCTTAGGGTTAGGGTTGCACCGGGGGTGGGAGACAACTACCAATGAAACGAGAGACCTTTTTATGGTGAAGAAATTGTTCTGAAACTTGATTGGGATTGGTGGTATTTGGAAGACTACATACATTTACCAAAACTCATAGAAGTACATACTTCAAATAGGTCCATTTTGTTGTATGTAAACTGTACATCAATAAAAACTGTAAACTAAATGGGGATGAAATGATGCTAGAGTGCATCATTAGCTTTTATCATTGGCTACAATGTGCATCATAATGGGAATAAGTGAATAACCTCTCACCCACCCTCATTTCACTGCTTCTAACTTCATTATTAGAGACAATGACTAAGAGATCTTTTGAAATTAGGTTTTACTCTTTCTCTAAATACTCCCAACTGAAAAGTATTGGTTCCTTCATATAAAATATCAAATACAAATTCTGCCCAGATGGACAAAAGATGCATTGTCTTCAAACCACTGGGTTGGCTCTCGTATGCTTAACTTTTACTTCAGATATCCAAGTTTAAAAGCAACCAGATGAAGTTTTATGGAATTTTGTAAAGGGAGGGGGAAAAAAAAAGAAGACGGCAATGAAGAAGAAATAATGAAAACAACTTTTGCTCATGGGAGGAAACTTTCTGTGCCAACTTCTGGTCCAGAATGATCTTTTATTGGCCAAATTCCAAATTCCTCTATGTACAGGCTTATAATGGAAGTGCTGACACAATCTCAAATGTAGCGCTGCAAACAGGATGATATAATAAATGACAGGTAAATCTACTTACTATCTTTTATGATAGTCTCCTTCCTTCGCAACAATTCAACTCATTTTGGTTTCTGTTGTTATGGCAGAATTATACTAGAAAAGTGGCTGAAAATTGCATCCTTTCCAAACTCTGTTTTTATGCACTCATTATATAATAAAAATTAACCTTGGTGCTGAAATTTTTCAGACTTTTTTTCCCCTACATTGGTATAATAGTTGTTTTTTTGCATCAAGTACAAGCTTTCTTTTCATTTCACCCATTCTATTGTCTTAATAAATAATTCAAACACTGCAGAATTCTTTGGAAACTATTTCCTTCCATGAAGATATCATCAATTTCTGTAATTGAGAAGAATCTAGATGAATAACTGTTACTTATTTCAAGGAAAGAAATATTAGCTCAGTTTGTACATGTGTGCTTTTGTACTCTGTATTTCATGCTAGATGAAGAATTGGCCAACCAAACAATGCAGCATTATTACCATATGTTAATCTAAAGCATAATGTGTGAGAGGAAAGAACACTAGATGTCATGTGCTATTTTTAACAATGCCTCAAATAAACCATGTCCAGAGATTGGGTTAATGATTCAAGCTTTTCCATAGCTACTTGGACTAATTGGACTAAACTGTATGCAAGAGAATTCATAGTCCTTACTTTTGCAACGGAAGTGTAAGATACCTGAAACTCTCCATTCAGAGTTTCTCTTCCATGGCTTCATCTTGGACTCACCCTCCAAATTATATAAGCCTTAATGTCAAACAGATCTTTCAAATTATGATTTGTGTGCACACAAGGGGCATGACTTACATTGTTAAGAGAAGCATACCTGAGAATTTCCTGAATTTAGTGCACATAAAAATCTCTAAGGGCCTTTCTGCACAGTTGACAATGATTAAGATGTGGACATTTGATACTCAACTCTGGAGGACTGATCACTCAGAATTGGGTAACAGCCTATGGAGACTTCATATTACATTTTGTCCGTTGAAATCTAGGTACCATCCCAGGAACTGGATGGAGTTTACCACACGGCTGGCACCATGGGTAGAATGAATCTGGTTTCAACTTTCAGGTGGGCTCAACACATAAAACCTGCAATCCTAATCGTACTGCCAGTGACACTGTCACTGGTAGCATAAGAATGATGCCAAGTACTAAATCAGCTAAAAATACATTCTTAAATTTGGAAGATGACTAAAACCAGAGGGTCTGCAAAGGCAAAATTAGTAAAGATGCCTGCATTACTTCTGACCATTTTCCACTTCTTTGGTTATTGATAAACATCTTAATTTTTGTGGGAAAGTAAAAGGATCAGTGGCTGCTATATTCCATCTGGTATATAGCATTAAAAGTATCCCACTATGGATGTCAATATTACAGCTAGGTATATGTCTTGGAAACTCCCCCCTCCCCCCCCCCCCCCCCTCCCGTAATCATCTTGGTATAGACAAAAGGATAAGGGTGTCTATTTCCTGGGTCCTAATTCCATTTCCTTAAAGAAAATTTCTTTGTTCCTCCATTACCTTACAATTTAGACAAATGACACCTTTGCTCATTAAAAATCATATAATAGGGGCGCCTGGGTGGCTCAGTCGGTTAAGCGGCCGACTTCGGCTCAGGTCATGATCTCACAGTCCGTGGGTTCGAGCCCCACGTCGGGCTCTGTGCTGACAGCTCAGAGCCTGGAGCCTGTTTCAGATTCTGTGTCTCCCTCTCTCTGACCCTCCCCCATTCATGCTCTGTCTCCCTCTGTCTCAAAAATAAATAAATGTTAAAAAAAAAAAAAAACTTAAAAATCATATAATAATGCGAGTATTCTCACTAAGCAGCATATGAGTTACTACACAAATTTGTAAGATTTTAATTTCTTTGAGCTCAAAAACGTAAGTGATCCCTTTAGTGATAAGGGAACGTGTCATGGAGGAGATGGAAACTGGGTGGGAAAATGGGCAGGAAAGGACAGGTAGATGAAGGAGACATGAGCATCCAGAATGGCCTTAATGATGACCAGGAAAGCCATTTTCTGGGAAGAGGCAGATAGGAATGGGTCAGCATTCAGGGAGTGGAGGTGCTTTCTCCATCTATAAGTCCTGCAGTTTTAATATGATTTTCAAAACATGCCTGTACTTATATAAATGCTAAACTGTTAGCATAAAGAGGGAATAGGAACAAATCGGCCATTTTACAATGACTTCTGTTTGGTACATTTTTTTTTTTTTTCAACGTTTATTTATTTTTGGGACAGAGAGAGACAGAGCATGAACGGGCGAGGGGCAGAGAGAGAGGGAGACACAGAATCGGAAACAGGCTCCAGGCTCCAGGCTCCGAGCCATCAGCCCAGAGCCCGACGCGGGGCTCGAACTCACGGACCGCGAGATCGTGACCTGGCTGAAGTCGGACGCTTAACCGACTGCGCCACCCAGGCGCCCCCGTTTGGTACATTTTTATTTACCTCCTGTATTTGTTAAAGAGATGCTAGGTCCTGAAGAGATAAAACTCCCCAAATTCCATCAACACAATAAACACTTATGTCTTGTTCATGAAACAGACTACTACACATGTTCCCACTTGGGGGGGCCCTTCCACTTCCCTACCACAGAGTCATTGTGAAACTCAGGGTCCTTCCATCTTGTGGTCACACCCTTTCTAGGGTCTAGGAGATCTCCTCATTCAGAAAAACAGGGAAGATACATCTGCCTTTTCAGCACTTCCCAGAAGGACATGCATCACTTCCCCTCATATTTCCTTTCACTAACCAGTCAGTGTTCTAATCAGATACAGGAGGCTGGAAAATGTGGTCCCTTGCTGGACAGTTACTTCCGTTTGACAACTCAACATTGTGGAAGGGAAGCACCAAACTCCGATGCTCAGCTACTTGTCCCTACCACACTTCTAAACAATGCATGTATTTTAGGTCATTATGTCTAAAACAATTTACATTTTCTTATTAAAAGGGCCAATAAGGCAAAAACATCAACTGGCTTGTAATAGAAATATTAATAAGGCTTACCTAGGAGTCCATCATTCTTAGATTAATACTAACATTTCTCAGCTGGTGTTCATTCCATTCAATTACCATCCTATAAAGACCTTATCAGAGATTAAGTTCCCCAATAAAGGCTTCCTGGCTCTAGGAAAGGATAATAAGATAATTCTGTGTTTATGGATGTTAGTATTCCAGTTGGAAGTCCTTTTGGCCTCTTATGGGAAGCAGTCTAGCACAGCAGCACCAGAAAATAAATCTCCCAAAGTTGCTGTCCCAAAATCCTGGTCCCTGACATTCACTGTGAAGAGCAAGTAGCACATCCATGAGAAAGTAGGATACATCTAAATAAGCAGTAGGGATACACAAATAAACTAAAAAAAATGAAGCGGAAACCATCTCTCCTCAGAGGTTCCCACTTTGGTTTGTGGTAGCACTTACCATTTGTTTCAAGTTCTGGGAAAGGTTTAGGGTTTGGCTTTGAACGGCACCCAAACAAAACTGCAGGGGGCTTGTCCATACTCTTTTCCAAGGAAATGGCCCTTTATGGTTCACCACGTTTTCAAGTAGGTCAGTTATAAAATGAAGAGAGACATTTTTGCAAAACCAATTACTGACCAAGATGATTGTGCTCTGTTTCTATGTTTTAAAGGAAAATTATTGCCAGGTTTATCAATAATGAGAACGTTACCTGTTCTTAGAAAACTATTATATAGGGGTGCCTGGGTAGCTCAGTCGGTTGGGCGTCCAACTTCGGCTCAGGTCATGATCTCGCGGTCTGTGGGTTCGAGCCCTGCGTCGGGCTCTGTGCTGACAGCTCAGAGCCTTGAGCCTGTTTCGGATTCTGTGTCTCCCTCTTTCTCTGACCCTCCCCTGTTCATGCTCTCTCTCTGTCTCAAAAATAAATAAATGTTAGAAAAAAAAAAGAAAACTATTATATATTCTTCCTTTGATGGTTTTTTTTTTTTTTTTTTTTTGGTTTTGTTTTGTTTTGGTTTTGGTTTTTCTGGTATTTAATTGTCAGGTATTTTTATTTGATGTTTTATCTACTTTCATCGAACTCTAAGTTTCAAGTTTATTTGCAGAACCTATAGAGAAGGTCTCAAGAAATACACGGAGAAGGATCCTACAGTGTTATTCCTTTGTTTAGTACCTGTTTATTGAGCACTTATGACATAGACATCTTATACTGAGTTTTTTGAAGTATGCAATACTGAATTGACCCCTTTATCAAGGAATTTATAATATAGCTAGAGAGATGATATTTATATAAATAACTATAAAACAAAAGTCCAACAATTTTACTTGGCGTGATATCACTTCACGTTACCTCCTTCTATAGAATATTTCCATTGCATGAGAAGGTATTATTTATCATTGTTACACAAATGTTGACCAAAAACATTTTAACACACAGCTGGTTTTCCTTCTCTCCTGTATCTGTGTGACAATATAGACAGACTATGATATATACAATGCTTTATACAGAAACTCAGAACTGTAGGAAATACCATTTTGTAGGTGGACAATCTTCTTGCTGTAGGGTCCTTTGAAGTTTTATTTATTTATTTATTTTAATGTTTATTTATTATTTTTGAGAGAGAGACAGAGCGTGGGTAGGGGAGGGGAGGGACAGAGAGAGAGAGGGAGAGGGAGACACAGAATCTGAAGCAGGCTCCAGGCTCTGAGCTATCAGAACAGAGCCTGACTTGGGGCTCCAACTCACAAACCATGAGATCATGACCTGAGCTGAAGTCGGACGCTTAACCAACTAAGCCACCCAGAAGCCCCTGAACTTTTAAATGCTACTGAAAGTTTAGCTTATTGAAGGGTATAGGTTCATTTTTGAAGGACCTTGATATTCAATTTTATATACTACAGCAGAAAAAGAACTTAAGAAAATACCCAGTGAACTGTCACCCAATTGCCTTGCTTTCCAATGTCAAGAGTAGAGAAAAGATCTTACTATGAAAGGAATCACAATGTGCTATTTAGAAGGAACCTATTTCAGCTTTCCTCCTTTTAAAATACACACTGACAATGAGCTGGTCTGTCAGCTGCAAAGGTATGTGATGATTTACAGAGACTCTCCTGCCTTTCTCTCTTCCTCTTTCTCTCTGGCCAACCCACACTGCTAGAAGAAAGGAAGAACATATTCCCCAGAGCCTAGAGAAATGAATGGAGGCATTGTCAGCCCAGAGAGGACAGGAATGCTTCACCCATGTGTCATGGTTTTGTCAATGTCCTCTCCTCTTTCTTCCCCTAAATGTTTTTAAATGACTAATATCTTACCAAATGCCATAAAAGAATAATTCTGAAATCTCATCAGATGTGTATTTTTGTAGAGCTGCCATGATTTTGTGTTTTAAAACTGATTAATTAAATCAAAGCAGAACGAAACTGGCAAAAGGGGGAAAAATCAGTGATCTTGGGACAAATATACACCAAAAGGAGGTTATTTTGTTCACAAATAATGATGTGATGTGCTTATAATCAATACAGGTACCAGTGACTCTAATCCTAAACTCATGAATGGGGATGACAGGACACAAGAGATGTCGAAATAAACACAGTGACCGAAGCATCTAATAAAATTTCATTCCAAATATTTAGCACAATATTCACTTTCAAAGATTATGCTAAAAGACACAAAATCTGATGTGGCAAGTTATACCAATGCAAGGTTCATATCTTACTGGCTTTTTAAAAAATATAATAAAAATATCTTTCTTGTTTAAATAAATTTCAGTTCTCAGACCAATACTTAAAAATTTAAATCTACATATTTATTTTGCAAAATACAACTTAGAAATTGGTAGATCTAAATGTTATGAATTATTTTTTAAGTTATTTATTTTGAGAGACAGAAAGAGAGGATGAGAGAGAATGAGCAGGGGAGGGGCAGAAAGAGAGGGACGGAGACAATCCCAAGCAGGCTCCGTGCTGTCAGTGCAGAGCCTGACATGGGGCTCGATCCCACAACCATGAGATCATGATCTGAGCTGAAATCAAGAGTCTGATGCTTAACCAACTGAGCCCCCCAGATACTCTGGTAGATATAAATGTCTAAAGATTAGGTGTTTGCAGAGTTTATGTTGACAGAGGTAAATAAGATGATGAGAAACTGAAACTCGGAGTAGGAAGACTTCTAAGGAATCTTTCATTCAAAGAGGAATGCATGTATCAAAGCCATCACAAGAAAACCTCTTGGCTTCTGGACTCTTACTTTTCTAAGATTAAGGCCTCTTTTTAAAAGAAATCTGAGTAATCTGAGAAAGGCAAAAGTGCTTATAATTCATAACTTAGTTTCCGACTACTTCTCTAAACTTAAAATTAAAGAAAACATACTCATAAAGATGGTTTAAGAATTGAGTTCTTTACATCTAGAACATTTATAGATTGAGTTTTGTCTGTTCTTTTCTTTAGCTCTCCTAGAGTGCTTGCCTCTTAACTAAGAACTCCTGTGGACTTGAATACAATGACAGGTTCATTTCTGTAAGCCATGCGCTGAAGCATGGTAATGCACAAATTTTACATTTCCTGCCATTTGTCCTCTCTTCTGGTGGCAAGAAAAATGTGTTTCTGATAAATTTCTGAGTATGAACTAATCTGAATTCAATTTGGCCACTTGCAAGACTCGGGTCTTCTGTTTACCAGCTCTTTCACCTGTAAGAACTATAAAAGATAAAAGCTCAAAATGTTACCTTTTAAATACCATCTGGAACAGAGTTTGGCTGATACCCATACTATGAGGTAAGAAATCACTGCATGACTGACTATATTGCCTCTGAAAATAGTCCCCAAATGACACTGCACCTAACTTGGCCTTGGGAGCCCAGACATGATTCAAACAAAATAGCTCCAATGCACTTGGGAGAAGAGTAGTCTAATGATGTCACAAGGTCCTGCATGGTAGGCCAGGTAGATGCCACTGCAATTCTTTAGTGAAAGCACATAGAAGTCAGATTAAATAAAGTAGTGGCAGGACACTGTGGCCTGAAACGTATCCTATGCTTGCTGTGCTGTGTCTGCAGGTTAGGAACTGAAAAGATGAGAAGCAATCCAATTCTACTGGTGAGGACCCAGAAGCAGTATCTCAAGGGGCTTGGGCCATATCCAAGTATCCAAGGGTCTTGGAGTATGACTGAAATGTGGCAAACTCAAGCCTAATAAACTGTATTTCACTTGTCCAGAAGAAGGCTGAAGGGGAAAAAAATCAACCACTGATGTGAAGCATAGAGTAGAAAAATTCCAAAGAGCCAGAGGTTGGTCATGTTTACTCAGTCATGGCCAGTAGGGTTAATCACCATGGTCCCTGAAGTGAGACCATCACTACAGTGAAGATGATGGATATAAGTCACCTTCCCTGAGGATCGTCCCTTAGAGACACCTGGATTTTTCTGTTCTTCTGTTCTGGCTTTATATTTATAAAAACTCAACAAACGAAACTTCTACTTCTAGTTTTAATATTGCCAAAGCTAACCCGTAGCGAGAGAGTGCCTGACCGTTCCTTGACGGTTTATATGGCAACAGGAACTCATAAAGTATCATTCTTTATTATGAGTGAATATCCATGTTCATATCTATTTAAATCAATGTGGCTAGTAAATCACATTCAGTTTTATGACAATCAACTCTGGATTACCCGACCCAGTTGTTTTGGGACTGACAACCCCACCCTGATCCATGGTGACTTCACTAAGGTGATGGCCCCCTAGACCAGACCTATCCCTTTGCTATAACAACCTGTTCACCACACCATAATTTGCCTAGGTGAAAAAAGTTATGCTAGCAAAGAAATAAAAATGAGAAAGTGATCAATGTTTTCTAGGCAGAAGACAAGACAATTAGAAGTGCACAATTGGAACAGTGGCTTTCATTCCTCATAATTATGTTCCTGGCTTATACTCATACTATGGATATGGATATGGGATATCAATGCCTAGTAAGAATAATGCTGTAAGTCAGGCCATCTTTTTTTTTTTTTTTTATCTGAATGTTTTCTTAATGATGAAATTAGTCTATTATTTTTAGTTTTAATTATTTTTTTATTTTAAATGTAAATTATTTCACTTTAATGTCAAAAATATCACTCTAAAATATAGCACTCTCCCTAGCGTTCTTGCTGGCCACCGCCAGGTCTTTCACAGCATGGGTTTTCATTCTGGGTGATGGTTATGGTTCAGATAACATGGTTGGTCCTGTGCCATATCTGAAAACTTACAATAATAACTTGTAGTTTAACACAGTTTTCCTATAATTTCATTTTTTTAAACACTGAAGTGTCCTCCTTCCTTTTAGAATTGTACACCATGTATGTGAAACCATTCTATTTTAGGTTATTTTAATAAGGCATTTTTGCAAAAATTTCTCAAAGCTCACATAAATATAATAGCTTATATATTCTTTTTTTTAATGTTTATTTATTTTTGAGAGAGAGAGACAGTGTGAGCAGGGGAGGGGCAGAGAGAGGAAGACAGAGATTCCGAAGCAGTTTCTAGGCTCTGAGTTGTCAGTACAGACCCCAACACAGGGCTCAAACTCATGGACCGGGAGATCATGACCTGAGCCGAAGTCAGATGCTTAACTAACCGAACCACCCAGATACCCCTATTTTTTTTGTTTTTTAATAAATAGTCAACACTTTTATCTTAGCAGATTGTTAAATGAACATATGTTCACGGAGTGCAAGCACTATGTTGACTATTTTATAATAGCTTACTGATTCAGTCATTTAATAAAAATTTACTGAAAATTGATTAGTACTAGGGAACAAACAGAACTCCCTAGCTTCATGTAGTGGAAGAAAGAGACAAAGGATGAGTAACTAAAATAAACAGTGTGCTAATCATAAGTATTCCGAAGAAGGAATGAATCATCAAGAGGGATATAAAGCTTTGGTACTGGGTGGGGTGTTACTGAAATCCAGATGAGATGGTTAGGGCAAGCCTCACTGGGAAGGTGAGTCTTCACTAAAGACCTGGGTGAATTAAGAGAGCAAGAAATGCAAATATCTGGCAGAAGAGCTTCCAGGAGAAAAGAACAACAAGGGAAAAGTCCCTGAGGAAGAAAGTGGCTGCCATATTCAAGGAACAAGAGGAAGCCAGCATGTCTGGAGCCTAGGTCAATGTTTCTCAAACTCAGTTCCTTGAGCCCCAGAATTCTAAAGAGCCTTTTGTTAACACTTTTACTAAAAAATATCCTTAGAAAATATGGCTACCACTAATATCAGCAGAAACATTTGCTGAGTACTTACTATTAGCCAGCCACTATGCTAAACACTTTACCTTACTTAACCCTTACAACAACTTTGTGAAGCAAGTCACAAACTATTGTTATAACCATTTAACAGAAAAGCAAAGGTTTGGCAAAATAAAGTCACTTGCCCAAGGTCACACAGTAGGTGGGAGAGCCAGAACTTAAACCTAGAGTCTGAATCTAAATCCAGAGCCTCCAATATGAATCAATACCCTATATATCCGTGTGTGTGGGTGGGTGGATGTGAGTGTGTGTGTGAGTGAGAGAGAGAGAGAGACAGAGTTCAAAATTTACTTACTTCTACCATTTGTATGCCAAGGCCAATTTTGGTATGGATGTTTGCTAATCATAAGGAAATAAGTTATGATAAACGATAAGTCAAATATCCATCAGTGGATGAATAGGTAAAGACAATGTGGTGAACACATATAATGGAATACTATTCAGCCTTAAAAAAGAAGATTCTGCAATATGCAACAACATCGATGAACCTCAAGAACATTATGCTAACTGAAATAAGCAAGTCACAGAAAGATAAATACTGCACGATTTCAATGACATGAGATATCTAAAATAGTCAGATTCAGAGAATCAAAGAATGGAACAGTGGTTTTCAGGGGCTGGCAGAAAACAAAATGAGGAGTTGCTAATCAAGGGGCATAGAGTTTCAGTTAAGTTAGATGAGTAAGCTGTAGAGCTCTACTGTACCATATTGTCATACAGTCAACAATAGTGTATTGTATACTTAAATATCTGTCAAAAGGGTAGATCTCATGTTAAGTTTCTCACCATTATAAAATACATTTTTTTCAAAAAAGAAGTGTTAGTAAGGAATTTTGCGTATTTGAAATTTAAAAAAAAATATTAGAATTAAAAAATTGTTATTAATTAGAAGTGGAAAATCCCTGTGCCACTCAAATGCCATACTTTCTAATGTCCTTCACCTCACCCCTGGTGGCTAACAACTGGGGAATGTCCAGCTTCCTCAGAGTCCTCGGTAAGGGAACTTTTTAGGCAGTGCTCCTCGCTTTTCATCTCCTTCACATCCATCCTTTTGGGGACATCAGCTCCTACTCTAACAAGTTCTTCTGGATGACATACTTTTTCAGCTGAGGTTTTCCTATACTACACCAAGGAATTTAGAATTTGGTAGAAATGCAAGTGTTTGAATGAGGACTGGTATATGTTTCAGACATTTCAGAATGGTAACTCTAAAGCAGGGTACAAGAAGAACCTTGTAGAGAAATGGATCACAGAGATTAATTTAGAGAAATCTCAGGGAAAATTTGATGAGATCCTGAAATATAGAGGCAGGGGGGCTCAGGATGGCATAATCAAACACCACAGCCTGGGTGGCTTGAACAATAGACATTAATCTTCTCTTAGTTCTGGAGCCTAGAGGTCGATAATCAAGGTGCTAGCAAATTTGGTTCCTGGTGAGGGGTCTCTTTCTGACTTGTAAGCAGCCACCTTATCACTGTGTGTTCACATGGCCTTCCCTCCAGGTGTGCACAGAGAGAGACAGGCAGACAGAGAGACAGAGATGGGAGGAGGGAGGGAGAGAAAAAGGAATAAAGCTTTCTGGATTCTCAGAAGACCACTAATCTTATCAGATCAGGGACTCACCTTTCTGACCTCATTTAACTGTATTTCCTTAGAGGGTCCATCTCCAAATACAATCACATAGCGTTAAGACTTCAAAAGATGAATTGGGTAAAGGGATGGGCACACCAACTCAGTCCATGACGATAACTGGAGATTATATGTTGGAATTTGAGCTCAAGCTGGAATGTGGGAATGTCAACACATAAATGGAAGCTGACCCAGTAAGTGTGGATAAGATTGCTCAAGAACAGTCTAGAAAGAAAACTACAACTCCAGGTAACACCAACATTGAAGAAGCACATGGAAGAAGCAGCATAAGCCAGTAATTTACATTAAAGGGGAAAAAAACTCAGAAAGGTCAAGGTAAGATCAGGAAAGAGGGATACTAAGACATTCAAGGACGGGATAATTGGAGATTGAATAATGTTAAAACTCCTCCTCTGAGTAGCACGTGCACGGAGAAGTAGCCATTAAATTTGGTACCAAATGGGTCATTACTAACCTGTGTTCCCTTTAGTATAACATATGCTATCATGTGATTATGGTTTCCAATATATTGGGCAATCATTTACTTATTGACCTTCTCATGTGCCAACGACTATGCTAGGGGTAGTGATATAAAGATAACCTACACCTTCAAAGATCATAATAGTGAAACAACTTTACTGATGTCAGAAATCACTGAGCTATAAGTCCTGTGCATACCAGTGCCCAGTCTCCTTCATTTAACTATCTGGCACAGCCTAACTCATTAATCAGATGTGTAACAAGCTGTTACTTACATTTCACTTGCTAGTTCCAACTTTTGCTCTTAACCTGCTCAAATACAGCATTCTTTCAGTGCAGATCCCAGGTGTGCACAAGTTGAAAATACTCTCTCTATAGTCACCTAAATATTCCACATGGTCTCTCCCTCTACTCCTTTCCCAACCCAACCAGGACCAGTTTGTCTTTTGAGCTCACATACCCTGATGTACTCTCCTGTGTTACCTTTCTTCTCCTATTCGAAATATTTTTTTGGTAGATTTGTTATTTATGAGTCAATGTACTGCTTTTGTAGGGCTCATATGCAAATCTCTGGCTTGTACTAAGTCACCCCACGCCTTCCCTGGCTCTCAGATTCTCTCCTAACTCCTCCTAAAAGCTCCTGTATTTCATCGCATAAATCGTCACCTTTAAGAGTTAAAAAAAAAAAAAAAAATTCCACTGGCAACCTATGCATTGAATGTGTCTTGTACAATATGCTTTCTTTGGCTAACACAGGGTTGTAAATTTTTAAAAATTAGTTTATAACATTTAAAAATTGGGATATTTACATAAAAATGAGGATTTCCATGTTCTCTTAAAAAATCAGACAGCCTGACCACACTGTTCCTGTAATCCTGCCTGAGGAGCATTGGTTAGAGCTGTGGGTACTGCACCCTTTCCAGGGATTACAGGTACTCCAGTTCCCCCACAGCTCTCACCCCTCCCTCACACATGGCTCATGGCTCTGTTATGCCCCACCAGTCACCACTTTCATCGTGCTTTTTTTTAATTTTAATTTACATCCAAGTTAGTTTGCATAGTGCAACAATGACTTCAGGAGTAGATTCCTTAATGCCTCTTAACCATCCACCCATTTAGCCCATCCCCCTCCCACAACCCCTCCAGGAACCCTGTTTGTTCTCTATATTTAAGAGTCTCTTATGTTTTGTCCCCCTCCCTGTTTTTGTATTCTTTTTGCTTTCCTTCCCTTATGTTCATCTGTTCTGTATCTTTAAGTCTTCCTATGAGTGAAGTCATATGATATTTGTCTTTCTCTAATTTCACTTAGCATAATATCCTCCAGTTCCATCCACGTAGTTGCAAATGGCAAGATTTCATTCTTTTTTTTTTTTAAAAATTTTTTTTAACGTTTATTTTACTTTTGAGACAGAGACAGAGCATGAACGGGCAAGGGTCAGAGAGAGAGGGAGACATAGAATCGGAAGCAGGCTCCAGGCTCTGAGCCATCAGCCTAGAGCCCGACACGGGGCTCGAACTCACGGACCGTGAGATCGTGACCTGGGCTGAAGTCGGACGCTTAACCGACTGAGCCACCCAGGCGCCCCAAGATTTCATTCTTTTTGATCGCTGAGTAATACTCTATTGTGTGGAGTATTACACACACACACACATACATACATACATACATACATACATACATACATACATACCACATCTTCTTTATCCGTTCATTCATCGATGGACATTTGGGCTTTTTCCATACTTTGGCTATTGTTGATAGTGCTGCTATAAACATTGGGGTGCCTGTGCCCCTTCGAAACAGCACACCTGTATCCCTTGGGTAAATACCTAGTAGTGCAATTGCTGGATCATAGTGTAGTTCTATTTTTAATTTTTTGAGGAACCTCACACCTGTCATGTTTCTTATCAGGATCTTAAACTATTTAGGATTTTTACCCTTACTCTAGAAAAATCCCTCTACCATGAAGTTGTATGGTTTGTTCAATAATATTATCATATAACTCATTAGTCTAACTCTCAATTTTTACAAATTCTGGCATATCTAAAATTATCATATATATTGTAACACATCCTTCAAGCCAGATGGGAAATTCACAGTTTTCAGAGGACGAGTTTCATAGATTTGATGTTAGAGATACATTAACCCATGGTTTTTTCAACGAACACTCACATTTACCCATCATTGGCAAGTTGTTTTATTATATCGCTTTTGAAAGGTATTTTTCTTATGCCCTGTGTTCCGTTCTTGATTTAGGGCACCTCCAACAAACATATCTTATATGTGTGCCAGCTATCATGGCTCCCTTTTTGGCTTTTGGTAAAAATGTGTTCTCCTGGGACCACAGCATATGCCCCCTGGAGGACAGCTGCTATTCAAACTACAGCTACATATTGATAGATGGCAGACTTTGGTCTAAAGCACAGTGAATCCAGTACCTTTCAATGATGAAGCTTAGGAGATTTTTCTATCCTAAATCTCCCCAGAATCAAATATTTACTTGAAAAACATATGTGCAGAATTGTAGAGTAAATAGAGACAGGGCAATGTGGCCAGAGGTGCAAGGTCTGGGACTAGAAATCACATGTTGTGTTCCTAGATGTGTCTTTAGCTTCCTGAGGGATGTCAGGAAAATCACTTAACTCTCCTAATTCAGCTGCAGAATGGAACTGTTGTTACTTATCTGCCTTGCATGGTACAATCGTGCTTGATCTCTGCAAAGCCTTAGACATGGCAAGATGCAAAGAGATTCCCGTGACTTTCTGAGGATCTTAAAATATGCCAAGCAAATTGAAGCACAAAGGGCCTCACTCAAGCAACCAAAGGTCTATTTTCCCAAAGAAATGTAAGACCAGGAGGACATCTGTCCTGTAGTCATATAAGTAGGCTTCTCCCTACTCCTGCCACTGTGCTCTTACTTTCTGTTCTAGCCAAACATCAGGTCTCTCTATCTTCACCCCCTCCCTCCTCCTCCATTTAATAGGAAACACATTCTCTTTCCTTAGGACACACACACACGCACACACACACACACACACACACACACACACACAGAAAAAAAATAAAGAGATTTAAGTAGAACAGCAGAATCTCTACCTACACACAACTTGCTAAATATATAGAGCTGAAAATAGCCAGAGCTGAGAGAAAGGAAAAAAAGAAGAGTGTTTTAACAGTAAAGTAAAACCACAACTAATGACTTCAGGAGACAGGAGCTAGGTGGACAGGCAAAGCATTACAGCTTTAAATATATGGGATTTGGCCTCACCTCCCCAGTAAGTGGCCTGGCACCAATTCAAATAGGCTGGTCTGGCACGCTAGTGCCTCTGAAAGGGACCACACTGGCGGATGGAAACGACCACAAAAGCCACAGAAAAAGTGCAGGCTTCCAAAGGCAACAAGGAAGCAACCAGACTGGCAGCAAAAGCTATGCCAAGGCCCCGACATCAGCAGGGAGGGGCCAGCCTCGCCAAGTTGGACTTGTTCTCTCCTTACAATGGGATGGCCACCAGTCAGCCCAGTCAGTAGGAGGATGGGCACAGAGTGAACAGGCACCGAGGAGGGTCCTTGACCCAGGTAGCCCAAGATGGTGACAAAATAGAGAACACCACACAGGAGGAGGACAGGGTCTTCTTCCTTCTGGGTGCCACAGTGCAGAAAGCTGAGAGAGTCATGCTTGCAGAATATTTCTGTGTACTAAAAAGAAGGCAATAATCTTTATGGGCTTCTAGTTCTGGAAAATATTTTGCTATACAAATAGTTGTTTCTCATGCCATCAAAGACTGCCAAATGATTTGGTCCTTGAAGCATTCTTGCTTTGTCCTGCATGAAAGAGTAAGGAATCTAATTCAGTGGGTGGAAGGCTCAGCAGGGGGCTTTAATTGGCCAGTCACCATTTTTAGCAACTATGGTGGTGTCTACACAATGCCAGCATTGCTAGCTGGAAAGCTGAAATGGAATTAAAGCTTTACCCGAGGCTAAACAATACATAATAGTGGGACTATTTGCCCTGAATTGGCTGATTCCTTTGATAACTGCCAGCCTCCATTTTCTCCATTTTAAAATATGGATTAAAAACTGATTTCCAAGATTTCCAGAGGGGGTAGTATGAACAGATTCCAACTCCTTGAAGAGTTAAAAATGCCAAGTAGTCACCAAAAGATACCTTGTTCTCTCAGTAACTAGAAAACTGTAATTATGGATTTGATACCATTGGTCTGCTTTCCTTTCTCTACCCAAGTAGACCAGCATGAATAATAATTAATGATAATAACAATGGCAACATTTCCCATTTTCCCAAGCATTTCACATTTTGTTCCATCTTATAAAACTCTATGGGTTAGGTGCTAGTAGACTCCATTTACTGAGAAAACTAGGGTTTGGCATATCTGGGAATCAGAAAGTATATAGTAGTAGAAACCCAGTGAATCAAAAGTTGGGCAGAGAGGGTTGGGCTATGCTCACTCAGAGCCTTGTGCGCTGCATCCCAGGAGCATGTTCAGTTTTTGATACTTCCTGAGGAATTTAAATAGAGATGAGCAGTAGGCAGTTTGCCTATTGAAGCCTCATATTCTTTTTTAAAAAAAAATTTTAATGTTTTATTTATTTTTGAGAGAAAGAGAGAGAGATGGCATGAGCAGGGGAGGTGCAGAGAGAGAGGGAGACACAGAATCTGAAGCAGACTCCATGCTCTGAGCTGTCAGCACAGAGCCAGAAATGGGGCTCGACCTCAAAAACTGTAACATCATGACCTGAGCCAAAGTCAGACGCTTAACTGACTGAGCCACCCAAGCACCTGAGCCTCATTGTCTTAAGCAATGTTTGGGCTGGGATTATACCTTTGGTAGGCATATAGATGCTATTTTAAGCCACGAGGGGATGAATTACCTACAAAGAGAATGTAGAGGGAAGACAACATGATATTGAGCCAGGAGAAATGTGTAGAAAACAGAAAACCAGCAATGAAGACAGAGTGAAAGACAGGCAGCTTTCCTGCAAGCCAGGGACAGAGGATATTTTAAGAAGGGAGTCATCAATTGGGTTGGCTCTTATTGGCAATTGGGATAAAGATTCAGGAGTGTTCACTGGACTGAGTGAGGGGAAGGTCTCTGCTGACCTGGGCAATAGCAATTCCATTGAATAATCAGGGGAAAAACCAGTTTAGATGAGCTTAAGGGCTGCATACAAAGTTAAGGAAGTGGAGATGGCAAGCAAAGACGTCTGGTTATGAAGGGGAGAAGAAAGATGGGAGAGACAACCAGGTAGGTAGAGAACCAGGAAGGATTTGCAAGCTTTGTGGGTTTACTTGAAAGAGCAGTCTGAGCACATGGATGTGCTGTTGGAAGAATGCAAGAACCAGAGAGAGATTGATGATGTGGGGAGGATCACTGGGAGTCCAAGGTCCTAAGGAAGGTGTGTGGAGATCCAGGCCACACATGAAACGTTTTTGTCTTTGCCAGGTAGGACTTCTGCTTTAGGTGGCAAGAGGCGAGGATGCCCGAATAAAGGGAAGAACAAAGAACACTGGGAAAGCTGCTGATAAAAAGCTTATTTGGCCAACCTCTCCCTTGTTTTCCAATCCCATTCTTGTGCTTGGATATCTGGCACAGAACCCGCCTCCTCCACAGTGTTCTTTTGTCGTCTCCAGCTTATTTTCTCTACCTTCTTTCAGATAATTACTCACTTGCCTCATTTTGCATAATAGCACATGGCCTTGTCTTTTCATTCAGTTTTTTCCTAGGTATACATTTTGTTTGGGAAAGATCTCTTGCCTTTTCTAAAAAAAGTGGTGGTAAAATGCACATAACGTGAAATGTGCAATTTTAACCATTTTTAAAGGTACAATGTGGTGACATTAGGTACATTCATTTAGTGTTATACAACCATCACTGTTACATCTTTCCAGAAACAGCCATCACCCCAAATTGAAACTCTGTGCCCATTAAACAATATTCCCTTTTCCTCCGACCCCAGCCCTAGTAACCTGGTCCTACTTTCTTTCTCTCTCAATTTGGCTAATCTAGAGACCTCATATAAGTAAACTCATATTTGTTCTTTCACATCTGGCTTATTTTAGTTAGCATAATGTTTTCAAAATTCATCCATGTGATAGCATGCATCAAAAAGTTATTGCTTTTCATGCCCAAATAGTATTCATTGTATGCATATAGCATATTTTGTTTTTCCATTCATCTGTTGATGAATACATGGTTTGTTTTCTCCTTTTGACTGTTGTGAATATCGCTGTTGTAAACAGGGGTGTACATCTGTTTGAATCCCTGATTTCAGTTATTTGGGGTATATACTAGGAGGGGATGAGCTGGACCCTATGGTAAGTCTGTGCCTAACTTTGTGAGAACCTGCTAGCCAATTTTTATAGTAGCCACACCACTTTACATTCCTATCATTTATACATGAGATATATACATGTATATATAAGCTTAAAGCATGACGTGTGCATGCACGTATTTAGACAAAAAGTACATATATCTATACATATATCATCTATCCAATTTCTCCATGTCCTCACCAAACCTCTTATTTTTTCTTCTTATTATTGTCATTTATTATTTTTGGATAATAGCCATCATAATGAGTGTGAAATGGTATATCTCATTGTGGTTTTGATTTGCATTTCTTTAATGACTAATGATGTTGAGCATCTTTTCACGTGCTTATTGGTCAGTTGTGTATTTTTGGACAAATGCCTATTCAAATACATTGCCCATTTTGAATTGAGTTGTTTGGATTGTGTGTGTGTGTGTGTGTGTGTGTAATTCCTTGCCTTTTGCCTTATCTTTTCAGATCCCCTTTCATCCATAGCAAGGTGCTCTTGATAAATGTAAGAATTAAGAAGTGACTTTTTATTGGTTTTTGAAGATGTTATTATGAAAAATTTCAAACATTCAGAAAAGTTGTAAGAATTACATTATGAACATCGCTACACCTAACACCTATCATCTATGTAACCATTAGCCAAGCATATATTGTGGGTGTGTGTTTCAAAATAAGTTGAAGACATTAAGAAATAATTTTTTTAATGAATAAAAAATGCAGTCTCATAAAATGTGTAAGTGAGGTTGGGGCAGAGGTACAGCTATCTCTGGAACTTCTCTGGTGGATAAAGCGTAAGAACAGAAGAGGCCTAAAAGTCAGGAGGGGTTTAGCTGCCTTACTTTGAACATGCCTTAATGAAATTTCTTGGGAAAATGAATCAAAGAAAATGTTCCCAGGGAACAGGCAGTGCTGACAGGGGGATGTCACCATCACAGCACCCAGGCTGTATATTAGTATGGTTGCTGGGCAACACTGTTGTCTCATCTGATACACGTGTAAGCAATGAATCCTGAGGCTAGGAGTAAAACTGCCTGAGGCTGGTCGCTTCCAGAATTAGCTCTAAACGTCCCTGTCCCTCTCCTTCTACTGCATTGATTCTCTGGTCTTTCTCTATTCATTTCTTTACCCACTTTTTTCCCCCATTATAACACCTTCTAAAGAATGTATGAATAAAGTATTCTAAAACAGAATACTGTTTTAGACAGAGAACGTCTGTAGTGAACTTTTGGAAGGCTCCTCAAGTACCTATCGATCTACACCAACCTCAGGGCTCATTACACCTTGCTTGCACTCAGCTCTTTCCTGCATTCACTTCTGGAGAACTCCTAGCAATCCCGTCATGATTTCAAGGGTCCACGTTGCTCCTTCTTATTATAACCAACCCACCACCCGCCTAGCAACTTCCATCTTTCTCGAACTCCTCACGCTCCTCCAGGCTTGCATGCTGCCCTTTGACCTTGTCCCAGAATAAAAATCATCTCGGGGATGCTTATGAGGTATCAAGGAAGGTGGGGAAGGCTGAAAGGGGATGGAACCTTCAACACAGAGGTGCAGGATGTACCCTATGCTCAGAGAAGTGTAGTGTCGCCAAGGAAATTTTAAGAAATGAAACCTCATGATAAAAGCAAGAGAAATTATACTTTGGTTGGAAGCACATTTTAGGAGACGGAATGAGGAAAACAGCCAAATACAATGGTACAGTCATCCAGACATGAGAGATCAAAAACAGGGCCCTTTGATGAAGCAGTCAGTGTCATCTGAGAAACAACACTACGAGTGCATTTGGAAACAGATTATAATGTCTCCTGCTCAGTTTCATTATAGAAAAGACTCCACAGGTCTTCTGGCACATAGGGTAGCTACTAACACTTACCAACGGCCTGCTGGAGAGCAGGAAAGAGGCAGGGATTTTGACAGAACGATGAATTGCATCCAAATAAATAAGATTTAATAACAGAGTATGAAAAGACAAAGTCCTCATTTTCACCTGTCTCTGGATTTGCAAACATAGATATTTCCTTTAGAGAGGAAACCACGGTATTTATGATTGGCTCATATTTCACACCTTTATTCATACATATCCTGTGATGTAAAAGGCCTATTTCTTATTACATAGGAAATGCTAAATGCACTGGGGATTCACAGAAAAGCTCAAAGCTTTTCTAGGAGAAGTTAACGTAAGTAGTTAGTCACAGGAGTACAACCTAAAAAACAAAGCCTTCTTTCTGACTCTGCAGAAATTAAGTACTGACATGTGAAACCTGCTGAGAGTTTCATCTGTTTTTACTCTGAAAGCCTCATTCTTTTTGTCTAAGTACGTGCATGCACACATCATGCTTTAAGCTTAGAGATGAGAGCCAACTCTGGCAGACAAGCCTGGCACAGGGTAAAGAAGGTAGCAGCGCCCCCTAGTGCTCATTGAGTCCAATTACAGTCCACAAATGCGCAAGTGGGTGAGACCCTTTCATCTTTATCCGTAGATGGTCACAACACCAAAACACCAAAAAGTTTGCATTTGTTGATACTATAATTCCCAACCAACCAAACTTCAAACAGGGTAAGGTTCTATTAAAAGGAAAAATGAATACAAGTCAGAAATATGAACTTTCAGTCAAGCCTTTTAATAACAATTTTTACCATTGCAATGAAGATCAATGCAATGTCACTTGCAAATACAGTAAGGTTACACTTGGAATATGGGAACAATATATACCTATAGATTAGCAGAGAAAGGTGAGTTGGTTTTCAAAAATTAGGTCCCTGGTGCCAGGATAAGGGGAGCTGACTGATTTAATTCTTGCTCTGGATAATGTGATACATTTAGCTCCCTTATTATTGGGTTTAAATCTATTAAAGAGCGGAGCAAGCTTTTCCATTCTTGTAACAAAGTGAAAACATTCTTTCAAATGGCTTGTTTGTATTTATAAAATGAGGCATGCCGATACATTATAAAATGCTGCTCTCACATTTCTCTTCTTCCTGTAATTTCTTCTTATTGCAAGACCATTAATCACAGTGTTGAGCATAGGTCCACAGATCTGGCTGCAGTAAAAGAAAAGCTGACTACTTATCAATGGATGTAGCCCTCAGATGATGACGACGATGATGATGACGATGATGACAATGACCACAACGACGATGACGACCAACATACCATCCCTCAAAAGCTTTATAGAATGTATCTCATAACAGACCGATAGAGGAATTATTATCTACCCCACTTTACAGGGGAGGAAATTGAGTCTAAGGCCACAGAGCCTATTGAGGTAGCTGAGGTTAAGATTCAAACCTAGGGAGTCTGACTCCAGAGCTCAAGCTCTGAATCACTCTGGGATATACTGCCTCCCAAATGCAATGACACCACATGGAGTCTACAGAGGAAAATTACATTGATGGGTCAGCATGGTAATTTAGTTGCCAAGGACCCACAATGGGAATGGTGGTGTGTTTGAAAAGTTGTATATGAACATGGACCTAGAAAAAGGGGCACCATTATGCATACTAGTGCTTGCTGTATTCTGTCACCTATGAACTATAGCTATGATTCTTCCCCCAACACTCTGTTTGAAGAGAGAGATTCTAGTGGAATGGTTACTCAAGGGAAGAGCTCTGTGGAAATTTTGGGACCGCTCTCCTCAGCTAGCAGTTTTCAAAAGCATATAATCTGGTTAAAAGGAAAATCCTGAATAGCTGGACCCAGGTAGAGAAGACTTGAACTGAAGAAAGGCTTGATGGTCTTTGGAAACAGGCATTTTCTTTGGATTGACCACAGAGCAGCCAGAGACAGTGGTGCAAATCTTTGAGAATATACTTATTTTTTTGGTAAGCCACTTCTGTTCTTGGGATTTAGAGAGAAACAGATGATAGTTCCTTTAGAAATGGAGAAAGTGAGAGCCTTAGCTTTAATTTCAGAAGATACAGGCCTAGTTTTTGTATTTTTTTTATAAAATTGGACAATTTGTTTTATTTTCTTTAATTCCTTAATTTATTAGTAATCTCATATATGGTCATTGTTTATGTATTTTTTTTTAATTTTTTTAAATGTTTATTTTTGAGACAGACAGAGACAGAATGTGAGTGGGTTAGGGGCAGAGAGAGAAGGAGACACAGAATCCGAAGCAGGCTCCAGGCTCCAAGCTGTCAGCACAGAGCCCGACGCGGGGCTGGAACTCATGAGCTGTGAGATCATGACCTGAGCCGAGGTCGGATGCTCAACCAACTGAGCCACCCAGGTGCCCCTCATATATGGTCATTGTTATCAGTAATTATCAAAAAATGCACAAAGGAAAGTGAGACATCTCTATCCACCCAGAGTCCCTTTTATTCCAAGGTAATATTAACATTCAATATCCTTCCAGTACCTTCTCTATACCCACCCAGACATGCACACTCACATACAGACATGCAAAATCTCATCTTTTGAAAATGAAGTGTACATATCATTCTGCAACTTGGCCTTCTTGCTTATCACTGCATCATGGACACCTCTCCAAGTTGGCAGATAGCAATAAAATATATTTTTTTAAATAGCTGCACAGTCTTCTCTAGTATGGATGTGGCATAACTAATCTCTCCCTGATGGCAGAAACTGATTTGGTTTCCAGTTTAGAGCACTGGAAGACACTGAGGCAAATGAGCTGTAACATGCATCTGATCTCTACCTCCTGATGTTTGCTTTTCAGAGATCCTCCGAAGTTGGATGGCTAAGTCAAAGCATATGTATATATATATATATTTTTGATATTGCACAATAACTTTCAAAAATGGTAACAACCGAATATCCAGCCAGCAATGTGTAAGACTGCCCATTTCCTAACATGCTTACTAGTAATGGGTACTTTTATTCTTTAAGCTTTGTCAATGTGATGGATTTTTATACATCTCATTTTTTTTTCAACGTTTTTTTTAATTTATTTTTGGGACAGAGAGAGACAGAGCATGAACGGGGGAGGGGCAGAGAGAGAGGGAGACACAGAATCGGAAACAGGCTCCAGGCTCCGAGCCATCAGCCCAGAGCCTGACGCGGGGCTCGAACTCCCGGACCGCGAGATCGTGACCTGGCTGAAGTCGGACGCTTAACCGACTGCGCCACCCAGGCGCCCCTATACATCTCAATTTTTAATGTAATTTGCATTTTCTCTAATGACTAGTGAGGTTGAGCATGTGCATGCCTACAGGAAATTTGGATTCCACTTCCATATTCTTTGCCCATTTTTTCTACTGGGCTATATGTGTTTTTAGAAAAATTCTAGAAATTCTTTTAATATTAGGAATATTAACCTTTTGTCTTTCATCCACATTGAAACTTTTTCCTCGGTCTCTCATTTTTTCCTTTTTTTTCCTTTTCATAGTATCTTTTAACATCCGATTTTTAAAAAGTAACACAGTTTAATGTTTTTTTTTTTCTTTTGGCTTCATGGTTTCCTGTCTTGCTTGGAATTTTGTTCTAATATTTTTATTATTTCATATTTTACATTTATACCATGAATTGATCTGGAATTCATTTTGTAATATGGACTGACATTTAGCTTTGTTTTTTCCTATGCTGGGTAGTCAATTATGTCAGCAATGCTATCCAATTTTGTCTAACTGAACTAAACTTTTCCCACTGAACTGCAATTCCATCTTTGTCAAAAGTAATTTCTCACATATGTTTGCATCTATTTCTGGACATTTACTATGTTGCACTAATGTCTCTGTCTGCACCAGTTCTATTCTGTTTGGTTTTCAGTAGCTTTGTAGAAACATTTAATGTCCAGTAAGGCAAGTTTCCTCACACTGTTCTTCTATCACCATCTTCTTGGCTCGTCTCACACCCTGTTTCCATTACGGGAGGCTTGAAATCAGGTTATCCAGTCCCTTCCTACAAACAAAACAAAACCCCAGTTGATATTCTACTAGAAAATGAGTTCAATTTAAACCGTTTTAAAAGGACAGGTGCTTATGAAAATCTCCCATCATGTAGGAACACATCCCTTGTTGGTAGCCTGTGATTTCTTTCTGGGCAATTGTAAGAGTTTTAGTCACCCTCCTTGGAGTTCGGAAAATTTTCAGAAGGTGCCAAAGTGCATGTCTTCTCTCACGTCTCATGAACCTTTCTAGTCTAGAGACTCAGAATAGTCTTCAGCTCAGGAAAACTCTTTTCTCTACTATGACTTCTCCTTCAATCCCCCGTGTTTGGATCCAGAGCTGTTATTACTGCATGCTATGTCTCCTATATATGTCCTCCAGGTCTCCTATCTGTTTTCTCCCGACCTTTGTTTCCTTTATGCCTTCACTCCCTATAGGGGTATATCTGTCTCTTGGTCTTCGACATCACACATTCAGTTCTCTGCAATAATCATTCTCCTCATCAGGTTGCTTGTTTTTAATTAAAAACTCTACTTCAGTTTCATTTAATAGTGTCCTCATTCCATCTCCCTAATGGTTCTCTGCCATTGTTTGTTAAGATGCTCTCATATTACTCCCATCAGTGCTACTTCAGAGACCAGCTATTCTAAGATGTTTACATGGGTTCCCTCTCAAGATTACCTTTCTCTTCTTGTTAGTTACTTGTCATTATTCTCTCCTGATGAGGGTTTCCTGTTCCCTTAGCACTCACACAATTTTGGTTTTTAAAGTCTCTTGAGCAGTGGCAAAGCAGCCAAGGGTGGTAGAAAAGTAGCTTCTACTATCTGCCAGTGAATCGATTTGCAAACTGATAGCCCTCTGGGAAGCATGCAGAACAGCCACTCAACTTCCCAGCCTCCCTGGACAGGAAGCTCTTTTTCATTAGCCTGGCCTGGGACCAGGCCTGGGATCTGCCTTCCATGGGAGTCATCTTAACAACATGGAGCAGGCCCTCCCAAGTCACATGGAGAAACTGGGTAGGGTCAGATACTCCTTGAGGGGAGGGGATCCTGAGGCTTCCTAAGGTTCAGAAGGTAGTTTCTCAGGCTGGGTCTCTACTCTGTATTGGGAAAGGACAACGTTTTCTGCTATAGGCTCTCACTGGGCACCAGGAACAACCATGCCCCTATCTGCCTAGTCCCTGGAGGTCCCAAGAGAACTGCACCCTCACAGGTGTCCTCCAGCCCATCCTAAAGAGAGAGGCAAGGGCAGGCATTCAACTGTTTACCCACACATCCCATTATTAGGCTTGAATGGAGTACAGAGTGGACATTTGTGCTGTCAGACATTGAGAATCTGAATGATAATTTACGTAGGCTAAGATGTTAACATTTTTCCACTTTGTGATTATTTTGTACTTTTATACAATGGACAGAAGATTGGATAATATTCCATATAAATACATTTAGGCATGTCATTTTATTTGTTAAAAGAATATATTTTTGAGAAGCCTCACAATACATGATTCCATCAGGAAATAGATCAGGGATTCCAAATAGCTCAGCAACTGCCCCTGAGAGAATCCCATCCCTGACCGTGAATCACATCCTCGTCAGCCACTGAGTCCAGGCCAACCTTTCTGCCCTGAGTTAGTCCTTCCAAAGAGTATTTCAGTCTAATAGTTTCTGAAGCATGCATTTTGGTTTTGGCTTTTGGTTAAGGGTAACATGAGGAGCCTTGAGAGCTATGCATCCTTAGGGTTTTCAAGAAATATCATATTTGATTACTCTTGATTCACAGTGCTTTAGCAATACCACATAAGAATTTCCACTAAATACAAAATCTTCTAACTAGGCATGAAACATTAGCAGTAGGCCAAACTAGCCTATTTTTTTCTTAAAATCTTGACCTATTAAAAAAAAAAAACACCTAAAGTAAATATCACAAAATGCTAACAATTGTTAAATTTAGGGATGGGCACGTTGATTTTTGTAATGTCCCTCTGTATCACTCTATAGGCTTGAAGGATTTTGTATTAAATTCAAAACACTCTTAAAAACAGAAATTGTACCTTTCTGTAGACTCAGGTACAAATCTGAGGATCAGACAGTTTAAAAAATGCATTTATAAGCCATTAATTTCTACTCAGCAAGTCTAGAATGTTGCATTTATGATTTGAGCAAATGGGAATATTTTTAGTATCCTAACTATACGCCATAATTTCTATTTTCATTTTTTATTTTTTGCTTACAACTTACTCTTCTTACCTCAGGATTAATTAAACAATCAGTTAGTTGGCTTCTTTGTTCCGTGTCTGAAGTGAAGGGGGTAAAGTTAGACTCTCTACCAAACAGGCCTCTCCAGGGGATCAAAGCTCTATTCCTTAAAGTATCCAAGGTTCCTTGTGATTGTCTATTATTTCCCAATCCACACTGAAACTATCCAGAAACTGATGATAGACGTGTTCAGACTGTGTACATAAAGATGACACATTCTTGATGTTTTTCCTTCCTGTGTCACATAGTACTTTGCTTTCTTCGCCCAAATGGTGAGAATTATGCAGCCATGTAGGAAAAATACATACACATGTTCTTAATTCATTTTTCAATGAGACAGAGGGAGATATGGAAAGAGAGCAACTGAAGGAGAAAGAGCGAAGAGAATGAATATGTCACTCTTTATAGTGACAAGGCACGAAGATGAAAGCAGGGTTATGAGGCCCCCTAATGGAGGATATTTTTACTGCAGCTGAGGAATAGTTGAAAGAGTCCAAGTCCCCTAGTGGCTCCAAACCTTTCTGATTGTGATATTTACATCCTACTGCTTTACTATTTTTGCTCTCCTCTTCTTTGAAGAGCTTAATTGCCACTAAGTCCTTTTTATACTAAAGGTCACCATTGTCATATGCTCAGGTCATTAGTTAATGTTCAGATTTAGCATTTTGAATATGACATAGAATAGTTGTCTTGGAGAGGTGCCTGAGTGGCTCAGTTGGTTAAGCGTCAGACTCTTGATTTTAGCTCAGGTCAGGATCTCACGGTTTGCAGGTTTGAGCCCCGCACTGGGCTGACACTGGGCAGAGCCTGCTGGGATTCTCTCGCTCCCTCTCCCTCTGCCCCTGCCTTGCACACTCAAAATAAATCAGTAAACTTAAAAAAATAAAATAAGATCTTTAGAAAGAAAAAAAGGATAGTGTTTTGGAAACTGTCCTGAGGCTCCTGGACCAGTTGGATACACTTGGGCCTAGTAGTCCCAATGTAGTAGTCTGGTGTAGCACATGTGGGTAGCCGAACTTTTCATCTACTACATAATGTATGGCCCAGAGTCTCTGACTGCCTGATGCCACTATCAGAAAGAAGAGGTGGGGTACATACTAGCCCCGTCCTCTCAGCTGTTACCATGAGAGCTTTCGTGTTACACTGCTATCTGTAGTGAGCAGTGTAAATGCTCAGATTTGCTACTTTTGAGCATACTGAATTTATGGCACGTACAGACTTTTAAAGTTGCACCCCTCAAGTTTTATACTCAATTAAAATAGAGCTTAACCAAGGGAAATTCTTACTTGTGGCCAAAATGCACTTAGCCACTGTACAAATGAGAAAACTTTGAAATGATCCACTTAAAAGAAAATCAGCTTTGGAATATCCTCCCCAGTCCGCGGAAAAGAAAAATAGCTATCTGGTCTGGCAGGTTAAGTCACCCTTCTGCACAAAACACTCCATCCCCTTCTTTTGTTAGTATAAAATCCCAATTTCTTAGCAAGCCTACAAGGCCCTGTGGGTTCTGCCCCTTTTGACAAGTGCCTGTTTTATCTTCTATCATACCCTTCGCTCACTGCTCCCTCACTCCTACCCCACGGGCCTCCTCATAGCTGGCACTCGGCAACCTCACGCTTCCTTCCCTCTCTCCAGGTCTCTGCTTAGATGTCACCTTATCAGACAGACCTTCCCACACCACGATGTCAAAACCATCACACCCTGAACTTCACTTGCTCAATTTTCATTATAGCACTTTCCAACGTGATCATTATTATATCATGATTCTCGTTAGGGTATCTTTTTATTTTATTTATTTTTTAAAAATTTTTTTTAACGTTTATTTATTTTTGAGACAGAGAGACACAAAGCATGAACGGGGGAGGGTCAGAGAGAGAGGGAGACACAGAATCTGAAACAGGCCCCAGGCTCTGAGCGGTCAGCACAGAGCCCGACGCGGGGCTCGAACTCAGGGACCATGAGATCATGACCTGAGCCAAAGTCGGCCGCTTAACCGACTGAGCCACCCAGGCGCCCCTCGTTAGGGTATCTTTTTAAAATAATTTTTTAATATTTATTTATTTTTGAGAGAGAGACAGAGTGCGAGCGCATATGAGTGGGGGAAGGGCAGACAGAGAGGAAGACACAGAATCCGAAGCAGGCTCCAGGCTCTGAGCTGTCAGCATACGGCCCATGCAGGGCTTGAACCCACAAACCATGAGATCAAGTTGGATGCTTAAGCAACTGAGCCACCCAGGTGCCCCTGGAGGTATTTACTTTAATTTTGATGTGGTTCATGGTGGTAGCAGTGGTGTTGGTGTTGGTGTTGGTATTGGTGGTGGTGGTGTGTGTATTCCCACTAGGACGCACATATTAAAACATAGAAAAGTAATGGAAGGCCATGGCTTGCGTGTCCGTTACGTCTTCTTGCAGCTGTCAAACTACAGGCAAGAAATTTAATTTCTGATTCATTTCCCTATCTTTAAAAAGAGGAAAATAACATGCATATACCTTGGAGCACTGTTACAAAAATTAAATAAGACGCAGGAAAGGTGTCTTCAGTGCTGCATACCTGGCATAGGTAAGCACATAACAAATGATAACTATTAGTATCCTGCTTACCCAATTTTCTTCTATCTGATGTTCTCATCTCCCTCCATTTGGGTATCCTAAGACTAGTGCTAGATGAACATATTTTACAATTTATTTTGAGTTTCCATAGAGTTATACACATTGGCCTCTCAGTGTATGCTTTTGTGACTGCTTTCCTAAAAATGGAACTAATTCAGAATTTATTGTGGTTCACACAGAATGGAAGATTAAATCACTGTTGAATTACATGCAGAAATTAACCCAATTATTTTTCAAAATGGCAATATATTTGGTGTATAACATTGGTATCATCAAGCAAGAGTAGAAATTACATTACTCTAAATATACACCAGATGGCTCTAGGGTGACATGGTTATTAAAAAGAAATAAATGTCCTGATTGTTTAGTTTCCCCAAGGGCAAAATCTGTGTCTAATCTGTGTCTGTAACTTATCCACCACAACCAGCTGAGGGGCAGAGGATTGGACTATATTTTAATTTATGATTCTAGCAGCAACCTGTCATTCTCTTAGGAACAAAATTCTCTGCTAATTTGGCTAAAAAGATTTGAAGATTTCTATGTAGGCAAAACAAATGGTGACACTCGCATTTCTAAGGTGGGGACCAAATGATGTCAAAGGATAAGAAAGAAATGAACCCGTGCTCACAGATGCTCAATTTAAAGTTTAAAATCTCAGAGTGGCAAGTGATGCTGCTACTCCAAATACAGTCTAAGAACTTCAGACCCTATTCTTTGCTCTTTAATCTCGTGTCTTTAATGATAAAAAATTAAAAATAAAAATAAATAATAATTTTTTAAAGAAAGGCTTTGCTCTGATTTGTGCCGGACACTGTTCTAGATCCTGGGGCCTCAACAGAAAACAAAACAGACATGGTCTGTTCTCATGAAGGTTACATTGTCCATTCACCTGCAGAGGAGGGGGTAGAAGGGAGAAAGGGATGAGCTCATGAGTTCATGAGCAAGAGTGAAGGTTTTGTTTTTCCACTTCCCTTAATGAGATTTTTCCCACATTTACAGTCGTATGTAAATATGTATCTGCAACAAAATAAGTGGCGACCACAAATATAAAGCCTTCCTTTTTTTTTTTTTTAAGTAAAACTACACCCAACATGGGACCCAAGATCACTAGTCACATGTTCTACCCACTGAACCAGTCAGGCACCCCATAAATGTTCCCTTTACTTTTTTAATGTTTTTATTTATTTTAGACAGTGAGAGAGAGGGGGGTGGGAGGAGGGGCAGAGAGAGAGGGAGACACAGAATCTGAAGCAGGCTCCAGGCTCTGAGCTGTCAGCACAAAGTCCCACGTGGGGCTCGAACCCTTGAACTATGAGATCATGACCTGAGCAGAAGTCAGATCGGCTCATGACTGAGCCACCCAGGCACTCAATGCTTCCTTTAAATTTCAACCAACCAGCCCAATAATTAGCCAAGTATCCTTGTAAATATCCTTTGTTCTAAGTTCCCACAAACCCTTAAAATGGTCACCTACTGAATCTCTTGAACCTTCCAGTAAAAGGTAGGTACTGCAGCACTCATGAGCCTGAGACTTTAAAATCAGTGCTTGGGGTTGGTTTTGTTTCTTGGCTTTCAAAATTTGAATGAGCTGCTTATGTGGTCACCATACCAATTCTGGAACAAACTATTACACAAATACTAAGACTGAGCCTGTGAGACCCTACTCACTTCTCCCACTCAATTTCCCAACTGGGGTGCTGGTTATATCCTGACCCATTTTTTCATCTCCATAATTCCGAGATTCATAATTGTGAACTTCGGTTTCTGTATGAACACATAGTGCCTTTTTGTTTAGGTGATATCCTAGACCTGCAGTGCCCAATAAGGTAGGCAGAAGCCACATGGGGCTATGGAACACTTGAAATATGACTAGTCCAAGTGAAGATGTGCTAAAGTATAAAATACACTCTAAATTTCTAAGACTTACCATGGCAAAAAGAATATACAGTATCTCATAATAATTTTATATACTGATTAAATGTCAAAGTGGTATTTTTAATATACTAGGTTAAGTAAAATCTATCATAATTGATTTTACCAGTTTCTTTATACTTTTTAAAGTCATGTCAACTAGAAAATCTTAAATTACATATATGGCTTTCATTCTGTTTCTCCTGGACAGTACTGTACTAGATGCCCTTAAAGTTGCTTTGGATTTTAGCTTTCCATGTGGTTTATGGCTGTTTGTTTCCCTGTTAGGAACTCCCTGATTCAATTCTTGCCATGCAGGAGTTCACCTGACTTTAGCTTTTCACTCCTACCTGGATGGTCAGGCTTTTTGCCAGATATAAGCTCTATTTCAGAACTTCTAAATGAAATGCAAATAAAAAGCAATACACAGCATTATTTTGTAAGAGTTATAACCATTCAATCCAATGTCATCATGCAATTAACAATGCAAGACAATGCATAGACTGTAAGGAAGCAAAATGAGGTACAGGTACAGTTCCTACTGGCCATGGGCTGACAGTCAAGTGGGAGGGGAAGGGCAAGTGAGCTGAGCTATGAGTGAGAACGGAAGGCATGACTCAGTAGGAAGGAGCAGACGAGTTCCCTGGGTGTCCGTATTCTCATATAGCACCCCAATTCATCACCACTGTCTGTTTCTATTAGAAAGTTATAATGTACCACAGGAATTCATAAATGAGAAAAAATCCATATAGGTGGAAAAATCAGGCAAAGTCTCAAGAAAAAAAATGATAAATGAGTTTGTGCTTGAAGGCTGAGGTGAAAGAGGGAAGGATCCTATATTCTGAAAAAGTGAAGGAGGCAGGGAAGTGTAGAGAATATTTGGGGAAGAATGAATAACTGAGTTTGGCTGCAGCAAAGGGGCCAAAAGGCTGGTGGGGTAGATGGAGGTTGGGACTAAGAATGTGAGAACACTGGGCTCTGGGCCAGGGAGTTTTTACTTAATGTGGTAGACAATGGTAAGCCAGCATTGCATTAGGGAGAATAATCATAATGGTGCATAGCTGAAGTGAAATGAAGGAGAGGCTAGAAGAGAAGAGACAAATTAGGAAACTCTTGGAATAGTCTATGCCAGAGAGGCTGTCATTCTCCCTTCTATAACCCTGGTAAATATTGCCGGCGGATCATGGCACTCTTTCCCAAATGCAACCTCTGAATTCTTAACACAGTGTTTTCAAGAAGCTATAAATCGGCACGTGGAAGAAAATTTATGTTCTATCTGTTATTTAGCAAAAGTGTCAGAACCCTTAATCAGGATGGCATCAAAATTGGCAGACAGAAAAAACAGAAAATCATCTCAGGGGCTGAATGTATACATCTGGCATCTCATTGGAGATGGAACATGATTGCACTAAGCATCCATGGTTGCTTGATTAGGATAGTATTGGTGCCAATGAGAAGCTCAGGAAGCTTAGGAAGACTGTGGTCTTCCTTTGGAAAATGATGAGTCTCATCGCAAGCATGCTGCACATGAACCCATGATAGATAGTTGTGGGAGAAAATCCCAGAAAGACGTGGAATGTGTAGGCCTGGAGCTACGGATAGACCATGGGTCAGAAGGCCTTGATGTGAAATTCTTCCATGCAGAATTCATAGTTGAGGACATGGGCTTAAGTTTAGAGGAAGATGTGGAAAGGTCTGAGGAGAGAATTTTGGAGTATGCTTATATTTGTGTAGCAAGATGAGGAGATGGTGCAGGGTACATATGATCATAGCGGCCCAGTGAAGGCAAAGCTAATGGAGTGCCAAAGAGATTGAAGGAGGAGAAAATTTTAAGAAGCCCTGTGTTTTGCTTCAGAGATCAGAGTGGTTAGAGCAGATAAAAGATAATCATATCTGTTAATTGGGGGATCACTGGTATCTCTGAGAGGGTCCTCAAGTTGGAGATGATGGGAATGGAAGCCAAGTCTTCAATGAAGTGAGGTGATCATTGAGGGGATAGAAGCACTGAGCAGAAGGAATACAATTTTGAGTGAATTACAAGAGAGAAGGAATGCATGCCGACTTATTCAGGGTAGAGAAAACTTGAAATGGGTATATTAATAGGGTGAAAAGAAAACTTTGCTCACAAAGGGCAAGATTCATATAATCTAGAAGAGATACCATTGATGGAGCACAACAGGAAGCTTAAGAAAAAAGGGACCAAGGGCACAGGTGGGGTGAAATTAGGAGAGGCCAAAACAGGACTTGTGAGCCAGTAGTGAAGAAAAAGACGATGAATAAAGACATGGGGATACTTGTCAACTCAGAGAAGGTAAGTAACCTATCACCAGTCACATTAGTTAGGGAGCCAAGATTCTAACGCAGGCCAGCCTGACCTCAAAGACCAGGCTTATGGCCATTACCCTCAATCCTTAGGGGTTTAAATTGTATCCTGCATCACAGAGCCTAACAGACAGAAAGGGTTGAAAGTTTGCAGGATATATAAACGAGTGAATGACCAAATTACTGTATCAATTATTATTGTGTGATACTTTAGATGTAGAAGCTATAGGGGCGCCTGGGTGGCGCAGTCGGTTGAGCGTCCGACTTCAGCCAGGTCACGATCTCGCGGTCCGTGGGTTCGAGCCCCGCGTCGGGCTCTGGGCTGATGGCTCGGAGCCTGGAGCCTGTTTCCGATTCTGTGTCTCCCTCTCTCTCTCTGCCCCTCCCCTGTTCACGCTCTGTCTCTCTCTGTCCCAAAAATAAATAAACGTTGAAAAAAAAAATTAAAAAAAAAAAAAAAGATGTAGAAGCTATAAGAAAATGTGCAACATGTTTATTGGTCACTAGAAATAGCATTCTCTAATGGCTTCCCATTCTAGCCACCCAAAATGCTGGACATTCAGTCTGGCTCAAGGCCCCAGTCCAACTGAGGCTATCAGGTGGGAGAGCCTAATGAACACACATCCGCAGGTCAGCCAGCACCCCTGAACACAGCCGAGCTGAGCAGACTTTCTAGCAAGCACAAGCATGAATGACGCAGGCTCTAAAGGGTTAGGGGGAGAGTATACTCATACTCGTTTACTGAACTTTGAAAAAATGCCCATGACACTGAAGTGTTGCCTATAACATTAAATAGTAACTCAGAGTGAAAAAAGGCTCAATATTTATTCACCACATTTGTGCTCTATCCTTCATCACTGTATTTACTTTGCCATCTTATTTCAATATCATTATACAAGTTTTCATGCAACACACTGTTGTATAGGTCACAAAGGAAACAGTGGTGAAAATAAAAATTTATGCCTTAAAACATGTTTTAAATGCTCCTTAATTAAAAAATAATAGAATAAAGGCTTCTCTTCATTTATCCCATTTTCTACTACAAAAAGTATTGAGATGAAACATTCCTCTCACAGTAAAAACAATAAAGTTCTCTGACAATAAAAACATTATTTAGTATGTACAAGCATAAGAAAGAGAAATTATTTACAACATTTTTACAAGTCAAACAGACAAGTTTACACGGAGCCCATTTTGTTTCTCTACAAGCCACTTTGAATTTGGTATCTTGATGTCTTTATCTCCCTCTATCTATTTCTCTTCTGCACTACCCACAATCCCAATCTCCCTTTGTACAAGAGAGTTTGAAAAATCCTTACCAGCAGTAACACCTTACTGTAAATTAGTTTAATAATGCTCACTAGTATTGGATCATTTATAATGTACACTAAACTCTAATACAAGTAACTCTTATACCTAAGTTGGGGAGATAGTAGAAAACAGAGGCCATAGTCCTCTTAAAATCCACGGGGATTGCAAAATAGTATTAGTAATAGTAATCATATAAAATCTATAGGGATCACCACTTACTCCATTAGGGCTCAAGGCAGCCTTAACCAACTTAATCGTTAATTGCTTAGCTCTTCTAGAGAACACACTAGTCTATTAAAAAAACACTAGCATTATTGGTGCGCCTGGGTGGCTTAGTCAGTTAAGCATCTGACTTTGGCTCAGGTTATGATCTCCCAGTTTCTGGGTTCTAGTCCCGTGTCAGGCTCTGCGCTGACAGCTCAGAACCTGAGCCTGCTTCGGATTCTGTGTCTCCCTCTCTCTCTGCCTCTCCCCTGCACGCGCGCTCTCTCTCTCTCAAAAATAAAAACATAATTTTTTTTTTAAAAACACTAACATTATTACCAATTCATGACCAATGTTCTAAATGTTTCCCTAAATTCCACAAGAATATTCTTCCATATCTCCTTTACGTTAGACTATTAAGGTTTATTCTTATCTGAAGTTATCTCTATCAAGTATTAAACAGTGGGGCACCTGGGTGGTTCAGTCAGTTAAGCGTGACTTAGGTTCAGGTCATGATCTCTCGGTTCATGGACTCAAGTCCCGCTTTGGGCTCTGTGCTGACAGCTCAGAGCCTGGAGGCTGCTTTGGATTCTGTGTCTCCCTCTCTCTCTGCCCCTCCCCTGCTTGCACTCTGTCTCTCTCTGTCTCTCTCTCTCTCTCAAAAATAAACATGAAAAAGATTAAAAATAATTAAACAGTGAATTGTGTTAAAGTTTTAGTCAATTAAAAAAAATCCTTCCCCAAAATATTCCTTAATTACTTCATAGTATTTGACCAGTTTTGAACACAAACAAGTTTTCAGGAAATTATATTGATACACCCCATTTATTTGTAACAAATGGTTTCTATCACTTGAGGGAATCACAACCTTTCCCCAAAGACTGGCTTCTTGCTGGAAACTTCTAGCCCTCACAATCTCAAGACAATTATTAAGGTTTCTCCTCGCTAGAGAGTGTATCATTATTCTTCTGTTACTCTTCCCTTCTTTCTATAATATTAAAGAGGTGATGGGAAAGAGAATTATCAAGTTTTTGGTACCCGTTACAAGTCAAGCACTGTGCTAATCTTATCTAACATTCTTGGTAATCCCGCTCCAGCCCCAGTTTACAGATGAAAAAAGACAGAGAGATTGAATAACAGCTAGAGCACCCAGGTACGGCTCCAAAGCCCAGCTACTTCCACTACATTCTGCTGGGCACAAAGGGGCGTGGTTCAAACTGTGCACGTCCTCCTCCCAAAGGAGCTGCATTATATTAAAAAAAAAAAAAATTTAACGTTTATTTATTTTTGAGAGACAGAGACAGAGCAAGAGAGGAGGAAGGGCAGAGAGTGAGAGGGAGACACAGAATCTGAAGCAGGCTCCAGGCTCTGAGCCATCAGCACAGAGCCCAACGCAGGGTTTGAACTCAGGAACCCACAAACCGTGAGATCATGACCTGAGCTGAAGTTGGATGCTTAACCGACTGAGCCACCCAGGCGCCCCTAGGAGCTGCATTATAGTTATATATAGTTATATATATATATATACATATATATATATAGTTATATATAGTCACTCACTGCAAACCATAGAAGATGGAATCATTGTAAGAGTAATGACAGGGTCCTAATCCTTTTTTACTCTAATTTACCCCATTTAAAAATTATATGTGAGAATGTTGAACATCTCAGAGAATTTCCACACAATCAAAAGAATTACTCATTTAAGATCTCTGTAAGAAAGCAGTTAGCAGTTATTCTCATGGAGGGCTAGAGTCAACGTCTCCTAGAACTCCGAATGTAAATCCGAATTGTAGATGAAAAGTGGCTTTCTTCAGAGAAATATTTCTTTAGGGAAGGTGATTGAAGCTCCTTTTTTGGTCCCTAGAGGGCGATACAGAGTGAACAATGGCTGAATCCCATCCCCCGCTTCCCCTCAAATTCTGCCTGCTTCCCCAGGTATGTTCTAGTGTACCTGGCTCATGGCGTAGAAAGGTTCAAGGAATAAATGATAAAAACAATAATAACTTTTAGTAGAAAAATTACATTTAATTTTGCTTTGTCTTAACCAAAAGATGCCTCAAATACAAAGTTTGAAAATTGATAAAGGAAGAAACAGTATATCATTAAGCATTCAAGCTCTAGGTAAAATAGAATAGAACAATTTATTGGGGTTACAAAATCTTGTCAAATGCAGCAGAGTACAACACAAAAAGAGATTCAGTTGATTACCTAAGTTTTTCTAAATACCCACATTTTCATTTATATGACATAGAAGTATATCAGATATATGTATCTCAGAGGCAGTCTGTATTAGGTTTCTGTACAAGAGGACATTTTAGATGTATAAGATTTAGATAGTGATTTTCCTCTGTGGAGCTCAAAGTGTTTTATCCATAACATTCATATAAAAAGCAGCAAACCCCTCCCAGAAAGCCAAAAGCAGCTCAGGTAAATAACAGCACAGAGTATGAGAACAGTGAGAAAAAAGGACAGAAATGCAGATATGCAGATGGATCTAAAAGTGCCAATGTGGGGCGCCTGGGTGGCGCAGTCGGTTAAGCGTCCGACTTCAGCCAGGTCACGATCTCGCGGTCCGTGAGTTCGAGTCCCGCGTCGGGCTCTGGGCTGATGGCTCAGAGCCTGGAGCCTGTTTCCGATTCTGTGTCTCCCTCTCTCTTTGCCCCTCCCCCGTTCATGCTCTGTCTCTCTCTGTCCCCCAAAAAATAAATAAACGTTGAAAAAAAATTAATAAAAGTGCCAATGTGGAATAAATCAATCATTTCTGCACACAGTGTCTTTAAACACCACTGTCACGTTGTCACTCCTGAGCTAGCAAACAGATATGCCAAGTCAGATCACTCCACCTGGGTATGTGGCGACACAGGTAAATGGTACTAATTCCAGGGATATAATTCCAGGGTGGCCCACCTCCCATACTGACGGGCTCATAGTCTGCCATGGAGGACGGACGTTATGATACATGACCTCTTTTATACCTGAGGGGTAAAAAATTAAAGGTTAACATAAAGTGATATTTGTTTATTATCTGGGTCTGTTTTCATTTGGAGACATAAAAATGTTGCTAATCATTTAGTAGGCAGTTTTAAAATTTATAGGATAAATGTCAGCCTCTAGAAGAAAGAAATGCCCCTCGCATTGTAGTGAATATGAAAATTTTTAACATACAATTACTTTTGTAATTATAGATGCACATAAATGCGAAATTTTCATTAACCATACCTTTTTTTTTTTTTTAATTTTTTTTCAACGTTTATTTATTTTTGGGACAGAGAGAGACAGAGCATGAACGGGGGAGGGGCAGAGAGAGAGGGAGACACAGAATCGGAAACAGGCTCCAGGCTCTGAGCCATCAGCCCAGAGCCTGATGCGGGGCTCGAACTCCCGGACCGCGAGATCGTGACCTGGCTGAAGTCGGACGCTTAACCGACTGCGCCACCCAGGCGCCCCTACCCATACCTTTTATGACTCTTTAAGATAAAAGATGAATTACATTATGGCAACTGAATTGCATTGAAATGTCAAGAATATCAACTGTTTGTATTGCATTTTGCATTTTCCAAAATATATATGAATGATATGTACATTTTTCTTCACTGTCTCCTGAAAATATATCAAAAGTTTTAATTTGATTTCTGTGCTTCTGAAATAAATTAACTTGATAGATCTAATCTTGGCTGTATGAATACATATTGAATTTAGGAGACAGACTTGTAGTTTCTTATCTCTTTGAGCAACCTAAAAATAACAACTGGATGGAATTTCTCCCCAACTTTGATGAAAAGTACAAACACATTTTCCATCATTATCACAGGAAGGGGAAGTAGGTCTCGGTACGGCTAAGGATGAAATGGTATTTGATGCGAACAGTAAGAGGCTTTTCATTCAGAGATATTCAACCTGGTCCTGGAATCTGACATGTACAGATGTAGCCAGACACATGAGTGTGTCAATGGCCGTGTCAAAACACCATGGGTTAATCTAGGGTGAGGGTGCTGATTACTTAGAATATAAACAGAAAAGCAGCAATCACTATGAGGGCTTCAAAAAAACCATTTCCATTAGTATCTGAAAAGATCAAAGTTAAAGACTCTGGACCTCTTTTCCAAGAGTAGAAACCTGGCAACAGTACCATCCCACTCACGAACATATTCCTCCTTAGTTTCAAGAAATGTGATCATGAACAACAAATGCTAAAAGCAAGGGAACAGAGAACTAAACCCCAAAGACAGAGAGAAATTCCCAGACGGAGGATGACAAAGTCTTCAGGGCCTTCATCTTGGTCTTTCTGCTCTGTCTTGATTTTGGCTGAGATCTAGAGTAGGCAGAGCAGGGAGTCAGCTCCACCCTTGAAAGATGGGCATAGAATCATGCTGCCTGGAGTCAACAGCTGTGCAACTGTAGGTGAGTTACACAGCCTCTCAGCTTGTGTAGGTTTTTTTGCCCTCACAAATAAAATGGAGATATTAACACTACATACAGGGTTGTTCAAGATAATCCCTTAGTACTTGCCTGGTACTCACAAGTACTAAACATTCTATGAATTGTTAGAACTAAAACCTGCGTAGGTACACAATGGGAGCTCCAGAGGCACATGAAAGAAATCAATGACATTTAAAATATGCCTCATGAGACGGAGGTAGTAACTAACTTTACAGTGAAGAAATATGGAAAGTGCTACCTCAGCCAAATGATCAAAGTTAACATCATAAGCGATGTCTTGTTGATGGCAGGTACTCTTGACCTGATGTGAAGGGGAGGGCACGCCCCTCTGTGCTCTTCCTACCATGAACTCTAATATCAGCCTGGCCATGAAAAAATCACCAGACACACTCAAATTGCAGAAATTCCACAAAACACCTGACTAGGTACCAAATACTGTCAAGGTCATGAAAAACAAGTAAAGTCTGAGAACCTCTCAGAGCCAAGAGCGTCCTAAGGATACATGATAACTCAATATAATGTAGTATCCTGGATGGGATTCTAGACCAATAAAAGGTATTAGGGGAAAACTTGGGAGATCTGAATAATGTTAAGAATTTAATTAGTAATAATGGACTAACATTGGTTTCTTATTTATGGCAAATGTACCCCATAGTAATATAATGTGTTGGCCACAGGGTAATTTAGGTGTGAGATATATGGAAACTCTGTACTAACTTTGCAATGTTTTCGTAAATCTAAAACTATGCAAAAATAAAACATTTATTTAAAAATATGCTCCATGGAATATTTGGCACTTGAGCTATTGTGGCAACATGTCTGACACCTTTCATAGAAGACTGGGAAGGGGCAATGGTGGGATTGCCTGAGGACAAACCTATTTCTAAATTGTGTACAGGCAAACATTTTATACTTTGCTGTATTAAATGAGTAAGTGCAACGCTATATTCTTAAATACTACTAAAGTGTGGTTAATTGAATGTCCATTCAGCCAAGTCTAGCTCACTTAAACATTAAATCAAATGAGAACGACTGTCAGTCTTGGTACATGGAAACTGAAGCCAGGCAAAGTGGGAATCAAGTCTTGGCCTTGTACTTACACTGTTTACATTTTAGGAGCACACCGATGTTTAGCTTCTCTATCAAATAGGTTTACTTATGTCTGGGGAGTACTAACCCACATATACACAGTATCTAAGACTTGAAGATGCTCAAGAAATGTCAGTTTCCTCCTCTTCTACTTCTATGTTCAGCTGCTACCATCCGACTGCCTCTCTGACATCTCTGTTTGGATGTCTTCCAAATATCTCAAATTTAACAGGTTTCAAACTAAACTCCTGATTCGTCTTACACCCCCTCTCACACTCCTTCTCCTGCCAACACGTTTTTCTCCTAGATTTCCCCAGTTCAGTAAACGGCATCACAGCCCACCAGACACCCAGGTGCTCTTGCCAGAAATGTAGGAGTCATCTTTGTTTCCTTCCTTTTTCTCACACACCTTCCACTTTCAACACTTCAGCAAGTCGTGTCCTCTCCACCTGTGAGATATTTCTCAGATCTGTCCATTTCTCTCCATCTACCTTGCCACCAGCCTGTTCCAAATCATTAGTGCCATTAATGGGTCTTCTCGTTTCTGCCCGTCACCATCAAGTACAGTTTTAAAAGCATTCATTGTGGGCATTTCATTTCCATTCTTAACAGATTTCAAGGATTTCTCATAAATTGTAGAACAAAATGCCATGGCAAACCACTCTTCCTGTCACTGGCCATCCAGTGCCATATGGACCTTTCTCAATCTCTTGTGCTACTCCCTCTTTTGGGAGTGCTATTGCCCTAGTGTGTCCCATAAGGGGCTACTTCCCAGCCTGTAGGGATTGATGGCTTCTCTCTTACATCATCCTTTCTCATGAGATTCTTAAGGGCTGTTTTCCCTCTCTCATTGTTCCTTGTTCATTTTCTTTATAGCAGTTCACATCTCATAATGTTTTATCTCTTTGTTTGCTGTCTGTCTTGCCTCACAATTTTGTAGGCTTTCAGAGGGAAGAGAATAAATCTTTTTATTCACTGATTCAAACCCAGTGTCTAGAAAAGTTCCTGGCATACAACGGGTCCCCAGTTTATTGAATGAATGAATGAGTCTGTAAGTAAGGCATCTTTTAATTCTCTTGAAAAGCACCATAACTATGTAGACTCACAGTATGATCCTAATTTTATTTAAATCAATCTTATGATACAGACCTATAAATAAAGACAAAATTCACCAACATATTTACGGCTATTACCTCTTACTTATGGAGTGAGAGGTTACCTTACTTTTCATATTTCTGTATTTTCCAATTTCTCTACCATGAATGAGTATTACCTTTATGCTAGAAAAGAAATTTTATCTTATGCTAAAATATAGAAGAAAGAAGTCAGGGTAAAAGAAAAAGGTGCTCTCTGGGTAAGTGAACCTGTGTGTGTGTGTGTGTGTGTGTGTGTGTGTGTGTGTGTGTGTACGCGCGCGCGCACGCGCTGTGATCTAAGGAGGTTCTTACTATCTTATTCTGTAAATACATGGTTTCTGCAGTCTGAAGCTATTGTTTTAATTTCAGTACTGACATCTCTCTGTGCGACAAAGAGAAACCTAGCAGAGTTTCCTTGGATGAGAAACAGAGATGGCGATAGTAATGACCGCCCTACCTTTGTCTTTCGGGAATTATAAAATACCATAAAAATTTACCTGTCATAATCCACCTCTAGTCTACCAAACTCTAGTGCTAACCAAAACTTTCCAGAGGAGATGAAAATATTCTGTTTATAAAATATGTTAATATACTGAAATACGAAAGCAGTTTTTCTCTGTAACCACACTGGCCTTTCTAACAGTTACTGTATACTTGAGCAAGATGCTGTTTCTCTAAATACAGATGGCAAAAAGCACTGAGATAATAGTGACACTGCTGTCATATAAATTCAGAAAGAAAGATAGCCCTGGTGACCCAAACATTCTATTAGACAGGATGACTCAGAGTGGAAATAGTAGGAATGTGAGTGAGCCAAACAAACCCTAGAAGTCTGACTATAAATATGTATTCTGTCCAATTCATTCATTTGGTCAAAAAATATTAAGCGAGCTTCAACTAGGCACTAGGCATTTTTCTGTGCCCTACACATGCAGCAATGAAAAAAAAGAACCAACATAATACCTTCGTGGAATAAACAAGATAACTGAATAAGTTCTATAGAAGTGGTAAATGGAGAAATATAAAACAAGCAACGGAGGAGATGGACAGTTACAGCCCAGAATAGGAAGTTGTGATTTAAATATGGCAGTCAGAGAAGGCCAAAAAGTCAAAAAGGCAACCTACCAAAGAGGATTGGAATTGGGCAAAGGGGCAAACAATGAGGATATCTGGGGAAGAGTAGCCCAAGTAGAGGAACAGCCAGTATAAAGGACCAAGAAGACGTATTTGGGGAATATTAAAGAAACCGGAATGGCTAGAGCAGATTGAGCTGGAAAAGAACAGAAGGGAAAAAAAGTCAGGGAGGAAACAGGAGACTGGCTTCCACAGAGCCCTATGGCCACTGTTGCAACTATGGCTTCTAACTTCTAACTTAGAGTGAAATCAAGAGCCAAGGGGTGACATGACCTGACTCGTGTTTTGACAACATCAGTTACACTATGGCTACTGTCCTGAAAACAAGCTTCAGGGGAAAAGGTAAGGGTAGAAGCACAGAAACCCATTAGGAGACTATTGCCTCTTTACAGAGGTGCTCTTGGGTTAGATCACAGTGGTAGTGGTGTGCGTAAAGGTGGCAAGATTTAGGATACATTTTGAAGGTAGAACCAATAGGAGTTGCTGTAGGCCTGGCCAAGATGAGTCAAATATGACTTGAAGGGTTTTGAATAGAGTGGCTACAAACTGGCATAGGGAGAAGGTCAGGAGTTCAATTAAGTTCAGCTGGAGATCCCCAGTAGCTATCCAAGTGGAGCTATCAGGTAGGCAGGTGGTTACACCAGTTTGGAATTTAGGGGAGAGGTTCAGAGCAGGTGATTCAGCGTATTAATCATATCTAAAGCCACGAGACTGGCTGAGATCCCAAAAGGACGCATGTAGATAAAGAAATAATCCAAGTTTTGAGACCTGGATGTGAGAAGGAACAAGCAAAAGAAACTTAGGAAGAACAACCAGGGAAGCAGAAAGAAAACCAAGAGAATGGTTGTCCTGGAAGCCAAGTTCAAAAGGATTCCTTGGAGGAAGGATATTGGTCAACAGGTCAAACGCTACTGCCAGGTCACAGAATATGCAATTGGCCATGAGGCGTAACAATGTGGAAACCACCGGTGGGTGACCTTGACAAGGATAGTTTTGGTGGAATGGTGAGGATGAAAGCCTGACTAAAATGAGATTAAGGGAGGAAGGGATGGATAAAAACGGAAATCGTGATACAGAACATGTTTGGAAGGTTTGGTATGAAAGGGTATAGAGGAGTAGACAGCAGGCAGAGTGGGAAGTCGTTATTTCCAAATAGTTCTCCTGAAGGAAAAGCAGAAAAATTGCCTGGGGTTACAAATAAAAAAGACATCAAGACTGACAGAGGTGGTGCTGGGAAGTCTGGTGTAAGGAAGCTTTGCTCAGTCTGGTGAGAAGGTCCAAGAAAGGAAGTGGTACACTAACAGTTAAACAAAATTGACAAATGGTGCCTGGTTGGAGACTAGGAAAATGTCTCAGAGAAGGAGAGTATGAGACATAAATGTGTATTCTGGATTAGTGAATTTCATCAACATACAAAAATCAACTGGTATGATATACCACATTAACATATTGAAAGATAAAAACCACACAATTATCTCAACAGATGCAGAAAAGGCACTTGACAAAATTCAAAACCTCTTCATCATAAAACCTCTCAACAAACTAGGTTTAGGAGGAAGTTACTTCAACAGATTGGTAAATTTCAGCCTTTCAACTCTAATTTAGTACAAACTATGTTCCCAGTCACTTTCAGGAGAATAGACATAATGTTAACATCTATTGCCTAAAATTTATGACAAAAGGTTACCACAAGTTCAGTAATCCTTTTATTTGAATTTGTGTTTTATGAACTAATCAAAATACTGTTTGACAAAAAAGTAGTGAATATATGTTTGAAACATTCCATATTATCCTTCCAGTCTACAGATGACACGTGATATACATATGGCTCTGTGGATCCCTCTTGCAATAACTCCTCTCCAGATTTTAGGGAAGATGGATTTTTTGGTACATCCTCTCCCTTAAGTCTCACTCATATGTCCATATATTCATACGTATTGAGCACCCATTATGTGCCAGGACACTATTCATCTCCATTTTCCTCTTTGGATTCTATGTTCCTGTCATGTGAGGGCAGCTCCTTAAGTATGCCATTATCTGTCTGGTTTCCAGATCTTTCCTTACATTGTTCTTTGCCCGAAGAGGCCCTTTCTCCACTTCTCTCCCAGTCAGCTTCCAACCATTATTCTGAACTCTACAGAGACAACACTATCTCTGGGAAGTTTCATTAAGGGTGACAGTATTTGCCCTTGGCATGGAGAAGAAAAATGGGGGTGTAAACCAAATGGAGGCTCAGGTCTCCATCAGCTACTCCTTCCCAAAGCCCTGGAGTTAGTCCTGGTCCTTCTATTCATGTGTGCCCATAAACAACTTCTCTAGAGATGGAGATTCAGACCATATGAAGTGTTAAGATCTGGAAGACATTACAGAGGCAGATGACAATGCAGAATATTGTAAGAGCTTGAGAAGAATGTAAAGCAGATGGGAGGTCAAAAAGTACAAACTCCCAGTTACAAAATAAATAAGTCCTAGGGATATAATGTACAGCCTTGTGACTATAGTTAATAATACTATACTGTATATTTGAAAGTTGCTTAGAGAGCCTTAAAAGTTCTCATCACAAGAAAAAAAAATTGTAACTGTGTGGTGATGGATAACTAGACATATTGTGGTGATCGTTTTATAATATATACAAACAATGAATCATGTTATGCACCTGTAACTAATATAATTTATATGTCAATTATAATTCAAGAAAAATAAATAGATACATATACACATATATACATACATATATACGTACAAAAAGCAGATGAGGGACTAGGGAAGGCTTGGAGGGAAAATTGAGATTTGTCCAAGAAAGTAACAATTTTTTTGTGCTTTGAAGTGAGGATTAAATGAGATGGTACATTTAAAACACTCTGTAAAGCAATGGCATCTAATAGGTATGCCATGAAAGATGTCTCTCTGGTGATGAGGTCAACCACTACATACTGGTAGGGAGGCAGTGGTAAATGTATTATTTTTTAAATGTTTTTACTTATTTTTGAGACAGAGAGAGACAGAGCGTGAGCAAGGGAGGGGCAGAGAGAGAGGGAGACACAGAATCTGAAGCAAGTTCCAGGCTCTGAGCTGTCAGCACAGAGCCCAACGCTGGGCTCGAACTCACAGACTGTGAGATCATGACCTGAGCTGAAGTTGGACGCTCAACCAACTGAGCCATCCAGGCACCCCAGAGCAGTGGTAAATTTAAACACAAAAAGGCCCGTTACAAAGACAGAAAGGGGGATAGATAATCAAGGATGAATGTATTAGACAAGGACCTGGAAACACAAAAGGATGGCTAAGATTTGCAAAAAACAAAACAAAACAAAACAAAAGGCTAAAAATACTCAAAGGTGGTTGTTTATTATGCCAAGATCAAGGAAGTAGCCCAGTAAGGAAACAAACCCTTGTTCAAAGCCAATGATTTAAGCTTAAGGGAAACAGAAGAATAAAAACGGGACTATTCAATTCCAACACTACATCTGTTTCCCAAGAGAGATAATAGAAGGAGTAGAATTTGCCTTTATGTAAGAACAAAGATTCAAGCAGACTAAGAGGACCTGGGTTTTGCATTGGTCAAGAGTGGGAGTGAGGGTTGGGGACAGGATTTTTTTTTTTTTTTTTTTGTAAATAAAGGAGTCTCTAGTCTTACCATTTCCTCCTTCCTCAAGGCCCTGTTTTTTGGTCCGTTTATATTCATGTGCCTATAGCCAACCTTTCTAGAGTTTGGAATACAAGCCACACATGTACCATCATCAAACCTTAAGGTCTGGAAGACTTTTTTCCTATTTCCACCAGGCAGCAAGAGCTGAAGACAACATCCTCTTTCTAAGAAAGAAGGATTTGTTGTATCCTTCACTGATATTTTTAGTAACTTCTACATGGATATATTGTTACCCAATCCATGGTATTTAGGTGGAGCATGACTTTTGGATTTTATTTCAGTGGTGTTATTGTTTAGTCATTTGTAAACTGGACTGGAAGAGTTGACTCCTTGCGCAATGCTTCTATGGTAAAATGGAAAAATATGCTCTGAGTTCCAAAAACTGATTTCATTATTCTTTCAGTAACTTACTTAATCCCCTTCTATAGGCCAGGCTCTGTGATTTAAAGTGATTTAAAAATGAAAGAAGACACAGAACTGTCAAGGAGTTACCAACCACACCTTTTACTGCCTCATTCTGAAACAATTATAACGTATTTTATTATATAATCCATTCCATATAAACATACTGTGGCAATGGAGGAGATAGAGTGATCAGTGCTCTCTGGGGTGTTAGGGAAGGTTTCAAGGACACTTGCAAGCTAAGTCTTTAAGAGACAGCCAAGAACCTAAAGAGTATTTTAGGCATAAACTCCTACATGAAAAAGACACAGAGGTTTAAACATACAGGCACAGTTGCTTCCCATTTATGGAATAGACTGCCACCTTGCATAGGGTTGGGCCTAGTGTGTAAGTGAGCTATGGGCTTACAAATAACTTGGAACAGCTTATTTCTAGGTTAAAGACCATTGCCACATGAATGAATAAGAGAGGCTTACCTCTATTGAGTTTACAATTTACACACAACATGGGAGGACACCCTGAACATACCTCTACTACAGCGTTATCATATGATCATCTAATAATTAATTGCTTTCCTATATATTCACTCTCATTAAGATGAAAATCCACTGAGAATTGGAGGTTTGATTCCTCCTAGACTCCTCTTGTATAATGCCTGATACATAGTAGGTGTTCAATAAGTCACTGCTGAGTTTCAAAATGGATGACAATGTAAAATTTGTGATTTAGGATAGGCATAAAACAGATGAGGGTAGGGAAAATGAGAGAAAAATAGCTATTTTGTGCTTTTTTAAAAAATGCTTATTCATTTTTGAGAGACAGAGACAGAGTGTGAGCAGGGGAGGGGCAAAGAGACAGGGAGACACAGATTCCAAAGCAGGCTCCAGGCTCCGAGCTGTCAGCACAGAGCCTGACGTGGGGCTCAAATCCACAAACCACGTGATCATGACCTGAACCCAGGCCGAACGCTGAACCGACTGAGCCATTTAGGCGCCCCCGCTATTTTGTGCTTTTAAGTATGGGTATCGTTTTCTTAGGAAAAACTGGATGGGTTAAAATCTGGATATGACTTCTAGGTAAAGAGAATAACAGTGATGAAAACAAGGAAGCATGAAAGGTGTGTGAGGACCAATGAAAAATCTAATGGGGCCAGAATTTAATGCATGCAAGCAGGGGTGCATTATTACTTCCGTGGCCTTAGGCCCTTTGCATTTGTGGGCCCATTCCTCCATTAAAAACCATATTAAAAATGATATTTTACAACTGTGTTGGTATAAAGCTAAATGTATTCAGGCTGAATTCATGACTGTTATTACCATTATATTCACTTCTTCCTTCTAATTTTAAAATACATTAAAATTACAATACTTTCATCAACTCCTAAGAGCATCTTGGGTGCTGGCACTGCACTATTACACCCGGTGGTTAAGTTGACCCTATGGATAAACTGAGCAGGAGGAGATAAATCTGGAAAGATGGTGAAGGCTGAATGAGAAGAGTTTCAAATGCTATGCTAAGGCTGGTGCAGACTTAACAAACAGGGGAGAGACATGGTTAGAATCCTGAGAAGAAAGAATAGAAATAAAAATGTCCAGACATAGACGGAAGGCTCTTGAAACCAAAGACTAATCAAGATATGATTGCAACCATCTAGGAAAGATGGAGAAGACCTTTAGTTGGTAGAAAGCATGAGGAGGATGAACCAAAGAGCAACTGGAGGAAACAGAAACAGTAACAACCATGCTAAGTAAAAAAAAAAAAAAAAAAAAAAAAACACAGAAAAACACAAATACTATATATTTCATTATATGTGGAATATAAAAAGATGAACAAAACAGTAACAGACTCATAAATACAGACAACAAACTGGTTGTTCCACAGGGGAGTGGGGTGGGGGATGGGTGAAATAGGTGAAGGGGATCCAAAGGCACGAACTTCCAGTTATAAAATAAATGGGTCATGGATATATAATGTGCAGCACAGGGAATATAGACAATGATATTGTAACAACTTTGCATGGAGGCAGATGGTGACTAGATTTAGGGTCGTGATCATTTCCCAATGTGTGTCAAATCATTATGTTGCACACCTGAAACTAATATAATTTTGTAGGTCAACCACAGGAAAAAAAAAAAAAAAAAAGACATTCTCTTTAGCTTTCTGCTGTTACTTTGACCCCACTACCAGTCTCTTTATAAGAGGCAGGCACAACTACAGAAAACATAGCTGGGTGCCTATCAAACATAAACCTTTATTTCTGAAACAAATTTTACCGTAAAATCAGCACCCATAGTAAATAATTATGAGTATATAATTACAAAGAGAAAAGGAGAGATCAGACATAAACATAACTGAAATATATGCCTTCAATTCACAAATATATATTTTCATATATACCTTAGGCAAGAATAAAGCAAACTAAGTGTCTAGGGATTTTAGCTAAACTATGCAAAATAATCATTTCAACTGCCCAGGAGCCAAACTCAATTTTTGTCTTTTCTTCATTAATCATCCTTAGCATTATTAAAAATGTTTCCAAACAAAGCGATATTTCTACTGAGCTAGTATTATAGAAACTCAGTAATTAAGATAATTGAGGATCACCTGAATGGATCATGGTTCAGCATTTTTTAATATTTTAGAAAAACGTGATTTTATGGCTTTCAAATATAAAGAATAATTCACCCTGTGCTAACAAGAAATTACCTTGTAGAAAGTTTTTAATGAAGATATATCTAACGGATAAATATGTATTTTTTGTAAACATCAAGTTTTAAAAAGACTTACTCACATTATTTATTTCCATTACGGAGAAACTTGTTAGGAAAATGTAAGTTTTTCCCTAGCATAATGATGTAAAAATAATGACTCAATGGGATTGTCATGAATGAGGTTTTACTTTATGTCTATGCTTCTTCCAAACTACATTAACAATTAGAGCTACAAAATGTCCTTTGCTTTTCAGCCAGGTCTCCAGAAATTTGGTGCCTTATTTTGGGAGAAGGCATCTATTAAGACACACTCAACGCCTGGACCATCATGGAAGCAGGGGTGGGACCTGGGGCTGGGGAGTTGGGGTGGGGGGATGGGAAACAATAGGCTTTTGTGACATCAAATGTCACAGTGTCCGAGGACTTCATATTTCTTCAGAGCCTATTGACTGTTAACTTAGGTTTACTTTATCTTTTAAATTTTTAATGTTTATTTTACTATTTTTGAGAGAGACAGAGCTTGAGAGGAGGAGGGGCAGAGAAAAAGAGGGACACACAGAAACAGGCTCCAGGCTCTGAGCTGTCAGCACAGAGCCCGATGCGGGGCTTGAACTCACGAACTGTGAGATCATGACCTGAGCCAAAGTCAGACCCTTAACTGACTGGGCCACCCAGGTACCCCTTAGGTTTACTTCTAACAAGCTTATTTATCAGGTTTCCTATCCTGGGGCAGTTTAAGAAACGGCAAGTGAGTAGTTTATAGGAACAGATTTATGTACTTTAAAATGATGGGAAACTTAGAAAAGGCTTTATTCATGAAGATGTTCATAATGAGGTATTTGTGATAGTAAAATATTGGGGAAAATTTCAACAAAAAAAAGAATGAAAAATAAATCACAAAACACCAATATGACAGAATGGTATATGCTTATTAAAATAATTATATGGTATTAGTCTTATGTCATACATCATTAAATGAAAAAAGTAGGTTATAAGATTGTCAACTGTATCCAGGGTTCAATAGTGGACATGTGATCGGTCATGCACCTCACACCCACCTATGGTAATAGTATTAAAATAAGAAAGCACATATGCAAATGAGGCAACAATTAGAAGCGCGGTCACTTATGCCCTAGGTATTCGACTTTAGAGGAAGGTCTGAGAAGTTAATAAATACTATAAAAAATGATGTAATGAAATTGGAGAACTTAAATTAAATATAAAACATACTTTAAAGCCTGACAGCATGAGTCTACTCCAAACTTTAAAAAAAGTTTTCCTTTTTGCCACTCACTGATCAATTCTATGATAATAATAAATAATGCAATTGTTTAACTGAGTTCTTTTATCAGCATTGCTTTCTGGACCATGATTTCAGAAAGGGAGAAGCTCCATCTCCCCAGCGCCCTTTGTCAGTTGACAGGAATTCTGATGGGGTCTCTTCAGCCTGCTGGGTATAATGCTCTCCCTTTCCTTTTGCTGGCCCAAGAGGGCAGTCTCCATAGATGGGCACACACGGACAAAAATCATAGAAATATGGGTCAATTAAATATAGGAAAAGTAGCTTTATGTAAATAAACCAACCATGAGACTATCATTAATCCAACTGCCATTTACTGTGCACTTACTATGTATTGGGTGCATCACTGCATTTTTTTTAATGTTTATTTATTTTAGAGAGAGAGCATGAGTGGGGGAAGGGCAGAGAGAGATGGGGATAGAGGATCTGAGGCGGGCTCTGTGCTGACAGCAGAGAGCCTGGTGTGCAGCTCGAACTCATGAACCATGAGATAATGACTTGAGCTGAAGTCGGACGTTCAACTGATTGAGCCACCCAGGCACTCCTAACCTCACTGTATTTGATTCAATACAATAGCTGATATTTGTATTGATAACCATGAGTCCATATGCACAAAACAACAACAACAACAACAAAAAAAAAACCCAAATAGTGTTTAGCCAATTCTATTTAGGAGAGTAGGGGTTTCAGGTCACGATCTCACAGTTCATGAGATTGACCTCTACACTAGGCTCTGAGCTAACAGCCAGAGCTTGCTTGGGATTCTCTCTCTCCCTCTCTCTCTGATTCCCCTCCTCCCCCAGAACAAACAAAGAAACAAACAACTATTTTAAAAAGTGAGTGAAGTTTTTCACTGGTGAAGAATTCAGCCATCAGCCACATTTTTTCTGGAAATCCCACTTTTTCTAGTGAAGCCCAAATCCATGGGGCACAATGACCAAAGGGTCAGATGCAAATTACTTTTGTAATTAACAGGAGAGCTGATGGGGCAAGAGAACCAAAGGTGAATGCATATGAACCCACACTACATTTTAGACATCCCCAGTCGTGTCTATGACTGTCCACACATCTCATTAGAGATACATGGTGGTAAGAAGTAGGGAAATGGAGATCAACTAGCTAAGTCTTTTGAAAAGAGCAAGGCTTTCATGCTCTAGAAAGCAAGAAATCCAAGATCCTAAGATTTCTAGAACAAGAGATGGTGGGGAGAAGAGTGAGAGTGGTGCTATTCCCTCAGAGCTACAAGAAGCATTTGCATGAGAAGCGCCCAGGAAGAAGAGCCATGGTGATGTCCTAGAAACAACACATGAGCTAAACAATGAACTTCTCTGAGCCTGTTTCCTCATCTAACTTCACAGGGCTGTGATGAAGAACAAGTGGTATAAAGACACAATACGTGAAAGCACCTTAATAGCTATCATTATCGTGGAGCTCAATGAATGTCTTTCTAATTGGGAAAAGAAACAACGACAACAAAAAACAGTGTGACATGAATGCCTCTCAGGACAGATGTCCTAATTGGACCCTTCTCTCTTTCTTTAAGGCCCAGATTCAATGCCATTTCCCTAGAGAGCCTTCCTTAATCATCTATCTAGAGCAAATGTCTGTTATTCTCTACTTGGATTTCTACTGGATTTCCTAAAGCCCTATCTCAACTCCCAACAACCTAATGAGGTGGCACTAATAGTACTCCCATTTTAAACTTGAGAAAGTGATGGGGCGCCTGGGTGGCTCAGTTGGTTAAGCGTCTGACTTCAGCTCAGGTCATGATCTAAAGGTCCGTGAGTTCAAGCCCTGCGTCAGGCTCTGTGCTGACAGCTCAGAGCCTGGAGCCTGTTTCAGATTCTGTGTCTCCCTCTCTCTCTGCCACTCCCCTGTTCATGCTCTGTCTCTCTCGGTCTCAAAAATAAATAAACATTAAAAAAAAATTTTTTTTTAGAAAACTGGAGAAAGTGGAGACCAAATCTGGCCACCCAGCTAATAGAGGATAAAGCCAAGTGTGAACAAAGCCAGTGTGATTCCAGCATTCTTGCTCTGAACTCCCATGCTCTACTACATAATCTAAAATCTGAATAAAAAATTGAAATTAACAAAAATGTTAATATCTGGATTCATTATTCATCAAGAGGGTAGGGTAGAAGAGAGTGATAAAAGACTAAAGGGAAAAGCAAGAGAATTATGAAACGCTAGTCTTCTTGAAAGAAAAACAAAAAAGGAAGTCAGGAAGGATTACTACCTGAGGCCATAAGTAACTTGTTCCTGCTGCATGCTCAAATCGGTCTGGGAAAGTGCTGGCTCGTCCTGCCTTCACTGTCTTTGCTTCAGGGGCTTACCTGTCAGTGAGCTTGATGTTGCCGCCAACCTTCTAAACGGGGTGGTGTTGGCTCCCCTTGTATCTCATGCCTAAATTTTTCTCTTGTTAATACTCTTACATGTGTTTCTTTTGGAGGCGTACAATGCGAGTGTAAAAAAATTAGTCTTGATGAAAGCTGTCCAATTAACAGCTATAAGCTGGCAGAATTTCTACTTCCAGCCATACCTGCAAGTTGCTTAAAATGAAACACTGTATAACTACGCCTCATGCTATTGCTTCAACCTTAAAGTCAACCTTGTTCTCCAAAACAGGACACACCTGAGGGTGTGTAAGAGTCCTGAAAAGGAACAACAAATGTTGGATCTCATTTTTTCACTTAGCATAAGCCAAGTATTTTTCTTAATGCAGTTGTATTGAGGATCGTTTTATTAAAAAGAGAAATATCTTGGTTCAAGTTACCAGTGAAATGTGTGGAAAAATTATTTAAACATAAACTAAGATGCCTTAGCAGAAGTAGTGGTGTTATAAAAGGAGCTATCACAGATTTTATCACAGAGTCTTTCCCAGTATATATGAAAGTTTGAGATCCTAACTCTGTTCCCAGGAATGACTCAGTCAGGAAGGAGAGGATTCACAACCCTGAACATAACAGCGAATTGGAAAAACTGACCTTCGGTGTCTCACTCTTGAGGCAGCTGACCTGACTGATGTGAACAAATGAGAGCTCTCAGTGGGGACAGCTGCTGCTGGTGCCCTTGCCTTGGGGTGGTGCCCAGAAGCTCCCTCTGCAGGTCAACCCTAGCATCTGCAAGAGCAGGAACAAGGGAATACATGGGGGCTTCTCACACTACAAATCCCAATAGTTACAAGTTATAAATCAAGCTAATAAACCATTAAATAAAATACTATACCTTCCCACCTTGATGAATAAACCCCCAAGACAATAACATTGAAAGAGGGTAGAGCTATGGGTTTTTCATGAAGGATAACCAGTGACCATCAACGATGGCTAATGTTTGTTACCACCGTGTATGTCTCAGGGCTCGATTGGTAGACCAGCAATACTTAGATAAATCATAAAATAAACACATACATAATTCATGGATAGTATGTCTAGCCCATAACATTTAATTTTCCTTGCTTTCATTTTGTAAAATAATGGTTATAATGGTTAAGATTTTCACATAGATTTTCACATAGATTTTCTTACATTGACAACAATGCTAAATTAGATGATCTCTCATAGTTCTTATATTTTTTCATTAATTTTAATCAGATAAGTTTTTTGAGGCAATAACTACTAGAATTGTCAACAAAATTCTTAAAGAAAAACCAATTAAAATGGCCCCTTAGTATTACTTTAATGTTCAAATTTAATGTTTAATTACTTAATGGAGTCACAATTTTTTTTATTTTTGTAGAAAACAGAACAATATTTTAATCTCATCATGCAAGCCACCATCTCATATTTAACTTCCACTATTTCTTGAAGCAATATTTATACCCAAAAAGCATTTAAGTTTCCTTCTTTCAAATTTTTCAATGCAGAGTTATTATAAAGAAAACCAAAAACAGCAGTATGTTGCTTAGTTTGTTAAAATCTTTCAGTCAAGACTATCCCTTGACCCATGATAGTCAGAAAATAATGTCTCTAAAAATTAGTTTTAGGGTTACATATACATAAATCTTCCCCTTTATAGGGTTCATGACATTTCATGGAATGCCACTTTTGTTGTATTGCTTTTTAGTTTCTTTTGATTGAGTAAAACCATTTTCTCTAAAATATTTAAAAATATTTTTAAGTCCTTTACCAAATAAAGTAAACAAACTGATATTTCTGAGGTTTTATGGAATAAAACTTTCACAAACCACTATTAATAGCAAGCAAGATTTCAAACCAAATGGCCATGGATAGCACAAATTCAAAATACATTTCTGCAAAAGACTGTAATTCACTTCATTTATGGGTATATTGTCATGTCACATAACTGCTCTAGTGTATTTTTTATTTTAATATTAAGTACTTTAAATAATATTTATATTTATATAAATAATTTAAGAAATATTTATATATTTATATAAATATATAAATATTTTAATATTACGTATTAAGTATATAATATTAAAAGTTGGCGTTGCCAGCCATCAGGTGTCCAAAAGTGACTATGAGGTGTATTTTGGTATCACCAAAATTTTGTTCCATCAAGATGTTCCATATTTGAACAGATCCAAAAAACATAATCTCTGAATTGTTCAAAAGGATGTCATTGCTATGAGCACATTAGAAGCTACACATCCTAATAACAAACACCCGAAGTAATTTCAAATAAGATATTTGAAAATAAATCATATTTGATTTTGGAATATCTTTTATGAGAATATGTAGTATAACTACACTTAGCATGATTTTTCATTTAAAAAAGGAAACTTGGGGAGTGCCTGGGTGACTCAGTTGGTGAAGCGTCTGACTCTTGATTTCAGCTCAGGTCATGATCTCAAGGTTCATGGGAATGTCATGGGACATTCAGACCCCATGCTGACAGTGCAGAGCCTGCATGGGATTTTCTCCCCCTCTCTTGCTGCCCCTCCCCCATGCTCGCATGCTTTCTGTCAAAACACATAAATAAAAATTTTTTAAAAAGGGGGTGGTACCTGGGTGGTTCAGTTGGTTGAACATTCGCCTCTTGATTTCGGCTCAGGTCATGATCCCAGGGTTGTGGGATTGAGCCCTGCTGCGCTGAGCATGGAGCCCGCTTAAGATTTTGTCTCTTTTGAAACACCTGGGTGCCTCCACAGTTATGTGTTGGACTCCTGATTTGGGTTCAGGTCATGATCTCACAGTTCCTGAGTTCGAGCCTTGCATCAGGCTCTGTGCTGACTCCATGGGACCTCTGTGGGATTCTCTCTCTCTCCCTGTCTCTCTGCCCCTCTCTTGCTCACACATGCTTCCTCTCTCTCAGAATACACTTAAAAAAAAAAAAAAAAAAAAAGAAGTTTCTCTCTTTCTCAGTCTTCCCCTCTTCCCTGGTGTCTCTGTCTCTGTCTCTGTCTCTCTCTCTCTCAAAAAAAAAAAAAAAAAAAAACAACTCTTAAAAAAAGGAAAAGTTTAAATCTACTTCATAAATATGATTCTGGGCTGATTGATGAATACAGTAGAGAAATATGGTTGTTAGAGAAGAAGGAAATAGGGGACGGTAATCTGACCATGAAAAATTAGCCTATAAATCACTAAGAGCTAACTGTGTATCTTAAAACATTACCTGATGTATTAAGTAAATTTTTAAAATTACAATTAAATTTCTTTAGGCCCAGAGTCTTTCACCTGTTTCAGGTACAACTTCCTCCAACCATGGTGTGCTATCTTACAAATCCCTAAGTTCCTTCAGAGACATAGTGAGGACTGTTTTGCTTATCAGAATTCAAAAAAAAGAAGACACAGAATATTCCCGCTTTCTAGTTATAGATACGGAGCAGCAGAAAATAAAAAGACACTCATATGCTTTGCACTGGACCCAAGAGTTCTATCCTGTCTCCTTTCCCGCAAGCGTCTTCTCTTCAGAGCAGAAGCATCAGCGCGGTCAAGTGCTGGGGGAAAGTAACACTAGAGGGCGCTGGCAGTTTACGACTTAAAGACTGCTCAGCCAGCAACACCTGTGTCTGACAGATGTCAACTTGAATTCAGTCCCTGAAAATGTCCCTTACCATGAGGGCGCCAACAAAACAAGATCATGAAACTGTAAATGTGTTTTTTCCTGAAGTTCGAAGGAGTGAGAACAAGAACGTCACTGGCTCAGGGAGTCTAACAGTCGATCATCTAATTAGGTGGAAAAGATATTAAATAGATTCCAAGGAGAGCAACGGGGCAAGAACCAAGCTTACTGTTTATTTTGTTTAAGTCACACAGATTAATGAATTTCTGGTGTGGTGAATGTGTGTATAAGAATTTCTGCCAAAATATCAAACACTCACTTACCTTTGAAAACATTTGCAAATGGTCACATACTGCAGTATTTAAAGTCAGGCTTCGTTGATGTTTTAAACTCCTGTTAGCATAAATATAGGAGATTCCATTATAACAACATCTCTAAGGGCAAGGAACATGCATTTAGGACCATCAGCTGCAAATTTTATTAAAAAGGCAAAATTAAAATTTAATTTCAGTTGTCTTGCCTTTGGATGGAAGACAACTCAAACTCCAACTACATATTATAGAAAATTAAAACTTTTTAATTTTTTTATTAAAAAAATTTTTTTTAATGTTTTTATTTATTTTTGAGATACAGAGAGAGAGAGAGAGCATGAGCAGGGGAGGGGCAGAGAGAAAGGGAGACATAGAATCCGAAGCAGGCTCCAGGCTCTGAGCTGTCAGTACAGAGCCTGATGAGGGGCTCGAACTCACAAACCGCGAGATCATGACCCGAACTGAAGTCGGACACTTAACTGACCGAGCTGCCCAGGCACCCCCCAAAATGTGTACTTCTGTACTTTTGATCTATACACATATTTGAAAAGACTAAAATCACTTTGCATATGTATTTTCTATTCCATATAAAATTACAAAGACAAGATTATACTAAGTAATTATGGTAACAACTTTCTAAATTACACTTCAAGCTACTCTTTGCCAAGACCAGCAGGATGAATCTGCTATTTGATAAAACTGATAGGTAAAATACTACTTCTAAGAAGATTCTTTGTCAACATGAGCTAGTCATAAATATATTTGCCAAAAATGATCTATACTAATTTTAAAATCTTAGGCACAATTGGAATTTAGTCACGTCACACAAGAAACCTTGGTCCAGGAGGTCAAATCATGCCCTCAGCTCACAGAAATATAGTCATAAAAGGGTGAAATTAACAATTTTTTAATTATTGCTCCAATCCTTACTTCCTTCCCAACATCAGACTTACGTGATCTGTGTATCATCCATTCATTTACTCAATAATATCTACAGTTACCCCATTGAGAGGTGAACAGTGGTACAGCCCACTTTTTTTTTTAAGCTCCCACATCTATTTTCAAAAATGAAGAAATGAGAAAAGAATAATGCCAAAACTGTGGTACATTTTAAGTCTTCACATTTCATAAATTAAAAATGTGAAGACACAATACAAGTGTGCTATTTGTAGGAATTTACAGAAGACATGAAAAATTATTGTATAGCACCCTATAGGCCATATGACCCAGCAAAAACACAAAGATCTACAGATACACATGAGCATCTTTCAGTTCTTCTAGTGTGTCTTCCTCGTTGAGGATGGTACCATTCAAAGCCCTTCAATCATGTGAGGGATGGATCAAAAGGCCTTCATCCCACCCTTCTCTCCCATGATAGTAGAAGACAGATTTGATTCTCACCTTCAGGTAACTTGATTCTTAGCAGGAAGACAACTTGCCCACTGAGATTTCGGATACAAGATTAAGGTGATCCTGAGGGCCACAGCTATTATCATAGGGCAGAATAAGCATCAGAAAGGGAACCCCAAGTCTTGTGGGGAAAGTCTTCTTGGCTGGAACGTGAAGGATTGAGTAGGAGCCATCCAGAGAAATGACAGGTAGAGAGGGTACCGGAGACCAGAAGGGCACGTCCAAATGCACAAGCATTTGAATAAACACAGAATACTTGGAAACTAAGCTAACTTAAAAGGGAGCAGGAGTCTTTTTAACATCAAGTTTAGATATTTGGTCTCAGGGTATAGAATTGTGATGTGGACTTGAATGTTTGGTTTTGAAATCCAGACTGCACCTTCACCGAAAAAGGATCAAAAGATTCTCAATCCTTGAACCATAAGACAAAGTTCAGAACAGGATTCTAAAGGGGTTTTTATTTCATTTGCTGTCTTTTAATAAGACATTTTATGACAGAGATCCTGAAGCTAAATAAATAAAACTTCTGTTTTAGAACAGTTCTTTTCAAATTTTAAATGGCTGCCCTTTTGGCTTATGAAATCAATTTAGTGGGTCATGAGACTGGCATCTTCAGAATGAAATAAAACAGGAAAGAAAAACAAAATAGAAAATATCTGAGAATATCCCTGGTATTAAGGGTGTTACTTTGTGAAATAACTATTTTAGTTGTTGCATATGGAGGGCAGAGGGAACAATGTGTTTTTCACCATGTGGGTGGTCATGATCAGAAGTTTTTTTGAATAAATGCTGACCTAAAAGTTAATTCTAAAAAAAAAAAAAAAAAAAAGCCTATGTAATTAGAAAGTTTAAGATATTTTAGGAATAAAGAAATATTGGTGACATCAACATTTCACTGTTTTGGAGAAAAAGAAATAAAAGATGAACTGAAGAGTATTTAAAAATATGGGACCATCAGGGCAGCTGGGTGGCTCAGTCAGTTAAGTGACCAGCTTTGGCTCAGGTCACGGCTCCATGGTTTGTGAGTTCAAACCCTGTGTCAGGCTCTGTGCTGACAGCTCAGAGCTTGGAGCCTGTTTTGGATTCTGTGTCTCCCTCTCTCTGCCCTTCTCCCATTCTCTCTCTCTCTCTCTCTCTCAAATGTAGAGTAGGAGCCTACTTCTTTACTTTTTTTAAAAAGGCTCTGCTTAAATTTAAATTATATATATACATACATATACATATACATATATATATGTATATGTGTGTGTATATATATATATATATATCCATCAAATAGTATTCCAGGGTGTAGACCTGTAGCCTAGAGATGTAACTAGTCTGTGAAGCTGGGATGTTGTCCTTTTGTCTCTGCACAGCCAGCTCTGGCTCATCCTAAAAATGGCTTCAACATTGCTCCCTCAGACTTCCCTTGTAATTTTGCATGCTGCCTCTCACCATCCTTTTATAGCACTTGCCACAATATGTAATCATATATTTGTGGTTCTCTGTTTCTTGCTTTCTAAATGGTTTTTAACTCTATGGTGGCAGGTTTTACTTCTATAGTTCATTGTTACATAATGCCTGGCCAGGCACTGGATTAACATTTAAGGAACAGTCAGGAGAAATTGTGAAAGAATTTAAGATGGGCAAGAAGACTATGGAAGTCCTGTCCAATGCACCCTTCTGGGTTATCTGAGCAGTTTGTGGAGTTATTTTCAACTCTGTAAGTTATAGAAAACTGATAGGAATGCAAATGATTCTTACCTACAGAAATGCAAATGGTAAGGGTGAATATGCAATTGATTATTACCCAGTGAAAACTGACTAGTTTTGCATCTATTAACAAATTCATCCCAGCATTTCTACTTGCCTATATATGTGTATTCTTTGGGTTCTCTTTTAAACAAGCTGTAACATTAAAAAAAAAATTTTTAATGTTTTTATTTATTTTTGAGACAGAGAGAGAGAGACAGAGCATGAGCAGGGGAGGGGCAGAGAGAAAGACACAGAATCTGAAGAGGCTCCAGGCTCTGAGCTGTCAGCACACAGAGCCCTCGCTGGGCTTGAACTCATAAGCTGTGAGATCATGACCTGAGCCAAAGTCGGATGCTTAACCCACTGAGCCACCCAGGTGCCCCCAAGTTGTAATATTTTAAGGTTCCTCTCAATTAATGAGGTATATAAAATCTTTCATGTGTTTATAAGTCATGATTTTATCTTTAAAAATATATATGCCTTAATAGAAGGGAAAGGGAGAACAAAGAAAGAAAATGGACCATTGGCAAACTGGAAAGTACATGTACCTATTCTTGAGGACTGGCGTGACCTGGTTGTAGTTATGTTTAGAAAAAGAGGCTGAAGGGGCGCCTGCGTGGCGCAGTCGGTTAAGCGTCCGGCTTCAGCCAGGTCACGATCTCGCGGTCCGTGAGTTCGAGCCCCGCGTCAGGCTCTGGGCTGATGGCTCGGAGCCTGGAGCCTGTTTCCGATTCTGTGTCTCCCTCTCTCTCTGCCCCTCCCCCATTCATGCTCTGTCTCTCTCTGTCCCAAAAATAAATAAAAAACGTTGAAAAAAAAATTAAAAAAAAAAAAAAAGAAAAAGAGGCTGAAAGGGGAAGAGAAGAAAGGTATCCGAACAGTCTATTTTATAAGCCTGAGATGAGACTGCAATGTAGCATTTTTATAAAACTGAGTTTGCTTTAAAGAGAGACAGATAAAAAATATAAGACGTGGAAACCAATGTATGTCCTTCCATATATCCTGCACTGTCAAGGTATTTCCATATTTAGGATCCACAGCCTAGAGAAACTGACACAGGTTCACAGAGATAATTCAGAGCAGTTATAATTTTTCCACCATCTACATGAAAGCTGACAGACATCCAATGTAGTTCCCATCAAAATTACCAACTAGCAAAAAAAACCTAATTATCCATTATTATCGTCACTCAAATAGTGCAAAGGGAAAGGAACAGAGACAGAAAGTCAGTATTATCTGGCAAAAAGCAATTGGAAATGTATTTAAATGAATAAAGATATCTCTCAATAAGAACACTTACCCAAAAAAAAGTTACAACAGCAAAGCTACAATTTGCTTTCTTTTAAAAAAATAAATAAATTTATTTATTTATTTATTTATTTATTTATTTATTTATTTATTTAGAGAAAGAGAGATGGGGCGGTGGAGAAGAAAGAGAAGGTAAGAGAGAATCCCAAGAGAGAATCCATGCTGTCAGCACAGAGCCAGAACTGGGGCTCGATCTCACAAACTGTGAGATCATGACCTGAGCTGAACTCAAGAGAGAGACACTTAACTGACTGAGCCACCAAGGTGCCCCTAAAACTTGCTTTGTTAAAGATCACCAAACTATTAATTAGAATGGCTTATGATAATTAAATTGAATTCAGGTAATTATTTTTTAGATGCAAGAATTAAGTTAATCAGGGCTTCCTTATAGCTTTATAAAGTTGGGTTCTATTTACTAAATCAGGATACAGAGTTTGGTTTCAGTTCCATGGTCTAAATGTTTATAATAGGTCTCAAATGAGTGCTCGCATATTTCTGAGTAATAGGTACTGATTCTATAACAAAAAGGCATTAGACTATACATTCCAGCAGTAACATAAAATGCATAAATGTGCCATATTCAGAACAATAGACAAGTTTCTAATGATGATGTACGTAATGCATCATAATAAACCCAAGTGGTTTCTAGAAAAAAAAGGAACTTATACACTGTTGCTACATGTTTGCACAATGCAGATTTGAATTTGCAACATACATACACAAGCACACATGGTGGAATAATATAAACTTAAATTATAAGCAGTAATACTTTCCTTTATATAGCATGTCACAATTCACAAAGCACCTTTGAGTACGTTATCCTCCTAACACTCCCGTTAAGGTCATTCATTTTTATCATTCCCGTTCTATAGATGGAGAAATCAGGTTCTGTTTGTGTCCACAAGATACAAAGTTAAACAACAATCAAGTTCTTCTGCCTCCAACTTTCATCCTCTAAACATAACTTATCCAGGTGAAATAAAAGTTATGATGATATGTTATTTGTTACTGCAATGAAAACAATTCATACAGTCTAGTTTATTTATTTTTTCTTCTTTCTTTCTTTCTTTCTTTCTTTCTTTCTTTCTTTCTTTCTTTCTCTTTCCTTCCTTCTTTCTTTCTTTCTTTCTTTCTTTCTTTCTTTCTTTCTTTCTTTCTTTCTTTCTTTCTTTCTTTCTTTCTTTCTTTCTTTCTTTCTTTTCATCCTGTCTGGTTTAAAGTCCTAACTCCACCAGTTACTGTGTGATCTCAGTCAAGTTACTCAACCTCTCTGTGCTTGTTTCAATGAGCACATTGAAACATTCAGGATAATATACATCAGGATAATAATATCATCTATCTTATAGCACCATAATAAGGATTAAAATATTTATGAAACACTTAAAACAGCTCTGGGACATAGTAATAGAAAATTCTTCAAATCTCAGCTTAGCAAAGTAACACACTGTCTCTGAGTTCTGACTGCCCAGACTCTTGGTGATTGCCATGTGTCTCATGATGGGGCTCCTGGGGCACAGGTGCAATCCCCATACTTCCGTGAGATTGATCTTCTGGCATCAGTGTCCCGCCGTCCTGCTGCCAGGGGTCAGGGACCTCCCTTCTCTACATTTGGTCAAGCAATTTCATAGCATCCTTTCCGAGGACACGGAGGAACTCTGCCCCTGGGAAGTCATGGCCTGTTTCTAACCTGAATGATAATTATAGATTATATTTAAAGAAGTTACATTCTTTTATATTTCTATTTATTGTAAATAATAGCAGCTGCCACTTAGCATCTACTAGATGTAGAACACAGTGCTAAGCGTTTTTAGTTTTGATACTCCTTACAAAGTTAATAAATGAGGCACCAACGCGTTGATTTATCCAAAGACACACAGCAAGTTGCAAAACCAGCACTCAGCTGGTTCACAGGTGCTGTCTGATTCCAAAACCTATGCCCGTGACATCATACAGTTCTTCCTCCTGGGGCAAAATCACGCAATATTTATTTATCCTATCTCATATTACCCTAAAACAAAACCAAATACAGAGTTTCATACTCTGTATTGTTTCAGAATGACCTGAAACTCCTTATACAAATATATGGACTGAACAGAAATTTTCAAAAAGGATGAACATCAGAAAAGAGCACACAGATATGAAGCCAGATAAAAAGTTAGCCTGTGAAACACATGTTATCAGGACATGCTAAAAGGACTAGCACCAGGCTATGAATGCAACTTCTCATCAGCATTAACAAGTTCAACTTATTAAAAAAAAAAAAAAAAAAAAAAAAAAAGAAGAAGTTTAACTTCTTAGCCTCTGCTGTGGGAGAACCCTGCAATATGAAGATAATGTAGGGCCACATTGTGTTGCATATTTAGGCATACACTAGTTACTTTTTTTTTTTTTTTTTTTGAGAGAGAGAGAGAGAGAGAAAGGAGTGGGGGACAGGCAGAGAGAGAATTTTAAGCAGGCTCCATGCACACACAGGACTCAATCTCATGACTGTGAGATCACGGCCTGAGCCAAAATCAAGAGTCAGACACTTAATCCACTGAGCCACCCAGGAGCCCCACACTAGTTATTCTTGAATAGAGTGGTAGTGAACTATCTAATCCCAGTTTGGCCACTAGCTGGGTAATTTTAAGTCAGTTACTGAACTCAAGGCCTAGTTTTTACACCTGTAAAATAGTACTTACCTAACATGGTGATTGAGAGAACTGAATGAGCTATTGTATTGTAAAGTGCACTATGGGACCAATAACCTAACAAGAACTCAATAATTGATACTATTGTTATTATGACAATATTCTTGAAATCTTTTATTCCTTTTCTCTTCTCCTTTCCTTTTTCCTCTCTCCTTCTCTCACCTTCTTCCTTTCCCTTCCTTCTGCTTCCTCCAGGATTAATTTCAATTCCATCCAGCTCAAGAGATTTCTAGATACTTTGAGGATCAACTCCAAATTACTATTTAAGATAGTCAAGCACCAGCTAAGGAAAAGTTAGGGCACAAAATAAGTAAACATGGCTTCTTTTTTCAAGGAATTCATATTCTTAACAAAGAGCAGACAAATATAATTTTAGTGTCTATAAGCTGGGGATATGAGAATGCATAAAGCAGGTTAAAAGGAGGCACTGGTAAACAGATAGTTGTGACACCATATGGTGAATGCAGGACTAGAAGTCTACACATTGTTTCAGGAGCATGGAGATGAAAGGAACAACATACAATAATTAGAAAATATAATATTTGAACTTGATGAAATCGAAAGAAAACAAAGAGCTTCATAAAGGAAAGCAGCTTGGAAAAGGAGGAAAGGAAATTGAGATAGGAAAAAAGAGGACAATACAGGATTCAGCCAGAAACACACTCCTGGACACCCCACAAAATTGGCTGTATGTCAATCACCTGTACAGCTCTGAGAAAGTAAATCGAATAGTTTACCTGGCAAATCAAAGAAGACAGGGGTCAAGGACAAAACGTATATCAGCCTCTTACAGACACCTTCCTGGCCAGAGGTTCCAACTTTTGGCTTCTGCAGTGAAAGGTGATCCTTAGTGAGCAATGAGATATCACGAACCTAATGCTGGGATGTTTCCATGTAAAAATTTGAGAACTTGGCTTTTATGAAGAAGCCTCCTGACACCAAATCTCACGAGACTTACAATTTCAGAAGAGAATGCTAGTATTTACTTGCTCCAGAAAATGTGAATGAATTCACAGCACAGAAGAGCATGGGGTATCAGGAGAGCACAGGCTTTGGAGCCAGAGAGATCTTGATGGACAGATCTCAATCTGTTTTTCTCTGTGGGAGCTTAACCCTGTTTCCTGACCCTTCCGTGCCTCAGATCTCTCAAGGATAACATAAGAGTTAAGCCCCTAAATTTAACCAACGAGGTGAAAGACCTGTGCTCTAAAAACTTACAGTAAATAAATAAATAAATAAATAAATAAATAAATAAATAAATGGAAATACAAATAGATGGAAAGATATACTGTACTCATGAATTGGAAGAATTAATATTGTTGAATATTGTCCATATTACCCAAAGCAATCTACAGACTCAATGCAATCACCATCAAAATACCCATGACATTTTTCACACAAGTAGATTAAAGAGTTCTAAAATTTGTATGGAACCACAAAAGACCCTGAAGAGCCAAAGCAATCATGAGAAAGAAGAACAAAGTTGGAGGCATCACACTTCCTGATTTCAAACTATACTACAATGGTATAGTAATAAAACCGTATAGTATTGGCACAAGAACACACACATAAATCAATGGTACAGATAGAGATCCAAGAAACAGATCCATATATATAGAGATCCATATATAGATACAGATATAGATATATAGATATAGATAGAATTAATCTATGACAAAGGAAGCAAGAATATACAACAGGGAAAAGGACAATCTTTTTCATAAATGGTGCTGGAAAATGGGACACCTACATGCAAAAGACTTTTGCTACAAGGATCACTTTCTTGGGGCGCCTGGGTGGCGCAGTCGGTTAAGCGTCCGGCTTCAGCCAGGTCACGATCTCGCGGTCCGTGAGTTCGAGCCCTGCGTCAGGCTCTGGGCCGATGGCTCGGAGCCTGGAGCCTGTTTCCGATTCTGTGTCTCCCTCTCTCTCTGCCCCTCCCCCGTTCATGCTCTGTCTCTTTCTGTCCCAAAAATAAATAAAAAACGTTGAAAAAAAATTAAAAAAAAAAAAAAAGGATCACTTTCTTATACTTTGCATTTTTGGTGGGAATTTAAATTGATGCAGCCAATTACAAAAGAAAAAAAATTAAAAACAGAACTACTATACAATCCAACAATTCTACTTCTGAGTATTTATCAGAAATAAAAACACCACTTCAAAGACATATATGCATACCTATGTTCATTGAAGCACTACTGATAATAGTCAACATATGGAGGCAAACTAAGTGTCCATCAATGGATGAATTGATAAAGATGTGGGATATATATACCCAATGGAACATTACTCAGCCATAAAAAAAGAGTGAAACCTTCCTTGCCATTTATGACAACATGAATGGACCTGGAGATTATTATGCTAAGTGAAATAAGTCAGAGAAAGACAAATACTATATGATCACTTATATGTGGAATCTAAAAAAAACAAAAAAACAAAAATCAAAAAACAAATAAGCAAAACAGACACAGACCCACAGATGTAAGAAACAAACCATTGGTTACCAGGGGGGGGGGGGGGTTGGCAGTGGGGCAGGCAAACTACAGAATTAAGAGGTACAAACCTCCAATTACAAAATAAATTAAGTCATGGGGCTGTAACGTACAGCATAAGGAATATAGTCAATAGTATTACAATAACTTTAATAATAACTTATAAAAGAATCAAACCCAGTAACTGTAAAACATCTAACAGAGATGAAATATAAGTGACACTGGAAGATCTTTTTTTGAGGCTAATTCAAAACAGAATGAGAGAACGTAAATCTATTATCGTATTTGTTTAAAAGTATAATGATAAAAGATAAGCTTGTTTTACAAATATAAATTCTGAGAACTATAAAATCATATCCTAAGAAATTACTGTGTGTTTTCATTTTTACCTTTATTAGATCAATTAAACTGGTAAATTGTATTTCTAGGAGCACTATAAGTATGTATCCTTACAACTGATGCTTAAAGTCTTTTGATGACTTTTTAATTGTTTTAAAAGAGTAAAATCAGGGTTTATATGCCACCCGAGGCAATAATTCTGTCAATCTCAATAATAAAATGAGGCTGAGCTTGATCTCTTTTTGAAAGAGAGCCCTGTGACAAGATTCAAGGCATGTCCACAGCTCATGTTGGTGGCTCCACTGTGGATTTGGTTCTATTTTCCTTCATCCATGGGAACCTTATGCAATGACTTCAGTATAATTATGCTTATGGCATTTTGTCTATTGTAATGCCCAATTCTAGTATCAACAAAATCACATTCGTTACCCCAGTGCTACATTCTATAGTGGATAAAAATGAGCAGAGGATGTTCTCAAAAGCTTACTCCAGAGCAAACAAACAAGTCTGAACAGATGACACCCCTCAAGTCTTCTGCTAGAATTATCATCAGAGCAGTCAGATTGCAGACTTTGGACACCATTTGCATTATCATAGCCAACAGATTCTCCTCCTTTATAAATTTCTGGATGAACCCAAACACATCATGCTGAGCAATAGAAGACTTCTGGCAAGTCAATCTTTAGATGTTCATATGGGCCCATCTGATATGATGTATGATATGATGATAAGTAAGGAGGCTTAGGAGTCTTGCAAAGTCTTACAAATCACCGGCAGTCAAAAAATGAGAAAATCTCTTCAGATTGGGAATGGAGATAGGAGATAGAATAACATTCCAGTGGGCGTATGGCTTATGAAGCAATAGATGAAGTCCAATGAAGGGACCAACTTGAAAGATAATTAAAATATTTCAGGGATCATCATTTGTAGGATTGTATACAGGCTCTGTTGAAGACTGAGCAGATGTATTGAAAGAACACTGACATTAACTGAGTTCTATATGAAGTCCCAAACACTAGTTTAAGTATTTTACATATATTGCCTTCAAAACAGATGAGTTTTATATAGCTTTATCTTTTTTGTTCTCTTACATTAAAGAAACCAAGGAAACTAATTAAATTTCTCTTGGTCACACAGGTTTAATATCTTGAAGCAAAACCTTAAGCCAGTTCTATCTGAATCAACACTAACATTCTTCCTCCATAGCATCAAGTTTGTCTGGAAAGTGAATGGATTTCATCTATTTATTTATAACCTACTTATTTCATTTATCATGACAATCACTGCAAATTACACAACAATTACAATCAGAATCCTGAGTAAGATGGTCATGGTAAGTCGTACTGAATGATTTTCTTATAAAATAGTCTATTTAAAAAGTGTATCAATTTAATGTATGAAATTTTAAAAGAAGGCAAATCCACTTTCATAAATTAATACATGTCAGGTAATACTGATTGCTCCATCTATATTTTCCACAATGAATTCTTAAAGCAAACAATGATATGGGTATTATTATTCCTATTTCACAGATGGAGAAAGTAGAGTCAGTACATTTGATAACATATCCAAAGACATAAGGTCAACAAGTGGCAGAGTCAGGATTCATACTGATGCCTCCCAGATCCAAGCCCCATGCTCTTACATATTACACTATAAGAACAAGACTAGAGCAGAGTAAAATGGCATTCTTCCTATGACTTAATTAGTTTTTAGATACATATAGGGCTAGCCCCTTACATCTCTGCTCTTACCTTGATAAAACAAGATGAAAGATTTTGAGTCCATTTTTCCTTCTAAGGATGTAATATTGTACAGTCTTTAGTAGGGAAAGAAGGGGCAGAGAAAAAGTGAAAGAGGAATGTTCTTAGGAAGCTTCCAAAAATATTTGGCAAAATCCAAGTTGACTCCTATTATTAATGTGAGAATATCAGGAGAATACATGAAAGCAGCTAAAAAATGAATAATGATGAAAGCAACTTAGCATAACGAAGCATGCTCCCCTTAATCAGAGATAACTCAACATCATCCAACACAGTAGACACACTGGAAGGTACATGCCTAAATCATCAAATTTATTGCTCAAGGAGATTCCCAAATGGATACAGCCAAGCATTTCCTTTAAAAGGCCAATGTGCTGAATTCATTTCTGGACCAAACTTTACTCTCTGTGGGAAATCAATTTCTTTTCTCAAACTCCAAAACACCATTTGATAAACTGTCTATGCTTTCAGTCAAAAAAAAAAAAAAAAAAAAAAAACCAAAAAAAAAAAACCAAAAAAAAACAAAAAAAACCACTGACAAGTTAAAGAACACCAAGCAACATAGGTGAATTTTCAGAGGGACGCAATGAGGATTTTTTCCAGATTAAATAATTCAGAGTTTGAACAAGTTTCTCAGTGTTGCAAAAGATCAGCAGAGGTGAGGACTAGAAGTCCAGCATCAGACAGCATAATTTTGTTTCTAACTCATGCAAATTACATACTTCTATGGGCCACCATGTTTATTTCTGGACAATAAAAAGTGTACATTAAAGGAGGACATGTGACTGCTCCTTCTTAATTAGCTCTTCTATTTTATTTACCTTCTGTTTCTGTTGCTAGGATCACATGAAGAAGAGGAAAAAGAGATATGTGATTATTTTTATATACATAGAACCGATTTTTAACTTCAACATAACTCACTTGAAAACCGTGCCCTGAAGCAGTACTCTATTCTTTTGTTGCATTGTTTCCCTGAAGAGTGAAAGCTTGAGAGGTACAATACATAACCCAAGTAAACAATGACTATAGTATACCATTCAAAGTTAAGTGATGTGTACAATAACCCATCTTTGCTACCCCTAAGTGAAGTGATGCTACAGACCAACAAATAGCTTGTTTCCTTTGGTGTAACTTTTAGGGGTTTGGGATATTAGTTCTCAAGGTAGAATAAAATTAACATTTATTATAATAAAATTAACATTCATTATAATATATGAATACCAACCAATATTTCAGTGATACCTGCAGACTTTTTAAAGGGAGAAATTAGAGAGATGTTGACCTTTGAAGAAACTGAAGCTAAACATTCACTTATGTTTTGTAGTAAGTTTTTAGCAAAAGTATCTCTAAATCACTCGTGCAAATATTTTTCCATATTTCAGAATTCCGCATCCCTGCCCTACTGGGTTGTTTTCCCTAAAATTTTACCAGGGAATCTGCAAGGTGGCCCATCTACTCTGGTTGGCTTCAATGGCTGAGTTTCTACAATTGAGCCTGAATACATCTATTTCATTAGTATCTCTGAGCTTAGTTTCCCAGAAATCTAACTTCAGGAATTCATTTTTTTATAATTAGAGAAATAATAAAGCACACATGTGCACATACACACACCTCAAAATACAAATAACCTTACGTTATTGCTTAAGTTACTTAAATGAATAGCTCATGTATTTCCCAGACAAATGAATTTATCTTGGAGCAGTTGGCTTGGGAGCAGGTATTTGGAAGGAGGAGGCAAATCTGGAGAACTCTCACTTGACACAAAGTGTAACCGAACGAACTACACTGCAGGTGAATGGCAAAAGTCCCTGAGTTTCCAGTTTTGTTACAAAACTCTGACCGAGGGCATGTTATGTTTAGTGTCCTAAAATATACAAATGTATTTGAATGGTCCTAAATAGAAATGGGAAGTGATATAGAAATGTGTTTTTTTCCTTCTAAAGCTCAAAACCATGGTTTTAACTTTTTATGGGACGATGTGAATAAGCTAACATAGTTTCCAAGAATGAAAAGAGAAATATGTGGAGAAAATCACCCTAGATGGACATCGAACTAACAACTTGTTAAACATCTTACCAAATGAACCTACGACTTCCATTATAGCAGAGAAAATAGAGCTTAAAAGCACATTGAGATAAACAAGTTTTCAAGTGTGAAGCTAATGTCTTTATGCCCATTACCAATAAGACTTACACGGTTCATGGCATTTGCCAGTACATAAACTCTTTTACAGTGATGGATTTAGCTATCAAACAAAGACAATAAGTACTAGCTGTTTTGAAACTATAAAGCCGAAGTAAACACCACTGGGAGAAATGTCTCTGTGTGATACATCATTACTTCTTCAGAACCATGTTTTCAACTTTCAACCACGTCCTTAGAAGTAGTGCGAGACGTGGAATCAGACAAGGTGTGTTTGTTCCCAATCCTGTTACTTACTAGTGCGTCACTTAGCCCTGTGACCCTGGTTCCTTACCTCTAAAATGAGGCTGTGGAGGGGCGCCTGGGTGGCGCAGTCGGTTAAGCGTCCCACTTCAGCCAGGTCACGATCTCGCGCTCCGTGAGTTCGAGCCCCGCGTCGGGCTCTGGGCTGATGGCTCAGAGCCTGGAGCCTGTTTCCGATTCTGTGTCTCCCTCTCTCTCTGCCCCTCCCCCGTTCATGCTCTGTCTCTCTCTGTCCCAAAAATAAATAAAAAAACGTTGAAAAAAAAAATTAAAAAAAAAAATAAATAAAAAATAAAATGAGGCTGTGGTGACCTGTGTTTTAGGTTGGCAGGAAGATGAATGAAATCAGGAGTAAACACACCTCGCATCATGCAGCCTGGCAGGTAGAAGACCCTCCCAGGGGCAGTCTTGATCCCTACCACCAAAGGCAAGGCTTGAATGCTGTCTGTCCCACAGAAAGAAACCGACACAGACTACTGGAGGACAGACCCACTCCAGTGGTGAAGAACTGGTGAACTCAAGTATGCAGACTATATTATTTTATTCCTTGATGGATAAAAGTGGCTAAAACCCCCTCGCTCCAAAAATAAACAACATAAAAGAAGTAATAACAGCTAATTTTTGTTACACGGTGCCTGCCTATATGCCAGGCAGCAAAATGTTTGTATTATTTAATTTAATCCTCACAATTTATAGGTACTATTATTTTAAAAGGATGAACTGGTTACTAGCATTTCATGCATTCTTAACGTAGACATTATGAAGAGGTAGCAATGTCATTTTTTGGTGAAGCTAGTAACTCCTGAGAAGATTAAGCTCATGTGTCACCCACTTGTTAGAGTCAAGAACTTTAATCGGACGATTCCCTCACTAAGAGGATCCTAGAAAATGCAGACTTGGCAGGAAGTAAACAGAATACAAACTGGAAAACTTGGGGATAAGGCAAGTCTGTGTGGACAGCATAGAATGGGAGGTTGAGGAAGGAAGAGTAAAGCAGCAGGATAAAAGAAGCCCTAGTTTTTCTTTGCCATTTTGGCTCAAGTGCTGGGGCCAATAGCAACGTTAATTTTGCAAAGTCCCTGACACCCAGGGCATGAGGTATGCACACTGCCGGGGCTGATGGAAAAACATGGAGAAGAAAGAGGATGTGGATGGTGACCTCTGTGGTGGGGAAAGCAAGACTACTGCTCTTCAGAACTTCTAATCCCATGAGCTAATGCTGCTTACTCCCTCATCAGGCCCCATCCATTTGGGGTAGGGGGGAAAGCAAAACGTTTCAACATTGTTACCAGCCCAAGTAGCGGGATCAGCAGAAGGGGCCATGAGATGCGTAGGGTCAGAGGGAGAGAACGGTGCCTTGGAAGGGACACTTGCTGCTTTGCTCAATTTCTATTCTGTTCACCTCCTTCTATTTTAAATTTTTTTTTAACATTTATTTATTTTTGAGACAGAGAGAGACAGATCATGAACGGGGGAGGGTCAGAGAGAGGGAGACACAGAATCTGAAACAGGCTCCAGGCTCTGAGCTGTCAGCACAGAGCCCGACGCGGGGCTCGAACCCACGGACCGTGAGATCAGGACCTGAGCCGAAGCCAGACACTTAACCGACTGAGCCACCCAGGCGCCCCTCACCTCCTTCCATTTTAACCATTTGCTCCCCTGCCAACATTTTGAATCTCTTCCCTAGTATACCTTCTGGCTTATAATGTGTCCAAATCTCTTACTGAAAAAATCATCTGACTCTCTGTCACTTCTTTTTTGGATCAGGGTTTATTTCTCTTTTGTCCTTGGTCTACGAAGGAGTCTAAGGTCATCATTTCTGTACCTAAGTTCAAATGAATGGTTCTAAGTTCTTTTTTCTTCCCACACACCTCACTCCTTGGCACCTTCTTCTTTTTTTCCCAGTTACAATTTATTTACTGCTCCAATTACCCTCTTCACCAGCTTATCAATCACATTTTTCCTAGCCAAATCCAATAGCTCTTCTCTATTATTATTATGGCTGCTGTTATTATCCATAACAAGAGACAGCTAATTGTAGAATACTATTAAATGCAGTGTATCGATGGGGCACCTGGGGGCTCAGTCTGTTGAATGTCCGACTTCAGCTCAGGTCATGATCTCATGGTTCGTGAGTTCAAGCCCCACAGCAGGCTCAATGCTGTCAGCGCAAAACCCACTTCAGATCCTCTGTCCCTCTCTCACTTGTGCTCTCTCAAAATAAAATGAACATTTGTTAAAAATGTATTGTATTGGGGTGCCTTGGTGGCTCAGTTGGTTAAGTATCTGACTTCAGCTCAGGTAATGATCTTGTAGTGCTAACAGCTCAGAACCTGGAGCCTGGGTCAGATTCTGTGTCTCCCCCTCTCTCTGCCTTCCACCCACTCACACTGTTTCTCTGTCTCTGTCTCTCTCTCTCAAAAATTAATAAACATTAGAAAATTTTTAATGCAGTGTATTGTAAAGGGGGCAAGTATGGAAATAGCATATTCTCCATTCTCAAACTAAAAAAGATAAAAATTAAGTGAGTACAAACAATTTTAATATAGGGATTGAAACATTAAGGGGTTGGAAGGAAAAGAAGAGGAGTATTTAGTCCTCCCCACCAAACTCCCAAGGTTAAGGCACAGAGAGAGCTGCTTTTCAAATCCCATGCTGGGGGTCTCAATGAGTTGCTATGTAAGAACGCTATGCAAACAGGCCTGCTCCTTCATTTGATGTATGTGGCAAATTGTAACTCTGATTTTCTTTCCATTTTTCTATTGGTTCTTCTATTTTTTTTTGGAACTTCTTCCTTCTACTTCCTCTCATCCACATTTGGATGTTAGAGTGCCATCTGAAATCTAATAGGAAGCACAAAGAATGGGGATGGTATGTAGGAGCAGGGGGGGAGCGGGGGGGGGCCTTCATCCAAGGCAAAGAAGGTTTTCCTAGCAGCTCCTTAACTGGTGAAGGCATATCACCCCACTGGAAACTGGAACTGCTCATCACTATTCCTTCCATCCTGCATAGTCTGTGTCCCTGGGTCCCCTTGCTTTGTCTCCCATAACACTGTTTCTGGGAGCCTTCACCAGTATCCCAACCCACTTGGGACGAGGTCATTGTTAACTCCTAGTTATCTGTCTTCATCTCCCAACTCACAAGATCTTTTAAAAACCATTTTCAACAACTGAAGACCATGCTCACCTTGAGGTTTGAATAGTCTGGAAAATAGCTTGAATCTGTTGGGAATGTGCTCTGAGAGAAATATAAAACCCAAACAACAGCAGCTTTATTTATTTTGCTCAACAAGAAACCCTGGAAAAGGCAGTCCAGATCTGACACAATGACTCCCTGGCCGCTGATCTTTTTCCTCCTTAATTTCTTTGGCACATGTCTAAATATTTGTTACATCCTCAATTCCCATGGTTAGATCATTCCTGCGTATGTTACATCTAAGATTAGAATAGGAATTATAGAAAGCAGAAATAACCTATTCTGAGTGTTTGTGTTTAGTACAATGCTTGAGGTGAAAGCTGCTTAATAAATACACACTGAATAAATGAAATCTCTTAGGATTACAGGTATATAAACATTCTAAGGGAGCCAAGCTTTTTCCACCTTTCTTTAAAACAATGCACAGAGTGCTTTTGTTTGTTTTCCTGTTTTCTTCTGTATCAATTCTTCTTCAAAACAATCCTCTTAATGTTTTCGTAGTCTAGTAAAAATGTAGTGCTACACATTGAAGTGGTTCATAAATTATACAAGTGAAAGGAATTTAGAAACGTCCTCTCCAAGAACCATAGGTCACTATCATTTACCATGGAAAAGCATTGAAGAATACCATAGCTTCCAAAGTCGTCTTTTTTTCCAAAAAACATTATAAAAATTAAGTCACAAGAGGATCAACGAGTTCTATATTCTCCTCATCGTTAGACACGCATGACGAGATGAACGTCTGGGCGACCCCATGATATATTCAAGTTGTGTTACATGTGATCTGTTAATAATCATAATTCACACAGTCACCTTCATGTTATTTTAGTGGATTTGAAGAAACTGAAATATAAACAGTTCTTGCCCACATCAGAGTACAACTCGCTTTAGAATCTAGTCTTTTTGATGTACTCCAAGTGGTGGCCTTTTCAATAACAAAGTCTGAGGAAACAGGCTGTACTAGAAACACCGTTCTGGGTTTATTAAAGTATAGAAGGCTAGGAGTGCCTGGGTGGCTCAGTTTGTTAAGTGTCTGACTTCGGCTCGTGTCATGATTTCACAGTTCATGAGTTCGAGCCCTGCATCGGGCTCTGTGCTGACAGCTCAGAGCCTAGAGCCTGCTTCAGATTCTGTGCCTTTCTTTCTTTCTGCCCCTCCTCTGCTCATGTTCTCTCTCAAAAATAAAATAAACATTAAAAAATTAAAAAAAATAAAATATAAAAGGATGAAATAGAATACACCATTGTAAGAGTAGATAGGGGAAAAAGGGCAGCAACCAAGAGTCCAAGTATTCCCATTAGAAAAGTTAAAGACTTAATTAATTTTAAACATAAAGACATAAAGATGAGAAAACAAAAGAACCGCTAAAAATTTGCCACTTTCAGGAAAGACTAAACCATCAACATTAAACATCACGACTGTAATACCCAGTGCTCTTCATCACAAGCAGATCTTAATTGCATTTAACATGGGGTCAGTCGTGCAATTATGACTAAAACAACAATAAAAATTCCATTGCAAGATCCTAAGAATCCCCATTATAACTGTCTTTTTTCAAAACCGCTCTTCGAATGTGGTATTATAACCTCAAGAAATGGAGACAGAACATGGGCATAATAAAACATTTCAAGAAAGACAAGTCTCTGGAATAATAATCCTCACAAAGCCCTCTAAGAATTGATGCCAGTTACCACAATTATTTGCTGTCTTAAGTGACATCTTAATAAGCAGGCCGGGAAATTCATGGAAGCTGGGTCTCTGGGCTGGCAGTTGCATTTTAAGCTAGTAATTAGATTCAACGAAGAAGTCTTCCTGCCACGGCCAGAGTTTTTAAAAACCTTTTTTGGAACTCGAGGTTGTGATGAACAGCTAAGAGGCCCTGGCCTGTCCCAAGTAACAGGCCATTTTCTCCAGGCTGTGGGCTGAACCTGCCAGGCTCCCTTACTGAGGTTTGCATCTCCAAGGATTAAGGGAAAGAGTGGGCAGGCTGGGTGCTCTCTGTTGGCAGTGATGACACCAGTCTTCAAGCCACGGTGTCTGGGCTTCCAACAAAAAGCAGCCCCGTCCTCCTCAGCCTGGAGGGGAGGAGAGGGCCTGATGAGAGCAGGGACTTCGGGGTTCTGAGGCATATCAATAGAAGGTCCTACTAGAACGGAGGGTGCATGGTGGGGGAGGGGCCAGCACACAAACTGATTCCTTTTCCCCTCATCCCCATCTGTCAGACCAGATGAGTGCCTGGAGGGCAGCCACCCAGGCAAAATATCAAGGCCTATTCATAAGCATTCCTCACTGAACCCAGTCCCTAACTGGCACCTTCCAGTAGAAATATATGACCTAAATATTTCTTTTGGAGTCCTCTCCTGTTCCCTTTACCACTGCAAAAACTATTATAAGAGGATAATTTTCATCTGCTTATTTGTAACATCAGCCCAGATCTCATGTGGAAATCTGGATTATTTTGACACCTGCAGGCAGGTTAACAAGAAAAAGCATGGGCTCATTTGCTTAGGGGTGGGTTAGAGCCCAAGCCACTCCTCTGGAATGGCAAAGACATAGCGCCATCTCGTGGTCGATGGTCAGAACTGTTCTTCCCAGTCTCCCATTTACAAACACTGATAAGAACAAGCAGTTTGTTAAACCAGAGAGATGGGTTGGGGAAAACCAAATAAAATAAATGTATTTTAAAAAGTAATATGAAATAAGAATGCTTTTGGTCAAATTTCAAATAACAATTACACTTCTTAAGGAGTACCCTCATGATTTCTTTAATGAGTTCAAATCTGGAGGAAGCTGTCTCCAGACTGAGGGCTAGAAATCAATTCTTATCTTGTAAATAGTTGAATTCTCTCCCTGTTTGGAACAATCAATAAAAGCCGGGCTTGAAATCTGGTCGAAATAGCCACTCCAATGAACAAAATAAAGGACAAAATTCAGACAGACGTAATAACAGTCCTCTGTATCAAGTGCAAGAGTGTGCCGGTCACAATGACAGCTCCTAATCTCCCCCACTGAAAAGTGACTTCCATGGAATAAAGTCAGCTTAGATGGATTTTCCATTTAAATGGTCAAGGATTAAGAGCAGTTGGTTGGACAAGCGTAACCCATTCATATAACATTTCACTTAAAATACACATACACATCATGATATCCTTATGAAAATAAGCTGTCTTCTTATTCACTGGAATTTAAAAGCCAAACCTGACACTAAACCATTTTGATTAATTTATGACATAGCTGGAAGACTATGCTGCACTTAATTTTCCTGAATTTCTGAGCTTCTGTGACTGTTATATCACGTTATGCAATTTGCAGTGCTGGGTCTCCTCAGAGGTTACTTATACAAAAACAGACATTTTATTTGAAACCTGACCGGGCTCATTCCTGTTCTAGATAGATTCATTATGACAACCTTTAATTGGGCACACTGCCAAAATGCAGCCAGTCTAATAGGCCTGTTTAAATATAACACATAGACTAATATGCTTATTTGACATAGTTGTTGAGAATGATTTATCGAATAATACTTGATAGAGAGAGGGTACAAAACCTTTCAAAGGGTGGTTCTCAGAAAGTTTAAAAGTCCACAAACTAGCCTGCATTAAAAAAAAAGAAACTTGAGAAGTTAAGAAAATTCATATCTTGTCAAACAGTTCTACGATAGAGAAGCCATGTGTAATTCTGAGAGCTTAAAGAGTTATTTCCTGACAGAAATTAGTTAATATCAGGCTTTTACTCTGTACAGTCATAGGAAACTGTGTACATGGGAAATGAGAAATATACATCTATATATCATATCTGTAACTTGTTTTATTGATTTTTTAAAAATAAAAATTAAATTAGGGGGAAAAGGGGTTTCAAACCTGTCCTTTGGAGTTACATGAAAAAGACTTAGATTTACAGGACCTGGTTTGATAAAAAGACTTGTATTTGGTTGGCAGTTAGCTTAAGAAAAATCTTACCTAGACATCACCTCATCTACTATAGAGCAAGCTTAAATCAACTGGGAAGTTTGCTGCTTTGTCAATTACAACAGCAAAATTTACTTAATAATTATGCTTTGTGAGTTAATGAAATTATATCAAATCAATCTTCAGGATGGCTATTCACAGCCATTTCAAGAGCAATTTCCTCCAAGATCTCAATTAGAACAATGTTCTTGTGCTTTTCACCCCCACCTCTGTTGGAGGCAATACACAGTTCAGCCTGGCAACTGTGGAGTGGAACTAATTCCTTCCTCTTAACGCCTGTCTCCAATTAGCTGGTGGGAAATAGAAATGATTTACTTAAGAGACAGCTTTTCCCACTTACTCAAACTTATTACCATTCTCATCCAAGCATCACTCAGCTGCTAATTGTCTTGGGAAACTGTACTGTGCAGTGGTAAAGAGAGCAAAGTTGCTAACATACTGATTTAAGCAAGTTACTTAACCTTCCTATGCCTCAGTTTCCTTACTTGTCAAAGAGAGTTCATTTTTGCTTTATACTCTTATTGCAAATATTAAGTGAAAAAAAAAAACATGCTAACAGCACTCAGGGCTGCCTCGCTCATAGCTGTGTTCAATGAATTAATCATCACCAGGTAATAGGCAAATAAGCAGATAAATAATTATGAAACAATGACATAAAGAAACCATAAAGCATACGTATAAGATACAGTGAGAACACCAGGGAGGGTTAACCCATGAATCTCCTCTACAATACCCCTGACAATTTGTCACCAGAATCCATTAGGATAGCTTTGGCAAAAAAAGAACACACAACTAATGGGGCGGATCTAATTATTGCAACATTTTGCCTTGAAAACAAGTCTTTATATTCTCTAAAAGTTGCATTCTGTTGATGTTCACCTACTCATCCCCTTTCTCATCCACAGTTAAATTCATCTTCATGTTTTCAGGGGCCAGTGTGAAACCACAAGTGACAGGCCAAACGGAAAGACTCCACATACTTTAAGTTCTCGAGAAGTATGATTCTACTAGAGATGCAATGCCCATTCCAACCAGTCCCTTATGACTGCTCATGACTAGCGTTGAGGAGAACCTGAAGGATGTTCTGACTCACTAACCAAGAATAACACAATTAGATATTTCTACAACGTGGTCGGGAGAGGGGAGGAGGGATGGCAGAGGTGATAGGAGTGCCAACTATGGATCATTCCTGGTACACAAGCTATGAGCTCTCCTAGGTCTTTTTAATTTTTTGTTGGGATCATACTGTGCTCATCCTGGGCCCCTCCCCCTGCACCTCGCTGGAAGAACAAATGATCAAATGGCTTTATCATACATTTTACAAACTCTACGGCATCCATCAGAATCTCATGTTCTTCAATTTCAATAACATAAGATATAGATACCTCAGAAATGTATAAATGGCATTTAGACAAATTTATTGAAGTACAGGATGAATACACTGCCTAATTACATACAATATATTCTTATTTCTTTCATAATGACAAACAATATAAATTATATCTATGAGCTAAGCAAATGAGGTCCTTGTCAGCTGTAGAATGATTCCTCATTTTCCATCCCTTCTCCCTTTCTCCTTTTCTTTCATCCATCTTTCTTATTTTATATTTATTGGACAATTTTAAATAACAGAATTACTATTTGATCCTTGTTACAAGTGAAAAAATATAGATATAAAAAAAGAAATCAGTAAGTTCCAACTTTTCTCATGTACTATCTCTCCTTTCATGTTTCTCTATGCTTCTATGCTTCTATAAATGTACACAGATATGTACATTTTTTTTCCTTTTTGGTCCAAAACAGAGGCTGTGTTAGATACATTTTTGTGCAAACTTATTATTTTACTTATTATATTTAGAAACTTAAACCCTTCAGATATTTATATAATTTTAAAAATGAATAGTCCCCAATATGAACATATGTTCAGGTCATGTTTAAACTTTGTTCTCTGTTTAGAATCTAATAGGTTTTTCACAGAGTAACCATATTTTAAATGAGAGTTAATTAGCGTCAGGGCTCCAGAAGCAAGGATAAAGACCATGTTTTTACCATCTTCTATGAGGAATGGACTCCAGTAATAGCAGAAATAGTAGAAAGAGGATGATGACAAGGGCTTCCTTATTTACCTGGAATTCTGCATGGACAGAGAGCAGTCCGTTAAGCCTGTGAGTGAGGTACAGCATCTCTCCAGATGTGAGTCCCTGAGTGGGAACATGACACAGTTGCTGATGAAAAGGCAGTGTGGTGACTCAGAAGCACCTCTCCTCTCTGGGGATGACTACTTCTGCTCATAAGTAAGTGATGTCCTTCCATTGAAGTACTTCAGAGTTAGAATGGGATTTAGTCAAAAGCCTGGTCTCAGTCCTGGTTTCACCATTCGCCAGTTATGACACACGGTGCAACTCTGTCCTTTAATCAATAATGTGTGTGTGTGCATGTGCACACATGCACATACTACAAGCAATAAGAAGCACTGTTGACGTGACATGCTGATAATACCAACCTCCCAGAATAACCAAGAAGGTCAAATGATCATCTGCAATGAAAAGTGCTTTTATAAGCCGAAATACAACACACACCCAAATTACATGAAGAGATTCTTCTCAAAACTTTTCATCTTAAGGGCTTCATAAATGTTTTAGGCAAGTTCTTTTTTTTTTTTCTTTTCTGAAATCAATACCATTTGCAAAGTTACTGCAAAAAAAATTTTTTTTTTCCTACAAAGAGTGCGTCAAAAGGGTTGATGATGCATAATCTACTTTTATGTAGAGACTATTATCCCCATTTCACAACTGGTGACACTAAATCCCAGACAGGTGGCATGACCGTTGTATGTTTGAGCTGAACCCAGATTATAGGGCTTCAAATTTCTGCATGATCCAGGGCATTTCCAACATTTACTTGTACCACCTCTTCTGACTCTAAACATCATGAGACATAGAGAAGGCCATGAAAAATAAACCTCAAGTGGATTTACAGCATAGTTATATAAATGTGCATCAAGTTTGGGCCTTTTAAATAAGTATTAGATAGTTTTTTCCCTTACTACCTCTTCCATAAACCAAGGAACCTCCCTCCCTCTCATATTCTTTGCACCAAGGGACAAACCAACCCATGGCCCAATATTGTTATCAGCATTCTTTATTGTTACTAATTCTAGCTTGGAAACAGAGGCCATGCTCTCCACAGGCTATGTGGAAGTAAGTGATCCTTGACTTTTAAGCTCAAGTATTTATTTATAACTTAAAATTCTCATTTCATGTTCTATAAGCATTCTGACGTATTACATTGTGAGAAAGGCATTTATAAGTTTTTGATTTTGAGTATTTTGTTGCTTTGATCTCTTAGAATGCTAGGATAAATATTAAATTATCAAATAATTCCAAGATCCATGGTCAAACACATCCAATGCTATGTCAATGATTATGATTTTTTTTTTTTTTGGTATTTGGATTTTTGTATTACACAGATCACTACCTTCTTGAATAGAATGTGTCTTACATGATATATTGCTGTTTGTGGACTCATTCGTAACTATGAATGTCATTTCTTGTTCAATTAAGCTTTCAGAGATTATATTAGTGTATAAGACTCCTAGTTTCTATGCTGTATTGGTTCAGGCAGCAATGTGATTTTTTTTGAGATTATATCTTTTGTTCTTATATTGTGTATGATTTATGTTCTCATATATTTTGTCTCATTACTTGTCAGTTGTCTCTTTTCTTGTAGCTATCAGTACCTGATTCAAGTATCGATACCTCTCTTTTAGAGTTTAAGAAAGCAGTTGTGTTAGTTTGCTATAGTGCATAGCAAACCACCACAAACTTAAAGCCTAAACACAACACATATTTATTATCTCATAGTTTCTAGGGGTCAGCAGGTCTGAGCATGGCTTAGCTGGGTCCTCTGTAAGGCTACAAAGTGCTAGCCAGGGCTGGGTTCTCATCTGGTGGCTCACTTGGGCAAGGGTTCACTTCCGAGCTTTTTTTGAGAGAGAATGTGCACAAGCAGGGGAAGGGCAGAGAGAGAATCCCAAGCAGGCTCTGCAATGTCAGTGCAGAGCCCAATGTGGGGTTCGATCCCTCAATTGGGCCTCCATCCCACAAACCATGAAATCATGACCTGAGCCCAAATCAAGAGTCAGACATTTAATCAACTGAGCCACCCAGGTGCCTCAACTTCAGAGCTTTTCAAGTTGTTTAAAGAATTCACTTCCGGTATCTGTAGGACTCACAGTAGCTTGTCTCTTCAAAGCTAGCAGGAAGGAGAGCAAGCCTCTTAAGTAAGTCTTCTAGCAAGATAGAGTCCTGTGTAACATAATCACAGGAATGACATCCTATCACCTTTGCCATATTGTGTTGGTAAGAAGCAACTCATTGGCTTTGTCCAAACTTAAGGGGAAGGAATTATATGAGACCATAAACACCCAGGAGGTGGGAACGGGGCTACCTTACAATCTGTTAGCCATAGCTATGCCAATTAATCCACTTGGAATCAAATGCAAAGTTAGAGTAACACAGCCATAATGAGAGACCAAAGGGCCTTTGTAAGTAATTACTACTTTTATGGCTCCCATTTTAATTACTTTCTGACTTGACCATGTTCTGGATCTCCTGGCTAGTCAGTATGTGATTTTTAGATAAATGAATGAGTTCTCAAGCCAGAAAACATGACTTTCAAGGAATAACATCGCTACTTCCTATTTTTTTTCCTTCTCCACACAGTTTGTGAAAATGCTGGTCAACTGACTGCCACTCCTACATGAAAATAGTTTGTTACTAAATAGGCTGAGTCTGTTTCTGTCTGACTACTCCTCAGTTACTAAAAACTGCCTAACCTCTATAGTAGGTCAGGGCTAGGTATTTGCTATGATGAAAGCCCCTAACAGTAGGTAAAATGCAAATGGATGTCCTTCTTCTCTGACTCCTGGAAAATAGGAAACTTATATTTTGATATTAGTAATTAAAAAAAATCCAAGCAAAGGTTCTCTGTAGGAAATACTTGAGCAACCCTAGATAAACTTGATGAAAATTTCTACCTCTTTCACTATACCCAACCAGTCTGAAACTTGTTTAAATTAATTTCTTCTTCCAGGCGTTTAAAGGTCAGATCTCTATGCCTTCTTTGGTATCATGAGGTAGAGGTCGTATGCATCATTTTTAGTGTGCATAACTATTTTAGGCCAAAGTTGTTATCAGACTTTAAACCCCTTTTGAACACTTATTCAGAGAACAAGAAATGTATGCAAGGGAAATGACCTTTAGAATTTATTCAAAGAAAATCAAATGCCCATCATTTCTGCCAGCATTCATTCCACTGAGGAATTATTCTTGGATGATGAATAATCTCACCCTCTTGTAGACAGTACTGGGAAAACAAGGCAGCAAGGAAAGTTTATAACTAAATCCTATCTGAGAAAAAGTACCCTTATTTTAAATCATAATTAAAATGTTTTTCCCCTAGTCAAAGTATTTAATTGGCTTGTTCTTGATACAACTATGTAAAATTTAATTCCATAGTGCAAATTCAAATAATGGAAATTTTCACAGTAATCTTTAAAACTGCAACCGAAGCAATGAAAGTATGCACAAAGTCGACCAACCTGTAAATTAGTCAGACTTGTTCAGTTTTGTTTAGTTTACGGAGTGCTACACATAAGTTAGAGGGGTAGAATAACTCTTTGAAGTGTTCATTGATTTTTCCCCATTTGCTTCACAAAACATGGAGTCGCCATTAATCTCAGGTGAGAGATTATCAGACCAGGCCAGAGAGTGAAGGTGTTGAATTACTGAATTCTAAATTCAAATGCTGAATCTCCTGTTAAATATCTATATTTGATAATAGATATAATCTAGCTTATTATTTTTTCCCCATGCTCCTTTCCTCCAACTAACTCTATATGATGAGAACTTTCTATAGAGGCTGAGAAGGTTGAGTATGGAGACAATTCAAGAGAGTTAGATGTCTCTGGAAGCTGTATGCCCTTCTTGCTCCCCAGAAAGTCTTGCTTGGAAAAAAAGGGCAGCGTGTACCCTTCCTTTAATTTTTAAGTTTGGGGATCTTAGAGACAAAAAGGCATTGCCCACTTTGTCTCAGTGGAAAGAAATATTAGACTTCAGACAAAAGTCCTCATGCCGTTTTGGTGACCAGAGGAGAAATGGTAACATGATATATGGATGTAGGAATGAAAGAGACTCCAAACTCTTATGTCCACACCCTCAACTCTGATCTCCATTGGATCTAGAGTAGCATCTAAAATACCCTTTAGATTCCAGAAGGACTTGGGGATTTTCAGAGAAAGAGAACGTGGTGGTCTGTCTGTCAAAATGTTCATCACTGATAATGACTGATAACATTGACAAGGGTGGACGGTTCTCACTGGAAATCTGATGGATGAGTTTACACCTTGGCAGGTATTAGTAGCAAGGATCCAGAGCTTGATCACCACTGGTAGGAGGTCCAAGCTGCCTTTCCCTTTACCTCAAGTCTCCTGTTGAGTGACCATAGACTTGATCTATACCAAGAACCAGTGGGATTAAGAAGACCCTGAAGGAAATTGAAGAAGATATAAAGAAATGGAAAAACATTCCGTGCTCATGGATTGGAAGAATAAATATTGTCAAAATGTCAATACTACCCAAAGCTATCTACACATTCAATGCAATCCCAATCAAAACTGCACCAGCATTCTTCTCGAAACTAGAACAAGTAATCCTAAAATTCATATGGAACCACAAAAGGCCCCGAATAGCCAAAGTAATTTTGAAGAAGAAGACCAAAGCAGGAGGCATCACAATCCCAGACTTTAGCCTCTACTACGAAGCTGTCATCATCAAGACAGCATGGTATTGGCACAAAAACAGACACATAGACCAATGGAATAGAATAGAAACCCCAGAACTAGACCCACAAACGTATGGCCAACTCATCTTTGACAAAGCAGGAAAGAACATCCAATGGAAAAAAGACAGTCTCTTTAACAAATGATGCTGGGAGAACTGGACAGAAACATGCAGAAGGTTGAAACTAGACCACTTTCTCACACCATTCACAAAAATAAACTCAAAATGGATAAAGGACCTGAATGTGAGACAGGAAACCATCAAAACCCTAGAGGAGAAAGCAGGAAAAGACCTCTGTGACCTCAGCCGTAGCAATCTCTTACTTGACACATCCACAAAGGCAAGGGAATTAAAACCAAAAATGAACTACTGGGACCTTATGAAGATAAAAAGCTTCTGCACAGCAAAGGAAACAACCAACAAAACTAAAAGGCAACCAACGGAATGGGAAAAGATATTTGCAAATGACATATCGGACAAAGGGCTAGTATCCAAAATCTATAAAGAGCTCACCAAACTCCACACCCAAAAAACAAATAATGCAGTGAAGAAATGGGCAGCAAACATGAATAGACACTTCTCTAAAGAAGACATCCGGATGGCCAACAGGCACATGAAAAGATGCTCAACATCGCTCATCAGGGAAATACAAATCAAAACCACACTCAGATACCACCTCATGCCAGTCAGAGTGGCCAAAATGAACAAATCAGGAGACTATAGATGCTGGAGAGGATGTGGAGAAACGGGAACCCTCTTGCACTGTTGGTGGGAAAGCAAACCGGTGCAGCCACTCTGGAAAACAGTGTGGAGGTTCCTCAAAACATTAAAAATAGACCTACCCTATGACCCAGCAGCAGCACTGCTAGGAATTTACCCAAGGGATACAGGAGTACTGATGCATGGGGTACTTGTACCCCAATGTTTATAGCAGCATTCTCAACAATAGCCAAATTATGGAAAGAGCCTAAATGTCCATCAACCGATGAATGGATAAAGAAATTGTGGTTTATATACACAATGGAGTACTACGTGGCAATGAGAAAGAATGAAATATGGCCCTTTGTAGCAACGTGGATGGAACTGGAGAGTGTGATGCTAAGTGAAATAAGCCATACAGAGAAAGACAGATACCATATGGTTTCACTTTTATGTGGATCCTGAGAAACTTAAGAGAAACCCATGGGGGAGGGGAAGGAAAAAAAAAAAAAAAAAGAGGTTAGAGTGGAAGAGAGCCAAAGCATAAGAGACTCTTAAAAACTGAAAACAAACTGAGGGTTGATGGGGGGTGGGAGGGAGGGGAGGGTGGGTGATGGGTATTGAGGAGGGCACCTTTTGGGATGAGCACTGGGTGTTGTATGGAAACCAATTTGACAATAAACTTCATATATTGAAAAAAAAAAAAAAGAAGACGACCCTGAGTGAAGGGCCAGATTAGAATCATACACCTCTCCCCTCTTCTCTGCAGTGGCATTTATGTATGCTTCCCAGGGAATGGGGGCAAGGCAATGGGCACATACAACAGAAACAATCCTGGACCCAAATCACTAACTTGTACTAAATTCACCCAGAAGGGACTAAATTAACTTCTACATCAGGATAAATGGGACAAGGGTGGTATAAAACACAAAATAAAAAGGAAAATTTGATTACAAAAGGCAACCAAAGTCACTCTTTTGCACACCTGAATGTGTGACTGCCCCACTTATACCCACCGCATCTGTATTTGAGTAGGAAAAATTATAAATTCTGAAATACACATGTTCAAAAATAGTTTTATAAGTTTATAATAGTCGTTCTCTTTCTTTGGAGATAGTGGATATTCACTAAGCTTTAAAAAACCAGGTAAGATTCTCACTGTCTTCCATTAAAACTATACTTTTACTATATTTCTATTGAGATTGCATATACCTATGTGTGATTTTTGGTTTTGCAATTATGAAATTTGGACTATTTTTGTCCTAATGTTTGCCCTAACATAGTCATAGAGTAAGTAAAATGGTGTAGAATCAGATAAGCAATAAGTACACAAAAATATCCTACTTCATAAGTATAAGGCAGCATCCTCGTAAAGGGGAAACCCAGTCAAATTTACACTTTTGTAAATGTGTTTCTCCAGATTTTAGTTCGTGTTGTACATATCATGTGTACTGAATACACACAGAAGAATTCCATGTACGTACATTTTGAAAGTGTATTTCTACTCCAAGGTAGAACTGCCCAAGCTTTGAACTGCCTCAAAAATAAACTTTTTCAATTTGCATGCATTGTTTAATTACAGAAATAAGAGTACAATAAACATCCATACCCTAAATGGTCAGAAAACTACAAACAACTTCTATGTTTTTTCAAAAAAAAAAGATGCTTTGCCTTTCAAAAGCAAACCATACATTTACAAGGACCATATGGGATCATCTGGAAGAAAAGAAAAATTAAATAAATTTGTCTTATTGCATCATATCAGGTTAGACACAGGAAATATGTGCTTTACATATCTAATTAAAAACAAGCCTGGTAGAGTAGGTCACCTTCTTCAACTGTGTGTGTGTGTGTGTGTGTGTGTGTGTGTGTGTGTGTGTGTGTGTCTTGATAATTGACCTCATGCTCCTAGTTAGTTCAGGACAGCATTGAGTATGAAAATCAATGAGGCAATCTTGAGACAGAAGATATCCAGTGTTAATAAAATAACTTGAATAACTATAATCTAATCTAATTTTAAATATATATTATAAAAATCACAAAACCCATAAAAGAAGGGGACTTCTCCCTTAAAATGGGAGAGATGACTTTAGATAGCAGGAGAAAGCCTGTAAGTGTAGTATAGCAGTTAGGAGCATAGATCACGAAGCCAGACTATTGGATTTGAAACCAGGTTCTACTGTATACGAAGTGTGACCTTGAAAAGTTAGTTAACAAATATGTGCCTCAGTTTCCTTATAAGGATTATCCTGATATTAACTGAAGAGTTTGCCATTATGATGATCACATATGTAACAAATTTAGCCAATGTCTGATGGAGAAGTGTTTGCTATTGCCATACTTGTCACTGTCATAATCACAACTAGCTGCTCCAAAGCTCAACCCATTCTCCTGCATGTCCCTTGCACTCAGCACCAGGCAGGGAGTACGGCATGGGGGCAGTTCCCCATCTATCAAAGAGAACCACTGAGCCATGTTGTCATAGCCTTTGATCTCTCTTTTGAGCTACCCTCCTTATGTTCTGGGAAATAAAGATTTGTGCCTCTGTGTCATTGGTCTTAGATTGAAAAATTTCACAGACCCCAGAGTTTTGTTTGTTTGTTTTTTTAATGGAGATATGATTCATATACCATGATATCCACCCTTTTAAAGTATAGACTTCAGGGGGTGCCTGGGCAGTCGGTTAAACATCCAACTTTGGCTCAGGTCATGATCTCACGGTTCGTGGGTTTGAGCTCTGTGCTGGGCTCTGTGCTGACAGCTCAGAGCCTGGAACCTGCTTTGGACTCGTGTCTCCCCCTCTCTCTCTGCCCCTCTTCCATTCACGCTCTGTTTCAGTGTCTCAATAATAAATGAACGTTTAAAAAATTTAATAAAAAAAGAAAGTAGAGACGTCAGTGGTTTTCAGCATATCGTGCAACCATCACTACTATCTGATTCCAGAACAATTTTATTACTCCAAAAAATCTTGAAGCCACTGCAAAGTGAATTTGTATTCAGTATATAAACTAAGGATTCAGTTCAATTATCATCCCACTTAGTGTATCATTATGGGAAAGGCCACTGGCTCCTCACTCCAAAATTCTTTCTCTCTTCATCCTTAAACTAAGTATATAGCTGCCCAGGACAAAGGTTGTGTGACCCTGGTTCCCCTGCATCCTCTACATGGCTATGTAGCTAAGTTCATGCCAGTGAGCTATTTGGAGGAGATGCTAAGTGGCAGCTTCTGGCTTAGGAGCCAGCTGGTATATACCTTTTTATGCATTAGCACCTTATTTTTTGTCCCTTCCTCTATCTCATTGCCTAGAATAGGAATGGCTGGAGCTCTGGTAGCCATTTTGGAACACAAGGGAGTCCTTGGGAAAGGGAGGCAGAGGCTAAGATGATTTAGGAGAAAAATGGCATGAGTCTGGGTCCCTAGCACCTTTGTTCACACTGGTCCTGAAATTTCTATCCCTGGAAAATTTCTTTTACATAGAAGAGAAACAAATGTATACACTTATACTACTATTTGGGGATGTTCCAGTTACATGCAGTGGACTGAATACTAAATGGCACAGTCTTGTAGCCAAATTCCCATGAGTGGCATAAATTGTGAGTTGCCAAGGAGGTAGGGCACTTGAAAAGCTAAGGACCTTTCTTTCTGCCCTTCCTAAGAATTATACCATATTGGAGTTCAGCACAGGACACCATAGTTTTTAGCAACTTATTTAACATACCTTCTTATGTATATTCTCCACACACACACTCATTCATACTTTGGGGCCAATATGTAACACATGAAGATCAGTTGTCTCCATAGAAACTTGGAACACTCACCAGCAATGGTAACTGGTCATACTTCCAAACGAATCCACTTAAATTGCACTTTCAAACTGGAGGCAAGCAGCCATCTGAACATACATCCACTCATATCCATTAAAGGGCAATGGAGTGTGCGAAGCAATAACTCTGCAAGGGAATCTAATTCAAACTCAAATAAAGTCCACCTGAAATGTAGTGTGTTCAGCAGCTCCTTTGAACCTGCTTCATACATAATCAAGTCCAACCCTTTAAAAAAACAAAATAAATCAAGTGCTATTTCTGAAGACTTTCCTGTTAAAAGGATGAGGTATTCTAAAGTGATACTCATAATCTAAGTGCTCTGCCATTACCCTGGTGACCTTATCCAAAAACAAAAACATTTCCACAGTTAGAATTAAAGTGTTGATGGTTTACACTCCTAGAAAGCAAGCGCTGCTTAATTCAGCTCTTTATACCCTGGTAGCACCTAGACTAGTATGACTAGGTGCTCAGTAAATGGTTGCTGAGATCAATCCCTACTCTTTACACGTACAGTATTTTAATCATTTATGTAACAATTAAGTTTTGTGACCCTGTGGAAGTTACTTTCCTTCTTCATTTCTTCACCTGTTAGGAGGGGATAGCACCCTCTTCTTAGGATTAATTAAATATGAATGCAAAGTGCTTTAGGAAACACCTGGTACAGAAAGTATGGACAATAAACGACAGTTCATATTCTCATTGTTGTTATTTTCATTGTTGTGTTATTATTATTATTCTTCACACACTCTTCTGTGTGCTGGGCAAACCAAGTATTGTAAAACATAGTCCTTGTTTAAAAGATATCTAGGGAAGATGGTCTATATATATGAAAACATAAATAGAGACACAAAGTAGGAGGGATGCTACAACCAATGGGCAATATTCTTGGAACGGGACCCCAGAATTAACTCCTAGTCTGAATTTTCTGACTGCCTTGTGCCCCAGTGCACCTCTAGTCAAACCCTCACTTGCCCTTCCCCTCTCCTCCATCCCTCCACCATACTCGACCCTCTGAGATTTCACAATTTCCTGTTTCTTTTCCCAGACTTGCACTAATATTCTCCCTTGGGCAGATCATCCCTGTAGATTGTGGACTGACAGTGGACTGTCCTGAGCCTGAGTCATGAACTCTTCACATTTGCATAGTGTTCTCTGGGCAGCCTGAGAAGGCAGAGCCCTGGCTGGCTCCATAAGCAAAGATGGTGAAATGCTGTAGGAATTTGGAGAGACAAGCCCATGCTGTGAGCCAGTTTCCTGGAGCAAGGGAAACTTGAGCTGGGTCAATAAAGACAAGTCTAGAGAAGAGGGAAGAAGGACATACCAGGAACAGGCCCTATGAGCAAAGCCCTGAGCTGATAATTGCATATGGGAACAAAGCGTGGTCTCAGCGAGCTGGAGTGAAGAAGGTCTAAATGGATGTTGTCAGAAATAAGGTTAAAGTTAAGGAGGGACCACACTAAGGGGTTTTGACATTAAACTGTGTTTGAGGAACTCAGCTTTCCTGAAACATATAATTGGCTTTGACATACAAGTACTCATTATGTGAAGGGCAACGTGGAGCTTTCAACGATATTATGTTGGTAAAGGTACATGTAGATTGCATAGGCAGACAGTGGGTATTTGTAGAGAACTGGGAAGGAAGGTGAATCTATTACAGGTGTAGGAAGATCTGAATCTAGAAACACATAACCGGTTCTGACATAAAAGATAACTTGAGTGGTAATCAAAAAATATCATGAGGTGCCTGGGTGGCTCAATCAGTTAAACATTCAACTCTTGGTTTCAAGCTCAGCTCACGATCTCACGGTTTGTGGGTTTGAACCCCGCATTAGGCTCTGTGCTGACAGTGAGGAGCCTGCTTGGGATTCCCTCTCTCTCTCTCTCTCTCTCTCTCTCTCTCTCTCTCTCTCTCTCTCTTTCTCTCAAAAATAAATAAACATTTTTTTAATTCTGTAAAAATACATCATCAAATAACAATGTTAAGGAATCTGAAGTTTCCATTAAATATCTACTTTGAGGTGCAGTATTCTAGAGGTGCAAAGCCATCCAGAGTGTATTTATTTTAAAAGTCAGGAAAATGAGGTTCAGGAAGATACATGACTTGCCTGAAGTCTCACAGCCAGTTCGAAATAAAGCCTCTCATCCCAACAACACAACCTCTCCTCGGGTCTTAGGCTCCATAAGTGACACTTTTACATCAAATCTCACATTATTAGTTTTGGTAAAACGATTTAATTGTAGATAAAGATATCTTCGCTTAGCAGAAGTTACATATGTATATTTAAGTGATGTAAGTAAAAGATCTTTTTTTTTTTTGAGAGTATTCGTTTTGTCCTTTGTCAATATCAAGTTGAAATCAAACTTAATAAGATAACAAAAAGAAAAACTGAAATGTACTCCTTTCAAAACTTTTCATTGAGTAATATTGCTATTATTTTCTAAACCGAACAAAAACATGACCTTCTTACTTAAAAGTTACTGTTAAAAAAAAAAGTTACTATTAATGAAGGTAGAATGGCATACAGAATTTTAAAACCAACATTTGGAGATTACATTTATGCAATAATATCATGCTAGTAAATAATGTCCTTTTAATTTTTGCTTCAATTGGTCAACCCAATTACAATCTCAGTTTAAAGGCCTACATTTCTACCTACTCTGAAATAGCACCTACTTAAAAAAAATCATGTCTATCCAATTAGAAGATTATATAAACTTTAAAAGGATGTGCTGCATCAAAAGGTCATTTTGTCCTTGCCCACAACCCACAGTATTCTTTCATACTTTCTTAAATTCAAGTGACAGAATGTGGACTCTCAGTTACAAGATTCCATTAGGCTGTCCTCTGACCTCTCCGATTCTACTCAGGGTCTCCTTATACAGATGCCTGGTGTCAAATGACCTTGTCCAGCTGTTGGAGGAGTCAGCAACTACCCCCCCCCCCCCGCCGACCCCCGCCCCAGCTGCTTGCAGCTACTGATGGACAGCACCTCCATACACAACTACGTCATCAAAATGGTCTGTTACAGATAGGCATTGAAAGTCATCACACGGACTGATAGTTTCAGTACCACCTTAGAACAGCTGAGGAACTCCTTTGAAAGTTATTGGTCTTTTCACGAGATGAATTAGCTCTTTATATTAAGGAAGCAATAAATTATTCTTTGGTGCCCCAAGTGATTTTCTGAGGAGCAATTTAAATCTGAGGAGTTTATGCTTATTAGCCAAGTTCCAGAGAAAAGCAGCAAAGAGTCAGCTCCTCACATTTATAACTTTTACTGAAGATATCTGATATTCATTTCGAAGTATTCTCGCTTACTTTAGGATAACTGTCAGTGGAGACTATCTCAGGAATTTGAATACTAGTTTAAAGGAACAAAGTTGGAATGAACTAGGAAGAATTTATTTAATACTGAAATTTCATCAGTGCTGACAAAGTTTCTTTGGGGAGGATCTCAGAGTGTGAAACCTGAAAATGCACTCTAACAGGGTCCTAAAATTCACACCTGTTATTTATATATTTCTAACTGATGTTAATTTTTTAAAAGAAGTACATTTTTTTATTTGAGAGGTTGATTGCTCTTAAAAATCTGCTTGCATGAGAGTTGAGTTTTTTTTAATATTTATTTATTTATTTTGAGACATAGAGAGCAAGTGGGGGAGGGGCAGAGAGAGAGAAAGGGAGACAGAGAATCCCAAGCAGCCTCCCCACTGTCAGCGCAGAGCCCTATGTGGGGCTTGAACTCACAAACTGCGAGATCATGGCCTGAGCTGAAATCAAGAGTCGGGAACTTAACCAACTGAGCAACCCAGACACCCCGAGAGTTGAAATTTTTAATGCTTCACATTATATTACCTCCAGTGCCCTTTAGATAATTAATCTTGGTATCTATTTGTGTTTGCAGTAAATGACAGAATCCTAGCAAATGATGGACATCTCATAAACAACAGATAGGAACTGTATAAGTTGCAAAGAAATTAGAAATTGAAAAAGAAAAAAAAATTTTCCCCCTGAGGATAATGGGTTTTTTTTTTTTTTCCAGTTAATTACAAAGGTCAAGGGTAAAGAAGTAGTCCTTCTCCTTAAATACTGAGATTCATCATCCTGACAGTATTTACTGGAGCTGCAGTTCATGAACTGATAGGAGGCCCCATGATCTTGTATTCTGTTGTCATACATTTGACTACTCCTTAATTATATTCTGAAGCAAAAATGGGAATAGTGTATATATTAAATCTTGGGCACTGAGTTTTGTCACTTTGTTTCAATGATTTGCCAGTTCAACCACTGCTAATAAAAACAGCATTCATTTGGTGCTGATTTTTGCCAGACATTACCCTGAAGGTTTTATTATACATGTATTTAAAAATATTCCAAACATAAAAAGTGCAAGGAATAATAAACTTTCTTTGTGACCATTCTCAATGTAAACATATAGTAACATCTTATCATATTCTTCTTTGAAAAATAAAATATGGATATGATTAAAGTGTACCATGCACATGGCCCCAACCTGATGCCCTTCTTTTCTTCCTATGCAGAGAGTCACCAACGTGACGTTGTTGGAGCAAATTTTTCGCACCCTTGTTTTTCTACATAATCATTTCTTCTGAACATCTAATAAATATTTATGTGATACTCAAATTGATACAAATTATATATTATGAAGTGGTATCATTTCCCCTCAACACTATATTTTTGAGATTGATCCAATGTATACAGATCCAGTCATTTATTTTAACTGCGCCTACAGTATTTTCTTTTTTAAATAAACCACTAGTAGTTCATCTATTTACCTTCTAATGAATATTTAAGGTTTTCTTTCAATTTTAGGCCATAACATTTAACACTTTGTTGATATCTGTGTAAGTGTTTCTCTAGGGTACATTCCTAAAGAGAAATTGGTGGGATTTAGGACACGCATATACTCCACTTTACAGATACTGGAAAGTTGCTCTTTAAACTGGCTATTCCGATTTATACCCCAACAGCAATATAGGACTGTGTCTTACTATCTTTCTTGCTCACTGATAATGCCTTTGTCAACTCTTAATTTTTTGCCAATCTGATGGGTATCAATGCTGTATCCTTGTTGTTTTAATTTGTACATCCCTGATGACTAGTAATATTGAACATATATCTTCAATGAGTATTAGCATGCTATTAATAAAATCCATGTTTGAGTTATTCATTGACATTCCATTAAGGTTTAATATCTTTTTCAGACCTACATTCTTATAGTTTTGTTACAATTATGAGTGGTATCTTTCAAAAATTACATTACCAATTGGTCATCACTACCGAAAATGGAGCTACTATTGCCTATCTCAGGTTGTTCTGAGAAATTTGTATAAACTCCTTAGGAAAGTGCTTGGTGCATATTTGGCCTTCTCCAAGCCTCCTCTGTCCTGACAGAAATGTAGAAATGATGTAGAGTACTGGTTTCAAATATCAAAAAATAATCAGAAAATGTGAAGTTATATAAAATATTCATATACTGAACTTACAGTAATTTTTTTCAACAGTTCATGACTGGTAGAGTCAGAATGCATTAGATAAGTCTTGCAAACACAGGCAAGTAAAATATTTAAAACCCTCAAAGGGCGACATATATATAATTTGTAGGGTGTTCTGATTTTTTCTTGGTGACATCATATTATATAACATGAACTAGCAAATGTACTAGAAACCAAATCTACTCTTTCTGTCTCAGTATATTTTCCCAAGGGATCGCCAATTCAAGTTATACCTATAAGTGTGCCATAAAAATTACACATTGAATTGAAATGGACTTCCATTATTTACTTATTTATTTAAAATCTTTTTTAAGTTTATTTATTTTGAGAAACAGAGAGAGTGGAAGAGAGGCAGAGAGAAAGGGAGAGAGAAAATCCCAGGTAGGCTCTGTGCTGTCAGCACAGAACCCAATGCAGGGCTCGAATGCACAAACCGTGAGATCATGACCTGAGCTGAAACCAAGAGTCGGACGATTAACCGACCGAGCCACCCAGGCACCCTGGACTTCTACTTTTTAAACACCTGGCTCCTTCAATATGACTGCACATTTCTTCTTTATATAAAATCAGTTAAGAAAAAAATATGCTGGTCCCTCATCAATAAGGCTTTGGGAAGTCGCATGCCACTTTGAGCGTGTACATTTGCCATTAAATGTTAATTCCTTCTACTCTTTATTCCACAAACACTTAGGGGGAACAAACAGATCCAACTATTTGTTCTGGGAAAAGGATTTTCTGTCCAGGGCGTGCGGAATAGGTTCAGGTGGGAAGATGCTAGTGAGAGGTCAACAAGGGGGGTCATTGCTCACGTTCAGTAACTTAAATGCTTTTGACACATGGCTACCTCCTTGTGCTTAGGTCCACTAAATACTCTAAAATAGTAGCCAGTTGAGAAGTACAATTAAGCAAATTAAGTTATTATCTTCAGACGTTAGCAGTTAAATTCTAGTGTTTCCTTTCCCTTGGCAGGTTGGGGAGGAGGGTGGTGAACACCTTGAGAACATATGGAAACAGTTATATTCCATTTTACGTAAGTGTTTATGTGTTGGTTGAACTCATTTTTCAGTTCATAGAAATAATACTTGTCCCTACCAGCTCCCCTGCCTAAACTGAGTAAGAAAAAATAATTTTCTCTAAAGCAGAACCGTTTTTAATCAACTGCATTTTTTGTTTCAGTTAAGTTTTGGAGAATTACCGACTTGACCTTAAAAACAAACTCCCTTTTCACACACAATTATTAAAAATAGGCCTTTTTGAGCATCCCTTCCTGAAAGCTCACCTCTATTTCACTAGTCATTAAAGGAACATTCTACCCTCAATTTAAATAACATAATAAATTATTATTAAATAAGAAATTATTCAAATTACTTTCATTTAGGTACAAGATGGCTTAAATAACTGCTTTGTGAACCACAAAGCTGCAGGCAAATGAGGTTTGCCCTAAATTACATACTGAAGAAAATCCCATTTTGTAGTGAATTTCATGTTAATTGTTATCCGAATTTTGTATCCAGCTCACAATCAAAGACAACATGATCTATCCCTCCACTCTTCCAATAATGAATAACAGCCTTTGACAAACATCCTATTTCTGCAAACAATGCAAATCACATACATGCAGAGTTTCAGACAATGATTAGAAGTTTAGTCGCCTGCTGTGGATTCTAGACAAATGGCTCCCTTAGACTGCTTTTCAAAATGTGGAGAGTGGAATTAGCCCTTGGAGAGAAAGTTAACTAGAAAGTTTTTCTAATTCAATGTAAAAGTCAATCTGTGCCAAGAGACCCTAGTTGAGGAAGTGTCACTTTAAGGTCAAAAATGACCAAAATAAACTTTTGAGTGAAAGAGATCCACAAATAAGTCAAGTCAGGCTGCTCTGGTTTTCAAAAATTATTTGAAAGGATAAAGAAAGGTCATGAGAGAAGAAAAATGAAAGACCTAAAATGAGGATAGCAATTATTTTAAACAAAAGTGTGACAGGGTGTTTCCTACACTGAATGCCACTTCTGTCCAAGATGTTATACATATTGGGGATAAATTTGTTACTTCCACAACTATAAATTTCCAGTAGGCAAACCCCGTATTCACATTCTTTGTTACAAACATATACACTGACTTGAAAGGACATCATGAAGATAATCCCAAATGTTCTTTCATCACCTCATTAAAAACTGAAGTTATTCATACTATTTTAACAAGAACACTTTGCATTTAGAAGGATTTTCACATATATAAGGCCCTTTTCAGGAGTAGCCTGTGATGGAATTCTCACCATGTTTTCAATTAAAAAAAAAAAAGCTAAGAATAGTCATGGTGGGTTTTTTCCATCAACACTTGCCACAACTGAGCACTTATCATATGCAAGTGCAGGGGTGGGTGCTAAGGAGGTGAGAGTCAACATGGATCCCTATCTCAAGGAGTAGAGCTGCTAATCCGGTAGGGGCAGTGAAATATGATCATGGATGTCCCTGGGCTATTAAGGAGAACTTACTTGTAAGCAGACTGTAAGCAGATAGAATTGGACAAACAGATTATGACTCAACCATTTTTCCTCTTACCCGTTTGCCTTTGTGAAGTGGTTTTGCAACCTATACCAGGAAGTTTTCTCCTTGATGATTCCCCCATCCTGTTGCAGAGTTTCCCCGCGATGTAGCAGAAACTCATATATACCTGGCCACAAAGGGAATTTCACTGTTCTGGCTATTGATACAAGTAACTACTCCTGTTTGAACTCTTCCCCTTAGACAAACACTGAGACTGTGGTGATTGATCTTTCAATGCCTATCTAGAAAATAAAGTTATACTTGCAAAGTTTTATATCCTATGGGCCAAGCAAAGTTCTCAGATAGAGAGACATACCTTCCAAAGAAATTGTTAGAATTACATAAATTTATTAGGAGACTGGATTAGCTTCTGGTATTCAGGAAGCTTTGATCTTTTCTCTTCCCTGCCATTTTCTTATACAACCCCAGTTCTGACTATTTGTGCTGGTAGGTAATTCCTCTTTCAGGTTAAATGCTACCGCCCACTCAATTACTTATGACCTCAGTGAGTTTGAGAAAATTCTGAAGCATGAACAGTTTTCATTATGATGTAAATCAATGTAATACTATGTAATAATAATGTTCATGACACCCTTCAATGCTTGCCAAGTGACCAAAATTGTTTTTAGTGGCACCGCTATGACAATTCCATTATGTTCATAACTAGTTCATATTATTCAATTTCCTTTATGGTATAAATTACGTAATAATTAGACTTGCTTATGAGGTTTGCATATGGTATCCACGGAGCAGTACTTAACAGGACTTTTCATAAACCAAATCTGAAGTGAGCTAACATAGTTCAGATTTTGCATAACACCAAGTGGGGCAAAGTTAAAATATAATGACAAGATAATGTTCTCAGAAAGAAGTAATAAAACTTAGGTGGCAATGTGTGTGTACCATAGTAGATAACACACACAAAAAGCCTTGAGCAAACAATAAAAGTTTAATAGGCAGGCTCTGCATTTTCTGAGTTTACTGAGAAATACATATATATATGAACCACATGAAAATTATAGTTCCTTTGGGAAGCTTTCCCACTGTTCTTGTCCATGTTGGGGCACAAGCTTTGAAAATAATATGAATGTCTGTCACAGAGAAGATGGACATGACAGAAACAGTAAGAGCTGACCATGAGTGGCTACTGAGAGAGCAGATTTACTCAGTATCTAGAAGTTTGTGAGATTAATGTGCCCAAAACACCCTCCAGAGAGAGGCTATAAGGGGGCAGGACACAAGAGGTAGAAATAAAGCCACTTGTGTGTTTGCTTTGGACATGACCTAAGTCATTATTTTCTGAGTGGAGAAGAAATCTCTAATTCCAGTGTGGTCCCTTTCGAGCACAAGGTCATCACAATGAAGAGCCACATTTGAAACTTTCCGAAGTTATCCATCCAATTCTCACAATAAAGCACAGAATACAAATTATGACCTGATTTGCAAGTAGAGTGGACCCTGAATCTTGACATCAACAGTCAACTATACTACTTGTTTTCATCTCAGAGTTCACTTTGGAGACTTTCATTTTTTTTTTTTTTTCCAAAACCACCACCAGAGAAACAAACTTTCATAAAATAAATATGACTAACACTTTGAAGTAAAAATATCCACAAAGAAACCAGTATGGGAAGATGGTGGAATTTCCACTGACTCATAAAAAAATTTACATATAAATCTCCTTTTTTTTCTTCACTCATTTAAATGATTATCATTTCATATTCAGACTCGCTGGCAAAACATCAGTTATTTTAATGTGAATCCTCCACACGTTGCCCCAAACAAACTTTAATGCTCAAGTAAAATGTTTGAGGCTTGCCAGACCCAGGAGAGGGTAGAATGTTGCCCCATACAGTCTGTCCACTGAGCTATTGCTTTGCTTCCCTCTGGTCACGGATATGAGAAAATACCATCCAGACCTCTTCGGATTTGCTAAAACCAACCACCACCACAAGTCAAAATTAGCGACGGAACTACAATGTTTCTAAGAATAAATAAAAGAGACACTATACCGGGTCTTCAGTTTTGTGACTATTCAAGAGGTCAGACAGGAAATCTTCATGAAGGCTCTCTCTTCGAATTAGCGTAAATTCCCTCAGGAAAACTGCTCCTTGGCTTTGGTCTCCGCATACCTAGGGAGATAAGATAGCAAATTCAGCCTTCAGACAAAGCCTGGAGGGAGGGGAACATTGAAGAATTAATGTCTCTGAGTTGAGGAAACTTCTTGGATTCATTTCAAGTCTGATTAGAGCAATCAAAAACAATGCACGCAAATACATATTAATGTGAGAGCCGCTAGAATATTCTGGCATGTGACTCCTTGGATAGATGCCAGGAAAGTCCACTGCTAAGTTGGCACCTCTTAATTGACTGGTGTGCGATGTCAAAATTCAGTGATTGTAAGTTATCTTTCAGGCCAGATCAAGTGTGGTCAGGTGCCTAGATGTATTCTATTGGGCTATCTACATTTATGTGCTGTACAGGTGTCTTGGACCCGCACGGATCTATACCATGGATCTGAGCATCTAGGTGAATCTTGATGACCTGTTACATATCAACCAGATAAGGAGAAGCTGGCCTGGGCACAAAACTGACTTTCCAAGTTATTCAAATGATTTAGAAACAGATGCTCTTCAGCTACTCTGGAGGGAAGTATTGGAGAGCTTTTATCTAGAGCTTATCACATACCAGGCTCTTTACACATGTTATCTTGCACCAGCCCCAGGAGGTGACTGTTATTAGCCACACTTTACAAATTAGGAACTGGAGGCAAAAGGGTTTCAGGAATTTGTCAAGTGTAAGTGTTGAAATGAGGACTCAAATACAGGTCTGACTCTAAAACCCCTTTCTTATCATTATCACATTGTGCTACTGAGCTACTCAAACCTCCTTTGGTGAAGGACAAATAGTTGAGTAACTTCTATAAATCCTAGGAACAATTAATTCACCCAGGCTTCCCAATACCTCTCTGAACCTCAGTTTACTCAATGTAAAATAGGAATGATATCAGCATTTTTGAATTGCTGAGAAGACAGGAAAGAATACATGTAATGTACTTAGTACAGTGATTTACATATAGTAATCATTCAACATTATTATTATCAAAAGCACATTCTGCTCAAGGAACTTAATGCAAGCTTTTAACTTACATGAATTTCTTTGATGATATTTATAATATCTGTAATGGATATTATAAATGGGTATGGTATTATCTTCATATTATCTTCATATTAGTTTAACTTTTATATCTGTAATGGATATTATAAATAGGTACTATATTATATTCATAATAGTTTAACTTTTCAATTTTTATATCTTTTAAATTTTATACCTTTTTATGGTATTGGTAACATCATTAAGAATATGAGGCTGTTCTTCACTTTTTGCAGACGACATGATATTATACATGGAAAACCCGATAGAATCCACCAAAAGTCTGCTAAAACTGATACATGAATTCAGCAAAGTTGCAGGATACAAAATCAATGTACAGAAATCAGTTGCATTCTTATACACTAATAATGAAGCAACAGAAAGACAAATAAAGAAACTGATCCCATTCACAATTGCACCAAGAAGCATAAAATACCTAGGGATAAATCTAACCAAAGATGTAAAAGATCTGTATGCTGAAAACTATAGAAAGCTTATGAAGGAAATTGAAGAAGATATAAAGAAATGGAAAAACATTCCGTGCTCATGGATTGGAAGAATAAATATTGTCAAAATGTCAATATTACCCAAAGCTATCTACACATTCAATGCAATCCCAATCAAAACTGCACCAGCATTCTTCTCGAAACTAGAACAAGTATTCCTAAAATTCATATGGAACCACAAAAGGCCCTGAATAGCCAAAGTAATTTTGAAGAAGAAGACCAAAGCAGGAGGCATCACAATCCCAGACTTTAGCCTCTACTACGAAGCTGTAATCATCAAGACAACATGGTATTGGCACAAAAACAGACACATCGACCAATGGAATACAATAGAAACCCCAGAACTAGACCCACAAACGTATGGCCAACTCATCTTTGACAAAGCAGGAAAGAACATCCAATGGAAAAAAGACAGTCTCTTTAACAAATGGTGCTGGGAGAACTGGACAGAAACATGCAGAAGGTTGAAACTAGACCACTTTCTCACACCATTCACAAAAATAAACTCAAAATGGATAAAGGACCTGAATGTGAGACAGGAAACCATCAAAACCCTAGAGGAGAAAGCAGGAAAAGACCTCTGTGACCTCAGCCGTAGCAATCTCTTACTTGACACATCCACAAAGGCAAGGGAATTAAAACCAAAAATGAACTACTGGGACCTTATGAAGATAAAAAGCTTCTGCACAGCAAAGGAAACAACCAACAAAACTAAAAGGCAACCAACGGAATGGGAAAAGATATTTGCAAATGACATATCGGACAAAGGGCTAGTATCCAAAATCTATAAAGAGCTCACCAAACTCCACACCCAAAAAACAAATAATGCAGTGAAGAAATGGGCAGAAAACATGAATAGACACTTCTCTAAAGAAGACATCCGGATGGCCAACAGGCACATGAAAAGATGCTCAACATCGCTCCTCATCAGGGAAATACAAATCAAAACCACACTCAGATACCACCTCATGCCAGTCAGAGTGGCCAAAATGAACAAATCAGGAGACTATAGATGCTGGAGAGGATGTGGAGAAACGGGAACCCTCTTGCACTGTTGGTGGGAATGCAAATTGGTGCAGCCACTCTGGAAAACAGTGTGGAGGTTCCTCAAAACATTAAAAATAGACCTACCCTATGACCCAGCAATAGCACTGCTAGGAATTTACCCAAGGGATACAGGAGTACTGATGCATAGGGGCACTTGTACCCCAATGTTTATAGCAGCATTCTCAACAATAGCCAAATTATGGAAAGAGCCTAAATGTCCATCAACTGATGAATGGATAAAGAAATTGCGGTTTATATACACAATGGAGTACTGCGTGGCAATGAGAAAGAATGAAATATGGCCCTTTGTAGCAACATGGATGGAACTGAAGAGTGTGATGCTAAGTGAAATAAGCCATACAGAGAAACACCGATACCATATGGTTTCACTCTTATGTGGATCCTGAGAAACTTAACAGAAACCCATGGGGGAGGGGAAGGAAAAAAAAAAACAAAACAAGAGGTTAGAGTGGGAGAGAGCCAAAGCATAAGACTCTTAAAAACTGAGAACTGATGGTTGATGGGGGGTGGGGGGGGGGGGGGGACGGTGGTTGACGGGTATTGAGGAAGGCACCTTTTGGGATGAGCACTGGGTGTTGTATGGAAACCAATTTGACAATAAATTTCATATATTGAAAAAAAAATAAAAAAATAAAAATAAAATACGAACACCAAAAAAAAACCCCAGAATATGAGGCTGTTCATCATGTTGATTTATGCCTTCTTGAAATGTCTGTAGTAATTCATAATAAATTAAAATAATTTTAATCCTTAAGCCCTTTGGAAAGGAATATAACTTTCTGTAACTTTTTTTAAATTTTTTTTAACGTTTATTTATTTTTGAGACAGAGAGAGACAGAGCATGAATGGGGGAGGGTCAGAGAGAGGGAGACACAGAATCTGAAACAGGCTCCAGGCTCTGAGCTGTCAGCACAGAGCCCGACGCGGGGCTCGAACTCACGGACCGCGAGATCATGACCTGAGCCGAAGTCGGCTGCTTAACCGACTGAGCCACCCAGGCACCCCATCTATAATTTATATTTAAATGACCTCTGTTATACAGCATAGTTGGTATCATTGGGGTAGACAGAATCTTGGGCCCCTTGACACCATAGTATCATATCTGAGAATATATTGCTTAACGTGGCAAAAGAGCTTTGCAGCTGTAATTAAGTTTACTTACTAGTTGACTTCAAAATAGGGTTAGTAGCCTGGATTATCCAAGTGGACCCAATAAAATCACAGAATGCCTTAAAAACAGAACTTTGTCTGGGCTGAGGGCAGGAGAGAAAGTCAAAAAAATTCAAAGCGTGACAAGGACCTAACCTGTCATTTTGGCTTGAAGATCAAGGGGGGCACATGGGAAGCATGAGAAGAAAATATGTTCTGCCAACAATGGAGAGCTTGGAAAAGGCCCTTTGCCCTAAAGAAGAGCTACATCTTTGGCCAATACTTTGATTTTAGCCCAGTGAGACTCTGAATGGAGAATCCAGCCATGCCTTGCCAAACTTCTGACCTACAGAAATCATGAGATAGTACTTATGTATGGTTTTCAGCCATTAAATTTGTGGTAATTTGTTATGGCAGCAACAGAAAATTGATATAATCATCAAGAGGCAGGGCCAGTGAGGGGTTATCTTGTTTCATTGTTTTACTAGTGTTTCCTACACTGTTTCATAAGAATCAACCAGTACTAATGAAGCAGAGCTAGAATTGCAGACTAATTCTTGGAAACGTTTCCTTCTGGTTAACCTAACTTATTCCTGTTACATTTAAAATTAAATTTCTCATTTATTTTCTCATCAGGGGCAATCATTCCTTGAGTCTTTAGTTACATACACTTCAAAACCTGTCTTGACCCTGTAACTTCCCTGATCAGAAGCTTTCAGGGATTCTCTACTTCCTGTTGGGTGCATTGCAAATTCATGGGCTCAGTGCTCAGGGCCACTCACAGTTGTTTAAGTTCTAGATAAAGAAAAGTCTCATTTGTGCAAATTCTTCTCAAAAAGGTCAGAATGAAAATTATTTCATTTTATTTTACTTTATCTTCTTTTTGTCTTTTTTCTTAAGTAGGCTTATATGCCAGGCACACAGGCCAATGTGGGGCTTGAACTCATGACCCTGAGATCAAGACCTGAGCTGAAAACCAGAGTCAGGTGTTTGACCACCTGTGCCACTCAGGCACCCCTAAAACCTGAATTTAAAGTAACCTAGAATTGATGTGTTTTAATGTTACTGTTTGCAAGAGGACTAATGTATGTTGATCATTACTAAAGTTAACATTTCATTAATCATTTCTCCAACAATCCGAGGCCATTTTGAATTCTAACTCCATGATTCAAAATGGTGGCCATCTTAAGTCATGTAATGCTATCGTTTTTAAAAGCTAAAATCTGAAGAGACTAATAAACTTATGGGCATTTGCTTTGGGAGAACTTTTGTGCCTGTAAAAACAAAACAAAATAAACAAAACAAACAAAAAACCAGGTTTCTTTTGTTACACTGATTAAAGAAATAGACAAAATGACTCAAATGTCTGCCAAAAGAGAAAGTGAGGTGTCACATGGAAAGACTGAATACTCAATGCCACAAAAAGGAAGGATAATCAGCAAACACTTTGTTCATTTGATTTATACTTTAACTTTCAGTCATAGCTGTGTATTTGTTTTAGAAAGCATTCTGCTTGTTCGTATTTCCTAAGAACATTGACATTTTATAAGACTCACAATTCTTACCAAAATGTTCAACTTCCCAAATACTTTTATGTGATAACAAGGCAGCAGGTCTTAATTAAACTAAAATTCAATTTAATATTGAGAATAGATAAAAACATACAAGTTTGATGAATTAAGTTAGTTTTGAATATCTGTATCTATAAACCATGGATAGTAATTATTATATTCTATATGTTTTAGAAATACTATTTTAATGGAGGAGATACATAAATACATAAAGATACATAAATATGTAAATCTTATACCTCTATTTCAATCTGATTTTTTAAATTATTCTTTAAATCCAAAGTAGTATTTTACCCATTTGTTTTGTCATATGTACACATAGGTACACACATTTATGTGTGTCATATGTACACGCAATTACTCAAGTGCTGTCAAGTGCCAGGAGCTTTACTATAGGGCATATTTCTTCCTTTCAGGGCACTATCCTAACAAGTACTTGGCTCTGACAGAGTCTCCTAGATGCTCACCAAAAGCTACAACTTTTCATTATCATTGGTACACCTAGAGCACATTTCCTAGCCTCCTTTGCAGTTAAGGTGGCTGAGTTTTAGCTGGTAGAAGTGAGGGGTGATACACCAGGCCTGCTCATAAAAATCTCCCACATTCCTTCCTCCATGCTCTGTTGCTCTCGGGTCCGTTTTGCATGGAGACAGCCTCGAGGAAATCGTAAGTCAATTGGTTTTTGTTTGTTTAAAGTTTATTTATTTTGAGAAAGAGAGAGCACCAGTGCCTGCAAGCATGTCCAAGTGGGGGAGGGGCAGAGAAAGAGAAGGAGAGATAGAGAATCCCAAGCAGGCTCTATGCTATCAGCATGGAGCCTGACATGGGGCTAGATCCCATGAACTGCAAGATCATGACCTGAGCAGAAACCGAGAGTCTGACACTTCACCGACTGAGACATTCAGGTGCTCCTAAAGTCAATTATTAAAGGTGTCAGGGGTTCTATTAGCCTGGCTCCCTGAATGACTGCATGCAGGAAGGCCATCCCATGACCTGTTTGCTTATCTAACATGGTAACCTGATCAAGAAGTGACAGTCTACCGTGTTGGAACCACTGCCCATGTTAGACGTTATTTGTTACTATGGCTTACCTGCTCTAATTAATACAATGAAAAATTCTAGGTAAGCACAGGATGCTAGGAGAATACAGAGCAAGGGTGATTACCTCTCTGAAGAAGGATTATGAAAGAGTTTAAAGTGATGTTGAAGGAAGAGTGGGGATTTACTAGCTGGACAAGGGGAATGGGATTGGGTAAACGAGGATTCTTGTTCTAGGAAGAACAGCCTGGGGTTGAGAACAAGGCTTGAGATGCCTTGTTCTGTTTGGTGTGTTTTAAGTGATTTAGCATGGCAAGAGTGCATACGGACGTGAGAGCAAGGGATGAGAAGAGAATATGTATCATGCACAGAGGCCAGATTATGCATCATGCTCACTGAAAGACTGAAGCAGCCAGTCTTGCTTGGACTTAATAGTTTAGAAGTGCATCCTGGTGGCTCTGAGGAGGTAAGACTGGAGATGAGGTGACCAGTTTCAGATCACTGCAATCACCCTGATGAGAACTCATGAAGACCTGAGGGGCTGGTAGGAAAGTAAAGGACCAGAAGATTTGGTGGCCAGCTGAATGCAACTGATAAGTCTTAGGTTATATCTATATTTTCTGCCTGGGTTTGAGCAGAAGAACAGAGTGGTTAGCAGCACTTTCAACAAACAGGAAATACAGTGGGACAAGCAATTATGTGAGTTAGATGTAGAGTTTGGTTCCAGAGAAGTGGAGTCCGAGATGCCTCGGACAAAGAAAGCTGAGCTCTGTGCAGTAGAAAGAGACCGGTCTGGAGATGATATGTAAGTGGTAGCATCCTATGGGGAGTGGATGATACTTAGCATGAATGAGCTTGCCAAGGGACAGTTTGGAGAATGAGAAGATATGTGGGCTGAGATAAGAACCCCTTGACATGGATCTATCTTTAATGGCTTATGTATGCCAACAGAAAATATTAACAAGGACAATCCAAGCATACTCATTTTCATCATTGTTAGGCATTCTTTTATTGGTTCCCCATGCAAATATATTTATGACAACATTATATTCAACTTATTATAATTTTTTCCCAAGAACAGCCTATGGCTTTTTGAGCTATCAATTCCCAGCCCCTGAATTCAACTAAATATTGACTGTGACTTGAAAACTTCTCGGGTAACTCACATTTTAAAAATTTTATTTCTCCTGGTTAAACCAGGTTCCCTGATTTGGGGTTTGGAAAATATGGTTACTTTACACCCGATATGTCAAAAATCCCCTAGCAGTCATATGGTAGTTAGCATATTATAAAAAAAAATGCACCAAAACTGGTACCCCATTATGTTTTAGATTCCGTGGTGTTAGTTTTGCAGATGAGAAAACATAAATGTGAGAAATGGAGGAATTTTACACATAGTCCATGGCTATGTTGGATTATGAACCAGAGACTGTAGCTCTAAAAAACTCAAGTCTCTGCTGTATTCAAACCTGGTTATTCACCTACAGGAATAGGGCAAGAAAGAAGCCATCATTATTGAGACATCTATCTATTTCTATAGGGTTTTTAGACTCCCCAGGACTGCTCCTCAGGAAGCACAAAACTGTCATGTGCTAGCATATGCACCCCGTGATGAAGATTGCTTCTCCAATTACAGTCTCATTTCCTGCTTCAAACATTGACTCCTCTTTCTGACTGTTGGCACACCAGAGTACTCCATAGAGAACCCAAGAATGTAGAAATACCAGCTCCCAGAATAGAATCTCATTAGATCCAGGAAGGCATGGAAGCAACTTATTGTTGTGGTATATGTTCTCTCTAATGGGGCTGAGCGATCAAACATACAGAGATTTTAGAGAGGGACATAGGTAAATACAGGAAACAAGGAAGTCTTTCAAGTCACTCTATTCTCTAGCCCTTAGAGGGAAAAGAAGGGAAAGGTAGTTTAAAACTAAAAATCAAAGGCAGTGAATAATAACAAAAGGTTTTGCATTTGACTTTAAGATACAGTCAGAAACTCAAACCATGTCTACATATACTTTGTCTTGTACTTCACATTTGGTCCCATTATAACCAAGCAACAATCCTTCCCCTGCTTGACCTGACTCTCAGTGGCTCCAGAGAATACCGGTTAGTATTCTGACTCACAATTGTTGGCTCACATGATTGGTGAAATAAAAGGTAAGAATCCCCCTTCAGAATGTCCTACTCCTCACAAGTTTGCTCTATGGGTTGTGACTAGAATTTGGGGTGTTAAAACACGGAGAAACTGGTTCACATTTGGGAATCTCCACCATCATCAAGGAAGAGTCAAAATTTCTATACAAATTGCAATGCTGATGATAGAAGTGGATTCCGGCCAGAGCTTTGAAGCAGCTACAATGTTCTTACCACTCTTGGAAAGGCATCCATTTACTTCCAGGTTGGGAGAAAGGGATGTAGACATATCAGAAGTTTAAACATACAAACACACCCTCAAATTATCAGTTTATTGTTGTTCTTTCTTCATTTAGTTTTTCTGTGAATACTGAAAGGTAGCCAAGTTTATGTCCCATGGGTAAGATTTAGGTTTCAATACTACTCACAAAGTATAGCACTGAAAACCACACTGTTAAACTTTTTTTCTACTGAAAGGATTTTATAACATCTATTTGTGCCCATATTTGGGCTCATAGTTAATTAAGAATTAAGATAGTGATGCTGTAAATTCTCATTAGATTAGAATAATCATCTAAATCACTTAGGCAACCAGCTACTGTGCTGAGTAGACACCTATATTTAAATGCCAATGGAGAGAGAGTGAAATGATTGATGCCAGGGTTATGAGTTCTTGGCACAAGGGGGACAGTTAAATGTTTATTAAATAAATAACTGGACAGAAAGTTTTCTTTGACCCCCCCCAAAAAAATCTCTAGTTCCATTTCTGAGAATCCTTATCAAGTAATAGGAGGAAATAAGAATGTATATGGACTCAAAGAGACCAAAGGTAGCCCTGCTGCCCAACATCATTACAATCTGATCCTAAAAATCAGTGACTCAGAGACCAAGGGAAGGAAGAGAAAATCTGTTCCCAATAGGATAAGTTACTTCTGGTTTGAAGGAAATCAAGACAAAGGATGACTATTCTATCACTAGCCCTTAAAATAATGATCTAAATCAAAAATGATAGTAGTTGAAATAATAGTTGATAATAGTTGATAATAAATGAAATTTTGGGACTAAATACACTAAGAAGTGGAATCTAAATAAAAAGATATATAGATGTTTCCAACTTTATTAAAGGTACTGACATTTGGTAACAAATTGTCTTTGCCTGACATTAGTAAATTCCCCTTGGCAATAAACAAGGGTCTCTGATTTGGGGAAGGAAATTAATCATTTGACAGCCTATTCCTGTTAGGACTATTCTAATGGACCCAAATGCAATGAAAAAAAAAAAAAAAAAAAAAAAAAAGAACATCCATCCTACTGTCAGTGGCTCCCTTTCCACTAATCCCTATAACCTCATCCCTGGTAGGAATATTCTAATATAGGAAGATGGGGAAATGAGTAAACAGTAATTCGAATGTAAAGAACAGAAAAAAATTATGGGCATATAATCTTACTAAAGAAATTTCCTCATTATAATGCAGAAGGAGAAGTATTTCAGACATATGAGAATATGTATCAAAATAACAACATTTATGAATGTCTCCAAATTCATAGTCACCAATCAGAAGAGGCTCCGTCAGCTTATGCTGAGATCAGCAACTCTGTGTGCACACATTCACAGATTTGTGCACACATTCACAGGGAGCGGGAAGGCAGTGTCACTGAATAAAAACAGCTTTCTTGGTTGTAAGAGTCCATTTAGAAAACCATCTATTTACCTTTGAAAGTACTGTTGGTTGTTTGTTGGGGAGTGACTAAATGTCTTTAGACAGACTGTGATGTCAATATACCTATCCATACCTACTGCTATAGCATACTTGTCTGGGAAAATAAAGGTTCTTGGAGTGGCTTCAGGTGTCCCTAGCTAATGGCTTCCAACTATGTGAGCTGATTAGCAGTGTTATACTCCCTCAAGGAAAGGCTAAATATGATCCCCAAGAAGATCGGTGGGGGGAGTTAATAAAAACACTCTTATAACCATATTTAAGTCACTGACATTTATATACCTGGTGTTTGGAGCTTAAAAACATTGCAGTATTCTGTTTGTTCTTTTACCAACTTTAATTACCATTTCTAAAGATTGTAAAGATAATTGCTAAAAGGTTAAAGCAGAAAGAAGTGAGATGGAACATACGGGCCCAAAATGTTCAGCTGGGCCTCATAATTCTTGGTACAGATGTTCGTGCGTAGTTCAGGTTTGATTTAGAGTAACTGCTATAATATGGTTTGAGGCAAGGTGACCAGATGTAGCTGAATTTAAAGATCTGTCCCAGACTGTCAATGAAAAGAAACTCCATTACCCTAGGAAAATAACATTTACGGTGTGGGGTAGAGGGGAGTAATGCTTAAAAAGACCTGTTTTATCTTTAAGGCAGATAGCCACCTTGACAAGACAAGGAGTCATTTAAACAATGACAACAACAACAAAAAAATAAAAATAGAAGATGAACAAAAACATGTAGATAAATTTAACATCACAGAACAATGTATTTAAAACAAAGTAGCAGAAAGAATGCCATCAAAGTGTGTGCACTGTGTAGAATGTGTGCTTGATCTGCAGGGAAGCTGTGGCATTTCCATAATTGATTACAAACAAGTGCAGAAATGAAAGTAAATTCTAGAAAGAACTGGGGGGACCCTCTTCACTAGCCTCTTATCTTTTCAGATGAAGGGAAACATCGCCTTCTTAGATGATGGGTAAGAGAAAATATGTGGGTTTTGAGGCATAACTCTTGACATATAAAATATGGCAAAACAGTCAAATGACTCAAAGAAGGCAGCAACTTTTCCAAAATATGTAGAGAATTCTCTTTTTAATTTCCTCAAACATTTTAAGACATTATACCCCATTCCTACCGAAAGGAGAGCAGAGTACAATTTCCAAAGTTGGGAGAGTTGGCTTGAGAAAGCTGATAAGAGCTGTGATTCAGATCTACATTTAGACAATGAAAGAATATACAAAACAGAAAAAGAACTCCAATTCCCTGTGCTCTACTCCTAGGTAGAAGGGCACATTATTGTCACATATTCTAGTGACAAGGAGAGACAGGTATGGTTTTCAAATTGCTTCTATGTGCATATGTCTTAAATCTTACATTTATTTTTTAAAATTTTTTAATGTTTATTTTTCAGAGAGAGAGAGAGAGAGAGCGAGCGAGCGCACGTGCACAAGTGGGGGAGGGGCACAGAATCTGAAGCAGGCTCCAGGCTCTGAGCTGTCAGCACAGAGCCTGACGTGGGGCTGGAACCCATGAACTTGGAGATCATGACCTGAGCCAAAGTGGGACACTTAACCAGTTGAGCCACCCAGGTGCCCCTAAATCTTACGTTTAAAATGTAACAATCACTAGGGCTCCTAGGTGGCTCAGATGATTGAGTGTCCGATTCTTGATTTCAGCTCTGGTCATGATCCCGGGGTTGTGGGATCAAGCCCTGCATTGGAATCTGTGCTGAGTGTGGAGCCTGCTTAAGATTTTCTCCCTCTCTCCCTCTCTTTCCTTCTGCCCATCTCCTCCACTCTAAAATAAATAAAATAAAATAAGATAAAATAAAATAAAATAAAATAAAATAAAATACTCATTAATGCCAAGAATTAAGGGAGTTGAGCAGTTGGAGGAGAATGTTAAGATGAAAAAAAAAACCACAGAAGATGGAAGAACTTAAGATGTCTACGTACCTACGCAGTTGTAGAAATCAAACTTTTTTTGGTTGTATGCTTGGCAATGTTTATGTACATCAACATTATTATCTAGGTTTTTCTAAAGTTGCTTAAGTAAAAGGAGTTGAATGTCATCGTATCTCTCATATTCTGAATCAAACTTAAGATTTATTAGGGCAGAAACTTCTTTCTTCACCCTTGCTTAGTTTACATTAACTCCTTTGGTGGCCATAAAGATGTGCCATTCAAATCTGCTACAGAGAGCTTAACTGACAGATGGCCCAAACATACTCTGAATCCACCTCCTTGTTGCCCATGGGCTGCTCCCAGCCCATAGCTGAGCTCAGCAGAGATACTAAAGCAGCTCTATTCCTGAGAGTCCTGACAAGTAACTTCTACTAGAGGACTTCCTACTGGCTGGCCAAACCTTTCTCAGCATTGCACTGTGCTCTGAGACTCTTCCTATCCAACCTTCCTTTTTTCTTTTTTTTTTCACTGGGGACAGCTGAGCTGTAGTCTCATGGCTCTTCTGGCCTCCTGTGCCTCCCTCATCTTTTTTCCCAATAAACCTCTTTCATTCCTAGTCTTGTCTTGGCACCTGTTTCTGGATTTCAACTAATACAGCTTTTCTTCTTCTGACCCAAGTGCTATTGGACCGGACCTAATGCTTCCAATTTACCATCCCTATCTACAGCAAAATGGCCACCCAGTTTCCATGATGCCAAAGAAATGTTGAGAACACTGTTAGGGTTTCTACTTTCTCTGCATTGAAGTCTCAGCGAATTCTCTACAGTGTTGGGAACAATGACTGGAACTAGTGGATGGGAGACAGTTCTGATTCTGCCTCCCTGATCTTCACCCACCTGGCTCCATGTTCTTTCGTATTCTAGCATGCTTCTTCATCCTACCACTAAACTGCAGTTAGTACATCCAATACTCACTGTATTCAGTTGGCTCAATAGCTTCAATTACACACAAAAGTGTCAAGGTGATAAGGTAAAGCATTTTGTGGGCAGATTAACTTTTATTACTTCATGAATTCTAGAAGTTTCTCCATCCCTGGTCAGAAGCCTTACCAACATGTACCAATATTTCAGAGAAAACAATAGGATGGTATGGACCCATGCAAATTTATTCCCACTTTAAAGACATCTTCAAAGCACAGTTCTATGGATAGTGCTCTTATAGTATCAGTAGTAGTATAACTCAGATACATGTGAGTTCACCACACCCACCCCACCCTACACACGCATACCCCATGGCCCAGTCTCTAAGAAACGGAAACACAAAAAAATTGGTAGAACTGTGTATCAGTATTTAAATTGTAAGTGTAACTTAAAGAATTTCAAATATTTACTCAGGATCTCAAAAAAAAATGACCAAGAAATGGGGAGGTTTACACTTAAATGCATAGCAAGCGTTCTTTAAACGTCCACTCTTCCCTCCTCACCCTTATCTGTCATTCTCAATGTACTTCACACAGACGGCAGCTAGTTCTTCAAAACTCTTTTGTCTCTCAGCTCCCAAGTTATTTTGGAAATTCGGCCCATGTATTTCTTGGGTAAAGTGAAGTGGAATGCTAAATACATTTGTATATTATTAGTCTGTCATATATTAACAATAGTTTGTTCCTATTAAAGAAGCAGAATCTTTGGAAAGAAATGAAAGCACCTCATAGGCACATATGTGTATGTATTTATATATGAATGTGTATGTCTGTATGCACAGGGCATAAATTTCTATGTGACTCAAAAATGGAAGACCCAGGCCTGTCTGATAGATGATGGGTCTATTTGCATGAGGTATGGAGAAGCCTCTTGGAAGATAATTCTTTCCAGCTTGGTCTAGACCCAGAACATTGGATATCAAGGAAAAAAAGAGCAATCCTACACCCAACATAGTAATTATTACTCAGATTTCACTCAGTGCAGAGAGCCTTTAAATAAAAAAAACAAACAGAAAAAAGAGGTGTTGCACTAAAAACCGAGCATGAAAGCTAACAGAGCATGGCAGCCTGCTTTCCCATTTCACGGGTGAAAGATCGGGTCCCTCCAGACTTAGAGCATGAGGGGCATGGATGAGCAAGAGGGGCATGGACGAGCAAGAGTGCCCAGCAAGTACGGGGATTATACCAGGGAGACAACAGCACCTGAGAGGGGACAAGGATAGCCAGGAGGAAAGGGGGGTTGTGTCAGGAAATGGATCAGGTATGACCACTGCAGGCAGTTACATGGTGCTTACGCTCAGCTTCTCAGGCACAAAGGCCTTGACAGTGGATATCACCATAAAGGCTGGAATAAGAAAGGAAGAAAAGGATGGCCTCTTCCTGGCAGCAAATAGTACTTGTTCATGGGTACCACTCATGGAAGTAACCAAAAGGACAAGGGCTTGCAAGGATCTCAAAGGCCTATAGTGAAAGGTAGTGAAAAATTAAGTCATAGTTGTCATTTAAGCTAATGAAACTAAAGTGAATCCTTTATAAATCTTTGACTGGACTAGCCTTGGGTCCACCAGTTAGATACTCCCCACCCCCCCATACACATCACCTTTCTCCTTGACCATGAAATTATCATTATATGTGCTGCCAAAGTGAGCAAATGACCACAAAATTATTAAAAATAATTTTTACAGCCAATTTTCATAATCCACGTTTGGGTTTATACTAAAAATCAATAGAAAGTCAGCATTCAAATACATTCTTTTTTTTTTCCTCTTCTATGAAAAATGAGCTTAGTGGAGCCAAGTTATGTTCAACTGGGTCTAGTTCTTGATGTTGGTGTCCATTTTTAATACTTCTCAAGTGACCACATGTAGTAACTATTTTCCAAAATGGCCCCAATGGAACCATACCTCCTGGAATTAATATACACGTTAATGCCTCCACCCCCGTTCATCCCCACCCTCTGTACATAAACCAAATCTTGGTTGGCTCTGTGATTTGCTTTACCCAACAGAATAAAGTGGAAGTGGCGTCACAGCAGTTCTAGGCCTAAGCATTGAGGCCTAGCAGCTTTTGCTTTTGTGTTTTGGGGAGTTCTGTGTCGCCAACTACCAAGTCCAGGCACCCGGCTAAAGAAGCTATGTGAAGTGACCCAATGGAGAGGTCGCACAGAACAGGAATAGTCCTAAGACTATGTGCAGAGACACGGATACTCCAGTGTTCTAGCTGAGCCCAGCCTTCTACTTGTCGTTGTGTCTGGATATGTGACAAAACTATCCTGGACATTCTAGTCCAATTAAGCTTCCAGATGAGGGCAAGCCCAACTGATGTCACATGGAATAGAGGAAGCATCCAGTCAAGCCCCTTTAACCCACAAAATTGTGAGAGGTAATAACAACATATTTATTATTTTAAACCAATAAGTTTGGGGATAATTTATTACATAACAATAGGTAACTGAAATACTATAGTATTATAGGTTGAAGGGGCAAGGGAGACATTTATCTTCATGGCCCATGCTTGCTTTCAGAAGCACACAAAGGTGGGACGCAGTTTTCCTTCTAAATTATCTATATCTGTTGAAAACTGGAATTTTAAGATTGTTATAGGTATTGACCTACAGTTGACACTCTGGGAAAACATAATTCTCTTTAAGTAGAGCCCTCTGACTTTGTGACCCATCCAATATTTTCAAGATTGCCTGCTGCTAGACATTTCTTGTATGCTGCATTAATTTTATGTTTAGGGTAGAAAACATCAAAGCCAGCTAATGATATTGCCATGTCATGGATGGTGGTGTTATTAACATTGTCTTCTTCAATATAAGTGGCTGTGGTTCCTTTAAATACCAGGTCCTTGGGAAAAGTTTCAGTGTCATATACTTCTAATCTCCTGTTCACTGTGTTATTCCACAGATAATTTTGATAACTATGAAATGACAAAAAAAAAATGATTGTTTCTTGGCATAATGCCAAATGTAGGGTCTCTAGTCTTCACTTCCAATTTTGAAAGTCCCCAAGGCCACTGCCCTACCACATACCTTTTGGCAGGTAATTATTTGAGAGAATTATCTGAGTCTTAGCTCTTCATCCATTCTTCCCTGCATTTTACCAAGTGCATTTCTGCCTCAAAATGTCACCATGAGACTGTAAGCCCCAGGTATCAGAACCACTCTCTCTCTCTATGTTGAGTTCTATAAATATCTTAGTAGTAAATCAGTGAAGGCATTTTAGTTAACAGTTATTAATTTTAGAATTTTTAGAGCTAGAAAGAAGCTTAGAAATCATCCCTCTGGAGCCCAGAGAGAAGACGACTGACTTTCCCAAGAGCATATATTTAATGTGTCAAAGTCCAGACTACAATGTATATTTCCAGATGCCAGTCCCATGCCCTCTCCACCCCAGAGCTCCAGGGTCCCTCTCCCCTGTTTGGGCTGTCTCTGCAAACAGTTGGCAAGTGCAGGATGTGGATGACATGGAATCAATGGACTGCAAGCTCCATGAATCAACAGTGAAATGTGGCTAATTGAAATGTGGGCTGCTGTTAAAAACACAGTGCAAGGAACAAAACATAAAATAACTTTCTTGTATTCTATGCTCAACTGACCATGAAAATGGGATACGGAGTTAATTTCTAGATGCCAAACTTTAAGGACAACTGACAAACCAACAATTTCTAAAGAAGAAAATACAATGGTGACTATCTGGAAAGCATATGATAATCAGCGGATTAAGGGCATTTTGCCTGGAAAAGGGAAGAAGGAAAAGATTTGAGAGCTGTCTTCAAATGCTTGAAGGCCACGTCAGAGAGAGAGAGGAAACTTTCTTGCCTCGGTTCTCCTCATTCCCTTCCTGTTCTTCATGCCCTTCCAACCCACTTGTGCCTTACATTTGGACTTCTGTTGTCACTGCTTTGCCCTCTCCAAGCTCACCAAGGCTGGTCTTTCATCCATTTTTCCATTTTAGAGATCATATGCTTTCTTGAAACACTCTCCCCCTTGGTTTGTATAACAACTGGGAATGATCCTAACTCTTTGGCCATTTCTTTGGTTTCTCATTTGGTAGCTCCACCCATGAACCATTGGTGTTCTCCAGGCTCTGTCCATGAGCATCTTTTCTTCTTTTTTTCTTGCCCTAAAATTTTTATTAGTTCTCAGAATCAGCCATCTCTTCTGAACAAATGATTCTCAAACTCATAAACGGAACCTTGGCTCTTACTTGATCATGTCCTGTACTTCCTGCACCCACAATTTAAATTTTGCCATACCCTCCGCCTAGAATGGCCTCCTTCCATCTTCTCTTACTGAAATTGCCTCAATCCTTAAACCCCATACCCTCTAAGCACCCATAATTTCTCCTCCACTGAATCCACAGAAGTACTGCTCTTCTAGTTGAGACCCGGAGTCATGTGACCTGGATAGCATAGCTCACCTGTTCCCTGTTCTGTGATTTGGGTAAATTACCTAAACTGAGTCTTGGGTCCTTCATGTATAAATGGGGGAGAACTTGCCTTACAGAGTTGTTGTGATGGGCTAATATATGAAAAGTGATTTGTAAGCCATAAAATGCTATATAAACAGAGTTTGGTAGTAACATTACTACCAAGGAGAGGTTTTTTTTTTGTTTTTTGTTTTTTGTTTTTTTTTTTCCCCCAACAGTATGAGCTAGCAGAGTATGTTCAGTCAAATAAATTAGTATTTCCATCTTGACTGACTCACTTGGCTGGAAAAATATGTGGACATTCCAATGTAAACAGGGTTGGGGAGGAGGTGTAGGAGACACATGTCATAATTTATTGAGATATGAGTCCTGGCACCTCATTTTTAAACAAAAAAGCACAACATATTATTATTTCATTAATGGCATGTATTTTCATCTCTCTTGTGGTCATTTGGAAACTTGTCTTACCTCCCCTACTGGTCTATAAAGATATCAAAATCAGAGACCCTGACCTATTGATCATCCTGGAAGTCCAAGAATAATACCTTAAACTTAGTATGTGTACAATATTTGTTGAATGAAAATAAATTTGGCACATCTAGTTTAAGAGCAGTGGAATTCAGCCATAACTTACCCTGATAAAATAGTTTTCAAACAGTTAAAAATGGTGTCTTGAAATGAACTTAGCTAATTAGTAGGCAGTGAAGACTCTGGCACTATAAGCATTTGCACAGGACCTGAAGAAAGCATTTATATAGATTCTGAGAGTCTTTCTAACTCCGAATCTGTGGATTAATTAGCTAAAGTTACTATTTCCACTGTCATTCTCCACTACCTCTGTAATAGTAGACAAAAATAGATGTCCAGAAATTGGTGCCAACATTTATTTCCTTGACACCATAGCTATGGGATGGTCTTTTTGTTTGCTTGTTTGGGGTATCTTTGGAGCACTTTCTAGATCTTATTCTTAGGTATCTGAATAACGGCCTCTTTGATCATGCATTAGAATCACAAATGATAGATTATTTACACACACACTTGAATTTGCTTAGATAATGCAGAAACTACCAAAATGTATTTTCTAGACTCAAACAATCAAAGTTGAGTACTTTTAAATGCAGCCCCTTAATGGCCCTCACTCACCAATTGTATTCCCAGCTTTCCTCCTCATCCCCCCCTCCCCCAGGTCCCATTTCTGCTAGTGGCTTTCTCTCCAATGTGAATATCATTGTCTCCTATTTCACAGGAAAAAAGAAATTAGTCCCTTAAAAGTAAATATTCTAAAATGACTTCCTTCCCAAAATTACATGCCCCTGTCCCCATGCTTCCTATGATCTCATATATTAATAAGTCTTTTCTCTGGGCTAAGGCAAAAACCCTCTACCTGTACTCTGAATTCAATTCACTGATGTTCCTATAGTGATCTTGTTCCATTAATTATTATTCTCTCCTCCCCATCCACCTACATATTGTCATTATTTATCTCCATTTGACTCTTTTCTATATTTATTTCTTCATATTTAAAAGAAAGAAAGAAGAGGGAGAAAAAGGGGAGAGAGAGAGAATATAACTTTTTGACTCTGTGTTTCTGTATCCAACATTTTTCCTTCCTCTCAGCCACTTTTCTAGAAATAAGTCTTGACTATATTCAATGGCACTGCAAGCTCAACCAGTAGGAACTATGAATTGTGATATCATCATCCAGCTAAAATTTCTCTGGCCAAGGTCATCAATGACTTTCTAGGTACCAAAGATAATAGGCACTTTCCAGTGTTCATCCTACATCTATTAACCATAACTTGGTTAGCTATTATCTTTTGCTTGAAATTGTCTTCTGCTTTCCTTTCCATGATGCCACTCCCTTCAAGTTCTCCTCAATCTCTTTCATGGTTTGATATTTATCTGCCCATCCCTTAAATCCTGGTGTTCTTTAGTGTTCCACCCTTATACAACTTGTGCCTACAAGTTATTTCCAGAAAAATTTTCCATGACCACGGATTTAGACAGCGTTGATAACTTACAAAAATATGTATCTCTAGCCCAAATTCCAGATATATGCACCCAATTACCTATTAAGCATACACACCAAATGTCCCACTCGTACCTCCAAATGAATATGTCAATATTTCATCGCATCCACACTTTCCAAAGTTGTTCCTCCTTCTGCAGACTTTGTCTATACTGACAGCACATCTTCCCATGCATCCCAAGCCAGAAATCTTTTTGTCAGCCTAGAATCTTCTATCCTCTCCCTACACAAAGAGATCATCACATTCTGGTACTGCTGTCTTCTGGATATCTTCCCTACTTGACTTTACATCTCCAGGTTTGGTCAGCCATCCCCTCGACTACCACAGCACTGGCCTTAGCAGCCTCCCTGGCTTTAATCTTACCCCTTCTTTAGTCCAACACCTGCATGGCTGCTGGAGTGAGCTTTCTTTTTTTTTTTTTTTAATTTTTTTTTTTTTTTTAACGTTTATTTATTTTTGAGACAGAGACAGAGCATGAACGGGGGAGGGTCAGAGAGAGGGAGACACAGAATCTGAAACAGGCTCCAGGCTCTGAGCTGTCAGCACAGAGCCTGACGCGGGGCTCGAACTCACATACCGCGAGATCGTGACCTGGCTGAAGTCGGACGCTTAACCGACTGCGCCACCCAGGCGCCCCGAGTGAGCTTTCTTAAAAACAAAAAATTCCAATCATCTCCCCCTCTAGCATGATACGCTTCAACAATATTTTACATTTTTCGGGGAGTTCCTCATATTTTAATGTACATGAGAGTCAACTGGAGGGTCTCATTATAATATAGATTCTGATTTAGGATGTCTGGGTTTGGGCCTGAGATTCTGTATTTCTAACACACTCCCTGATGATGCTGATTCTGTGGTCCAGCAACTACAATTTCAGTAGCAAGGGTCTACAGATTATAACCCAACTTCCTTCCCCCCAAACCTTTTATGGTGGTCCTCTACTTATCATTGCAGCCTCTCCTCCAACTCTTTCCTTTTTTTTAAATTTTTTTAATGTGTATTTATTTTTGAGAGAGAGAGCATGAGCGGGGGAGGGGCAGAGAGAGAGGGAGACACAGAATCCGAAGCAGGCTCCACGCTCTGAGCTGTCAGCACAGAGCCGGACGCAGGGCTCCAACTCACAAACCATGAGATCAAGACCTGACGCTCAACCGACCGAGCCACCCAGGCGCCCCTCCAACCCTTTCCTTCTTTGCTCTTAATGCTCCAGCACCACTAAATGCCTTGTGGATGTTCAAACACATAGTGATCATCTGCTCCTCTATGCCTATACACTTTTAGTTGCACCTGCCTGGCATGCTCACCTACAGAAGTCTATTGGTGTACTCCTATTCAGTTCAATTATATCTTGGCAATTCTGTCTCCCCACCAGACCATAAAACTCCTTGAGAGAAGAGTCTGGTTCATCTCCAAGGTCCTAACCTAGTAGAGGACCCTGGCCCAGAGGAGCTAGTCTCCAAAACTGGATGAACTGGTACTCAATCTATTTGTCTACAGCATAAGCTCCTTAAAAATTCTCATTGCTCCTTAAACACTTTCTAGTGGAGAGCATATTGGCTGATAACATAAAACAAAACTCCAACAAAATATGGATAATTTTTCCTTTTTGAGATTAAAACAAATATTAAATTTGGAGTATATGAGGAAAAATATATAATGTAAACGCATATTACATATAGAGTTGGATCTTATATTTAATCAACTGGAATTTAGGCAAATTTATCACCAATAGAAATGTTTTCATGTTTTTCAAATTGCTTCACCAAACTCTTTCACTTAAATGTGTCCCCTGAGTACATTACTAAGTGTGCTAAATGTGTCACCAATTACAAAATGTGTCACCAATCACAATTAGCTAATAATGAAGGATTAGCTAATGAGTCATTTGAAGGTCCTGTTTATTAATTTTTATAGCCTCAATGCTTGGAATCTAATCATCAACTGTTATCAATACCCTGAGAAAAGTGAAAAAATTAAGTAAGATATATATTTACTTATTAAAGGTAAGATTCCTTAAACTTTATAATTTTCCCTTCTTGTTTTTCATAGACAGAACCCATGGGTGATTCTAACATTTTGCTCATTCTTCATAAATGTTGCATATTTTAATTATATTTTTGCAGATTCCTACTTGATTCAATTTTTAATATCTGAACTTGACTTTGAGACACTTCTACTTTATAACTACCAAATAAATTTCTATAGTCTGTTAATACTTTTTTTTGTCACTGAAGTGCAGGTGACTGAATGTTAAATAAACTTTCTCTGTCAAACCCAAGCTGAAAATAGGATGTACCATTTGTTTATACTATGTAAACATGAAAAATTGTGAGTTTTTCTTTCATTTAAAACATCCTACTCCCTTCACGTCCCACTTTCAAAGCTATATTTTTAAACTCCAGAAGTTTTTCAGTTTTTCTGTTGTAAAAATATTACTAAGTTTCTAAGGTTTTAAAGCTTTCTTTACATTGATGAAGCAGCTTTTAGTCCTTTATTACCGTATTTTATTTCAACAAAGATTTATTTAGCTTCTACTATGTTATAAGAGCTGTGTTGGAGAGTGGACACAAAGGTAAGTGTGGTCCCTGGACTTCGATCTTATAGAAGGAAGAGAATAGTAGGTAACCAGACTAGGTAGGTGTCTGGTGGTACTTTATTAGTTTTAATTTGCATCTCCTAAGGGTGTAGTGTCAACAAAAGGTCAAAATGTAGTATCTGCTGTATGGAGATACAAACTCCATGCCTTGGATCCATAGAAAACAGTGAAACAGAGTGGTTGCTCTAAGGATACTGCTCAGAGTGGTTGCTCTGAGAACTACAAACCACTCATGTTCATTTTCAAGTATGGTAATGCACATGCCTGAAGCCCCTAGGTAATGATTTCCTTGGTTGGTCTTTTGGAACAGGAATCCAGGAATGGATCAATCAACAAATAGCAACTGAGCCTCCACTGTGTGCAAGGCTCTATGGAAAGTCCTATTCTGCTTGCTGGGTGGTTGTGAAAATAAGACCTAAAAAAAGTCAAGGACATCCACTTCTTGGGTATTTTCACCAGTGTCCATAGCAGCTAGGAAATAAAATTCCCAACAATGATACCCTTTCTACGGCAATGCAGATAGACTGGCTGCAACCTGATTTCAAGGAATGGATGGGCTGATGGAAACTAAGACTATACCAAACAGCAGCTGAATGATAAGTCATGCCACCTCCTCACCTTACCATCTACCATCTTTCTTGTTCTGCTTACTGAACTTTTTTTTTTCCCAGAGTAAATGAAATACTTTGGCATCTCTTTTTATCAATTGGGGGCCATTACTTTCTTCAAGACCATTTATTAGATTCCTCACTTATAGCAGGAATTGGTCTGAATGTTTTACAGTAGAATCTTTTCAAATGCTCAGAAATCAGCCCTTAAAGAGGTAGAATCTAAACGAAAAAGGGAGCTGGGGTGCCTGGGTGGTTCAGTCCGTTAAGCATCCAACTTCAGCTCAGGTCATGATCTCACAGCTTGTGGGTTTGAGCCTCACGTCGGGCTCTGTGATGACAGCTCAGAGCCTGGAGCCTGCTTCAGATTCTGTCTCCCTCTCTCTCTCTGCCTCTCCCCTGCTCTCTGTCTCTCAAAAATAAACATTTAAAAAAATAAAGAAATAAAGGGAGAAAGGGAGAGAGGGTAAATGGTGTGGCAGGGGGGAGGATTAACCAGTTAGAAATATAGATCAGAATAAATTTGTTTTGTATATGTACTAAATTACCATAAAAAGCTACACAAGAAATTTTATGTTCATATATATACATACACATATACATATATACATATATATACATAATACATGAATATATTCTTACACAATTTTTTCATTAAAATAGAAACATATAGAGTGTAAAACGAAAGTCTCTCAAACACTTGAATTCTAAATTTTCTTTATAAGGGCACTCTACCACACTCACTGAATACTAAATACTAAAATGTTCAGCAAGTATTTCCTGAGCACATGCTTTGCAGACAGTATGTGCTTGAAAAATTATTTGTTCTTAGTGTAATGCATCCACCATTATAGTATCCATATAGCCTAACCTAAATTAGGTATATAACATATTACATATATGTTTATGTGTATTATATACAAACATCTGTCTACGATCTTCATTGTTTTGTCTTATGAAGAATGTCATAAAACTGGAATCATACAATAAGTAACCTTTTCAGATTAGCTTTTTTTACTTAGCAATATACATTTAAGATTCATTGGTGTTTTTGCCTGGCTTCACAGCTCCTTTTTGTTTTAAGGAGCTATTTCTCCATTCACCTATTGAAGGGCAGGTTTTGAAGACCGTGAGTAAAGCTGCTATAAAATTCAGCTCAAAGTTTTTTGTGGACCTAAATTTTCGGATTGGTTGGGTAAGTACCTAGGAGCATGACCGCTGGATCTCACAGTAAGTCTGTCTAGTTTCATGACAAACTGCCAAACCATCTTTCAAAATTGCTGTAATATTTTGCATTCCCATTTGCCATCAATCAGAGTTTCTGATACCTTGCTTCTTCCTCGGCAACTGGCATTCTTTTTTTTTTTTTTTAATTTTTTTTTTAATTTTTTTTGTTTTTGTTTACGTTTATTGATTTTTGAGAGACAGAGAGAAACAGAGTATGAGCGGGGAAGGGGCAGAGAGAGAGGGAGACACAGAATCAGAAGCAAACTCCAGGCTCCGAGCTGTCAGTACAGAGCCCAACGCGGGGCTCGAACTCACGGACCGCGAGATCATGACCTGAGCCGAAGTCGGACGCTCAATGGACTGAGCCACCCAGGCGCCCTAGCAACTGGTATTCTTATGGTTTTAGATTCTAGTCGTTTTTAGAGGACTCTCTCAGTCTTTTTAGTTCTTTTATTGTATCCTTTTGTGTTTTGGTTTTGTTTCTATGCCTTTTCTGTTATTCATTTTCTTATTCATTTTTCACTGTTTCTCTCTTTTCCCTTTTTTTTTTTTCTTCTCATTTTCTCTCTGTATCCTACCATTTTTCTTTTTCCCTTAGCTGGTCATGATGTACAATTGGATGTATTTTTTAATATAGTTGATACACAATGCTACGTTAGTTTTAGTTGTACAACAAAATGACTCCACAAGTTTACACGTTATGCTGCGCTACGACAAGTGTAGCTACCATCTGTCACCACACTGCCCTATTTCAAATCCGTTGATTATATTACCTATGCTGTATGTTTTATTCCAGTGACTTATTCATTCCACAACTGGAAGCCTATATTTCCTACTCCCTTTCACTCATTGTGCCCATCCCCCTCAACCCCCTTTGTAGTCATTCTAACAGGTGTGTGGTGATAAATACATTCATTTTAATTTTTATTTCCCCAGTGACAAATAATATTGAACATCCATTTTTTAATTAATTTTTGTGAAAGATGTAAGGTCCATATCTGGGTTTGTTGTGTTGCCTGTGGACAGATGTCCCAGCGCCATAAAATCATTCCAATTTATGATCATTACAATTAGTGGATTGTTGTAAGTTATATGTGATTATTAATGGATTAATAAATAAAAATAACATGATGACTAAAATGCCTTTGACCTCACACCAGTTAGAATAGCTATCATCAGGGACGCCTGGGTGGCGCAGTCGGTTAAGCGTCCGACTTCAGCCAGGTCACGATCTCGTGGTCCGTGAGTTCGAGCCCCACGTCGGGCTCTGGGCTGATGGCTCAGAGCCTGGAGCCTGTTTCCAATTCTGTGTCTCCCTCTCTCTCTGCCCCTCCCCCGTTCATGCTCTGTCTCTCTCTGTCCCAAAAATAAATAAACGTTGGAAAAAAAAATTAAAAAAAAAAAAAAAGAATAGCTATCATCAAAAAGACAAGAGATAACAAACGCTGGCATGGGTTGACAAAAAGGGGACTCCTAGTGCACTTTTGGTGGGAATGTAAAGTGGTACAGCCACTATGAAAAACAATATAGAGAATCCTCAAAAAATTAAAAAGAGAACTCCCATATGATCCAGCAGTTTCACTTTTGGAACTATATACAAAGGAAGCAAAAGCACTAACTCAAAAATATATCTGTAACTCTATGTTCATGGCAGTATTTTTACAATAGCCAAGACATGGAAACAACCTAGCATTCATCGATGGATGAATGGATAAAGAAACACACACACACACACACAGAGGAATATTTTTCAGCTATAAAAAAAGGAAACCTGATTTGTGACAACATGGATAGACCTTGAAGGCATTATGCTAAGTGAAATAAACCAGAGAAAGATAAATACTGTACGATCTCACTTATATGTAGAATCAAAAAAAAAAAAAAAAAAAAAGAAAAATTAGGGGAGTGAAGGGAAGTAGAGTTGGAGGAAAGTGGTCAAAAGGTCCAAACTTTCAATTATAAGATCAGTAAGTACTAGGAACATAATGTACAACAGCATGACTATAGCTAACAGTGCTGTATAATATATAGGGAAATTGTTGAAAGATTAAATCCTAAGAGTTCTCATCACAAAGATATTTTTTTCTTTTCTTTCTTGTTTTTATTTCATCTATATGAAAAGCTGGATATTAGCTGAATTTATTGTGGTAATCATTGCATAGGATATGTAAATCCAATCATCATGCTGTACACCTTAAACTTATACAGTGATGTGTGTCAATTATGTCTCAAAAAAATGCTTTTCCCTTTGTAAAGTGCTAGGAGTCACTAACATGAGCCATTTACAAAGAAACTGAGGTTCAACAGATGTAGTCAATTGCTAAAGGCAACCACTGAAAACAAATGGTTCTAATTGCACACAATACACGGTCCCCACAGGGTATTTTCAACAAGGCTCAACTCTGTTACTACTACAGCTTTGTAGCTTCTTGTCTTCAGCTTCTGTGGTCTCTTCTGTCTTCAACGTCTACTTTTTTTTTTTAATTTTTTAATGTTTGTTTATTTTTGAGAGAGAGAGAGAAAGCATGGGAGGGACAGAGAGAGAGGGAGACACAGAATCCGAAGCAGGCTCCTGGCTCTGAGCTGTCAGCACAGAGCCCAACATGGGGCTCGAACTCACAAACCATGGGATCATGACCTGAGCTGAAATCAGATGCTAAACCGACTGAATCACCCAGGTGCCCCTTCAACGGTCTACTTTTAACATATACATACCAAAGAGACTGGTTTCACCTCCTTAGTTGTTAGTATTCTCAGGTTCTACCTAAACAACACAGCATTGCAGACCCTTAGCTAGAACGATGATCACTGCTTCTCCCCCTGGAACAGCTGTTCTCATAGCCTCTATTAGGACACTTCTGTTATCTATGGGTTCTCTGCTTGTAGAGGCAGCCCACAGACCTCCTGATACCTCTAAATATTAGGAGAAAAATACATCCATCATCATACTGAGTCAGAGTTTATTTCCCTGTAAGGCCACAAAAGTCCCATTGTTTTGAACACAGAGAATGTCCTCGGCCTGGTAGCATAGAAGGGATACTGACCCAAAGAAACGATATTGAGGTATCAGTCTGAGCTGGGTGACTCTGTGCCAGGCACTTCATTCCCATAAGTCTTAATTCTCTCATTTCAGTAAAGTTCTCAAATTCTCTCTTCCAAAAAAGCTAATAAATTTGCAAGAATTAGTTTTAATTCAACTAAAAATGAAAATAAACCATGGGAAATTACCTGGGGAACTGTAGGAAGGATAAAAGGGGCATTGAAATAGGAGAAAGTGGGTTGAAATAGCCAACTGTGTGTAGGTTCGGCCGCAAGGAGACATGCAATATTATGAACACGTCAGGTGGCTTCCACAGCCTGTATAGAAATGCCATTTTCAAAATGTGTCTCTGTGGTAAGTTTTAGCCCTCAAAAACAGGGGGAATTCTACTCCTCATCTGCTCCGAAGATAATAAGAAACGGCCACAGAAACACAGATCCAAATAGCACTGTCTTTCCCCAGGGAATGTTTTACTCAGTTGTTTAATGTTCCCACCAGAAATCTTTTCGAAGGTCTTAAAACATATTTCATCCCCCCTCCCCATTTTCCTACAGAAACAAAATTAATTGTTCCCTCAATGGCAGTTCCCTCACTTCTTTTAAAACTTTCTGAAGGAAATGTGGCTTTGTGCAGATTATTTTCGTTCCTCTAACATCTATAATGAAAGAGTCTGTTTAATGTGTTCATTGAAAGAATTATTTAAGCTCCAGTTCAGCCCTTCATTATTGCCAGGGATAAAAGAAACAAAAGGTGATTTGCACTTGAGAATTTGCAGCATGAAGTGTCTGTTAAACAAAACCAGCCACAACCATCCTCTTGAGGAGGCACCAGGCAGGAACGGGGACCCTTCTATAAAGCACACACACGCCTACACTTGACCCACGGGGTCCTGACAAGGGAGAACGCCAATATGATTCCATCGGACAGAGTGACAAAAACCCTGGCTTGAAAAAACACAAAAGCACAAGGCAGCTCTGAGATTCGCTGCTAAGCAACACTTTCCTGCTCCCCCAGCTCCTACCCCTCACCGCCATAAAACATAAAGTGAAGTGGAAGTTGCTGACTGTGGGAAAGGAACATGTACCCAGGATGGAGAAGCTGCAGACCCACTCTTCAAAGTCCTTCCGTTAGAGCCAGTTGACCTGAGCTCATAAGTAATTGCTAACTGAAGGCGAAGGGAACTTGCTCCAGAAGTCCCCTGGGGTTCCTTCGAGCACACCCTTCACCCAGCACAGCCCAATGGTGGTATTAAAAGGATTAGTGAATCCTTGTGGCTCTGGTTCCATTCACCTAGATGGCAGCAGAGAGTAAATGGTGGTTAAATCCTGATTGCACATTTGATTCACTTCACTTGGTCCTACTTTATCCAGGCTCAATGCTGCCAAGTCAGGGGTGGAGTCAAACTGCCACCTGCAGACCATCCTCATCCTCATCACAGAGAATGGCTACTGAGCTCCTCCTGGATGCCAGAACTGACTAGTGCCTTATGTACCCTTTCTCACTTAATCTTCAAATGGATCATATCAGAAGTAAGCATTACTCACCCCATTTTATACATGAGAAGACTGGTGCTCAGAAAGATTAGGGGAAAAGGTAGCAGGGGCTGGATTTGAACTCATGCCTGAACACGTGTCCTTGGTGGCTTGTTAGGAAGGTGACTTTGTGGTGTGACCCTCTTATGGTTTCCTGTTGCAAGCCATTCTTCTTTTTAAAGATGCGGTACCTTGTCATAGATAAGTGCATAGATTCCTGACTTCCTTGTCTTGAATCCTAGCTCTGTCTCTCACTAGCTCAGGAATGTTGGCAAGTTGTTTACCTTCTCTGCGCCTCACTTTCCCCGGCTGCATCTACTTCATAATTTGCACGTAAGGCTGGAATGGATTGCTAACTGTGAAGCCATTGGAGGGGCACCTGGCATGTAGAGGGCACGCAAGAAGGGTTTACTGTTATGGTTTGCCTTAGATAGGAGTTTGGTGAGGTCATAGCAAAGCATAGCAAATCACTCCTGACATTCGTGGCTTTTTTGAGGAAGAAGCGTAATGTACTACAAATAAGCATAGATTTTATAGGGAAAGTTACCAGCATCAGCTCTTGGTCCTGTCATGTCAGTGCTTTTAAGGTCTGATGGTTCTGAGCTGTGCTTGTGGACAGAGCCAATCAATTTGGAGTCAGTCAATTGTCTTGCCAATTTTTTTTATGTTGTTGTTAAAACATCTGTTAGTCAAAAATTATTATACAAGAGGTGGAGAAGGGTTCCTGAGAACAAGAGGTTAAGTAACTTGCTCAGAGGTTAAATCAATAGTTAGACTAAACACAACCCATAATTCCCAATTCTCAGTCCACTCCTCATGCTCTTGAGTCATGCTTTTCTCTTGACTGCCTTCCCGGCTATGCTTAAGAAGTCATTCACTCTTCAAACCATGGGGAAAAAAAGACAACTTTCACATAGAAATATATCTGTTGAGTCAGGATGAACCCAAAGCAAGTCACACCAGGTTTTGTTTTGGGTTTTTTTGGTTGTTGTTTGTTTTTTATCATAACCAGGATAAATATGCATGTTGCCTCACAAACATTATCCATTTGGCTTTTTAACTTACAAGTTACTTGTGTTCCCCCAGACCTCCCCACAAACAACTGTGATTACTCAGTACCATACTTAAGGATCCAACCTGCTTCTCAAGCTTGTATAAAGAACCATTGCAGGGGAAATTAAGATGGTTGCATTTATTAACACCCCTGGTCATGGGATAGCTGGTTGTGTTGAGCACAAGTGGGGGAGTCTGTAGGAATAAGGGCTAGGCTGTATCATAAGAGAATGCCCTAATTCTAGCTTTAGTGTAGAAGAGGGGGAATTTGCCAACAATGGCATGGGCAGCAAGAGACGCCTCTAGAAAGAGAAGGCCACCAATGTGGAAATGGAAGACTACTTGGAGGAGGTGTTGGCCACACTTGTGTGATTGGGCTGCTGGGCACCACTGTGCTGCCTCTTACCTGGCTTCTTGGACTGGGGTGAGTGGACTCCCAGTTTTTTCAACTATGGTTTCAACCATTTTAACCTCGGGACTCAGGACTCTGTGTCCTACAAAGGCTAGTCTGGCATTCCAGAGCACAGCACAACATGTTGATGGGAGTCAACTGTTTTGATTTAGAGCTATTTTTTTAAAGCCTTCTTATCCAGCCTAGAATTCCCTGGGCTATACGAGGCACTGCTACCTCCCATGACTGATGAGAAATCAAAACTCCCCCATCTGAGCTTCCCCTTCTCACTGAGTTCAGCATCATGGAGCTGAGGATGAGGAAGCAGAACATGACAACTTGTGAGCTCTGCAAGGTCAGGAACCTGCTCTGATTGGGTCATGCTAAGTCAGCCAGCACCCAGCACGGTGTTGGGCACAAAGCACTCAGTGAAAAATTGTGAATGTCTAAATGAAATCTCATTCTCACTTCGGGGTTCTGACTTATATGATAGATTTAAATGAATAAATGGTTGTCACTCCTTTATTCAAAGCTTACCATATAGTATATATAGACACACAAAAAAATGAAAAGATGAGTGAAATAGTTACATGGAACTCTGCCTCCTTTTGAATGTGTTCCAAGTAGCCCAATTTGGAGCAGTTCTAGTCTACTAATTGTGAGTTAATTATTCTGCAACCTTTTTTCCATTACTACTTTTTTTTGATAATTTTTGATGGTGTACAAAAAATGGTTACTCTACCAGCCCAAATGCTGCTATCCTTTGAAAGTCCTGCTTCCAAGGTTGGTCCTGGGCTGGCATCTGGGGAGCTGGATTTGGGGAAGTGTTCCCACCATTCCCAGAGCTGATAAAGAATAGCTCACTGTGCCTCAAATGTTTGTACAAACAATGTGATTTATACTGAACACATGCTTTCCTTCTGGGAGTCTGAAATTCTGGAATGTGCTAGGCAGAGGGTCCCTGTATGACCAGCCTCCCAACCCTAGTCCTTTGGTGCTGAGTATCAACTGGGCTTCCCTGGAAGACAACATTTCACACTGTTTTCATAACTTGTTGCTGGAGAATTTCAGTTCATCCTATGTGACTCCACTGGGAGAGAGGACTCTTAGAAGCTTGCTCCTGGTTTCCTCTGGACTTTGCCACATACACTTTTTCCCTTGATTTTACTTTGTATCATAGCCATGGACATGACCACATGCTGAGTTATGTGAGTCCCAGAAAATCATTAAACATCAGGGTGGTCTTGGGAACCCCCAACACAGAGGGTAAAGAAAAAAAACAGCTTTTAAAAAATCCTAGAAACCTTTCCTGCTTCAGCTATATTCTGATAGCCTCAGCTCTTTTTGCTTTGCATTTTGGTTCTTTTTGCCCAAGCCTAACTTCCCTATTAGGCTGTTAATTCCTGAAGAATAGGACAGGGCTTGATTCAGCTCAGTGTCATCCAGTGCAGTGCCTTATGCAAAGAATATACCTAGTAAATAGTTGATGTATGAATGGATGCATGCCACTTAAATGTATCTCTCAACTATAATACCTGGCTTGAAATATAATAATTTTATTAGGCCTGTTTGAATGTGAGATCATTAGTTTCCCCTAAACTTCCAGAACCTAGAAAAAAATCCCTTATCTGTAGAAATAGAGGAAGATACAATCTCTTATGATTGAAGATCATAAGACACAGATAAGGAGGGATCACATTCCCATTTGGAGGAAGGAATGAAGGATACATTTTTGAATTTTTTTTTTTAATTTTATTTTAGAGAGAGCATGAGTGGAGGGTGGGGCAAAAGGAGAGAGAGAGAATCCCAAGCAGGCTCTACACTCAGCATGAAGCCCGACATGGGGCTCAATCCCATGACCCTGGGATCATGAACTGAGCGGGACATCAAGAGTGGGACACTCAACCGACTAAGCCACCCAGGCACCCCTAAAATTTTCTAAGGTAGAAACCTCGGTAGCCCCATATCAGTGGGAAATTTTGTGATTTCATATGTATAGTTTGTGTTGTCTTGTAAGGTGTGTAAAACCCATAGCAATCACATAGGATGGCTATGAGTATCATTTTGTACAAAGGCTATGTAACATGGCATATATTCAGTATCTATTAACTCATGATTTCCACCTGAAAGTTGGACAGAATTTGTTTTCTTGGGAGGATTCTAATCTACAGGGGTTGAAAACTTTTCTGTGGATTTTCAAGGGGTTCATCAAAATAGGAAGCTTAGCAGAAAGTAGAACACACAAAAGAAAATTGGCTTTTCCTTTTGTCGACCCTGTTCTCCATCACCAACTTGGGAAGCTTTCCTCTGTCACAAATGAAGACATTCTTAATGTTTTAAGATCTTCTGACAAAAGATGTTATCAGTTCTGCTTTAAGGTACGGGAGACTTTGCAGAATCAGGTGTATATGCCCCAATGAGCCCTCTACTGCCTTGGAAGGGGGGAGGGGTATGGAGAATCTAATACTGCCTTAGGGGAACAGTCTATGCCTTCTGAACACAGAAACCAGTTTGACAAAAGGTTTTCCTTTCAACACTGAATGTACAATAAAAAATTCCTAAGTTCTACATTTTTTTAAATGTTTATTCATTTTTGAAAGACAGAGAGAGACAGAGCACAAGCAGGGGTGGGGCAAAGAGAAGGGGGGGACATAGAATCTGAAGCAGGGTCCAGACTCTGAGCTGTCAGCACAGAGCCCGATGCGGGGCTTGAACCCACGAACCGTGAGATCATGACCTGAGCCAAAGTCCGAAGTCAGACGCTTAACCGACTGAGCCACCCCGACACCCCAAAATACCGTAAGTTCTGATGGTTGCTGAAAATATCGGTGAGTTGGTTGGTTACAAGACCAAAAAATATCAGAACATCTTATCCTGCCCTCTATCTTTCGTGTGAGAAAAATGAGATTCAGGCAGGTGAGATGATTTCCCTCAAGTTCTCCTAGTTCCTTAGTGACAGATAAACCAAGATCCATGTCTCCAGATTTTCAGTCTTCCAACTGCATGTGCATTCATGCATATATACATAGACGCACACTCTCCACTACACACATAAACATACACTCTTCACGGCTCCATACTCATGGAAACACACAAGGCTCATGGCTATGGTGCAATTCATGGGAAGCAGAGTTTTAGTTCTAGCTCTTGACAATTTGACCACCCAGGACAAAATCTATTTTAGACTTCCTTAATAATCTCATCAGAAAGCTAGCACACCAATAGAAGTTAATGAAGATGCTGTGAAAAGCGCAATCTGCCCCTCCTTTTTTATCTGGGATTTCCAGAACTGGCTTGCTATGTGTCTGCGGTATTTCCTTTTTCATGTGGGAATTTTAAGAACACTCAGAACATGACAAAATTTGTTTTCATAGTTGGTTTTCCATAGGTAGAATGCCATAGCAGAAGCTATAGTTCATAGTAGTAGCCAGAATCAATGGTAACATACCAGCTTTATAAACTACAGCACTGGAAGTTATTGTGTTAAAAACTGCAAATAGCTCATTTTGAAATGCAAACCACACAAACCTAGAGCTTCCTTAGTTTCATTATTCCCTAAAGTTAGCATACCCTGCCTTAAAAATGTTAGCTGTTGGCTACACAGATGAAGAAGAAATAATCAGGGAGATATCTCTCTAGGAAAAAAAAAAAAAAAACATTTGCAAGATAACATAAAACCAAGTTGTGTTTACGTATGTAACAAAGTTCTAGAACTGTAATAATTACAATTACATAAGTCTAATTTACAAAGCAATCTGAGCACATATTTTAGAGTTTTGACAATATTCCTGTCATGTGAGTTTCACCACCCCTATCCTAGAGAGAAGGTAAATGAGATTCAGAAAATTTCAGTTTGTTGCCTAGGAACATGTGGCTAAGGAGTGGCACAGCAGGGACCCAAACCCTGTTCTATGGGATTTCAATAAGGTTTTGCATGTCAGGACTTGATTGTTGGTTCAAGTCTCCAGTAGGCGATCCCTACCTCAAGAAATCCTCCATCTAGGAAGAACAATCCTCCCTGTCTGTATTTACTTGATAGATTCTTAGGCCAAGGGCACCCATTTTGAATGTTTCTCTCCCCACATTTGGAACAAGTTATTGCTTTCTGCCAATGGAATTCATAGCACCCTAGAATGAAGTGCTTCAAAATGGAAATTCTGGTTGCTAAAGGGGCCCTTTAATTATTAAATAGATAGTGAAAGAAAATACAGAACTCTACAACTAGAGGCATTCCATCATTTCAGGTGGGAATTCTTCATAATTTTTTTCTTCCACTGGGTTTTATTTTATACATTGTTTTAGCTTTCTCCAAAGTCATTATATAAACCCCAGTGGAAAAATTCATCTATTGCAGCGCCGTAAAATGTTTTCTTAAAAATTCCATCACCCATTTTATTACTGGAAAGCAACTACAGAGAGACTTACATGTTAAGAGATTTAAGTTTGACCAGTGGGACTAATGGAGCTTGGGCTTTCAACATTAGTCCATCAGAAAACATTTAAAAAGGTTTTCTTTAAAGATCCCCATGTGTTTTTCAAAGAGGAATATGGAAGGCCCAAGGCTTCCACCAATCCCAATTTAGGATGAATAAAATAATAAAAACCACACTTCTCTTTCTATAAATATAATTATTTCAAGAATAAAATTATTTTTTCACCTGTCTTCAAACTTGCATTAATTTATTTTCTATTTGGAGTGATGGCCTGTGCCAGTAAAAACAGAAAGAAACCCTAGGATTAGATTGGGCACCTCCAGGAACAACAGATGTTCTCCCAGAAAGCTGGGCTACCATCATTGTCTGTAAGGAGTTAGAAATTGCAGTCTCTTCCATGACTCCTTGCCTCCTCGCATCCAATTTGTTCTCTTTTTCTGGTGATGTTCTCTCAGATGTGTGGCATCAACTCCTTCCTTCCTCTCCACATTTGTTCATTCTGCCTCGGTGCGAGCTTCATTCTATTCCATCCCATTGCTTTGCGCCCCCCTCCCCCGCCCCCTCCACCACCATCTCTGTCTCTCTCCATCCAACCTCACTCCCTTAAGCCAGCCCCACACTTAAGCCACAGGGATCTTTTTCAGATGCAGTCCTTATCCTTCACTGCCTCATTTAAACATGCCAGTGGTCACTGGTTACGGCACAAGTTGTCACTTCTTGCCCCAGTGCATTAGACCAGCCCCACCACACCTCCAAGCTGCTGCCCAAATACCTGTTTTCCTCACTTCATAGCATTTGATCTCACAGCCTCCTGCTTGGGATTCTATCCTTCCTTTCTTCTTTCCTTTGTAGAGACCATGCAAAGTTCCACTTAAATATTATACCCCCTCTGCGAAGTCTTTGCTGGCTTCCACAAATAGATGTAAGTCCTTTTCTCCCCTGTGCCCTATTGGAATGTTTGTGTCACCTACTTCTAAGAGAGCACTTTTACCTGTGTACTCTGGTTTATCAACCTGTATCCCCTAATATACCATCATGTCAGGGCTGTTTTCAGTATTCATACTATATCCTTAATACCTACATACCTTTTGAGTGTAATCTTTTCTTTTTTTAAGCGAATGCAGCCTCTTCTTACTTAAATGCACTTTGCTGACATGTATTACCTAATTTAGTGGTTTCCGAATGCTATGTTGACTGCCTACATCAGAATCAGCTGATTCTGAAACGACTGAAATGATCGATTTCCAAAGTGTACCTTTGACTTCCTTTTTTAAAAAATGTGTAGAGTTGACACACAGTGTTACATTCGTTTCAGGTGTACAACACTGTGTTTCAACTTCTCTATCATTATGCTAACTGCTCACCACAAGTGTAACTACCATCTGTCACCATACAATGCTATTATAATATTATAAACTATATTCCCTATGCTGTGCCTTTTATGCCCATGACTTATTCATTTCATGACTGGAAGCCTGTATTTCCTACTCCCCTTCACCCATTTTGCACATCCCCAAACCACTTCCCTCTGGCAACCATCAATTTGCTCTCTGTATTTATAGGTGTGATTCTGCTTTTTGTTTTTCAGATTCCATGTATGAGTGAAATCATATGGTACTTGTTTTTCTCCATCTGACTTATTTAAGTTAGCGTAAGCTCAGCCGGTAGAGCAGAGGACTGTAGGCGCTATGTCCGTGGCCAAACTTTGACCTACGTAATCAGCCTCTCTAAGGGTGTTCCTTGGAAATCTTTATTTTTAATAACCTCCCCACGTAATTCTGATGTGCAGCCAGATTTGCAGACCACTGTGCAACTTACCTGACTTCTGTCTTGTTACTACCTTCTTCCCCAACAGTAGTATATGACTGAGAGGGAGGCTGTGTAGGGCACGGGTTGTGAAGTGAGATGGTTTGAAGCTTGTCTCTACATCCCAGCTACCCGATCATGCGGGCAAAGAAATGAATTAAATGAAAAGGGCTTTGTCTTAGATTCCTTGTTTTAAATGAGAGAAATGCTATATTTCATACGGGACTGTGTGTGAGGGGTATTCTGGATAAAGTCCTTAGCATACTATCTTGTGAACAGAGGGCACTGCTCACATAGGCACCGAGGTGATAAAATTGGCTCTCCTTGAGAAGACGGCACCAAAAGTCCAGGGGTGCCTACATGGCTCAGTTGGTTAAGCTTCCTGCTCTTGGCTTCAGCTCTGGTCAGGATCATACAGTCCGTGGTTTCAAACCCCCGTCGGACTCCATGCTGATAGTGCAGAACCTGCTTGGGATTCTCTCTCTCTCCCTCTCTCTTTGTCCCCACTTGCACATTTGCACACATGCTCTCTCTTTCCCTTAAAATAAAATAAATAAACTTAAAAGAAGAAGAAGAAGAAGACGGCACCACATGTCCAAATCTCGGGAAAGAGAGTGGAAGTCATAGGAAAACAATAGATCTGTAACATTTTAATGGAGACAATTATGGTAACTCTTCAAATGTATTAGATCATCATATTTTGCAGATAACCTTTTAGAAATGTGCTAGTGAATTCATTTCCCTGTATCCTATAATGACTTTGGTAAATCTCAGGCTGTTTGTTTACTTTAAGGAAAAAAGCACCACACCCACTGGCAAGTTTTGAGCACATTACATAGAACAGTACTTCTTCAGTGTCAAATGTGTGCTTAAGTTAAATGTCTAGTACTATGGGAAGAATCTGTAAATGTCAAACATTAGGATAATTACCACTTAACTCATCTCAACAAATTATATAACTGTACTTTTTACTGGGTCCTTAGAGACATTGTCCTCTTAGGGCCTCTTTCTTGCAGCAAAGTCAATCTCTTCTCCCATCCCACCATTTGTCAATAACCAGAATTGAATCTGAAGCCAAAATAGGATAATGGCTATGCTCCCAAGACATCAGCTTAATGATATTAATAATTAAATGGTACTCATGATTTGCAGCAACAACAAAACTTGCCTCTGTAGAAGTTCAAATAAGTAGCAGCACACTGGACGTCCTTGTCAGTTCTTACATTCAGAGCACTCACAAATCTTTACGCTAAGACCCGTCAGGTCATAGTCCCTATTTCCTTTCACTATGGTTACTTATTTCCACATGTGGAGTTCCTATTGAATGATCAGAATTGTATTGTGCCAAATTAGGCTTGCAAAGATATGGCTTAATGGGAGTTTATTTCAATAATTGCTTGCAAATGTAGGTTACTTAAAGAATTACATGTCCCATTTTCATTCCTTATTATTCAACAATACAATGTTGTTACTGTTCCATATTCTCCCAATACTTTCCAACATGCCACCCTGCCCACAAATATCAATGGATGGAGAAATCATACATTCGTTAAATCAGATCCAAAGAGATGTAATACTGCATCATGGCTAAGGCCATGTTTTCGTTTCCAGTTGACCATTAGAGTCATCTCAGGGGCTATTTTAATTAATTTATTTATTTTTAAAAATATTATAGCTACTCCCTATAAAATTTTATACTTCCCTATAATATGGGGGGAAGTATAAAAAATTTGTGGTTTTTACAGATTCATAGGTGACTCTGATCCACAACTAGGGTTGAGAACCTGGGTGAAAACTTGCGTTCTGAAGTCACAGTGACTGGGGTTTGAATGCAGGTTTAACCATTTGCTGGCTGCATGACCTTGAACACGTTACACTGCTCCTGGGTCTCATCCCAGACAAAGAGAATCAAGGGGTAAAGCCTGATCATTGGTACTTTTTAATAATACTCTAGGTGATTTTAATGTGCAGCCAAGATTGAAAGTCACTAGTCTAATACTTAGTTTTTGGAAATTGTAAAATACAGATAAATATGAGAATTCAATGAAATACTATATGGAAAGTTTAGCCCAGGCCCTGGTCCACACCAGGTCAATAACGCTGGTAGTTATTGTTGCTAAGGGAGAAGACAGAGAAGGAGCAGTGACCAGAGTTGGACTGGCCACCTGAAGCTAGAGCAAAGCTAACTGAGGTGGCCCCTCAATGCTGATCTTAGTCACTATCTCACTGCATCAGATGAGGTATATGCCTAATCTGGGCCCTTTAGAAATAACCTGAAACTTAGCTCTGTAATACTGGAAGAGAGTCTGAATTGTAACTCTATAATCCTGGCTAGTTTCTGAACCTGTCTGAATCTCAAAGGACAAATATAAACATACTATTACCAACAAACAAGTGTGTGTGTGTGTGTGTGTGTGTGTGTGTGTGGCAGAAGCAGGCATAGTAGAGGATATGCAACAAAAATGATGGGAAAATGATATCTGAGTGAAATATAACTGTGGACCTTCTAGTTTCTGAGCAGGAAGTGAAAGGGAAAAAATAAAAGTAGATTCAGTCCGAAGTAATATATGTGATAGATGGGAAGTTGGAGTTGTCAGAGCAAAGAAGCAAGCTAGGAGAGTGGTAATGCAGCTCGGGGCTAGTAGGATAAAGTTTATGGTTTAATCTATCTGGCCTGTGGTTGCTGTATATGACCTATCACATAAGGGGTTGTTGCAGATGATCTTAAAATATTTAGTTCTGACATGCAAAGATACTCTATCATGCCATAAAGATATTGTTCAATGAATACAGAGTTTCAGTTTGGGATGGTGGAAAAGTTCTGGATCTGGAAGCAGTGATGGCTGCAGACAATGTGGATGTACTTCATGCCAATGAATCATATCCTAAAAGGGGTTAAAATAAATTGTGTTGTGTATATTTTCACACACACACACACACACACACACACACACACACTAAACAGGAAGAAATAAACACAAACACATGAGATTTTAAGAGAAAAATATGGCAGACTGTGTGACTGACAGGCTGCAGGCAATAAAGAATGGATCAAAAGAGACCATAATAGCTCAGGCTTGGGTACACAAGGAGAGCACTTCTGGAAAACAGGGAGTGAATTACTAGATCTTGTTTGGTGGGAAGCTTATGATTCCAATGGTGGGCATTTTGCATGTGGGAGCTGGAAGCACACATAAGGAAAAATGATCCTTGGTAGATGGAAATGTAGACCAGAGCTTTTGTGACAATCAGAAGTGATTCTATAAATTCAGAAATTATCACTGATGGAAGTCTAGAGTTGAAATGCTTTTTGCTTTTCTTCTGAAGAACTCACTACTATGATCATCTGATCTCACAAGCTCCTGTTGTAGGTAGAGAAAGCAAATCCTAGGGAAGTGACATGGCTCCAACAAAGTCACCCAGAGAGTGAACTAGGCTTTCCAAAATGCAACCCAATGGTCTTTCCATTTAATTTTACTTATCCAGGAGTAATCATCCTAGATTTGGTAAGAACATAATTCCCTTGGGAAATATGGTTAAAGGAAAGGATGGGAGAGGTGAAAGTTACTCTAAAGAATGGCCATAGTCAACAGGGTCCAGTGGAAGACAAGAAGAACTAAGAAACCCTCGGGAGTCTATAAGTAGGAATTAGGAGAGAGGGTGAACTTGGAAGCTCAAAGTGAAAGCTCAGAAAAGAACCTCTGGGCTCATTTCTGCCACCTTCTGAGTCACTTGATGCCTGCATCACACAAGATTGACCTTCTCCAAGAAGACTTCACAAATAGTAACTATACCTCTGCCTCAGGATCCCACAGAACTCACAGAACCTTTACTTCAATAATGCTGTGCTAATGTTCTTGGAGATGTCAGCTTTATTTAAAACAATATAATTCAGAGGCAAATTTTCCAAAAACATATTGGTATAACTTTGGGGTTTGTTCCCAGAGAATCCCCAAATGACCTACTGTACCATAAGATGTAGAGAGAAAAGTTAAAATAAATTATCAAAACTTCCTTAAATCACTTAGTCAAAATTAATAAGACCCAAAGATAGCCAGTAACACCAAGACTTATGCTTTAGGTAGAGTGGTATATTGTGGAAAGAACACAGGATTTAGAGCCAAAAGGGGGCCTTTCTGGAGGACAGCAGGGTGCCAGGCCAAACTCCCTTCCTAAGACCTTTTCTACTTCTAGGATTGGTTACACCTTAGGGACACTGGTTTCTCTGGCTTCTTAACATGCTCTTGAGGTTCCAGGCCACCCAGGTTTTAGTTTCTGATGGAATTGAGTAAAACCGTGAGCCAGGAATGACAGCTACTTTTCAAGAAAGTCCAGAAAAGTTGATGATGGAGACATAAGCTGCCAAATCATAGGGGGACTGCCCTCACTTGAGCTTTCTCTGCTCATGTTCTGAGGTTGTGGTAAAGAAACTGATTATTCATTGTACCCTAAGGGAGTTGGAGGAGACCACTGTCTGTTGGAAGAAAAATGTTCCTACGTGTCTGGTGGTAATGCTGGGTTTTAGATCTTGTTTGGTAGTCTGTATTCCTAATTTGCTCTAAAGATTTTAATAATGTATTTTCCTGTCCATCTAAAATACTAAATCAGTGTCTTTTAAAAATTTACTAGTTTCTCTGTAAAGATAAATTGTGATATAGAGGAAGTCATGCAATCAGACCTCTTAAAGTCTTGACCCTCATTTGACAAATGAATAAAAAAACAGTTCTAGTCCAGCCCTGCCAGCTTGATTCCACCCAGGAAGGCATGACAAATATACATATATGATTGGTCAGTCTTTCATAAGAACCATCAGCATGACAACTGATTAAAAGGGTCAAGGAAATAAAAGCTTCAAAATAAGAGACTGAAGGGGAAGCACTTGCTAAATATTAATTTGTTCTCCTTGAAACACTTCCTTTCCCCATTTCAAGAAGATGGCTCAATGGCCACGGTACTTCCTGCTTTCCCAGTTAAGGTGGGTTAAGTAAAAACACACCTGCAACAGAGGGAGGCCGATGGAAGGAGAAGAGAAAGCTGCTGTAGAGGTTATTGTGACAGTGAGAAGTTAGCAAGAGGCCAGAAGTTCCACAAGAGCCAGTGCCCTGTGGTGGGATTTGGGTGCCTGCATCTTAAGTACAGGGACATGCTGTCTTGCCAAAGACCACAGTGTGTGAGACCCAAAGAGGCCAATGTGGGCTGGCAACGGGCAACTCAGAGTAAGCAGGGTGGGAAAAGAACCAGTTACTAGAAGCATGTCCCTAGATAAACATTCCTTCCTTTGTTTCCCTTGGGGAAAAGGAATAGGTTTTTAACCTCAAACTACTTCCTGTTGGCTATGAAGCACATACGGGCTACCATCCCATACTCTCACCATTTTGCAGTTCTGGCTCCGAATTACAGAATCTCGGGGTTGACCAGAAGCACAACAGCCATCCACCCTCTATTGTAAAAAGCTGGCATTACATGAGGACAAATACTTTTCTGTTTATAATGTGTTTAATATTTTGTTATTGTGTCCTACGTATGGTTAACTGTAAGAAAATATAAGTTTGGAAAACATATCCATCCTTATGACTTATCGCTTATAGGCTCACCCCTCATCTAGGAATTGATACAAATGAAAGATATACACCTGCAGCAAAGGGAAGAGATTGAAAAGATAATGAGGAAAGAAACGAGGTGAAGAGAGAAGGTCATGTTGCTGGGGCCTTGAGTTCTTTCAGGAAACTTGTGTCCCATCCCAGTTCTGCCCCAACAAACCATGACCTAGGATGAGCCCCTGTTTCCCTCTGGACTACAGTGTTCCAAATCATTAAAAGAGGTGTAGTGCAAAAATGCTTACAAATTCTGCACCAGCTCTATCAGTCTATGATTCTGAATCTCAGTGCTGTGATAATATGAACTTCCAGGAAGCACATTTGCTTTAAAGAGGGTTTTAGGATTTTAAAGTTCAACATCCCTAAGAACTGTGTTCAGAGGGAAAGATATATTTAGCAGGTGGGCCTTCTGTTTCCTTTAATCATAATATTATGTTAGACTGACCAGAGTTTATTCTCCCCAGACATAGATATAAAACAGATTATACCACTGCTAAAATAATGCATTATTAAAATCAGAAAATTCTGCACATTATTTATAAAAAACAACAGGGGGACATACTTATAATCTTAAGGTATTTATGGTCTTTGTACAAAAGATTTAATAGAATATGCTTTTATTGTAATGCATATAAAATATAGCTTCTTCCTTTTTAAAAGGTAATGATTTTGTGCCTTGGTATTCTTTTAATAATCTGGTTACCTTCTTTCTGCTGTTTTTAGGGTTCTCTGTGTGCTAAGGTTATCCTCTAGTCTAAATACCTGCTTCCTTAGGTATTCATTGGAACCAGATAGGAAAATGAGGATGGGAACTAGCCGTGGGAAGAAAGTGTTCATTTCTGTTCATTTGAATTGCTGAATTTGTAGCATCCTAGGGATTCCCAATTTCATTAAAGATAGGGATTCATGTATTGTGTTCAATATTTGAATTCAAATTGTGCAATTTGAGGCTGTTTCTACCAACACAGAAGACATCCAGAAGTACAATCACCTGTGCTTTGTTTGTAAATGCAAATCTCATTACCCTAGGAGCCCATTCATAGCTTAAGGGGAAATATAAAGCAATTTTCTGATTTTCCATGATCACATCCCTCTAATGTCAGAGTCTAGTAGACTTCTCCCCAAATTTAAAATGTCTGAGACTCTGTATGCTTAAGTATCTTTCAACCCAAAACTCTCCCATGACACAAACCATTTGACAACTTTATATAACTAGTCATCTGACAGACTAATATTGTACGTAAAACTCGGCAACCATAAGGCAATATGCCACTTCTTAATGAAAAACATCTAAAATTTACCACCTACATAAGCCGTGATGTATTTGCAGACACTTCTTCTAAACAAAGGTACAGGTCCAACCTTCATATACTGCATTGCCACACCATCGCCATAGAAACATGAGGGAAACATATGTAAGATTTCTGCCATGTGGGAAAAAAAGAAAATGAAATGGTAATGTGCTTGTAGTCTTTGCCTTAAACAGCACTTCTGAGACCATAGTGAGTTTCCTGGTCACTGTTTCCTACTCTTTGTATACAGCCAAACTGACATGCACCTCTCCTTCCTCCCCACCCAGCCCTGGGGTCACTAACCTGCTCAGTGCTGACAGTGAGGACTCCTTAAACAAGCATGACAAAATGTGAAAACTTTCTTCATGCAGCATGCCAAGTATCTAAACTACATGTATTACTTTTCAAGCCCACCAAGCTAGAGGAACATTTTGGCTCTGGTGAAAATGTTTGTGTTCTCCTTCTCTTAAAATATGTGTGCGCCTGTACACGCACCCCACACACATCCACACACTCCATTTGTTAAAAATTCCCTTTAATTTTTTCCCCAACCCATTCCCACTCCATTCACATACACCCACACCCATTTTACATTGCTATGACATCAGAAAATGCGATCTCAGGGATGCAGGACTGCACAATCATCCGGCGGCCTAGAGAATAAATCACAGTGATTTCCCCATGCTGTGCAGGAAAATGGCTTTATCACCTGTTTTCTTCCTACTAGCAGCACAAGCTTCTCTTCAGGTCTAAATCGTCTGGCTTCTCCACGTGCTTTCCCACTAGCTCACCCTGCCTGGCACCAAACCCTCACAGCTGTGCCATGTGTCACACATTATTAACAAGGAGTCCTGGTTGCACCCTGAAACACTGTCTTTACAACTCATAGATGCTTCCCTGCTGGCTGCGCTGCATTTGGTGGACACACAGTTTAGAAGAATCTCCCTTGTCACTTCTCCTTCCCCACCCAGGTTGGCAAAAGACCCTGGTTGTGGTCATGCATGCTGCTGACGATAAACTGAAATAGCTCGTGTAGGAAACTCCCTCTATCGTCTCACACTGCAACTATTTGTTGCAATCTGGGTTTTCAACACAGTTTTTGCACCCAGGGGCATGACCATGGACACATTTCTCAAAGAGTCAGCGTTAACTAATTATAACTCACGTAGAGTTGTTTGAATAACTGCTGAATATTACATTTGCCCAAATCATGAGTTCACCCAGCATTTTCCATTTTTGTGCTGTTCTGCCAAACTGCTGTTACTTTAAGTTTTCTAAAATATTATAATAGCTTCAAATTAAATGGTTTTTGTTTCCATGGGCTCAAAATGACATCAGCTGATTTGAATTCCCCAAGGGCTTATTGAATGTCTCCTACAAGTGGTGGGTACCCTGATATGTTTGGATTCAACAATTAGTGGGGGAGACCAACAGGTTAAAGAAATGAGCACAATACAGTGTGGTAGAGACTGTGTCAAAGGAAATTTGGAAGCATATACAAAGATACTGTGGCCCAAATGCAAAGCTCAACAGGGACTTCAAGGGAGAAGATAGGGAAGGAACCAAATCTTAAAAGGGCCTGGCTCCATATAGGGAAAAGTGATAGAAGCAGTGATAAGACGGAGTTTGTAGGGGAGATTCTGGAGTGCTTGATCTGGGTGGTGGTTATGCAGGCGTGTTCACTTGGCTTTAGTTCATACACTGTTATCATTTGTGCATCTTTCTGCAAGTATTTTATATTTAAGGAAAAAAAATTAACATCACAGGAGCGTCTTCTGCAGATTAGCATTAATCAGAATCTTATGAAATAGTTACAGTAATCTCCACTTTGTGATGAGGAAACTGAGATTCACTCACTATAGAATGAATATTTTCTGAACGTGGCAATGTATCAGGTTCTGTGATGGTGCTGGGTGGTGGTGACCTCTTGGTCACTGGTGGTGACCAAGAGAGGCAACTCCCTAACCATGCGAGGTTCACACTCTGGTTGTGACTAATTTGTTCCAGGTCACACTTTGATTAAAAGGCAGAGCAAGATCCAAAACTGTGCTTATTCCACAGCTTGTGCCCTTCCTACCACACTGCACACGGCCAGATTTAATCTTTTCCTTATACTCCATGGAAGCCATGGAAGACATTTCAATATCAGGGAAATATGATCAGCTCTACAGTTTAGAATAACCACTGGCAACAGCATGGAGAAATGATTCAATCAAGACACTGATTTTCAACAAAGGTGTCAAGACAATTAAATGGGCAACAATAGTCTTTTCAACAAATGTTGGGACAACTGGATATTCATATGCAAAAGAATGAACTTGTACCCTTACCCAATCATATAGAAAATTTAATTCAAAATGGATCAAAGACCTAAACTATGAAACTCTTAGAAGAAAACATAGGTGTAAATCTTCATGACCTTAAATTAAGCAATGATTTACTAGATATAACACCTAAGCACAAGCAACCGAAGAAATAATTAGTTGCAATTGTATTATTTTTTTTTTTATTTAAAAAAAAGTTTTTAATGTTTATTATTTTTGAGAGAGAGAGACAGAGATAGAGACCAAGCAGGGAAGGGACAGAGATAGAGGGAGGCACAGAATCAGAAGCAGGCTCCAGGCTCTGAGCTGTCAGCACAGACCCCGACGCAGGGCTCAAACTCACAGACCGCGAGATCATGACGTGAGCCGTAGTCGGCCGCCCAACTGACTAAGCCACCCAGGCGCCCCATATTATTTTTTTTTAAACAAGAGATGGAAGCTACCCTAAGAATGTGAAACATTTTCCCCTGCAAATAATGCAAAACTAACTGAATGAGTCCCTCCAACAGAGTCATAAAAAGATTCTACTTACTATTTTCATTCAACAGTTTTTATGGCATTGGACACTAGGAATTTCAAATATGTTCAATTCAAATATATACAGTCAGTATATTCAATATATACATTCAATATATCCAAAGGAGAGAATAGGAAGAGAAATTAAGACCAGGAAACTATTTTTTGAAAGCATTAGGAAATGTTTGAACCTACTGAATTGCCTTTTGCATTGCAAAAGAGTCAATAAACCTTGCTTAAAATGGCTTTCCATATGTTATTCTCTGAAATAACACATCTAAAGCACCCAGAAATTCTATTTAGTTAAAGGGTGGTTTGAGTAGGACCTTAATTTTATGTACATGTGTATACATCATCCATATGCTATATTGCATATATCAGGCATATTCAGTTGGAATTCCTCAAAACTGGACTTCATCAAAATCTTAGTTAAGCATCTGACTCTTGATCTCAGTTCAGGTCATGATCTCTCGGTTCATAGGATCAAGCCCCACTTTGGGCTCTGTGCTGACAGTGAGGAGCGTGCTTGGGATTCTCTGTCTCCCTCTCTTTCTTTGCCCCTTCCCCCTACCTCTCAAAATAGATAAACTTAAAAAAAAAAAAAAAAAAAAGTGAAATACGGAGGGGTGCCTGGCTGGCTTAGTCAGTAGAGCATGAGACTCGATCTTGGGGTTGGAATTTTAAGCCCCACATTGGGTGTAGAGATTACTTAAAAAAATAAAATCTTTTTTAAAAATGGAGTTTAACATGGAATCTATGTAGACATATAGTTTAATATGACACACTAGTTATACTTCTAGGTATATACATGAAAAAATTAAAAACATAATCCATACCAAAACTTGTACATGGATATTCATGGCATTATTATTTATGATAGCCAAAAAAGTAGAAATCCATATGTCCACAACCTCATGAATGGATACACAAATTATGGTATTAGCATACAATGATATACTTTTCAGCCATAAAGAGGAACAAAGTATTGATTCACGGTACAATGTGGATAAACCTTGAAGACGCTATGCTTAGTGAAAGGAACCAAGCACAAAAGATGACACATCATGTGATTCTATTAACATGAAATGTTGAGAAGAGACAAATCCATAGAGATAGAAAGTAGGTCCGTAGTTACTTGGGGTTGGTGGGGGAAGGGAATGGGGAAAGACTGCTGATTGGTATGGGGTTTCTTTTGGAGGCAACAAAAATATTCTAAGGAGCTCTCACAGTGATGAGGACTGTAAACATTGTGTGTAAAGTAAGTTTGGTGTACAGATGGCAAGAAATGTCACCTAGACACTTACCAGTTTCAGAAGCTCTGTTTACACTGTAAAATATGCTTTTGTTTTTTTTTTTTCTTTTTCCTCACGTCAGGAATCTTAAACATTTCCCTCTTGTATATGTGTGTGTGTCATCCATATTCTATACACACATATGAGGCATACCATAGAAAAAACTGTAAGGAATAGGTCAAAACATTAATAGAAGGTCTTTTTTTATAAAAGATTTTTTATTCTTTTTAGAGAGAGAAAAAGAGTGTGTGCACAAGTGGGGGAGGGGCAGAGAGAGAGAGAGAGAGAATCCCAGTGTGGAGCCTGATCAGGGCTCCACCCCCAGACCCTGGGATCATGACCTAAGCCAAAATCAAGAGTCAGATGCTCAACCAACTGAGCCACCCAGGCATCCAAAGTTCTCTCTTTTTAAAGTAGGTATCTTTCGGTGGGATTTCAAATAACTTTTAGTTTCCTTTTTTTTTTTTTTTTTTGCATTTCTCAAATGTTCCATAATGAATTTGTATTACTCTTTTAATCAGAGGAAAATATATTTTGATGTTTGGTATAATAAACTGCAGGCTGCATAACTGCCTTTACTACAAGGTTTCCTTTCTAGGGACTGACCCTGTAATGAAATAGTGGGTGGGTATTAATCCCAATGCCAACAAGACCAACACAAATTCATTAACACCACAAAATCAAATTTGTTTAAGTTTTTGTCTGCACAACTGTCATGGCACTTCAAGCTGTCTTACAAAAATGGAATCATTTCAAACACATGGCTGAATTTTATACATAGGCTTTCTCTTTATGTGGAATTGTCTGTATTTGTTTTAGGCGAGGGGAAAAGAAAGTCCCTGATGACATTTTGCAAATACCAGTTGATGATTTTCAAAACTATTTCTTTTTCCTAGAGCCAACTGTATCCTTTGGAAGCCTATTCCCATCTGCCATCAATAAAAACAATTCTTATCTCAAAACATGTTTTTTTTGAAATGTCATTGCAGTACTCCACCTATTTTCTTCTGAGGGAAAAAAGAAAAAGCTTTAGTTGATGTCCACATTCGGGAGGTCCAGACTGTATTTCTGTGTAGTGTGTGTGTAGGAAAGGAACTGGGGTTGTGGAGAGGGGCAGAGAGAATAGAAAGCTTCAGTATCAAACATTAATTTAATAGGTAATTTTGTTAGCTCTGTTCCATTATTAATTTTCAGGATATATTAGGTTTTATGAATTGAAAAAGTTTAAAAAATATCCTATATTGGTGTTCCTATATTAACTATCTGAGGATTTGGTTAAAATGTAGATCCTGACCTGTAAGTCTGGGCAGGACTAATATTTTGCATTTCTTTTGTTTTTTTAATTTTATTTACTTATTTTGAGAGAGAGCGAGCAGGAGAGGGGCAGAGAGGGAAAGAGACAGAATCCCAAGCAGGCTCTGCACTGTTAGCACAGAGACCAATGCAGGGCTCAAACTCACAGACAGCAAGATCATGGCCCAAGCCAAACTCAAGAGTCAGACACTTGGGACTCCTGAGTGGCTCAATCTGTTAAGCGTCAGACTTTCGCTCAAGTCACGATCTCCTGGTTCATGAGTTCAAGGCCCATAACTGGCTGTCTGCTGTTGGCACTGAGCCTGCTTTGGATCCCTGCTCTGCCCCTCCCCTGCTCTTGCGTGTTCCCTCGCTCTCTCTCTCGCTCTCTCTCTCTCTTAGAGTCTGATGCTTAAATGACTGAGTCACCCAGGCACCCCTCTGCATTTCTAATGTGTGTGCACACATGCCCATATAGTAATGTTGTGTGTGTGTGTGTGTGTGTGTGTGTGTGTGTGTGTATACATACTTGCAATGCTTAATGAAAAATACATGCTCTTAGGTATAATTTTTGTCATTTTATTGTTTTAAGTAAACTATACCCAGTGTGGGGCTTGAACTCGATTTCAAGAGTCACATGCTCTACCAACTGAGCCAGCCAGGCACCCCTTGTCATTTTATTTTTAATTCAGACTATTTTATGGCTATAGTTTCACTTGTTAAAAGAAGATATAAATACCCTTTAAAAAGCTAAATATGGCTGTGGTAGCCAGTCCCCAATGATCCCTGACTCTGGTACTTATATTTCCTGTAATCCCCGCCCATATTATACCAGGGTTGCTATGTGATCAATAGAATTGAACAAAACTTATATCACTTCTGATATTGTTATAAAAGTCATAGGGACTTGCATCTTGGGCTCTCTTACATGCTCTCTAGATCACTCACTCTGGGGAAAGCCAACCGCCATACCGTGAGCAGTCCTATGGAGAGGCCCATGTGGTGAGGAACTGAGATCTACTGCCAAGAGCCATGTGAGTCAACTTGGAAGGGGATCCTTCAGGCCAGTCAAGTTTTCAGATGACTATAGCCTCAGCGTACATCTTGGCTGTGACCTTGGAGTAGCTAAGCTACTCCAAGAATTTTGACCCTCAGAAATTGTGAGTTCATAAAAGTTTGTTGTTTTAAGCTGCCAACTTTGGGAGTACATACATAACAATGCATAACAAATACGTGGGCAAAAATGATATATGTTTACATATATAAAATGGTGAATCCATGGAGAATTGGTCTGTTTCTAGAAGTCATGAAATTTCTCTAATAGGATTTGTTAACTTTCATAACTAAAAGCACACACTATATAATGGTTTAGAATGTCTTATCTATCTCTGTGAGAGTGGTGTTAGAAGCAGGTTGAGTGAAGCCAGTCCCTCCTCATGCACACACACCCTGAACTGCACACCTGGCAATGTTATCACTGCACATTTTTCTATTTCAACAGCCTAGCCTGGATCCCTCTGGAAACCAGTGATGTAAAGTAGTAGGAAGCAGCAACCCTCCTCATCTGTTTTCCTTCCTTGGCATGATATGTTACAATCTTATGCTAAAGATATTCAGAAAGGCAAGAACTAATTCTTAGGTACAAATGATAACGTCTAGCCTAAATCAAAACTAAGAGCATCACGATGACAATAGTTGTTCACTGGAAAAAAAGGCAATTGCTTATATGATGTTTACAATTACTGTGCTGACTCCTTTGTATATATTAACTTGTATCACTCCCACAAATCCATGAAGTAGGTGTAGTGATTATTCCCATTTTACAGGTGAAAAAATTGTAAGTTAAGGAACTTGCTTAAAGGCATATAGTCAGTTATGTGATGGGGACAGTCTGGCTCCAGAGTCCATGCTATCAACCCCTTAATATTGGCCCTCATAAATAACAACTATGTTTACTCCATTAAAGTACTATTAATTCAAAAATCAAAGAACTGGCAAAGTGGAAGTAACATACTTTGTACTATTTACTCTCTTAGTTATGAAAGAGGGGGATTCTAGACAATTTGGGAAGAGTAGTACCTTCAAAGCAACTACAGTTTTGAATAAAGGCTTATGGGTGTAGGGGGCTTTATGAGTGATTGCCTCCACTCTGTCAGACTGACCGTGCTGATGACACTGCAGCCTTCAGGGTCCCACCTAATCCTAACTGCTGACTACAGAAAGATAAAACTGTCCCATCTGCATTTTGTGATTTTAACACTTGGCCATGCTGTTTCTATGTTTATCTTTGTTTTCTGCCTCTTAGTTCCAAAGTTTTCTCCCTCTCCCCCATTAAAGGCGATCTCAGACTAAAAGCTGGCTGGCCCACTTCTCTAAGCATACCAATTGGATCATGAGTAATGACCGGGCACTTTCATTTAGGGACGTTCCTAACAACAGGATTGAGTCCAGCTGCCATGTGTTGCCTAAACTGAACATTCAAACAAGGTGGAAAACACTAGATCTGTGTCCTTGGATACTGGTAGCTTCAAGGACTGTTTATTACTTAGCATCTTAAATCAAAATAGGAGGAGATTTCACACTGAGTCCTCTGGTTCCAGTGCACATCTCCTCAGGCAAGGTTGGAATCCTTTTGTAGCAAATCTCTTTTGTACTAAGAATCGTGGAGTTCATCAAAATTGTTACTCATCTTCTTCATTTTCAAATAACATCCATGGTTTTCTTTTCTTCTTCTTTTTTTAATCAAGAGGCAAATGATCATTTTTTGACTCTGAGACTAGAAAGACAGCTTGGGAAACTCATGAAATGATAGCAAATCTAGCCCTACTTTCCAAATGTTTCTCTAGGAGTCTATTTTTGTGTTTTAGATAATGACAAATTCATGATGGATTTAATTAACATGGCAGATGCTATTTTTTAGGACTGTGTTGCAAATAGGTATGTTAAATGGAAGTTTAAAGAACATGAAGTTTTAAATAGCCAAGTGTTAAAAAAAAATAGTTGGTACAGATTTGTAACACTTGTGGCTAACCATGAGGAAATGAAAAAGCAAGATAGCCAACGAGGCTTTCATTCAAGAGGTCTCATGTAACACACATTTTTTAAGTTAATTCTTTCGTTTGTGTATCTGGCAAATATTTATTGAGTATCTACTCTGTGTCCGATGGTATTCTAGACATTTGGGATGTTTCAGTGAACAAAGCAGACAAAGATCCTGCCCCTGAGGAATACACTTTCTAATCAAGGGAGACAGTCACTAGAAGATAAATGTAATAGTAAACTCTACCCTTTGCCAAGTGAGAGGTACCCTGGGAAAACAAAAAGGGGGAAGAGGACTGGAAGGACTCAGAGTCCGGAGTCCTATTTTAAATAAGATGGCCAGGGGGAGCTTCTTTAGAACGTGACATTTCACTTAAGATTTAAAAGAAGCTGAAGGAATTCATCCTGAGGGTGTCTGTGAGAAGAGCTTTCCAGTCAGTGGAAGCAGCCAATGCAAAGGCTCCGAGGTAGGAATGTGCCTGACATGTGAGAAGCAGCAGTGAGCCAGGTGGCTGGATCAGAGAAGCAAGGGTGAACACAGAGAAAATGTAAGAGGCCATTTAAAGGGCTTTGACTTTTACTGGGAAGGAGGACCTACTACAGGACTTTTGGCAGATTAGTGACATTTATTGACATATTTTCACTGGATCACTTTGGCTGCTGTAGAGGTACAAGAGGAGAAGCACAGACTATGGCTACAATCTAAGTTGGAGAAGATGGTCGTTCAATTCGGTGGTAGCATGAGGTAGAAAAGACCTGACTGGGTGTTGGACATATTCTGAAGAAAAAGTCAGGATTAGATGAGGGGTGTGAGAAAAAGAGAGAACTCAAGATGCCTCTAAACTTTTAGGCTTCAGTAATTTGAAGAACAGAATGTTCTTCAAATAAGAGAAAGCTGCAGGTAAGAGAGTGGTCATTTTAGAGATCTTAAATTTGAGATCTCGGTCAGAAGTTTGAGTGGAGATGATGAATAGACAGTTGGAAACCAGAGTCTGAGGAGAAAAATTTGGACCAAAGATAAGATATTTTAATAAGAATGGCCTTTTCTTTTGGCTATTAAGACACTTGCTATGAAAAATGCAAGCCCTCTCCATAATGAGCCACATGACTCTTGGGAGAACTACTATGGGAAAAGAAATGATAGGGAGACTTCATGATAACACATAAAGAACCTCATTTCCAAGAAATGTGTCAATCAAACGGACAGAAATTGGTGCAAAACAACCCAGTAACCAAGAGGCTTCATGCCAGAAACACAATCTATTCCCTCCCATTGTACTGAGAAATAAATGACCTACATCCCTAAGTTTAAGGCATATAGCACGATGATTTGATCTACAGATATTGCAAAATGATTACCCCAATAGGTTCGGCTAATATCCATTTTCTCATATGAATACAATAAAAATAAAAGAAGAATAAATAATTTTCTTCTTGTGATGAGAACTCGTATGATTTACTCTCTTAATATTCATGTTATACAGCAGTGTCAGCTCTAGTCATAATGTACATTGCAGCCCTCGTTCTTACTGGTCTTATAACTGGAAGTTTGTACCTTTTGACCACTTTCTTCCAATTCCCACTTCCCTTACCTCCTGCCTCCGGTAACCATAAGTCTGATCTCTTTTTCTATGAATTGGGTTTTTTGTTTTTTAAGATGCCACATGCAAGCGAGATCATATGGTATTTGTCTTTCTCTGAATTATTTCACTCAGCATAATACCTTCAAGGTCCATCTGTGTTACTGCAAATGGTAGAATTTCCTCATTTTTTATGGCTGAATAATATTCCTCTGTGTGTGTGTGTGTGTGTGTGTGTGTGTGCACGCACATGTGTGATAACTTCTTTATTCATTCATCCATCTATGGACACTTAGGTTGTCGCTATGCCTTGGCTATTGTAAATAATGCTGCCATGAATACAGGGGTACAGATATCTTCTCAAGTAAGTGAGAAATGCAAATCTTGTTTGAAATAGAAAGTATGCAAATGTAGTGATTCTGTTCTAAAAATGTACGTCTCCAGAGAAAAATCCTTTACGGAAGCTATTTACACATTTACCTTTCTCATTTTCTGCTTCTCACAATTTCTTGAAGCTACTAATTCTCTGAAGGCAATCCCTTAGAACCAGTAGTCTACAAGTTTCCCATGAAGTCTGTGTTCACAGTTTATACTGTAGAAATTATTCCTAATTATAATTGTTTAACATGTGCTAGAGTCAGGATCTCAACTGCACGGAGAAGGAAACCAGTATTAGCCACTATTCAAGATCATCAATGTTGCCCCTCTGCTTCCCCTAACAATGCCGGCGTGACATAAGAGATGGCTGGCTCGCAATACTGAAAAACCAGTTTTATATGGCACAATGTAGTATAATTAGAATTAAGGAGAAGCCACCATGTGGGCAAGTCATTCTGAGTATTAGAGATAACAGGTCGTTTCTTTTGCTTTCCTTTATGAGACGGAGCGTGCGTGGTAACTAAAAGCCTCAACTCTGGAGCCAGATTCCCCAAGTTTAACTCTCAGCTCAATACCAGCTGTATGACCAACGAGGAAGCTGCTTAACCTCTCTCTCTGTGTCATACCACTGCTGCCTGTAAAATGAGGCTCATCACAGCACCCACTTCCTAAGGGTTATCAAGAATATTAAATGAGTGAATATTGATACAGCCATTAGAAGAGGATCTGGAACACAGTAAAACCTATAGAAGTGTTTGGTAAATAAAGAAAATGCTGGTTTTTCTGTTTTTAGGTGTCCTTCTGCTGACTTCTGACATTGGTGCATGTTTTTCATATTTTTTATAACTTTTCAGAAACTGCTGTCAGCAGTTAAATATTTTTGAGTTTTATTCTTCGAATTGTAGATTCGTTCTTCCCTAAAGCTCATCTCTGAGGTAGTTTCTGAGGCATGCCGGGTCCCCCTGCCTGCCTTCCAGAAATTGCCTGCAGCATGCCTGGTGGGGTTCCAAGTTCTCCACAGTCAGCCAAGTTAGGTTTAGTGTTATTTTTCATCACCTTGACGTCAGTGAGAAATATCACTAAATTAATGCAAAAAAGATGTTCAATAGGATTTCATGAATAACTCAAAGCCCACTGCAAATACAGGATTGTCCATGATGTTTTGAATTGATGGAAATCTATCTAGGGATTTCTAGCAATTCATAAACCAATTTCAGCTGACCGATGTAAAGCTTTGTTTTTTAAAACCTGGCAAGTCAGAATGAAAGCCGAGTGTCTGTCAGGCAAACACCCTGAGTTGATTCAATTATCAGTGACAACTAATGAATTCACTGCAGGTATCAGCAAACGTCCCTTACAGAGAGAGTTGACCACAGCAGCTTATGTCCAAATACTCCTGACTTACCTTAAAACATGACCGAGGAAAGAATTGTCTCCACCTCATTAGGCCTGCCTACACTGATTTCTAACTCCCACATTCAGCCTTCACCACTGTCTTTGGACATGCTTTTTCCTGCATGTGCAAAAGCCACTCCACTTATATTCCGAGCTTGGGAACTTTCTCCCACGTGTTTCCTGCAGGCTGCCAATATCCATCAGCAAGGGATTTAACACGAATCTTCTTTTTATTCTTTATATTTTGAGATCCAGAGTCCAGTGTAACACTTTTGTTTCTTCATGTATGAACAATATCAAAAGCAAATAATTTGGGTCTCAAAAACTAATGATTTTGAGAAACATCCTCATGGGTTATGAAATCAATTTTCATATTTTACCGTGTTTCTCATTCAGGTTTTCCCGTCTTCCCACCTTCCTTCCTTTTTTGGCATTATTGCTACCGAAGTCTTGCCCATTTGGGTATCGTTGGTAGCTGCACACCTCCAGGAAGTTTGGCTCACTTCAAATCTCCTCATATAATATTTGCAGCACAAACTTGTCAGTTCAAACTCATTCTCTGGATGGATTCCTCTAGCTTGGTTAAGCTGTTTGGTCTTTATAGCTTTGCCCATAGCGTTCTCTTGACCCTCAGAGATTATTTGAGTCGAATGGCCAACTGGTATCATTTCATTAAAACTGCTGTCATTAGTGACTTTTTTCAGTGTGAAATCCAAAGAATATCTTTTAGCCTTCTCGTTGCTTGATCTCTCAGTGACATGTGACCCAAGTAAAGTCTTCTCCTTTTCAATCTCCTAAATTTCCACCTTTTCTTAAAATTTCTCTTACCTCTCTTGATGCCCCTTATTGGCCTTATTTGATCTTGAGCTTTAATTCCATCCCCTACAGTTGTGACACTTTCTTTCTCTGTTCCCACAACTGAGTGATCCCAACTCCAACACTCAGTAGGCTAAATGACTGCGAGAAAGTTATTTAAAGCTATTTGTGCCTGAGTTTCCTCATCTACAAAGTGGAGTAACAGTGTCTATTTCATAAAGTTATTGAGTTAGATTCTGAGTTAATATTTATTATTTTACAAGTTAAGAATATTTATTACAATTAGAGTTACTTAATATAAATATTCTTAGTATTAGGTATAATGAATACTAAAAGAAGTTAACATTTATAAGTAATCAGAACAGTGATTGGCATATAGTAAGCACTTCTTAAATGTTTCTTTATTATTTTTTTCATTAACCCTCATGACTTCAAATTATCACCCATGGGCTGATGACTCTCCAGACCTACACTTCCAACAAAGATTTCTCCTTAGAACTTAAATATTCTCACCTGAATGCTCCCTGGGTATTGATATCAGCTCTCATAAGACTACCTTCTTACCTGTTCCATCTCAAGAATTAGCACCAGCCAGGTACCCATGCCAAGACATGGACCTTAATTCTTTATTCGACCTCAACCTACACATCTCACCATCAATCCTGTTAATTCACTTTCCCAGACCTCCTTGGAATCCATTCTGCTCTCTCTAGTTTTGCCCAATCCCATCTATCCTCCTCACTGCAGAGGAGAAAACTTGAGAGTTTTGCTGTTGTTGTTTTCTATTTTCTAGGATGTAATCAGATGTTGCCACCAATGAAAATTCTTCCATAAAACTCTTGCCCTACCACCACCACCATCATTAGTCAATGAGGGCCCAAATGCCTTTAGCATGGCCTACTATGTCTCCCTGCTTGACCACGACCTATGTATGCCCTTCATCTCTGTTTTCCAGCCAGCATTCACCCTCCACAATCCAATCATATTTAAATGACTTTTGGGTCCCCAAGTAAACCACAATTGCTCAGAATTCAGCCTTAGTACACACTACCCCACTTCCTAATCCCTATAACCTTCTAGCCAACTCATTATCCTTTTAGGGTAGGTTGAGGCAGGAGCCCCTAGACGACACATTAGAACATGTGGGATTCAGTATCATTACCGACTGACTGGATTTACAAGTGATGTACCCTGCTACACCTCAGATTTCACTCTGGCAAAGAAGGATCATCTGTTCAACAAATATATTTGAAGATCTCATCTGCCAGACCTGTACTAGGCTCTAAGGATACAGCAGTAAATAGATGGTACCCCTGCCTTCATAAGGTTTATACTGCAGGGGTGAGGCTGAATCTCGACCAAAGGAAAGAACTGGTCAGTGTTCTGCTACTGCCTCCTCCTACTGTGCATATTTCTGTTACATTTCATATCACTATATTGCAACTCCTGGTGTTCTTTGTGCTTTAGCTTAAATTTCTCCCAAAAAGAAACAGTAAGACAAGAATTTGACTCAGGTGGTTTATTTTCTGGATGATCTCAAAATCACAGATGAGGAAAAGTGAGACAAGAAAGACAAGAAACCCAGTAAGGGGTTTGTTAAAGAATAGATGGCAGCAATGGGCAACGGAGTCTCCATCCCTCTGAAATGAATCTACGTGTCTAAGAATCGTCACATCAGATGGTGTTGGAGCTCAAGTACCCCACCTCTGTTAATGGAGTGGCCCCTGGGGCACATTAACCCCACTGAACATCCTGGTTACACTTGCCTGAGGGTCAATTCAGATGGACTAAGGCAAGAATGGACAAGACCGCAATAACATCTATTGCTCTGCCCAATTCCCCTACCAGCCTGAGCATCACCATAAGCATGCATTACCCATTTTCCTATTTATGGGACTTAACAGAGTACCTAGGCAGAGTGCCCACTTAATAAGCATGCTTAATAACTGCACAACTATCTACTACATCAACAATATGAAGGAAATGCTTTCAACAGGATCCTGTTAGTTTGTAACACTGAAGGCTAAATGGGCACAGGTAAGGAAGCACCTATTGGGGAAATAGTTTTCAGGACAAAACACCAGATTTGAAACTCAAAGATTAGATATATAAACAGATTTCTTTCTCTCTAATCACTGACCACTGTTATGGACTGAATGCTTTTGTCCCCCACACCTCCTAATTGATATGTTGAAGCCCCAATCCTCAATGTGACTGTATCTAGAGAGAGCGCCTTTGTGTAGATAATTAAGATTAGCTGAGGTCATAAATTGTGGGCTCTGATCCAATAGGATTAATATTCTCATAAGAAGAAACGCTAGAGGGCTAATCTGTGCATGTGTTCACTCACTCACTCACTCATTGGTGCTATCTCTCACGGCCATGTGAGGACACAGTGAGAGAGCAGCCATCTGCAAACCAGGAAAAGTCCCCATGAGGAACCAACCCTGCCATATTTTGGTCTTAGACTTGTCAGCCTCCAGAATTCTGAGGAATAAATTTCTGTTGTATAAGGCCACTCAGTCTATGGTATTTGCTATGGCAGCTGAGCAAAGTAAGACAACCATATTTGAAGGGATGTATGGTACTCATGAGGTGGGTTCACCAATACTATCAGGAAAGACTTGCATGGAAATAGCCAGTGTTTGGCTTTCCTAGGGCTCACTACTTGACATATGAAGTATGTTATGAAGACCCTGACCCCAAATTCTTTGTTTATACAAGGCTGTATTTAGGTATAAAATCCCCTGAACACACAAGACTGTCTGAAGAGAACAGATATTACATTGATTATCTAGAATTATTCAGAAATTCCTTGCTCAGATTTTTAAATCAATCTTGAAATTTTAGGAATAAATATTTATTGACAATGATGGTGATAGGCTTTGCGTAGTTTGCTTTTGTTGGCATAAAATAACTTCCCATTTCATAGGCATATAAAATGAGCACATAAAATGGTTAAAAAGGGTTCTTGAACATCAAATAACTCATACTAAACATACTGATGAGTTAAGTGTAAATAAATGAGAAACACATGGATAAAATTTTCCTTAAATACATAAAGCCTTAGCCATTAAGTGAAAAAGAGACTGACAAAACACATCTGGGGTTTTGCCCACTGCAAAAATTATTTTTAGTTTTGGATATTAAAACAAATTACAATTCAATGTGTCTAACTTACGTATAAGCTCTTGATTTATAAAACAACTCTTGTCATATAATGATTGGGAAGATGGTATAGATAGTTATGAGAACTTGAGGCCTAGATGGAGAAAATTCTTTAATCTCATTTAAGAGCAAAATGTCAATTTTCTTGCTGGCTTTTTTTTTTTTTTAGCAAAGCTTGAAGAAACAATTTCTGCACTTCACTTTGAAAAATGAACACATGGAAACAGCATCATTTTAGAGAATAAAATTGTTGCTACTTTTTTCACATGGACTAATACCAGATCATGGTTTAGAGGTAGATGAGAGGAGTATTTACTTTAGTTTATTAAACAAAGGTGATCAAAAACTAAATTTTAATTCTCCTCCCAAGTCAACTGATCATGGGAGGAATGGGTTGGATTAACTTATACTGTTCATGTGTTGCCAGATTAAGTTTGTTCCTTAATTATCACCTTCCAAGTGGGCATAGCAAAGTAAGATCCTAAGTGGGTTTTGTGTTAACTGGTAGCTTTCCCTAGAAAGCAAAAAGGGCCTATTTCTATTTAGCCTTGAGAATCCTCATGCCGGAGCTCAAGCTCTGCAGTCTCCTTGAAAAACTTGGTCACTGCTGCAATTCCATCCTACTAGTTTTTCTCCTGCCAGAGACACAATTAATTACCGGCTCAAATCTGAACCCCTAAAAGCTTCTGGCTCAGGATGGCCCAGTTGGGAGTTGCAGTTCTTTCAAAGGACAGTACAAAAGAAGGAGGTCCCAGGGAATCATCTATCTTTGAGCATCTTGATTTTAGTCTAGACCCTGGTGGCTGGAATTCTCAGAAATTCTCTAAATCTCTCTATTCCTATACCTTCCCTATTCTCAGCATTCCCGGGGCCACAGTTCTCAGAACCAGTACCTTCTTCTTGATCCCCTGATCAACCTGTAATCAATGTGAATTGAAGAAGACTGAATGATTGTGAATAAGCCTTGATCAGTTATAAGATGGCTGAGAGCTGAGAACTAGACAGTCCATAGCCAACTGCCCTCAGATCCAGGTCAGGAACAAACAACAGTTGCCTGTGGAAAATATTCAGAGAAACGGAGCCTTCCGGCACCAATGAGGAGGAATGTGATTCAAGGAAAACTGAGTAACTGAAAGTAGTCTTTAGGAAAAGAGTAAAGCAAAACATTACTGAATGAAGAAAGGGCATCCCAGGACTCCTTGTCAGCCTCGAGTGGCTGGGTGTGGAGAGTTTCACCTCCTCCCTTGCCCGTGCTCCTCCTTCTGCCTTCTGGATCTCTCTCTACTCCTTTCACAAAACAAATTAATTTACACAGAACAGCAAAAAGTGATCCTGCTAATGGCAGAAAATAAGGTATCAGCTTGTCACTCTCTCCGCTTGGGTTTTATGAGCAGGGCAAGTGGCAGCAGGAGTATAACTATCAATCACTCCCACATAGATGTCAGAGGACTGTGGGTACTGTACAATCCCAAGAGTGGTATCATGCTGCCAACAGCTAAGAATTCTCAGGGACCTGAGGCTCACAGTGCTAAGAATTAGGCAATACGTTTGGGTAAAGAGGAGGTAAAAAGATTGTGTAGTGTAAACTTCAGGTGCATGTTTTATTGTTATGATCATCAATCTGTTTGTCCCAGGACTCTAAGTTCTGAGACAAGGACATCCTTTTATTCATACCCTTTGAATTTTGAAGACATAGTCAAGAGACCACCTACATAGGCCTTAAACTTACCCTCAGGAAAGAGCAAATACATAAGTCCTAGGCTGAAATCGGATGATAGAAAACAGGAGGGTGATTCACTGCATGGGGAAGCTACATTCTTCAGAATGTCCCTAAACTGGCCAACCACATGTCCCCAAGAAACATTGCAGTCCACTGTGCCCTGGGCTAATGTGCACAGGGTCCAAAGTCTTCCTGGATGGTCTCCCATAGGAGAAAACATCAGAATGTTTCTGAGTGATTCCTGGTAGTATCTTATAGAGCCCCAGAGCCTCTCTCGTCACTGCACATCTACAGATTTCCCAGTCTCTTTACAATGAGAAAGGAAGAAAGAAAACACAAAAGAGGGTACAAGACATAGGGATAAACAAATATGAATAAAAGAGAGGAATGATAGTGACAATTTCTCTTTTCCAACAAATGCAAATGATACATATTTATGCAAAGAAATTTTGTATTCAATGTATTAAATTTCTGGTGTTTGCATATGCAGCTGAGAAGGGTCTTTCATGATACTTTCTCTAAAGTCATTTTCTGAATGCAATGGGGGCTTTGAAGAGCCTGCAGGATTGGCTAATGCCTATCAACTCATTATGGCCCCACATTTTTTACCAATTCTATACCACTGCCAGGGAAAACAATAAAATGTGTCCCACTCCCTCTGCACACACCATTGCTTTCATAGGGGAACTGCTGGTGAATTTCAACTGCAAATTCATTCTTATAATTTTTATTTTAATACTGAAAAGAGTTTCATTTCAAGAGATAAACAACTATACAAAGAAAAAGAGAAAAAAATCTAGATAATCCTCCATCCAAAGTCCATGACAGGATATTACATGGTTTATCCCACCGTTTTACTTATTAATGTTCAAGCAGATTCTAAGGATAAAATTAGAAACAGCTCTAAATGCCAAATTTGATACTAAAGATGCTGGGTTTTTTTGTTTGTTTGCTTGTTTTTTAGGTAAATGCAAGAAGCTAGGTCGTCTGCCACCTGCTAATTACTAAACACAAGCCAGTATGATTCATTTTAACATTCTCCATGATCTGGCCTCCAATAATCATTAAGATCACCATATTCCGAACCCTTGCCTTTAATAGTTAGCATGAATACTTTTGCCCACTTCTCTCAAATTTAAGATTCTTGGGCCTAGGAGGAATGTAAACACCACAAATTCTTTCTTCAAAAGAGGTTTTAGCTCTGGAAATCCTTTGCTCTAGTTTAATAAAGACGTATTTTCTAAAACCACTCAGTATAAAGCCACTCCTTCTATGTTTAAAGACAGAGTTCTTTCAGGTACTGTTTTATTCTATTTGCCCACCAGGAATCAGGAGTGGTTTGGTGGCAGGAAACTGCACTTAGAGACTTGGCATTACGGGCTTGAAGAGCTGGGCTAGTTCAGACTCACCCTTTGGTCAGCATTTGACACCTGGTAATGTAACTTTCTAATCTGTACCAGGTTATACACCTGTCTTCCAGTCAATGCTTAAGGCATGCAGTTGACATCATATTCACAATGATGATTTAATGTTGTGGGGAAAAGGCAGCACAAGAAACAGTCTGGACCTCACCAGATTTTCTCGTCTGAAGCTCAAGGAAATGGATATCTGTTTTTCTTTTTCCCTTTTTGTTTTCTTTTGTTTAAATTATTTTCAAGTTTCCAAACTGTCACTTCTTTCTTTCTTCCTTTCTCTTCTTTTTATTCCTTCCTTTTTCTTCCTTTTTTTTATTTCCTTCTCTTCCTTCCTTCCTTCTTTTTCTTTCTCTCTCTCTCCCTCCCTCCCTCCATCTTCTCCCCTCACCCCTCTATCTCTCTCTCTTCTTCTGGGGAAAGGAGGTGGTGGCCTATATTCTTCTCAAATCCCAGAGTTTGGCTGTAAAAATCATATTATTTCCATATTCATCCAGAACTTCAATGCCTTTTGCCCAAAGTACTGCCATGTTGAGCACTATGACAAAATATTCTCATTTAATGGTGTCCCTCACAGTGGATTTCTACCCAGGAAGTTTTGTTTCAGCTTTATGCATTCAAGGAAATGCTTCTCATGCAGAAGTTAGAGGTAAATTCTGGTGCTAATATAATTAAAATCTGCATTAATGTCCTAGAAATTGGAAATTTTATACACAAGAAATCAATGTAAAACTGCTACATTAACAGCCATTCAGCTCAGAGATCATGAAGGGAAATGGAAACTAATATAGCCTTATATGTAGACCAATTCTATCTCCAAATCACAAGAATAACTTACAAATATTGCATCCAGCCTCTCCATGCCCCTAGGACAGGTACGATGCTACAGGGATACAAGAAAGATTGGGTGTGGAGTTAATAAAAGAATAATAGGAGAACAGAAGATTGGAGAATGTAGAAGAATAATGAACAAAAGGAAAGTTTATTCACAAATGGCTGGCAGAAGTTGCTTTTTTAAAAAGTCCCAAATCTGTTAGTCTACAATCCATTCTTGTCAGTCACTTGAGAAAGTTTTAGTGGTATTACCAGATCTTTGTGAAATTTCCTCCTTTTAAAAAATGACCATGGCAATACACACAGTCTGTTTGATTATATTTGAATTGGACATCCAGGCACATTGTGATTATCTAAACTTAGGCCATTTTTCCTATTGGCTAGAACCTCCTCCAAAAACCCAAAAAGTACAATTGTTGCTACTTATAGTCTGCTCTGTTGCAAATAACTCTACAAGTGAAGGTGAGGGTGGCATTTCCAATGTCAAGGAGAGATTAGGTGGATTCCACTTTAATTTGCCTACACTCTGTCTTTTGATCACAGGTAATTGTGAATTGGCTCTAGTTCAAAGACAGACAGACAGAGATTTTAAACTCATGCAGTCTTTACAAGATTCACAATAGTATGCCCTGCTTACTTGGCCCTTTTCTCCTTAGCACAATAAATGTGCGCTCAACAGAGTTGAAACTTGTCCTGAAAAACTCATGGCCTCAGGGGTTCCATTGAGAAATGCTGTGTGGGCAAACAAAGCTCTCTCTTTGCAGCTTTACAAATGATAGGTTTTCACTTTATAAGATGTTTTCATTGCATTCTTAAAGCATCTGGTGATGCAAAACAGCATGGGCCGGCAATCCCAGTTTAGCATTGTATGTGAAAACAAATGTCTATTCATGTGAGGCTCACTCTCCCTCCTGGTTAGCTGCCTTCATTGAGAAGCTGGAAGAACAAGATGCAGAGTAAGGGGGCGAAAGTGAAATGCTAGCATTAAGCAGTATGTCTCCGCTCTCCTTCAAGCACCTCCCTCTCATCACTGGCCAGACTAGTGACAGATAGGATAGCTTCCACCAAGCACTGCACAAAGCTTCCAAGGAAGAAAGGAGGTGATGAGAGTCCCTCTGGGAATTCAAAGATAAGAAATATCTGTGCAGAGAATAAACAATGAAAGAACCTCCTGACTGATTTTGTAGAGTTGAGCACGAGTCTGATTACAGAATTGAGCTTCCAGCTGCTATAACTAAACCTTTCCCACAGCCAATTTGTTTGATAAGCTTTCCTAACTTTTAGAACCCTGACATGGTCCAGAGGGCCTATGTTTTTTCTACTCTCCAGGGAGGATTACTTGACTAATTTTTCAGGATGGTTTTCCCAAAGGGAGAAATGGCTATGCTGTATAAGATGTCACAAACTTAGATACAATTATGTCTATGTATACATTCTAATGGGTTGTATCTTTCGACAACATCTTCCCCATGGAAACAGCCCGTGTCCTTTATTGCATTTGGCATTACGGGTTAGGTCTGCAAAGAACTCTTTGGGAGGCCAGTTTACTTTCTGCTTTCTTGTTGCTATGTGATTTCTCTAGTACAGAAATACTCTTTCAAGTACCATGTGTTTTTTTTTTCCTCTAGGCTAGAATTCTCCAAAAAATTAAGAAGACTGCACCTTATAAAATGAAAGGCTCAAAAGTACACTATCACAAACGATAAGGTGATTTTTATTTTGCAACATTATGTGAAACAAAGTGCGTAGCTTGGAAGGCAGTGAAAACGTGAACAGAGATTCTGCTTTTCCTTCTCTTCCTAAGCCATTCCATCGAGATGTTCTCAGTCTGAACAGTATAGCCAAATCTTGATTATCCTTAGCAATCAGACCATGGACAATTAACACTCAAGGATCATAGACTCGTAGATCTAAAAAGGAAGCCAGAGAGCACTTGGTCTAATTCATTTGTTTTACAGGTGAGGTAACCAAGTCCGAGAAGGTAAGTGTCTGGAACAAATTCACACACCTAATAAAGGGTAGAGCCTAGAACTGAGTTTCTGACTCAGTTTACCTCTCTCTTTTCACTCTTTCCATTGAAATTGGAATTATTTCTACAGGATTTTTTTTTTTTTTTACCTGTTTTAACACATAACCTTGACCCCTTTTCCCACAATAAAAGTTCTTAGGGACATGGATGCTGAGTAAACCCGAACTCATCCAGTTAAGGTGAAATCACCCTTCACTAATTTGCCTTACTTTGTTCTTGTTTACTCTTAGTTTGAAGCATTGGGTAAATGCTAAAATGACAAAAGGCACAGGAGGATAAAGAAAGCAACGGTGATTCACAAATGGAATACTCAAAGTGTGAATAGTCACATTTCAGCAATCCAATATTAAAGGGGCAATCCAATACCCTGACTACAATACCCAGACTACAGGCACATGCAGGGTACAAGCAACACATGTGGAATCTGAGGGAGACTCCAGTTCCTTTAGCGCGAAGCACTATAGAATCAAGTCACAAAGCCTTCGTAATTAGGAGTTGCTTGTCTCCAACTTCATCTATTTGTGTGAAAAGTCTATCAGTAGGAGAAAAGTTTATAGTAACTAGGGAAAAAATAAAGGGATAATTACAACAATGCTAATGGCATATTACATGTGGATCAATGAGACAATTGAAAAGAAAAGTGGCAACACAGGAATTGGAAAATATGCTCCATAGTCAGCAAAACTCCCTAGGTCTCAGTTTCCCAGAGAAGGAAGGGATTGAACAATTAGCTTCCTAAAGCATCTTTTAAATAGCATGGGTTCCACAGGATGTTAATTTATTGAATGTGTACATACATGGACAGACACGTACAAACACATGATAAAATAAGTTTGAGAAACGGTGGGTTATAAAAAATCAAACTGGCTTCAAACTAGGAAACTCCAGAGCCTTCAATATACTAATAAGCGTGTGTATCTCCCAAGCAAGGAGTACAGCGCACAGCCCTCAAAAATTCTTAATTACAGACCACCTGTGGGGCTAGTGTTCCACAGGGCACATATTCAGAACACTGGCCTAAAAGATATCTAATGCTTCTTCTAGCTCTTAAATTCTTAAATATGATTCCATGGAATATAGGTTGAAGGATCTAAATGTCACTTCAAAAAAGTTGCCCAGTTCACATTCATTGCTCTTTCTATAGCAGGCACTCAAATGCTACTATAAACCTATGATGACAAATACTTTAGGCTGGTAAGCCTGAAATATGCATCCTCACACCACGAAACTATTGATCAAGCAGGGAGTGTAATCCTGTAATGCCTATTTGCCATAAGAACTTGAGATTATTTTGTATCTATTTTTCAGAAATTCATAGTGCTGGCCTGAGAGAAAAGAGAAAAAAGTTGACCTCTATTTGCTTAGATTATTTCTTAAAATATATTCATGTTCTTGATATCACAAAAATCCTCAGAAAAGATTATCATCTCTTGAAAGAACATAGTTATAGGTATCCAACTGTAATTTTGAAAAAATATACAGCATGTAATGAGCTTTCAAAGTCATATGTTTTACTGCAAATTGTCCCTAGAATTATCAGGCAGCCTAGTCCTAAGCATGTAAAATATTTACAATGAAAAACCCAGATGTCTTTAATATTCAATGAAAAAAAAGTGTTTTCCTGGCCTTCCACAATCTAATTTGTTACATATCATTAAAGATCTCTTTATCCTGGAAATATTTGGAATCTCTGCTTATTAAGATATAGCCCAGGAATACAGAGAAACCATTTTTTAATACACAGTCTGCTTTTCAGACAACAGACATAAAAGTGACATGTTTACATACGCACAGGGAGAAGAGAAGGCTAATAGTCAAGGGCATCAGTTCAAACTTAAACAAAACCAATCAGCATTGTCATAATCAAGTTGAAAAGTGTCATAACTGTGATCTCCATAGTTCTGTACTCTATCCTCTTTGACCCATCCTGCACCAAGAGTTATCTTTTAGCTCTGATCACATAAGTCTATTATTTGAAAACTTCTGGAAGAGCTTTTAATCTACAAAATTAAGTACAGATCCCTCTACCTGCCATTGCCCTCCTTGATAATATGTATAAGCTTTTCAGACTAATGTTCACAACTTCCTTACATGTCACATATTCTAGCCAAACTGGTCCTTTTGATGTTGCCTAAGCAAGGTATCTTTGGTACCCTGATAACTTTGTTCAAGCCAGCCCCTCTTGCTGGATGGTTTGCTCTGTTCTTTCTCCATTCCCCACTTCCATATCCTGCTTGTCAAAATCATATTAATCACCGAAAATGTTGCTCACTTCTAACTCTTCCATTAATCATTCTGTTTCTTCATGCATAAGTGACCACTAACTAACTGAACCAATATTTCCTCTCTACCTTAAATACTTATTTGAAACATTTATGATCTGCTGCATTTGTATATGATATGTAGGAAAAAGACCATGATATACCATGGCTTTATCTCAGGCACACGGTAAATAATATTTTCAGAAATAAGTGAATTTCAATATATATATTAAAATATTCATATATCATATATATATATAATATTAAGTAACACCTTTCCCAAAAGGCACTCGATGAAATAGCAATCGCTTATGTGTCTCTAACCTGTCATCATTATCTAATTCATACATAGAATCAACCTTCTTACCGGGAAGAACGTGAATGTGAGACAAGAAACCCCCTCCTCTGACCCAGAGTAAGGATGTATATAGCCTTTCCCATCACCATAAGAACTAAGGGCCAGCTAGTTCTTCTTTGTTTTTCTTCTGATCAGGTAGATTCTCAAGTATTCCCTCTTACTTGAATATAGCATATTCATTTACTCCTACCTAAAGTAATTGTCTTTGTTATCTCTAAATCTCTTAGAACTCCACCCTCTGCCCTTAGTTCAGGGTAATTCTCCTTCCCAGGACACATGCTGGACCAGAACAAGAGCCCTGAGAAGTGGCTCAAGCAGCAGATATTTTGACGAGATTGTGCTATCGAGGACAAGTGTTTTTCAAACTTTTCAAGAAACACTGTCTACATTTGATTCATTTCTCTGTATTTGATTTCCTTTAGAATATATTTTTAAAAAACTGTTCTCTGTAGGAACTCTAGGAAGATGGCAGAAACCATAGTGGTCTTAAAAAGATAATGTATCTAGATGGAAGAAAGGGAGGGAGAGAGGGAAGAGAAGAGGGAAGAGGGAAGGGGAAAAAATCACATAGACAACATATCCATCAAAAGGAGTCACAATGTATCCCCATGAGTCTCCAACTTGATCAGATGAGGATAAGCCACCACCAATAAAAAACAAAAAACAAACAAACAAAAAAAACCCAGCATGGAATCAATGTTTGTGTGGGAGACAGCATAGAGAAACAATGGGATATTTGAAACACCAGAGAAGCAAAGACTCCTGAAATACCCAACAGGTATTTAATATATAATAAGGCAGGCTGATTTCAGAACAGAAGCTGAAACTGAGAAGGTTTTGGCCAATAGAATAATAGGTGCATACAAGGGGCTCATGGTAAGGTCTTAAGGGAGTAAGGCAGGCTGACCCCTGTGGACATTCAAAACTAAGCAGCCAGGACTACCAAGACAGTGGCTCACGCTGAAAAGAAACTGCTTGGAGTGGAATATGAATTGCACAGGAAAGGGAAAACAAAGATGAAGAAAAGAGAAGGTTACAGGAGAAAATGGAGGAGGGCAATAGAGTCAGGAAATTTCAGAAAGCAAGTTGCTATATTTTTTAGATGAAGCATCTTTCAATATATGTTTACTGGTCTTCTGAACTGCAAGTCTATTTTTTATGTATTTTTCTACTTTTCCTCATATTTGAGAGGAAGAAAATCCCTGAATTTCCTCATATTTCCTTTGTTTCTCATTTATCGTCTCTCTTTAGTATCTTCGTTTTTTCTCTCTTCACAGATTATATTTTTTTTCTCTTGGCTTTCACACATAATCAGATTGCAACTACCTTGGACAAAAAGATCTTATTCAACTCTACCATTCACATTAACTCTTCCCTTGTTCTCTCCACCACTACGCTTGTCAAATAAGGTTTTCATACTTGCTACTCTCACCTCCTCTAACCAACTATATCAGTGATTTTACTGAGCCCTAATTTTACTAACTTGCTTTATGTCATTTTAAACCCTGTTGCCATCTCTTTTTAGTCACAGTTTTCTCTTAACTTCAAGACACCATTCCATTCCTCCTCTTAAATCTAGAACTACCCTCTTTCTAAAGTTTTTTTTTTTTCATCTTTTGCCAGGAAGTATGAATTTTCAGTATTTCCTGTTTTTGGACCTTTGTCCTTTTTCTTCATTTGTTCCTTTGGAAAGCTCATCCACCCCAAATATTCCAGCTATTGCCTCCATGTAAATAACTCCCAAATCAGTTTTACTAGTAAAGATGTCTCATTTAAAAACTAGTCTTTCATTTGTACTTTTGCCATATTTTTTAATAGCACATAAAAAGAACTCTGTAAAGTTAGAAAAACTAACCTGATGCTCCGCCTAAAAGTTCAGGGAAATAACTTCCACATAAAAATGAGTAACATAAAATTACTGAGGTCAACTCCCATGGAAAGTTATTGAAAGCAAAAAAAAAAAGGACAATGAAAGTGAATGACTAGTACACAGAAAGAAAATATGCTTAAAAGACATATCCACAAAACAGTTTAAAACCGTAACATTCTATTTATCTAACTAGGCTATGTATTTAACTAGGCTAAAGCATATTAAGAAAATAGTACAATAAATAAAGGATAAAATAAATGAGAATTAAAAAACTCAGAAATGATATAATTACATCAGAAAAGAATTAGAAATAAGAAAAATTATATCAGTTGTAAAACTAAATTAGAAGGAAAACAACATATGCTGACAAGATCTAACATCTTAATAGAAATGTAAGGTAAAAAGAGAAAACTTAAAAAATGTAAAAAAAAAGGAAGAAAGAAGGAAAAAGGATTCAAGAGAAGGTGTCAAATATTGAAGATAGACAAAGAAAATCCAAAATGTAGATGAGTCTCTGAAGAAAACCAGAGAAATGAAAAAAAATATACAACACAGTGTGTGTGTGTATGTGTGTGTGTGTGTATGTGTATGTATGTATGTATATATATATATATATATATATATATATATATATGAGAAAATATGGAAGCTTCCTATTTAAAAGAACATATCCTGTATTGGACAATAGTAATCTTCAGAATGACCAAGACATATTCTAGTGAGATTATTGGACTTCATGTTTAAAAAAATCTATTTAGCATTGAAGGGAAAACAGCCAGTAACTTATATGGGAAAGAAAATTAGATTATCGTCACACTTGTTCAAAAGCAACAGATTATGCCAGAAGAAAATGGAGTAACATGTTTAAATACGCAAGGACAGAAAATGTGAACTCAGGATTTCATATCCAACAAAACTGACTTCCAAATATAAAGAGCACACACACATGCACACAATTGTTGTGAACATGCAAAAACTCATGGAATGGACTTCTACTTCCAAGCATTATAAAATTAATTAACTACTCCTCCGACTTTAAATGATAAAACCAAAAATATATATATCAGCAACTATTTCAGACACTAATCAACAGACAGCCTAACGCTGTGATCCCTGAGATAAGGCAAGCTCACAAAGTGAGACCCAGAATTGACTTGACTTTTATATAGGGGCATTTCTCAATTCCCTAATACACAGTTCAGTGAGTTGGAGGACCATCTGAGCACTGTGGTCCTGCAGAGATTAGAAGGCATGGATCAGAGCTCAAAGTAGGTGAATTGGCTGGAATCTGCAGGGCAGAACAACAGAAAAAGAGAGGCACAAAGAAAGTATCCAGAATTTTGGGGGGGGGGGCAAACAGGCTGGTGGGGGCGGTGGGGGGGGGGGGCTCATAGGCCCCTGTTGAGTTCTTGGCAAAGAACTAGACTGTGTATCAGCAGAGAAAGACTATAGGAGGTTTGCCCCAGAAAGTATACCAGGATAGACCACATGTTGAGTCCTACAATTAGTCTTAATACTATCTCTGATCACAAAAAATTAAATTGGAAATCAATAAAAATAAGGTAGTTAGAAAATGTTCAAATGTTCGGAAATTAAATAACCACACTTTCTACCATGGGTCAAAGCAGAATTCACAAGGGACGTATGAAATTATTTCAAATTTAATGAAAATGGAAATATCAACATTTATGAGACATAGCTAACACAGTGTATAGAAAAAATACTGATTTAAATATTTAAATTAAAAAAGAAAGTTTAAAAATCAATTATCTCCATGTTCATTTTTAAAATTCCACTTTAAAAAGCTAGGAAGTAAATTTAAAGATCAAAATATGATCAAAATAAGAAAGAAAGAAATGATAAGGAGAATTTAATGAAATGGAAGACAATGGAGAAATTTAACAAAATCCAAGTTGGATTACTTGAAAGTATTAATAAAATTAATGATCCGTAGCAAGATTAACCAAGAAAGACAGACAGAAAACACAAAATACTTTTAAAAATACCAGGAGCCCAGGTGGCTCAGAGAGTTAAGCAGCTGACTTCAGCTCAGGTCACTATCTCACCTTTCATGGGTTCAAACTCTGTGTCAGGCTCTGAGCTGACAGCTCAGAGCCCGGAGCCTGCTTTAGATTCTATGTCTCCCTCTCTCTCTGCCCCTCCCCTGCTTGTGCTCTCTTTCTCTCTAGAATAAACATTCAAAAAATATCAAGAGCTCTGTCTACTCAAGAAATTGAACTCATAATCAAAGAGTTCAACCCAAAATCCAGGTCCACTTATTTCACTAATGAATTTGATAAAAGTATTTAGATTTTATATAAACTCTTCCAGAACATAGAGACGGAGGGGGATGCATTCTAACTCATATTATAAGAGTAGGAAAACCCTCATACCAAAACCAGAAAAGGATTATTACAAAAAAATGAAATGTACAAATATTTCTCATGAACATCACTGTAAAAATTCCCTGAAAAAAATGAGTAAACAGAATTCAACTACATATAAAAAGAACAATCTATCATGATAAAATGAGATGTATCTCAGGAATTTCAAAAAAAGAATCAGTAAAAGTAATTAAAAATTAAGATAATTTGTCATATTATCAGAATGAAAAATAACGTTCTTAACAGTGACAGAGGAAAAAATGTCACCAAATTCAATGCCTATTTATGAGAAATATTTCAGCACACTAGAAATAGTTGGAAACTTCTATCCTTGTAAATCTACAAAGAAACCAACAACTTATGCCATACTTGATGAAATACTGCTTTTACCTAAGAACAAAGGAAGAGTATCTACAGTCCCCAAAGCAAGAATATCTTTCCCACTGTCATTCCACATTATATTCTGAAGATTCTAACCAATGCAACAGGGCAAGATACACAAGTAAAAAGCTCATAGATTAAAAAAAAAAAAAAAAGTTGTTAAACACTGTTTGCAGAAAACATTATTGTCTATACAAATAACACTAAAAAAATCTATCAAAATAAACTATTAGATTTAATAACTTAATTTAGCAAGACTGCATGTTATAAGATCAACATACACAAATCAATTACATGCCTCTAGCAACATCTGGAAAATTCTATTTAAAACATAATATCACTTAAAATAATATTTTAAAATATAAATAATCAAGAATAAATTTATCAGAATATATCCAAGTTGTCTACACTGAAAACTACAAAATAATACTGTGAATAAATTAAAGAATATCTAAATTAAAAGATATATTGTGTTCATGAATTGAAAAACCCAAAAGTATTAAGATTTCCTTTCCCTCTAAATTGATCAATAAATTTAACACAATTGAAATTATAATCTTAGCAAGATTTTGCATAAACTGATAAAATGATTCTAAACCTCATATAAAATTGCAAAGAACTTAGAATAGTCAAAATAACCTTATAAAGGGAAGAGCAAAGTTGAAGGACTTACACTACCTCATTTCAAGACTTACTATAAGATAATATTAATCAAGTCAGTGTAGTATTATAGATAAACAAACAGAACAAATTTCATAAATGACTCACAATTAATTTTTGACAAAGGTACTAATATAATTCAATGGGAAACTGAATAATCTTTACAATAAATGTTTCTATAAAAATTGGGTATTAATCTGGAGAATAAAATAAACCTCAGTCTCTACCTTATATCACATACAAAAATTAATTGAAAATGGGTCACACACCTAAATCTAAAAGGTAAAACTGTAAAACTTCTGGAAAGAGAATAAGAAAAATTCTTCACCACCTTGGAAATATGTAGAGATTTCTCAGTATACAAAAAACGCAGTAACCTAAAAAAATAATAATAAACTATAAAAATATACTTGATGAAGGATTGTATCCAAAATCTGTAAAGAATTCTTACAACTAAGTAATAGGAAGGCAAAAACTAAATTTACAAAGTCTGTAAAAGACAACAAAGACATGTGAATGGCAAATACTCATGTGAAAAGATACTCAATATCATTAATGTGGAAAATGCCAACTAAAATTACAGTGATACGCCACAATATGCCAATTAAATAGACTAAAATTTGAAAAAAAAATACAGAGTGTTACTAAGGATGTGGTGCAACCAAACGTTTATACATTTGTGATAGTAAGTTAAAATGACAATAACTTTGAGAAAAAATAGTCTGAAAGTTTCTTATAAAGTTAAATATACAGTTATCATAAGACCCAGCAATTGTATTTCTAAGTATTTACCCAAGAGAAATGGAAATATATAACTACCAAAAGATTGTACACATAAGTTTATATCAGTGTTACTCATGAAACCACAACCAGAAACAATACCAATATCTGTCAACAGGTGAATGGATCAACAAATCATGATATACGCCTACACTGGAAGGCTATATAGCAATACTGATACACACAATGTTCAAAAATGTTATGCTGTACCAAAGAAGCCAGACCCAAAAGGGTATGTATCACATTATTTCATTTATATCAAAGTCTAGGAAAGACAAATCTAGTATAGAGTGATAAAGCACATTGGGATTTGCTTAGGGTAGGGATAGGTAACTAACTAGGTGGACAAGGGAGCATTTTTTGATGATGGAAATGTAGTATATATTGATAGTTTACCTGATACACAGGTGGATATATTCATTAAAACTCATCAAAATGTATAGTTAAAATGGATGTCTTTTATTATATTTACATTATACCTCTACAGAGTTTATTAAGAAACATGCTGAGTAGGGGCGCCTGGGTGGCGCAGTCGGTTAAGCGTCCGACTTCAGCCAGGTCACGATCTCGCGGTCCGTGAGTTCGAGCCCCACATCAGGCTCTGGGCTGATGGCTCAGAGCCTGGAGCCTGTTTCCGATTCTGTGTCTCCCTCTCTCTCTGCCCCTCCCCCATTCATGCTCTGTCTCTCTCTGTCCCAAAAATAAATAAACGTTGAAAAAAAAAAAAATTAAAAAAAAAAAAAAAAGAAACATGCTGAGTAAAAGAAACAGACACAAAAAGAGTATATACCATATTATTCCATGTACATGAAGTCCTAGAACTGGTAAAACTAATTAATAGAGATAGAAATTATATCAATGGTTATTTGGAGCAGGAGTAAACTTGGGAAGTTTCTGACATGACAAAAATGTTCTAACTTTTGATTTGGGTAGTACATATATAATATATACATTTGTCAAAACCAATTAAATTTTAATGTGTTCATTTTATATAAATTATACTTCAGAAAAATATGGTTTCTTTAAAAAATCTTAGCAACTATTGTTCCCATGAGCAAGAGTGAAGACTCAAATAAATAAAATCATAACTGCAAGAGAAGACATTACAACTGACACCACAAAAATACAAAGGATCATGAACAATTATAGGTCAACAAATTAGATTCTATTTATTTGTGTCTTTTTGAATTTATTTCATCAATGTCCTATAGTTTTCAGCATACTAGTCTTTACCCTCCTTGGTTAATAAATAGATTCCTTGCAGAAATAAATTCTTGGAAACATGCAACTGGCAAAACTAAATCACGAAGAAATAGAAAATCTGAACAGACCAATCACTAGTAAGTAGATTTAATCAGTAATCAAAAACCTCCCGACAAAGAAAAACCCAGGACAAGATGGTTTTACTGGTGAATTCTATCAAACTTTTCAAGAAGAATTAATGTCAATCTCTCCCACACTCATCCAAAAAAACTTAAGAGGACAGAGTATTTCCAAACTCATTTTACAAGGCCAGCATCACCCTGATACCAAAGCCAGATAAAAGCATTATGAGAAAAGAAATACACAGATCAATATTCCTGGTGACTACAGATATACAAATTCTCAACAAAATGCTAGCAAACCCAATTTAACATCACATTAAAAGGGTCATCAGCATAATCAAGTGGCCTTTATCCCTGGCATGCAAGAATGATTCACCATACACAAATCAATAAATGTGATACAGCACATTAATGGAATGAAGAATAACAATTATATGATCATCTCAATAGATGAAGAAAAAGCTTTGACAAAATTCACTACGATTAAACTCTCAACAAATTTGGTATACAAGAAATATGCCTCAGCATAGTAAAGGTTATGTATGACAACCCATAGCTAACACACTCAATGGTGAAAGGCTAAAATCTTTTCCTCTATGATCAGGAAAAAGATAAGGATGCCCATTCATCCCAATTTTGGCTGAAACTAATGTAACATTGTGTGTCAACTGTACTTTAAGAAAATTTTTGATGAAAACAGTCCCATTTACAATAGCATAAAAGCAATAAAATATCTAAGAATGAATTTAACCAAAGAAGTGAAAGATGTGTACACTGAAAACTATAGGACACTGATGGCACAAATTGAAAAAGACACAAATAAATGGATAAATAACAAATATTCATGGATCAGAAGAGTTAATATTGTCAAAATGTGCATGCTACCCAGTCCACCTATATAGACTCATTGAAATTCCTGACACAACCCTAATAGCATTTTTTACCGAAATAGAAAAAAAAATTCTAAAATTTGTATAAAACTACAAAAGACCCCAAAGAGCCAAAGCAATCTGAGATAGACAAACAAACCTGGAGGCATCACATATCCTGATTCCAAAACAAGACTATAGTAATTAAAATAATTTGATAAAAACACGTAGACCAATGGAAAAGAATCAAAAATCCAGAAATATTCCATCACATATAGTTTCATACACTATTTGATAAGGGATCCAAGAATATTCTCTGGGGAAAGATAGTCCATTCAATAAATGGGAACACTGTATATTCACATGCAAAAGAAAAAATGACATTGGACCCCTAACTTACACCACTCACAAAAATTAACTCACAATGGATTAATGACTTAAACATAATACCTGAGACCATAAAACTCCTCAAAAACAAACAAACAAACAAACAAACAAAAAACATAGGGGAAAAGCTTCTTTGACATTGGTCTTTCCAACAATTTTTTTTGATAGGACACCAAAAGTACAAGCAACACAAGCAAAAAATAAAAAATTAATGGTGGAACTGCATCAAACTAAAAATCATCTGCATAGCAAAAGAAATAATAAATAAAATGAAAAAGCAGTTTATGGAAGAAAATATTTGCAAACCACATATCTGATAAAGGGTTAATATCCAAAATATACAAGAAGTTCATACAATTCAATAGGAAATAAATTTAAATAAAAAACTAAAAAATAGGCAAAGGATTTGAATAGACATTTTTAGAAAGAAGACATACAAATGGCCAACAGATATATGAAAAGGTGCTCAACGTTACTAATCATCAGGAAATGTAAACCAAAACCACCATAGGATATCATCTCACAGCCATTAGAGTGGCTATTTCTAAAACACCACGAGATAAGAGGTTTGTAAATATTTATTCACCCAACATGAAAGCACCCAAATACATAAAACAATTAATAACAAACATAAAGGAACTAACTGATAATAATACAATGATAGTAGGGGACTTTAACACCCCACTTATATCAATGGACAAATCATCTAAATAGAAAATCAACAAGGAAACAATGGCTTTGAATGACACACCGGACCAGATGGACTTAACAGATATATTCAGAACATTTCTATCCTACAACAGCAGAATACACATTCTTTTCAAGTGCACATGAGATTGAGAAGATCAGAATAGATCACATGTTAAGTCACAAATCAGGTCTTAACAATGAAAAAGAGCGAAATCATACCACACTTCTTTACTGACCAAAACACTATGAAACTAGAAGTCAACCACAAGAAAAAAAATTGTGAACACTGGGGCACCTGGGTAGCTCAGTCAGTTAAGTATCCAACTCTTGATTTTGGCTCAGGTCATGATCTCACAGTTGTGTTAGAGCCCTGCATTGGGCTCTGTACTGACAATGCACACAACCTGCTTGGGATTCTCTCTCTCCCCCTCTCTCTCTGCCCCTCCCTTGCTCTCTCTCTCTCTCTCTCAAAATAAATAAATAAACTTTAAAAACAATTGGAAAGACCACAAATTCATGGAGTTTAAACAACATGCTATTAAACAATGAATGAGTCAACCAGGAAATCAAAGAAGAAATTAAAAAATACATGGAAACAAGTGAAAATAAAAATACAATGGTCCAAAACTTTGGGATGCAGCAAAAGTGGTCCTAAGAGGGAAGTATACAGCAATACAGGCTTACCTTAAGAAACAGAAAAAAAAAAAAAAAAAAAAGAAAGAAAGAAAAAAAGAAAAAAAAAAACTTAACCTTATACCTAAAGGAGCTAGAAAAAGAATAACAAACAAAGCCTGAAGCCAGCAGAAGGAAAGAAATAATAAAGATTAGAGAAGAAATAAATGATGTGGAAACTGAAAAAAAAGTGTTGGCAAGGATATGGAGAAAAAGGGAATCTTTGTACATAGTTGGTGGGAATGTAAATTGGTACAACTAGTATGGAAAACAACATGGAAGTTACTCAAACAATTAAAAATAGAACTACCAAATTATCTAACAATCCCACTTCTGGGTATATACATGAAGGAAACTAATTCACTTTCCTGAAGAAAACATTCTCATGTTCACTACAGCATCATTCAAAATAGCCAAGACATGAAACAACCTAAATGTCCATCAAGGATGAATGGATAAAGAAAATGTGGTATATGTATAGACAATGGAGTATTATTCAGCCATAAAAAGAAAAAAGTTCTGCCATTAGTGACAACACGGATGGACCTAGATGGCATTATGCTGAGTAAAATAAGTCAGAGAAAGACAAACACTGTATGATATCTCCTTCATGTGGAACCTAAAAAAAGATGAACTATAAAAACACAGTAGAATGGTGGTTGTCAGAGGCTGGGTGGTGGAGTAAATGGGGAGATTTTGGTCAAAGAGTACAAATTTACAGTTATAAGATCAATAAATTCTGGGGCTATACTATACAGCAGTGTAACTCCAGTTAACAATACTGTACTATATACTTGAAATTTGCTAAGAGAGTGGATCTTAAATGTTCTCAACAGACACACACACACACACACACACACACACACACACACACACACATAAGTAATTATGCGAGACGATGGGAATGTTAACTAACCTTATCATGGTAACATTTTACAATATATAGCTGTATCAAATCACCATATAGTACCTCTTAAACTTACACTATGCTATTTGTCAGTATATCTCAATAAAACTGGAAAAAAATCAGGTGGGCAATAAATGCATAGGTGAAGGGTGTATGGGGGAAGAAAGATGTAAGCAAGCAGAGAACTGTAATACCAAGCACATAACTAAGAAGCTCACATACCAGTAGGATATTTCATGGTCAAGAGAACAGTGATGAAGTCACATAAACCTGGCTGGTCTCAGCCTGTCACCTACCAACTGAGTGACCACAGGCCTTAATTTCTTCATCTGTAAAATCTAAATAAATTCTTTAAAGAATTTTAAAAATGCATCCAACTTTTGTTTTACAGTGAGTGATATTTACTAAGCAATCAAAAATGCTAACTATTACATAGGTTTCCTGGCCTCGGTTTCTAACTTCTAAAATCTACTCTGGCTGTGTTATCCAATGAAAACTACCCTCTTAATGTTTCCAAATGTCAAAATAAAATACTATATCAACTTCCAAACCTGGATTCCATCTAGGACCTTCTTACCTGTCCAAATACCCTACACAACTAAAAATTACATGTCTTTCTCTTTCCTCTTGGAGTTGTCCCATTGCACAATTACCTTCCCGTATTTCTCTCCCTAGTGAACCCCATCATCACCAGTCCCATGCTCCCTATTTAAAACTTGATTCAAATACCACCTTCCCCAAGAAGTCCTCTGTGATCTCTTCCTCACTGAAAAGTAATTTCTTTGTCTCCCAAGACCAAAGTTCAAATCCACACTCTTCACAAGGTCTTGTGATACTATTTCCAGGAATGACTGCAAACTTTATAGCATCTAAAGAATTTGGTTAGATTTCTAGCTATGGATTTGTCAGTAGGGAACCTTAAGTGACAAAATTTATATCATTCTTACATCCTTTAGCCTACCGATATTAGGAGAAACTTAGAAACATGAGAATAGATCTAATAAAAATTCCAAAACTCTAAAAGAATAGTTAAAAGTGATTAATTTTTAGAATTATTTCAGATGCTGCCTTGTATCATTTGAATTTGAACATGCCTTGTTAATCTTCAACTACTGGTTTGAACACAAAATATATTCCAGTCAAAACTGCATTGCTACTATAAATTTAAGTTAGATATCTGTCAGTCAATTAGTTCAACCAGTGAAAGAGCTAAGTGAGTATCTCAGATACGATAAAGAAAATATAGAACAGAATATATAAAAATCTTTCTTATTTTTAATTCTGCTCATTTGAAAAAATGCTACATAATTTCATCTTTACTATCTTTCTTCTCAATGGAATAATTTCTCCCCTGGCATTTACCAAGAAAAATCAGTTACATGAATGAGTTTTTCTGTACTTGAGGGCTTCTACCCATGCAGTTGCATTATGAATGGTCATTAGCTGCCAATCTCAGCATTATTACTATAAGGCCCTGTCCCATTGGTCAGTCTTAAAAAATGGCACAGCTGCAAAACAATGTCAGTTATGATTCAGCCCTAATTTTCCCTGTCAACAGCCTTGTTCAACTTCCCAGATATTCCTACTTGTTGCCAAGTCCATTTTGTAAACGAAATCTGCTTTTTGAAAATCACCATATGAATATGTCAACAGGTCATGAAATATTTTCATTACAAATCTTAAAGAAAAACTTAGCTCTAAAGAAACAGTTTGGAAAATGTCTATTTCATTAAGTTCAAGTGTGAAATCTTGATGGAAAACATTTATTTTGGCAACTTGCTATTCTGTTGGTGGCCCTAAAGTATCCTGACCAGACTATCTTTGTGGGAGGTGGAACTGGGGGATTCTAGAGCAAATAAAAAATTCCTTACAAGGAGCCCCTTGGACCATGAGCATCGGGGAAAGACTGGGAAAACCTAAAATACGAATGCCAAGCATAAAAACTTACTCTAAATGCTCCTATGTCATTAGAGTTGTTTCTCAATTATCCACAGTAAGAACAAAGAAGTACTGATATAGACCAAAGACAGCAGATAATCCTCAAACTATTCATTGTTCACTTTGGAACAAATATACATATGTACCCATGTGCGTGCACATGCTCATACACACACACACACACACACACATTTCCCTTTCTAACTCTATTGTTTAAGCCATTTTCTCTGCTTGGGAAGACTTGTCACTGTCATCTGTCAGGCAAAGTCCACTCATCCTTTATGACCTAATACAAATGATGCTTCTTCTGTGAAGCCTTCCCTGCCCTCCCCAGGGAGATAATCACTCTCCTCTCTGCTTTCACATATATTATGGCATGTCTCTTTATATGTTGGTCTCTCCCAAATGTCTTAGAAGATTCATGGGGTAAAGACAATGTCTTACTCATTTCGTAGTCCCTGCAGCCAAGCTCCAAGCACAGATAATGCCCAGTAAACATTTTCAATTGATTATTTTCCTAGGCAATCTGATTGAGGAAGAGGTATCCTAGAAACATCTACTGATGAACAAAAATATCAGGTGAGTTGGGGCGCCTGGGTGGCTCAGTTGGTTAAGCGTCCAACTTTGGCTCAGGTCATGATCTCATGGCTTGTGAGTTTGAACCCCGCGTCGGGCTCGGTGCTGACAGCTCAGAGCCTGGAGCCTGTTTTGGATTCTGTGTCTCCCTCTTTCTGCCCCTCCCCTGTTCACACTCTGTCTCTGTCTCTCTCAAAAATAAATAAACATTAAAAAAATTTTTTTAAAAACCTATCAGGTGAGTTATCAAATTGGGATTAGAAACTGACATAGGCCACTCCCAAAGAACTCAATCAGGAGAGGATTTCATGAGATAATTTTATTTGACCTTTATGATTTTTTTAACCTTTCCAATACTCACTATTCACACCACTCACAGTACTCTGCTGCCTCTGTTTTATCCCTTTATTATTTAAGGCACAAGTACTATCTGTACTAGGTGGATGGAGCCATGCTTTAATGATTATAACTTTCTTTCTTTTACTTTTTAATATCATGTTGTGTTTACAAAATTACCATTTGTCACAGAGGTCTATAAGCTTATTGTGGCTGTTATCCTCATTTGAAAGTGTGAAAACTGAGAATTAAGAAAATTAAGTGACTTATACGAAGTTAAACAGCTATAAATGATGCCAGGATCACAACAGAAATATCTGTCACTTTCTAATGTCTTAAATAGTACCCTAAACACTGTCTGATGATGCTATAGCTTATACTCATAGTATAAGGAAGATTCTGATTTCATAGAGAGAAAATCTCAGGATGAGGGAAGTTAAATAGTGCATTCAAAGATCTTACGGAGTCACAGCCAGAGGCTGGGGCAGGATTCAAGGCTCCATGTAGGTTTATTAATTCAAAGACTCACCTCCTTGATGCTCCTTTTGTAAAAAACAAAAATATGAATGATAAATTTATTGTGACACTTAAGTATGACCCTTTGCAAAAAATAGGTAAAGCTAACAATATTAAGATACATAAGGCACCAATTTAAATGTTATAGAAGCAACCAGTTTTGAAATGAAGACTTATGCCTGCTACGAAATAAATATTTTTAAAAACAGTATAGTGGGGAGAATAGTTGATGATCAATTATATTCACCCAACTGACTGTTTTGATGTTAGGTATTCACACACACAGAGTGCTACCTACTGAAGAGATTCTCTCCAGTTGGAGAGAAAAGCTTAATGGAGAAGATGTCATTGAGGAGAACCTGGAAGGGCAGGTAGGAGGAGGAAGTGACATGAGGGGCATTCCAGATGTAAACGAGCAGGAGAAGGGTGAGGTGGTTATGAAAAACAGCAGGAAAACATCTTCACATCCCAGGGACATGAAGGAAAGAAGATAAAGTTGGAAGGGTTTTGAATGTCAAGGGGAGTAGGTTTTATTTTACGAGTAACTGTTTTTTATTGTGGTTAAATATACATAAAATTTACCATTTTAATCATTTGTAAGTGCACAGTTCTGTGGCATTAAGTACATTCACATTGTTGGGCAGCCATCACCACTCTCCATCTTCAGAATTCTTTTCATCTTCTCCAACTAAACTCTGCCTATTGAATACTAACTCCCCAAGTCCCTTTCTCCACAGCCCCTGACAACCACCATTCCACCATTCTACTCTCTATCAATTTGACCACTCTAGGAACCTCATTTAAGTGGGATCATACAACATTTGTCCTTTTATCTGGCTTATTTCACCTAGCATAATGTCTTCAGGTTTCATCCACGTTGTTAAATGAGCCAGAATTTCCTTTCTTTTTTCAGGATGAATAATATCCCATTGTATGTATATACTGTATTTTCTTTATCCTTTCATCCTTATCTTTATCCTTTATCCTTTCATCCATCAGTGGATCCACCTTTTGGCTACTGTAATTGATGCCACTGTGAACATGGGTGCACAAATATCTGAGTCCCTGCTTTCAATTTTTTGGCGTATATACCCAGAAGCAGAATTGTTAGGTCACATGGTAATTCTGTGTTTAATTTTTTGATGGCTCACCACACCATTTTCCAAAGCAGCAGCACCATTTTACGTTCACACCAACAATTCATAGGGTTTCAGTTTTTCCACAACCCTGCCAACATTTTTTTTTTCTTTATAATACCAATCCTAATGGATGTGAACAAGTAATTTTTAATAACCAAGTATTCAAACTGAATATCAAAGTACTGACTAGTGTTTAAAACACTATAAAAATTTCCATCAACCTTAATTTCTATAGGCTAATTGTTTCATGTAAATAACAGGGCCCGGAAATCAGGAATCGATGGGCTATTATTTCACTGAAACCTTCTAAGGTGGCCAATCACCTTCCATTCCATCCTGAAAGGACAGTAGCTGACACTACATACATTTTCTACAACTTCTCATTGCAAAAGACCAAGAATATTAGGAAATGAGATATGGCACTTATACAAATTGCTTTGTTCCTTTTACTCAAAAGTGAAATTTGTATTATTCCCTCTGCTATTTACAGAAAAATCTAAATATATTGTCAAGAAAATTACATAAACATCCATTATTTCATCTGTCCCTAAATGATCTCTGTTAAATTGTTTTCTATATAACCTTCTATATCCTAAACTCAAACACTAAATTTTTTTTATCATAAAATGAAAGTCCAAACTCCAGGGCAACAAGGCTCTAGATCTATCAATAAGAAAGTTTGTTTTATGGAGAGATATGTAAAAATTAATTTATGAGTGTATGAGCTGATTTGTAGAACTCACCACTTTCATATTTTTCCACTTTCATCAATTCAACTATTGTCTATGCACAAAACTTAATTGCTTAAAAATGGAAATCTTATGGGTGCCTGGGTGGCTCAGTCAGTTGAGCGACCAACTTCGGCTCAGGTCATAATCTCAAGGTTTGTGAGTTTGAGCCCCGCGTCAGGCTCTGTGCTGACAGCTCCAAGCCTGGAGCCTGCTTCTGATTCTGTGTCTCCCTTTCTCTCTGCCCCTCCCCACTCATGCTCTCTGCGTCAGAAGTAAACATTAAAAAAAAATTTTTTAAATAGAAACTTTATTCCCTCTGTAAAATATACCTATTGCTAAATGTGTTTTGCAAAACTTTCAAGAAGATAAGTGCTTTGAGATAAAATTAAGCATGAAAACTTTCCAGCTGAAAGCTCCCACCCCTTCTTTTTTTAAGTGTTCAGGAAGGGAGTAAAAAGAGGGTTTCAACTGAAATTAACTTTAGAATGTGATGAGAAAGACAAAAGCAAGAAAACCAAGTTTATACAACAAGTCAAGCAAACCCAAGAATTAAATGTCTAATAACAAAATTAACTCAATCCCATGAGATTTTTGATTAGGAGATGCCTTTATAAGAAGAGTTGATTGTGGAGTTTAAATAATAGACCAATGTTTGAGTCTTCTTAAAATTGCAAGCAATCAGCAATCATAAGTCATCAAAATCAGAAGCCTTGAATATGGAAAACATAAAATATAAGAAGTAGACACTGTTTTCAAAGTGCTTGAAATAAAAAAGACGAAGTTAACATATGCAAAATTAAAATATAACAATGGCCTTAATCAAAGACCAATGCCCAACTTTATACCGAAACTGTTATAAGCAGCAATTTATTTTTTTTTTATATATGAAATTTATTGTCAAATTGGTTTCCATACAACACCCAGTGCTCATCCCAAAAGGCAATTTAATCAACTATAACCTTCCTTGTCAGATATCATTATTTAAAAGTTTTCTAAAGTACGTCTAAATCAATTAAACAAAGCAGTGCAGTTACCAATCCCTTAAAATTGTATTTAATATGCTGTATATCAAAGTATACAGTACAAGTTCTTATCTTACTGCTTAATAATAACCGCTTTATTTTTATGACAATAAATCAGGACGTAGAAGAATGTAGTTAAGATAGTCATGGGATTCAGAGAGGCAGGATTGGGGAGATGCTCATCTAACCTCATCTAATCTTTAAGAAGATTTAGGATTTTGCGATGGCTCTTAAAGAAATAGATTTGCGCTATTTCACTTTTTTATTCATTATAAATTCCTTTGTGTGAAGCACAGGCAATAGATTTCCAGTCGCTGGTCATTCAGTTTTATTTAACGTTAGGTTCTATTCCTTCAAACTGTAATTGCAATGGCTAACTGCTTGCGGGCTTCTCTCCTGTATTTGGTGATCCCTTTCTCTGGGGAGGTTTACTTTCCCTTTAGTTTGGACTCCCTCTGATGCCTGCTTTGCTCTGTAACAAAGAAAACATCTGCCTAGTCAATGCCACTTAGATGACCAAGGGTCACATCAAACTTTACATGCCTAAAATCGGAATTCCTAATTTTCAAAAAAAATTTGCTTCACACATAGTCTTCCTCCATTTTGGTAAATGACTATTTGCTGAGAGCAAAATTCCTGGAGTCCTCCTTGACTCTCCTCTTCTTCTCACACTTCATATCTGGTTCGACAGTTGATCTCGTTGATTCTACGCTCCAAATAGATCTATAATCAGACCATTTCTCACCACCTCCAATGCTCTGCCCTGCTCCAAGCCACTATTATGTCTAGCCTGCATTACACAGATAATCCCCTCAATGCCATCCCTGCTCCCAGCCCTGAGCCTGCTATAGTAATTTCTCTAAGCAGCAGAGTGAGCCTTCCAGTGGCCAACCAGTCAGTTAACACATATATAAGGTTTATTAGCCACCAGGCACTGTACAAAGTGCTTAAGTTACAGTAAGTCATTTTATCATCACAACCCTATAAAGTTACAATTATCATCCCTATTTACAGAGGAGGCAACTGAGGCCAGAAAGGTTAAGTATTGTGCTCACGGTCACACGGCTGGTAAGTGGCAAAGGTGGGATTCAAATCCAGACAGTCTGGGCATTAGTTCCTCTATTGTTTCCAGAGGGCTCACATCTTCTTTAGAGTAAAAACAGTCTTCAACGTTCTATATAATCTGGCCCTCTCTCAACATGTCTGCTATTGTTTCTTCCCTCCTTCCACTTGTCTCACCACCTCTGGCTCTTTCTAAAACACACCAGCACTTACTGTTTCCCCAGCTTTGAACACTCTTCCTCCAGATACCCACACCACATGGTTTGCTCAAATGTCAGATTGTTACCAGAGTCTTACCTAATGATACTATTTAAGATTGCAGTCCTTGTCTACCTTCACTCATCTCCCCTGCCTGCTTTATTTTTATCCCCAATATGGACCATCATCTGACAAGACATATATTTTAATTGTGTATATCTGTGCCTCACCATAGTGTACATTACATGATGGTAAGGATTTTTGTCTGTTTGGTTCACTTTTGGTCTTCAACACCTAGAATAGTGTTTGGCACTTGGGAGGGAGGGAGGGAGGGAGAGGGGAAGCAGGGGAAGTCAGCTTGAGCTAGGCACTGTAATTGATTGGTTTACTTCACAGCTTCAGATATGACTATGAATTGCACACTAATTAGAAGCTGGGAGAATTCCATCACCACATCCTAATCCAACTGCAAAGAGCAGACCACACTTACCTAACTGGTATGAGAAGCAGTGTCTCAAGATAAGAGTCTTGAGTTTCACTAAGGCAAGGAATTTTACCTCACTCTGTGAAGTGGCTTGGGAAGTAGGAAAGTCTGTTTAAATGGGGAAATGGGAGGAGAGAAGTATTCTTAAGAATCAAAGCAAAGATTATTTTCCATTTTGAATGTTTTAATTGGCCTCCCTTTATTTTCAGAACACTTTATTTCATCTTTACTGACTCATATCTAGAATTCTGTGTACAGAGAAAACAGGACAATGGTCTAGGTCTATCAAAATGAGAATTGGGGCAAAGGGTTTTCTAAGGTAGTAATTCTAAAAAAAACAAAAACAAAAAAAGAGTAATAAATAATCAAATTTTCAGGGCAAGAGCAAGAATATCATGTTGGAAATGGGGGAAATAAGCTAACATCAATGTCAGGAATTATATTTACAAGTTATACCGAATATCCAGAACCATTGTTTAAAATTAATGCCTTATGGACAAGGTTATTCACACAATCCCGAATAGCAGGCACAAAAGAGCAAATTGTTCCTCATAAAGAACCCTGGTTGCACCAGGTTTGGAATTAGAATTCCAGATGACTGCAGGTCTGTCTTTCATATAACTCTTAAGTGCTCTGAGATTTTTCAGAGCTTTACACAAGTGCGGGTTTAAGCCTGAAATTACCTACAGCATTTGAACCTAGCCAAAGGCTAAATACCAACATTAAAACCAGACATAGATTTTTCTTGGGTGATGTATGCCATAGTCAAGCTTATGGGCATTTTTATCCAGAAAAGCCTAGCCTCATTGGCATTGAAAGATTTCCTAACACAATCACTTTCTTCTTCAATGACTTTAGCCAATGTTAGATAAATATCTTGAGATATTTCGGTGCTACAGAGTTCTAGCCTTCAGCCTGGAAGTTATACAAGAAAAACCTGCTTTCAAAGTGTCTTAACCTACACTTAATCACTGATTTTCCAATTCTCCTAGGTTTCTCAGACTATCTCTGCTCCAGTGACCCCAAAGACCTCACTAATTGACTTAAATAGTAGTCAAACTTAAAGATAAAAAATTAATGTTTGGCCCCAAATCCTTTTTACTGGTCTCAAATCTTATGTTCCATATGTGGGTCTATAATGCTATTGCAATAGACATGCTTTTATTTTTTCCATTTATTTAACCCTCAACCAACAATATTTTGCTTAGCAGTTGATTGTATCAGAGTCTAAGTTCCTAGAACATAAGTTGTGGCATATCATTTTCACTTGCAGTTGGTCACATTGGTTTTAACTTTTACGTTTTTTTAAAGGTTTTATTTTTAAGTAATTCCTACACCTAAATGGGACTTGAACCCACAACCCCAAGATCAAGAATCACACACTTCACCAACTGAGCCAGCCAGGCACCTCAGTGGTTTTCACTTTTAATTATGGGCTTTTCTACCCTCCTTATCAATTTTCTTATGTAGTTCATCATTTAAAGATTTTTAGATAATGGAGGCCACTCTTTCTTAGTCCCTTAACCTCTTTTACTTCTTCCTTCTTTACCTCTTCCTCTTCTCAGCTCCTCCTCCTGCCAGTTCCTTCACAGTGGCTAAGCTGAGGGACATGGGAGGAACGAGCCCAGCATCTGTCTGAGACCATACCAGGAGATCATCTAGAGACAAGCCAGAGGCAGGGATTCATAGCTCTGGGGGGGGTCATCTAGTTTGGGGAGGCTTTACCAGTGGGCATGTGAAGGGTGGTATGTGCCTCAGGTGTTCTTTAGAGGCTAAAAAATTTTAGCCTCTTTGGAGGCTAAAAATAGGGGAGGGACGCCTGGGTGGCTCAGTCGGTTCAGCGTCCGATTTCGGCTCAGGTCATGACCTCACAGTTCATGAGTTGGAGCCCCACATAGGGTTCTGTGCTGACAGCTTAGAGCTTGGAGCCTGCTTCAAATTCTGTGTCTCGCTCTCTCTCTCTGCTCCTCCCCCGCTCGTGCTCTCTCTCTCCTTCAAAAAATAAATAAAACAATAAAAAAAAATTAAAAATAGGGGATTGGTCTTGGTAAAAAGTAATAAAATTGCAAATCCCCACCTTAGCTTACATTTTCTACTCATTCAAAACTGAAGATGAGCACTGCTTAATGTTATTTGATAAAATTAAGGTACTGCTATGCCCTTAAAGAAGTCTGCTGCCCTAAAGAGTGTGAATTCAATTTTCAACATTAAAAATAACTATAGTTGCAAATGTGCTTACTCATGTTTTGTTTTTATTTAAAAAAATCACTCCAACAGATGTATTCCAAAAGAATGATGCATAAGTAAAAGCACTTTAATGCATATTAAACTACCAATTTATAACCTTTATTATATAATAGTCTTCAATAATCTTAACCTTCTACTTATGTCCTAAGTACACGTAAAGAGTTTATCTATAGTTTATCTATGATGAGCATACTCTTGTTTCTTCACAGCTATAGCTTTTTATTCAAGGTATTAAGGCTATTGGCTAAAATAATGCAGATACTATTTACATATTCTTTTTTTTTATTTTTTTAATGTTTGTTTATTTTTGAGAGAGAGAGAGATATTGCGAGTGGGGGAGGGGCAGAGAGAGAGGGAGACACAGAACTGGAAGCAGGCTCCAGGCTCCAAGCTCTCAGCACAGAGCCCAACGTGGAGCTTGAACCCACAAACCATGAGATCATGACCTGAGCTGAAGTCGGCCACTTAACTGACTGAGCCACTCGGGCACCCCTATTTACATATTCTTATATCATAATCTTTAAAAAACTCAACTATTAAAATTACATTAAAAATGCAAATAGGGGTACCTGGGTGGCTCAGTCAGTTAAGTGTCTGACTCTTGGTTTCAGCTCAGGTCATGATCTCATGGTTCATGAGTTCGAGCCCTACATCAGGCTCCCAGTGAGAAGCCCACTTGGGATTCTCTCTCTACCCCTCCCCCACTCATACTCTCATACACGTGTGCAGTTCTCTCTGTCTCTCAAAATAAATAAACTTTTTAAAAAAGAGAAAAATGCAAATAAAAATTGGAGATTCTGCTTTTGTTCTTCAGTCTGTATTTTAAAAAAAGAGAGAGGGGCGCCTAGGTGGCGCAGTCGGTTAAGCGTCCGACTTCAGCCAGGTCACGATCTCGCGGTCCGTGAGTTCGAGCCCCGCGTCGGGCTCTGGGCTGATGGCTCAGAGCCTGGAGCCTGTTTCCGATTCTGTGTCTCCCTCTCTCTCTGCCCCTCCCCCGTTCATGCTCTGTCTCTCTCTGTCCCAAAAATAAATAAACGTTGAAAAAAATAAAAAATAAAAAATAAAAAAAAAAAAGAGAGAAACTTTCTCAGTCTTAAAATTCTATGCCTGATCTTAATTTCTTCAAGATGAGCTTGACCAAATGAAAAAAAAAAATCACTGGATATGAAAATATGCAAAAATGTACCATTTAGATAGACTGATATTAAAGAGTTTTGCCATGATCCATATGAATGCAATTTTCATCAAGTCTTGTTAAATGTTTAATAGGACTACTGTGTACTCTCGTGTACAAGGTCAGTTGTGGGATGGTTAACTATTCTGAAAGACTGGGAATGTTTTATAAAGTGAGAGTAATACAAGGCAGAAAAAACAATGGAAAAGAATTATCTGTGTTACAAGCTTGGGGGAAAAAAAAGATACTCTTTTCACAGTAAAGCATGACTAAATGTGAAAAAATAATAAATACATTGGGAGGCACACAGCTGTAAGCACTAGATTGACTGGGATCTCAGTGGTCTTCAGAATTAAAAGAGCAGTTTTCTATTCTGGAACCACATTCATTCTCTGCCTACTGAATCTGGTGGGCTAGACTTCCCAAAGTCCTCCATAGACAGAGCTGCAAGTTGCAGAAATATTAGCAAGCTGGATAATGTTTTCCTATTTGCAGGAGAATGATGTGTTCAAGACACCAAGTAATCTTCATGTGGGAAACACAACTAGAAATATTCTTTACTTTAAATGTATGTATGATGCTGCCAGATAAATCATCAATATAGAAAGACTGAGTCACAAATACATAAAATAGTAACAGTTTTCAATTTCAAATAAGTGTTTTCAAGGCTAGTTACAATAAGAGAGTAGTTTGGTTTTTCTTAACTCAAAATACAAATTGTATTGGTCTAGATGGGCATTGCTGGGTCTAGAGTGAAAGCAGACAGGATGACAATAGAGTAGAAATGGATGACTATAGAGCAGATCTGGTCCATGACCTGGACTAGATTATCTACACTCAAGTCCAGCCCTGCTATTTGGGCAAATCACTTAAAGCTTCTGGGCCTCAGCTTCCTAATTGATATAATTTCCTAATCATCCTAAAAAGGATAAGATAAAGTGTACCACATAGGGTGGTTATCCCTAAAAAAATGACAACTTGATTACTAAAGTGTTTTGTAAGCTGCCATTTCAATGCAGGGTTTTGGCATTCAGGGTTAAGTGACTTGCCCCACATCCAATAGTCAGTTATTTGTAGAAAGAGCATAATTTATAGTAATCTAGTTTCCTGGCTGCTGTCCGTGCCCTTTCTAATACAGTGTATGTTTCTCTCTCATTTTATGTACATATTCTCAGAAAAAGGGATATGACACAATTTGTAATGTATACGGCATCTTAAAATTTTGATGTAGAGGCATCTTGTATGTGTCTTTCCAGCTTTCCCTTTTCGCTTTTGCACCATGCCTCCCCTTTAGTCTTACAAAACCACTGCTCCTTTAAGACTCACATCACCTAAATTCTCTACTCTCCACCCCTATCTCTTTGGCATTTCTTTTTTTTTTTTTTTTTTAAGTTTATTTCTTTTGAGAGAAAGAGAGTGAGCAAGCACACAAGCGGGAGAGTGGCAGAGCGAGGGGGAGAGAGAGAATCCCAAGCAGATTCCATGCAGTCAGCACAGAGCCAGATATGGTGCACAATCACATGAACTGTGAGATCATGACCTGAGCGGAAATCGAGAGTTGGACACTCAACCGACTGAGCCACCCAGGCGCCCCCTCCTTGGCATTTCTACCAACTTTGGTCAGTACTCCTTGTTCACGTAGGACTTTTACTTCTGGTTCTGTCCTCCCACCTACTCCCAACCCAGGCAGCAATCACAGACTAGACCAACCCAAAGATGAAACAGCTATCACTCTACTTCTCATTATTTGACCAACAATTAATTTTTCCTCCATTCCATCTCTGTAATGCTCTCCTTTGGTCATCCTTTGACCCCTCCCATGATCAGTAAACAATCTATTCTAACGATCACTTCCACCCTATCCAGCTCATCTGGCCAGTTACCTCCACTGCAATATCCTTCAACCTCATTATGATCTTCAATCCGTCGACTTCCTCACTATCCATCAATCTTTTTCTGTCTTCAGTTATTCTTATAGTTCTGCTGTGATTCTAAGGTCCTTCAATAAAACCATGTCTTTGGGAACACATCCAACTTCTGTGTTTCCATACTACTTGCCTGAAAAAACTAAATCTAGATGTTCTCCATAATGGTGCTCCTCAGATATATACCAAGTCTCACTTAAATATACAAATGGGTTTAAAGGATATCAAAATGGAGGTTAGAGTGGGAGGGCGCCAAAGCATAAGAGACTGTTAAAAACTGAGAACTGAGGGTTGATGGGGGGTGGGAGGGAGGGGAGGGTGGGTGATGGGTATTGAGGAGGGCACCTTTTGGGATGAGCACTGGGTGTTGTATGGAAACCAATTTGACAATAAATTTCATATATTGAAAAAAAAATTAAAAAATAAAAAAAATTAAAAAATAAAAAAAAATAAAGGATATCAAAATGGAACTTTGACTTGAGGTATCAGAAAATGGTACATAAAATTCCGATGTGAAGTACTAACTAGAATGCAAATTTTCAGTGAAAAGAGTGAAAGTGATTCCATGACATTTACAAACCTCTCATCTCTGAAGATGGTAGTAAAACACTCATTTTGAACAAAAGAGGCTTTGTTTGGTGGGAACAGCTAGAATTCCAAACCAAGTGTCCACCACCAAAGGAAGGGGTGTCTAGGGATACCCACCCTGTAAAGTCAACACTAGACAGGGTTGCTTCTAAAGAACCACTCAGAGCTCAATACACCACACCTGTGGATGAGGGATTAGGGGACAACAGTTCTGACCCCTGTCCCAGAAACCCTGAGGACAAGAGAGATGCGCTGATAAACTACTTTGATGTGGGAGCTAAGGAGAGGTGACTAAATGGAGTCCACAGCACTGTAACTTATTAGAGCAAAGGAAGCATTGCTGTTCCTTGAGGCTAGTGATCGCCCATGGTGGTTTGCAGGTGTAAGGACAAACTGGAAGGGCAATGGGATTCCCTTGGAGAATACCTGTGGTCTGGACTTCTGGAAAACTAGGAGCTAAGAAGAGAGGTAGTCACACGAATCGAGTTATGCCTACATCACAGGAGCTGCACTTGGAGGGGCTTAGAAGGGGAATCTAGGAAAACTCATAAAAGTACTCAGAAGATGATACAGATTCAAATATGTGCCAGGCCCCAAAATATCTATCCATTTACAAGTACTTCTGTCAAGCAGAGCAGAACCCTCTGCACTTCCTTTCCTCTTCTCTCTTCCTGAACACCAACCCAGGATAAACCTAAAAGGAAGTTAGCAAGGCCCTGGCTGTGAGGGGGAACAAGGAGGTGTGGAAAGAAAAGAAATCTCACCTTTGGATGAAGATTGAAGGCTGAAATACTGACAAATAGGTAGAACTCAACCTTCTAATTTCTGAATCTAGACTGTTTTTCAAGTTACTATACCTGTAGGATCTTCTATTCCATAGAAGGCATATGGATTGTACAGAGGTGTTTTGTGTGTGTGTGTGTGTGTGTGTGTCTGTTTTTTGCTGTTGTTGTTGTTGTTGTTGTTGTCTGTTTGTTTTTTGAGGCAGAAAGAAAACTTACCGCACTGCACAACTATAAAAGGGACAATGGGAGAGAAAAATAAAAAAATATTTTTAAAATTATCCTTATTCTCTATCATGAGTCATGCTTGTAAATATAGTGATTATATTGGTTTAACTTAACTCCATATTAACAAGCCCTGCATGAGCTCTCAGTACAGCCCAGAATTACTACTATGTTTACTTCTCTAACGGGCTTGTATTCCCTCTATTTATCTATATAACTGTTTGATATCTTCTCTCTCAGTTCAAATCTTCTACACCTCTATCCCTTGTCACCCCTTTTCCTTTAGAAGAGTACATCCCATACTTCATTTGGAGCCAGAAATTCCAAGAAGGTGATGCCCAAACTTTTCACCCATGAAGTTGCCTAAATTGGCCACATCTTCTCTGGCTACATCCCAAGAAGACTCTTTTCCAAGAGGCTAAGCCCTCTCCATCCCTTCTCCCTTAGGTGGCCTCTCTCTCCTATGATCAGCATACACATTTTAAGGCTTTTTTAAGATCAGTTTTAGATTTACAATACAACTGAGTGAAAAATAGAGAGTTTTCCATATATACATCCCTTGCCACACAGCACATGCATCGCCTCTCCCATTATGGACATCACTCACCAGAATTGTACATTTTTACCAAGGATGAACCTACATTGAACTTCAAAATCATCCAAGGTCCACAGTTTACATCAGGGTTCACTCTTGATTTTGCACATTCATTGGGTTTGGACAAATGCATAATGACATATATTGATCATTATAATACAATATGGAGTATTTTCATTGCTTAAACATCCTTTGTACTCCACCTGTTTATCTTTTCCCCAAGTTCCTACCCTCCGTACAACCTCTGACCTTTTTACTGTCTTCACAGTTTTGTCTTTTCTAGAATGTCATATGGTTGGAATCATATGGTATGTAGCTTTCTCAGCTTGGCTTCTTTCACCCATTAATACACATTTAAAGTTTCTCCAAGTCTTTTCAAATCTTGATAGTTCATTTCTTGTTAATGCTGAATAATATTCCATTGTATGGATGTACCACAGTTTATTTATTCATCTACCTACTAAAGGCAAACATACCTTTAAAAAAATCTTCGTTGGGTCCCACAGTACTTCCCAGCTATTCTTCCATTTCTTAGCTTTTCTTCACTTCATTTTCTCATTTATGTAGCATTTATTTGATGTCTACACTTCTCTACCTCCCCTTTACTCCTCAGCCTCTCCACTGTGGCTCTACCATTCCCTTCTTTGAAACTGCTCAACAAGGTCACTGGTGACTTCACATTGTTAAATCTGAGGGTCTCTTTTTTCAGTCATGGGACTCATTATCTCATTATCACCATTCTCTCTCTAATCTCAAAAAACTTTCAACTTGACTTACATGACATCACTCGCTTCTCATTTCTCTCACTCTCTGGCAGTTGCTTCTGTCTTCTCTTCTACCTGACCTCTTAATATGGGAGAGTCCAGAGCTTGCCTCTGGGCCTCCATAATTTTGTCCTTTGGCCTCTTTCTTTCTATGGCTTTAAATGTCATCTGTATGTTGATAACTACCACATTTATATTTCCAGCCCAAAGTTCTCAGGAAGTTCAGATTTTTGTATCCAACCACTTGTTTCCATTTGAACATTTCATAAGCATGTGAAATTCCACTTGTCCAAAGTAGACCACTCAATCCCCACCCTCCCCTTCCTCCCAGACTGTTTCCCTTTCACATTTTCCATCTCAGTAAATTTCAGTATCATGGGACGCCATTCTGTATCCCTCTATTTGCCTCATCTCCAAAAACCAATCTGCCAAATGGTAATTCCAAGTATATCTTGAGCCACTCATCTCCATCACTACCACCATTAAATGGCTCACCTAGACTAGTGCAAAAACCTTCTCACTAGCCCATTTTTCTCCTGCTCTCTGCCAACCCACATTCCACAAATATTGAAAAGTGATATTCCAACAATGTACATATCATCTACAACTCTTCTCCACACACATAAAGTCTTTCAAATCACTCAACACAATTCTGTCTCTCAGCCAGTAACTCTGAATCTTTGTCATTAGGCACACGAGGCAGACACAGTGGCCAAACTTAGTTGCCTATACAAGCCTCTAAGAGGTCTTGAAATGCTGTTTTCACTGGAATACACTTCAAAGCACTCCTATCCAAAAACAGGGTCCTTCTAATTCTTTCTCAAGACTCAGTTTAATGCTCAGCTCATCAGACAGTTCTTTTTTGATCACCCCATCAAGGCATTATTTTTATCACTGTGTCCTCATCATTTCTGTCATAGTACTTATAACCACTTGTAACCATGCATGTGTTTGCTTATCTTTTTCTGCAACTTCCTTAGAGACATGAACTATGTCAGTACTGTTTACTCGTGTCCGCCCAACAAGGAAGACAATATCTGGCCTGCAGAAGGATAACATAATATGTGCACAATAATATATTAATCTAGTAGCACATCAACAAAGTCATGACCTAAATTTCATAAAACATTCCAGGTATTTCCTATATTGAGCAATGGTTTTATTAGGGCTCAGCTATCCACACAAAGAAAGTGAACAAAATAAAAGGCCAAACTATAGGAGCAGACCTTTGTTTCAAAGGATTTGAGAAAGTCACAATTATTAAACGCGACCTTGTGCAGAAAAACCAAACAAGAACCTAGTAAAAGAGAAAAACTAATATCCTCACTCTTGAATTGGGCGCTCAACACGAGGAGATATTTACACTGTGCAATACTTAGGTGAGTTTATTTGTGTAAACACTACACTAATTCCTTTGGAATTCAGACAGATTAAATGCCAGTTTGAGGTTCTTAGGATTTAATTAATAGCTTATCAATAAATATTCAGTCAACACATTTTACATGCACCACTGCCTTCAACAGGAACTTCCCAAGATTAGCTTGGCCCTTAGTATGGAAATGCCTCAAAGGCTGGGCCAACTTTAAGGAGGTGTGGCCTTCTGTTGGGGTCACACAGCCTTCCCAGGGTGGGCTCAGGCGAAGGATGTTACCCTCCCTCCCTAATTCACCTTCTGATACTGGCTATTATTTTGTTGCACTTTCTTCCTTTAGAAATGAAACTTTTTTCCTTCTTGGATAAATCAATGCAGTCATCCAGGGTATAAGGACAAAACTAAATTATTTTGGTGTGCTATAAAGTAATGTAGTTGACTTTTATAAGACCTTTATATTGAAACTGACTTCTTCCAACTACATTTTATTTACATAGTAAACAAAGTACAGTCTCAGAAAAGTAGGGTTGGGTAGAATGAGTCCTGAGAATCATCAGTGGCTCCCATATAGGTTAAACTACTATGGCTTTTTTGCTTCAAATAAAACTTTTAGACATTGACTGTGACCTCAGATTAGGTGCTTCATTTGTAAAAATGCATAGAAGTATGGGATGCCTGGGTGACTCAGTCGGTTAAGCGTCTGACTTCAGCTCAGGTCATGATCTCACAGTCCGTGAGTTCGAGCCCCGCGTCGGGTTCTGTGCTGACAACTCAGAGGCTGGACCCTGCTTCAGATTCTGTGTCCCCCTCTGTCTCTGCCCCTCCCCTACTCATGCTCTGTCTCTGTCTCTCAAAAATGAATATTAAAAAAATTTTTTTTAAATAATAAAATAAAAATGCAAAGAAGTATACCTTGCATTCTTCGTGTTACAGGAGTTTTAATCATTTAAATAACAGCTATTACAGTATTTTCATTAGAATAAGAAATGATACAAACATCAATTACCATTATAACATTATAGTAAAAGATGTGCATCAGGGATCAGACAGAAGTAATTTATTTTCACCATCACAGAACTTTTATAAAAGAAGAAAGGAAGGGGAAACGAGAACAGAAGGGAAGGAGGGAAGGAGGGAAGGAGGGAAGGAAGGAGGGAAGGAAGGAAGGAAGGAAGGAAGGAAGGAAGGAAGGAAGGAAGGAAGGAAGAGAGAAGGAGAGAGGAAGACAGGAAGAGAGGGGACGGATAGGGAGAGGAAGAAAGTAAAAGAAGGAAAGAGAGAGGGAGGAATGAAGGGAGGGAAATAAGGAATGTACATTCATTTCAAATAAATTTGTTCTGAGTGGCTGTATAGCATCCCTTTCTGAGTACGAAGAACTCAAAGTTGAGAAATAAATTTGCCAAAGAAAGAATGGCTGGGGCGCCTGGGTGGCGCAGTCGGTTGAGCGTCCGACTTCAGCCAGGTCACGATCTCGCGGTCCGGGAGTTCGAGCCCCGCGTCAGGCTCTGGGCTGATGGCTCAGAGCCTGGAGCCTGTTTCCGATTCTGTGTCTCCCTCTCTTTCTGCCCCTCCCCCATTCATGCTCTGTCTCTCTCTGTCCCCAAAAAAATAAACGTTGAAAAAAAAAAATTAAAAAAAAAAAAAAAAAGAAAAGAAAGAATGGCCAAAGTAAGAGGCAAAAGAAGCCTTACAGAAGAAGGAAGCTACTGCCACCATTGAATATTTCTCACGTAAACACAGCAGACCCATGGAAACCCTTAGGGATTTCTAAGCTTTATGCAATACAAGCAGCAAAGCAGGAACCTCCAGAGCTCGCCTCCCTGAACCATTCCAGGGATGAAATCCAGAGCACACAAGGTCAAGGGCAGTGCATGAGACAAGGCCCCTGAAAACTCAATGACCCCTTCTCCCCTCTCCTACAAATGCTGCTGAACATTCTCCTCTGTGGCCACTGAGAAAAGACAACATCCCCTTTTATCTCTTCTATGTCACATCTATTTGCAGGCATCTCCATCCCAAGCACCACATTCTTTGGCAGTGCCTGGATATCCTGGATGGAGCTTCCTGCATTGTGTTTACAGTTTTATAAAAGTCAATGACCCTAGAAGCTCTAAAAGATGTTTGTTAAGCCAGAGGGAAGCCTGAGTTGCCTGTTATTAGAGCAGATGTGCCCCAGAAGATGGGCCAGCTGGTGGGCACCTTGGGCCGGTGCCACAGAAGAGGGATATGGTTTTTAATGTCCTGTCCCCAGCTCAAAATTTAGGGAATTTGAGGTGCTCCACGAAATGAGAAATGAACCTAACAACGTAGACCATTCACTAAAAAATAAACTTGATTCCTCCTGCACCTCACACTCTTTAATGCAAGAAATTCAGAGTTTTATGAGCCAAGCATAAGGCAGGCTGGTGATCTCTGCAAAGTCATCTCTTAGAGCATTAACCTAAAATAGGGCTTGAGGATACTGACGTAGAATTCCTAGTCTCCAAGTGTATTCTGAAGTTAGAAATAGAACTACCTTATTTAGCAAATGATGACACCCAGGCCCCAGATGCCAGGTGACTTCCTCAAGGTCACCCACTTAGTGGGAATCAGAACCCATTATTTTTAATTCCTTGCCAGAGCCCCTTCATGTTTTCTCTCATCTGCCTACAATTCCATGGGTATTGAAAACGCATGCAATGTTTTAAAAATGTAACAGCATGATTTAGTTATCAGTGAAAGTAGTCCTACTAGTTTCACTCAGGAAAGAGAGGATTCTGTGCTGCTTCTAGACATGCACAACGACCCTCTCAACAGGCCTTCACCAATGCCCAGTTGCAAATACCACTCTAGCATGAAACCTCCTCTACAAATGTAGAAATATAAATGAAAACACAGATATAACCCCATTAGCTCCTAGTAGCTCTTCACAAGAGTTCAAGTGACTAAGCAGAAGGCAGCAAAATCAGCTGAGATGTGGATGCTCATCAGGCTGGGCACCCATCTGGGCCAAATCACTCATCGCCATGCAAAATTCTCCCAGGGCACACAATACAGGTTATGTCGTACACAACAATCTTGTGTATCATGGACTTTGGGGGTTACCTTGAAGAGCTGACAGTAGGTATATTTGCAAGAAAGGTATATTGCAAGAAATCCTGGAATTTGGAAGAAAGGAAAACATGTGGTGATGGGCATGGTGTGCCTGTTCTGAGCCTCTTCTAATGTCCTGAACTTAAGTGTGATTCATTGATGAAGATAACAATGACCATGATGACAACTCTATTAATCTACTCAATGGGAAACTATCTACATATCAACTTCGTTATCTCAATTCCTAAACAGGGAACCAATCTTAACTGAACACCACACAAATTACCCTCAGTGTTGCCCCTAAGCTGCAAATGTATATATAACAGATAAAATCCTTACTTGCAAGGAACTATATCATTTTGTCTTTGGGAAAGAAAAGAGATGTTGTCTAAGCCAGCAGGTGGTTTTGCATGTCAGCCCCTGGTAGAGTGAACTGGCGGATTGATTCATCACCCTTCTGAGTGCTCAATAGGCACAGAAAATTGTCAGCCTAATGGCTACTAACCCTTCAAAGTGGACCTTACACAACACGTTGATAAGAATTACAGGTGATGTTTGTTTGTTTGTTTGTTTGCTTGCTTGCTTTTCCTCTCTGAGCAATGCCAACTCTGAGATATCCACTTATGACCAATCTTTGGCAATACCAATGTTTAAGGCACATTATTTGTAAGGTAGAAAAATAACATTCTCTACTTTAAAAACAAACCACACCATAGCTGAGTTCCTACACATGATTCATGCAGTGTACTAGCAAACTGTTCGTTCTGAAGCATAGGTCAAGATCTGCAGGACTTAACTTGTCAAATATAAATCCAGGAACCTTTACAAGATGTGGGCAAATGACCTAACACTGTAGCACTCTGTAGCCTTGGGTTTCTCTACTGTGACTCACATTTGAGGGTCACATTTACTTTATTCCTTTTTCTTAATTTTTTTTAACATTTATTTATTTTTAGAGAGACAGGGCGTGAGCAGGGGAGGGGCAGAAAGAGAGGGAGACACAGAATCTGAAGCAGGCTCCAGGCTCTGAGCTGCCAGCACAGAGCCCAATGCAGGGCTCAAACCCACGAACTGTGAGATCATGACCTGACCCAAAGTCAGACACTCAACCGACTGAGCCCCCCAGGTGCCCCACACATTTACTTTATTCCTATTGTTGCACATCTAGCAATGTGACCATCCCATGAAATCATGCTTTGCATAACAGTAGTAAGAAGCATAAAAACCAACAGTTGCCACTGAAAGTAAAGAAAAACACTCAGAGAAGCTTTCAATCTGTCCATGTTTGTGCTTTTGCAACTACCATTTCCTTGAAAAACAAGAACAAAATGACAAATACTGTCCAAAAGTAGGATCCCCAAGGCCCATGGCTTTTGGACCACCCGGAAAACACAAGTTTGGCCACAGAAAGGGCAATGTTCTTGTTCTAATAGTTGCCAGAATAACTAAGAGCCTTAGGAAGTTTCTGGCACTGTCAAGGGCTTGGCACTGTTATGCTTGCTCTGTATGAAAACAGAACTCAGAGTCTTTTTTCTCAAATGGGGATAGAGTTGAGGATCATGTTCCTGCAATGGGCACACAGAAAGTGAGGCTGATGCATCTCATTATTTAGCACCCCTCACTGGATCTCTCTAGCACTGCCGTCCAAGCTCCCCCAATTGAGTCATCCCAGAACACACAGTATATCAACTAACTCACTGGCTGCTCTCTGAGGTATTGGCACATGCCTACAACAGTTATCTACTTTTTTTTTTTAATTTTTTTTAATGTTTATTTATTTTTGAGACAGGGAAAGACAGCATGAACAGGGGAGGGTCAGAGAGAGAGGAAGACACGGAATCTGAAACAGGCTCCAGGCTCTGAGCTGTTAGCACAGAGCCTGACGCGGGGCTCGAACTCACGGACCGCAAGATCATGACCTGAGCCGAAGTCGGATGCTTAACCCACTGAGCCACCCAGGCACCCCAGTTATCTACTTTTTTAAGGATATACCCTGATACACGAAACTTCTCAACAAGACACCTTCCTTTCATATGTTTGCTTGCGCTCTGCTAGACACGTGTATAAAAGACACGGGTCTAAAAGTGACCACTGACAAAGGTCACTTCACTTGCACCTGAAATCAACTTTATTATGATTGCCCACTGAATTTATTAGCATTCATTACATCTTGCCATATTCTAATAATTTAATAATAGTATGTGTCACATTTGAGAATTTGTAAAAAAACACAACCACTTACTAACCTTTTAATTGAATCCTGAACTACACTTCACTTAACTATTTATACACCATGTGGATCCTTTTGTATGAGGTAGGAATCCCCATCATTCTCATCATCAATGCCCATCAATCCAAGTATCTGGACAGAATGGGGAGCACACAAACACATACACATACTTCTTTTATCCAAATAAAGTCTAAAGTGCTTACATGGATATTGTCTGGAATGACTAAATCTTTAAATATTTTAGACCTGAAAACATCCAATAACAAACAACAAATTAGCTTTGTCATTTGAATTATAGTTCTCTATCCGGCTCACTTGTTCTCATGGGATTACAGTCACCTTGATTACATGCCATTCTGCACAAAGCCTCTATCTCAGAAAACTGATCTGTGAACCTTAAATCCTGACTATCGTGTCCTCTCACTTATTTCATTGTCCTCTTTTATTCCAAATCCACTTGATTTCTGACCTCATTAAGGTCCTTACTTCTTTGATCCCTCTCGTCTTTTCTTGCTTTGTTTCTTCTCGTCCAGGCTGATGAGTGATGCTGATGAAGGGCATATCCTTTGTATCCAGCACCACCAGCTATACACTGTCCAGTCCCCAGGATGGGACTGGGGAAAGGATCCTTCTATTTTGCTCAGCAACCATCATATGTCTCCACAGCCCTCCCATTCTCCCCCATTCTCCCGATCTAGTCCTGTCCCTTTACTCTTCATTCCATGGCTTCTGGTTCAGCTGTAAGATCTCTTTATCTCCTCGAGGGCTTTTCTTCATTAAAATCTTCCATGATTTTTCTCCATTGGCCCATTTATCTTAGCTTATAAGGAAATTCAAATCTTTTCCTTCTTAAAATTAAAAAAAATTCAATGGCCAAAAACACTTGCTTAAGGTTGCATCCTCCATTTTCTGTCATTTGTTCATCTACTCATGCATTCTTATTCCTGATCTCTTTCTTGCCATTCCTTAATCTCACATTCCCTCCCCAGACAAAATTCTTGAAAAACTGTATACAGTTTATCATGTTTGTTTCCTTTCTGATAGTTTTTCACCCAACTGCAGTATCCTAAGCCTGAATGGAAGCGTCTTTTATTAATAGCCTCCTAGACCAAATCAGACTGGCTTTTCCCAGCATTTGACTTTCTGTGGAATGACTAGCTGTCACTCATCATTGACACCCTCTCCTTCCCTGGCTTCACTAGATCGTGTTCTCCTACACTGTCCTCTTTTGTCCTTTTTATGGATTTTCACATGTTCATATTTCTCAGAATTCAGTCCTCTTCCCTACTCTCTTTTCATTCCACACACTGTCCTTGGGTTCTTCCATTTATACTTACAGTCTCATATCTAAGCTAAACACTGTTGACTTTGCCCAATGGTTCATTCTACATATCATGCAGGCATCTCCAATCAGTATGTCTAAACCTGAATTCACTTTCCCCAAATTGGTTCTGTCTGTATTCTTTATCACTGCAGATGGCACCACCTCCATCTTGTCACTCAAACTAGAAACCAAAGACTATATATTGACCCTTACACTCTCCCGCCTCACCTCCAATCACCTACTGAATTCCATTATTAAATATACCTTCTAAGTAGCGTTTCCCTTACTCTTCACCACCTTTTTCCCTGATTATCATCTCTTTACTGCTAATGCCATGGCTATAGTTTACAGCATCCTGATATTTCTCATGGACTGTTGAAGTGATTTCAACTCCATGTTTGCCATCTGGTAATTTCCTCAATTCTACCCAATCCCCTTTACACATGTGGATAGATTCTACAGATAAATCCAATAGTATTCACAGTACCGAAAAAAGGCACATCAGCAACTAAAGGACAAAGCCCAGATTAGTTAATCAGATTATATTTCAGCATTTTTAAAACTGTAAGTTGTGATCCAATAGTGGATTAGTGGATTCTGAAATCTATTTAATGGGTTTCAACCAGCATTGAAATAATATGAAATAGAATAGGATAGAGAATATCAGCGTGTACTGCAAAGCAGAGGAGTAAACTTGCAAACTTTTTGTTTTGGTTTCTATGCATGTTTCTGTGTGTGTGTGTGTGTGTGTGTGTGTGTGTGTGTGTGTGCAATAAGTTGCAGTATATTATGTATTTTATACTGTGAATTGCAGATAAAATTTCTAAATCTACTCTTCCATGGTAATATCATTCATGAATACTTCTCCAGCTTCATCTCCCACTGTTTGCCTCACTGCAGCAGAACTTTATATTATAGGGCATTCCAAAAGAAATGTAATGCAAACCTCCAATGTGAGCCATATATGTAATTAAAATTTTTCTAGTATCCACATTAAAAAAAGTAATACAAAATAGGTGAAATTAGTTTCAATGACCTATTTTCTTTATCTCAATATAACACCATTTCAACATGTAACACATAAAAAAAACTATAGCGAAATATATTCTTTTTTGTATTAAGTCTTTGAAATCTCTTTGTGTTATACTCAAAGCATATCTTAATTCAGATATCACATTTCTTTTTTGTTTTTAATGTTTATTCATTTTTGAAAGAGAAAGACAGAGGACAAGCAGGGGTGGGGCAGAGAGAGAGAGGGTCACAGAATCTGAAGCAGGCTCCAGGCTCTGAGCTGTCAGCCCAGAGCCTGACGGGGGGCTCAAACTCATGAACCACAAGATCATGACCTGAGCCAAAGTCAGATGCTTAACTGACTGAGCCACGCAGATGTCCCTAGATATCACATTTCAAGTACTTACTGGCCACCTGTGGTTAATGTATCCTACTGGTAGAGCAGTTCTAAACATATAGTTAATTACCTAAATAATCCATTCTTCCTTATATCTTCATGTCTTTGCACATGCTGTTCCATATACATGGAATCTCCTGTTTTGTTCTTTTGTTTTGAAATTCATATGGTAAACCCTATTCATCCTTTTAGAATTATGTGAAGGGCCACATCCATTGGAAACTTCCCTGACCCAACGAGGCCATGTTGGGCATTCTCCGCTAGGATCCCAGAGCAAAATGCTCCTAAGGAAACATTATACTGCATTGTAATTGTTTTTTTTACATCCTGAGTATGAGTTTCTTGAAGGTAAAGAATATGTCTTACTTGTTTTTATATCCTTAGAACTTAGCATAGTTATTATCACACAGAGTGTGTCTGGTGAAAACTTGTTAAATATATTAAAATTTCTAGATTGACAACTCGAACAACTTACAGAAGGATCCAGCGGGATGCACAGTTAATCATGGCTCAAGCTGAGAGCCTTCGTCCCCAGGACTGATATGTTTGTGTTTCTACTTAATAAACCTAGATTGCAGCCCTTCCTGGTGGGCTCTACTATTTGGGGCTACTTAACACTCGTGCTGATGGGAAGAGTTGTTGTCTTAATAAAATAGCTATTCTGAGAGTCGGGTGGGCCAGTCCTTTACTGATTTGTGGAAGGTGACATTACAGCAAAATACCCCATTCCCATGCCTCAAGGCAGGACCAGATCAAACCACTTCAAATGATTATTACTAAACCTCTAGAAAAAAAACTCACACAGTCCCCCTTTCAAATTATTAAAAAATGCTGCTGTTGAAAAGCTTTTCTTACCTACCCTAAATCCTTTGTGCTGCACTGTCAGCCCACCTCCTCCTGTTTGGATCTCGGGAGAGCTACAGAAAAGCTTACCATGAGACTCTAAAAAAGAACCCTCTTATGCTTCAATAACAGCACTAAATCACCCTTAAGTCTTCTCTTCTCCAGGGTAAACAATCCAAATTTCTTTAGCCTTCCTCCATAGATCTTATTTTACAAGCTTTTAATCACTGTGGTGGCATGCCTCCAAACTAGATTCTCCAAGTTCCTACGTCCTACTGCTGTTGTAAAGCTTAGCACCATCGACAGCTCTATGTGCTGAGTATTACGCCAGCCCTCCTATGAATAATATCCCTTCGTACTGTGTAATATCCTCAGGAAGATTTGAAGTAGAATAACAGTAATTCTCAAACTCAGGAATATTTTATGTTTAACCTAAGTTGCCCACTACTTACACTCACTAAAATATGACAAGGGGGTGATAATGATTACGGTTTCAGTGTAGTTTTATGCTTTCTATTTCGTATCTCATATTATGGCAAAAGGCCATCAAGGGTAAATAGTAACTGTAGTAATATCAACTAATGTTTCTGAATGTTTACGGCATGTGAGGTATTGCTCTAAACATTATATACATATATTGACTTTTTAAGTACAATAAATGAAGCAGAGACTGCTGTTATTGTTGTTATGTTACCAGTGAAAAACAGGCACAAAAAGATTAAGTAACTTGACCAAAGCTACATGGATAGTAAACAGTAGAGCTAAGATTGCAATGCAGAGTCTGCTGTGTTCTTTTTTTTAAGTGTATTTATTTATTTGGTAGAGAGTGAGTGAGCAGGGGGGGAGCAGAGAGAGAGAGAGAGAGAGAGAGAGAGAGAGAGAATCCCAAGCGGGGTCTGCACAGTCAGTGCAGAGCCCAGTGTGGGGCTCGATCTCATGAACTGTGACATCATGACCGGAACCAAGATGAAGAGTTGGGCGCTTATCCAACTGAGCTACCCAGGCACCCCAAGAGTCCACTATACTGTTAACCACTTTGGTTTCCAATCTAACAGCCTGTCTACTGACCTCACTGTTAGTGTCCTTATCAGGATGTGAGTCATAATTTGTTTTTAAATCTCCCCGGAAATTGCTGTTGAAGTTAAAGGAATAAACACCAACAAAATATTTCAAGAAGGATAGCAGTCATTCATTACCTTAAAAATATAGGAATAGTAATTCAGTAAAGAGCTAATCTTATAATAGTCATGTGCATTCTGTACATATAGGCACATATCACATAAAGGAATCATTACATGATTTTCAAGAAGGTTGGAGTGCAAATATGTAATAAAAATAAAATTATTTTAGGTATTTGAAAGCCACCTTAAAGCTAACCAGGTTTACATAACCCTACCTTTGAATCTTAAGTTTATAAACATTTATTACTATCTTTCCTTTTGTAACTCAAAACCAACTAGTTAAATGATGATGCTAGCATTCCAGGGATATGAGAAATATACACTCTGTAATTTTGTTATTGTTGCTTCAGTTTCTGTGCTGAAAGCCTTACTTTATTATATGGCAGTGTTTCCTGAGATGTGGGATGCCTCACTACTGACAGTCCCCAGGATTTTAGATATATTCAAATTGTTTTCCAGAATATGCAAGATAATCTGAAAGGACACAGTTACACTGCATTAAATAACATCGTAAGTCAACAAGTTTATTTTTCTCATCTCTTTCAATCATTCTGATTAAGTGAGGGATTATGGATCATCGTGGTAGTCCGATTCTTTAACTTCTTTGGAAGACTTGATAATCTCTCCCATTTAACAAAAAATGAAGAGACCTAAAGCACAAGAGACTGGGACAGACAACAGTGGACAGAGTTTAAGGACACCGTTTTGTTTTCTTTGCATGTATGTTTAGTTACCTTTGACTTATGGCCTGTGTCACTGACTTTACATTTATGGTAGTGATATCAAGTTTACTTTTAAATTAATTGAATTACAAAGTAAGCTGATTTAATGAAAACCTCAAGATTATAATGGAACATGAAAAAGGCACTAATTATAAAGCAGGCATACAAATGACTGAATCTTGAGCAAGGAATGATGAGGCACTATGGGTTAACCCACTGTAATTAAAGATGAAAACCTAAATCCTGAAAGACATGTGGTCTCCTCACTCCATGATTAGAAATTACCAGCAAAGGCAATAGCTACTCTATCTCTCTGTACAGGAAATCCTTGCAGGCACATCTTAACAGAGTTGGGAATCTGTCCCTCTGGGTAAGACATGAGTCAGTACAGTGTTTAAAGCCAGCCTTCATGTTTTGGAGTTAACCGTGAAAAAGGTTTTATAGGAATTTACTTTCCCAGCTGCAGAGAAGCTCTTGGAAGTTTGAAACTGTTTTTCCCCGTGGTACGGAATGCTTCAAACGTATTTACTAAAAATCCATATCTTTATCAACCCTCTCCTTGTTCCCGGATTTACTCTGAACCCACCAAGCAAAATCTACAGCTCTATGAATCAGTCTTTGAATACCAGCATAATTCTGCTGGGGATCAGCAACAATTCTATTTCTTATTTCTTTCCAACTTCATGACTCAAAGATATCTCCAGAAATTATTCGCCTACCTAATATCTACCAAGTTTTCAAAAAAAAAAAAAAAACATATAAAATCTGAATTTACCATTTACAAACCTCAAAAAATGGTATGTCTATAAATTAAAAGAAGCAAAGAAACCAATAAGATTTCACAGAAGTCTAATCATTGATTATTAATTTTAAGCTATGTACAAAATCCTTTCATTGACCCACCTAACCACTCATGAAAGTTCACAGTGCTAGGTTTATACTATAAAAATGTACAAGGGTTACTGCCCTCAAATCTTATATCTGTTTTAATAAACTGGATTCTTAAATGTGAATACAGAAATTATGGATCAAGGAGGTGATAATAGAACTTTGACTTCATGTTCCTACAGACAGCCTTTTGATTTGGTTCTGATGAAATAGGACTCCTAAATTGTGAATGGTACAAGAAATAGCCAGAAAGTTCATCTAATCCTGACTTCTCAAATTCCAAGTGTCTCTAGAATGCTACTGTAAACCTACAACTGAATAGGCTGAGAATCATCTGGGATGGTGGAGATTAACATTTTGCAGATTTTTCCCTGCATGTCCCTACAGACTACATCGATCCTTCCGTTGCACACACCCCGCCCCCAACACGCATATCCTTCTTTTCGCTCTTTTGAATTAAGAATCCCATCCAGCTGCACACTCCCAGAGGGAAAAGCTCGAGACAGACAGCTCAGTTCATTTCTTAGATCTACAACTTGCTCATTTAGAAAGTGGGTTTCCATATGGAGTTACAGCAGGAGCATCTGTGTTTACCTATTTCTTTCTTTTAACTTTGAAAAAGGGAAGGGATTCATAAAAATACACATGATGCCATAAATGAAGGGAGAGAAAGGAGGCAATAGAGGGGTAAAATATCGAGTTCTGTGACTGAGGATTCTGAACCAGGATGGAAATTGGAGTCCTGGCTCTGGCGTGGAACACCCGCTCGTAAAGGAGGTGCAGAGCCAAATGTCTCTGCAACAGCAAGAGGCAGAAGCTGTGAGAAAAGAGGGTGTTTTGTGACAACCTAACTACTCAGTCCAAAAATGTTATACATGGGCAGACACTCAAAACATGATTCTAGTTTACTTGTTCCAATTATTTTATTAAATGAACAAAATCAAAGCATGCAATCTGCATGGATTATGCACAAAGTCTTTCCTGTGGCACAAGGACTAGGGATGACTGTTCTGTCCTGGGTGATGCACCCACCATCCCAATGTGTCCCACTCAACTTGGCTCTTTCCCTGCATTGGCTTGACTAACAGAAAAAGAGCACTGGAATTATCCCTGTTTTGAACAGTTTGTATCCCTGTGGCCTCATCCAGGACTGAAAGGGAATACTTCGCAAACATGCTAGATAAAAGAGAACATGCATTTAAGTTATTCATTTCATAATAGAATATTTTCCTCCTGGATAATAAAGTCTGCCCTTAGTTAACTATTCCAAAATAAAAGGGTGGACACCAACTTATTCTTCAAAATATGAAGTCTTATGTAATAGCAATATAGTATATTACTTAAATTTATTTAATAAAGTGATTTTCTCTTGGCATAATGTGCTATGCAAAATAGTTTCCTTTCAACATCCTAAGGAACAAAATGGCAGTAAATTTAAGGAAATTTAAGGAGGAAGTAATCTTAGCAAATATCTGTTAATGGAAGGTTTCATCAAAGTGGCCATAAATCACAGGAAAAATTTGAAAAATAATTTTTCAGTTGAATTTTGAAAAGCATTAGAATTGTTTTTCAGTACCATCACTAAGCCCCACAGATTGAATGGATAAAACACAATTATTTAATTAGGCATTATTCATTTTTAGAATCTTGTTCAATTCCTTCATTCCAAATATTTATGCTGTGACTCTTCTCCTAATTCAGACTGTTCAAAATGATATCTTATTCCTCATAAATTTCCAACTTTCTTCCTTAACACTAACTTATACATGGAAATATATAAGTATTTGCTGAATAAAAGGATAACTGATTATAAATCTTCCCTCATTTATTATAAATTATATTATATACTCAAGAAAATCAACAGCATTCAAATATATTGTGACATTTTGCAAGCTATTTTAATGTTCAGTAACTGATAATTCAATGTCAAATTCTGATTTGCCTTTATTTGAAAAGCCTAGCCTAAAATGAGCATATTCTCTAACATTCATACACAAGTCAATCATAACATTTTTCATTCAGGAAAAAAAAATTCTAAATCTGGAATGTTCCAGAAATGGAGTCATTAGAAATATTCTGAAAGTAAAGATGAAAGATTTTATGTTATCCTAAATGATCAGCTTTTTTTCTAGGTCTGTCTTAGCCATGTCTCTTTTAAGGAAACTATGTGATTCACAAAATGCCCATTCTTCTTGTTTTTATTAATCTGCCACTGGGCGTGAAGGCACCCCTAAGGCAGAGATTTGGATTGCCATGTGTCACTTGTGCATGGCCCCAACTCACTGGACTGTAACCTGTACTTCTCTGTCCTGTCTCTGGGTAAATGTGGGAGAAAATACCGTGCAGCCTTTTCCTAGTCTTCAGATTCTGTGCACAAATGATTGGGCAGTTTTCTATTGAAAACTGAGGAAGAATTATCTGTAGGTAATTCAAAGCATTTCTATTAGAGAGTCTGAAACTGCCAATGCATTTTACTCATTGCACAGACTCAACTAGACTAACCGTAAACTCATCTCCTTGAAATACAGAAAAGAATGACTTGTAAGAGAGAACTGGCAATTGGAACTTGCTTCTTTTTTTTTTTTTTTTCAAATTTCGATAATTTTATTTTTTTATTTTATTTATTTAAATTCAAGTTAGTTAACATACAAAGCAGTATTGGTTTCAGGAGTAAAACCCAGTGATTCATCACTTCCATATAATAACAAGTGCTCATCCCAACAAATGCCCTCCTCAATGCCCATTAGCCCATCCCCCAACCCCCCCCACCCCCCTCCTGCAAGCCTCAGTTTGTTCTTTGTATTTAAGAGGAACTTTTTTTCAAATGATCTGACACCAACATTAGACAAGTGCATTTCAAAGAGGAGTGAATGCAGGGAGTACGGTGCACAGAGCAACAGTTCCGCCTTCTCTGGAGCTGACTAACCCCATCCTCCTTGAGGAAACAAGAGTGGTTCACGTGAGGCAATTAGAGTTCAGCTCCAGTACACATATAAAGAAACAGTATACTAATATTTTGTATCTGCAGGTACTTTGTAGTATCACACATATAGTATCCTTGTTTGATCTCCATAGCAGCACTGAAAGTCAGAGAAATGGTGAGTAGCACCACTTTCCACAGGAGTGAAAACCGAGGCTACCATGATTTGTGGCACAAATAAATGTAACAAGACATCAGAAAAATGAGAATCCACTGGGAAACAAATGAAAGCTACATGAAAGTAAACATGCCAACTTCTGCTCAGAGTAGTTGAAGATGCCATCATCAGAGATGCTGAATGGCTTGTCTAATGACACATGACTAGTTAAGCACAACTATTTAGGTTGGAACAAGACTTTCTAATAAGTCATCATTCTTTCTTCTCTTACTCCCACTCCCTGCCTTAGAAGTACGGAATTTGGACTGTCTGAACCATAAACAAACAAACAAACAAAAAGGCAGAAATCTACTCTTAGAACACATGATACTAAGCACCTTACTGCAAGAGTGTGAGTCACAGAATTATTATTGCCACCCCACTAACAGGCAGAATTCTGCTCTAGTTCAGTTTGAGTCAATGACACAGTTCCTTTTTAACTTCTTAGGTAAAGAAATAAAAGAGGACAAGAAAAGATGTTTTCCCATCCCTGACATTTTCTGGTCCAGCAAGGACAAGCTGAAAAGCTGATTAACAAGGTAATGTGCATATATGCTAAATGTGTAGAAGGACAGCAATGGGATTCTAAGCAAGTAAACACAGGACCTTAGAATTTCTAAAAGTTGGGGTGGGGGTGATGAGAAGAATTAGTGACTGAAATCAGTAGAGTAGACATGTCAGAGCAAAAATGAAAGACATTTTTTAAGCAGGCGGAATATAGTAAGAAATAAATGATAGGCATTTCTTGTTTCTTTGCCAAATTTCTATAGGCGGCTTACTAAAGTAGTTTTGTGTTTCATCTTGCCCAACATGTCAGAAACTGAAGCTGGTAATAAGGATAATCACAGAGACTGTGACCCTCAATGGACAGAAGCCAGAGTCTTATCCATTTTTGTAATAAAGAAAGCAAAATATTGCAGGTGGCTTAGCCCATAGGGTCATTTTACAGATTATCTCAATTACATACAACAGTTACTGAACAGACTTGCAACAGACATTCACATGAACCCACAAATGGAAAGTCACTGTAACACAAATATTTGACCCAGGGTAAAAGAAAGGATTGAACATATGCTCTAAAGTGAAAGCAGGTGCAAAGTAAGGTATATGGGATGCTACCACTTGCATTTAACACACACACACACTCACACACACACACACACACACACACACAAAGCACACATGTGTATGTGTAAGCATATGTAAATCTAAACTAACTCTGGAAAGATACATAAGTCATAGTAAACAGTAATTAAATCCATGAAGCAAAACAGGGTAGCTGGGGGTTAGAGGAAAAGAGACATATCATATACTGGTTTGTGCCATGTGACTGTATTACCTATTCAATAAGTTGAATTTTTTTTTAAAAGAAAGATTTGTTAAAGACTTTTGAGTTAGGAAAAAACACACATAAAGAGAACTTAAAATGTTACCAAAGTTAGATTTATAATGCAGGCTGAAAAATCAAGCCAAATTCTGTATTTTTATTTAATTCCAAACTGTAATATTGCAAAATTTAATGAGGTGAGGTAGAAACCCACTTTTATAGCTTAGAAAGTATAAAAACGGGGATACACAAATATCTCTTCATAAGATTTTACAAGGTCAAGAGCAATCATTCAAGAGTAGACTTTGTATTTGCTTTTACACAGAGTCCTTGAACCTGATGTCATATTTGTATATATCTGTGTATAAAACTATCTACTTCTTTATCAGTATCTGTGAGAAAAAAATTCTATGTTCCACTCAAGTCTATTAAAGTCATACCCTAAGTTGTATTGTAATATATGCCATATACATCATAATGTTATTAGGTTTGAAGATGCTTGCTTCCATATCACCACCATGCCCCCATATGAAGAAGTGGCAGTTTTTCACACATTTCAAAATTTTTACAAAATATGTGGCACAAAATTAGTACCATAAATAACTCAACAACAGCCAAAAAAGATACTTATTTTGGCTTCCTTCTATAAACATTAACTAAACATCCTCAAGACACGGGTCACTGTACAGCGTTGAGAGGTACCAAGGTGACGTGCATCCTCCTTGCACAAGGACCCAACAGTCCAGTAGGAGAATTAATGTACTCAGGGGAGACCACGTGATGAGTGTTACTTTTGACACCAAGAGTTTGTGTTTGTCATACGTGCAAGCCAATGAAACACAGAATTCAATGGAAAACTGGGGACATCTGTGAAGAAAGGAATCAAAGGCAGGCAAGATAGTAGACAGGGACAAAGTAGCAGAGGTTAGTCTTAAGTAAACATTAAACACCATTATTCCTTAGGCTTAAATAAGAACATGATTTTAGCATTGGCTAAGTTCATCCCAAAGCTAAAATGCAGGAATCTCCATAAAATTTCCAAGTATTGCGAGCTTTCAACTTGGAAGCACACGTGGGGCTGGCAGAGTAATTTGTTAGAAATTTAAAACTGGCAGTTACATCTGCGGTTTCTTTTGCTGGAATTGTTCTTGTAAAAGATTTATGAGAGGCAAACGTTCCTCCTTGGCTTATTCATAAAATAAAATGGTGTAGCAATATAATAGATGTACAGACAAAAAATGTTTTAATAGAGTCTCTCTGTGTATTCACAACACAAGGAGAAAGAAAGTTCTCTGCTTTGGAAAGAACTGGTGAGACCCATTTCATGGGTCAAAGGTGTAGGATTTTACATAGTTTTCCTTAAGTAAGCAATGCTAGTATTTATATTGTATCAGTAAAAGTCCATTCATCTCATAATCCTCACTTAGAGTTATATTCATTGAAAAAAGAGCATGTTCACAATATTCACAATATTGAAGCATTACAGTTTGAAATACAACAAATGGCATAAATACCGATGAAGTGTAGCATTTTCTCTTCAGTGGTTAATCTTATGATAGGACAATGACAAAAGTAAATAGGGCTGTTATATATTAAACAAAGAGTCCCAGGAAGGCAGTGCCCATGTGGTCTCTTCTTTTTGTACAAATGTTTTTTTTTTTTTGTTTGTTTGTTTGTTTTTCCCAGCTTCCCAGGAGAACTGGAAATCCCTGGGAACTGGGATTCCCAACTGGCATCTAGGGATGAGAGGGCTTATCTTCTGATTTTTGGTTAAGGTGATTAAACTCAGACTACTAATTGAATAAATGCAAAACTTATTCTAGATTACTATTTTAAGCATCCTTCATTCTTTCATCCATTCTTCCATTTATTCTTCCAAGATTCTATTTTTCCACCTATCCATTTTTCTACCCATCCATTATTTATTTAGAAGTATTTAGATACTTCTTTTAGATACTTCTATGCACCATACTCTGTGCTGAGTGTGGAAAACACAATGATGGACAAGGAAGCAGATTTCCTTGCCCTTATAACTTATAGCCTAGCCCAGGAGACAATGAAAAACAACCATCCAAGTGGCCACGTATTCCTAGTTGAGATAAGTGCTCTAAAAAATATACTGTAGGCAATTAAGATGGATAATGGGAGGGAGGTAAACAAGACTAGGGGTTCAAAGAAGATGGCCTGCTTGGGGAAAAAAAAGATATTAAAACCCAGTATTCGGGGGGCACGTGGGTAGCTCTGTTCTTAAGTTTGAGCTTTGTATCGAGCTTTGTGCTGGCCATACAGAGCCTGCTTGGGATTTCTCTCTCTCTCTCAAAATAAATTAAAAAAAATAATAATACTCAGGAGTGAGAAAAATTTAGCAGATGTAGAGTGGCTGGGAAGCCCATCAGGGCCAGAGGAAACAGCATATGTAAAGGATCTGAGGTAGAGAAGAACTTGGTGGGATCAGCATGTAGGTCTAGAGCCCAGAGAACATGGTGGTGGTAGCAAGACATGATTACAGACTGGGTATGGATGACCCAGAATCTACGGATCATATTTTAAAAGATCATTCTCACTGCTCTGTCCAGAAACTAGGTACTTAATTTGCTTTTATGATTTCTTGCTTGTTTTAACACTGGAGTCACAAATATCCTTCAGCTTAGGTAAGGAAATTTATAAATCCACCTCAAGCCAACTTTTCCTGGATCTTCAAAGGCATTTAGAAACATGCTTCTAGCCATCATGCAACTATCTAAGTCTCTTTGCACTTTAAAAAAAATCTATTTGTTTCTTCATGCATGATGTTTGCGAAACCACTCTTCAGACTAGCACCACATAACAAATTTCCCAAAATTGACGTAGAGAAATAGTTAATCTCCCATTACAATATTTCTAAAAGATTTCCCATGATGGCGGTGGGGGCGGGCGGACAACTGACTCAATACTGTGCATCAGTTCCACACACAGGAAAAGTAAGTGCAGAGTAATGTGGTCTCTACAGCTCTCAGAAAGACCGCATCCTAGAGACCACTACCTGCCTACTGGGAGGTGAGGTGTGGGGGACATGTCTCTCCTTTAACAGATGTAAAAGTTCTCCTCCACAGGACAATGTGAAGCCTGGGTGGATATTTCCAGATGGCCCTTAAGCTCTTGTGAAGGATTCCTAGTTGATGAAAGGGAGAATCATGCACATCAAAAAGAAATGGTATGTTTAGGTTAGACTCCAGTCTCCCAAGAAGCATCTGGAGACAAATATAAAGAGAAGAGACACTGACTAGACAAAAGGCCAGGATGACAACACGAGCAGAAGGGCTAGGAAGAAACCCAGAGGGGTTCCTCTGTGGGGTCTAGAGAACACACTAGGTGAAATGCAGCAGGACATTTCCCTGCCACAGATCCACCTGGAGGGTCTCAGAGATTAGACGTGTGTTTGCACACTTAAGATTCCTCCACTTGGCCAGCTACCATGCTCTGAACTGTTTGCCACATTGAGATTTGTAGTTTTCAACTATCTAAGTCTCTTTTTATTGCCTCTTCATTTGCTCCCTACCTCCCACAGAAATATACCTTGCCAGCAAATACCCCGCTGCCTGCGCATTGTTTATACTGAGGATGTGTGAGGAAGTGTCACCCTCCAAAGGTGGGATTACTCATCTGCTCTCCACAGCAGAGCTGCGGCCAGCATTAACCTCTACGCTGCTGCAGCAGGCAGCTCTGTGGAGCCAATGCCAGAGTCAAGGTCTGAAATAAGGCCCTGTCCAGGCAGTTATGCAACTAACCGAACCCAAGCCTGCCTCCATATTCATAACAGCAGATATTCAGATTTCCTCTTGAAAAATTCCCCTTCCATATCAACATTTTGTATCTTTGGGGAAAAAAAAAACGTTTTAAAAGACAGTTTTATGATACTGGTATTTTAGGAGAAGACCAAAGGGTGGAAAAGGGTTTTGCTTTTGCTGGGAGGGAAATAATGTCACCACTCCTAAATATCCACCAGCTCCTAAGGCCCCTTTCCCCTGACAGGGGAACATGTACAGCAGGGGCCCACGATCTGCTTAGCTGATGCTGGGGAAGTGCTTTTGTCATGGTTATCCAGTCAATAGCTCAGACAGTAAAATTTTCAAGAACTGTATGTCGCAATAGTCGCAATTCAAATTAATGACTGTATTTTTTAAACTCCTTAAGAACTAAACGTGAAAACATAGTTAAAATCTGATTACCCTCACAAGGCCTTGAAGCTCATATCTTGAGTATTAAACCCTGTCAGGATGGCAAAAGAATGCTTGGACTTGTAAAATCTGGGAAATTTAAAACCCAAGCCAGAGCTCCATCCTAATTTACCTTGTTATTGTTCTCTATCATAAATACTCTAAACTGCCGGAGGCTCGTGTGGATTCAGTGATTTTATGCACTGCGTGCTCTAAGACACAACACCCCGAAGATTAGGTGGCATGCAGATGAAGCGTGCGTCTCGAATTCCTTGTGGTTGTAACTTTGAAAGACTTTGTGGAATTTCAGAAGGAAACCCTAGAAAAGCAAAAATCACTTTGGTCTTTGTACCTACATTAAGCATTTAATGTATAGACATTCAAGTAGGTCTTAGGGGCTTATTTTATAGTTTATAGAAGGGTTTTTAGATGAGCCTTTATAGTTTCCATGAGAAAACTTTAATCCGCAAAAGCACAATGAGATTGACCCTACTTTTACGTACTTCCTTTGACTGGGCTGTAGCAGCACTCACCACATGGAGGAAAGGTAATACAAGAAGGATGGTTATAAGCAAGTGCTTTGAAAACAGAACCCATAACACCAGCCTGTGATTGGGAGGCCCAAAGGCTTGTATTTTACAACCCAGTTTGCAAGAATACCTACACAACTGTTTTTACTAAACTGACAATGCATAGGTGCTGAAAAGAACGCTGTGACTACTTTAGTATCTTGGTTGAGAAACCAAGTCCCGTCATTCCGCCCTGCTTTTTAGGAAGCCTACGCAGCGGAGACCATGTGTGTGCTACAATCTGTTCACAGGATGCGCGATGCTGCATCTGAGCCCCAGACAGGGAGCGAAAGCCCGCCCCACTGGGGTGTGGTGTCTCACATGCCAGAAATCCACTCCCCTCTCTCCAGCACTGCCAGGTGGGACCAGGAACATGCCCCAAGGTCAACATAAATGTCCTTCAAAACTTCATAAGAAGTTCCAAGTAAGGGGCACCTGGGTGGCTTGGTCAGTTAAGCATCCAGCTCTTGGTTTTGGCCCAGGTCATGATCTCATGAGTTCAGCCCCACATCAGACTCTGTGCTGGTGGTGAGGAGCCTGATTGAGATTCTCTCTACTTCTCTGTTCCTCCCCCACTTGTGCTCGCTCTCTCTCAAAATAAACTTTAAAAAATTTTTAAAAAGAAAGTCCAAGTAAACAGTTGGACCAGTTCATTTATTTTACAGAAGGATTTGGGGTTTTTTTAATGCTTATTTAAATAAAAGGAAGCAGAGAAAAAAACTTCACATCTTACAAAGCAGACCCCCTCTACCACCCTATCTTCCCCCCTTAAACCAGGACAATGTCAATTTCTAACTTTACCCTCATCCTGACAAGTACCTGGATAAATATGGAACTGTCTGGATAATTACAGTCAGCTATAATAGAAAGGGTTTTTAAAATATATTCTTTGTGCGCATGCACCCCACCTCTTTTACTTACTAGCTGAGAGACCATGGGTAAGTCAAAATCCCCTTACCTGTAAATTGGATAGAACACTATTCCCCCAACTGCAAGGGTAGTTAGAATTCAATGAAAAAATATGTATACCTAGCCTAATAGCACCAAGAATATAAGACTCAATAAATATTAATTCCACTCCCCAATACCCATATATCATATATGTATACAATAAAACATGTTAGACTATAATCCAAAATATTAACAGAGGTTATCTCTTGGATGTAGGCTTGAAGATAATTTTATTCCTTGGGTTTTTCCATAGGTTATCACTTTTCTACCATATATGTTTATGTACATGTATACAATGTATACATACATACATTTATAGATAAGATCTATATTGTACGATCAGAAAAACATGCCATGTGAAAGATGTGGACAGCTATTTTCCATTATAAATAAATATCTGTGTCCTTTTATGTCTGGAGTTGTACAGGCTACTGAAACACTGTGAACAGAGAAAGTGCTATGACCTCATTCCACGCTTTTAATACCATCAGAACATTGACCAACATGTCATGAGTAGTGAAAGCTAGACAATAAAGAAAAACTAAAAGACACCTGCACTTTGAAAAAACCCTTGTCCAATAACTGCTGTGGCTTGCAAGACACAGACCAGAGTAACTAGAGTCTTGTCCATGTTTTATCCTTGAAACTTGCCTGAGCCTGGTGCATCATAAGTGCTCAGTAAATACTTGTTCAAAGAACTAATAAATGAATATAGCATGGGAGTAATGGATAATCATAATGGCTTTCATGGTTTCTATAGTTTGTTGTTCCTTCCTGGTAACAAAAAGACTTAGACAAGCAATGTTCAAAGAAATATATTCAAAACGAGACAAGAATGGTTGACAATTAAGAAGGTGGAGTAAAAGGGCACCTGGGTGACTCAGTCAAGCGTCTAACTTCAGCTCAGATCATGATCTCATGGTCCGTGAGTTCGAGCCCCACGTTGGGGCTCTGTGCTGACAGCTCAGAGCCTGGAGCATGCTTCAGATTCTGTGTCTCCCTCTCTCTCTCTGCCCCTGCTCAGCTCACGCTCTGTCTCTCACTGTTTCTCAAAAATAACTAAATATTAAAAAACAATTTTTTAAAGGTGGAGTACACTGTATGATTATTACATATACAACTTTTCATGAAATCAGAAAATACCCATTTTTTTTTTTAATTAAGACAGCGTCACATAGGAAACATACTGAACCAATTTGCTCATCATTTCTTTCGCTGAAAGAGCATGAAAACTCTTAATTCCCAAGACGACTTCTGGGAGAAAAAGTCAATATAAGGAGCAATGAAAGAGATGTCTCCTCCCTCTCCTGCCCTCTTCATCTCATTGTAAGATCTAGGACAAAATCCAGATCAGACACTGTGCTCATCAGGGTAGTACTTCCCCCAGGCACACCTGCCCCACCGGAAGACCCTTATCCATGAAGGTGGATGAGGATAAAGTATGTTGCCCGCACACCCACACAACAAGTCCTTGAGCTCTGAGATGCCATTTCCACACAGAAGGGGAAGAACAGAACTGCATACTTGGTGCTCCCCTAGCTTTATGGGTTTTGCTTTTGAGTCAATATTACCAAGACAAGAATCAAAGAAAGAACAAGATTCCCTAAAATTTACTTGAAAGATTGAAGAAACAGAAAGGGTAAAACTTGAAGAAAGATAACCCTTTTCTCAATTAGATTCCCATGTTCAAACCTATAAGCTCCTGAACGGATGGGAGCATGACGGGGCGGTAAAGAATATTTTAGTTTGCTTTGAGCTAATAGTTTTTTAAATGTACAGTGGATTTCCTGTTCTAGCTTCCCAAATGTGACCCCCAACCCCTTAGTACAAAACATGACTGTATTAAGTTCAATAACATAAAAAGACTTCTCTAAAGGTGAATAAAAATAATGACAACAATCACGATGCTAAAACAGGCTCTACTTAGCACAGCTGCTTTACGTGGTCCTCTTTAATCCAGAGGAAAATACTGCAAGGGGGTATTGCTGGCCCCACATTCCAGTGAAACAACTAAGGTGCAGAGAAAGCAGATAACCTGACGGAAGTCACGGGGCTGCTGAACACAGACCCAGAACCCCAGGTCTAGGCCAGGCCTCTCTGACCCCAAATCCCCTAATACCACCAAATTTGTCTCCCTCTGGTGCTTTGCACACCTCTACATGGAACACGCTCCCCCATCTCTCCATTGGGACAACTCTTACTCTTCCCTGATGTTCATCTTAAATGTCACTGCCTCAGAAAAGCTTCACCTGTTCTTTCAACCTAAAGTAAGTACCTGTTAGTATCTTGCTCAGCATCTTGTCCTTGCCCTGAAATCAGGACATTTACCTCAGGGTGAAGCATGCATTTAGTGCCTGCTTTCTGATCCAGAATGTAAGCTCCAGACAGGCAAGGGCAACGTCTGCAAATATCATTATTAAATAAGTATTTGTTGACTGACTGATTCACTGGCTGAAATGACTAAGTACAACAATGGTTTTCAAAAGATGGAGGTGAAGGCACTTGTACTCTGCCTGTTCTAAATGCACGAGCTCTACGTTCATCTGTTTATGTCTTCAACTACCTCATAAGATACTTAGTTGAAGCGCTGTTAAAAGAAGAATTTGAGGGGCGCCTGGGTGGCGCAGTCGGTTGGGCGTCCGACTTCAGCCAGGTCACGATCTCGCGGTCCGTGAGTTCGAGCCCCGCGTCGGGCTCTGGGCTGATGGCTCAGAGCCTGGAGCCTGTTTTCGATTCTGTGTCTCCCTCTCTCTCTGCCCCTCCCCCGTTCATGCTCTGTCTCTCTCTGTCCCCAAAATAAATAAACGTTGAAAAAAAAAAATTAAAAAAAAAAAAAAAGAAGAAGAATTTGGAAATGACTGTACTATTCTATGATGCTTCCCTATATCAACAGATGCAGACAACCAAAGAGGTTTGAGAAAATCTGCTGATGCCCACCCAGCATCCGGTTAAGCAGACAAGGTATAGTAAACAAACCAACAGGAACAGGAAGAGAGTAGCTATCTCAGAATATAGATATAAATCAATATCTTCACAAAGTCACTCTTCCTTTCAAAAGCTTCAAAACAAGAACTTCTTCTCATCTATTTTATTTATCTCATTTGTGCCCTACTTAATAGATATTGATTTGATAGGCACGTGCCATTTAAATAGAAAATACAAAATGAATATTCTAATTGTAATTGAAGAATGCCAACTTAATCCAGAAGTTCCCTGTGTATAAAAGACCTTCCAAAAATTATCTGTATCCCTTCCTTCTCTCTCACTGTCTGGGCAGAACCTGATTCTGGGGCAGAAGCCATGCAGCCCAAGAGGACACATGCCGCTGAAATGGTTCTCTGGAATCTACCACTGGCCAGATGTCTCAGGTATTTGTATCTTCCCCTACGCTGATGACTCCCTCCCATGTGATCCATCAGCTTTCAACCTAGAGTAGCATAGTAAATGATAACCAGACTTTATAGTCTAATATAGATACAATAGATAAAATAGATACTTTAGGGATGCAGTAAAGTGATTTCACTGACTTAAAAGCAATAAAGTTTCTGTGTGTAGAAAGTAATGCCACATCATATTGGTAGTGATCATATTACCAACACCAAGATCACAAAAGGATTTCCTTGTTTTACTAAAACAAGCTCTTTGACATGGAAATGTGGTACCTCAATTGTTTTGCCACGAACACAGCCCTCACCCTTCACTTTCCCCCTTATATGGAGTAAGTTGGGCTTCTGACCTATGGCACATGTGACAATGTCTCTTTAGATCTTCCTCTGGGCCTCAATAGGAGTGACACATCACAAAAAGTTCACACCAATAAAATTGGTAATAAAATCAAATCAGTACATAATATCAATAAAATCAGTAATAGAAATCAGCCTAAAAATCAAAATAAATAGGTAAAATTGGCCTGAAAATTAGCACTTAGATATACGAAAACCTAGACTTTTCAGAGTATTTTTCACAACAATCTGACTTAAAACATTTTAAGGTCCATTATTTCAGAGGCCTTATTTTGATGAAATAAGAAGATTCTTCTAATGTGGAAGCAACAGTATCCGTTTAAGATCTGTCATCTGAATTAATGCTAGAATTTTTAGATAATAACAATTTTTTAAATTCTCCATACATGGGAATTCTTATTAGAAAGTCACCTTTGGAAGGTGGCAGATTACTGACTCCCAACCCGAGTATTCAATAATTTGCTATAGACACATGAAGTTCCAGTAAGGTGGTTTACTAATCTCTACATGTGCTTTTAGAAACGACTACCCTCTCGTCAGAAAATTTAAAAGCAAATTTAAAGTATTTGTTATATCAAAATCTACTAGTTAATGTTGAAGAGACCATATTTTACTTAATTTTAATATTTTAAGGTATTTTAAATCTTCTGTATAATGAGATTTTAACTCCTTTAAATTCAATTTTTATTCAATGTCATACTAGGTCCTGAGAAAACTCAAACACCATCTAAAAGTTTCCACTGGATGACTGAGACCATTAAATTTTCTTTTGAGAAATATGTAAACATAGATAGTTTATCTGTTGCACTTCCTTTGCCTGCAAGTGACAGGAGCTCCCAACTCAAATGCCTTAAAAAACAAAGACATTTTGGTCCCAGAAAATAAGAAGTCTGAAAATAGGAGGATTCAGGTATAATTTCCTAAGTCTTTAACTTTCTTTCTGACTCTTGGCTCTGCCCTTCTATATACAGTGGCTTTATCATTATCAACATCCCCACAGAATCACAGAATAGCTGTAAAGTTCTAGTCATTACATCTAGACGCCAATGTCCAAAGGAAGAAGAGAGGCTGTCTTTACTATTTAAGAGAAATAAAACCTTTCCTAGAAAGACCTAATCAAACTTTCCTTTTCCTCTCCTGGGCCAGACTTGTAGCAGATTCCCATGATGAAAATGATCACTGGCCACTGCCATTCATTTTAAACTACTAGTATATAGGAAGTTGAGTTCTGTGCCTCCCAAAATGTGTTCAAATCCTAAACTGTGGTAACTGTGAATGTGACCTTGTGTGCAAATAGGGTCTTGGCAGATGTAATTAAGTTAAGGATCTTGAAATGATATCCTGCGTGGGCCCTAAATCCAATACTAGTGTCCTTATATGAGGAAGGAGGGGGAGAGCAAAGACACAGAGAAGCTGACTGAAGATTGAGGCAGAGCTTGGAGTTATGCAGTTATAAGCCAGAAACACCAAGGATTGCCAGCAACTACCAAAAGCTAGGAGAGACACAATGGAATGGAACCAATCCTGCTGACATCTTGATTTGGACTTCTGGCCTCCTGAACTGTCAGAGAATAAATGTCTGTTACTCTAAGTCACCCAGTGTGTGGTACTTCATTCCAGCAGCCCTAGAAAAATGATACACAGGGTATACTCTCCGGGGCTGAACTAGCCTTTCTGAAGCACAGAACAACATGGGAGAGGGCAGATGAATGAATAAAAGCTGGTAAAATAGGAGGTGGGCAACGAAGGATGTCTGCTATAGACACTCTCCTGTTTTTCAAACCTTAACCATTAATAAAATCTCCTTTTCTAAATAAACAATTTATTTTAGATTAGTTTTAGATTTACAGAAAAACTGTAAAATAGTGCTGAGAGTTGCCATATACCCCACACTGAATTTCTCCTATTATTAAAATCTTACATTAGCATGATACATTTGTTACATTTAATGAGCCAATATCCATACGTTATTCTTAATGTCTATACTTTGTTCAAATTTCCTTAGTTTTTACTTAACATCTTTTGTCTGTTCTAGTATGTATAACATGCATAAAACCAATTGAAAATTCACCTATTTTTAATCTCTTTGTAAAATGAAGAAGCATAATTATAAAAATCATGAAATTTGTGTATTTACACATTTTTTATAAGGGAAACATGAGCAGAATGGGATTACAGAAAGACTGTATTGGCTACAAACAAACAAAAAGTGGGTTGATGAAAAAATAAGTTTTCATTTAAGAATAGCCCAAAGATAAGAGCCATATGGCCTAGTATATACAATGATACAAAAGAAAAATCATTATCAGAGATGCAATTTTTCTTTTTTTTTTTTAATTTTTTAACGTTTATTTACTATTGAGAGACAGAGAGACACAGAGCGTGAGCAGGGGAGGGGTAGAGAGAGGGGGGAGACACAGAATCTGAAGTAGGCTCCAGGCTCAGAGCTGTCAACACAGAGCCCGATGCAGGGCTCAAACTCACAAACTGTGAGATCATGACCTGAGCCGAAGTCAGTTGCCCAACCACTGAGCCACCCAGGCACCCCAGAGATGCAACTTGTCTAAATAAAAAATGTGAAAACACTTCTAGGGCAATGATGCTAGGGGCATGATGTGTTTGTCCCCTGATCCCAAATGAGCCAAATCTGACAATTATGTATCCAATGCCACCTTTTTTCCCATGCTGATATCATGTCCTCTTAAAGTTTAAGTTCCTTGCCCTCCACAGTCCTCCAACTGCCTGCTGGACGATTCCATGTGGAGGTCAACAATCTAAAAACTAAACTCATCTTCCCGCCCCCCCCCCCCCCCCCAAATCAAGTGGTTAGGGTAATACTTCTGTCAGTATGGGTAAGATTAAGCATTAGACCTCAAAGCCATTTTTCATTCCTTTTTTCCTGCATCCCACAACTAATTATATTATCAGGATGCCTATTTTAAGTCTCTCTGTTCCGCTGGATCCAGTTTGCAGTGTCTCAAGCACTTAGCCTCATCATCCCCCACAACCCTGTACCTTCAGGCCATGAGCACCACCTGACCTGTGCCCCCTCGTCAGAGGTCTGTGTCAGCACCACAAGGCTCTTTCTCCTAAATTTCAATAATGCCAATCATTTCCCTTCCTTTCCGAAGCCCCAGGATAGGGTGGTAGCTGCTTCCTGTAGTCACTACCTCTTCATGTCTTAAAGCAGCGTTTCTCAACCTGAGCAATACTTACATTTCAGGCTAGATACTCCTTTGGCATTGAGATTTGTTCTGTATATTTTAAGATGTGCAGCAGCATTTCTGACCTCTACCCCCTAGATGCCAATGACTCCTCCCAACAAGTTCCCCACAACCAAGAACGTCTCCAGACATTGCCAAACTCCTTGGGAGATGGGCAAAATCACCCCGTATTGAGGACCATTATCATAGACTTTGTTTTTTACCCTTTTTGCTACCTAGTTAGTAATTTTATACCTAGTTGACATTTCTCTTCTGAAACACTCTCCTTCAAGTAGGTGTAGTTTCTATCTTCTGCCTGCACCCTACAGTGTTCTCTAATAACATCTCCTGCCTGTGTCCTGTATTTTTATTTTCACCCTTGTCAGTTTGATCTAAGGCCCCATGATCCCACATCGTCAGCCCCTAAACCATTTCCTGCTTTCCACCTCTCCACTTTGCCATCTATCTTGACCTCCAAACACATTGCTCATCTAAGTTTCATCAAGCTTTCTTCAATTGCTGACAGCCTACAGAAGAAAATCCAAACCTCTTTATCTTAGCCTTCTGAGGTCTCCAGGAATCAGAGAATTTACCTGCATTCAAAAAATGTTATGTCAGCTATGCACTGGGGGCAAGTTGATTATCTTTTCTGAGCCTCAGTTTTCTTCTCTATGAGAGAACTTCTTACCTTGTTGAACTGTTGTAACATTGGATCTAATGTAAGTAAGGAAGCAGTATAGTACACTAAATGGTAGGTTTTATTGTTATATTATTGTTTTTGTCATTATTATTTATGTAAAAAGCTAAGTGCACAATAGGGCTACAATTTTATTCCCTGTGATAGAGATTGCAGTTATTCTTTTCTAATATACTGACACTTTTTAGCTGTGCACACGGCCACCAAGCTAAAGACTACACGTCCTAGCCTCTCTTCCAGTAAGATGTGACCATCTTACTAGGTTCTAGCCAATTGGATGAGAATAGAAATACTATACATGATTTTAACAAGAAGGAGCTTGACTACCTCTTTCTTCTTCCTGCTGACTAAAGTGTGTCCGTGATGACTTGAGCAGGAACATCCATCTTAAACCACGAGATGAGATTGGCATTGAGGATGGCAGATCAACAAGATAAAAAAGAAGAAAAGCTTATGTCCCTCAAGATTGTAGCACCACAACAGAAGCCTGGGACCATCTGGCCAGACTCTTAAGTAAGACATAAGTAAACTGCGATTTTATCTATGTCATTATTGTTTTAGAGTTTCTTCATTACAGCAGCCAAAACTTTATCTTAACTAGTACATCATTTCCTTTATGATATATACCTCCCATAATTTAGCCTCAACTTGTCATTTCCTTAAAATTCCTTTGTGATTTGGTTTGATGGATTTGAATGCTGAGAAAAAATTATCCGGGAACCCTCATCCAGGAACAAGATGATTCTCTCCACAGTGGCTATGACAGATATTCCCCCTGAGGTTTTAGTTCTCTATATCTTAATTACAAATGGCTTCTCTGATATCTATCTCTCTTTTTTCTTTTCTCTTCTCCTTAGAATAGTGACTTTTTAGGCTCCAAAATTGCTGAGATAGGAATGCTAACATATTTGAACTTATGTCAATATCACACAGAAAATAAAGTTGCCAGGTGAGTGTCTAGAAAATAAAGACGGCAGCCACGTGTCAGAACCTATGGCAGGAGAGACCTAGGCAACCTGAAGAAAATAATCCAAGGTTGAAAAACCAGCCTGACCCACGAAAAATGAAGACTACAATGTATGAGGGTAAAGTAGAGTTAAATTCACTGCAGAAAGCTGCAAACTATCACTATACGTGAGAATTTCTACGGAAGGGCAATGCTTTTGTATTTGGGCAATGAAATTCCCTCTGGGACCTCCCCATTCATCTAATTTAATAAGCATTCATTAATCATGAATGGGTATCTTTGTGGACAGAGTTAAAGCAAAATGCCAAGTTTTCGTCAAAACCATCTCTGCAGATTTTTTCTTTCTTGCTGAACTTGCCTAGAGTCAGCAAAAGAAGGCAAAATCACTTTCTTTGTGCTAAGACTCCAGAACTACAGTCATTGGTGCCCATTCACTAATGCCAACTCCAACTGCTGATTTAAGAAACACTTGACAAGTAGAATAACCCACCACATCAGTATACATTTAGCAAGAGTAAATCCTGCAATTCAAACTACATACACTCAGTCATGACACAATCCAACTTTCTGGCAATTGGCACTTCCAACATGAAAAAAAAGACAAAATTCAGAGCAAATAAAGACAACCCTTTAGTGCCCTTCTAATAGACTCTTCCTTCTTTGCAAATGAGAACCCAAGTCCCACAAAGATCTCAGAACTTGTGTCGGGTGCTGTAAGCTGGGAGAAGGCAGAGCCTACATTGCAACCCAGAGCTCTGCCCACAACAGGGCCCCTACATCTATCTAGTCTCCATTGCTTCTCACTCAAGAGCAAGAATGAAATCTAATGAGTCAAAATGAGTTGGAATCTTTCAAATTAGTCTTTCAAATTTTTTTGGCAATTGAAAACAAGAAACATAACTTCGTCATACTGCATGGTGGAGGGAAGCCATACTTTTCAGAAAAAAAGAGCTTTGGAATGGGAGCCAGTCAGTCCCAATTCCAGGCAGGACTCTGATAATAACTTTCAGAGATGACTTAGATGAATTCAGATAATGTAAAATGAAGGGATTGAGTAATATTCTTAAAGGCCCCTTGCATGCTCTGGTTCTTGGATTCTAGGACTCAGAGAAAGATCACTGAATGTCTTGACTTGGCTTAGCAGTTTGAAATTGAATTTATCCATCTTTCCCGTCTTCTAATTTTTTCACAACTCAGTAATAAGATGCTGAAAGAAGTAGTGGAGAAATAAAAAGCCAATCCAATCAGCTGAATAAATTATGAATATTGCCCTCCACCTTAAATTCCCTGAACCAAAACAGAGGTTACAAACTACAAAATCTACTCCTGACACTCTAGCTCAGGGGAGCTAAGAAGGAACAACAAAGCCATCCTACCACTTGCTGTATTCATTGTTTCATACAGAAACATCAACTTCCCTGCCTCTGGATCTTTGCTGAATGCTCTCTTCATGTCTATCAACAAAAGCCCTGATATCTTCTTCAAAACTCAACTTGAGCCCCAGCCCCTCCACATAGCATCTGCCTACTCCTTTGCAATGACTGTCTTCTGGCCATCTGTTTGATCCTTAGCCACATGGCACTTGGTCTCAGTGAATGCCCTATCACAAACCTAGAACAAAGTCTGCTCTCTAAGGAAATGACTTGAACCTATTTTTATACCTCATGCACTAGCCTACACATAACAGGTGTCTAATAAATATTTGTTGTTGATCGTGATGACAGCAATGGTTCCCCAGGGTGACAAAAGTAGGAAATGATAGAAAGCAAGTTACTGAGTGGGTGGGTGAGGGTGCATTACATGAGAATAGGCATAATACAGTTGTAAAAATTCACTAGAAACTGGATGAAGGAGGATGAAGAAAGGGGACGACATCAGGTTACTTAATATTGATGCCAGTAAAATTGTTCACTCTCAATAAATGATATTTTTTACTTATCTATCATTGTAATGTATAATTTAGGAGAAATTGCTAAAATCTGGAATTATTCTTATCTATCCAAATTATCTTTACTTGCTCTAACTTGAATTGCCCAGCTAGTCCAGAAAGTCTCTGTAGTTGTAAACATCCCAAAAATCTCTACACTTTTTTTTTAAAGGAACTCAACTACTTTCCCAGGGTAATTTTTTCCAACTAACCAAAGTGCAGCAGCTTCCTATTGCTTGAGAGCATTTTGGCCTCGTAGTGCTGATCCTGATAGATCAAAGAATCATGTTGAAAGCTCTTAATAACAAGGATGAATCCCACTGCCAGAATTTCAGATATAGTCCTTCTCAGTGGGGCATGTGAATATGTGCTATTTTAAGTGTCCTAGGTAATTCTGATATATGACTTGTTTAAAAAAGACAAGACTATATCACACTGTTGCAGCCAATCAGGTTTTTTAGATTGCATATGTTCTTGTTTTGTGGCTTTCTTTCCCCTGCTTTTTGCCTTGCAGAAAAAAAAAAAAAAAAAAAAAAAAAAAAACAAAAAAAAAAAAAAAAAACAAAAAAAAAAAACCTCATTTAATTACCCAGCTATAAATGTTGGCTTGACTCACTCCTTACCACAAAACATTTCCCCTAGTTCCCTTTGTGGGTTTTTTCCTGTGGAGGTCTTGGTCACCACAAACTTGGAAGGATGTTACCTTACAATCTCACCCTCCTGTATTACATATTAGCCATGACATAAACTGAGCTGCAATACTTTTAAGGATATCTTACTGGTTACTCCTTTAACAACTTTCATGAGTCTCATATTCCCAAAAATATAACTTTCCATTTCAACTGGCTTGCAGAAATTAACACAAGCTAAATAAAAGCTATAACAATGGTTGACTACAACAACAGTTGTAAGATCTTTCTCTGATAACTCTGATATGATCCCAACTACAAAGACGCAATAGAGTAGTAAAGAGTAGTGATCTTGAACAAGCAACTTAACTCCTCAACCCTATATGTCTTCAACCAGAAAAAAAATCATTTTAACCCATCACAGAGAGTTGTCATGAGGATTTAATGAGATAGTCCATGAAAAGTTGCTGGCATATAATAAACACTTAGTAAATATTATTTTTTAGTTTCATCTAGTAGAAATTTATTGATTTTGCTAAATTCAGAAAGAATTGGAACCCTAATGTTTGTAGTATTTGCTATATTAAGCATTTTCCCTAAATCAAGCTTGGTAGACTTTTGCATGTGAACTGTAACTATTTCTGTGATTTATAATTTGCATATCCTTTAAAATTTCATGATTTAATTTGTTTAGTACCTTCCATATTCATGGAGAAGTAAATTTCAATTTCTCACTATTTGTAAGCTCTTTTCCCCTAGTAATGCAATTCACTCAAAGCTTTAAAGGTAAAAAAAAATTAAAAAAAATAAAAAAATTAGCATTTCTTAAGTAATTTGATCAAAGACTTCACCCAACTGATTTGAAACAACATGTAATCAAAATTTAGAATAGTCCATTACAAAAAGTTTCCATGTGATTATAGGACACTAAAGTTGATATGCAAAAAGATTCTTCAAAGTTGTAAACATTCCTAAAATCCAATTTGTAGACAGCCAAGAGAAAAAGCATGTATTACCACATTGAAGTATTTTTTTCTGTTCTTAAATGCAACATAAGTTTACTCTGTATATCAGTTATCCTAACTCTGCATATACAAAATATTTACAAATTTTGAAAGTTATAATTTCTGTATCAAATGGGCAAATATCACCACTGGTAGAACATCAGCTTGTTTGGACATAATTATGACTTATATGCACAGCCAACCCAAGTAATTTTTGCTCTATAAGTCTAATTTAACAAGGCCATTTTGAGGATGATTCAATCCTCCACCAACATGTATAACTGTACTACTATCATGGCAAGAAACAAATAATCTCACCAGTATGTCTGAATTTTTAACTGAATCTGTAGCACTTAGAATATTGTCAAGTGTTTCATATTCAACAAAATTAACTTTCGAACATTTACCATTATTCCATAAGTTGAATGGAAATAATCAAGCCATTATTGGAATTAGCTTAATTGATTTTTCTATTCGAAGCAGCTTATGACATTGATACAAAATTTATACCATTTAATATTTGCAAAATTCTTCTGCTAATAAAATCAATGCAGTAATAACTCTTCTTGCTTCACTTTCTGCACAAGATAATTTGAAATGAACGAGCTAAATTAACTCAGGAACAGCCATTTATTCTAAATGAAGGGGCAGAGTGATGATAAAAGCACTTTCTTCAGCTATACGTGCTAAATCATCTTTTTCACATGTAATCTCTTTAACATAATCAGTAGTTTCTGAAATAGCTCCTGGTGCTCCTTCAGATTTGTGTCTTTGGTTTCATACAGTTACTAATATCACTACAGCCCTCCTGGTGGACAGGAAATGCCAATAAGTGTTTTCTACGTTTCTCATTCATTATCAATTGTTTGAGAAATGGATATTTTCATTATTCTACACTTAAAATTCATTGGGACCAAATGGGTTTGTTGAAATATTTTTTTAAAGATTTTCTTTTTTGAGAGAGAGAGAGCAGGAGCCAGTGAGAGGGTCAGAAGGAGAGGAAGGGATGTAGGGAAGGAGGGAAGGGGAGAGGGGGAGAGGAGGAGAGGGGGAGAGGAGGAGAGGGCGAGAGGGAGGAGAAAAGGAGAGAGAGAGGGAAGGGAGAGGGAGGGAGACAGAGAGGGAGAGGGAGGGAGACAGAGAGAGAGAGGGAGAGAGAGAATCTGAAGCGGGTTCCACACTCAGCATAGAGCCTGACACAGAGCTGGTTCTCACGACCCTGGGATCACGATCTGAGCCAAAATCAAGAGTCGGAAGCTCAACTGACTGAGCCACACAGGTTCCCCCAAAATATTTTTTTTAATTTTTTTTTAACGTTTATTTATTTTTGAGACAGAGAGAGAGCATGAACAGGGGAGTGGCAGAGAGAGAGGGAGACACAGAATCTGAAACAGGCTCCAGGCTCTGAGCTGTCAGCACAGAGCCTGACGCGAGGCTCGAACTCACGGACTGTGAGATCATGACCTGAGCCGAAGTCGGATGCTTAACCGACCAAGCCACCCAGGCACCCCTCCCCCAAAATATTTTTAATAAAAGTGTTACAAAACCAATAGCACAATGGTAACTTGAACCTATTTCTGGGATATCTTATTGGGCACTCCTTTGACAACTAAAGAGAAATGACATCTCCAGACTTACATGAGTCTAATCTCCCCTAAGTTAATTTTTATTTCACCTGGCTTCCAGAAAGAAACCAGTAAGAGCTGAAACAGTGAACAACTTGGCTTGTAAGAGCTTGCTCTGATAACTCTGAAATAATTCTTACTACCTGGGTAAAACAAATACTTATGTTTAGATTTGAACCAGACAGTAAATGACAAAATCACTACGACAGAAATATAGTGACTCAGATTTGTCTCTATATGCACCATGACAGAACTGCTTGACTTGTACTTCCCCACGCATATTTCATTTACTCCCAATGTATAATTTACTGTTTCCCACTGGCCCTACATACTAGTGGCCTGAAAAGTTTGTGCACTTTGTGGCCTGGGCCACAGACCAAACAGCTGAAAAACCAAGCGGCCCGCAGGGACAACAGTATCAGAACTTCTTCCAACACAACTTAAGACCATTAGATCTACTCATGCCCTAGAAGGCTTATTTTTATCAGAGAGCATGCAACCTTCAAAAGGGAACTATTACCTACCTTGCTTCTGGAAAGGGTTGGGGAAAAGCATTTGGCTTTCATATTCCATCACAATTTAAAGAGGGAACTCTGTTCACTGCAAATACATCTCATACACTACTGAATGAGACTGCAGTAGAACACCGTGGTTTATTTTTAATATGACATTAATGATATCACTTAGTTAAAAAATAAAATATTAGATACACGCTAAACCAGACAGGATGTCAAGACATAAGACATAAATCACGTCTGCCCTGGGGACACAAGGGTATATGGTAACCCAACCCTTTACATGTATATTTTGTCATAGCCACGTATGGTAGCATATGCCTAAAAAGGAAAATTGCCTATTTCCACATGCCAAGGAGGGAGACGAATCAGATTCAAACATCTGATTAGCTAGTTTAATATATAAACATCTACAGAATCAACCTGCCTTCCTTCTCTAATCTTTACCTGACTCAGGAACAAAGTTAATTTTTTTTAATGGGCATCATAAAATCCTAATTTTGAAAATACCATTTGATCTATGGTAGTCATTAAGAGAAACGGGATGAAACAATCAAGTTTCAGAGAGAGGTGTTTATGTATGCATGTCTCTATAGGGTTAACTTGACAGTTTTCCCAGTCTAAATTTTTTAAATTCCCACCAGTAAAAACCTTGGAAACTAACTCAGTTAGTTCACTCAATGCATTGTGAGAATAAAAGTTCCTTGTGTGAAATGTTGGTTCTACAGAAACCCCATCCCATAACAAGAAAAGTTCATAAAATAATAATATACTCATGCTAATTCTTGAGCCCACCAAAATAACTAGAAGAGTCTCTAGACTCATTATGATTCTTTGAGGAAAGAATTGTTGTTTTTTTAATAACCTATGGAAATATATTATTAGTCATTAAGAATAAACTACAGCAATATCCCATTAATCTGTCAATGTGGTGCTCTAGATAAATAGTCAATGGTGATTTTTCTAGGTAAATAAAGATAACTGTCTCCAAATCTTTTTCACTTCATGGTATTATATTATGAAATATATATGGAAAACATAATTCAGTCTTCTCTTAATGGCACAAGATAGCCATTCTGTTGAGTTTAGCAACACAGTTTGTTCCTAAAATAATGACCCAGATAATTTAGTGTCATCTTTTTTCTGTAAAGTTCTATCTTAGCTGGTACTAGTTTTTTTCTTGTTGCCTGAGGTCCTGTCATTCCATTTTCTTTTTACAAATAACTGGTTAGGCTCTAGGGTTAGAGCTTTGTTATTCCTGTGAAGAGAACTATATGAGTTTTACAGCAGATGATCCATCCACTTTTTTAGCTTACTTACATTATGAATTCGCAGCTTTGTCAGGAGTAAGGGGGACTGGGATTCAAACCCAAGTCAAGTAGACTCCAAGCTAGCTCCTTCCTTTAGGTCATGCTACTTTATCCAGCTGATTTCTCAATTCTCTGTCTTTTCTCTATCCCTCTTTGAAATCTTGTAGGCAAGATATCAAAGTTACAGGTCGAGATAAAATATTAAATTGCCATCAGGTTGAAAGCTATTATGATTACCAATGTATTTAATACTTTTGAAATCAGACTGCATTTTAAGTGAAAAAAGTCTTTCTTTCCACGTTGATCTTTCAGGGAGATTAGGGCCTTCTTGATTTCCTAATTAATTGAAATGCTGGCAGGAATAGTTTTGGTTTTGATTTTGGTTTTGGCTTTGGAGTATGGGGAGAATGGACTATTCTAAGATCCCCAGAGGCCCAAAAGGGCAACAGACAAAAATGCCACTTTGAAACATCCCTAAGCTGCTGTCCCATTAATAGCCACCCTGGAATGAACAACCAAGGCTCACATGGGCAAGTAGCATGAGCAGATGGTCTACCTGATGACAGAGGTGTGCCTGACACTTCCAGTGATAGGTGGACATAATTAATGGCCATGACGGCAGCAGCCCAGGAGTTGGGTCAGGCCAGGTCACCGACACCCATGGACACTGCCTCTTGTTGGGCCAGGTTTTGAATCACTCTCTCCCGGGTGCCCTTCGATTTTACATATCATGATCCCTAAAATAAAAGATTGCATCACCCTAAAATACTTTAGATTCTTGGTATGTATGCCAGACCAGACAAATCCAAAAGTAGAGTCAGCGTTCTTAGGCCTGCTAGAGACATTTTTTCCTGGAGAACATGCCTATTTTAATTGTGCACCATTTGTTTCCTTTCTGTAATAAATCTTCAGATGCTATTTCTGTACATTCTATTTGTAGAGGATATATTTCTCTTATATGGAACAATTTTACTTCAGTCAAGTAAGAAGTTATAACTGTGAGTTCTAGTTAAACAAATAAAAATATAAGCCTTAAAAATTTGATGCATCAGTATTTGAGTTGCAATAGCTGGAATTCTTCAGTTGAGCAGCCTCCCTAAATCATACACAAATAAAACCCTCAGAACTCTAAAAGGAACCATTTAAATACCATCTCCTATTTGTATATCCTTTGAACTTCTGAAATACTTTGATAATCATTTAATACTTAATTGATACTCTATGGAAAGAAGTACATTCTAGAAAAAGAAGAAAAGTAAACAAGCCTCAAAGAAGTTAGGCAACATATCAGTTTCTGTGACTGTCAGGAACTAGAGTTCCTCTACCTGTAACACTAATGTTTTTGCTCTACACTACTAGGCATTTTCAGGCAAATTAGGGCAGTCTGTCACAAACAGAAGACAGTAAAGCTCTAGTGAAGTTTTATCAAGATGGATTCTGTGGAAACTGAGAGGCCTTAGAAATAGACTAAGTATCAGACATGTAAGGTCAAATTAAAGGCACTATAAGTCCCACCATGAATTCTTATTTTTTCCTTAGAAACAAGACTTCTCCAACTCAGCTGCACTGATTTTTGTAAGTTTCACGAATACAACCTGATTCAATGCACCCTTCATCATTTATAATGCAAATACTTCCAAGAGTTCCAGTAGTCATAAAAGTAGCAGAATGAATTAGCATTATTAGACATTGGTTAACAAGTCACCTAGGGAGACCCAAAAAGAATAGGAAAGAGAAGGGGTAGGTAAGAGAAGAGCACAGATTAGTTGGGTGAACAACCAATAATGCCACGTAATAATAGTGGTAGAGTGTCTCTCTACGTAACCAGAAAGTCCAAGAAGGGCATTAATGTGTCCACAGGGAACTCTAAAAGGAGAGGAACTAAAGGGAAAGCATTAAGGGAAAGCAAACCTCTACCTATGTCAACGACATGGTCTGGGCTTTGGCCTATATAATGAAAGCAAGATGTTAACACATATTAATTAGAGGAGACCTATATCACAGTAAGTTTTACCAAGAAAGATATCTAATACCTCCTAAAGCTATTTTCTTTCCTTTCCCAATATGTATCACTTATCTGATTATTTTGGAGAATAACATTAAATTGTGCTGTGCTGTTTTAAGTAAAATGTGAATATTAGTTAAACAACAAGCTGTTGGCTAATGCCAAACCAAATATACATGGTCAGAATTGTGACTCCTCTACAGCCACAAATGCTAAAAATAAAAATGTGATATTATACCTAGAAATACTCTGAGTGCATGCTTCTTTAAAATGTATTTTTTCAATCCATTGGGGATCAAAGTCAACTAGAAGACATCCATACTCTGAAATGCATTCTATTACATGAGCTAATGGAGTGTGTACTGAGAGACCACCGACCTTTGGGAAAAGTACAACTTTTATACTCCTTATAAGGACTTGAAAAAAACCTATCCCACCTTTCACCTGCTTCTCTTTCCAGCACCAGCTGTCCACTTTCTACAGGCTAGCCACTTGACTTCTTGCAATTCCTTGAGCTAGTAATGTTTTCCATATGCTGAAAGAGACCTCTTTCTTCTTCTCATTCTTTACTTGGTCAACTCATAACCATCCTCAGTTCTCAGCTTGGTCATCATGTGTTCAGAGAAGCCTCACTGACATCCAACAATAGGCCCCTTGTGTAGCTCAGTGTTCTCAGAGCAAAACGCTCATCCATTTGCTTTTTTTAAATTTATTTATTTTAATAGGGACAGAGAGAGTGAGAGCAGGGGAAGAACAGAGAGAGAGAGGGAGATAAAGAGAGAGAGAGAGAATCTCAAGCAGGGTCTGTGCTGCCAGCAGAGCCAGATGCAGAGCTCGAACCCATGAACTGTGAGATCATGACCTGAGCAGAAGCCACGAGTCACACACTCAACCGACTGAGCCACCCAGGGACCCCAACACTCATCTGTTTCATTGTAATGTTGGCACAGGTTTTCTTGACTAGACTGTAAGGTAGACAAAGGCAAGGACTAACTCTGCTTTGTTTCCCACTATAGGTCCCCATAATCAGCACAGCTCTTAGCAATTGCTTAGCATGTCAAAAATAACTTATTGAATAATTTCTTCCTTGATTCAAAATATATTTGCTGAGCACCTACTAGGTGTTAGACATCCTTTGAAGAGCATTATTATAGGGGTGCCTGGCTGGCTTAGAAGAGTGTTGGGATTGTGAGTTTGAGCCCCATGTTGGGTGTAGAGATTAAATAAACTAAAAAAGATTTTTTTTAATAAAAATAAGAAAAAGGGCATCTTGATAATAAAGTAGTTAATGACACCTGTCCTCATAAAACTTAAATACTAGCAAGGACAGCAGATAATGAACACAATAAAGAACTACAAAAAATGTTAGAAGGTGGTGGGTTCTATGGGGGGAAAATAATAGGCAGGGTAAAGGGGAAATAGGTGTGCTTGAAGGAAAAAAGTTTATAATTTTAAATAAGATGACCCGGGTGGGCTCCATTGAAAAGGTGGCCATTTGAACAGACTTGACAAGGTGGTGAGGGAGTTCTTATACAGATAACTGGACATTGCAGACAAAATAAATGGACTGCTTTCCCTGGGATAACTTATGCTACCACATTTCCTCCCCATACTGCCTCCCCACTATTACAATCCGTACAGTACAGGCACACAACCTGGCCTTTTTGCTACTCCATTTGACTGCCAAAAGGAAAAAGATAGGCCCAGCTCAGCTGAGGCATACCATTTTTCCTCTCCCCTATAAGCTGAGATTCTTTGAACTAGAGGAAAAGCTTTGGGAATCTTAAAACCCTCTTCTTTCAGAGTCCTTTACTTATTAGCATGCTAATTTAAACATATTGTTTCTTTGATAAAATGTTACTAGTTTTGATTATTAAAATAATTTTAATCACTTTATGTCTCTATAAGAAAATCTTACATAGTCTAGGAGAACCAATAGGTCTCTGGGATCAAACCTGACAATATAACAGAGTACATGGTTGGAAAATAGAATATGGACTAGATATCATGGGGCAGGCAAGTTACAACTAGAACATTCTGATTACCAGACCAATGAGTTAAAGTTTACTTGTTAGGACATGAGGAAAGACTGACATTTTTAGAGCAGCAAGGAATACAACTTTTGTGTTGTTTTATTCAAGTAAGACTACAAGTCTTCAGGATGGCTCAAATGGGTAGAAAATGGAGAAAAACAGAAACAATAGGCAGGGTAAAGGGGGAATAGGTGTGATGTAATCTTGGTAGCAAATAGTTGAAGCATGGGTTAAGGAGGGACTAAGCCAGGGTAGAGAGAATACAAGTAAAAATAAAGGCATGAATGACAGAAGAAAAACTACCAGGATTTGATGATTTAGATGAATAAGATGAAATTGTCAAAGATGGTACTGAAGTTTCAAGCTAAAGTCACTCAAAGAAAGATTTTTTTTTTCACAGATGCATTTCAAAGCAAATACTGGTTGGAGAGAAGGAAAAGAAACTGATGAGTTTATATTTACATATGCTTAAGTTAAAATCCAAATGAGAAACCCAAATATATATTTCTAGAAGCCAGACACAAACACGGATTAGGAGCATAGTAGAAAATTGTGGGGTTGAGAAAAAGATATAGGGGTTACTTGCACAAAAGCAAAAGTTGAATCATGGAAGCAGATGAAACAAATAGAAGAAAGAAAGTAGAAAACAAACAGCAGAATTGGATGCGACAAAGAAGCTTGGAGCATATCCATATTTAAATAACAGAAAGAAGAGGTGACAATGATTCAAAGATAGAATGGGCAACAGATATGGGAATAGAATCAAGATGGCTCTGTGCCAGGGAAGCCAAGAGAGGAGAGTTTGAAGAAAGACAGAAGGTGGTTTAAGAGGGTACAGTTTGGGAAGTGGAAAGTCAGAGTAATGTTTACAAAGAGTAGTTTCAGTGGAGTTATGTGGCAGATGCTGAGATTCCAGAGTCAGGAAGCAAATGGAAGATGCTAAGGGACAACTTCCTTCTCCAGAAGGCCAAGAGTCAAAGGGACAAAAATAAGTGTTCACTCAAAGGGTTAGAGATTCATAGAAAAGTTTCTGTGGTTGTTTCTAGATGGGAAAAAGAAAAGTATGTTTATGGGGGGGGGGAGAGAAATAAGGAAGCAATTGAAGAAGCAGAAGAGATATCAAGTACTAGAGAGAAACAGATTCTTCAAGCAAGAGTGGCTAGCTTTGATTTCTATCCTCTAACTCATAGAGGAAAGGAGGGAAGGAAAACGGAAGGAATGAGAACACAGACAAAACACGAGATTGAAGTAAAAAGATGAAACCAACCAAAAAATCATATTGAATGCTTACTTTGCTGTGTTACATGGGGAATACAGACTTATGTAAAAGACAGTCTCTCTCTTTAATGGAACTTGGGTAATGGGTATAATAAAGAGGACATACAGTGGATGCTTATTCCAATACAAAGGGCAAAGTTGGAACTAAGGTCAACGAATGATGAGCTAACTCGAATGAATGACAAATAACAATGAATGAATGAGAGCTAACTATGGACTATATGTGAAACCTGGACGTCTCAAAGTTCAAGATGGTGACACCACGTTTAGAGGTTTTTCCATTTCTGTTTCAATAGATGGCCACCATTAGAACCATATTTCTAGCCTGATGTTCAGGAAACAGACAAGAAAGAGGGGCCTTCCTAAAAGCCTCTCTTTTTTTCATAAATTAGTATCTCTATTTGAAGTAGACTTTGGAAAACTAAAAGAGCTGTGAAAAGAAGTGTAAATGATGTGCCAAAATTACATTTACAGCACTTAGCAAACTTTAGCATTTCTTACCATTAATGTGGTACCATAAGAATAAATCTATCTTGCTATCAAAACCATGGCCTAGCTCAAGAGAAGAGTAACTCTATCTGGAATATTATTTGCTAATTTTGTAAAGTTAATTAGTAATGGTCCTTGATGGAGGCCTCAAATGGAAAATGGAGAGGTCTATTTATCATAAGCTATTATGGTCAACAATGAGGAAATGATAATGTTCGTACAAATTTAAAACACAGTTTTTCCTTTAATTTTAGCAAAATCATTTTGCTTTAATGACTACAGAAACTATAAAATATTTACAATCATCAAGACAAACAATATTATCAATTTACTTTACCAATAAAAATTAAGCAGTAAACTCTATTAAAGTAGGTGATCAATTTAAGATGTAACCAGAAGAAAATGATCATTTAAAACAAGAATGAAGGGAAGGAGTATTAAATAAATACTGACAAAGGAAAAGGAAAAAAGTATTTTAATTGAATACCTCAGCATTTTTTGAAGTAAATATTTTCATTTTTCTCCATGAACATGACATTTTATTAAGTTGAGATACCTTTAACAATTAAATTTTACCAAAATACTTTCTCCTGAAGTCTCTGCATTACTACATATTTGAATATCCAGATCATTTAGCAAATTTCCTGTTTGCTTTCATTGCCAATGATTAAAATAGTCTTTGAAGAGACATATGAGCAGTTATTTGGAATTGTGACACAAAGAAACAGAAAAAGTACACAAGTATCCTAAATGGAATATTATGCACAGATGGCCACAATCTACCCAGCAGGAGAAATCTGGAGAGAAGATATACCATAATGCTACTCCATTCCCACCCAGTGAAGATAAAATCCCTTAGCCAACAGCCACTCTGGCTCTATCAACAGGAATGTAAATTGAAGTGTTAATGATCCAAATACAGGGAATTTCCTGGAGATTAAGGGCAGTCTGGAGAAAGTGAATGATCTTAGGGTTCTTAACCCTATCTGGTCTTTCATCTCCAGAAAATATTCTACTGCAAGTTTTTCTTCTCCAGTTATTCCACTAAGAAAGACCCATTAACCAACAAACTGCCCCTAAGACAATGTCATAAGTCATGGTTCACCCAGTGTGGTCCCAGGACTGGCAGCATCAGTATCAGCTGGAGCATTATTGAAAGACAAATTCTTGAGCCCTTCCCTAGACCTACTAATCAGATACTCTGGGAGTGAGACCCAACAATCTGTGGTTTAACAAGCCCTCCAGGTGGTTCTAATGCATTCCACAATTTGAAATCCACTGTACTAGGTAAATTACTATCTTATACACACATGGTGAATTGTCCTTACATAGAGTTCTGGAAACCCATGAATCTAAGTACTTTTAGGAAGCAGCCATTTTACAATGACTTTTAAACCAGTCATACCACTGAGGGACGAGTTACATGAAAAATGTTAAGAACACAGACAGACGGACAAGAAGGGAAAGAGGACCAGAGAAGGGGAACAGAAAACGGGACAGGAGGCTGGGGAGGGAGACAGTGAGCTGGTGACCTTGATCAATGTCTAATTACCCACAGGGGCAGGTGCCAAATCATGCATGGTAGTCCCAGGACCAAAATGGTCAAACAGTAGTAGATATTCAAAAATTTCTTCCAAGTATTAATAGAGCATGTAATTCTTGTTTGTGTTCACAATGGGAAATAATTTAGCATATGCATAAATCATGTTTTAGTGTATATTTTGGTTACAAAGGTTGTTAGCTTTCCTCAATTGCTTTTGCTTTATGGTATCCCTCAGTAAATAAGGGTCTGTTTCTATGTAATATACTTGAAATTTGCCTTATATGGCACATGAACATCAGATTCAGCACATCTGCAGCCATAATCACACAAACACTATTCTTTAAAAAAGAATGGTATGTTTTATTCACGATACCGGGATAAAGCGGTGAGAGAAGCAAGAATTATTGCAGGATTTATGATCCCTACCCTTCTTGGTCAGTTAGAAGGGGGGATATGGTGGCAGCAGCAGGCAAAGATGGTGTAATGGTACCCACTGCGGTTAAAGAACAAAGCATCAGTTGTCAGTAACAGGACTGCTAAAGGAAGGAAAACATAGGACAAAATATCTTGCCTCCTACCGGGCCTTCTTGCCACATCCCTCCCAGCCAGCTCTAATATCTACCCCATCTTCTTTTGTCCTAGTTTATGGCGGTCTTTCCCACAGGGCCACAAAGAAGGGGCTAAACCAAACCTAGCTCCCCAAGTTGCTGACCAGTTCAGGATTGATAGTTTAGACACACCCCAGACTCTCTGAAACACAAGGAAAGCAAAACAAGAGACGAGTGAGTGCTGGGACTCCTGGAGGCCATGGAGAAACTTCCTCTCCTTAATCCCGCCACCCCATGCTTGTTATCACCACTTTTATGAAGCTGTAGGTCTAAGCCAATGAGCATCCGTTATGAACATTCTTCAGAACTGTCCCTGATGGCCACCTCTGACCTGTTCATTAACTACCAAGCCAGTTCCTGATTACAGTTTGTCAGAAATGTTTATTATCTTCTTGTTCGGAAGAGACAGGAAAGCTTAAGAATGTTCCAGCCTTGACATGAGGCTCTACATCTGCAATAAAGCTTAAAATAGTATATAAATGGCAGAATAATTTCCTGGCACAGTTCAACTGACAATTAATTTGAGAAGACCCCCAGATAGATTAAGAGATATACATCTTCTTTTAAATACTGTCATCTGAGAAGTTATATAACTAAATAACTTTTTATCTATAATAAACGGTTATTAGAGCTTGCTAATAATTGTTTTCTAATGGCACTGGAAGTTTATGTTTGTCCCATGGAGCCATGACAACAATCACTTGTTTTGTAAAGAAGGGATTTAAGGGTAGACATTTCAGTTCTAGCCACAAATTTAAATTCTGAAGTTGTTACAATTAGCAAAGTTAACAGCATTTTTGAAATGAAAAGAAAAATCAATCTCTACATAGCCAAAAATTACAGAAGAGTCTCAAGGGAAAAAAAGAGTTAGAGGAGCATCAACTTGTTCCATTTAGGCATTTTCTCCCTTTTTAAATGATTTCTTGCAAACCACATTTCAAATTTCACTACTACACAGAACAAAAAAAGGGGTATTAAAAAATTTACTGTAAACAAAGTAACTCTTGCCACAAGAGCCAAAACTCTTATACAGGTATCCTCCACTTTAAGAAGGTTCTTGTGACATCGCTTTGCTTTTACGAAAGACCTGTATTAGTAATGGGCTTTGCTAACCAAAACGAATCCAAAGAGGATTTTTGCTTTTAGGAAAAGCTATTACCATACTAATGTAGGCCTTCTGTAATAGTGAAGTGGTAATGCAAACTTTCAGAAAGCAGTGGATACCCTTCATTCTGTGCCATTTCAGTTTATGAAAGGCCTCAGGAAAGCTATACTTTTGGATAGTGGGGGAACCTGCATTTCAGATTTCAGAAAACTGTGACAATGCTAATAAACTTGTAGTTCAGTCTTATAACCTCGCTTCTCAAACTTCGGTGTGGATAGGAATCACCAGTTAAAGCACAGCTTGCTGGGCTCAGCCCCAGAGATCCTGCCTAATTACACCCGGATGGGGCTTGAGTATTTCTACTTTTAATAAGCTCACAGGTGAAATGGACACTACCAGTGTGCGGACCGGACCGCCTTCTGGGTGGCACTGGATATATCCCCTGATCACTAGGCATTCCGAGAAGAAAAGCTGGGTTGAAGTTACACTGCCAGAAGCATCTTTATCTTTCTCCTTGACATAATTGTGGCTTTGAAATAGTGACTGTGCAAGTGAGTTCAAAGTCATTGATGCTTCGCTCACTCTTCCGCTAGTAAGTAGTTGATCACCAAGCCAATGAAAATGACATATCAGGAGCAACAGTGAGGTGGATATACATTTCAAGAGGTCTATTCTAGGTCAGTCAACACTTACTCTAAGGAACCCAAGAAAACATGCTGACAACTGACAGATACCTTTAATATAACACAGAAGTCTGACAGGAACAGCCTTCCATCACTGAAAGTCATATACCCCCTTACTCCATGTCCCCAGATCCTGCCACTCCCAACTCAACCCCTTTAGAAGAAAAGAAGCAGAGCTCTCACTATTGACTGAGCTGTGTCTACAAAATCTTGGTCTCCTGGTGGCATTTTGCACACACAAAAAAGGAAACACATAGAATGTGCAAATAAAAATAGTGAGGTATGTTAAATTCTTTGAATTGAAGTTATCACCTAGCAGTTTACTGCAGCCCTGGAACCAAAGAGAATACATGTGTCCCTGGCATATTAATACCTGATGAACTGACTAAATTACGTATATGTTATGGTACCATTGGAGATTTTTCAGCGAGAATTGGTGATTCAACTTCACTTTTAAAAGGTATTAGTTGTTGTGGGGGTGGGGGTCAGAGAGTCTAAAGGAAATCTCTGTACCTCAATTTTTGCTGTGAATCTAAAACTGCTCTAAAAATAGTCTACTAATAAAACCTTTCAAAGGTATTAAACACAAAAGTGAATAATATCATGACTTCTTTTTCTAGGTGGGTTACAAATCACAACAACCATCCTTTGCTTGTGCAAAGTAGTTTGAAACCCACATCTTACTCATAATGTGTACAATGTTAAAACACTAATGGAGGGGGAAACTTGGCTATGGGACTTATTTCACTGCTTTAAGCCTACTCCCACATATTCTCTCTAAATTGTGAGTACTTGAGACCAAAGACTGTTTCAGGAATTCCCAGGTTACAGCAGAATGCTAGTCTGGACTTTCAGTAAGTATTACTTGACAGAAAGAATTATTTTAAAAAATATATGCTTGTACCCAGCACCACCTGGTAATAAAGTTCCCAGAAGGCACCATCCCTGCTTTCCAAGAATGTTAATGGTGAATATATCTGTGCATACGTGTGCTTACAAACCCATATACCCACACCAGCAAAGGGACTCTTAATGTACATTCTCATCTATTTTACTTCAGTCTCTTTATGATCTGTGTGATTCAAAATGCAGAATCTGGAGCCAGACTGCCTGAGTTCAAATCTGAGCTCCACCCCTTGTTAGTGGCATGGCAATGAATAGGTTTCTACATCTCAATTTCTTCCAGAAAATGTAGATAACTGTTGTACTATCTATATTAGTTATTTATTAGTATGTAGGAAATTACTCCAAAATCTAGCAGTTAAAAACAACAAACATTTATTATCTCACAATTTCTTTTTCTCAGCAGTCCAGTCGTGTTTAGCTTAGACTCTAGCTCATGGTCTCTCAGCAGTCAACATGTTGGCCTGGGATATGGTCTCATCTGAAGGCTTACCTGAAGGAGGGGAAGATCTGCTTCCAGATTCATTCACATGGTTGTTGGCAGGCCTCGGTCCCTCTACACAGGGCTTCCTTACACTAGCTGGCTTTCCCCAGAGCAAGCAATGCAAAAGAGAGTAAGGAGAGAGCATCCGGGATTGCAGCCACAATCTTTTTATAACTTATGATTAGAAGTCACACCCCATCACTTCTGCAACAGTATATTTGTTAAAAATGAGTCACTAGGGGCGCCTGGGTGGCTCAGTCGGTTAAGCGTCCGACTTCAGCTCAGGTCACGATCTCACGGTCCATGATTTCGAGCCCCGCGTCGGGCTCTGGGCTGATGGCCCAGAGCCTGGAGCCTGGTTCCGATTCTGTGTCTCCCTCTCTCTCTGCTCCTCCCCCGTTCATGCTCTCTCTCTGTCTCAAAAATAAATAAACGTTAAAAAAAAAAAATGAATCACTAAATCTTGTTCACACTCAAGGGCATGAATCCCTGTAGATGGGGACTCTCTTAGAAGCTGCCTATCACAGTCTTCTATTTGACACCGCCCCCCCCCCCCCCAGTGACTCACATTCCCTTCAATATGGAAAAAGACACACCCTCCAAAGGCCCCCAAAAGTTTCATCCAGTGACAGCATCAACTCAATCCAGAATCTTGTTATGTAAGTCAGGCCCAGCTACAGATGACTCTCCTCACGTGTAGTTCTTGAGTATCGCTCTTCAGATGAAGATTCTAGACTTGTGAAACTGAAAATTTCCCTTCCCCACACACATCCAAAATACAGTAGTGAGATAGGCATTGGATAACCACTATACACATTCCCATTCACAGAGGGGTAAAGGGAGGCACAAGAGAGTCACGGTACATGGGAATCCTAAAATCTAGCCAGGAAAGTGTTGAAAGCTCCCCAGTTAGGGCTCAAGGCCTGAGAATAATTCTCCATGGCTCTCAACTATGTCCTCTGAGCTTTTGGCTCTGTTCTTTGAGTCATCTTTCCTTTTATCAATGAAAAGTACCACGTGTTTACAGCTGAACAGCTCTCCTAGTCTGCTTCCCAATAGAATTCTGAGGTACAAGGCTTCCTCTGCCCTGTTTCTGTTTCCCTCCCTTCAAGTCTTCATGTTTCTGTATATGTAACAGTTATAAGATCTTAATAAGTCTTCTGTGAATCTACTTGTGTTCACTCCATTAAAGAAAAGTCACATCTACAATTCTCTTCCAAGTTAGTCCTTCTCTATATTGGGCTAGTCTGAAGTGACTGACAGACAAGGGCCTTAAACTTCCCGGAGGTCCTGCTGTGTAACAGAGAGCACATGTGAGGCACACTCTTACCTGCTCTAAAAAGCCTTTGTTTGGCTAACTAGTACACTGAGGCACTACATTTTATCTTTCTGAGGTCTTAAGAACACATCCTCAGCTTCATCTTTAGATTGTTTTTCTGACAGTACCCTCTATTTGATCTATGCTTAGAAGCTATTTCTTAATTTTAACATCATTTATCATTCATAGAGAATAATTATCAAAACGACCAAGTCCTGGCTCCTTTCCGTTCATCCCTCAATCCCTCTCCTCTCACAGTTTACTGTTATCAGGAAGAAGAAATGATACAGCATCTTTAACATTTTGCTTGCAAATCAGCCAATTCATTAGCCCTGTTTTCTATCTTCCACATAACTACAGGCCACAGTATTCCTACTATTTCTGCCACTAAGTTAAGATCCTCCTTCTCCTGTATTCTTTACATTCCTGCAGTTTCTTACTCTCAGTGCCCTCAAAGCCCCTAACTCTATGAAGTGTTCAAGGTACTTTAAGCTTTCATTAATGTCCTCCTAAAGTCTTACATCCTCTCTAGCTTTTGCCCACCACCTGGTTCCAAAGCTACTCCACATTTTATGTATTTGTCATGGCAATATCTTCACTTCCAGGTGCCAGAATCCATATTTACCTGTTAATACCTAACAGCTTACCCCAAAACTCAAGACTTTAAACAATATTATCTCAGTTTCTATGGTTAGGAATCTGGATGCAGCAAAGGTGGCTGTCTCTGGATCAACATATCCCATAAGGTCTCCCAGACAAGTTGCTGGTTTGGGTTGTTGTCTCATCTGAAGGCTTAATTGGGGTGGGGGGGATTTGCTTCCTGGTTCACACATGGATTTAATTGGCAAGCTTCAGTTGCTTACTACATGGGCATCTCTACCTGGCATCTGACTTCTTCCATAGCAACCATCAGAGGGAGAAGAAGGAGAGAGAGGGAAGGGGAAAGGAAGGAGGGATAAAGGAAGGATGTGAGAGCCCAAGAGAAAATTCAAGAAGGAAGCCACAGTCTTTTATAATCTAATCTCAGTAATATCCCATCATCATTTTCTATATCTATTCTCAGTATATTGTCAGTAATATCCCATTATCATATTCTATATCTATGCTATATTCTATTAGAAGGAAATAACTATTCATTAGAAAGGAGTCTCTAAATACAGCCCATGCAGAAGGGGAAGTGTTCACACAAGAGCATGAATGTCATAGGTAGTGATTATTGGGGACAATCTTTAAAGCTTTCTACCACACTATCTCACAGTCTCTATGAAGATGAACTGAGTTAAAATAGGAAGAATGCTTATAGTATGCACTATATAGTAGCTTTTATTCATACTATTGCTATTACTATGATCATCTTAAGCAGGACTTAGCAAACTTATTCTGTAAAAAGCAAGTTACATTGAAGGGGCACATGCACCCCTATGTTTATAGTAGCACTATCGACAATAGCCAAAGTATGGAAAGGGCCCAAATATCCATTGATGGATGAATGGACAAAGAAGATGAGGTGTGTGTGTGTGTGTACACACACACACACACACACACACACACACACACACACACAATGGAGTATTACTCAGCAGTCAAAAAGAATGAAATCTTGCCATTTGCAACTACATGGATGGAACTAGAGGGTATTATGCTAAGCGAAATTAGTCAGAGAAAGACAAATATCATATGACTTCACTCAGATGAGGACTTTAAGATACAAAATAGATGAACATAAGGGAAAGGAAGCAAAATAATATAAAAACAGGGAGGAGGACAAAACATAAGAGACTCAAATATGGAGAACAAACAGAGGGTTACTGGAGGGGTTGTGGGGGGGGGATGGGCTAAATGGGTAAGGGGCATTAAGGGAATCTACTCCTGAAATCAATGCTGTACCATATGCTAACTAACTTGCATGTAAATTAAAAAAAATAAAGAAAAAAGCAAGTTACAGAACATTGTAGACTTTGCAGACCACATACAGTCTGTGTTGCATATTCTTGTTCATGTATGTAGTTTGGTTTTCTTGTTGGTTTAAAAAATGCTTTAAAAAATGTTGAACCCATTCTTAGTTCAAGAGCTGTACAAAAAGAGGTCACAGGCTGTATTTACCATTGTTTGACAATTCTTCATATTAAGGCACATTTTTGAGGGCAACAAAGATTTTTATTCCTTATATTATAAAGTATGCCACAACCTATGCACTGATCTAACAAGCATGATGCCAGTTAGCAAAGGGATATTACCTCACATGCCAGGAAATGGCAGCCTATTCCTGTAAGAAATGCCGCAATCTTTCCTTTAATGGGGGCAAGAAACAGAACCATATAAACTAAGTTGGCATTTGGGAGATTGGATATAAGTACTTAAGTTGAAACCTAAGTTCAACTTAAGTTGAAACCTATGTACCTAAGTACACAGGGAGATCATACAACCTATGACTATAGAGAGCATCTGATCATGATTTCATGTTCAGTTATAAAGATAGGACGTCCAACAAAAATGCTTACAGCCCATATATGGCTTTGGTGTCAAAGAGAAGAGAAGAGCAAGAGGTACCACAGATAGGACTCTGTCAGTGGAGGACTAGAGCTTTAAGTCCCTCAGTAGTCGATCCTGTAAGGCCCAATGTGATCTTTCCCAATGGGCTCCTCCAGGATTGGGGGGGGGGGGATGATAAAATAAACTGTCAGCATTGAAATTAAGTAGGTGTTAAAAAGGGTCTGAGAAAGCAGGATACTCCCCCTGCTGGATTTAGGAACGTGGAAGCATATTAAAAAAAAAAAATTTTTTTTTTTAAAAAGGTTGCAGTATTTACCTATCATTCAAAAGGAATTTGAGCAGCCCTGCCATCTTTTATAATCACCTCCACCTTAATATCTTATAGAGACTTTAACTTTGCAATATTAACAAGGTAATAAGCATGAAATAATTTGTAAACTGTAACTTGCTATAATAGGTTTTATCTTTTGTGCCAAATCTGATCTATTAGCAGTTGCTGCATGGGTTACAGTGCTAATAATCTTTCTGAGTACATGTCTGTGCCTAACCAGAGAAAGAGGAGATAAAGTATCCTGATCAATCAGGAATGCCTTCCAGGAGCATGGGAACACGCTAAATATCCGCCATCCAACTAATACGCAAATATGCACCATTATTATCTCTTCCAATGGATCCATATTTTAAAACAATATTTTAGCATTTCAATCACAGATTCTACTACAAAGCCAGCTTCCAGTTTGAGTATACTGATTTCAAAATGACAACTTAAACTCAAAACACGTTCTGCTAGCCATCTCCCTATTTGAAGTTAAATTTAACGTCATAATTACCAATGCAAATCATTAGGTCCTTTTTTTTTTTTTTTTTTTTTTAACATGATAGCTTGTGGGAACTCGAAAGAATCATCTCAGGCAACCTTTACAAACATAGCTGGGTCTCTCACTTCTGGAACAGTTTTATCCCCAGATTTGTGTAATCATTTACTATGTGTCTGGAGTTGAGAAGGAGGTCAGAGTGAGAAGGAAGGAATAACATTCCTTCTGTCATGGACCATGAAAATGTCACTGGAGGAAATTATCTACCCATAGAATCCTTCATTCCATCATTCTATGAGTCTCAAGTAAAGCAGAGTCCGTACTATGCCATATCATGCTGACCATTATGTTGCAGAGAACTGATAGTGGAAGCTATGACCAGAATTACCTGTGTCTATTACATCAAGAGTATGTGACCACTGATGCAAAAGTTCAGGACAATGACAAGAATTTTCTTCTCAGTCCACCAAAGGCTCTTGTATGCCATCCTGGGGAATGGGTACTCTGGTATTCACCGGGACTAAGTCCTAAACACAATGGCTACTAATTCCATTTCCACATCTACTAGAAAAATGAAGCAGCCATCAGGATAGATAGACCTTTTCCGTACCTCTTCTGACTCTCCTGCTTATGTTTATCCACTACCAGGAAAATCCCTGCCTATCAAATCCTTAACAATTGAATAGATAATGTCAGCTATCAGATACCATTTACCAGCATATAAGAGATTAGATTTGTCATAGTAGCTAAAAAACAAAACAACAAAACCAACAACAAAACCTAATCTTTAAGTCAGCGTGCTGTTGAAAGATTATTATATGCCACAAACTGGCTTAGTCAATGGCTGGATATGGCAATAGTTCGCACTCTTGACCACTTATTAGAAGCTCTTGGGAAGCTTTTGGAAAATATGGAGACCTAGGTCCTCCCTCACCATGAAATTCTGATTTGATTGGTCTGAGGGGAAATCTAGGCATTTTTGATTTTGAAGTCCTATGTGTTTCTAATGAGTAGCCTAGGATCAGAAACACAGGTCATACCCTGTTTTCCCACAGGGCTGGTTGTCAGAGTCAAGCAGCCCTCAGTTCTTATCCCACTCCACTTAAGAAGTGCAGGATATTAGGAATATTACTTTCTGAGACTTTTTTTTAATCAGCTGCAAAATGGGAATACTAGTCATCTTGCTGCATCATAATGAGGCTCACAGCAATAATGCATGCCAAGTGAATGACATAGTCCTTGGGCCACCAACCGTTTGGAATAAATCTTGCTCTAGTATCAAAAAGTCTCTGTTGTATGGTTAATATCCAACGTTTGGGAGACCCAAAGGCAGTGGCAGGAATAGGAGGAAAAGAGAGCTTTTAATTGCTAGAAGCTAAAATTTAATTTAATTTCCATCATCATATGAAATGAGATCATCATATCATGTAAATTCCCTATTTTCCTCTAGGAATTTCCTCCATGTTGTTTACCATCTTTCAGCTAGATTGCTCCCGGCAAGGAAGAGAGTGAGAGAACATGAGTATAGACACATGTGCATTCCAACCGTGACTGCTGAGCTCTCTGGCATGTGTCCTGGAGCATGCTGCTTCTTTTCTCCCAGGCTCAATTCCTTAATTCTATAAAATCAGAACATTCATACCTACCGCCACATGCATGTTGTCAGAATTAACATCTCAGCATACATTTTGCAGCAAAGTAAACATTCCACGTATGCTACTTATGTTACTATTGATATTATTTCCATAACAATTTACAGACTGTTCCTGATATCTACCCACTAGATTAATTTTATCATAGTTTTTCTTCATGTTCACTCTACTTGGGTTTTAGTCATTAAAAATATTAACAGAGAAGGAAAGGCCTTACTGAGTGATTAATTTTCCACAAGCTCCATACACTCCTAGAAATGATTCTGAAACTCAGAGAAAATGGTTCTGATGTATTTGGGTGCATCAGCTAAAGCCATTCTGGATGATTGAGACCCACGCCATCATCAAGCCTCCACTGCTTTGGCCTCCCTGCCAGTCCTCTGCAAGCAATTCCCACTGATCCAACATGATCCTTCAGCATTAACAACTTAGCTTTGAATGAAACCTACAGTTTAAAATTTAGATTTTATACGCAGAGGTGGCTGCATTAAGATTTCAGCCTGTAACTCTCTGGGCCTTTCATGAACACCCAGGTTGCATTAAAATTGTTGACTTTTGAATGCATCTGGTGTAAGCCCTCGGTGAATTCATTTTCAGTAGGCTATTTTAATATTTTACTGATTCTAGGTTCTGAGTTCTCTCACCACAGGATTTAAACAGATGCCCGTTAGGAGATTCTGTGAGTGAACAAGAACCACTCTTATGCTTAACATTTCCTACATAAGGAAGGCTTCCATTCCCAAATTATGCTTTGATATGACTGTGAATCCATTCTATGAGGTTACTGAAATAGCAATTTCCACATAGCATTGGATATCAGGTTCTGCATGTGATTTATTAGCACATCTCACCAACAGACCATTGGTCCTCCTTAGAAAGGGCATCCTAGTGATTCTTTAGTGGCAGTGTCCAGCCCTGCAGGCACAGCTCCTGAATTGAGGAGAGGCAATAGTATAAATAGGATGTGAAGAAGTGTATTTAAGAAACCTCTTATTTTTAGAATACAATCTTCAATGTAGTTTTACTAAATGTGCTTGATCATGTCCTTGACCGATGGTAATCTGTGGAAGATGGCCAATCTAGGGGCATAATTTCAAACCCTTAAGGAACATGTCTCCCAGTTTCTTGATTTTCCTATAGTTACGGACTGATTAAAAGTGACCTTTCAAACCTTGACTTCTAATCCTTAACCGTTTTGTATATGGAGAACTTTATCTCCTGAATCCTAATTAACAGCATATCAGTAACTGTTCAAGTGGCCAAATAAGAGAAGTTCCCCCATTAGAAATGAGTACTATGCTTTGCACAGCCATAATTAATGCTTACCTTCCAACTCTTTTAATTAGCATAACGCATGGAATTTTGTCATGGGAAGTGTTGTGGACTGAATGTTTGTGTCCTCCCAAAATTTATATATTGAAATCCTATCTTCCAATATGATGGCACTAGAAGGCACACCTTTAGCCTTTAGGAAGTGATTAGGTCAGAAGGGTGGAGCCCTCACGTATGGCATTAGTGCCCTTATAATAAAGACCCCAGAGAGCTCTCTTGCCCCTTCCACCAAGTGATGACACAAGGACAAGATGAAAGTCTGTGAACCATGGTCCTCACCCAACACCAAATCTACTAGCACCTTGATCTTGGACTTCCCAGCCACAAAAACTATGAGAAATAATTTTTGTAGTTTAAGCCCCCCAATCTATGATGTTTGTGTTATAGCAGCCTGAACAGACTAAGGACAGGAATTGACAGATGCACCATTTGGTTCAGCTTTATCATTTTTTAGATGGGAAAAATCAATGTCACGTGATATGAATAAAGACATACTGCTTGTGGTACCCAAAAAAGGGGCTGAACAACTAATGTTTTTACTCAAGAATCTCTTCATTTAAGGCTTTAGAGGCCCTTTTGTTTTTTTTGTTTTTTGGGTTTTTTTTTTTTGGTGTGGTTTAGTTGTGAATTAGTCTTTACCATTATAAAGCTTCTTAATTAAAAGCGACTTTGTTGCTCCAAAATTTTGCATAATTAAACACTGAAGGCAAGATTGTACACACCTCCATTTCTCATAATATATATGTATGAAACTAGCAACTTTGGTGAGTCAATTCTCTGACGAACACATTGTTTGAAATCTAGATACCCTCTTGACCATTGAAAAAGCATCTGAACTGGAGACAGAAGACCTGGGCTGAATTTCGTTCAGTTATCAGTTGGGAGCCCAAGGGGAAGTGCTTCCATCTGAGGTTCAGTTTTCTCAAAGGGAACCATCTGCCTCCACAAATTTAGTCAAATTTTGAAATGGTACAATATATGTGAAAGTGCTTTGCAAGCCACATATAGAATGCTGCACATGTACAATTGTTGCTATAATCATAATCATCACTGTCAATTATTGCTGCATTAATATCATTGCTTCTGGTCTTTCAATAAGTACAGTTCTGTGCTGAATGGTTCATGGAATAAAGCCCTCAAGGTGTTTAGAATCTGAAGCTAACAGAAAGAAGAAAATGGAAAATTACAAGGTAATAAGTGCTAAAGTGATAACTGTGTGGGTAGATGATGGTGGTAGTAGAGAGCTCAGAAATATAGAGAACTATCTTAGATTCTCAGTCCTAACTGTGAAGGCACTTTTCTACAAATTCCATTTCAGAGTAAAATTTATATATGCTATGCACATTACATTTCTGTCATTCTTTTTTCCTTCCTTTCTGGGCACAGAAAATACATGGAACAGCAAGAAAACCAAAACCTCACCTCATGACATTCATGCCATCAACTCTGGAACAGGCTATGGAGGTTCTAAATATTTCAGAGTTCTCTCAATGTCTTAGAAGAAGCCCGTTCCCCCATACCTTTCCTCCTAATACCCACCACAGACATTTGTAAGGACTCAAGGATCAGGTCTTCCACCACCTATCCCAGCATCCCCTATGAATCTACGATTATTCTGTTTCCTTGTGCATTTAAATTCCTTAGTTGGAAAGCACTGTTCACATATGAAACTTGGGCTCCAGTACAAGCCCAACCCAGAGAAGCAGGCAGAGATAGAAGTAGGACCCATGGATATGGGCTCACCTAAGCACTGCTTCCAGACCCTCACCTAATGCTTTCCGAAACAGAGATTTCAGTGACTCAGTTTGCTGATCGTTTGCCTAGAGGCCATGACCATATTTCTGGTTCCAAGTTCTCCAGATGTTCTTGATCCTGTTTGGAACGCACATGCCAGAAACCCTGGAAAGCAGCAGCCTTTTCACAAAAGTGGTTCTGACTTGGTGGCCAGATGGGAGCCATCTGTTAGAAAGTACCACCCTTCCCAAAGCCACCCTTTTTGCTAGCCACAGGGGCCTGCAGTCCACCCTTCCATGGTGGGGTTCTCTCTGACAAACCAAGACAAGCTTTCATGACTGTGGTCCCACAGAGAGCCTATGCAATCGTTAGACCCTTGTCAGGGCAAACTTGTTTTTGTTTTTGTTTTTCTCTAGAAAGCAAACTTCTTACCCTGACAGCTGAAGATCCCACTGGGTATTGTGATTTCTAAATGTTAACACTGGGGGCATTTACTCCAGAATAACTCCTTTGTCTTAAAGAGAGCACTCTGCCAAAGCTACATACCTAAATCTCTCTTCAATTGCTGCCCCACCCTTATAATTCTAGGCTCCTTTCTCCAGATGACTCATGTGTTGTGTTGTGTCATGGAAAATACACTGGGCTGGAAGTCAAGAGTCTGGCTTTTGTGTTACTCACTTGTGTGAGCTTGGGCAAGTCACAGAACCCCTTTTGGCCTCAGGTTTCCCATCTGTAAAATGAAAGAGTTAGACTCAGTGACCTTTACCAATCTTGTGAGCTCTGAAACATGGAATTTTCGATGGCTTCTCATGCACATTCTCTGTTTGAAAGCTTCAGTTAGGTCCTGGACTCTGGCAGTCTCAGGACCCATCTAGCAAAACAGTCAAGAGAGGAAGAAGTCAGATTTTCAGAGCCAGTGACTTCATCTAGACCTGCCTTTTCTAGTTCTGGTAAGTTCCAACAGTGGGGGCAGCTGTCTACCATTTTCCACTCTTCTCTCAAGGGCATGAGAGTGACCTCCTTCACCCCTTACAGGGAGTAAATACACCATTCTGACCACTGGGTATAACAGCTGTTTGCCTCTCCCACTCCCTGGCTCAGTAAGAGTTTATTTAAGTTGTTAAGCACTTTTCTGTAAAAATACTTAGATATGTTTGACTGAGATAATGATTATGACAATTATTCAAACAAAAGTTAGCTAATATTTTTCATAAATACTGTCAACTTACCTTCAACTTAACTTCACAGTGGGGAAAGATCTTTTCAGACTTCTATCTGTTTTGTCCCCAAATCAAACATTAGTTCTAGGCTATCTATAAAGTCTTGAGAACTTTTCAGCACTTTCATGTCATTTCTGGAATAGTTTTTTCATTATTATTCTTACACATGTTTACCATTCCTAAGATACCTGACACTAGGTTATAAAAAAAAAATTATAGTTCTCATTCCACACATGTTCCATGTCTTCAAGAAATTGACTACCTAAAGAAATTATAAAATTATCAAAACAAATTCGTACACAAATGTAACCACATATCAAGATACGATTGTGTAAAATTCATAAGCAACATTAATTGTGCATTATTTGCATAATATATAAAGTTGAAAGTATTTGGGTACCTTGCAAAGTGGTGTTTGGATTTGGTAGTTATGTAAAGAATCCCCTTAGGTCTAGGATTATGCTGACCACATGGAACAAATCTCAGCCTGTGAGTCCTCTTTGGCCAAGCTAGCTATCCTCTCACTCTGTTAAGGTTATATCCATTTTGGGGGGTTGAGAAAGAAGAAAAGCAACACTGCAGAGACCCAGAGGGTTTCTCTTCCCCAGTGGCCCATGGAATTGACACCTATCCTTCAGCAGATGTTAAGTTTTGGCCTCAGAATGTATTCACCGTAGTTCACTATTAATCTCTCCCAGTTCTGGCTCTGAAGGAAACAAAACAGGTCTCCACAATCTGAGTCAAGTATTTTACAGAATTAGACTATTTGGTTTTTTTTGTTGTTTTTTTTTGTTTGTTTGTTTTTTTAATTTTTTTTTCAACGTTTATTTATTTTTGGGACAGAGACAGACAGAGCATGAACGGGGGAGGGGCAGAGAGAGAGGGAGACACAGAATCGGAAACAGGCTCCAGGCTCTGAGCCATCAGCCCAGAGCCCGACGCGGGGCTCGAACTCACGGACCGTGAGATCGTGACCTGGCTGAAGTCGGACGCTTAACCGACTGCGCCACCCAGGCGCCCCTAGACTATTTGTTTTTTAATCCTTTCTTTGGATGTATTCTTTTCCCATGAAATGAGTTTACCTGGTGTTTGATGTTCTAGTAACAATTTTCTCAGACTTTAAAGCATGTAATATATATGTAAATAATTATGCATACACATATGTGTGTGTGTGCGCGCGTGCGTGTGTGTGTGCGTGTGTCTGTGTGTGTGCGTAGCATGAAAACTTTCTTCCTGCTTATATGCTATTATCCCCTTGGTTTTTTGGCAACTTTTATGCATAAGGCTCAGAGCTAATCCCAAATGCTTATACTTTAAGAATGTGCCTTAACAATTGTGTTAATTCTTTGAGTTGCTTGAGCTTCGTCTGAGAAACTTGGCAAATTGTGGGACAGAATTTGAAGAATAGGCCAATGACAGGGATTGGTATTCTCAACTGCCTCCTTGGGTAATTTAACCACACACTATCAGTTGTGGAATGAGACATAAAATTATTCTTACTTCATGTTTAAATTTCCCATATGATTGATGCATAGGTTGAAAGTTTCTTTTGAAGATTGTCAAGTTGAAAGCAAGAAATGTTTGTATTATCTCTTCCTCTAGTTTCTAAGTGTTCAGAGAAGGAAAATAATGTATTTAAACAAAGTCGACCTGTTTGTGTTGACTAGCTGTATTTGCAAGGCTGGATTCTAAGAACAAGCAGTATTATTTGGTGACTATCTACTTCATGCTCTTAAGGGCCAATATTTTACTTTGAACTTACACTCCATGTTACATGCTGCTGCTCAACCCCATGTATGGCACCACTAGCTTGAGTGGCTAGGTATATTCTCAGCCACATGAAAATCTAAAACTCATTTTCTGAATTGTTGTCATCAAGTAAACCAACAGACCTATGATTGGATCATTCTTTTAACTAATGCAATAGTCTGAAAACTAGGGTATAAGGAATTTCTCACATCCATAATGATGCTAAGTTATTCACTATAAAGAAGCTCTTGGAACCAATTCACTCAAACAGCAATTATTAATTATTTATTGACTCTTTGCCAGGCACTGTGCAAGGTACTTGGAACAGTGAATTGTAAATGCTTCTTTACCCATCTCCAAGACAGGGGTAGATAAATAAGCATTTGCAATACAGTGTGATACACTTTCTGTTACAGAGACCAGAGAAGGGATTGGTCAGCTTTGTGGAATGCAGCTTTGTGGAAGCCAGCTTTGTGGAATGCAGAGAGAAGCCTCCTGAACAAGGTAATAGAAAAACTGAGTTATAAAGGAAGAGGAAAGGAAGAAGAGGAAGAATATTCTGAGCCTCGATGCAAAGTGAAGGAGGGGGAAGGAAGAGAGAGGAGTAAGTGAAAGAATTGCATAGGTGAAGAGGCTGAGTGAACAGATCTCGTGCTGTGATGAAGGGCATGAACAGCTAAATGGATGATGTTGTGATGACCTCTGGAGTGTAGATCTGTAGAGGACAGTCAATAGCAAAAAACTGAAGCCTTGTGGCAGTCATCAGCAGTGTTCACCAGTATGTTCACCCCTCTCTTCCTCTGGACACACAGCAGGCTCTCTTGTGGCTAGATGAGTTCCTGTAACTAGTTATGGCCATGAGTTGTGAGCACAAGGGTCAGGTCAAGGTCAGAGCACCTAGTTGCTGAGGTGGGACTCTCCATAGCTTTTTTTCCCTCTAGTAGAACAACCAGCAATATTCGACGTGGAGACACCCAGGTAGCCTGAGTCCCTAAGTAGATTACAATGAACAAATCCTTGCTGTTGACCTGAGCTGTTCTTGATGCCTGAGTAATCTGTGGTGTGGTAAACACTTGAGAGTTGAGTGACACCATGGAAAAACCAAAAACCAATGTAAAGCCCACCCTAACTTATTCAAGAGGAGAGTGGCAGACAACAGTTGTATAATATCGGACCTCCCAGCTGAGGAGTTTGTACCTTCTTCTCAGAGCACTAGGACCACTTTAAAGGAAAGTTTTAAACAGATCTGTATGCTAATATTGATCACTCTGACTGCAAAGTACAGGATAGATTGGAGAGGGCAACATAAAAATCTCAAATCCTTGAAATAGCAAAGACTTAATTAACTATTTCACCCCCACACGTCCATGAAACATCTGTTCTAGACCTTTTTCCTAAGGGTTGAGAGATCAGTAATGCCTTAGGAAAGTTGAGAAGTTCTATGGAGACATCTGCATATATTCAAAAAATATGTTAAAATTTAATGTCTAACATGACCTAAATGTCTTACAATAAAGTCAGATTACCAATCCAGTTTTACCGTATCTTCTTAATCCTTCTGATAAGAGCAAAACATACTTCTCTGGATCTTAAGCTAAAGAATGAGAGGCTAATTTCTTGGAAACTTGATTACCTTAGAGTCTGTGTAAGATGGTCTGAGGCCAAATTATTATGGAAAGAGCAAGTAAATTGAGCCAGAATACTTCATAATTTTCCTTCATTAGCAAGTTTTGCAGGCTTCACTGAATTTAATGAAAGAAGTCCCATGTAAATCAAGTCTATTCTCCCAGGGGAAATTTTTTTTCTAAGTTCTCTTGGACCTAAGTGTGGTTGAGTGTGTCAACATTCAAACATCAGAACATGTAGATTAATTAAACTCTTCTCTGGTTCCCCCTTCACTTCTCCAAATGTGTTTCAGGTTTTAGTACCATAATCCTCCCCATTGACAGGGCTCCCTCTGCATTGGTGACACGGCTAACAGCATAAATCTGACACTCTGAGACATACCTAGTCTATCTGCCTCATTTTACAAACAAGGTGAATGGGGTGGCAAATTATACTGGATATCTTCAGGAAATCTGGAAGAGGAAAAGGTCTTAGTCTTTCCACATTTACTGTGAGATTACTCTAATACACCATCTGTTTTTGCTTTCTACTAAAGATCAGGTTAATGGTGGTTTTTTTTTTTTTTAATTTTTTTTTTCAACGTTTATTTATTTTTGGGACAGAGAGAGACAGAGCATGAACGGGGGAGGGGCAGAGAGAGAGGGAGACACAGAATCAGAAACAGGCTCCAGGCTCTGAGCCATCAGCCCAGAGCCCGACGCGGGGCTCGAACTCACGGACCGCGAGATCGTGACCTGGCTGAAGTCGGACGCTTAACCGACTGCGCCACCCAGGCGCCCCGGTTAATGGTGTTTAATAACACCTGGATAGGTAGAATTCTAAATTAACCATTGAAAACATGAAACTTCAAAATTGTAAATTATTCAACACATATAAACAAATAATAAAACCATTTATTTCTGGTCCAATTCATGGCTAGTTATCAAAAAGCATCAAGAGCAGCATTTTCCAAACTGGGTTTCATGGAATACCAGTATTCCGTGAGGAAAGAGGGGATCAGACAAGTTTTAGAAAAATGGCTTAAACTATGTTAAAGGCTTTATCTTTAGTGTTTATTATTTTTTTTAATTTTATTTAAATCCAAGTTAGCTTAAATATAGTGTAATAATGACTTCAGGAGTAGAATTTAGTGAGTCATCACCTACATATAACACCCAGTGCTCATCCCAAAAAATGTCCTTCTTAAAGCCCATCACCCATTTAGCCCCATCCCTCCCACCCAACACTCCTCCAAGCAACCCTCAATTTGTTCCATTTAAGAGTCTCTTATGGTTCACCTCCCTCCGTTTTTATCTTATTTTTTCTTCCCTTTCCAATATAGCTCATCTGTTTTGTTTCTTAAATTCCACTTATGAGTGAAATCATATATTTATCTTTCTCTGACTGACTTATATCGCTTGGCATAGCACACTCTAGTTCCATCTGTGTTGTTGCAAATGGCAAGATTTCATTCTTTTTAATCAGCAAGTAATATTCCAGTGTGTGTGTGTGTGTGTGTCTTCTTTATCTATTCATCATCAATGAACATTTGGGTTCTTTCCATAATGTGGTTATTTATTGAATTTAGTGTTTATTCTGATCTCCCCTTCAAAGGAAATGCTTGACAAAATTAATCATAAGCTCATAGCTCCAAAAAAGTTAGCATTTAAGCTTTATCAAACATCTGAAAATGAGGACCTTTTTTTCCCCTATCACTTAAATAGTCAGATTTTTTCATTAAATCCAAATATATAAGACCACATGATGATGCCCTGCTAAAGCAAATCTAGACAAATGGCCTAACAATTCCAGAGTAAACAGAAGCAAATTAAGTAGTCTTCATCTCTATTCAAGATAAAGTCAGTTCTGAATCTCCCATTCACTTGGTGCCTAAGTCCTACATGAGGTAATTATAATGTTGTCATCACAATATAGGCATACAGGTAAGAAAATAGTTGGATAATCACAGATTTTGCTTCTTTTGGTCATTAGAATATGTAGAATGTGAGAGCTGCAGGGAGCCATAGGTCAGTGAAAATCATCCAAGCCCCTTGCCTTACAGATGAAGCATGAGAGACCAGAGAGGCTATGGGACATATCTAAGGTCTTTTTCCTATTGAGGCAGCAACTTGGTTTTGCATTTGCCTGTGTTTTTTGTTTTGTTTTTTTTTGTTGTTGTTGTTCATCATTTATTGATGAACCAAATATCTTCTGAGTTCTAGGCCACATACGAAGCACTGAAAACACAATGATGAGCACAAAGAGGTTTCCTGCCTTAGACGCTCATGATTCAGCGGTGTGCTGGAGCCAGCTGCTACTGGCTCGGAAGGGCCAATTGCTAAATTCTCAGGAATTCTGTGAGCCAATTGTTGGACACACCCATTATTAAAAATCAAGTTATATAAACTTGCAATTAAATAAGCCATATTGACATTAAAGCCAGTAAGTACTCAAAACACAGTACTTGCTAATTATCTTACTACCTTTTTATATCTAGTATATGTGAATGGTGGGAAAACTAGACAACGCAACCCTCTGACACAGCTCTTCGAAGTCCTCACTCAGTGACATCACACTGCTAGCTGGCAACCAGGGGAGCATTTAGACTATGGAAATTGGCAAATGTTACAAATTAGCAATTTCTTTCCCCTAAGAACTGGTTGTTGAACATGTACCACCTCACCACTGCACTCAATTAAAGTATATAAAGCGCACTTTACCGTAGTGCGTAGTTTATAGTAGGACTAGGAATCTACATCAGCCTGATCTCACGCACTCTACCAAGTGAGTCTGTGAGACAGACTTTACAACTCATAGAAGACACAGGCCAGTGTAAAACTAACTATAATCAAAAAAGTCCTCGTCACAAGATGAACGGAGCAGGAAGCAACGAATTTTGCATTCAGTTGCAAGTACAAGCAGCAGCAGGGTGACGTGGATTTAGCAAATGCACCTCAACCTTATGGGATATACTGGAGATCCAAGGAAACTAAGACCGTGGTTCCCATTATATTACTATCACTTTGCTTCTTACACCATACACACTCCATATACCTGTCGCTCTTTCGTTGAGGGACTCTGTACCAGACATGAAAACTTTCCCCAGAAAAGATTTGACATTATTTAAAGGTTAAGACTGATTTGGTTTGTGGCTTAATTAGCCATCTTTGGGAAATAGGTTATTGTTTAATTTTTTTTTAATGTTTATTCTTTGAGAGAGAGAGAGAGAGAGAGAGAGAGAGACAGTGTGAGCAGGGGAGGGGTAGAGAGAGAGAGGGAGACACAGAAACCAAAGCAGGCTCCAGGCTCTGAGCTGTCAACACAGAGCCCCACACGGGGCTCGAACTCACGGACCATGAGATTATAACCTGAGGCGAAGTTAGTCACTCAACCAACTGAGCCGCCGAGGTGCCAATGGTTATTGTTTCCTTAAATCCATGGGAAGCATGAAGGCTCAGGGACAGAAATGGTTGAGGTTGGGTTCTAATGGGGTTGGCACTAAGCTGTGTGTCCTTGGCCAAGTCACCTATTCTCCCTGCAATTCTTTTTTCTTCATCTGTGAAATGAAGGCAAAATCTGTTATATTGAAGATGAAATAAGATAATGTATGTAAAACATGCCCGACAGTGGTTTCTCAATAAATGCTACTTCTCTTCCTTCAGCTTCCTGCCGCCCCAGTGGTCTACCTTTCCCACCAACTTCTCCAGTGAGCTGTGCAGGCCTTTCGGGTGTCCTCCAGGCCTCAGCCATTCAGTCTTCCAGGTATGCTTGCATTTGCCTGGCTACCGTTTCCCCTCAGTTATCAGCTTAGTTTCACATCTCCTAACAAGTTGTCAGTAACACACTGGAAGCTCAGGTAGGTGCTCTGGCTCTTGTCTCATTATAGTATGATCATCCATCAGAACGCAGATCAAACTTCATTGTTAACTCCTATCTACTTGTCTGGACCTTCCACAAGGTCAGCAACTGTCTTGTTAACCATGGTATATGAAGAGCCTGGCACAGTGTTTAGCACATAGTAGGTGCTTTGAAAATATTCGCTAAGCAAATGAATGGTTTTATAAATCTTTTTAGACACTTGGTTACATTTTTACATCCCTTTACTTCTTTGGCACCCAAGTTTCTATTTAAATTTTTTCCCTTCAGTCAACACATTTGTACGCCCTGTTGTTGTTTCAATATTTCTTCTTCTAACAAATGATACTCACTTTCCACATTTTCTAAGAAAATCTACCCAGTTCTTATCCTTAGTTATACCACAGAATCCATCGGAGGGACCATTCCACAGTCCCTCTGAGATGGATCAGTATCAAAATCCCCACCAGTGACAGAAGGGATGTTGAAAAATCCTAAGTCTCCAGGTTAGTAAATTTGGCTTAAAATTGACATTTATCCTATGGGTTTGAGATAACTGAGTAGAGCAGAAACCTTCCGTGTGGCACCTGTGTGACTTTCTTCTGTGCATCTTTCTGCTCTCTTCTTGGCCTGTAACGGGTCCCAGGGTCTGCTCTCCCATTATTTTGTGCCTTCTCTTGCCCTGTGTTTGTGAGGTTCACAGCCATGCATCAGGTGGCCCTGACAATATGTAAGGGTCCCTTTACCATTTACAGAGGCAGCTTCTAATGTGGAGCCAGCAAGAGCAGTCAAGGATCTGAAATGAAGCCCATTTAGAAAGCACCCTCTACCCCGCCCTCCTCTCCTCCTTGTCCTTCCTGCACATCCCTGTTTAATACTTCTGATGCTTAGGGCTTTCTTTTTCACTCCCTCCAAATCCTTCCCATACTGTAAAGCCATTTCATTTGTATATAAAACCCTTTTCTTCCTAGCTTAAATAAAACATTTCCTTAGCAGTTGAACTAAAACTGCCCTTCTTTAAGACATTAGTGAATTCAGTGGTCTCCATGCACCCTTTCTTTGGTATATTAATGATTACATTAGCACTCATTAAAAGAAATATTTTCTTTTTAGGTGTCCAAATATTGACATTCTGCAGCTTAATTGTTTTAAAATACTATTGGAATTCTCCTTTCAATCCTTAATGTTTGACTCATTAAGTCCATGAAGTGGAAATACATTTTGAACGTAAAACCTAAGTGTATGGAAATTAAATAAAACCTGACCCCAAAGAACCTCATGTCTAAATATGGAGAATCTGCTTTTTACGTACATTTTCTTTTATATGGTAAAGCTGGATTGCACAGAAGGGCCATTCTGTCTCCTAATCGTGTTACGAAGAACAAGGCTGGTCTGAAATACTTTGGATTTGATGCTTAGATACATCTGTCTGCCACACCAAGATACATCAAAGAAAGGTCAGGATGTGATACAACGTTTGGAACTGAGATTCCCATCAGATTTGCTACAAGAGCAGAAACAGAGTCAGACTTTTATCATCAAGCATCCACAGTACAATCCAGAAGGTAAGTCTTTGGGTGCTTCCAATGAGCTGAACTGTATTGCAATGAAACACCTGGCCATACTGATGAGAAAGATGCTACGCGTGTAGACACGCATAGGTAGAGCAGGCACAGATGCATAGCATCTTTGGAACTGGCCAGATCTCTTTCACTACATTCACAGAAACAAATGTAACATTCACTAGGTGTTATGGTATCCTTTCTCTTAAATGTTTGTGACCTCCATCATGTACTCATGGAACAATCCTCAGGTGAATCAAATTTATACTTACCCTGTGCCCCTTACCTATATACAGACCATCAGTAGCTGGAGCTTAAGCCTCTGGTCACAAATGCAGGACAAACAATTAGTTGGCTAGATCCCAGGATGAGACTGGAGGCTAATGGTCAAGAAGAACTGACAGAGTATGTGATGATGACCAGTTAAGAGTATGGATGAGCAGTACTAAAGGTCAAAGGCAGGCAGTGAATCCAAAGTCATAGTTAATGCCCAGCAGATAAAATGTGGAGAGTCAGGGAATCTGGGTTTTAGTCCATCTCTGCCATTTGTTAGATATCTACCTCTGGGCAAGCCATTGAACTCTTCTGCACTCTGAGGGCCTCCCTTATAAAATACAGATGACAATATATATTGAAGGGTGCTGTTTTGAAACTTAAATAGAAATCAGGATACCAATAATAGAATCCTGAGTGTTTTATGTGAACTAATTTATTTAATCTTTGCAATAACCCTATGAGGTAAGTACTATTATCATTCCAAGGTCACACAGAAGATAAGTGGCAGGGCTGGGGCTCACTGGCTCTAGACTCTACTCTCAAATAGGGGATCATGTGTATTATAAAGTAACTCATTAATACTTTGCTTGTATATACTTATACAGCTGCCAATAGATACCATTATTAAGTCCTGGCTAGGTATCAGCGACAGTACTCAGTGTTTTAATTTTGAGGTGGGTACTTTCAGGTCTCCATTCTAGAAATGGGGTAATTGAGGCTTAGATTGGTTAAGTAACTTTCCAGAGGTCACCTGGCTTTTACAGTGGAACCAAAATGTGAACCTAGGTTTTCTTTTAATGCCCAAGTGTGCCTAGTCCCCTCTTGAGGTTATCCATGAAAACCTCTCTCGATGTCCTTGTCCTCCCACTCACAGACTTCCATATATTGACACCTCTTCTTATGTTCTGATCACCAGTATCAGAGGATAAGTAATCTCTTCCATTTAAGGCCAACATTCCTTCTTGTTCCTCTGATCTTTATGTGTCCTTCTGTGTGTCCTCAGTCTTTTCCTCTCTACCAACCTCACCTTTGCAGTGTGTAAGAGTACAGGCGTCACTGCTCAGTCCCCATCAGGTGTGAGTCAGTCTGCTTTTCTTCCTTTCTCTCCACCTCTCACCATGCTATCCTCCATTTCCTGTCGACCTCCTTCTCTCCTTTCCCATGAACCTCCAGTTCCCTCCTTGGCACCACATCTGGTTTCTTCCTGTCTTTCCTGCTGTACTCAAACTGCCCTTTCCCACCTCACCACTGGCTTCCTATCTACCAAACCAACAGGCCTTTTCCAATCCTCATGCTATTGGCCCTCTCTAATATGTTCCGTGATGGCTCTAACAGTGCCTTACAGACCTACTTCCAACCTCTGCTCCCTCAAATTCCTTCTCCACTTGGTGACCACACAAGTTTTACATGCATGCTGCTTCTCTCCTCCAGCTAGTCTCTCTTCCTAGCATGGCCTTTTCACCATGCACTTCTCACTGCACCATTCCATCTACCACAGATTGTTTGATCTTAAATTCCAGCCGAGATTTTTTTTTTTTCTTCCTGGGAACCTCCTCAGAATCAGCCCACCCTATGATTAGGTGCTCTTTCTCTGTGTCCTCATATCAATAGCTTTCTATATTGTCTTAAAATTACTTCTTCCCACATTGGACTCCCCACTGACCATATGCTCTTGAGGACAGGTACTTGCTCATCTTGGACTGGCTCCAGTCTCTTATCTTTTCACTGGGACAAGATAGTGTAATTAGTCATAATTCATGTTTTACTTAATTTCTTGTGTCTTCACCTTCGAAAAGAGACTATTTCTCTTATATATCTCATGGTATGTATACATTTGGACTCATTATCACAAACTGACATTCATTTCCACAACTTTTATCATTATTTTCCTTTGAGTAAATGTTAGTTTTCCTCTTTCATCATCTATTCTAAAGGCAGGCATGGTGGCTGCCTGACATATTGTAGATGACCGTGACTAGCTATTTTTTGGGTTTGCGGATACCCGTTCTCTTTTTCCTGGCAACAGCGCCTCAAAACTACTCCTCCCACTCGGGATGCAGTATTACCTAGTGAGACTGTTAAGTCCCTATTTCCTACCCTTCTCAGATCTACCAACGGGATTGTGGCCCTAACCAGCCGGTCACCCCCTAGAAGTTAAATTTGGGGAAGAGTGATACAGAAAGTGAGGGTGGTTAAAATTGATTTCATTTCAAGAAGAGATCTTTCTTCAGTCTTTGCCACCTGGATTCTCCTGAATTGCTCTGGCCTATGTCATCTCCAAGGCCAAAGAAACTTTTCCACTCATTTTACGGTCACCCCATAGCCTTCCAATACATTCCTTCTTTGTTCAAGGTAACCAGATGTTTCAGTTGCTTGCAAACACCCAACACTAAGTGATACATAGGCATTCAACAAATGTTCACTGAATGGTGACGAATATTTGAATCAAAGGAATGGTTTTCCCAACTTAAAAGGGACCTATAAATTCCTGGGAGCATGAAGTTTTGGAAGGAAGTACATTTGCTACAAAGATGATGAACACAGGAAGATCCCTGGGGCAGGAAGAAAGAGGATCTAAGTGGAGGGTGACAAAGGGACTTGGCTCAGACAAGAGATGCCCTTCCCCTTTCTCTGGTTCTGAGTTCATAGAAGAGATAGATGAAGCTGAAGAAAAGAGCAGATGAGGGTGGTCAGGCTGGAGGACTTTGATTTTTATTAGAGAAAGAAACAATTATGTACAGGGAGGAACATAAGGGGTTTTTAGGAGACAGGAAAAGTATCTGAAATGTCTAGGGAGGACACTAAGAAATCAAAGATGATAAAGATGCCGGGTAGCCTGAAGACAAGTATCATAATCATAATATTTAAACATCAGTGGTAAATCTTTATCATTGTAAGCATAGCAAAGATACTGCAAGGACTAACGCAAGTCTTAGTAATAACTAGCAAAATTATTCTTTGAGAAAAGCAAAGCTATTCTCTTGTATTTCTTAGAGAGGCATCACAATTTGCAGGTAACCGACAGAATCCTACAGAGAGAAACTTTCATGGTGGCCTCTGCTACAATAAACTTGACCAGTTCTAGACTCTGCCCCCAACATAGTGACAAGACAGTAAGACTTAGCCATAATTCATATCTTAAAGAGTTTAAAAAAAAAAAAAAACCTTTCAAAGGATGGCTGCTCCTAGCTTAGTACTGTCTATACAACATGTGTATTATCTTTGTGTCTGTTATTATAATCACATATTCAAATCTAGTACTTTTATCTTTTTTTCTTTTTAGGGCTCTTCAGTCAATGTTGCTTTTCTTTATTCATCATACATAATAAAGATGCTATGCAAGGAACAAAAAGGCAGAATGTTTTCCCCGAAGAGAAGGCTTTTCAGATGTGCTCTGTAATTTGTCATCCAGAGGAAAGAGCGTATCATCACCACTCTAAAAAAATAAATGAATTACATCGACTTGATGCACAGCAGGCTCACAGATTTCACGGGGCCTTTGTATTGAACATATGCTCGCTCTCTGTTGTCTCCTCTAAGATTATTGTGGGCATCCAGGAGATAAAACAGGCAGGAAAGCAGCAGACGTCCCAGCAAACAGCCTGATAGGTCACCGCACTCATAAGGTACAGAGTCAGAAACCTACCTCCCAGACAGGAAATTAAGTACTTAGAGAACCCACCAATCTATTCATTTCATAGTCTGACTTTCTAGGACTTTTCTACTCATTACCACTTCCTTTTCCAGAACGTTTCCTTCCCCACATGTCCTGGTAACATCAGATTATTAAATGAAAATATATATAGCTAAACAAATTCTGATCCTATGGAAACCCTCACAATGTGTAGAAGTGAGGGATGCTCACTTCCTTCTCTCTTTCCAGAAAGGCCTCTCCGTCAATGTAGCTTTACCTGTGAGTCTGTTACCAGTCCTGCACTTGCTTTGGCATCACAGTCCTGCAACCTGGGGTTACTTCCGTGACAAGCCACACACGTTTCTTCATCCCCTGTGTGCCTAGCTGTGCCTCCCAGCCCCCTGACTCCCTATCATTTCTTTACATGTGTGTGCTAACCATATTCTTTTCAAGTCTGCTCATTTTTACTACTTTCTGTTTCAGTACTATGCTTTGCCTTCTCTGGAGACATTGGTTTCCATTAATAAATGCCATGGTGCTTGAATTTCCACAAGCATACGTATGTGTGGACACATGTGGACGTATATTTGTAAGCATATGTGCATTTGTTAAATATGTGTTCTTTTAACATATGCCTGTTTCTACTTATTGGGTGAAATTGGCTTTCTGTAAACTTGTTAAGAACAGAAAGTCTAAGATTAGATAAGATAGACGCCTGAAAGGTCCGATTTTTACTAACGGAAAATGGCCCAGTTCTTATTAAGGATGACGATTATTTTCATTTTTATTAATGGAGAGTAGACTGGTGCCAGGTAGCATTACGGCATCGCTGTCAGTAGGGCATTTTCAGAAAGAGATAGTTAGAGGTGGCAGCTAATTTGGAGTAACAGGAGCTTAAAGACAGGAGATCCGGTATGAAAGATGCAATTTTTCCACGGGTCTCCATTTTTATGGAAAATATGTTTTCTTAAAATACTGCTATTTGTGAAATGCTAGCATATACCCTATATTGCATGTATGATCTTCAAACGAATCCTTCATGTTAGGTATTAGTACTTTTCCTTCACTTGTGCGAAACTGGCATGTGTTAATTCAAGAGCTGGCACTTGTTTCTAAAGCTCAGTGAAATGCAGGCATCACTGAGTGAGAACTCTGAGAAATACTTTTCTTTTCAAATAGATAGTTGTCTTTAATAAAAGTAGAGCCATTTACATAGAATGAACAAGTAATAAACATCTCTAACATATGTGTAAATAAGATTTCCAATGAATTAATTTCCTGGCTAGAATATTTAGGAGGGACAAATGTTCTGATCTAATGTGATACATGTGTATTCCCTCACCCATATATATGACATAATAATTCTTCATCACAACCAATGCCAGCCAGTCCATTCTTTTTTCAACAAGATAACTGGGCTCTATAAACTTGTAACCAACACCCTCATTTGCTATCATTAATATCAAAATGCAAGACAGGTCCTTCACCAAAAACTTCAAGTTTGAACTGGGAAAGCTATTTTTAGACCAACTGGCTTGATTTAATTTTTTTCTTTTATACTTGGTACAAGTTTCAGCTACACTCTAACTGATTGGGATGCATCCAATCCGTGTGCTACTTTTCAACATGCACACTAGAGGCTAATGACAACCGTGGAGAGCTGCCCTGAGACTCTCAAAGGGTCAATTTTTAGGCAAAATGCCTGCTCAAATGAGAGCCTGGGTAGGTTTTTTATCTGAAGTAGCAAGGAGGTTACATCAGAAAGCAGCCTAAGCCATCTCCAATTAAATGGAATTGTGTGTACATTGTTTGTAAATAAGGGAAGACTCACCATTTTTCTCCGGTTTAGTTACCAAAAAGATACACAGAGACAAATGCGACATTATCCCTGTGGGCTTACACGGCACAATTATTGTATTTACCATAAAAAAAAAAAAAATGCACCAGGGAGCGATGGTGAGAGGGGACTAGGGAATGAGAGGGGGAGCACAAAGATGTAGAAGGGGAAAGTGGAGGAGATGGGTGGGGGAGTGAGGGAGGGAAAGGAATAGAAAACCCAGGGCACAAAGGGGTTGGCAGCTCTCTAGCTGATGAAAGCACTTTGGGATTCAGTATGGAAAACAATACCCAGCACATTAAGAATATTAAGTAGCACTGTGATGACCTTTCAAAACTGTGGTGCAATGTGTTGTAAAGTTCTCCAGGAATGCGTTCTCTCTCGCCCACCCATCCCTGTGTTTTATCTTCACCTCTGTGTGCATTCTGAACAAGTAACAAAAGAGGCAGTTACTTCAACTGAAAATAACATTGTGGCACATCAGTAACATCTTCACCTTTTACTCAAAGGGTCTCTGCTATCCCCCACCCATCGTGTCTTAACATCTTGGTGTGTGTGTGTGCCAGGGAAAGAAAAGCCATCAAATGAAAAACAAGTCAATGTCTGTACTCATTAATCCAGTGTGGGTCCCTTAATGAAGGCTTGGAGGGGAAGTGGGAGAAGGGGCGGGGGGGGGGGGGGGGGGGACACAATGGGAAGCTTGCAAAGGATTTTGTTTAAAAAAAAAAAAACACCCTGAAACCTACTCTAGACACTGGAAATTTATATTGTGATCACTTAATATAGATGAGCCGGAAGTTCACCCAGGAGGAAGGAACAGATAAAAATATTAGCAGTATAAAAAGAATGATGTTAACTCAGTGGTAACAACTGACATTCTAGAGCACCTGCTTTGGGCTGGCCACTATTCTGAGGCACTTCGATTACTTTAGTCTTCACCCCATCCCTGTGCCTTTGCTACACATACTGTATCATTTTAGAGAGGAGGAAAAAAGAGGCAGAGACAGGGAAAGTCCAGTCCAGGGAGAGCCAGGCTTTTAAGCTGAATCCTCTTACAGAACCAGCACTTCTTATCCACTATGCCACACCTAACATAGCATGTTTAAGTTTTAGCATTCCAACTCCTATTATATACACATATGGCTAATTATAAATGTATCTCTTCTATTAAGTTAAACAATGTTGGCAAGCCTTTTCTTGCATGCTTTCTCTGATGAAACAATGTGACAAGGAATTAGGAGAATAAAAGGTTAGAAATAAAACAAATTACTGTGATCTTTCAAATAACACAGCTGCAGTTACTTAAAATTTTATCTTCGGTCTTTTCCTTCCTGCAGGCCATACAGTTCGAAATTAATCTAAAATGAAAGGGTTTTCTGACGCTACTATAACACGTAAGCACTTAACTTCCGTCTCAGCGAAAATGTTAGTTCCTCCTTATGGAGTCTTAAGGTTCATTTTAACTCTTCACCTCAACCTATCCGCCCTGCATCTCTGTAGATGCCTTTCTTTTGCCAGCAAAGAGAATGCGGCATTTTTTTCTTAGCTTCTATATGGTCAAAGCAAGTACTCAAAGTTATTCAGAGAAAGTCTTCCTATTTCCCACTAGAAATATGATTTCCCAAGGCTTGGCCAGTCCTAACAGAGAATAATGCGTTGCGCTTCAGAAAGAAGGTGTTAGAAAGACGCTGAGTCCTGCAGCTTAATGAAGAAAAGGAGGATGTATATACTAATATAAAGTGTACCTACAAAAAAAGATTTTGCTGGCCTCTAACTTCTGCCTCCATTTCTCTGTTATGAAAGGAAGAAAATGGAGAGAGAAAAGCTCATGATCCCCTAGGTAGTGCTAAGCAACACATTCTGACCATGAGACAGAATCTCTGGTGTAGAAAAAGAAATAAACATATAGATTACACGCCTCTTTAAAAATAGTGAAATCTCTTTCTCTAAGCGCGCTTTCAGCGAAAGGGAATTTTGGTCCTGTAAAAGGTGAGGTCTCATTTATTTCCTTTTTAATTGTGTAATCTCTCAAGGATTTCACATGCATACAGAAAATACTGACACATCTACTTTAATACATCACTTTGAAAATATTTAAATAAACACTCCTGTATACCTAGAAGAACCCTTGCCTGGACTTCTGAGGAACATGAAAAATCAGTATTATAAATGAAATATTTCCGGGACACTGGGTGGCTCAGTCGGTTAAGCATCTGACTTTGGCTTAGGTCATGATCTCATGGCTCTTGAGTTGGAGCCCTGCATCGGGCTCTGCACTGACAGATCAGAGCCTGAAGCCTGCTTCAAATTCTGTGTCTCCCTCTCTCTCTGCTCCTCCCTGGCTTGTGATCTATCAAAAATAAATAAGTAAACATTTTGAATGAATGAATGAATGAAATGTTTCTTTTGAATCTTTATCCTGAGTTTACCAGGGACCTGATTTAATCTCCCTGCTTTTTTAACCTCATCTTAAATATAGCAGTTAACTATCATACATTATGTACAAGTGCTGGGAATTAATATTTGTGAAGTATGTTACATTTGCAGAAGATGAAACAAAAGTAGAAGGGGATACACCAAAAATCTAATAAGTGCATTTCTGAATTGCACCGAACACTTTAATTATTATAGGTCCACCCCAGAAGGACATGGAAGGCATTCTCTAATTGCTCTTTGATCAGTGTCATTTTAAATGATGATCGCAATGGTTCCTCTGTCAACATCTTCTATGATCTATGATACTGACTGCGCAGTCAGTAAAAAGCAAGAAGACAAAAAAGTTATTCAAGACAGATGCTTGACAAATATCCCCAACCAGCAATCTCTCCACCCCAGCACATAGAAAGTCACCCCAGCTGTTTACAGCCATGTCTCTTGTGGTTGGCCACAGCTGCCTTCAGATTGGTCTGTGCCTTTTGTGAAACAGTGGCTAAATATTTTAAGTATCACTTATGCAAACTATGTACAATGACAATTTTTTAAGGGCTATTTCTGCCAAGGTGGAAAATAATCTGTAATGAGAAGAAGCACAACAAAGTACCATTATGGGTCTCAAAAAAAAAAAAAAAAAAAAAGCAAACAAAAAAAAAATAACTACTCATCAAACATAAGTCAGTTTCTTTTTTTTTTAAGTTTATTTTTGAGAGATAGAGAGTAGGGGAGGGGCAGAGAGACAGAGGGGGACAGAGGATTTGAAGTGGGCTCTGCACTGACAGCAGAGAGCCTGACTTGGGGCTCAAACTCACAAACTGTGAGATCATGACCTGAGCTGAAGTTGGATGCTTAGTTGACTGAGCCACTCAGACACCCCGAATATAAGTTAGTTTCTGAAAAACTCTCTGATATCTCAAAAAGCAAACAAACATAAGTAAGACAAGAAAGTATGATTCCCATCAATTTGGAGATCCAGATCTTAAAGAATATCTTAGACTCAACTATTCTTCAACAGAGGGATACCCAAATTCTACAAGATGTGGGTGCACCTGTTGGTGGGAATGAAAATTGGTGCAGCCGCTCTGGAAAGCAGTGTGGAGGTTCCTCAGAAAATTAAAAATAGACCTACCCTATGACCCAGCAATAGCACTGCTAGGAATTTATCCAAGGGACACAGGAGTACTGATGCATAGGGGCACTTTTACCCCAATGTTCATAGCAGCACTCTCAACAATAGCCAAATTATGGAAAGAGCCTAAATGTCCATCAACTGATGAATGGATAAAGAAATTGTGGTTTATATACACAATGGAATACTACGTGGCAATGAGAAAAAATGAAATATGGCCTTTTGTAGCAACGTGGATGGAACTGGAGAGTGTGATGCTAAGTGAAATAAGCCATACAGAGAAAGACAGATACCATATGGTATCACTCTTATGTGGATCCTGAGAAACTTAACAGGAACCCATGGGGGAGGGGAAGGAAAAAAAAAAAAAAAAAGAGGTTAGAGTGGGAGAGAGCCAAAGCATAAGAGACTGTTGAGAACTGAGAACAAACTGAGGGTTGATGGGGGGTGGGAGGGAGGAGAGGGTGGGTGATGGGTATTGAGGAGGGCACCTTTTGGGATGAGCACTGGGTGTTGTATGGAAACCAATTTGACAATAAATTTCATATATAAATAAAAAAAATAAATAAACATTAAAAATATAAAAAAATAAAAAAATAAAAAGCAAACAAGAATGTAAGAGCACAAAAAAGATGTCGCAATAAATAGAGTAGACAGACTGTAAAAAAAAAAAAAAAAAAAAAAAGATGTGGCTGCACAATTGTAGTCATCAAGTTCAAGACAACAGCAAATTTGAAAATGCTAAAGAAAGCAAACAAAAATTTGCATAATGCAATAGTCATTTTCATTCCTAAAAGTGGGATCCAAATAGTATTTTTATTTAGAAAAACTTCAGGGATCAATCATCCTCCAATTTAACACCATTAATAAGCATAACCACCATGTAATTCCTGCAAGAAAAGTAACTTAGAGCAAGGATGATAGTGACCACACTGAGATCACTGACGATGATGGAATCCTACCAAGGTTACCCAAAAATGGAAATTTATCAACAGACATGAATGTAAACACATTCCTAATAGTTAAAGAATTTCTGTTTGAATAGAATTCTGTGAGGTGTGATGGGCTCCTATTATATTATTTATGGACAATCTGAAAGGCACGAACTTCGGTCATTACTTCCACTAGTGCATTAGGGGTATCCATTTATTCTAGAAAACGCACATGGAGAAAAATCTTAAATATGAAAAAAAGTCATGACAAAATATGTAATTTCACATGTTGAATAGGAGCAAAAGTCACACTTTCCCCAACTTCATAAAAGGCCAGATGTGTGCTACACCCTTCTGCATGATTTCATAATTCTTATAACTCCACCCAACGAGATAACCTACCAGCATTTTTATGATCATTCTTCTCTTCCATGAAGAGCCGCAATGTAAATCTCTAGAGAAATAGATCCCATGCTGGTAAGAATGTATTATTTGCCTCTGTCATCTTTTGAACACAGCATTGGGATAGATTGCTTATAACCCACAAATCGGCTATTCACTTTAGTAAACTTTACATCATACATAAATTCACGCAAATGAATATTCCTCTCTCCACATTTACCGTTTTCCATTCAGTTTGATTTTCAAATTCAGGAAAGGATCATTTCTAATGTCGAAAAGCAGCATGGATAATGTACCATGTATAGTTTTTGAAATTACATGAAACTGGGTTTTAATCTCATTTTCACTTTCTAGTTGTGTGACCTCTTGGTCCTCTACACCAAGGGGATACTAACATGTACCTCCCACGGGTTAAAGAGACCAAGTACAAGTAGTTTTCGGGAAAGAAACAAAGTTAACAAAATCATCACTGGTGACATTTTTTAAATCATTTAGAACAAAAGGGATAGCTGAGATTCAACAATATGAACGGCATTAAATGTATTTTATAAGCAACAACATATGAGAAAGCACCTACTTCTTAAACATGAGAATTGCAGACAACGCAGCAAGTAGTGATAAACTTTCACACAATGCTGGCCTCCAGAAAGGTGCCCACTTCAGCCATGAACTCTGCTCTCCTCTCCACCTCTCCACAGGCATCTGATATATAACCAGGGAAAGTTGAGCGAAGGTATGGGAAAGGGGTCTTTTGTGCTGCTATACCCACTCTGTATGTCCCGTGAACAAGTGGGGTCTCATGCCATAGAACAGGTAAGAATAAACATCAGCTAAGTGAGATGGGAAGCTGGGCAGGGAAAGGCAACACATGTCTCCTTGAGCCCTTGGTGGTTGAAGGTCTCAATTCTAAAGAGGATAAATGGCAGCGGGAGGGGAGCAAAGAGATGGTGATGGGAATCGGGGATATGGAGACCTGTCTATGCTCCCAGAAGCATCTCCAAAGAGGAAGCAAGAAATGTTCGTGAGTTAGCCAAATCACCCATTAGACTACATTTCACTTAGTAAAGGAAGTTGCATGACAGGCATACATACATGTGAAACAATCTAACCATGAAATCTGAGGAAGATCCAAATATGAAAGCACCTGGGAGAGGAAGACTTAATGAAAGTAGTACAGCTGAGGTTCAGACTATAACATGATGTGAAGCAAACTAGCAGAAATCACACAGGTATGTATGCATAAGGGGGTGAGCAGAGGTGGGAAAGACAACCATAAAACTCAGGAGGAGCTGATGAGGACTTTCCCAGCTTTCATAGACTGAAATCCTATTAGCAGAAATCAAAGTATTTCAGGTTGCCATTCATGTTCTCTTTTAAGGATCTCAGGCTTTGCAGTAGGAATCACCTGGAGTCACCCGGAGACAGAATCTGGACAATAGGAGCTTTACCATGACTATTCACTCCTTAGAAGATGGGCTTTTTCAATGTCTGAGAAAAGGGACTGGGTTATCAAGAGTAGGTCAGCTGGCTCCTGAGGTGTGCACATTCCATTGTCCCTGAATCAGTCAAAGCCTTAGAATCCTTTTTTCAGGCGCTTCTCAGACCCACCTGCTGACATATATAACTATGTTGTGCTAATCGCTGCTTTTATAAGAATACTATATTCCTGAATGTTTACATATATGGTCCCAGAAAGGGCAAAGGATTGCAGTAACATCAACACTGCTTCCAGACCAGTCACGAGGTCAGGAGGGAACTTTGGTTACCTCACATTTTAAATAGGTGTATAATATTGTTATGAAGATAAATAGTGTTCAACAAACTCCCAGCACAGCATATGGCCACATATGAATTCTGTACCACCTTTGCCTATATCCTGTATTATATTTTGGTGTCAGGTCTTGACAAAAGGCTTAATGAAACTAAGAAAGTATCTGGGATTTTCTGTCCAAAGTTAATGTTTCCTTGATTTTAATGTATTATCATCTACTTTAATAGTGAGATTGTGATAAAAGAATCCTAACCCTAAAGGGCCTGCACCTTTCTACCTATAACCTTCCTATCAGCTAAAGCTGGAGTAGCAGTTAATATCTCGTATGCCAAAGAGTGGAGAACTGATGTCATGGTTTTGGACAGAAGTACTAGAACTATCAGTCGTCTGATAACATGTCATTTCAAAAAAACAAACAAATAAACAGTATTATCCAGAGACATGGCTCAGCTTAGAAAGAAGCCACAGTTTGAGGTCATTTCTCAATATTTCATTTAAAAAATCATCTGCCTTTTTGTGTTCTTTTGCTTGTTGAAATAACAAAACAAATAACAAAAGGGAACCCTCACATGCACAATTTGTGGAAATGTAAATTGGTGCAGCCACGATGGAAAACAGTATGGAGTTTCCTCCAAAAACTAAAAATAAAAGTAACCTATTATCCAGTAATTCCAACTTAGGTATTTTCCTGAAAAAAATGAAAACACTAATTTATAAAGATGCATGCACCCCTATGTTTATTGTAGCATTATTTACAATAGTCCAAATATGCAAGCAACCTAAGCATCATCGATAGATGAATAAAGATGTGGTATATATACACAATAGAATATTACTCATAAAAAATGAAATCTTGCTATTCATGACAATATGGATGGCTAAGTGAAATAAACCTAAGATAAGTACATATTATGTCATTTTTATGCAGCATCTAAAAACCAAAATAAATAAACAACAATAAAAGGGAAACACACTCAAATACAGAGAACTGATGGATGCCGAAGGGGAGGGAGATGGCCGAACTGGGGACTAAGAGGTACAAATTTCCAGTTATAAAATAAATAAGTCACAGGGATGGAAAAAAAAAATCATCTGGCTTTCTGCGTTCATTTTGTTGTTGAAAATAGGGCTTAATAATTAAACGTGACCAAAAAGTTAATGTAAATAATGAACTCAGCTCAGGGGTGAGCCCAATAAAACGTAGACAATGACACATTTTGACACAAAAATCTACTGTCAAAAAAGTGAAAAAGAATCATGAGGCTCATCTTGTGAAATAATAATTCACAACCACTGAGAGTCTTAGCATAAATTAGATACTATTTTGGGGCAATGAGTGTTCTCTGTGCCATGTTAACAACTTACAATATGTTTTTTTCCTTTGGGAAAGATTACTTATTTTAATAAACCCTAAATCTGAAGGTCATTCCTGCTTGATCCCCCTAATCCTCTCCTGTCCCAAAAAAGGTTCTGTTTAAATAATACTACTTTTCATTTGACAGGTTTGTGTCTTCAATACAAATATTTGTTTTGCCATAACATAAGCTTATATTCAAGAACTGCTTTTCTTTTGACATTGGCCTTGTAAAAAGCCGAAGGTAAAAATCAAATGCTGATTTTTTAAGTTAGTAAAAGGCTAACAAAGTACAAACACCCAGTAAATATATGAAAAAACATAACCACCCTTTCTCGAAGCAAAGGAAAACCCACTGAAACAACTGTTTCTCCCATCAGAGAGGAGAATACTTTAAAAAGGGTCAGTACTTTTCATGGCTTGAGTTGTAGGAAAATGAGCAATCTCAATGCTGGTTAGGAATGCAAACTGGTACAAAATTCTTACAAAAAGACTTTATAGTGTACATGGCTTTTAATTCTGCTTCTGAAAAATGTTAAGGGATTAACGTGCAAAAAGCTTCAGTTACAAGCAAAGTGCAGTAACTTTGTCAATAATTTTTAATCATGAAATGATTTTTAAAACAACCAAAATGTCAAATGATAGGGTTTTGGTTAAATCAATAATGCAATATAAAGTCAGTAAAAATGATGCTGTATTAGTCCATTTTTGGCCTAAAAGATATTTACAGAATATTGTTAAATGAATAAAATAGGTTAGAAAATATTATATGTGGTATGTTTTTTTCTTGTCTATCCAAAATACTAAGTACACAACATATCAAGATAAGGATTTGCAAGTATGTGCAAAGTTATCAATGACTATCTGATTAGATTGGTTTATATTCTCTTTGCTTTGCATTCTGATTTTTCTGCACTAAACATAAATTGTTTTGTAATAAATATGAAAAAAATTTTAATTACTATATTACACATAAGTTCATTTCAAATAAACCATGCATTTTCAATCAGGACCTCATCCCCAAGAAGGTGAAAGTTCAGTCTTGGGATTGTGTAAAAAACCCTACCTAACAAAATCTTCTTGTTGTTAATGTTTAATTTCATGTGGAAGAAGGGAGAGCAATTAAGAGAAAACAATGTCAAAAAACAAACCTGTGACAGGGCAAGAATGAAAAAAAAAAAAGACACAATGAAGTAGACCAAAATAAAACGTTTTACCATTATTTATATAAAGTATAAAATCATAATTTATAATGAAAACCAAAATCATTTTTCTAACATATATTACCTATGCATATTCTCTTCCTCTGTCAAGAGACAGAGATCTCACGGATAATTGAAAGCAGTAACACACTCATGCTGACATCAGCAGGAGAAAGTTAAATCATTAACAGACCTAATGTCAAATTGGCTACTCTTGGCAGGTGAAGTCAGATATTTTACTTTAAAATGATGGTACTCTTGGCTACTTCCTCCAATAAATTGATTTTTTTAAAGACTGATAAGGGATTTTATAAAAGAATTATGTTAACTAATAACACATGAAATGGTGTGAACACTAGTGATTTTTCACATCAGCATAATAATTCCTAGGGATGCTTACAATCCATTCACTTAGGGGCCATCTGATCCCTAATTCTGTATTAACTCATTATCTTTCATTCTGGGAAAAAAATAACTATGGAGGTTAATATTTGAAAGCCAATGTTATATTTGTTACTACAGCAATGATGTCAGTATAGGATATGAACTCAGAATCAGGTCACTCCATTAACAGGCTTGAATAGTCAGTCCTCCCAATTCAGTCAATATTTCTTATTTCACCTCCTTAAATGAATCTCTAAGAATAAAACAATGCCAGTCAAGTTTCACTTTACTTTTTTCTTCTTCTTCTTCTTTTTTTTTTTAAGTAGGCTTCACACCCAGCACAGAGCCCAATGCAGGGCTTGAACTCACACACAACTCTGAGATCAAGACCTGAGCTGAGATCAAGACCTGAGCTGAGATTAAAAGTCAGTCACTCAACCGACTGAGCCACCCAGGTGCCCTCCTGTTTGTTTGTTTTTTAACTTTACTCTTTTCTTGTACCTCCCAACTCCTGGTTACAACCACACATGGTTTCCAAGATGAAATACAGTCAGAAATGCCAGAATAATGATACCGGTGATCAACAACAGGCAATACAAAATTAAAAGATCACAAACTGAATTAAAAGTGATTGTTGCAATTACTATCTTAGTAGGCCAAAACATATTTGTCATAACCTGTGTAATTGAAAGAAAAGGAAAAAATAAGCTGGGATCCTGGGATGGGGTCTCAGCAAAGACAAGCAAGCATATCCTGGATTGTCAGATTTACAAGCATACAAGAGCTCTTTCAAGAGCCCCTGCCTCAGCTTCTGATGACTGGCCCACACTTGACTCCAATCAGTCAAGCAACACATTTAGGGAACTTGATTCTACTGGACTTTGAAAGAGAGACAGGAAAAGTTTTCAACAGTTCCAAAGCAAAAGTGGGACATTGAGGACCATCACAACATGTCACTGGTGGATTTCCACAAGGATTTCATGGTTAATCAATTCTTTCATTACTAGATGCTCCCACAGGCACACTTCAGTCATTTCATTGGCCAAGATAGACTCCCCTTCCCACCCCTTTAAAAAAGTCTGCTTAGGAACATTTTACAAACACGCTAATTCTACAAACAAAAAAACAAGTCCAAAAGAATCCAAATATTCCCTTATCCATAAATATTTCTTTTAAATCTTCTTTGCTTTAGCTGTACAGATCAGATCTGTGTGTCATTTTTCAACCTATGTAGTATGACAATGAGGACATATTGCTATGACATTTAATTCCCTTTTGCCCCATTTTGTGGCTGATAGTCACCAAATGGCATCTGTTGTCCTCTGTGCTCTGCCTCCTGGGTGATAATCATCACATAGTATCCACAGTTCTCCGTGCTCTGCCTCCTTGGTCCTCCAAAATAATTACAATATGGTGCTTACCATCGGGGATGGGAAAACACAAGTCTGTGGCTTTCGATCTCTCAATGCAAAAGACAGTCAATCCTTTGTCACTAAAATTTACAGAGACCTGACATTAAAGAAGCTAGTCTCCCCAAGTCCATGAAAGAGACGGTGAATATCAAATATTCAGGGAATTAGTGGGAACTGTTCCCCTAACAAGCTGTAAATCTGTACTTAATTTCAGTATTTCTATTATCTGACTCATAAAATCCTGAAACGGTTATAACAAGAAAACCCAATTTGCTGAAGAAATAGCCCAGGTTTACATTTTAGCACATTTTTATTTACCTTTATAATCTCCCCCCCCAACCGTGCTAGTGTCAAATGGAGTATGAGGTAATGTTTGCACCTAGTCAACAGTCTTCAATTCCAGACATCTGTAATAAATGTTTTTAAGGCCAAACACTGGTACCGCATACACACACCTGGAGTTTGAAGTAAGTTATTGTGCTGCAGGGCCATGCTCTCAAGCTGGGTTTGCAGCGTGGGCAAGGGGGAGGGCCGAAACCTCACACCGGCCTTAGGGACAGTCAGCAGAATTGTAAATGGATCTCCTTATCTATTCTCTTTAACTTCAACACAGCCTTAATATATCAGAGTGCATCTTGTCTCAGACAAGTGCAGGGGAAAGAGAATGGAGAAGACTGATTTACACAACGGTAGTCTTTCTGAGACTTGTTCACGCTGAGTTTTCCACTTAGGTCCACTGCTTTTTGCTTATGTATGTGCTCTGTAATACTCAGAACTATTTCTTTGGGTTATTTCTTCTACAGTTCCCGGACTGTGGACAACTGGCTGAATGGGTCAGCCTTTACATAGACAACAGGAAAACTAAGTCCTTAGGGACAGCGTTCACTACAGCTTGGCAGAGAAAGAAATGTGTCTTTTTTTTTTTTTTTTTTTGTAAGTTTATTTATTTATTTATTTGGGGAGAGAAAGGGTGCATGAGAAGGGGAGAGGCAGAGACAGAGAATCCCAAGCAATCTCCACACTGTCAGCAAAGAGCCCAACATGGGGCTCAATCTCTCAAACCATGAACCCAAATCAAGAGTCAGATGCTTCACCAACTGAGTCACCCAGGTGCCCAGAAATGTGTGTCTTCTAATGATTAATTTATGTTGGGTAGAAATACTTGGGAAGATGGGACTGGCATTCTAATATTCCTTAAACTACACCCCTAAAAATCTTTCTGTGCTCATAAACTCAGAGCTACCAAGAAATAGCCAAGGATCAATAGAACTGCCTGCAAACAGTGGATTATTTGTTGGCCAATCTCTTTCCCACTTCAATTGATTTTGAATTTTCCTTCACATACAGAAAAGTCTCAGGCTGATAAATAAAACCATTTACTATTCTTGCCTAGTCAGCCTGTGTGTTGATCAGTGTTTCAGGAACACTAGAGTAAGAGTCCCCGGCCTAGATCCTGGTTTATCACTGCCAATTCATTTCAGATTCTCCGGGTATCAGTTCCTTCTCGCATAAAGTGAAGAAGTTAGTGTCTGCAATTCATTCAAACAAAAATTCCAGGAATTCTTTTTAAATTTTTTTTTCAACATTTATTTTTTATTTTTGGGACAGAGAGAGACAGAGCATGAACGGGGGAGGGGCAGAGAGAGAGGGAGACACAGAATCGGAAACAGGCTCCAGGCTCTGAGCCATCAGCCCAGAGCCTGACGCGGGGCTCGAACTCCCGGACCGCGAGATCGTGACCTGGCTGAAGTCGGACGCTTAACCGACTGCGCACCCAGGCGCCCCTCCAGGAATTCTTTTTAAAGAAATCAAAAGACATTAGAACTTTCCTGAATCTCATTTTGCTCATTTGTAAATTAAAAAATTGAACTATAGGGGCGCTATCCTATAGGGTTTACTTCCTATGTGATACTTAGGATCCCATGTACAATTACACAATTTGCAATGTTGCTCATTCGGGGGAAAAACACTTCTCACTAAGTTGCATCTATGCAAACTCAATAAGGCAAATATTTTTGCTTTCAGTTCACTTCCTCGTCTTATATCCTGAAAGCTAATTCTCACCTTTATATCTCAGCCCAAATACCTCTTTGTATAATACTCAGAACAAGAAAGTGTTTTTCAAGATTTTATTTTCCCTGTGATTAAATCCATCCACTTAAATTTTATATATATAAGAAAAGAGACGCTGTTTTAAGTATTTTACTTTTTTTTAATGTGTATTTTTTTATTTTGAGAGAGACAGAGAGCACGAGCAGGGGAGGGGCAGAGGCAGAGGGACAAAGAGAATCCCAAGCAGGGGCTCAAACTCCTGAACCATGAGATCATGACCTGAGCCGAAATCAAGAGTCGGACTGTTGTAGCTATTGTAAATGGTCTTGCCAGTTACCTCTTCAAATGTTGTGAAAATATATTTCAGTCATGAACAACATGTAGGGAGTGTCTGTACTAAACAGGGTGATTACTTCATTCTATTCAAAATTTTATTAAATATTAGCTACTTGGAAAGAGAGATGTCAGAGTGAAGTCTCAAGTAAGAAAGAGCTAGAAAATAATTAAATTGTGCCCTCTTTCTCATGCAACTCAAAGAGTGATGGTATTAGGAAGAACTGAATTCCAATTTTTCATGTCCAAGTAGAAAGAAAATAAATACATACTGACCTCTTCCTGTGTGTTAGGCTCACATCTACTACTGTCACACAACCATTCTCTCTCAGAACTGCTTTTAGGTAAATATGAGAAAATTGAGAATTTAAGTGACAATTAAAATGACAAAGGTAGATGGGATGAGTTAAGGCTATTATTAACCTAAATCAGAACTAGAGTACAACCACAAACTCATTTCAAAAGAAGGAAAAGGTTTAAATTATCTGAAAATGCCCAACTTCCATCAGAAGAACTGATTTATTTCTCTGAATCTTGCAGGTCTAGGGATCTTCTAGGGGGCAGTTAGGTAATCCATCCAAAAAGATTTGCAATACTACAAATGATTCCTCTGGAAATAGGCACACAATTGCCTACAGGTAAAAACTCAAATACGTTCCTCACAGTAATGTTTATAATGGAAGAGCTTGAAACTGACTTACTAATTGGTACACTGCTCGTGTAAACTATGGTAAATCCCTATCATGAATATAATGCAATCCTTACAGTTAAAAGTTATAAGAACAAATGGCCAAGAGAGACTATCAAAGTAAAAAGGAGCACATGTAATATCATCCCATTTAGTCAAACATTAAGATTGATGGCAAAGATAAAGATACATACATCAGGAGTGCCTGGGTGGCTCAGTCAGTTAAGCATCCTATTATGGCTCAGGTCACACTCTCAAGGTCCCTGAGTTCAAGCCCCATGTTGGGCTCTGTGCTGACAGCTCAGAGTCTGGGGCCTGGCTTTGGATTCTATGTCTCTGTCCCTCCCTTCCTCTCTCTCTCTCTCTCTCTGCCCCTCCCCCACTCGTGCGCACGCATGCTCTCTCTTTCTCTCTCTCTCTTATAAACAAATGTTTAAAAATTTTAAAAAAAAGATACATACATCAGTGAAAGCCATCAGTCAACCAGCTGGTTATTAGAAAGAATGCATGAAACTGCTAAGCACTGTAGTCAGGGGCTATGAATGTGTTTCACTTATTTCCTTGCATCTGACTGCACTCTGATTATGTATCACTTTTACAAATGGAAAAAAAAATATTCTAAATTGGGGAAGGAAAAACAAAATTCACAATTGTCAAAGTAAATTTTTGGTATTCTTGAGAATTGTTCTTAAATATGAAAAAAAATCACTGTGACTATTTTGAAAATATTCGATTAACTAAAATTACAAATTAAAATTCTAATATTCCCCAAGCAATTAAATTGAAGTTATACATTTCATTATCTATTTATGAGCCAAATAACATATATTTAAAATTACCTTCAAGAGAAAATTTGATTAACATTTGGTCTCATTTATGAAATTAGATTATTAAGCCCCATAAACATTTCAAACTGCATTTTAAAATTTAATATGTGGGATTTTCTTTTTAAAAAAACTTCAAAAGTCTGAACAACAAACAAAACATTCCTTGGTTATTAATCCTAATAAATCTAGTCAGTTAGACATAAATATGGTCTCTCTCAAGCTCTTTTAATAGTCCAACTATGTCTATAAATTTAGCCAAATTGCCTTATTACGTTTCAAGATCCCAAATCCTAAAACTAATTACACATTTTAAAATGGAATCACAAAGCTAATCAATTAAACAACATGAAATTCTCTTGAACATTAACAAAAACCTTAAATACTAACCACATAGAGTTTATTTTCAAATGCAATGCAAAATTTTAATACATTGTTTTTATCTTTATATTTAATAGTAAACTGTTCAAGGTTAAAGGACATGCATATTCATTAAGGAAGGGGTTCTCAATCCTGGCTACACATTAAAATCACCAAGGATTCTTTATTTTTAATTTTTTTAAGTAGGCTCCATGCCCAACGTGGTACTTGAACTCATGACCCTGAGATCAAGTGCCAAGTGCTCTACCAACTGAACCATCTAGGCACCCTTCACCAAGGATTCTTTAAAGGAAAAAATAAAATTATTATAGCCTAGCTAGCTTCAGTCTAAACCACTTAGAATCTCTGGGGATGAGAGATTTTTTTTTTTCCTTCAAAGTTGTTCAGGTAATGCAAAGATGCAGCCAGAATTGAGAATCTCTGTTCTAAGGCCATAATCATGCCAACCATGATTATACCAACCCAAGTAAGAACCAGCTTGACTATCTCAGTGGTAAATGGCAATCCCCTGACACTGCTTATTCTGATGGAGTTTTAGAGGCTGGCAGTGAGGTTGAATGCCCCTAAAACTTACACAGATGAGCCCCTTTAAATATTTTATTCTCTACACATGGAATGGTTTTATCGGCAGGCTACACATTAACTGATTCTGCTATTTGAATTCAGTCTGCAATTCAAGACACTGCCTGATTCTATTCTTACTTCTAGTCATAGTCTTCTTCTCTGGCAGGACCACAACTCTTATTAGATATTTAAATTATTTGACTGCTGTATGATTTTCATGGCTCTATCACAAAACTAATTATCAGTTCATGCCACGTCGGTAGTGTATCAACCAAAAGCTGACAGTATTCAAAGTGTAGAATGAGAAGTATGGAAAATATATACTTGCTTATATAAAAAGTACTGTGCCTTTTCTCTTTCTTAGGAGCATCTGGCCACATCTGTCCCTGAGCATATACTAAAATACTTCACCCTTTAGCCTTTGTTTTTTTGACCTGTAAAAGTCAAGGCTCACCCACTGTACAAGTCTTACACACTAAATAAGTGCCCCAGTGGCTACATCCTCTGGTAAAAGTGACCTAGAACCAAGCCCCTCTCCACTTCCCTCTGCTTCCAGGGACTAAAAAAGATGCCCTTGGACCAAGCAGAATAGGAGAAGAAAGAGAACGAGAAGAGCCTGTATCTAAGCATGTGTGGTAACAGATTGGACCCTGAATAGATCTGCATCTGGAGGGCTAGCAGCCTAAGCGAATCAGAAAAACTCAACAACCATAAATATACAGGTGCTTTTTCAAGAGAGTGCCCTCAGGTGCCTGCAGAAGAAAACGCAGCGCACCTCTGAAGAAGGGCACATTCATCCAAGGCCGTGAAGTTGGCTCACACAAACAATCTCCAAGGCTGATGGCAGGCAGGCAGGGAAAATTAATGAGGAGCACAGGAAACGAGGCAACATGAGCAAGAATGAGGACAGACAACAAACAGAAGGAGCCCTGTAGAGACTAGATATTAAAATTACCAAAGTAACTGTGAGTGCTACATTTAATAAAGTGAATGACAAGCTTCAAAATAGATCTTCCCAACAGGGAAGTATAAAAAAGTGACACAATTTGAAAATTAAAAAAAAAAAAAAAAAAAAGTCAAGTGGAAATACTGGAAGTAAAAAATTTAATAATCAAAATTAAAATGCAATGGCCATGTTTGATAATAGAACAATTAGTGAGATGGAAGAGAAAAAAACACTACGGAATGTGGCAGAGTGAAATGGAAAGATGGAAAAATATAGAATAGAAAGAGATACTGAGGATGTAGAGGAAAGCTCTAACCTAATTATGATTAGAATCCCAGAAGGAAAATGCACCAATAGCGTGCTTTCAGTTAGCTTTCTTTCCCCATAACGTAAGCAAGCAACAAAAAGGATGACTTTCTCCCTATCAATGGTCACATTTAAGCAATTAAAATTATCATTTGGACAGGCATATTCAAGTATGCAGGCAGAAAAATCACTAAAATGTAAGTAAATTTTAGAAAATAAAATTGAATAAAAGCGTCATTGAAATTTGTAGAGCTACTTAAATTTGGCCACACTTTAAAAACTGCTGTTGACATGGAAAAAATTACTCTGATAAATAAAGTCATATACTGAACATGTTTACCTTTCCACTTACAACATACCTATTTTATGGATTAAGGATTTTTCTTTTTTAATTTCATACTCATTGGTTAATTTAATTATAGACTAATTCTAAGACCCCTAAGACCTCTAATTAGCTATGACTGTGTGCATGTCAGATTTAAAAGCCCGTGTAAAATCAGAGTTAAATGAGCACTGATAGTTATCAGACATTTGGAGGCTAGCAAGCCAAAACAAATTTAAGTCACATAACTATTCACTAGTTTAGAGATCCTAAGGAATTCACTCTTGTCAGATGAGAAGACAAGGAATTATTCTTCAAAACCAAAAGCTGGCTCCAGAAAAGAAGGTTGTTTTAATGTTCAAAGGATACTTGGCAGTTTGTTTGACTACATTTTTTGTACCTTTACCCCGTCCGAACAAAAAGTGAATTGAAGAAAATAGTGTTCTGATGGTACATTTCATTTTCTCATACCTGACTGCCCTTCACAAAACAAATGGCATTAAGGCCATATTTCAAAAGTCAAAGCCATGGTATACAAACAGAATTAGTTATTTATATGTATATGTATATGTGTGCAAACAGATATACATGTACCAATAACCAAACTTACTAAACAGCAAATACAGTAAAACCTTGGTTTGCGAGCGTAATTCATTTCAGAAATATGCTTGTAATCCAAAGCACTTGTATACCAAAGTGAATTTCAAGAACCATTGGCTCAGTTGTGATCATATGACGTTCAGTGTCAGTTATCACTCATGTTACAAGACATCACTTGTTTATCAACGCAGGGCATTCTTATATAATTGTATATATATAATTCAACTTATCATTTTCTATGCTCCAGCACTATATTAGTGCTCTGGGAACACTTGATTTCAACACACAGAAAGCATGGAGTTTCATGGAGAAGACACATAAGCAGATAATTTTTGGTAAATGCAATGCCAGAGGTACACCTGGGTGATTGCAAAGACAGGAGTGAGCACATGGTGTCAGTGGAGTACGGTAGCCCTCAATCCAATCTAAGCAGTGGAGGACAGTGGAACTAGAGGCAACATCCTGTAGAAGAGGACACAGGAGCTGAGACCTGAAGGATAAGAAGGAGCATGTCAGGTAGAGAGGGGGACTGTCACTCTGTTCATTGGAAATGACGTTGCACAGAAGGGAGATCAGTATAGTAGCTTCAGTATCTACACAGCTTAGAATCCCCAAAGGATAAAGTTAAAGCATGAGGAAAGGGGAATGAGTTGTCCAGCCCCTCGGAAAGGCCACCATGAGGTCTAAACTCCATGCTTACCGTGAGGATAGGGGTCAGTTACTAAAGAGTTTTAAACAGGAAAATGACATCGATGTGAATAATTTGGCCAGGTAAGGAGGATATTGTCCTGTCCAGAAAAACAGCTAACAAAGTAGTCAGGGTAGAGGAGAGGAGACAGTTTTGAGGTCTTGTTGGTAAGACAAAATGGGTTCATGTGGGAAGAGTCTAAGATTTTTGTTGAGGTACTTGGACACACGGTAGACTATAAATTAAAGTAGGAAATACTGATGATTAATGGGAGCTGGGAAAAGATGATAAGGCCACATTAAGAAAAATCAGTCTTAAAACCCAAGTGGAAACATGCAGCAGGCATCTGAATACACTACTTGAAGATTAGCCAAGAAATGGAGGCTATGGAAAGAGATCAGCCCAGAAACACAGGATTGGGTTACTACAGTGATCTATAATCCTCCCAATGCTTTCACTAGGTAGACAGGTAGGTAGGTAAAAAGGAAGGACTAAAATTTTAACTTTAAAAGAAAGAGGCAGTGGCACCACATACAAGGACATTTGATACTAAAACCAAGTTAAACCTCAGTGGGCCTTAGAACCTATTGATGTAAATCAGCAACTAAAACACGGTCTGGCCTGATTGCTCATGAGAACTATTGCTATGTCAGCGACCCTGCATGTAAACCACTTCCAGAACATGGCAAAATATCTTCCTTTAATACAGTCCTCTGTGTAGCCAGGAAAATAAGTTTTTAAGAGGACTTAACATTTATTGTATTAGTACAATGTCACATAGGATAACACTACATCACTCAGTTTTTTTTATATGAAGCCACATACATATACATATAGACACACATTCTTACAGTCTACATGACAATCCTAGTTACGTGTCCTTTGTTTCACATGCTCCCCTAAGCCTTTATTTCATTATATAAAGCAAGGGAGTTGTTTCTTTATTATGTACACTTATTCTGTGGATACCTTAAGTAAGTCTTTGAATTTATATAGCATTCCTAAACGGGGAGAACTAAAGAGGACATCTGTGACAATACAAATCCAACAATTTTCTATTTTAAGGAAATGTAGGTTCATTCCAAGTACTTTATAACAGTGTAATACAACATAATATGAATTATTCTATCATTTTATCCTTTTAAAAGTGAACACATAGGGGCGCCTGGGTGGCTCGGTTGGTTAAGCGTCCAACTTCGGCTCAGGTCATGATCTCACAGTCCATGGGTTGGAGCCCCGCGTCGGGCTCTGTGCTGACAGCTCAGAGCCTGGAGCCTGTTTCAGATTCTGTGTCTCCCTCTCTCTGTGACCCTCCCCCGTTCATGCTCTGTCTCTCTCTGTCTCAAAAATAAATAAAAACGTTAAAAAAAAATTTTTTTAAGTGAACACATAAAACTTTATGTGATTGTACCTTTTTTAAAAAAACAAGATGGGGGCGCCTGGGTGGCGCAGTCGGTTAAGCGTCCGACTTCAGCCAGGTCACGATCTCGTGATCCGTGAGTTCGAGCCCCGCGTCAGGCTCTGGGCTGATGGCTCAAAGCCTGGAGCCTGTTTCCGATTCTGTGTCTCCCTCTCTCTCTGCCCCTCCCCCGTTCATGCTCTGTCTCTCTCTGTCCCAAAAATAAATAAAAGTTGAAAAAAAAAAAAAAAAAACAAGATGGGTCCTGACTGAATTCTATCCAAAATTATGTAAACTGTCCATAAGGGGAAGCATATATATTATCTTATATACTGATACACAACATTGTATCTTTTTATGTTAGTGCTGTGTTATTTGAATTATTTTCATGATTTTATTTTACCAAGAATTTTATTATAGGTTTTTAATATAGCAAGTAATATGGGCTCTTAACATCAACAAAAGTTTGCATATGGCTAAAATAACTTCTTCCTTTAGGAAGTCATTTTCTACTTCACTGCTGTTAATTATAAATATTAGACTTCAAAAATGACCTACATTCAGTTTATTGAAAACACTATGAATAATTTCATGTGTAGATAAGACTTATGTTTTTAATCTACAACCAGGTTTTCTACCTCATTTACTATATTACTCAAATATTTCTTGTGATCTCCTTTTTAGACAACAAACAGCATTTAATATGACAGAATTTCATGTATATTCATCAAACACTGGTGTTTCCTTAGCTATGGAAAAAAGGTAAGATGTGGAAAGGAAAGATTATTACTGCAAAAGACCTTAAGTCCTTCCAAAGGGTGTTGATTTACTGACTATGATTCCATGTTTATTAGAATATGGCTGAATGATCTGCCTGAAACCAGATACCTCATGAAGGCAAAGTTGGCCTCCTCTATCTTAGATCTCCCTTGCTCATAACTCATTCTCATTTACTATTCCAGAAAACATTTTCTTCCTTGCTGTGGAAAGATAAAAATTTCCCCCAAAATACCATTCTCTAATATCACACCTCCTTCCTATTTCCTGTAAATCTTACTTCGTCCTATACAAGGGAGAAATTTGATTTTACCTGGAAATTCAGTTGAACACTCCATTTCTCTTCTATTTGTTCTTTGATGTTTATGCAGAGTAGATATCTATGCCAATTATCAAAATTAGACTTACTATATAAACGGAAAGAAAAAAATTCTAGGCAGTGAGTAGTATAATTTAATCATTAAGCTATTGGAGGAGGAACAGAGTTTTATCATACAGAATTCCTTAAGCAGGATTCAGAAAGAGGCTTCAAAAGAAACAACTAGTGAATTACATCAAAGATATCTTAAGGGTCAGTGCAATTAAAAGCCAGTACTAAGAGTACTTGGAGTAGAAAAAAATCCCGTATAAAATGTCATTGAGTTAGTTATACACCATTCCACATTTAAAGAAATTATATTTGAAACCTCAGTGAAGGACTGTCAACAGGTTAGAAGTCTTCCAAAAATAACTGCCAATCAAAATTCATTTATGGCTGTTAGTTTTAAAACGGCATGGTGCTAGCTAATGTATAACACAGCCTTTCCTGATACTACACTAAAATCTCTATGAAGATACAGACATAAATGAAATCAAACCAGCTCCAGTAAATGAGAAGAACACATTGTGAGAAGACAGGAAAAAATTCTATGAATTACATTATCAATGGAAATCAACAAAGAATCAAGTTTCAGTGGCCAATGCCTGCTTTACCAGCTGAAACACAGCACATTCACCAACCTGAAAGGATATAGGAATATAATTGCATCTGTCCTGCTTTGCTTAGTCTTTGGCGGTGGACCTAGCACCTGAACTAACCAGAGAGTTGGGCAGCCTTACCTCTATAGCATGAATAAGCAATCTGTAACATCCAGCATGCTATTCTCAGACCATCCTCTCCGTTCTTGTCTTCCAACACGCATACAGAAACTGCAGTACTCAGGAAGAAAATACATACACAGGCCACATGCATGTGCATGCACACCAGAAAAAGGAACCACGAACAGTACATGTATTCTGGGAAGTGTGGAATCAAGATGTACAGTACCATAAGATGTTGGAGGATACAGATATGATGGGCCCACTATACACTAAGATGCGTAGTCTTTGATGTCATTAATCAGTTCAGCTTCAGAGAACCAGACAGAGAGTAGGAGAAGATTCTGCCTCAAACAACTAAAGCTACATTAGACAAATGTTCAACAATGACTGCAGGAAGAGCAATGCAGCGCAACTTACCCTCCAGCTGTGTTACAGAAAATGAGATCTGACAGTTCACAAGTGGTCAGTGAGCAAGGCCAAGAGCAAGCTACACACCCAGTCTGTTGGCAAATACCAAGTCTGGATAGATTTTTTCATTTTCCCAGGGTGAAAAAACAGAAAGAAAAAAAAAAAAACTTGGTCAAAATAAGGAACATTAGAAAACATTCAGAAAAAGTGTATACGTTTAAAAATTATTTACTACAGTAACCAAAAGAATACTTCAGAAAAACAGTTAACATCCTCAACACGACCAAAAAAAAAAAAAAGATAAAAAGCAAAAAAATAAAAACAAAGAAAACACTCTATGAATCAGGAACAGAAGTCTGTAAAGAAAGAGCAGAGATTAAAAAAAAAAAAAAGTAAAGTAAATCAGGTAAAATAGGATGATAAGAAAACCAAAAATTCAATTATAGATTCACTGGAAGTATTTAGCCTCCCTCCATCTCATGTTTGTCATTTAGAAAGTTAATATAATATGTGTCTACCTAATTGAGCTGCTTTGAAGACTGAGTGCAAACTGCTATGTACAGTGTCTGACTCACAATAGTTGATCAAGAAACAGTAGTTGTTCTTGCTATTATTACTATCATGGCCCTTCTTTGAACAATTACAAATATACTAAGCAATTTAGAGATGAATCTAAATTAAGAACACAGAACAGCAAATCATGGCAAATTGGACTGGCAAAAAGATTGAAACTAGTTAACCATATTTAAATTTTATGATGTATAAAATCAATGATTTTATATTATGATTATGATTTATAATCAATCCAGGGGCACCTGGGTGGCTCAGTTGGTTAAGCGTCCAACTTTGGCTCAGGTCATGATCTCATAGTTTGTGAGTTCAAGCCCCACATCAGGCTCTCTGCTGTCAGTGCACAGCCCACTTCAGATCTTCTGTCCATTCCACCTCTCTGTCCCTATACAACTTGTGCTCTCTCTCAAAAATAAATAAACATTTTAAAAACTATATATATAATCCAACTATAGGCTCCCGGGTGGCTCAGTCAGTTAAGTATCTGATTCTGGATCTCAGCTAGGTCTTGATCTCAGGGTAGTGAGTTCAAACCCCACATTGGGCTCTGTGCTGGGCATGAAGCCTACTTTACAAAAAATTAAAAATAAAAATAGAATAGAATCTAATAAATGAAAAAGAAATGCTAAAATTAGAATATCATAATTTCAACCTTCAATGGATAAAAAGATACAAGCAGTAAGTATCAACATTTGCTAAAATTACCTAAATAAATAAATAAATAACCCACAAGGCATTACATGCTACAAGTGATAAAGTCTTGCCACAAAGATAGACCCAGAGTCTGATCCAGTCTCTGGGTCTAGTGGACAGTTCGCAAAAAGACCAAGGCGGACCACGTTGAGCTATACTATGAGTGGGCAATCAACAAAACGCAGACATAGGTAACTCTACTAGTTAAATGGCCCTCATTCTATAACGGAAAAATAAAAGCAAAAAAAAAGAGCTGGGGAGGGCGATGGATGGATTTATAGATTAAAGAAGAAAACTAAAAGGCATATTGTATTTTACAAAGAGCAAGACCAAGACATATAATCTATGGATACGCACTTTGCACAATCACAATTTGGTGGTAAAACTCAAGGAATAAAAAATGATTATAAAAAACAAAATCATGGTCATTTATTACAGAAGGGAAGGGCTTATGAGTAATATGGCACATGGAAACCAAGTTCTATTTCTTGACGGGTGGTTTTCACCTTGTAATCCATTAAACTATGTATTTTATTTCTGTGATTTTTTTTTTTTGTAATCCGTGTTTTATAGTAAAATGTTAAAACAAAGACAAAAAAAAATAGTAAGTCAGCAAATAAACAAACCTCTTCCATCATAGCACTCTGACATGGCAATGATTATAACTATTCGTTCCTTCTCTGTCTTCTCTATAGACTTGTTTGCTTAAAGCAGGAAGTGTGCCTTGAGATGTTCATATATTCAGAAGGTCTCCAGGGCCCATCTTAATCTGGATCTATCCTACAAACTCTTGATGGGCGTCTGCATTCCTGAAATGTGTATACTTTAAACTATAGTTGCAACAATAAAACAAACAGCTTTTGTTCCACTGAATTGATACTCAGTAATAGGAGACTAATTTGCTTCTTTTCACTTGTTCAAATTTGGCAGGAGAAGAACAAAGAAGATACAATGATTGCACACAGGCAGCTGTCCCTGCGCACTAGTAGATGTGCACTCAAAAGCACCAAAAAAAAAAAAAAAAAAAGGCTGCTTGGCTTTACATCTGGGGTATAGAATTGGCTCCTCCAGAAGATGGGGTCTAAGCGTTCTGAGCAGACCAAAGCTATCTAGCATTCCCATAGCCTGGAGAAGCCCTCAACCACATGTACTTGGATGGGTACTTGCATACTTGGGGTACCAGTATGTTAGATAGCTGGGGTACCAGCTCTAACAGAATCAATTATTCAACCCCCACTGAATTGAAATTCCAAAAATAATTTATTTTTAGTTGTAGAAACTGTCAAAACCCCAAATACCCCAATTAATCATATTTAATGGAATCATTACCAGGATTCAGTTGGTCTGCTTTGTCTTCAATGATTAGATAAGTCTTGAATAAGTGGTATGATTGTTTTAATTTAAAAAAAAAAAAGTCTATACATAGCACATCAGCTAGTAATTAGCATTGATGAAATATTTGTTATTCCACAATACCAAATATTCAGCATTTAATCAATGAGAAATCAATATGCATGCCTTTATGGTCTATAGTAATGCATTGCTTTTTAGTGCAAGTATATTCACTAGAGATACAAAGCACAAAATATGCTAGATTTCAGTTGTATCATATTTCTTCTTTCTAATAAGTTGTCCACTTCTATTCTGGTATAAAATTATCTTCTTTTGTGAAATATTCATAAGGAAGAAACTAAGACTGTCCTATTGAAACATACATCAGAAAATATGTCCAAAATAAAAATTATCAAGAGGTTTTAAAGAATTAAGTTTTGCTTTATTTTGATTTCAGTTCATTTCCAAGTTGTCCAATATATATCATTGTAACTGTAAAAATGCTACAGGGGAAAAAAAATGAGATTAAATGAATGTGTAAATTTGGTTTTTAAATAATTATTTCTCCCAAAAGAGAGTCACTGAATCAAAGTTCTTAATTTTTTTTTTTTAAGTCTTAGATCATCATAGATTCACACACAGTTGTAAGAAATAATACAGGTATCTCATATACCCTTCATTCAGTTTTTTTTAAGCTTATTTATTTATGTTGAGAGAGACAGAGACAGAGACTGTGAGCAGGGCAGGGGCAGAGGGAGAGGGAGAGAGAGAATCCCAAGCAGGCACCATGCTGTCAGTGCAAAGTCCTATGTTGAACTTGAACTCACGAAAGCATGAGATCAACCTAAGCCAAGACCAGGAGTCGGTCACTTAACCAAGTGAGCCACCCAGGCACCCCTCAGTTTATCTTAATGGGAACATATCATATAACAATAGTATAATATCATAACCAGGATATTGGCATTGATACATTCCACCTATCTTCTTCAGATCTCCACAGGTATACTTACACTTACTTTTATGGATGTATTTAGTTCTGTGCAATTTTGTCCTGTGTGCACCTTCATGTATCTACCACTACAGTCAAGAAACAGAAGAGTTTCATCACCCCACAGGATCACTTGTGTTGCCCTTTTTATAACCACACCCATCTCTTAGCTCTCTCCCTTGTCCTAGTTTCTTGAAACTATTAATCTGTACTCCACCTCTACAATCTTATCAAGAACGTTATATAAATGGAATCATGCAATATCGAATAGTCTTTATAGAGTTTAAAGAACGTGTGGCTCCAGGAAATGATGGGTTTTAAAGGCAAAAAATCTAGGGGAAGAAGACAGTGATGACATTTTCTAACGAAGACAGCAGCCATTCTTAATTAAAGCCACCCAGAGCATCTAGTGTTACATCAAGAGGCCAACAAACTACTTTTACTGCCAGAAAGAGCTATTTTTCCATGCATAATGTGTCACTAATAAATAACCTTGTAGGGGTGCCTGGGTGGCTCAGTCGGTTAAGCGGCCGACTTCAGCTCGGATCTCATGGTCCGTGAGTTCAAGCCCCGCATCAGGCTCTGTGCTGACAGCTCAGAGCCTGGAGCCTGTTTCAGATTCTGTGTCTCCCTCTCTCTGACCCTCCCCCGTTCATGCTCTGTCTCTGTCTCAAAAATAAATAAACGTTAAAAAAAAATTTTAAAAATAAATAATAAATAACCTTGTAAACTTTTTAATCAATCTCAAAGACCAGAGTGTTTCTCACTTTTCCTTTCAATTTTTTTTTTACACTTTGTAAAAACTTCACTAATTTTCATACTATATGTCTGACTAAGCTAAAAAAGAATAATTTGTGGGGCATAAATCTATTAATGTCAAAGGCACAGCTAAATGTCACTAAAGGGAACTGAAAATGAGAGCCAGCATGACGATTCAGGCTACCGCTGAAAATTTTTTTTTTTCCATAATTTGGCTTTTCAAGTAGGAAAATGAGAAGACAGGGTATAGAATTCTATTATTTCTGGGAATCTTTCAACAATAAAATTGAAGGGATCTTCTAACAATGATTTCTGTTAGGCCAGAGGGATAAAAGGCCATAACAGTTTTAGTGTCCTTCGATATGGATCTCAATCTGGACTACTTGATGTTACATAATGAAGCGACTCATTGAAAAGCAGGAAGCCACTAGAACTCTGCTTCCTGAATTGAATGTCTATCCCCATCCCAACAACATACAGACATCAGAGTACACTGATGTACACAATACTGCTGCCATATTACTTGAATGATAATTATCTTTAAATCACTCTTTCTGTAATAAACTATCTTCTTGAAGGACTCATGGCCATGCTCTAATTTCACCCTAAAATTTCCAAATGTCTACAGTCTAGAGCTAGCCTTCTTTAGTATCTAGTAATGCTTAAAAACTCCATCCATGTAGAGGAATGGATGAATAAATGTGATAAAGTGAACACAGCAAAATGCTGTTTGCAGAATGACTGCGGAGGTATATGGATTTTCAGAGTACTCTCTTGTATGTTTGACTTTTGTAGGTTTGAAATTTTTCATAATAAAAAGGGGGAAAAAACTCCAGCCTCAGAAAGGGAGCTGGGTAGAACTGGAAAAATCATCATAAATTAAAAATTTTAAAGTACATTAATGTAATTGTTCAAACAGACCTCTTAATCTCCTGTGCTTATCTCAAAGGCATTTTGCCAAAAGGTAGCTAATTGCATGTTTCTGTGCCCTGAAGGTCAAAGGGAATCCTATCTTCTGGACCTCAGCCCTGACATAGGGTGACATCATGAGAAATAGTTTCAATTGATGTGGGTTCTTAAATACCAACCAACAATTACTTCACCAGGAAACTTGGCAACAAGGCTGTGTACTTTGAGTATGACGTCACTGTTGAGCCAATGAAGTAACTACATGCTGTGCATGGTTGTCTTCAAAGGGGGGAAAAAACATTTCTTAAGAAAAATAGATGAAAACATACTTGAAATTTGGAAAAATATACAACTATATCAGGAATCTCTTTTTAATATTTAAAAAAATTTAAATATCATATGGAGGAAATTATGTAATTGGCCCGAGGAAATGCCACAAAGAAGATCATAAGCAGATCTAGAAATTGAAATTTCTGAACATTAAGCATTGCTTTTGCCAGGATCTCATATTTTTTCTGCTGTGTCACAATTACAGCCATTAATGATTCAGATAACACGCTCTAGAGGAGGTTTTCTTTACACACATTAAGCTGGTCTTTGATTTTGGTTCTAACATTGGATGTATAAGGTTAAAGCATAGTGCTGAGATGGGAGAGGTGAGAAAACTCACTCTAGCCGGGGCTTAGTTCTACAAAGATCGTAACACTTGATATTGAGCAAAAGACCAAGATGAAAATGTAAAAACACTGACAGGAAAAGTATTGAGAAGGTATACTATGATATACACAGTTAATTCATAGTGGAGAGTACATTTCTAGGCCAAGCTTTTCTTGCCCTCCTAGTCCTGAGTGTGGCCTCATGATCGCCCCCAGGTACCAGCTGAGGCTGGTAAGACCTTGCCTGGTTTGTAGGCAAGAACCTTCTCTGGTCTGCCAGGAGAAGATCAAGACCCATCTAATAAAAAGGAACTGGGAATGAGGACACAAGCGTCCAATCTCCAGCTCTGCCCTTCAGTTGTTTTGTGACCTCTGGCCAGCTCAGTTAGCCTCTACAAAACTCGATTTTTGTTATCTGTATAGTAAAGACAACCTATCTCCCTGCTATAAGGGGACATGCCCTTACATGATAAAGTTCTACATAAACATGAGTTATGTTTCCAGGATTAGCATGGGAATTCTACTTCTGATTAACCTTCTGTCCCCAGAGTCCTGAAAAGATACCCAGATTCATAGGGTTCTCAGGGTGGGCTAGACCCATGCTGTTCCACCCTATAACTCCCTGACACTGGCCAGAAACGGGCCAGCCTCCAGATTAAAGGGTCACAGGCAAATATAGTAAGTTCCCAGAGTAGGCTTCTTCCCACCAGTGGTGCTTCATACAAAGGATGCTTGAGAGCAAGATGCATCTGAAGCTGAAATTGAACACACCAACTTAACGCAACCATTTAAGAGCTATTGGAACAAAAACAGTGAAATGACAGGTGTTGCACCACCGTCCTTTATTATCTCCTTATAAATTAAGCCACCAAATTCATGGACGGTTATTATTATACCTATCAGAAAGATTAAAAAACAGGCTCAGAGAAACTGAAAACTTGTCCAAGTTCACATAGAATTAGCAGAGCCTAGGACCAAATGACACTGAAGTCCCTTTGATGCATTATGCTAACTTGCCCACAAACTAAATTTCCAATGTAATTAAAACATACATGGGAAAAGTAAAGCTAAATTGTTCTAATAAAAAACATAAAAAGTGAAATGGTTTAAGGTATTCTTTAAAATCATTTTTCTAGCCTGTCTAAACTATATATTTCCCAAATCTTATGCAGTTAGTGAAGACTTCTACTACAAGTGAACCATAACCATGTTAACTTAGGATCAGGAAAGGAAGAGGGTGAACGTTCCGGGAGCCTGACAAAGCTCTTGTTCATTGAGCATCTACTACATGCCAGGACCGTGCAAGCTGCTGACGTGGAACAGAAAGGTCTCTGTGAAAATGCAAAGGAAGTCTGTAAAGTTCATGTAGGATGTGGCAATGCATTTCCCACTAAGATGTTAAAAAGTCTGAGATGAGCACAGAAAAGGAGGGAAAAGAACATGTTTCCCCACATACTGTATTAGTCCTTGAAGAAAAGGACAATGTTATGGGCTCTCCTATCCGGTCCGTACTGAGAACAGTGCTGTGCACAAAGCAGAGATCAATTAATGTTTATAAAATAAATGATGATTAGAAACTGAGACCCAGAGTGGGTGTCTTAGAGAAGGTCTTGCAGTCAGTGGCAGAGTTTGAGACCTTCCATAAGCATCCTGGCTTTTCTTTCTGTAACACTGACCAAGACTGCAGGTTATTCCTTGTACTCTTTCTCCCCTTATTTCACGGTAATAGAAGCCCAAGTCCCTAGCTGGGCAAACAGCTACCTGGGGTAAAGATCCCATTTCTGTATAGTCCTCAGTTAGACGTGTCCATGTGACTAGGTCTAGGCCAATAAGATGCGAGCAGATTGATATCTACAGCTTCCAGCAAGAGTCTTGCATGGGGCATGCCATCCTTTATCCTTGTGTCCCTTCTTTCTGGATAGAATGTGGCCATGGTAGTGGAGTGGGAGCAGTCATCTTGGACGAAACCTAAAAATTGTGTTCATGACAATACAATGGAGACTCAAGAAAGAGGGAGCCAGGGATTGTGACTCCCCTGGACCCGCCTGGACCACTGGTGTTTGGTGAGGAAGAGAAATGCATTTTTACATCTTGTTTAAGGCACTGTAATACTTTGGGTTCTCTGTCACAGCTGAAATTCACCCTAACAAATCTGCTACACTTTGACTTCTGAGATAGACCTGAAAGGTAAGCAGGGCCCAAACCACCATGAACAGAAGGGCATCAAAAGACCCATCTTATGGGTAAGTCGGATCAGACTTGGAAAATCAGAGACCATTATATTCTAGAACAGGATGAGAGTTTCAGGATAGAAGAAAGGAAAATATAGAAAAGAAAAATAGGTGGGGTTAAAAGTTTAACCAGGACTGTGATATATTTCAAATACTCAGTGAAGCTGTGGGTAGGGAGAGAAGGGTTACCACTATCATCTATTTCTGTAGCTTTAATTAAATAATCATACAGAAAAGCCAAAAGTAGCAGACCTTGAAGGCAGTAGATAAGGGGAAAAGTATGATGTTAAGTCATATACTAAATGAAAAGTAACATTAATCATATAACCAAAAGTCCAAATGTTGTTTGGCAAAATCCTAGACACAAATTCAACTTTCCTTTATCTTCTTTGAGAAGTTCAACACGTTCATGATATTTAGAAGTCTTTCAAGTTTGTCACATTTTAAGCCACATATAGAATTTTTGTTGGCACATGAAATTATAATGTAGTATAGGGGTAATTATTTTGAGTTAATATTCCCACAGACAGCAAACTTTAGAGTAATTTAAGAAGGGATACTGATGCAGTAAAATATTTGTAAGGAACTCAACTCAATACTTTCAGGGTTCTGGTAAAATAAAAAAATATTTCTGCCTAGTCACAATTTGTGTTAGCTCTGATTTTATGTATCACAGTATGAACACCAAACCTATATGGCTTTCTCAACCTCTGCCAGGAATTACAATAAGGCCAAATTTCTCATGGAATTTAACAGGGGTATCTTTCTATACCAGTACCTATTATTTATATCAGGCAAGATCTCACATGTTCTCAAATGTAACTTTTAAGGCTTACTTTCCTTTTCTTTGGCATGGGAGAAATGTGGGTTTTGGTTTGGGGTTTGGGGTTGTGATACACAAATCCAATTTTTAAATCACCTTACTTGAACTGCTGTGGAATGTGTTATGCACAAAACATACAATGCCACAGAAATTGCAGCTAATTAATGTAATTAAGGACAAATAGAGGAAAAGAACATTTTGTCCAATGCCCAACTAATGAGCCATTCTTCATCTAAGGATAAGCAAATTGTTTTGGCTCAGGATCCAGCCTAAGACACTGTTAGCACTCCATGAATTTTACTTGGAAGAAAAACGTCAGCTAAAATAATCTTCCTGTAACAAAAATTAATGTGATAAACTTGCTCACAAAACTTGAGCCTTTAATAAACAAGACTGCATTTCCCAAGATGGGGGGAATGTTTCTACAAGTTGCTTCTTTTCCCCATTATCTCATCTGAGTGTCTAGTGGAAAAACAAATCTGAACATCGTTTATCAAGGCAGTATTATCTACACTGCCGTCCGAAGGAACTAGGAGGGGGATTCTGTGTGAAACGATGGCTGACTTGCATTCTAAATCTAAAAGTTACCCACCCCTTCTGAAGTAGTGCAGCTAACTAGAAAGAGGTCGAAGTACCTGAAACACAAAAAGGAAAAACAAAGGAAGAGACGTTTCAAAGGAAGACGAAAGAGAAAAGCAGCTAGAGAAAAGGGAGATAAAGATATGTTTTGGTAGCTCAGTGTATTGTTTTCCCTGGGCTGCCCTAATTACCACAAACTGGGAGGCTTAAAATAACAGAAATTTATCCCTGTCACAGTCTTAGCAGGTTGAAGCATCCAAATCAAGGTGTTGTCACCCGTGCTCCCTCTGAGGGATCTACTGGGGGATCCTTCTTTGCCTCTTGGTAGCTTCTGGTGGTGGCTCCCAGCAACCCAGGGGCTCTTTTACCTGGTAGCTGCCCCCTTCTTCACATGGCCTTTGCCTCTTCTGACGGACACCAGTCAATGACTTTAGGACCCACCCTAACTAACTCAGTATGGCCTCATCCTAATTACATTGTCAGATAAGCTCACATTCTGAGGTTCTAGGTGGACATGAATCTGAGGGGACACTAGTCAACCTATTACAGCGGGGCACAAAGGCCAAACCTGAGTTCTGGCTTCCCCTACCACTGGAGATTGACCTACGGAGAGACAAAATTAGGCTGGCAAGAGAGCAGCAGCCAGAGCAGTAGATGTGAAGAGAGAGCTTGAAGATGGGGGTGTCAGAAGCCCAAAAAGCTGTAATGCCAAGAATGGCAGCCTTGCCCTGGTGGCCGTATCTAGCAGAGTCCATTAGTGTCAAAAACATGCTGATCAGTGGTAATAACAAGTGGGGATTAAAGAGAAGTAGCACCAGCAGTATCTGGAAGGCAGAAAGGGATGGAGGAAAGAAGTCTAAGGGGATGACAGTGGACTCCTCTAGGCTCTAATTCTCCAACGGTGTCTCTCGAACTGAGAGTGTTTGGGTCTGTGAGTTCCTCTGAAACATTTATTATTATATGTTTAAAACACAGAGCTAAAGGGGCGCCTGGGTAGCTCAGTCGGTTAAGCGTCCGACTTCATTTCAGGTCATGATCTCACAGTCCGTGAGTTCGAGGCCTGCGTCGGGCTCTGTGCTGACAGCTCAGAGCCTGGAGCCTGCTTTGGATTCTGCGTCTCCCTCTCTCTCTGCCCCTCCCCTGCTCAGGCTTTGTCTCTGTCTCAAAAATAAATAAAAACATTAAAAAATTTTTTTTATACAGAGCTATGGATACGGATATATTTTAAACGCATATGTATATTTTAACAGGGATATTGATATATTTTAAACACATGTATATTTTAACATGGATATAGATATATTTTAAATACATATGTATATTTTAACATGCACGTGTGTGTGTGTGTGTATACATACACACACACACACACATATACACCACACATTTGATCCATCTTTGAATTCTAATCAGTCTTCCTAATAGTAATTTTCTTGAGAACACCGTAGCATATTTTAATTCTGTTTTCATTATCATGAAAATCTAGAAAGATACACTATGTGTTCTGGATGATCTGAGAGCTATGCCATTTCAGCATGCAGGTTAGTGGTAACTGTTAAGAGGCTCCTAAGCGGGGTGATTTTCACTGTTGCAAGCTGATGAGAAAGGAAAAGCAGTGAACTCAATACCTAACTTTCACCCCCAAGCCAAGGAAAGGACATCTGCACTATGGCAACACAGAAAAGGCTTTGGCAGTCCAAACAGAGAAAGGGAACAGAAAATAGAATCCTGCTGTAGACATGCAGGCCTCCCAGCACCTAAACCCACTGAAACTATTACAGTGAACTGTTTCTCAAGTTTAAGTTGCTTTGCTCTGAAACTTTGTTACTTTCATAGATTTACTTTTTTCTTTGCTTACAGCACATAAAACCTCATTGCTTTCTAATTGTTCTGCTGAAAGAAGAGCCAACAATATTGCCAATTCTACAATACTGATTATCTATCAATGTTACCATCAACACTATCAATAAGCTATTACTATCAATCCCATTTGTCCCAAGCAGCCTAGCTCAACGAACAAATAAGATCAGAATTTGGTGTTCAAACTATATTTTTATGGGTAGGGTAGTTGACTTTAAGACTTAGATCATCTCTCCGCAAAACATAGATAGCATGTGTCTCCAAGGAAAGTATTAAAATCTCTTCAAAAAGCATTAGAAGGTAAAATGTGTTCATGAAAAATGCAACTTTCTGTCCAATATTTGATTTACATAGTATTAGTCTCATGGATAACTGTGTCGATGTGGATTTAAAAAAATGAAATACTAATTTTTCCATGGTATTTGGTTGACATTTCAGCCAATATTTAAAAAATTCTTTTCTCCTTTGAAAACTTTCAAATTAAAAAAAATGTTTCCTAAAATAAAAATTGAATAACGAAACACAAAATTACAAGCCCAAAAGACATTATAACCACAATCCTAAATTTGGAATTTTTCAGAGCCATGCCTCAGCAAACCAAGCAAATTAAAAAAGCAAAAGACTTCCTTTCCTTTTGCTGACAGCATAGCCAAAAGTGTCTCTTGTCCCAGGTTCCAGGAAAGGAAGAGACACTTTGGTCACTCAACAGCCTGACAGATTGCCAAGCACTAGGGGGCCACATGGAACAAGCTTCGCAGTCACATGGCAGGTGGGTTCTTCTCTATTCTTTTTTACGTTTATTTATTTTGAGAGAGACAAGGAGTGAGTGGGGGAGGCACAGAGAGAGAGGGGGACATAGGATCTGAAGCGGGCTCTGTACTGACAGCAGAAAGGCCAATGTGGGTCTCGAACACATGAACTGCGAGATCATGACCTGAGCCGAAGTCAGATGCTTAAGTGATGGAGCCACCCAGGTGCCCCAGCTTCTTCTGTATTATTAAGAGAAAGTCATGGCATGTATATGCAAGGTTTCCACCTTTAGATCACTCTGTACTTTCCACATAACACACATATACAGCATATAAGACATAAAATATGTACATGTAGCTGATTTTTCATTATTTTGAACTGAAGTCACATCCATTTGCACCTAACCCGTATCTTGCTAGCTGGATGCAAGAAGTTACACTTCCTAAGGGGCCTCAGGAGTTCAAGAGCAGCCCAGGACCTTTTCACCTTCAGCTTGACAGACTCCAGGTCTAGCACCATCAAATGTCTAAACTGGAAGGAGTGGGAATTCAGGAAGTTTAGGGGAAACATGAACCTTTCCCGTACAGAGTGATTTCCACTTTTAGTGAAAACCCTAAACAGACCTGTGTTTAATTTTTTTTTTTCCTTCTAGAACTTAACGTTGTTAACTTAGACTGAAACCCTGGCCCTCTACTTCCCCTATTCTTGGGATCTAACCCTTTTATTTGTACAAGAGAACAAATGCTTCATGGGCACACTGAGGGACAATTTATAAAGTTGAGCACAGCCCCCTACCATGCTTCAAAAGTTCTATGCCTCCTAAGCTTGTTATGAGCAACTATGTTAGGGGGCTGATTTCTAATTAAAAATGTTATACAGCTATAATGATTTTTTTTCTTTTTTTTTTTATTTTTTAAAAATTTTTTTTTTCAACGTTTATTTATTTTTGGGACAGAGAGAGACAGAGCATGAACGGGGGAGGGGCAGAGAGAGAGGGAGACACAGAATCGGAAACAGGCTCCAGGCTCCGAGCCATCAGCCCAGAGCCTGACGCGGGGCTCGAACCCACGGACCGCGAGATCGTGACCTGGCTGAAGTCGGACGCTTAACCGACTGCGCCACCCAGGCGCCCCAATGATTTTTTTTTCAAATCCAACCATTCTGAAAAAATATATAATAAAATACAAGTCTCCTTAATATCCCATACCCTCTGAGTCCTTCTCTGGAGGCAATTACTATTCACAAATGTCTTATGTATCTGAATTTAGATATAGAAACTAAGATAAAGACTATCTTTAAACTACCTTAAAAATTTAAGATCAATGAATGGCAGGTGAAAACTCTTTGTTCTTCCACCATTGAGAGGTGCCATCCAATTTTTAGAATCTGGGTTGGTTTTAGTGACTTGAATAAGCAATAGAATGTGACAGAAGGAATGTTCTAGAACCGCCAAGGCCAGGTTATAAAAAGCCTGGCAGCTTCTACCTGGGCCTTTCAGAATGTTGTGTGTGGGAGAAGCCAGCTGCCTTCTTAGAAGTCTTACTACTCTGAGATTGCCAGGCTATAAGGGAGCCCATGATTCCTACAGGAAGTGCCACTTGGGGAGAAGAAGAAGAGGGGAGAGAGAGATCTCTCTGGCTAGCCCTCCAGCTTCTAACTACCCCAGCCTAGACACCAGACTTGTGAGTGAAGAAGCCATATTAAATATGGATGTAGTATGGAAATGAAAAGAAACCTAACCACCAGCCAGACAGATGGCCCCTTCAAGCCATCCAGCTAACTCCAGTCATTCACTCTACCTTAACTAAGATGCCAGTTATCTGGAGTAGCAGCAGGCCTTCCCAGGTTTATCTTGCCCAAATTTTTCCTGCACAAAGTCAAGAGCATAAAATCTTGGTTGTTTTGAACCATTAAGCTTTGGAGTGGTTTGTTTTGCAACAACAGACAACTGAAACGGTATCCTTCCAGAATTTTTCTATGCATATATAAGCATACCTTTTTCTTTCTACATGTAGCCTGAGACTTAAGGGTTTTGTTATCAAATATAATGTTCCATCTTTCTAAATCAGTGCATACAGACTTACTTGATATTGTTGAACTTTGCAGACTACTAAACCAGTCCCATAATGGACATTTAAATAGTTTTAATTATTTTGATTTTACAAACAATACTGACTGAACTAAATCTTTGCATACACGTATATCTGTAGGACAAATTACTATAAGTGAAATTTCTAGATCAAAGACACTTTGCTTTTGTAAAGGCAGTTCTTAATTCTCCTCTTAGAAACCTTCTCTCTCCTTTAATAAGTAAGGCCAACCTCAATTGTTGCCTAGTCTGTGAACTCTCCCAAGATTCTTCCAGGTAGAATGAATTACTCTTCTTTCCTGGTTTCCCTGAACACAATGCATTTTAACTATTTCCACTAGTAGAGTATGAACTTCCCAAGAGTACGGTGTAAGCCACAATTATCATACAACCTGAACCACCTAGTAAAGTACCTTACGCATGCTCTTACTCAAAGGTTGTAGGATGAATAAATGAAGTAATGGATAGATGCACTTGTGTAGATTGTGACAAATGGACCACTAAGCATCAACAGCAGCAGTAAGAACAGCCTGAACTTCTAGCACTGTAGTGACTTATATGACAGAGCTTTGTCCTAAAAGCAGCTCTGGTTTGTTGACCAAATTGCCATGCAGTTCAGTGTTATGAAAGGTACAATCAAAGCAGATGCCAAGGCCCCAGTATACATTTGAGGGAAATACTAAAGTTCACCAGGGATGTCCTTCCACTGGGCTGGGGAGCCTCAGGGAAAGCAGCTGACCCTACAGAAGAGAGTACACAAGAAGATTCAAAGGCTTCAGAGGAGATGTTAGAGTAATGTGTCCACTTAGGTGTCCTGTCAGCCAATTATTTGTGCTCACACCAGAGTCTTGGGGAGAAGGTGCACGATAAAATGTAGATCTCTTTCAATACTGTTGTGATTCGTAGACTGTCAGAGTTCTAATACTTTGTCTTTGATTTTTCTAATGGAGAATCCAGCAAAGTTACTGGGTTTATTTATTCACTCATTCAACGAGTACTTATTAAGAGCCTATTGTGTGTCAACACTGTTCTAGGTATTGAAGATACAACAGTAAATAAAACAAAGTCCCCCTTATTGTACAGCTTACTTATAGTGTGGGGAGGCAGGAAAAGAACCAAGAAATAATGATTTGTAAAAAACCAGTAATTTTTTAAAAATTAGTAATAAGAGCTAAGAAGAAAAACAAAGAATGGTAAAGGAGAAAATGATGAGGCAGAGTGTTATATAGATTCATAAAGGGAACAGGGGGGCTAATGGTAAGAGGTAAACCCAAAAAGGGGTCATGAGACTAGATCACAATAGGGCTGCACAGGTCACCATAATGATTTTGGATGTTACACTAACTCAGATGGAAAGACTTTGGGAGACTTTGAGCAAGGAGTATCATAATCTGATACCAAAATAATAAATGAAATACATAACATTTCTCCATAGTAATCACATAACACTCCTCCACAATGATAATGACCAATTAGGAAAATACAATGGGAGAAAAAGATCTCATTCCCAATAATAACCAGAAAGTAACAATGAGGCAGTTAAGAAGAAATCCAACCAAAGATGTACAAGACCTGAGAAAATTACAAAACTTGATCAAAGGACATAGAAGATCTTAAGTGGAGAGATACACCCAATTCAAGAATGGAAAGATTTAGTATCATAAAGATGTTATTTCTACCCAAATGAATGGAGGTAATCAGTGTAATTCCAATCAAAAAATTTTATGAAAATTGACAAACTGATAATAAAATTCATATGAAACAGTCAAGGTATGAATATAGCTAAGACATTCCAAAGAAGAGTAGAGGATGAGGCAGCAGAGTGGAGAGAAGAGGAATTGCCTTTCAGGTAACAGGACTAATCGTATGATAGCATATTAAATTGCAGTCATTAAAACATGGTTTTATCTATGCAGGAATATTCAAAAAGAACAACAGAGCATAATGGAAATCCCAGACACAATCCTATGCTTGTAAAAGAAAACAAAAAACCAAGAAATAAAAAACTGGGTATGAGAGGGAAGGCATCATAAATAGCAGAAAACTGATACATAGTCAGTAAATTGTGTTAGAATAGGTCAATTTTCCATGGGAAAAGAATAAGTTAGATGTCTTTCTCACAGGGGCGCCTGGGTGATTCTGTCCGCTAAGCTTCCAACTCCTGATTTCTACTCATGTCATGATCTCACAGTGGTGAGATTTTGAGCCCCTCTATAGGGCTCCAAGCTGGGCATGGAGCCTGATTACAATTCTCTCTCTCACTCTCCCTCCGCCCCTTCCTTGCTCGCTCTCGCTCATGCTCTCTCTCAAAAAAAAAAAAAAAAAAAAAAAGGCTATCAGACAGTAAGCAAAAAGAAATTCCAAATGGATTAAAGACCTACAAGAAAAAGTAAAACTTCAATGAAAATAAAAACATATTTTTATGATCCAGGATCAGAAAGTTGATCATAAAAATAACATATATAACACAGAAAAAAATTAATAATTTCATAGAATAAAGAAAATTATAAACAAAAATAAAAGACAAGCCACATATTTGAAGGAGATATTTGCAACATATATAAGCAGTGAAAAATCAGAATCTGTTGTATATAAAGATTTCCTACAGATAAATAAGGACTAACAACTCAGTAGAAAAATGGGCAATAGCTATAAATAGTAAAACACAGGAAAAGAAACTAAAATATCTAATAAAAAGGTAATTAACCTCACAGATAATCAAGGAAAGGTATGTTAAAATTTCATGATGTGATACCATTTTGAACTCACCATGTTGGCAAAAATAAAATGTCAAGGGAAAAGGACATGGGAAAAGGAACTTAGGTGCAGAGCTGGTGGAAATACAACTACTTTAGGGGGGTATGGCAATATGCATGAAGTGAAAAATCTGCAATTACTTTTTTTTAAGTTTATTTATTTTGAGAGAGAGAGAGAGAGTGTGTGTGAGCAAGCAGGGGAGGAGCAGAGAGAGAGAATCCCAAGCAGGCTCTGCACTGTCAGTGCAAAGCCTGACATGGGGCTCAAACTCACAAACCATGAGATCATGACCTAAGTCCAAGTCAAGAGTTGGACGCTTGACCCACTGAGCCACCCAGTTACCCCTGCAATTCTTAAGACTAAGCAACTCCATTGTTCTATGTACACCCTGGAGAAACTCTAGACAGGTGGATATAGATGCATGACAAAAATGGCCCCTGAAGCCCTTGTGTAGTAGCAAATTACATGAAACAACAGTGTGCTGCATGTCTCTTCTCTACCCTCCCAGATTCAGAATCCACCCTTCTCCAGGGAAGCTAATGCCCTGGGAAGCTAATCTTCAAGGAGTATGGCAATGATTCCCTTGGCCCTTTGTCTTCCAGTTGGGACCATCCAATGAAGAACCCCAACAAAAATCAGAGGAAGAAAAGAGAATGCAGTCAAGGTGTTCACTCTCTTTTTGAGGAATCACAAGAAAATATGTGGCTGCATCTCTATGAAGGATACAGCTCCTGCCAGGCCTCTCTAGACAGCTCTCTCTCTGGGAACAAACAGCCTGTGTCAGGCACAGGGTTGGTAATAGGTGCACTGTTCCTTCTGCAGGATATTGTACCCTCCCTGCTGTATCCTGAAACCTTGCCCACAGAGTCATAAACAAATCTTTTATTAAATTCTCCTCAATTACCCAGCATGAGTGTGCCATCTCTTTTTTGTTGTGACTCTGATGGATATAAACCTATATGTTTATCAACAGAAAGGCATAAATTCTGATATACACATATAATGGAAATATTTAACAGCAATTAAAATTCGTGACTAGATCTCCATGTGTCAAGAAGACTAGATCACAATAGAGTGGCATGAAATAGTTACAAATTGCTTCAAGGAGTATAATATATATAACTTATACAAATGTTTAGAATTTTAAATGCATACACCCGTACATATGTTGTTAAAAGTATAAAAATAGGGATAAAGGAACTGATGAACATCATGGTAGCAGATGTTTCCAGGGAAGGGTGGAAATAAGATTAGGAAAAAGATTCAAAGAGGACTTCACTGCTATTTATAATATTTAATTATTTCATAAGGGAAGAAGAAATGAGGCAAAATGTAATGCACATGAATTCTAGTGGTAGGTGCATGATGTCTTTTATAGCATTACATATGCTATTGTCTTCTGTGGGGAAATAGGTTCTACTTACATAAATGGGTTAGAAAAAGGCCTAGGGTAGAAAGTCGCCACCACAGGGTGAACACACTTGAGGTTAGCTAGTGAGATATTGTAATGGGATCACAAATACTTTCTATCTGACTCTAATATACTATTGTACTTGGATCACAAACTCCACTTGCCCCTCCCAAGACCCTTTGCTTCTTATACACACAAGTTAATGATTACTGTCTTTTTTCTCCACGTTCACCATGTGGGTAATATCTTGTGAGCTCAATAAATACAGAGACCCCTGTTCAGGGTTCTTCTCTCCTCCGGACATTAGCCTCTCTCGTATTCAATTGTGCATCTGCTCTCTTGCTGGATAAGAGAGAACTCCAGACTCATAGTCTGCAACAGTTTTTCTTTTCTGTATTTATAGCGCCCCCCCCCCCCCAATTCAACACAAAGCACTATGATAGTAGCAGGTAACAAAATTTGGGGTGGACACTGGTTTTCCATTTTTCTGGTGTCAAAACAAGGAGTGGTGACAAGTCACAAGCATTTCAGGGAATCACATCAGAACTTGTCAGAGTCCATGTGGCCTTCTCTGTAGAGACTGGTGCCACATGCTTCCGGGAGTGCTACTGTGGAGAGTGCTCAAGAGCCATCTGCACACCGTGCATGTCAGTCCTAGAGAAGAGAGATGAGCGAGGCCCTCAGGTTTCCACTCTGCTGCCCAAGAGAAGTAAGACAGAAACATACCGTTCTGTCCAAATTCTTGAGAACTAGGCTACTATGGCTTAGAGTGGCTGGGATTCCCAAAAAATTAATAAGGGTCTTAAACAGTTACAATATGTGATTAATGAAAAGGAAACACCAATCAGTCAGCTCTCTTCTTACGGCCCTGGGATGTTTACCCCATTAAACTATAAATACAAAACCTTCACTCTCATTCAAAGCCCTGCTTAATGGTAGATATAATCTAACTCATTTTTCCTTGACCAACTCACCTGCCTTTAAACACCTGCTGCACAAACTATTAAGGCAAGCACTCTATATCCCCTCACTGAGCTTGGCTCTGAGTTGCTGTCTCTGGCCCTCGTAGAACATCTTCCTCACTTCTACAACCGGCTCTCTCAGCATCCTGAAGCCCTCTTCTAAAAAGTGGTCATAATTTAATCTCTCATGCAAACTTCTTGTACTCAATATAAAGGCTCCATAAGTATGTGCATTTTAAACTTTTTTTTTAATACAAGTGTCATATTCTTTAACATTGTACCCCTTCATTATATACTTAAGGTCATCAGATACTAGAATGTCAGTGATTTATAGTGGGATAAGAGTTTGGAACCATATAGATGTTTCTAACTAATTATATGATCCTGGATAAGATGCTTCAACTGCCTGGACCTCAGTTTCCTCCCTGTTAAATGGGAGTAATAGTACCAGCCTCGTAGCAGAGTATATTACAGTCATGGTTTACACCTATTGTCCTGGTATACCATCAAGTCTGGCATTTATCCTATTGTTATTGTTTTCATTTTTAAACTATTCTTATTGGGGTGCTTGGGTGGCTCAGTCAGTTAAGCATCCTAATTCGGCTCAGGTCATGATCTCATGGTCTGTGGGTTCGAGCCCTGCATGGGGCTCTGAGCTGACAGCTCAGAGCTTGAAGCCTGCTTCAGATTCTACGTCTCCCTCTCTCTCTTTGTCCCTCCCCCACTTGTGCACACACACTCTCGCTCTCTCTTGCTGTCTCTCAAAAGTAAACATTTAAAACAATAAAATAAAATATTTTTATCAACACTTGCATTAAAGTAAAACCAAAATTGTTTAACTAGTTTCCAGTTTCTTCTAATATTGCAGTAAACCACATTGTACTTCAAGTTTCTGCCATGGACTTATCTACTAATATGTGAGACACTTGTGCAGACAAGAGTTCTGTTTTATTTATAATAATCCAAAACTGGAAACATCCCTGGAAACCTTTTCCCATTAATAGGTGAAAAGTTAAACATATTGTGATATATCCACATGATGGAATATTCCTAAGTAATAAAAAGGAATGAAGTAATGATACACGTAACTAGGATGAGTCTTAAAATAATTATGCTGAATGAGAAACAAAAAGCATGCTGTAGGATTCCATTTTTATGAAACCCTAGAAAATGAAAACGAATCACTGGTTACAGAAAGCAGATCAATGTGGTTGCCTCGGGCAGAATGGGGGAAGGTGGGAGGGTCAACAGAGAGAGATTACAAAGGGGTACAAGGAAACTTCTAGGGGCTGATGAATATGTTTATTATCTTGATTGTGGTGATAATTTCACATGTGCACATGTGTCAAAATGTATCAACTCTATGCACATTCTTGAAACATGTGCAGTTTATTATATGTCAATTATACCTCGATAAGCCATTAAGAAAAGAGTTCTCACTGTAACATGGGGTTAAATCTAGAATCAACTAGTATCAACTGATGCTGTTTTCTAGATACTTTCCTGTCTTGACAGGAATTCTATTTCACTTACAAGGATGATATCGATGACACTCCCTAATGCCACTAGCTTCAGACACCTACCCCTGGTCTCAAACGGTGGTAAGAGTATTCTACACTGCTATTCCAGCCAACCAGCTGATACGCTAGTCAGCTGGGTTATGGTCCATGTGTTAGCCTGTGAAAGGCACAAAGTTGATAGTTCACCTGTCAGCTGAAGTGATGGGAAAAGGGGCGAAGTACAATTAGCTATTTATGAAATGTGTATAGGAAATAAAGGCTGAGCAGTCCCACTGGAGAGCAACTGAGTGTAGTCTGCATACTTTTGTTATGGTGGTTTCATCATTTATTGTAGTGAAAAGCTGCAGCTATTTAATTTTTTGGTAAGGCTTTGTAATATTGCAATGAACCATTTGATAAAAGTGAGCTCAAAAAAAAATGAAATAACATATATACAATGGAATACTACTTGGCAATGAGAAAGAATGAAATCATGCCATTTGCAGCAACATGGATGAAACTGGAGGTATTATCCTAAGTGAAATCAGTCAGAGAAAGACAGATTCCATGTTTTTACTCCTATGTGGAACTTGAGAAACTTAACAGAAGACCAAGAGGGAAGGAAAGGGGAAAAAAATAGTTACAGAGAGGGAGGGAGGCAAACCATAAGAGACTCTTAAATAGACAGAACAAACTGAGGGTTGATGGAGGTGGGGGAGAGGAGAAAATGGGTGATGGGCATTGAGGAGGGCACTCGTTGGGATGAGCACTGGGTGTTGTATATAAGCTACAATCGTGGGAATCTACCCCCAAACCAAGAGCACACCGTACACACTACATGTTAGCCAATCTGACAAAAAATTATATTTTTTAAAAAAATGAAAATACATAGTAAGAAAAAAAGAACAGAAGTTCCATTTCAAAAGAGGATGGAAAACTGGAACAGAACGTTTGTAGACATTTACCATCCACAACGGGATCCATGATGAATCTTTGACCACATGAACACCAGAGACCTCAAGGTGTCTCAACAGTATCAAAATCTATTTGAAAAACTGATTATTTTCTGAAAATGGTGCCTGAAGATGATGGCATAGCATGTGCAGCTACATAAAGTATTTATGTATTGCTCTGTGATATATAACTTTGAAGCAAAATAGTTGTTCCTCTAATTTTTTCAATTCCAAGCTTTTTTTTTTTATTTTTAAATGTTTATTTATTTTTGAGACAGACAGAGAGAGAGAGAGAGAGAGAGAGAGAGAGAAAATAAGTGGGGGAGGAGTAGAGAGAGGGAGACACAGAATCTGAAGCAGGCTCCTGGCTCTGAGCTGTCAGCACAGAACCCAACGTGGGGTTCAAACCTGTGAACCAGGAGACCATGACCTAAGCCAAAGTCAGATGCTTAACCCACTGAGCTACCCAGATGCCCCCTCATTTCCAAGTTTTCTTGTGTACGTAAGAAAAGTGAAGCAATACAATGAACTGAATGCTTGTCTGACTGGCGTTGATTTGCAAACAGTTAAGTGATCACTGTCAAGGATGCTACAAAGAGAAGTCAGTTAAGTGAATGCCAATAATCATTTGACTCCTTATATACTTCGTGGGAAAGGAGCTTTGGGAAGTTTACTCTGTCTTCAGTGAAACAGCTGACAATAGTGTTGATTGCTATGTATGGAACAGTTAAAAAGTCAACATTAAAGACAAAAGTATTGGGGCGCCTGGGTGGCTCAGTTGGTTAAGCGTCGGACTTCAGCTCAGGTCACGATCTCACGGTCTGTGAGTTCCAGCCCCGCGTCGGACTCTGGGCTGATGGCTCAGAGCCTAGAGCCTGCTTCCGATCCTGTGTCTCCCTCTCTCTCTGCCCTTCCCCTGTTCATGCTCTGTCTCTCTCTGCCCCAAAAATAAAAATAAACGTTGAAAGAAAAATTAAAAAAAAAAAATAAAGACAAAACTATTTATTTTCGTGATATAAGTACCAACACAAATTTAGTAGAATATAGCATACTGGAAAAAACAATGTTCTCACAAAATTAAAAAAACATGGAGCAGAAATATACTTGAAATAATTTAAAATTGTGCCCAAACTGTTATAGTCAACCAATCAAAATAGCCGTGATTTACAAAAATTACCAAGTGTAGTGTTAGTGTATGTATATGTGTGTGTCACAAGGACAATGTCTTATATTTTTCAGTTACTTTAACTACTTTATATATACTCACACTAATATAGATATGTATATAAACCTACACACATATGTATATAGTCACGTATATAAAGTAACTAAAAACAAAACTTATATGTAACTATATATAATGTATATGTGTACAGTTTCATAGTTAAGTACATGTATGTATACACACAGGCACAAAGCAACTAGAAACAAAACTTTAGTGGCAAAGCCCATTTTGCTTACACATGCTTCTGTATGGCAGTATTGTTTTTCTCCTTGCCCTAAATCATTAATCAGATTCTAGAAAACTTGTAGAACAATTTCAAAAGTCAACCTTAGTGTCCTATAATTGACCTGTTTTTGTAAACAAATCCTCCAAATTTTATTGCATTCTGCTAAAACTCTATTAGAAACCTTTAATGAAGTAATCAAGGTATCAGTGAAATGTTGAGTTAGGTTTTTGAAACTTTTAACAAATTGCCATTCTAAAAGCAAAGCTTTTGAAGAGGAAAGACATTAAAGTTGGTTCCTAAGAAAGAAAGGAAGCAACTGAAATAATTAAATGAGAGCTCCTCAGATAGTGTGCAAGATTTAACTGAAATTCTCTAAATGCATTTTGTATTAGCTTCACTGGTAGGAAGAATCTTTGGATGGAAATTGCCATATTTAATCAGAAAATTTACATTAGATAGAATGAAAAAAGTTTAGAAAGCCCTCACATTTCACAGCATCTAAATTTAGCAAAATACTAAAAAGGATCACGGTGGCACAGAGTATTTGATGGATTTAGTTTTGTAAACATATTTGTGAAAGAAAAGTCTTCTAAATGGAGACTCAGAGGATAAGCTCATTTATGCTGAAATAATTATACATTTAATTATAAAAATATAAAATTGGGAATATTTGCTATTTATTAGAATGTTTTCTGACTTACCAGTTACCTGAGTACAAAATGACAAAAAATTGTTTCAGTTATTTTCATCAAAAACGTTAAGGTCTACAAAGAAGAGACATTTGACAAATATAATAGTTTGAAATATATTCATTAAAAATGCAAGCTGAGGGTTCTGCACTGTCAGCAGAGAGCCCAACACAGGACTTGAACCCACAAACTGTGAGATCATGACCTGAGCTGAAGTCGGAAGCTTAACTGAGCCACCCAGGTGCCCCAAGTTTCCAACTCTTGATTCCCACTCAGGTCATGATCTCATGGTTTTGAGATCCAGCCCTGCCCACATGGAGCTCCATACTGAACATGAAGCCTGCTTGTGATTCTCTCTCTCTCTCTCTCTCTCTCTCTCTGCTCCTCTGCTGCTTGGGCTCTCTCTCTCAAAAGAAATAAGCATTTAAAAAAATAGAATCTTCAGAAGAATACAAAGGATATTTTATTAGAGAAAGAAATGTCAATGCAATATATGTGTGTGTGTGTATATATATATATATATATATATACACACACACACATAGTATATATTTATAATTATTTTATTTACATTTATAAATGAATATATCTATTTATATTTATATGTATACATAGATATATTTATAGATATATTTATTTATTTATATAGATAGAGACCTTGGAAAACCATTCTACTATTCAGAGAATCAACATAAAGAAATCTTAAAATTTTAAGTTAATATGAAATAATGTGATTTTTATTTCTTGGAACTTTTAAAATACTTTTAAATCCCATATTTTATATATAATAAAGCCGATCTACTGATGAATACTTTTCAGAGAAGTCTATCATTTTACTATTTTCTGCCCACTTTCACTCACATAAGTTCATCTCCTTGAACATTAAGCTTTATAATCACCCTAGAAAGAATTTATGTCCAAAGCTTCCCAAGATACTTGACTCAATAACTGGTAACTGTTATTAACTGGACCATGTTGAGCTGGCTGTTAGCACAGTCCACTGGAACCAGTAGTTAATGAATTAGTGATGCTACTCCATTCCATTCTCCTCATTCACATACACACTGAGCTCGTGTTTTAGTACGAAGAATTATAAACACACATACAAGTTATCTGTGGTAGAAGCAAATTTTCTAAAGGACACCAATAAAGTTTAGTGCACAAAAGTACAGATGAGAACCCATATTTATAGAACCATGATGGAGGTCTCTAAGGAATGACCTGAGGAACTCTCACACCATTTTCATATTCCTGGAATGGCTCAAAGAAAAAGGAGGCAAAATAAGTACACCCATGTCCAGATAAAACAGCCAAATAATTTAAACAAGTATCCTGCCACTACCCTCCCATGAGGTTCAGGGAAAGATTATTTAGAGAAAAAGAAAGAAACAAAGAAAGAGAGAGAGAGAGAGAGAGAGAGAGAGAGAGAGAGAGAGAAAGAAAGAAAGAAAGAAAGAAAGAAAGAAAGAAAGAAAGAAATCTCTGCATTAACCCACAATGAGGTAAGAATGATCTTTTACCCCATCTCAAACCAATAGCAATACCTCTGAATTACCCAAAACCCAAGACTTTGAATATGTAGTCTAGGTGAAGTCCAGGCATAATATGTTAAGCTCTAAGAAATAAACCATCATAAGCTACTCAGTGAGCACTGTTCTTATAAACTCTTATATAAAGCACCTTATAGGGGCGCCTGGGTGGCGCAGCCGGTTAAGCGTCCGACTTCAGCCAGGTCACGATCTCGCGGTCCGGGAGTTCGAGCCCCGCGTCGGGCTCTGGGCTGATGGCTCAGAGCCTGGAGCCTGTTTCCGATGCTGTGTCTCCCTCTCTCTCTGCCCCTCCCCCGTTCATGCTCTGTCTCTCTCTGTCCCAAAAATAAATAAACGTTGAAAAAAAAAAAATTAAAAAAAAAAAAAGCACCTTATAATAAATAACCAAAGCTGACATTCAGATGCTATGTACTGTTGGTTAAAAAAAAAAAAAAAAACAAGTGAAATACTTCCATACCAGCTGGTGAAAAGGAATCCTTTATTGAGACTGCAAGCTACCTAATTATGTCACCCAGTGGCAGCCAGAGAGCAGGTAATGGACCTTGGAATGGGGCCAGCACAGATGTGGGTCACTTCCAGTGGCTGCTGAAATGCCCTAGAAGGTGGCAGCACAACGACATGTGTGCTTCAGTGTGTGTGAGGGGTCACCATGGGTGGGTTGCTAGCAACATTTTCTGTGGAGGTCAAAGTACAGACTTTTTTTTTTCCAGGCCACGTGGCAAAGACTGGCTTCTAGGCCCACATCATCCAGTCATCTTTCAGTTGTAACAAGGCAACAGTGCCAGGCACCTAATTGACCACTGATTTAATGGGGATCTTGGAAGAGTTTGATGCAGTTTCCTGTGTCACAACAGAGTTCAGCTAAGACATCATTTACCAACCAGAAGATTACATTGATAATTTCTAAGCATCAACAAATAACTTGGATACTATTATACCAATCTATGAATAAGTTGAGCTACACTTGGTAGACAATTTTATGATGTGTATTTATAATTTATCTAGAGGATACAACACAATTTTTTTACAGAAGTATAATTAACATACATTATTAGTTTCAAGTACACAACTTATTGATTCAATACTTCTGTGCATTACTTAGTGCTCACCATGGTAAATGTAGTCACCATCTGCCGCCATACAACATTACTACAATACTGTTGACTGTATTCTCTATGCTATACTTTTGATTTCTGTGACTTATTTTATAACTGGAAGTTTGTACCTCTTAATCCCCTTTACCTATTTCTCTTAACCCCCCCCCACCTCCCCGCAACCATGAGTCTCTGTATTTAAGAGTCATTTTTTGTTTGTTTCTTTGATGTCTTTTTTAGATTCCACATGTAAGTAAAATCATATGGTATTTGTCTTGGTCTGATTTATTTCCCTTAGCATTATATCCTCTATGTCCATCCATGTTAAATTGCAGTGTGTGTGTGTGTGTGTGTGTGTGTGTGTGTGTGTGTGTGTATAACAGAATATTACTCAGCCACAAAAACGAATGAGATCTTGCTGTTTGTGACAAGGCAATATTTTTAAGCGCATGGTTCATTGTAATTAAGTATATTCACAATGTTGTGCAGCCATCATCACTGTTCATTTCCAGAACTTTTCCATCATCCCAAACAGAAACTCAGTACCCAATAAACAGTAACTCTCCATTCTTCTCGCCCCTTAGTAATTTATGATTTTCCATCTCTATGAATTTGCCTATTATGTACCTCATATAGGTTAGTGGAATCATACAATATGTGTAGGCAATATATTTTAAATAAACATAAATAGGTTTTACTATACATATTATTATACGTATAGTAATACGTATAAGGTATTACTATACGTATTATTCCTGACTCTATATTGAAATCTCAGGATCTTTGAAAAATGAGATCTGACATAAGCTGGTATTTTCCCTGTTGATGAGATAAATGTTGGAGATTGTATCAATGTATTGATTCTTTACTGAAATTGCATATAAAATTGTCTCTTCAATTAAGGAATGAATTACAAGTATTCAAAAAGTAGATTAATGCTTGAAGCCTTTTTAAGTAACACTTCCTAACTACAACACTGGCAATTTTGGTTTGGAATCAAACCATGAATTTCTATAACTACAAATTGACAATCACAGACTTTGAGAGTTTCCATTTTGCCCAATGAGATAAGGAGAAGACTGGGAAGATTTCCAAGAGACAACAGCTGTGAAATCACCTGCCTGTAATGTTTAAGCCAAGAGAAATACGCTTGGCTTCTTTCTTTTATGATACAAGGACATGTTGGCCGAAGAATTGCAACTTGAAAATGGAATAAAGAAATTCAATTGTTATCAATCCAAAAGGTCTGAAGTTGAAGCCAAAAATAATAACTCTTACTTAAAAAAAAAAAGAGGAATCAACATCAAAATCTAGAGCCACAGAAGAGATAATAATGGAACTATTTGTCAAGAAAATGTGAAAATGGCCAAAAGTAACGTGAGCATAAGCAGTGCTGTCCTAAAGAACTTAAAGTGCACAGGTGACGCTTTTGAACAAAATGGGTTTGAGCTGTCATGGGTCCACTTACATGGATTTTTTTATAAACACAGTGAAATGCTGTAAATGTCTTTTCTCTTCCTTATGATATTCTTAGTCACTTTTTCTGGCTTAACTTATTGTAAGAATACAGTATATAACACATTTAACATACAAAATATGTGGTAATGGACTGCTTGTTATCAGTAAGGCTTTCAGTCATTAGTAATTAAGTTTGGGGGGAGTCAAAAGTTATATGCAGATATTTGACTATGGTGGGAAGGAGGCTAGTGCCCCAACCCCCACGTTGTTAAAGGGTCAACTATATACATAAAGTACCATTGTTCAGGCCATGGAAATCTAAGGACATGACAGGTTGCTATTTCTAATGCCACCTCCATCTTTTCCACACCCATCTTGCATCTCTAAATGCCTACCAGGCAGCTTCACTTGGATGCCTCCCGGCCAATTCCAATTCAACAAGCAAACAACAAAGGTTTTTATCGACCTGCCTCAAATAGGAATACAGGAAGAAAATCCAATCTCATGAAACTGCATTGCCACTCGCACAAGCTGTGCAGGTCAGAGTCATCAGCTGCTTCTCCCATTCTGTGTGGCCCTGAATTTAGTCTGCTACCAAATTCTATTCAAGGACTTTGTCTTTCTCTCCATCCTACTGTCACAGCCTCTGCTCGAAACTTCATTTTCTCTCACCCAAATCCTTGGAATACTTAAGCCAACCCATCTCCCCAGTTGATTTTTTCTCTTCCCGAATCCTTCCTCCATAATGGTCTAAGGGTTGAATCTTAAAAACAAATTAGGGGCGCCTGGGTGGCGCAGTCGGTTAAGCGTCCGACTTCAGCCAGGTCACGATCTCGCGGTCCGTGAGTCCGAGCCCCGCGTCAGGCTCTGGGCTGATGGCTCAGAGCCTGGAGCCTGTTTCCGATTCTGTGTCTCCCTCTCTCTCTGCCCCTCCCCCGTTCATGCTCGGTCTCTCTCTGTCCCAAAAATAAAATAAAACATTGAAAAAAAAAATTAAAAAAAAAAAACAAATTAGATCATTTCATTATGCTCACACACACACACACACACAAACACACACACACACACACACACACACACAGAAGGCATGAAATAACCTCCAATAAACTCTGGGTTGACATCAAACTCCTTAACAAGACACAGAGATTTTTCACCAATCTGGCCTAATCTGCCACCCTGCCTTATGTCCTATTATTGGTCCTACCACAGTCTACAATTTAACTTATCGTTTTATCCTTGCCCCCACCCCCACCACACACTTCTTTCTCATGCCTCCACAATGCTCTTCTCCATCAATACCCTCGTTTCCCCCATTCTACCACTCAGTCAAGAAGACTCAAGTCTGATGTCACTTTACCATCACACCATCCCTTTCTTGAACTGACTTTATGACTCTCTCCTCTATATGCCCACAGGACTCTGTTAAAATAATCATCAAAGTATATACAGTCTACTGTACTATAATTTATACATGTCTGTCTTCCTCTGATTATGTGCTTTCCAAGTAACATATTATTCATATTTGTATCTCCAGTGCTTAAAGAGAAGAATGTGTGGGGCGCCTGGGTGGCGCAGTCGGTTAAGCGTCCGACTTCAGCCAGGTCACGATCTCGCGGTCCGTGAGTTCGAGCCCCGCGTCAGGCTCTGGGCTGATGGCTCGGAGCCTGGAGTCTGTGTCTCCCTCTCTCTCTGCCCCTCCCCCGTTCATGCTCTGTCTCTCTCTGTCCCAAAAATAAATAAAAAACGTTGAAAAAAAATTTAAAAAAAAATCCAATATATGGATTTATGTAAGTAAATGAATGAATGATGCAGCACATCAAAACCAGCTGAAAAAATAGAAATCCCAGCTACATTATGATTATCATAATCATTCTTTCATTAAATGAACCAATGTCATTAAATGCTCTTGAGGTGGAATTTTATATATCAGCAATCATACATTGTTTACCAACCAAGTATACATTACTTTTAAAAAATGTTTAATGTTTGTTTATTTTTGAGAGAGAAAAAGACAGAGTGCGAGCAGAGGAGGGGCAGAGAGAGAGGGAGACACAGAACCCAAAGCAGGCTCCAGGCTCTGAGCCATCAGCACAGAGACCAACGCAGTGCTCGAACTCACAGACTGTGAGATCATGACCTGAGCGGAAGTCGGATGCTCAACCAACTGAGCCACCCAAGCGCCCCCAAGTATATATTATTTTTAAAGAGAATCTTAAAGTTTTTTGAATGAGATGAAAAAGCACTGATGAGGTGAAAAAGTATTTTAGACATTGGAGACGGCACAGAACATAATGCACAAGGAAGAAAAGGCAGGAATGGGGACCCAGGAGGAGACTAGTTTGAAAAGAACCAAACAACCAATTTGACAATAAATTTCATATAATAAATAAATAAATACCAAACAAATCAATTGGAAACTAGATGGTGACTATAAGAGTTTTAAAAAAATCTAATGAAGAAGGGCTTTGCAAGATTAAGAAATACCACACTTATGCTGAAAGAAATAGCTCATCCGTAAAAGGGAAGGGACCAGATAAGAAACAAAAATGGTTTGGAGCTGTGGAATTCTCTACATATATTGAATGAAAGTAAGGCAGTCTTTGTGAAACCAGATGACTAAACTGGAGTTTAGGAGTACCAAGCTATATAAGTGGAGAGTAAAAGCGAGAACTGATAGATTTTGTGAGAAAGAAAAGATGTGATAGGAGTTCAGTGTGGAGCAAGCCTAAGTGTAAGAAGGGATATTTTCCCTCCTAACAGAAACAGAGGCATTAGGCAGAGGAGCTATTTAATGATTTGTCAGGGGGAAAAAAGGGTCTTCTCCATGTCTAGCTTAAGATAGTGGCAATATACCCAGTCAGAAATATCAAGAGAAGGCAGTGCATCTCTTTGGAATAAATAGCTTCATAATTTGGAAAAGTGTTCCTCAAAGATCCCACAACAAAATATGTCAGTCAACAATGAAGACAGACCTGATCAAAGGAAGATAATTGAATGATCTCTTCTGGAACTCAGTTCTTGCTGGTCAGGGGTATTTCCTGATATCCAACTGACACCTTTCCAAAGTTTGCCAACTTACAGTAAAGACAAAGTTCATCCCACATCCATAGGAACACGTGCAGCTAGAACAAATTATGGGGAATACTGGCTTAAATCAAATCTAAAACAATGACCAAAGACAGTGAAGGAGAATCAGTAAGCACAAGGTCATGGAGATGACATTCTACCCTTGGCCCAAGGATGGAGAGTCGAGGTGCCTAGCACAGCACCTGGGGATAGCCCTTTGAAACTGTTTCCACTTTCACACACAAAGATTGAGGTAAACCTTATAAAATTTTCAAGAATCAAATTACGTGAAATTCATGTTACTCAATACCCAAGAAGCCATGTGAAACGAGTTTGCACATAAGGCCCTTGTGCCTTATGTCATTTTACAGGACTGTTACGCCTCCCCGACAGCAGCTCCACAGAATAGTTTAAATGCTCGACTCCTGCACACACCCCATCCAAATTAGAGATGAGTGCACACAACTACTTGCTGGACCCTATGAAAATCTTAAATTATATTTCAGACATTTGGGCTTTAACAAAGAACATTTTTTTCCAAGCGTATTTTCCCTTGGTTTTTAAACCCATGTGTATTTTAAGGGGGAAAAAATCCATCTGTTTCTGATTCATTTATGCTTAACTCATCAGGATATCACTGGAGAAGAGTTATCGGGTGTCCACGTCACTTTCCTCCCTCCTTAAACTTCTGTAACTTCTCTTCTTAAAAGCAAGCAGGTGTACTGTGTCACAATTAAACAGATAAGAATTGTAAAACACTATCACTTTGATTCAAACCTCAAGATACATGGGTTTTAAAGGAAAGCATTAGAGTCTCCCCCTTCTCCTAATTTCTAGTTGTATGATTTTGTTGGTAGGAGTGATGTTTTTTGTTTTTTCTTTTTATCTTAAGCAGGAGAGAGATGAGAAAACATAATACGACCAACGATATTTAGCGGGCCGAGCCTAAACTACCTGAATTCTCTTCATCTTTTATTAGAAGAGGTGCTTGAGTAATGATCAAACAATGGAACTTATTAAATCAACAAGTAAAACGATCCCCCCCCGGCCCCCCAAAGTGTTAACATTACCAAAGTTTATAAGTTTGTTTAAAAATAAGAACTCTTTTTTTTCCCCCTGAAACAATGATACGGAATAAAAGATCTGGACTCCTGGTGAACCCACCAAAATCTAACTAACTATAAGGGATGTAAGTCTCACACTGACTACATTTAAGAGGCAGGGTACAGTAGTACAGAGAACATGCACTATGAAGTCAGAAAGGTCTGAATTCCAATTTAACTCAACCTTTTACCGGTTGCTAATTAACATCTAGGTCACTTTCATCATTCCTAACATGGATATAAAGCCACTTCTGCAAGAGCTATTGTGAGTATTAAAGACGAGGCCAACCCAGAGCCTAGCCCACAGCTGTGTGCTTTTTTGGTTACCCCTCATCACTGTCTACAACAGCATTTTAGGAGAAATATTTTCCAAGACTTGATTCAGCTTGTCTAAGCTAAGTAGTCCAAGCCTCTCCTCAGCAGCAGCCGTGTGGGACACACAAACAACGCCAGGCCGGCAGTGGTTCCAGCTGCAGAGATGGCAGTCAGCATGTACCCAGGCTAGCAGAGGGCCAGAGGACCAAGGAACTCTCCCACCATAGTTTCCTGCATGGCCAGCAGGTGTAAACCACGACCATGGGAAAACTATCAATTTAGCCCAACCAAACACACTGCCCTGAGACCAAAAGTCACATGGAAAAAATCAAAAAATAATTATAAAACTCACTGCCAGTACCACTGGCAGCTTCTCACTCTTCAAGAGAGTACTTTAAAGTTTATTTGTGGAAGGGGACTAAAGCTGGCCAATTTCTAGCAAAAGCCCATCCGTGCAGGCAGTGGTTAGGTTGAGGGGATATTTGGCAGTCAGCAGGGGTGGTACCTGCCTGGAAGTCCTCTGCCTCTGGTGTTCCTGTTTGGTGGAAAATTTTAACATGAAAGCTGGCAAAGAGCAGGTATCAGAGGGGAGAAACCTCAATATAACATAGCAGGTATTTATGATCTGAGTGGTACTTCTGCCCACATTCACAGATTGTTAGGGCTGAAAAAGTCCTCGGAGATCAACCCCTTTGGTTCAACTCCTTTCTCTTTACAGATGGGAAGCAAAGGTGCACAGAGGTTATGGGGTTTGTCTGAGGTCATATTGCCAGTTAGGTAATTGATCCAGTACCCAGCCTGTGCTCTCTCCCTCACATGCTCTGGATGCGAGAAGACTTGGACATTAACATGGCATCTGTGAACTTCTATATGTTACGGGGGCCTTCTATTTCCTTCTGCTATGTCTACAGTGCCAGTGAGTATTGAGTATAACCCAAGGGTTAAAAATAAAAGAACCTTAATTAAGAAATGAGCCATAGTGATTTTCAAAAAAAAATGCTGAAGACAATGACAGTTTCAACTATTTTGTTGCAAAGAGGAGAGGTAAGTCTGTAAACATGACTTAAAGCACTAGGGTCTCATATGTAAATTCATTTGACATGGAAATAATGTTTTATTTAGCAAATAGCAAGGACATTATGCTTTAAAAAACCGCATACACTCTCATATCTGTCCCCAAATCAGAGAGGTAAAAATAAGCATAAAGGCATGATTTTTATTTTGTTTTTATCAACAGGTAAATACAAAATACAAAGCCCTGAGGTACAGCATGCCTGGCACGTCGAGAAACAGATGAAGACCGATGTGGCTGGAGCACAGTAAGTAAGGGGGAAAGAGTATGAGAGGATCAGAGAGGTGGCCAGATTTATAGGGCATTACAACCCATTTAAAGCTTTAGCATTTGCTCTCAGGTTGATAGGAGGGCATTAGAAGATACTAAGAAGTACCTAAGTCAACAGGATCACTGGGTGCTGCACTGAGAAGAGACTAAGGTAGGTAACAGCAGAAGAAGAGACCTTTTGGACAGCACTTGCCCAATAATCCAGGCAAACAGGATCACATGAATCAAGATGGTGATGCCAGAGATTTAAGAAGTGACTTTCTTCCACATTTATAGAAGCAGCAGCTCAGAGCATCACCAGTGAGTGTGCAGTGTGACAGAAACAGAAGAGTCAAGAACAACCCCAATGTTTTTAACCTAGAAAATTACAGAATTGAGTTGGCTTCCAATAAGATGGGGATGTCTATGGGAGAAGCAGCATGTTTTGCTTTATTATGGGTTGGAGTTTTTATGGCAGGGATGGGGGTGGGATCAGAGTTCAGTTTTACATGTTACATTTGAGAGGTCTATTAAATATCCATGTAGGAATGCTAAGTAGGTAGTGAATATAGAAGGACGAAGTTTAGGAAAGTTCTAGGCTACAGATATAAATCTGGATATCAGACTGTAATTAGTAATTAAAGCCATGATACTGAGTAAGATTACCAAGAAGTGAATGTGGAAAAATGAGTCCAAGAACTGATCCTTAAGAAGCAAGGAGACAAAAAGAAAGGAAACCCACAGGAAGGAGAAAAGGAGAATGTGTTGTTCTGGAGGCCAAGTCATAAAAGGATTCACAGGAAGAGGGAGTGGTCATTTGTGTTAAGGTAGGAAGTCAAGTAAAATGAGGACTGAGAACTGTCCATTGGATTTGGAAGGAAGGCTATTGATGCCTTTATAAAAAAAACAGTTTCAGAGGAGTAATGGTGTGATACCTTAACCACAATGCATCCAAGAGATAATTAAAGCAAATACAGACAACTCTTTCAAAGTTTTAATGTACAAGAAAGTGAAGAAAAGCAGTGGTAAGTTAAAGTGCAAGTAGTATCAAGAGAAAGCTTTAAATATGGCAGAAATGAGATGTTTGTGGGTTGGTGGGAAAAGTCTTGTATATAAATTTCTTTAAAAAAGGAACAAAAGAAATAGAATGTAGAAAAGAGGAGAATTAGAGCAATATCCTTGGAGAAATGGGGATGAGATCTGGGACACCAAGTGGAAAGACTGGCCATTGTTAGGAGAATGGATGGTTTACCCATTATAACTGGAGAGAAGGCAGAGTATATGAACTAGATGCAGGTAGGTGGGGAAATGTGGAAGTTTTCTTCTGGTGGCTTCTGTTTTCCCAATTAAAGAAGCAATGAATGAGGACAAGGAAGAAATTGTGAGAGGTTTGAACAGGAAAAAAAAAAAAAAAAAGTTCACTTAAGGGAATGACAGACAAGGGGAATGTAGTGTAATTGCTGGTCACTTGAAGCAAACACACCCAGCTTCATAGGTATAACGAACTTGGGTGAAGATCTCTTCGAGTGCATCGAAGAGAGGAGAACAAAATTAAGGGAGTGGTTATGATGATTGAGGGAGTGGTTATGATGATTGAGGGAGTGGTTATGATGATTGAGGGAGTGGTTATGATGATTGGCCAAGGCCAGGAGCAAAGTAAGGTAAGTGAGGTACAGTGAAAAGGTGGTAGGAGTAAGGGCTTGCAGGCCCCAGTATAGTTGAAGAATTATGGGGCTGGGCATTCATTCCACAGGGAGCAAATTCAAAAGATGGGAGTAAAGCTTAGAAAGTAAAATGCTTGACACTGAGATTATTGGGAAATTAAATTTAAATTCGTTGTTAATAACAAGACTTTGATATCATCTAACCAACAAATGCACAATAACTCTGCTCTGGACACCACACCCAGATTTTCATTAGTTTCAATGGTGATAGCTACAATGCCTTGTCCTCAGTCCCAAACAGCATGTAAGACTCACTATTAATGACACAATCAAGACTAAAGCCATTCCTGCTGCAGGGAAAGCAATTTTCACTGAAAATACTATCTTAAAGACAAAAGAATACAGAACAAGATGATATTAAAATAGAAATGACTTGAAGCAAGCAGCTCATAAAAAATGAAACAGAAGCAAATATCCTTGAGGTTAAGTGCTTTAGATGGAGATTGAATAACTAACTGGGCAGGAGATTACGCAGAAACCATATATGGGTGTGGTAGACTGATAATGGCTCCCAAAGCTATGCCATGCCCAGTGATTGGGAAAAGGGTCTTTGCAGATATGTGGTTAAGTTAAAGATTTTGAGATGAGAAAGGTATGCCATCACAAAAGAGAGGAAGAGAGAAGTCTGACACACGCAAAGCAGATGATATAAAGACAGAGGCAGATACTCGAGTGATGGAGTCACAAGCCAAGGAATACCAAGGAATGCCAGTAACCAGAAGAACCTGGAAGAGGGAAGAAAGAGCCTCTCCCCCCATGCCTCTGGGGGGAACATGTCCTGCTGACACCTTGATTTTGGAGTTCCTGCCTCCAGAACTGTGAGAGAATAAATGTCTCTGTTTTTTTTTTTTTTTTAACAACTTAGTTTGCAGTAATTTATTACAGCAGCCAAAAAACACCTACAACTTTTATCTAAGGAGTGTGTGCTATGCTTGATGCTAGATTGGGCACTTTGAGAAGATCCAAGATGCATTGGATTTAGTTCTTTTCTTGAAGGTTTTATTTTTATTTTATTTTATTTTACCGTTTTTATTTATTTTTGAGACAGAGAGAGACAGAGGATGAACGGGGGCAGGGCAGAGAGAGAGGGAGACACAGAATCGGAAGCAGGCTCCAGGCCCTGAGCCATCAGCCCAGAGCCCGACGCGGGGCTCGAACTCACGGACCGCGAGATCGTGACCTGAGCCGAAGTCGGACGCTTAAGCGACTGAGCCACCCGGGCGTCCCTTTTCTTGAAAGTTTTAACAGTCTAGATTGAGGGGCACCTGGATGGCTTAGTTGGTTAAGCATCTGGCTCCTGATTTCAGCTCAGGTCATGATCTCACGGTTCCTGGGATCCAGCCCTGAGTTGGGCTCTGTGGAGCCTGCTTGGGATTCTCTCCCTCTCTCTCTGCCCTTGCCCCATTCATGCTCGTTCTCTCTCTTTCAAAATAAATAAGTAAACTTTAAGGAAATGAAAACAAACAAATAAAACTCTACTTTGATCTGAAAAAAGTTAATCAAATCCAGAAAATAAGAAGTCAAACCACTCTTGAAATGTGTCTTGAAGGGTGGGAAGAAGATCATATCAGGTCACAGTACGAAACTTATCCAGATTACAGGTTCCTGAATAAATTTCAAAAAGCTTGTGCTTTGTTTAAAAACAAAACAAAACAAAAAACATGGAAAACCGTCTATAATAATAACCTGACTAGTTAGATCACTGGATTCAAAATGCAAACATTTTCTGGGATAGCCTTCACAAAAGAGAACCCACCCAACACAGAACAGACGTACAAAATGAATGAAATAAATTTAGTGGCAGGGCTTCCTGTCATCTGTTCCAAAGTCTCAGCTTCAGAAATCACCCAAGAAACTAATGGCCCTGTACAGGAGGTACCTTTAAAATTCACAGCTAGGGGCGCCTGGGTGGCTCAGTCGGTTAAGCGGCCGACTTTGGCTCAGGTGATGATCTCACAGCTCGAAGGCTCGTGAGTTCGAGCCCCGCGTCGGGCTCTGTGCTGACAGCTCAGAGCCTGGAGCCTGTTTCAGATTCTGTGTCTCCCTCTCTCTGACCCTCCCCCGTTCATGCTCTGTCTGTCTCTGTCTCAAAAATAAATAAACGTTAAAAAAAATTGTTTTTAATAAAAATAAAAAAAATAAAATAAAATTCACAGCTAGAACTCTTCCATACCTTCAACCAAGCGGACCCCTAAGACCTCTCACCCAAACAAAAGCGACCAGCACACAAAAAACTTAAGACATATACAGTGTAACTGGCAAGTCACCGAATGTCAAATTGAGTCATTTTCTATTTCCCCCTCAAAAACAGCTTCAAAGAACCACAGGCCCGACACTCAGGTTTATCTGTTCCACACCCTGGACCCTCTTTGCCGCAACTGATGGAAAAGTGGCAGACCGCCCTGGGAGTGCCAGCCCAGCTCTCGGCAGATGCTTTTTGCCTCATTAACAGTGGCAGCTAAAGACATAATCAGGTCCAGCTGCAGGGAAGAACTGCTTGAGCTCATGGTTGGCTGACAGGCCCCCGAGTTCCCACTCAATAAGCAATTCCTCTGAACAGTCATCCACTCGCGGGATGACCTAGAACAAAATCCAACAGGGAAAGGCACGTTCCCAAAGACAGGCACACTGCAAGCACTTCACAGGTTTTCATTCAAATGAAATGTAACTCAAACCCTCTTGCTCTTGTAGAAGTCCCACAGAGCCATGTCTGCCCAGCTTCTACATGGCTGTCTTGATCTAAGTAAGACCATCTGGGGTAATACCCAGGGGAAGGTGAGGATCTACCAGCTTGTTACATGTCAGCACCACTGTGAAGTTTTACCAAGCTGTGAAACCTTGGATTCGGAAGTTCCCTTCTCCAGCTCTTGTCCTGGCTGGAACTTCAGCATAAACTTCTTTACTAATCCCACGAATGCACCAAGAAAGATGCCAGTGGGACCTCACCAGCCTGCTTCAGGGGTAATGTTCACAACAGCCCCAGTTTTCTGATCATGTCGATCAAACACTTTCCAGCTGTATCAGAAGCATAGAAAGCAGGAAAACACTGATCTGAACCTGCACCAGATGCAAACGGAAAGACCAAAGAACTGGAAGAAGCAAGAGGTGGAAAATGTTTACACTTGCTGAGAAACATCTAGCTTGCCAAATAACTTGTTTGAAATTTTAGAATTTAAAACATAAACATTCTTCTCTTTGGAGGTTTTAGTTGGTCTCCAAATGCAGCTTTTCCTCCCAGCTTCTCTAAAGGAGGAGCTAGATTATGGAGTTAGATGGAGAACTGGAAGGGAAAGAAAAGAGCAAGTCTCAAACTCCACAATATAACCAAATGGAAGTAATAAAGCAGCCCACCTAACCAACCAAGCTCTGAATTCTTTCTCTTTTCTTTTTTTCCTTTTCTTTTCCTTCTATCTGCCAAGAACAGGAATTCAGAGAGGCTTACAAAAGAAAAGCCCAGGCTCATGTTTCCACCCCCACTGCATGGCATGAGGAAGAATGGAGACCCTGTAGAATGGCCAGGTAAGCTTTGGCCCAGATAAAAGTACCGTATCATGATTTCCTAGATCAATTACAATTGCCTTATAGTATGATGAACCAGACATGCAATATGCCTTTTTTTTTTCTTTAAACAAACAGACACTACTTGATGAACAGCCCCCTGGAATGGAGAACTCGTTTTTATTTGTAGTTCATCAAAAGAATAGGACTTATCAGGTGATTGAGGAACTGAAAACAGTCCACTAGTAAAAAGGCTCCATTTTATTTAGGACAATGCTGCCAGCAGCCAGCTAGAACCCCACCTGGGCTGACGTTCAGCTGACAAGATGCTAATCTGCACCATCAGGAACACAGCTGTGCAAGAGAGCCTGGGAAGGGTAGTTGTTACAAGGCAACCGATTTTGTTCAGTTGAATGTATACAGTGCATTTCTAACCCCAAGCTCTTTCCCCTTCCCCACCCCTGGTCCATCATATCTCACCTTATAATTTTGAAAATGCTGGAGCAAAAATCTCTCCTAAAATAAAACTTACATACTGCTATTTTTAGTGGTTCCCATTCTCTGGGTCTTGGACCCAAAGGCCCCTAAGTTACTGACAGTGATTTGTAAATCCACATACATCTAGACATCAACTACACACTTGCACATAGATGTGTGACTTTCCAAGCGCACTGTGGCAAAGGCCAGCTTGTGTTACCTCCTGATTTCACAGCTGTCTCCTCAGACTCCCTGGCTGGTGGGGGGGGGGGGGGCAGAAGGGGGGGAGCCACGTGACTGACTGGATTCTTTGGTGGGATAATAGGGATTGGGACCCTAGTGGAGATTTGAAATGGACGTGGGCAGAAGTGATACATTCCACTCCCAAGATTACCCCAAGAAAACTTCCCATGCAGCTCTCAACATTCTCTTCCCCCTCTGTCACCTAGACACAGGCGCCAGGGTGACCTCGGAAGCCGCGTGTTAAAGACACCGCAGCCTGCATCACACCGGTCCCTGAATGCTCGAGACACCCCCAGACCCCTTTCAGACCTGCCAGTTGGACTTTATGTGAACAACAACAAAAACCCTATTTGTCCACTGAGATTTCAGGATTTTACTGTTACAGCAGCTAATGCTTCCTTAATTAATACATATATGTAGGCACTGCTGTGGCGAACAAGATATACATTCATTTTGTTTTTCATTTTGGCAAGAACATTTAACAGGAGGGTATACGTTCATGTAAAAAGCAACTCCAAGTTCAGAGGTTTTTCCTTGCTGTGTATTTTCTTCAAAAACACTTCATTGACCATTTCTAACAATTCCAGGCACTGAGTTAGATGTGACATATACAGAGGGAAATCGGTCAGTCTCTGGCCTCAAGCCTACAGTGAACCAAGATGGCAGACATAGAAGAAACATACAAGTGCCTCATTACAAAACTGCAAGTGCTTGAAGCAAACAGAGCACTGGGAGAGTCACAGAAGAGACCTAATGCGCAAGGGGAGCAGAGGGCCAGGTTCTTCTGGGGAAGAGATGTTTAAGCTGGAGAACACAGATGGATGAGTGTCAACTGATTAATTAAAAATAAAGAGGGGCACCTGGCTAGCTCAGTCAGTTAAGCCTCTGACTTCAGATCAGGTCATGATCTCATAGTTGGCGAGTTGGAGCCCACATCAGTCTCTGCACTGGTGAGGCAGAGCCTGCTTGGGATTCTCACCCTCTCCCTCTGTATCTGCCCCTCCCCCACTTGCACGTGCTTGTTCTCTCTCTCTCTCTCTCTCTCTCTCTCTCAAAATAAATACACTTAAAAAATTAAAAATAAAGAGCGAGCCCTCCAGCAAAGAGAATTGTGCAAAGACCACAAAGTAGCAACAAGCTTGATGCCCTTGTGGATCTGAAAGGAGGCCATTAGCCTGCCTGGAGAGTAGGAAGGAGGGGGATGGGAGGGGGATGGGAGGGGGATGGGAGGGGGATGGGAGGGGGATGGGAGGGGGATGGGAGGGGGAGGGAGGGTCTGGGAGGGGAGGGAGAGGGGAGGGAGAGGGGAGGGAGAGGGGAGGGAGAGGGGAAGGAGAGGGGAGAAACGCTATAAAATGCTACGTCTATGCACAGGATGAATCATGCTAGGCGTTGAAGAATAGTAAAGATTTTCAATGTTAGTCTAAAGCCTACATGGGGGTGATAATGCCCCCAAAAGTGGGTGAAAAGTTGGGTTATGGGAATGGGAGAGAAGAGGTTCCCTCCTGATATGAATGGTTTAAGGATACCGCAAGGAGTCCCTTCAAAGGGCCACAGCACATGTAAACTGATATGTTTATTTATGGCATTAAAATTTCATGGGGGTAGGGGCGGATTAAGAGGAAGTATCTTAAAATGTCTAAAAAGGGGGGCAATAATGATAAACAGACTCAGAAACACTGCTCTAAAGCTAACAGTAATCCAGTTTAGGTGTTAAGCAAGGGAGTGCCACGACCTGATGTTCATTGCTAAAAATTCCATCAGAGTTAATATTTTTGTACTAAAAAGTTCATACTAGAAAAGTTTAGAAAATCCCATTCATTTTAGAAGTTATGGTTAACTGATATTAACCCACTAAGATCATGTAATTTAAACTCTTCCTTGTAGAGATTAAAAAGAACATGGAACTCAGAAAGGCTCTGTAACTAGTGTGTTCAGAATCATGCAATTAGCACGTAGCAAAGTTTATATCCTGTTCTTTTTCTTGCAGCACTGTACCCAAAAGTCTACCCTGCCCCTGCATGCATCTATGCTATACATGCAATTAGCTTGTGTGGCCACATTTTACATATTGATTCATATCAGACCACCCTCCATATAGTATTTGAGTCAGACGTACAAAAAGGAAGATAACGTAATTTTTTGCCATGCTCCTAGATTTTTAGCAGAAAAATAATGTCCTACCACATGCTGTCACCTATCTTGAAAACCGTCAAGAGTTGCAGGTTACATACAGGACTAAAAACAAATGAATCCATTAGCTTTCTTGATTTAGTCAAACATATAGGGGGTAGTCGAAGTTCTGCTCAGCTTTTGTTGTAACCCCTGGCAGAAGATTCTCAAAGTGAGATTATTAGTCTAAATTTAAATAACGGTTTCCTGGGTCTGAAAAGTAAACTAGAGGTCTGAAGATGTTGCTTCTCTTTTACACAGAAAAATAAGTACACATAAAATGAAATGGAACACCAATGTTCATAGTGGCACTACTTACAATGGCCAAATGTGGAAGCCACCCAGGTGTCCACTGATAGATGAATGGATAAACAGAATGTGCTACATTCATAAAATGCCACATTATTCACTCTTAAAAAAGATATTCTGACACATATGCTACAACATGTATGAGCCTTGAGGACATCATGCTAAAATAAATAAGCCAATCACAAAAACAGAAATACTGTTATGATCCCGTTTGTATACATTCGAATTCAGAGACAGAAGGTAGAATGGTTGCAGTCGGGGGGCAGGGGGAATGGAGCTGCTATAAAATGGGTGTAGAGTTTGTTTTGCAAAAGGAAGAGTTCTGGAGACTGGCTGCAGAACAACGTGAACGCATTTAACACTACTGAACCATATACTTAAAAATGGTTAAGATGATAAATTTGTTACATGCATTTTACACTTATAATTTTTTTAATTTTAACGAATAACACGGTTTTAAGCGTTTTTACAGTAATTGCAGAGAACCTCTGTTCACATACACACACACAGTCAGAAAACAAACATCTAGGCATCTAGGAAGTCCCAAAGTCTGGGTTCATGACAACATTACCTTTTCAACCGTCTTGAATTTCATGTGACCACAAAAACCTGAGCAGAAGTGAGATCTGTCAACTCTGGGCAGAAGCGTTTCATTGCCAGAGGAAAGCAGAGAACCATTCTCCTTTCTTGTCCGCCAGGGAAGCATGCAGGTTGGGGTGGAGCCACCGTCAGTGTGGATTCCTGAGTGTGCACAGTGAGCCAAGCTCTCCTCATGATCCACACTGAACACGTGGCCCGATGGGGACATACACCTTTCTTGCGTTAAGTCACTATGACGTGGTGGTTGGTTGTTACCACAGCATAATCTAGCCCATCCAGACTAATAAAGAGTTTTTATAAGGAACAACAGGAGAATTTGAATTTTAGATTATATCAACAAATATTTTTAATTAAAAAAAAAACCTTTATTTCTCCGCCACCGATTTCTGAAAGAAAATACACAATTAGCACTCTTCATAAAATATACAAGACGTGTCACAATGACTATTAGCAGTGAAGAAAACTTCTTTTCCACACATAATACTACATCATAGACTATGCATGACTCAGTGGAGAGCGCGTGTGTATTTTGTTTGGCTGGTTTGCGATAGAGATGGGGAGAACATCCTAAATAATAGGCGCATGAAACATTTCCTTCCTTTCCTCCACGAACGTAGCAACAGTTGCTACATCACACTTGGGTAGAGAAGGTGTTCAACAGCACGTACTCTTCCTTTCATCAAGTGTCAAGTTCCTGGATGCTGTGGACGATTTTCTAAATAAGTATCTGTTAATCTTCCAGGGGCATGATGACTCGAGGAGAAAATACACAGGAGCCTGTTTTCCAGCAGGTTATGTGAAAGAGTAAGGACGAAAGGGTTTCCCTCCACCCCCACTCCCCATCACTCCTCAGCTGTAGGCAGAGCGACTGAGACCTGAAGCTATTCCCAAACATCTGAAAACCATTTATAAAAAACTGAGGTTACTACAAATAAAGACACTTTAAGCTGGTGGTTCATATCTTTAGTTCATGATGTAACTAGACGCTAAAATAACAGTGTATGCTCTGGTGGGAAAAATCATCGGACAGAGTTATGAGACGTGTGGTCCACTCCCACTTCTCCTGTTAACAAACTGGGACATGTCGCTTGACTTCCTAGGACCTTATTTCTCTCATCTGTAAAGAATAAAGATCAGATCAATGTTTCCCAGATCGAACCCATAGTTCGGTCCAACTGTGTCTGAATCTTCTGTGGGTCTGGGGACGGAGTGGGGGGGCCACGAGGGGGGGGGGGGAGACTGGGGTCTCTCAATGCAGATTCCTAGGACCCACCTTTTCCTATTGAGTGAGCATTTGAGAGACCCAGGAATCTGCATTTTAGAGCTTCTTGGCTTTTAGCTGCATGGCCCTAGTCTTTGGTGGCCTTTGGAAATCCATGGTACAGCCAAACCGACTCATGCGCAATGAAGTTTGTGATCCATAATACTAAAGAAACTCTAAGTCTTCTTCTGGCTACATAACCCCACAGCCATGAGCAGAGCTGAAAACCAAGTATGTTTTTGGTGGTGGTTATGGAACCACCACCAGTTCCATCCACTCCAAAATGCATAATGCTCTAGAGTTCATCCCAGTGTAAAATAAAATATTAAAACTGATAACGGTATTGCTAACTATTCAGCGCTACTTCCCTATTCGCTTCACCTCATCTCCATTCTCCACCACAAAAGAGCCTGAATCCAATCACACCTTAGACAATAAATGTTAATACCGCATGTGAAATTTCAAGGCCAGATCTTTACATCATGTTAGCTCCATGTTTTCTCATAAAACGGTCTCCAAACATCAAAATTTGTAGAATAATAAAATCTTTCTGTGCTGTGTCTGTGAGCAAATAGGTTGAACCGCGTATACTGAAGCAGACAATGGGTCCTAAGTACCCATTTAATTGAACGAGTAAACACTAACACATCAACATTGGAATGGAGAGAATACCTCTTATCATGTTTGGCAACCAGCAGGCAGTCAGTAAGTACTAAATTTCCTTCCCTGAAAAAGTCTGAGTCCTAGTTGCACAGACACTCAGTAAATCCAGAACTAGAACCTGGATCTTTGGTCCTCAAGTCCACTTGTGATACTGACCAAAGTTTTACTTTCACTGGGAAAATGTAGGAGTCTCTAAAAAGTGTGTACAACAACCAGAATGAGCGTTAGTGGTATTTGGAGATGGATCAGGACAGGAAAACAGAAATAATGAAAGAGGAAAAATAGTGCTAACTTTCAGTTAAACATGGTAGATTGAACACCATTTTTTCTCTATTCCCTCCCAAATGTCCGCGAAAATAACAATAAATAAATAAAGATGACAAGACAACTGGAAAGGAGACACCAGCAGACAAAAGATGCCAATAAATTTTTGGAATATGGAAAACTAGTGGAAGAATTGTTACTGACTTAACAGAATTGTGCTTGCAAAGAGATACAGTGATGAGAAGCAATACCATTTGGCCTGTAAAACTCTAGAAAGGCTTCAGACTTGGAGGCATCTGGTGCTGCAAAAAGCTGGGGGGTGACGCTTTGGCTACAACTCCAAATACCAGTTAAAACCTTACCTAAAGACATCTCTGTTGAAAAACAAAATTGAGGGGCATCTAGGTGGCCGTGTGACTCTTGATTTGGCTTGGGTCATGATCTCACAGTTTGTGAGATCAAGCCCTGCGTCAGGCTCTGCACTGATAGCATGGAGCCTGCTTGGGATTCCCTCTCCATCTCTCTCTCTCTCTCCCTCCCTCTCTCCCTCTCTGCCCCTGCCCCACTCATGTGTGTGCTCTTTCTCTCAAATTAAGTAAATAACTTAAAAAAAAAAAGAAAAAGAAAATTGAGAAAATCTTTTGCAAATATAAAAAAAGATAACAATAAAGACAAAAGATTTGAAAAGAAGGATGGTTGAACCAGGAGGTTTAATAACTAACAGGAGTTTCACAAAAAGCAAACACATAGGTACCAGCAAGGAAATTATCAATGAAATATGAAAATTAATATTCCCCAAAGGGAAGGACATTGATCTATTCAAGTTCTGTGGAAAACCTGGCACAGTGAATTTAAATAGTCCACACTGAAGCACATCATCATGAAACTTTGGCTCAGTGACTAGCAAACTATGGCCCCTGTTCCAAATCTGGCCCACTGTCTGTTTTGGTAAATAGTTTATTGGAACACAAACAGGTTCATTCATTTATCTATTGTCTATTACTGCTTTCATGGGACAGTGGCAGAGTTGAGTAGTTATAACAGAGATTGTGTGCCTACAAGACCTAAAATATTTTCCTAAGAGAAATGAAAACATATCCACACAAAAACTTGCACGTGTATGTTCGTAGCAGCATTACTATAACAGCCAAAAGGTAAAAACAACCCACATGTCTGTCCACAGACAAATGGATAAACAAAATATGGTATATCTGTACAACATAATTTTTAAGCTAGAAATAAATGACATGCTGGGCACCTGGGTGGCTCATCAGGTAATCATCTAACTCTTGACTTCATCTCAGGTCATGATCTCAAGGTTCGTGGAATTGAGCCTCACATTGGGCTCCATGCTGAGCACACTGAGCATGAAGCCTGCTTGAGATTCTCTTTCTCCCTCTCTCTCTGCCCCTCCCCTGCTCATTCTCTCTCTCTTTCTCAAAATAAATAAACTTTAAAAAAAAAAAAAGGAATGATATACTAATATATACTACCAGTTGGATGAGCCTTGAAAACATGCTAAGTGAAAGAAGCCAATCCCAAATGTTTACATATTATATGACTTCATCCATATGGAAATCCAGAGAGGCAAAATCTACAGAGAAAGAAAGTAGATTATTGGTTGTTTGGGGCTGAAGGCGGTAGGTGGAGAGTACAGATACAAAGTTTCTTTTTGAATTGACAAGAATTTCTAAAATTGACTGGGGTGATGGTTGCACATCAGTGAATATAATAAAAAAAAATCCACTGAATTGTGTACTTTAAATGGACAAGATGTGGAATATGTGAATTATATCTCAATAAAGCTGTTTTTTGAAAAAGGAAATGTAATAGGAAAAAACAGATTATAATAATCTACTTGGAACACTATAGCCATTCCATATTAATAGCAACCATTGTACTGGCCATTCCAATTTATTAATACTGACTCAATGTCATATTAATACAATGTAAAATATGATAAAAGATCATGAAAGAATGATGAAAGTAGAATATGAAAAAGAATTAAGAAATCATACCACATTGGGAATCTAATCAAATATGAAAAATCACATTAAAGGTATAAGAATTGTAGTGGTAACAATCATATGAAAAATCTCAAAGAATTCAAAATAGTTATCTAATATTAAGGTAGGCAAAATCAAAGTAGATTTTAGAGCACAGTCTATTACTAGGGATAGAGAAGGTCATTTAATAATGAAAAAGAGGTCAATTCACCAAAAAGACATAACAATTCTAAACATTTATGCACCCAATAATAGAGTTTCAAAATAAATAAAAGAAAATCTGATAGAACTGCAAGAAGAAATAGACAAATCCACAGTAGTAGAGACTGTAATATCCCTCTCTAAATAATACACTAAATATATAAAAATCAGTAGAGATACAGAATATACTCTCAACCAACTTGATCTAATTGACATTTATAGAGTGGTCCACACAACAACAGCTAGACTGATCAGGAAAATTTAGAAGACACATATCTATAGAAAGATTAATTCTTTATGAATATAGAGAACATTCACCAAGACAGACCATGTTCTGGGCCATAAAACAACTCTCAATAAACTTAAATAGATCCAGGTTATATCAAGTATGTTTGCTGACCACATTGGGATTAGAAAACATTGACACAAAGATATTTGAAAAACTTGCAAATATTTAGAAACTAAACAACTCATTTCAAAATACCTATGAGTCAAAGAAGAAATCAAAGACAAATTAGAAAATATTCTGAACTGAAGAAAAATGAAAACACATTTATGGTATGCCAATAAAATATTACTGAGGAGGGGAGCCTGGGTGGGTCAGTTGGTTAAGTGACCAACTTCAGCTCAGGTCATGATCTCACAGTTTGTGAGTCTGAGCCCCACATCAGGCTCTGTGCTGACAGCTCAGAGCCTGGAGCCTTCGGATTCTGTGTCTCCCTCTCTCTCTGCCCCTCTCCCACTCATCTCTGTGTCTCTCTTTCAAAAATAAAAAAACATAAAATTAAAAAAAAACATTACTGAGGAAAAATTTAGGTCATTAAACACCTCTAGTTGAAAACATAAAAAGTCTATCAATAACCTGAGCATCCACCTTAAGAAACTAGAAAAATAAGACTAAATGAAATACAAAATAGAATAAAGAATATAATAAAGATGAGAGAAGAAAGGAATATAATAGAAAACAGGAACGTCCATAAAACCAAAAACTGGTTCTTTGAGAACATCTATATAATTAATAAGCCACTAAGCAGATTGATCAGGAAAAAAAGAAAGAATAAACAAATCACCATTATCAGGACCAATACAGGTGATAAAACTCCATGTTCTAATAATATTTAAAAAAAAATAATATGGGAGCATTATGAACTACTTTATGGCAAAAAGCAACAACTTAGATGAAATGCATGAAAAAACACAAATTACCGAAGCTAACTCAAGACAAAATAGATTATCTGAAGAACCCTATATCTATTCAAGAAATTAAATTTGCAGTTAATCTTTAAACTAAGACAAGTCCAAGTCCAGATGGCTTCACTGGTGAATTCCACAAAACATTTAATGAAGAAATCAGACAAAAACTCTTCCAGAAAATTAAAGAAGAAGGAATATTTCCCAACTTATTCTATAAGGCCAGCATTACACTAATACTAAAAACACATCACAAGACATCACAAGAAAACTACAGACCATTATCTTTCATGGACATAGATGCAAAAATTTGAATCAAAATTTCGTAAACTGAATCTAACAATATTTTTAAAAAGTATAATGTATTAGTCACCTAGTGAGTTTATCCCAGGAATGCAAGGTGGTTAACATTTTAAAAATCAGCGTAATTTATCATATTAACAAACAAGAAAGGAAAATTCATGTGCTCAATAGATGAAGAAAAAGCATTTGACAAAATCTATCATTGATTTCTAATAAAAACTCTCAACAAAGGAAGAATAAAAAGAACTTCCTTGGGGCACCTGGGTGACTCAGTGGGTTAAGAGGCCGACTCTGGCTCAGGTCATGATCTCACAGTTCACAGATGTGAGCCCCGCGTCGGGCTCTGTGCTGACAGCTGGGAGCCTGGAGCCTGCTTCAGATTCTGTGTCTCCCTCTCTCTCTCTGCTCCTCCCTTGCTCATGCTCTATCTCTCTCTCAAAAATGAATAAACTTTAAAAAAAATTTTTTTTAAATAACTTCCTCAATCTGATAAAGAGCATCTACAAAAAAACTTACACCTAACATCATGATTAATGGTAAAACACTGAATTATTTTTCCCCAAGATAAGGCAAAAGCAATCAGTATTTTAATCAGTGTTATTAAATAAGAAATTTAAAATATCAGATAGGTAAGGAAGAACAGTCTTCATTTTCATGACATGATCATATGTGTAAAAAAAACCTGATGGGATATAACAAAAAGCTACTGTAACAAGCCACTTTGCTAATGTTGCAGAATATGCAAAATTCAATTATTTTCATATTCTTACAAAGAATTATCACGTGCAATTTTTAAAAAACAGTGCCTCTTAAAAGAGCACCAAAAATGTGAACTATTTAGTATAATCTGATAAAAATATCCAAGACCTGTACACAGAAAACTACCAGATATTGCTGAGAGAAATTAAAGACCTAAATAGAGAGGGATCATAAATTCAATATTGTTAACAGGCTAATTCTCTGAAAATAGATCGATAGCTTAGAACACCCCAAGTCAAATCCCTGGATGCATTTTTTAATTGGCAAATTGATTCTAAAATGCATATGGGAGTAGCCAAGGCAACACACTTGAGAATGAAGGACAAAGTTAGAAGAATCACACTTTCTGAGTTCAAGACCAACTGTAAAGCTACAGTACTAAGGGTAGTGTGGCACTGGCATAACAAGAAACATATAGTTCCCCGGAATAGAGTAGAGAATCCAGAAGATAGACCTAATCATGCATGGACAACTGATGTTCCACAGAATTGCAAAGACAATTCAGTGGAGAAAGGAAAGTCTTTTGAAAAAATCATGCTAGAACGATGACATATCCATAGGCAAAAGGAAAAAATGATCTTGTACCACATACAACAACTCAAAGTGGAATACAGACCTAATGTAAAACGTAAAATCACAGAACTTCCAGTAGAAAACCTCTGTGATACTGAGTTAGGCAAATATTTCTTTAAAACAAGAGCAAACACACAATCTACCAATGAACAATGCAATAATTTCAGTTTCACCAAAATTAAAACTTCTGCCATTCAAAAAACACTGCCAAGAAAATGAAAAGACAAATCATAGCTTGGGAAAAAATATTTGCAAATGATACATCTGACAAAGAACAATTCTCAAAATTCAGTAAGAAAACAACACATTAAGAAATGGGCAAAATGTTTGAACAGACATTTTGCCAAAGAAAATATTTGGAATTTAAATGAACCCATGAAAAAATACTCATCATCATTTTTCATTAGGGAACTGCAAATTAAAACCTGAGCTCCTACTATACCTACTAGCATGACTAAAATAAAAGACTGACCTAACCACATGTCGTCAAGGATGCAGAGAAACTGGAATTCATACATACTGCTAGTAAGAACATAAAATGGTACAACCGTCTGCAAAACTGACATTTTCTTAAAAATTTAAACATACCTACCAATGATTCAGCCATTCCATCTTTAGGTATTTACCTAGGACAGATGAAACCACACAGCCAAAATCTGAAACATTGTCCAACTGTAGATGTAAGTTGATGGACAATGAAATGTGATATATGCATACGACATACTACTACTCTGGAACAAATTATTGATATGTGTTACAGCATGGATAATTTCAAAATAATTAGGCTGAGCGAAAAAAAAAGGCCAGATCAAAAAAAGTAAGGGAGAAGGGTACCTATTATAAGATTATATTTGCATAAAATTCCAGAAAATACAAATTAATCTATATTAACACAAAGCAGATCGCATTTTGCCTGGTGATGTTGGGTTTGAGGAAGGATGGCAGGGAGGGATTCCTAAGGTCATAAGGACACCAGGGTGATGATGTCATGGGTGTATACATACGTCAAAACTTAAAATTGCATACTTTCTGTATGTGCAGTTTCTTGAATGTCAGTTATAACTCAAAATAGTACAAAACAAACAAAAAAAAAAGCTGCTTTGGGGCCATGAGATCTGACATTAGGAGAAAGAGCAGAACAAGAATTTGCCACGTTTTCTTAAAACCCTTAGTCATTTTTTTAACCATGCAGAATCATCATGGTAAAAATGAAAATAAAAAATAAAACAAGAGCAAGAACATACAAGAGGATAACAAAAGAGAAAGTATTTTCTTTAAGGTCTTTAGTTGAAAAACAGGCACCTATAAAGGCACAAATTCTTTCCAGCCTTCCTGGAACTATTCATTACTAAATTCCTAACAAGGATGCAGTTTAGAATCTCATAGTAAATGAATATATTCCGTTTTAATATTCACATGACGCTATCACTGATAAACCACCAAAAGAACATGGATTGCCACTAAGCGACATTTGTAAGCAACAGCAATGGATTTATGCTGAGCAAGCCATAACCCTCTCCAACAACTTTGTTTATTTTTACAGTGGATTGCTACAGATGGGTGGTAGAAATCATTAAGTAGTTGATAACCCCTACGGGTGTCGACCATTAATTATCTACTTCCCTACCTGGGAGAAATTTAGGCAATGGGATGAATCTGGGTTCAGCCGATGAAATGAAATTGATACCAGTAAAATAATCTGTTTTACAAGAGCCCAGAGTGAGCTACCTTCCAAATGCACAGGAAAAGAAAAGAAACTTACAAGTTAGGAGAGTAATTCGGTCAGAACAGAAGCAAAGGGAAATAACCCCTGAAAGGAGAAATTCAGTGAGGAAAAAGGAGAAATGCTGGTGTTTCAAATCATCTGATTTGCATTCAGATTGTTCTTTAGACTTTTGGAAAATATGGCTCAGGTGTAATTCAGTTTAGGAAGCCAGAAGCTCTTGAACACAGATCCTCCTTCTAGAGGGCTATAAGATACTCAAAGAGGTCTGATAACTCTGATAGTGATGCTTTCATGTACTGAGGGCTTTGATTTAATAACAGTTTGACAAATGTATACATTCCAAACAATATTCAAATCATTTGGCACTGGCTGTGGTTTATAGAATGACTTCTTGGTATTAAATAACCTCAAGTTTCTGGTCTTAATTCACTGATTAGATATAATGCCCTTGTGTTTAAGTGAGGAGCTTAAGGGATGTTGCAAGATGAACTGCTTCTGTCACCTAAGTTAACCCTAAAGCATATTCCATTCCACCAGGATACGGAATCCAGCTACCACTTTAAACTCTCTTCTCTCCCTTCTCTGACAAGTTTAGTCAGGCTTCTCACATGTGGAGAGCAGCCCTGCCGAATGGAACAAGAAAAACTCACTTGGAATTAAACAACAAACCACTTCCAACACAAAAGGCGCAAATCTGCTTTTATCATCTGTATCCAGAATAAAGTAGGTTGAGAAGCAGAGCAAGGAAGAACAGGTACATAATGCTAGGAGAAATCAGTTTGTCCTGAATATCACCAGGCACTGAATGAAGAAGTAGAACACACACACATATGTGAGCCCCGCCCCCCTCCCCCCCCCCCCCCCAAATCCTACAGTGTGCATCTTAGCATCTTCATTACATCTTTGCTTGGTTCATATATTATCAGATACTTTACCAAAAGCTCAAGGAAAGGTAGAATTCCTGCCCCTGCCATTATTTAGAAATAAGACAGAAGGCATTCTGTCTTGATTTGGCTTATGTGTCAACCTGCCTGGTGTTGCTGAAGCTGGTAGTACCTTGGGGAACATAGACCAACACCCTCATTTTGCAGATGAGGAAATGACACAGGGAAGCAGCCAGGACTGGATGTTATAAGTTAAGACTTTCTCCGTAGGCTGTCTCGTAGGCCCTTGACTGTTCTTTACTCCTTTGAATTTCCTTTCGACGTCCTGATTCTTTAAGAACAGGTCACTGGAAGGCAGGTCATTTTTACACAGGAGTTTTCAACCCAGCTGCACCATGGTATCACCTGGGAGCTTTATAAATTCTGATGCTGGGGCTTCACACCTCCTGCCCCAAAGGATTCTGATGCAATCCAGCTGGGGTGTGGCCCTAGCACCAGGAGTTTCAAGAGCTCCCTTGGGCAATCCTGACGTGCAGCCACCTCTGAGAAGCTTTGCCGTGAAGCAAAGCATACTGGGAATGAAACTTGCTAATAATTAAGACGATCTTTTGCAATAGTTTTTCATCCGCCAATCTGAGCAGGTGTTTCTTGTTGAAAACTTCTACCTCTTATTAGAGTGTACCCTGCTCCTCAGGTTCTAGCCGGCTCTGGGCCCTTCCTCACCACCGTTCTGGGGCCTTGCTCAGCCTCTAAAAGCGCACCGCTGCACGCAAAATGACCACAAAAATAGAGACCTGAAAACAAGTTTCAAAACGTTAAGTAAAAGCGAGGGAAGGAAATCCCCCGATTTGGACAAGTCTTCCATAAGCAAAACAGAGGAAAGGGAGGCTATCTGGCGATAATTCCGGCCAAGAGTATTTGGGCATTTTCCCAGAATTACCCAAGTAATCCCGTGAAAAGCGAATCTATGTAGGCTACATTATGCACAAACTGCCTAAACCGTGAGTTTTAATCAAAAGTTACCTGACTCTGGAAAGCGTTAAAGGCAAAGACACCACAAGCATCATAGATTCGACTAGCCCCTGGCCCCTTCCCTAAGCATCTCCCTCCAGGGTCTTGCAGTAAGAAACCACAACCAAGCAGACAGTGAATTCAACACTCCCCCAGGGCTCTTCTGCTCTGCCTCGGGACCTGAGACGCCCACTCAGGAGAACGCCCCATTTCCTGCACCCTTCCAGCTCAAGAAAAAAAAAACCCTAGGAGCATTCTGAGGGGGCGTGGTGAGGACGAGTCCCAGTGCGCCGTCCAGAACCACCTTTTCTCCACCGCAGAGGTTCCGGGAGCCCCCCGGTCCTGTATCTGCACACCTTACAACGCCCCGCCCCCGACACTCGGACGCAGGTGGCCCCAGGACAAGGATGTCAGAACTTCCCTAGGTCCCGGAAAGGACGGAAGTGAGGAGGAGTGTCCCAACCCGCGAGCCTTCCCCTCGCCGCCGGAGCCGCCGCCAGGAAGAAAGGTCTCTGCCGAGGACAGCCCGGAAGAGGTGCGGGGTCGCGGACTCCCTGAAAGTGGGCCGCACCCGGGCTCTGGCGCCGTCTCCTCCCCGCGACTCTCCCCAGCTGGAGGCCCGTCCCTGGCGCGGGCGGGACACCGGGACCGGCCCCAGGAGGGTAGGCTGAGGCTCAGCGCAGAATTTGACCCCGGCAGCCCTGAGCTCGCCACGCGGGGCCGCCTTAGCCCCAACCCCGTGCCACCTGTCCTCGCTGGGGTGGCAGCGCAGCCCCAGGACAGGCCCCAGGCTGAAGCGCTCCCCGCTCTCGCCGACTAGAAGAGAAGTCCTAGGAGGGGGGGAGCGACGCCAGACGCGCAGACCGCCTCACCTGTCCGGCGACGTAGAGCAGGCACCAGGTGCCGCCAAAGATGCGAACCAGGAGCCTCGTGCGCCAGGGCGCAGCCAGCCTTGCCATGGTCCCCAAGCGGGGAGGGAGGGGGTTCCGGGCGAGACCCCTCCCTAGAAGCGGTAGCCGCCTCCCGCGCTGGCTGCAGGGCTCGGCCGCGGCCGCAGCAGCCGGCGGGCGGACTGAAGCGTGCGCCTGCGGGGCAGGGCTGCGCCGGGCTCTGCCGCGCGTCCTCTGAGCCGCCCTGAGGCTGCGGAGCCGGGCTGCTTTGAATGGGAGCGCGTGCGCTGGGGGTGGGGGCGTTATTTGTGAATGTGCTGCTTGTCTTGGCTCGGGATGGTTCGCGCTCCAACTCCCCCCCCCCCCAGCACCCCCTCCGGCTCCTGCTCCTCCCCTCCTGTGTCAGCCCAGCAAAGGCGGGGAGCGCAGACACCCAGCCGCCCCGGCAGCGACTGCGGTGCGCCTTTCGGGAAACCGGAGCAGGGCTAAGCGCTGGCTTCTATTTATTTATTCTTTTTTAAAGGGAGGGTCTCGCACTGCACACCTTGGACGCGTTTGGAATTCGACCCTGCCTGCCCTGGGAGAATTCGGGATGAGAAGGAAAGGCTCTCCCTGGACGCTGTCGCTTTCCCCGGAACGAGTCCTCAGGGCCGTTCCCTGCGCTCTTTCCCTGGGACTTGGCGCGCCGCAGCCGCTCTGGGAACCTCGCAAGGCCCTCCAGGGACCCGGGAAGAGGGGCGGTGATTAAGGAACTCTACCCCACACAGTGCGCAGATCTGAACGTAACGGTTTGTTGTCCGCGGAGACCCATCCTCTGGGTACGAAGAGATTATCCCAAGGAGTTACTGTTTTGCAACCTGAGACTGGGGAAAGAGGACTTTGCTCGAGAGCGGCGGGGATCCACGACAGCTGGGTTGGGACGCAGTCTACCAAGAGCCAGCGTTACCCATAAGGAGCCCAAGAAAATGGGTTCCGTGAATCTGACTTCACTTGTCTTCTTGTGTCAGTGGTTTTCTGAGGCAAGCCAGAGCTCTCCCTTGTCCAGTGTGGGCCGTGTTCTTATGAATTAGACTTGAGGCTGTCAGGCTTTCTCTGTAACAGAAAACAAACTTTGTGCCCCCTTGGAGTTCTTTGCCATTGGGACCCAGGTTCATTTCTTCCTGAAAACCTGGCGCTCCAGAGCCAGTCTCCCAAAGCACATTTATGAGAAAGTAAATCCCCCCCACCCTTCTCCCAACCGTCTTGCAGGCCACTCCACCCCTCTAGAACCTTGGCAGTGAAGCTAACAGAGGCGGGGAGCTGGCCCCACTTCAGTAAACTCTAGGATAAGAGGATTCAGCGCAGCGCACGTGAAACAACTTTTGTGAAGTTCCCACGTGCGCGCATTGGGATGAACCCAGCCCAAAATGAAGACGCCGCCATACTCCCTAGCAACCATTCATTCAATGCACATATTAAAGCCAAGCGCTGTGCTTAAGCGTTGTAGCCCATCAGCGACCTACACAGATTTGGATCTTGCCCATTTTAATTGCATAAACAGGATGCAAACTGCTGACCACGAGAGACATAGGGCAGAAATGCCTATAGGAAGTGAATGTTTAAATGTGCCAGCATGAGCATTTGTGTCCACAAATAGAGTGATTTTGTTCTCTTATATAGTCAAGGAGCTGCTTCTCAGAATCCATCTATTTACTCAATATGTGTGTATTTGAGTTCTCAAGGTATGAAAGAAAATCAGAGTGGAAAAAGAGGGGGAAAAATCCCTCTTTGAACTTAGAATCCCAGAAAGTCAAAGCTTGGAGTTCAAAACCTTGAAATTTGTTTTAAGGGCTGTAGGCCAGGTTTTCAACTTCAATTGGTAGAGAGGAATGGATAAGATACTGAAAAACAAAACACCAAACATAAAAAGGAACAGGAACGTGGTCTGTGGAGGACTGCAAATGGCTTGTCTTACCAGGGCCCTTGAGCCACAGGTTAGGCAGAAAAAGGCAAGGCTTTGCTTGGTGGGGTGGTAGTCCTAACATGGTGGGCTGTGAGAAGGTAAAACGCCAGACTGGAAGGAAAAAGGGAACCCACATTGGTGTGCCAGGCAACATTAACTGAGTTAAATCTTTTTTTTTTTTTAAGCCCTCAAGATAGGTGCGTATGAGAATATGCATATGGAATATGAGAATCCAAAAACTCAATGGCCATATATATTGGAGCCAGACCTGGAGAGGCATACAGTCACAGAATTTTCAACATTGAAAGGGGATTATAGCCCAACTACATACTCCAAATACCAAAGAGGTTGGCCATCCAGTTCAATAGGCACGTTTTTATTTTTAAATAGGTGAAGAAATTAAGGCCCAGGAAAATGAAGGGATTTGTCCAATGTCTCACACTTAAGAGGTCTATGAATTTATTCCCAGTTCAATGTGGTAAAAAAAAAAAGGGGGGGGGGAGAGAGCCTTTATTCCTTGAACAATGAGGTAACAGAAGGAAACCGAAATTTAAATTAATGGGACAGTTAAGGATAAGGTAAAAAGAGGGTAGTAATTCAAAAAGGAGGAAGACCAACTAAAGATGCTGCCATAAACCACCAATGAGGTGATAAAGGCTTCCATTACTAGAGATGTACTCCAGCTATCAGAGAACAAAGCTGGTGCTTGGAAAGCCACACAAGAGAAGGAAAGTATCATCTATTCTATATGAGGAGACGGCACTTCCTTAGAGCACCTCCTCCATACCAGAGGCTCAACCCCAGTTCCTTGACACTGAGTCAAATGTTAAAAAATAGTCTTGTTTGGTGATTGTCCATCATTTGCTTACAAATCTATAGATTGTCAGGGCACCTGGGTGGCTCAGTTGAGCGTCCAACTTCTGTTCAGGTCACGATCTCACAGTTCATGAGTTTGAACCCTGCATCAGGCTCGCCACTGTCACCGCAGAGCCTGCTTTGGATCGTCTGTCCCCATCGCTCTCTGCCCGTCCCCTGTTTGCTCTCACTCTCTCTCTCAAAAGTAAATAATAATAAAACATTTTTAAAAATCTATAGATTCTTAAATTACTTTCCAACCAATATCACTGATAGTATAAGAAATAACTGGGTGAAAGAGGAGTATTCTCATTATCCACTGAAGATCAAGTTTCCTTGATACTGCATAAAACATAGGGAGGATGCTTTAAAACAGATGTCTTCACTTAACATCTTAATGACCTCACTGTAACAAAAGGACTAAGAGCTGTCACATTCCTCAGGTCTTAGAATCCACACAGGGTATCCAGGGTATCAGAAGACCCCAGCCACTATGATGGCTCTTTGTCTCACCCTAGCCCCAGTCTTGCCAGAGCCTCTGCTCTGGGCCACAAGCCTTCTCATCTGGCACTTGCCACAGGAGATGTGTTTTGGGTTCACCGGTCAGACTTCTCAAAGAATCATTCCACTAGAACACTAGAATACGTGATTCTGAGACTGTAGTCTACCTGTTGATCTCAGGTAGACTTCTACTCCAGAAGTCTATTCCACTGACTGCTTACTACGTCCCACTTCCTTGTTCAGCCCTCTCTTTTCTTCCTGTCTCTTTTTGTCCAGCATACTTTTTTCCCCAGGACACATCATTTCCAGAACACTTTCCAGTACCGTCCACTCCCTTGGTTTTTTCTTCACATCTCAACTCAAAACAAACTCACTGATCTGCTTTCTCAGCACTTTGACCTACAGGGGCACATGAGAGCCACAGAATAGGAAAGATAAGTGGCACCAGGGCATCATCTGACCAACCTCAGTGGGCTCAACACGGCCCATCCATCCTCCTGGACCACCCACTCTGGCACCATCCTGCCCCTTACAATGACTGTTTCAAACTCTCTCCTGTCTCCAAACCTCCAACCAATTCCTCCTTCACCTCTCTCCCTTTCAACAGATATGCAGAGCTCCAGCTTCTCAGAGAGGAGATAATCAGATGGGAACAACTTCTAATTTTACTCTTTTCCACCAAATTTACTTATATCCATAACTATCTTCTTCACCTCTGTTTTCTTTCTAAGGCCAATCCCTCTACAATGCTCTGGGTCTACTCTCCCCTTACCTTCAACTAGTACAGAAACAGTACAGATTTTCCCTAATTTTCTGTGGTATATTCAACAATGTCCTGAAAACTGCATCCTATCTTTAAATAGGATATTTGTCACGTATAACAAAAAATATATTCACTCTCCAACCACCCCACATATTTTCTCCATGATGATACCTATTAAAGGTTTCGTGTATACCGTGTATTGCCTTCTTTCCTTTCTATTTAATCCCCAAACCATTCCAGTCAAAATTCAGCCACCATCTCTATACAGATATAGAAACTGCTCCAGTCACCACTTACTCCCATGAGGTCATATCCAAAGAACATTGGTTGGTCCTCTTCCCACTTGTCCTCACAAAACCATGAGTCATGGTCAATCATTCTTTCCTTCTTGGCTGTTCCTCAGATATTGGCATACTACTCCTAAGAACATATATTTCGTAGGGGCTATCCCTTCCCCTCCCCGACCCTGTATCTAGTTACCTTAATACTAAACCCCTCCCACATATGGGTTGGATTACTTATTTATATGTACTCATATATCTATATTCCTTTCCCTTAGAGAGTTTACTCTAATTTGTAATTATACTTTTAGTAGTGTGATTAATTGACCACAATGTGTCTTTCCCTTCCCACTAGGTTGTAAATTCTATAGGCGCAGTTTACCATGCCATTACAGTGCCTCCCAGTCCAAATCCCTAGAATGTCATATTTGACACAAATCAAAATTAAATTAATAAATGGATGAATTCATATTTCACATCTTTCAGTGACCTGACCTGAAATGTAATCATGAAGTAAGACACAAACTGCAAGTTTCTTGAGAAGAGACATTATATGCTCTTGACCTTTATCCTAGTACCTACAAAAGTCCTAGGAACATAATAGGTAAGAAAGAGAGAGACAGACAGAGAGAGACAGAGACAAAGACAGGAAGACAGAAAGAAAGACAGAAAGAAAAAAGCCTGGCTGACTAAGAGAATGGACAGAATCCACTAACAGAATGAGAAACTGCCGAATCAGGTAAATTTCTAGGCAAACTCCAAATAAAAATCCACAGGCCATACATTCTTAAATAGATCAAACTTTCAAACTACACTTTATTCTTCCAAAAAATATAAATAAAGTTTGGTACAGAGCCAATTATGTTTCTGATCATCACCTTGACGTTTTCCCCAATAAGGAGAAAAGAAAAAGTAAATAATTTAAATAGTAGATATAGAATATCCACCAGAACACAAATTACATTTTTTACTAAATACTTAGAAGCAGGAGGAAGGGGGAGGTACACATTCTATTACCCAGAGTTAAGATTTATCTAAATTATTTCTAGTTAATATATCGCATACATTATAAAATATTCAGCAAGAAAGGAATTTTCTAATAACTGGCTCAAATCCTGCTTCATTCCCCTCTTGTTCTTTAACTAGCTGGAAATGCCCTTCTTGTCAGTCTTTATTTGCCTCGGTAGACAAGCAAAACACAGAGCAAAGCTGTTCAGTCAAGCAAAGTGTTCATTTTTGACAAGTTGAATGTCACACACTTTGTTCAAAGAAAATATACATACCTGAATTATACAGTTAAAAGTCTCCTCACTTGAGTGAAAGCTGTTTCAACAATATTCCAGTCCATAGAGACATGTGGCTTCAACTATTACAAACTGTTAAATTATGTGCATAATAAAAAAAATGATAGAAAACATAAAGTAGTATGTTTATCTCTCACAGAAATGACTCAAAACCATATTTCAAGAAAGTAAACACTGGAAACCAGCAGTTTTACGTATTCTCTGCCCTAACTTAATCTCTATTCTAATTTTGTCCTTTACGTGAACATACAGTTTTTTCTTCCTTTTTAGCTACTGTATTTGTGGATTTTTAAATTAAAAGCATAAAGATTAGCTGAAGCCAGATAAACATGGTTATGTGAATTAACATCCAGATCAAAATATTTTAAATTACCTCTGCTGCCTTCGAAGGGGAAAACACAGCATCCCATGAGGGTTATAACTTATCAGCCGACTTATCTTTCTGTTCTGTAACACTAAGTTACTGAGGAGTGTTTGAGGTTGCAGGGACTTCCTGGCATCTGTCTAAACTGCATTCATGATAGTGTGTTAGTAATGCGCATACTTAATCTCTTGATGTTGGCTTGCGGGAGTCTCAAATATAAAATGTGACAGCATTTGTTTTTCTTACCACATAAAAAAATGACATCACAATCTGTTAAGAGGTTAAACCATATATTATGGCTTCATTTCAGAGTCACTGTTTGCGTCATATGACTGCCCAACAGGGGCCGAATCTAACACACTTAACATTCCTAAGGCTAGTAACATATAGCCTCTGGGTGAGGCCCATTGGGTGTGGTTTTATCGCGCAGAAAATCTTATATAATAACAGCCTTTTCAAAAAATGGTCATTCTTTCTCCATGTGTTGAAGAATTTGTCCAAATAATACAGCAAAGGACAACCGAGGTTATAGAGGAATCAAAAAATTACATTTGGAAGCTGACATTTATTCTGTTCATCTTCTCTGGAGACCTCAGAAACTGTTTACCTGAACTTGGCAACAATTTTCCATAATTCACTCGATCCGTCAACAGTAATATTCAGTTTCCATTTTTGGCTAGCCATTATGACAATATGTAAAAGTAGTAAGAGATATAATCCCTGTGCTTTCAGAAGTCACAATTAAGTTTCACACAATACATTTATAAAAGAAATGTGTATCCCCCAAATATTTGTTCTTCATTATTTCAGAGGCCCGTAGAAAGCATGGTATTCTGTTGCAGCCATTTTTGTATCCTCAGCAACTACCACACAGCACAGCCTCAAAAGTTTGCAAACTGCATTGAACGCTTATTCTAATGCAAACCACATCAATGAGAACCGTGAGGAGCAAACAGGAATTCTGTATTTTGCCCTAGCTTCATAAAGCCCCCGTCAGATTGTGTCAGTGATCAGAAACCTATTTCTCTCAAATGCCGATATGGCAAGCTCCAAAGTATAAACTATTAGACAGAAAGTACTAGTGGATCAGTCGATAGTTCTCAGTCAGCGAATTCAACATTGTATTAGAAAGGTTTGTTCTCGTATGAAAGAATACCATTTTAGGGGACCCTGGGTGGCTTAGTCAGTTAAGTGTCTGACTTGAGCTCAGGTCATGATTTCCAGTTCGTGAGTTTGAGCCCCGAATCGGGCTCTCTGCTGTCAGCACAGACCTCACTTCAGATCCTCGGTCTCCCTCTCTCTCTGCCCCTCCTCCCCTGCTCTCTCTCTCTCTTTCTCTAAAAAATAAATAAGCATTAAAAAAAAAAAAGAACAAGAGCACCATTTTAAAATCTGAGTATTTTGTATGCTTTGGAATGTCTTGCTTCATTACAACATCACCCAGCACCATAGCTGTTCATGTTCTTTCTGCCCCCAGGTGCACTTCGCATACTAGAGAGCTGGTGGATGAAGTAAAATACTTATTCCAAACTCAGCATCTGAAGTTTCTTGATGGTGTCACATGACCTCTAAAATAAGTCCCAGGAGTTGGGTTCCCATGTCATAAAATCACTTTACCCAAAGCAACAAAAGCAAAATATAGTAAAACCTTGGTTTACAAGCATAATTCATTCCAGAAACATGCTTGTAATCCAAAGCACTTGTGTATCAAAGCAAATTTCAAGAACCATTGGCTCAGTGGTGATCACGTGACATTTGGTATCACGTCCTACTTATATGGCAAGATATCACTCATTTATCAAGTTAAAATTTATTAGAAATGTTTGCTTGTCTTGCGGAACACTCGCAGAATAAGTTACTCGCAACCCAAGGTTTTACTGTACTGTCATCTATGTACCTAAGCATTTTCAGTTGTTGCCTATGACTGGATATCAAGGGTTTCTGCTTATTATAACCACCTTTTCTTTTCTATCTGAAATTAGTGCTCAAACAAAAGGAAAATGGACCTCTTTCTTTTGAACTAAGTTATTATTCTGTTTCCCTAGAGGTATCAATAAAAGGCAACTGTGTTAAGTCCCACCTCTGTTTGGTTTATTCTGAAAGAAATATCAGTGTATATATGGACACAATCCCCTTCAGTTTTGCTAGAAAAAAACAATCAAAAAATCAACAGTCTCTGGATGGTTCAAAAAAAAAAAAAAATCACACAATGAGAAAAATACATGGGAACACATGATTTTGTTTGCTTTTCATTGACAACCTTGTAAAACTAATCCCTTATAGAATCGTAATTAAAACAAATTGCAATATGAAACAGAATTTGAAAGCAATTGTTACTTTTGACCCCCAGTTAATGTCTGATATATTTTTACCTGTTCTACTGCTTTATGTATTCTTATGTTGTCCTTACTATTCTAAGATGCAAGTACCAATGATGTCATTACATGCTGGGAAGGGGAACATAAAGTTTGAAGCAGGACATAGGTTTTTTTCTGAATTGGATACACTGGCCAAAAAAGAAAAAAAAAAAAATGCAGTGGCAAGAAAATGAAATTCAGCCAAATCAATGAGATTTTTGGCAACTATAAAATAAACATGTTTTAGAAGATACAGCTGATCTTTGCTTATAGGATTAAATGAACTAAAGCTTGTGAAAGTGCTTTGTAGATTATAAAGCACTATTTAAAACATCTTCATTCATTATTTAGAGGTGCTAAAAACCAAATTCAACTAAGTTTGAAAATCTAATTGGCTTTATTTAATGATTCATGAGTCACACAGCATCCCCTCTTAACAGATGGAAAGGAGTTCCAAGGAGCAGCGTGAAAGGAAAGGGTTTTATAGGCAGGTGGAGGAGAAACAAGGAAGTCCTAGCAAAGTGTGGAATTTCAGGCACCTTCTTTTAAGGGAAGGTGGGAGTCTATCAGGCAGATTACCTCACTAGTGCTGATCAGGTAATTCTAGATTGACTAGTAAAAGGTTACATTCCCGTTAAAGGCTGAAACCGCAATTAGGTTAGGTATTACGTCTTGGTTGGCTTACATGGGGCTTAGCACAAGTGACTCTATTTAGGGCCTGTTGTTTCTTTTTTTTTTTTTTAATTTTTTTTTCAACGTTTTTATTTATCTCTGGGACAGAGAGAGACAGAGCATGAACGGGGGAGGGGCAGAGAGAGAGGGAGACACAGAATCGGAAACAGGCTCCAGGCTCCGAGCCATCAGCCCAGAGCCTGACGCGGGGCTCGAACTCACGGACCGCGAGATCGTGACCTGGCTGAAGTCGGACGCTTAACCGAGTGCGCCACCCAGGCGCCCCATGTTGTTTCTTTTTAACAGTGGTACGGTGCTGTGTTCCAGAAGCATTTAAGACAGCTTATAAAGATATATGTTTAAACAAAATGTTAACATATCTAAAATGTCAGTATATAAAAGTAGGTGAGGACATTAGAATCCTCAGGGGATAAGAGCAGGGTGGGATCCATTGGGATATTTCAGGCTCTACTTATCTTTTCGATATTGGTTGAATGTCATTACTTGGAGCATGAATTGACTTCATAATTGAACAATAAAGACATTTCCATTTGGAAAAAAAAATTAGATGGGAAACAAAAACAAGAATATGACCTTACAGTGGAGCCAGAGAAGAAGTTAATATAAATTCAGATTCCATAAAGAGCCACAGCCACAGATTTGGATCTCAACTTTCAAGCAGTCATGAAACCTCATAAATTACAGTGCCCAGATTGAAGGGGAATCAAGCAAGTTGCATAGACAAACTACTACAGGCCTTGACAAAATTTAGCACTGTTCCATAACTGTTTTTTTTATCCTGCCTCATTGAATTTTATCACACATGCTCTTAGGTTTATTAGCTCATATTTATTATCAGAAAATGCAGCAGTAATATAATTGAAAAAGGAAATTATAATGTGATTTATAGTGTTTACCGCTCTTAGCAAAATTTCTTGAACATGTATTTTCCTCTTTAACCTGTATATGTAAACTTTTCAAAGGTAAGTCATGACATAACAGGGGATCCAGGGGAAAATTCAGAATTGAGGTTTGGAAAAGGTAGGTTAAATAAGAAACACAAATTCTTACTTTGATCAAAGCTCAGGCAATAGAGAGGAGGGAGAGATGAGATTCTTGGACCTCATCTGGGTTTTCCAGAGGGTTCAGCCTCAGAGGCTGAATCAGGATCAAGAGATGGGTAAGAGTACCTGCTGTGACAGATAAAGCCCTAAATCTTGATGGCTTAACACAATAGCTGTTTGAGATAAAGAGTAAAGTTTGGTCAATAGCCTGGTGGCTGGAATATGTGAAAAATCCTATCAGAAGGTCAAGGGAACTTTCAGAAAACTATCACTATAAAGTACAAGGAATGATGAGTTAAAAGACTGAAATGGTCCCTAACAGCCCGGTGGAGATTCTCCTCTGGGAAAACTTATGTGACCTCCCCTTCAACTCACACTTCCCCTCCTATGCTGTCCCCATCATCCTGCCCCTCACACACCATGCTGCAATGGTTTTACTTCTTTTATCCCCACTAGGCTATAAGCCCCCAGGAGAACAAAAGTTGTATCTTCTCACCCTGCATTCCCAGTGCTCAGAGAGTGTCTGGAACATCGTAGGTGCTTGTTCACATCCATTGAAGGAATGGATGGAGGCAACGAGAGAAGGAGAAATGGAGAGACAGGAGAAGCCCAAGGACTCTAGCAGATAAAGACTAGCTGTAATCTTTTACTTGTGTCAGAAACTAAACTGATTAGAAAGTACATCACAGAAATGTGATCCATCTAAATTTTTAGGTGCCTTTAGGCCCAGGGAAAATGGGTCAGACTAGATTTCATTTTTGCTTTTAAGCTTTTCTGTTATGTGCCACAATGTGAAAATAATTTTAAAATCTAGGGAAGGAACAGCTAATCTTAATTTACTTAACTACAACATATAAAAACTTTACTTTGGGAGTACATGCTATTTGTACCTGATTCCATCGTTTCCAAAACATAATCAATTAATTAATTAATTAATTTGTGGCAAAATATACAGAGCAAACAGCACCTCCTGAAACCCTTGTGTCTCAGATCCTGCTACTCAGAGCACGTGAACGTGTTCCCTGAGCTACCTGTGCAAGTTAGGGTGTCGGCTGTGCAAATAAGGGCTCATTACTGTAGTCACTGATGGAGCCATATTTGGAATCTTTCCAAAGTCTGTATTAGTCTTATCGGAGATTATAAAGCTCCCTAACCGTCATCTTATGTGAATTCTAGACTTATTTGAGAACTAAGGTATGAGGCTTCTAGGGACACTTATGAAAGGGCAACAGTTGTAAATTATTTTAGGAATTTGTTCATTTATGCAACATTTGAGCTTTTTCTAAATATTTCCACATACTTTCTAACAAGATTCCAATTTCCTCTTGAATTCAGTCCTTAAGATATGAAATGAAATTAATACACATAAACTGAGAAAAAGCTACAAAGAAATGCCTACTAATTATAACTCACCATATTAACATCACATATATTCAAAACTCCGGCCTTTATTGACCTTGATAAGGGCAATTTTTATACTACTTTTTTTTTTTTTAATTTTTTTTTTTTTTTACGTTTATTTATCTTTGAGACAGAGAGAGACAGAGCATGAACAGGGGAGGGGCAGAGGGAGAGGGAGACACAGAATCCAAAACAGGCTCCAGGCTCTGAGCTGTCAGCCCAGAGCCCGACGCGGGGCTCGAACTCATGGACCTCGAGATCATGACCTGAGCTGAAGTCGGCCACCCAACCAACCAAGCCACCCAGGCGCCCCTATACTACTTTGTTTACATATATTTATGATGTAGTTTTATTTAGCATGACCGACACAAATTTCAAAGAAGTATAAATACTTGATCTTGAAACATTATGCCCAATTTGCCAACCCTAAATTTACACTGCTATAAGTCATTTTTACATAATCCACTATATCCCTTAAATTTCATCAGAGGTAGTACATTTCTGTGTTGTTCTTCTAATAAGTTCACATTCCCAATTACTTTCTTGTGTTCTTTTTCCACTGATGAAACCCTGAATTAAGTCATGTTTCAATAAACTGATTTTTCCTTTTCAAATTTTTGTGTCCTTGAAACTTTAACACCCAAAGAACTCTAACTTGATCTCAATAGTAAACTTGGATTGATCATCCAGTTGATACAATGGAAGATCCATTTGCTTCCTGGTTCAAGTGAAGAAATTCTTTTTGTCAGGGTGTGGAGATTTGGGAAGATGCTGGAATCACTGGCTAAAAAGAGAGTTCTGAATTATTAGAAGATTTATATTACCTAGGGCCCTTGTAATCAAGAATAATTGAAAGTTCACAGTCGACAGTTTGCAGATACATTTCAGATGTGAATAAAGTTTTAGTTCTTCTCAAGCTGTGGTCTGTGGGCCACATCTGCATCTGCATCAGAATCACCTGAGGTGCTGGTTAAAATGCATATTCCCAGGTCACAGAGTCTCCCTCCTGTGTTTTAATATTTTTGAAACAAAGGAGATTACCAAATTGAGTAAAAATGGATTATCTGATCAACATAGATCATAGACACTGCTATACCTCCCCAAATATTTCAATCTAAGATCAGTTCTCCCGAATGAGACCTGCAGGTTTCACTGTTTGGGATTCCAGTGAATGATGGGAAGGTTTAGGTCTTCCCTAATGTCATCTGTATTCCCCGAGGCTTATCAGAAAGGAATATGAAATGGGCTTTCCAGGAAGAGGGTGTGGAATCTGAAATCTTGTTTCTTTCCAAGATCAGGGTGGCTGCCCAGAGGAAATCCCTCACTTTCTGGGATTACATTCCAGTTTCTAAATGTTTGGAAAACATCAGAGTTGACTAGCAAGATGGAGAGTTAGAGAGAAAATGAAGAGGATCTGAACCATGAAGGATTCAGCTAGTTGATTTGGGCCCCGTGCCTGGCTTGAAAGGCAATTGCTTTATTACTTGGCAGAATTCCCATTACATGTCACTCCTTATAGCTTGCATTTCCTAGTCCTTTCTTATACATCAATTTTGTTAGGCCTCACATTCCTTTCTCTCATTCAAGGACTAAACAGACTTTACAGGTCTACAAAAGAAGTTCCCTCCCTCTATGTAGGAATGAATAGAAAATTCTAGGATTTCTTAAAGTTTCCTTGTATGAACTTGTTGGTTCCTACTGATTTCTAAGTTGGAAATGTTAAAAATTCCTGATAGTAGCATAATACCTGTCTAGGTGATTTTTTTTTTCTACTTCTGTTATGCCTATAAAACCAGAATAGTAAACAGTGACAGCTTCAAAGGCCAGGAAAGTAATTTTATTAATAAATGGGCCACCTGGGTGGCTCAGTTGGTTGAGTGTTTGACTTTGGCTCAGGTCATGATCCCACAGCTCGTAGGTTCGAGCCCCACGTCGGGGTCTGTCAGCACAGAGCCTGGAGACTGCTTCGGATTCTGTGTCTCCCTCTATTTGTGCCTCCCCCACTCACACTCTGTGTCTCTCTCAAAAGTAAATAAACATTAAAAAATTTTTAAATAAGTGAATAAGCCATTTTAAGATAGTGGGAAGTGGTAGAACCTATGGCAAAGTGGAGAATCAATGTCCAGCCTGAAGGAATTTTTAAGAATTGTACAAGCCAAATAAAACAGTGGGTTTTAAATACTCCTGGCATGTATCCCTGACTTTTTCTCCAAAATACCTACAATGATTCAGAAGGGGGGAAAAAGATGAAAACTAATAACCATGGTGAAAAACAGTACTATCAGTCAAGCTATTCCAAAAGAATTTCCAATTATGAGATGGATGGAGCTAGATGGAAGAATTATGTGCTATGCCTACCTGAAACTCTGTAAGAGAATCCTTCTTTCTGCTTTTCACTGTCAGTCCACTCTAAAGTCTACTCCAAACACAATATGGAGGAACCATCCTTGTTCCAAGTGGTTGTTATTTTTTGTGGGAGGAGAATAGTCTATGTTTGATTCCCCTGGAGTACAACTCTCCCAACCAAAGACTACACTTCCCACAAAGCTCATGGGCAGGAAGGAGAAAGGAGCATTGTGAAAGGCTCTACCAAACCAGGAGGAGCTCCCACACAAGTCCATTGTCAGATGCTCTATGCATTGCACCTGGTGGAGAATCAGGCAGTAGTGGTGGAGAAAGATTCTGTCTCCCTCCTAGAGAGACTTTAAAGAGGTTAGGAGCATTCCACTTCAAACTGTCTAATATTCCAACCTGTGAATGTGTCATAATTATTTCACCCATTTCCCATTTGAGGAGAGTTGCATATAATATTTTAAAATTATTTTCTATGATAAATAAGCCTATGGTGAACAGCCTTAGAGCTAACTCTTTTTCCAAATCCTGTTTCCCTTCGATATTAAAAACTTCTTTCAATATGATTATCTATATCATTCATTTTTTTCTCTTTATATAAACATAGTCCTCCCATTATGCCCTCGATACATTACTTTACTTGGTTCACTGTTCTATATTGTTTAGTCTCCCTTTACCAAATATGCGTTCCTCTGGGGATTAAAGATGATGGTTTGGATAACTGGAGGCTAAAGTACTGTCTCCTATACATGGATAACCAATTATTACTCATTGAATGAATGAATGAATGAATGAAATCAAAGAGTAGAATAGAAGAGTTAGTGGAGAGTCTTGATGGCTAATTTTGTTAGTTAAGACATGGCTTTTTGCAATCAAGCATCAGTGAAAGGTCTTGAGCTCAGAAATAATTTAAGAGGAACTGCTGGAGAAGTGGTGAGGGCTTTGTGTGCTGAGGTCAGTGGAACTGGACACGAAATGTGAGGATGAGGGCCTGGATAAAACCACAAGTGTATATATGCCTTTCACAATCTTCACTGCCTGCTAAAGTGCCCAAATGTGCCAATTTAAATTCTAAAACTGAACATTTTACATAACTAAAAAGCAAATTCCATAATGAAGGTTTTTCAGGTTCCCTGTGAAAAATAGAAAAAAAAAAGTTTCTTCTCATAAAAGAGGCCAACATAAGCCCAGGGTGCCTGTTCTGCTTCTATTCAGAGAAAGGGTTTTGTTTTTGAGAGAGAGAGATTTTGAGAGAGAGATAAAGAGAACCAGTGGGGAAGGGGCAGAGAGAGTGAGGAACAGAGGATCCAAAGGGGGCTCTGTGCTGACAGTGGAGAGAGAGCCTGATGTGGGGCTCGAATTCAGGAACCATGAGATCATGACCTGAACCAAAGTTGGGTGCTCATACAACAGAGCCGCCCAGGCACCCCAAGGTATTTGTTTTTAATGTGAAGTTCAATGGATTATGCAATTGAGGATTTAGTAATATTCAGAGAGTCTTTAAATCTGGATTCTGCTGCTATTTTCCTACCTGCACTTTGTGTGTGTGTGTGTGTGTGTGTGTGTGTGTGTGTGTGACATTCAGCTCTATCCTTGCATCAGTGTCTGTATTTGTCAACTGGATATCATAGCTTCCACCCACCCCCAACACAGGAGTAGTAATGAAAATTAATGAGAAAATAGTAGGGAAGCACTAAAGTTCTGAGACATTTAATTCAATGATTCCATTTAAACACTGTGGTTACTATTTTTGTAGCTCATCATATCATGTATTTTAATGTGGTTATTAACCTGTGACCTAAATAAGGCCTGTGTTATTACAAATTGTGAGACAGAATGAAGAACAGCTCTTTATTCATCCATGAAATGAGTAGGAAGGTGACAAGGGGAGAGTCGTTGCTCATCTTCTATTGGTCTGTGAACATTTCAGTTCAGCCTGTTAGCTTCTGGAAGCCTGTCTACCTTTCACCTCTCCTGAGGCAACTGCTCTTGTGTGATATGAGTGCATCTTAGAAAGTTCTTAGATACCCCTAGTCCTTTAACCATTTTGTTGACCGAAGCACTGATTATTTGAACTGTTTCTGGTCAACATGGATTTTTTTTTAATCTGAAAAATATTGCCCTGTCTCTGTATCTAAATAAAATTTAGGATTTTTTTTAAGGTCATGGGCACAACACTGACATTCACTAAAAGAAATAATTCTTTGACAATATTCATTCCACTAGAACTAAACCTACCTTCATGAGAAACAGACCATAATTTCTAACCATGTGCACAGTGGAAAAAGCCAGAATTCAGTCAAAGTGAAGACATGCAATATAACAGTCATACAGCTATGACATTATAAAAGGGATAAAAATCATACTTATTAAGTAATTCCATCAGGATTAGCATTAACAGTAATCTGGGCAGGAGTTTTTAATACCCAAATAGTTGGCTCTCTGAAGTTGTCAAACTCGAGAGAACTTTGTATTGCAGGCAGATTTACGGCCATCTCCTGGGCATTAGGACCAAAATTCCTGCTAAAATATTTATGTATCATTTTATCAGATCAGATTTTTAATTCGCAGCATTCTTCCATACTTGACTGGAGTTCAAAAAAGGCCCTTTTTAGTAAATAGTAAATATTTTCATATCTATTTCAAAGCTTTAAGAAACTATTGCATTTATTTATTTTCTTTTGAAGATAATGTAGAAGGAAGTTGAATTTGATTTGCTTGATGAAACCATTCTAAATCACAATAAACTTTTCTTTTCTAAATTAAGAAATGTTTACATTGTTTAAAAAGTCTCAAGTTGGCAAGGAGATGGCCTGCTAGAGAAAAAGAAACAAGTGCACTATTTGAGCAGATACTACAGCTTTGAAAGAGTAGAAACCAAAGGTATCAGATGGAAAAGAGAACACCAATTTGCGCTGGCTTTCTCCGTAATCAATGTGCCATATTCTGTACTGCAGAGAAGCTAACTTATTATTAACCTGTGGAGACCATTCACCAATAAGCTTTAAAATAAGCTCTATTGTGAGAGGGAAGAAAGGGGATGGATATGTCTCTACATGGGAACCGATAATTGCAAACCTGGAAATTTGGCCTGAAAAACTGATACATCTTGGATCACTTAAGTCCTTTTTATACTGGGAAAAACTTTCCAACATCTCGAACTTCATTGTAATGGCATCTATTTGTTGTGCTGAAACTTTGAACTTGTGATCCATCCAGATATCTAAAATATGAGATGAGCTCTGAATAGCTCCATTTTCCATGTCACATATATTTTGGATACTTTCTAGCTCTGTTTGCCATTGATTAGTAAGGCAGTTTGTATTTGACCTAGGACATGGTCTCATCAGAGCCCCATTTTCATGTCTGTCTTGATCAGGGCTAGAATTTCGATTTCAGCATTTGGATTACCAAAATCAGTTCTTCTTTGCCAAAAAAAAAAAAAAAAAAAAAGGACATCATGAGTACATTATCTCTTAGAGTTCAACCCCCATAACCTTGCATCAGCAAAAATGGCATCAGCAATATCATTAATATTGTTTCGATAGCATTAAACTTCTCTAATACACCATATAATTTGATAGCACAAATATTTCTGAATTTAATAAAGAATGTTTTCTCAATTTCTGGTTTTTTTTTTAATTTTTTTTCAACGTTTTTATTTATTTTTGGGACAGAGAGAGACAGAGCATGAACGGGGGAGGGGCAGAGAGAGAGGGAGACACAGAATCGGAAACAGGCTCCAGGCTCTGAGCCATCAGCCCAGAGCCTCACGCGGGGCTCGAACTCACGGACCGCGAGATCGTGACCTGGCTGAAGTCGGACGCTTAACCGACTGCGCCACCCAGGCGCCCCATCTCAATTTCTGTTTTTTACAGGTGTCATGATCAGGACGTTCTTAGACAGAAGTTTCAATTCTGCTTTCAGTGTAAACTTATCAAATGTGCCTCTATGGTCTCAGTTCAATAAAGGTTATTTAAGTGCCTATTTATGTATGCCAGACACTGTTATAAAGCCGGAGGATTGAGTGGTGATCAAGTCAAAGTCCTTGATCTGATAAAACTTATATTCTAACACTGGAGACAGGCAATAAACAAATAAGCTAACAAAGAGAGAACACACCACATATAACAATGCCAGGAGTGCTAAGTGGAATGAAGACAAATAGGCAGTGATAGGAGGGGGCAGGGTTGGCTATTTTAGATAGAACAATCAGGGAAGGCTGCCAGAGGAGGTAACATTTGGGCAGAAACCTTAATGAAGTAAGGGAAGGAGTCATGGAAGATATGGGGCAGAATGTTCCAGGCAAAGGGAAAAACAATTATAAAGGTCCTGGAATGCAACCTTGCTTGGCATCATAATGGAAAGGCAAAAGGGCCAGTGTAGCTGGAGCACAGTGAAGGAGGAGAATATTGGTGGGAAATGAGATCAGAGAGGTAGCCAGGCAGCAAATCATGCAGGGCCTTGAGCTCATGGTGAGGAATCTGGATTTTATTCCGAGCATCATGACAAGTCCTATGGGTGCATCCCACACAGAGTGACATGGAATGATTTACATTAAAACACTCACTGTGGCTACAGTGACCGAATTAACTGCATGGAATGAGGAGAGCGGCTGGATGCTACTGCAGTGGTCCAGGCAAAAGATGGAGGTGGCTTAGACCAAGATGGCTGCAGGGAAGGCAGCGAGAAGTGGTCCAATGCAGGTCCATTTTGATGACAGAACCTATAGGATTTGCTAATGAACCGTATGTGCAGTCTGAGGGAAGGAGAGGCATCAAGAACCATTCTAGTTTTTAGGCCTGAGCAACTTACCGAGGGAAGGGAAGGAAAATGTAGGATGGTGGAAAGAAGTCAAAAGTTCTTTTTGGATATATGAAGTGTGAGATTCTTCTTCCACATTGATGTAGAGTAGTAAACTTGGCTGTTGGTGTATGTGTTTTCTATTGCTGTGTAACAAATTACCACCAATTTAGCAGCTTAAAACACACATTTATTATCTCTCAGTTTCTGTAAATCAGAGTTCTAATTACGGGTTAGCTGGGACATTTGCTCGGGGTCTCTGTCAGGGTGAAATAAAGGTGTCGGCCAGGGCTGTGATTCTCATCTGAGGCTTGGGAATCCTCTTCCAAGCTCACTGGTTGTTGGCAGAATTCATTTCCTTGCAGCTGTATGACTGAGGTCCCCGCTTTCTTGCTGGCTGTCAGACAGGGATTGCTCTTAGCAACTAGTGGCTGCTCTCAATTCCTTGCTGTGTAGTTCCCATGGGCAGTCCACACCATAGCTGTTTACTTTCTTCCAGGCCAGCAGGAGTGTATCTCTCTGATACCTCACCTTCTTTTAAAGGCTCACCTGATTAGGTCTGGCCCACTCAAGATAATCTCCCTTTTGATTATCTCGAAGTCATCTGATTAGTATCCTAATAACAGGAGTGATATCAGATCATATTCACAAGATCCACCCATATGCAAGGGGAGTATATACACCCTGTGTATATACTAAGGGACAGAAATCTTAGGGGCCATCTTAGAATCCTGCCTTCACAGTTGGATCTATGATGGTTATGTGAGTTTGGAGCTGAGAGACAGTTCAGGGCTAGAAAAGCCATGGGATTGAATAAATCACCTACGGAGAGATTACAGGTGAGAAAAAATGATATTAATACAAGAAATAACTATATCTAATATTTGCCAAGTGCACTCTATCTGCCAGGCACCATTCTAAGTGCTTTACACATATTACTCACTTAACTCTCACGGCAATGCTGTGAGGTATTATAATCCCCATTTCACAAATAAGGATACTCGAGCACTGAGAGCTTAATTCACTTGTTCAGACCCATGCTGCTGTTTAAGTAGTGGAGCCAGAACCCAGGCAGTCTGGTTCAAGAATCTGTACACTTAATCATTATTCAATATTGCATCTTCTGTCAGAAGAGATGGGGAATTGAGCTGAGACCTGAAGTTCAACTTTTATACCCAGAAATAAGAGGAGCTAGTAAAGGAGGTGGTGATGGAGTTGCCCTTAAGGTGAAAGGTTAAATCAAATGTGTGTGGCCTCCTAAAGGCCAGATGTAGAAAGCATCATGAGAATGAAAGAATAATCAGATGGGTCAAATATTAATATCTGGGGAAAATATCCCAGGTTCTCATTCATAAAGGTGTACCAAAATTATTTCATCATCAAGTCATTCACTCAGTAAATATGTTTTTGTTTACCAAATGCCTACGAGTACAGCAGTGAGCAAGACAGTCAAGTCCTTTCCCCGTGGGGTTTACATTGTAAAAGGGGTAAGGGGATTGCAGAAACCATGTAAACAAATGCTTACGTAATGTCGTTTCATATAGAACTAGTACAAAAATAAAACTGAGTTCAGCATTAGAGATAATTAGGATTGACCCCATCGATATCTGCTGCATTCTTTGTTTTAGTCAGCAAGGGCGGTCACAAGATACCACAGACTGGTTGGCTTCAACAATAGAAATTCACCCTCTCACGATTCTGGAGGCTGTGGGAAGTCCGTGATCAGGGTGCCCTCAGAGCTGGGTTCTGATGAGACTGCTCTTCCTGGCTTGTGGATGGCTATCTCCTTGCCATGTCCTCACACAGTCTCTCTTCTGTGTGTGCATAGGGAAAGAAAGAGAGCTCTGGTGTTTCTTCCTCTTCTAATAAGAGCACCAGTCTATCAGATTAGATCTGCACCTGTATGACTTTATTTAATCTTAACAACTCCCTAAAGGTGCTATCTCCAAATACAGTCATATTGTATGTGACTGTATGAACAACCCCAACATATGAATTTGGGGATGGGGGACACAATTCAGCTATAACATTCTTTGACCCCTAAAAGAACTTCATAACATGGGGGTGGGGGTGGGGATAAGTCCTTATATAGGAACATTGGAGAAAAGAGCAAAAGCACAGAGGCTTAGTTCTCCTGTAATATTGAAGAATATGGTTGGTTAAAAGGGGCACCCGGGTGGCCCAGTCGGTTAAGTGTCCGACTCTTGATTTCAGCTCAGGTCATGATCTCAGGGTCCTGAGGTTGAGCCCCATGTCAGGATCTACACTGGATGTGAGGCCTGCTTGGGATTCTCTCTTTCTCTCTCTCTCTGCCCTTCCCCACTGTTCTCTCTCTCTCTCAAAATAAATAAATAAACTTAAAAAAAACATTTTTTAAAAGAATATGGTTGGTTAAAAAAAACTAAGTTCTTAAAAATATAAAAATCCTACTAACAGGTACTCATGGGAGAATTTGTGAAATGTTTGAATTTGAATGAACAATTTACTGTTTTTTTCTTTAATTCTTATTTAAAAAAATGTTTAATGTTTTATTTATTTTTGAGAGAGAGAGAGACAGAGCGTGAGCAGGGCAGAGATAGAAGGAGACACAGAATCCGAAGCAGGCTCCAGGCTCTGAGCTGTCAGCACAAAGCCCAACGCAAGGCACAAACTCATGAACCATGAGATCATGACCTGAGCTGAAGTCAGACACTTACCAACTGAGCCACCCAGGTGCCCCTTTAATTATTATTTTAAAAGAAGAGAACATGTCTACATTTATTTATATATACTTACCCAGAAGTCAAATGCATTTGTTTTCTATACCACAGTAGGCAATTTTTAGATTTAAAAATCATAGGGCTTCCCATGTTCACAGGTTATCCTAGATGGTTAATCCTCCCCACTGGCCTTTAGATGGCCAATTGTAAGCCACACCAGTCTAAGACCCAGCCATAACAGGGTAAGGTAGAGAGTCAAAGACAAACAATCTAAAAGCTGGTCAGACACACATGAAGTCATCTGATGTGAAAGACTGAGCTGGTCCAATCCAATTTCCTTTTGCAGGAATTGGAAATAAGCCTTGAGAACTGCAGTTGAAAGAAAGCATAGGGACTGTGAAGCAGAGTCAAGGGTGACAGGTGTTAGGCCAAGTTGTTTTGAGAAATTAATAACTATAAGTATGCAGAATCTGTGAGTCAGAGAAATTGCATTCAAAAGGTAAGGAGGCAAAGTCAGAAGCAAGAAGAAACTAAAGCAGTTTAGTGAGACACAGACATGCAAGTCACAAGGAAATGTGGTCAATTCCCCACATGTCTTAGTATAATCAAGCACAGTTAACTCAGAGATAAAGAGTATGGAAGGGAGGAAGAACAGTTACAAAAAAGAAAAAAAAAAAGCTTGACTAATTGGTTAGCTGCTGACTCTCTTTCCATGCTCCACTGATGGAAGTTAAGCATCCAATCTGATCAAAGAGGGAAGGTGTATCACCTCTCACCCTACTGACCCCTTCCCATGTCTTTGTATGCATGAAAAACCAGGTCAGGCAGACACACACAACCCTGCCCCCAACCAAATCTCTACTACTAATTTCTTACTCCAGTATCAAATGATAAAATTGAACCTATACAGAGCTGGGAAAGTAGGGAGAAGTCAGATCTGATGCTCCTATTATTTCTACAACTGGGGACCCCACTTCCAGCTTCTCAGGATATTCCACATGGCCACTCCCTAAAGAGGGTAGAGAGCCTCTCTTTCTTGGATCCTCTTCATAACCTTTGGTCTTTTTCAGCACTTATCCTTCCCATACCTTCTAAGCTGTAAGTCCTGCTTACCCTCTGTGCTCCATTTCTATTGCTGGAATGGGAATGCTTTTATTCCCAAAGATGGAGTGAAGAAGAAAGCACTCTGGTGCTTTCTGGTCTCAGAATGAGACATCTGAAGAAAAATAAGACATTCCACCAAAGAGAGTTGAAGAGTCCTCTTAAAAATATGGCCACCAGACTTGGATTCTGATAGCTTTGCAGATTCATCCTAGTAAATTCTTTTTTTCTTTCTTTCTGTTTTTTTTTTTTTTTAATTTTTTTTTTCAACGTTTATTTATTTTTGGGACAGAGAGAGACAGAGCATGAACGGGGGAGGGGCAGAGAGAGAGGGAGACACAGAATCAGAAACAGGCTCCAGGCTCTGAGCCATCAGCCCAGAGCCTGATGCGAGCCTGACGCGGGGCTCGAACTCACGGACCGCGAGATCATGACCTGGCTGAAGTCGGACGCTTAACCGACTGCGCCACCCAGGCGCCCCTGTTTTTTTTTTTTTTTTAAGGTTAATGGTAAACATTTCTGTTCTTTGCAATTCGAAGAACTCAACTAAACCAAAGTGTTCAATTTTTAAAATAAATTAATATAAATATTATAGATAACATTTGCAAGTGAATGGATACAGTTAATGGATTTTCAGTAGAATTTCCTAAGTATACTAACATCCTCTGTGAAATTCTGTTTATTAGTAATTTTCTTGGTATAGCCTTTCTTTATAATTATAAAAAGTCAATATCCAAATTATTATCACTTTTAAGTGTAGCACAGTCTGAGTTATAGAGGTTTCATTATGTTCTCAAACACCACTCAATTTCTGCTCAGACATTCACTAAATGTTAAAAGCATACTTGGACAACTGGATAACCACATGCAAAAGAATGGAGTTAGACCCCTATCTCATGCCATATACAAAAATTAACTCAAAATGTATTAAAACCTGAACCTCAGAGATGAAACTATACAAGTCTCAGAAGAAAACATATGTGACCTTTGTGACCTTGAATTAGATAACAGCTTCTTAAAAATGACAGAAGCATAGGCAGCCAAAGGAAAAACCAGACACACTGTACTTCATCAAAATTAGGGACTTCTGTGGTTCAAAGGGCACCATCAAAAGAGTGAAAAGGAAACCCAAAGGTTTGGAAAAAAATATTTTAAAATCATTTATGTCATAAAGAACTTGTATCCAGAATATCTAAAGAACTCTTTAAACAATAAAAGGACAAATAACCCAATTTAAAAATGGGCAAAGGATTTGAATAGACATTTCTCCAAAGAAGATACACAAATAGCCAATAAATAAAAATATGCTCAACATCATTAGTCACCAGGGAAAAGCCATATACATAGTACAGTGGCTAAAATAAAAAAGACAGATAGTAACAAGTATTGGTGAAGATGGGGAAAAATTTGAACCTCCATACATTGTGGGATTGTAAATGGTACAGGTACTTTGGAAAGCAGTTTGGCACTTCCTCAAAAAGTTAAAGATAGAGCTACCATTTGACCCAGTAATTCCACTCCAAAGCATATACCCAAGAGAACTGAAAACTTACATCCATACAAAAACTTGTACATGAATGTTTATAGCAGCATTATTCATAAGGGCCACAGAGTAGAAACAACCAAAATATCCATGAACTGATGAATGGATATATACTATGGAATACCCATACAATGGCATATTATTCAGCCACAAAAAAGGAATGAAGAATTATTTTCGTATAACATGGATAAACCTTGAAAAATTATGCTAACTGGAAGGAACAAGACACAAAAGACCACATATCATAGGATTCTAATTATATAGACTATCCAGAATAGGCAAATCCATATGGATAGAAAGTAAACTAGTGGTTGTTAGGGACTAAAGGGAGGTGGGTATGGAAAACAAATGTTAATTGGTACAGGACTTCTTTTTGAGATGATGAAAATGCTCTAAATTTGGAGAGTAGTGATAGCTGCATGGCATTGTGAATATACTAAAAACCACTGAATTGTACATTTTTAATAAGTAAATTTTATTATATATGAATTGTATCTTAGTAAGGCAGTTTTTGTAGCATATTTAGACATAGTAATGGGTTGACATAATTATTCAGCCATATTTTAAATGTTATATGACCTTTTACTATTCATTTAGTTATTCAACAATCATGAATTAAGAGCCTGCTATTTATAATTTTTTTTAATGTTTATTTATTTTTGAGAGAGGCAGAGACAGAATGCGAGTGGGTTAGGAGCAGAGAGACAGGGAGACACAGAATCCGAAGCAAGCTCCAGGCTCCGAGCTGTCAACACAGAGCCCGACACGGGGCTCAAAGTCACGAGCTGTGAGATCATGACCTGAGCCGAAGTCGGACGCTCAATGGGCGCCACCCAGGCGCCCCAAGAGCCTGCTATTTATAAGCAATCTTCTAGGTACTGGGACTATGGACTTGAACAAGATACAGTGCCCTAAGGAACTAATATATTAGTGGGACTAACAGAAACACTGACATCTAGTTATAATAGTATATGATATGTGCCATAAACCACAATGATCACATGTAGTGATTACTGGATACAATACTCACCTATGACAAAAGGTTAGAATTCCTTTGCCTTACTCTTTGGAGATCAAGCAGTCAAACGTCAGGAAATTGTAGAGACAGAAGAGAAAGAAGAAGCCAACAGCCTGGTTTTCACAAATCCTCATGGTGGTCATGAGGGTTGCATACACACTGCTGGTTTCAGGCCAAATAAGTATATTGGCTATTTCTTTCACCTTACAGAATAGGCATTTTTAGCCAATGAGTTTCACTTTCTGTCTTGACTTAAATTCATATTTTGTCATCAAGACACACATCCCATCATTTCCTTGTAGTCATCATATCTAACAGCTGATGGAATCAGTGTAACATTTCCACAAAGCAGCTTAGATATGTGTCTATTGGTTTTATCGAAGGCAACAATAGTTATTTACCAAAACCTCCTAAAACGCTCATCTGCTTATCATCATCCATCTAGAAATCACAGTCATACTATTAGCTCAGTAAGATGTACCTATTTCAATGACTGATTCCCAGAAGGCCTGCCTAAGTCTGAGTTGAGTCTGAGAGAAATCAATGAACTGACCACAGGCTCTTTAAAAAGCATATCCTATACCCAGGGAGTAGACCATCCCAGGACAACTTGGTTGTGTATGTTTTCAGAGGAACACTGACAATTAACAAATATCTGCCAGTAAAAATTACTCTGAAGTGGTTGGCAACTTTAACTATAGTCATTTCCTGATTTATTTAACCTTAAAAACATTTCCAAAGATTTAAACCATTTCCTGTGCTTCATGGTATGGCTTCCCACACCCGAACGACTTTACATCATCCAACGAGAATGCACAATGGGGAATGGTCAGAATCTAACGAAGAACAGTTTTATTTCAGCACACTTGTATGGGTGGCTATTTTTTACTCGCTCCTCTCTATTTCATGAGCTAATAGAGCAGCCTTTAGATGGCCATGTTCCAAGCAGATACATTCCTGACAAAGCTGTGAGGCATCTAGGTAAAAGCAGTGAGGCATCTAGATAAGGCAAATGCCTTCGCCTACATTTGCAAGTAGTTCACATTGGACTATCTCGTTACCGGACCATCCACTTTGCTGCAGGCTGATTGCATTCCAGCAGCAAAATTGTGTACATCTGACTCAAAGACAAACACTGGGACACTTCTGGATTAAAGGTTATTAAGAATGTGTATAATTGCCTCTTTGTTCATAAAAGTTTTTGCTAATCTTTTATGGCCCACTTGCTTTGGCCCAAAAGATCTTACCAGTGCTCCATTCCTGAGGCTGGTTTTCTAAGGTAATTTTTTCGTCCATTTTGTCTTTAAGTTTCCTTTTCTCAATTTTGATGAAAAGGGAAAGAGAGCGGCTCCAGCTAACAATCCCTGACATGACTCACAACAAAAGATCCTCTAAAGAAAGAAAATAGCCTGTCACCTGTTTCCGGAAACCCCATTCAAAGACAAACTGCTCAGCCCAAGGGAATGCCTGTAGCATCTGTCCCAGCAGCGAGTGCATGCGTACACACACACACATACACACACACACACACACACACACACACACACACACAAGCACATTAAAATAATTTCATTTCATGCACATGATATTGGAAATACAAAAGGATTTTTTAAAAAAGAAAGAAATACAAAAGGAAAAAGGCCTTCCCAGCACAACTTGCCAGAGCACCTGTAAGCCAGCTGCCTTGTGCCAAGTCACTGCAGCACATGTGGTCTTATAATAACGTTACATACATTCCATATCCATGCTGTCCTCATGGGAAAACAAACAAGAGTACTTCCACCAGGACATTATCCTACAACATTACCCCTTCATCATTATAGAGCTATGTGGCACCATCTGTGTTGGGGGACACTCTGGAATTTTTTTTGATTGTTGTAACACGTTATTTTGTATATATAAACACTTCTGGATCTGAACAGAAAATGATCTGAGTAAATATTAAAAATTATATGCAAGTGCTATCTTCTTTTTTTTGGTTACGTTGCAGATTCCACAGACTATTGGAGTACAATTTTTTAAAATTATTTATTTATTTATTTTTTAATGTTTATTTATTTTGAGAGAGAGAGAGAGAGAAAGTGTGAGGGAGGGGCAGAAAGAAAGGGAAAGAGAGAATCCCAAGCAGGCTCCACTCTCAGTGCAGAGCCCCACAAGAGGCTTGATCTCACAACTCTGAGATCGCGACCTGAGTTGATATTGAGTCAGATGCTTAACTGACTGAATCACTTAGGTGCCCCTATTTATTTTTAAAGTTTTTATTTTAATCACTCAGTGCTCATCACAGGCACAGTCCATAATGCTCATTTCCTATTTCACCCACCCCCCACCCACCTACCCTCTGGTTTGTTCTCTATAGATAAAATTCTGTTTCTTGGTTTGCCTCTCTTTTTTCCCCTTTGTTCATTTGTTTTATTTCTTAAATTCCACATATGAGTGAAATCATATGGTATTTGTCTTTCTCTGACTGACTTCACTTAGCATAATACTCTCTAGCTCTGTCCATGTCTTTGCAAATGGCAAGATTCATTCTTTTTTATGTTTGAATAATATTCTATTGCATATATCTACCACATCTTATTTACCCATTCATCAATCAGTGGACACTTGGGCTGCTTCTATATCTTGGTTATTATAAGTAATGCTGCTATAAATTTAGGCGTGCATGTATCTCTTTGAATTAGTATTTTGTATTTGTTGTGTAAATACCCAGTAGTGCTATTCCTGGATCATTGGGTCGTTCTATTTTTAATTTTTTCAGCAACCTCCATATTGTTCTCCAGAGGGGCTGCACCAGTTTGCATTCCCACCAACACTGCAAAAGGGTTCCTTTTTCTCCACATCCTCACCAACACCTGTTGTTTCTTGTGTTGTTAATTTTAGCCATTCTAACAGGTGTGAGGTGGTATCTCCTCATTGTTTTGATTTGTATTTCCCTAGTGAGGAGTGATGTTGAGCATCTTTTCATGTGTCTGTTGGCCATCAAGATGTCTTCTTTAGAGAAATGTCTGTTCACGTCTTCTGCCCATTTTTTAATTGGATTATTTATTTTTTGGATGTTAGATTGTATAAGTTCTTTATATGTTTTGGATACTAACCCTTTATCATATATGTCATTTGGCTTTTATGTTTTTTATTTTTTGTTTTTAATGCTTATTTATTTTTGGGAGACAGAGAGACAGTGCAAGCAGGGGAGGGGCAGAGAGAGAGGGAGACAAAAATCTGAAGCAGGCTCCAGGCTCCGAGCTGTCAGACCAGAGCCTGACATGGGGCTCAAACCCACAAAGCACAGGATCATGACCTGGGCCAAAGTCGAACACCCAACCGACTGAGCCACCCAGGCTCCCTATCAGACATGTCATTCGTAAATATCTTCTCCCATTCCATAGGTTTCCCCTAGTTTTTCGATTGTTTCCTTCACACTGCAAGAGTTTTTTATTTTGATGTAGTCCCAATAGTTTATTTTTGCTTTTGTTTCCCTTGCCTCAGGAGATATAGCTAGAAAGAAGTTTCTATGACTGATATAAGAGAAGTTACTGCCTGTGTTCTCCTCTAGGATTTTTATGGTGTCAGGTCTCACATTTAGGCCTTTGATCCATTTTGAATTTATTTTTGTGTATGGTTTAAGAAAGTGGTCCAGTTTCATTCTTTTGCATGTTGCTGTCCAGTTTTCCCAACATCATTTGTTGAGAGACAATCTTTTTCCCATTGGATATTCTTTCTTGCTTTGTTGAAGATTAACTGACTATGGAATTGTGGGTTTATTTCTGGATGTTCTATTCAGTTCCACTGATTGAGTGTCTATTTTTGTGCCAGTGCCATACTGTTTTGATTACTACAGGTTTGTAATATAACTTGAAGTCCAGAATTGTGATGCTTGGATTGTAATCTTTTTAAGTCTGAGTTTTTATCTTATAAACTGCTTCCTCATTAAATATATGGCATCATATTCAAGTAGCTATAGGTAATTAATAAAATAATTCCATTCAGCTGTATATTTCAGCCAGCTTGAGTCGTTCTCCCCCATTTTCATTTATAGTTAGAAAGTCCTTCAATGACATAAAGCTCAAGTCCTTAGTCTACTCACTAGAGCCTCCTACATCAGGTCAGTTCCCCCATCTTTCTGTGAAGATACCTAGAATAAACCACAGATTCCCTAGAACAATGATTGAGGTTTTGTTGATTTGGTCCTAAGGTAGTAATAAGATTAATGACTCTCCAAGCTATGAGGCCAGACAAAATTATAGCTTTAGAATCCAAATTACAGTACTTTCCAAGAGAGGATAAGCTGAAGCAAGTTCATTTCAAGGAGGATATGAAAGTACTTTGAAAAAAAAAAAGCCAACTCCTGTGAAAAAGCAATTGATTGCTCAATATTTTCATTACAAACCTTAAAAGTTTCTGAGGGCTGCCTTCTAGAATTTTCTTTTAATGTACAATTTTATATAAACCCAAAATACCAGCCGGAGACTTATAACTAGTTACAGAGATGGGGCCTTTAACCTCTACCTATACATCTATGTTTGTTGTTAAAGAATACAAAGATTGGCTGTACATTTAACATTTCTACATTAGTCTTTTCTTTTTATACATGGTGGTTAAACTGATCACTAGCCAATCATCTATCAATGTTAATTTGGACTCAGGAACAAACATCACCAGGAGACAGTGGATTCCAAGAGCTTCGGTCCTGTGACATGACCTCTGCATGCATTAGCTGAAAGAAATTATGTATTGCTACCCACAGGAATGGAGAAATTATATTAGTAATTGTCCAGAAGATTGTCCAGAAGATTGCAGAGGTATCAATGGATGGGAGAATAGACACAAAATTGGATAGAATAGTTACCTCTGAACATGGGAGAAATAGTTCATGGTTATAAAATGAGGTCTAAGAGGGACTTTTACTTTCTTTGAATTAATTAACTACTTTAAAGAGGAATTTATCTTATGCATTATTTATGTAATAAATCATTAAACAATTAATTAGAGGCTATATGTCATCTGGCCTTGGGAAAGCTAATGATAGGCCCAGAAGATTTGTCTTTAAGGATTGCTCTGTTTACAGCTAAACGGCTAAGCACAGAATCGCTCAAGCCAGACTGACCAGGCTCATGTGCCAGCTCTGTCACTGCAAGTTCCTCAGCCTCAAAATCTCTTTTTTCTCAGGTATAAAATGGAGTAAATAATTATAATCTACCTCAGGGGTTATTGCAAGGATTAAATAAGGTAATATACAAATGCTAACATGCAAAACCCTTAGAATAATGTCTGGTGTATGTTATTCTATATGTTTTACTTCATATTAATTTTTATTAGCAAGTAGTATAGAAGTTGGAATGTCCCTTCTGCCTATCAACAGACTCAGAGGGATCCTGTCCAAGTTGGTGGATGAGAGGAAGAGGAAGGCATTCCCTGGAATGGAATGGAATCAAAGGTCGAGTTGCTGAAGTGGGCAGAGAGGTTAACATGAGATGCCAGCTCTTTTGGATCAAGGGAGCAGCCGTATGTTCACCCAGTGGTCCATTTCAGAAAAACAGAAGCAGGTTTCATGCTGCACAAATCAAGACATACTACAGCTTAACTTTGTGCCAGGCTCTATGCTAGATGCTGAGGGTGTTGAGAAAGAATAAAATATTAATTTTTTAAATGTTTATTTCTTTTTGACAGAGAGAGAGAGAGAGAGAGACACAGAGCATGAGTGGGGGAGGGGCAGAGAGAGAGGGAGACACAGAATCTGAAGCAGGCTCCAGGCTCTGTGCTGTCCGCAGAGAGCCTGATGCAGGGCTTGAACTCACGGACATCCAGAACATGATGTGAGCCAAAGCTGGACGCTCAACCAACTGAGTCACCCAGGCACCCCAAGAAAGAATAAAATGTTAACTTCATTTCCTAGAGGACCATATCCTCCTGAACAGAAGTCCAGACAAGGAATCAAACCTATTACCACCATGGCCTATGGCCCTAAACAAAGCACTGACTTGGTTTTTGCCAGAATGAAGGCCTATTTTGTTGAGCTTTATTCTTTATGTCTAAAGAGGAAATGACCCCTTCCCTTATGGAGCTTATATTTTACTGACAAGAGATAATAAACTGTCCATCAAATTGACATGCAGATTAATTATAGTTTATGATCAATTATATGAAGGAAATAGACTATTATGATAAAGAATTATGAAACAAGAGGATCCCTTTAGATACAGCATTTGAGAAAAGGTATCTGAAAAGGTGAGGTCTAAGTTCAGTGCTGTGAAGAAGCAAGGAGCCATCTATGCAGGAAAAAGAATTTCAGTCAGAGCAAGCATACAACTCTGGAGGCTATGAAATGGAAATGACCTTGGTACATCCAGGAAAACTTTAGAAGGCAGTATGGCTAAAATGGGATAAGCCAAAGGGAAACAAAATTATAGTGGTAGGCAGTGACCAGATGACATTGAGGCAAAGTGAAATGTGAAATTCTTTAAGGATTTTAGGATGGGAGCAGCAGGATATGATGACATTTCTCCACTCTTCCCTACATTTGTGAGAGTGGAGGAATGACTAACTAGGATATTTGTCCAAAGATACGCTCAAGCACAGTATGTTTCAAGGCAACAACGCAGCAGAGACTAGCACTTTAAAATTTACCAAATAGCTTTCACATCATCTGTCCTTTGTTCATAGTATAATGTTACTTGAACTGCTAACATTTTAAGGTATTGTTATTGCCTTTGTACAGATAAGGAAAAAAAGACTCACAAAAATGTGGGGTCTTGTTCAAGGTGACAGTAAGTATGTGACCAAGCAAGGCATATAATCCAGATGTTATGGCTCTTATCTTCTTTCTGCTAAACTAGACCAAGGAGGACTGGATGGGGTCACATGATGTCTGCCTCACTGATGTCTCTATGGGAGACATCAGGGCTGAGGGAGAAGAGAAGCCTGTGTTCCTGAGATGGAAAAATGAGTGTGGCACATGCAGTGGAGAGAATCTTACTCCAAATGGAGGGGAAAAAATATGAAAACTAAAGCCTTCAAAGGCAAGCCAAATTCAGTTTGGCCTGGTCTGATCAGCTGTGTACTTGCTGAAGCTGCAATCAAGAGCCTCTGTATGCTGTTCCAGCTCACTCCTGTAACTGCAGAAAATTTGGAGACGATTCATGTCATATGTTCAATTGGGCTGTGTCTTCCTCAGTCTCTAGCTCACCATTTTACTTAGGACATGCAAGAATTTGGCAAATTTACCTAAATCAACACCAAATTCCAGGAGTTTGAATGCTGACATCATATCTCTTTTAAAAAAGGGGGGGTATTATTTTTTTACTGTTCCTCATTCAAGAAAAGTATTAGCAAGCAGTGACTGAGATGGGCTGTCCATGTGAGGGAGTGTTCAAAATAGTTCAAGAAACTATGCTCCTTTTCCAAATTACACATATCTACAAGCTCTCAGGAGACTTTATTAAAGACTGATGGTTAATAACATCATAGATTAGCAAGGAACAAAGTTTCTGGAATCTTTCCACCATCGCTGCTATGTTGGTTAGTGGTCATGCTGCTTAACCCATGCCTCATTGAAGTATTTAACAGTCCCCAACTGAAAATTTTCCTAAATGCTGAATTGAGTGCAGCTAGGTGTCCCAAAATACTGATGAGCATCACTGATGGTTTGTAGAGTAAGTTAGCGGGAGGAGGCATGTGGAAGAATAATTTTACTGGAAATGGTCTTATTTTAATGCGTATTCAAAAATATAAGTAATATATCAAACTTGTGACTTTTACAAACATATTTGCTCAGAAAGAAGTTGAAGCCAGGAGCAACATGGTAATTCACCGTATGCTAACCCCCAAAATTACAGGTGTGGTGTCAGCTGATAGTATGTTGTGCAGTTAAAAGTCATGATGATGATGTACAGATACCTGGTAATTGGGAAATAATAAGGCAGCACAAAGAACACTGATTTGAGAATGATGAACATCAGCCAAATGAGATGGTTAAGCAGCAATAACAGTGTCCCTGAAGATAGGAACTGTGTCTTCTTTAAAGTTCTATCGGTTTTCTATTGCTGTTATACCAAATAACCACAAACTTGGTGGCTTAAAGCAACACAAATCTTTTATCTTACAGTTCGGAAGTCAGAGTAAGAAATAGATTTTACAGGGCTAAAATCATGGGGTTGGCAAAGCTGCATTCCTTCTGTCGGCTCTAGGGGAGAATCCATTCCTTGTCTTTTCCAGCTTCTAGAAGTTGCCGGCATTCCCTTGCTCATGACCCTATCACCCCAACCTCTGCTTCCATTGTCACAACTCTCTCTCTCTGCAACTCTCTTACCTTCCTCTTACACTTGTAAAGGACATCTGGGCCTACACGGAGCCCACCTGGATAACCCAGGATACTCTCTCCATCTCAATAGTCTAGGCTCAATCACAGCTGCAAATTCTCTTTGGCCATGTAAGGTAACATATTCACAGGGTCTGAGGATTAGGATGTGGACATCTTTGAGGCCATCTTTCTACCTCCCACAAAAATTTTATCTCTATTAAGGAACACAGTGCCTGTTGCAACACAAACTCTCAACAAATGTCTGTTAAATACATTTTAAATTTTTTTTTCTTCAACGTTTTTATTTATTTTTGGGACAGAGAGAGACAGAGCATGAACGGGGGAGGGGCAGAGAGAGAGGGAGACACAGCATCGGAAACAGGCTCCAGGCTCCGAGCCATCAGCCCAGAGCCCGACGCGGGGCTCGAACTCACGGACCGCGAGATCGCGACCTGGCTGAAGTCGGACGCTTAACCGACTGCGCCACCCAGGCGCCCCTAAATACATTTTAAATGATAGTTTTGTTGTTGTAGTTGTCTAAGATTTCAAGACTTTGTTAGCTACTTTTCATGCCCATTCCTTCTAAACCAAATGAGAAGCTAACACCTTGAGAGGTTATATAACTTCACCAAAGTCACATGAGTAGTCAATTGTGGAGTCAAGAAACAAACACAGGTCTGTAATGATCTCAGAGCCTGTGCTTTGCCACTACTTTCTTCTATTTCGCTTAACCCCTCCAAGCTTCATTTTCTTCATCAACAAAAATGGGGGAAGAGAGTAGGTGATCTCTGGGGTCTCTTCCAATTTGAGGAACCATTCTTTTTATACCTTTAAATAGACTTTTAAAACATGAAATCGTATGTTGGTATTGCCTCCAAGGTTATGTTCAGAATCACTAAAATTATCACAGTGGTACAAGCAGAAATGGAAAAATTACATTATTTCCTTTGAATACAGTTGCTCCAAGTCCTTCCTAACTACAACACTGTTATTAAAATTCAAAAACAATGGTTTGGTTTATAAAACACCATATATGCCTTTTTCTACAAATTCCCCTTGACAAATTCCAACCTGATGCTCTTTAAAATGACAGAACATCATTTAGACATTTCATTGAGAAGTACCTACTATAAAGTAGAATTTTAGCTAATTAAATGGAGAGCAAGTGATAGAATTAAAAAATTATGATTTATGATCCTAATGAAATAATGTCATATGTCATAAATGCCAAAACTTAGTTAAAAGGGAAACTCTTGATTGGTAGAATTTATAATGGGGATTGAACTGGTCATATCTGAACTCAATGGTCAATCTTAGCATTACTGAAAGTTGGAAAGACAAATGTTATTTGCTTCATGATGTGATGTCTTAGGAGTACCATTAGTACCTAGGAAGTATTATTGCCTACAATCTTTCACCTGGATCATTGAATCTCTATATCTAACTACAGTTCTCCAGAAACAGAGACAAGTTAAATGAGAACACTAAGAAGAAATCATCCAAATCCAGAATTTCAAAGTACAACTGTCCAGTTTATCTAAGAAATAAATTGCATAAAAAGGGGGGAAGGGATGAGTTACAGAACAAGAGATTTTTACAGACAAAATCTCTATGTGTAAAATGTGAACCTTATTTAGGTCCTGATTCCAATAAACTAACTGTAAGAAGACTCGAGAAGGTCTACATCTAACCATGAAGAAGTAGCAGAGATTTGATTTAGTTTTCCCAAACAGATAAGTAGAAAACGAGGTGGGGGTGAGGTGTGGGGAATGAAATGGCTGTTTTCAGTCATTGCCCAATGTGCACATCAGGACTGAGAGATGTGATCCCTGAGAGATGAGAAATAACAGAAATTATTCCTACAATTATGCTTGCTTTCTACCAAAAAGCATACTGCAGCCCATAGGAGGGCAGAGGTCCCAAGGAGAGCACGGCAGACTTGCTAAATAAAGAAAACAGAAATCCAACTTCTGGAAGCCTGAAGTGATGGGAAGCCGCAGGACAAAGTTCTAGGAGCAGAAAAATAGCTTCAGAAATCATGTGGGTATGCCTGAGTCTGTGCTGAATACTGAGATCTGCATGCCGAGGGTAAAAATTCAGGCTTCTAGGAAAGCAGAATCTCTCAGGAGCTATGGACTGACTGGGTCCCAGAGCCCACAGGGCTGGGAGGTGTTCTATTTCTAATCACACAAGGTGGTGAATCTTGTCTTCTCACTTCAGGTTCTCAGCGGAAACCCCAGAAAGTCTACAGCTTAGAAGGGGTTGAAATATTCCTCTAGTTTAGGACACTCTAGAACCACCTTAAGGAACGTTTTTAAAAATGATGTTCAAAATGTTCAAAATGAACAGCAAACTGAACTAAACACTAGGAGAAAAGCTAACGTTCTTTGAAGGATGACAGTGAAACCCAGACCCTTGATGATATAATTCCAAAGTCCAGCAATCTAATAAAAAAAAATCAGACATTCTTGGAAGCTGGAAAATGTACCCATAACCAAGGTGAAACTTCTTCTATAGAAACAGACCAATAAATGAATGTTTCAGTGATCTGTGATACAATAACAAGTGGCCTAACTTATGCTTATTTGGAGTCCAGAGAAGACAGAAATGACAGAATAAAAATATTAGAAGATATAACTGCTGAAATTTTTCTTAATTTGATGATACATAAAGTTCAATTAACCCAAATAAGGATTTTTAAAAAGAGAGGGGGGAAAAAAACTCATCAAGGCACACAATAATCAAATTTCTAAAGACACATTACTTAAATGGAGCTAGGCTGAGAAGTAGATTTCTTGTCTTCTAACTGTGTTTAGCCAGAAAACAATTGAACATCTTTCAAGTGCTAAAGAGGAGTTGGGGGCAGGAGAGCCTATCAACGTAAAATTCTAAATCCAGCAAAAATACCTTTCAAAAATGAAGGAAAAATCAAGTTTTCAGAGAAGCAAAAATTCAGAGAGAACTTCATTTCAATATTACATGATTTATTAAAATTCCCCGAGAACAAGGAAAATGAAAGGGACAGAAACTGGGATCTTCACAAAGGAATGAAGCACACCAATAATGGTAAAAAATATATATAGATAAATATTTAAGTTTTCCATTTTTGCTTTATTTCAGAGATAAGGAAGAACTAGTAACAATGTATTATGGAATTGATAACATACGTCTGTTTAAAGCAAAAATAATAACAATGTATCGTGCATTTATAACAGCTATGAACACATTAGCCAAAAGGGGCAGGATGATAGAAATGAATATAGATTGTTGTAAGTTTCTTTCATTATTTCATTTCATTTCAAGAAATGCTATAATAATTTTAAATAGAATGTGAAAAGTTAATAAGTACTGTAAACTGAGAGCAACCACTAAAAACTGAATCAGTAAGGCCTACTTAAATAAGTTTTTCAGCCCTTATTGGCTATAAAATGATATCATGAAAAATTCTCAGTTAGTCCAAAAAAAGGAAAGGAAAGCAAGGAACAAAGAACAAATGTGATAAATTAAAAAAAAAACAAAAAAAACAAATAGAAAAATGGTTGACTTAAATCCAGCCAGATCACCTTAATTGTGAAGAATGCAAACAGCAATAAAAGCAGAGATTTTTGTAATAAATAAAAAAGTAAGAACTGAAATAAATCTTGATATAAAAGGATGGAAAACATAGACCATAGGAACATTAATCATGACCATGACAGCAAACAGCTTATTGTATTTTCCTTCTTGTTTTCTATATGAGATGCTGCTGTGCAATAAATCCTAAAACAAAATGGGTCTAACATATGGTCATGTGACACCTTTAAAACTGAGGAACAGATGATGCTCGTTGGTATCACATTGAGAATATTTAAGAGAGACAGGCAGAGGATTATATTTGATTTGGTATGGAATTCAAGCAAGATGAAGCACGTTGATGGAGTTCAAAGCAGGGCCCACTGCCCATCAGGCTGGGTGCCCTCTGAAGCAGTTTGAGTTCTCAACTGTTTATGGAGCATGTATAGTTTCGGGACTTCTCCTCAGCAACAGAGAGCCTGTCCAAAAAGCGTTAACTAAGAATTAAAAGAGTAGGCCAGGGACATTCTAAACAATGATTTCATACTTTAGGTTTATCCTGGGTTTCCCTGAGTTGCCAGGGTAACCATTTATTGTAAAGTCTTGGCATCTTTTGGGTTAAGTTATAGGGCAAAATCCTATAAAATTAGTGGAGCAGAGCTCTTTTGAGGTCTTTTAGTGTATCAAGCAGCCCAAGCCAAGATTTGGCTCTAGGACCGCATCTAGCTCGTCTCTTCCCACCCTCTCCACCCTCTCCGTGATTCCCCTGGAATGGAGAGGCAGGGAGTAGCAAAGATTTCACTGAATCTTCAGAATATATTTCACCACTGGGGACTGGTTAGTATAGAGAGGAATAGAGGGAAAACTGCATTTGCAAATCCTGATATTAATGCATATCACTTTAGCAAGGACCATGATGAAGAACTTAATCTGGAAATCTTGCTTGGGAAGTCTGGCCCTAGAGTTTGGTCATCAGGAAAGTTGTGTACATGAGGGCATCTAGACCTCCCGGAAGGACAGTGAAGGGAACTTCAGCAGAAATATTGAGAATGCTCATTCCACCTCCTCCCCTCACTCCCCACTCTGAAGAAACAGTGAGGAAGACTCTCCCCACAATGGTAAAGACCCTTGAATAAAGAAAGACAGACTAAACCTTTGCCAACTCCTTTTCTCAACTCCTTTGAGAAACAGATTGGCTGTACTGAGGCATAGGAGTATTGCATCCATCTGAGAATAGAGATGAAACTGACATGGTAGTTATGTATCACGGACCGGCAGGAGCTATTACCCAGCCTCTAGGGAAGCTGGCATGAACTCCTCAGTTGCAAGAGAGACAAACAGACATAATCTACTTCCAAATCATAAACAAAGTGATGCCCTAAAATAAAGGACTATGAACTCTGCCTGCCACCACAGATGCTGTCATTGGTCATTGTTAGTCATTTTAGGTTCAGCCATCTATGGGTTTGTTAGTCCACACAGTGATTTCTTCTATTTCCGTTATTGTTGATAAGCATTTAATTTCTGATGAGTACAAAAGGCAGTGAGAACTTTGAAAGTACCACTAATTAAAGGTTATGATGACAATGGAAACAAAAAAAAAAAATTGAGAGTGGCAAGAAGATGATAAATGTCCAGAGATTCATAGGATGAGTCATTCATCCACAGGAACAATTTTGAAGAACAAAGAGTAACAAAGTGAAAACCTCGGGTATAAGCAAAGGATAGTAGTCAGCAAGAGACTAGTAAAAATGATCAATGAAATGGAATATTTAGCCTTAACATCAAAAATCTGTTAACCTAATATTAATTCAGGAACAGGCTAGGAGGGTGTTGAAGAATTTAACTATGAAAGTCTGCCACAGAAACCTTTTTGTCTCAATATTTCTTATGATTCCATTGTTTCCAGACCCATTCAAGTCTGCACAACATCTGAGTGAGTGTTGATAAGGCTGTCTGTGTGAACACTGCAGTTGCTAAGGTATTCCTGACATCACTTGCAGAGGTCATGGGGTAAGGTGAGATTGGGTATAAATGTAAGGTAGTCATGCTTCCGTAGAATTTCAATATGGTTAAAAGCGGTTTCCTTTTTCAAATGGAGCCCAAAAGAACACATATAAGCACAAAAGAAAATAATAAAAAAATAAAATAGTTTAAATCCTTAACCATGCCGGACTTAGGAACAAATGGACTTATAACAGACTGTTAAAGCCTACCCTTTGCAAAAGTAGAAGTGTTTGGAATGGTTTAAGGCTATCTTGTGGTGCTCTTATACAGGTGTCATCACTGGGGATGGTCCACTGCAAGGAGATGTCCATCACAACTACAATGATAACAAGAGGAAGTTCTAAGCAGAGTATTTGGCCTCCAGTTTGGGTGGTGGCAAGGCAGAGGGAATGGTGAGCTAAAAGGGCAGCAGAGTACGAGTCTCTTGAAACCAAAAGGAGATTTTAGGGAAAGAGTTGAAAAGAAGGGCCTATGTATTCTTCGTAAATCTACCCTTTAGCAGAAAAGGAGAGTGAGTTGGAAGAGGGAAAATTCCAGGGCCTCCATGATTCCATTTCCAAATCTGATATGTTTCAATGAAAAACAGCCATTGGTCTTACATTCCCACAGAGGGAGTGAGGCAGAGTTTAAAGTGCTCAAAAGGTACTTTTATTGACTGAATGATAGGTGTGCACTGAAGCACTGAAATGAAGTGAAAATTTACAAAACATAGCTATTTAACTCTTGTTAAGTAAGAGAATTCCTTTGAGGGAAAGAACCATCTTTGTTTAGGCTTAATGGATTTATTTGGGAATGAAGTTCAGGACAAACTAAGATGGTAATTGAGACATGGTGTGAGTTAAACTGATCTCTATATAAACATGAACAGGAATTTAAGGGGAAGGGAATGAATAAATGAGCTGGAGAGGAAAGGGAACGATAATGATTGAATTGGAGGGGCGCCTGGGTGGCTCAGTCAGTTAAGCATCAGACTTTGGCTGAGGTCATGATCTCGCAGTTCATGAGTTCAAGCCCCGTGTTGCACTACGTGCTGACAGCGTGGAGCCCAGAGCTTACTTCAGATTCTGTGTCTCCCTCTCTCTGTCCCTCCCCAACTCTCTCTCTCTCTCTCTCTTTCTCTCTCTCTCCCCCCTCTCAAAAATAAATAAACATTGAAAAAAAATGATTGAATTGGAGACAGAGGGCAACATGAGGGAAGGAAATTCCTGATTTCAGCAATCACCAAAATACTTTAAGTAGAAGAATGTCAAGTTTCCATTTTGGATTTTTATATTGTACAGTCCTAGTCCCAAACCTTTGGTGAAGACTGCGATATACAGTCTTGACTTGGTGCACTTTGTTGTTGTTGTTTTTAAAAAAAAAAATTAATGTTTATTTATTTTTGAGAGACAGACAGAGACAGAGCACAAGTCAGGGAGGGCAGAGAGAGAGGGAGACCCAGAATATGAAGCAGGCTCCAGGCCCTGAGCTGTCAGCATGGAGCCCAATGCAGGGCTCGGAATGCACGAACCATGAGATCATGACCTGAGCCAAAGTTAGACACTTAACCGACTGAGCCCCCCAGGCACCCCAAATTCATGCACTTTGGATAAGCAGGGATTAGGATTGTGCCCTGTGTGATGATACAGGGCTGTGAAGGAGCAGCAGGAAAAATCCTAGATGACCCAGAGACGTCACTGCACATGCAAATTCAGAGTCAGAGCTTATTAAGAAAAAGCCTCACTGCTAGGACCACCACATACACATACACACACACATACACACACACACACACACACACACACACGCACACACATGTGTGAGCACGGACACACACACCTATTCACCACCACCATCATCATTTATCATTGTCACCATCAAGAACCTCCAGATATGTTAGGCATCACACCAGATATGTCACTGTATATTTCATGGGGTTCAAACCAATTGTACCTAAATCTCACAGCCCAGGCAATTGGAGGTCTTGGACACCGCCAGAGGCAGCTGAAATCTGGATCTGCACTCTGAAGTAAATAGGGCATCCTGAACTGTCCCTGTCACTCTAATAGCAAGGTTCCAAATCCTAAGTGTTTGGGGTTTGTTTTTCCATTCTCCTTAATACCTTCCAGGCATTTCTCAAAGATGAGAAGCAAAGTCCCAGAAGAAAAAATCAGGTACATTGCAGGTATTGAGATGGCCGACCTCGCTCTATTAAAAGAAATCCCCAGGCAATTTCCCAATACCTTGGGGAGAAACTTCCATTGCTTCTTCTGGCAGAGTTCTCCTGGCAGAACCACTATACATGTAAATATGTTCACTTCCCATTCCATTAGCATGAGAATAGGATGTACAAGTCTTCTACAACTGCTCATCTTCAGAGCCTCAAGGTAAGGGTGTGTTGGATGTCTTAGAGATAGCAAACTGCAAGGAACTCTTCATTGTTAGAGACAAATTCTTTATCTAAAGGAAGTTTCTAATATTCCTTTGCGACTTGTAATTTAAAAATTTTTTGCTTTCATTTTTTGCTTAAGCTCAAATGGAATGTAGAATCTGATATGGAATCTACCAAAGGGAGCTAAACCCTCCAGCGTTGGTGTCATCTGGATTTTCTGTTTAGGATGTGCAACTACATCATTTTCATGATCAAAATACCTCATTATGTACATACACACCAGACATCAGATTGACAGACTCAACCACATGGGTCTGTTTCTCCAGCTTTTCTCAAGACAGCCTATAATTCCTATCTCGTTCACAAACTATAGCCAAGAACTTTGTGTTTATACCCTAACTATTTTCCAAAATGTCATCTTTTTGCCCTAATACTTTTGCAAAGTATCTTCCTTTTCACAATATGTTGACTACTGAAAAGCAACGTAACCATTAGGTGTTTGCAGACACCTAATCAGACAAGTATTAAATGTAACCAGGAAACTTACCCTTTAAGGAAACCTAAGTAAAAAAGCAAAGAAATTTTGTAAAAACTTTTGTAAAAAATAGCCCCTAATTCATTGGTTCTGTAAGTTTGGATGTAAGCAGACTTTCTTAAAGTCAGTGATATCTATATTTTTTTTAATTTTTATTTATTTTTGAGAGAGGCAGAGTGCAAGTGGGGGAGGGGTAGAGAGAGGGAGACACAGAATCTGAAGCAGGCTCAGAGCCCAACGAGGGGCTTGAGTTCACAAACAGTGAGATGATGACCTGAGCCAAAGTTGGATGCTTAACCGGCTGAGCCACCCAGGTGCCTCAAATTTTCACATTTTAACGTATATAGATACAGGGGTGCCTGGGTGGCTCAGTTAGTTAAGCGTCTGACTCTTGATTTTGGCCAGGTCATGATCTCATAATTCTTAAGTCCGAGCCCCACATCTTAAGGTCTGCTCTGACAGCATGGAGCTTGCTTGAGATTCTTTCTCTCCATCTCTTTCTCTGACCCTCCCCTGTTTGTGCGCGCACACACACACACACACACACACACACACACACACTCTCTCTCTCTCTCTCTCTCTCTCGCAAGATAAATAAATAATTTTTAAGTGAAAGTTATTTTTATTACCAAATAACTATTAAACTACTCATGACCTCTTTTTTTCTCCAATACCAATTAAACTAGAAATCTACAATTCAATAGCCAATCCCAGCCATACTTCACAATGGTGTCCTACTGACACTTCTTTCCCTAATGGAATGACTTTCTAATTGGCTTAAATATAGAACAATTGTGTCACAAAAGAAAAATGCCCGTTTACCATTAAACCCATACTCAGGCCTATTAACATTAACAAAAAGGGAGGAGGGGCTGAGGAAGACTGACTCCTCTAAACCCCTAGCCTAAGATTAAATGTGTACTAATCTATCATTGTATCAGTCTATAAAAGCATTCTGCTGCTGCCTCAGCCTTCACACTGCACAGAATCAGTTCATATATATTTCCCACTTGGGGGTTTGGGCAAAGTTCCATTGAGGTCTGGTCCAGGAAAGTCCCCCAGGGCTTTCAGGGTCATAAGTCCTGCAGGTTTATGATGGTTTGGTTTTAACTTCTGACTACACTGGGCAAGATTTTACATACCTGATGATAGCAAGCCTAACTGTGGGCCAAAAAGCTCTGCAATCCAATTGGTGGTAAGTCCTGCTAATTCCCTAAAGCCTAGCAAGGAAGCTGAGAAGAAGGATAAAACACACAAAAAAATAGAATTGTTGCTAGGCATACGGAATCTGGCCCTCTGAAAGTGTTACAGGATTGACTTGCGAAAATGTATGCTTGTGAATTTTTATGTAGGGAGTGTGCCTTGTGAATTCTACGGCCACGCTGCACTTGACAATGATGTCCCCTAAAGTTATTGTGCAAATCTTGGGGAATCAAAGACTTGAATCGGTGAAGTCATAACCAATAAGAAGAAACCAGAGGACCAGCAAGAGCTCCTTGACTTTTGACAACGTGCTTGCATCTTCCATGAATTTCCTGATTGTTGTTTCTCCCCCAAGCCTACCCAGCACTTCCAATGGAGTAAAAGTTCTTAAATGTTTAGAAATTCACTTTCTGAGAAATATCTTTGGATAGTGTTTATGTTTCTGGTTAATGATCTCAATCCTATATTTGTTTTGCTTCCCCGGCAAGGAAAAAAAAAGCTCAGCAAGTCCATTTTTCTTTTTTCTTCTTTTCTTCCTTTCTTTTCATGTTTGGACCCAAACATCAACTATGGACTAGGAGAAGCTCCTTTTGCAAAGAGAGCTAAGAGTTTTCTTTTCTTTCTTTTAATGTTTTTTTTTGTTTGTTTGTTTTTGTTTTTTTTTTTTTGAGACAGAGAGAGACAGAGCATGAGCAGAGAAGGGGCAGAGAGAGGGGTAGACACAGAATCCAAAGCAGGCTCCAGGCTCTGAGCTGTCAGCACAGAGCCCGACTTGGGGCTCAAACTCACAAACTGTGAGATCATGACCTGAGCCGAAATCGGACGCTTAACCGACTGAGCCCCCCAGGCACCCCAAGAGCTAAGAGTTTTCTAATAGGACTTGTTACATCCCAACATACTGTCAAAACGTTACTTCTCCAATGACCTCCCTCTACAGCAGTAACCTGGAGCCACCCTGGAAATGCAGTAAGGAGATGTGTTTCAATCAGGAAGGAGATGTTTTTCAATCACATCTGATGCAATGTTTCACATGGCAGAATGGGTTCACAGATAAATTCTGCTACCACCAGAGTTTTTTGTTTGTTTTTGTTTTTAATGATTTTTTTTTTCTCTACATGCTTTCAGCACTGTTGTTAAACGTTCGACATTTTGGACTCACTCTGCTGGTTGTGGTGGTGGTGGTATTTTTTAAACCCACACCTAAGTAATTAATCAACAAATATTTCTCATCAAGTGTTCAGCTTGTGCCATAAGTTGTAGAAGATACATAAGCCATGGAAGGTATGTTTGTTCCTCCCTCAAGAGGCTCATAATTAAAATAGTGAAAGTGGAGTAATAGCATGAAGCAATAACCAGCATACAAGATGATAGATCGTGATGGCTGAGTTATCCAGTTCATCTCGTGTCAATGGTTCAGAACCTCTTCTGAGTCCAGCAGCACGTTGAAGTTCAGGTAAAGGCTAACCAGTTTCTCCCCAGAAATATGCATATAGTTTCATACACACATAATTTCACATTAATTCCAAAGGAGAGGATGATGATCCACGAACTCCCTGAAATCCATTCATGAATGCAGGAGTAGTTTATGGATCACTGCCCTAAGAACTATAGAAGTTCAGAGGAGAAGGAGCTCATTTAATTCAGAGGAATCTAAAGGGGTGTAGGGAAGGCATTGGGGTTTGAAATTTACCTTGGATGGTGGATGAGATTAAGGAGAAAGGAAAGGAAATGAATCTTTATAAGAGACATAAGTAATTTATATGTCATTTCATTTAATCTACAGAGCAATTCCGTGAAGTTACTATGTTCTCCATGTGAGAGAAATGGAGACTGGAGATGCTTAATAAATGGCCCAAGACCACTCTCATCTATTTAGTTCCTAAGCTGGATTGAAAGTCATGTTTTTTATGAAAACAGATTCCAACTACTTCCACTACACACTCTATTGATGAAGAGAGATGATAAATCTTCTGTAATCTAATGAATAGGTCTTCTAGTGCACATATATGATCTAATAGAGAAGCGAGGAGGGTGAGGAATAATACAAGCACTCTTCTAGCTCTCAAGCAAAATTAAGTTAAATGAAGCCATGACTGAGAGAGGCACACTACTGTTAATATATTACCTATGAACTGAGGACATCTAGTAAACTTGGTGTGACTGTGAATTTCCTTTTCAGGTCCTTATATGGTTGGTGTAGTAGGACAGAATTATTGTTTTCAACTTTTCACTCTGCTCCTGTAATAACATAATACTCATTTTTCAGGTGACTTGACCGTGTTTCTGAGTAGGCAGAATATACATCTCCACCCCATTGATCTTGGCCTTGGCCTTGTGAATTGACTTTGTGCTTTGACCAATGGAATGTGAGTGGAAGTGTCGATGTGACAGTTTGGAACAGAAGCTTCTAGGAAGAGTGTTTTCTCTCACTCCTGGTCTTCTGCTCTCCTCCATAAGGACAACATGCCACAGAGAGTAGCTGACCCGGTAGCCTGGATTGTAGAATGAGAAGCTATATGGAGCAGACAGGGACCCAATCTGCAGCCTGGTGGCAATTCCTGCTGAGCCTGGTCAAACCAGCAAAGCTGCAGCTGACTTGGAGAACTGTAAGTGAGAAGTGAATATTTATTGTAGTAACTAATCAAGATTTTGTGGTTGTTAGCACAAAAAACCCTAACTTTTGATAGTTTACTCAAGCATGGCCTCAAGATTTTGAAATCAACCAAGAGTCTAAGTCTCACCAGAGAAATTCAGATAATATCAGAGAAAATTCTAGAACCAACCTCAAGTACCTGGTTGTTTCCAGTCAGGAATAACATGTACAAGACAGGATTCTTGGCCTCTTGTTTTCCCATCCTGTCAGCACAGGGCTCAGGCTCCAGGAGATGGGACTTAGCCCTTGGTGGGATAGTCATTGGTAGAAATAAACTCAGGAATTCAGTTGTGGGTTTCCCCTTCTCTTCCTTTTCTCATGGTGGAGGAGGGAAGCAATACGGCTACAAGACAGAAAAATATAGGAAAACGACAAGCTCTTAGGCAGTTCTCAAAGCTGACAACTGGACTCTGAATAACTGGCAGCATGCTGTATTTTTAGAATCCACCTCCACATATAGAAATACGCATACGTATTTTTGCTCCTACCAATCATTTCTGTGAGAACATTGCTTAAGTTATTGGCCACACAATCTCAATGCCGTGACAAGGTCAATTAGCATCTCTCACAGGTGATTCTCTGCTGAGAGTTGTACAGATGATGGAGGACCCATGAATAGGCAGGTGACCACCACTTCTCATTGACACACCCCAACACCTAATTAGTGCTTTCACAATTCAGTCTGTGGCCTCAGCAATAAGACTTTAAAGATACTTTATACTTTTTATTTGATCCTGCCTCTCAACCATGCTGTTTACACACTAAAACTACAGACGACCGTGTTCAGAGCCCTTGAGTTCTGGTGAAAAAGAAGCAGGGCAAGAGAAACACACTCACACACTGTCTTTCCATTCCACCCAACCGAACACATCCCAAGGCCCTTAAGTGAAATCACCAGTGTTCAGGGCAGTCCATCAAACAGAGTCTAGACTGACACTTGTTAAATTCAGGTTTTGTAAAGCAAGCTGTTAGGACTCTGCAGTTTTGGCTCCAGGACTTTGCTGGGCTCCAGCAGTTCCAGTGTTGGAGCCCAAGCCCTGTTCCAGTGCCAAACATTTGTCCACACGCTGTTCCCATGCAGCAAAGACTCAGCTCTGTCAACATCCCTGTGACTGGAGGAAGGTACTCCTCCTCCCATCCCACATGTGGGAAGTGTCCCCTGGTAATGAAGTCATAGAGGGCTGGATGCACATGCTTAAAATGATCTGCAGTGCTGATCCTCAGGGGAGACTGGGAAATTGGTCTGCATCCCACAGTAACTGACCCCTGAGTGGGGAGAACACAATCTGCTCTCAGGGTTGTGTGGCTTTCTCATTCAGGTGTTTCTAAGCTCTGCTATTAGATCATTATAATTTACAGAATCTCTCCACATAAGGTGAATGGGTTAAAAGATCAGATGGTTTCATCAATGTAGTCTTTCTATCAATGCCGTCTCCCCAGACAATGAGAAACTTTGTTACGGGAAACCTATTCCTCAATTAGAAGTCTCCCTGTCTTAGCCAACCAGTCCCAGCTGAATAGACCTTTCTTTCCTGTCAGGTACATGATGCGTTATCTACAAGGATATCAGCATAACCATATTTTGGACTAAAGGGCTTTTTTTTACTTTTAAGAAATGAAGACTGAAAAAGTTGGGTTTAAAATGGCATTTGGCTTAAAGGCCCTTATTCAGCCTCTCCCAACAATTCAACAAAATACTTGTGTCTTTAACATAGAAAAAAATGCTAACTCAGGCCCTCACCAAAACCGGAACTAAACAGAACTAAACAACCTCTTTTCAGAGTCTTGGATCACTCTCCATTAACAGTAAGACTGGCAAAACAGGATTAAAAGCAATTCATGATTCCCTGTGCTAAAACCACTGGAAATAGAGCTTCCTCTCCCCTCCCACCCTGAAAGTAGATGGGAGGAAGGTAAGCAGCCCCTGCCTCCTCTCAATACCCCACCCCTGGCTCAGAAATACAAGCTATGTCCTAACTGCATAACAGACGCCATCTGTCCATGTAGGGGACGTTCTCAGAGGCCTGGTGCCACCCCCTGTCCACTTTTCATCCTGGCCTGTATCTCCAGTCACAGAGGGGAACCCCAGAAAATGGACAGATGATGCGGTACCCCAAAGCAAATCACAGTAGGTGAGGTTGCTTCCCAGCAGCAGCCCAGCAGCTGCACATACTAGGAATTACAGTCTTTTAGGATTTCCATCAGGGTCCATCAGGGTCAGCGTCAGGTGGTGGGAATGAGGTGTGAGGAAAAGTGAATGTAACAGGAGCACGTGAGATTTCTCAGCCTAGAGTGGGTCTGGAAGCTGTGCATGTTAACATGCTCCTCAGCTGCCCATTTGAAGAACGAGGTAAAGACAAACCCAAAACTTGGTTTTTGGAAAATGTTGCATCTCTCCTTTAAAAATAAGAGGAAAAAATACTACCATCAGGCCTATACACATGTCAAACCAAAAAAGATGGTGAGTGGAGACGGGGGAGTCCTAGTTCCAAAGATTTACAGGATGAACCATAATTTGAAAAGGATTATAGCAACCAGAAGGAAATTTTAGAAAACCATCTCTCATCCTCAGTAAAAAGACAGAGAGAAGCTGCACACTCATTGAAAATTGGCTGAAGTGAGAAGCCAACAAATGAGAGGAAATGCGTGGCAAGTAGGTGAGACGGACACTGCTAAGAAAGTGAACAATGAACAGCAGAATTTCAATTAGTATTGGAAATAAGGAAAAAGCTGAGAGTTACCAACAATTAAAATAGGTTAAGACACTACCACGTAATAAGAGTGCAATGGCTATTTATTGAATATGTGATAGAGAGGTCTGAAATAATGCTGACAGAGCCTCCCAGCTGCTAGGACGTTCAGCAGGAATGACTGGCGGACAGATGAACTCTGCAGTAGCTGCTGAGTTTGCCATTCCCTCCGGTGAGTGTTACATAAAGGCTCACAGCAGGGGAGGGAGAATGTAAGAAACAACTCAGTGTGTAAACAGGATGACTAGAATTGACACACAACTCTTTAAACAAGGGCCTCGGGTGCCCTGAGGCCAGGTCTGCATGTGTGTCCCCAGGCCCAGGTGGAAAGGGTGGTATGCCACGACAGAGGATTCGTTTTGCATCCAGGCGGCACGCTTTTACCCAGGAACAGACAGCAGAGCCTTCCAACAATTCTCTTAGCAAATAAGGAGGGAGGGGAATTCAAATGGTGATTCCCACTTTCGTGGTTCTAGAGGGGAAAAAACTTCTGGGATGTCAATGAACATCTGGAGAGTCAGGCAGCACAAGCAGACTGGAAGAATGTGCAGGAATAGCTGTGTTCCTGGGTGGGCAACTACACATTCCATGGTGTTAAGCATCTAAATTTAGTCGCTGGTTTCATGTTAGATATGATTTATTCTGAATTCCTTGTTATGCCTCTCCCGCAAATCAAATCATGCTACAGTACACATTAACTAGGGTTGAAATTCTTCCAAACATGTTTGGTGCTTGCTAACTTCCTCTTTATTTGAGGTTAACCAAAAGACAAGGATAAAAATCTTCAGCACCAGCCATCTAAGGAGAAATAGATGAAGTGCTAAAACAATAACACCCACTGTTAGAACTGCAACAAATATCAGTCAGACCACTGCAGGCCAGCCCCACCTCCAGCTGTGAGGCTGTCAGGCCTCATAATCTCTGCAGGGCTGGGCCGGAGCAGAGGGTCAAAGGCAGGCTTCCTGAGAGAGCCAAACCACTGACTCACCGGTTGGTCCTTTCCCCTTTCAATTGGACTCCAGCACATGCATGACCAGGAAGCCGGGGCAGTTGGGGGTGCCCTCACCCTGGTAGCTGTCCTGCCCCACAGGGAGAGGTTTCCAAGTTGGTGGGTGCGTGATGGTTGCATGGGCACGAGTGTGATGAGGTGGAAAGAAGATGAAGGACTTTAGAGTTACGCTCCTAGTCAGTTCCAGTCTGCCACGTAAGAGTTGTGTGATATAATTTCCCTGAGCCTGTTTCTTTGATTGTAAAATGAGAATATTAGTACCCTGCCAAGTTGTTGAGAGGACTAAATAAGACAAAGAAAACAAGTACTTAGGCTCATAGTCAACATCAAAACCCCTTGTAGGATGGAAAACCTGTGACTGGCAGCCTGGGGAATTGCCCAGCAAATAAATAACTAGTCAAACAGTGGTACTTAGAGAATCAGAATACTGGTTTTGGACTCTGACACACTTGACTTCAAACCCTGGCTTGTCTGATTAGTAGCTCTGTGAGCTCAGGGAAGATACTTAGGGCACTACACACATGTGCATGCACACATACACACACACCAAGCATCCTGCCTCCTCTATAAAGCAAGAATAACAATGGCACCTATTGTTGATGTAGGATTAAATGAGATCACATTTGCAAAGTGCTTTGTGTAATACCCAGTGTATAGACAGAGCTCCATAAACCAGCCATAATAATTTAAATGATTAGTAAATAATAATTGTTTTCATTTATGTACTAATATACTATATTTTTTATTGAACACATGAATATATGATAATATAACTAATATATGAGATAACATATTTTATCCCATATATAATGTTATATTATATTTATTTCCTATAAATTGCTGAAAAATGCAAGCCTACATAGTTGGTTTGGAAATATTCTACACATGTCTGATTTTGATTAACTTATTTAAGTGGTTAAAATAACTAATAAATATAGTGAGCATACAGACACATTCATTTAGTACAGTAACTTTCCAAAAATCCTTGTTTATTTTTATTATTGAACACTTACTATGTATCAGAAACGATGTTATGTACTTCGCATACATTATTTTAAATTAATTCTCACATAACCCTACTCGCCAGATTGAAATTCTGGCTTGGGATTTGGGTTATTTTATTATACTAATAATTATTATTCAAATCAAAGGGAGAATGGGTCTAGATCTCAGGCCTTGACCTATTCCTTCTCCGTTCCCTCACATAAAATACATTTGCCTGGAAATATAACCCATGACGGAATTAGCTACTCACTTACTGATAATACCAACAGGACATGGAATGTTTTTCAGGAATCATTGACCCTGAGTCATGATTTGGTTGATGATACCTGGCATAACACAAAACTACCATTTAAGAGAAAGGAGCCTTATATACAAAATGATGTTGTGTGACTAGGAGGTCCATGAAAACCTGACCAGGTCACCAGATCTGCCAGGGAGAATTGTCAAAACTCACAGGGGACAGGCGAGTGGCTAAATACCCAAAGCCCTTTTCCTTACTGTCCCTAAACACCAATCAGGGACCTCTAGGCCCCTGTCATAGAAAGGCAAGAATGCCACTGAAATTCGAGTTCTCAGCAGAATCAGTCTTCAGGGGGTAAAACTAACACAATATTGCCTGTGCAGTCATCCAGGTCAACCAGGGGAAAGTCTCAAACTGCAGCCAAGTGAAGTGATGAAGGGATCTCTGAAAGGCAATCCCGGAAGGCCAGATCTGATGGGTACCAGTCCAGCAAGCCCCAGACAGTACCAGCAGAGTAAGCCATGTGAGATCTGAGACTGTTTCCTTTCCCAGGGCTCTATGTGAACTGTTAGGACTCTTGACCCTTTTCTAGCATGTTCCAGATTATTTATGATCCCCAATGGTATAGATAATTCAGACATGGTGGATCAGCCAGGTATAGTATAAATTTTCTCACATCTCAGAAAAGATTTTTAACATTGCATACTGAATCAGTGTGAAAATGTTGGTGTTCTTTGGCATTTGTGATATTTTAGTTGTAAGTGAATGAGCTCTTCTAGGAGTCAAAAGCACTTTCTTATTTTCTTATTTACAAGTCACATAGATCCAAATATCATGGATCGTTTAAGAGATTAAAACACGACCTGTCAAGTGGTTAAAATAATTGATAAAAATGGTATATACTCACATACAAACAGAATAATGCAATGATGTCCAAAAGAGATCTATTCTAGTTTTGTTATATATATACTGCTTTAAAATTTCTCATGGAATTGGACCTGGGCTGAACACAACTGACGATTCTAGAATTGAGAGTAGAGGGGGGTAAAAGCAGCAGAGGTAGGTGTGAGAGGAGGAGAAGGCAGTTGGGGAAAGAAAACAGAACTGGGGCCAGCAGAGAACCTAGCTTGTTCCCACTGCCTCTCATACGGGAGCCCAATGCATTCCCTGTCACAGCTCCTTCCCTGCTGCCAGCCTCCCAGGGGCAGCTGCTCCATGTCTCAGTCAGCCAGATAACTGCCCAACTCTTGAGGCTAAACTTCTTCCTGTCCTCACCTTCTCTTCAAATCTCCCACTCAACAGAAGTCAAGAGAAAATTGGGGTTTCAGATATCGGTGGGGACAAAAGGCCCTCTCAAAATCCACATCAAGCATGAGAGGAGAGGTCAGTATTTGAAATGAAAATGAAGGGCCCCCCTCATGATCCATTGGTAGGGAGGATGTAAGCCTCTCTGAAATTCATAGCAAGGAAACAATGTAAGGTCAGTGTCTCTGACACAAGTTCTAACAAGCATCCCCTTGATGCTAAAGAGCCTCACCTTGCTTCTCCTTAGAAGCAAGGTGAGGCTCTTCCAGCCCTGGAGCGGAAATCCAAAGATGTATTAGATTTCAGGAATAGGCAGCGGAACAAATCCTAATTACAAAATCTTCTTCTGGTATCTAGCAAAATGCATGGAAATTAATACACAAACAAAAGCAGCCAAAAAAGGAAAGGAGGTTAAGCCATATGATATGAATGTTAAAAAAATGTCAGGCAAAGAAAGACAACAAAAGACTTCTTTGCAGCTTTCTTTCTTTCCTTCCTTCCTTCCTTTATTTATTTTCATTTTCATTTTATTTTTATTTTTTTTAGTTTGTTTACTTATTTACTTATTTTTGAGAGAGCATGAACACACAAGTGAGGGAGGGGCAGAGAGGGAAACAGAATCCCAAGCAGGTTCCCTCCCCTCTTTCAGTGCAGAGCCCTGAGGAGGGAATCGAACTCACTAGCCTAACAGTGAAATCATGACCTGAGCCAAAATTAAGAGTCTGACGCTTAAGGGACTGAGCCACACAGGAGCCCCTGTCGCTTGCTTTGTAACTCCATCCTTCCAGAAATTATACTAAAGAAAGAAGGATTGTAAAATTCTGTATTTCTTGTATTTCCCAGTTTGAACAGAGGTAGAGTGTGGGAGAGAATAGGCAGCTCATGGGAAAACCGAGGAAAAGACTTAAAGAGGAGAAAGAAGCTCCTACATGTTTGAAGATCCAAATCCCAGGTGAAGGTCTGCTTGGGATCTGGGATGATCAGGGGAGCAACCCAAAGCAATGGGAGTGGGGTATATTCCTGACGAAATAGGTCCTATTACACGGCACTTCATGGACTCTTACAACAGAGAATTCAAGTCCTCTGACAAAGATTGCATCCAGCTAATTTCTCCCTGCCCCAATGCTTCAGGCTGCAGATAAATGAACAGAAATCTATACTTATCCCTCAAACTGCAGCTGAGAGAGGAAGAAAAGTAGGCTTAGAAAAAGAAAGGAGGGTGCTGAGGAGTATGTACTCATAATCTCTCAATCCAAAGAGAAAACTGGTCAGAGATACCTACATTATACATTAAATATAAACAAGAAGAAAAGTGGCATGGCAACTATGCACACACTAAAAGGAAAAAAAAAAAAAAAGAAAAAGAAAGGAAGGAACATAGCAGACAAAAGACAGATGATGAACCTGGTCTCAAAGAATATGTGCCCCCCCAAAACAGGATGATACTCCTTGGAAATGTGTTAAAATTTTTAACATTAAAAAAAATTTTCTTTAATGTTTATTTTTTAGAGAGAGAGACAGAGACAGAGAACAAGAAGGTAAGGGCAGAGAGAGAGAAGGAGACGCAGAATCTGCAGTAGGGTCCAGGCTCTGAGCTGTCAGCACAGAGCCTGATGTGGGGCTCGAACTCACAGACTGCAAGATCATGACCTAAGCCAAAGTCGGATGCTCAACCAACTGAGCCACCCAGGTGCCCCAAAATTTTTAACATTTTTAAAATATCTGAATTCGATGGGGCGCCTGGGTGGCTCAGTCGGTTGAGCGTCCAACTTCAGCCCAGGTCATGATCTCGTGGTCCGTGGGTTCGAGCCCCACATCGGGCTCTGTGCTGACAGCTCAGAGCCCAGAGCCTGTTTCAGATTCTGTGTCTCCCTCTCTCTCTGACCCTCCCCTGTTCATGCTCTGTCTCTCTCTGTCTCAAAAATAAATAAACATTAAAAAAAATATCTGAGTTTGATAAAGGAAGATTGTAAAACTATAGAATGTGTTGGAAATGCATGCTGCCAAGCTAAGGAGATTAACGGACTACCAAAACAGGGGCGTAACATAAGTAAATAAGAGCAAAGAAAGAAAAAAATAGATGTGGCTGAATTCATTAATTTGAAAGAAAGAGTTGAAGTAATGGCAATGACTGTAGATGAGAATGACAAAGAGGTTATAGCAAATAAAGAAGATATCCTATATAGAAACAATAGATGAAGAAAAGATTCACCACTTCATATTATAAAAACAAGTAAACAAAATCACAAAACAGTAAGTGTTGACAAAGGATATGGAGAAACTGAAATCATTGTGAATTGTTGGTGGGAGTGTAAAATGGTGAAGCTGGTATGGAGAGTGGCATGGCAGTTTCTCAAAAAATTAAAAATCGTATCACCATATGATCCAGCAATTCCACTTTTGGTCTGTACCCAAAAGAAGTGAAACCAGGAACTTGAACAGATATTTGTGTAAAAGCATGTTTGTGTCAACAGCAGCATTATTCACAATAACCAAAAGGTGGAAGCAACCAGAATATTCAACAACAGAGGAATAAATAAAACAATGGCAGATATAAACAATGGAATATTTTTCAGCCTTAAAAAAGAAGGAAATTCTGACACATGACACTTACAATATAGATGAATTTTGAGAACATTATGCAAAGTGGAAGAGGCCAGTCACAATAGGACAAATACTGCATGAGTCTGCTTATATGAGGTACCTAGAGTTATCATATTCACAGAAACAGGAAGTAGAATGATAGTTGCTAGCGGTAGGTGGAGCAGGGAATAGGGAATGCGTTTAATGCATAGAGTTGCAGTTTTGCAAGATTAGAAAGTTCTAGAGATGGACAGCAGTAATGTTGGCATGACAGCATTAATGTACTTAATGCCACTGAACTGTACGCTTAAAAAATGGATACAAGGATCAATTTTATGTGCATATTTACCACAATTTTTAAAAATCAAAACTTAAAAAAATAGACGATCCATTACATAGATAATTTGGTGTCCTTGAAGTAGAGAATCCAACAAATCAAACAAAAAAAATATTTAAGCTGTAATAAAGGAGTTTCCATAAAATGAAAAACCTGGAAATAGAAGAGAATCTAAGAACTCTCATACATAATGATCTGTATAGAGACATGTCCAGGTTTTTAAACTGAACTTCAAAAGAATGAATAAACAAACCAGTTACTTATATGGAAACAAATATCCACCTGGCCTTGGAATGTTTTTATAGCACTGTTTAACTTACCATTCTAATTCTTTTGACATTACTGGCCAAACTCTAAGGTAAAGAAATTATGATATGAGAATATTATACCCAGTTAAGTTCGTATTCAAATAAAGAAGTGCCATAAGAAAGCATCCGCGAACTTGAAAAAACTCACAAAATATGGCAATCATGAACTCTTTTTTTTTTAAATTGTTTTAACGTTTATTCATTTTTTTGAGAGACAGAAACAGAGCACAAGTGGTGGAGGGGCAGAGAGAGAAAGAGAGAGAGAGAGACAGAATCTGAAGCAGGCTCCAGGCTCCACAAGCTGTCACACAGAGCCCCAGCCGATGCTTGGTTCATGACCTGAGCTAAAGTTGGAAGCTTAACCGACTGAGCCCCAGGGCACCCTAATCATGAACTCTTCTAGAAAGAAACTACTTGAGAATAAAATCAAGGTAAATCCAGAGATGATTTAAAACAAATCATGCAGGAATAGAGAAGCCTTCGTAATAAATTGGTACTCAACACTAAACGATTTAAATACTACACTAAGACTGAACAATTGGAGTACTTGTGTTTATAGGACAGAATACAAATATATAAAATTTTTAAAAAATTAATTGCCTATTTTTTTTTAATTTTTTTTAACGTTTATTTATTTTTGGGACAGAGAGAGACAGAGCATGAATGGGGGAGGGGCAGAGAGAGGGAGACACAGAAGCGGAAACAGGCTCCAGGCTCTGAGCCATCAGCCCAGAGCCCGACATGGGGCTTGAACTCAGGGACCGCGAGATCGTGACCTGAGCTGAAGTCGGACGCTTAACCGACTGAGCCACCCAGGCGCCCCTTAATTGCCTATTTTGATGCTGCAACAAACAGAGTCCATATCGTATGGGCTTACAATATCAATCCTTTATCTCGCTTGCATTAGGTAAGGGCCAAGACTCACTTGCGGCTCTGCTGGGTCTATCTCCACATGTTTCCTCCTTGCTGAAACCCTACAGATGGAGCAACCCCTCTTTAGCACATGCCGTTTGCACTGGGGAGGGCTACAGCAAGATGTCTCAAGCCAAAGAACACATTCACATTAAAACCTTTGGCTTAGAAGAGGCAAATGGCATGCTCCATCACAATTTATTGGCCCAAGCAGGTCACGTGACCAAGCCAAAGTCACTGAGAGTGGATTTTAACTATCTGTGGGGTAGATGAAGCAGGACGAAGTGCAAAACCACGAATCGCATCTTTTCTGTCAGGAAGCCAACTGATACTTTACAAAATCAAAAGGTGTTGTTATAAACAAAACATCATGATTTAAATCTCTTCATGATTTTCCCCCTTAATTTTCAAGGAGTTTTATATGAATTTGTACCTCGTGTGGTAAAGAAACATTTACGTGAAGTACAGAGATTCCTTTCGTTTTGCTTCACTATAGTTTTCCCTGTATTAAATTCCAGTAAAATTAAATACAGTCCTTCTTATTTATATACAGCATATATAGTATGATCCCATTTTAATAAAATAATTTCTATCTATTCATCTTTTTTATCTGTGATTACCTACAGAGATATACCTAGAATGAGGTTCACCACTGTCAATGTAGATTAATTATCTCTATGGGATGGTTTTTCATTTTCTTTTTTTCTTTGTGTGTTATTTTCTTAACATAGGATTTATCACTGTTGTAAAACTGCAACAAAATGCCAATCATGAACATAATAAATATATATCTCGTCTACTACTTGGAAATTCTTTTAAAAGTCTTTAAACCTTTTTTTTAAAACATTATTTAATGTATTTCCCAGGCTCCCATAATTTCAGGAACATGTGCCAACATAATAGGGGAGGTATTTGTACCAGGGGAGAAGGAACATCTGATCCTCCACTCATCTCTCCATGCTGGTTGTCCTGAAGCAGCCTATGTTCACATCTACATGGCTCACATAGTCAGGTGACTTTCTCCTCTTCTCCCACTCCACATTTGGGGCACAGGGCCGTCAGTGAGGCTGACCATGGTGTTACTTGCCTAAAATCATCAAGAAACAATTCCCTCCCTGATGTCTTGGCAGCTCCCGGGAACTGTATTCCAGAAGCAGGAAACCAGGCCAGGTGGGCCTATGGAGAATCCCCATTATGCTCTGAGAAAGACATGAAGCTAAACACAGGCAAACAATAATGTGAGGGCTGAGTCCTCTCCTGCTCCCACCCCTGAGAATAGATCAGGAAACTCCAGAGCTCTGGTAGTGACATCCCTCTGTCTCTGGCCCTACCCTAATTCTTGGCAATATTTTCCTATCTAGGGACACCAGGAGGAAGGAAGTTGCTCTTTCTTGAGGCAGATATCAGTGAAGTTACCATCCGAGACTCCTGAATAATGCTCTTCCTCTCTCAGAGGCATCTAGCATCAACTAGTTAATGTGATCAGGTGTTTGGACTGCAAAACCAGGAAAGCTTCTAGCCCCACTGCATCCCTCCTCTGAAGCTATCTGCTTGCTGAGTGGAGTGAAGGAAAGGAGGAAAAATTATCTAAAGGAAGGTTGGAGAAAACCTTCCTTTAATAACTTAAAACTACTGTTTTGCTTTATTAACACTGAATTCAAAAACTCTGTGATCTCAACCTAGAAGGTAGCTTACCTGCCAGGTTACAGACTATTATTTTTGCTTTTGGAAAGGAGATGCTCACAGTTGGTGCAGAAGAGGTTGAGAGTGAGTCTGATTTGCTGGAAGACTAACCTCTGTTTATCTCCAAAATAAACACAAACACATTTTGTCTTTGTCTCCCAACAAGCCAAGTGCTTGCAGACCAAGAGAATGCCAGGAAGTCTGAAATATCGGAGAGGGGAGTGAGGAGGATATTCAAGTAGGCCAACAACGGGATTTGTGGCTGGTGGGATACCACAGCTAGACAGACTCTCAGAGAGAAGGCAAAAGGAAGAAAAAATAACAACACAGCAAAAGAGAAAAGGGAAATGCGTTAATAAAGAGAAAAGAAATTTAAAAAGGCAATTACAGGTCTGAACTTAACTTGAGGAAATCCTTCTGGACTAATAAGGGTACATGATGCAGGATAAATCAAATAATTTCCAGGACTTTCCTAAGACTTAAAGGTATACATACATGATGTGTGTGCAGGAAGACTCATCCAATATGTATAAAATTTTGAAAACACCTTTGCTTTCCACTGGAACATTAATCATAAGACCATTTAAAATGAAGAAACATCTGCTCAAATACATGAGTGTCCAAAATCATCCATGGAGGCCTTATATGCCCCAGATGACACATCTTCCTGCTTAACTACCAGGGACATTTTCTTTACTCCTACAGGGAGTCACTGTAGCATATCACATTTCCCAAACGAGTAATGTTGCCTCTAATTCAGTAGGAATTAAAAGTAGGAAAGAGTGTAAGAGAAAAAAAAATCTCATAAGTAAACAAATCTTATAAATAAGTCGAAATCTGGAAACATTATCAGAGGTTCTCAGAAAACTAGTTTTATTTTTGAAACAAAAATCTTTGCTCAATTATGCCTGAGTATTTTATTAAATTGTGGCAGTGCTCCACCTCATTCCAAAGAATCTGATGCATGTGATAAGTGCAATTAAATATTTGTGACGTAAACATTGGCAACCTCCCATGCTATAGGTCTTAGTCTTTTCCTCAATATTCATAGCCAGAGGGTCAAGTTTCCAAAATCACCAGCCAGTACTAATGGAAACGAAGGATTCTGTTGTCAAAATGAACACTGTGAAAATGTACCTTACCACTGATATTAAGACTTTTCTGAACATCAATTATCAAATGGTAAGTAGCTAGATTGTGTATGAAGAGCAAAATAAGCTAAGGTTTTGAAAGCCATTGGAAGAACAATGGCATAGCAACTGTCTCCCCATTATTTCTGATCCATTTCTTACCAGCACTTCTCATAAATTCAGAGCTACACTGATAATCTATGTCAAATGGCTTTAATCTCTTGGTAATTTCCAGGCCAAAGAACTTTAGTATATCACTAAGGACTAGTGTCATCTAAGATTTACAAAGGACCAAATACTAACTTTCCTAAATAAATTTAATCTTGAACCAGGAGCTCATATATTTTATTTAGCAAATTATCACCAACATTATTGGCTACCTTTAAAAAATCTATCTCTAAAGGGGGCTCTTTTCCTTTGCAAACATTGCCTTACTGTTTTATGCTTTATATTTTCCCCCATTCTAAAGGTTAGGAGTTACTTTATTAGAAGCAGGTTTCATATAATGATCTTAGGGAATTTTAGAAAATCTGATGCCCAAAGTAAATACCCTAGGTAGAATATAAGAATGTAGTTTAATAGTTACATTGTTCCTTTTTGATGCTATGAAAATATTCCAGTTTTACTAGAGCTCTCATAAGGATATGGCCTTTGGAGTTCATCTTGACATTTATGAAAAAGTGGTACCTGTTTATAATTGTGATCCTTATGGAGCAGAAAATACACTCCTCCATGATTTTGCTCTTAAATGCATTTGATTTCTAAGTTAGACTCTAGTGCTACAACTAAGGTGTTTCCCTTGCTTCCATTTTGAAGGGCTCATAGCATATGTTCTAGAATGCCAATATTTCTTAATCAACCCTAAATTGTTCACTGGTTTTATACAGTACATAAGAATGAGAGTATATTTCTTCATATGTAGCTGTCCAGCCTCCTGAACACATTTCCTAATCAAATCCTCATGTTTCACTCATAGATGCTCTTTATATCTGGGTGGGGACAATCTCCCCAAAGTTCAAGTCTGAGATCACAGGCCTCTTTTTAAACCATAGGGACTGAGGGCCTGGCAGGAGTTGGGGAAATGAACGGAGTGAGCCACAGGCATTTAGGGAGTTGGGGCTACCCTCTTGCCCCCATGATTTTCATGTTACATTTGATATTATGGGGATTTCTTTTAAAGAATGAACAAAGTTAGTTCCCCATATATACATCAGCTGCTGAGAATTTGCCATGATTCTTGGTTGAGAATGAAAACATGGATCCATAATTGTGTACGATTAACAGTAAAATTGTTTTTCCCAGGGGCTGGAAAAAGGAACGCCATAATTAGGAACATTGCAGGGGTGTATAAGATGAGCATTCTACACTGGAAAGCATTAAGCAAGGGGTTTTACAGCACATGAAATTCAGCACGGTTTTTACTTTATGCTCCTTCATGGAGAAAGAAACTGTTACATCATCCCCTCTGGGGACAAATCACCCATTTGGGCAAAAAGAGCCACACTATGAATGAGGGGGCAAGGATGGCTTATCAACACAGATGTCTTTTTTTGAACTAGTTAAAGGGAAATGCTTTTCTTCAATAAAAGTGTGCTTTGAGATCTAATCTTTCGTAGGGTCATTTCTTGCTTGCAACTTGTAGGACCTACAGACCACTGAATTCTCACATTATGAAAGGAACATTACCAAATGCATACTTGATTCTCCAGGAGATATGGGACACTGACTCTGAAATAAAACCAGTGAACAGAATTCCCTTCCCAGCCCATAGGCAAGAGAAAGGCTTGCTAATGATGTTAGAGCCATTTGTAGGCAGGTGTGAGCCAACTTCCCGATAGGGAAGTTCCACATCAGAGACCGCAGCATCACACCTGGAACTAATTGGCCTCCTTTTTTGGCAAATTCAAAAACTAGGCCAAAGATTAAATAGACCTTGGAGACTGTATAACCACTTCCGTTTCTAAGTGCCGTCAACCCCAGGGCAGGAAGGAGGAATGCTGGGGAGGTGGCCCAGAGAAAGGGCTGCCCCACTGGCCCTGCACCTGCACCAGAAACACACTAAACAGACTTCAGCTTTCAAAGCCCTAAATGTAAATGTTTGTGCATTATTCTAATGATTTCTTTCAGGATGGCGAGTTCCATTTTTCTGCACTCTGTACTGAAAATATTCACTTTTAAAGGTAGATGTGTACACAAATACAAAATAACACTTTTAGTAACATCACATACTCTGGAGAAGTGGGATGTAAAATATGAGACTGTTCAAGATGAGTTATCTAAAAATAACCTGGAGTTCCTTCATTTTAGAAGATCATTGAATTTTCCTTTCAATTGATATAAACAAAATGAATGTGTTTGTTAAAATTACATTTGTTCATCATCTTTTTCAGCCAGCCTTTCCTCTGACCAAGTCCCCCTCTGAGGCTGAGCATACAAACATAAAAAGACCTTGTCTACAGGAACTCACAGTCTGATGGTTGAGAAAGACTAACAAGCAGACTATTAAAATGAAGTGTTATAATTACATAATTGGCAAAGGGAAACAGAGGGCCCTCTTTGAATACAGAAGGGGGATGAGGTGGGAAGAAGCAGCTGTGTGATTTGTTCATGTGTTTGGTCTGGAGTCCATGAAGACTCTCAGGACAGAAGGGCCCTTGGCACAGCACGCTCCCCGCTCCATCCTGAAGTGTTGGTTAAGCAACCAGGTGGAGGGGGTTGGGTGGCTGTGGAGAATTGTGGGGTCGGTGGGTAAAAACCCTGAGTCCAGGGGAGTAACTATTAGAGATAAGGCTGCAGAGTTCAGTGGAAGCCAGATCTCAAGAGCTTTGTACACTGCACAAAAGAGGTTGGGCTGACCTTGGAGGAAATGAGAAGACTTTGAAGTCTTTTAATCCAGGGAGTGCCATTAGTAGCTTTGTGTGTTGGCAACACCCTCTGGCTCCAGTGGGAAGAACGATTAGGAGGGTGAGGACCTAAAGTCAGGGAAAATAGGCAGAAGGCTGTGGCTGTAACCTGATGAAGGATGATGTGGATCTGGACTGGGGGTGAGGGCAGAGATCTGGGGACTGCATTCAGACATCCAGAAGGAAGGACTAAGCGAGTGACACTGAATGTTGGGGAAAGGAAAGACAAGGGTGCATCCCAGGTTTCCAGCATGGTTTATCTAGGGCAGTTTAAAATCTACCGCCTGAAATTACCTGTTCTCATGGGAAGAGATGTCATAAATCATTCACTCATTCCTTCCTTCATGTATCTATTCAACATACATGGACTGAGTGTGCCAGGTCCTGAGACGCTGGGGATACAGCACTGAACAAAGCTGTAAAACTCTCTGCCCTGGTGGAGATTACATCCCAGTAGAGAGAGAAAGATAATAGACAAACATATTAAAATGTGTCAGATGGTGATACTGGCTAAGGAAAAAGCGGTGGGGGTGGGGGGTGGATGGCCAGATGAGGAGCTGGAGAGTGATAGAGGGATGTTAGGGTAATGCAGCGTGGTCTGACAAGATGAGCCTTGAGCAGAGACCTCCAGAAAGTGGAGAAAGAAAGGGAAAAAGTGGTCCTGGAAGAGGGAGCTGCTAGTGCAAAGGTTTGGGGGCTAAGACTGATGCTGTTAGGAACAATCCTTACCCAACACAGAGGCTGCCATCCTCCAAGAGCAGTTCCTGTAACAAGGCTTCTCGGAGGCTGTATTCTGTCCCTACTCCCATCCCCCCAGTTAAATACTGCAATTTTCTCTGAAAGAAATGCTGGAGACCTGAGAGCAAAAACATCTTGTGCTTATTGGACTAGGGAACTCTCAAGTTGTGGGAAACAGCAGGTTTGTTACCATCTGGGAGTGAACAGTGAAGGAGACTCTACATTTACTCCTGCAAGCAACCGTGGCATGGGAAAGACAGGATCAAATGTGTGCGTGGACAAAGAGAAGTCTCCCTGAGCACGAGCACGGAGAACCCATGCCAGCAGACCCTACCATCATCATTTCAGAGCAAAGAGAGGTTACAGCAATCCCAGACAAGGAGCGCCCTCCCTGCAACCCACTTTCAATCAAAGGCCAAAGAGGCATGTGTCTAAGCACCAGTTTCTAGGACAGCAAAGAAGAAATTCTAAAGGGCTGGAAGACAGGTGCAAAGGGCATGTCTGGTGGTCTCTAAGTCCTTGGAGGAGGATGCAAGTAGTGAATAGAGCCACAGGTGGAACCCGTGCAACAGCAGCCTCAGAAGCATGTCCAGAGGTGGAGAAGCTCACTAGAGAGGCTAAGAAATGGTCAGAGAAGTAGAAGGAAACCCAGGAGAGCCTGGGCCAGGGGATTAGAGAGCTTTAAGACACCTCAAGTCAAGGAGAGCAAATCCTGCTGGGGAATCAAGGGAGATGAGGCTGATACATCCCCACTGCATCCAAAAGCCAAAATGGAAGGCTTTGGGAGTGAGTAACAGATGATGAGTACGTTTCTCTCTCAAAAATGTCATGGAGGAGAGATAGAAATGGACATACAATTAGGCAGGAATTTTGTGGAGTTTTGTGCATACGTTTGTTTTGATGGGGATGTTAAAAGATAAACTGAAGTATATTAAAAATTTTAAGAGTTTATTTGAGCAAAAATCTACTCAAATTGGGCAGTGACAAGAGAGAAGTGGGTAGGAGGACTCTACTGGCAGGAGCTAGAGGCAAGACTTTAATTTTTTTATTTTATTTTTTATTTTTTAGTGTTCTTATTTATTTTTGAGACAGAGAGAGACAGAGCATGAGCAGGGGAGGGGCAGAGAGAGAAGGATGGGAAGCAGTATCCAGGCCTTGAGCTGTCAGCACAGAGCCCGACGCGGGGCTCGAACTCACAGACTGTGAGTAAGATCATGACCTGAGCCGAGGTCAAACGATCAACCGACTGAGCCACCCAGGCGCCCCTAGAGGTAAGACTTTTATAGAGAAGACACGGAATCCAAGCAAGGAAGTTATTTGGTTGGCTATCGCTTAAACAGGTGCCTTATTGGGAAAGACTTCTTGGCTGTTTGTGAGTAGTTGTCTTTAGGTTTTGATTTCTTAATCTTAAGGCATTACAGGCTTAGGTTTGGTTTCCTGATGTAAGATGCTAAAACATTAGAAGCACTTCAGTCTAATGGCCTCTTTGTTTCATTAATGTAACAGGGAAAACATAAAGACGGTTAAATGTTGAGAATACAGAGCCAGTAAAAAGGGAGACATTGCCAATCTAGGAAGAGAATGAGAAGCAAGGCCAGACTGGGACTAGAGTTCTGACAACAGGGAAAGAGAACCAGGTGTGAGTGTGCAGATGTAGGGGCCGGAAGCTGCAATGTCAAATAATGATTTATCTTTTAAATGTCTGTTTTATTTCTCTTCCTCTACCTGCCTATAGATGGCTTCCTATACCCATAGTCCTCAGTGGAAAAAAAACCCTCAGCTTTCAGTTTCAAAACAGAGTTCCTCAAGTCCCTGGTAAGGCATGTCTGAAAGCTGAGTGTTTTTGATTTGTAAGAGCTGGGGCTTGTTGAAAGAAAAAAGCCAGAGCTGGAAGATGCAAGGCAGGCCTGGCAGACGAGAGCATAGGCCTGTAAAATCAGCCAGAGGGTGGCAGGAGGAAGCCATGGAAAGGGGGAGGAATACGATGTCAAAGTGAATTTTCCCATCACCCAGGAAGGAGGTAAAAATCCCTTCTTGGCTGAGAGGAAATCTTAAAGACATTAAGAGAGGAGAGCCCAAAGGTGGGCGTGCTCTGTGCCTCAGCCCTCAGAGTCAAAACCAGCAGGTGGGTAGAGACAGGACAGAAATACCCAGATAGGCTTAGGGAACTGCAGCACTTCACAGGATGCCTCAGTCACATGGGACATCCAGAGTAGAGAAAATGTGGCAACAACAATGGCATATTAAGCAGAAAGGGCCTGAAATAGCTCCCCTCCTCCCACCCCATAAGTCTCCCTGGCCTCCAGTAGACATTTAATGCACCTAACAAATTTTTATATATTTTTTAAATGTTTTCTTAAGTAAACTCTAACCCTAGCATGGGGCTCAAACTTACAACCCTGAAATCAAGAGTCACATGCTCTAGTGACTGAGCCAGCCAGGTAGCCTCAAATGTGTGTATTTTTGAGCACACTACACAGTCATAACTAGGCGGCAGGGAGGTCAGCCCATCTTTGACACTCAGGGCCTAGGACAATGGCACAACAGCCATCTTGGATATCATTGGTTGGTCTGCCAGAGGAAAGAGTATTCTGGAGGTTCTTGCCCAGGTAATTAAATGTTTACCTTGACTCACCTCATCTTTGCTAGTTGGTCAAATGAACCACATGGCTCCGGGGTGGGGGGGCCGGAAAGTATAATTGAGAGACATTTGGTAAGCAGTACTAATGATTGCCACATCTTCCTTGGTAAAAGGGAGCATTGTACCAGCCAGAACACTGGGTGGCTCGGGGTGCAGGGGCAGTCGTGAGAAGCTGATGAAGGAAAAGGTACGTCTCAGGGTGGACAATGTTACTGAGCAGAGGTGGAGCTGAGCAGGGATGGGTGGAGTCCAGGAGGAGAACCACACGCTACACCAGCCACAGATGCTTCAGCAGAGGGTGCAGAAAACACAGGGGCCAGAGCCATGGCCTGGGGGTGTGGGAAGGCAGAGTAATGGTCAGTAAAGAATGAAGGACAGCACATGGACAGCTGCATGTATCTCCCCTGGCCCAGGAAAGCTACCAATTCTTTAAATTGAATTGAGAGAGTTAAATTCAGGACTGACCATATTTAAAGCTATAAGTGACTGAGTTATCTGGAAGTAGCGAAAGAAGTATATGTCACCATCAGAGGAAAAGAGGGGAGCTGTGAGAAATTCTAGTCCAGTTATACAGTATGAATAAATAATGACAAGCATAGGACTATACATATAAGCTGTGATTGGGACGTTTCTGCTCTGATGAGTAAATGTGCGGCGGGGTAGGAGGGAGCAGAGATTAGTAGCACTATAAACACCAAGACATTCATGTGCGAAGGCCTCTATTTTCTTTGTAAATGATGAAACCACTGGAAACGTGAGGCTGGCCCAACAGTCAGTAACCCTTAGTGGTGTCTACCCCGGGGAGCACAAGCACTAGCAGGTACCAGTGTCCCCACCCCTATACCAGGCAGGAACTTGGCATTCTGGGCCTGGATGGAAGGGAGAACAGCGTGTAGCCCAAGCTCTTACCCAGGCAGCGCACATTTGATTCAACAGTTCAACCCAGGCCACACTCTCCTGGAGAGAAGTCAAAATATGGCCCCTGCCTCAGGGAAGCGGGGAGAGGGAGGCAGTAAAGATCCTGTTCACAGCATTTTGGCATCTGCAGTGAGGTCACATTGGGTGGTTGTGTGTATCTGACTCTAATGAGTGAAAAGAGAACAAACATCGGAATCAGACTGAGGTTCAAGTCCTGGCTCTTCCAGCTACCTTCAAAGTGCAACCTCTCTGAATCAGTTTTCCCATCTATAAAATGGGCAGAAATGCAATTACCTTAAGTGTTTGAATGGGGTAGTCCTGGAATATAGGAAGTATTTATAAAATAAGATTCCGCTTGCATTTCTGTCCATTAGTGACCTATCTGTTCATTCAGAGAATTTATATCCTGCCATCCTTCCTGATGTGAAGTATTCTCTAGCAGTCCCAGTAAATCACTTGAAAAATCAAATTCAAAGGCATGTTGGACAAATCAGAAGTGTAAACGTTATGTAATGAATGACACAAACAGTAATTGAGCTTTGACAATCCTCACTCCCCCCTCTCTCCCTGGCAAGACCTGTTCTGTTGCATTATGTCACAACATGGGACTAAAAGGCTGATAAGGAATTTTATTAAAAGTTCCAATCCCTGCCCTTCAACCTAACGACAACAAAATTTAATTGAGCAGCCCGTGATTCTCTCCGGGTTTGGAAACTTTTCGGGCTTATTTTTGTGTATGGGAGGTTGGAGATATTTCTACATTAGCACCAGGTACTATGAGATAATGAGTGAGTTAGAGAGAATATTAACTCACTAACCATAGTATTCCATTATCTTTTGCTGCATAACAAACTTCCCAACACTCTGTGGCTTAAAACAACAATTTATTTTTCTTTCTCGTGGTTTTAAGGTTGACGGACTCAGATGAGCGGTGCTCACTTCGGGCTTCTCCATGCAGTTGTGAACAAATGGTAGGCTGGGGCTGGGGTCCTCTGAAGGCTTGCTAGGACCTGGGTGGGGTGGCTGGTGACTGGGTAAGCACCTCTCACTCAATGGGGCTTCTCCTTTCTCAGTCAAAATGGTAGAATTTAAGCTTGACAATTCATTTCCCTGGAGGAAGCAGTAGATGATTTAGGATAATTGTTAACACTTAATTTGGAAGAAATGTGGGTGAGACAGGCCTGAGAAGGTCCAATGGAGGCATCAGGGCATAGTGGTTAAGAAGATGGGCTTTAGGGACACCTAGGTGTCTCAGTCGGTTAAGCGTCTGACTCTTGATTTTGGCTCAGGTCATCATCTCACAGTTCTTGTGGGATGGAGCCTTGCATCAGGCTCTGTGCTGACTGCACAGAGCCTACTTGGGATTCTCCCTCTCCCTCTCTCTCTGCCCCTCCCCTGCTCCTACACAAGCACATGTGTGTGCATGTGCACTCTCTCTAAATAAATGAATAAACATTAACAAAAAAGAATGTGGGATTTACAGATGGAGGGCTCTATTGGCCTTTTTTGCCACTTTGTCAGTTCTCCAATGCACTAGTTGTGTGGCTTTGGAGCAGATTTATCTTCTCTGAGCTTCATTTTTGCCATCCCTAAAGGAGGCTAATAATTCCTACCTTGCAGGGTATTTGTGAAGACTAAACAAGATAATGAAGTACAATGCCCTGTGCTTAGAGGATGCTTGTTAAGTGTGCAACAGTGACAGGAGGAAGTATCTTAGGGGCCAAGCCTCAAAGCAGCCCCACAAATGAGAAACCCTAGTGATAGGAAATTCGGTTGGTACCAAGATTTCTGACCATGACTAGAATTAAACATTCCCTGCACTGTGTTAGCCCATGAAGGAAAAATATCCTTTTGATGAGCAAACTTGCTTATGGTTACTTGTTTCTACATGCATCAATGTCCTTGTAGGGAGTCCCCAAACGAAAACCATGGTTGTGGCTTATTGTGGTGCCTTGTAAATGGGGTTGTTTTTTTTTATTACAGAGGTTGTGTTTGGCTCTGGGAAAAGGAGAGGCTCAGATCACAGCATGTTGTGAGTGGGTGTGTGCCGGGAATGCCCACTGCTGGTCCTTTGTGCATAGCACCTCTCCCATAAACTGTCAGATCTCTCCGTGACAGCTAAATACATGCTTTAGACATGTGTTAGAAATCAGGCATGCCAGGCCCAGCTCGGATTTCATCTCACTGAATCACCTTCTGCGTAGGTCCTTAGGAAGAAGGCAACAACCTCAAACAGAGATTAAATTGCTTTCAGGTAGAATTACAGGACAGGGGCCTGACTGGGGAAATGTTCCTACAATTTAAGGGCATCGCAGAGGACCCTACTGCTTGAGTGCTTCAAGAACTACAGAAATTGGCAAGCATTTTGCTTCTTCTTCTTCTTCTTTTTTTTTAATCTTTGTGGGGCTTTAAAACTCAACTTTAGCCCCTCCCCCATTCATGTTCTGTCTCTCTCTGTCCCAAAAATAAATAAATGTTGAAAAAAAAAATTTTAAAAAAGGGGCGCCTGGGTGGCGCAGTCGGTTAAGCGTCCGACTTCAGCCAGGTCACGATCTTGCGCTCCGTGAGTTCGAGCCCCGCGTCGGGCTCTGGGCTGATGGCTCAGAGCCTGGAGCCTGTTTCCAATTCTGTATCTCCCTCTCTCTCTGCCCCTCCCCCATTCATGCTCTGTCTCTCTCTGTCCCAAAAATAAATAAATGTTGAAAAAAAAAAAAACTCAACTTTAAGTGCCAGTTAAAAACTGTATAGGCAGCAATCATTTCTATCTCCATCAATATTAATGCTAGGGACAAGCCCTCCACCCAAGTGACAGGAAAGCATCCAGAACTAATTTGAATCCCCAGGCAGATTTAGAAAATTATTATGCCTCAACAGGGGGTAGGGTTGAATCTATCTGCTTTGACCCACTTTGGAAGATGATCTCTTCCCACTGCAAATAAACAGATGATGGAAAATGCAGGCCAGGGGTAGAGAGAGCCTGACTAGATAATTTTAGCCATTGACACAGAGACATTTTTGCTGCTCAACAAGATCAAGGCTAAACTTGGAGTGGGCAGAGTTCCTCAACATTTTCTGTGGTCAAATATGCAGCTTGGCAATCAGTCAGGAGAGGAATGAGCACAGCGGATATGTCCCCTTCAGCTCAGCCTCACGGCTCAGCCAGGCTCTTCACAGCAAGAAGGGTCTATTTGTTTCCTCTTCCTATAAGGGAAAGGACATTTTTTTAAAGGACCAGAAAATAAAAAACTTTTGGCCAAATTTGGATTAGTATATCAAGGAATAAAATTATCAGGAAGCTAAAGTGGAAATAGATATAGAGACAATCAGTCTGAAATTAAATAAAGTGAATATGTAAGGCCATTTAACAACTATTTCTCGAAGTCTGAACCAAGTGCTCAGCTGTAATCTCTAGATCTATTTTATTTGACATGTAGAGATAAAAATGGATTTCCTGAAGTAATTAACCAAGTGATGTGACCACCAAACACTAAGCAAGGCTTAGGCAGCATTAAAAGAAATATAGGAGTGCTCACTTCGGCAGCACATATACTAAAAGAAGTATAGGAACTAGAAAGAGGAACTACCTGCATTGTGGGGAGATGCAAAACCCTGTCACATAGAGATTGTTCAAGAACTGGGACCATTTTGGGGGAGAGGTGTTCAAAAGGCAAAGGGAAACAATGCTTTGTTTGTTTGTTTTTTGTTTGTTTCCAGTTTGAAAGGAAATCATGTGGTCTTAACACATTTGTGTAAAAGTTCACGACAAATGTTGGGTATAAGCTGCAGAAAGTCAAGTATGGAATGGGTGCCCTGCTGGTAGTGAGTTCCTTGCCATGGTTTAGACGGCTGGTCTGTTGACAGCGGTATGAAAGAGGGATGTGAATACAGGATAACACTGGATTGGGATGAGGTAGAATTCAGAGACAGGATGGTGCACTGATTATATTAAGAGCTCAGCTCTAGAAATAGATTTGGGGGCCTCAATCACTTATTTCATACAATCCTGAACACTACTTAACTTCTCTGAGCTTCAACTGCTTCATGAAGAAATGGAGATAACAGGGGCACCTGGGTGGCTCAGTTGGGTGTCTGACTTTAGCTCAGCTCATGGTCTGTGGGCTCGAGCTCGAGCTCTATGTCCAGCTCTGTGCTGACAGCTCAGAGCTTGAAGCCTGCTTCCGATTCTGTGTCTCCTTCTCCCTCTGCCCCGCCCCTGCTCACACTCTGTCGCGCTTTCTTTCTCTCTCAAAAATAAACAAACACTAAAAAAAAGAAAGAAAGAAAAAGAAATGGAGATAACAGTGCCTGTCCCATGGGTTGTTTTGAGAAGTAAATGCATTAGTGGGATATAGAGAGCTTCACATTCTGCTTGACACACAGTGCTTAATAAATGGCAGCTACGCTTACCATTAGTCATGAGTTTGGGGGTTTTTATTATCCTGATAGTCAAATGTAAACTTTCCAAATTCTCTAGATTCAAGGAACTTAACCTACAACATAACCACAAAGTGGCAGACAGATTGGAACCCTAAGTCATGCTCTGGGATCTAGCTTGGAGGTAAAGGAGCAATGAGAAAGCAGTAAACAGTGAATGGAGAGTGGTAAATGAACCTTGGCCCACAGGCTCACAGCCAGAAACAAAGCAGGGTGGAACCCGTGAAATCGGGCCATGAATTTACAAGGAGTTTACCATCCTCTGACTTTTTTTTGGTTTCTTTGACTTTTATAGGAATAAAATATCTGTTGTATAATAAATAGGTGTTTTCCTGGAAGCTGATGCTTATGGTGACTTTAACTCAGTGGCAGGGAGACAAATGGAAAAAGACAGTAGAAAAGGGTGATATGTGTTTATAGTTGTGCAAGGAAGATACTAGACATATATAGAGCAATGCCCTTCCCACCATCCTCAGACCCAGCCTCACATCTACCTGCATGAAGATATAAACCACATGTACAGGCACCTAACAGTTCTTTCTTGCCTCTAACCCTCCAAGATTGCCCTCCCCAAACTCCTATTAAAAGAAATATAAAAGGAAAGCCTCCCTTTAGGAAAGGATGTTGACTTAGGGAACAGTTAAGTGGATTCTCATCCTGACTGTAGCTCCTTTGGCTTGAACAAGTCACTTCCTCCGTTTTCACTCACATGGCAAAGTTATAACCTAGCCCTAACTGAGCTCCAAGAGGTCCTCCCTTAATAGCCTCCTATTCATTAAAGTACAGAGCAATACCTTTCTCTGAAGCCTAGCATCTACTCTTTGGTTACATGGCCTATGAGCCATAACCATAATTTTGTTCACACTAAAGCACATAGACACTTACAACACTAGAAATGGAAGAAACCTTAGAAATCAAATATCCTTGTCCCTCCAGTTTATGGTTGAAGAAACTGAGATCTAGAGTGATAATTTTTCCAAGGACAGACAGCTAATTAGTTATCAGGCCAAGTGTAGGGGCCAAACCCTCAGAAATGATGCTCTTTCTCACTCGCATGTATGCACACACACCACACCTACATGGTGATACTCTTTATTTTATTATTTTTTAATATTTATTTATTTTTGAGAGAGAGAGAGAGAGAGAGAAACAGAGTGTCAGTGGGGGAGGGGAAGAGAGAGAGGGAGACACAGAATCTGAAGCAGGCTCCAGGCTCTGAGCTGTCAGCACAGGGCCCTATGAGGGGCTCAAACTCAGGAATGGTGAGATTATGACCTGAGTTGAAGCTGGACACTTAACCTACTGAGCCACCCAGGTGCCCCCTGCCCAACATGATGATATTTTTAGAGTTTTGTTGAATCTAACTTAGATACCATAAAATCTACCCACATTAATTGTACAATTCACTGATTTATAGTAAATTTACAGAGTAATGAAACCATTACCATAATCCAATTTTGGAACATTTTCATCACCCCATAAAGATGTGTCGATTTGCAGTCATTCCCTATTCCCACCAGGGGCAAATGTTAATCCATTTTGTGTCCCTATAGATTTACTTCTCTGGATATTTTATAGAAATGGGATCATACAATATGTGATCTTTTCCCTAATTTTAGAGGGAAAGCAGTCTTTTGCCAGTAAGTATATTTTATAGAATCCTTTACCAAGTTGTGAACATTTTTTTTCGATTTCTAGTTTATTGAAAGTTTTTATCATGAATGGGTGTTAGATTTTGTCAAATTTTTTTTTCTGCATCTATTGAGATGATTGTATGGGTTTTGTCCTTATTCATATTATTTAATTAATATGATATCATATTGATTTTGAGATATTAAGCCAACTTTATATTTCTGGGAGAAATCCTACCTGGTCATGTTGTTTAATCGTTTTTATATGTAGATGGATTTATTTTACTATTTTGTTGAGGATTTTTGCACCTAGACTCATGAGGAATATTGGTCTATAGTTTTCACATGATGCCTTTTTCTGGTAATTGGAATTAGCTGGGAAGTATTCTTTCTTATCATTTGTGGAGAAATTTTTGAAGAATTGGTATTTTTTTCTTTGAATATTTTACAGAATTCACCAGTAAAGACATCTGGGCCTACACTTTTCTTTGAGGAAAGAATTTTAATTACTAATCTAATTAATTATTTGTTACAGGTCCAGTCAAATTTTCTATTTCTTCTCCAGTCAGTTTCATTAATTTTTGTCTATCTATAAATCTTCCTATTGTAAATTGTCTGGTTTGTTACCATAAAGTTTTTCATAGGATGCCTTTATTATAATCCTTTTAATTTCTGTAAAGTTGGTAATGATGTCTCCTCTTTCATTCCTGATTTTGGTAATTTGTGACTTCTCTTTTTCTTGTTTCTCAACCTCAGCACTATTGATATTTGGGCCCAATTATGGAGAGGGCTGTCATGCATTATAGAATGTTTAGCAGCATCTGTGGCCTCTACCCACTAGATGCCAATAGCACACGCACACGGGCACACACATATGGACACACACACCAAGGTATAACAATTAAAATTTTCTCCAAATATTGAAAAGTGTACCCTGAGGAGAAAAATCATCCCTGGTTTAGAACCATTGGTCTAGATAACGTTTTAATTTTGTTGATTTTTTTCAAAGAGTCAACTTATTTTCATTGATTTTATCTATTTTGTTTGTTTTTCATTTCATTGATGTATGTTCTAATCTTTAACTTCCTACTTTCTCTGCTTTAGGTTTAATTCACTTTTTTTTCTAGTTTCTCAAGGTGGAAGTTTAGGTTATTAATTTGGGGTACACAAGTTGATTTTAAGACATTATATTTTGAACAACTTGGAGTTTGATAAACGTAGCCTCTTAGCTAGAAAATTTGTTTGTATATTAACAAACAAAAAAAATGGTAAAAGAAGAGCTTTTCCTCAGCTCTCAATTCTTCCTTCCCTAAACAAAATGTTATGTAAACTAAACTTAGCTGTGGTGAACTTCTAGTCAGTTTTTTTACCTAATAACCTTGGCTTCCCTAAAGATATGAATTGTCAGCCTTTCCTTGCAACTTCTTTTTCACCTCCCATCTACATCCTGACCTCTTTTTATTAACACACACTGATTAGCTAATCTGACTTAATAACTGCTGCTGATTATATAGAAAACTATCTCTTCTTTTTTTGTTTTAAAAAAAGTTTTTAAGGTTTATTTATTTTTGAGAGAGAGACAGAGCATGAGTGGGGAGGGGCAGAGAGAGAGGGAGACACAGAATCTGAAGCAGGCTCCAGGCTCCGAGCCATCAGCACAGAGCCCGACATGGGGCTTGAACTCACGAGCTGTGAGATCATGACCTGAAATGAAGTCGGATGCTCAACCGACTGAGCCACCAGATGCCCCAGAATATTATCTTTTCTAAGTGCTATAAATAATGAATAGCACATGTAAGTGATCAATAGACAGTAGCTGCTAAAGTAATGATTACCATAGTGGTGTTTGTGTAGACAATAAAGAATTACCTCTTCAAAAGACTCAATGTTAAAACAACAACACTTTCAAATCATGGAAGGACAGAGGAGATACAATCAAGTACACTAGAAAGGAAGACTTAGTTTAGTGGCCAGACTTATAGTCAACCACCATTCTTTTTTAAAGATTTTTTTTTTCAACGTTTATTTATTTTTGGGACAGAGAGAGACAGAGCATGAACGGGGGAGGGGCAGAGAGAGAGGGAGACACAGAATCGGAAACAGGCTCCAGGCTCTGAGCCATCAGCCCAGAGCCCGACTCGGGGCTCGAACTCACGGACGGCAAGATCGTGACCTGGCTGAAGCCGGACGCTCAACCGACTGCGCCACCCAGGCGCCCCTAGTCAACCACCATTCTAAGAGCAAGTGCTAAAGCTGGGATGGGGTTACCATCAGCAGCTAAAGGGAGCCTCCTTTAGCTCCCTTTTTTTTTTGAGCCTCCTCAGCAAGCATTAGAGCCAAGCCATGGAAACCAAATTCAATCAAGGAACACCATGGTCATTAGCAGAGGTAACTAGATAAAGACGAGAAGCAGGGCAGAATATAAATATTTGGGACAATGTGAAGAGGCCCTGAGTGGAGCAAACTTCCAGTTTGCAGTTTGCCTTTCTGGGTTCTCCAGGCATGCAGGGCATATCAGTGGTCCGGTGGGCTTATAGGTTACAAGAAAGCTGCTATCAACTGGCAGCTTTCTCTACCTGTGTGCTGTGCACTGGCGGCAGGTGCTGTACTCTTTTTCTCTGTTGGGCACATGCATGGTCTAAAGAGCCTGTCAAAAGGAAGGCAGCTCAGCTCCATACTTCCTTCCTTGATTCCAGTTCCTCTCCCTCTCTATCCCAATCCTTGTCCCTGTCCTTTTACAAGTCCCAATTCATCTTTCATTTGCCTTCTCTCTTTTAGTCCCTCTCCCTCTGTCCAGAACCAATTTTTCTCTTTTACATGTTACGTTACCCAGGCTACATTCAGAACTCACTACAGGACTTTAGGAAATATTCTTTCTCTATTTCAAATCATTCTTCTTACATAAAATTTCAATTCGTCCTGTTTCAGGACATCCCAGGTGTGGTGCACTTCTGTTTACAGTGCAAGAACATGTGGTAGCATTACATAGCCACACAACTGGGAAAATGTTGAAATGGGAAAACTCAGGCTGAAGCTGAGATCCTGTGGGCACTCTTGTCCTAGGCTATGAGACATGTCTATGAGCTGGCAAATGAGTCATGAAAATAGGAGAATTTTGGCAGAAAGAGGTTTAAGAAAAAAGAGGAAGGGAACCTACATGGTCCCTACACCTGTAAATGATAGAAGCTTTACATGTATTCGTTAATTTAAATCCATCAATTCTATAAAAGAATTCTCATCTTCCTTATTTTATAGAAGAGGAAAATGAGGCTAGCAAACCCTAAATAACTTGTCCACTATAAGTATGCAGCACAGCTAGGATTCCAACCCAGAGCTAGATGACCCTGAAGTCTCCCCTCCATGCCACACTGCTTCATACACCACTCAATGGAGAACATAATGGTACCTTGATAATCACTGTGGTCAGTTTTCTTTTGCTCAACAATAGTCTCTACAGGGGCACCTGGCGGGCTCAGTTGGTAGAGCATGCAACTTGTGATTTTGAGGTTGTAAGTTTAAGGCCCACCTTTGGTGTGGAGCCTACTTAGAGAAAAAAATAAATTGGTTAAAAAAACCAAGTCTCTAGAGTAGAAAATTCAGTTTGAATATGTCCTGGCTCCATTCCAATCCAGCTACTTCTCCTGAGTAAAGCACTATTATGGCTGCAGTTAACAATGGTAAAGGTGGAGATCACTATGTGTGCAGGACTTTCTCTGCCTGAGCCAAATGAGAACCTAGAAACAAAGCTGGAGACCTTAAGGTCAAGGATTAGAATATATGGATCCAGAAAGTGAACTTAGTCCACTGACAGTTATGCATCCCCATCTCTCATTCAAATAATGCTACCAAGAGAAGGGAAAATAGACCCACATAAGTGGGTCTGGGCTCCCTGTCCTGAGATGCTTAGGAGAAGATGGAAAAAAAAAACTTTTCTCTCTATACTCTTAAGGTAGGAGATCCCAAGTCAGCTAAGAAACAAAAAGGCTTCTTCCTGATGTTGACATCTCAGTAGAGCATGATAAAGTTCTGCTATTGGCTCAAAGAAGCAGAGACCACCAAGCTTCCATTGCTCATGAGACACCCCCACTTGAAATGCATCAATAGCTGAACCTGAGCCTAAGTGAGCAGACTATCAAATAAACCAAATAACAGTTTTACATGAGGATGTCTGACAGTCAGAAGCAGGAGAATGAGCAGAACATTCTGAACTGGCCTCAGTGAAATAGAGCTGCTGGAGGAGGCTAACAACAAATTGGACAGGAAAAGCAGTTATTAAAGTGATTCAGGGACAACACAAAGATGGCTCTCAGAACTAAAAGACATGATTTAGATTAATATAGTCAATAAATAAATGGACAAAGGAATAACCACTGAGAATCGAATCACCAGCCAGACAAATGGAAGAAATATTTTCAAAAACCAAGCTACAATGGTTTGAAAAAGACGAAAGATGAAAGCCATGAGGTAAAATATAAAGGGCTTAGAGAATATAGTGAGGCAACTTGAGAAGCAAAGGAGTCTCAGAAGGAGAAAAAAGAAGAGGTGGAATTGAGGCCATCATTAAGCATAATTAAATAAGTCATAGAAGAAAATATTCCTAACCTGAAGATGAATCTGTGTCTACATGGTAAAAAGGCTCACATAATTATATGTATAAAGTTCAAATCAAAGCAATGCAGTGTATGGTTTATAACATATGTAAAAATAAAATATAAGACAACAATAGCACAAAAGAAAGAGGAGATAAATCAAAGAATCCTTAATTATATATGAAATGGTACATATATTAATTCATGGTAGACTACGATTAGTTAGGGATGACCATTTTAATCCCTAAAACAACCACTAAACAATAAAACAAAGAGGTATAACTAAAATCCAATTAAGCATATAAAATGGAACACTAAACAATATTCAGTTAATCCAAAAGAAATCAGCAAAGGAAGGAAAGTAAACCAAAACAGGACAAATACAACGAATAGCAAGACAGTGAACTTCAACCAAACCATGTCAATAATTACATTAAACGTAAATGGGCTAAACACTCTAGTTTCAAAAAGTGAAAGTGATTGTCAGACTAGAGTTCCAAAAAGGCAAGAACAACTGTATGCTATCTATAAGAAGTGCACTTTAATTATGAAATTACAAATAGTTTAAAAGAATGTAAAAAGATATACTATGCAATTACTATTTATGAAATCTTTAAAAGCTGCAGTGGCTATATGAATAACAGAGAAATTAGACTTCAAAACAAAGTGCATTGCCAGTGATAAAGAGGAACATATAAAAGGGCCAATTCATTGGGAAACATAAAAACCTTAAATTTGCATGCACAAAAAAGAGCTTTAAAATGCATGAAATAAAATCTCACAGAGTTGTAGGTTTTCATACTCCTGATAGAAGAGGTGGACAAAAAAAAGTCAGTGACGATATAGAGTATATGTTTCAAAGTGGTCTGGCTACCACTAAGGGTCCCTGAGACCCTTTCAGGAAGCCTGTAAACTCAAAACTGATTTCATAAGAATACGAAAAGGAGGCTATGTGTCTTTTTCACTTTCATTCTACACTGGAATAAAGCATAAGGTAGTATGTTCACAATTAGGGAAAAGTTTCTTAGATGCAATATCAAAGTATTAACCTCACAAAAAAAAATTTATAAATTCTGCTTTACCAAAATTTTAGAAATATTCTGTTTATCCATTGACAATACTAACTGAACATGAAAGTAAGTCACAGGCTAGAAGAAAATATTAGTAATATTTTGTAGTGTTATGTAAAAATATCTGATAAAGTACTTCTATATCATACATATAAAGAACTATACATTAATAACAAAGGTCAATCAAATTTTTAAATGGTTATAGACTTAAAAGGACACTTCATAAAAGCAGATATGCAGATGGATAATAAGCATATGAAAAGATGATTCATATCATTAGTCATCAGGGAAACGCAAATGTAAACTCTAATGGAATACCGACTCACTTGACTGAAGTGAAAAAGTCTGATGACACCAAATGTTGTCAAGAATATGGAGCTACCTGAATTCTCACAGACTGCCAGTGAGAGTATAAAATTGTACAAACATTTTGGAAAACAAATAGTTAAGCATATACCAATTCATGACATCAGGCATAAATCCCAAAAGCCTTATGGTAAGAAAAAAAGCGCCAAACACAAGAGTGTATTTTATTTAATTCCATCAGTATAGAAGTTCTATAAAAGGCAAAACCTATGATGTTTTATAAATTATACTTTAATAACAAATTAAAAGGATAATTATCTATCTTCACCATCCCCTATAACCTTGACCCCCCAAAATCCAGATAGTATGAGTTCACTACACCAGGCATACATGAAATGGATGGACTTGGTCAATTCTTCCTCAGTTTGGAACTGTCTTCTTTGAGGCTCTTATACCTATGGGAGATTTCATTGCTACTGTGTGTCATAAGGACTGAGTGAATCCTCCACTGCCAATTCTTATTTTATTTTATTTTTATTTATTTATTTTTTTTTTTAAACATTTTTTTTTCAACGTTTATTTATTTTTGGGACAGAGAGAGACAGAGCATGAACGGGGGAGGGGCAGAGAGAGAGAGAGACACAGAATCGGAAACAGGCTCCAGGCTCTGAGCCATCAGCCCAGAGCCCGACGCGGGGCTCGAACTCACGGACCGCGAGATCGTGACCTGGCTGAAGTCGGACGCTTAACCGACTGCGCCACCCAGGCACCCCGCCAATTCTTATTTTAAACATTTTGCAAATTTTGATTTCTTACTGTTAAGAAGTTCTAATTTTTTTTGTTGTACTCCAATGAGTCATCTTGCACAAACTCTAGATGTCTGTCTGTTACTTAGGAGATCAGCAATTTAAGTATTTTGCATCAGGATTTTCTGCTACTTTCAGCTGAAAGAATCTTAACTGATAAAGCTTGATGTTGAGGGAAAGGCCAGACATGAAGGTGACTACATCTCATGCTAAGGAAATAAGATTTTATCCTGCCAACCATAAATAGCTTTCAAAGATTTTCAAAAAGAGAGAGAAGTATCTAGCATCACTGTGCGGGGACTAAAAGCAGAAATATCAGTCTGAAGTCTGGGAGGGATTGTTGCCTTATTAAGACAGTGACAAAGGAGGAGAGATAAGAAAATAGAATTAAAGGCAAGCAGAATCTTAAGACACGTGAGTGAAAATACTGCAGGTATTGGTGGTGGGTCTGATGTGGGAACTGAGGGCATGAGAGGCATCATAAATGATACCTAGATTCCTTGCTCCAGCAGCTGGGAGTGTGGCAGGACCCTATCAAGGAGAGGGGAGAGGGGGAAGTCTATCAAGGAAGACTTTCATCTTCCTTCCTATCAAGGAAGTAGAAGGGGTAGTGATGAATGCAGCTTTGGGCATCCCAAACTTTGGTTTCCAGGACATTTTCAGTGGGCAGCTGGTGCTCAACAGTGAAGTTGTGGATGCAGGGAAAGCCTCTCAAGTGTTTTCTCTAAGCTAAGGTTTTGTCTTACTAGTTTCAGTGCTTCAGCTCTTCCTTAGCACACAGTGGTGCGTGAAATGAGCCCCATCTTTCCTCCCTGGCATCACTCCTGGTTCCTCTCCCACCTCATTAGACTTGAGGAAAGCTTCAATGGATGACATTGTCCTTTCCCTCCTCTCATTTGTTTAGTCTTAGGTTTGGGGTCACCTCCCACTTCCAGTGAGAGGGCCCTATTGGAGCCTTCAAGGATGCATGCCTGGTGAACTAACTTTCCATTCTCTTCATCAAGAGCACAGACCTGCATCCATTTAACATTTACTGAGCTTTATAATGTCTCAAGCTTTGTGCTACAGACCACATACACAGAAATGCAAGGGCATGGCTCCTGCCTTCAATGAGCTCACAGTGAAGAGACAGAGACATACAACTGCAATGACTGGATTGACATGGGTTTGGCTAAAATACAGTGGAGTTTTGGAGGAAGGAAGGATGAGAAAGGCTGCAGAAATAAGGGATGGTTGTCAAGAGTGGGGAGCCTTTGGGCTGATGTTGAAGAATGTATAAAAACCAGCTAGAGACAGCAAGATGCAGCAGATTCTCTAAATAAAAGATCACATAGAGAACTGAGGTGTGAGCGAGCCTGGTGAAACCCCTCAGACAGCTTACTGTGGCTGGAGGGTAATGTGCAAGTACAGGAACGTTTGCCCCGTGTCTGCAGAGAGAGTAAGTGGTTTGCTTGTAGACCAAGTGCTGAGCCTTGCATAGTGTTTAAAGCTTCACAGGCAATAGGAATAGCCTTTCTCTCATGGGCTTTCTCCCATAGGAGAAGCTCATTAACAGTCTGGGAGAAATCTCATTAATAGACACAGTCTCCTCAAGATCATCATGTGGTGCTCTAGAAAAGGACATTTTTCTGGCTAGGGAGGATATTTGCAGCCAGAGTAAAACAGGTTGCACAGTCAAGTTGTGGCATTGCTGAGAACCAGCCAAGTGGGGATCCCACCACAGGGGATCAGGTACCAGCGCCAGCTTGGGCTGCTGATAGCCAACGGAGCTGCCTCAGAGCAATACCGGCGCCCAGGCTGAGATGATAGTCAGTCGTACCCAGTTCCCAAGCCTTGGCCCTAGTGCAGTTCCTGCCTAAATAGGGCTAATTAACTCTAGTGGACATGATGAGGTGGCCAGGGTGTCAGCGGAAGCAGTGTTACAGCAAGAGCACAGGACCACAGGACTCAGAAAAGCAGAGACACTCTGGGCCCAGGCAGCACTTTACAATGGCCACAAGATGAGGGAAGAATACAAGACAAAGAGAGAGGATGCAACACAGGTGATGGCCAAGGACACAGCTCCTCTTATACACATGCAAATGGCATAGCTTTGGTGCAGCAGCTCCCATGAAGATATCCTATGAACTTCTGGATGAGTTTATTGGCTATGGGTGCTTTTATGACCCAAGACTTTGATTTTTATGCCTTTGTGATGGTAGGGCTAAGAAGAAATCCTATTAATAGTCTCGTACTATTCATAAAAGCTACCATGTACCATAAGATCTAAGAGACCACATATTATCAGAAACATTACTATTTTACCTACCACTGATAAGGAAAAATACTGCTGATTAACTATAAGGTACAACCAATTGTAAGGTATTTAGTTGTTATTGGTCTTACTGCCAAATATTTCCTGTTCTCCTTGCTTCTGGGGACATGGTGAATAAGATGACACTTTCTGACAGCTTTGTGTTTGGGTGAAGTCACATGGCTAATGGGTTATAAGCGGAAGCGAGCAACTAATTACTTGTCAGTCTGAGACCTTCAAAGCACTTGCTTCTAATCTGAGTAAAGCTACCACATAAGCTAGAGGTGGCAATGGACGTGGTACACAAGATACGTGGCCTGCTAAGATTACAATGAACCCAAGCCCTGAGCTGGGAGTCAGCTCAGACAAGCCTTCTTTGTGTTTCTGCTTCCACTGTATTAGAAAAGGCCACAGTTTCTGAGATTCATAAAAACTGCTATCACTCCAAGAAGACATTTCAGGATATACAACTGGCATCAACTAACACACATTTTTAAACAAAGACATATGCTTTTGAATGAAATGATAACAAAGCACAACTTTAAGACATAATAAAAATGCCAGACTTGGCCAGGGAAAACTTTCAATACTGGGAAAATGAAACATATCTGTTATGTTAGTTACTTTTCCTGTCTACCATCACTCACTGTATTTGGTCTTTTTTTGGAAGGTTGATATTTAGAGCATTTAGGACTTTGTATGGAGAGCAAACCCTTTGACAGGAGCCTAATTCAGTCCTGAGATATCCAGGATGAGAAAAAGAGAAGGATTTACAAGCTTTACTACCAGGAATTAAAGAGGCATAAGAGGCAGAGACCGTCCCTAAACCTTCTCAGAAAAATGGTTAGGAAACATAGACCAAGGAACAGGCTATAGGTACATGGGCAATGTTTGGAAATGTTGAGCTCCACCCATATTTGCCAGTCTTGTTCCTTCATGTCTGTGTCCCCATGTAAAGAAGAAGAGTGAGGTTTTTGTACTTGTTGATGAATACAGTTTCTAGGACTTCTCTGGTTTCAATTTCCTTGTTCATGGTACCCACAAGCATTTTTAAGCTGGCAATTCCTTAGTTTTTGGTTCTGAACACATGGTTGCTGTAGGAATTGGCTATAAAGAAAGTCCTTCTTTCACTCTGGGGAGCTTGCTTGCACCCAACTTTGTAGACACTGAGACACTGTGAAAATGAGCACATGCAGATGGAAGCTTCTTCCTGGAAGATAAGCAGCACCAGAACTGAGATGGGAAAAGTGGACCCTGAGCTTTATCTAGCAGAAAAGCCCAGCAAGTTTCCTAGAAATTAGATGATAAAAGCAAGGCTTATAAAAGTGTCACTTGGGACTTTCCAGTACAAACAAACTTAACACCCAGATCTTAGTTCTGAATACAATTCTCCACTGAAAAGGATCAGTGTTCTTTATTTTTTTGTTTTATGTTTTTTTTTTGTTGTTGTTGTTTGTTTTTTTTTTTTAATTTTTTTTTCAACGTTTTATTTATTTTGGGGACAGAGAGAGACAGAGCATGAACGGGGGAGGGGCAGAGAGAGAGGGAGACACAGAATCGGAAACAGGCTCCAGGCTCTGAGCCATCAGCCCAGAGCCTGACGCGGGGCTCGAACTCACGGACCGCGAGATCGTGACCTGGCTGAAGTCGGACGCTTAACCGACTGCGCCACCCAGGCGCCCCTTATGTTTGTTTTTGAGAGAGAGAGAGAGAGAGACAGAGACAGAGAGAGAGCTAGCAGGGGAGGGGCAGAGAGAAAGGGAGACACAGAATCCGAAGCAGGCTCCAGGCTCTGAGCTGTCAGCACAGAGCCCGATGCGGGGCTCAAACTCATGAACTGTGAGATCATGACCTGAGCTGAAGCCAGACTCTTAAATGACTGAGCCACCCAGGTGCCCCAAGGATCAATGTTCTTTAAGGAAATGAATGATTTCAGGGATGGAGCTGAAAAGTACAAGATGACGTTGGAACACCTTGCTGGATCAGAAAGTAGAGGTGTGCAAAAAGAATATGGGGACATGTCAAAGGGATAAGGACACAGCTGAAGGGACTAAATCTGGGACAACTTCAGCCTCAAAATAAAAATTGATAGTATGGATTATAATCCACAGAATACAGTAAGAATCCATGGGTCCATACTTATGTAGATACAAAAACAAATACATGAGAATGAACAGAAATCTCTTCTTTGTGGTAGAATGGCAACTAATAGATATAGAAGAAATTATGGAAACACATGTAAAAGGAAGATGGGATTTGAAAACAATTACCATTTGGCAACTATTGTTTTAGGTCTTTTGTGTTTTGAGATGATATAATGAGAAAAGCACATCTTTTTTTGTGTAGTATTACTTCCCAAAAGGTACAACCTGAGTCTAATCACAGGGAAGCATCAGATAAAAATTAGAGACATTCTACAAATTAACTGGCCAGTATTCTTCAAATACGTATATGGTCATGAAAAAGATGGAGAAACTTGAAGGAAATTATAGAGATATCACAACCAAATGCATCATGTGAAACTAGATTGGTCCTAAACCAGGAAACTGTTTTTTTTGTTTTGCTTTGTTTCGTTTTTGCTGTAAAGCACATTAGTGTCCGTGTTTACTGATGAAATGTGAATGCGGGTAGGTTAGATAATAGCTGTATGAATGCTAATTTCCTGGTTTTGATAACAGTACTGTGATTATGTGAAAGAATACTCTTGTTTCAAGACATATGCAGAAAAATTTAGGCATAAAGAGGCATTATTTCTTCAATGTACTTTCAAATGATTCCAAAAGAGAGAATGATAAATCAGTAAAATTTTAGCACATTGAGAATCTGGGTGAGAAGGTTATATGGAAATTCTTGACATTACTTTTGCAAACTTTCTGCGTACCTGAGATTATTTCAAAATAAAAGTGGCTTTTTTAAAAGGAAAGACAGACAGACAGACAGAAAGAAAGAAAGAAAGAAAGAAAGAAAGAAAGAAAGAAAGAAAGAAAGAAAGGTCTATGGAGTTTCTACTGGGGAAAAAATGGAGCGTCAAATCCCATGTAGAATGGACTAGGGTAAGGATTGAGGTTGGGAGAGAGTTCTTCTAGTATGAAGAAATATTTCTTCTAGTTTTACCAGATATCCTCTCATACCTCCAGTATGGAGCCAGTATGGGTCCAGAGCTATATTTCCTATTTCCTAATGGTTTCTGGTCTAACTCCATAATGCATACAAGAAATCTTGTTCTCCATTTTCACAAGAGGCACCCACAGATTCAACACTCTTTTCAGAAAGCACCCCTGAAATCCTCTCTGAGCACCCACTGAGATTAGATTACCTAAAAGACAACATCCACCTCTAAACTAGAGGCTCTGATTAGTTTGCAGATTATGGCTCTCCAACTAGTCTTCTCCCCACCTCCAAGCACCCAACCAAAGTTTCACAAGGTTTTGATTAGGCCAGGGAACAATCTCATCAGAGTTCTAATTGTATTCTATTTGTGTTCATGTTTACTCATAATCCAGTGGGGAAGGAATCCTAAATGGAGAGAAACCACATACCATAGTGAGAAGAGCTCTGAATTTATAATCTTAACCTTTACTACTAACTAGCTATGCAAGCCTGGGTAAATAATTTCTATAGTTCTCACTGTAAAATCAGGAATCTGAATTAAATCTTAATAGCAGTCTCTTCTGCTTCTTAAAAAGGTGTGGTTATTTAAAAAAGGGCCCTCTACCTTAGTTTGCATACCCATAAGAATGAACTTTTCCCCTTGAATTAAAGAGATGGTATCTTGCACTCAATTCTCAAGGTTGACCTTGGTTTAAGTTCATGGCATTGACATCACTTTACCCAGGGGAAGGATTACAGCTAAGAGGCATCCTTCCCACACCCAAGTTCTATTTTATAACAACCTCTGCCAGCTATGCTATGTTTAGCTTAAACTATTTCTGGATGCACTACTGTTAATCACCAGCAAAAAATTAAAGGAGTAAAAAAATACAAAAAAAAAAATCCTGTAATCACTTCTAAATACCTTTAACTTTTCTTCTAGTTCCCTGTCCCCCATGCCCTTCTTCTCGGAGATTTCTCTATAATCCCTGCAACAGTATGCACATGAGCTGTTTCCCTGTGTCTGGTACGCTCAGGTATCTATTTCCTTCAGGCCTGGCTCAGATTCAACAGCTCCTAGTTGTCAAGGAGTTGGGAGAGCCTATGTGCCTGGTTGTGCATGAAACTCAGGCACACACATTTTAGAATCATTCTCCAGGCTCTGCTTTCCCCCTTGAGCTGCCCATCAGGGCTAAAGTCTTTGCTACTAGCATAAAGAAATTTTACTCTAAATCCCAAGCTTCTGGAACATTGCCTCTTCTCCCAGTGACTATTAAACACTATTCCATTTACTTTTTTGGATTTTGCTCTGATCTGATTGTTCCTTTTTTCAAAGGAAAAAAAAATCCAAGTAAGAGAGAGAAAGTTATGCTGAATTTCTCTTGTGGGGCCAGACAAGGGAATACAATAGGAATCTTATATCCTGAAGGAATGCAAGGAATCCCAAAGATGGGCACAGGCGGCCTAAGCTGAGTGCTTTTTATAACAGAAGACACAAGAGCAATGAGAGAATGGATTATGTCCACTTGGTGCAGGAAGGATAAATTAACCTTGACACCAAGGGGGATCTCTAAAGTCATTAAGTTTCTGTAAAAAAGAGTAGGTGAAAAATACTTTAACTCCTCTTACATGTCAATTCTGCAAAATTATAAAATTATAAAACATGAAAAATGTCAAATGTGTAAAAATTAAAAATATTAGTATAAACACCTAAAACATTCTGCCATATTCGCTTTATTTTATTGTCATATGTACTTTCATATACATATATGTATAGTATAAATGTGTATATTCCATATACAGATATGTTTATATAAATGTGTATATTCCATGTATATATATGTATGTGTATGTGTGTATACATGTATGTATATGTGTATTATATATGTATATACAAACATACATATACATTCCTGAAGTATTTTAAAGGACTTACAGACATCAGGACACTTCACTTCTAAATACTTAAGCTTTTATATCCCCCAAATAAGAACATTTTGTGATTTAATGGCAATAACATTACTCTTAAAATTAACAATAACTTGAAAATATAATACCCTGTCTCTAAGAAATTACCCCAGTGGTACCAAATATGTATTTTACAGTTGATTTCTTCAAAACAGAATTCAATTAGACCAAGCCAACCATCTGATAAACATTTTGCATTTATCTAATTGTTTCCTCACAGTATCATTTAACTTTTTTTTCTATCTCCTCTGTTTTTCTTTACACTGGAAGTTAGATCTAAAGGCTTGATTAGGGGCGCCTGGGTGTCTCAGTCGGTTGAGCGGCCAACTTCGGTTCAGGTCACGATCTCACGGCTCGTGAGTTCAAGCCCTGCGTCAGGCTCTGTGCTGACAGCTCAGAGCCTGGAGCCTGCTTCAATTCTGGGTCTCCCTCTCTCTCTCTCTGCCCTCTCCTGCTCACACTGTCTCTGTCTCTCAAAAATAAATAAAATAAACATTAAAAAAATAAATAAATAAAGGCTTGACTAGTTTTAGGTTCAAGAATTCTAGTAAGAAGCCTTCGTAGCTGATGCTGTATAATTGCAACAAACAGGAGACAGATAATGTCTGGTCGTGCTATCTGGAACATTAAATTTCATCACCCAGTAAAGCACCCAGTAAAATCAGTTTTTCTATAATGCTACATATCTCAAAAACCACTATGCTATACAAAATTACATTCTAAAATCCTTGGGACTTATGGGGAAAATAGGGATAAGGGCACCACATTCAAGGACTTTGTCAGTGACGTATAACAACAAAAAAGAAGTTAGCAATCTATTAAAAACAGTAGCAGTTTTCTATATGTGAAATGGTTAAGAAATACATAAATATGACAGTGCATATGGCACTTTACATTGAAAAAAAGACCTGAAGCTTGCTTGTAGAAGTGGGCATCAGAAGGGTTGTAGCTTGCAGGTTATCATGAAGTGATGGAAGGAGAGTTATCTAAAAGTTCCAACACCAGATGTGGATAGTGTGGCTTATCACGCATATGGCAAAAAGAGGTAGGTGGTAGATGTTTGAGATGTGTACACTTGTGCATTTTATGTATTTGTTCGTAGCCCCATTCAACTGGGTGCCATTTTCTGCATTTACCTAGTGTTTCTTGTGGGAAGAATCACACACAAATAACTGTGAAAGTGCATTACTCTCCAAGTGTTCCCTAGGGTATCAGTTGCATTGGAAACAAATCATGTTTTGAAACAAGTGTTACATCAGAACTGAGTACTGGAAATTTGTGTCTTCTTTTTCTTCCTCAGTCTAGCTAGGGGTTCATCAATTTCACCAATCTTGTCAAAGAAAGAGCTGTTGGTTTCAATGAAGTTTTCTATTGCTCTGTTCTCTAGCTCATTTCTTGTGCACTTATCTTTATTATTTCCTTTTTCTACTTATTAAGATTAAATTTTCCCTTTTTATTCTAGCTTTCTAAGGTGGAGGTTTAGATTACCAATTGTAGATTATTTTTGTTTTCTAAGTTTTTAGAATTATATATTTTTCACTGAATAGTACTTTAGATGCACCTCCCAAATTTTGATGTGTTTTCATTATCATTGCGTTAAAAATATAGTCTAAGATTTCCAAATCTGCAATGATGGAGTAGACATACTTTTCCTTAGTCTTGATTTATGTATGGCTAAGGACCTTGGACATAATATATAATGTAGAAGACTCTGAAAGGTATAGAACAAAAGGCAGGCAGGCTGGGGACCTCAAAACTGATGATAGGTATCTGGATGCTATAAGTAGAGGCATACTGGGGGTCCTCAACTCCCACCTCACCCAGGAATAACAGGGAATTACCCCCACCAAATGTCACTGGAGGTCAACTAGGGGACCCAGACTTCAATCCCCTCCTGTTTACAACAAATCATGCCTCCCTTCTCTAAACAGAAAGCAATGGTAAAAGAAGGAATCTTAGGATACCAAGAAGGAAGAAAGAACACTGGGAAGAGCAAAGATATAGGTAAAGAAAACCTTACTTTCCCTCTTGAGTTTTCTAAATTATGTTTGACAGTTGAAGCAAAAATTTTAACATTCTCTGATTTGGTTCTCAGTATACATAGAGAAAGTTTAAATTTAATTTTTACTTAAGACAATTATATTAGAAATAGAAGAGCACAAAGGGACGTAAAATAAGTTTCTTAAAAGTCATTTGTCATTCTAATGGGTAAAGTGTTGACACCAGTAGATTATGTGTCATATAGATTCATAGATATATAGATAATATGATACCTGATATTACAGTCAATAAAAACAAACTATATAAAGTGATCCACTTAATAACACTGCAGATAATATGTTAAAATGATAAATAAAAATGGATTTCTAAAATTATTAAAGTAACCCACAGAAAAGCAGGGAAAAGAAAACAGAGAAACTAAAAACAGAAAGATATAAAAATATAACAGAAAAAAAAATATATTTTTATATATTATATACTATATATTATATAAAAATATATATAAATATATATATATAAATATAACAGAAAAATATAAAAAATAAATGGTAGACTTAAGGCCTAACAGTAGCTAATGATTTATCTGAAAAATCAATTAAAAGACAGGGAGCGTCTTAAAAAATTGGGGAAATTGTAAAAAATTTTTATGTGCCATTAGGATAAACAAAACCAAAGCTTTTTGCCTAACTCATCCTCCAATAGCTAACCCCTTCCATCATCTGTCACCTAAAGCCTACTGCTGGGTGCTCTTCTAATAATTCAAATATCATAGCTCCTATGAGCTTAATGCTGCCATTTTACAACGTTCAAAATAAAGCAATGGGGTGAAGCCTATTTATGACAGTTTTTTGGTTTTTTTGTTTGTTTCTGTTTTTGTTTTTTTGGAGAGAGAGAGAGAGTGTGAGCAGAGTAGGGGCAGTGAGAAAGAGAGAAAATCTTAAACAGTCTCCACACCCAGCAGGGATCCCAACACTGGGCTTGATCCCACAACTCTGAGATCATGACCTGAGCCAAAATCAAGAGTTGAACTCTTGACTGACTGAGCCACCAAGGCACCCTCTATTTATGACAGTTTTAAAGAATATATATGAAGAGATAAATAAAATGACTTATAAATATGCTTATAAAAATGCAAATGCAAATTTTTTAAAGAAATTGTCTTATATATTTTTTAGCATTATGTTATTGTTAATTTTTCTCTAACTGTGGTCACAAAATATGCTGTGTAATATTTCAGTCTTTTGAAATGTAATGTACCAGCATATGGTCTATTTTGCTGGAAGTCCTTACTTATGTGCATTGGAAAGACTGTGTATTCTCAGGGGTTGCAGGTGGTGTTCAGGCAATGCTAGGTCTGTGTGTGGTTCAAGTCTTTTTTATCTGTCCTGAATCTAAGTATTCTATCAATTAGCGAGAAAGGGATGTTAAAATCACTAATGAGGATTGCTGGTTTTTCTATTTCTCCCTTTATTACATCAGTCATTTCATGTACTATGAAATTATTGAATATATACACATCCATGATTGTTTTGTCTTATTGATGAATTAATCTTTTTATTATGAAGTGTCCTTCATTATCTCTGATGATCTCTTTGCTTGATGCCTACTTCATTTGATATCAAAAAGCTGTATCACTAGGGCCCCTGGGTGGCTCAGTTGGTTGAGTGTCTAACTCTTGATTTTGGCTCAGGTCGTGATCTCAGGGTCATGAGATCAAGCCCTGCGGCATTGAACTGGACATGGAGCCTACTTGAGATTCTCTCCCTCCCTCTCTCTCTCTGCCCCTCCCCCTCTGCCCCTCCCCCACTTGCACTCCTTCACTCTCTCTCTCAAAAAAAAAAAAAAAAGCCATGCCACCTTTGTTATACTTCTGTTTATATGAACATGTTTTTCCTATGCTTTTACCTTTATCAGTTGGTGTCTTTATGTTAAATTGTGTCTTTTGAAATGAGTATATAGTTGAAACTTGATTTATCTATTCTTACAATCTCTCAATTAAGGTGTTTAGTATAGGCACACTTAATGTAATCGGTGATACAGTTTGTTTTAAGTTTGTCATCTTGTTGCTATCTAAAAAGATGTTTTTGTTTCACTATTTTTCATTTGCTCCCTCCTTTTGAATTAATGTAAAATAATCTCTATGAATACTTCTAATAGCTTTATAGCTATACCTTTTTAAGATACCCTTTATTTATTTTTAAGTTTTTACTATAGATATGACAATAAGCATTCTTAATTTATAGCAGTCTACTTTGAATTAAACAGGTAGTTCTTGGGGTTCATGGGTGGCTCAGTCAGTTAAGTGTCCAACTTCGGCTCAGGTCATGATCTCACCATTTGTGAGTTTGAGCCCCACATCAGGCTCTGTGCTGACAGCTCAGAGCCTGTCACCTGCTTCAGATTCTGTGTCTCCCTCTCTCTCTGCCCCTCCCCTGCTCATGCTTGCTCTCTCTCTCTCTCTCAAAAATAAACAAACATTAAAAAAATGAATTAAACAGGTAGTTCTCACTTAGCATGGCAGTGCAGGACTATAAAAATGACCATATAAGCTGAAACCATGCAAAGCAATCTTAGTAATCAATGACAAAATTACAATTGTTCAGTGAACTTTAAATAGTTTACCAAAATATTAAAAAGACTCTTATTGATGGCTATAAGATAGGAAAATGAAAAAAAAATAATAAAACTAATGTTTATTTAGTACAGTGTTGTTTAAAACGTCAGGAACATTGAAAATTCAAATGTTTTATTCATTCATAAAAAAACGTTTCAAGGGCAATTTGAACAGGTTTGCCTTCTCCTCCTCAAGTAATCTGTGATACAGAGCAGGCACCGTTTATATGTTGATGAATTGTCATACTCCTTTCTATGTTAGAATCTACTTCCAATACTATGTCCTTTGCTCTTCCGATGCCATGAAATATTTCTGAGAGTTCCTTTAATGTGAAGTTCTTTGCCAGATATATCCATTTCCTCTGGGGTATATTCATCCTTTATGTTGCAAATACTTTCCTTAATTTAGACCCATAGCTTCACCTTCCCTAAGTTTCTCCAGCTGCCTTTTTAGAATCTCTCAAAAAGCAGTGTGGACATTCCCACAGTCAAGGACTCTTCCATGGCTTCATTAGTGTTGGATTCAAATTTCACTGCTAGGGTTATCACTTCTCATTTCTTTGTTATACTTCCATTTTTGTCAGCCAAATTCCTCTTGATTATCCATTTTTGTAAAATGTCATGTGGGTTTATCACTGGGAGGCAAGGAGGTTAACACAACTACCTGCTTTGCTGCCTATACGAACTGAAAAACAGTTGTATATTGACCAGACCCTGGCAGATTTTGAAATAAATGACATGACTGATTATTGATCATGATGATGTATGATGTGCATGTCATTTACATAGTTATTTGTTGCCTGGAGTGAATTGTAGATTATTTTGCAACTACTTAGTACGCCATGATAATTTTTTTAAATATTTTTGTGGGACTGGTGTTATTTAACTAAATTATGGAAACTGAAATTTATGCATTTTGGAGCCATGCAAGGGAGGATTGCCTGTATTGTATACTTCATGTTAAGAATCTCAATGTGGACCTTGTCATTCAGCCCCTTAATCCACCTAGCTACCCCAAAGACTGGCTTACCTTTGCGATCTGCACAGAAAGAGCCTCCAATCCTTTTTAGTACTACCAAGCCTTAGGTTTAGACTGCTTCTTTTGCAAAAGAATTCCCACCACTGCCACTTAGAACACCAATTTCACAATAATTTCATGTTCTCTTCAGTAATAGACAAACTTCTAAGTAGCACAAGGCTGAAGTATTTAACATTAAATCAATTTAGGTTTGAAATTCTGTTGTTTTTTTAAAGTAGCAAATGCACATTGAGCATTTGTGTATGTGGCCATTACTCTCTTTGAGATGTCAAAGAGTTATACACTTCATTGTCCCCAGGTCTGATTTATAGACCTCAAAATATAGAAGGTGGGAAATCAATTCTGTAAGTATTCAGATAATAGAGCACTTGGCTTAATCAGCTATTCAGAAAAGATCTCATCAAAGACAAGAGACATGAACTGGGCCTAAAGAGTAATTAGTATTGGGGTACTTGGGTAGCTCAGTTGGTTAAGTGTTTAACTTTGGCTCAGGTCATGATCTCACAGATCTTGAGTTCAAGCCCTGCATCAGGCTCTGTGCTGACAGCTCAGAGCCTGGAGTCAGCTTCAGATTCTGTGTCTCCCTCTCTCTCTGCCCCTCCTCTGTTTGTGCTCTCACTCTCTCAAAAATAAACAAACATAAAAAAAAATTTTTTTTAAAGAATAGTTGGAATTTAGAAGAAAAACATAGAGAAAAGTGTTTAAATTATAACAATAAATAAAACACCTGTTTGCAGAGGCAACATGGCATGGTTACAGCAAAGACCTGGTAACTCTGGAAAATACAGAATTCTAAGGACCCCAAGTGATAACTCCCCAGGTGTTTCCAAACACTAGCCACATTTGGGCAGCTACAGTAAAAACATGTTTAACACATGTTCACTGCTTCAATAACTATGAAACAACATTTGGATGTTACCATATAATTATTTGATTGCTATAAAGCAGATACAGTCCAAAGACCATCAGGCCTATCATTAATACAAAAGACTTTGGACAGAATTGATTCAATGACATGCATCATTTCTGTTTACCAAAAAACAAAATCTAAGGACAACACTCTATTTATGAAAAGGTCTTATATGAAGGCACAGTTTTGGGGTGGGAGGGATTGTTTTCTTGTGGTAGTTTTTGTTTCCTTTTTTGTTGCTTGCTCTTAGCACCACCCTGGCAGCTGTGTGGTCTGACTCAACGGGCTTCTTTCTTCAGGTGAACAAGGATCTCTTGCTTATAAACATTTGGCTCCTTCTGTTTCTTGGGACACTTTTCCTTGGGCTTGTCCTTCCTCCCCCTTAAGGATAAGTGTGAGAGACTGAAGAGAAGATGGAGCCCAGGAGGTCCTTCTTCTGCCGGGGAGCTGAGCCTTAGGCCAGCACACTTCAGGCAAGAGAGATTCTCTGAGTCCACGAGCTGGCCAAGTCAGAGCCCAGGTTAGCCCCAGCAGGCCCTCTGCCTCTACTCATCCTCTTCTCCCTCCAGTTCCAGGGATAAGAGGCTGGGGAAAGGTAGGCTCTGAACTTCCTGGGTCACCTAACTACCTATGAATCTCCTTCCATAAGATGCAACTGTCACAAGGTCTTGTGGAAGTTAAATGTTACAGACTTGCAAACCTTACAGCAATCTTTTTTTTTTTTTTTCAACGTTTATTTATTTTTGGGACAGAGAGAGACAGAGCATGAATGGGCGAGGGGCAGAGAGAGAGAGACACAGAATCGGAAACAGGCTCCAGGGTCTGAGCCATCAGCCCAGAGCCTGACGGGGGGCTCGAACTCACGGACCGCGAGATCGTGACCTGGCTGAAGTCGGACGCTTAACCGACTGCGCCACCCAGGCGCCCCCCTTACAGCAATCTTAACCACCATAATTAAATCATTCAAATCTAATTACTCTTCAAGCAATTTAGCATAGTGGGGTAATTGTGAAGTGCTGAAAAACAGCTGTGGGCGAAAACAATTCTACCCTAGCCCATGCTAAAATAACTGCAACATGTTAAAATGTTCTCATCATTTGGGAATCACAAAAACTTGTCAACCAATTTATAATTATCCCAGAAACAAGAGTGGATCTTTTGCTAACAGAGGTCCCATTCAGGGATTCTCTATAGCCCATCCATAGGGGTAAGTTGTGTCCTAGCTCCTCACAAAAGACAAAAATGTTCATCACGGAAAGATACTTCTCCCAAGCTCTCCATTTGATGTCAATCATCACAGAGATTGGGTTCAAGGGTGTAAACTATCTCTACCAACTTTCTGTTCTTGAATATGCTTACGGACTTGCCTGTATTTGTAGTTTGCTTGTTTGAAACCTAAATTGCCCTCCTAGGTGTTTTGGTGGTGGTGATGATGATGACAAGAATGACGACAATGATGTTGATAAGAAGCTTATTAAGAAAACAAAGCAAAGCAAACAAAAAAATAAATAAAAATAAAAATACAACTGAAGGGGTACCTGGGTGGCTCAGGTGGTTATGTGACCTACTCTTGAATTTGGCTCAGGTCATTATCTCAGGGTTCGTGAGTTTGAGCCCCACATTGGGCTCTGTGCTGACAATGAGGAACCCGTTTGGGATTCTCTCTCTCTCCGCCTCTCTCTCTGCCCCGTCGCCCACTCACACTCTCTCTGTCTCTCTAAAAATAAATAACACTAAAAAACAAAAACAAAAACAAAATTCACAACTGGTAACCTGCTTAATCTGTACTGAACTTCATATAGATACACATGGTTGCACGCAGGAAGTTGTTGCAGAGTCACCATAGGCGCATTCCTCCACAGCTCCCTTTGGCCCTCCCATTCCCAGAGCCTGAAAATCACATGAACTATTGTATAAAAGTGTTGAAGTAGAGGTGAGTGGCACTTTGGTCTTCTGTCAGAGCCATCATGGGAGGATGGGCTGTCTTCAGAGAACATCTGGAGGCACAAGTCAAAAAAAAATCTTTGTCTCCAGCCTACTGAAGGGACCTGTCCATCAGGAATCAGTCTTTTCCAGCTCCCTCTGCATAGAAAAGCAATTGTTCTCAATCCTGCACCTTTAAAACGTAAAAGACTGTGCTGGGGTAAACTTCCTCAGCTTTTACTGAAATACTTTTTAGAAAGTGAGACAAAGCAGAGACTGGACTCAGGTCCCCTTAACCCTGACTGTGAAACCCAGCATTCCATGATAGCAGAAACCCTATGTCCCTTGAGTAGCATATTTGTAGGAATACAGAAGCAGAACTCTTACCAAAGGGAGGACTTGACTACAAAGACTGGTGAAGACCCTACCAAACCAGTCTGTGCCAAGGTGGACCCCAGTGTTGACCTTTTCCCTCATTACAATACTAAAAATCACTTCCAGGAGTGGAGATTTAACATGCTAATGAGACATGCCACGCATGACAAAGCATGCTCTGTCCACTGTGCCTGCATACACAACTTTCTGTGTCTCTCCTTGCCCCTACATGCTTAGAAATAGCTCTTTTCTTTCCTTAGCCTCTTTAAAAACTCTCCTTGGCCTTTGAGGAGTGAGCCTGAAGGACCCTTTTCTCTGTGCTATCTCCCTTGTCCTGGAGCATAAGCCTCAATAAAAGTCTTGCCTGGAATTCCAATTTGGCCCCAGTTAATTTCTTTCCTTGGAGAGCCCAAGGACGGGAGTTGGCAATAAAAGCTTCATGAGGAGTCAGGCTTCAGGGGCAAAGAGAGAGCCAAACCATGTCTTCACCCATTCACTCATTGATTCATTCATAAACTCACTCATTCACCAAGATTTGTTAATGAACCATCAGTCTAGGTTCTCAGGTTCTAGAGGTACAAAATAAATGTTTGCTTCTCTCTCCCAATTCACAATTTGGCAGGAGAGACAGACATGCAAACAATAAATTATAATACATCATGGCAAGAACTGTAGGGAAAAGCTTCTAAGCTACCCCTTCTACCGGTGCACATACTCACCAGGTTAGTCAATATGAACCACATTATGTCTAGACATAATGGCTGAGCAGTACACCTTATGGATAATTTTTTGTGTTTTATGTTTTTCTACACTTCTTATGCTTCCTTAATACCTAAATGAGGAACCTAACTGCAGCTTCCCTTGGACATCCAGTGAAATGAGTGGAAATCTTGAAGTTCTTCTTTTCCCAGGTTGGTCACATATCTCAATTCCCCCAAAGTGGCCACTGAGGTGCTCCAACCACCAATGGTGGTACTCTTTTCTTGCCCAATAGAAGACTTCCTTTGGCAACTGCTACTGATTCTATTTTCCTTTTCTGGAACTGATGGGAAAAGTTTCATTTCACACCAATATTTGTGGCTCCTTGTTCGGCTTCAGGACAGGAATATGCCCTGCTAGTATTTTTAGTCTCCTGTCTTAAGAAGTTTTGGTCCAAGATTCCTGGGGTCTATTTGGAAGGTATTTGAACCTAGTTTTACACTAAACATTACTTTTCCCCTCTGACCCTGTGTTAGACTATATTGCTTTGGTTCTCAGCTGGGTATCTACATATTCAAGGCACTCATCCCAGAGGCAGGTGAAAGGAGCAAAATTTGTCACCCCAAAATATGTCATTTTGGCATGAGGATTATTTTGAGCTAAAAGCCATGAAAACCTAGCAGATTCAGGAAAAGTTCTTTACTTTCCACTCAACTCCTAAATTTACATTGGGAAAAGGTCCTGCACCAGGAAGAGAGCTACTGCCAGAGATGATCTTGCATAACAGGGCAACCTTTGTTTTCCAAATATCTCCTCTCAAAAGGCCTTCCTCCCTTTTGTATTCCCAGACTCCTACCATTGTCCTATTTTTATGGGGCTCCTAGACTATGAAATTTGTTTTTCTCCTGATAAACGGTCTTATATCAACTTAATTATAAGACCAACCATAGAATCTAGAAGGAAAGAAGGGCAATTTTTTCCACCCTTACACAGGCATTAATTCTGGTCTCCCTACATTGTTTAAAAGTCTTAATCCAGCTATCAAAGGACCTGACTACGTATCTACCAATCAATCATGCAAATAATCTCTTTTTTTTATCTTCTCTTTCTCATCATGGAAAAAAATATTCCTTCACATCCTAGAGTTCCCATGGTAGGAATTTAGCTTAGCTTCTTTCCCTTACAGTTACAAGTAGGTGTTTGCAGATGTCCCATCCTTCTGGGTCCAAAGCAGCTTGAGAAGAAAACTGAATCCACATAATTCCCTATATTTGTGGCATTCTTCATTTCAACAAACTGCCTAGAAACTCCTAGTATCCGTTGCAGCTTTTCAGAGTGACGAAAAACTTTCTTACATATTCTCTATTTTTATACCAGAATGCCTTAGAACATTTAAAATTGCACAAGGGAAAAGGGGAAGGGAAAATAATAACTGAGTTATTTATTTACTACACATGCAAATAGACCCTCACAACACACTGGGTAACTCAATTATATTTCATCTGATTATCCAACACATGTTAAATCTACAATCAATGTCAGCAAGTTGGAAATGCTCTTAATAGGAGAGAAGGGTAAGTCTGTTTTTATTCTGTGGTAAATTGTGGCAAAGCCCGTGGGGAATGAAGTGTTCCCTGAACCTCATCCCAGTGCAAAGGGGCATCTTTCAGGCTTTTCAGAATTCTAATAGTAACTATTACAAAATCTTACAGGAATTCTTACAGTCATCAGGAGGTGCTGAGAACCAGCAAGGTCAAAACCAAATTTGGGTCTTTTATCAATGGACAACTCATAAGCATCTGCTCTGCCTCTGGTATATTACTAAAGCCTAAAAGGTTACAGGATACAAACAAAAATTGACCCTCAAGCCATCTCATGGGAGACATATATTCACATTATTGTCAAGAGAAAGAGCTTCATGGAGTCACTCACACATAGAAAGCCCCTAACAAACACTGGCTTGGTTATTAGCTCTGTGCTGCAGTAGCGTCACATGAGGTTTTAAATATGAGGCAGCACTGAAAGCGTCTGTCAGAAGGGACCATGTAAGGTTCTTCCAGAGGAGGTGCTTGGAGCCAAGCATTGGAGGATCAGTATGGAGTCTTCAAGGGAAAAGGAAAGAGCATTCAGGGCAGAAGGAACAGCATAGAGAAAGGCTTGAATTCACATCTTGATCTTATTGAAGAATTCAAGTGTAGCCAGTGTCAATAGAAGATAGGGCCACAATTATGGGATGGGAGAAGGTGCAAAGGTAGAGGTAAATTGGCCCAGATTAGGAAGGACTTAAGGCTCAGGGCTTAGTCTGTAGACAATGGGGGGGGGGCAATATTTTAGGGGGAAAGTGATGTGATCAAAGTTGTAATTTAGAAAGATCACTGTGGGGTAAAAAAAATAAATAAATAAAAGGATATGATTGGTGAGGGGCAGGGATGCAGTTAGGAGGCTTCTGTAGTGGGATGGGGGAGGTCTGTGCAGGAGGGGCCTAAAACAGGCAGTGAAGGGCAGAGAAGGGGAGAGATCAGGAAGCATCTAAAAGACAGGCATTTTCATTGTCAATTACTATGCTATTATTCTTTCTAAGCTATTGAATGTAGTTTTTAATGAGGTTTATTTCTACAAGCTGCAAGTTCTTTGGAAAATGTTTAAAAAAGACTGGATTTTGCCCTTTCTTCCTACTACTGTGTTATGGGTATCTGGGGAGGTCTACCCTTTTAGACCTTGCAGGCGCCACTTGCTGGCAGCTCCCTGAATTACAGGCACAGGACCCAAAAGTATTATATTTAGCTCTGACCAAGGCTTTCTGCCAGCCCATCTTGAGATCATGACAATTGCCACACTGAGATTCCATTGCACTTTTTCAGAGCTAACAGAATATATTCTTTCTTGGGTTATAGAAATGAACATTTAAAAAGTGCTAGCCTCGGCTAACAAAATGAAATGCCGCATTCCAGGTAAAAGAGTAGAAAGAGAATGGGGGAAGGGGGCATGGAATAGAGGCCACTAAGGGTAAGACCTCTGGTGTTATATCATACAGATTATTCAAACCTGGCAAACAGACTGTTGTCAATCATAAAATAATGAGGGAAGCCCCCATGCTGTGGTCCTGTTACCTGAAATCAGAGCTCCTCACTGTTACCAGCAGCATAAATAACAGTTGTTGGGTGCTCGGCTTGGTGTTAAGGGTACAAGAATTGAAGGCAGAGGACTGGTTTGGTCTTGATTTAAACTGCATCATCAAAAAGAAAGAGAAAAATGAGACCCTGGATTTGGCCAAACTCTTATACACCCTTCATATTGTCAATCCATCGTAAATCCCAGAAATGTCATCTTTAAAATCTTTCAAATACTTCCTAATTTGACCACTGTGTGCCACCTCTGTTGTTGCCACCATGGTCTGGCCACCAGACCCTCTGTCCTAGACTCTGCAGTAACCACATGGCTGGTCTCTCTGCTCCCTTGGCTTCTCATCACACTGAGAAGAAACTCTCATTCCTTCCCAGGCCCTCCCAGGCCCTCCTGGTCCCTCCCCTGCTGCTTTGCCTATCTATCTCCCACACCTACCCTTCACAACCCTGCTCCAGCCCCTTTGGCCCTTTTTCAATCCCTTGTACACACCAGGCACTCTCCAGCACTGGGGTCCCTGTACTTGTTGAACCCTCTATCTAGAATGTTCATCCCTCCATGGCATGTACCTGGAACAGCACCCTCCCCCTCTCTCTAACCCTTTAGCATGCTTTATTTATTTTTTTCCATGAGGGTTTTTTTTTCCCCTGATATTTTGTTATGCATTTGTTTGTTTATCTCTTTCCCTGCACTGTAAATTCTATGAGGTCAAGGATTTAATCTGTTTTATTTACTGCTGTGTTCCTGTAACCAGAATAATGCCAGGCACATGGTAGTTTATCAAATATTTATTAAATGTATGAAAGACTGGGGCGCCTGGGTGGCGCAGTCGGTTAAGCGTCCGACTTCAGCCAGGTCACGATCTCGCGGTCCGGGAGTTCGAGCCCCGCGTCAGGCTCTGGGCTGATGGCTCAGAGCCTGGAGCCTGTTTCCGATTCTGCATCTCCCTCTCTCTCTGCCCCTCCCCCGTTCATGCTCTGTCTCTCTCTGTCCCAAAAATAAATAAACGTTGAAAAAAAAAATTAAAAAAAAAAATTAAAAAAAAAATGTATGAAAGACTGGATGACTGAATGAATGAAACACTACCCTCACTTCCTAACCCAGACTCATCCCACCCCTTCCCCAGTGCTGAAATAACATTTACCTTTACTCTTACAACATATCAAAATCCCTATAGGCCAACCTGGACTAAGTGATTTCCCACAAAGTGAGGGGATAGAGCAGGCTTTGGAGCTGGTGAATGGTTAGTACATTTTCATGACACCAGATTATGTTCTTCAGACCTCCTCAGCTACTGTCAAGAACTCAACAGCTGTGTCAACTCTGCCTAAGGAGGGGAGTTTAGAGTGTGCATCATTTTAGCAATAAAGTTCAGAAGATTAAGTGAAGGTATGTTGTAGCTCTGAATGACCTAGATATGTTCTATGGTGCACTATGAAAACAAAATATCAGTTCAGATAACTAATGCATGAGTTCAGTCTTTTGATCCAGAAAGTCAAAACCAGTACCTCCTTGAGGGAAAATAAAAATAAAAGCAAGCTTAGTTCTAAAGGAATCAACCAATCTCAAAAGGGAACTTTAGTCAAAGGCCAGAGTGCCCTCTACTGGCTACTGACAATTAACAAAACCAAGGGGGGATATCACAAAGAGGAAGCAGCTTTATATTTAAATTTATAAATGAGACTATTAAAAAATATTTCAGTCCCTTCAAAGAAAATGGGCTGTGACTATAATAGAGAGTAAGTCTTATTAAGTCCCTGTTTTCAGGGGCTTGAAGAATACTATGAGGAACTGAAAGTTGGGATTACAACAGGGTAGTGTAAATGATATAATCTAGAACACAAGATGTGTATATAGTCCATCATGCACTGGTGTGGGGGTGAGGCCTGAGCCAAGGTTTGTAAACGGATAGAGTTAGCCAGATGAAGGGTATAGTGTGTACATGCAGAATTATACTCTAAATGACAATCCATAGATGCAAAAGCATAAAAGTGAGAGAGAAGACATTTAAGGACTACAGGAATTGATAGCAGTGAAAATTATTGGTTGTCTCTTGGTTGTCTATTCACCAGCAAGCCTCATCTGTTTCCCTCTGCTGGTCTGCATTCATGTGGTAGCAAAAAGTACCAGATACAGACATTTCTAACTTCTCTAATGGCTAGACATGGCCATGTGACCCAATCCTAGTCAATGAGATGAAAGGGATCATGTGACCAGAGATATCATTTCTTTCATGATAAAAGAGGAAACGCCCAGGAAGAGAGCACGGTCCTCTCAATCTGCTTGTTGAAGCTGTCTTGTAGAGGTGTGACAATTGGAACTATAGCAACTATCTGGTGGTTATGAATGGCAACATCACCAGCACAGTGAGGATGACATTACAGGGCTGCAAGCCACCCTTTGGACCACACATCTCTGGACTTCTTATTATGAGAGAAAAAAATAATCCTTATGACTTAAGCCACTTTTGGTTACATACTCTGTTATTTATAGCCAAAGCATGCTCATTGATATAATCCTTATTCTGTGATTTGAGCAATAGCGGAAGGTGTTTCAAAGGCTATAACACAATGAAATTTGCATTTCAGAAAGATCAAGCTGATAACAAGCAAATAATTAATAGAAGAGAGCAAGATGAAGGGCAAGAAGGCCAACTGGGATACTTGTAAAATTCAAGTATGAATGGGAGAGGAAGGCAAAGATTAGGGCCTGACCACTGGAACTGCTAAGAATGGAATATAAGGGAGATTTTTAAAAAATATTTAGAAAGTAGGGGTGCCTGGGTGGCTCCGTCGGTTAAGCGTCCAACTTCGGCTCTGGTCATGATCTCACAGTTTGTGGGTTCGAGCCCCACGTCAGGCTCTGTGCTGATGGCTCGGGGCCTGGAGCCTGCATTGGATTCTATGTCTCTTGGTCCTCCTCTGTTCATGCTCTCTCTCTCAATAATAAATATTAAAAAAAATTTTTTTTTTAAATATTTAGAAAGTAAAATGGACAAGATATGGTCATTCATGGGGATGAGATGAGGGGAGAAGTCAAGAGTGAATCCCAACTTTGGGGCTTGGATAATAAAGTGGGTGCACAGGTCACTCTTTGATATGTAGAATTTGGGAGAAGGAGCACATCAAGGATGGGATGGAAGTGATGAACTCTTCCGGTTTGAGGAAGCAAGTAGAGTCCAGGAAGCCGCTGAATTTTATATGTGGAGCTCAGAAAATGTGGATTTAAGATAAAAATTTTCAACATATTTACATGGACATCGTAATTGAAGCCATGGAAATAGAGCTGGTCACTCTTTTCGGAACATATATAGAGCAAGGGAGACAAGAGAAGAGGGTCAGGGCAGGGCCTTGTGATTACCAACATTCCAGGACATATAGGAAGAAAAACCACATTGATTCCAAGAAACAGCAAAGGGAGAAAGCAAAGAGAATGAATGTCACCAAATGGCAAAGAAACTGAAAGATTCCAGAAGGCAACTTCCTATTGCAGAGGACATAAGTAAAATAGCTCAGAAAAGGACACCTTTGGTAACCTTAACCAGAGTGGTTTCGTGGAATGCTGAGTGAAGAAGCCAGAGTCAGCAGAGTGGAAGGGATGAAATGGATGTGATCCAAAGAGACTTTTATTTCAAGAAGATGCCTGTGAAAAGGAGAGAGATAGAAGGATGGTTAGGGAAGGGGTGTGGCCAAGGAAGGGAAGCTTTTCAATATGAGGGAGGTGTGAATGTGTGTCCATATTGAGGGGGAAGGAACCAGCAGAGGAGATGCAGCAGAGTTATGAGAGAGGGGAATGCAATGATAATTGAAGGGGTGAGGTCCTTGAGGTTTGGGAGGGGGAGGGGAGTTGAGGGGCAGAAATTTGTAAACCAGTTTAGATCATAGTTCCTTCTAAAGCAAATTAACTCTTTGGTGAAAAATTTAATCCCAACCAATACTGGTGCTCCCCCACCTCCCAAAAATCATGTAAGGATCCTAGCACAGCATCAAAATATCTGGATGTCCTCTCTGGTTAATGACAGTGGTTAGCAGAGAGCACAGAGATGCTCACTCTTCAGCCCTACGGGGCCCAATCTGCTTTGAAGACAACTCTGAGCCCATAGGCTGGGGGTCAACATCCTTAGATTTATCACAAAGACAAACCAGCATTCCCCACACACTGCCACTGAGTCCCCATTACTGGTGGGGATTTCCCTCTCCTCTCCATCTCCAGGCTCTTTTAGAAATGATTCTCTTCTTTTCTCGTATTTATAGGGTATCCCTTCTCTACCTTCTCTGGGTATCTGCAGAAAACAGGACTTCCTGCAACCTCTGTTTTTCACCTTGCCACAAACCACCTCTGAGGTAAAGGATGATGCAGGTGGGGATAGGTGAGGAGCACAGAACAAGCACAAATTAATATTACAGTAAATTATTCTGTCACAGGGGGTAGAATCCAAAATTCAAGTGCAGAAATGAATCCTTCACAAGAGGAGAAAATCTCTTCACAGGATATTGCTAAGTTGGCAGTTGGCCGTAGGGGGAGGGCAGGAATTTAAGACTTTTCCAGCTTACAGGTGAGACTGTCTATTGAAAGGGATAGAGATGGCATAGTGGAGGGACAGGTATGCTGAGGATTATGGTACAAGTCCAAAACAGCTGGTGTATGGAAGGGGAGAAGGAACACAGAAGTATCGCTGGGCAATGTTAAGTCCTTGGCTGGAGTTAGGAAACACACGTTACTATAGCACACATCCGCATTATCATGTGATTTTCTCCAGCATGGTTGGCAACCTTAGGGCAGGAAAGAAGAAAACACACAGTTGGATGCATCATGGGATAGGGCAGGACGGGAAGCTGCCAGGGAGATGGCAGGAAGACAAAGGAGACCAGGGTCCTGGCTAGAGGCTGGTTAGAGTGAGGGACCGTGGAATATAGACAGAGACAGGCTACTGCAGTTTAAGATCTCTGAGACAACACAGTTCTGGGTGGTGGTCATAGAGTAGAAGATCATTGGAGGTGATAATACCAGGGAACTGGGAGCCTAGGAAATAGAACTGGTTATTCATCCAGACAGTGGAGGTAACCAGGATGACAATAAGACAGTGGCAAGGAAGTAAGTCTCTGAGCCACCTCTCAAAGTTATCAGTGAATGAGGTGGGTGGTGAGTGGCAGGAAGGAGCAATAAAGATGGGTAGATCCAGACAGCATGAGTCTCAGAGTGAAAGGATTGGTTACCAAAGGATAGAAGTTGTGGTTTGGAAACATCAAAGGAAAACTTGAAGGGCACTGACATTACTCCTCTCAGTAAGCCATTCTCAGCTTTGCCTCTTACCCATGGAGTGTCTGCAGATGATTTCAGGATCACACCTCAGAGATTCTGACTGGGACTCTGGTCTAGACTAACACATCATTTTAGATGAGGAAATGAAGATCTAAGAAAAAAAGAAGTGACATGCAGGGTACAGTCAACCCGACCCCTATCCGGTGGCCTTTCCTTTATGCCTCGCCAATTCTCAGTTTGGGCTCCCCTGCTTTGCAGTTGCCTTAATACTAAGCACAAAAAGAAGAAAAAGAAGGAGAAGGATGAGGAGGAGAAAGAGGAAGAAGAAGGAGAAACAGGAGGAGGAGGAAGAGGAGGAGAAGGAGGAGAAGACTTCTTTTAACAACCTACTCAGCTACAAATTATTATTACCAATAATAGTATCATGTCAGAAGCAAGAAGAAGGTTTTCTGGGTTATAAGTGTTGAAAGGGTTTGTGGCATGTAAATTGTCAGTGAGGCCTGAATCTAGAACAGGGGTTCTCTACGTGACCCTCTCGGCATCCCTACACAGAGTTTACAGCCATAGAGGATGTTGAGGACTCTGCCTGGACTAGAGGCAGAGGCAAGACAGGTGCCATTCCTGCTTTTTTCCTGAAGCCCACCCTTATTTTATATGGCTTCTTAAAGATGATGTCTTCTTCTCCCAAACACAGCTCATGTACTGTTACATGGGAGATAAATTCTAAGATGCTAAACAGTCACAAGAACACACAAACAAAAAGGCCCTTTAAAAGAGCTGAACTCTGTGGTTCAAAGTCTAACTCTGCTATTCAATGTTGTGTGATCTTAGGGAAATTATTAAATCTCTGAGCCTCAGTTTCCTCATACATAAAATGGGGATTACCAGTAGGTCTTACCTCATTAGATCATTGTAAGGGAGTATGTGAAATTATCCAAGTAAAATGCTTAGCACAGTTTCTGGCAACACAACATGCACTCAATTAACTTATTCTCCCTGGTCCTCAGTTTCCTCAGCTGTAAAACAGACATTATTATGTCACCACCAAATTTGTATGTTGAAATCCTAACTTTCAATGTGATGGTATTAGGAGGTGGGGGCTTTGGGAGGTAACGTATCATGAGGGTAGAGCCCTCATGTATGGGATTAGTGCCCTTATAAAAGAGATCCCACAGAGCTCTCTTGCCCCTCCTGCCAAGTGATGACACAGTGACAAGTTGGTTGTCTGTGAACCAGGAAGCAGGCTCCCACCAGACATCAAATCTGCTGGTGCCTTGATCTTAGACTTCTCAGCCTCTATAACTGTGAGAAATAAATGGGGTATTTTTGGTATAGCAACTTGAACTAAGACAGTGATCAATAACAGTTCTTGAGGGGCGCCTGGCTGGCTCAGTCAGTAGATCATGTGACTCTTGATTTCTGGCTCATGATTTGAAGCCCCACACTGGGGCATGGAGCCTCGAAAGAAAGAAAGAAAGAAAGAAAGAAAGAAAGAAAGAAAGAAAGAAAGAAAGAAAGAAAGAAAGAAACAGTTCTTACCTTATTGGGTTGTCATGAGGAACTGTGAGAAACCATCTGCATATAATGTTTAGCACTATTCCTGGCACATAATATGCATTTAATTGATGCTATTTATAATTCATTTATCTTCCCACCAGAAATTCTACTCTTATTTATGTTTGTCCAATTGTGTCCTTTTTTGACCCCAAAAGCCCCCTCTCCTCCATAAATTGATGTGAGGTGAAGGTAAGAAAAAGTTCTGTTCTCCCTCAGAATTAAAAGCATTGTAGCCAACCTCCTCAATAAAAATTTCATAGGGATATGCTTTCTTGTGACTGTATAAGTAAGAGAGACTTTAAAATATGACATAGCCCCACTAAAGAATTGCATTGCTCTATATTAGTTGGAAAATATGGTATCACACTATCTCAGGGTCTGACCATCAGTTGGATTTAGTCACTCCCCATCCTTACTCTGATGTTGGTGATAGCCCCAAACATGCAACTGTGATTTGACATTTTTACCCAGAAGCCAATTAGCTATGTGAATTAGATGTCCCTTCTGGAGTGTCCACTGTCCCTCATTAGGTCAGAAGAATGAGGTCAATCATTTTTGGAAAGCAAAGCCAATGACTCTCTTCAGATGCATGGACAAGGGCCACTCAAAGTCTTCATGCACATAAATAAATGCTGAGTGCAAGGCCTAGAGTTCCCCTGCTAAAGATTCCAGAACCCTCTAGTTGGCCTGCATTAGAAAGCACATAAAATGCCACATTTTTAAGAGAAAAGGGGAGGTGGTGGTATAAATATTTTATTAAAGGGAAGTCATACTCTTTATACTACTTGAATAGTCTCTAGCAGTGTCCAGGGAAGAGAGAACTTGATCAGTACAAAGGTGCATTTCAGACCTTCTGGTAGGAATGTTCCCATGGTGGAAATAATTGCATCAGGCCATCAGAATATGGCGAATCTGAGCTTACAATCAACAAACAGCTGAACTCACATTAAACACAATGAGATTAAAATTTAGTTTTCTGTACAGTTCACCTACACAAAACCCATACAGATGAGATGATATGGCCTTTTAAGCCTAAGTGACGGTTTCCCACTAGCTGACATCCCGCATTGCTTGGGTGATTGTTTCATCATTGTTAAATAAATAAATCCTAGCTGCCAATCCTCCTGAGGCCTCCTACATAGGGCTGCCCATGTGAGAAACAACTTGCTCATACCAATCAGTGCCTGAAATCTGAAGCACCTGGCCAATGACTTTGATTCTAGGCTTATATTTCAGGGCACAGTTTGATTTCTCTGTTCATTTACCATGTCCTATCAGTTCAGCAGCCCCATAGGCCTCTCACCACACCCCAGCTTCAGCCCTCTTAGAGGATAACTGCCTGCATTTTGATGAAGACCCTGAGGACTTTCTTGAGATAATTAGGAGACATTCCACAAAACTATGTGAACATGCCCATATTGTCAAACATACCCTCTGTGATGTCAATTTTATGTGTCAACTTGGCTGGGCCACCTGGCATTATTTCTAGGTACGTCTGTGAGGGTGTTTCTGGATGAGATTGGCATTTGAATCTGTGGATTCCATACAGTAGCTTGTCCTCCCTGGTGTGGGTGGGCATTATCTCATCCACGGAGAGCCTGAAAGCAGACGAAGTAGGGTTCATTTCCTTCCTGCCTATCCGCTCAAGCTGGGACTTCAGTCTTCTTCCCTTGGACTTGGATTTATAGCATCAGCTTTCCTGGTTCTCAGGCCTTCAGACTTGCACTGGAAGTACATCACTGACTTTCCTAGGCCTCCAGCTTGCAGACAGCAGCAGCTTGTGGGACTTCTCGGCCTTCATAATCACATGAGCTAATTCTTCATAAAAATAAAAAACACTCCTTTACATATATGTGTAGATAGAGAGCTTAACAGACAGACAGACAATTGGGTTCTGTTTCTCTGGAGAACCCTAATATACTCTACAAAATCTCTGTTCCCCTTTAATCTCAAAATCCCACAGCTTTCCCAGGACCTGAGTTCCAGAAGCGCTCTTACTGATATATTAATGACCCTCATGTCCATCCCTCCCACTCTAGTATTCTTGAGATCCCACACCGCATTGTCCTCAGTGCATTTATATAAACTGAAGCCTTACTACTATCAGCCACATGAGCCCTAAATATACCCTGAAGTCACACAACATTTTTGGTTCTGGGTAGCTCAATGGGATTGGGAAGACAAACCTGCTACTGGAAGTGGGGTTCCATAGGCTTGCCAAAGGAGGACATCTTACTTAAGGTAGTTGTCCAAAGCACAAAGAGTAGGAGAGCACATTGAGCCACAATCCTTGAGGTGCAGGCAAGAATCAGGAGTCAGGGGGATCTGATGTAGATATCAAATCTAAGGGCAGATGAGATTACGCAAGGTAAATAAAACGAAGTGCCAGAAACCAATTGTTAATGACACTGGAGGGCAAAGAGGAAAAGAACAATTGAGAGAGCCTGAGATTGAATATAAGGGGCAGGGGGATGGGATACTGATGGGGTTTTGTTTGCCCAGCATTCCTTTTTCCGTTGGAGAACTGTTTATTCTCCAATACAAAGCCTTGCCTCTCCTACTGCACAAAGGAGCATAATGACCAAGGCTGGGACTCTCATGGGACCCTATCCACCTAACCATAGTCACTAGACCATAGTGATTGGTCTAAAGGTGGACAAGGATCCAAACAGGGCCAGTCAGAGTTCTCCCATGAGATTTTTCTACTTAGATACTGGAGAGAAAGGGTCCCTCTTCCTGTAAGGATGAACACTTGGATCTGTCAACAATCATCTTCCCATGATGTGCAAAGAGTTGTTCTGTGGCGGGATAGAATAAAGCCAACATATGAGGAAGAGTGGAAATAAGAGCTGAGAAATATGTGTGTGAGGGAGAGAGAAAAAGGGATAAGCCCCCAAAATATTGCTTGAGCCACTAGATCTAGTCTTGCCTGAACTGAGTATGTCCTTGAACTTACCAATTACATGTACCTTTTTTTTTTTTTTTTTTTTTAGTACATTCTGTCATTTGCAATCAAGCATCTACTGTGCTGTGTAGAACAAGCATTAGCTATAACCATTCCAAAGCCTCACAGGGCATGTCTTGTCCTGCCTGCTCAGCCTCTACCTATCTGGTGTTCCCACCTTGCTACCTCTATTCTTTAAAGCCCCATTGTCTCCAACCTTCTGAGCTCCTGCTCTCTCCCTGGAATGAACAATAAATGATCTCTCAGTGAATGCATCTGAATTATTCTAAACTGGATGGAGTCTTCAAATCACCAAATGTTACTGTTTAATGTTATAAAAGCATGCTGAAAAGAGATGCATAGAGCATTTGGAAAATACAACTCATTTCCCATTGACTTTACCATATCAGAAATGTTTCCTAGAGGAAGACTTTGGAGCAAAAGTCAGAAGAAATGATTCGAGACCTAGAATCTGAGAACTTTGGTTTGGTTTTACTAAACTATTATGGTATGCCCACTCTGCACCAAGCACTATTTTAAACAGTTCGCTCTGTTAATTCATTCAGTTCTCAACAACCTACCACACCAATGAGATAGGTAGTAACATATTCTCATTTTACAAACAAAAAACTGAATCACAGAGAGATTAAGAAATCTACTCAACATAACAAAGCTAGTAAATGGGGGGGGGGGGGGGGAGGAATGGGTCATGTGCCTTGAATTTGGAAACTTGTGTCCCTCATCCAGAAAATACAAGCTATTTGAAAAGCTGTGTGCATGGTATAAGGAAAGACTGGATTAGAGAGTCAGAAAAACTTGGGTTAGAATTCTGAGCCTCAGTTCTTTTACGTGCAAGACGGACTCACACCACCTTTCTAGGGTTTGTTGTGTGGATTAAATGAGGTAATATGTCAGTGGCTATAGGAAACACTTGGAAAACCCCTCTTCCAGCAAAGCAGAAGAGGCCCCCAGACTATTGCTATGGGTTTTTAAACAAGATGCTTGAAGTTTATCAGTCCTTTCCTAGAAACAAGCCACTCATATGCAGTAATGCAAAAAAAAAAAAAAAAAAAAAAAAAAAAAAAAAAAGTTAAAATATCCCTTTAGAAATCCTGCTTGATTTTTATGTTTTTATAAAAGCACAGGGAGATATCTGCCACAAATGAGGTAAGAGTTGCAATTAGATACCACCATGGGCTTATACTTCTGCCCTGAGGGAAAATAATAAAATGTGTCAGAACATGTCCTCCCTCACCCCAGGGAATACTCACCTGGTGGCCACCCTAGAGACTTGGCTGTGTCTGCAGAGAGAACTCCTCCGTGTCCTCATTCTACCCTAAGGAGCCACCTCAACTCTGGGACAGGACAACTGAGACACCCTGCCCTCAGCAGGAGCTAAAATCAACACAATTAGAATCTGAAGAGTTGCCCTGGCATGGAAGTAACCCTGGAGAGAGTGTGACTTTCAGACTAGTCTCTCAGTATAAGACCCCATATTTCCATTTCCTTGTGATTAAAAGAATCAACATAGGAATTCTGGTATAAATGTAATAGGGTGAGACGTTCCAGGTCTCCTCCAAGATGTCATGCAAAACAAGACTAATGGAAACAACATCAGTATGGGTATTTCCATTTTGAAAAAAAAAAAAAACTAGGGAGATACATAATCCTTAGCCTCAAAAAAAAAACAAAAACAAAAACAAAAAACAAAAAACAAAAAACAAAAAACCAAACATCTAAAGGCTGTCCAAATCAGGTGCAGAAGCCACTTAGGGAAGAAGCTGGCAGGGGTGGGGGATGCTGAAGGAGCTGGCCCAGGGGCTCACAAGATGTCAGCAGAAATACACTTCCTTTAGGTAAGGGGCTTATTCACTTCACATCCTGTGAATACAGTAAGAATTGCAAGATCTAGGGAGAGAAGGTCAGAAAAGGATGGAGCAGAAACTACAGGGGGGGGGGGGGGAGGGTGGCCACTTCAAAATCCTCCTGGCCCTACTTCTTACTCCAGTCCAAGCACAGCATCCACATCCATGCAAGCTTTGACTGTCTTTGCACCAATCGAGTAGATGGAGGTTTGCCTTGGGGTTAAGGGTTAAGACTGCCTCTCACTTCCAGGGAACCCACTTTTGTATTCCACCATGCAAAACCCAGAGATGTGGGGGAGAGGAGCCAACAGATAAACTTCTCCCTCTTTTATTCCCCAAATGAGTATTTCGCCTTGGTAGATTTCAGTAGGCTCAAGCACTAGTTGCCAAGCAGGAAGATCTCAGTAATGTACCTTTGTGTTGGCTTTTTCTGCTTTCCTGCCCTAATTTCCTACATGTTGGAATCACGGTCCTCAAAAAAACAAAAACACCCCCCCCCCCCCAAAAAAACAAAACACCTAAAAACAAAAAACAAAACCCCCAAAAAACAAACAAAAGAACCCACAAAAAACAAAAACAAAACCTACCTACATACAAGCCATTGTCTCAGGCTCTGCCTGTTGTTGGTGCCAGGCTAAGAAAGTTAGTACCAGAAATGGCCCTGGAAGCAAAATCTCAGAATGTGATTTTGGAGCTGATCACCCATGAGTCGGAAGGCAAGGGCTCCACTGATGGTGATCATTGAGAGACAAGGCACCACAATGAGTTCTTGCCTGCTGGGGATTGGATTAGGTGCTGGTGGAAGGGGAAGCATGGCACTTGAGCAGCATAGGGGAGCGGTAATTACAAGGACTGTGACATTCACTGGTTTTGGTAACTGCTTTTGAGTACCTGAAAAAAAAATGACAGCTACAGGTCAACCAACCATAAACTGTGGCTGGATAACTGTGATGTGGGCTCCCCAACCAATGTTTTTTGTTAGAAGAGCGGGCCCTCCGTTGTCTTCCTTAAGACCACACGTTATTATTTCACTGGGTAGTACTGTGATACCCACAGGGGCCAAAAATGACTCACTCATTAAAAGATCAGGTGTGTAAGCATCATGCCATTGGAAAGAGGAAGACCTTAAGCTCTTTTTATGCATGATGATCAAAAACAACCAGGGAACTTTGTCAGATTTTTAACTGGTTAAAATATAGATTTTTTTTTTTTTTTTTTTTGGCCAGCAGAGGGCAATCTAGGTCCCATGAAACTAATTTGTGGGGGGACAAAAAAAGGGAAAATAGAACATAAAAGACCATATTTAATAACCAGATGGCATCAAAATCTTGGTGGCTGCATATGTTAAGGCAGTCAATGCAGGTTTCCTTAGACTCCTGAGCCATTTTCCTCTTCCCATCTCTATTCCCCACTTAATAAATTCAGATCCTTTCATGTTCCTAAAAAAAAAAATCAAGGCAAGAGAAAAGGTGGTTACTGCTAATGTCAAGAATTAACCTGGGCATTCTGCAATACTTTCAACTGACTCTTTTCATGGAAGTGCTGCACTACAAGGGGAGAGGAGGCTTGTTCCTTCTCTTCCCTTCTTAGCCACCAACCCATGTCTACTAATGAACCTCTTCCATGGCACTCACAAATCTAAGGGTTCCAAGACTGACCCAGAGTTTCTCAGAGTATGGCCCTAAAACTGCCTGCAGAAGAACTATGTGGTGGGGCAGGATGCCAGTTAAGTCTGCGGATACCGGGCCCCACTCTAGACAACTGCGTCAGGACCCGACTCCGCATTTCAGTGGTACAGAATCTTGGTGATTCTGATAGGGACTGACTCGTGACCCACCGATCTAAATAAGAAAAGTGTGAGATATGACATTAACTCAATCCAAGGCAGTTGAGTCTCACTGTAGGCAGACCTCTGACTCCCTCACAAGACATGAAGTAAAGCATGAAGGACCAGGAAGAAGGTGGTAATTCTAAGTCAGCACAGACACAGACGGAGTGTGTCTTTTCTGTCATCAGCTTGAGGAAACACTGGGACGCTGTGGGTTTGCAACATCACTCTGAGGGTGGAAACACACACCAAATGTTACCTCAACAATCGATAAATGTGAATGTCCCAAAAAAAAAAATCAAAGAAAAAAATAGAAAAAGTCAGAAAACAGCTGGCTTCATATTTAAAACATTTTAATGTAGACTAGCACTTCCCAAACTTGCCTGGATCTGAGAATCACTGGGGAAGCTTGCTAAAAATACTGACACAGACACTCTAGGGCATGTCTAGGTGGCCATCCTCACACAATTGAAGTGGGACTTCTCAGCTCTGCAGCAAAATGCCTGGATTTCCCAACCATCATTCTCCACAGAGAGTTCTGTTCAGTGTTTGGGCACAAAGAACAATTTCATTGGGGAAAATAACTGATGAATGCATCCACGTCTTGTCCTTACTCTCAATACCAAAGGCAGAGCCGAAATACCAGGAAGCAGCTGACTCTTCATAAGTTCATCTCGTGGAGCTGTAGTACTTCAACTACAGGCCAGGGACCAGGAATTTACTAGACATGGGAATTCCCAGGCTCCATGGCAGACCTCTGGGGGCGGGGCCCAGGCATTTAACAAGCTTCGCGTGATTCTGATGCCTGTGAACTTTAGCAGCACCATAGTAGACTGTTTCCTAAACCTTTCTGATGTTAGGAGATACCGAATCAGGCCCCTCTGTGGGCAATGTGATTCTGAGAAGCTGGAAGGAGACCTGGAAGGGGGATTTGTGTAGGTACCCTCAGGCCACTCTTATCTTTCAGTTTAGGAGACTCTAGGCACGGTTTGGATTTCTTTACCTCCATGAATTGTGGTAGAGGCAGATGTTTCATGAGATACATGTTAAGAATCACTGGTGGAGCTTCTGCTAAACTCAAGCCTTTTCCTAAACTCTCGTCACTCACCATATCTGGGACAGGCGGTAGAGGAGTAAATAACATGTCCTGGCCTCCTGCAGTCGAGTGACTTAAATGGAGAAGGGGTAACTTCCATGAAAACGGCTCTGTGCCCAGGGATGCAGAGTGCTAGTGCTGCAGCTCGGGTCCTTGGCAAAGACCCAGCACCAAGCCCAGGCACAGAGGACTCCAGGAGTACTTTCTAGCAAACTGTGCTGGAGAAAAGTGAGGCCCACAATCAGAGCCCCTTCCCCACAGGCAGAATTGAGGGAGCAGTGCCTGCCACTTGTGCTGGGAGCCTGGGCAGCACCCATACTTAACTTGCTTCAGGAAAACAACGGAATGCGATGTTTCTTTTACCAGCACACATGGAACGATTTTAAGAAAACCAGAACACCAGCAGGGAAATAAAGTGTGAAAAATGTTGCTTTTAAAATGCTGCTTCTACCTTCTGCTTTATCTCCTACATCTCAAATTCTATAAAGCCTTTTATAAGACCTCATAGTCTCTTTATTTCACCCCATCAAGCAGCTCACCATTTCTTTGTCTTGCTAAAATAATCTTGTAACATTAGTAAACTTTTTCTTTTATAAGCTCTAAATTCAGGAAACATCAGACCCTACTTTGGATAAACAATCAACCTGTTTACAGAGCTTTCTTCCAGTATATCAATCCTAAAGAGCTAAATGTTTAAGGTTTAAAACCTTAGTCTTCAGTCAAAATTATATATATTGAGTTTAGCAGAGTGCTTGCTTTGGAATAATAAGTAATGATGGCTCCCATTTCCTCTGTCTTCAATTACAAGCATCATCTTATAAAAGTGTTGAATGTGCCTGATTTCCTGGTGTGAAAAGAATGATAGGAAATTCAAATGCAGCTATAAATACAAACACCGGTTATTGCTTAAAGGGCACTAAAAGCCTACACTCCCGATAGATCCTGCCAGATGAAGAAAGAAACCTAGTTTGCTCACCCGGAATATAAAGAAAGAACGATTCCTGATTTTAGTGAATGCTGAAAACATTTTTTGTCAGGTGACACACTGAAGCGTATATGAACCCCTTGTTTCTGAGACCACGTCTGCCAGGAGGAAAAAAAATAAAGAAGCCAGATTGCACAGATGCCTCCAAATATCTTTTCATTTTCCAGGTATTTATACTTCATTCTCCACTGTCTACTGTGGATATGTCATTTCTTGTTTGAAGGAAGTTACCTCATTCTTAGCCTTGGGCTAATATCAGCACCTAATCACACAGGGTGGTACAAAATAGTCCAGGGTTGGGCGCCTGGGTGGCTCAGTCAGCTGAGCATCCTACTTCAGCTCAGGTCATTATCTCACGGTTTGTTGAGTTCTAGCCCCACATCGGGCTCTGTGCTGACAGCTCAGAGCCTGGAGCTTGCTTTTGATTCTCTCTGCCTCTCAAAAATAAAGAAACATAATAATAATAATAATAATAATAATAATAATAATAATAATAATAGTCCAGGGTTCCTTTCTAAGAAAATGGTACTGTGATCGGTGGTGCTCTCCAGTCTTCTGTCTCCGAAGCTGACAACCTGCTCCACTCCTGTCAAGAATCACAGCTCCCCTGTCTCAAGGGGAAGGCCGCCATGATTTAGGCATACGTGATAGCTAAGTGGCATTCAAAAGCCTCATCTTTAAGTTCTTAGCATTCATTGGGCCCTTTAAAAAATAACCTTGTTCTTTTCTTTGACAGCTCCTTTAATATGGGAGCTCATAACAGGTCTTCTGTAGCTGGGCCTAGGAATTGACAGTGTGGTCACATCTCCACGTAGCCTTGTTAAGTCTTCACCCACCATCACCCAGAGTTAGCAGTGGAAGCTTTGGGCTGCCACTCTCTTCAGCATTAAGCCCTTCCTATGTCATTATTGCCATCCCCATGGGATCAGGCAGTCTGAATACTAGTTCTTAATTTGGTTAATAAGATGGCCTTAAAATATGAGCCTTGAAAGTGCCCCCATAGTTCCATCCAGACCACGAGAAACTGTCTTGAAAACACAGACTTGAGATAATCCTGGTTGACTAAGCCCTGGCTCAGCCTTTGCAGAATAGGACTCAGCACGTTCCAGGATATATGTTATACACCATATGGTCTCAAGAAAATCTCAATTTTTGGTCATGTCATTCTTACTGTCTACTTATTTATAGCAAAGGGAAAATTTTCTCTTTAAGACCCATCAGACCCATAATAAAATGGGACAGTTGCCTCACTGAACTTTTCCTTTCTCATTCCATCTAGTTTAGTTCTGCTTCTGTTTCCACTTCAGTTAGTTTATTCTGTGATTAGTCTTAGAACAAGTGTTTGGGGTAGGTCCAACATCCCCAGTGGTGGTCCAGAGTTGCCTGCTCATTTCAGTATTTCACTTTTGTAAAAAGGCATTTACTATACTCCAATAAAAATAAGGAATTCAGGTGGTTCTGAATCTAGTGAGTATATTATTAATGTTCTCTAAGACTCCCTCAAATAAATATTAAGTTCTTCCTGGAAACTGGGGTCATGATACTTTTGTTTCATTTGATATTGACTCATGAGATTATTTGGTGCAAGGTCTTGCTATTAGTTTCCCTTTGAATGTACAGAACTACGATTACACAGGTACGGTCATATCTGAATGTGTAACATTACAAACAATGGAGTGCCTTACTGGCTCAATATGGTTGAATGCACGTGTGTCTCTTTCTGGACTCACTGTTCTGTACAGATCATCTTTCTTCCTATCATGGCATCAGTAGCACACTATATTAATTACTGTAGCTTTGTTTTATATCTAGGAAGTGTAAGTCTTCCAAATTTGTTGTTGATCTTCAAGAAGAAATATCTCTTTGCATTTCCACATAAGTTTTATGCTTGTCAATTTTCACACATTAAAAAAAAAAAAACAAAAACAAACTTCTTGAGATTGTAGTTGAAACCACCCTAAATGCATGTCAATTTAGGGAGAAATGACATCTTCACAATGCTGAGTTTTCCAACCTAGAAACACAGAGTATCCCTTCACTTTTTAAGGTTTTTATTTTTCCTCAAGCATGTTTCATAATTTTCTGTACAGAGATCTTGTATAATTCTTGGTAGATTTATATCTATGGATTTGACTTTTTGCAAATGATTTTTTAAATTCCTTTTTTCTAATTGATTATTACTGGTATACAAAAATAAAGTGATTTTTTTAAGATTTATGTTATATTCAGTAACTCTATTAAATTAACTATTAATTCTAACAGTTTACCTGTAATTTTTCTGTATTTCCTCCATTCATGTCACAGGTAACTGTTTTTAAAACCGTTTTTAAAAAATTATTTGTGGGTGGGAGGGGGGCTAGATGGGTGATGGGAATAAGGAGGGCACTTGTGATGAGCTATCGTATGTAAGTGAAGAATCACTGAATTCTACTGCTGAAATTAATATTTCACTGTATGTTAAGCTTTAAATTAAAAAAATAGTTAAACCCACAGAAGTTAATAAAGGCCTTAACCACAAGAAAAAAGAGATTCTTTCTCTCTCTGCCCCTCTACTCCACTTGCGCTCTCTCTAAAAACAAACAAATAAAAGAAAAAAAAAAAGAATTGATCTGTAATACTCTAACTCATGTAGCTGGCAAAAAATATTATTTTCATGTTAGAGCAGTTCACATATAGAACTCAGTATTTTAGATTAAAACTGTTCATGTTAGATCAGAACACCTACTAGACTATTGGCCTCAGCACGGAAGAATACAAATGCACCCAATATATTAAAAAACATGTTTATTTTCTCAGAAGATCAGGAAATACATATTCTGTAGGCACTACTCCCCTACCTTACCACCCCTGCCCCCTGCCCCGGCACAGAGAAAAGAATGCTGGCTTTGGCCAATCTATATTTCCCTAGTTCTTTCTCTTTAAGCATGAAAGACAAGAAAAGACTGGTTCAAATGACATATTTTATTTGTCTCTCTGGACATTATATTCTTCTGATATCACCAGTGATGATATCTCACATGACTTCTAGAAGACTTCCTCTCCCCACTCCCTTATCCTCTCTCCCAAATCGCCTTCTTCCTAGGGCTACCCAGAAGCTCCCCGTGTCCAGGGTAGGTCACTTCTCACTAAGGAGACTTCCCTTGCTCACAGGGAGGGAGATCTGAGGTGGCAAGCGGGTCTGGTCTGGCTGCATCAGACGACAATGGAGACTGAAAGAAGACCCAGTCCACCCACTGTCAGACCCACCAGAACAACGGACACAAAATAAAGCACCAGGGCCTCTGGTTCTGTCTTCAGCAATATTTATTGGAAACGGCGATGCTTCCTGTGGTAAGAGGTTTATACATTAAGCAGTAAGATTTGCCTTTCACTCCACATGACCCACTACCGCAGGCGGCACATCCGAAGCAGCACATTAAACCTCTGAAAGAATCTGTACAGCTAGATAAATAGAACTCTGGATACCTAACAGGACTTAATGACTGATACCAAAAAAAAAAAAAAAAAAAAAACCCAGAAGAACAAAAAACCACTCATAAGCTTACACACGGCACTGTACACACAACACGAAGATGGAACAGAAGGGACAGAAAGAAAAGTAATGACTGAGTTGGGAAAAACTTTTGCATCTGCAGCCACACATCTTACTTAAACTGCTAAGCACAAAAATCATCTTTATTTGGTCCTCATTGAGGGCAGAATATGCACAAATGATGTTCAAAGAACACAAGGTGGAAGTGGAAAGGAAAGACAATTGCTGTTTCTTGGTCTAGGGACTAGTTGAAAAATGGTTTCTTGTGTTTTTCTTTTGTGTCTCTGTGCCAAACGGACTCATGAAACATGTAATTCATAAATAAAACTGAAGTGAAGTGATTTTTGTTCCCTCTTCCCTGTACCTTCAGAAATGGCCTAAATATATACATCGTTTCTCTGCAGCAAGAAATTTAAGCTTGGAAACCAGATGTCTTCCCAATTCCTCATAATGGAGAATCTCTTCTCTTCAGCCCCTCTCACAATATGCTGATTGCCAACTGTCACCGTAGTACTTAGAAATAACAGCGGGAGTCCCCCTCTGGCTTTATTAGCAGGGTGAGAAGAAAACTTGCTGTCCCTCAGAAACACGCATATGTGAGAGGAACAAAGGTGACAGTTTTCAGAAAAGGTTTTTAACTCGCACTCAACACTTTCCTACCTATAGCATCAAGGGACTAATTCATTCAGATCAGAAGACAAGTTGCTGGTGAGGGAGGCTTTCTTCCACAATTCTGTGACTCACATATTTGGGAGGGGCAATGTGAAAGCAAGAACTTTCTCCTATTGAAAAGGAGAACCTGAGACCTTGAGATGGCCCCTGGGTGATAGACAGTATCTTCAGTAGGATGTTTTTTCTGTGATGTGGCTCGTGGTCATATTCTAAGAAGCCACAACCTCATGAGAACTGTGTAAACAGCAGTTCCATGACTACTGGCTGGTCTCAGATGGTGTTTAAAAAGCACATGCCATGCCCACCAGCCTAAGAAGATACCACCCATCACCATGACTCTTGTGGGATCACACAAGTCAACCAAAGATACTCGGTGGGGCTTGATGACCTGGACCACTGCGGCCTGCACTTGGGATGTGTTGTAAGCAGCATTACCAAAGCAGTGGTTAAACTTAACTATCTGGGTCAAGAGGAGGTAAGCCTGCCAGCCTAACATCCTAATGAGGCAGGGCAACCAGAATCTCCACATAGTTGATGGGGAAGAAGCCTGACTGGCCATGAAGCATCCCCTCATACCAGTTCTCATCAATTTGGTTAGTGAGTGTGATGATATCACCCTCTTTAAAACCCAACTCCCCTTCATTTTCAGGTTCAAAGTCGTACAGAGCTCGGCAGCAGGGCTGATCCATTGGGGCACCTGGAAGTGAAAGCAGGAGAGAAGAACACAGAAAGACAAGGGGTATTTAAGTCACATATCTACCACCTGCTGCACCTGCCCGGCTTGCTGTCCCCCTTGATTCCTCCCTCACTCCTCTTCCTGCTGAAGCTTCCTCTTGCGGCTCATGCCGAGTCCACTGCGTGGCATCTGCTCTTTACCAGTCTTCAGAAGCTTTCTCAGATTTCTGGAAGTTGTTCGATGCCTGCTTCCATGTCCAGTATGAAAAATAGCCTCATCTACGTTTGTAACACATGCGCCACAGTCCATCAAGTTTTGCCTTCCTGATGATGTCCAGAGATGGGAGACCCAGTGACTTAGGGAGTTTTAATGAGATTTAGGTCAATAATATAACAAGGCCAGAACCCTTTCCATGTTAGCATTTTAAAATCTCTGCCCATGTGAAAGAGTCAAGTTAATTACATGAAGAATGCTTGGCAACCTCAGAATAACAGTGCAGTTTTCACTTTTGAAAGATAAAGACTCCAGCCTCTGCAAAACTGCTGTAATGTGGTGAAAACAAAACAATATAAGACACCGGGTTCAAGTTCATATTCTGGGTGACCTTGCACAAGGCACTTATTTCCCTTTCAGTTTGTCTAACATTAGAATTCACAGCAGAACTTACTCCACACTACTACTGTGGCTATTAACTGAGATCATGTAAAAATTATATAACTTTGTAAATTGTTACATATATAAATAATAGGAGTACATCAGAGTTCTGGCGTACAAAATATAATGTACTCTACCTTGAGTAAAATAATGAAGAATGGAATTGTATCTTAAAAGTGATCTGTTTTAAGTGAGCATATATATTTTATATAGCATGTATCCACATAGGCACATCAACTCAGACAAGTGCATACACCTCCCATGTCTTCTAGATGGCTTGAAAGGGAAACAACATAACCTATTTTTTTTTTTTTTTACTTAAAGCAGAAAATGAGCAAGTCTCCAAAGAAAGGGTTAAACATGCGGTTGGCTTCTGAACAGGGAGAAGCAAACTAGTCACAACAGACATGACTAGTGCTTGTGGCCAGCTAGCTTCTAAGAGCCACTGCTGTTTATAATACCTGACCCTGGGGGCTCCGAGAAGCCAAGGGGAACGCAGAGGGTAGAGGGCGCTGACTGTCACCACACACCTGTTTTCCTTCATGGTCTCCTGAGAGCATCTCACAAAGCATTTCTTACCACAAAACATTAGCACTGGGCTACAGGGAAAATAGGAGACACTGCATATCTTTGAAGTCCACATCCAGTTTTAAGAGAGTTTCCACTTCTTCAACCAGGTAAATGTTAAGGCTGAAAACACCTCAAGCACAGGTTTTTACCTAATCTGTGTGTAGGGGGTGGAGAGCAATGGTGCCAACTGAAAGAATATATTACTGGGTATACATCAATATTCCTGATAGAAAATAAATTTTAGCTTTTACTGTACCAACCTCAGTTACACGGCATAATGAGTTGGTTGAAGGTTGCGGAAGGAGAGGAAGAGAGCAGATGTTGAGATGAGGAATACATTCATCTACAGATATATTCAGCCATTTGCTCCCATGACTTAAGAAATCCAATTGGACATGTTCCTGGAGCTGCTGTCTGTGGGTTATATGTGAGTGTATGTGGGCACGCCCTGCCAGGGGCATTTTCTCTCATGCGTTCTGGAACACAGAGAGTAAAACAGGGGAAAAAAAGATGATATTGCTGGCACCAAATTGGCTCATTAAGGTGACAACACAAGAGAAGGTCCAAATCAAATGTGTTACTTAAGAGGTTAATGTGTGCTAATGATGGAGAGTGAGAGAAAAGGGGACAAAGAAAGTTTCCTAGAGGAGACAAGAGGGAAAAGGAGGAAAGAAATGATCAATGAGAAAAGAAGGAAGGAGTGCTTTGAAAGAGTTTCTACCTGACAAAACCATCCTGTAAGAAATGTATCACTGTACAGTTCTTGTGCAGCCCGACTGGACTGCACCTAGAATTTACGGACAAGTGCCAATGGGAGGTGCCCAAGGCTCTTATAATGGGGTCTGCAGGTCTCAGCTCCTTACCTGCAGGTTTGGGTGTACTGGTGTGCGAGAGGCCCCCGTTGGGCTGAGTACTGTCTCCAGTCGGAAACTCCAGGCTCATTCGTGGTTTAGGCTGATATTCCCTTCTAGGCTGAGATGACGCTTGCCTTATTCTGCATTAAAAAGAAAAGGTGGGGAGGGGGTAAGAGTATGTAGCCAATTAAGAAGCAAAAAGAAAAGCAGTGATATCCAGGAAGGCTACCAATGTGGAGCAGGGAAAATCTCAAAAGAACCCATAGCCGTCTTATCTGTAGGAGGTCTCTGCTTTCAGTGGTGTCCCTCTGGTCATACCCTCACCATCTTCAACCTTTCTCTCAATCCCTCCCTCATTTATTCAGAGCTCCCTGTGAAAATGTGCTGGGAACCCAAAAATGAATGAGACACAGTTCTTGCCCTCAAGCAGCTTATGGTGTGTAAGGGAGATGGAACATAACTGAGTACCATACACCGTGGTAAGTGCGGTTATGGAGATACATACAAAATGCTACAGGAACATGGGGGTGGGAGTGGGCAGGAGTCTACCTGCCCACAGAAAGGCTTATGGAAGGAGAGAAAACACAGCTAAGAGTCATTTCCAGATGAACAGTCCTTTCCAGAAGAACTCAAGAGCTTGAAAAGATTTGGAAGGAGGAAATACCCTGAGAAGAGTGAGCAGTTTGAGATACAAGAAGGGGAAAGAAATGAGGGAAGACAGGAGGAAAGTGGAAAGGTGTAGACAATAAATATATTCCGTACACCCCCAAGTATTCTCCATAGTCTCAGATGCATATGGAGCAAAGTGTACAGATTTGCAAGGACAGAGAGAGGTTAAGATATGGTGACTGTAGAATGATACTGACTTTGAACATATTTCAGAGAGATAAAAGGAAAATGGCCCTTCTGCTCAACAGATGTCACAAAGACATATAATACTTCTTTAGTATGTCGAAGTGCATGCTTTTAGATCTTTCTCGAGGTTTCTGAGTGTTGCACACATTTCCATGAGGGTGCATGGAGGAAAGCTGCACAATGTGATATGTGTTACAGTAAGGACCTCTGTCTAAGCTGTGCAGGTTGGGACCCTGCAACTCCAGGGAGCCCCATTCACAAGACACAGTGGGGTGCACCTGAGGAGACAGAACAGGCACACAAAAGCTGTCCCTCTGACGGTGGAGGGTTCTTACATGGTGTGAAAAGATACAGGCTTTTAAACAGATTATGCCTGCCTGGCGAACCCTGGTTACACCACGGTGTGACCCTGGGCTAGTTACTTGATCTCCCTGGGCTACCACCTTTAGGTGAAGCTAATCATACTTAGTTTACAGAGCTGTTTCATAAGACGGGTGATGATATGCCTCCAGTACGCACACAGAATATGTGCTCAGCAAATCACATCCATTATCCTCAGTAGCACCTGGCTTCCCATCTGTGGTGGCCAACACACAGTCCAAGCATTGGCTTCTCACAAACACAAGAGTACATTCAAGGGAACAAAGTAAAACAAAGCACAAGACCCACAAAAGTCAAGACAAATAATCCACAAAGTGCCTATGCAGAATCAAAACTTTTGGCACAAGTTTTACTTCAAATGGACTCCATTATTTCCATTTCTTTACCCATCATTTCATAGAAAGAAAATGGAAGTGTAAAATTCAGGAACTGTTGAGATACCTTTCTTCCAGTCTGACAGTGACTTGCTGCAGGATCTGGACCGCCTGCTTGTGGTATTCCAGCTGGGCTTGGACGAGCGCAGACAGCTGGCTCACCTGTTCGATCTGCAGGCCGATGGGGTGGGGGTGGGGGTGGGGGGGGAGACACGCCTTAGTTACCAGATTACCATCTTTAAGCAACCACTCCTGCCCCAGCACATATATGACAGAGCTGCCCTGACACACAACCCCAATCTCCAGCGCCAGGAGATATTTCAGGTTCCATATCAGTTAAGGGTAAGAAGCATCCATATGCTTGGAAACACCAATACCACAAGGAGTAGTTAGGAATCCAACTGAAGATCACACACAACTCTCACTGAAAGTCTCATTCTTAGCTACAAACTTCCAGCTGGGTTTGGCTAATTTTATTGATTTCTTATAGGAAAAAGATACATTGACCAAAGGACTCTTGGTGCCCTGTACTTTTCATGCTCTTTCAATCTATCTGCAATGTAAAGAGGCTGGGTCAATGCTTGGGTGCATTTCAGCTCCAATATTCTAGGCATCCTCAGTTACTCTTCATTTTGTGTCTCAGGCTGTGACCTAGCTGAGTATTTCCCTCCAAGTCAGCAGGGGCAATGCTATTTCCATAAGTTTTAGGGTGGAATGGGGCCCTGGGAAGGAACACTGTGATTCAGGTCACACCTTGTGCCTAGAGCATCCTTCTTTAGCAGGCAGGTGAAACACCAGTTGTTTCACATAAACAAAAACCTACACTGTGTCTCTGGGTGGTGGGAAAATCCAGGTATGTTCAACATGCCTCCCCTATCACCAGTCAGGGCAAATCAGGTAACTGATAAGCACATAAAGGCTCTGTAAACATCTTAGAAGAAGTTGGTTGGCAAATGATAGGGCCAGAGGTGGGAGTGAGCAAGAGCTTGAAAGCTGTTTAGCAGGTTTTATTACATGAGCAGTCAGAAGTCCTCATGGCTATGAGGCTGAAAGGACTCAATGGAATATAATTTCTAAAGCCACAAATAATAATTTGGTGCTCTGGAAATGTAAAAATAGCTTTAAACTTCGTTATACATGCCCCCAAATACAGTATCAACGTTTATTTATTTTTGGGACAGAGAGAGACAGAGCATGAACGGGGGAGGGGCAGAAAGAGAGGGAGACACAGAATCGGAAACAGGCTCCAGGCTCTGAGCCATCAGCCCAGAGCCTGACGCGGGGCTCGAACTCACGGACCGCGAGATCGTGACCTGGCTGAGGTCCAAATACAGTATCTATGCTACAATCATCAAACTCAATTGAAATTAGTTTTTGAAAGAAAATATCAACTTTACTTCAAAATACAGAACATCTTAACCTATACTGGGACCCTCAATTCTAAATGCATTTTAGGTGATATTCTTTTATAATCTGAAGCCAATTTGCCAAATATTTCAACAAAGTATTTTAAGCTACTGAACCTTTACATGAATCATCAGAAAGATTCTTCATCTTCTCACCATTGGTAATTCTTTAAGGTCATTAGGAGTCAAACATCTAGTTAGATCAAACCATGATAATACAGAAAAAAACCTTACCATTTCTTGATCTACTTTATTTTTTCAATTTTTTTAAAAGAAATAACTATCTGCTGAAGTTCTCACCACATAGTGTAATCAGATATGCACATTTTAAATTACATAACCCTTTAACATAATCTTGAGTCTCAACGGCAAGATTAAATTAGAAACCACAGGACAGTCACTCACATCCATCTCTAAGAGATTAAACATGCTTGACTCAGCAATTTCTTTAGATTCATCAAATTTCTCCAGAGCCTGACGGAGCTCTTCATCTGGAATCTTGCCTTGTCGTTTTTTCTTATAATCAAAGTCCAGGCGTCGACCTTCCAACTTCTTTAGATGATGCTGAAAAAGTCAAGGGCGGCAATATGCTTTGAAAGGATTCATGGAAAGGGCCTATTTTTAGTCTACTTCTCTGTCGTGCCTATTAGCCTCCAAAATAAGACAGGCTAAGTTCTAAAATATCATGTTACCAGAAAAATAAAGAAACCTGCAACAGTGGGGCAAATGTTTCCAAAGGCTTAATGTGGAGAAGCATCTTTAAAAACAATTAAGAGTAAGAAAGAAATTGTGGGAATTACCAGTGCCCTTTATTTTCTGACCTTGCTGGGCCAAAACCAAGCTGGGCATGATAGCAGCTGGGAATATGTGCATACCGCCTCACATGTGGAAAACACTGCTACATAGAACCCACAAGTTCCCATCTTCAAGAGAAACGGTAGCTTGCAAGAAGGCAGGGGGAAAACACTTCCCTTGAAAAGAAGTGAAAAAGACTGGCATTCTTGTTTTTTGAGTCCTAGAATATTAATGCTGGAAGGGACTTATCTTTGAGGAAATCAGTCTGTTAGAATCACATAAGTTGCTTATCAGAAATATGGATTACTGATCACCTGCATTAACACATCCAGGGCCAGCGTCTAGTAATCTCTATCTTAACCCTTAGTCCTTGGTGACCGATGTAGCTTTCAGGGAACCATTGATGAGTTTAAGTCTCCCATTTGGTAGGTGATTAAACCAGTGGACAAAACCTAACTCAGAAGGGACAATAGACGGGGTCTAATGCCCCACAGTGCTCTTCAATCCCTCCGTGCATCCTTCCTCACTGCCTGGCCACTCAACGTCTGCCCAACACATCTAGTGACAAAGTGGGAAAGTCGGTTCCCACTGCTACAAAGTGTCTTTTGCAAAGAGCTGCAGTGTTGCATTACTAATGGGTGGGAGGAAACGCTAAACTTCCCTGATCCTGGGCGTGTATGGAAAGAAAGGGAGGGAGATGAAAACAGAGTTGGGAGCGGCGAAGAAATGAGAAGGAAAAGAGGAAGAAAAATATCCTAGACCTTCCCTTCCACTGTATACCCTGCCTGCAATCCACACCCTGATCCAAGTTAAATGTTTGCTCCTTTGGAAGGGATAGTCTTAAAACACACTTGAACTTGTAGTCAGGGTAGAGTATTGGAGGTGCGGTTAACATTGTAGACTTAGAGTGAGTCTGCCACTTACTAACTGCAATCTTGAGCAAGTGATACGGGGGAGGAGACTAGAGAAAAAGCCGTCTAAGGGACTTCAAGCTGTAGATGACCACATTACAATAAAGTTAAATTTCAGAGAAGTTCCATAAATATTTGTTGAAGGAATGAATGAGTAAACATTATACACACAGATGGAGGCAAAGCCAGTTGAACTTTATTTATTTGGAAGAGCTCACTCTTCTCCATGTTTTATAAAGAGGATAGTTGGTTATTCTTCCTCAGTCCTAACAATCATCATGAAAATATGAAAACATGTGTTTATAGAATGATAGTATAGCTATTTACCTAAGCTAACAACGGATACATCTAACAACTGTTTTAGAGGGTGAAATCACCCCAGAAAGACATAATCAATAACACTGGATAGTATCAGGGAAGGATATTATTCTTCTGGAGAAAAAAAAAAAAAAAGCTTGAAAAACCTGAAGACTGAATGTGGAAAAGTCAAATGTAATATTCATAAGAGGCCCAATCATAATAGTGGGGCAAAAGAACTGCATTTCCGGTTAATCTCAATTTGTCTAGCTGGGTTGTTTTTATTTATTTTTTTTTTTTTAATTTTTTTTTCAACGTTTTTATTTATTTTTGAGACAGAGAGAGACAGAGTATGAATGGGGGAAGGGCAGAGAGAGAGGGAGACACAGAATCGGAAACAGGCTCCAGGCTCTGAGCCATCAGCCCAGAGCCCGACGCGGGGCTCGAACTCACGGACCGTGAGATCGTGACCTGGCTGAAGTCGGACGCTTAACCGACTGCGCCACCCAGGCGCCCCAAGCTGGGTTGTTTTTAATTCAAACCTGACCGCACACGATAAGCTTAAAACAAAAGTTTTGTGAAGAAAAAGGACACCTACATCTGCACATTCAAACTGCTTGCTTCCTAAAGGACTGGTTGCAGATACCTGAATTTCTCTCAGATCTTTGTCATGAAGGTTCTGAAGGGGGTCAATGAAGTTTTGCTTCACTTCCATGTCCAATGAGTCTTTCACCTCCGAAAGCTCCCGCATGGCCTCCCCCACTTCACCAAGGGCTGGGCCTGGAAGGGGAGAATGAGTCTGTTTCACGTTAAAGGACAAAGGTGAAAATGTATATGCAGTCATAGGGCCACCACAGGTGAAAACCCAGGGACTACTGCCTGTCTTGCGAGGACAATGGAGATGAGAGGCATTACATAATGTCCTCTAGAGAGCAGTGTGTTTCCACGTAAGACAGTCCATACAGTACAAATTCAATGCTACCAAGGGGGAAGTATCTCTTATTATGAAGAACATAACATTTTGTTTTTCCTTTAAAAAGCAATTTTGGAAGCTCTCTACCCTCCCTTGTCAGTATGGGCTTTCCCTAATAGGGAACCTGTTTAAGGCCAACGCATTTAGCAGAAGCAAATATAAGGAACAGACATTTATTTGCTGAGACTTCCCATCATGAAGAAGTGAAAACAGAAGTGTTTAGTATGGTGACTGAGTCGGACAAGAGAGGGGTGAAGGAATTCATCTGGGGTGGTAGATCTCAGAGAAAGCTTATGGGGCAAGGTATTACATCATACAGACTGTTCCCTCTGCCCTAATATTCAGTTATGTCAGACACACTCCACAGTGAGCTTCCAGGCATCTGGATGTGTTCACCAGCTACTGTAAAGATTAGGATCTCATCAGGGAAAAAGAAAATAACTAAAACCTCTACTAAGACAAATCACACTAAACATGAAATGACTCTGAAGACAAATTTTTGGCCCATGCATATAAGATGTAAAACAGAATCAAAATATAAAATGGTTTGAATAATTTCCTGCAGCGTCTTACTGGCACTAAGTCCCCACGGACAAATGAAAGAACAGAAGTGTGAGAAAGCACACATTACCAAAGTTGCAATCATCTCCAAGCTCTCTTCCAAACTTGAGCATGGCCTCTGCCAGCAGGGCTTCTGCCTGGGGATAGCCTGGCCCTTTCTCCTGGCCACGGATTTTTGACATGGTGTTGATCATGCTGAGTTTAGCTCTGGAAGCTGGAAGCAAAGAGATCACAGACGTTCACAATAGGCAATGTGATATAGCAGAGACAGGGCCGGATGGAGAATCAGGCCTTAACTGGCCCATAAACCACCTCAGCTATGAACAATTACATCTGCACCTTCCTAGCTTTGGTGTCTTCATCTGTAATATGAGGAGGCTGGCCTACAGATTGATATAAACAGACTTTTTTTTTTTTTATCACCAAACTTTCCCTTTCTTTCAATACTTACAAGGAACTTAATAGAAAAAGCAAAGCTCTTCTGGGTGGAGATCCTACCCTCATGTGGTCTCCATCTTCCTGTGTACTTTTCCAATCCTCTCTTCACTGTGGTGGCTCTGGCAGTACCTCTGTGGAGCTGGGAGGCCCCATGGGAAGCATTTTGAAAACTACTGAATTATGCATTCTCTAAGTTTTAGGATTCAAGTTTATATTTCAATTCTAAGAGTCTATGGACAAAAGTAGGAAATTGTTAATTCTTGCCATGGGAGCCTTATGCCGAATTTTACTTACACCCATTTTTTCAAAATCACTGTTCAACTAAGATTCTGATGGTAAACAGACCCATGAACAACAGAAATACTGAGTTCATTAAAAAGACTTAATCACTTCCCTAGAACATAATGGCTTCTGAGAATTAGTTTCATGCCACAAAGACAGCACTTCAATTTCTTTTTTGCTATTGTTTTTATAAAAGATGCTTAGAAGCAACTCCAGTTTTCCGGGAAGAAAAAGTTTTTCTAACACAGTGTTAAAGAGAATTTCTTGATGCTAGGATACTAGATTTCCTCAGGTTCATTATTAGAGTTGGGCTGTACATTAGTCTAGGATTGTGCCCAGGATCCCATCTGCATGGAAACCCCTGAATGAACCACTGCCAAAGACACTTCCAGCATTATCAGTGGCCGATATTTAATCTTGAGCATTTGTTTCAAATAGTTTTTAAAAAGTTTTTATTTCAATTCTAGTTAATATATAGTGTTATATTAGTTTCAGATGTACAATATAGTGATTCAACAGTTCCCTATAACATCCAGTGCTCATCACAACAAGTACACTCCTTAATCCCCATCACCTATTTAACTCACTGCCCCCTCCATCTCCCCTCTGGTAACCATTAGTTTGTTCTCTACAGTTAAGTCTGTTTCTTGGTTTGCCTCTCTTTTTTCCCCTCTACTCATTTGTTTTATTTCTTAAATTCCATCTATGAGTGTAATCATATATTTGTCTTTCTCTAACTGCCTTATTTTGCTTAGCATAATACTCTCTAGTTCCATCCACATCAATGCAAATGGCAAGATTTCATTCTCTTTTATAGCTGAATAATATTCATATATATCACATCTTTTTTTCCCTCAGATCTAGGGTTAGGGATAGGGCCAGGGTGAGGGTATGTGCCTGGTATCCTGCAGGTCAGGTCCCTACAGAGGGTGTTAGGGTTAGGGGTTAGGCTTTAGGGGTGAGGGTAGGGCTAGGGCTAGGGTTAAAGTATGTGCCTGGTAGGGGCGCCTGGGTGGCGCAGTCGGTTAAGCGTCCGACTTCAGCCAGGTCACGGTCTCGCGGTCCGTGAGTTCAAGCCCCGCGTCGGGCTCTGGGCTGATGGCTCAGAGCCTGGAGCCTGCTTCCGATTCTGTGTCTCCCTCTCTCTCTGCCCCTCCCCCGTTCATGCTCTGTCTCTCTCTGTCCCAAAAATAAATAAAAAACGTTGAAAAAAAAAAATTTTTAAAAAAGTATGTGCCTGGTATCCTGCAGTTCAGAGACCTCTCCAGAGGATAAAATCCCGAATTTATGCTAGAATGGGAATAGACATGTGAGCCATCTATTGAGCTGAGGCAAGGTGGGATTTAAGATTTTATTTTAATTCCAGATAGCTAATATACAGTGTTGTATAGTTTCAGGTGTACAATATAGCAATTTAACACTTCCATACATCACAAATAGGCTTTTATTAAATTTGGGATTCCAAGGTCAAAACTGGAGATGAGGACAGTTATCATGAGAGGACTCTTCCCAGCCTAGCCCCAGGGGTATATATTATAATGAACAAGGAAGATATGGTGCTTCCCTTTAGGAAGTTTACAGTGAACTAAGGGGAGCATCTATTTTAAAACAATTAGAATGAAGTGCATATACTAAGTGCCATGGTGGGGGATTATAGCAAGTTACAGAAGTACAGCATCACCTCAGTCTGGGGGCAGAGGGCTTTGCAAAGAAGGATTCTGGAGGGAAGTATCTTTAAGCTTAGAATCACATAGTGACTAGCAGTTAGTTGAGCTAATAGTATATGCAAAGCCTGGTGGTAACTGGAAAAAAAAAAAAAATATATATATATATATATATATATAATTCAAATTTTCCTCACTCTGCTTTTCAAAGTATATATGTGTTAATTTTCAAAAATTGAAATTGCTACATGGTCACACATTTTTGAGGGAACATTATTATTAGAGCATATTTTCAAAGCCTTTTCCAAAATAAGTCATATCAGAGATCCCGGAAGGAACACGGACCCTGCCCTCAGTGTGCTCACAGTACAGTGAGGTGTGAAATAAACAAACAGACAGTGGCAACAAACATAAATGCAATGATGGCTAATGTGTACAAGGTACTGGGAGAGTACAGAGAAGAAGCCATAAAAGCACAAATAAAAATGAAATAAGCAAACAACAGACAATAAGAATTATAGAATGAATAGAAGGAAAGAAGATAAATGGAGGCCAATGAAATACAGTACAGAAACCACACATGGTAGTTAATCCCTTCAAATCCTGTTTTGACTACACTCTGAAGACTTACTCCTTTTTACAAAAGTTGGTATTGATTTGTGCTTATAGCTTGGTTCTGTTAAAAGTCCTCTTGTGGTTAAGTAATGACCAGAAGTAATTGAAATGGTTTAATACTGTGGCTGATTTTCAAAGTCATCATTCTTATTCTTCTACTAATTACTTAAAAATATCTTGGAATTTTTCTACATTTTCATGAAAAGGGTATTCATACCCTTTTCAATACCATACCTATTCAATACCATACCTATTAGTTTATTTCTTCAAATCCTCTAAAATATCTATTGATCCACATATTATTCTCCATACTATGAAAAGGCTGGCTTTTAAATTCATTCACAAACTCCTTAAATATTTATCAAGAATCTCTAGTTAGTAAAATTTCTGTGTTCTTGAAAATGATCATCAGACCTCTGAATTCATCATCTTTAAATATAACATAATTGTATTTAAATGATTTTTTTAAAGCTGTATTTTAAGAAACAGAAAGTAAACCTGGAAAATAAAAATTTCAGACATTAGAATTCCTATAGTATGGTCTCTTCTCTTTCAAATTATCTTTTTTGCTTTCTCATAAGTTTTCTCACAAATTTTTACAATCTCTGAGGCTACAGCCCCATATTTACTGTTCCAGCTTTGCTATCCTAGTTCAAGTTGCCCCCACTGGGTTTACTGCTGAAACAGCTTGTCAACAGTAATCCCTCCCCTGGTCCATGGGAACAGGATCCTGGTATGCTGATGGGTGTATCTCCCAGATGGGTTAGCATAACCCCGTGTACACTGTGGATGTTTAACACATGCCCACTGAAGGAAGAATAAATGAAAGAAGAGATTATCTTGAAAACTAGTAGAATATCATGGCAATGGTTTCCATAAGTAGACTCTGCTCACATCCATTGGCTCATGTGCCTAAGAGCCTATAAAAGCATAACAGAGAATGAGAAATAGAAAACTTGTTTCTTTTTGTTGAAAAATAAAAGATTTCTTTTAGGAGAGAAGGGAAGACATCTATCTGACTCAGCTTAGAATAGGCTTCTATACTGAAAACAGGACATTAGGGCCTGTCCATATAGTGAACAATGAGATTTCTTCTACCCACTTCCCCTAATTGTCGCCCAGAGAACTGGCAGCCAGGTTAGTACCTTCCAGGTAGGGAACTAGAAAATTTTTCTAGGGGGAATACGAATAATCCAAAAGAAGAGACCTACAGACACTGGTAGCTGTTAAGTACCGAATACACCAATCCAGGCTATTCAGCCTAGAAAGAAGCTATTACAGTTTATAAGCCCCCACTAACTCCCACACAGCTTTACTGCCCTACACTTAAGTGGAAAAATATAGACACCAACACCAGATTTTGAAAAAGGTTTCTAACATAAAGGAACCAAAATAAATAAGGCAATTACAGGAAACAAACCATTCTTGGAGGGAAAAATAACTATCATTAATATTCTCAGGTGTCTAAGACACTTTGCCCATGAAATAAAAAAAGAAAGAAGAATTCTTAGGGATTAAAATATAATTTAAGTTTAAATACGAACTTAAGTAAAATATAAAATTAAAAATCATGGGCACATAAAGTTGAGGCAAATTACCCAAAAAATCGTACAAAATTTTAAAACTAGAGAGAAAATCAGAAAGAAAGCATAAAATCAGGATCAGTCCAGGAGGTCTAATGACTGAATAACAGAAGTTCCAAAAAGAAAAAAACACAAAGAAATATAAGGGTAATAGATTCTTTTTAAAAGTTAAAGAAAATTTCTGAGAACTGATGAATGTGTGTTTCCTGATTGGAAGAGGCCACTGAATGCCTAACACAATGGATAAAAGGGTCCACGTGGAGGGCCATTAATAAGAAATTTCACTGAGAACACAAAGAAGTTCCTAAAACCTTTCAGAGAGGAAAAAATAGGTTATATACAAATATCAAGAATTAGAAGGTAATTGAACATGAGAATATCATGAAAAACATGAGAAGTTTCCACATAAACAATGTAGTGATGACTAAAAATTTCTTAAATAATATATAATTCTATATTCAAATTATCAATGAACCATGAAGGTAGAATGATGACATTTTCAGACACACAAAGAAGGATTCTGATCATTTTTCTTCCCAAGCTAATGGAAGAGGCAGTCTACCAAAATGAAGGTGTAACTCAAGAAAAGGGACAGTACAGAATCTAAAAAAAGAGATCCAATACAAGGAAAGATGTAAACATGATGACAAAAGGAAATCTCAAGGGGCGCCTGGGTGGCTCAGTCGGTTAAGCGTCCGACTTCGGCTCAGGTCACGATCTCACGGTCTGTGAGTTCGAGCCCCGCGTCGGGCTCTGGGCTGATGGCCCAGAGCCTGGAGCCTGCTTCCGATTCTGTGTCTCCCTCTCTCTCTGCTCCTCCCCCGTTCGTACTCTGTCTCTCTCTGTCTCTCTCTGTCTCAAAAATAAATAAACGTTAAAAAAAAAATTTAAAAAATAAAAAAATAAAAAAATAAAAAAATAAAAAAAAAAAAGGAAATCTCAAGATGGCTATTGCACATCATGCACTAAGGGCAACTGTAGCTGATACTACACATCATAACCAGGTCCACGTAGCAGAGGAAGCCATGAGCTACAAGGGAGCTACAGGCTCCCCAAGATCCTCCATGGAGTCAAGTTACAGTTATCTACCACTGTACCTTGCTTTATAATGCACCCTTCTTTGGCTTCCCCTCTTCCCTACTTCCCTCAAGGTTTCCTGGAATCACTTCCCAAATCAAACCCTAGTGCTCATATCCTTGCCTCATGGATTGCTTCTGGGGGAACTCAAATTAGGACAACAAGCAATGTAGAATGCAACTTTAGATATCTCAAAAATAATGAACACCTGACATGTTTCAATATAATGAGAGAAGATTCACATATGTGGCAGAGGGTCTGGGAAAGAATGAAAGGTACACAAAAAGTGAGAAAATGAGAAATAAAACAACTACTAACTCCACGAAAAACAAAAAGGTTGTACAAGAAAGGAAATATAATCATATTATATGTCTCAGCTCCATACAAGTTTACAAGGATGTAAAATGTAAATACTGAATACTAATTTAACAAAAATTATGCCACAAACATACTGGTAATGAGGGAGGGGAAGGATGTGAAAGAATGGGAAGATAAGAGCAAACAATTCTCATCTTCCAAAGTAGGAATCAAAGAGAAAACTTAAAACCGGAAAACCAAGCAGGGAGCAACATAAGCATGTTGTTTCAAGATTAGAAGTAAAAACCAAAGAAAGAACCAAAAGCATCTTGAAAGTGTTGTTTCTTGAAAATGGGTGAAAAAATGCAACTCCAAGGGCACTGTTTTTTGTAAAAAGCACTGTAAAATTATTGGACTATTTTTAATATGTACATGTATTACTTCCATTATAAATAATTAAATTTAAAATACTTCCCACTTCCTTCCCTCAGGAGACCTAATTTAGTGGCTGAACTGGGTAAGAAATACTCATGGTATCTTGACAATCTGGGCACTGCTCTAACTTCAAAGATCTTTCAGCCAGAAAGTTTCATATTTTAATTAGTTTAAGGAGAAAAGAACAGGAAAAGTTAATAAGGATTAACAAGTAAAATGCCATTAGAAAACCATCGAAGAAAAGGGCTGGATGAGTCCACACCCACTTGATTTCTGGAAGCAATTGTATCCAGTCAACTTGAACCAGAAGAAGAAGTAAAATTATGATGACCATAAAAGGCTGATCTTTTCCCTAAAAAGGGGTCCTATTGTTGTGTGCTCCATAAAAAGGCTGTTTATTTTTTGTCCTAATGTGGAAACTACTGGGAAAACTCAGAAAACTCTACTTATAAGTCTTAGTTTAAAAAATGTTTACTTCTTAATCCAAAAGAACAAACAAGAAAGCCACCAAGGTCTTGTCTTTCACAGAAATCAGCACAGTGCATTAAAATAAACATTAGCTTTGGTTCAGACAAACATAGGTAAAAATCCAGACTCAAAATCTTGCTAGCTGTATATTCTTGAAAAATAATCATTCATAAGGTTGTTACCTGTATTCAATGATAAACTACAAAAAGAGTAACTAGTATAGCCACACAACCGGCACTGGAGACAGAGGAAAGCATTCCTTTCTTCCCTTTTCGAAGTCCTCTTTTTTTCTTTTTTTTAATGTTTTTATTTATTTTTTTGGGAGAGAGACAGAGCATGAGCAGGGGAGGGGCAGAGAGAGAGGGAGACACAGAATCTGAAGCAGGCTCTAGGATCTGAGCTTTCAGCACAGAGCCTGACGCAGGGCTTGAACTCATGGACTGTGAGATCATGACTTGAGCTGAAGTGGGACGCTTAACTGACTGAGCCACCCAGGCGCTCCATGTGCTCTGGAATACTGCCAGCTTGACTGTATGGGGAACTACATTTCCCAGAATCCCTTCTCCATATGCTTCACAGAATTGGTAGAAAGCGAGATTGTGTGAGACTTGGGAGGTGAAGGGGAGGCAGTAGTCCTAATATTCTGGAGGCTGTGACTGCATAGAGGAGGCAACAGATTGATGCAGAGCTACAAATGGGGTCCAGCTCATTCCCGCTCTTCCCTACTCTGTGTCCAGCTCTTGTTGAATGCTGATTCTGCTTACCAAAGGTGACCTTAGACCCCCCAAAGATCTTTTGTTGCAAAAGCAGACATAGTAACTTTGAAGAGCCAACAACCTTCCACTACCTTCCATAGCTTTTGCAGTTCTGCTACAGCAGCTGGACCTGCCTACCAGATTCCTCTTTAGATTCCTGTCTAAGTCCATTCACCTGAGTCAGGGCTGGTCAGTGACCTTTCTCTAGTCTTTCAACTCCATATTTTTGGCATTATCAAGATCTTTCAATTAGTGCAAGCTCTAATTCCTTTAATAAATCTCTTATTTCATGATATCCACAGTGACTTTACTTCCCTGACTGTGCCCTGAATGATGTTCTTGTAGAACTAAAAAAATTTATGATGTATCATATACAGAATCCTAAAATTATTACTTATGTCAACAAAACTGGCAGTAACTATTCCAGTTCTACAAACCTGTGTTTTGAGAATTAGACATAAAAGAGAGTAACTGTGGGTAGGAGTTAGCTGCTAATTGTGGAAAGAACAGTAGAAAGGGGAGCCAGTTTAAAAAAGAATTAAGACAAAGACTTTTTTTTTTTTTACATTTGTTTGTTTGTTTACTTATTTATTTATTTTTATTTATAGATTGAGGGAGAGAGAGAGAGAGAGAGAGAGAGAGAGAGAGAGAGAATCCCAAGCAGACTCTATGCTATCAGCAAGGAACCTGACAAAGGGTTCAATCTCATGAACCATGAGATCATGACCTGAGCTGAAATCCAGAGTTGGAGATGCTCAACCGAGCCACCCAGGTGCCCCAAGGCAAAGACTTTGGACTCAGACTGTCTGAGTGCAAATCCTAGCTCTATTTCATGCTGGGCAATTTTGGCCCTTAGTTTACTCATCTGTAAACGGTACCTCTCCCTCACTGGGTTAGGCTGATGTAAAGACTAAATGACATAATGTATGTGACAATGCTGGCACATGATAAACAGTCAACAAATGTGCTCATATCTCTATGAGCACCACAAATGCTAAGAAGTTTTGCTGTGTGATTGTGTTATGAATTACTTAACTTTTCTGAGTCTCAGGTTCTTCATCCACACAAAGCTGAGGAAAAAAACAAGGAGACAGCTGGATAATCCTTATACCTCTTTCAAGTTCATATACTCAGGTTTATTCGTATTAGATACAAAACTCTGAGCTCAGGGAAAGCATACCCTGGCCTTCAGACATAGGAAACTTCTGGCAGTTTCTTCAAGTTACTAGAACTGTTCCTCTTCTTGGAATAGCCTTCCCTCTCTCTGTCTACCTGCCACCATAACAGCAGATACCACCCCCAACCTTTTCTTACAAAATCTCTCTCAATCACCCTTTACCTGTACTGCCTCCAAGTTTAAGTGACCCCTTCCCTCATTTTGCCTCTACTGTGCCCTGTATATACACTGATAATATCTCTTGATACTTTCTCCCTTTGGTGCATGTCTGTTTCCTGATACAAGTTCTACTGAATTCTAGTACAGGGCCAAGCATGCAGCACATGCTTACTTATTAACTGTGGGCTGGATGTCTTTATTTAAAAGGTTTGGTTTTTTTATACATTTCTTTTGCAGATGTCATTTTTTCTAATCCTTAAGAAAATCATCCCTATTCAAAAACACCACAATCTCCTACTATGCTCTGAAATGCAGCTAGAGCCTGCTGATAAGATCTAATTACACACTAACTTTGTGATCTGACAGGATGATTTCGGAGAGCAGGTCATGCTGATGGCAATCTGCATGGCATTCCCCTTGCACAGACTAGATTTTAAGATTTATGAGGCTGCCAAGGTTTTTCATTTCTCTTAAAATGCAGAAGGGTGGAATCCCACTTCCTATTTACAATTAACTAATACTGGCTCTTGGGTAGCAATTCATCTCTAAACTATGTCATGGAAAACTGATTTATTTGAAAATGATAAGAAACTGATCTAATAATCTCCCAGAATCTGAATATGAGCTCTCTTTTCTCCAACAAAAGAAAGTCCCTAAGCTAAACTGTAGGCCTTAGCGCAGGGGATACAAAAGATAAAACTAGTACAAGTCAATGAATAGGTTACATTGGAAACAATTATGTATTCCTTGATATAGAAATATTCTGATTTGTATTGCCTGATTGAATTATTTACTAAAAATCTGCTTTTTAAAGATTTTTTTGTGATAAAATGAACAAAACAAGTATTTATTTAGCACTTAATGTGTGACAGGGACTGTGCTAGGGAGACTCTAAGAGAAGCAAGGCCAAGCCTCCACTCTCAGTGAGCTTCTTGTCTATTTGGAGAGTCAGAGAGCACTCCACTCACCGTGACATGAGGCCAATGGGGGCCATACTGTGGATAAGGTTCTAATGAGTTCACATCACAGAGAAGAGTGGTAAATTCCATCCAAAATAGTAAGGCTTGGAAGGCTCATGAAACAAGGTGACACTTGAGCTGGGCTTTCTCAAAGGGTAAGCTGTACAGGCAGAGTGGTGGGAAAAGCCATTCTAGCTCCGTGGAGACTGAGCAAAGGTACATGAAAGTGCCTCGTATATCTGGAAAGTTCAAAAAGTCTTTGGCTTAGGTGAAGAGGCCATAAAGTTGGAACCATGTTGTGAAGGGCCTGGAGTTTTATGCTAAAGAGCTTGGATTTTGTTTCATAGACAATGATTTTTGTCAAAGGTTTCTGACACAGAGGTATTTCAGATCTAGACCTTTAAAAGGGCTTTAATTCAGATTAAATCAGACTGTGGTTTGGGAAAAAACGATTCTTAACATCAATTAGGGAAAGTGGGAAGACACTGTAGGCAAGGAGACTAGCTTTGACAATACTATGATGAATGAGTCCTAAGAAAAAAGGGATGACTGTTATAGTCCTTTGATGGTAGCATTAAGAGGACCAGGTGACTGATTAAATGAGGACAAAGAAGAGAAGCCTCTGGGATGATGTTAGGGCAATGGTTAGCTGCCTGGTGGAAGCACCTGGGGAGCTTTTCTTCCAAAATTAGTACTGGGTCAACCAGGTTCCATAAGGAAAAACACTGACTCTACCTCACACTACACCTAAAAATCAATTCCAGGTAGACTGCACATCTAACTATGAAAATAAATACACTACAACTTTTAGAAAATGATATAGGAGAACATATTCATGATTTATGAATGCAAAGATGCAAAGATTTGCAAAGATTTCTCAAAATAGGGCACAAAAAGCAATATCCATAAAGGAAAATATTTATAAATTGGACTCTGTTAAAACTAAATGCTTCTTTCTTTTTTCTTTATTTATTTGAGAGAGAATGAGAGCACAATCAGGGGAAGGGCAGAGAGAGGGAGAGACAGAATCCCAAGCAGGCTCTGTGCTACCAGTGCAGAGCTCAATGTGGAGCTCAAACTCATGAACCATGAGGTCATGACCTAAGCCAAGATCAAGAGTCAGACGCTTCACTGACTGAGCCACCCAGATGCCCCAATACTTCTTTCTTTTAAAAGAAATCGTTAGAAATAATTACAAGGCAACCAACAAAGTGAATTAAAATATCCACTATATATATATCCAAACAGGACTTATATCCAGAATATATATTTTAAAAACCTCCTATAAACCATTATGAATGAAATAACCCAATTTAAAAAAAGGGCAAGAGAGACAGGCCCTTCACAAAAGAAGATATCCAAATATCTAATGAACATCTGAAAGGGCTTAATTTCATGTTATTCTGGTGATGCAAGTAAAATTGCACTGAAACATACCCACAAGAATGGTTAAAGAAAAAATAAAAACCCTAGAAAGTATCAAGTATTCAGAGAGTATAGAACAGCCTGAATGCTTGAATAGTGCTGGTGGTAGAACAAGTTGGTAGAACATTTTAGAAAACAATTTAGCAATATCTACCAAAGCTGAACAGCTGTGCCCCAGCAATTCCACTTCTAGTCATATATCATAAATGTATACATGTGCAATAGACATGTAAAAAAATAGGCTATTCCAAATAGCCAGAAAATGGAAACACCTAAATATCTGTGAGGAAGTAGAAAGGTTGTGCTATATTCTTACAGTGAAATGCTATGCAGCAATGAGAATGGAGGAACTAACCCTACATTCGACAGTAACATAAAGCAGAAGAAAGGAAATCAGATCAAAAGAGACAGGCTTGGGATGGCTGGCTGGCTCAGTTGGTACAGCACATGACTCCCTACCTCAGGGCCATAAATTCAAGATCCATGCTGGGCATGGAGCCTACTTAAAAAAAAATGTACATGCTCTATGATTCTAATTTTAATGTTTTATTTATTCTTAAGAGAGAAAGACACAAAATGAGCAAGGGAGGGGCAGAGTGAGCGAGGGAGAAAGAATCCAAAGCAGACTCCAGGCTCTGAGCTGTCAGCACCGAGCCCAAGGTGGGGCTCAAACGCACGAGCCGTGATATCATGACCTGAGCCGAAGTCCGACACTCAACCGACTGACCCACCTAAGCGCCCCTCTATGATTCTATTTAAAGTTCTGAAACAGGGGCACCTGGTGGTTCAGTCAGTTAAGCATCCAACTTTGGCTCAGGTCATGATTTCACAGCTCATGAGTTCGAGACCCATGTCGGGCTCAGTGCTGACAGCTCAGAGCCTGAAGCCTACTTCGGATTCTGTCTCCTCCTCTCTTTGCTCCTCCCCTGCTTGCAGTCTTTCTTTCTCTCTCTCAAATATAAATAAACATTAAAAATAATAATAAAGTTCTGAAACAAACAAAACCCTATGTGTTAGAGGTCACAGGGCAATTTTTCTGGAGAGGGGCTTTTGGAATGTCAGTAACATTCAGTTTCTTGAACTAGTACATTTACACAAGAGTGTCAGTTTGTAATAACTCATTAAGCTAAACGGTTACACTCTATAAACATTGCACTTCTTTTTATGTTACAGTTCAGGAAGGAAATCCTAATGTCTGTGTCCCACTCCCACATTTCTGATTTAGTAGGTATGAGGTCTGGCCTCTGATAGTTTTTATAGTGTCCTAGGTGATTCTAACGTGCAGCCAAGGTTGAGAACCACTGCATGAGTCTCCAGACTGAGTACTTGTATAGGTAATGATACAAATCTAACAACACAGGAGGAAGAGAAGATTTTGGAGAGGAAGTGTTGAAGTATTTCAATTTCTGCAAATACAAAGTCTAACAATATCCACAAGGTTGCACTACACAGTAACTAAAAAGGTGTGGGTCTTGAGTCCAAAAGAGTAAAAAGAGGCAGCTTGTTTGGTAACATTTGGAATATTGAAGGTAAAGCTAGTAAATAACAGAAGGAAGGGGAATAACATTCCAACTCCATCAAATTTCCTCTAGGCGTAAAAGCTGCAGGTGGAAACCCCCATGTCTCCACAGGATAATAGAAAAAAAAATCCCCCTCTAAAGGCTTTTACCAGTGGCTGTCAACTTGGTGTATTTCAGAATTACTTAGAAAACGTTTTAATTTAATGTTCATTCATTTATTTTGAGAAAGAGAGAGCAAGAGAGCATGCACGGGAGCAGGGGAGGGGCGGGGGGGAGGGGAGGGAGGGAGGGAGAGGGGGAGGGAGGGAGAGAGACAGACAGACACACACACACACACCCAAGCAGGCTCCATGCTGTCAGTGCAGAGACTGATGTGGAGCTTGAACTCACCAACTGTGAGACCTGAGCCAAAATCAAGAGTTGGATGCTTAACTGACTGAGCCACCCAGGCACTCCTATTTAGAAAACTTTTTATTTGGCTGCTTAGAATCTTTTGGTTGTTTGTTTTGTACATTTTTTATCTTTGGTTTCACATTCCCAATCAAAACAGTATTTTCCAAAGTTACTTAAGTCACTTCCTTCTTGTAATTGAAGTATAATTACAGTGTTATATTAGTTTCAGGTTCCAATATAATGATTCAACAATTCTATATATTAGTCATGCTCATCTTAAGTGTACTCTTAATCTCCTTCATCGATTTCACCCATTTCCCTACCCACCTCCCTCTGAAACCACCAGTGTTTTCTCTGTATTTAATAGTCTGTCTTTTGTCATTTTCCTTTGTTTCTCAAATTCCACATGTGAGTGAATTACATGGTACTTGCCTTTCTCTGACTTATTTCACTTAGCATTATACCCTCTAGATCCATCCATTGTTACAAATAACAAGATCTCTTTATTTATGGCTCAGATACCATTGTGTGTGTGTGCGTGTGTGTGTGTGTGTGTGTGTGTGTGTGTAGGTAGCACTTCTTTATCTATTCATCTATCAATGGACATTTGAGTTTCTTCCGTAACTTGGGTATTATAAATAATATTGTAATAAACATAGAGGTACATATATCTCTTTTAGTTATTGTTTTTGTTTGCTTTGACCTAATCCCCAATAGTGGAATTATGGGATCAGATGGCAATTCTACTTCTAATTTTTTGAGGAGCCTTCAAACTATTTTCCACATCGGCTGCACCAATTTGCATTCCCACCAACAGTGAACAGGGTTCCTTTTTCTCCATATCCATACCAACAGTTGTTATTTCCTTTCTTATTTTAGCCATTCTGACAGGTGTGAGATGAAATCTCATTGTGGTTTCGCTTTGCATTTCCATGATCATTGCTGATGTTCAGCATCTTCTCACATGTCTTTTGACCATGTTATCTTCTCTGGAAAAATGTCTATTCAGGTTCTTGGCCCATTTTAATCTGATTATTAATTTTTTTTTGGTGTTGGCTTGCAGAAGTTCTTTATATATCTTGGGTATTAACCCATTCTTAGATTACCATTGCAAATATATTCTCCCATTAAGTAGGCTGCCTTGTTTTGTTGACGGTTTCCATTGCTGTACAAAAGTTTTTATTTTGCCATAGCTGCAATAGTTTAACTTTGCTTTTGTTTTCCTTTCCTGAGGAGACCTATCTAGAAAAATGATTCCATGGCCTATGTCAAAGAAATTACTGTTTAGGCTTCCTTCTAGTTTTATGATTTCAGGTCTCACATTTAGGTCTTTAATCTATTTTTAGTCTATTTTTGTGGTGTAAGAAAATGGTCCAGTTTCATTCTTTTGCATGTAGCAGTGTCATTTTCCCAGCACCATTTATTGAAGAGACCATCCTTTCCTCACTGGATACTCTTGCCTCCTTTGTCATAGATTAACTGAACATATACATGTGGGTTTATTTCTGGGGTCTCGATTCTGTTACATTGATCTATGAATCTCAGAAAAAAAAAAAAGATTTGAAGACCACACCTCTGCCTTGCTGATTTAGAATACCTAGGGGGTTGGACCACAAACCAGACTCCAAGGGTACTATGGAGATATGGAAAACCAAGCTTGGGCAATGAAGTCCCATCTTTTATTGGTCTGGACAATCAGTTAACCTCCTTGAGTCAGTAAGCTGATTATTCTTGATTTTTTCTCTCCAACCCAGATCTCTGGACTGTGTTACGGACTCTTGTATTCGAGTACCTACTTAACTCCACTAGCATGTTACACATTTCATAGTATGCTTAAGCTAAACTCTAGGTGTCCCACCATCATTCCCAATCTTCCATTTCTAAAGTATTCCCCATATTAGTGAATGCAATTCCATCCATTCTTCTACTTGCTCAGATCCAAAACTTAAATGCATTTTTGGTGCCTCTCTTTACCCCATACTTTGCATTCAATCTGTCAGTGAATTCTGGCAGCTCTGCCTTCAAAATATATCCAGAATCAGAGCACTTGTCACTGTAGTCCAAGCCCCCATCATCTCTCACTTGGATCCTTAAAAGAGGCTCCTACTGGCCTCCCTGCTTTCACTCTTGCCTCCTATAATCTATTTTGTGTATGAATGCTTTTAAGTCAGATCATGTTATTCTTCTCAAAACCCTTTAATATGTTCCCATGTCATTCAATATAGGAGACAAGATTCTATGTTCTTGACATTCAGAATGGAACAAGGTCCTTTATGCTACAGTCCTCATGACTTCCTCTCCCACCATGCTCTTTGCTGCTCCTTGAGCACACTACCACTCTGGACCTGGTCACCTCTCTTGCTTACCCTTGATTTTTCTTCATTGCACTCACCCCACCTGACATTGGATATTTGCTCCCTATCAATCTCTTCCCACTAGACTGGAGACTCCATGAAGTCAGGGTCTTGGTTTGCTTCATTTACTGATATGTGCCTGGGGCTTAGAATACTGCATTAGAATAAATGTGACACATAATTGAAAACAAAATGTTTTTCTCTTCTATAGAAAGGAGAATATCAAAGCTACCGAGCTGGGTTACTGTGAGGTTTAAAAATTATATTTTTAAAGTATCTGGTACTGTGCTTGGCATTTAAAGAAATACCGAATAAAACTGAAACTATAATCAACATGATAAATTATTTGTTGTATGTAAATTAGGTTAACTAAGAATTATATTGAGCTAAACAGAGCATTCCCAGATTATCATGGACAAGAGGAAAGTTTTTAGAGTTTTTGGTTTTTGGTATAAAATCTAATGTTGTCTCAAGTATAACACTAAGCAAAGGGATAAGACGGCCCCATCTAGGTTAAAGGAATAGAACTGGTAAGAGAGGAGAAGGCACAAGAGGACATTCAGAAAATTCTCCATTTTCACCTCCTTCCTCCCTGTCCCACCACCCCTATGTCTGTGGATTAAATCCAAAGGAGCTATAATATTGACTTAATAGAAATGTTTCTAGTCTAGGTTGACTTTGATGGTAAAAAACTATGACTAAAATGTTAAAATTATTTCTTGCTCTCTGTGAATGAAAATGACTTTGGGTTAACTCCCTAGCTCTGTTAAACCTGATAAAGGTGTAATACTGCCTACTACAAGGTAATACTGCTTATGGTAAATACCACTGCTGATTGATACACTGTGTCTGGACTGGAGGAATCAGGAATAAATGATCAATACCTGGTGAGAAGCCTTAGATCTAGGTTTCCCTTCGTGAATCTTGTAACTTGCCATATCCCTTACTGGGACCTGAGAAGTTACAAGTGATAGTAGTGATATTGATTCCTATTTAGGACACGAAACCTCTAAACCCCTTCTCTGTAACCTGTTACATTCTGATTCTCTAGTACCTGAGGTGACCCTTGGAAAGACAGGAAGTAACTTGTGGCTGCTGTGTGGACTGCTGAATCGCCCCTGAAAAAAATGCATGGCATTGCCCTGCTGCCTGCTACACTTCCTGTCTTAATATTCTTCTAAGTGAATTCCATGTCAGAGGAAGCTAAATGAGCCATGGGAGATGAACTGCCTAGGTGAACCTCTGAAGACCCCCAAAGTGAGTGCTGCAGAGACTTGGAAGCAATTTGAAATAAACATTTTATTACTGTCTGTATTCCTTTCCTAGGGCTGCTGTAACAAAGTATCATAAACTGGGTGGCTTGAAACAACAGAACTTTATCCTGGAGGCCCCTTTTCTATACCTTGCCCTATGCATCTCTTCAATTGAGCTGTTCCTGAGTCACATCCTTTGTGACACACCAGTAAACATTAAATATTTCTCTGAGCTCTGTGAGCCAATCTAGCAAATTATCAAACCCAACTGGGCAGAGTCAGAAGCACCAGAGACTCAGCTCTGGGATTGGTACCCAAAGTGTGGGTAGTCTTGGGGGACTGAGCCCTTAACTTGTGGGAACTGACACTAACTCCAGGTAGATGGTGTCAGAATTGAACTGTGGGAAACCAGATACAGTCAGAGAATTGGTCACTGTGTGAAAACCCCCAAATGTCTGGTATCAAAAGAGTTCTGTGGGTAGAGTGCAGAGAAAAACAGTAGTTTTCCATTTATCTCTCTAAAACAGGATGTAGCACACTCATATGAGTGGGTGTTAAGGTTTTGACAGACATTTGTTGGAAAATCCTTGAGGTTCTTTTTCTAGAAAGCTTCTGCGAAATGTCAAGATATGTGGATCCCAAGCCTCTGACAAGGCAAAGTGGTATTTTCTAAGAAGGTTTGGTCTCAAAGACAATCTTCCTCAAGGAAAAAAAGGTGGGGAGTCCTAATGTTATTTTTTTTAAGTTTTATTCACTCTAATTCAAAATCAAGGTTTATAGCAAATGGGATTTCTGTAGCTTTAGAAACCAAAAGTCTCTGTGGAACAGGAAGCTGGATTAGAGGTCAGCACAAACCTGAGCACAGGGTAGGAGGGGATGCAGGGTACAGGGTGATGAAGGTGGGTGTTCACTGCAGTGGGGAGGACAGGAGTGAGCAGTGAGTCTGCCCTGTTGCACTTCATCTTCCTCCCCACCCTCAATGATCGTGAGGGGATCATTGAGGGGATCGTGAGGGAACAACCCTAGGGTTGTTTGGGGAGAGACCTTCCATTAAAAAAAAAAATTCACAACTTGCTTTAAACTGCTGCATTATGTTCTCAAAAGTGGCTTCTTTCCCTCTTCAACTGTGAAATTTCAAATAAGAACACATATTGATAGGGCATCTGCCTGTCACAATAGAGTGGAAGAAAAGCCAACCCCTGCTCCTGGCTGGCCACACTCAGAAGAGGTGCCCACAGTTTCCAAGTCACATCTTCATGATCTAACCTAAGGAATTTAGCATTCGTTAGGGGAGACTAAAGACATGGAACAGATTTTCCAGATTTAATGTGATGACTTCATGCCTTTCTACCTCTCTACCTACTTTACAGAAACCAAACCTAGTTGTCCAAAGTTACAGAGATCTCTTGCAGACAAATGCTTACTGATTCCTACTGGTATTCATAAGTGCTACCATCTGGTTTGAAAACTTAGAAAGAGCACTGATGTGTCTTTGAAAAAACTGAAGATCAGGACCATGATTCATCTCACAGCTACCATCTCTGAAGTATCTGCTGTGTGTAATTCACATGTATCATCTCTTCAATCCTTCCAATAATATGAAGGCAGGTTCCATTTCTGCATCTTGTAGCTAAGGGAAGTAGGGCACAGAGAAATGATACAACTTGCCCCAGGACATGTGGCAACAGACATGAGCCAGAATTCGAATCCTGGCTATGTCAGCTATGTCTCAAAAGCCTGCTCTTGTCCCAGAATGCTGCTATGGCCCTTGCTGCTTTATTAACATCTTTGTTAATACAGGTCAAATTCAGACTTGTCAGCTTTAGTTATATTTACACTTGTTAAGTAATTTAAAATGCAGAGGTGAGGAAGTGTGATAGACACTGTGACTATCACAGGAAGCGGCAGGAGCTCCACACCACAATCAGGGGATTGGAGGTCTTTCCATCTACATAACCTTGGCGAGCTACCTAACTAACCCCTCTGGACCTCTGCTTCCTCATCTTGAACACAAGAAGACTGGCTTACCTGATTCTGCAGTGCCTTTCCAATGCAAAAATCTCTCATGCACACACTAGTGTCCACGAGGATAAGTGGACGAGGTCATTTGCAAATGAGGAGATCCCAGTGTACACAACCTAATGTCAAGTTTCAAAACCAATGAAACTCATCTTTTGTAAAACAAATACTGAGTTCAAAACCAAGAGATCTTACTTTAAAAACTCCAATGTAAAGATTTTAACTTTATTCTTTTTTTAAGTCTTTTTGTTTCTTTTATTTCCACAAGAAGGCACCCTCCAGCCAGATTATTTCCTGCTGATCTGGTTTCTGTTTATGGTGCTTTACAAATACAGTATTTTTTAAATGATAAAACAGATATTTCAAGGAAAACAAAAAGGTAGTTTATTTTCCCCTTCTCGTATAAAATTGTCAAACCTCATTAGGAGGAATCAATTAATACAGTGAACACTGAACAAGTACCGTTAAAGTTTAGGGGACAAAAGTGATATATAAATGTAAAAATACAGCCTCTTTTTAAAGATAAAACGAATAGAATGGCATTCTCCTGTGTGATAGCATCTATTTTCATTTCGTACACTTTAACATAACAACACATGCTATCAAAGAAATAACACAGGCCGGGGTTCAATCTGCAGCTCTGCCTCTCACCAGCTCTTCAGAGAGGAGAAGGTCTTGCCCTGCCCCCCCCCCCCCCCCCCCCCACTGGAGCCTCACTGAGCCTGGGTAGAAGCAGGAGACAATAATACTTAGCTATGGAATAGTTGTGATGACAAAATCACAACAGTTGTGATGTATATGTCATTAAAGCAGGTGCTAAATAAATGTGAATTCTTTTCCCCCTTTTGGCTGCAGAAGACTGTAGTCGACAGCCATTTCACCGAAATGGCCACCAAGAGCTAAAAACCTGCTTACCTTGGTGGCTCAGTCAGTTGAGCTTCTGACTTCCGCTCAGGTCATGATCTCACAGTTCATGAGTTTGAGCTCTGCATCAGGCTCTATGCTCAGACAGCTCAGAGCCTGGAGCCTGCTACAGATTGTGTATCCTCCTCTCTCTCTGACCCTTCCCCGCTTGCACACTCTCTCTCAAAAATAAACAAACATTAAATTTTTTTTTTAAAAAACCCTGCTTACCTCTTCATTACCTATAAAGGCTCAATGATTTCTTTAGTTGGTGTAAAGCCATTAATTTTGAATTACTTTAACTAAATTATTTTAACTAAAACTAAATTATTTTAACTAAATTATTTTAAATTATTTTAACTAAAGTCTAGTACAGACATCACAACTGAAATGTGAACATAAATCCCCAAATCATACCAAACTAGATTTGGAGCTTAATACTTGCAACAAAATGTATGTAATAACACATTAGCGCATATTCACGCTGGCAACTGTGATGACTTGTAACAGCCTCATTTTCCCGGATGAAATCTCAGAACATCCACAGATCTGAAATGAGCCCTCTGATGCTCCCTGCACTGTAGGCGATGTGTTCCCTGGACTTGCACACCAACAATTACTAAAGGATGCAAAAGATGTACATGTAATGAGGACTTAGGTAAATTTCCTCAAACCTGTGCAGTTTCTTGCGAAGTTAAATACTCCATAAATATTCTAGAGACTGGGAAAAGGGAAGAGGAAGATCTTTCCACTGACTTATTCAAATATGTAACTCTAGCCCTGGATCATGCTACTCTCAACCCAAATAATGGTCGTTATGTAACACCTCTCTCCAAGGTGCCTGAGCTCGCTCACGCCCCGCTGAGTGGGAAGCGGCGGGGAGGTATTTTAAGACACTGAGTGGTGGTGCATGGCAGCCCTAAGAACCCATGAGATGGGACAGTGAACATCTCCCATCTCCACAAAGGGTGTTGCTAGGTGCCGACACAGGTCTCAGAGTCCTGGATAGCAGGCAATTGCACCACAGGAGCATAAAATGGCTTCAGCAGTATGAAAAATACATAGCCCTCTGAATACTAACATCATGAACCTTTGCTTCTTCTGGTTTGGGGAGCAGACAGAGGGTGGACACTTGTACTGTGTTACTGTGTGTGTGTGTCGGGGCGAGGGGGAGGGGAAGTCCTGCAGTGGGACTTCTCCCTGGAGGCCTTATCTTACTATGTATCTTAGGGTGGAGAATTGCTAGCTAAGCCCCTGAGATACCCTCAGGTACACAGACCCTGCAGGCCACAGGCAAGAGAAGGTGAGTGACATCTCCTGAGCCCCTACAAAGTGACAGACACTGTGCCCAGTGCTTTTCACTGCCTGTTGTTTCAAAGTTATCTGCGGTCTTAGCACAGAGCGGACCTGTCCTACCACTCCTTACAGAATTCAGGAGACTTTATCCTAAGCTAAAAAAGATGTGACAGGCTTTCTCAATCTATTTCCTGCTCCCATGGAAGGTATCCAAGGAACCAAAATTGTTAAGGGCAAATGTCCAGATAACCCCAGAAGACAGTGATATGCTTGAAATGGGAGCTCTAGATGGGGAACAAACAGCCATACTATATTAGTTTTCCATGCTGTATAACAAAGTTCCACAAACTTAGTGGCTTCAAGACACACATTTACTATCTCACAGTTTCTGTAGGTTAGAAGTCCAGTGCAACTTAACTGGGTCCTCTGTTCATGGTCTCACAGGCTACAATTATGGTATCAGCCAGGCTATCTCGGTATCTGGAAGCCTGAGTGAGAAAGAGTCTGCTTCCCAGCTCATTCAGGTTGTTGACAAAATTTCAATCCCTTGTGGTGATATCACTGAAGACCTTGGCTTCTTACTGGCTGTCATCTGTGGCTACCCTTATGTTCTTAGGGCACACCCAACTCCCTGACACTTGGCCCTCTCCTTGGGCAGTCACAACAAGGTAGTTTGCTTCTTCCAGACCAACAGGAGACTCTCACTCCAGTCTGCTACAAAAAAATTGATATAATGTAACGTGATCATGGAAGAAACATCCCATCAATTTTACTTTATGTTGTAACCTAACGGAGGCAGCAGTGAGTGGTGATCCCAATACCTTTGCTATATACTATTGGTTGGGAACAAGTCAGAGATCCCACCTGCACTCAAAGGGAAGGGATTGTACAAGAGTATGAGCCATTAAAGGTCACTCTAGAGTATATTTACCACACATACCAAGAATGAAGGTGTCTCCACATTTTGTAGAATATGAGAGTGAAAACAAAATGGACTGTGGAGACAGTCATATCTGAATATGAAGTTCTCTTGTTGCATGACCTTAAGAAAATTATTTAATCTCTCCTGAAGCTTCAGTTTTCTGAAATCTGAAAATGGGAACAATTATCTTCTGTATTTATACATATGGATGTTCTGTCAATAGTTTCAGCCCACTGATTTCAGTGAGATGATATATACACTTCCCAATCTTTTCCAAAGCAACTGTGAAATGTATTAATTGTACATGACATCAAGTAGGTATTATATAGACACAGTAACATCTCTGATCCTGGCATGTTCAAGTCTGCCTATCATGGCTCTACCTGAGAGGTCAGCTACTCCTATAGATGGAGCTTAAATAAGCTTAACATGATTTGATTCATTCATTCAGCACATTAAACACCTACTAAGCACCCTTGTGTGAGGTACTCAGTAGATATAAATGAGCAAAACAAATACAGTCTTGTCGTTGATGACTTTATGATACAGTGGGAGAGATACAAAGCACTGATTCAATAAATACTGAGGGCACTATGTGGATATTAGAGATAGTTAACAGGACAAAGTCTCTACTCTGGTAGAGATTAAATTCTACATGGGAAATGTGGGTGATGAACAGATGATTTTTAAAAAGATAAAATACAGTACCATTTCAAATGATGATAGAATAATAAAAGGAATACGAGAGGTACAAGGAGAAGCTACTTTAGATAGTGTCTGGGGAAGGAGTGCACAGGGAGGTGGAGTGATAAGAGCAGTCATGTGGGAACCAGGAGAAGAGTTCCAGGCAGAGAAACTTCATGTGCAAAGACCCTGAGGCAGGAACAAGCTGAGCATGGCTGAGGATCAGAAGAAGTCAGTGAGAGTGGACAGGGATCAACATGGGCTCCGTGGTAGAGAGCAGGAGCCAAATCATGTTGGACCTCACAGTAAGTTTATTCTCAGTTCACTGGGAAGCTCCTGGCGAATAATAAGCAGAGGAATGATATGATTTACATCTTTAATGGAATGACCTGGCTGCTATGTGGAGAATGTACAGAATGTATAAGGGAGCTGGAAGGAAGGCTGGAGGAAGGCAGGATATTGAACAAAGAAAAAAAAAAATACGAAAGTAAATACTGGGGGGAGCAGGGCGCCTGGGTGGCTCAGTCAGTTGAGCATCTGACTCTTGATTTCAGCTCAGGTCACCATCCCAGGATAGTAGGACTGAGCCCCGGGTCAGGCTCTGTGCTGAGTATGGAGCCGGCTTAAGATTCTCTCTCTCCTTCTGCCCCTACCCTGCTCACAGTCAAGTCAAAAGTCCAAAGTCAAGTCAAGTCAAGTCAAATAAAATAAAATAAAAAGTAAATACTGTGAGAAGTACAATAAAAGGTAAGAGTAGGCTCTCTGACTATAGTTTGTGAAAAACAATCCTACACTCAGGCTACTTGCATTATGGTGGCAGACACAAGTAGTATCTTAACCAGTAAACATATAATAAAAATTTAAGGAGTGATAAATGCCATGAAGAAAAATAAAACAGGAAGGGCTTAGAGAGTGAGGAGGAGTGACATTTTAAGCAAGAGGGTCAGGAAAGCTGCACAAATAAGATGATACTCCAGTGGAGATCGGAGTGCAGACTTTGAGAAGAGGTGGAGGTAGGTGATTCAGGCAGGACTGGCACAGTCCAGATGAGTGGGGGTGCTGTGCATCTGAGGAATGGCTGCGAGGCTGGAGATGCTGGTGCCAAGGGAGCAGATGGAGACTGAAAGGAATGTAGGACCTGAGTCAGATCATGGACCCTGGACCACAATAATGGTTTTCAATGTTATTACAAATGGGAGCCACTGGAGAGATCTGTGGAGAGGACTCACTTGTAGGCATCATGAGAATGTGGCAGTGGAGTGGAGCTGTTTTAGAGGGGGCACAGGGAATGCCTCTTGGAGGAGATGATATTTAAGACAAGCAGGATGAGTAACAGTAACAAGACAGGTGTCACATAAGTGGCAGGTGGGCATTCCCAGAAGCAGGAACATCCAAGTGCCAAGTCCTGCTGCACAAAAGAGCTTGCAGCACCAGAAAAACTGGAAGACCAGTGAGCCTGCAGTCAGGTGAATGAGAGGGAAAAAGGACTTACACAAACAGAGAGAGGGCAGGACCACCACATGCAGGTAGGGGATTAGTAGCTCAGGGCTATTATTTTTTTTTAAACTATATTTTATTTTTTTTAATTTTTAATACATGAAATTTATTGTCAAATTGGTTCCATAAAACACCCAGTGCTCATCCCAAAAGATGCCCTCTTCAATGCCCATCACCTACCCTTCCCTCCCTCCCACCCCCCATCAACCCTCAGTTTGTTCTTTCTCAACAGTCTCTTATGCTTTGGCTCTCTCCCACTCTAACCTCTTTTTTTTTTTCCTTCCCCTCCCCCATGGGTTTCTGTTAAGTTTCTCAGGATCCACATAAGAGTGAACACATATGGTATCTGTCTTTCTCTGTATGGCTTATTTCACTTAGCATCACACTCTCTAGTTCCATCCACGTTGCTACAAAGGGCCATATTTCATTCTTTCTCATTGCCATGCAGTACTCCATTGTGCATATAAACCACAATTTCTTTATCCATTCATCAGTTGATGGACATTTAGGCTTTTTGGCTATTGTTGAGAGTGCTGCTATAAACATTGGGGTACAAGTGCCCCTATGCATCAGTACTCCTGTATCCCTTGGGTAAATTCCTAGCACTGCTACTGCTGGGTCATAGGGTAGGTCTATTTTTAAATTTTTGAGGAACCTCCACACTGTTTTCCAGAGTGGCTGAACCAGTTTGCATTCCCACCAACAGTGCAAGAGGGTTCCCGTTTCTCCACATCCTCGCCAGCATCTATAGGCTCCTGATTTCTTCATTTTGGCCACTCTGACTGGTGTGAGGTGATATCTGTGGTTTTGATTTGTATTTCCCTGATGAGGAGCGATGTTGAGCATGTTTTCATGTGCCTGTTGGCCATCTGGATGTCTTCTTTAGAGAAGTATATATTCATGTTTTCTGCCCATTTCTTCACTGCATTATTTGTTTTTTGGGTGTGGAGTTTGGTGAGCTCTTCATAGATTTTGGATACTAGCCCATTGTCCGATATGTCATTTGTAAATATCTTTTCCCATTCCATTGGTTGCCTTTTAGTTTTGTTGATTGTTTCCTTTGCAGTGCAGAAGCTTTTTTTTTTTTTTAAATTTTTTTTTTCAACGTTTATTTATTTTTGGGACAGAGAGAGACAGAGCATGAACGGGGGAGGGGCAGAGAGAGAGGGAGACACAGAATCGGAAACAGGCTCCAGGCTCTGAGCCATCAGCCCAGAGCCTGATGCGGGGCTCGAACTCACGGACCACGAGATCGTGACCTGGCTGAAGTCGGACGCTTAACCGACTGCGCCACCCAGGCGCCCCGGAAGCTTTTTATCTTCATGAGGTCCCAATAGTTCATTTTTGCTTTTAATTTCCTTGCCTTTAGGGATGTGTCAAGTAAGAAATTGCTGCGGCTGAGGTCAGAGAGGTCTTTTCCTGCTTTCTCCTCTAGGGTTTTGATGGTTTCCTGTCTCACATTCAGGTCCTTTATCCATTTTGAGTTTGTTTTTGTGAATGGTGTGAGAAAGTGGTCTAGTTTCATTCTTCTGCATGTTGCTGTCCAGTTCTCCCAGCACCATTTGTTAAAGAGACTGTCTTTTTTCCATTGGATATGCCTTTCTGCTTTGTCAAAGAATAGTTGGCCATACTTTTGTGGGTCTAGTTCTGGGGTTTCTATTTTATGCCATTGGTCTATGTGTCTGTTTTTGTGCCAATACCGTGCTGTCTTGATGATTACAGCTTTGTAGTAGAGGCTAAAGTCTGGGATTGTGATGCCTCCTGCTTTGGTCTTCTTCAAAATTACTTTGGCTATTCGGGACCTTTTGTGGTTCCATATGAATTTTAGGAATGCTTGTTCTAGCTTCGAGAAGAATGCTGGTGCAATTTTGATTGGGATTGCATTGAATGTGTAGATAGCTTTGGGTAGTATTAACATTTTAACAATATTTATTCTTCCAACCCATGAGCATGGGATGTTTTTCCATTTCTTTATATCTTCTTCAATTTCTTTCATAAGCTTTCTATAGTTTTCAGCATACAGATCTTGTACATCTTTGGTTAGATTTATTCCTAGGTATTTTATGATTCTTGGTGCAATTGTAAATGGGATCAGTTTGTTTGTCTTTCTGTTGCTTCATTATTAGTGTATAAGAATGCAACTGATTTCTGTACATTGATTTTGTATCCTGCGACTTTGCTGAATTCACGTATCAGTTCTAGCAGACTTTTGGTGGAGTCTATCAGATTTTCCAAGTATAATATCATGTCATCTGCAAAAAGTGAAAGCTTGACTTCATCTTTGCCAATTTTGATGCCTCTGATTTCCTTTTGTTGTCTGATTGCTGATGCTAGCACTTCTAACACTATGTTAAACAACAGCAGTGAGAGTGGACATCCCTGTCGTGTTCCTGATCTCAGGGGGAAAGCTCTCAGTTTTTCCCCATTGAGGAGGATATTAGCTGTGGGCTTTTCATAAATGGCTTTTATGATCTATAAGTATGTTCCGTCTATCCCCACTTTCTCGAGCGTTTTTATTAAGAAACGTTGCTGAATTTTGTCAAATGCCTTTTCTACATCAATTGACAGGATAATATGGTTCTTTTCTTTTATTAATGGGATGTATCACGTTAATTGATTTGCGAATGTTGAACCAGCCCTGCATCCCAGGAATGAATCCCACTTGATCATGGTGAATAATTCTTTTTATATGCTGTTGAATTCGATTTACTAGTATCTTATTGAGAATTTTTGCATCCATATTCATCAGGGATATTGGCCTGTAGTTCTCTTCTTTTACTGGGTCTCTGTCTGGTTTAGGAATCAAAGTAATGCTGGCTTCATAGAATGAGTCTGGAACTTTTCCTTTCCTTTCTATTTTTTTGGAATAGCTTGAGAAGAATAGGTATTATCTCTGCTTTAAATGTCTGGTAGAATTCCCGAGGGAAGCCATCTGGTCCTGGACTCTTATTTGTTAGAGGAGATTTTTGATAACTGATTCCATTTGGGTCTGTTATGGGTCTGTTCAAGCTTTCTATTTCCTGTTTGAGTTTTGGAAGTGTGTGGGTGTTTAGGAATTTGTCCATTTTTTCCAGGTTGTTCAGTTTGTTGGCATATAATTTTTCATACTATTCCCTGATAATTGCTTGTATTTCTGAGGGATTGTTTGTAATAATTCCATTTTCATTCATGATTTTATCTATTTGGGTCATCTCCCTTTTCTTTTTGAGAAGCCTGGCTAGAGGTGTATCAATTTTATTTTTTCAAAAAACCAACTCTTGGTTTCATTGATCTGCTCTACAGTTTTTTTAAGATTCTATATTGTTTATTTCTGCTCTGATCTTTATTATTTCTCTTCTTCTGCTGGGTTTGGGGTGTCTTTGCTGTTCTGCTTCTATTTCCTTTAGGTGTGCTGTTAGATTTTGTATTTGGGATTTTTCTTGTTTCTTGAGATAGGCCTGGATTGCAATGTATTTTCCTCTCAGGACTGCCTTTGCTGCGTCCCAAAGCGTTTGGATTGTTGTATTTTCATTTTCGTTTGTTTCCATATATTTTTTAATTTCTTCTCTAATTGCCTGGTTGACCCACTCATTCTTTAGTAGGGTGTTCTTTAACCTCCATGCTTTTGGAGGTTTTCCAGACTTTTTCTTGTGGTTGATTTCAAGCTTCATAGCATTGTGGTCCAAAAGTATGCATGGTATGATCTCAATTCTTGTATACTTATGAAGGGCTGTTTTGTGAACCAGTATGTGATCTATCTTGGAGAATGTTCCATGTGCACTCGAGAAGAAAGTATATACTGTTGCTTTGGGATGCAGAGTTCTAAATATATCTGTCAAGTCCATCTGATCCAATGTATCATTCAGGGCCCTTGTTTCTTTATTGACCATGTGTCTAAATGATCTATCAATTGTTGTAAGTGGGGTATTAAAGTCCCCTGAAATTACCACATTCTTGTCAATAAGGTTGCTTATGTTTGTGAGCAATTGTTTTATATATTTGGGGGCTCCTGTATCCGGTGCATAGACATTTATAATTGTTAGTTCTTCTTGATGGATAGACCCTGTAATTATTATATAATGCCCTTCTTCATCTCCTGTTACAGCCTTTAAAGTCTAGTTTGTCTGATATAAGTATGGCTACTCCAGCTCTCTTTTGACTTCCAGTAGCATGATAAATAGTTCTCCATCCCCTCACCTTCAATCTGAAAGTGTCCTCAGGTCTAAAATGAGTCTCTTGTAGACAGCAAATAGATAGGTCTTGTTTTTTTATCCATTCTGATACCCTATGTCTTTTGGTTGGTGCATTTAGTCCATTTACATTTAGTGTTATTATAGAAAGATACGGGTTTAGAGTCATTGTGATGTCTGTAGGTTTCATGCTTGTAGTGATGTCTCTGGTACTTTGTCTCACAGGATCCCCCTTAGGATCTCCTGTAGGGCTGGTTTAGTGGTGATGAATTCCTTCAGTTTTTGTTTGGGAAGACCTTTATCTCTCCTTCTATTCTAAACGACAGATTTACTGGGTAGAGGATTCTTGGCTGCATATTTCTTCTGTTCATCACATTGAAGATTTCCTGCCATTCCTTTCTGGCCTGTCAAGTTTCAGTAGACAGATCCATCACTAGTCTTATCGGTCTCCCTTTATATGTTAGAGCACGTTTATCCGTAGCTGCTTTCAGAATTTTCTCTTTATCCTTGTATTTTGCCAGTTTCACTATGATATGTGGTGCAGAAGATCGATTCAAGTTATGTCTGAAGGGAGTTCTCTGTGCCTCTTGGATTTCAATGCCTTTTTCCTTCCCCAGATCAGGGAAGTTCTCAGCTATTATTTCTTCAAGTACACCTTCAGCACCTTTCTCTCTCTCTTCCTCCTCTGGAATACCAATTATACGTAGATTATTTCTCTTTAGTGCATCACTTAGTTCTCTAATCTTCCCCTCATACTCCTGGATTTTTTTTATCTTTTTCTCAGCTTCTTTTTCCATAATTTTATGTTCTAGTTCACCTATTCTCTCCTCACTCTTCAATCCGAGCTGTGGTCGTCTCCATTTTATTTTGCAGCTCATTAATAGCATTTTTTAGCTCCTCCTGGCTGTTCCTTAGTCCCTTGATCTCTGTAGCAATAGATTCTCTGTTGTCCTTTATACTGTTTTCAAGCCCAGCGATTAATTTTATGACTATTATTCTAAATTCACTTTCTGTTATATTGTTTAAATCGTTTTTGATCAGTTCATTAGCTGTCGTTATTTCCTGGACATTTTTTTGAGGGGAATTCGTCTGTTTCATCATTCTGGATAGTCCCTGGAGTGGTGCAGGACTGCAGGGCACTTCCCTTGTGCTGTCCTGAATAACTTGCATTGGTGGGCGGGGCCTCAGTCAGACCTGATGTCTGCCCCCAGCCCACCGCTGGGGCCACAGTCAGATTGGTGTGTATCTTCTCTTCCCCTCTCCTAGGGGCGGGATTCACTGTGGGGTGGCATGGCCCATCTGGGCTACTTGAACATTGCCAGGCTTGTGGTGCTGGGGATCTGGCATATTAGCTAGGGTGGATTGGCAAGGTGCACAGGGGCGGGAGGGGCAGGCTCAGCTCACTTTTCCTTAGGTGACCAGCTTTGGGAGGGGCCCTGCAGCACCGGGAGGATGTCAGACCTGCCGCCGGAGGGATGGATCCGTAGAAGCACAGCGTTGGGTGTTTGAGCGGTGCAAGCAAGTTCCCTGACGGGAACTGGTTCCCTTTGGGATTTTGCCTGGGGGATGGGTGAGGGAGATGGTGCTGGCAAGCGCCTTTGTTGCCCGCCAAGCTGCCACTGTCGTCCGGGGCTGAACAACTCTCGCTCCCGTTGTCCTCCAGCCCTCCCGCTCTCCGAGCAGAGCTGTTAACTTATAACCTTCCAGATGTTAAGTCCCACTTGCTATCCCAACACACTCCGTCCGGCCCCTCCGTTTTTGCAAGCCAGACTCAGGGGCTCTGCTTTGCCGGCGGGCTGCCCCTCCGCCCCGGCTCCGTCCCGCCAGTCCATGCAGCGCGCACCGCCTCTCCGCCCTTCCTACCCTCTTCTGTGGACCTCTTGTCTACGCTTGGCTCTGGAGAATCCGTTCTGCTAGTCTTCTGGCAATTTTCTGGGTTATTTAGGCAGGTGTGGGTGGAATCTAAGCGATCAGCAGGACGCGGTGAGCCCAGCGTCCTCCTACGCCGCCATCTTCCCAGCTAAATGAGGTAGGGCAAATGACTCAGGACAGTCCCAGAAACAGCAGGCAAAGATGTCTAAATGAGCAGGGATCATATCAAAGGAGCCTGAGGCCCAGTTGATGATGGGTGGTCCACTAGTGAGTAGATGACTGTGCCAAGGGCATCTTGGTGGTAAAATAATAGGTTAGCGCATGGCAATGGCACACTTCACATTTCCTCAGAAAAATAAAAGTCACTCTCCACAGAACGCCAGGGTTCCCACCTCAGCTCTGCGTCTGCCTAAGAGGCACCCTTGCTCAGATTGGGCCCGCGGCTGAAGAACCTTGGCGAGGCGCCGGTAACTCGGCAGGCCTTCAACACCGCGGATGCTCAACAGGCAGGGCGCGCAGACTTGCCTCAAAATGCTCAGGGCTATTAAACTGAGACTCCATAAGCTTAATTTTCTATATATATGCATATTTTAAATGCCTAATATCTGTTATGATTAAGTATATTTTAAATAAGGTCTGGCTTTAGCAATCCTTAGAGACACAGAAAATGAAGATCATTCATCTACCAGTGCCAGCTGACTTAAAAATTATTTAAGGTGCCTCAAATATATTAGGAACCTGTTAAGTTTCAATATTTTTCCCAAAGATGCAGCGAAACTAGGAAAACCCTCTAGCCTTTTCAGTACAAACAGTGTATGAATTATACCACATATCACCCAGCTTGTTTTCCACCCTTGAAAGATCCTACTCCTTTCAAGTTTGGCAATATTTTCCTCACAATTACTTTTGTAATCTGTCCTTTATGCATTTCCATTACTTTTCAGTGTCAGGACCTAGAAAAGGAAATGCTCTGGTTACCAGGCTCAGTAGGTATTATCCCCATTCTTTAAGATAAAAATAGATACATTTATTTGTGCGTCTAATCGGAAGACATATTGAGGGCAAACAATGAACCAGGCACAATGCTAAGAGCCCTGCAAAACAAGATGAATACAACTCAGGACCTGCCCTCCAAGAAGCACAGCAATTTCAGTATGTTGTGGAGCTACAAATTTGAATACATAGATGTCAAACAATATATGTATTGATTTTCAGTCCCACTGTCACCAAATATCTTATGATCAGTGTGTTTTCATCTTTGGAAGGAGCCTGTGGGAAAGAAGGATAACAGTCTTGGTGTAATATCTTTCCAGGAATTAATGAGATATTTAAAATTAATATAGCTAACTTTTACTTCCACAGGCAATATTCCTCAAATGAGATTTAAAATTATTACTAAAAAATTCTGAATAGACACCAAATGACCCCGATTTAACACCCCAATGTGAGGCATGCTGGAGAAAGCTAAACCATGTAGGCCTTCAAGGGAAGCGCATTTCTGTAGAGAACCAAACCTTGACTGTGCACAGTGTTCTTCATGTTCAAACTGCTTTTTATCTATGCATCTTGGAAGTTTGCATAGGATTATGCAACTTCTCAGGGTCAGAACAACTTCTTAGTGCAAACTGAAAAAGTCTCTGTCACCATCACTAAGCTAAGGCTGGGAAGGAAACACAGCCAAATCTGGCCGTGTCTCTCATTCTATTTCAGGGGAAGATCTCCAGTATAGTGCCATGTAACACATTTGCAGAAGGTTAAAAAAAATTAAAGATATCATGGCCTAAAATCCAGAGTCCATTTCTCTTATTGAAAACATAACTACCAATGTACGTAAGCCAAGGAGCTAAATATCAAACATACATCAAAACAGAATAAATAGCTTGAATGGTAAATTATCTAGAGCTGTCCATTATGGGAACCACTGGCCACATGAGGCTATTGATCATTTGAAATGTAACTAGTCCAAACTGAGATGTGTTGTACATATGAAATATACACCGAATTTCAAAACTTAGCACAAGAACAAAAAAATATAAAATTTGTCAATAGTTTAAATATTTGTTAAATTTTGGGTATGTTGGGTTATTTAACGTGGCTACTAGAAAATTCAGAATTGCACATGTGGTTTGCATCTTATTTCTTTTTGACAATGCTGATTTAGTACTTTTTTCTCCACAAGGCATTAGACTACTCATATAGGAAAACTGATCTGTATTCTCCAATGATTTTGCTCTTAGATGCCATAAGAATATAAGGGCTCACAACTGCTGCAGTACTTTTCATGTTCGAATTATTTCTTACCTAAGCAGCCTCGCAAATTTGTATTGGTTTACGCTGTTCCTTTCAGAATATTTCACAATCCGTGATAAAACACTGCAGGAAGACCTGCAGACCTATGACCCCTTTCACCCTTCCTAACTGCATCAGTTAGCTGGGATTTCCAGAAGGAATTATCTGTGAAGCCCTCTAGACTGCTCTCCTCAGGGTGTATGTATCTTATGCTATTAGCCTGTGAAGTATCAGAGGGCAGGGGCCCAATCTTGGTCCTGTTTCTACCCCTAATGCATCTAAAGTTGGCCTTTGCATAAAAATAAATGCATCTGCTAAGTGTTAGTAACACAGGTAGAGCCGATGGTTGAGGGAAAAGGAAGAGCTTTTCCTTCTCTTTATATTACAGCAGTTTTATCACATTAGCCAATGATTGTCAACTGTGTTTCATAATTTATTTTTTCAAATACCCTAGTGCCACTGCTGTCTGGAACTGAGCTGGGGGCTGGGGATGTGGAGATAAGACAGGCACAGTCCTGCCCTTACAGAGGAAGACAAACAAAAGTACACACATCACACACGTCTATAGTAAGTATGGCATGTGCCACCAGGGAAAAGCAGCTGGAATCGTGACAGGGAAGTTGACAAGGGAACCTAACTAGTCCAGGGGTCAAGGAAGGCTTTTAAATGACCTTTATCCTGGATCTGAGGGTACTATTTACCTGCAAGGTGGAGGGGAAAGGGCCAACTGACCATGCAGGGAGGGACCTTTAAGTCAAATTAGAAATTTTAAACTTAGTCCTAAAAGCAATGAAAATCCATTGAAGGGTTTTATGCAAAGTAATTATGTGATCGCAAGTACCTTTTAAAAATCTCACTCCAGAAATGGGTAAACACAGTGTAGAGCAAATTAATAGATTCATGAAAATTAATCAAACTCTCTTTGGTCATCATTTCAATACGAACTGGGTTTTACAAATATTAAAGATGTGTATGCTCCACAACCCACAAGATCTGAAAGCCAGAACATATCTCAGAATATTAATCTGATGGAAGATATTCTCAAAGTACCTTCAAAGCATGAATTTCCACTGAATCTACCAGCCTGTCCATGTAAATCTGTTGGTTGTCATCAGTCTCTGCCCTGACCCAAGCTCGATCTTGCTTATTCAGGACCAGCCTCTAGTGATACATATTGGTTGACCCAGCTCCTAGGATCACTGAGAGGCTGAGTGCTCAAAGTACTTACCAAACTATATGAGTTGAGAATATTCTCTCTACTCTTCTGTACCTAATGACTGGGTGCCTGTGTGTTTGCTAGACTACTACATACCTTTGTCAAGGACACTTGAATAGCGAACTAATGTACTTTTCAAAAGTGCTTCAGCCAAGTGTCTGCTCTTAGGGTGAGAGATTCAGGGAGGAAGTAAATCATATCTATCATAGAACAATTAAATACAGATTGTCTAAATTCTATAGAATAACTATATGAAATTGTGTTTTGTTCTCAACTCCTCTGGGTGACACTTCTGTGGCCTGCCCATATATAACTGCTTTTTTTTTTTTTTTTTAAGTTTATTTTTGAGAGAGAGAGAGAGAGAGAGAGCGAGCAAGCACACAAGTTAGTGGGGTTAGGGGCGGTGGGGGGGTGGGAACACAGAATCCCAAGCAGGTTCCACACTGTCAGCATAGAGCCTGAACAGGCTTAACAGCCTTAAACTTAACAGCCTTAAACTTAACAGCCTTAAACTCCTGAACCATGAGCTCATGACCTGAGCAGAAATCAAGAGTTGGATGCTTATCTGACTGAGCCACCCAGGCATCCCAATAACTCCTTTTCTAAAACCAAACTGGGATTTTCCGGTGATGGCCTTCATTGTTCTTCTTGGTGCCAAATGTCTATTCAAATTTCAAATGACCACAAAACATGTTGACAATTCATCAGCACATTCAACATTTTACTAAAAATGTCATTTTTAAAAATCCTTATCTTTCCCATTACTTCCTCCTGTAATCTTCTTTATTAAAATGAGTCTCAATCCCATAATTTGCCTCCTTTCTGAATTTCTATTGTACTCACTCTGACCTGGGTTCCAATTCTGCCTCCATCCTCTTCTAAGTGTGCGACTTTGGTAAAGTTTCTTAAATTCTTGGGCCCTTGTTTTTTCCTGCAGAAAATAAGGCTAGCCTACTGTATTAGTTTTCTAGGGCTAGCATAACAACTTGCCACACACTGTGTGAGTCAACACACTGAATTGACTCTCTCACGGTTCAAGAGGCCAGAAGCCTGAAATCAAGGTGTCTGCGGGACACCTCCCAGGCTCTCTGGGAGAATCCTTTCCTTGCCTCTTCCACCTTCTGGTAGCTCCTGGAATTCCTTGGTTTGTGGCCACACCACTCCAATCTCGGTCTCCATACTGGCTTTCTTTCCCATGTCTCTGTGTTTTCTCTTCTTATAAAGACACGAGTCATTTTATGTAGGGCCCACTCTGACTCCAGAATGAGTTCACCTCAAGATCACTAAGTAACATATGAAAAGACCCTATTTTCGAACAGGCTTATATTCTGAGATTCTGGGTGGCCTTGAATTTTGAGGGGGCATACCATTCAACACACTGTACCCACCTACAACAGAGTTCCATTATACTCAGGAACACTGATGGGCTTACACTACAGATTTATGTTACAATGGATTTTTAGTCTCTTTTCCATAACTATGAATTGTTCACCTGTGCTTTATTTTTATAATCAGAAAAAAAAAATGGTTACTTGTAGAGTTGACACAGTGTAAATAATTAGCACTGTCTTACAAATGCATTAATGCGCAATGAACAGTATATTCTCCCTCCCTTACCCTATCAGTATCTTAGCCCCACACCGAGTTACCAGCACAAGTCATGTGTAAATCCCAGGAGATCAGAGAGTACTTCAAAAGTTCTGTGCCAAGATGAAGACTCAAACTTCTTGCCCTTATGCACTGATCCCTTATGGTGAGGCAGGTGGAGCAGCTAGCTCTCTTCAGATCCTGACCTGTCACGGTTGTGACAGGAATACTCTGGCATAAATGAAGATCTGAGAGATCCTTGCATCTCTGCACAATATAATGGTCATAAAGAAGGCTTTGGTAAAACTTAGAAACTTCATTTTTTGCTATTCTTTGCCTTATTTGCTAACCATTTGGTTCGCAATCAGTTAAATTCCTCGACCCTACAGAATACTGTATTTCCTTCTGTATTTTCCTTCCATATATATTCCCATCTCTGATGTATTTTAAGAAGAAAAAAAATCAAGAATGTGTTCATCTTTTGAAACAGCAGCTGTGCTGTCACAGGTAAATAAAGGTTGAATGAGAGCTCAGTCAGCAGCAGGAGGCAGTAGAGATGGTCAGCACTTACTATTGCACTTGCCCACTCTTACCCCACACCTCCTTTTTTCATCTCTTGCCCACCAATGCTCTGTATCCAAACACACTAGGGCTGACACAGTATCTAGACCATCTTCCCTAGGACCACCAAATACACTGGTCTCCCAGCCTGAAACTCCCAAAGAAACTATTCCCAAAAGAAAGCAGCAGTTTTCTAAATATTCATACTTTTCACATAAATACATCCAGCCTTGCTTCAAGCTTCTATCAGTTCTAAGTTAGGAACTGATGTCAGGAAGAGTAGTGAGGAGGTCGATGACAGTGGCTGTTTTGCTTTGTTATACCTTGTGCCTATAGACACTGCCCAGTTCTGCCTGGTTCTCTTTTCAAGGAGTAGATCCATTATCTCTATTAAAACTTCCTTCTCTGAGAGTGTAACAAGTTAGCAGAAACAAATGCTGACCTGCAATGTACTGGGAGAAGAACTGGAATTAGGAACAACCCTCCAAAAACTTTAGTGATGCTGTATGAAAGAAACCCTCTGTATTTCACAAAAATTTTTTACTCTTTCACACCTTATAGGAATAGCTGTATCATATCTTAAAATTATCCCGTTTTTTCTTACCATCCCTTGCAAATTAAAGTTTGGTTACTAACAGCTTGTGGCTACCCTGACATGATGTGGCTTCCAAGCTGTTCATGCTATACCATTTGCTAAATATCCTAGAGTCAGATAAAATATGACAGACTCCTTCAGTTACCTCAGTGTGAGCCTTAAAAAGTCCTCCCTCCTCAAAGTGCCATATACCAAGCCCTCCAGAAAGGTGGGCTGAGAAAGTAGAAGCACACCAAACTTAAATGTCTATTAAAGAGAAACTACAAGTTACCTGGAGGGATACCCTGAATATATAAAGTGGTCCCTTACCTGGATTGGGTTGAAGGTATTCAATTGTTTTAGTCATTATTTCCATCACAGCCCTGCTGGTGACATCCACTTTCTGAAATAAGAAAATAAATATTCTAAGTCACAAGAATTATTCACTTTAGCACCTTAGCTCTTGCTTGAGTAGATCTACAACCACTGGTGCAGCAACAGAACCAGTCCTGCAGTGGACAGTGAGGGGCTGGAGACGCTCCAGTAGGAAGAATGGCTTTGCATTCAGCTCAGCTCCATCAAGATGTGGAAACCCTGTTTATTCAAAGAGGAACCTGGAATTTCCTAAAATTTGTTTCAAAATATACTTCACTATCTTCTGGCAAAATAAGGTGGAGATGGCTTCCTCTTCCCCTAAGTGGCCTGAGGTAATCTCTGAAAATGGTCTACTCTTAACTTGACCCAGAAACCCCCCAAAAATCATGCAAATCAAGAGGTTAAAATCTTTATATTCACTTTATAGAGCTCATAGTCAGATTAACCCCTACATGAGCTCACTCTGCTGCAGTGAGATAACTCTTACTAAAAAGAGCAAACTATTCCTAAACCAGAAGAGGACGTTGCATGTGCACAGGTGTGTGTACACACACACACACACACACACACACACACACACACACACACACAGCTCAGGGAAAAAAACTAAAGAAACAAACACATATGGCCCAATAATCAATTCAGCATAAAATAAATGTAAATAAAAGTTACAAAGGTAAAAAAAAAAAAAAAGAAAGAAAAAGAAAGAAAAAGAAAAGGTGGAGATCAAGAATCTTATTTTGTTCCAGAGGCATTTATAGGATGTCTACAGTAGGCCAGGCATGGTGACAGGTTTGGGGGCTGAAAGAAAGAAAAATGCAGTATCAACTCTGTTTATTCAAGTACGAGATAGGATATCCTCAGAAGTTAAATAAAAATGTTCTAAGTATATAAAACTTTTGAGCAAACACTTCTAATCAATCCTTGAATTTTTGTTTCATTCCAAATAAAAATCCCAATCCTACAGTCTCTATCTGCAAAATTTTGAATGGTCAGCATTTGCATTCAGCAGGTCAGCATGTCCTTTCTCTGTTGGGCCCTCCTCCCTACATGAAGAGTCTGTGTGGATCCACTCCACGTTTCCCAATAAAATGCTTTCCTTATCAACATGGGTGGTCCACTCACTCACTCTACAGGGTACATTACTGACAAAAACAAATGCATCCTCCTATCCAAGGTACGTGTGTGGGATAAATGATATAGATAGGAGTGAAAGAAATTTTTGATGGTAGAATTGCAGATATCAATTAAGCCCATGGGGATTTTACTGTTATGTTTTAACTGGAGTTCAAGAGCTCCTCTGTCAATTCCAAGAAATTTTTGAGTAACATACTATACAACTGCATATAAAATCAGCCTTTTATGGATGGGTTAAGTATCTTTCATAATCAGAAACCAAACCATAAACCATCAGAAGATTTTATCTTTCAGTTTGGTTTTTCAATACTTAATAATTTCCTATTCTATGGCAGTCATATTGTTGTGTGTGTAAGGAGTTTCCTATTATTGTGATTAACAGAGGAAAACACTTTTCTTGTGGGGTTATCATGGGATAAAATTACCTCAAGAAGCACTCCTATTTAAGAGATGCCTGTCTCATAGGACATGTACCATGTCCTTCTGGTTGACTTGAGTTAGGAATATGCCTTAAGTTTGACCATGTACCAAGTAGTGTTTAGTACTATAGCAGGCAGGGGTTCCCTGGAGTTGTGCAGTACAGGACTTGCATGGCCAAATGTGGAAGTACTGGCAGTATTAGCAGAATACCAATCAACCACTATGTACTCGATGTCATGGAAGTGAATTAAGGGTTGTGTGCACAACAAACATGCTAAAAGTCCAGGTTACATTCATGACAGGAGGAAAACGCAGATCTCCTAAAGACTACATGATAGGGATAAGGGAATTGGATGTCAAATGTGTATCCAAAGATCCTGTGTGGCTATGATGGGAGGAAACAATTCTAAAGTTCAAGGTGTCTAAGAGAGTGAACCAGAGGAACTGACCATTTGATATTCTGAAGTCATCTGCTACTAGGATGCTAACCACTTCTAACTTTCCCCCATATCTGCCCTCAATCATAATTATGCCCAGCATCATCATAAAGTATTTTCTACTTGTCAGAAATCATTCTAAGAATTTTAAATACCTTTACAATTTAATTCTAAGAAACCCTGTGAAATAGATACAGAGAGGTTAACAAACTTACCCAACTATGGCTCTAGAGATAGTGTTCTTAAGTACCACACTGTAACTTTTTGCAAGAATAAGCTCCCCACAGAAGGGCAAGGAACAGAAACATCTCCCAAATGAAGTCAGAGCTGCAAGCCTCTTTATAACATCCCCCAGATGGGGCTGGGGATCTATCTAGTAGTGGCCAACAACACAGGAGCAGGAGGGAAACACCTGCCATCCCATCTTCTGGGGGTTTTTTTGGTGGTGTTGTTTTTTTTAAGTCGTCAAAGTCTGTGGAAACTTCATTCACAAGAACTATTCTACCCTGGGCATCTGCAAAAGGGAGGCTCTCCCACACTGAGCTATTTGGCTACAAGCCCTGAGTTACACAGGCTTCTCTACAGAGGCTGGATACCAGAAGTGCATATTTGGAGTGGTCCACAGAGTGGTCAGCAAGAAAGGTGTGAAAAATGGTTCTGATTTGGGGTATGGGACCCCCTTTCCCTTCTGGGCTCTTTAAATACACAGCTCAACTACTCAGGCTCTATTAATAGAGCCACTAGCTTGGCAAATGCCAGTGGTCTCAGGGGAGACACAGAACAGCGATGCCAATATTCGAGTATTAAGTTTGGTTCCCAGTGTGGAAATCAATCTTCAAAGGGAAGTAGGAATAAAAACTATCCAGTGTTCCCTGTGGTTTGACAGGGAACTTCCACGAAGGAGTCCATACCACCCTGAGATCATTATAGACTTTTTCTGCCCAACAAGGCAGATTCCTTCAACACTTTTAGTTACCTAAGCTATATATCACCATAAAACAAGCTCTAGCCAAACCCATTTGATCAGATCATAAAACAAAATTCACTTGAAATCCACTTCTGAAAACAACTTCATCCAATAGATTTACTTATATACAGCGTTCACAAGAAATATCTCAGAGAACAGCTTATCAGCAAATTCATTCACTAGCTCTTGCTCTTGATTTTACTCTGACAGATGTCACTTGATAAAGAACAGAGACTACAAGAGCATCTAATCCAAAGCCTTGATGTTTTAAACGTGCAAGTCTGAACTCGGAGAACGGAAATAAACTATCTGAGGTCACAGACCCATTATAGCTATGACGGAAAGAAAAGTAGTTCAAAGGTCATGGGTCAGAGATTTTCTAAGAAAGACTGACGGAGGAACTAAACAGACTAATGGCCATCTGCAGGTAGGAAGCTGACCAAATTCTAGCTTCTTTCCATTTGTGTCATTGCTAAGAATGTCTCAGAGTCTTTCTGATGCTGTGTTTTGGTGGTCATAGAAAGGCTGAGGGGTCAGTACTCTGTGAGAACCTTGAGTATGACTTATTAGGTACTTGCTAGGAAGCTATATATATACACTTAAACTGGATTTGTCCAAGCACATATTCTCTTATTAACAGGCCCGATATCATTAATATGTACTAAGATTTCCACTTAATTTATCATACCTTTCAAGGGCTCATTCCCATTTGAGGACAACAGTTTAGCTCTGAACTTATACAGTTAAAGATTTCCTCAACCCCCAAATTTTTCGATTACCTGAAAAAAAGTTTTGATGCATCCTAAATTACAACTTCCATTCCTGTGAGCTCCTGAGCATTTCTTTACCTAACTTTGTCTGGATGGTGGTAGGGAGTCATTAGGGAAGGCTGTTTAGAGGTGAAACTGTAAATATGTATAAAAATAGGCATGTTTTCAGGACATAAAAACTCAATGTAAGTTTTTTTCTGAAGGTAAAAGCATAGACATATATTCTTCTGGTCATTTTTCCTCAATTTTCTCAATACCAGGATTTTAGCAACACTCATACTTTAGAATCAGAAGGTTCTCCCTCCACGATCTAGTCTTGTGATTTACAACTTTGGGTAGGGAGAAAAATAGCTCTCTTAACCTGCTGTACTCACTATAACATTTTTCTTCATCAAGAAAAGCAAGAGTTGGCAAACTATGGCCAGTGGGCCAAATCTGGGTCACTAGCTGTTTTTATATTTTTAAATGATTGGGAAAATTCAAAAGGGGACTACCATTTCATTGCACATAATAACGACATGAAATTCAAATTTCAGTGTCTTTAAATAAATTTGACTGGAACACAGCTATGCTCATTCCTTTTAGGCACCATCAATAATTGCTTTTGCTCTTCAATAGTGGAGATGAGAAGTTTCAACAGAGGCTACAGAAGCTCTCTGACCCACAAAGCCTAATATGCTTACAGAAGAAGTCTGCCAATCCCTTGCTAAGGTTCTATTTTCACCAATGTGTGCCACAGTGAATCTATGGATGCTGAACATTTCATCAGCTTCCCCAGCCTCTAGAGATAAGACACAACAGAACCAAAAGGCACCACATTGACTAGAATATGATTTTGTTCTGAGGCATCTGAATATTACCTTTTCCACTAGAGAAAAAGTAGACATTGCATCCTGAACTTAGCTGGCAACACACACGAACTATACAGCATTCTTTGTGGGGCAAAAAAAGAATTAAAGATATGACTTTATACTGTCAGATACTCCATCATCCCAGATGCTGTCACAGGGAGGCAGGAGCAGAGTTTAAGAAAAAAAAATTAAAAGATCTTAAAACGGAGCAGGACAGTGTGTAGGTTTGGTGATCAATAATAAACAGATGAATTAAGCATCCACTCGGACATGGGGTAACTCACAGTTACATGCCATATGAACACTAAATCTTTTGAAAATCTTAATTTTTCTATCACTGAAGTTAAGAAAATGAACCTTTTAAGAATGCACACGTACCCACTTAATGAGAACCCTGAATGAGACACCTAATTAAGCAAGTCACAGAGACATAATGGAATCAGTACCCTGGGAAAGTTTGTCTGGCAGTAAGATACAGGCTGGCCCAATAAGGATGTTTTAATAGTTCCCTACTGGCTCAGAAGAATTAACGTACCTGTTCCCAAATTGCTCTGCTTTCTAGCAGTTATCTGGTATTTGGAAAGCCTGATTAATAGTGTGTTGAAAAACAAAAATAAACAAGGCATTAGGCTGAGATTTCCCCTACGTATTTTTTTGCTAATCTTCCCAGGCATTACCTTTAATGAGTATCAGCATGGAAGTATATTGTAAACACACAGCTGAGAAGAACCTTGACTTCCCTGAATTTCAGGATCACCAGAAAGCTGTTTTTAGAGCTCATCTTGTCTGGGGCTCTTACCCATCTTACAAGTATACCAGTGAGTGAGGGTCTTAGTACAGTCATCCACACCTTCTGTTTTACCACCACGTCCATGAAAAAGACATTCATAGTCATGACAGACTCCAAAGGGTGTGCTCACATATGTTTTACTCTGAGTGTGCTGGCCCAGACTCTACTCCTTCCTTCTTCATTTGAGATCAATCGCCAGAGTTCAATCCAGTGGTATTATTTAAATGTGACGTTATTAGTTCCAAATTACTTGCCACAATACTCAAGAGATGATGACTAGTGTGCTTCACACCACTTCACAAGGTGATTTTAGCCTCTGCTTAAACATGGACAATGACGGGGAATTCAGTTATAGCCATGGCTTCCTTTTTTTTAAGCAGCTCTGAGAACCAGAAGTTCTTTCATACATTGAGCCTGACTCTATCTCTTCACAGTTCCTACTCGTTAATTCTATTTCTACCACTTGGAGCTGGATAGAAAGCTGTAACAACCCCCCTCCACCCAATGACTAATTAAGTGTATGAAGATGATGACCATGGACATTCATTTCTGACTTTTCCCCACATCCCACTCTGCCAACAACCCACTCTTTCACACTTTCACATGGAACGGCTTTCTTCCCATTCTTCTCCAACATCCTGCTTGTCTTAAAATTGGAGGCAGCCCTTAAGAATTCCATTCTCACTGAAGTGGTATACAACCACATTTCCAACCATATGACCTCTTCTGGTTTCAAGAAAAGAGATTTCCCAAGATACTTTTCATGCTGCGAAAAGGGACACTACACTCCTCCTATATGCAGGGCAAGAGAAAATTGTAGCATTTAGCTCAGGCACCCTCTGCTCTAGGAAGCTTCCACCAATCTAACCAACCTGAGCTAGGTCTTCCATGGGAATCTCCACAGGGTGCCAAGCACCATGTCCTGTAAGCCACATTTCTTCCATCAAAACTGGAAGTCCCTTGATGGCAAGAACTGTGCCTTAATCATCTTTGTATTCCTGATGCCCACCACAACACTTTGTACAAGGAGGACGCATTTACGGATATACCATATGAATTAATGAATATAACGACACACACGCACGCACACACACCTACGAAACCACAGTATCACTGTAGCAACAGATGGAGATTTAAGAAGGAATTACAGATCCTCAAATTCTAGAACTTCCTCTTGACAAAAAATCCGCAGCTTCTCAATAAACATATCTACAAGATGTCTATACCACAGTAAGAACTTTAGTCTGTATTTAACAGATCTTGTAAGCAACAGATACCATTTAAAACTAAAACATAGGGGTGCCTGGGTGGCGCCGTCGGTTAAGCGTCCTACTTCAGCCAGGTCACGATCTCGCGGTCCGGGAGTTCGAGCCCCGCGTCAGGCTCTGGGCTGATGGCTCAGAGCCTGGAGCCTGTTTCCGATTCTGTGTCTCCCTCTCTCTCTGCCCCTCCCCCGTTCATGCTCTGTCTCTCTCTGTCCCAAAAATAAATAAAAACCGTTGAAAAAAAATTTTTTTAAACTAACACATAAACAATTCTAGACAAGGTATTTAAGGGGAGGAAAGAAGTGGCTATAGGCAGCGGTCCTGCAGAGACAACAGAGTTGCAGGGTTCCACCCAATCAGCTCTGGGAGCCATGAGTGCTAAGAGACCCAAGTGTGATTTTATTGCATCTTGGCAGGAGAGTGGCTGGGGTGGCTGATTAGAGAAACAACATCTAGGAATACCCACTTCTCTTTCCAACTAGTGCTGATTGATGCAAACCTCTAATTTATTTCATTTTGTTGCCTAATTGCACCTCTGAGAATGCATCTGAACAAAGGTCTCTGTACCCAAAATGCCTGATGATCAGAAAACTGACTGTGGACAGGTGATTCTTCTGCAGGCTTGGGAACGCCGAGCTAAAATATTTTTGTGAGTCATTAATAAATAACAGGACAGAAAAGATTTGAGATTCCAAATCCAAGGCATGTGCTTTCCAGTTATCACAGAAATCTTTACCTTTAATGCAAATTGAGCATAGGTAGACTGTAAAATGTGCACAGAGCCATAGGTAAAACAAACAAATATGTGTAGTAAAATGAAATTAACTTCCACACTGCTCTGAAATGTAAATCTCTCAATTTACTTAGAGATAAACCGAAATATAAAACCAAAGGTGTGTTCCTCAAATAATCAGCAAAAAATATCTTTTTTGAGACAAAAGCTTCAGAAACTAATTATTTTCTAGGAAATAGGAGAAATAAACCTTACCTTTGAGCCCAGAGATGCCTTTGAGTCTTTGCCTGAAGGAAAATACTTACAAGATCTTCTTTCATTTCAATTAGTTTGCAAGATGGGCATGGATTCAAAGGCTTAATTAGTTGCTCAGTGATAAATTCTACTCTTTTCTCTAAATTTCCTGTTCTTTTTAGTTCCATTTAAAAAATGGAAAGTTTGTCTTAGCTTAGTCAATGAGCTACCTAGCTTATTATCTTTAGTCCTGGCAGACGCTGAAAGCTCAACTCAAATTCTGACTCCTTGGTTCTGAATTCCTCAATGCCTGACTAATCTGTCATTAACAACATGGGACCAGGGAGGATGTTATAAATTCTCTCCTGAGGGGAGAGGGACGAATCAAAGGATAAGGAAGGGGAGATTAAGAAATAATGGCTGGAGACAGAAGCTGGTGCAAATTAACAGACCCACAGGGCAGCTTCTTATGAGATGTGAGGAACCCCAATATTACAGGGAATAGAGGAATCCAGTCATTCTAGGCAAATGTATCAGTATCTGTTCTCAGATGCTGTAGAAAACAAAGGGGTAGAATACCATTTCCAGAACTATGAACACCAGAGAGTTCTAGCTTTGGTTCATCGGGCAGTACTGAGAACTGTCCAGAGATGAGAAATAAGGATCAATGCAGATTTTAATTGCCCCAGTGTGGGCAAATAGCTATCAGGTATTAGGTGTAAGAGGCTGGACTCCCAGACTTCTGGTTGGGCCTCACGACTCTTGTATTAAATCTCCTTTCTAGTGGGTACCTGTGCTATCAGTGAGATCTGTCTCAAGAACTCGGCCAGAATGATCAGTTACATTAACACTACACAATCTCATCTCATAAGACCCCTCTCCCTTGGCAACTCATTTTTTTTTTCCCCAGGAACTCAAATGGGTCCTGTTCTCTCTTACTTGCTGTTTCTTTTACAGAAACATTAATTTCTAATAATTCGTGCTCATTCTGTTCACTGCTGTATCCTACATGCTTGGCTCATAGAAGCACAAAATAAGAATTTGCTGAATTCATCAATGAACTCAAAAGAAAGAACTGAAAAAGACAAAGCACAAAGCACCTGAGCAACTTTCTTCATTTGGCTCTTCACACAAAGACCACAAATGGCAAAACTGAGGCAGCCTACTGGAACTGATGTGACCTAAGTAAAAATGCAGTTTTCCAGGTACTATAGGCTTTTGACATCCTCTCTGTCCAAGTACAGGGTTTGTATTGCCAGATCCTTTACCCATCAGTTGAACACCAGAAACAATTCTTTGCAACACGCAACACACACTCTTCACCATAAGCCTAGATTATCACTTGCTATGAACTGTCTCAAAGAGAAAATACGGCGATGTTACAAGAGAAATGAAATGGGCTATTCTGTTTGCCACCTCCACCCTCACCTGCTGAGAATCAGCTATCTTTTAGAGAGAACGCTAAATAATTTACCTTATTTTTCATCCTTAACACAAGTCCCCCAACTAGGGATTAGTATTCTCATTTTACATTTACACAAAAATAAGACTCAGAGCAATAAACTGACTTGTGGGTCAAGCAGTTCAAGGGCACCATGGCCAAGCCCACAGGTCCCTTCATGCGTACTGTCCACCACACCTGCTGCCACCACATGGCCCTGCCCAGAGGTCCACCAAGGCCAGGCAGTGACTCAAACTCTCCCAGACACTCAGGACACCATTTTCCACCTTCCCCTATTTTTTTCACACTCCACCCCCCATTCAAGCACAACTTCATGTTGTCCTATTTGGAAAATTAATGATAAAATCCACCAAGAAAGTACATTATGACATTTCACCTTTGCTGAAGCTTTGTTCTCAGTACAAAGGGAAGAGAGAATACTTTGTGTCTTCTGTTTTAAAATATACACTAAAAGGAGAGTATATTTTACAATAACAAGATGCATTTTCAGGTACCAGAGAAGAGCCCTTCCCCTCTCAGTATGCTAGACAATTTTATGTCAAAGGGAGCTCTAAGGGTCAAGACTTACCCGCTCCATCTCTTTGAAGTCATCGTCCAGCTTGGTTCCTTCAGCTCCTCCAACCTTCTCACTCACTTTCTAAAGAAAACAAGCAAAAAGGAGAATTATTATAAAGTTTCTTTTCAAAATGTGTGTTAACAGTTTCAAGCACTTTCACAAACATCATCTAATATTATTTTTCCTACAGCCATTCTCTGACATGGGGGACAGTCCTACTTTCACAGGAGGAAACTGTGGCTCAGAAGGTTTAAACAATTTGCCAAAGATCAGGCACCCAGTAGGTATTGAAACAAGAATTTGAACTTATTTCTTCTGCTTTCAACCCCAGTGTTCTTTATTATATACATCATTATATAACTACCTAATCACTAACATTTGCCTTTTGAAAGTTCTGAGGGACAACAGCATCATACAATTATCATTTCCCTCTGATAATGGATCTAAAATGCTACCTAGGTAGAAAATTGCTACTTCTTCCATCTATTTCTCCATGGGCTATTGAACAGATAATCACAAGCATCTATCAAACTGGTAAGAAAACAAAATCAGCCCAGCTGATCTTCAGATGAAAGGGCTTGAATACTAATCTTATAAAGCTTCCTGTAGCTGTCTATATCCTTATAAACATGAGATAAACCATACAGAAAGAAGTTAAGGGTATTTCTTTGCTACCCAATCAATTCCCATTATTATACATTTTATATTCATTAATTTATGCATTCAAATGGTCATTTTCCATATGTAGAATTCATGTTTATTAAAAAGTTAAATATCCTATTTTGTTCTGAAATAAAGATTGAAATTAAATCTAATAAAAATTTATGAATGGGTCACAAGAAAAATACCTTAGTTTCATCAAAGGCAGGAATATTAAGTGCTAATGACTCGAGACTTCTGTTGCTCTTAAAATATTCTAATTATAAAGGTAGTTAGATGCTTTTTACAAAGATGTCACTGTATTAAAGTTATCACACACAGATACTGAAGTATGAATTTTTATTTTCTTTAATAACCGCTGGATTGAAGGTCTCTGCAGAGAAGGCCACCACCAAGGCCAGACCTACAACAATCTCAGTAACAACCTGGGTCATCTTGTAAGTTTGGTTCATCTCCTTCTAAAGCAGTCCTTGGATATATAGCTCTGTCTCCTGGCAATGGAAGCCCCGATATCCCCTTGCTGGGAGCTTTAGTGTATTCCTTTCTTTCTTTCTCTCTCTCTCTCTCTCTGTCTCTGTCTCTCTCTCCTTCACTCCTGCTTTCTGCTATCAGGAAAACCTCTAGAAGAGACTAGTATTGGAGAAACTGAAAGTACGAATTCTACCACCACTCAGGACCTGCATACCAGATGCCACCCATTTCACCCCAGCATAAGTAACAGAAGGAATGTGTTGTGATGAATGGCCATGGCATGGACAGACTCCTCTACTCTTTGCTAGGTACACAGAGTTGTTATGAAAATTAAATAGTTATCAAGTATAAGAACCTATGTCTGAACCTACAAGACAGATGGTAAATTCTAGTTCCCTTCTCTCACCAATGAAGTATATACCTGCTTATAGTATCCTGGTTTCCCCAGTTGTTTTTTTTTGTTTGTTTGTTTGTTTTTTAACTGTAGTGTGAAATCTTGAGAAGAATCCAGCAATTTTCATTAACATAATACAACCGTAGGTAAATAAAGGTCAATTATTAAAAGTGTAAGGTTAATAAAAACAATATTAATATCTTTCATTTGTATAGCTGACACCTACTTTCACTTGCAATTTGTCATCTAATATGGGCATCACAAGAACTATATAGATCACATATTATTCCCATGTCACAGATGAGAAAACTGAGGGTTGCATAAGTTAAATTTCCTATCCATGGTACAGATTGTTAGCTAGGAAGAAGTGGAACAAGGACCTGAATGCATTTTTTCCAAGATAAACCGTAGACTCCTTTGCATCCCCAGCCTAGTTTGGGGGAGCTGTCCATGGTGCTGGCCTTCCCTGCCTGAAGTTCCATTAGATTCACTGCCTTAACCCTGGGTCCTTGACATCAACCCTCACTTAACCTGTGTCCTAAACGATGCTAGTTATCAATTATTTCAGCAGTCCATACAGATCTAGGATTTGCCTAGCATCAACACCACCTAATCAAAAGCCTGTGATCTGGGAAAGAAGTCAACTTCTTTGCCTGCTTTCTTAAAGATTTTTAACAAACCAGAAATGGGGGTAGGGAGGTCCCAGAATTCAGTTTAGAACTTTCTAGTGGGATCCAAGTGCCAGTGACTTGACCTGAATGTTTGGAATTAAGTTATAGAAAATCAGGATATAGAAGGGCCTGACAGGTTATTAATAATCAAATTTTTGGGGCGCCTGGGTGGCGCAGTCGGTTGAGCATCCGACTTCAGCCAGGTCACGATCTCGCGGTCTGTGAGTTCGAGCCCCGCGTCGGGCTCTGGGCTGATGGCTCAGAGCCTGGAGCCTGTTTCCGATTCTGTGTCTCCCTCTCTCTCTGCCCCTCACCCGTTCATGCTCTGTCTCTCTCTGTCCCAAAAATAAATAAACGTTGAAAAAAAAAAAATTAAAAAAAAAAATAATCAAATTTTTTCTATCAGCAAACAAATTTTTACTGTGATTTTTATAGGTTTACTCCCTTTCACTTTGTTCAGAGATGACAGTTTTAGCTCACATTTAGCCCCTCTTGTGTCTTATTATTCTTGAATTACATAGTTTTCAGTTAAATTTGGGCTGGGAAACTAGTCAAACTCCTACAAAATCAAAAAATATATACTGCATAGCCCTCAACCAACTCTCAGTTCTACCTTTCTCCAATGTCAAGGAACTCACTATATCCCAACATCCCATTTGGGTCAAAAACAGATCCTCCTATGACCTGTGAATGAGACATTTAATTTTTATTTACAAAACTGTCACCAAAAAAAATAGCCAAAAATGTCTCCATTTATGGTAACATTAGCAAATCCTGGTAATCCTGGATTAATCACATTCTCATAATCTCTGGGGAATAAAATACGGCCCTTATCAAAAGCACAAGGCCTATATCACATTCAATCCCATATTGCTCAGCTGAGAATGATGTTAATTTCCCCCCTTTTTGCATCTAAAAACAAGTTGGCATCACAATAGCTGACTCACTGTATCAAACAGAATACCAAATGGAATTACAATGGCCATTAATAATTTAGAACTAGTCCTATGACTCACACCAAGGACAACTCATCAGTCCATTGGCTTTAAATATTTGGTTTAAAATACTTAGTGTGGGTGTGGGTGTGGGTGTGGGTGTGAATGCAGGTATGGGAGGAAGAGGTAGAGAGAAAGTTGGATTGAGAGATATTAAGCTCTTTCTCTTCTCTACAAAAGCTGATTTTGAACTGCTCTGAGAGAAACAGTTCACCAAACATACTAAATGAGGCTAGCAGTTAGATTCTGGTACTGGTCTGATTGGTTGGCTGATATAAAAATTTCTTATCTAATTAGATTCTTGGAGAAGGCAATATTTAAAATGACATCTACATTGTTCTTGGGGCTATCTTCTTTTCAAGTCACAAAGGATCTAAATATATCAAGGCATTGAATTAAACAGTGGGCTTAAATAACACTGACTCATTTCTTAGCAGTATAGCAAATATTTTCCCCTCCTGATCTTTAAATATCATTACTAAAACTTCTATCTTCTTATGAATGAGTCAAGGTGAGGAATATAGGCTCCCTGATCTTATCTGGCCAACAATGAATTTTGTTTTCCTTACCTAATACCATATACTTAAGAATAATTTCGTCCTACTATTTTCCAGTGAGGTGGTCCCTAAAAACTAAGAATTCATAGTATTGAGTATTTTTGGATACTGTTTAATGTAATTTGGCTAATATGCTAGCACTTGAGAAATTGATCACCTATTTAAATTTAAATGAACTTTGGGGCACCTAGATGGCTCAGTGGGTTAAGCTTTGGACTTTGGCTCAGGTCATGATCTCAGGGTTCATGAGGTCAAGCTCCACATTGGGCTCTGTGCTGACAGCTGGAGCCTGAGGCCTGCTTCAGATTCTGTGTTTCTCTCTCTCTGTCCTTCCCCAGCTCTCTCTCAAAAATAAACATTAAAAAAATTGTTTTTAAATTTAAATGAACATCAGCAAAAGGTATTTGAATCAAACAAAACAGTACAAATAAGCCAATATACTCCCCTATGCTACCCAAAACAAAAACATACAACACATCAAACAACAACTCCTCTATTCAAAACTCTCAACTGTACCCACTTAACTACATTGAGAGCTTACACTTCTCATCTTATCTATTACACTCTACATATACTCTGTGTTTCAATCAAAACAGCAATTTCACCTTCCTCTATCCTACTCTCCATTGTATTCCTCATAACAGGTACTCAGCTAAGATCTGTGGAACTGAACTACAATGTCTTTTTGTAAATATTAATGTTAGGTTGACAAGAGAAAGCATACAGTGAGGCAAATAAGACTTATCACCTCACTCAGGATGGTGTTTCAAAAGGCACAACTTTCCAAAAAAAGAAAAAGAATATAGTCAACTCACATTTTATTAAAAAATTTTTTTTTTCAATGTTTATTTATTTTTGGGACAGAGAGAGACAGAGCATGAACAGGGGAGGGGCAGAGAGAGAGGGAGACACAGAATCGGAAACAGGCTCCAGGCTCTGAGCCATCAGCCCAGAGCCTGATGCGGGGCTCGAACTCACGGAGCGCGAGATCGTGACCTGGCTGAAGTCAGACGCTTAACCGACTGCGCCACCCAGGCGCCCCGTCAACTCACATTTTAAATTAAAAGTCTTAATTCTGAGCCTGCAGTAGCGTTGTCTCATGCTATTTTTTCTCCATGTACCAAATAAGAAAAATGTCAAAGGGAACCAGTAGCAAGAGACAGCTTAAATAAATGACCACTGTTCACAGCCCAGAGGACGCTGCACTGCTTTCCAACAATGACTCATCCTCCTCCATACTAACTGTAACCTCTGGGAAGAAGACACCCCCTCTAGTTACAGCTCTGATTCTTCCCCGCATTGTGTTTCATTTACTAAACACTGATGACTCAACTCCCATGTTTCTGACTGCCTTTACGGTGGTCTCCTTGAAAAATCACATCAGTGAAATTCATCAGACTTAATACCAAATTCATTCATACCACATACACCTGCAAAGTGATTTACTTCCTACTTCTCTGTTTTTGTTCAGTTCTGTTATTTTACATCATACAAAGCCAGGTTTCTTTACAATCCACCAAATGCACTGTGTTTATTCCCTCTGCCTTGTACATGGACCTATTTCCTTTTTCTATTTTTTAAATCCTACCAACTATTCAAAATGCTCACCCAGATTTCACCTTCTCTGTCATCTTGACTGCCCACCCTAGCAGGAAGTTATTAGACTTAATATGCATTCTTAACAAAGCATATCATCTGTTGGACTACCTGGAACTAGCCACTTCATTAATAAAATTGCTGAAGATCTTTGCTCATCTGAATTTTAAGATGCTAAAGGCAGGAATCATATCTCCTGCTTCTTTGTCTAAAAATGTTTGAGACTGTGGTACCTAACACAGTGCTTGCAAAGTAGACATTCAATTACCAGTGGAAAAAATGATCTCAATGAATTATCCTAAGGTCAAAAATTGTACGTTAATTAAAGGAAGACCCTAAACTATGAGTTAGCACTGGTTCTGTACCTCCTTTCTGAGAGTTTAATCTCCCCTCTAAGTGTAATATCTTTTTCTCTACCAGTAACAGGCAAAAAATTAGAAAATTTAATAATTAAGGATAGTTTATTTATAGCCAAGGTTAAAGAAAATTCTCTTCTAATTGTAACCATTCTACATTCACCTGCCACATTACTTTCGGAACAATGATAATTAGTATCAATAATATATATTCTTCCCATTAATCCTGATTCTAAATATGTATGTATTTTAGTCTATATGCATATGCACATATGTGTGTATAAATACACACACAGGCCAACATGTTCATGTGTGTGTGTGCGTATCCCCTCACATGAGAGAAATATAATACTTTTCCCAAATGTTTTTTACAAAATCAAAAATAATTTTATGATGTGCTGCACTATGTATTTATTCATATTAAAACAGAATTACTTTGACATTCCATAAGTTAATCACAGCTAGTTTGTTCAGAGCAAAAAGTAGAACTCATACACTATCCTGCCCATCTGCACTGTAGATCAACAAAATTATTTATATGTATAATGAAATCTCATTGACAAGGAAGTCAATGAGAGCCACTTGAATTAAGATTTTAGAAATGGATTTAGAATTGAGACATGAATTTGACCTTGACAATGACACCATATGGTTGTATATAAAAGAAGATGCATAACTTCTTAATGCCTCAATTTCTTCTCCTAAGAAATGAAAAACAACACCATTCAACACTGGGTGTCGTTTTTTTTTTTAAGAATTAAATTGGAATGTACATATAAAGAGCACATTATAAACTATCAATAATCATTATTAAAATACGGGTTTATTATGTCTTAACATGATCTTACTCATATGACAGGCAAAATTTTAAGTTGTTTTTTATATTTGGCTAAAAAAAACTAAGTTTAATGTAAATCCATTAAAGCACATTATTAATGTGCAAGTTCTTCAAGAAGTTATGATAACTACACCTGTGGGACACTGTACTGTATTCCCAGTACTTGTAGAAAGGCATCACCTATGGTAATAAATAAAAGAAGCCCATACTCATGAAAGTTCTTTAATCATCATTCATTAATAAGGTACCAAAAAATAAAAATTATACTTGATGACATACCAAATATTCAGAAGGAAACAGGAGAGTCAAAATTACAGCAGTACTTTCTTGATTATTTGGCTAAATACAAGTAGATCTTGTTTTTCCAGATGGTGGTATTCCCATGTTTGAAAGGCAGAGTGGATTCACTTCATGGAATATAAGTTTCACACTAGTTTTTCTCAGTTGTCTGCCATGATGTTTTGGAAGTGAATTTCAAAAAAAATATGTATTTTTTCCCATCCAGAAACTTCTAATTTTCTTAGAGAATGATTAAAGGCATTTTATCTATCTAAATTGGGTTAATTCTATTTCTTACTCTCAAATAGAATCTGTATATTGAATAGTGGTAAGTGTAAAGATTCCTCTTGCATAATGTAAAAACTAGCAACTCCTCCCCACCCCCAAGAATTCAATAAGATGAAAACCAATTTTCTTTAAATATCTGAAGCGAAAAACTTTAAAATAAGTTTGGGTGAGTTAAGCACTTCACCCTATTTCTAGCTTCCAATCTTCCTATCTTGCTTCTGGTCAAATACTATATGGAAAATGTAGTAACTGATTTGCAGCATGTTACAATGATTTCTGGTATGATTCTCTGGGGTTAAAAGTAGTAACTTTCTAAGCCCTATTTCTCCAAGGTGAGAATTTCCCTTAGACTATGTAGCTAATTACTTGCATACACCCTTCAAAGGGCGTTAGCAGGATTGATCATAGAAGTTTCATGCAGAGCCTCAGTCCCTCCCCAGAAAGATCGTTTACACTATCACTTATGGTGTCATTTGCAAACGATCCTATTTTTGTCTTCTAGAAAATAAAAAAAAGTATAAAAAATGTGCAGAATAAAAGAAAACCAGCATTTCTCTATTTTTCAACTTCCCAAATCATCTAGTTCCTTACCAGAGAAAGGGTAATTCTCCCCCATCAGAGGGGGAGAATATTTCCATAAAGTTTCCCATCTCTGACGATAGGAAAAAAGTACACATTTTCACAGTCCACTGCAATACATAAGCCATTGAAACTGAACAAAATACAAAAAGACAGTGTGTGCTAAAAATAGACTCTATACTTGAGGCCAGAATTATGTCATGTACTATTTTTAAAGTTCTATTTAAAGCTGAGTCATAAATTCTCTTAAGAAAACAGAACTCAGCAAGAGAAATAAGAGGTACCAGTAATTTACTTGAGGATTCAGTCCTGTTAATAAATGATGTAGAACCTAATGTCTGATGACTCAGTTGATAAGGCAAGATGGAGTAGCCCTAGGCTTTCACTTGTAGGAGAAACTGCGGGAAAGCCATTTTCTGTTTTGTGAAATGAAACCACAAACTCACTGAGCTTCTGTTCCCTCATTCACAAAATGGGGCAGGCCCAGGGTATGCTCAGATAACCAGGAGAGTTCTAAGTTCTCTTACAATGAAAAATTAGATGTCTTTTCTGTGATGGTTAATTTGATGTGTCAGTTTGGCTAGTCTATAGTACGTAGCTTTTCAGTCAAACACTGATCTAGGTGTTGCTGTGAGAATATTCTATAGATGTGGTTAATATCTACAATCAGTTGACTTTAAGTAAAGGAGATTATCCTTAATAATGCAGTTGAGCCTAATCCAATCAACAAACTAAAAGGTCTTTAGAACAAAACTGAGGTTATCTTGGGAAAGAAGAAATTCTGCCTACATATCTCACCGGTTCTTTTTCTCTGGAGAGCACTAATAGATACAATTTCTACCTGGTAGAGTGCTATTTATAGTACACCAAAGGTAGATAATAAACCAGGAAAAGTTCCTTTTCCTGGAAAAGAGAAAATACTATGCAAAATGTTTGAAAAGAAAATGCTTTGTTACCCCCCTCCCCCAAATCAGGGTTATTTTGATGCAAATCCCATTCTGAAAAAAACAAAAAACAAAAATAAAAACAAATCACCTTTAATTCACCAAATGGAATGAATGCAAAAGTACTCAGTTTGAATGCCTACTATGTACCAGGGAGTTTGTTAGCTCTGGAGGTTTTGTATGCAAATTTAAGACATGGCATATGCTCTCTGGAAACTTACAGTTTGGTGGGATATATGGATACATAAACAAACCATTCCAATAAAATGGGGCAAGTGCATTAAAAAAAAAAAGTAGACTGTAATCAGATCCTAGGATAGACAATTTGGTTGTAGCTTGATGAGAAGTCAAGACTGGGGAAACCTTCCTGCAGCTGATACCTGTGCTGATTCTCAAATGAGAGTAAGTGAGATGGAAAAGTAGACACAGGATGAAGAAAGAGGCTTTCTCAGGTAGAAGCTACTACACGACAAAAAGCAAACAAGCAAAAACACAGTATTCACAGGAAAGTACAGATATTTCAGTGCCGCAAGTTATCAGAATATAAAGGACAGTGTGACAAGAACTGAGGTTGTAGGAAGAAGGAGAGATCAAGTGATTGTGGGCCGTCTAGGCCATGCCAAAGACCTCAGTTTTGTTTTGAGTGTTAGTAAATAATGGAGTTGTGCAAGCATCACTACAACCTAGCTTTAAACAGTTTCTTTTTTTTTTTTTTAATTTTTTTTTTCAACGTTTATTTATTTTTGGGACAGAGAGAGACAGAGCATGAACAGGGGAGGGGCAGAGAGAGAGGAAGACACAGAATCGGAAACAGGCTCCAGGCTCTGAGCCATCAGCCCAGAGCCTGACGCGGGGCTCGAACTCACGGACCGCGAGATCGTGACCTGGCTGAAGTCGGACGCTTAACCGACTGTGCCACCCAGGCACCCCGCTTTAAACAGTTTCATCACCCCAAGTGCCCATGTTCAGTCAATGCTCACTGCCATCCTTAGGCAACCACTTATCTGCTTTTCATCTCCATAATTTTACCTTTTCTAGAAATGCCATATAAATGCAAACATACAGTAGGTTATTTTATTATATATTTTTTTTTTTTTTTGAGAGAGAGAGAGGGATAGAAAGAAAGAGAGAGAGAATGAGCAGGGCAGGGACAGAGAGAGGGAGAAAGAACCCCAAGCAGGCTCTGCGCTGTTAGTACAGAGACAGACGCAGGGCTCAAACCCATGAACCATGAGATCGTGACCTGAGCCAAAGTCAGACACTTAACTGACTGAGCCACTCAGATGCCTCAATAGGCAATTTTAAATATCTGGCCTCTTTCTCTAAGCATAAGGCATCTGAGATTCATCATGTTGTTACCTGTATCAATAGCTGAGTTCTATTTTATAGCTGAAAAGTACTCCACTGCACGGTTATACCACATTTTGTGTATCCATTCTTCTCCTGTTGATGGACACTTGAACTGCTTCCAGCGTGGGGCTATTATGAATAATGCCACTATGAATATTTGCATACATGTCTATGTGGATATATTTTTTATTTCTTTTGGGTAGAAACCTAGGAGTCGAACCACTGGGTCTTGTGGTAAACATATATTAAACTTTTTAAGAAACTGCCCAAATGTTTTCCAAAGTGACTTACCATAAGACCTTAGATTTTATCTCAGCATTAATAGAAAGCCATTAGCAGGCTTTAAGCTGAGGAATGACACAGCTAAATCAATTTTTAAATCATGAGATTACAAAGTGAAGACTTACTTGAAAAAAAAAAAATGAGACTGGAGATAAAGACACCAGTCAGATTGCTACCAGAATCATATAGGTGGAAGATGAGGACGTGAACCAAGAACTCTGGGATTAAGGATGGACTCAGTAAATATTTAGGGCCTAAGGTAAGCAAGCAAACTTTGTGACCGGTTTGGTGTAAGAGAGAAGCAGAGAACTCTAAGATGATTCCCAGGTTTTAGACTTGAGCAAATGGATGGCTGAACACAAATGAACACAATCTATTTAAAGCAGGTTTAGATTCACTAGGTTTGAAATCCAAGTACATATGTCCAGCAGGCAACTGAATATACGAGTCTGAGCTTGTAGGGAGAGGTCAGGGCAAGAGACAGATATGTGGAGTCGACACTGTATGTATATGTGACTTGTAAAACCAGAAAACCAACAGATGAGATCGCTCAGGGAGAACATGCACCAGCAAGTGGTTATGGGTTAAGGAGGGAACCCTGAGCATCACCAATAATTAAGGGCTAGCAGAGGGGGAAACCAACAAAAAAGATCATGAAAAAAAAAAAAAAACCAACCACAAACAGAAACTACAGGGAAAACCTGGAAAGATAAGGATCAAAGAAAACAAGGAATTAGTTTCTCAAATGAAGTGTGAGCAAACCCAAAGAATGGAAAAGGAGGACAGTGGGGTTGTGGTTGGAACAATCATTCCAAGAGCCATTAAAATTGTGACCACGGCAACTGCTATATATGTGATACAGGTTAGTGCAATGGGATCCAAGGCAAAATACATGTGACCTAAAGGCTACCAGGAATCAGACAACAGAAATACAACCTCCTGATTTTGTGTCTAGTATTTCTTCCATCTCTCTTTCTGCCTATAGAAGTATCATTTGGAACCACAGGACATGCCCATGAAAGGTAGAATAACTGACAGCTGTTGAGTCCCAGTTGCACTGCAGGGCAAGCAGCTTAGAATATGCTCCATTTCCATCACTGTGCTTGGACTGCCTTCCTCCACACATCCCAGGTAGGTACTTCAGCCTTGCAGAAGAAAACATCGGGGACAAACTGCAAGCAAACAGGTATCTGAAGATATCTGAGAGATGTCCTGCAAGTATTTCACACACCAACATAATCAGCTTTCCATATAGCATCGTGTATCACCAAATGTGGCAGCCAAGCTCTATTCTGAGGTAAACACTCTTCCTAAGCCAAAGGAAGCTAACATCACGCTCATAACAGCAGTAATAAATCATAAGCTTAACCTTAAATAACAACAGGGAAGAGATATGAAGAGACTTCAGAGATAGTCATAAAAGTGGATGGACAGCCACTGGATACCAGACCCACCATCTTATATGGAAAATCACTGACCTACTGACAAAGGAATTAAATCAGGAACAAAGAATAACCACACAAAACAGAAAGATGGATCTCTGTCTGAGATATCAAATTTGATAATTCACATATGCAGAAATTCCATCATCTGAACGAAATGTTTAAAAAGCACCTTAATGACAGAACACATACACAGATATAGATTTGATTTATAATCCTGGACAGAATTTCCTGAATGTTAAGCAGCCCATCACTGCCTGCGAAGGCTTTGCACTGACAGATGCACCAATCTGCTTGTGCTCCAAGCTTCAAGGTCTGCTGCCTGTGCTGAAGACAACTCTCTGGAGACTCACACCTTGCAAGCTCATGCTGAGGTCAGAAGGGAAGTGGTGGAGGCTGCCCCCATCACGTCCACTCCTGGTTTGCTTTTCTACACGCAGTCTCTAGTATTAGAACTTCACGTGTCCTCTGCTGCTGCAGGGTATACGTAACAGGAAAGGCAGCTACAAGAGCCGGAGCACGTATTCAGAGTAATGTCACCGTATCCCACACCATCTAAGAGCTAACTTGGTTCCTCTTTCCCAATATGCTTTCAAGGTGGGGTGTGGATAGAAACTACTGACTTTATTGTCTCATTTCCTACTGCCTCAATCAACTATATACGGATAGTTGCATTTCATACTCCTTTACACACACACACACACACGCACACGGCACTTGATGAACAATATGAAAATATTTTTCTACAGGTTTAGAGTTGCTCAGAGTTGTACATTTAATTGGGGAAAGGCTCTAAACACTATTCAAACATTCCAAACTAGCACTAATGGCTTCCTTTTCTTTCAAGTTTCAGCCCAGTGCTTTTCAATCACTTGGGAGACTTGCTCTTAAATGAGATGACTGCTTGCAAAGCTCTAATAAAAATATACCAAAAAGTAAAATGGAAAGCATACAGGAAAGAATATTCTCTTTTTAATTCTGCTCAAGCATTCAGGGACTCTTATAAGCTGTTATTTGTTCAAGTTGGACATGAGAAGAAGGGACAGAGGGCTATTTGGAAGAGAGACTTTTAAGAGGAGGCTGGGTACCTCTTCTCATGACAGGGAAAATGTGAAACCAAATATATACTAAGAAAGGGGCCCAGTGTCAGCTGGTTTGAAGTCCCTTGTCCTTGAGCTCTGTGAGGTAGAAAAAAAAATGAATTATAAATTTAATAACTTCATTGAGGTATAATTTATATGCCACAAAGTATTACTCATTTACAGTATACAATTCAGTGATTTTTAATGTATTTATAGAGTTGTATGAGGCCATAATCTAATTTTTCAACAGTTTCATCATGCCACAAAAAAGCCTTGTAACCATTTGCATCATTCCCCGTTCCCCTCCCCCAATTTCATTCACTGCCCCATTTCTTGACAAGTATTAATCAAATTTTGGTATCTGTAAATTATCTATTTTGGACATTTCATATAAATGAAATCCTATATTATGTGGTCTTTTGTCTCTGGCTTCTTTTACTTAACACGATGTGTTCAAGTTTCTTTTGTGTTGCAGCATGTATCGGTACTTTATTCCTTTTTATAGCGGAGTAATATTCCATGGTAATGATGTATAAAGCTACCTCACCAGGAGTTATGCAGATAAGATAACTAAGTGCTTTGTCAACTACAAAGTACTTCACCAATGCAGAGGATTAGTGTCATAAACGTACAAGTGCCACTGAGAGTACTTCCCTAAGAGTAACAAGGTGACATCATATGGAATTTCATGGACATGGTGAAAGCAAGGCAGAGGTTTCCAAAATGTGTCTACCCAGGGCTAACTTGTGGTGGAAAGAGAAAACATGAACACATTCAGAAATACAGGCCAATTAAAGGTTTGAAGGCCATCAACATATATGGCACTATTCTAGATGAGGATCTTTAAGAGCAAAATTGTATACCTGTGGGCACTTGTTACTAAAGATAAATCTGAAATTTACACTTCAGAATGTAATGCTATACTGAGGATGCATTTTTCAGAAGTGACCTCTTCTTATCAAATCAACTCATTTCACAAAGGTTTTGTGGTATAGTGGTCCACTGAGTTAGCAAGTAAGAGTTTAAATAGGAGAAAATGAGAGAAAATGAACACATTCAAAAGTCTACACAGTGTAGCCTGCTTTGTGTGTGGGGGGGGGGGTTGGCAAAATGAAAACTTCCAATTATGATTTTGGGTGAGGGCTGTAGGAAAGGGGAAGTCTGGTCACCCACAGAATAGAATCACTGCAGGAGGAAACTTCAGTGTTGAAGGGAATGCACCATCTCATGGGTGCCTATGTGTGCTGGAGAGTAGGGGGAAGGGCAGGGATGGGAACTCTGAGGAAGTAAACGTGTTAGGGGCAGACTGCCAGGCAGTACCAGAGACAAGACTGAAACCCAGGTCCTGATTCCCAGACTCAGTAAACCCTGTTTCCTAGGAAAGGGTCCACTTGGATTGACTGTAATTAACAGACGTCAGCAGCATCAGAGGGCACTTTAGTGTGCAAGCATACTTTAAAATGTCTACCTTGTTTTCAATAAATTTATACTGCTAAAAATTGTTACTAAAATTTTCTTGGTAACAAGAACTGTTTAAAAGCAATTTGGTTTTACTGCCCTTCAGTAATCCATCGCTCCCTCCCTTTGCCTATATGCCTCCTGGATCGTGGCCACTATGTCAACTGTACTTTCCCAAGTGAAGATGTCCAAACCCTCTGGGCTCCCACAACACCTGGGCCTGTCTCTATCCAGCACTTGTTAGACTGCATTTGTACCATCATTATCAAGTTGAATGCCTCTCCCAAATTTTCTGAGTCCCCAGAAGGCAGTGATTTCAATCTTGTCTCTATTCCCTGGTGCCTAGTGCAGCACTGGCACAAGCTGGTCTGCAGCGGAAGGGCAGAGGAGAGGCAGTGGAAAAGCACCATGGCCTCGGTGGCACCTGATTTTTTTCTGCTTATTTTTATTTTTCTATTCAATTCTACTTGAAGATACTCCCCTAAACAATCACTGTATTTGCCTTCTCTTCCTTCCCCTCTGCCAGTGACAAAGCTTGAAGGCAAAAAGTAGGTACAGAAAACAGGGTACTCAGCAGCAGTTCTGGACACATTCTCCTATCTTGAACAGGTTTTCTTTGTTTTTATGCTGGCATGACTACTGATAGAAATATAATGAAGAAGTTAGAGAAAGTAGAAAAGCAAGAGCTGGCTTACTCAACACCCACTTAAACCAGGAGGGATCAGACAAGGCAGTCAAAAATTGTGCTGTTCTTTTTTTAATGTTTATTTATTTATTTTGAGAGAGAGAGGGAGAGGGAGAGGGAGAGGGAGAGGGAGAGGGAGAGGGAGAGGGAGAGGGAGAGGGAGAGGGAGAGGGAGAGGGAGAGGGAGAGGGAGAGGGAGAGGGAGAGGGAGAGGGAGAGGGAGAGGGAGAGGGAGAGGGAGAGGGAGAGGGAGAGGGAGAGGGAACGAGAACATGAACACACATGTGCACAAGTGGGAGAGGGGCAGAGAGAAAGGGAGAGAGAGAGAGTCCCAAGCAGGCTCCACACTGTCAGTGCAGAGCCTGACGCAGGGCTCAAACCCATGAACTATGAGATCATGATCTGAGCAGAAATCAAGAGTTGGACATTTAACTGACTGAGCCACCTAGGCTCCCCAAAGGTTGTACTTTTTTAAGTGCTTGTTTTCCACCACAGCCACCACATTATAAGGTGGCTACCTTCTAATATCTATCATTAATTCATTTTAAAAATATTTATTGGATGTCTTTTATGTGTCAGGCACTGAAGATATAGTGAGGGGTATATGCAAAGGCCCTGAGGAATACAGGGTAATACACATGGCTCCTCCAAGAGGCAAGCATGAACAAAGGTTAGAGAGGGAAGGAGAAAGCATTCAAGGTGAATGCTGGAGAGGCCACCCACAGCCAGACTCTACAGACCCTTTTGGACTAAATGAAGGTCTTCATCCTTAGAGTCGTGAGGGTAAAGCTGGAGAGAATTTGTGATTTTCTAACATCATGCTAGACGTACTTCATGCAAAGTCACTCAGCCAAATGAAAGCTTGGCATGACAAAGGATGCTGCTTTAGGAAGAGGTTTGATTCCTGCTAAGGACTATACAACATTTTGCTTTCATTTGCAGGACCACAGAATCGTGATTGTCACAAATCTGGCATGCATAAGAGAACATATGGCTTCTCTCTGGAAGAAGTCCTGCATGCATCAAGTCCCAAGTTTTCTAATGAAAACATCCTGTTCTCTAAGTAGGCATATATATACACACACACACACACACACACACACACACACACACGTATGTATGTGTGCACGTGTGTGTGTGTGTGTGTGTGTGTGTGTATATATATATATATATATATATATATATATATATATATATATACACGCGCGCTATTGTCCTTTTGTTTGGGTTTGGTTCCCTTCCCTACACAACACATGAAAACCCACAGCAGGACTTAATTTTCTGAAACGTAAATTTTCCAATGAATAATTTTATAGTTTCCTACAAGCTGTATTTCTCTTGAGTGAATTACCCATCTACTCTTACATAACATTTCCCAACTTAGAGTATGTATCAGCCTGTCATTTAAAGCTTAGGAGAATATCTTTAGCAGAGCAGAAGGTTTTAGATACCACACGACTGCTAGAGGAGAAAGTTATATTCTGAAGTACGAAAAAAAATGGAGAGAAAGTATCTTTCAATTTAATTACTATGGTGCATTTTCTCTACTAGTTAAATCCAGGCACCTCTCTTTTAGTCTCATAATGAATTAATTTCACTCAAATAGGTATGATGAACATGCCTAGATAGAAATTAGATTTTAAGCACCACAAGAAACAGATTCCTGAACAAATAAAAGTCAAAGCGGAAGACTAGTTTCACATAGAAATCCAGTATGTTATTTCAAATTCCAAAATGTAAACACCCATCTAAAAGCAACCCAACCTTTAAAAACCTAAAATTTTAGGGGTGCCTGGGTGGCTCAGTCGGCTGAGTGTCTGTCTGACTTCGGCTCAGGTCATGATCTCGCGGGTCTGTGGGCTCAAGCCCCGCATCGGGCTCTGTGCTGACGGCTTGGAGCCTGGAGCCTGCTTCAGATTCTGTGTCTTCCTCTCTCTAACCCTCTCCCACTCATGCTCTCTGTCAAAAATAAACAAATATTTCAAAAAAATTTTTTAAAAACCGAAAAATTTGCCCTATTTGTTATGGATAGTTTTAAATAAATAAAATGTAACAAACAGAATCAAAGCTCCTCTTATGCCCCCTGCCCCGGAGATACTGCTGTCCTTCCCAATGACACTTTTGTTCCTTTACTGCCCAAGGGTCTTGGAGACCCTCCCCCCAAACATAAGCTGGGATGTAGATGAAGGGGCAGTGATCCCACCAACCAGAGTGAGGGAGTGGGAAGGAGCAGAGAAAGGCAAGGCCAAAAGGAGTGTGGTCTGAGCTGGAGTTAGGCAATGTGTCTTGACCCTGAGGGACCTCTGTGAGGAATGATACTGAACGTCCCTCAGTGTTGTTCCCTGGAGGAACAGGAAGCTCAGGCAATCATCTGACTCACGTTCCCATTGGTTGAAGGCTGCCTCCAGGTGCTTTAACTGATATGTCAGGCAACACAGAGGGAAAGCTGAAATTTCCAAGACTTAGGAGAAACTGCTATGACATGAAGGCTAGAGGTGGGATGCTGGAGCTGTCCACCCAGGCTAGACTGAGGGGATATGAATCTCGGCACACAGAGCATATGTATAGCAGGAGCCGGTGACGTTTTTGGTAGACTGGCAAACAGAAATAGGACTTGAGGGTCAGTGCTATAGACTGAATATTTGTGTCCCCCCAGAATTCATGTTAAACTCCTCCCCCTCCCATATGGTTCGTATTAGAAGGTGGGGCCTTGGGGAGGTGATTATATCATGAGGATGGAACCCTCAGGAATTGGATTGCTGCCCATATAAAAGAGACCTCTGAGAGCTCCTTCACCACTTCTGCCATGTAGGGTCACAGCAAGACGATGAGTGTCTATAAACTAGAAAGAAAATCTTCACCAGACACCAAATCTTGGGTGTCTAGCCTCCAGAACTGTGAGAAACAAATTTTTGCTATTTATTAGTCACTCAGTCTATGGCAATTTCTAATAGCAGCATAATGGGCTAAGGAAATCAGATATATTTGATGACACACTTTTTTTTAATTAAAGCATTCTTTTATATAGAAAATTTTTTTAGAGCTCTTGGAGGATCTATCTGACCTGCAATGGAGAAAAGCCATAGCTTTCCCTTCCTCCCTTCCTTCTTTATATTTACAGCACTTTGAAAATGTAAACATCAATCTCAGCTTGACTGTTCAAACACAAGCCATGGGCTACATCTGGCCCCCAAGCCACACTTTGCTGACACTTGCAGTATAGTATTCATCAATCATATAAAAACATTTTTTTGACATATGTTAATGGTATCTTACTGTCCATATCCTTCTATAATTTGTCATACGTGAAACTTATAAATATGCTACATGTAGAGGTAAGCCATTCCTTTCAACTGCTGTATCATGTTCTACTGTAAGAATACATCTAGATGTGTTTACACACTTCCCTAGTGGTGTGTATTTGGGTTGTTTTATGTTTTTCACTATTACAAACAATGCAGCAATAAGCATCTGTCTGTGAGGGCTGCTGCTACACCAGTAAGAGTTTTCTCTGAGATACATGCCTTGAAGTGAAATTATTGGTTCATAAGATATGTGAATAACTGAATCTTCAACTTTGTTACTTTCCAAAGTCCATTGTATCAATTTATAGCCCCACCTGCAGTAGAGCAAAATTCCCATTTCTTCACATCTTCCTCAATATTGTTTTACAGGTTTCTTAATTTTTGCAAATTGGATGGTTATTAATTTATATCACATCATTGTTTTTTTATATTTATCATTTTTTATTTGAGAGAGACAGAATGCAAGCAGGAGAGAAGGAGAAAGAGAATCGTAAGCAGGCTCCACATTCAGCCCAGAGCCTAATGCAGGGCTTGATCTCATGACCCTGTTATCATGACCTCAGCTGAAATCAAGAGCTGAATGCTCAACTGACTGAGCCACCCAGTGCCCATATATCATATCATTGTTTTAATTTCCATATTCCTGATTACTATAGGATTTGCAGACCCTTTCACACCATTGATCTTCTGTGATTCTTATCCCATAAAATGTGTATCATACACCTATTTTTTTTTTATTACTACTGATGTTAGCTCTATTATGGGATTGTCTTTTCTTACTCATGTAGTAGTTCTTTATAACCCTTTTATTTTTAAAAGTTCTAGCTGGGGGGTGCCTGGGTGGCTCAGTTGGTTAAGTGATCAACTTTTGATCTCGGCTCAGGTCATGATCTCACAATTTGTGGGATCAAGCCCCATGTAGAGGCCCGAGTTGACAGCATGGAGCCTGCTTAGGATTCTCTCTCTCCCTCTCTCTCTGCCTCTTCCACCTTCACATATATGCTCACTCTCTTGCTTTCTCAAAATAAACATTTTAATAAAGTTCTGTTTGGCTGTTAGGTCAGCAGATTCTAGATCTATTTCCACACCCAACAGGTCCCAAAGTACCTGAAATCATCACTAAATGTATCACTTCCTTTGGGTAAAAATAAACCTATCACTTGAAAAGTATGGTATACATCCATTCATTCATCCACTCACTCATTCACAGACACTTGAGTACTTGTTTTTAAGTAGCATTCACAGTACTAACAACAGAGAACATAAAAATATAAGAAGGCATAACTATAGTGAAGGATTTGTCACCAGATGAGCTAAATGTCATTTAGCTAGGAGCACAGCCTTGAAAAATCAAGGAAGAGGATGTGATGAGAGGTCTGGGTGGATATGGCCAAGGACATGGGAGTTCCCTCTCTTCCCAGCAGGTAATCTAGGGATACAGTTTCACGAACTGAGAGGGGCAGGCTGCCAGTGTCTCCCATCCCTCCACCCCAATCCCCCACTGCATGAACACAAATCTGGCCAGGTGCTGCTAAGACAGTTAAATCTCCCCTCCCCCACTCAGTTCCCATTGGTTGGGCAGGGCTCTCATTCAAGAGCAACAAGCTGAGAATAATGGGGCCCCAATCACCCCAATTCTAGCTCAATCCTAGAGTATAGAGACTGCACACTGAGAGAAGCAAGCTAGAAGACCAGGGACCACCCAGTGCCTGACTGTTGAGAAGTGCTGTCCCTCTGGGAGAAGAAGGAGGCTACTGTCTCTGCTCAAAGCTCTGCTGCAGTGGCACAGAGGTTCTGCTCAGGAGGAGAGACAGGCCCGAATGATAGAGAGCTCCACCACACTGTGTGAGGAGTCTGACTTTGGGGATCAAGAGTGGGGAGTCAAAAACAATGGAGGTTCTGATGGCAAGCAATTAATTACTTGGGGGCTAGTAGCTTCATGATATTAGTAGCAAAAAGTGAACCAGCCATATATTTAACAGAGCCTGAGAGATCCAAGAAAAATCCTCCTGAGATCACATACCTCCCTGAGGGTCAGACAACAGACAGAAAAAAAATTCCCCAAGTTATACACAGATCCATCAGCAACATGTGGAAGTCTTACTGACTGAAGGGGCTACAGCACAAGCTTTCACCAATTCTGGCTGAGCAATAAGCCACTCTAACCTAGGAAGAAGTCAGGAAGTCAGACTTAATAGAATTGTATCCATCCCTCACAGTCTTTTCCAGTGTAGCACCCATTCAGGAGAGACTGAAGGAAGCACCTTGGAACTACCAGATTTCAAGCGGGAGAAAACTGTGAATGCCCTGAACTGTGAAAGCAATCTACAACCCATACACACATCCAACTGGCTATGACAACTTAAACACAAACTTTGATCAATAAATGATGTGTGTAGGGGCGCCTGGGTGGCGCAGTCGGTTAAGCGTCCGACTTCAGCCAGGTCACGATCTCGCGGTCCGTGAGTTCGAGCCCCGCGTCAGGCTCTGGGCTGATGGCTCAGAGCCTGGAGCCTGTTTCCGATTCTGTGTCTCCCTCTCTCTCTGCCCCTCCCCCGTTCATGCTCTGTCTCTCTCTGTCCCAAAAATAAATAAACGTTGAAAAAAAAAATAAATAAATGATGTGTGTAGGGTCACCTGGATGGCTCAGTTGGTAAAATATGTGATTCTTGATCTCAGGGTCATGAGTTCAAGCCCCACTGGGCATGAAGCCAACTTAAACTAAGTAAGTAAGTAAGTAAAATGATGTATGACAACCCAGGGAAAACCCCTAGGAAGCCAGACTTAAAAATGCAAACAAGGGGAAGAAATTTCAGCAGGTAAGTCATAGTGTACATGATGTGGAGAAAATAGACTTCATAGAATTAGCCCAACCAAGTCACTAAGCATATAAGAAAGTGACCAAACAAACAATAACTTCAACAATAACACCCCTTTCTCCAAAAGGGGTAGGGTCAGTATTGAAAGATATTAGAATATGTTACCTAAAATGTGCAGTTTCAAAGAAAACTTATGAGACATGAAAAACAACCAAAACAAAACAAAAAAGGACAGATAAGTATGATCCACTCACAAAGGGGAAAAAACTCAGCCAATAAAAACTTACAGAGACCAAGAAGTAGGAATTAACAAATACTTGAAAGCAGCCTTTATAAATATATTCAAAGAATTAAAGGAAACCATACCTACAGAAGGAAGCTACGATGGCAATGTCTCATCAAATAGAAGAGTATCAATAAAAAGATAGAAATTATGAAAAAGAACCAAATGGACATTATGGAGCTGAAAAATACACAAGAGTGAAATCAATTCATAAGAGTGGCTAAGTAATAGATTAGAACTGGCAGAAGGAAGAATTCACAAACTTGGTAACAGGTGAATAGAGACTATGTAATCCAAAGAACAGAAGGAAAAAAACAATGAAGAAAAAAATAAACACAGCCTCAGAAAGGTGGGACACTATTAAGTGTACAACATATTCATAATGAAAACACCAGGAGAAGAGAGAGAAAGAACAGAAACTTCCCAAGTCTGATGAAAACCATTAATCTACCTTTCTGAGAAGCTCCATGAACCCCAAGTAGGGTAAACACAAAGAGAACCATACTCAACCAACCTCATCAAAATGTTGAAAGCCAAAGGCAAACTTCTCAAATCAGTAACAGAAAAACAACTTTCAATGGAACCACAATAAGATTAAGAGCTTAATTCTCATCTAAGAAAAATGCGGGGGCGGGGATGGGGGGAGCCAGAATGCTGAAAGAAAAATCAGGAAAAGATATGTATGTTTTGATTGTGAGAGAGAGAAAGACCGTTCAAAAACATATCTGGAAAGGTATTAGAGGTATTGGGATATTACCCATGTATTCCTAATAGATGGGTATTAGGAATCCTCAGGCGAACAGAGGAAGAATGTGGAAGAATTACCACAGCAAAGTAATACTGAGATAAAGTCTGAAGGAAAACACAGATCTCAGTTGTTAAAAGACTTTACCTGAAATCTGCATTTTTATTGAAGTTAGAGAAAATCTCTTGTGTACATCATTTGAATGTTTATGAGAAGTCAACAGCTCTTTCATCTCAACAGATTGAGATACATTTCTCAACCAGATCTGTCAGTGAGCCATCCCGTAGTTAAGTAGAAATATGAAAGATATATAGAACCATTTGTTAATTTTCAGAAAGGATTCATTAATTATTAACAGCTTATAAATGTGAGCCATGTGGGTGATAGTGAAGGCAAAATGGGGATATCAGCTGCAAAAGATGACCAGAGAATTTATCCATTCATATTTTTTATTGGAAATACAAGATTTCAAGGTTTGTAAAAATAGTGGGTACAGTCAGAAGAAATGCTAGAAGGCTCCCTGAATACTGATTACTGGTTCTACAAAAAAAGATAAATAACACAAATGAAACCCACAACAGCCATTTATTTATAGTACTGCAACAGGCTTGCCTGGACTCTCAGTAAACGTTGTAAATTTTTTTTTTTTTTGTCTTCTGAGTGTTTTAAATGAGCTTTTATTGTTGGATGCTATTTATCTTTTACAATCAAAGCAAATTTACCAATCAGGCACGGTGATTTAGATAAAAGACATCTGTGAGAGAAAGAGGGCACAGGTATTAGTAAAGCAGAGATAATAAGCCAACTCGAAGAACCTGCTAATTATATTTAGCATGCCCTGGATACGCATCTCTCACCTACATCTACTAGCTCCTCCTGGAAGCCTAGTTGTTATAATCAGATACGAATATAAATTAGAAGAAAATGGCTAATTTACAAAGACCATAAGAGGTGATGGTAGCAGTCCCACCAAACAGGGAAGGGAAGTGACCTGGAACTGTGTAAATCCTGATGAGCCTCTTGATAACAGAAGGGATTTTTATAAGCCAGCATTTTACTGCATGTTCAAAATCCAGAGTTAAATTACAAATAAAAACAAAATGATTCTTTCCAAAAGGAAATTAATGTTCATGATGGCAGGGAGAAAATGTTTTCTCCTGAATAATGGATATTAGTGATATTCAACAAGATCTTGTCCAGCAAGAGAGGGTAACAGCCATATACCTATGAGAACCAGAAGTTGAAAGTTCACACAGGAAAAAGTGCCAACTGTTTAAAAATGGAGACTAAGAAAGCTCACTAAATAGCAGCTGTTCATAATCACTATGATCAGGACTGGTGCAGATCAAGTCTGAGGTTCACTTAAGTAAAGAGAGGAAGCCCGAGAAGCCACACTTCCCAGGTTCTAATCCCACTTTCTGGGTAGGTCATCTTAGGCTGGTATTCCACTTTCTCAATACCCTCAGATTCCTCATCCGAAAAACAGTCTACAGATTATATTTTCAAGGGGGTATGAGACAGGGGAGAGGGAAAGTGAATCCTTAGCTGTTACTCTAAGTGTCCTATGTGCATCTTGAGCTACACGACATTTGACTAGGATTGAGAGTGTCACTAAGAATTCTATGCAGACTATCACTTCAGAAGAACTTTTTTTTCCTTGTGAACAGGTCAGAAAATCAGGCCCATCTTAAACAGAGCATTAAAAATAACTATCAACGGGGCGCCTGGGTGGCTCAGTCGGTTAAGCCTTGTCCGACTTGGGCTCAGATCATGATCTCGTGGTTTGTGAGTTCAAGCCCCATGTCAGATTCTGTGCTGACAGCTCAGAGCCTGGAGCCTGCTTGGGATTCTGTGTCTCCTGCTCTCTCTGTTCCTCCTTGCTCATGCTCTGTCTCTGTCTCTCAAAAATAAATAAATGTTAAAAAAATTAAAAATAACTACCAATGAAGTATTTACATTTTCTAGTACTGTGGCTGCTGCCACTACTGCTTTCCTGTCTTCATATATTCATTGCAACAACGATGAATGCATCAATACAGCAACGCAGAAAGTCTGCTAACTTCTGGAGTACTGTTCACCGCCCCTATTCAAGAGACCTTAAATTTTAATATTGTAGACTTTTAACACAGGTAGAAATTTGCTTTGTCTTTTTCCACTTAAGTTTGAATTATGGTTTAGTATGACATACCCATTACATTGTTATGTTTGAGGGCCCATGCCCTCTACAGAGTGTTTGCAAAGACTAAATTAGATAATGTGTGTGAAGGCATTTTGAATAGTGCTTAGCTCTCAGTGAGTGCTCTCAGTGTTAGTTATGATTGTAATATTATTATTTGATCACCTATTATATATTATTATAATCATATTATTGTATTGTTAATGCAGACAGGCAAGGCAGAGAATCTCTGTTTCTAATTCAGCCTGCAGAGTTCATTATCTCCCTGCTAAGACATGATCTGGGATCACACAGGTAAGTGGCCCGAGCATTACTTTTGACATCACTGCCCTATTTCACTGTTTTCATTTTCCTATTAGTAGTCAAAACCACAAGCACATGTAAGGGCACACTTTTTTTCTTTACATCAGGTAAAATGGGAGTAGGAAATTTAAGAGAAACTTTCCCAAAAAATGAAGAAATACATAGACTGGTTAAGTAAAAAATGTATCTTCATTTAATAGAGCACACAGCAACTACTTAAAATAACAGAAAAGATATTCATTATATGTTGTAAAGTGAAAATATGTCAAGCTTAAAACAGCATGATCCTGTTAAAAATACACATATAGAAAAAGTAGAAGAAAAGACTAAGTCCTCAAAATATCTAAACTATCACTGGTGAGAGAATCATAAATTATTTTTTTCCTCCTGGTTATGTTTATCATAATAAGTGTGCATTAATTTTATAATCCTAAAAGAAACCCTGAAAAAATTAAGGTCCACTGGATGTGGCCATTTCAAGGCTAATTTCTTAAGTCAGATAAAGGGTCATGTGGGTCTACATTTAGGGGCCAAAACCTAGGCAAACACTCTAGCCAAACTGTCAATCACAGTGGCTGAACAAAGATGCAGAACGCAAGCAAATTAGCAAGAAAGAGAAGAGCCAGAAGCCTCCTAAAGGAAGGGCCACTGTGGCCTGACACACAGACCTTGTTTGGTTGCCAGTCTGATCTTCCAATAAAACTTCCCACCTCTGATTTCCCACAATTATACACTGCCAAACAACAGACCGCCATTCAATCTCATCAAAATATTTCCTCTCAAAGACAACATAGCAACTACTATAACAAACATGAACTGTATACCTCGAACACATTTTGGTGGCTTACCTATGAAGGGGTCATGGTACAAATGGGCACCATGGCTCATAAACGTAGAACCACCCATTTAGATAGCTGTATATCTTTAATCCCTCCAGCTATGGGGCTTTTTTAAAAGTTAAACTTACAAAACAGATATTAAGTACTTTATTTCTCACATTTCCCCCTATTTTAGGTGAAAAACACCTACAGTATAAAAAACATGCCAGGAAGTAAACTCCTTGTTTGATTTGTCTTCTCCTCACTTCAAAGAGGCAGAAGACCATGTAAGTAATTCATTTTTAGGTCAATCTCTGTTGTGTCACGTCTCAGTACCAAATTAATTTCTTTTGTGCAAAGAGTTGATACTAAAATTATTACTTTAAAACCAAGCAGAATAAATTAAAACATCTTTCCTTCTATTGGTAAACAACACATTCATATCTACTTTGTCAATGATGGTTGTTTGGGCCAACTATAACTTTATAAAACCAGGATATTCAATATATCAAAAATATATGGGCGTTTCTGTAAATTACACAGTACTATACTTTACATCTCAATAAACACAAGAGCATTCAAACTTTCCAATGCCCCAGGGCATGGATCAGACACGGGTCTGATTCCAAAAGTTTAACTTTATATTCCAGGTAAGATCTTGTTCTCTTTTCATATTTATAATTTGCCCTAAATCTGGCAGATCATGAAAACACTGATTGGAAATAGGCCTGGAATCAGTTCCTATTTTCTAGAGACAGTTAAGTCACATTTACAATGCTATAAGCTTTAAAGTTAAGAATCTTATTTAGTTAGCTAAGCCACTTTGGAAAGCAAGTAACATTCCACATATATAACATTAAGACAGGATGAAGTAACATTTGCTATGACCATGGCAAGGTAACTTGATTTTCCATTAGTTTTCCCAACAGCCCTCAAGAATAGGTAGATTGTATCATTCAGATTATACTCAGGAAGTTTAAAAATAACTACACCAGAGTACACAGGTATCTTCAGGCTATAGTGAAGGTTCTTTGAGAACAAAAACTGCCTAAACTCATCTTTTTGACTCCTCAGGATGTAAATTCCAGATAATGGGTAGACCCTCAGAAATTGTAGAGGCAAGGATGGAAAAACAAACACAGCGTAGGAAGTAGGACAAGAAGATGTACTGCCCTCATATGACAGGCTCACTCCTCAATCAATGTTTCTCAAAGCAGGACCCACTTGTACTAGAATTTCCAGAAACTAATTTCAAGTATACTGCAGCTCCCCGACACCCTACATCCACTAAATGGCTAACTCAGAATACTTGGAGGTAGGGTCTTGGCAATTTGCATTTTTAACATTCTCCCCAAGGGTAAGAAAAGCTTCCATATTGCGTCCTCCCAAACCCCAACCTCAGCAGCATGAATATATAGATCTTCCTCTTACTCACGTTGTTGGCAATGTAATGAGATGCTTGAAAAAATCACGAGGAGAAGCTCTAACACCCTGTGAGGGAGGCAGAGTGACCTAGTGCTACAGAGTCACGATATCTGAATCTTGCCAATGCTTTCTTCTGCAAGTGGTTTTCTGTTTCTCCATATGGTAAGTGCCTAAGTATTATCATTGCCATCTAAAGTTTTAAAGTGTAAAACAATAAAGCAGTAGGGATTTACAGTGCCCCCAGCTTACAAGATCTGAATTCACATAAAAACTCACTGGGTACAACTTGATTTTTTTAAGAGCTGAGCACAAATAACCTGCAGCAGCAGGAGGAAATTGAACTTACTGGCACGGTTCTACCTCCTGTGGGCACCACCACATATCAAAACTCACTAATTATGTGGAACCCAGGGGTTTCAAACAGGACCTTAACACTGAAAAGGTCAGATTAAATAATGAGGACAGATCAGCTGTTGATACCCCTTTCACTACTGCTAATAATAATTCCAAACACATTTATAGTCTTTTATAGTATATAGACTACACTTCGAATATCTTAATTAATCTGATCCCTAAAATCCTGGGCTGGGCCCAGCATACTCCACATACTTCCATTTATAGGCATTTTTATCTCTGTGCTGCCTCATCTGAATTCCCTTCCCCCACTGAATTTCTGGAAGGCAGAGACAGTATATTTTCTTCTGCATCCTTAGCATCTGGCATGGTATCTGACTCACTAAAGAAGGCACACACAGACACAGAAATCTTTTTTTTTTTGTTTTAAACAAATACCATATTCTAGAACTGAGACAACTGAGGTTGACAGAGATTGAGATATTTTATCCCAGAGAGATGACTGAGGAAGAAAAGGGATTAGACTACTTTCATATGATATTACCACACAAATTTAGATGGAGGTTAGCAGGAATCTTCCAGCTCATTTAAGAAAGAAGTTTCTAACCATGAAAAATATCTAAAATAGAAAATGTGTTCCTCAAAGAGGAGAGTTGCCCAACATGTGAAAGTTGGTATGTGAAGATACTGTATAGAAAGGGTTTTAAGCATCAGAGGATCAACCACATAACCTGTAAAGTTCCACCCAAGGAGGAGACTCCATGAGCTTACACAGGCTGGTAATGGACAGAAAAAGGAGAGACCCTCAACCTCCTATCACTACTCCCCTTGGATGCCTTTGGAGATCATTCAGCTCATAGGTTTTGACAATTCAAACAGCATCCCATCAGGCTTCAATTTCAGAGCAAGACAAAGTAAAAAGGGCTGATTTATCCTACCTGAAACCAACCATATAATACGTGTGTGCACACGTGTGCATATGTGTGCGTGTCTGTGCAGAAACAACAGACTACAAGACTGGGCATCAAGAAATGAGAGAAATTCATCCCTCACTGGTGGGAAACAAGAGAAAAGGGCCCTATAGTTGTTCTAACTTGCTGCCTTGAGAGATTTTCTAGGCCGCAATGCAAAGAGGGAGCACAGAAGAGTGAGCTTCAGAGATCAGTCAAGTGTGTGAGGAAGGACAAAGATGACTAGAATATGTAAGAGAATACCAGAGTGGAAAGAACTACAAAGATGTACAGAGAGAACATCTATAGACAGTCCTCTTGACTAGGCAGAATACTGATCAGCACATGCATGTGAGGAAACTAACCAAGAGTATGAAAAGAACCATCCAAGAAGCCAACACTCACACAAAGCCACAAAGCCAGGAATATTGCCTATTCTCACTAGACATAATGGAAAACCATGAATGACCCAGCATTTAGTGTAGTACTCAGAAAGGTAAATGATTCATCTCAGTAGTGTGAAGTTAGGTGCTTTAGCTATAGAGTAAACACTGCACTGGTCCTCCCCAGCAAATTTAAAAGCAATACCCAAAAGGATAAAACCATTTCCATATAATTTAGCTATATTCCAGAAGTAAGTTAAAGAATTCTTATAGGAATATAAAAATACTCAGCACTATGATAAAATTCACAATGTCGCGCAACCAAAAACTATCAGGCATGCAAAGAAGAAAATATAAAAAATATGATCTATAATGAGTAAAACCAACCAATTAAATCCAACCCAGAATTGACACAGATGATAGAATTAGTTGACAAGTACATTAAAACAATAATAACTGTATTCCCTATGTTCAAAAAGTTAAATACAGACATATATGCAAATCAAACTCCTAGTGATGAAAACTACACTGTCTAATATGAAAAAACAACAATAGGAGATATTACAGGGAAAAAAGAAAACTTCATGGAATTTAAAACATAGCAATTGAAAGTATCCAAAAATAAAACACAGAGAAAAAAATGAATCTAAAAAACAAAGAAGAAAAAAGCATCAATGAGCTGTGTGACAACTTCAAATGAGTGTAATATAAGTTCATGAAGTTGCAGCTGATTTTAGTTCATAAAGGTGAGAAGAGTTTGGGAGTGGCAGAGAAAAGATTTGAAGAATGGCTAAAGTTTTTCCAAACTTTAAGAAAACTATAAACCCATAAATCCAAGAGAACCCTAAATACAAGAAAATAAAGAAAACTGGACCAAAGTAAATCATAATCAAATTGCTCACCAGTAATCAGGAAACATTAAAATCAGACCAGGGGAAAAAAGACATATGACATACAGAGGATTCAAGGAATAAAACTTCTGGATGGCAGCATAAATAATAGACTGTGGAACAGCTTCTTTAAAATACTGTAAGAAAAAAAACTGTCAACCAAAAATTCTATATCCAGTGAAAACAACTTTCAGAAGCAAAGGCAACATAATGACATTTTCAGACATATGAAAACTGAAATAATTTATCACCACAAGAACTACACTAGAAGAAATGTTAAAGTTAGTTCAGGGAAAAGCAAAATGATACCAGATGGAAACGTGACTCTACACAAAAAAAAAAAAAAAAAAATGAAGAGCACAGAAAATGCTACATGGTTAAATATATGAATTTTTTCTTATTAAAATATATTTAAGAGATAATTTGTTTAGGGGCACCTGAGTGGCTCAGTTATTTAAGCATCTGACTTCGGTTCAGGTCATGACCTCCAGGTTTGTGGGTTCAAGCCCTACATTGGGCTCTGTGCTGACAGCTCAGGCCTGGAGCCTGCTTCAGCTTCTGTGTCTCCCTCTCTCTCTGCTCCTCCCCTGTTCACACTCTATCTCTCTCTCAAAAACAAATAAAAACATTTAAAAATTTTTTGAGAGAATTTGTTTAAACAAAAATAACTATGCATATAGGAATTATAATACCACTAAAAGTAAAATACATGACAATAACATAAAGTCCAAGAGGGGGAGAAAGGAAGTATACTGCTATAAGGTTCTTCCTCTATACATAAAGTAGTAAGTATCACTTGAAGGTAAACTGTGATAAGTTAAATATGGATATGGCACACTGCCTAAAGCAACCACTAAATAACAAAACCCATATGCCCAATAAAAAAAGGGATATGTACTGGAATCATAAGAATAACCCAAAATAGGTAGGAAAAGGAGGAAAAGAGTAGAAAGGCCATACAGAACAAATAGAAAGTAGCAAGATGATGTATTTAAACTTAAAGGTATAAATAAACACATTAAATGTAAATGGTCTAAACACCTTGAATTAAAGGAAGAGATTGTCACATGGCATAAAAGACTAAAGAACAGTAATATTTGCTTACAAGAAACGCACTTTAGGGGCGCCTGGGTGGCGCAGTCGGTTAAGCGTCCAACTTCAGCCAGGTCACGATCTCGTGGTCCGTGAGTTCGAGCCCCGCGTCGGGCTCTGGGCTGATGGCTCAGAGCCTGGAGCCTGTTTCCGATTCTGTGTCTCCCTCTCTCTCTGCCCCTCCCCCGTTCATGCTCTGTCTCTCTCTGTCCCAAAAATAAACGTTGAAAAAAAAAATTAAAAAAAAATGCATTTTAACATAAAGGCACTAATAAGTTAAAAGCCAAAGGATAGAAAATGATATATATGGTAACACAAGTGAAGAAGATACACCATGGTAATACAAAATAACATCTCTGATATTAGACAATATGGATTTCAAAGCAAAGAATATTACCAGAAACAAAGGTTATTTCGTAATAATAAAGGAGTCAAATAATCAAGAGCCTAATTATTTATGCCCCAATATAAGATCTTCAGATGCATGAAGATACATATAAAAACAATTAGAAACTGACAAATCCAAAATTAAAGTTGGAGATTTAAGTACCCCTTTCTCCGTAATTAGTAGAATAGGCATACAGATTTTTAACTACCCTGTCAACCAGCCTGGCCTGACTAACATGATAGAGTCCACCCAACAATAACAAAACACACATTCTTCTCAAGTATATATGAAATATTTAACAAGATAAACAGCATTCTTGGCCATAAAATAAGTCTCAGTACATTTAAAATGACTGAAGTCATACAAGTTATTCTCTAATCACAATGGAATTAAATCAGAAATCAAAACCAGAAAGAACTCTGGAAAATCCCCAAGTATTTATAAATAAATATTTCATTTCTAAATAATCACTGGTCAATGAAGAAATCCCAGAGAAATTAGAAAGTATTTTGAACTGAACGGCAATACAACATATCAAAATTTGTAGGACAGCACTAAAGTGGTATTTAAGGAAAAACTTATAGCACTAAACAACTATATTAAAAAAGAAAAAAAATTCTCCATTAATGTTTTTCACTTACACCTTAAGAAACTACAAGAAAAGCAAACTAAACCCAAAGTAAACAGAAGAAAGACAATAATAAAGTCCAAAGCAAAATCAACAAAATAAAGGACAGAAAAACAATATAGAAAAGTCCATAAAACCAAAGGATGATTCTTTAAGAAGATAAATAAAACTGATAAACTTTAAGGCAGGCTTATCAAGGAAAAAAAGAATGAGGACACTGATTACTAATATTAGGAATGAGAGAGGTGACATGACCACAGAGTCTACAGATTTTAAAGGAATAACAAGTGAAGTTTATCCCAGGAACACATGATTAGATCAACATTAAAAAAATAAATCACCATATTAAGAAACTAAAAAGGGAAAATCACATGGTCATCTATGGCAATAGATACCAAAAAATCATTTGACAAAATCCAGTATCTACTTCTCATAAAAACTCTCAAGAAACTATGAATATAAAGAATGCCCTCAAAATGAAAAAAGACATCTATAGGTAATATTGTACTTAATGGTGAAAAACTGAATACTTTCCCCCCGTAATCAGGAACAAAGACAGAATTTCCACAATGATATTATGCTTACCATTTCTACTCAACAGTGTAACAGAGGTTACTAGCCAGTGAGAGATTTATTATCATACAATAAAGCCAGAAAAAGAAGTAAAAAGAACCCAAATTAAGAAAGAAGAAAATAGATGACACCATTGTGTAGAAAATCCAATGTAATCTACAAAAACAAAACAAAACAAAAAAATACTGGCACTAAAAAGTGAGTTTAGCAAGTTATTTCAGGCTATAATGTCAATACACAAAATTGTATTTTTATATCCAAGCAATTAACAATCAGAAGCTCAAATAAAAATGCCATTGAAAATGGCAAAATATAAAATATTTGGAGACAAACCTGACAAAAAGATGTACAATACCTGTGCACTGAAAACTATAACTTTGATGAGAAAAAATTTTAAAAATCTAAACAGAGATATACTTTGTTCATGGGACAGAGAATTCAATATTGTTAAGATCTCTATATCCCCAGGTTGATCTATAGATTATTGTAATTCCAACCAAAATCTTAGCAATCTTTTCATGTATGTGGAGAAATTGACAAACAGATCCTAAAATCCATACAGAAGCATGAAGGATACAAACAATCAAAACAACTTAGAAAAAGAACAAAGTTGAGACTAACATCTAATTTCAAGACTTACTACAAAGCTATAGTAATCACAAAAGTCTGCATTAAGGTAGACAGAGAGATCAATGTAACAGAATGAGTCCAGAAATTAATCCAGATATACAGGAAAACTATTTTTTTTTTTTACAGAGATGAAAAGACAGTTCAGTGATGAAAGGATTACTAATGATGCTCGAGCTGAATATCCATATGCAAAGAGAGAGAAAAAACTTCAGTTCATGCATTCTACCATATACAAAAATTAACTCAACCCGATCACAGATCTAACTCTAATACCTAAAACTATAAAACTTCTGAAAGCAAACATAGAACAAAATATTTGCAACCTTGGTGATGATTATATGGCAAAGATTTTTTACATATGACAGCCAAAGCACAAATCATAAAAGAAAAATTTGATGAATTTGATCTTTATCAAAATTATAGTTTCTACTCCTCTAAAAACAGTTTATGAAGAGTCAAGCCATAGACTGAGAGAAAATATTTACAAAGCATATATCTAATAAAGAACTTCATAATATATAAAAAAAAATTCTCAAAACTCAGTAATAACAACCCAATTTAAAAAATGGGCCAGGGTGCCTGGGTGGCTCAGTTGGTTGAGCATCAGACTTCGGCTCAGGTCATGATCTCATGGTTTGAGAATTTAAGCCCCCACGTCAGGCTCTGTGCTGACAGCTCAGAGTCTGGAGACTGCTTCGGATCCTGTGTCTCATTCTCTCTCTGCCCCTCCCCTGCTTGTGCTCTGTCTCTCTCTGTCTCTCAAAAATAAATAAATGTAAAAAAATTTTAAGAAAAAATTGGGCCAAAGATTTGCACATATATATCACCAAAGAAATATAGAAATGGCAAATAAGCACATGAAAAGATGTTCAGTATCATTTGTCATTAGAGAAATACAAATTAAAACCACAACTAAACTCCACGGCATACCTATTAGAGTGGCTAAAATATAAAAGCCTTCCTGCCATACCAAGTGTTGATAAGGATGTGGACAACAGGAACTCTCATTAACAGGGACATATATGGAACAAGTACTTTGTAAAACTCTTCAGTAGTTTCCTCAAAACTTAAACATGTATTTAGTATGTGATCTAGCCATTTCACTCCTAGATTTACCCAAGAGAGAGGAAAAAAGATTAGACAACAAGGTCATTTGTGACTATGAAACAAGTTATGGCTTGTGTTTTGGTCTCATTGCTGCTAGCTGGCTAGATCTAAGACCAAGCCCATCTTAGAACTACTGCTCTTCCCTTTCTAACTAAAAAAAAAAAAAAAAAAAAAAAAAAGGAAAAAAAAAGGTTTTGGGGAACCTAGTTTGGTATGCCTAAGATCAAGAAATTTTTTTTATTCTTTGGTCACAGACACAATTTCTCTTACATACTCCACTATTTGTTCCCTTAATTCTGAGCACTCTGTATTCTTTGAGAAAACTGAAAGATGTCAGCTGTGATACATATAGGTCACTATATGAGAAATAGAGACCATAAGAACAAAGAATAAAACTAAGGAACAACATGTGTTTCTTTTTGGTGACTAAGTAGAAGTACTTTTACCAAACCACCATTGTCATTAAAGCAGTTAAAGCCAACACATTTTTAAGTAGGACATATCACTGATTCAGCTCTAAAAAAGCATTAACAAAAAGTTTTTGTTCTGTTCCAGCTGTATCTTGTCTAAGTGTAAACACTGTGTTTTAATAATATCTAACCATAAGATTTTTGAAAAATTATTTGCACAAATATTTGCACTGCTTATGCCTGCAAATATGTGATGTGACTACTGCTTTGACTGTTTTTTTAGACAATGTAATCTGATCCTTTCAAATAAACATGATTTATAATTCTCATGGGACTATTTCAGTGATTTAAATAATAAACACATTTTTAAAACAAACAAAAAAACCCCAAGATTTGCCCACAGAAGAAAACTTGTCGATGAATACTTATAGCAGCTTTATATGTAATAACCCCAAATAGGAAGCAACCCAAATACCCATTAGCAGGTGCATATGAATAAACAAATTATGGTATATGCATACGATAGAATATACTTGGCATTATAAAGGATTAAAGTATTCATACATGTAAAAATTGGATATATCTCAAAATAATTATGCTGAATGAAAAAAGTCAAAGAATACATAGTGTATAATTCCATTTATATAAAACTCTAGAAAAAGCAAACTAATTTATGGTAAGAGAAAGAATATTAGTGGTTGCCTGGAGAGACAGGAGTGGGAGAGATTACCAAGGGACTTCAGAAAGTTTTTGGTGGAGTAATGGATATGTTCACTTTATGGATTTCAGGGATGGTTGGTGGATATCTATTAATATATTTAGAAACTTATCAAACTGTGCACTTTAAATAGGTATAGCTACCTTAGGGGCACCTGGGTGGCTCAGTTGGTTAAGCAGCCTACTCTTGGTTTTGGCTCAGGTCATGATCTCACAGCTTCGTGGATTCAAGCCCTGCATCGGGCTCTGTGCTGGCAGTGGGGAGCCTGCTTGGATTCACTCTCTCCCTCTTTCTCTCTGCCTCTCCCCCACTTGTGCTGTCACTGTCTCTCTCAAAATAAATAAACTTAAAAAAATAAATCGGTACAGCTAATTTATATCAACTGTATCTGAATAAAGCTATTAAAAGACATTCCATTAAAGACAAGGAAGGAAGGTTAACAGGCCATAGCCACAAACTGCTGATTCGAACAAAGAAATACTAGTAGTCGCAGCACCACCGACAGCAGCTAATGTTTACTGAGGAGTTACTGTGCATCAGGTATCCTTTGAAGCACTTTACATGAACTAACTTATTTGTTACTCAGACCTACCCTGCTGTTTCATGAAGTAGGTGCTATTATTACACCTCTCAAATGATGACTGGCTTATTTCACGTAGCGTAATATCCTCAAGGCTCATCCATGTTGTAGCATGTGTCAGGATTTCCTTCAAGGCTGAAAAATATTCTATTACATGTATACCACATTTTGTTTATCTATTCATCTGTGCATGGGCATTTGGATTGTTACCACCTTTTGACTATTGTGATTATGCCGCTGTGAATTTGGGTGTACAAACATCTGTTCAAGATCCTGCTTTCAGTTCTTTTGGGTATATAGCCAGAAATGAAAATGCTGGATCGTATGGTAATTCATGATTAATATTTTGAAGAATAGCCTTACCTTCTCATTCCTGTGCTGTAGTCCACAGATTGAACTGCCTAGGAGGTAAATCTGATCATGTCACTCCGGGGCTTAAACTCCTTAAAGTTCCTTAACTCACTTTAGGTTAAATCCAGATTTCTCAACACAGCACATCCTTCCCAGACAACTGCACTCCAACCCCAAAACCTCCTCTCCCAAGAACCTCCAAGGCTCCAAAGCACCTTGCGTATGTAGTACATCTATCAGCACTTCCCTCACTGTATTCTTTTTAATATTTATTTATTTCTGAGAGAGAGAGTGCGCACGCACAGTGCAGGGGCAAAGAGGGAGACATAGAACCAGAAGTGGGCTCCAGGCTGTCAGCACAGAGCCCAATGCGGGGCTCGAACTCACTAAGTGAGATCATGACCTGAGCTGAAGTCAGACACTTAACCGACTTAGGCACCCAGGCACTCCAATCCCTCTCTGTATTCTTAATGGTTTACATTTCTATCTCCTTCATGAGGGTGTAAACTACTTAATAACGATATTCACATTTTTATTACTTTTTGTATCCCCAATACTGAACCATAATGCATAAAGCACAATAGACACCTGACATGTATTTGTTAAATGAATAAATGCCAGTTTTCCTGGCCAAGGAGTAAAAATCTTGCTATGGTGTTAAGTAAAGTAACAGAGGAGAGAGAATATGGGTTAAGTGTGTGTGTGTGTGTGTGTGTGTGTGTGTGTGTGTGTGTGTGTAATGCATACACAGGTTAAACACGCAACAGATATATGCAATGAGAAAACCTCGTTTTTACATGCAGTATGTGGTCATCATATATCATTTCCATTTTCAGTCTTAAGCTGCTTATGATGCAATTAGAGGCCCCACCAAGCAGAGAGTGAAATAAAAGAAGCCAAAAATACACAGTCCACTTGCATGTCAGATATGGTACCAGAAATAGGATAATATCTGGGGCACCTCTCTCTACTGAGTATCCGTGTGTGGATTATGCCTCTGGTTTTATGAACAAGCCATACAACAAATACGTTCTTGCGTCTGGGAATAGAAATCTAGTATGGCTTCTTGGTTAATTGTTTAACAAGCTTCTGTTTTACACTCATATACAAACCAAAAATGGCTTTCTTGTCTAATAAGATAGCAGACATTAGCATGCAGCTAAACCTCAAGAAAGGTTATGGATAATGGTTTTCCTGACACAACAATTCAAACTAAAATTAATAACAGTTTATAATTGTCCACACTAGATGACTGCTGAATATTTTTTTTAACTCTGGTAATATTTATTTTTTTTTCAACGTTTATTTATTTTTGGGACAGAGAGAGACAGAGCATGAATGGGGGAGGGGCAGAGAGAGAGGGAGACACAGAATCGGAAACAGGCTCCAGGCTCTGAGCCACCAGCCCAGAGCCTGACGTGGGGCACGAACTCACGGACCGCGAGATCGTGACCTGGCTGAAGTCGGATGCTTAACCGACTGCGCCACCCAGGCGCCCCAACTCTGGTAATATTTCTAATAAAAATGTCACATTTTCTCAAAAGGTTCTGGCTTTCCAGACTGCACTTTTGCAGGAGAAAAAAAAAAAGCGAAAGACCACATCACTGGACTTTCTATTCATGCGATGATACCAAAAGGGGTGATGCCCTTCGTCCGTGCTAGATAATGTAAAGAAGTGACCTCTCTACACAACAAGCTTCTTCCAGGCCAAATGCATTCTTCATGGGCCATATCTGAACAAGCCCGGGAAAGCATTTCAACCTGCACAATCTGGAACACTACTTACCAGTAGAACCTCTGGCATAAACACTTTGCCTACATTAGAAACCAATAAAATGTTTTTGCTAGGTGTAAGAATCATGGCAGAGGAAACAAACTGACAAACAATAACATACCAAGCTACAGAATCAATTTCTGAACATGAAATAAAAGTGCAGCCTTAGGACTCAGAATTAAGGATAATGCACTAGGGCTAGATATGGAATTCTTCTCACACAAAAGTGTAGAAGCCTAAAATGCAGGGGCTTTTTGTTCCAGTAATATCTAAGACATATGGTAACAAAGAGCCTCAAATGTACTTCAAATTTCCTTAAACCTGAATCTTGTAATCAGGTTGGATATGAATAGCCTAATTTCTTAAACAGGGCCATGCAGACAGCCTTTTAAATAGTCCTTTTAAACTAATCTCAGAAGTGGACCTCCTTGACATATAGCAAATTTAAAGCACAACAAAGGGCATTTATTATCTGAGCTACATGAGGGTAAGTAAAGCAGCCTGTTAAAGCCACTGGACACACTTGAGCGTGTGCTCCTTTAATTTAGGAGTATAATGTAATATAATCATATATATTTATTGATAATATACTTGAATAAGTTTCTAAGAAAGTCAAGATGTCATGGTTCCATCCACACATTTTACATGCTTAAAAGCCCAAGTTAGAATATTCTCAAACTGGAGTTGTTATATTCTAGGGTTCTTAAATTACTCAAGGTAGAATTTCTCTAGAAACATCCAACAGGAAAGAGGGCCAAGAAGAGTCAAACTCAAAAGATAAAATGTATGAAACGTGACAATCTGTTAAACTGAAGCAAAATGCATCATCACTATGAAAGCCAAACTCATGTACACGTGAAATTGTAGAAAAATGAGGAAAATAGATAGTAGACGTGTGGTAAGAATGTCAAGAAGCAGCACAGAAACTGAAGAGAGCAAAGATGACCACAGGGGAAGAAAAAAACCAGTCCAGAATCTAGGGACATGGCATTCCCTTGCCCATCACAGAGACCCTGAAGACAGCAGTGAATCACAGGGAATTCATAATGGAGATGCCCAGAGATAAAGATTTGCTGAATTCTCTTTGTATATTCTAATACAATGGGAACATCATACATATAATCTACATGCTTTCAAGAGGACAGGTGTGAAAATACACCTCTCCAGGTCTCACCTTATATTTGGGGGAAAATGTAAAGAGTAGATGCAGGTGTTGAGTATGTGTGAGATAGTATTTCCCTCTGAGGTTGATTAATTACTTGTTTATGTTGAACAGACAGCACTGCGATTTTAACAGCAAATGGAACAGACTTATTATGGGCTGTGGACTTACAGGTAAACTCTAACGGCTATAAAATAAACGTTTGGTGCCAATACAAGTCTCCTTTTCTCTTTTGTGGTGCGATATATAGTGAAGAATTTTCCACATCAGTTGATAACTAAAATGAAACATTTAAATTTAATTTGAGCTGCTGTTCCTAAATACACAAAGGCCACTCTAGTAAGACTGCATAGTATGAACTCAGTAAAATGCAAGTGATCAAAGAGAATGCGATAAGGTGCCCCCAGCTTGCTGATGTTTTATCTGCAAATGTCCTCCAATCACACAGCTTTCAATACACAAAGGACAATAAACAGCTCTAAAGAAAGAGTTGAGGCCTGAGATTGAATGCCCCTAGAGGATACCTGTTGAGATTACCAACACATTCTTGGTGGCCCCAAGAGGCAGACTCAGAACCAAGAGATGAGATCTAGAAGATCTATTTCAGCTCAGCTTCAGGGTGCTGAATGATGTGACAGACCAGCTGAGAATAGCACTACAGCTATCTTATTTCTCACAAGAGCCTAACAAAATTACAATAAGGAAACAGAGGACCAAGAGAGATAAGGGTCTCTCACTCAAGGTCAGAGAACACATGTATTGCAATCAGGATCCAGAGATATACCAGATTCAAAAGCCCAAGCTTTTTCTTTAACTCTAGGCTGCTCTGATCAATTTCTGATCTTCAGGGTCAATCAAGCAGGGGCTGGCTGACCACTGGTTGGCAATGTAGGGGTTTTGTATGTCAAGTGGTTATATACACAGATATTGCCTAAAAATCCTTTTTTTTTACTCTGAGATACTGCAATTCTCTTAACAAAGCACACTGCTTGAATTTCCTTTCAACACTTACCATTTTGTTGAGGCAAAACCCTATAGCAGCTTTCTCTAGCCTTCTAAAGCTCTTCATTAAGACCCTCTAATATGGGAAGCAGGATTATATTTTTTTATCATTACTCATTTTAATGGTGTGACATTAGCATTAGACATCAGGAAGAAAGGGACTAATGAGGAAGATCCAAAGAACATTAGCTGCCCGCCTATGATAAGATGTCTGAAGCTGCGAGGAAAATAAAAAGATGCAAATCTTCCTTCGTAAACAAAACTATCTATTACACACAAAAGAAACCAGAATGAAGACATAAGCAGCATGTGCTATATAATTTAACACAGGAAAGATTAAATGTACTGCAATCATTTTATGGCAGATATAAATGACCATAAAAGTTTACCAGGGTAAGAAAAGATAAAAGGAAAATAAAGTGAACTAAGCATTTCTTTAGGAATAGCAGTTTTCCTGCTGCATTTGGCAGAACTGAGAGGCTAGGAAAGCTTGGAAGACAGGAAAGTTCCTGAAAAGGTGCTAGAATTACATGCAGTGTGGAGGAAGGGTTTAAATTAAAAGAGCATAAAAATACCGTCAGGCCTAGCACACCCTACTAAAAACTTCAACACACATTCTCAGGGAATGAAGATAATTGATTTAAAGGTATAGTAAAGATCCTAGAGAAAGAGCACAGCTCTGGAGATCCAAAGACCTGGCATCTAGGCCCTGCTGAGTGGCCCTGAGCAAGTTCTTTAGCTACTCTAGAACCAAAGGATAACAAAAAGGGAATCAAAAACAAAACAAAACTCTCAACTAATAAATATCTAAGTGTTACTTAAAATCTAAAATCTATTATTTTGATCAGTCTTTAGTTCTAGGTCTCAAAAAAAAAAGTCTTTAATTATTCTTAATAAAACAAATTGGGTGAAACTGGCACATATTATTCTCAACAATCACCCTCATTTAAAAAGTCAACTTATTATTATGATACTAAAATTTGACCTTTTTACAATTAGTTGGATCTCACAAGCATTTTAAATAGAGGTTCACACACTCTAATTGTTAAAAAATATTTTTACTGCTCTTTTCTCCTGAGCCATAAAATCCTTCAACTACCATCGAACATAGCTGATTTTCATTTGGTGACTGGTTGGAAATTTTGGAGGCACTCAGGCTATCTCTATATTTCACCCATGTTGAGTCTTTTTCAAAAGCTTGAGGCTCCTGCTAATGTCTGATGGATATACACCTTGCAGAATTTATCAGAGACTGCTGGGTTGTCATCTGTCATAGTCCTAAGCAATTTCTAAGGGCAGGATAAAGCAACCGACTTCATTCAGGTCAGAGCAAGATCCAGGATTAACAAAAGGATAATCAAGTGACAAACCAGCTGACTGCAAGGCATTAACAGATTCAGAGCATTTGGGACACTGCAACAGAGAGGTGTCTAAATTTAGTTTAATAGGCATTTCTGCAGCATATTCCCTCTTTTTTAACTTAATTTTTCCTAACATCTCTAAATTCATAGAATGTGTCATATACATATACATACACACATATATATATACACCCACACACATATATTTATACTTACGTGGATATTATTTACCAGAGGATTCATTTTTCTATGCCTTAAAAATCATCACGGATATTAAGGAATTATTAGTTGTGATAATGGTATTTTAATGTGTATTTCTTAATGGTCTGTGACACACACACCCACAGATATTTTGGATAAGATTATATCATAGCAAAAATGATCTTTGGGGTGTCTGGGTAGCTCAGTAAGTTAAGCGTCCAACTCTTGATTTCAGCTCAGGTCATGATCCCTTGGTTCATGGGATCAAGCCCCATGTCAAGCTGCACACTGATAGCATGGAGCATACTTGGGATTTCTAAATAAATAATCAAAGAAACAAACTTAAAAAATCTTCAAAATAAATAAGATTAGCCACAAGTTGATAATGCTTAAAATCGGGATGGGCACATGACAGTTCACTGCTTTTCCCTTTACTTTTTCTGTTTAAATTTTCCCATGACTCTGCTTACAGTGTTTTTTGCCATGTACCATGATTTCTTTTTATGGAGGTACATATGTTGATTCTTTTATAGATTCTGGGTTTGGAGTCATAATTAGAAAGGCTTTCACCAAACCAAGATTACTTTTTAAAATCTTTCCATGGCTTCCTCTAGTGCATAGTTTGATTTATTAGTATTTAAATCATGGTAGAAGGTATCAGTTATGGACCCAAAGTTTTTCTAAGAGGATTACCCATTTGTTCCAACATCGTTTATTGAATGATATCCTGTCTTCACTGTTTTGAAATGCCACCTGTATCTCATTAAATTCCCACATGTATTGTGTCTATGGATTCATTATTCTTGTCTATTGATCTGTATCTTCATGAAACAGTAACATACTGTTTTAAATACTGAAGGCTTTTTAATGTGTTTAGTATCTGTCAGGCCTGGTTCTTTCTTATGATTCTTCTTTACATATTCCCTGGCTATACTTGGTTATGCCTCCATATAACTTATTAAAGCCTTATTTTGTTGAAAACAGTATTTTTTATGATTAACATACTATGTTTATAGCTTAATTTAAGCTACGTTTATAGCTTAATTTAAATAAAATGGATACTTCTATAATGCTGAGTCTTCTCATCCAAGAAAAAACATGATAAGCCTTTCTATTTTTTACATCTTTTCCTAGGAAGAATTTTACTGTTTTTCATTTAATTTTTAAACTAAGAAATTGTATTGCTAATTTATTCCTAGGTATTTTATCTTTTTTTGTCTTTTTTGATGCTACTGCAAATAAGGTCTTTTCTTCTACCATATACTCTAAGTGGGGTTGTTTTTATCTATATAAGCTATTTCTGTATGTTAAAATGAATGATTATTGGTCATGTTTTTCAAATTGATCGCATAAAGCTTCCTAGGTATACATCACATCATCTGATAATACTCATCATTTTATTGTCTCTTCCAAATTGTAGACCACCTTTTCTTCCCTGTTGAACTGTATTGGTGACAAAGTACCTCCAAAATAAAGTTAAGTGATAGTCTTCTTCCTGACTCTGATGGGAATATTTTAATGTTTTGGCATGATGCTAACTGCTGCGACTGAGGCAGATTAAGAATGTGTTAATGTATTCCTACTAAGAATTATTGTAATGAATGAATACAGAATTATGTCAAATGCCTTTAGCACTTATGGAGATCATTGTATATGTCTCCTTAGACCTAATGTGGTAAAATGCATTGATATTAAGCCATCACTGCTGATCTGGAATAAGCCCAACTTGATTTTCCACCCCACCTCCCAAAATTTTGTTATTTTAAAAACTTGAAATATACAGATTATCCATATACTTATCATCTTCGTTTTTAAATTAACAATTTTCCATATTTGCTTTATACGTGTGTATACATATATCTCACACACATATTCTTAACCATGTGAAAGCAAATTACAACTTCATGACACGTCATCTCCAAATATTTCAGTAAGCATCTCCTTGTTTTGTTAAAAGCTCAGAATAAGAACACTGTCTCAAATGACTACATACCAACACCATACTTTAAAAAAAAAAACAATTTTCTAATATTATACAATATTTCATCTATATTGATTCAATCGTCCTTAAAACATCTTTTAAACTCATTGCTTCAGGATCCAATCAGGGTTTATGCATGACATTTGCTTGCTAATCTTCCTTAGTCTTCTAATTCTGAAATGTTTCCCCAACCCCTTCTTTTTTTCCTCTATGACACAGATTTTTTTTTTTTTTTAAACAGACCAGGCCAATTGTTTCAGAATGTCCCACACTTCAGAGTCATCTAATTGTTTTCTGAGAATGCTATTTAACTTGTGCTGGTGTATTGCTGAAATCTCAAATTTAGATACAAAAGCTTAATTGGATCTAGGTTAACTATTCTTCTGAAGACTGCTTCCTGGGTGATTATGTGTGCCTCATATCACATCAGCAGGCATACAATGTCAGGCTGTCCCACTATTACTGATGCTCAGTTTGGTTGAGGTGGTGGCCTCCAGATTTCTCCATTGTAAAGACACATTTCTACCTTTTCAATTAACAAGAAGGGTGTGGGCTATCATCCTGGCCATCGTGAAAATACACTAATGGCTTTAGCATCATTTAGTAATGCTTCTCAGAACCAATTTTTTCTCACTGGGGGTTATGGAATTGGGATTTTCTAACTCTATCACTCCTTATATATTTACTAGGTATCATTCTCTGTTTTTTAAAAAAAAGTCATTATTTGCTTCATTTATTACTTTCTACCCTCAATTTAATTATGTCTGGTAGTAGGTTCAAATCTCTGTGTTTTCTGTGTTTTTGGGTTTTGAGGTTTTTTTGTTTGTGTTGGTCTGTCCCTACTTGGTATACCATTGCAAATGTAATCAGGTTAAGATGAAGTCATAGTAGATTAGGGTGGGCCTTTAATAAGACTGGTGTTCTCATAAGGAGAGAAGAGGGGCACCTGGATGACTCAGTCAGTTGACCGCCCAACTCTTAATTTTGTTTCCGGTCATGATCCCATGATCACGGTATTGAGACCCAAGTTGGGGTCTTCACTGAGTGTAGAGCCTGCTTAAGATATATTCATTCCCACCCCCTTCCCCCTCTGCCCCACTCCCTAGCTTGCACTCTCTCTCTAAAAAATTTAAAAAAATAAATAAATAAAAGAGGAGAAGAGACACAAAGACCACCACAGGGAAAATTCCACATGATGACAGAGGTAGAGATTGGAGTGATGTGTCTATAAAACGTGGAACACCAAGGATTGCCAGCAACAACGGAAGCTAGGAGAAACATAAAGGCACCCCCCTAGAGGCTTCAGAAGAGCATAGCTCTTCCATCACCTTAATTTTGGACTTCTAGCCTCCAGACCTATGAAAGAATAAATTTGTTTTAAGCCATATAGTTTTCAGTGATTTGTTACAGTAGCCCTAGGATACACACGGGTTTGGTCTTAACTGTCCTATTGTAGGTAATTTTGTTCTAAAGCTGTTACAATTTTTTCACCATTTGGCTATTTTACTTTGCATTGTCAGGACATGCATGTGTGCAATTTAAAGGTTATTATTTGAGCATTCTGTGTTTAGGAAAAGGTGACTCACTTCCAACCTCTCCTCTCAAAGAGCAGATAAAAGTCAAGCCCTCTTCTCACTCCCACCTCCTATCACCCCCACTTCTCCTGGGACAGCTCAGGTCTTCAGTTCCCTCTTCATTTTTGGCACCTGATAATGCCTTTACTGTCCGATTAGCCCTGCTACTCATTAAAACATATAACTGTTGTGTTTTGCCCAGCATTTCTAGATATTCTGTGGTGGAATTTTTTTTTCATTTTTTCTAGTCTGTCTTATCCCTCCCTCCCCCTTGCCTGCTTCAAAACGAGAGGTTATGGAATGATGGAAGGTTACACCTCATTTTACCCGCAAGGCAGGAAGGTCCAGTATGAAACAACTTGTCTAAGGGCAGGCACACTCCATACTAGCATGATGAGACACAGTCAAAAGCTTCGTCCACCTCTTGAAGGCAAGCCTTTGAGATGAGCTCACCTGCCACTCTGCTTACTACGGTTCTAATATTAAAAACTGTGTGTAGCATCTTTATACCATATGTTTAAGTCCTTAGAGTTTGATTCAAAATATCAGAATAAGTGTTTTCTTTAGTCTGCAGAACATCTAGGAAACCATATGGCCTTATTGCTGACAAGATTTTAACATGGGCCTTTGTAATATTTAAGAGACCCTTCAAATTAATCACAAACATAGAATATAGGAAACTGTCCAAAGAAGAAGGGTAAAATAAATGGAAAACATGAAAAACTTGGAATGGCAAGGAAATCTGGCTGAAGAACAAAGGGTAGACAATAATTGGTTACCTTTTCAAAAACAAGAAAGACAGACTCAGTAATTAGTACTGGCTAACCTAACCCAACCATCAGGAAACCACAGAAAAAGGGGGCCAACGAAGACAGCTTCAACTACTTTAGGGACTAGGTTTTATAGGATATTGCTTTAGGAAATTGTAACTTGGAGTTTCTAAATTTAAATGTATTCAACTGGGTAAATCATATGTATACAGAAAAACAATAAAAGGGTCAAAAATGCTCAGCAGGCTGAGAGAAATCCAGCCCCTTCTTCAAATATGGTGAAAGAACATGAGATAGTCTGTCCTCTGAATCGAAATGGGTTAATATGACGGATTCAAAACAAATTTATTTAAAAAAAAAAAAAAACAATAAATCCCTAGCAGATGGATCCTGAACACACAAAGGAACTCAAGTTCTTTAGGGATAATTTTGCCTCTGTGTGGCCATATGTTCCTCTTCAGAGACTGTGGTAGCCAGAATTACTTTCTTATTCCACAGAGATCACCAGCAAGTGTGACAAAGCAGGGCATTCTCATGTACTCTCACTGGGAAAATAAATCGGTGCATCTATTCTGGAATGCAAATTTCCAGTATTGGTGAAAATTAAACAGGTACACCTTTTGACTCAGCAACATGTCTCCATGGCATTGTCTAAACAGCCAACTGAAGAGAGCATTCATCATGAAATAATTCTAACACATACCAAAAATGACCTAAATGTTTGCCGTTAGATTAATGGCTACATAAATGATGGCACATGTCATCAGTGAAATTCTAAGACGGAAGAAGCACTAAACCAGCAGGGGTGCCCTTATTCAAAGGGCCACATGGTCTTCACTGGGAGCTTAAGTTCATGAGGCTTCACAGTAACACAGACAAGCACTCCTGGGCAGCCACATGGGGCTAGTGTTCAATATGGCATAAGGGCTAAGGGGGCAGGGGCAGCAGCAGGAGACAGATGGATACCAAGCTCTTCCTGCTAGAGAGCCAATCTCAATGAATTTCCTCTTTGGAGTATGTAAATGCTACGTGGGGGAGACCGGAGGATATCGCTGGAGGGTGATACTGAAATTTCTGTCAGTCTAGCAAGTATGTATTTCAGTTGGTTTTAATTTAGTTTGGAGAAATATAGATACGACCACTTGTTTCCTTCACCTTGAATATTATGAAACGGTTCATGCTAATTGCACAGAAGTTTTATAATATCTTCACCAAATGACTGACAGTGAATCAATCACAGTTATTTGTATAGAAATATTTCAGTGAATTTTGGCTTTTTTCCTCCATACCATTCTGTATTTTTTCCTCCTCCCCTTCCCCATCTTCTCCTCACCGCTCCCCCTCCTTTTACAATTTGTATACACTGTATACAAAAAGGAAAAGAGCAAAAACTAAAAAGAAAAAATGATGAAATATCTAACTTCCCTTCAAGGTCAGAAACATCTTTCACTATACAGGAACCCAAAGTACAATTTAGTCTAACTCCCCTACATATGTGGAAACAAAGCCAGAGAGTTGGTTAAATAACCTGCCAACTGTGATTTTATCCATCTAGTTTCATGTTTTTATTTCCTTTTCTCTCTCATTTATTACTTATTGACTTTGATGAAATTTTATTTATTGATATTATGTCCTATTTCTTTAGTTTATCTAAGTCTGGGATTTAGAACTATTCTGAGTCTTCTGTGTTCAGTCTGTTAAAATCACCCTTTGGGCACCTGGATAGCTCAGTCGGTTAAGTTAACTGACTCTTGGATTCCGCTCAGGTCAGGATCTTAGGGTTTTTGAGTTCCAGCCCCACATCTGGCTCTGTGCTGACACTGAGGAGGAGCCTACTTGGGATTCTCTCTCTCCCCTTCCCCCGCTCATGCTTGTGTTCTATCTCAAAAGAAATATACTTTTTAAAAAAATCACCCTAAAATGAGCCTAAGTCCCAGAAAGTGAAAGAAGCATTATGGTGACACTATGCAAGGGCGCATGGAGGTCAATTTTAGTTTTAGCGCGCGCGCGCACACACACACACACACACACACACACACACACACACACACATATACACAAAGATGTGAGGAGTAAGAAGTACCAAAAACTGCTGAAGAGGACCCACATCTCAGAGAGTAAAGTGCCCACCCTTCTGCTGTAATACATGCAAGCATACTTTCCCTTTGGTTTTGTTTACAGAACTGCTTTCTTCATACTCAGTTAAACATAACCCTGAAGTCATCATTAGAAAACACAAATGTCACAGCAATTTGTAATTAAAATATACTTTGAGTTATAAAGTCAGCTATTTAAATGACATCATCTGTTTAACAAAAAGGTATTTTCTTAATTTTAGTAACTGGAGCTCCCTGAGTCCTCAAGCTACCCCTAACTACAACAACAAGCCCAGAATGAAAGGGAGGTGGGGGTTACAGAGGATCTTCAGATCTCAGAATTGAGATAGTAACATAGCCGGGACCTGAGCAAGCAGGCCTGCCCACTCCTGGGCTAGTGATTTTCCCTCAAAATGTCAAGATGCCTTTTAAAAATGTAACCTCAATACAAAAAGGCCTCCATTACTCACTAAGGTCGGACCTAAGAAATGACCCCAATACTCCCTACCAATTACTTCAGAAAATATACCTATTCTCCAATTTCAGAGTCCTTGAGGTTTTTTTTTTTCATAATGTTTCCCTTTTTAAAAAAATCTGTAGAGACTTTTCTTTGCTTATTCCTGCCAAGAAGAAATCTACTCCTAGCTCTCTGCCTACAGGCAACCTGACTGAAAAAGACACTGTGATTACATAAGTGCCATTCACCCTGCCGCCACCACCTGGAGCATACAGAAAGGGCTTTTTACAGAGAAGGTCAGAGGCTCCAAGCGAGCATGCAGGGAGTTCACATACCTCCTGGTTACAGAAAGTTTCCATCTGCGGAGTACATGGAGACCCAAGCAATCGCATTTGTTTCACTGAGGTTATGTGACACCAAAAACCTTACTGACTCAGTGATAATCATCCAATTACTCCTTGTGTGTGCAGAAGAGAGGAGCTAGGTAAAGTTTCCAACCCTCTGGAAATAAAAATCTCTAATATTTGCTGACACCTCAGGCATCTAATCCACTGAGCATCAAGCAAAAACAAGCTCGTGGGGTCCCTGAATTCCTCTCCCACCCTTCATCATGTGCCTGCCATCCTAAGAAGGCAGAGGGATTGCATTTCATTTTGAGCAAATAGATCTTGGTAAGATATTGAGCTAAGAGACGCTACTGAACATTCCAGAATTTTCAACCACTGAATAAAGGTAGGAGAGAGAACAGGAAGACATGTCTTATGAACTCTATGTTTCTAATTATTTTCTTCCTCTGTTTTCCCTCTGGTAATCTTTGCAGTGCCTCTTTCCTGTACAGTGATCTCTGGCTAACTTTTCTATTTTTTTCCCATTTATTCAATTTACAGCATTTTAAAATTTTTATTGGATTTCCTTGAAATTCAACATTGTGATTGCCATGACAGATATCAAAGCACTGCCTCTCCTACTCCCTCCCCTACAAAAAAAAAAAAAAAAAAGCCACTTCAGTCTCTAAAGCCCTATTTGCAAAAATTTTACTAGGTTCTGTGAATATGCAGTATGGCATTTAACCTAGTTATTTTAATACTTCAGAGCAACACCTCAGGGAAATCATCATCGCCATTTTTCTGGCACACAAAAATCTGGAAACAACACTCTCACTTTATCCAAAGGTGGATATTTTCATTTCTACCTGTCATATACTTATAATAGTCACACCCTCAAATATTTGTTTTTTCCTCTCCTGGCTTGAGCTCTACTCTCTCAGCTGACACAAAGAAAAATAAAGGTGATATTTTACAAACCTAATTCTGAAGGCGAAATGATAGTCAATACCATGGAACTAACACAGACACATCATGCTTAATATACAGCAATTCCAGGATTGTGGTATAAAAAAAGCAATAGTTGCTTTTAGGATAAAACAGTTAAGAAATTTCACAGAGAAAAGGAACTAATGTTTTCTTATTAACATAAAAAAATGGGCAGTCAATACCAGAGTTGGTATGTTCCAAGTGGCTTGGTATGTTCCAAGATCTACTTCTGTCTCCAATTTCCTTACCAGGATTGTTCCTTTCTGAATAATATGAAAGCTTCCAACTAGCAAAAAGAGAGAACCAATGCCAATGAAAATCTTGAAAAATGGTAGGTATAGAAGAAAGAAGTAGAATAAAATCCAGCATATACCTCATATAAATCCGAATCATTAATTAGCTTCTTAAATTTCCATTTATACATTAAATAAATAAACCCTCTACCAACAGAAATTAAATTACCACCATATTTCCGACCAAGACGCAGGTGATTAATATCATTTCAAATATACTAATGGTCAGTGTCTATCTGGAAAGCAAAATGAGACCCTCTCTTGCCAATAATGCTTCCATTCAAACCATTCAATGTATGCTTGATTCCTCCACATGGGAATGTACCAAGTCTTCAGCAGCTTCAATTTAGTTCTCGTAAAACAGTATTTAGAGAGAAAGTTACATATTTTCAGGTGGCAATTCTGTTGTCTTTCTATATATCTATGGAGAGATTGACTTATATAAAATGGCAGAATAAAAAGGCACCTTTTAAAAAAAAACTTCTGTGTTTCTGTGAGGAGCCCTTATACCATTCACATTGGGTCTAAGAAAATAAAAACATTACCTATATTCCCATTTTACAAAAAAAAAATAATGTCAACTCTTGGAAAGTATAGATTGTGCATTTAGCTCATCTCTGTTTTCTTGTGTAACATATCCATTAGATATGGCTGAGGTTTCTGTTCTAAGAGAAAGGATCAGCTGGTTTCCAGAGGAGAAAAGATTGCCAGCAATCAAAAATCTCAAAAAGAGAACCCCAGTCCATGTCCTCAAACATCACTTCTTTGCTCACAAAGACACTGAGTAAATATTCAAAGCCAATTTTTAATAGTGGTATACATGCAATTTCCCAAATGGCCACAGCATCTTTAAAAAAGATAAAAAATCTTTTCATTTTTAATGGGCAATATAGTGACATGGTTAAAAAAAAAAAGACTATTAAAAAGTATACAGTGATCAGCAACATCAATAGGAAAACCTCAATATACCAGCAAATCAAATCCAGCAATGTGTAAAAGAAATTATACACCATGACCAAGCGTGATTTATCTTAGGTATGTAAGCCTGATTCAACATTCATTCAAAAATCAATTAATGTAATCCATCACATCAAACGCCAAAGAAGAAAATTTACATGATCATATCAATAGATGCCGAAAAAGCATATGACAAAATGCAGCATCCATTCTCAATGAAAACTCTCAGCTGATTAGGAATACAGGAAAACTTCCTCAACTGGATAAAGCACATGTACAAAAACCTACAGTTAATAACCATCCTTAATGGTTAGAAACTAGAAACTTTTCCAAAAGATTAGGTACAAAGCAAGGATGTCCTCACTCACCACTCCTTTTCAACACTGTAAAGGAAATCCTAGCTAATAAACTAAGGAAATAAAAGGTATAACAATTGGGAAGGAAGAAATAAAACTGTCTTTGTTTGAAGATGACATGACTGTCTACACAGAAAATACAAAAGAATCAAAAAAGAAACTCCTATAATTAATAAGTAATTATAGGAAGGCTGCAGGATGGTAGGTTAATACACAAAAATCAATCATTTGCCGATATACTAGCAATGAATAAGTAGAATTTGAAATTAAAAACACAACACTATTTAGGTTAGCACCCCCCAAAATGAAATACTTAGATATAAATGTAACAAGATGGGTACAAGATCTATATGAGAAAAACTATAAAACTCTGATGAAAAAAACAAAAGAAGAACTAAACACACAGAGATATTCCATGACCTTGGACAGGAAGACTCAGTATTATCAAAATGTCAGTTCCTCCCAATTTGATCTTGGATTGGGATTCAACAAAATTCCAATCAAAATTATAATTATTTTATGGATATTTATATTGGTTCTAAAGTTTATATGAAGAGGCAAAAGACCCAGAAGAGCTAATACAACACTGAAGTAGAAGAACGAAGTCAGAGAACACTCAAGTTCAAGACTTATTATAAAGCTACCGTAATCAACAGTGTGGTATGCGTGAAATAATAAATAGATCAATGGAACAGAAAAGAGAGTCCAGAAATAGATCCACATAAATACAGTCAACTAATCTTTCACAAAGGAGCAAAGCCAATAAAAGGGAGCAAAGATAATCTCTCAACAGATGGTGAGGGAACTGGACAACACATGTAGAAGGAAGAAAGGAAAGGGGCGCCTGGGTGGCGCAGTCGGTTAAGCGTCCGACTTCAGCCAGGTCACGATCTCGCGGTCCGTGAGTTCGAGCCCCGCGTCGGGCTCTGGGCTGATGGCTCAGAGCCTGGAGCCTGTTTCCGATTCTGTGTCTCCCTCTCTCTCTGCCCCTCCCCCGTTCATGCTCTGTCTCTCTCTGTCCCAAAAATAAATAAACGTTGAAAAAAAAAAAATTTAAAAAAAAAGAAGGAAGAAAGGAAAGAAGTAGGGAAGGAGGGAGACACAAACCTTACACTGTTAACAAAAATTAACTCAAAATGAATCACAGACCTGAATGTGAAATGCAAAACATAAAACTCCTAGAAGATACAGGAGAAAATCCAGATGACCTTGAGTATGGTGATCACTTTTTTTAAAAAAAATTTTTAAACATTTATTCATTTTTGAGAGACAGAGTGTAAGGGGGGAGGGGCAGAGAGAGAGAGACAGACAGACAGACAAGACAGAATCTGAAGCTGGCTCCAGGCTCTGAGCTGTCAGCACACAGCCCGATGCGGGGCTCAAATCCACAAACTGTGAGACCATGACCTGAGCCGAAGTCAGACGCTTATCCAACTGAGCCACCCAGGCAAAAAGTTGATCACTTTTTAGATACAACACCAAAAGCAAGATCTATGAAAGAAATAACTGATAAGCTGGATTTCATTAAAATTTTAAAATTCCGTTCTGTGAAAGACACTGTCATGAAAATGAAAAGAGAAGCCACAGACTGGGAGAAAATATTTGCAAAGGACACATCTGATAAATGACTGTTACCCCAAACAAAGAACTCTCAAAACTCAATAAGAAAACAATGCAATTTAAAAATGGCACAAAGACTTTAAGACATATCTCACTAAAGATACATAGATGGCAAATAAGCATTTGAAAAGATGTTTCACATTAAATGTCACCAGAGAAATGCAAATTAAAACAAGATACTAATACAAACCTATTAGAATGACCAAAATCTGAAATGCTGACACCATCAGAATCTGGCAAGAATGTGGTACAACAGTAATCTCATTCATTGTTGGTGAGAACGCAAAATGGTACACTATGGAAGACAGTTTGGCAGCTTCTTACAATACTAACCATAGTCTCACCATACAGTTCAGCAATCAAACTCTTTGGTATTTACCCAAAGAAATTGATAACTTATGTCCACACAAAAACTTGCACAAGGATGTTTATGGCACCTTTATTTATAATTGCCTAAAGTTGGGAGAAACCAAGATGCCCTTCAGTAGGTGAATGGATAAACAAACCATGGCACGTATGGAATATTATGCAATCCTAAATGGAATGGAGCTATCAAGCCATGAAAAGAAGAAGCTTAAATGCACATTACCAAGTGAAAGAAGTCAATTGGAAAAGGCTAAATGTAGTTTGATTCCAACTATATGACATTCTGGAAAAGGCCAAGCTGCAGAGACAGTAAAAAGATCAGTGTTTGTTAGAGGTAGGGATGGCGAAGGAGCTATGAAGAGGTGGAGCACAGGAGGACTTTTAGAGCAATGGAAATACTTGGGATGATGCCATAATGATGAATACATGCTATTATACACTTGTCCAAACCCACAGGATATAAAACACCAAGAGTAAGCTATGGATTTGGGGGTGATTATGATGTGTCAATGCAGGTTTATCAATTGTAACAGATGTAGCACCCTGGTGGGGGATGATAGTGGGAGAGGCTGGGAGTGTAGGCAGACAGGGGTGTATGTGAACTCTCTAGACCTTCTGAATTATTGTGTGAACCTAAAACTATTCTAAGAAATAAAGTCTATTTTAAAAGAAAAAAATGTACAAAAGTATACAGTCAGAAATATTTCCTATCCATCCCCTGCCTCTAACTGCCCTTCTTTCCCCCACATAATAATTACAAGCTATCACATTTATTTGCTTTTTGGATATATGTCCAGGGTTTCTTTAGGCAAAATAAGCAAATAAAACTCAGCATACACTATCCCCACTTCTTACATAAAAACTATCATAATGTGAGTATCTTTCTTTCTTCCATATCAATACATAGCAAGCCCCCTGTACTTTTTTTAACACCAGCACATTATTCCACTCTAGATGCACCATCATTAAGAATCCCCTATTATTATATACACCTGTATGATTTCTTTCCAATACTTTACCATTTCAAAAATGTAACTTTATACATGTTATTTCACATATAGGTAAGTATGCCTCAGATATATGATGTCAGAAATTGGTTACAGTTATAATTTTGATAGACATTTCAAATTAGGGACACTTCTTCTGAAACCTGAAATAAACAATTCTTCAGTATGTACCCTCAAAGAATATCAAGAAATTTACATGGAGTATGTAGTAGTTTATAATAACTGTCAAAATTAATCAAAATCATTAATTTTAAAGTCAAAATCAAATACTGACAAGGTAAACAATACTCCAGGAAAAAAAAAAAAAGAATCTACATAACATCAAGAATGAGGAAATCTACAATCCATATTGTTACTGGAAAAGTACAAGTTTGTTTTTTTTAATCAACTCTGTTGGTGTAAAATCTTCTGTAACTGCAAATCCCATCAAATTTATCTGTAAGCAAGGACAGAAAATTAAAGAGAAAGCTACTCAGTTTTATTTTTAGAGTTTTAAAATCCAGTCATGTTTCATATGTTCAATAAACTCAGTGCTTCTGGTTTTATATGCAGGAATCATATACAAACAAATTGAAGATCAGGCTTAAAATGCTATAAACTGATGAAAACTAATTAACAGGGACTCATTTATATGGGGACTCATTTGTAGACCTCCCTCAAAAATAAAAGTTAGTGGGGCGCCTGGGTGGCTCAGTTGTTTGAACATCTGACTTCCACTAGGGTCAGGATCTCACAGTTTGAGAGTTCGGGCCCCATTGTTGGGCTCTGTGCTGACAGCTTGGAGCCTGGAGCCTGCTTCAGATTTTGTGTGTGTGTGTGTGTGTGTGTGTGTGTGTGTGTGTGTGTGTGTGTGTGTGTGTCTGTCTGTCTCTCTCTCTCTCTCTCTGCCCCTCCCCTGCTTGTGCTCTCTCCCTCTCTCAAAAATAAACAAACATTTTAAAAAATAAAAGTTAGTGATAAGTGTACTAAGTACTCACATTTTTCTAACTAATGTATTAATAACCAATTTTTACTAGCTGTCAAAGAGGTAAAAAAAAATGTTTCTAATGTTTTTATTGACAACAGTGATAATATTATTTTCATTAACAAGGTAAAATACAAGTGAACTTAGGGAAAGGAAGGAATTAAAAGGGCATTTTACGTTTCAAAGGAAGAGTCAGAACTGGCAAAAGGCTATAAAGCAACAGTGAGAACAGGAAATAAAGAACAACCAAAGAAATGTAAGGCTACAGCTCCAATAGCAAAGAGCTTAGCAGTTCATAGCTCTATTGAACAAAGTGTGTACAGCAGAACAATTAATAATAATAATAAGGTGCAAAACTACTGGGGAAGAATAAGTTCCATGAGGTCGAATGGCTTTGTTTTCTTCATGGCATGTGCAGAGCATCCAAAACAGGTTAGCTGGCACACAACAGGAGCTCAAGATATAATTGCTGAATGAAACACACCAAGTCCTCTCAGAATATTGAGGTTGTCCACTAGAACACCCTAGGAGATCTCTGTAAGCATTATTCCACAGCCCCAAATTATACTTTTGTGTTCTTCCTCACCAGAACTTTTACCATATCAGTACCCTGTCAATGAAAACAATAAATCAAAACAAGTCATGCTAAAATGCAAGCAACTACTGGCAGTGTAAAAGTCTTGTCCCTGCAGACACAAATAAGGATGTTCACAAATCCTAACTACAAAATTCCAAAGCCAATATTCAGGTACCTGGAAAGAAACTGTATGGATGGTGGGGCAGAAAATGCCCATTTGACTTGCCTTATATTTGTCTTAAAGATGGGTTGTAAATAGACTCCTTAAGCTCTGGATCTATTTCACCGTAAGTCGCCAGGAGATAGTTTTAGCGTTAATTAAATGAGAAAAGAAGAAATGAAAGATGTGGCAGAAAGAAATGGGAGTTTGGTTTTTCAGCTTTTGGTTTTTGGTGGGTTTTTTTGGTAAAGGTATGAGCTGAGGAGAAATTGCTTTCTTTTAAAGGTCAAATCTGCTGTCTCCATACATATAACAAAATCTGGTTCATGAGAAATTAAGAACTGACACCATAAGAAATCATCTGGTACAGGAATTAGCTGAACAGAATCTAGGGCCTGGTTGCAAGTATAATCCCCTGATTTAACAAATGAAGTTATATTCAACTGAACCAGCTTTTCACAACTGCAAAATTATTTTAAACCAACCTTGGCACCTAACAGTCATAAAAATAGTTTCAAGGCACAGGAATTGCTTTAACTACAGAGGTTCTCTTAAAGGATAACTTAAGGAACTGTTCTCTAAAACTCCTGGATCCTAAGATTATGGAAAACACAGTATTTAAGGTTAGGGAAACTCTGGAATGAGAATCCTCAGGAAAGTCTTTTCAAAGTGGACAAGATAAATGAACAGAAATCTTAGTCGTTTGGTCCTTATTCCCTTGGAAATCTAAAAAATAGTCACTTCCAGGCAGAGTAAGGTGAAAACAAAAACACAAACATTATAAATGTAAATGACAGAAAATCTAGCATGTGGCACCTCCACGGACAGATCCATTACTATCTGTAATTAGTATGCTAAGACTCTGGTTATGCAGAAGTCCCCACTATGCAAAACATGCCCGTTTCTTCATAGAAGGAGCTTACTTCAAACTATATTCACCACCGCTTTGAGGGCAAGTTTTTGGAGGCTATGACACAGAAGTCTCTACTTCTAGCTAATCTTATGCCTGCAACTCATTCATGAAAACTCTACCAGGTGGACTCTGGGGTAAGCTTCATGAACAAACACACTGGCTTTCCATAGGTGTAATGATTTACATTATATAAGGACTGTTTGTTTGCATTTTAAGTTATTCAAAGTATTTTATTTTTTTCATCTAGGTATCCCCTGTACCTGGAACTTTGTCTGTCATCCTTAATAAATGTGAAGGGCTGGGAAAGGAGTGGGGGAGGAATCAATCTCCCATTAGGCAGAACGTCTCAGGCAAGCACAATACACTTCCATAATGTTGAGCTTCCTCCCTGGACAGGCGCACTAACACCTGTCTTGGGCTTTAGCTGATCCCAGGATCCTCATAATCACAACTACTGGGTAAGATGAGTGGCATACTACAGGATTTCTACACCAGAGCCTTGGTAAAAAATTCTAAGCAATGCCTCTAATTCTAAAGGGCATATATGATGCCAAGGAATCTAAGACCAAAGTCAAACACCAAAATCAAGGTAACTGAAGCATGGAGTTTAGAAGGGTGGTAGGAAGGTAGAGGAGTCCTTAAGCAAAGTAGATGTATCCAACTTTAAAAAAAATTTTTTAATGTTAATTTATTTTTGAGAGAGAGAAAGAGAGAGACAGAGAGCAAGCAGCAGAGGGGCAGAGAGAGAGGGAGACTCAGAATTTGAAGCAGGCTCAAGGCTCTGAGTTGTCAGCACAGAGCCCGACACAGGGCCAGAACTCATGAAGCCATGAGATCATGACCTGAGCCAAAGTCAAATTCCCAACTAACTGAGCCACCCAGGCACCCCTGTATCCAACTTTTTATGCAGTGCCTGAGGCATCCCACTGGACTATGTTAAAAGCAGTTACAGGACAGATGTAAAGCAGACACAAATGTAAATCCCATAAATGACTACTGAGCAGTAATTTCCTGCCAGCACAGAGCTAGATTCTATAGGGGTAAAGAGATACATCAGAGATAACAATTGTTGGGATGTACCAACTGAAAAGAGGAAAAAAAAATGTCTCATTCCTATAAAGCAATAACGCACAGCAGAGAACAATTTTTATGGGAAGCACAGAGAATGTAGTGTAAGCATTAAAAGAAAGGAGAAATTGAGAATTACTTCATTCACCCTATATTCACTTGGTGCCTACCTACTGTGTACCAAGGGCTGGTCTCTTGTCACAGATGCAGGAGTAAACATAACCAACCAAGTCCCTGACTTCATGTGACCTAAGTTTTAGGGGGCTGGATAGAAAGTTTAGAAATAAATAAGTTCAGGAAATACTGGGAATCATGGGGAAAAAAAAGATTTTGTGGTTATAAACTGCAGGTGATACAATTTTAAATAGGATGGTCAGGAAAGGCCTAACAAGTTAGTATTGCCAAAAGACCAGAATGAAATGAACAGTACAAGTGAATATCCAGAAAGAACTGGCCAATATAATGGCCAATGAAAGGTTCTATGGCAGGAACAGTCTTGACATGTCAAGAAAGACCAAGAGGCAATGTAGCTGGAGCAGTGCCAAAGAGGGAAGTCCTAAGACACAGAACTGAAGAGAGAAAGGGAGAGTTCACATGGGGCCTTGTAGGCTGCAGTGCAGATACTCTACAAGAAGGGCCATGTGTCCCGGGCTTCAAAATGTTCCCATTTCCTGTTATCAACACCCTACCCTAGTGTGGTATATTTGTTACAACACATGAACCAATATGGATACACTATTATTAACTAAAATGCAAAGTTAATTCAGATTTCCTTCCTTTTTTAACCTAGTGAGCTTTTCTGTTCCAGGAGCCCATTCAGGATACCATGGTATCACATCATAACTTTTCATGTCCTGTTAGCTTCTGCTTGGCTGTGACAGTTACTCAGACTTTTCTTTGGTTTTGATACCACAGACAGCTTGAAGATTTACTGGACAGGAATATTGTAGGGTATTCCTCTATTGGAATTTTTCTGATGTTTCTCATGATTAGACTCGGTTTGTGGGCTTAACACAGCGGTAAAGGGCCATTTTCATATCATATCATACTCATATCATTTTCATATCATATCATATCAAGGGTAAATGCTATCAGTATAACTTATTACTGTTGATGTTGACCTTGATCACCTGACTCAAGGAGAGTTTGCCAGGTTTCCCCAGTGTAAAGTTACTCTTTTCCCCACACCCCTTTTCCATACCATAGTCTTTGGAGAGATGTTTCATGAGCAGCCCACACTTGAATGAGGAGTTACATGCCCTCTCCTTTAGGACAGAGTACATAAATTATTTGGAATTCTTTGGGATGGAATATTTGTCTCTTCTCCTCCAATGATTAGTTTATTCAATCATCTACTTATATCAATATGCAATCATGAATATTTAACTTGGGCTAAGAGCCAATATTTATTTTTTTCCTCAAATTATTACATCTTTAGCCATTGAGAACTCTCTGAGTCAGCTCCTGTGCCCTTCTGACATATCCCCACCAATTATCAATTTTTTTGTTTGCTTTGTGGGGATTGGGGTATTGGGGCACAACTCCTTACTCTCTGCCACTACAAAACACTCGAGGCTCATCTTTATGTTTCTTCACCAAGTCAGAATCAGCCATTTCTCCCAGGTGTCCTTGCTCCTCTTGTTGGAGAATGGTATGAGAAATCAGATCTGGGCACTAGATGTGCTCATGATCTCTGCTATATTTTAACACTCGGTCTTCTTATTTCTTCTGCTAATAATTTATCTAATGTTTCCCCATTGACAAATATGCTGTTTTTCCTCTAATACCCAATATTCTTTCATCAATTTCCATTTCAAACTGCATTTCTTGAACTGATGATGAAAGCAAGCTACATCACTACTCAAAATACAATTCTACTTATTAGAAAACTGGGCCCAAAATGCTGTCATGTTGTGCTGAGTCTCCATATAACACTGGACTCAATGGACAGAACTGGACAATCTTGGTGCCACCTTGTATCTCACTAATGTAACAAGTTCAAAACAAGTTCTGAGGTATTTTAATTTTCCAAGGAGACTGAAACTGGAACAGATCAATTTCAGTGAGCACAGGAAGAAGAAAGCTAGTAACTCTCATCCACTAGAGAAGCTGCTACCGCCATGATAAAATGTACAATGCAATCATTGTCCCCATGTTTTAAACACTACAGAATTATAAAAATACACAATCAGCCATCTCTTAATGAATTTTGTTACATAACGGAAATGGCTTCAGGCAGGAATCTTCCTTTATGCCTACCTAACTTCCATAGACTCATATATGAATATTACTTTCTAAATTATGGGTCCTAGATAATAAGCAATCCTTACAACCATTTTCTTATAACCCCTTAAGATTTATGTCATTATTTTTCTCTAGTCTACTAAGTGTAATTATAAGATGTATTCAACATAATAATAGTTCCTGGGACCGTATGACTCATCATTTTAGACTTTCCATTTCACAAGAAGAAAGAAATACCATTATTTTCTATAGGAACATAATTTGCAATGTAACCATATGCATGTCATAGTTTACTTGTTTCCCTGTGATTTTTACCACCAGGACTTCAAGTCTATGCTATGAAGAACATACTTTTAACTCAAGTATTCTTTGTGGGGTAGCAGAGGGAAAACATTAAATTGTACAGCCATGGAGGGTAGCTTTCAATAAAAGAGACAAGTTTAAGAGGTGAAATTGGACTGAGAAAAACTCAGAATAAATTTGAGTGGTTCTAGATATTCAAATGATTCTAAGAAAATCAAACCAGTGTTAATAACACTTACTGAAATCATTTTGCAATATACACATACATCAAATCATTACGTTGTACACCTTACACTCATACAATGTTTTATGTCAACTATCTTATTAAAGCTGGAAAATAAGAAAAAAAAATCAAAGCACAGACTTACTACATGAGAGAAAACTTAAAGGCTTTGGAAGTTTTAATACCAGTTTACATCTTTAGTTCTTACTGCTACCAACTACTTAATGTGTATCTTCAACTTTAATTCCAGGGTAGTTAACATACAGTGTTATATTAGTTTCAGTTACAGTGATTCAACAACTCTATACATTATTCAGTTCTCATCATGCTAAGCATACTCCTTAATCCTCATCACCTATTTCACCCATCCCCTCACCCACCACCCCTCTGGTAACCATTAGTGGGTTCTTTATAGTTAAGCTTTCTTATTCTTTTTTTTTTCCTTTGCTCATTTGTTTTGTTTCTTAAATTACACACATGAATGAAGTTATACAGTATTTGTCTTTCTCTGACTTATTGCACTTTGTATTACACTCTCTAGCCCTATCCATGTCATTGCAAATGGCAAGATTTAATTCTTTTTTATGGCTAAATAATATTCCATTGTGTGTCTGTGTATGTATGTATGTATGTATGTATGTATATGTATGTATGTATGTGTGCACACACACACACGCCAATCTTTTTGTCCATTCATCCATCAGCGGACACTTGGGTTGCTTCTATACCTTGGCTATTATAAATAATGCTGCAATAAACACAGGGGTGCATATATTCTTTTGAATTAGCATTTTTAATTTTTTTTGGTAAATACCCAGTAGTGATTACTGGGTCATATGGTAATTGTGTTTTTTAATGTTTGGAGGAACTTCCACACTGTATTCCACACTGGCTGCACCACTTTGCATTCCTACCAATAGGGTTCCTTTTTCTCCACATCCTCCCCAACCCCGTTCTTTCTTGTGTTGTTAATTTTAGCCATTATGACAAGTGTGAAGTAATATTTCATTGTAGTTTTGATTTGCATTTCCCTGATGATGCAATGTTGGGCATCTTTACATGTGTCTGTTGGCCATTTATATGTCTTCTTTAGAGAAATGTCTGTTCATGTCTTCTACACATTTTTAATTCTATTATTTGTTTTTTTGGGTGTTGAGTTTTACAAGTTCTTTAAATATTTTTGATACTAACCCTTTATCAGAATGCCCTCTGAAAATATCTTCCATTCCATAAGGTTACCTTTTAGTTTTGTTGATTGTTTCCTTTGCTGTGCAGAAACTTTTTGTTTTGATGTAGTCCCAACAGTTTATTTTTGCTTGTTTCACTAGCCTCAGGAGACACATGTAGAAAAATACTGCTACTGCCTATGTCAGCAAAACTATGGTCTATGTTGTCTTCTAGGATTTTTATGGTTTCAGGTGTCACATATAGGTGCTTAATCCATTTTGAGGTTATTTTTGTGTATGGTGTAAGAAAGGGTTCCAGTTTCATTCTTTTGCATGTGGCTGTCCAGTTTTCCCACCACCATTTGTTGAGACTGTCTTTTTCCCACTGCATTTTCTTATTTTTTTTTTTTTTGTTGAAAATTAATTGACCATACAATCATAGGCTTCTGAGCTTTCTATCCTATTCCATTGACTTATGTGTCTATTTTTGTGCCAGTACCACACTGTTTTGATTACTACAGCTTGGTAGTATAACTAAAAATCTGGATCTGTGATTCCTCCAGCTTTTTCTTTTTTCAAGATTGTGTTGCCATTAGGGGTCTTTTGTAGTTCACACAAATTTTAGGATTGTTTGTTCGAGTTCTGTGAAAAATGCTGTTGGTATTCTGATAGGGATTGCATTAAATCTGTAGATTGTTTTGGGTAATATAGACATTTTTATAATATTTGTTTTTCCAATCCATGATGATGGAATATCTTCCCATTTGTATGTAAAGTCAGTCCACGTTATTGCAAATGGCAAGACTTCATTCTTTTTTATTGCCAAGTAATATTCGTGTGTTGTGTGTACCACATCTTCTCTATCTATTCACCTATCAATGGACATTAAGTGGAATTACTGGATCATACGGTAATTATATTTTTAATTTTTTGAGGAATCTCCATACTGTTTTTCACAGTGGCTGCACCAAGTTGCATTCTAACCAACAGTGCACAAGAATTCCTTTTTTACCACATCCTCACCAACACTTGTTATTTCTCATTTTTGATTTTAGCCATTCTGACAGGGATAAGATGGCATCTCATTATAGCTTTGATTTGCATTTCCCTATGTTAAGCATCTTTCCATGTGTCTCTTAGTCATCTATATGTCTGGGACTTTCTATCTCTTCATGATTCAGTCTTTGAATGTTGTACATTTCCAGGAATTTATTCATTTCTACTAAGTTGTCCAATTTGTTGTCACACAATTCTTCAGAGTAGTCTCTTACAATCTCTTATATTTCTGTGACATCAGTTACATCTCTTTCCTTTCTGATTTTATTTACTTGCAACCCCTCTTTTTTTCTTGGTGTGTGTAGCTATAGGTCAGTTTTGTTTATTCATTCAAGGAAGTAGCTCTTAGTTTCATTGATTTTTTTTCTATTTTTATTTTAGTCTCTCATTTATTTTGGCTCTAATATTTGTTATTTCCTTCCTTCTACTGACTTTGGGTTTCATTTTTTGTTCTTTCTAGTTCCCTGAGATACAAAATTAGGTTGCTCATTTGAGGACTTTTTTCCTTCTTGAGACAGGCATGTATCACTATGAACCTTCCTCTTAGAACTGACTTTTTTTTGCAACCCATAAATTTTGGTAAGTTGTATTTCCATTTTAATTTGTTTCAAGGTATTTTTTAAGTTATTCTTTGATGTTTTTCATTGATTCACTAGGTTTTCAGTAGCATGTTTTTTTTTAATTTTTTTTTTCAACGTTTATTTATTTTTGGGAGAGAGACAGAGCATGAACGGGGGAGGGGCAGAGAGACAGGGAGACACAGAATCGGAAACAGGCTCCAGGCTCTGAGCCATCAGCCCAGAGCCTGACGCGGGGCTCGAACTCACGGACCGCGAGATCGTGACCTGGCTGAAGTCGGACGCTTAACCGACTGTGCCACCCAGGCGCCCCGCAGTAGCATGTTTTTTAATCTACGTATTTGCAAATTTTCTAGTTCTCTTCTTTAAATTGATAACTAGTTTCATTCCACTGTAGTTGGACACGATGCTTGATATAATTTCAATCTTCTCAAACTTACTAAGACTTGTTTTGTGGCCTAACATGTGATCTATCCTGTAAAGTGTCCCAGGTGCACTTGTGAAGTGTACTCTGCCACTTTTGGATGAAATGTTCTGTATCTGATGTTATGTATCTGATAAATGTTATGTATCTGATAAATCTATCTGGTCCAATCTGGGATTTTCTCTTTTCTTTATTTATTTATTTTGAGACAGAGAGCATGAATGGGGTAGGGCAGAGAGAGAATTCCAAGCAGGCTCTGCACTGTCAGCATAGAGCCATGAACTGCGAGATCATGACCTGAACCCACATCAAGAGTCAGACATTTAACTGACTGAGCCACCCAGGTGGCCCAAAACTGATTATTTTCTTAGTGATCAAAAACCTCCAAACAAACAAAAGTCTAGGACCACATGGCTTCACAGGTGAATTCTACCAAACATTTTTTTTTCAAATGTTTATTTATATTTGAACTAGAGAGAGCACGACCAGGGAAGGGACAGAGAGAGAGAGAGAGAGAGAGAGAGAGAGAATCTGAAGCGGGCTCTGCACTGACGGCAGAGAGAGAGCCCGATGTGGGGCTCAAACACTGGAACCATGAGGTTATGACCTGAGCCAAAATCAGACCCTTAACTGACTGAGCTACCCAGGCGCCTCTCTACCAAACATTTAAAGAGTTGATACCTATTCTTCTCAAATTATTCCATAAAGAGAAAAGGGAGGAAAGCTTCCACAATTATCCTTTAAGGCCAGCATTACCATACTAAATCCAGATAAAGATGCCACTAAAAAAGAGAGCCACAGGCCAATATCCCTGATGAACACAGACACAAAAATTCTCAGCAAACCAAATCCAAAGTACATTAAAAAAAAATCATTCATGACAATCAAGTGGGATTTATTCCTGGATTCCAAAGATGGTTCAATATTTGCAAATTAATCAACATGATATATCACATTATTGAGAAAGGATAGAAACTATATGATCATTTCAACCGATGCAGAAAAGCATCTGACAAAGTACAACATCCATCCATTAAAAAAAACCTTTAATAAAGTTGGTTTAGAGGGAACATACTTCAACGTCATAAAAGCGATATATCAACAACTCACAGCTAATATCATCCTCAATGGGGAAAAACTGAGAGCTTTTCCTCTACGGTCAGGAACAAGGCAGGGATGCCCACCCTCACCACTTTTATTCAACATAATACTTTAAGTCCTAGCCACAGCAATGAGACAACTAAAAGAAACAAAAGACATCCCAATCGGCAAGGATTTCACTATTTGCATATGACATGATACTATATATAGAAAACCCCAAAAAACTGCCACCAAAAAACTGCTGTAACTGATAAATGAATTCAGTAAAGTCAGGATACAAAATCAATGTACAGAAATCTGTTGCCTTTCTATACACCAATAATGAAGCAGCAGAAAGAGGAATTAAGAAAACAATCCCATTTATAATTGCACCCAAAACAATAAGGTATCTAGGAATAAATGTAACCAAAGAGATGAATGACCTATACTCTGAAAACTATAAAACACTGATGAAAGATGACACAATGAAATGGAAAGAGATTCTATGCTCATGGATTGGAAGAATATTTATGGTTAAAATGTCTATACTACCCAAAATAACTTACAGATTTAATGCAATCCCTATCAAAATACCAATTTATCAAATACCTCATTTCTCAAAGAACTAGAACAAACAATCCTAAAATTTGTGTGAACCACACAAGACCCTGAAGAGCCATAGCAATCTTGGATAAGAAAAACAAAATTGGAAGTATCACAATTCCAGACTTTCAAGTTATCTTACAAAGCCGTAGTAATCAAAACAGTATGGTGCTGGCATAAAAATCAATACATAGATCAGTAGAACAGAAAATAAAGCCCAGAAATACACCCACAATTATATGGCCAATTAATCTTTGATAAAGGACGCAAGAATATGCAGTAAGACAAAGACAGTCTTTTCAACAATGGTCATGGGAAAGCTGGACAGGTACATGCAAAAGAATGAAACTGGACCACTTTCTTACACCATACATAAAAATAACCTCAAAATGTCATAAGAACCTAAAGGTGAGACCTAACACCATAAAAACCCTAGAAGACAACATAGGCAGTAATTTATCTGACATCAGCCATAGCAACATTTTTCTAGCTATATCTACTGAGACAAGGGAAATAAAAGCAAAAATAAATGATTGGAACTACATCAAAATAAAAAGCTTCTGCACAGCAAAGGAAACAAATCAGTAAAACTAAAAGGCAACCCACAAAATGGGAAAACAGACATTTAATAAAGGGTTGGTATTTAAAACATATAAAGAACTTATAGAACTCAACACCTAAAAAACAAATAATACAATTAAAAATGGGCAGAGGACATGAACAGACATGTCTTCAAAGAAGACATACAGATGGCTAACAGATACATGAAAAGATGTTCAATACCACTTGTCACCAGGGAAATACAAACCAAAACTACAATGAGATACCACCTCACCTGTCAGAATGGCTAAAATCAACAATACAAGAAACAATAGGTGTTGGTGAGGATGTGGAGAGAAAGAAACACTTGTGCACTCTTGGTGGGAAACCAAAGTTGTACAGCCACTCTGAAAAACAGTATGGAGTTTCCTCAAAAAGTTAAAAATGGAACTACCTTACGATCCAGCAATGGCACTACTAGGTATTTACCCAAAGAATACAAAAATGCTAATTCAAAGGTATACATGCACCTAATGTTTATAGCAGCATTATTTATGAGAGCCAAATTATGAAAACAGCCCAAATATCCATCAATTGATGAATGGATAAAGAAGATGTGCTATATGTGTGTGTGTACACACACACACACACACACACACACACACACACACACACCTACCATGGAATATTACTTAGCCATAAAAAAGAATGAAATCTTGCCATTTGCAGCAAAATGGATAGAGCTAGAGAGTATAATGCTAAGCGAAATAAGTCAGTCAGAGTAACACAAATACCATATGATTTCACTCATGTGGAATTTGAGAAACAAAACAAATGAGCAAATGGAAAAAGAGAGACCAAGAGGCAAACCAAGAAACAGACTCTTAACTATAGAGAACAAACTGATGGTTCCCAGAAGGAAAGTGGGTGGGAGGGGTAGGTTAAACAGGTGATGGGGATTAAGGAGTGTGCTTGTTGTGATGTGCACTGAGTGATGTATGGACTTGTTGAATCACTATATTGTACACCTGAAACCAATATAATAGTGTATGTTAACTAACTGTAATTTTAATAAAAACTTAAAAAAATTTAACTGATATTTAATTTTCTGTCTGGATAATCTATCCATTGATGTAAATGGGATATTAAATTCCCCTGTTATTGCACTGCTGCCTATTTCCCATCAGGTCTGTTAGTATTTGCTTCATATATTTAGCTGCTTCTATGTTACATGTATAAATATTTATAAATGCTTTATATCCTCTTGTTGGACGGACCCTTTTTAACATGACATCATGCCCTTCTTTGTCTCTTATTACAGTCTTTGTTTTAACATCTACTCTGTCTGATGTAAGTATAGCTACCCTAGATTTCTTTTGGTTTCCATTTGCATGGAATATCATTTTCCATCCCTTCACTTTCAGACTGTGTGTATCCTTATACCTGAACTGAGTCTCTTGTAGACAACACAGAGCTGGTCTTGCTTTATCATTCATTCAGCTACCCAGTGTCTTTTTACTGAAGAATTCAGTCCACTTAAAGCAATTACTAAAAGGTATGGATTTATTGCCATTTTGTTGTTTTCTGACTGTATCCTCTGTCCCTTCTTGTCTTGATTTCTTCCTTTGTGGTTTGATAACTTTTTCTATGCTATGCTTAGGTTCTTTTCTCATTATCTTTCGTGTATCTACTATAGGTTTTTGCTTTGTGATTACCACGAGGCTTACATTTATTTTAAATTCTCTGATGTTCTAACATCTGGGTCAAATCTGAGTCTGGTTCTATTGACTGCTTTGTTTCTTTGCTTTTCCTGGCTTCTCTGTGTGTCTCAGTAATTACTGGATAAAGTCAGACATCCTGTGTAGAGCAGTAGAGACTGAAGTAAATATGGTATTTATACCTGGAAATGAACATATCTCTTCTTTGCTAATCTTAAGTGTGGGGAGATGATTCAGCCTACACAAGAGATCAGACTGGGTATGGGTTTTATTGTTTCTCTGGTTACCCTCTGCACGTTATAGGCGTCATATGACTTTCTTGTTACTTTGTGCTTATGGTAGAGCTGGTTTGTCATATCATTTTTTGTCAGTATCTGCTGTTCCTTCAGCTTTAGATCGTCCTTTTTTGTCTGCACCACAGAGATTGTCTTTTCCCACATTATTCCCCTTTCCCAGAAGTAGACTATTGTCAGTTATTACAACGCTTGTGAACCTAATGTTTGTGCACGTGTACGTGTGTGTCTGTGTATGTGTAAGAAGACATTCTCTTGTTCAAATTCAGCCTCAGTTTTGGCAGGATTTGTATATCTGGGAGGAGGGTCTGCACAGTGATCTTGTTCTTCCCCCAATGTTAGGGGCTCTAAAAGTCCCAGTGGAGAATATTTTCCTGCCCCTCCTCCGGAGACAGAGGGTTTTTTACTGTTCCGGTGCCCCTGCTGTAATAGATCGTCACCTGTGCCCTGAAGCTACAAGTTTTGCTACTCTTCCCCCAGAAGCTTAAGGCTTTTTTTTCCCTCAGAGGGATGGAGAGAGAAGAGCTTCGTGTCTTTCTTGCAGTGTTTGCTATTTACCTCCTTCAAGGTCTGATCCACAAAGGAGGATTTTTTCAGTCACCTAACCTGCCCCCAATCTTTCCCATGAGCACCTGGTGAGATCTTGGAGAAGAGGCTATAAGAGTATGTATTCTCTTTGCAGCTGCCACTGCCATGCTACCATACATTCAGTTTTTAACACATTTGAAGAAAATTTTGGCGGAATTCCTCTTACCAATTTATATGGCATCCAGCATTTCCCTAGGTAAGCAAGCATCTCATCCTGTTTCTACTTAGAGAAGTATGACTTTCCTTAGATCCCTCGTGACTTAAATTCTCTGATGGATTAAAAAAAAGTTACGATTTTGTGGATTACCTGGCTTTTTACTATTTTTTTACGGTTTTTAATGTTTTATCTATTTTTGAGAGAGAGAGAGAGAGAGAGAGAGAGAGAGAGAGAGAATGAACACAAGCAGGGAAGGGGCAGAAAGAGAGGGAGACACAGAATCCAAAGCAGGTTCCAGGCTCTGATCTGTCAGCACAGAGCCTGATGCCAGGCTCAAACTCACAAACCATGGGATCATGACCTGAGCCGAAGTTGGACGCTTAACTGACTGAACCACCAGGCACCCTGTGGCTTTTTACTGCTGTAAGCACAGGGGCAATACTCCCTCCAGCCTTCTACATCCTAGCAAAAGCCTGTTCTTGTGAGTTTTTGTGTGTTTGTATTAACATGAAAGGTTCTGGCACTTCAAACACACAAATGCACATTTATTATGTCAACCTGTGAACTAGAATTACATCAGCAAGTGCTTGGGACTCTAGTTAAAATGCTACCTCTTAGAATTTATTTTAACCAATGGGCTTTTTCAAAGGAGAAACCTATCTCCCATTTGACTCCTCACTGCAGAGTCCACAGACCTCCTAGAGACACACGGGTGCACCACAGGGAAGCCTAAAGCAGGTATAGAAATGTGCCGGTATTTTTTCAGATAAGTTAGGAGAGGACAACACAATGGGAACAAAGAAAAACAGAACCAAAAAATACAAGCATCAATTGGTAATATTACAAGGGTGCCACTCACTGTTCCTATAGTGCAGGCTTCTAATCCTGTACTAATTATACGTGTGTGTGTGTGTGTGTGTGTGTGTGTGTGTGTGTGTGTGTGTGTGTGTGTATTTTACCACTTACATTTCCTAAAAATGGTTGTGGTACTTTCCATCCTAAGTTTCTACCTGTTTTTCCCTAGTGTTGTCACGTTTAGATTTCTTTGAGGTTTGTGGAAGCAAAATGGCTAAAAGACTTGGTGTGACTTGTGTGAAATAAAAACTCATGCATTTGACGCATTAAGGAAACCACTGTAGACCCCCTTCCAAATAAATACTTGGTGGAAACTTATCAACTGCTAAAAGCTTCCAACTGATAATATTTCAAAACATTCACTAGAAAAATCAATACTGAAATACCACCTTCACAATGTTGGAACCCTGCATCACTGGAAAATTATCCAACCCACGTTGTATGTATGAAGGTCAAACTTAAGCCCAAAACAAGATTATTCAGTAACTATGAACACAAGAATGATCAAAAAGGAGATAACAATGAACAGATTCGAGTGTTTGCACAAACGGGCACAGATGTACCTTTTCAGAAGTAAAAAAAATGTTTTTAAAATCTTCAGGGGGAGTAAGTCAGAACGTAAATGCAGGGCAGACAGAAGCTCACCCCTGCAGAAACCCTGAAGTCCTCAGGAATGACCGCAAATGAAGAATAGGGAGGCCCTCTCTGAATGCTTCCTTTTGGGGACTGGCCTGGGGCCCCTCTGGGCAGTCCTGAGGCTACAGTGGTCTCTACCAGTCTCTCTGGGAAGGAACCAAGACAGAGGAGCAAAGATATCTGGCATATAAGGTAGAAATGCCAACAAGAGGAGTTAAGGGAGAAACAGGAGGCAGAAGTATAGAAAAGAGAAAAGGAATAGGCAAAATTTTAAAAGACAGAAAGGAAACCAGGGAAGACTGAAAAGTAAATCAGGGAAGCATCTGTTATGTCTCAGGCCTTCCTGACCTATTTATTCAATGAAGGTGGTATCATCATTCTCATTTTCAGAGGACAAACCTGAGCTGTGAGACAATGTGGGAAAATATCACTTTTAGAGATGCACAACTATGTATTAAAGAAGAAAATGTAACGAGATCGGAGACATAGTTTTCAAATTTTCGGCAAAAAAAAAATACCCTCCCCATTCTAGACGCTTGAGTATTTCTATAGTAAAATCAGGTGGAAGGAAGGAAGGAAGGAAGGAAGGAAGGAAGGAAGGAAGGAAGGAAGGAAGGGAGGGCAGGAAGGAAGGGCAGGAAGGAAGGGCAGGAAGGAAGGGCAGGAAGGAAGGGCAGGAAGGAAGGGCAGGAAGGAAGGGCAGGAAGGAAGGGCAGGCAGGCAGGCAGGCAGGCAGGCGAGGGAAAGAGGCACCAAAGACTAGGATCAGGAATTAAGATTAACAGCAGGGAGTTAAGCTTTTCAGGTAGAACACGGGACAAAGTGAACTGAAGAGTATGCACACTCCCTAAACGGGAATGTATTTCTTCCTGTTCTTCTAACCAAACCCTTTGCCTTTTCTCACTCTACAGCTCCTTTAGTACACACTCACAGCTTCTAAGTACTCTGGGAAAAGCCATCCATGAAGCAAATCCAATATGCAAGTCAAAGCTTTAGGATTTGTAACAAGGTATTATTACTGAAAAAACAGCAGTACCAGAAGCACCACATCTACAGCATTAAAGCACCTTTGTCCACTCCTCCCCCGTCTCTTATAACAAAGGATTTTGAAATTCCAGGGGGAAAAACTACCTTTCTACTAACTCAAAGAACTCTGTAATTAGCTCATTCTCAAATAGATACTGACATTACCCAGATGCTTGTAATATTCATATGCAGGGATATTTTCTTGGCTTTTACAGCAACCCCCAAATTACGACTCAACTAAGATTGCAAGGCAGAGTGCTTGAAGTTTAGAATTCATTCTCCTTTGGAAACAAGGTCACAAATAGTTGTTAAAAGGTCAGGTCAACCAACTTGTAACTCACAATATAACTGAGAAGGCAACACTATTTTACCAGACATAGTTACCAGTTCATGGTACTATGTCTAGCTCAGGAAAGATGTTCACATGGTAAGTAGATAGATGTTTACTTTATTCTCTTACTTTTCTGTGTAGAGTTGACCCTTGAGCAATGGGTTTGAACTGTGCACAGGTCCACTTACAGACCTTTTCTTTTTTTTTCAATACAGTACTGTAAATGTATTCTCTCATGATTTTCTTAATCATGTTTTCTTTTCTCTAGCTTAGTTTATTGTAAGAATACAGTATATAATACATACTACATACAAAATATGTGTTAATTCACTATTTAGGTTATCAGTCAACAGTAGACTATTGGTAGGTTAAGTTTTGGGAGAGTCAAAAGTCATATATGGATTTTTGACTGCATGAGGGGTCAGTACCCCTAATCCTCACATTGGTCGAGAGCCAACTGTATTTGAAATATTTAACTGAAAAAAAGATATTTCACTCCATAAGTATTTATCGAAACTCTGACAAATTAAAAAACCTTGTATGCACTATGGGGAATACAAATATTTACCATGTTCTTCCTAAATGCAAAAAAAAAAAAAAAAGAAGACATACAAAATGGAAAGCATGAAAGACCATAGCACTAATACGATGTGCAAAAAGAACTTAACAAGTACAGAAGTCAATCCAGTTCTAACAAGGAATACTGTGTTGATGATTAAAAAAGTCACAAATTCTTCCATCCCTGTATGCACATTTCTTTATATTGTGACATGCCTGCTCTTCTCAACAAAAATGGAATCTATTTTCCCACACCTTGAATCTGGGCTGGCCTACTAACTTGCTTTGACCTAAATATGTGAAAGAATTACTACCATGCAATTTCTGGGCCTACAACTTCTGCCCTCACTTTCTTGCAACCGTGAGACTGCCAGGTAAAGAAGCCTGAGCCAGTTCCTGTGAGGATAAGAGAAAGGCAGAACTGAGTGCCAACAACAAACTGCCATACATGTGAGTGAGGTTGTGGTAGGCCATCCATCTCCAGTTAAGCCACCAGATGAATGAATACACATGACTGACCCCAGACAAGACCAAAAGAAGAAACATCCAGCTGAGCCCGGCCCAATTAGGGTTCCATGATTTTTCTAACAGTAATCATGAAATTCTGTTGTTTTAAGCAGTAAGTTTTGGGGTGTTCTGTTATGCAGCAATAGATATCCAAGATAAATACAAAAAAAAATATGTCACCACCTCTCATTCATTGGCACTGGAAAGAAAAGGCAAAGACACTTCTTGCTACCATTATCTAGTTAATTCTACATATCTTCATAAGCAAATGCATAGATCAATTCACAATGATTTCAAGACCCATAATAAGCAAGAGGAATATAAGTAGAAATAAAACATAGATCTTCCACTCAAGGAACTTAAAGATGAATTCAGTAAGGTGGACGAGATTCTACCACAGAGACATACACATGGTGTCCTATGGAGATCACAGAGAAAGGTCAACAGTCATAAATCTGGTAGATGAGCAAGAGAAATCAAGAAAGGCATTCCAGAGGAGCCAGAACAAAGTTCTGAAAGCAAAAGAATTAAAAGGGGCACAAAGGTCAGTAAGTAAGACCAGCACAATCGTAAGTGAGGATGCATGAAATATCATGGTGTCTTTAGGGAACTAAAAGCAGTTCCAAATGGCTGCATTTTAAAGTATGTGTAGAGAAAGTCAGGACATCCAGCTGGAGAAGCAAACAACAATGAGATCATAGTAAGCTATTAGATCAAGCAAGGGAGTCTGGACTTTATCCTGTTGGTGATCAAGTGATCACCCATGTGTTGGTGATCAGAAGTTGGTGATCATCCATGTGTTTAAAGAAAAGAAGCATAGTCAGAATTGTGTTTTATAAAAGATTATAGTTGTAGAAGATACCTGAGACGACCACATCCAGGGACAGGTAGACCAATCTGGGTCCAGATGAGAGACCATAAGGAGAAGGTAGGTAAGAGAGAAATTCCTTTGTAGGACATTTTGAGTTTGATTCATAGACAGTTAAGATGCCCAGAATGTACTGAAATATACAAGACTAAAGAATGAGAACAAAGCTAAAGGCATACCTTTGGAAGTCATCTGTATAAGTCCAAGAATTAAAACTATAAGCAGAGATGAAATCAATCGGGGAAAGCTTCTTGAGTGATATTCTAGAGGAATATCTCCAGTAGAATTAGAAGTGAAAGTTATAATAGAGTTTGATGAACGTAAGGCATATTGCTCTTTGCATTCTTTTATAAAAATAATCATTCCTTAGGTCCTCTGTATTGGGGGAGGTAAAGGTAGAGTATCCAAGGCTCCGTTACAGCTCATTCACCTCCTGATGGGTTGTCACCCAAGATTCCCACATTCCCTAAATTAAAAACTGATCCACGGGCATGGCAGAGATTGTATCTGGGCTCCTTTCCTTAGAGAAATAGCCATTCTATTCACTAACCTGACCATAATGAGCTCAAGTCAAATAGCTTAGAATTCAGCTGACTATGATGGCTGTTTTAGTCTCCATTCAATCAATTATTTACACTTCAGTCATCTTAACATCGGCAAGTGGTACAAGGATCTGATATTATGCATTCAGTTGCTTAGAAACCACAATTTCTCATCATTTCCTTCTCTGCTTCCAATTTTAACTATTGCCAAGCCACAAATTTCTATATATCACCTTAACACTAAAATCAGCAAATTCACTATCTGCATTCTAAGTATACTTAAATAACTGTATTGCACATGCCAGAGTAAATTTAGGGCAAAATAAAACATCAGGTTGCAGAGGTCAGTTTTAGAATTTTGTCTCCTGGGACATACTACACTCTGACATTAGTCAGTGGGTACCCCAGTCAATTCTACACTGACCTAAATGGGATTAATGGCCTGGTGTAGTTTCATTTCAGTCAAGGTATGGGGTAACTATCCTTGATGAGGTAACACTGTTGTTATATGGGAAGATAAATACCTCAAGAATAGTGTTTCAACCTAAGGTCTTGTTATCTCAAGGCAACCAAGATGTCATTATCAGTTGTAAAGGTCATTATTAAGTTTGTGAAATTAAATTGCAGCTTCAACTTTCAGTTTCACTATATGTAAAAGTCAATTATGTACAGAAAGAGGCACAAAACTGCCAGGGTTATTCAAAGCATTCTGAAGTCAAGGGCTTTTATTCTTAAAATGTAGGATCTCAGAAAATATATTTAATTTGTCTTATGAAATTCCTCAGTATGTAAAATAGAAGCCCTTGCACTGCCTGGCAAACATAATTGAAAGCCAAGAAATCTGATGAATAAATGGGATGATTCAATAAATGAATGACAGACTATTCTATCTCCTTGTAGTACGAAGATTTAAAGGTTACAAGATAACTTGTGTCTTCAGCAGTTCAGACATGATGACATCTGTCCTATACCATCACTCTAACAGTCTATAAGCTATGATTGTAAAGAGTCTAACAACTTCCATGATACACTCCATAAACCAATCCATTAACACAGACTAGTGGTTCTCAAAGTGTGGACCCCAGACCAGCAGCATCAGCATCACCTGGGATTACAGAAATGCAAATGATCTGGCCTCACCCCAGAACTACTGAATCAGAATCTCTGGCTGTGGGCCCCATTAATTGGTGTTTTAACAAATCCTCCAGGTGATGCTGATGCCCACCAAAGTTTGATAGCACTGATGTATACAGAAGTCCCAATGAGTAGGTAAGAGAGAAATAAAATCTGATTCTGTAACTTTATTTTTCAAATTAAATTGGAACAAAGATACAGTTGAAGTTGGGAAAACAGAGGAAACACCATTTGATGGCCCATTTGCAATTCCAATAAGCGGGATAAATTAGATAAAAATCTGCCAATGACATAATACAATTGTTTCTCCCCATCCAAGCTAGAGAAACACTGAAAAACAGATGTTACCATGGAGTACTAGCCAACACTGTGAAGAAAGACCCTCTCACACCTTGCTGGTAGGAACAAAAACTGCTACAGTCCTCATGGAAGATAATTTGATAGTATATAACAAAATTATGTGTATGTACACCTTTTGTCCTTACAATGTCATTTCTAGGAATCTACCCTAAATATACGTCTCCAACATTATCAAAATAAACATGCATTATCTACTGCAGCAATGTTTCTGATGGTAAAATATCAGAAACAACATGAATACCAACATTAGAAAACTGGCTGAATACATTATGTGGTATCCTTTATCCAGACAAAGGATACTATGTCACTATAAAGAAGAATGAGGACAATCTCTATGGAAACATATGTAATGACATCCAGAATATACTGTTAAGTGAAAAAAGCAAAGCTGAAAAATACATAATGTGTTATGTTTTGTGTATGAAAAAATGGGAAAAGAAAATATACGTATACCCGCATATTTTTGCAAAATAACTAAGAGAAGGATAAACCAGAAACTAATGACGCTAGTTACCTGTAAGTACTAGGAACTAGGATGGGAATGGGGTGGAAAGAATTGGAGTTACAATATTTCTGAGCACATCTTTCACTTTCAAATCTGTATTAATATTTTATATATTCAAATAAATAAAATCAACAAGCATGAATAGAGGGATCCTAAAATGGAATGCAACAAACATACAAACCAACAGTATGTCAAATACAGAACATAATCACATGGAAAGAGAACTAGCCCACATATCTTTTGAATGAAGTATTTTGACTACATAGCATCACTCAAAAGACAAAATGAACTATAAACAAATGTTGAACTCTAGTGACGACGTTTATTTTTCACAGTGGTACAGGTTAGAAATTTTAAAACTGCTTTGTTTTTAATTTTTTTTTTGATTGAATAGGTATATTGAAAATAATAGAAGTCAGGTTTTTCACAGATGATGAAATGAGTTACAAATATGGAAAAAAGGAATGCTAGACTGAACTCTGTGGTACTGGGCTGAAACTGAAAGTATCATCAGTGTGAACTCATGGTTTCCAATGGACGGATGGACAAACACATGTATATACACACTTATATGTAGTGTATATATATTTTTTTCTTCCTTCCTCCCTTGCTTTCTTTCACCTCCAAGAAGACATAAAAGTCATGACACCCTGGTAGCAGCAATGAGTACATATAGCACCAAAACCTAAATACCATTCTCCACTGAAAGACCTAGGGTTCCTTAGTGAATTGGTCGATTTCAGTACTAGAGTAGAGAAAGTACAAAACCAGGCTGGACCATCACGCTGTGCCTGAGAGTAAGGAGATACTTAAAGTCCGATGGGACACATCAAAGGCTAAAGAGCCAGCTTGAAGGAGCATCCATTGAACAAATTGGGGACAATCTGAACATCAAAATAAATGCTGGTAGCAGCAGCTTATAAACCACTGAATAAGTCCATAACAAATGTAAATGAGTAAATAAACAAGCAAACAAATGCTGGAATACAATACGAAGAAACAGACTAATCTTAGTTAAGATACATTCTATGAAATAATTTGCCTGTACTGTTCAAAAATATCAAGGTCAAGAAATAATAAGAATGAGGAATGGCTCCAAATTCAAAGAAACTAAAGAGACATGAAAACTAAATACTACCCATACAAACAGACCCTGGTCCTCGGATGGGGAAAATGCTATAAAAGTCATTATTGGGACAACTGAAAATAATTTAAATCAGACTGTGGACTGGATATAAAATGTACTGATTTTTTAATTTTTTTTTTTTAACATTTACTAATTATTGAGACACAGAGCATGAGCAGGGGAGGGGCAGAGAGAGGAGGAGACACAGAATCCGAAGCAGGTTCCAGGCTCTGAGCTGTCAGCACAGAGCCCGATGCAGGGCTAGAACTCACAAACTGCAAGGATCATGACCTGAGCCGAAGTCGGACACTTAACCGACTGAACCACCCAGGAGCCCCTAAAATGTACTGATTTTTATCACTGTACTATGATTATGTAAGAAAATGTCCTTGTTCTTAGGAGCTATGTATAGAAATACTTAAGGATTAGTCTACAATTAACTCTTAAATAGTTCAGAAAGCAACAGTATGTATACACAAGAGGGAAAGAGCTAATGACAAAGCCAATGGAGTAAAGAGTGTAAAACCCTGGCAAATCTGGACAAAGTATACATATACGGGAGTTTCTATGCTAATCGTGGAAATTTTCTGTAAGTTTGACATCATTTAAAAATAAAAAGTTACTTAAAATTATACATTTATTTAAAAATCTAACCAATGCAAAGAAAAACTTTTTTTTTTTTCCCAGCAAAGAAATCTTAAATCTCCTCCTGTGTTTTCAGTAAATCTCACATTTTCCAGGACAGGTGAATCAATTAAAGGGAAAAGAAGAAGGGTTAGGAATAAAGATTGTGTGTGGAAGTAGTTGGAAAATATTTCCTAACTCTTTCCAAGCAGTACTTCTGAATTTTCTATACAATCATAGAGTCAGTGTCAATTTCCCTTGGTGAAATAAGCTTGTATCTCACAGAGCTGTCACATATTGTCATATACAATACCTTCAAAGGCAGAACTTTGCCTTTTTCAGCTTCAACTATTTCACAACCATGAGTTCAAACTCATTATGATTTGCATCTTTAAAAAGCAACAAACTAAAGCAAAGACATATAGAGTTGCGCATGCATCTCAGAGTAACACAAAGCAAGCCAAGAACTGAAAATTCCAGAAGTCTGATCCAAATTCCACATCATAATTGCTTTGATTTGATTTTGTTTTTCATCAACACATTTCTGGATGCCACATATGGTAAGAGAAATGCTAACAGGAAGCCCACTTTGCTAACATGGGAATTCCATTTTTACCCAAAGAAAGTTACAAAAACAATGCCAATGTTTTAATCAGAGGTTTAAGCCTAATAGCACTCCCAACAGCTGTTCCTTTAGCGGCTTTCAACTTCACTTGGTCACAGTGAAAGCTTTTGAGTATAAACACAGTAAAACTAAAACCAAAGACCATTTCCAAAAGACCAATACGGTTTTAAAAAACGACATTTCTGTTTCAGTATTTTTCTTCCTGAGCATTCTTTCATTTAAAACTGTCACCAGTGGTGACAACCAAGACCTAGTGATTGGAAGAGTGAATATCTCTCACCACACGTGGTGGGGGGGGGCAGTTCAGTCCACTAATGAAATGGCAAGTCTTTAATTCATGCTATTCCAATAGCTACTCTGGTTTCATAAGAAAGGTCTATTTTGCTTTTGATTGCTTGCTGCTGTTTTTTGTTTTCCAACCCGAGTTCAGTCACTGGCAGCAACTTCCCTTTAATTACAGCTCCATTAACAGTAAGTCTGCAGTGCTGAGGCATGCATTCAATCATCCTGCAGTAGATTTACACCAGCCTTCACATTTCTGGGATGGATCATTCCCCAAAAACATTAATAAGAATGAACAAGTAACTGTGAGAGTAACAGGTAGCTATGCCAGGTGGCAGTCACAGAACAACAACAAATCTGTATTTCAAACCCCTGAGTGGTCCTGTTTTTTGATACCAGAATAAATTCCTACTTCTTTGATTCACAAGTTTTGCTAGAAGCTAGATTCATCTTTTATAAAATGAATCAGAGTATATACATTAAAATTTAAGTCTGAAAGTAATAAAATGCATAAAAATCAAACCAGTGGAAGGAAAATCATGAAAAAATAAATTTAGCCCATAAAACAAATACAGGAAAGCAAAGAAAAAAAAAAACCACAAGCGAAAACAAAAAGCATTAGTACACAGTAAAAAAAGGAACAAAAGTAAATTGAGAATGGGGAGAAAAAAGCCTATAGGGAAAATAAATCTCAATATAAAAGTCATCACAGCCAATGTAACTGTTCTATATGAAAATCACCAGCTAAAAGATCAATCAATATTCAGTCCATTTTTTTTTTACTCCAATAGTATGTTATTTAAAAGAAACACATCTAAAACATAGTGACACTGCCCCGCTCTAGTTATTACTAAATATTGATGTTTCAGAGAAGACCATATTTATCTATCTTTCTTGACACCAACAGATACTTAGCTGCTTTCGTTTCTCTTAAACCCAGGGGCAGGGAGAACCCAAACCAGTTGACAACTTTCTCGGGTAAATGAGGCATAGAGAAATAAAATGTGATTTTTAAGAAAGACTGCTTTGTTAAGGTGCAAAGCCCAAGGCCATTTTTTTGTCACTTAACATGTAACTTCTCTCTTTTGATTAGAATATATCCTCCCCAAGAGGTTTATTAAGAAACGATTTGGCCAAAGAACAGAAGGCATATAATTTCACATATGCTGCTGTGAAATGTGAAAACATGTCCATTCTATGTGCTCACCCACCAAGAGAGAGGGCCAAATATTGAGTCTGCATCTGACTGAAAGTCACTTAAAACTGGATACCTACCCAATTCATTTTATATAGAAGGAATTGGAGGTTCTGGTATTCAAGCTTGTGTATTTAACCACAAGAAGAACAAAGTCATGATAGTATTTCTATAAACCCCAGAGAGCTAATAGTGACAGACTCAGATAAGAAATTCATGGGAAGTTATAGGACAATAACACTTGCTCTGTATGGAGTCAAATATTGTCTCCATACAGCTTCTTCGCATTTGTTCAATCTTCTGATATGATAGAGAGGTACAACCATTTTCCATTAAGCAGCTTGGCAATTATCTGGAGACCTAATATCATGCATGCATTTATGCTTCTCTGCTCTAAGCTATACCACACTCACTACTCTGGGCATACCAGGCCAGGCACACTGTTAAAAGTCATCTCATCATGGGAACTACAGTATTCCACACTCAGCAATTGACAGAACCCACAAGATAGAAAATTAGCAGAGATACAGGAGAACTGAACAATACTTAAACCAACAGGATCTAACTGACATAGAACACCCCACCCAAAAAAGCAGAATACACATTGTTATCAAGTGCTCACAGATATTCACTAAGACTCATCATAATCAAACTCTCCTAAACACTCATAAAACCAACCACAACAAATTTAGAAGAACTGCAATTCTACAGAGTATATTCCCTGACTATAATCTTATCAAACTAGAAATCAGTAACTGAAGGGGCATTTGGGTGGCTCAGTAGCATCCTACTTTGGCTCAGGTCAACATCTCATGTTCGAGCCAGTTCAAGCCCCACACCAGGCTCTGTGCTGACAGCTCAGAGCCTGGAGTCTGCTTCAGATTCTGTCTCCCTCTCTGTCCCTCCCTCCCACACTTGTGTGCGTGCTCTCTCTCACTCTCTAACAAATAAACGTTAAAAAATTTTTTTCAAGGAAATTAGTTACTGAAAAACAGGAAAATCATCTCATTGAAACTATCCCAACATAATTTTGAGAGAAGTATTCTAACACATTTTACACTTAACAAAAATGTAAGACTGAAAGAAACCACTACCTAGGAAAGGTCATAAGCATTTAAGTGTTAAAGCCAAAATCATCGAAATAAGTCAGAGAAAGACAGATATCATACGTTTTTCACTCATATGTGGAATCTGAGAAACTTAACAGACGACCATAGGAGAAGGGAAGGAAAAATAAGATACAAACAGAGAGGGAGGCAAACCAGAAGAGACTCTTTAAATACAGAGGACAAACTGAAGGTTGATGGGGGTGGGGAAAATGGGTGATAGGCATTGAGGAGGGCACTTGTTGGGATGAGAAATGGGTGTTGTATGTAAGTGATGAATCGTGGGAATCTACTCCTAAAGCCAAGACTACACTGTATGTTAGCTAACTTGGGAATAAATTTTTAAAAATAATAAGGGGCGCCTGGGTGGCGCAGTCGGTTAAGCGTCCGGCTTCAGCCAGGTCACGATCTCGCGGTCCGTGAGTTCGAGCCCCGCGTCAGGCTCTGGGATGATGGCTTGGAGCCTGGAGCCTGGAGCCTGCTTCCGATTCTGTGTCTCCCTCTCTTTCTGCCCCTCCCCCGTTCATGCTCTGTCTCTCTCTGTCCCAAAAATAAATAAAAATGTTGAAAAAAAAATTAAAAAAAAAATAATAAAATAAAAAAATTTTTAAAAGCCAAAATCTTTATTCAGGAAGATGTGACTCCAAAGTCTATAGTTTCTACTACACTGAGTTACATCTCAACAAAGAGCTTACAGTCCAGCAGTCTCCAAACCTTTGATCATACTCACCCCTACTAGCTAGAAAAAAGTCTATACCCCAAATGCATATTTTTTTGTTTTTATTAATAGATTATCATCTAGTATATGTAAGTCAACATACAAAAAAATAGATTTTTTTAAAAAAGATGCTTGTCTAAATAAACATGAATAGAAATTCTAATGTTTTCTTTATGTAACAGTGCTGGCCATGGATAGCCCTTTAAGTTAAGCATTCTATCCAAAACCCCAGTTTTTTATCTACTCTTAAAATATTTCCTTCCCCATCTTTACTTGTGCAGTTAATTTTTCAATCTCAAATGACAGCACTACACATCTATCGTTGTTCAATTATGGTCCACTGCTTAATTCTGTGAAGATATCTTTCCATCCTGGGCCTGTCATCCATCATGTGAGTACTGCTCCTAGCTTCATCATGTGAGCTGCTACATTGATGGACCTGCCCTTGAGAGCTTTATCCAAATAAACTATGAAAATTTCCACAGCACAAGGCTAAAACACTTACTCCCTCAGCTTGCTAGATTGGTATTACCAGTGGCTTGGAACATTATTTTTTGGTCACCTTCTAGTTTGCCTAATTGTTCTTACAATCCATACTTCACCATTTTATTCAGAGGACAGCATACAAGTTTTATTGAAACATCTTGTGAAAGTTTAAATGTGATATATACCACTCTTCAGGCAGTTCACCACTGGAAGAAACTCAGCATCGGATGGTCCGGTCCAAACACTCCAGTTTTCCTGGGAAAACGCTGAGACTAGAATAGTTAAGTGGCTTTCTCAGGTCACCCAGTCAGTCAGCTAAGATAGAACCTAGCTCAGGGCTGAAATCATCTGAATTAAAACTGGTTCTCTTCACTACATCATTCTCTATGAGAGAAAAAGGCAAACACTTACTGAGCATGTGTTATGTGCCAAATATCATACTCAGTGCTACACAGTTTCTAACCGAAACCTCCATCTCTTGGAAAAACAAAAGATGCCTACAGGATCACCTAACTACACAGCATAAGTAAGTGAACAGGGGAGGTATAAGTCAGCAGGGAGCAGTGATCACCCAAAGAGGCTCCTAGGCACACCGCTTGAGGAATATAGCCAGCCCGAGATAAAGGTGTAAGGTTGCCAGATCTTCTGATTTCTGAAATCCAGATTTCTTCTGACACTTAAATGTTAGCAACTATTTCCAATTTAACACTATCCTGGCCAAAAAACCCATATCCAAATACCAAGCCCACTTAATGCACGCCAGGCATCTTGCATACATTCTTTCATTAAGTGCTTCCCACAATCGGGGCTTTAATGGATGAGGCACCTGTAACTCAAAGAGATTTAAGTTTCCCACACAGCTCACAAGTGGGAGAGTCTTAATTCTGGCCTGTTTACTTAATACTGCCACTATATTGTCTCATTTAATCCTTATAACCATCCTCAGAGGCAGTTACCATTATCCATGTTTACAGATTGGGCAAAAATCTGAAGACTAGAGACGGAGACTAGTCACCTCTGGCCTGAAGTCAATTAAGAATGCAGTTTAACGAAAGTCGTAAGATTTTTGTCTTCTATTCTTAATGGGGATGAAGCACTCTCCAGCAGTGAGTCTTAAAGTAGAAGTAAGATATTACTTGACTTCCAAACTGCTTTTTGTTTTGCTTGGAGGTTCCTGGCAAGATATCTTGTGCCTCTAACATGAACTGGTTCCAACTTTTATCAAATAACACTAATTTTAAACCCTATATGATGAAATAATCAGTAAACCCAATAGTAAACTCATTTCTGTGTTTTACTACCAGCTTCCAACTTAGATTCTAGAGGACATGTAAACACAATATTCTCAGTTACAAGGATTAAGACTTCTCTCCTTGACTCTAAACAATAGAGCTCAAAGATTAACCACTGTCTTTTAACTTCCACTCATTAACATCTCTACAGCCCAGGGATGTGACGACATGAAAGATTAACCACTGTCTGTCTTTTAACTTCCACTCATTCATTAACATCTCTTCAGGCCAGGGAATGTGACAACATGCTGGTGTGAAAATATACACACACCCCACTTACTTCAATGGCTGACATTCACAGGATAACGTCTACCTCCTGGTTTCCCACACCTACAAGGCAACTCAGGAATGGCTTTGCGGGCTGCTGTCCCAGAGCTGCAGCATCTCCTGCTGCCCCTGGATGGCGCTGAGGAGTTCTCCCAGGAACATACAGTGGAGGACAAAAGAGAAACAGAGCGCTAAGGGAGAGATCACAGCCAAAGATTTTTCTTCATGATTTGGGACCTTGATGTAAATACGAGGGAACTCAGTAATCATTTACCTTGTCCCCATCCCCCTTTCCCATTCTTCCTCCCCACACCATATTCCCTCTCTGGGTTCCCACTTCTAGCTCCAGTAAATTTTCCAAGAAGAAACCTTACATCACCTTTTTATTCCTTCTCCCATTAGAAGCCACCTGAGCTTTCATTCCATTCCATTCTTGATGAGAAGAAGATAATTTCCCGAGTTCCTATTTAATCAGTCACTACTCCATGGGCATTTGCATTTTAAGCAGGGCTTCCCAAAGATACAAAGATAACCCAAAGGACTCCTTTCATGGTGGATTTTTCTAGTACCTGGATAGGGAAAGGGGCACTGACCTAGAGGGAGAGCTTGGAGGACTTCACCCATACCCCTCGACGTAATTTCCAACAGCTCCCTTCCCAATAAACACATGACAGAATCCTTACTGTGCAAAACCTCCAGGTTTTGTTATTTTTATTTGTTGTTTTATGTTGTTGTCTTTTAAGTAAGCTCTACACTCAATGTGGGGCTTGAACTTAAAACCCTGAGGTCAAGAATCATTTTGCTTTGCTCTACCAACTGAGCCAGTCAGGCACCCCTAAACATCCAGTTTAAGCAAAAAATTTCATCGGGATATCTCCTAATGTTCTTAAATGACTTGAATGCAATAATGTGTGTGTATATTAACGTACATACATTAAACATAAGCAATATTGTTACTGTTCTGTATTGTTATAATAAACCTATTTCCCTTCACATATCCGATGTGATGATCCAGTGAAATTAGGATGAAATAAAGCCGCCCATCCCAAAGGGCAGGGGAGTTAAAATATGTCACTAGGAGAAATCAAAGAGGAAGGATTGTAATTCACTAAAAAAAGACAAGGTATCAGAAATGCCGGGGCGCCTGGGTGGCGCAGTCGGTTAAGCGTCCGACTTCAGCCAGGTCACGATCTCGCGCTCCGTGAGTTCGAGCCCCGCGTCGGGCTCTGGGCTGATGGCTCAGAGCCTGGAGCCTGTTTCCGATTCTGTGTCTCCCTCTCTCTCTGCCCCTCGCCCGTTCATGCTCTGTCTCTCTCTGTCCCAAAAATAAATAAACGTTGAAAAAAAATCTTAAAAAAAAAAAAAAAAAAAGAAATGCCTACGCAGCTTGCTGTAGCTGTCTAAACAAAATACGTACATATTTTACTTTTTTCTTTGGAAAAAGGGCCCAAAGGAAACTGACACCATATAGATCTCACAAGAAAAGTAAGGTGTTCTCTAATCAGCCACTCATCTGAAGGAACAGAACCAGACACTCTAGACTGGGGTTTTTAATTAATGATTTATTAATGACTGTCAAAAGGGCAGCATCTTAATTACTGTTCATGAAACAAACTTTTGCAGCCAGTGCAGAGTATGATCCGAATACCAGAATGTGACATTTCCAAACAATTCAATGTGAATTAATACAGAGCACCGGCTCACCTCTTACATTCATACCTGGAGTCAGTCAGTTAATTCAACTCTGGAAGCTTATTTATAACAGCCACAAACACACCACTTTTATTAAGCCATTAAAACTGCACAGAATCTTAATATTGAGAGCACTGTAAAATGAATATGCTGAAAACCTTCCACCAGAATCACAGACAGGTAGGTTCCACCTCTTGTGCTGCAAGAATAATGATTAAAATAGTGACTAGCTACTGTTTTAGGAGCTTCACATACTTTAATTCATTTAATCCTTATAATAATCCTGTATCAGAGAAACTATTTTTTCCCTTTTTACACATGATAAAATTCAGCACATATAGGGGTTAAGTTGTCGAAAGTCAGAAAGTGAGTGCCAATGGGGCACCTGGGTGGCTCAGCAGGTTAAGTGGCCGACTTCGGCTCAGGTCATGATCTCACAGTTGGTGAGTTTGAACCCCGCATCAGCTCTGTGCTGACAGCTCAGAGCCTGGAGCCTGCTTCGGATTCTGTGTCTATCTGTCTCTCTCTCTCTCTCTCTCTCTCTCTCTCTCTGCCCCTCCCCCATTTGCACTCTGTCTCTACCAAAAATAAACACCAAGAAAAATTTTTTAATTAAAAAAAAAAAAAGAAAATGAATGCCAAGAATGTTAACAGTTAGCATGTAATGCTGTTTCCCTGTTTACAAAGCTCATTCATGTACAGTTATCCTTTTTGGTCCTTGTAACTGCCTTGTGAGGCAGATATTTTTACTTTTATTCCTAACTCACAGAGGAAGAAGCAGAGAGGTAAGTAACTTGCCTAATGGCACAAGTAACTGGAGAAGATGACAGCAGAGCCCAAGTCATCCACCACAGCCTGCCCATGTGGATTGTATGACCAACTACTGCCAAGACCAGAGACCCCCTCTCTACATGGTGTGACAGAAGGGAGATGAGAGGACCACTTACGCCTAAAATCCTTCTCTTCTACTGCCCCCAATTTTACAGCCGGTCTTGTGTACAGACTTTATCACAGTGTTTATTTCAGTATATTAAAATGGCCTGTCATGCATCTCTTTCTCCTACTAGAACAGAAGCTCCAGAAGGCAAGATTATGTGTCTTTTGTCACCCAATACAGATTCTCAACATAAAGTGCCTAGCACCTAGTAGGCGCTAAAACAAAAAAGTTATCCTAAAATACTAATTCAGTTTGCCAATGTTTATTCAGTTACATTCTTCTCTGGGGTTGAAGCAGTAATTTTGTGATTATCTCCTGGGAACAGTCAGAGTGTGTTTATAATTTAAGAGCTTTCATACATTTATAATACCAGCGAGTACTTTGGTACACTTCAAGCAGTTAGGTACCATTCAATGATTTTTTTTTCTTTTAATGAAATCATCAAATGACATCAGCTTTTCTTTTTTTTTTTTAAAATTTTTTTTTCAACGTTTTTATTTATTTTTGGGACAGTGAGAGACAGAGCATGAACGGGGGAGGGGCAGAGAGAGAGGGAGACACAGAATCAGAAACAGGCTCCAGGCTCTGAGCCATCAGCCCAGAGCCCGACGCGGGGCTCGAACTCACGGACCGCGAGATCGTGACCTGGCTGAAGTGGGACGCTTAACCGACTGCGCCACCCAGGCGCCCCTGACATCAGCTTTTCAATCCACACTATTAAAATTTTTTAAAAGGCTATTTTGCCCTTTTAATCCTCTTTTCCTAAACTGTGTACTATTTAACTTGTCCAGGTAATCTCATACATATTTTAAGCAAACAAGAGAATACCCATTGAAAAACCTTTTTTGATAAGCATAAAATATTTGTTCAAACATGTTCCTCAAGATATCTGAATGTAATTTAAACAGCTACCACCAGCAGTTATTTCTTGTTTGCATGCCTAAAAGTATGAACAGAATTAAGTTAAATGATAATAATCAGGGGCGCCTGGGTGGCTCAAGAGGTTGAGCATCTGACTCTTGATTTTGGCTCAGGTCATGATCCCAAGGGTCATGGAATCGAACCCCGTGTTGGGTTCCATGCTGAGTGTGGAGTCTGCTTAATTTTCTTAATCTCTCTCCCTCTGCCCCTCTCCCCTGCTCATGTACTCTCTCTCTAAAAAGAAAAAAAAAAAAAAGATGACAATCATGGGCATATACTTCAACAGTCTATTATTTATTATTGAGAACCTGTAGTATTGCAAATGCAACAGAAAATTTTCACCAATGTAGCACAGGCAAGGCTATGCATACTTACAGTGTACAAAGCAATAGCATAAAATTGCTTTTTCTAAATTATGGAATTCCCAATATCTGGATCTAGTCAAAAAACTTAATTAAACAAGCTGGCTCTTTTCTAAGACCAGCCACTCTACTGACTTTATGATATTGGTTATGTTAACTAATCTGAAATATACTACATATTAAAGAATGTTAAAACTTCCCCTATCTATTTATGGGCAACTTTCTTATTTATGGGTATTTCTATTTATGGGCCTTCTTTCTTCTGTTCATCAAAATAATTAAAATTAAAAACACTCCAATAGAGGAGTGCCTGGATGGCTCCATCGGTTAGGTATCTGACTCTTGATCTCAGCTCAAGTCTTGATCTCAGGGTTGTGAGTTCAAGCTGTGTGTTGGGCTCCACGCTGGGCATGAAGCCTACTTAAAAAACAAACAAACAAAAAAAACCACCCCAAAAGAAATGATTAATGAGATAATATTGTACACAGATCAACCAACACAATTTAGGTAGAAAATAAATTTAGTATTGCCCAAAGTAACAAATAATTTTTAGAGAACCAACCTAAAGACATTATTCTAAACTAGTCTAACTCTTTCACTACCCAAAAATGAAACCCTGCTTCTCAGTAAAGTAGCCACTAAATCACTCTTATTTTAAAGAGCCATGGCAAGTGAGGTGCTTGGGTGGCTCAGTTAAGCATCCAACTTCAGCTCAGGTCATGATCTCATGGTTCATGGGTTTAAGCGCCACGTTGGGCTCTGTCCTGACAGTGCAGAGCCTGTTTGGGATTTTCTCCCTCTCCCTCTCTCTCTGCCCCTCCACCCACTCATGCTTGCTTTCTCTCTCTCTCTCTCTCTCTCTCTCTCTCTCTCTCTCTCTCTCAAAATAATAAACTTAAAAAGAAAAAAAAAGAGGCATCTGGGTGGCTCAGTCGGATGAGTGTCCAACTTTGGCCCAGGTCATGATCCCATGGTTCAGAAGTTCATTCGAGCTCCGGGTTGGGAGCTGACAGCTCAGAGCCTGGAGCCTACTTCAGGTTCTGTATCTTCCTCTCTCTCTGCCCCTCCCCAGCTCACACTTGGTCTCTCTCTCTCTCTCAAAAATAAATAAGAACATTTTTAAAAAGAAAATTTAAAAGAGTGAAGAATGACTTTGCATCCTTGCCTACTTACATCCCTTCTCCATCCCTTCATCCTACTTTTTCATTTGAAATCCTCAAATTTTCTCTTTCCCCTATGTGTTATTCTCAATCTTTCAACTATCATCAGGTTGAGCTTCTATCATGTATTCTATTTTTGAACAAATAAAAATCCCAGCAACTTGATACAGGTTCACACTGTAGTACCAGCAGGTACCAACATCTCTTAAAAGCAAACTAGCTTGGGGTGCCTGAGTGGCTCGGCTGGTTGAGTGTCCAACTCTTGATTTCAGCTCAGGTCATGATCTCACTGTTTGTTGGATCAAGCCCTGCACTGGGCTCTGCACTGACAGTGCGAAGCCTGCTTGGGATTCTCTTTCTCTCACTCTCCGCACCCCCCCCCCCACCCCTCCCATGCTCACTTGCTCTCTCTCTCAAAATAAATAAATAAACATTTAAAAAAAAGCAAACTAGCTTAATGACCATAAAAGCCACGTGACTAAAGCTTCCAGACAGATCACAAGGACTGTTCATCCAAAGAACATCAGTTTTAAACTTACCTTTGAGGAATTTTCAACTTCTTTAGCAGAATCTAGAATGTGATCACAAATTTTCTCTAGTCCATATTCTCCCCTCAAATTATTATATTATATAAGTGTATTTCACATAGGAAACAAATCACCATAAAATTAGCATCATTAGAACCCATTTCCTTTGTACTGCGCAATTCATTGACCTGTGAAATTAAGACTGTGAAATTAAGACCTCCAAGACATGCTGAGGGTTAAAGTACCACTAGAGTAGTATAAACTGCTTCTGAAATTAAACTTAGCTGATAGCAGAGTATCTTCAGATACTCCAAACAAATTTAAATTTTTATATGTTGATTATGGACACTTTTAGCCCTAGTCAGAGTATGCATGTAGTCTTCATGTAGATAAACCAAAAACTTTATCAGAATAAAAGTGTAATTACTAGAAACCAGCACATAGGGTAGAAGAAAGAGCTTATTTACACATACCCATACTTTACTTCCTAAAGGATGTTAGGGCACTAAAACAGAGAACTGAAGAGTTGAGCCAATTTCTAATCTAATCCTGACCGAAAAAATGTGCCAGGTTGGGTTTTTTTTAACAGTACTTTTCTTTAGGTCAAAAGATGCAGATCCCTGCGAACACACCTCACCCCCAGCTTTACCTTGTTCTGGCAATCTAGCAGGCAGGGACTGACTTAGGGAGGAGCCTCCGGCTGAAGGCAAGCAGCCAGGGATAGTGACCCTCAGATCATCAGGTTCACACCACATGGTTCAGTTATGTTCCATGTGCTCCAAAGCTGTGCGTGGGGCTAAAGGCCAGAGGAGGTAGACAGACTAGAACCAGCAACAAGGTCAGTTGATATGAAAAATAAAGAAAAAGTGCTTCAAGCACCATTTCAAAACATTTCATTTGTCCTCCCTTTGGCAGTATATGTACACAGCGCTCAATATGTAAATAGTATGTTTAAATGAATGCTATTTGGGTTTTTTTTGTGTGGTTTTAGGTAATTAAGGTGCAATGTAAAACAAATTTCTCCTTACATCACTTTTGGAAAATGCCTATTCAGATTCAATTTACAGGGTACATGAATCAATCCCTCATACAATACACAGTCTGAAATACAAAGTCATGCCACGTGTGTGTTTTATTAGATTCAGTTCCTACTTCTCAAGCTGCATGATCAGGGAGGCAAAGCAGAGATGTAGTAAAACACCCAACGTCCCTACAACAGAGGGGGGCTTGGAGAGACGGAGGGAAGCAAGCCTGGATGTGTGCTCCTTACTGTCAACCCTTCTACAGCTGTTGCAGAAAGGAAGTGCTCCATGAATTCTGAAAGACAAGGCAATGAAACATCATCTAGATACTGATTTTACGATCAATTGTAGTCTTCTGCCCTGTTGCGTTGTGATTTCTCTTCTATCCTTTATAGCTTTCCACTCAAAGACCCTGGCTTAAAGCCTCTTAGGTGTCCAAAGCATTTCCAGAGAAAAAGGAAAATGCATGCTGATCCAATTCCTCTTCATCACCTCCCTCTCCTGAGGGGTTTTTCACAGAAAGGCAAAAAATTGTTTGATCCATGAACATCTGCAGAGCACTAAAACACAGCTTCTTCCGGGACCCATTCAATCTCACTGCAGAGGTCCTATCACATCCTGCAGGAGCAGCAGGCCATTGTCATTAAAAGTAACAATTTAGATGGAAAATGTCCACATGTTACCACTCCCGCTTATTTTTTTTTTATTATGACTTCATTTTCTCTACTTATTACAGACTTAAAGTAGCCTTGTAAGAAGACATTATACGTTTGTCACAAAACAATGTGTGCTCATACCCTTCCGCTAACTACTTCTCATTCACACTATCTACTGGTTAGTATGGTCAGTGGTGATTAAACTCATGTTTACCTACATTTATTTTCACAAATTTTTTTCCCAAAGGTTTTCTTCTTATTTCTTATGAGATTCCTAGACACTATCTATTTACTTTCATCATTAAATTCTATTCATGCTGAGTCCTGATCTACACTCTACACTTTTGAACTTGCCTTATAGACAGGCGACAGGCTCAGGGACAGAACTCACTTATAAATAAATTAAAAACCACCAAAACCTCCACTGCCTAGTCAAAAGGCAAGGTTCATATCTACTGCTACATCTTCATTTACTGCTTATCCATTCACCTGTATAACAAAGTTTCACTAAACACAAAGGAAACACACACACACACACACACACACACACACACACACACACACACACACACACACACAATCTTCGTTCTCTTCTGGAGTGAAGTTTTTTAGGGGAAGCAGCCCAGAAACCCACAAGAGAGATACATTAAAATAACCATAGTAAAGAGAAAGTATGAATGATACAAGAACAAAAGCACAGAGAAAGGACAATTAATGCTTTATCAGCATTATCAGCAGCAGGGGTTGTGGGTTGACAGAGAAGTATTAATTTTTCCAGCCTGGTTTTCTTCTGACAGAGAAAAGGATTCTCATTTGACTCTGGATTTATTGTCATTCCACAGCCTCCTAGCTCTCTCCTTGGCTTGACACCTTCTAACAACTAGTTGCTAATTAGAGTCAAGGAGAAATCAAAGCTTAAAATGCAGAATGAATAATGACAGAAGCCTGGCTCTGTGAATACACTGCACAACTATTTTTCTCAGGGTAAAAAAAAAAAAAATACCCTTTCTCGTCATTTCTTTTATTACAAAGCTGATGACTTCTACCTACTTGAAGCTGGGTTATCATGTACCCTCCATATCAGCCTCTTGTGAATTGTCCCCATGAAGATTCACCAAGGAAATATCCAATCTATTCTGTCATAGCACCTGCCCAATTCATTGCCTTCAAGTTGAACCACTTTCACCCTTCAGGCTTCCATCTGGAAATTAAGTTCCTCTGAGCAACAAATCATTTGAACATACTGGTCTTTCTTTATCCCATCCCACACATCATACACAGTTACATGCATGATCTCCAGCAGTATGACTTTTGCATGTTTCTCCTTTCAAGAGCATCTAAAGGTGGTGATCTTCCAGTTTCTGTTTCCAGGTCATTGAGTCCATTATTTTGTCAAGACTTATTTGTAAAATAGGAATGGTAGCTACTTATCCCTCACAGGATTTCTACTGTAATTAAAATACTGTGGGATGGTGCCTTTACCACACAGAAAGAACTCACTTAGTGAGAATGCTCTTTTCTTCTCCCTTTTCTTCCTTCTGGACAAACCTAATTCCACACAAGTTTTCCCGAAGAGTCACACAACTCCTGCTTCAGAGAGGGTTTTAATTTTTCGCTTAGAGAAAGGCTAAGTGGTTCTCGAGCTAAGTTGTCACTGAAAAATGTCAGTAAGAAAACACTGTGGAGCAACCCACCCTGAGACACTATTGGGTCAGGATATATTATTAGTTTTACTACGTTAAACACAAGAGGATTGTGTTAGCTAATATCATGTATAGATTTTCTACATCTCTGTTCATTGGCCTATAATGACCTTTTCTTGTATTTTCCTCCCCTTTTTTCCATCAAAGTTTTCTAGTTTCAGGTAGACATCATTACCAAGGCAGGTAACAATTCCAGAGTAACTAAAACTGAGTTCAGACAAAATTATAAGGCATCTGAGGAACCTAAGCACTGTGACTGAACCTAAGCTTGTGACAACAGCCCAAACAATCAATACAGTATCAGAGAAAACCAGCCCAAGGAACTCTCCAGATGGCATCCATAAAGGAGGAAGAAGAGAAAGAAATAAGATATATGAGATTTGGAGGCTTAGGGACAGAAGTTTAGAAGAGGCAGAAGAATACAGAAAAGTGAACAGATGGGGAAGAAAACTAAAAAAATAACAGTCGAGAATTTCTAAGAACTGGGGTTAAAAGTAAGACATGGGATCAAAAGAGTTGCCATTTAGAAAGTAAAAAAGCAATGCAAGAAAACAAGCAAGAAAGAAAACAGCCCTGGTAAAGAGAAAACACAAATGAAAATGGCAAAAAAAAAAGCCTGATAGAAATGTAAACATAATAAAAGTAAGTTGATAAAACTGAATACCAAAAGACAGACTCTCAGATTGGCCTTTTGAAAAATCATGACTCAAACAGTCAACATTAAGGTATGCAAAATACATGTTAGAGAAGCATAAAATGGAAGAAAACCAGTATAGCAATTTTACTATCAGACAGAAGAGAATTTAAAGTCCTAAAGGACAAAGAGGAGAATTTACCTACTTATCAAAGGACTAATACAGAACAAAACACAACAATCACAAAGATACATGTACATGAAAATGTATCCACAAAACATCTAAGAATACAAGTGACTGATAAATACATAAACACTGGGATAAATAGATAAACCAACTATTTTCATTGGCTAATATGCTCCCCCACAGAAGCAAACAGAAGATTTAAATAAATGATAAAAATCATACATATAATATTAACACACTTCTCTCAGAAATGAAAGAAAAAATATACATATACTAATTAATAACACATACAACTTTAGAAACACGGAGTATTTGTTTTTAAACACTCATGGACTATTCACAGAACTTGATCACTCAAGACCATAATCAAAAAATTACCCCCAAAAAATCAAATTACATTTTTACCTCAATATAATAAAGGTGGAAACAAATAATAAAGGATAACTAGCAAATATTTCACATACCCAAGATATACATATGTAAAAATAATAATGTGACTTCAGGAAGACAAATTGAAGGGAACTAAAATCCTTACAGCCTAACAAGGGAAGATCTCATGCCAAAACCTATGCACCTAAAACAATAATAGCAGGAGATTTTGAGCTCTAAATGCCTTTAATAAAAAATAAAGATTTAAAAAGCAGCCATTAGGTTAATTCATTAAGGAGGACAAAACCAAGAAAATAAAGCCAGAACCAAGAATATAGGGAATAAAGATATGGGCAGAAATCAATGAACTGGAAAAAAAGAGTTGATTAGTAAAATATCAAGTGGTGTTTTTAAGTGTAATAATTGAGAATTGCCTCACTCAAGACTGATAAGAGACAGAAGGCAAAGACCCTTGCCTCACACCATAAGAAAAAGCAAAATCCAGGTAAAGACAGAATAAAAATAGAGGAAAAAGAACTACTGGGCCACTGAGTGAGGAAGCAGAGAAAATAAGAATTTAAAACAAATGGGGTGCCTGAGTGGCTCAGTCAGTTGGTTGGGCGTCCGACTTCAGCTCAGGTCATGAGCTCACCAAGCGTGAGTTTGAGCCCCACGTCAGGCTCTGTAGGGACAGCTCAGAGCCTGCAGCCTGCTTCAGATTCTGTGTCTCCTTCTCTCTCTGCCTCTCCCTCACTTATACTCTGTCCTTTCTCTCAAAAATAAACAAACATTAAAAAATAATTTAAAATAACTAATATCAATATTGAAGCTGAGAAAATACAGGAAATATGAAAATGATAGCATTAAAGTACTGAAAGGAAAAATCAAGCTAAAATTTTTTTACCCAGCAAAAAATATCTTATTAAATAAAGACTTCTTTAGAGATAAAAGCCAAAAGAACACACCACCCACAGACCACTAAAAATAAAACAAAGTAGAATAACAAGATAATGGACAACTAATGGCAGAGCTCTGTAAAATTGTCAAGAAAAACAATATATATAAATCAATAATACTCCTGTGTACTGAAACCATCAAGTTGAAAATAGGAAAACAATGTACTACTGTAACAGCACCAAAGACAATATATCTAGCAATTAACCTAACACAGGTTGCCCAAGACTCTCAACTAAAAAAACATTAAGACCTTACAGGACATGTAAAAGTCTCTGAATAAATGGGAGGGAAAAGATGCTCATGCAAAGAGACAAGTTAACATTTTATTTTATTTTACTTTATTTTTTTAATGTTTGTTTTTGAGAGAGAGAGAGCAGGAAGAGGGGCAGAGAGAGTGGGGGACAGAGGATCCGAAGCAGATTCTGTGCTGTCAACACAAAGCCCAATGCAGGGCTCAAACTCTCAAACTGCACGTGAGATCATGACCTGAGCTGAAGTAAGATGCTTAACTGACTGAGCCACCCAGATGCCCCAACAAGTTGACATCTTAAAAATGTCAAGTTTCTCTAAAATTAATTTATAACATCAATGCACTTCTTATAAAATCCCATCAGGAATTTGAGAGAGCTTGACAAACTAATTCTAAAAATATATACCAAGGGAAAAAAAACTGATAGCTAAGATATTTTGGAGGAAGAAAATAAAAAGCAAAAGCCATTAAAATTAGTTACGTCCTAGTAAGTAAGAACAGTAAAATACTAATGAAAAAAATCAAGACGCAAAGTCAAGAAACAAAATACATGTTCTGTGTGTCTTCCTAACACACACACAGGGACAAGAGGAGAATCAGCGAAAAAGTCTGAGGTCATTCAGAATTCAGGTTTGAGGGATTTCTTAAGGCTCTATAATTAGGATATCAGGGTGACCTGAACAGTAACTGGGGGAAACCGTGAATTCCATAAAACACCTATGCAATCGAGGAAAAGCTCAAGACACTTTAAAATCAAGAATTAACATGAGCAAGCTCATGTATTAATATATTCCAAATAGAACCGGATTCTATAATGTAGTAAGGTCTGCTTTATCCTTTATACTACCATTTACCTAGGACTTTACAAAACTACATTTCAGTTAGTTAACTATGAAAACATTAAATAGATGTCACCTCAAATACCTTTCAACCTATCTGTTAAGAGTGACCTGGGGCGCCTGGGTGGCGCAGTCGGTTAAGCGTCCGACTTCAGCCAGGTCACGATCTCGCGGTCCGTGAGTTCGAGCCCCGCGTCAGGCTCTGGGCTGATGGCTCAGAGCCTGGAGCCTGTTTCCGATTCTGTGTCTCCCTCTCTCTCTGCCCCTCCCCCGTTCATGCTGTGTCTCTCTCTGTCCCAAAAATAAATAAATGTTGAAAAAAAAAATTAAAAAAAAAAAAAAAAGAGTGACCTGATGATTAAGGTGTGAGGAACCCACAGGCCGCATTTGATGTTCTTTTGTGTACTTCAAATTGTTTATAAGGATGTCATTTATTTCTAGTTTAAGTAAAACTCCTAGCAGTAATCACGTTTTACTTTTTCTATATCAATACACACGTGCATTATTTTATTCCATAACCGAGTTGATCTGAATAAAAATAACACCACCTCAATTTGGCTTTAGTTAAAGTTCTAATCAGAGCTGGTATGAAGTAAATTTTACTCTCTCCAGGAAAGATGCTGTTGTCAATATATTTAGAAACGTGTGGGACACTAAATAAAAATAAGTGGCTATGAGGCTTTTCTTTTAGATTAACTTAGAGTCATTCTACATTATTTTTCTGGGCCAAACACTGGATAGGTTAAAAACATTTTGGTACAAACCTGTCAAAACTGTTCACTGTGATTCTTCTCCATTTCTCTCTGTTACAACAGATGTATAACAAATTGGTTTGAAGTGCTTATCTGCTCAGAATTCCAGCATAACAGAAAAAGTACCCCAACTTTACTAAGAAAAACAGTATTACAAATTTTTTACTCAAAATAACTAAAAACATTATTTTCCTTATGCCTGAAATGATGCCTTATATATGTTTTTATTAGAAGAAAACTTGGTGTTGCCTCATTTGAGCTAAGTCTAATGAACCGAACTCACTTATGTAACTTCAATAGGCACACAGAAAACTAATTTACTTTTCATTTGAAGTAGAAAAGTTTTATGGCATTCCCCAGTGCCTTTTCAAATATCACACATTTGGTAACTTACAGATTTAGCTTTATCATACAACTATTAATTATTTTTTCATTTAAATCATACTGAAAACAGAGACCTTTTGACCAAATCAGAATGCAGTATTTGTGAGGTAAAATAAGTTGTCAAATTCAAAATATGGTTGTAATTCTGCCTTTAAAAATATATACTATAGAACACTATAATGAATGTAACTGAGTTAAGAGAAAAAAGCATAAAAGCCCACTCTGACAGGTCAATTTTTAAATACACATGCCATATAACACAGGAAACACAATTACACTCAGAGTAAAATAAAATCTTTGATAAAGTAGTGCTTTTTGTAACTAGATTTCACTGCAGTTGAAAGAAGATTGGTTGATGTGATGACCAGTTCACAATTCTTTTCTTCTGGGTTCTCATTTGTAATCTACATTGTCACCTCTTTCTAGGACTTACCATCATTTCAACCTGAATGAAACCGAACTATCACAGGAAACTGTTTTGAACATAACAGATATACTTAAAGACAGACTTGAAACAGTATCTGGGATCTGTCAACACAGTAACTTAGAACCCTGAGAAGCTACTTGAAAGAAGCCAACAGTTCATTTTCATAGCAGCTTTGATTCTATCAAGACACTATCTTAGTACATTTTGGAAAATGAATGTATTAAATAACACCAACAAGGGACACCTGGGTGGCTCAGTGGGTTGAGCATCGGAATCTTGATTTTGGCTCAGGTTATAATCTCATGGTTATGGGAATGAGCACCGCTTGGGATTCTCCCTCTCCCCCTCTCTCTGCCCTTCCCCTACTCTCTCTCTCTCAAAATAAATAAATAAACAGTAAAAAAAAAAATTTTTTTTTAAGGGGCACCTGGGTGGCTCAGTTGGTTAAGCATCTGACTCTTGATTTCAGCTCAGGTCATGATCTCATGGTTTGTGAGTTCAAGTCCTGCATCAGGCTCTACACTGACCATGCAGAGCTTGCTTGGGATTCTCTCTCCTTCTCTGCTCCTCCCCTGCTCACACACTCTCTCTTTCTTTGTCAAAATAAGTAAATAGGGCGCCTAGGTGGCTCAGTCAGTTAAGCGTCCGACTTTGGCTTGGGTCATGATCTCACAGTTCGTGAGTTCAAGCCCCGCATCGGGCTCTGTGCTCACAGCTCAGAGCCTGGAGCCTGTTTCAGATTCTGGGTCTCCCTCTCTCTCTGACCCTCCCCTGTTCATGCTCTGTCTCAAAAATAAATAAACATTAAAAAAAATTGAAAAAAAAATAAGTAAATAAACTGAAGGAAAAAAAAAAGATAATCCAAAGGAATTCTCCTTCTCAAGTGTCTAAGCTATTAAATTACCAATGCTAAGAAATAAATACTGTGTATTTCTGAGCAAGTTAAATAGGCATACTGGCCTTCCTAAAGAAGGATAAAGGCAAACTTCTTTGCCTGGCATTCATCTTTAATGATTTGGCCCCAAATTGCTATTCAGCTTTCTACTCTTCCTCAGTACCTTAATGTAGCTACACTGAATACTTCCTAGTCCTCAATCCCACTTCAATACCTATGTTCATGCACTCCCCTAATCTTGATCATGTTCTTTCCCTCAAGCGCTGATCTCCCTGTATAAAAACGCTGTCAATCTTCAAGGTCCAATTTAAAGGACGCCTCTTTGAGTGCATACATGACACAGTGAGTACTAAGTGCTTCATACACATTTTCTGTTTCAGTCCTTACAATCCCACCTGAATGGTAGCCATTAACAGCCGCTACCATTAAGTACTTCTACGTGATACCAAGTGTTGTCCGTATTTAATGCTCGCATTATCCCCATTCTATAGATAAGGAAGGTGAGGCCACCGTTGTTAATTGTAGGACTTGAGAACACCGGGTCTGTGGTCTGAATCTGAATCCCAGTTCCCCCGTTTGCATCTCCCTACAAGAGCACGTTCCTCAAGTGATGAAGAGTCTGTGTGGGTGTATGTGCGCGTGCACGTGTGTGCGTGCGTGTGTAACTAACAAGAGCTCTTTCAGAGAACTGTTGTAAACACTAAATGAAATCACCCACATAAAGCACTTAGCACAGCATCTGGCACCCAGTGAGAACTTGCTGAGTGTTGGCTATTATTCATTTGAGTCTTTCCCCACAGTGTCTGACATAGTGTTTTTGCACACTGGAGAAACAAACAAAAGTACCTTAATGATTAGAAAACAGTCCATCTTTTCTCAAAATAAATTTCTTTACAAGTCAATTTAGAAAAGCAGTTTGTGCCCGGTTAACTTCAGGTCATTAGAAAATAGGAATCTGAATTCGAAATGTTTCTGGGTGGACCTCACAGACACATTTCCCCTCCCACCCGCTACCATAAGCTGCATGTGCCTCAAGAAGCAGTGGGGAGACGGGGACTGAGTTTAACCTCTGAGGAACTGAAAACGATTTGCTTGCAAACACTACTGGCTGTTACGAGGTGAAAATGTAATATTCAATTCAAGCACAGGGACTATAATATTAGAAAACTGATAAAAGAATCAGCATCTACCCCTAAAAAGGCTCTTTTACAAAAGCTTAAAATAACCATTTTTAAAAATGAACTCATCCAGGTAAAAACCAAACAAATTTTCATTTTATCATCAAAAGGATTACATAATTCCTCATCTAAATTCAGTTCCGCTATTTGATCTAGAATTAATGTATAAATTTGGGCAATCTCTAAAGGTTTTCTATATTTACTTTCTTCCCTAGAATTTAAGTGAAAAAGCTGAAATCTAATGCTATTATGCTACATTAGGCAACATGCTGAAAGAAAAAAAATATTCTACGAGGCCTCTATGTTATATTAAAACTGATCTGAATATTTGCATAATTTGGTCTTCATTTCAAGGGCACAGTAAGTAAATGACTAAGTAAAATAGTCACAGTCACAGTAAGTAAACATTTCAAATAATCTTTCAAAACACTCTCAGGCCTTGGCCCTGAGGAAACTGTAAGGAGTGCATTACAAGGAAACAGGAAAGCCACGGGTCCTGCTGAGAGCATCTGCTAGATGGTCTCAGTTCGCATTCATAGCAGTCTTGCAAGGTGGGCACTACTCAGCCTGTTTCACAGATGAGAAAACCGGCTGAGAGAGGCACTTTTAAATAAACACAAATGTCATTAGTTTTCTTTAACATCGTGAAGTACAAGCTCTGTAGTTCAAAACAGAAAATGTGTACCGTAAACCTGTCCTTTTTCACAGTAAGTGGAAATAATGCTCTTGAAAAAAAAAATAGTAAAAGGCCAAAAATTGATTATATGCTTTTTTAAAAATAAAGAGCAAGAAAGGAAAAAAGTAACCTCGTTCCAAGTTCTCTACTCATACAATGACTAGTACAAGAATAGGAATATAACATGTTGAAGAATAATCCCTTATTACCACACTTAACTAAGAAAGACAGCCAGAGGGCGCTGGGTGGCTCAGTGGGTTAAGCATCCAACTTTGGCTCAGGTCATGATCTCACAGTTCATGGGTTCAAGCCCCAAGTCTGGCTCTATGCTGACAGCCTGAGCCTGCTTTGGATTCCATCTCTCCCTCTCTCTCTGCCCCTCCCCCCGCTTGCAGTCTGCCTGTCTCTCTCTTGCTCTCAAAAATAAACGTTAAAAAAAATTAAAAAAAAAAAAAAAGAAACAGCAAAATGCTTCACTGGTAGGAGCAAATAAGCTGGCAGAGGTTATGTATATTTTTAAATGTTTTAAAACATTCATACTTTCTTGAGTTATAATTTTCCAAGTTAATTGCAATTGAAATGAACTGCAATAAAATTTTAATTGTACAGTGTGACTAATGTTATTATTGTATGCAACCTTATTACCTCCACTACATTTAAATTATAACCATACCACCACCCTAAAATGTTTTTCTGGTACTCGTTTGCAGTAGATACAACGTCCCCAACTTTTAGCACATGCAACCACTGATCTGCTTTCTATTGCTAGTTTTGCCAATTTTACAAGTTGATATAGAAGGTATCAGACCGTATTCACTATTTTGAGTTTGGCCTCTTAGCATAATTTTTTAAACATTCATTAAAATTCAACATGTGTCTGCATATACTAATATTTTGTTCCTTTTTATTTTTCATTCCTATTGCATAATACAGACATGCAACATTTAGGTTGTGTCCAATTTGGTACTATTACGAATCATAATGAAATCAAATGAATAATGAATCACATGAAAGTGTGTATGGACATGTTTTCATCTCTCTTTGACATACCAAGAACTCAGACTGTTGAGTTATATGGCAAATTCATGTTTAACTTTATAATCCTGACACTGCAATACTGTCTTCCAATTTGTATTCCCACCATCAACACATAAGGCTTCTAGATGCTCTACCTCCTCACCAACACTCGCTGTTGTTAGTCTTCTTAACTCAGCCATCTAGTGGGCATGAGTGCTATCTCACTGTGGGTTTGATATGCATTTCCCTGACAACTAGTGACAATGTACACCTTTTAATAATAGGTTTACTGGTTATCTGTGTATCTTCTTTTATGACATGCCTATTCAAATCTTCTGCCCAAGTTTTAATTGGGTTCCCGTCTTCTTATGTTGTTGTTGTTATCATCGTGTTCATACAAAAAGTTGTTTATGTGTTCTGAACATAAGCCCTTTACCAGATTTATGTTTTACAGATATTTTCTCCAAGTCTATGGCCTGCTGCCCCAGGTGTCCTCTGAAAGATACAAAAGTAATGAAATTTGACAAAGTCCATTTCACCACTTTTTTCTTTTCTAGTTCATGCTTTTTGTCTGTGCAGGAAAGCTCAGAATCAAAATCTACACCAATGTCACAAGAGAAAATGGCAATGATTACATCAATTCCCACAATTCAGAATTCACACCTTTATTCAACTCACCTTTATAGACCCACTGTGACATAACTACACTTGGAACGTGGCCACTCCTGCCAAAAAGTCACATTCTAGCCAGTGTTTTAACACACCAGCGGGCTTAATGACTAATTAGCCTTCATTTTTACATATGAAAATAAGAATAAGAAAGGAGGCCTTAAACACACACACACACACACGTCAGTCCACTCTATGTCATATAACATCAGAGAAAACCCTAGTGGGGAGACACAACCACTACCTCTGTTTTCACCTAGTGGTTAAAAGCACAGACTATGGAGCCAGACTGCCTATGTTCAAACACCAGCTTCACCTCTCAGTGTGTTCATTGGTAGCACAGGGGAAAAGGATAATACTTATTTCAAATGATTATTATAAATATTAATAACATAACATATATTCTCACTTATCACAGTGCCCAGAATACAGTAGGCACTAGGTAAGTTCTGTCTGTATTTTATAGATAAACCAAATGGATACAATACATAAACTTACTTGTCTAAGGGCAAAAAGCTATTAGCGGCCCTCAAAATGTGATCCTTAGACCAGCAGCATCAACCTCATGTGAGAACTTGCTTTTCGAGGGGACATGACCACTGGTAGACCCATGAGCTGGACCCCAGCAATCTAAGGCTCTTCACCTCCTCTCCTGTCTTTAGAATGTGCATTCCACCTGCCTTTCCTGCTCCCAGAAGCTGCCCCAACGATGCAACCTTGAGACAGTGATGTGGTGTTGAGACCATCTGAGTGGTATACATGAATGAACCCAGTTAAGACCTCCTGTATATAAGGTTTTAGAATTGGGGGGTGGAGTAGAGATCTACTCATCCTGTGGCTGCTGAGACAAGTCTCACATGTAAGTTCTCTTGCTTGTTAAACCTACTCCCTAACAATCTGGAGTGGCCAGCTCTTTCTTCAGTCTCTCTCTATCCTCTGCATATGGGGAATGATTTCAGATTATACCCAGGAATCTCTAGAGGAGCTTGCAAACCAGCACTTGCTAGAAATTAAAATTCTCAAGCCTACCTGAATCAGAAACTCTGGAGGTGGAGCCCAGCAATGCAGTTCTGAGAAACCCCCAGAGATTTGATGTCCATGAAATTTGAGAGCCAAGGAAATGAGAGAAGCCAGATGCCCTCCTACCCCCAGTCTAGAGGGGAGAACTAACTGACTGACTGATGGGGAGGGGTGGTTAGTAGGATCACACTAGCTAGAAGAGAGAGGGTGGCAACCTAGCTGAAGGGAGGCCCATCCACCTGTTGAGGTTGGTTCAAAGGACCAGGTGACCAGAGTGGGGTGGTTCAGGCTGAGCCCACATAGCAGAGGTCCTCATTCGGCAGGTCTCCCAGAGTCACAAAGAAGAGAGACATGGTGGCACTGTCTCATTCTCTCAGCTCAGGTCACCTTCTCAAAGGGCCATCCTCACCATCATTTGGTTTTCTACATGGCAATTTTTACAACTAAACTGCTTTCATTTACTTGCTGACTCTTGTCTGTCTTTACTATGACAGAGAGGCTCCACTAGGACGGGGAATTGATCCATTTTGTTTGTTTTCATATCTGCAGCCCCAAAATGCAGGAAACACTCAATAAAATATTTGTACAATGGATGACTAAACAAGTAAACAGCCAATACATAATGACTTTTTTATCCTGACTTGAAAAATGTGCTTGGAATCAAGAAAATAAGAAGGGCTTCTCTAGGATATCTTGAAAAACGTCAGTCCCATGAAATCAGTGTTTTAAGATCAAAAGGTAAGCTTCAGGGAGGAATGGAAGTTGAGTAATGACATGAGTAACAAACACCATTTGGGCACCTCCTGGTGCCACAAGCAGTGTGCAAGGCACTTCGTTACATTCTCCAACTCCCGCAAAACCACCACCGAGGTGGTTCTGAAGACATTAACGATGACTTCTGAGGTTATTATTCCAATTTAATTGATAAGGAAGCTGAAGCATACAAAAGAGAAGACATTTGTTGGAGCACCCCGGTGGCTCAGTTGGTTAAGTGTCCGACTCTTGATTTCAGATCAGGTCATGATCCCAGGGTCATGAGATCAAGCCCTGTGTTGGGCTCTGGGGAAGATTCTCTCTCTCCCTCTATCTCAAATTGTCCCTCCCCTCCTCATGCTCTCTCTCTAAAAAGAGAGAGAGAGAGAGAGAGAGAGAGAGAGAGAAGCACCTGGGTGGCTCATTCAGTTAAGCGTCCAACATTGGCTCAGGTCATGATCTCATGGTTCATGAGTCCAAGCCTCACGTCAGGCTATGTGCTAAGATAGCCTGGAGCCTGCATCAGATTCTGTGTCTCCCTCTCTCTATGCCTCTCCCCCAGGCTCGCTCTCTCTCAAAAATAAATGAATATTTTTTAAATGTTTTAATTAAAAAAATAGAGAAGGCACTTGTCAAAAGGTGCACAGTTTGTAAACAAACTCTTTCTGTATCCATAGAGCACATGGTTTCCACTATTTCTCTGATCTTAGGAAGGCCAGTGTGGAATGCAGTCTTCTACATGAATTCATTCTTTTGTTAAGACACAGTTCCAGCCTTGGGAAGTTCACAACTGAGGGAATAACACAGACAAGTCCACAGATAATAAACAGTGCAGTAAGTGCTAAACGGGAGCTATGAGCAGAGGCTGTGGAAGTTGTGAGGGGGCCCCCAGAGTTGCAAAGCACATCTTATATAAGACTGGAAATTTGAGAATGATCTGTTTTGGCCTGAATGTGATGGCCATATCCCAACCATTCTCTATTTACTAGCAATGCTTACTCAGTTATAAATGCTTATTTATTAATAAAATATTATTGAAAGTGTCAAAGCTGTGATATGGTCTTAACTGTCAATCTTTGAATTCTTTCTCCTTCCAGGCAATCAGCAAGTTAGAGCAGGCTTTCTACTATAAGCAAAATAGAAGAAACTGAGCAATAACACACATTCACATGCACGAGTGACTGAAGGCCTCTTTTTTGCTCTAGTGTCCAACACCCTAGAGTAGATACCATGAATTTAAATCCACACACACACACACACACACACAATCACATAGGAAATGCAGTGCACGCAATGGTTTCAACAACAGAGACAGCTGGCCTTAATTTTGGTTCTGGCTTTAGAGACTATGCCAAACATAACTAGTGCCAGTTCAGTGGACACAAGAGAAACGATACTTGAATTAAATGTCTATTTTGAATTGTTTTCCAGTATAATGTAAATATTTGACTTGATGTCAAGATTATACACTCTGTGCAGTCATCTTGCACTAATGGGAAAAATAATCTTCCTGGACCAAAAGATAAGGCTGCATTTCCTTTAACATTATAAGAACAGTTAAACTACTAGAAGTTGTACTGTGGCATGATTCTGGTGAAGGAGGTCATTTTTCAGAGTTACAGTCAACACGGAAAATGGAATGGCTCTAACACACTGTTGGGCATCATAACATTTCCTTACACAAAATACCAAGCTGAAAACTGAGACAGGATACTGTTTCCAAAGACGGAAGGAGTTTTGGTATGGGATAAAATGTTGGGAATTCCAGACAGGTTAGGTAGGTTGTTCGTGACACAGAACACCTGTCCATTTTTTAATGCTTCCATGCTGCTTGTGAAGTTTTGATCAATTTAAAAGCTGTTTCCTAAAGCAAAGACAATTTTAGGCCAATGTTTAGAGTAAATGACATTCACTGATTAATGTTTTATTAACCCTTTCATTGATCCTTTTTCCTATAAATATATAGAGGAAACAACGTTGTACGGAGTGAAGAAAGTCTTTAAGCTCTACAAAAATCTTTTTTAAAACAACCTAAAAAGAAAATGCCTTTCCCTTCCCCCCACCAAATAATAATAATAATAATAATAATAATAATAATATTTTAACAGGCCTAGAAAGGAATTATCGGATACATTTCAAAAGTAAAACAACATATTGACATTTTTAAGGTTAATTTCAAATCATACATGAACATGTCAATAAGGAACAGCTCTAAAGGCATCAACAAAGCCAACCTCTCTGCTTTTCAAAGTAAGTCACCTCCAGGTATAGATTGGGAAATTAAAAAGCTCATTCTCAGGAAGAAGTATGAAAACTGTAAAGTGTTTGCAAAGATCAGTGAAAAGTGGGTTAGACTAAAGGATGTTTTGGGGCACCTGGATAACTCAGTCAGTTAAGTGTCCAACTCTTGATTTTGGCTCAGGTCATGATCTGTGGTTTATGAGACTACACCCCACATCGAGCTCTGCACTGACCGCATGGAGCCTGCTTGGGATTCTCTCTCTGCCCCCCTCCCCTCCTCATGCCCACACCCATGTTCTCTCAAAATAAATAAATAAAAAGAACAAAGGATGTTTTAAGGCCCCACATAACCCAAGATCCTATATTTAGGGTGCTATTCAAAACTCTTAACCCTAGTGTCTCCAAAGTGCTGACTTACCAACAGCATCACCCAGCCCAGCTTATGTGAACATCCAGTACAGCAGGGCTTTATTTTCTTCAGGATATCAAATTAAGCCCTTATATTTCCATCTACAAAGCTGCCAGAAGTCTTGTTTTGTGGGTTTATTATAACAAACCCCAGAAAAGGACAGCAAGAGAAAAAGAAGCAGGAACAATTGGAATGGCCAAGATTCACCAAACAGATCACGGCAAACACAAAGCCTTGAACAAGAGAGGGTGTTAGAACATGAAAGCTGTTGTTTTTATTTTAACTATATGCTATGGAGGCAAAGATACCATCCTTAAAACATACTCGCCTCTCAACACACCCCAAGGTAAGTGTTCATCAGTAAAGGTTTTTTGAATAGAACACATTCAAAAAATTATTCTACTTCATCATCTTTCAGAAGGAAAGGTAGAAGATCTTATTGCTTAACAGTCAGACACTGGAATGTCCTAGTGAAATACATTATTTTGGGCAAAAATGTCATATAATCTATTCAACTGGTTTACTAACTCCAAATGTAAATCCTAATCAGTAAAAAGCTTCAGCATGCAAATATTTTTATTTAGAAACTGTATGGATCCTACTACATGAGTTCAAAATATACATCTTATAATTTTCTTAAGTTTCAGAAAAATATAGAAATACTAATTTCTAGTATTTTTTCCTACATCTCCACATACCATCTTGCACACCCAGTATGGAACCACCTATTATATTCCACATTTACATAACCAATATTTACTGCATTAAAGTATTAGTTTGTATTACATTCAAGCCATAGCTAGTACAAATTGACAACTCAAAAGACACTATAGTCACCTTCAGAAAAGTGCTCAAAATCAGTATCAGGTCATCTATTTTAATGCCCATCTACTACAACCCTCTCATTTTACTGATAAACAAAGACCGACACACATATTCAATGGTATCCCCAGTGCCACACAAGCCATACACGGCAAAACCAGGAATACGCTATGGCCATGGCTCCCAGGGGCCTTGGCTCACTTCACTCTCCCATATAAGCAGGGCCTCTTACTTGTCACCATCACTGCCCTGAAACCAGAGAGGGAACTGGTCAACAGAGCATGGGGATGGAACAGAACAGAAATCTGCCATCGGAAGGTTTCATGGAATTGACGAAACTGTAGCCCAACCTTGCAATACAGTTTACCTAAAATCTAAATTCAACATGATATTCAGAGCCTCCCTACAGCAATTCTTTTTTTTTTTTTTTTTTTTTTTTTAAATTTTTTTTTCAACGTTTATTTATTTTTGGGACAGAGAGAGACAGAGCATGAACAGGGGAGGGGCAGAGAGAGGGAGACATAGAATCGGAAACAGGCTCCAGGCTCTGAGCCATCAGCCCAGAGCCCGACGCGGGGCTCGAACTCACGGACCGCGAGATCGTGACCTGGCTGAAGTCGGACGCTTAACCGACTGCGCCACCCAGGCGCCCCTCCCTACAGCAATTCAATCAAACTTCAGAATATGTTTTCAATAAATCTAGGAAAGGGGGATGGGGCAGGGATGGAGGCAGCAAAAAAAATTTTTTTAAGAAAAGATATTGAGGGGCACCTGAGTGGCTCAGTTAAGCATCAGACTCTTGATCTTGGCTCAAGTCATGATCTTGGCTCAGATCATGATCTCACAGTTTGTGAGTTCAAGCCCCACATCCAGCTGTGTGCTGATGGCACAGGAATGTGCTTGGGATTCTGTCTCTTTCTTTCTGCCCTTTGCCTGGCTTGTGCACACACTCCCTCTCTCTCTTTCAAAATAAATAAATAAACTTTAAAAATCAAATAATAAAATAATTTTTTAAAAGATGCGGAGAAAAGTCAGAGGTAAAAAGATCTAAAATATTGAAAGTAAAATATTCTCTAAATTAAACCGATTATCCATTTTGAAAACAGCATCCTACCCAGAATCTAACTATGAGAGCTGAAAGAAGTCTCCGATATTAATTTGTGGCACAAAATTCTCATTTTATTTTTTTTAATGTTTATTCATTTTTTGAGAGAGAGAGAATGAGCAGGGGAGGAGCAGTGAGAGAGGGAGACACAGAATTTGAAGCAGGCTCCAGGCTCTGAGCTGTCTGAGCACAGAGCCCTGATGTGGGGCTCAAACTCAAACTGCGAGATCATGACACAAGCCAAAGTTGGAGGTTTAACTGAGCCACTCAGGTGCCTCAAAATTCTCATTTTAAACATGAGAAAACTGAGACCCAGAAGACTAGAAAAAAATTCACGTTAGGAACATCATAAGCACGGATTGTATGAGGGGGTTATTGCAAATTCTGGGGGGATAAAGATGGATGGTATCTACCTTGCTCTCTGCAAAATGAATTATTAAATTTTTTGTTTTATTTTGTAAAAACAAAATGTACTGCCAAAACACAATTACTTAGAAGAAGTGTGACAAGAGTGAAGAGTCTCCTATGTATACATTATTAGCTATTAAGTTTGTACATTTCACCTTTCTAGGTTTGTTTTGTTAACAGAACAGTTTCCAAGAATAAGGCTAAAGATCATTTCAATTCTTCCTCTCATCCACTCTTCTCTAGAATCACCATCTCTATGCCATAATTCAAATTGAAACTGGACTATCAAGCAATCACAGCGTGTGTAGGCTTTGGATACTTTTTAATGCTATCAATGGTCACAAATTAAATCAATTGCTACATACCTCTTTTCCATTGTTCTGACTGGATTTACATGCTGAATCCCCAAGTACCTAAACAATTAGAGGATCCTAAGCCTCTACAGTCATTATGGGAGAAAGGGGCCATGACTGAAGGATTAATCACTGATCCAGCCCTACCCTGACCATAAAGAGCAGACAGAAACCAGGCCTCAAAACCAAGCTCCATCTCCCATCTCCCAGATTAGGGAGCTTCTCAGTGTTATACTGTGTATATACATGTGTATGCACACACACACACATACATGGGGCGCGCACACGCACGAAGGAAACTTCTGATTTCCACATTAACTGCTAATTAGCAGTAATTTCTTTTATCCATACATCTTTGGCATGATTAAACTCTAGTTCTAGTGATGTTAGGTACCCACCACAAGGCTTTACAACAAGAAAAGCAAGGAGACATAGCATGTGCCTTCTGCGTTTTACCCACCCATCACATTCTGACCCTCCCAGTCAATCCGCTTGACAGCCCTCCTAACACTGAACCCAGTACATGTACTCTTGCAATAGCTTCTCACCAAGGGAGTGGCCAAAGACACCTTACCCAACCAGAGCAGCATCTAGTAACATCCAGTATGCACTCAATAATATTCTAACACAGACATATATTGTTTTCGGAAGACCATTACAGAATGAAAAGTAGTATGTTAGAAATTTATTAATGAAAAAACTTACTTCCACACCATTCATTCAACAACTATTTCACAGCCTTCCATTATAAATGGGCTGGTAAAACTATTTTATAGTTTTCTAATTACTACATACTCACCCATTCTTGTACGGATTCATTTGCTCAAAAATACTCAGTGAATTCTAGTTATATGCTAGATCCTGAGAACATGAATATAGCCCAAATTCCCAAAGACAGTGATTCTGAGGCTGATTTAAATTTGAGAGTCACTTGGGGGGCGCCCGGGTGGCTCAGTCATTTGAGCATCTGACTTCGGCTCAGGTCATGATCTAGCAGTTTGTGAGTTCAAGCCCCACATCGGGGCTCCGTGCTCATAGCTCAGAGCCTGGAGCCTGCTTCAGTTTCTATGTCTCCCTCTCTCTCTGCCCCTCCCCCTCTCGTTCTCTGTCTCTCTTTCTCTCTCTCTCAAAAACAAACATCAAAAAAATTAAAAATTAAAAAAATTTGAGAGTCACTTGGGAAGCTTGCTAAAAATGAGCATTTTTATGTCTTACCCCAGGGACTTGACTCCTAGAGGAATGAGATGTGAACCAGAAATCCACACTTTTATCAAGCACCTCCAGGTGATTCTACTGCAGGTAGTCTGTGAACCAGACTTTAGACACTGGTTGAAGAGAAGTCAGAATATATACAAAGAAATATTCAAGGGAACATCTCAAAGTCCAAATCAGTGTCAATGAACAGGACTATAGGACTTTGCTGAACTGAAAAACCTGGTTACAGATACATGCAGAAGGTGGCCTTGCAGTGGACAATCATGAAAAGCGAAACTTTAATAAATGGGAAAGAAATAGGTTTAAGGCAACCTAAAAATGCTCTTTGAATATTTATCAAGGCAACTCACTTAACATGATGTGCCAGAGTGCCAAAAATCAGCATCTTGGTTCTTCAAATGTCATTTTCCCCAAACTATTCTTCAGCATTACCCAAGCTACATGGTTCTAAAGGGATATAATATCACAATTTAGAGAGGATTACAAAACACTGTATTTCATTTCTATCATGCAATTAAAATAATACATTTATGGAAGTTGAAAAATGATGGGATTTAGAGATCATATAGCCCCCCTATTTCATAACTGCACAGAATGGCCTTGAGATTGGGTCCATATCACAAACTTCATGAAAGGCAGAACTAGGGTGAGAACCCAGGTCCCCTAGCTCCCAGCCATCTCATGTGATCCTCATATTCTCAAGTCAACATCACAATTCATTACCAAGTCTTCTGCAAAGGCCACATCCTGAACTTTGATTCAGTTTCGTACAGTTTACGCAAAAGGCATGGGGGAAAAGGAGGCAACTGAATTTTCTAGAAATTAATTAAAACATGGATTTTTATAAACAGCTGGTATTACATATCACCGTATGCTGTGCTAGGCTGAGCGTTACTTCTAAAAATATTAAAGCTTCTCTGATGGAATTGGATCTGAGATCAATTCTTGCTGGCAACCTATACGAAGCCTCGTTTCACACAGAAGATCTATAAAAGGGTAGCTGGCAAGATTTCATCCATTAATAGTTAGTGCTCAATATGCAATTCTCTCTTTAGCTACATAAAACCTACCCAGAACTTTTTGCTGAAAATTAAAGCTACCCATTCAAAAAAAACAAAAACAAAAAACAAAAAAAACAACTTGCAAACAAGCTGCTAAGGCTTCTAGCTTCAATATATGTTATTCTATTTTTCTCACCTTGAGATCTTCCACTCAGAGTCAAAAGGCTTGAAGTCACCAAGGCACCTTTCACATCATTAGGTCGGAACCAGACTGACACATACACACACAGATTAACATACACACAGGCACTCCAAAATAAAGTTATCTGGCCATCTCCAGAACTAGAGATGTACTTTTAAGTTTGGCACTGTGTATGAGAAATAGATTAATGTTCCTACTCTACTTCCAGCCCACCAGAAAGTTCTATTTGGGTTGGGGGCACATAGAGAGTTAAGAGAGCAGAGGGAAGAGTCCCTTATTTCCTGAATGCCCATGTGCCAGTAACAATGCTGAGTGCTTATGTATTTTGGCTCATTTAGACTTCAACAACCCATGATCCTGAATGATACCATCATGTTCAAAAGAGAAAACTGAGGCTCAGGGGAGCTTAAGTAACCTTCCCATGGTCTCTGACACTCAATGACTTGTGCTGTGTACTGCAAAAATTCTTCCTCAGACAGGCATCAGTCCTGCGACTCAAATGTGAGTATGAAGAGGTTGAAACACAGCAGAGGAGAGGCTAACACCAACGCTTTCCAGTCCACCATCCTATCACTGAGTCACTAGAGCAGTGGAAAGAAACAATCCCCACGTTTCACAGACAAAGAGCCCCATGGCCACTCTGGACACTAGGTGTCTTCTCTGCTAAGGCCACCTGAAACCTCTATCTCAGGAGACTTATCTGGGTTTTATTCTCTGTTTAGACAGTTATCACAGAAGGATGAAGGGGCACGGTAGGAAAATAAATACCTTCACCTTCTCAGAATGCCATCAACACATAGCCACAGCACCTTATTATTTTAATTGATGATATTCATAGCATTACATACAAATTACACTCCCAGAATTAAGATTCCTGAGATTCACAGTTTACATTTTTCATGCCAATGTGACTACATTAAAATCACCTTGTAATTACGATGACTTTAATTATTATTTCTAATTTTAAAAGCCAGATAACAGATGGAGTCTGCTTGCTAACACTTCATTTCTGTTCCTTTTCTTTCTCCAGCTGAGCCACAGCAGGCGAGAAGGCCATACCTTCCAGGCTTCGCTTTTAGAGGAGCTCACAGCTGGGCTAGGAACGAAGAACCCAGCAAAGGATGGGGATCAAACACCTTCTGAAAGTTCTGCCATGACTTCCTGAAGAACAAGCCAAGTGCTATGCCTGTCACAGGAAGATGAGCTGAAGGTGGCCCCTGGGCATATCCATGCTTTGGGGTGTCTTAGAGCACCACAGGATGAACAAGAGGGAGAGGAACTGGAGGATGTCTTGTTGGTGGGTGCTGAGAAAAATGACAGTTGGTGTTTTGTTCCTTGAGTGTACAGAAAGAACAGTGGCCTTGGAATCTGGCAGATTTTTACTGGTGGGACTACCATCCCACTTCCTCTGTTGAAGAGCTTGAACATGGCATTCAGTGTTTACCACTTACCTGAGAGGGTATTCATGAGAATTAAATGAGGGGAGGTCACTCAGCACGTAGTCCAGGCCTGACATGGAGTCAAGGAGAATAAAAATCATCCTAGTTCAGAGCCCTGCTCTGGGAACCAGAAGCAGAGTATGGGGGGTGGGAGGGAGGGCAGGACCCAAAATGTTGCAGTAAAGAGAGACCATTTTTAAGGCCTCCTCTGCCTGAACTCTCCCAATTTAAGTAATTATAAACCTATGAGCAACACAGCCAGCAAAGCCAGTTGTCTGAGGAAGGGTGGGAAAGACATATTAGAGGATGTGCTTTGGAGAAGGGCTGTCAGATACCTATTAAAATCCACAGAAAGCTAATAAAGCTTTTCAGAAAACATATTCATGCACACATACAACATTTTGCATTTCATTGCAGGGGGCTCCATAGATGCCCTAAGAACTGCTGACTTAATGGCCTTAAATTTATTGGTGAAGGTTTGCCGGTATGTGTCGTGAAGTAACTGCATTACATTTCCACTGTTTTATTCTTAAAAACAACAACAAAAAATATCACAACTGCCATGTGAAAAATCCAAGCACATGAAGCCTTTAATAAAATAACAAAAAACTGGGGCAGAAAATGTGAGACATACAGCCCAACTACGGATTTTCTGAAGACATGCCCCCGGGCCAGTGAAGCTACTAGAAGAGGCAGCTGAATGGTTCTCCAGCCTCAAACCATCTCCTTAACTGCCCCTCACAAAGGTCTCCCTCAACATCACTGCTGGTGCTTCCAAAACTGGCCTCAAGGCCAGAGGAAATGTGGAAATACTCCTATGGGGGGAGATTCTCCTGACATATGGAGGCAATAAAAGGCACAGGTGCCAGGTAGAGGTCAAAATCCATCCCCAACCTGCGCCTGCCAAGGCGTACAATCATGGGCTCCCACAGGCTCCATCTGCTGTGTGCTATGGCCAGAACCTCCTTCTGTGAAACGTAACCAGAGAAATAAGAGGATCCCTCTCCCAGCCCGGCAGCAGAGCCCATCAGATCAGATCAGGTGACAAAGTCCAAAATAAAAACAAGGAGAAAAGAACAGCTTTTCTGTTCTGCTTCATCAGCCACAGAGCAGTAAGACTGATTTGTGTACTTTTCCCTAATTGCCTTTGGGTAACCCTGGGGTTTGGACATAGTTCTGGGTCTGATTTCCCATGAGGATACACAGTGACCTCAGCTTCTCTTTCACAGTGAAAAATTACACCCTCAGGGCACCGGGTGGCTAAGTCTGTTGAGCTTCTGACCCTTGATACGGGCTCAGGTCCTGATCTCTCAGTTTGTGAGATAAAGCCCTGCATCGGGCTCTGTGCTGACAGCACAGAGCCTGCTTGAGATTCTTTCTCTCCCTCTCTTTTTCTCCCTCTCTTCCCCTCTCTCTCTCTCTCTCTCTCTTCCTCCCTCCCCCCACCCCCGCTCCTCTCCTGCTCGTATGCATACTCTCTCTCAAAATAAATAAACAAACACATAAAGAAGAAAAATTATATGCTCTATATGTGAGCCCCCACATTGGAAGCTAATTGAGAAACAAGAAATCTACTCCCCCTCCTATCGCCACCAATTTCCATACCTAGGCCAATTCTAGAGGACTTACATACCTTCTTCAGTCTCACAGTCTCCAAGACCAAGGTGAAGGAACACAGAATTCAGAGACAGAGACACTGGGTTGAAATCCTGGTTGGGTCAGATTACCAGCTGTCTCCCCTTTGCAAAGTTCCTGTCTTTGCCTAGCTTCCTCACCTGTGAAACAGAATTAATCTCTCCCCACCTAACACACAAAGCAATTGTCCAGACAATCCTGTGACAGGACACATAGAAAAACTTCTTAAATAGTTCCAAACAGTAAAAGAATGTCAGAAATCATCAGGTGAATGGGGTGTGGGACAATGAAGAAAACTGGCTTATAAGAAAGGGAACCCCCCAGTCCTGCAATTGTGATTCTCCTCAACCTACACAGAAATACTCAAGATGGGGCTCCTGGACCAGGAAGCAGTCAACAAGAGACCTGGATGAAATGGTACCTGCAGGCTGCTTCCTTCCTGAGGAAGGTAGAGCACCCTTCCCCTCACCTCTTCCACCTGCCCATTCACACGTGATAATCTAATGTTAAAGGAGAAACCCCTGCCCTCCCTGGGCTTGGTGAGACAACAGAACTAAAAATTCAGGCAGGAGAGAGAACCAGAATATGCATGTTCATTAAATGTAGGGCAGACCCCTCCCAAAAAATGTATGGCCAGAGGGAAAAGGACACCACCATCTGTAAGGCTAACTCCAGCCAAGGATTACAAATAAATACAAGAACAAAATTCATCTCAGACACACTCTGAATACATATTCCTCATCTGACAACTGTGGATCCAAACTACCCTTCCTCATTACTTAAGATTTCTGCTCTACTAAATTCACCAACTAAGAAATTGGCAGATTTTTAAGTCTGGGCCCAATACTTCATATGGCAGAGAGGATCACTGAAAATATGTGCATCAAGGTGCAATAAAACCTTTCTCTACCAAAAGGAACTGAGCTCCTAAAAGAAATGGATGATTCCAGGATTGGGGCAGAATAGGTATGAAATGAGCCTGGAGTACCTCATTATGCCAAAATGTAGTAAAATCATGGAAAAATACAAAGTGGACATGAGCCAGCTTGAAGGGGCTCCCACTGGCCAACTCTGTGACAATTTAAACAAAATAATGGAGTTCAGTAGTGATTTATAATCCACTGGAAAACAAGAATTCATGACTCCACAGCAATAACAGACAAGAATGAAGGGAGGCTCCTTGCTTACAGAATGCTGAAGGATGACCGGTAAACATGGAAAGAGTTCAAAATTCATGATTGGACACTTACTAGTAAAGATTAGATCTGACCGGTACCACCAATGGACGATAAATATTGCATCACTTTTGATGAAAAGAGGGTTATTTCCATGATGATGCAGTGTGTCCTCACAATTTGCTCACTAGTTGCAAGGGAGGAAGAAGAAAACAGTAATTGTATAGTCAAGAAACAGGACAACACCTTGACAGTGGTCAAAGTTACCACTACTGATGGGAATTATTTGCTGCCATATGTGATATCCCAAGAAGGATGTTGTGTCCAACTAAAATCATATAACCAGAATCCAATCATGAGGAAACATCAAACAAGCCCAAACTTAGGACCATTCTTTTTTTTTAAGGGGGGAGGATGTATTCTTAAACAGTTTCAATGTCACAAAATACAAAACAAGGCTGTGCAACTGTTTCATATTAAAGAAAGCTAATGAATGAAATAAAAGAAAATACCTGAAACTAGACTATATCCTGCATTGGAGGGAAAAATATTATAAAAAGACATCACTGAGTTAACCAGCCAAGTTAGAATATAAATATTAAATTTACTAAAGTTGATCATTGCATTGTGGTTATCTAAGAGACTATCCCAATTCTTAGGAAATGAATATTTAGGTATTTAGGGGTGAAAGACCATGATGTATGTATCTAAGACATTCTCAAAATGGCTCAGAAAAACTGTGTGTTGGCGGGGGGGGGGGTGGAGTTGTGGGTGTGGGGGGAGGTGTAGGAAATGATAAAGCTAATAGGGGTACATTTTAACAGCAGGTGAACCTGGGAAAAGAGTACACAGGTATTCTTTGTACGTTTTTTTTCCTGTAAGTTTGAAATTATTTCCCCCCAAAAAATGAAAAACAAACAAAAAACACATTACATTCCTCTTCAAACACTGTCATGTCTTAGTTTCCAAAACATCAATCTCTTCTGGATTTCCTACTTCCTTGCTCACTTCTCCTTCATTGGCAACTTTTCAGTTAATCCCCTAAAATTGGAAGGTCTCTTGTTCTCAGTCTAAAGGCTAGCCTATATAAAATCTCATTCACATCTGAGGTTTGAACTACACATGGAGGTTTGGACTATACCTAAGTCCATATTTCCAACCAATCTACTTACCAGACCACTCCACCCAGATTCCCACAAGCTCCTCACACACTACTCAACACTGACATGACATATAGCTTTTTTGAAAATGAGAACACTGTGGGTACCTACTTTCTTAAGGAAGACAGGCCCAAAATTATTATTCAATCTGAACTCTTCAATTGGTATCACTTTTTTTTTTTTTTCTCTGTAGAGGGATTCTTTTAAAAAATTGAGGACACCTATGATGGAACACAGACATCCCACAGTTAGAGGCTGAATCTGGAAACAGGAGATTTTTTTTTTTAACTCAGAAATTGGCCTGGGCACCCAATTCCAAATGTCCCTATTATTATAATAAGGTACATTTTTAATCAAGGTACTTTTTAACAGGTCCTCTTCGTCTTAAGAAAGCTACTGAAATTACTACCCAGCCCTGGCAGATCTCTGACAAAGAAATGGAAGCTATCCTCCCATTTGGACATTGCAGATGGCTTATTTGCATATTATAATTCTCCCGGTTGAAGATGGTTTGGGAGGATATGGGAAGAACCAGATGGGTGGGCCAACTTCTTTTTTTTTTTTTTAATGTGTCTCTCTGGTGAGTAACCAGTCTAATAAGTAATCCCTACATAATAACCTTTCATAACAACTCATAATACAAATTCATTAAAAGCTCACAAGGAAAAGGTCAGTTCATGCAGAAATTTCCAAAATGACATAGTTTGATTCCAGTTTTCCCCAAATTTCATTTGAGAATAATCAAAAAACACCAGAGACCATAACTCTGGAGGCAGGAATCAGTAGTAACTTTGAGAAAACTACACAAAATGGGGACACTGGCTGTAGAAAACCAGAGGAAAAATGATAGAAATTAAAGGTTGGAGAGTAAAATTTTTACTGGGAAAAAATGGAAAACAAAGTAGAAAACTGAGACAATTACTGGAAAATTCCAGTCAAAAAGTCATTTTAATTTTGCCCAAAATAACCAGATAACTGTCCTGAGTTATGCACATAATGGCTTTCCTTCCCTACCACTTATCACATAGAGACAGGCAAACTACACACTGAAAAGCAGTCATCTTTTACAGAATTCTAGGTATTTCTGCTGTCATCAGCCAGACTCTGGCAGACTGAATCTTGAGTGACTTTAAATATCATCCTGACATCAATACTTCAGACAGAGTTAAAGAACAATGATCACGAGCCCCACATTCTTATCTGATTAGAGTTGTGAAAATTCTTGGCAATACTCTGTGTGAATCCAGTATTCACACAGATCAATGTGAAATAAAGACACAGTATACAAAGCTATCACATGATTGTGATTACACAATATCTTCTAAAAGGTAGGAAGTGAATGATGGTGTCACAAAGATCATCAAAGATAACATTCAACCCACTGGCTGAGTAAGTCTTGCACATATTTGTGGAACAAAAATCAGCACAAGAAGGTAATTTTGCAACAGATATTAAGATCCAGTAATTAAGATCCAATAATTCTAGTTCCGATCTACCTCCAAATAAATAATCCCAGATGCTGGAAGTGTTTTATGCACAAAGGCATTCGCTGTAAGATTACCTACAATGAAGAAAAATGGCAATAATCAACCCATTCACACATTGTTGATTGTGGAAATAAAAGTAAAACCAAGTTATAAAGGTTACCTATAGGCATTAGAGCAAGTCTTTAAAAGGGCAAGAAGACACAAATTTTTACATGTTTGATATATGAAAACCACAGCTATCAAATGAAATTTGTCAACCTCTTTAAAAGCTATAAAGTGTTCTCATAAGCCACACACTGTAAAAAATTAAAGAAAATAATTTTCTGATAAACTACCAGGGCAAATCTGGTGAGCTTCCAAGCTAATAACTCCCAACTATTTTGGATATAATGGCCTTCTCGGCATCTCCATCTTTCAGCCTCCAATCTAACCAATCCAAAACTAAAATCATCCCTACTCCCTAACCACCCCTCCCCCGGGGTCTTCCCTGGTCTTCTCCACCCAACTGATGGTGCCACCTCACCCTCCCCAGTCTTCCCCACCCAACTGATAGTACCTACCTGATAGGGTTGCAGTGTAAGGCACATAGTAAATGCTCCACAAATACTTATGCAATGGCCATTTTAGTCAAATAATGATCATATACCGATAAGACTCTGACCAGAACATCCCCTAATGCTGGATATTCTTATTTCTGTCAACTCTTCACGATAACTTAAAATGGAGCCACAATTTAACTTCATGGATCAATGTGAAAAGAAACTGCCTACAAAATTTAATTTTTTGAAATTTGAAATTTTAAAAATCAGTTGTTTCAACTACTTAATTTGGGTGCTTTTTTCCTGAGATTTTTTTCTTAACCCTAGTATCCTGACAAATTAAAATTTGTCCAGCCATCTGTCTCATCCTCTCAGAAAAGCCCAAGATACTACATCTCAGAATCAGAAGGGGAAAAAATGTTAACATTCAGTGCTGATGAGGGTGAATGCTGGTGGGAGTATAAAACTGACATGTTTTGCGACATATATGAAGAATCTGTAAGAAGTTACACACTCTAAGCAATTCTATTTTAACAATATCAAAGATGTGGACAAATATTTATACATGAACGTGTACATGTCAATGTCCTATTGTGAAAAACTGAAAACAGTCTAAATGCCCAACAACAGAAAACTATTTAAATAAATTATGGTTCACTCAACTACTCTTTTAACTGTCTAAGCAGTTAACATCTCTAGCTGTTGAGGTGATGGATGATTTTCCTCTTTGTGCCAGAGTTTAAAGCCCAGGTCTGCTATGTACTAGATATGGGATCTTGGGCAAGTCACTGTACCAAAATGTCTTGTAAACAACAACGGAATTCTGAAGACAGACTTAGTTAACACACATAAAGTACTGAGAACACCCTGGACACACAGCAAGCACTACACGGATGGTGTTAATATTATTAACTTTTGTACTCAAATTCTTCACAACAATCCTGTGTCATTTTTGGAATTTAAAAAATCAATAAATGTCACTAAAACTACTTAATTCCTTAGGCAAAAATTTAGTTCAATATATAAATCCACAATCCCTTATCAGAAATCTTGGGGCTCAAAGTGTCTTGTAATACTGAACTTCTCACATTTTAGAAAGATAATACACTGCACCAACCATTCTACATAAAACTCCAACCCAGTTTGGGCCAATACCTTACAATCAAACACATTCACACAAAATCAAGTAAATCAAGACTCCTCGGAAACTTCATCAGGGAAGTCAATGCAGGTAACATTTTATTGATAAAAAACTTTGGGAAGTTTCTTCTTTGGGAAGAAACTTTATATTTTCAGAGCTTTTTAAATTACAAAACTGTGAGAAAGGAGTCCTGAATCTACATTGTTGAATTCTAGCATCTGGGGAGCAGCAGCATTCCAAAATGGCAAATGGTCGATTTATGCCACTTCAGATGCCTGGACAGAGAAATAATGACAGCTTACTAAGACCCCAACTCTGGTAGGATCCCACTAGAGCAGATTTATCATTGGGGTGCTATTGACTGCATACTTCTCTGTTGAAGTATTTTGTCCTGTATAATTGTAGAATGTTTAGCAGTATCCCTTACCTCTATTGGATGCCAATAGTACCTTCCCAGTCACGATAACCAAAAATGTCTGCAAACAATGCCAGGGCGAGGGAGGGGTGTTGAGAACCAGTGCGCTGAAGCAAAACAGTATGTACAGCTTTCCACCCCATATTCCACACTAGGACTCCCAACCACAACTTCTGCTGGACTGCTGCTTATTTTATGAAGCCTCGCCAGTCTCCTCTACCCTCTACTAAGTCCCAAACCCCAGCCAAAATGAACTTATTGCTTTTGTCCCCACATACATACTGCAGGTTTTAGTCCACTACTGCAAGGCTTTAGTTCACACCGGGTCCACCCAGTACATCGGATCCCACCTGTCTTCAAGCCCATGAACACAAGAAGGTCCTGACACACAACTTTCCAAACAAGGCATTTCTCACATTAAGCATTAGCATCAGAGAGGTGAGCAAGCCTACAGGTGTCAAGAAACAGGACTCAAGCAGCAAGCCAATTCATCAGCTGAAAAAAAACAAAAACAAAACAAAACAAAAAAAAACAAGTGGTTAGCTAGTTTTTGTTATCTATGGAATCTGGGAGTCAGGGAGGAATCACACAGGTCAACATTCCCCAAACTGGGTTTTCCTTGAAACAGTCTTGACAGATGTTAATAAGAATCTTGAAATATGTGATGCTCAAATAAGTCTGAAAAACTATCTTTGATAATTTTCTGTTGCTATTGTTAAAACCACATAAGTACTTCAAGTCTTTAATGTGCTAATTCTTTTATGGAGCTCCAAGAGAAAATAGGGAATACCGCATTTCCCCAAGCTTATTTGGCTATGAAATCCTGGTTTCCTTCTCCTCAAATAACATCTGCCTTACTAATGAGGGTTCCAAAGAGCACCAGTTTATGAAACAATGATGGCTCTCTAATCTCCAGGGACCATCTTTCAGCTGGGGCACCTGGGTGGCTCAGTTGGTTAAGCATCCAACTCTTGATTTCAGTTCAAATATGACCTCAGGGTCGTGAGATCGAGACCTACATCAGGCTCAGCACTGTGTGTGGAGCCTGCTTGGGATTTTCTTTCTCTGTCTCTCTCTGTCTGTCTGTCTCTCTCTCTCTCTCTCTCTCCTTATCAAAATAAATAAACATTTTTTAAAAACTAAAAAATCATTTTTCAGCTATTGGTTTCTACTTCTTTCTAAACAAATCTACCTATGTGCACAATTTTATAAACTGCAGCATTGTTCAAAAGAGTAATGCTGAAAACACCTTAAACATCTGCCAATAGCAAGGTGGTTAAGTAAATTATGGCATAATAATACAACAGATTACTACCCAACCATGAAACAATGAGGGAACTCTTAATGTTCTGGTACAAAATAATCTACAAGGTACATGAAGTGAAAACAGACACAGAGGCATATTTTGCATGCCAGCATTTGTGTAAGAAAGGAAGGAAGGGAGAGGAAGAGAACATATACACATTTGCCAACATACGCATGGATGATCTTTGGATAGAAACACATGATAAGGCAACACTGGTTGCCTCTGGAGAAGAATAGCCAGGAGGACTAGAATAGATACAACAGTATCGAACCTTTTACACTCTGCTGACTGTATTACTCAGAAAACAAAATAAATAAAGTTAAAAATAAGTACATAAACTATTTTTACTAGTCTCTTTAGAACAAAAATTAAAGATGCAATAATCTACTAAAACAAGCAGTGTCTATTAATAAAGAGGCAATGCAAGGAAATTGTTATATCAGCACATGATGCTCAAAGTTGATACCTTCTTTTTTTAAATAAGAAAAAATTTTTTGATAAAGCAGTAACAATATTTTATTCCCCTTCACGATTTCATATATATTCATAATCTACCTATTCACTCTGCTCCAACTCTCAGATACTCAGCCTCTTTCCTCCCTCCTCCACTACATTGCAAAAATAAAAATAAAAACATCACCGCCACAAAAAAATGCAACAGCTCCTTTTATTAGTTGAGTGCATATAGAATACGTTTTGGCAGATTTCTCCTTGTTGATTCCAATTTTTAAAAAGTATCACTTCAACCAATTAGCTACAGGTGAAGTTGTACCCATGTATGTTTTCCCCCACAATGGAGAAAATGTAGCTGCCAGCTTCCTGAGAAACAGGTCACTGAATCATTTTGTCTATCACAGAAAGCCATCAAGCCCCTTTGCCAGTATCGTTATTTCTTTTTTAAAAAACCTTAAAGCTTCCTAGTTTATATTTTTTCCAGGAACCTAAGTGCTTCATCAATTGTGTCGTATATACAGGTATGTACACAAGAGCTTAGTAAATAAATTTTCCTCCAAATATTAAGGCTGGTGTGGGATAAATAAAATGATGGGTAGGTAGCTCACCACTACCAAACAAAGGCTGCACTAATTAGGAAAACTTGAAGAAGGCAGAATGCTGATCACCTCACTATCCAGGTTCTCACTGGGGTCCTGCCACTGAGCACAAGCTTTAACTTTCTTACTCACGGGACTACAACCTACCATGCAGTAGAGAAAGCAAAACTCTGGAAAACTATTTTTTAAACTACTAAATTGTCAACTGATTAAAATGATTACACCTATTTGACTGAGTTCTATGAGATTAGCGTTACTATTTTTCTATAGAAAAGAAATACAGAATTATTTTAACAAGGATCTCTTCATAATGGGGTAGTGGCTTTTCTTCATTTAACTTTTGTTCTAAGTTTTTCACAATGAGCATGTAATTCATAGGGGGAATAAAAAATAAGGTGTTATAAGGGGAAATGCCACAGATGGAAATATTACACAGGTTTTTTTAAAGGCCCAATTATTCATAGAAAATATAGCTGGTAAATAACATGGGTTTATTTGAGAACTGCCAAAGGTATCAGAAAACACTTTCTGCAAAACAGACTTCAGGCAGCTTGGAGGGTGCTCATCAGGATGTCAACCACTGATTCTCCAAATTGTGCAAGCAACAGTAGGCAATGTGTCACTACTAGTCACTTAGCACCTGTGAGCAGGAACCACACAGTCAAAGTGTCCAGAGTGGTTGGGAAGGGCCACAATACCAGGGGACTCTTGCAGCAGGAAGAGAAGGGCATTCCCAGATGAATCTGATGGGGCACTCTCCCTAATCAGGGGGTGTCACTGGCAGCTTGGCACACCTGTAGGTCCCCGGAGGTCAGGGAAGATTACCCCTGTACCTGGAAATGCTACTATTATAGCATTCTGGGTACAGAGAAATTTGAGTCTCTTAAGGGATCTTGTATTTTTTGTCCTCTGTTTTTCCATCGGCCATAATACACATCATTTTCTAACAACTGCACCCTTTAAAGAGTCTGAGCAGAGACAGATTAAAGATAAACTTCACCAGCTTGGGGGACAGCAGCCCCTGACACCCACTTCCCAGGTATTTCACTTTAGCAAACTTAGTTAACTTTTCCAGGTCTCAGTCTCCCCATTTATAAAGCAGTGGTCCTGATAAGAATAACAACAATACATAGCTCACAAGGTTGTTATGCGAGAATGTGCATAGTATTTAAGCAACACTCCCTAACACACAGGAGGTTCTCACTGAATGTTGTTTTCCTGCCCTTTTTTCCCCCCAGAGTTTGACCTATTACAAAAAAATAGTTATCCTGTCCCAATTCCAGGGCCACCAAGGATACTGACACAGATCTTTAGTGGGCCAGCCCATCCTGCTACCTGAAATCCAGCCAAGTCAATTTCCTTGACATAGGATTCAATCCAATCTTTCCTATTTCCTCCAACAGAGGGATCTGGCTAACCCAGTCATGTTAATTTCCAAGTCTAAAGCGGGCAAGGATTTTTAATCTTTTTTTTTTCCTCTTCTCAGAAACCTCAGCATTATACACACAAATGTACATATATACCACAGCAACTCTGTGACACTGAAGAACATAATGTTTATAATTTGCTAAAAATGATCAGTATTTTGCAGCACCTAGAAAAAGATTAGTCAGGTTAAAGAAAGAACCTTATATCCCAAAGAAATCTGTTAAGAAAGCAGGTCCCCAAAAAGCTGAAAAGATAGATAAGTGGCATTTTGCCCAGGCCCTTCTCAAACACAAGCCAAATAATTGAGTCTACCCACCAAAGAAGGAGAGGGAGACAAGAATATAAAAGAAGCACAAAACCCTTTAGAAAGTGACCACACAAGATCTCCAGTATTGTTTTCAGTCATCTGGTTTACCAGGCAGCCAGCCAAATAAGGCGCTGGTTATTTAGTGGCATTAAGATGAGCTAAGTAGGGGAGAAAAGAAGAGGGAAAAGGAAAGCTTTTCACGTTGCAAAAACGTGGAAATAAGCATTTCCAAATGTTTGATCAACAACCAATATAGTAGTGAAATGCTAAAATGACTTCTATATAGGTATAAAAACATCTTCCTGCCATTCCTTTCTGGTCACCACACATTATGCATATTATGTGCATTACAAAGTGATCACTGGAAAGTCCAAGAGCCAAGCAAAGATTTTCCCCAATCGGTGAGGCACTCTGCATGACAGATTCCTTAAAAGGTATTTAAATATCTGAAGTAAAACAAACTGTCCTTTATTTGACAAATAAAATTTTCAGAGCTGAGCACAGACAACAAAGGAAAAAATGCTGTCTTCCTCTGGGACGCTTCAAATTACTAAACATTCAGAACTGAAGGGAACAGACTGCTTGGGGGAGGGACAATCATGTGGTTTCTTGCCAAAAATATAGCCATTGTTGTTATTTATCTGAACACAATATTTTGTCATTTTAATTTTCACCAACATCAGCTGGGTATTTTGTAAAGACAGGCACAGTTTTCAATAGGGCATGCATGGCATACCACTGTTTTTGTGGGAGAAGTGGTTGAAAATGAAGGAATTAAAACTTCATTTGAAAGGAAACTAGAAAACACTAATATTTTATTTCTTCAACTGAAAGCATGTAACAACACTCCTAGTATTTCACTGTCACACAGTTCTCCAATCCTAGAGCTTGAGACATTAGAAAAGCTTTCATCACACTAAGAAATCACTCTTATTGACTCCTAACTATACAACGAATGACAAGACTGTCTCAAGTTCCTCAAGGCCAACAAAAAACCCGGCATCTCCTTACTCCTGTCCAGAATACATTGAAGGCAGGTAAAAAGCAGCAACAGAAAGAAGCATTGATACATGCTACAACATGGATGGAGCCTGAAAACATCATGCTGAGGGAGAGAATCCAGACATAAAGGACCATGTATTGCATTATTTCTTTCAGATATGAAATGTACAGAATAGGCAAATCCAATCCAGAAAGGCAGAGGTACACAAGTGATTGACTGTCAGGGGATTTCAGGAAGAGGGGTAGGGCTTTGGGAGGAAATGGCCAGTGTGGGCATGGAGTCGCTTCTCAGGGTGATGAAAATGTTCTGAAATTGGCTGTGTTGATGGTTGTGCAAGTCTGTGAATATACACTAAAAACACTTAAACTAGTGAATGTATGGTCTGTGAATTATATCTCATTAAATGTTAATTTTACAAAAGTAAAATGAGATGAACATACTCTCACGTTTACAAACATACACAATATGAAATCCTCACAGACATACACACGCACACGTACCTCTCACCTTATTTTCAACTGTAGGATCTCTTATGTTCTGTATTCTAGAGCTGGTGCTTCCCAAACATAGTGTACAGAAAAGTCACCTGCAGACCTTATTAAAGTGCAGACTGGGATTTCTTACTTCTGGGGTGGAGCCTGAGATTCTGCATTTGTGGCAAGCTCCCAGGCATGGCAAGGCTAAGAGAGTTTTGTGTCCTCCACGCACTATAGATGTTGTACCATGTATATGGACTCATAGCCTAAAGCACCGGCAAAAGCTACTGCCACAAGTCAGCCACAAGAGTATCCCAGGAAGGGCTTTTCCTCCCTGTCCTACGCATGCACAGTACTGCAGACAGAAGACAAGAGACAATGCCATCATTGAACACTTGGACCTTCCTACACATAGATGGGCCTGCCTTCTATGCCAGTTCTGCCGTTCCATGAGCTCCTACCACGTACCACCTCCTCTGAGATAATTTCCTTGTATGTACAATTGGAACCAATACTAGTAGCTGTTGACTTCACAGAGTTGTGTCCAGGGTGAAATAAGATAATGCACACAAGAGGTGTTTAAAGAACCATAAAGTATTCAAAGTGTTGAGATGGGCAAGTCGTCGCACCAATTCTCTGATGCACATGAAAGACAAAAGAAGTCGGGTAGTCTCTAGAGGCTGGCAATTCCTGCTGCCTTCTCCTGTGGGCACTGATACAGGTCAAGGCACTGATAGAGGTCACAGCAACGCCCCTTCTCATCCTCTTCTAACAGGGTTTATTGAAGAAGGTTTGTGAGTTCCAAGAGAAGGAAGACTTTAGTGACAAAAGTTAACTGGACATGTTCTGAGAGGCAGGAAAAGCTTGAGTCCATGTCTTAGAGATCCAACAGCTTGCTATGAGAATGGCAGAGTGATATCGTGAGTTTAATAATGGGGAGCTCTGGTCACCAGTTATGGAGGCCCAGATAGGATATACCAAACTCAATTCACACATATCCCAAGAACACCACTGCTATGACATGAAAATTCAAGGTCTCTGATTATGCTGTAGCTGGAAGGAACTGGAGCCAATAAAGTTCTAAATGAGCTTTCCTTTCTATTAAATTGTAGTGCCCTGAGGAAAAGAGAAAGCTTATTTTGCTGTAGAATATATTTTAGTTTTCAAAAAGCAAAAAGAAAGTTGGCAAAAAGAGACCAAAATATACTGTACTTCTATCATAAACCCATATTTATCCCATAAAAATTAACCTCAGAAGTTACCTTCATAATAATGAAAATATTCAAGAAATATAGAATCTATTATCTATTTCTCTAAAAACAGCTTCAGAAACAAGTTTAGAAGATTTATAAACAACTACTCGTCCACTTATTATAAGAGAATCAAAATCAGATGGAGTTACTCTAACTGTGTATTTCCTTTTGCAAAGTTGTTAAACTTTATGAAATAAGACTGATAAAAGCATATCTTCTATTTGCAAGGTTATATGTATTATATAAGGTCTATACCATGAACACTTAAAAACTAATTAAAGAAGTTATCTGCATTTTTCATGAAATGAAATTTGTCTTAATGAATAAGCACAGTCTTAGAGAAATGGGAAAAAAGAGTTAATTGCCAATTTAAGAAAATAACCTTTACTGAGAAGAAATGAGAGCCTTATTTAATACCCTGGCACTACCAACACTTTTTCTCTAGGTACACAGTAATTTTTTTTAATTTTTTTTCAACATTTTTATTTATTTTTGGGACAGAGAGAGACAGAGCATGAACGGGGGAGGGGCAGAGAGAGAGGGAGACACAGAATCGGAAACAGGCTCCAGGCTCCGAGCCATCAGCCCAGAGCCTGACGCGGGGCTCGAACTCACGGACCGCGAGATCGTGACCTGGCTGAAGTCGGACACTCAACCAACTGCGCCACCCAGGTGCCCCGGTACACAGTAATTTTTTAACTGTATTAACTTCAGTGGAAGGCACCCATAACCTAAAGAAAGAGGTAAGTAATTACAATGTAGTCATTTGAAAAAGCGTTCCTTTAACATAAAAGAAGGCCTCATTTTGAAGAGGCACCAGCTTATTTTTATTACAATGTCACCTATGAGTCAGCAAGCTAGTTTGCAGAAAAAAAAAAAAAAAACTTAAAAAAAAAACTTAAAAAAATTTACTCTAGAATGGCTTTGCTTTAAAACTTCATAGGTGACTCGGTGAGTTAAGTGTCTGACTCTTGATCTCGGCTCAGGTCATGAACCCAGGGTCGGGGGATTGAGCCCTATGTCAGGCTCTGTGCTGACAGCACAGAGCCTGTTTGGGATTCTCTCTCTCCTGCTCTTTCTGCCCCTTCCCCGCTTGCTCTCTCAAAATAAATAAATAAACTTAAAAAACATTTTTTTTAACTGTGTGAAATTTGCACTCCTCTCCCTGACCTACCCCTCCCCCCCCCCCCCAAATCTAGACATTATTCCATCATCACAATGCTTATACCCTGGTTTCTTAAAGTGTGTGCTGGAACAGGTAGAATGTTTCCCCAAAGTTCTCAGTTCCCATTCCAGCATGCATTTACCCCCATTAAAGTCACCACAGTCTTCCAAATATATTCGCCACTTAAACTAATCCCACAAACAAATGCTTTCATGTGTCCCTCAACATAAATCATAACCTCCATGAGAAGAGAAAGAGGGCTTTACCTCCCATCTGTTACTCCTCTCATGCCCTAGCAGATGCCTGTCTGCCAGAGCACACAATAAACAGAATCAACGCCCTGTGCTACAGCACTGATCTGCAGAAAGCTCATTTGTTGTCACTTCCAGAAATCAAGAAATCAATTAAAAGGATGAAAAGAAAGGAAGCTATCATTTGCTGTATTCCAGCCCCTTAATGTGCCTTTAGATGTTTAATCCTTTTAATACACTGAGGAATTTTTCAGAAGGGGGAACTTCCCCACAGTTGTACAGTGAGAACAAGGTGGGGCCTCCTATCAAATCCACACCTGTAGAGTTAAAATCACACACAGATAATACTATAACACAATGACTGACTTTAGAAAACTCAGATTTAGTGGTACCAAGGGTTCAACGCTCACTTAGCACACAAATACTTACGCAGTACAATTGGATCCAAAAGTACCTTTGTTAGCAGCCTGGCGCATTTTGAAATGGCAAAATGACTCCGCGAGAAGCACAGGTGTGGCACATCTTGCTATGGTTCTTACTGTGGTTTCCAAGGGTCTGCCACTCACCGAGGGGAGCCCAGGTGGGGAAGTGCTAGGAAGCACAGCCCCTCTCAAGGGACAGCCTTAAAGAGTTCAGCTGTAGCTCTATATTGTGATCTGGAACTTTCTTTAAGAGAACAAACTGTTTTTCAACATGCTCAATAAATCTCCAAAGTGTTTTCAAGTACATGTCTGCAGTGTCACATTGGAGACTCACAAACTTGACATGGCCCAAAGATCTATTTTCACGACCCGAAGACATTTTTAAACCTTTAATTAATGCCCTATACAGATTAGCCATACTGGGCTCACTTTCCTAGGGCTACAGCTGCAGAGGCTGCCCCACTGGGAGGCTTTCAGCTCACCACCGCCCCTCCTACAGGCTTCACTCCTCTACCTCCCTGGCTTCCGTAGGCATTTGATTTGCTACCCCCACACTTGTCAGAGTTTTATAGGTAAGGACCATGACCCAAAAAGAGTGCTCAATGGATTTTTTTTTATTTTTTACTTTTTTAAAATTGACATCCAAATTAGTTAGCATATAGTGAAACAATGATTTCAGGAGTAGATTCCTTACTGCCCCTTACCCAGTTAGCCCATTCCCCCCCACCACCACCACCACAACCCCTCCAGAAACAACATGAGGCAGAAGTAGCAGATGCTGGGATATGTTTACCACTGTGGATAAGGACAGTGAACTGAATACAGCATCTTTACGTATCAGTGGGTCTCTTAGATCTCCATCCACCAAAACATTATTTCTTACATTATTATGTATTAAGAGCTAAGCAGCTACCTCCATAGGAATTTTAAGTGTCTTACATTTACCAGAGCTAAAAAGGTTTGGTTAAATTGTATTTCCACTTGCATGTTACTAAAAATAATTGTTTTTCCCAATCTAATTTCAACCTCAAACCCAGGTGACAACTCCTACGCTTTGAGCCCTGAATAATTTTATTTGCTTTCGTGAAATATCTATGTAAGGAGAGACAGTGAAAAATCATGAAAGCATGTGCCACTCCCTGAAACCTCTCTGTTCCTGACAATGCTTTGCCTAGAGAATGTCAAAGCAGCTTAAAATATCACTATGCTTCATCCATCAACAGATTGTCACTTCACTTGAAAAAATATGACTCAAAATGAAAATACTTGTTACTTCCAACCTATCTGGATAAGAGTCAAACCTGTTTATCAAAGTGCCCTTTAACAGGTTTCTACAGTAAGGTTTGACCATGGAGAAGGCTGCTTACAAATTCCAAATGCAAAAAAGATTTCTAAATACCTAACTTCCTCAGTTGTTTACATACAAGTGCAAGTCTGCCCCCAAACACAAGGATTCCCATTTTAATGTCAACAGATTAGCTAAAAGGAGAGAAAAATCATGAATTTCTTCAGGGTAAAAAACACTTCATATCATCAATATGTCCAGCACTGAGCACAAGTACTTAGGGCAGAAAGACATTAAGTGTATCACTAAATGAAGTGCATTTAATCCACGACTCCCCATGATCAGTTTGTGATGGGACCAAGTTAAAAAAAATTATTTTCACGTTAATTTCAACAGAGGCAATTATGCTCTGGATTGAAACAAACACAATCACAACAGGCAAGCTGTCAGAGCCTGCTGGAAGTTTTAGTCATTCCAGTTTTGAAGACACCAGTCAAACAGCTAATTGTACATCCTACATTATGACATATAGATTGATTGATAGATAGATAGATAGGCAGGCAGGCAGGCTATGATTAGAGAGCCTGTAAAAAAAATACTTTGGAAAAGCCTTAATAGGATTTATGTGACTTAACCGTTCAACTAAATGTGTCTTTGTTTTAAAGACCCATAGTAAAATAGTGCTTTCCTGGGGCACACAACTTCTCCTGGTCTGTAGCAGCCCCTATAAGAGGACGAGGAAGAAAGGTCATCAGCTGGTGGACACAGTCGGAGATCATTGTGTTTTGGGGGGCACTTCCATCTTTCACATGAATCCATGGGAAATCAGCAACTGCTGATGCCCATGCCTATTTTTTTTTAATGTTTATTTTTGAGAGAGAGAGAGCACATAAGCAGGGCAGGGGCAGAGAGAGGAGAAGACCCAGAATCCAAAGCAGGCTCCAGTCTCTGAGCTGTCAGCACAGAGCCCAATGTGGGGCTCAAACTCACAAACTGTGATATCATGACCTGAGCTGAAGTCAGACACTTAGCCAACTGAGCCACTCAGGCACCCTGATGCCCATTTGCTACTGTCATTTCACAGCCAGAAAAGAGCTGCTAAGATATGAAGCTATTCAAGACACACCTTGAATTTCACAATTTTATTTATGTTATGGTAGTTTTCAGCATTACAGGACACAGAACACTAAATTACTCCTTTACCCACCTAATAAGAGAGAAAGGAAAACATCAAAGAGAAAAGGTTAAGTGGCTCAGACTTTGGGAGAATATCAAGCTTTTGCCTCATCAAAGCCATCAATTAAATATGATAATAAACTTTCTAAACCGATTTTAGCATTTGGTCTCCTAGCTCAAATCTCTCAGGGTGGCTAATAAGAAGAAACCCAACTGGTAGAGCAATGGGCCATTAAAACAAGAAGACTAGCATAGTTCACATCAGTCAAGAGAGAGAGCAGATGCTACTTAAGCAAAGGATAAGCTAATGGTGTTCAGCTCAGGCTGTGCTGGTATCACTTGGGAAGCTTCTCCTTCAAGTGGTCTGGGGAGGGGTGGGGGCATTTTTTTTTTTAAAGCTCACCCAGGAGATGCTAACTCAGCAGTGAGAACCACAGGATCAGGCTACATGCAAAAAAGAATAAGCCATTAGTGAAAGTGATCATGTAGTCAAGTGTAGAAATTTCAGAGCAGACAAAATAATTTGTTGACTTTGATGAAATTCTATGTCCACTCAGTGCCTGGACCCGATGGATCTGTGTGCGTGCACAGATTCAGACAGAAGCTGTGTCCTTTGCCCATTCTGGCACCAGTTTTCAATTCATTCTGGATTCACCTATTTTGGATGTCCACAATATTGAGAGGTTCTTTCACTAGGAATGTCACCGAGTATGACAAATACCACACCATGAATTTTTTGATATGCAGCTTATATATATTTCACTTATACATGAACATTTATATATCACTGAACACAAACACACACACTTTTAAATAATACATGGTATGGTTGCAACACTGGCTCCAGTCCTCCTTGCCTGGCCTACGAAAAACATCTCTGCCTGGTTCTCTTCTAGTCCTTGGGAGTGAGGACTGTACACTGACCTCAGGTGCTGAGACCCCCAGGGTAAGGTCATTCAATTCCCTTTCTATCTCCAGCCTCTTACCCACTGTGAGGCACACAGGTGCTCAATACTTGTTTGTTAAATGAATTTTCCTTGAGCACAAATAACCTCTTGGCCATCTCAAATTTGGATGAAGTCTCCCACTATAAACTGGTAGAGCTGAGCAAGTAAAAAGAGCTAACAAGACATGAGTCAGTAATGAGGGGATGTTTCTCATCTAGGGTCAGAAACAAAAGTACTGGTACAGTAACACTAACAACCCTGTCCAGGCGTCAAACTAAGCCAAACTCCACCTGAAGGCTGACAATTTCTGGGGACAACCAACCTACAAGAGTCGGGGGTGCCTTCCTCAGGAGACCCTACCCTGGAAAGCTGACCCAAGAGAACACACCTCCACCCTCAGCCAGAGATCAGAGTTTAGCACGTCTGCTCTCGGCATGCCCTTGAAGACCATGACTTCATAGACGCCAGGCCTCCTGCCTGCAGTGACATGCCCTTAACCATGAAGACTGACTGAGACTACCAGCATTAACCAAGTGTCCCGTCACATGTTTCACTCCCCTCCTTCACAACCACCAGAGCAAGACAAGCATTTCATCCAACCTATTCCATGCTGGTTAACATGGACCAACTAAGCAGTCTGGCTAAGGAGAGAGAGCTAACAGGCGATTACAACTAAGCCTCAATCCCAAGGCCTCTGTCCCGAAAGCCTCCTTGCAGCAGAAACCAATAACAGCAACAATAACAAAACAATAAGTGGCTAATATCCATCTGTTACTTATTTTGTGCAAGAATACTACGCTAAGTGCCTAATATGGGTCAACTCAAATAATTCCTATAAAAACCTCATGGAGTACTGGTATGATTCCCCTTTTATAGATTCAGAAACAGGCTTGGAGAATTTAACCATCTGTGAATTTGTGTCCAATAGTAGAGCACAGGCACTGTGACTCCACAGCCTACCTCTTATTATTCTCTCTCCAGCCTCCAAAGAAAACTGGATGAGCCAGAAGTTAGAAGGACTACACCCACCCACAACCTCACTTGAGACCAGCTTTCTCAGCTGTCAAATGTGAATGCCAGAGCAGATGATGCGTAGGGTCCCTGACAACCAATATAGTTTTGCTCACCCTATCACACCCAGCACCAATTACAGGACCGGGAGAACCATGCCCCACTGTGACCAGAAGCCAAGAGAAATCAGAGTGATTCATTCTGGGTTGTTTTTAAATTGGTATAAAATATGCATAACTTTAAATTTACCACATGAACCATTAAGAGTACCAGTGGCATTAAGTTCAGTCACACTGTTGTGCAGTCATCACCACCATCCACCTCCAGAACTCTTTTCATCTTCTCCAACTGAAACTCTGTGCCCAATGAACACTAAATCCCCACTGTCCTTCCACCCAGCCCCTGGCAACCGCCATTCTACCTTTGGTCTCAATGAATCTGACTACTCTAGGTACCTCATACGAGTGGGAGCATACAGTAACCATCTTTGTAACTGGCTCACTTAGCATAATGCCATTAAAGTCTATCGTCGTAACATCTGACAGGAACCTTCCTCTTACAACCAAATAATATTCCACTGTATGGATATACCACATTTTGTTTATCCATTCATCTGTTGATAGATACGTAAGTTGCTTCAACCTTCTGACCTACTAACACTGCTATTAACAGGGGTATATAAATCAGAACTCTTCACCTTCCTGAATTGAGCCCAGCCCTCTAAGCACAGGCCCAGACGCTGAGTGCCAGGTCACGGGAATCAGACACACACAGCACTGCTCCGTCATGAGGCTCAGGCCCCCATCACAAATATGCCTCTTTGTCTATCACTGAAGAATAAAACGAACACATGCTACGTAGGGAAAATAATCTCCCAGAAAAGTAGCACAATGAGGAAGACCTGAGTGTACTTTGCAGGGGGTTTGAGGTGGAGTGTTCTTGACGGCACACCAGTTTTTAGAATAACTATAGAGTTTCTTTTAATCACTCTGCAGTTAGTTCAAACAAACAAAAACCAAATGATTCAGTAATCAAAGTCATTTGTTATTCTTAATGAGAAATTGTTTCATTCTGGTTCAGGTGTTTCCTACCTGTTCCCATTCCATTTTCCAAAAATAAAAAATAAAATAAATGGAAAACTAAAGAGGAAAATAACAATCAACTGTGTTGTTACCATCAGTTATAATCCTTCTTTCACAAATCAAGAATATTTAAGTTATTTTCTACATTGCTAGATCTATATGGGCCCACGTCACTCCCTCTATGAGGGGTCAAGACTCACCTGAAAGTCAAGATCCACCTTGACAATCTCCTAGAGGCAAGGGTGAAAGAGGTAAGGTGGCTCATACCTTTAGAGCAGATGACACTTGGAAAGAGAGAACTAAAGTCATACAATAATGTTTGGGCTAACATGTACCAAATCAAAGACAGTTTTCGATGTTTAATCATAATCTAGCCATAAAATCAACTGACTTCAACAATGACCTACCACTGACTCCCTAAGTAAAACAAATGAGTTCAGATAATAGCAATCAAACTGGGGTGCCTGGGTGGCTCAGTTGGTTAAGTGTCCAAATCTTGATTTTGGCTCAGGTCATGATCTCAGGGTCATGACATGGAGCCCATGTTGGGCTCTGCAGTGGGTGTGGAGCCTGTTTAAGATTCCCTCTCTCTCCCTCTTTACCCTTCCCCCCCCCCCACACACACACGCACTCTCTCTCTCTCAAAAATAAAAAGTAAAAATAAATAAATAATAAAAAGTAAATAAAATAGATATAATTCAAAAAAATGCAATCAAGCTGACATGCCACTGGCTGGGTTTCTGAGGTAAATAAGCTAAAGAAAAGAACTGTCCCTGAATGTAATGCAACATCTTGGAGGAGACAGGACCATAGAGATACAGGAATGTTTCTAAAGGACCTCATGGGCTTAAGTAGTATATAAAAAGCCAAGCCTCAAAGCAGAAGAGACAAGACGGACAGTTTGTTTCAATAGTGCACTGAGAACAAATTCAAAAGTTACAGCAAGCAACTTTAAAATAAAAAATGGAAAAATGGAGCACAAAGCACCATTCTAAGTCATGGTCCTATGAATTAAGATCGTTTCTGGTCTCTTGCAAGCCTGGAGAGGACCAGGAGGTCCTCATGAAGGGTGCTGAGGTGCTAACAGCATCCTGCCTTGTGTCCAGAGGAGAATGCCAAGGATGTCTGATTATTATCCAGTCCCTTCCTGTTTTAAGTGATACCATCCAATAACAGAGCTCTTCATTTTTTTAACACTTTATGTAAAGAATGCCAAGTTGGTTTTCAAAAGTTGGGGGAAAAGTCTTAAAAAGAATAACTGGGTTTCATCAACCCATTAACTTCATCAAATTAAACCACTGCTTTCTGCAATGCACTTAAAATGGTGTGGTCTCAGCTTCCCTTACCTGAAATGATCTGCAATATCTCCAGCCCCAACCTAACAATTCATGATTCCCAAGCTTAACTATCTCTCTTTTGTAATTACTAGAACCAGAATTACTTGTAACTATTTAGCAGAATCAAATGCACTACAATTAATTCTCTGCAGTGAGACTCTCTCCCCAAATGACCATACCCCAATTCTTGAAAGGAGGACTCAAGTCATTTGATGAATGAACTGTACCACTCAAAATGATCTAAAAAAAATTACTTCTGGTTCTTGCTCAAGCATTCAAGAAGACTGGAAAATTAACAATGTCAATTAAACACTCACTGGCTTCCTCTATCTCTAACAATTAAAATATTTTTTAATTACTGTCATGGTTTAATATGTAACTTCACTTTTTCTGAAGCTTATGTGGAATGGAGATTTGATTTATATAACTAAAAAAGATATTTTACAAGGGGTAAAAGGAAATACTATTCATATAGCCATTAGACAAAATAACCGTACTTCAACAAACCTAGAGAACCAAACACACACACACACACACACACACACACACACACAGACACAGAGTTAAACCAGCATTTCATCCTTTAAAGAAAACCACCAAAGAGGGAAACGTGAACCATTAATTGTACCTGACCATTTCATAAAAAGCAGTAAGCTGTTTCTAAGTCTAAAAATATCCTCTGAACATTAAACCCTGTGTTTTTCTACCTTTCACCCATTTTTCTCAATGTCCTTTGGTAATAGATTGACTCAGATTAAATAATGTGATATCACATGAGCTTACAACAAAAGGAAACAAACCTGTGCATGACAGGCACACCCAGCCCCAATCCCAACAGGGCCTGTGCTATCTGCTGAAGATGCCAGGTGCGATAAAGCTGGAGAAACAACATGCACATGGCATTGAAGGAAAAGCTTGGGTGGAACGTGTATACAGTGATTTAAGATGCTGAGGGAAACCTTGATCAATGGGGGAAAAATCATAATGGTTATCACAGAGCTAATGAAAAATAAAAATGTGCAGAAAAAAAATTATAGAAAAAACACAAAAAATATAGAAATATCTATTGCCACTCCAACAATGTACTAAAATCTCCGTATCACAAACCCTGACCCCTAAATTTACATGGCATTTTTCAACTGCATAGACAATGTATTCCTTTCTTTCTTCCCTCTGCTCTGCCTTCCAATAATCCCTCACCTAGGACAATGGGTAAACAGAATTTTTTAAATCTCCAGTGTGTCCCCACATTGGGGAATATCATAAAACCTATCTTTAAAGTCCATTCTCCACAAAATCCAAAATAGTGGTATGTACTCATTGAACCAGCTAGAGTGCTGAATATCAAATGCTGCTTGTCATTGCAAAACCAGCATACCCCTGGTAACTAAAAATGGATACAACAGGATAGAAATAGCATTCTATAGATATATCATTAGCAAAATTATGCAGCCAGATTATCCCTGTCTACAGTATGTATAGGGTTGCTACATAATTAATACTTTATTAAACTCTTCTCTGAAGATGTGACTGAGAAAAGATCAGAATCTGAACCAGCTGTGCTGTTTAATATTATCTCTCAGGAGAGAGGGGTGGGGGGAGGGAGGGAGGGAAAGGGAAAGAATAGGTGATTTATTTGAAATTCTCCCTTCAATGTTACACTCCTATGTTTGACATGGATGTTTTGTTTTGTTTTTTCCCTCCTTTTACTTAGTTACTCTGTCTTGTAAGGCTAAAGAACATAGGACATTTAATTAAAAACAGAAGAAGACTTTAGGAACAGTGATGCTTAAAAGGCTGTTTCTATTAAACATTGATCCAGTTCATCCAGGAAGGCTTTGTGCTGTAGAATAAACTCCAGTATTCATGCAACTTTAATGAAAATGTTTCTGAACCCCATTTCCTTCTTTGTGTTTGACCTTCTGTTCAGTACCCTGAATATTTCAAACATCTCTAACACAGTGGCTAGGAAGGCCAAATATGGGAATAGCATTTACAGGAACCAAAAATAAGTGTTACAAGAATTTAAAAACTTAAAAAGGGATAAGACAATGTCTCACGTTTTTATTTCATAAGCTAGAAGACTGTTCAAATAAGAAAAATAAAGAAAAAGATACAGTCTTAGATATCTATTCTCATATCCTGAGTAGTTTTCTTATTGTCAAAAAATATATGCTCACTGTGTTTTTTTAAAGAAACAACATCCAAAAACTTTAAGAAAAAGAAAGCTTTCAAAAACCCACATCTAGAGATAATAAATAACACTGTGAATCTTGTTCCAAACCTCATCCAGCCTCATGTTCAGAAACAGGTGGTGTCCACAATTTCACATACAGGTCCATGCTACACACACCCCCAAGGAGATCAAGGCAAGGGGTCCATGTGAACAGATGTAGATTCCATCCTTGGTAACAGCCACATAGAACTCCATTCCACGATTGCACCAGTATTTCACCACCATTAACACAGCGATGAATTTTGAACATATGTCTTTGCACACGTCTCCAATTTTCGTACTTGCGATAAACTACAAGTGCCTTAATCAAAGTGAATCTTTATCTTGACACACATTGCTTAACTGCCTTCCAGAAAGGAAGAATCTGAAGGACATGAGAATAATCCCTGGCACCACACATTGCCAAAGCTGGATTTTGTCTCTTATTTTTCAGTTGTGCACTGCCTATCATAATCCCATTAGTCATTTCAATCATATTTAGAATGCTTTTGCTACTCAGTTCTTCACTTTTATGTAGCAAAAATCACCCACTTTATTCTGCAGTCTGTGCACCTTATCTATAATGTTCAGAAAGGGTTTTTCCACCTTCCAGATTTTCCTCTTACTACTTTACATTCTTTCACCTTTATCCATTTCCAACCATCTGAAATTTATTTGGGTATAAAGTGTGATAAAAGGATTGTTTCATTTTATTTTAAAAAATGGATAAATAACTATCCATCCTTTACTGAATAATCCCATCTTTTTCCCACTGATTGAAATGTTGCCTTTAATCATACACCAAATTACCACAACATGCCTGTATTATTTATTAGATCTTCTATTGGCTGAATAAGTGAATTACTAAGGGACATATTTAAAATCTATTTCAGCATTCTAAGGATGGACTGCTGTCAAATTCTGCCTCCACCCTTAAGTAATGGCTGCGTAACTCTGGATAAGGCACTTACCCTCTCAGTGTCTTAGCTTCCTAGTCAGTAAAATGGGTATAACAGTACCTACACCACAGGATTTTTATGGGGTTAAGCTAATGCTACATGCTATATACATCTTACTTATCCTTATCATCATCCCCCAAAGTCAGCAATGAGAAAGTTGATCCTTGCCTTCAGGAATTTAAAGACCAGTGAAGGAGAGAGACATTTATTCAAGTGGCCACAAAATTAATGCACAAAAACAAACCACAGAAAATAGATTAAGGGGAACCTCATCCAATCTAGCAGATCAGAGTAGGGGCTTCCAAAAAGCAACATTTGTGAATTAAAGGCTAAAGGAAGAGGAGTGAACTAGCCCCAGGGTACCAGGAGGGTGGGCATTCCATCTGGCCACACGGGGCTGAGCGCAGAACCCCACGTCTGCCTCTGATGAGCAGGCTCCTGCATGCTGTGCCCCGAGCTGACAACGTCATAAAACGTCAGTTTGTTCTTCCAACTTCTCAGTTTAAATTCACATCCTCAGAGAGACAATCCATGACCACCCACTTTGAAAAGGCCAGAGATATGGTCTTTGATAAAAGAAAAAAAAGATGATAATCCTATCACACAATCTTTTCGTTCAACAGAAACTATTCCAGCAGATGTTCCAAGATCTTAGCTTCAGTAAAACACAAGAAGGAGTTCTTTATCTTCAAGACTATCCTCTCTGAAATAAAACATGTAAGTGTCTGAAAAGCCATCAAATGCTCTTTTTAATGTGCAAATAACAGTACTTTTCTCACATCTGGAATGATCTCTGCTGGTAAGAACTTCCCAGATTGTACCTAATAAACAACGCTTAACCTTTCTATATGCTGAAGAGGATATGGTCTGTCTCCACAGCACAGTGTCAGACATGACCACATTATTTCTTTGTTGCACTGGTGACAGTGTCTAATTACATATTTGCATGATTATTGGTCTACCTCCTGCACTACACTGCCAGTTCTATGAGGGCAGGGAATGAGGACTTTCTTCACCTCTATACTCTCAGAACTTAGCACAGAGCCAGGCAGGTAACTGATGTAATGCCTACTGTTTGTAAGACAGATGGATGACCAGAGCACAGTGTGAGGGGAAAGCTGGCACTACACCAGGGTGGAGAGGCAAGGGCCAGATCAGGTAGGCCCTTGCAGCTCACTATCTAGGACCCTGGTCTTTGCAACTAAAAGCCACTGAAAAGTCCCAATACACAGAAGCAGCAAGGGCATATTCAGGTTCTGAAAAGATCACTCTGGCTAAAATGTGATCTCAATGGAGGCAGGAGGGACTGCTGGGAGACACAGATGGTCAGAAGTTGGACTAAGATGGGTAGTGGTAGTGGTGGTAGTGGTGGTGGTGGTGGTGGTGGTGGTGGTGGTGGTAAGCCAGAGACTGTCTGAGCAACTCCCACAGCATTTCAAGAATGGACATGACAAGTGCCAACATTTCAGGAGGATAGATTTGGCCTCAGAAAATTCTACACAACTAATAACCTCAATATAAAATGTGAGACTGTACAGTATAGAATAAGTCACTATCATCAGGGAACCTACAAAATCAAAAATGAAAGTGTAAACTGGAATAAAGTCTACTCCCCACAGAGGAGGCCCAGTTCTGAGCAATCTCACTCATCCAGGGGACATATCAAAACCACAAGGCACAATGGCTGAAGGCCTTTGCATTGACCTATTTGTAACTCAATAGCATCACTGTTAATTACTCTTTAAAAAATAAATAAGTAGGGGCACCTGAGTGGCTCAGTCAGTTATGCTGCAGACTCTTGATTTCAGCTTTCAGCTCAGGTCATGATCTCACAGTTTGTGAGACTGACCCCCCCACCCCCCACAGGCCTCCATGCTGACAGTGCAAGGAGCCTGCTTCTGATTCTCTCTCTCCCTCTCTCTCTGCCTTCCCCCTGCTTACACTTACTCTCAAAATAAATAAACTTCAAAAAAAATTCTTAAAAAATAAGTAAATAAATAATATATTGTAAAGCTTTTTTCTCCACAAGATTACCAAAAAATAACCTCTGAATAAATAGTTACTCCTCAATCTTCATAACATCCTGAACAACCTACTATTGCATATCTTACAGTTCTTTCTAGTGTGAGGTGGCAATGAGGTTCTGTATTTGTAAATGGCTTTTTAGGCAGGGGCAGGCCATCCATAGCAGTTGCTACTTGCAGCAGTTGGGGAATGCGGTCTAACACCCCTACTATGCTTTTGCACTGCTTCTCCCCCTTCTTGTCCCTCACAGCTGTCATGAGCGTGTCTGGCACTTCTAGAAGTAGCTTAGGCACAAAGAGCCTCAAGTTCCATCATTTCTGCAGAAACTTCACTCAAGTTACTCAGCCTCGTTTTTCCACATGTTAAGTTGTTCAGCATCAATATGCCTTCTCCCTAGAAAGAAGTTAAGGCACTAAAGTAAGCACATACATACTATAAAATGCTAAGGTGTCACTCCACATTCATCAACAAAGAGGGAAAAGTTAGTGAGTTTCCAGTTTGAGATGAATTTAGTGAAGCAATTATATAAGTAGTTACTACTTAAAGAGTCAAATCATTATTTTTCCAAAGAAGACATACAGATGGCCAACAGATACATGAAAAGATGTTCAACATTATGAGGGAACTGCAAACTAAAACCATAATGAGATATCACCTCTCAATTGTTAAAATGGCTATTATCAAACAAGACAAGATAAATGCTGGCAAGGCTGTGGAGAAAAAGGAACCCTCATGCTCTGTTGGTGGGAATGCAAACTGGTACAGCCACTGTGGAAAACAATATGGAGTTTCCTCAAAAAAGTAAAACTGCCATATAATTAAGTAATTCTACTTCTGGGTAGTCATACAAAAAACAAAACAAAACAAAACACGAAAACTCTAACTCGAAAAGGTATATGCACCCCCATGTTCATTGCACCATTATTTAATACAGTCAAGGTATGGAAATAACCTAAGTGTCCACAAATGGATAAAGAAAATGTAGCATACACACACACACAATATTATTCAGCCATAAAAAAGAATGAAATTTTGCCATTTGCAACAACATGGACAGACTCTGAGAGCATTACCCTAAATGAAGTCAGAGAAAGACAAATACCATATTATTCACTTACATGTGGAATCTAAAACAAAACCAAAAAACCAAGCCCACAGATACACAGAACAGACTGGCAGTTGTCAGAGGTGGGAGGTGGGCAAAACAGGTAAAGGGAGTCAAAAGGTACAAACTCCCCAGTTATAAAACAAATAGGTCATGGGGACGTAATATACAACATTAATATTAATATATTATTATATTACCTCAATACATTAATATATTAACAATGTACTATAGTTAATTTTTTAAAGAGTTTGACAGGAGAAATTATTGAAAAGACCTTAACACTTCTTTCAAAATAGAAGTGATGCCTCCACTTAGAGAAACACGTATCAAAATCAAACTTTAAGAACTTTAAAGGAAAACTATTACTTATCTGATGTACAAGTAATTTGTAACAAATCTTTTTTTAAGTTTTTTTTTTTTTTAAGATGGATGAAGAGGGAAAAAGAAAAGTCATGGGGTGGGGGCCGCTAGGCAGGAGGATGTATTAATCAATTAAGTTTGGGAAACTACATAACCATACCCTGCTTCAAGAATTCTGAACATTTTATGGTAGCCTCTGGAAAATCCTGCAGTGCAGAAACATGCTTACTTTGATACAGTATTTCTCCAACTTACATGGTCTTGGTATGAATCTCTCCCCCATGTTCTACTATTTAATAGAAGACTCCAGATAGCAGTTCCTAAAGCTGAGGAGTTGTTTGGGGTTTTTTATTGGTTTTGTTTTGTTTCATAATGTGTATGGGCCTTCTCAAATCTAATTCAGAATCTCAAGTGGTGGGAACCCAGTGAGACGTATTACTAGCTTTGGGAAACACTTCAGTGGTTTTCAATGACTTTCAGAGATGCTAGGCTGGGGTCAGAATCACGAATAAATGAAGGAGAAGGCAATGGTTGAGCATCTTCAAAATTATGATGTAAGCAAAAGTCAAGTCATTTAATCTACAGAAATAGGTACACACCCTTTTCCAGCCCAAAGATGCTCTAAAAATCAGGACTTTATGGTTCCAACAGTCTACTTAGGAACCAGAGGAGATTATGCACTGATACAAATAAGAACCTATCTTGCATAAACAAATAATTTATTAAGTAGCTTATTAAAGCATATTTTAATAACCTGCATTTAAAAACTTACAAATCAGACTCACACCTCACCTTCCACCAGTAATGCCCAATTATGAGACAAGTGTCCTGCAAAACTCTTCCACTTTTAAGAGAAGCTGCTATGGAGTGCCTGGGTGGCTCAGATGGTTGAGCATCCCACTCCTGATTTCAGCTCAGGTCCTGATCTCATTGGTTCGTAGGATTAAGCCCCACATCAGGCCTGTGATGACAGTGAGAAGCCTGCTTAGGATTCTGTCTCCTTTCCTTTCTGCCCCTCCTCCTCTAAATAAATGAACACTGAGAGAGAGAGAGAGAGAGAGAGAGAGAGAGAGAGAGAGAGAGAGAGAGAGGGGGAGGCACCAAAGAACACAGTGCAGAATGTATAGATAATGAAGTTCCATTATATTACATACATCTTAACTCAAAAATCATTATTATATAGTGTTTTTTATTAATGTTGAAATCTATGAACAATTAAGAGGACCAAAACCTAAAGTTTTGAAGAAAATAAAAGCATCGGTTTAGTACACACTTCCATCAGATCACTAGGCCAGAAGACAAATTTCTTGAGACAGTCTTCAACTCTGTTTCTCAACTTACAAGTTAATGTTGCCTCCAGAAATTTGAAGAGATTTTGCAGAGACTGGAAAAACAAGCTTTACTCCAGAAATGACTTCACAGACTATTTGTCTCAGTGCTTGAAGCACTTTTCATTGAAGCCATTAAAGAGTGCCAGGTCCCAGAGAAAGCCAAACCATCCATAAAGGCACACTTGTGCCCAACCAGCAGCCACCCTCGGTGCTCCTGTTGATCTTGCCAGATATGTCCTCTCTGGGAGGAAGCTCAAAGTCACCTGCCCATCTCATTACTGAGACTGTTTCATGGTCATGGTCCTTCCATTCTGTTCTATTTTGGGGTGGAAACAAGGAGGTAATACTTTTCCATTCATGGCTTCCTAAACTTCACATTTTCTGTCCTCAAAAAAAAAGCCCAGCAGAGACTATTAACAGAATTCTGCATCCAAGTTCAAAGAGTATCACTTAGAATATCTCCTATCCTCTTATTGTGTCTCCGTACCACCTCATTCTTCTTTGCTGAGATGGCATTGTCTACAGGTCTTTTGCTGAGAAGCTAAAAACTGACAGGAGATTCCTAGTATAAGGGCTGGAGGATGAGACTGAACATCTTGCACCATATTACTTAGAACATCTTGCCGAAATATTCTTCTACACTACACATGTCCTAGCTGTCCTCCTTCCTCTATGCAAAACACAGTCAAAGCCATGGCACACTCTTTCCTAAGGATAAGACTACGGCTCTGGGGGAAAATAAATCTTTATTTAAAAGAAATGCTAGCAGAAGTCATTAGCAATATTCTCACTTACAAGGTTCCTATACTTCTTAGAGATATAGGAAAAGCAGCCATGCGTTCAGAAGAAACCCGGGCAGCACAATTTAATTCAGGGCTCTATGGAGAGTGAGACAGGCATTCAAATACTCTTAAACTAAATGTCTAATGGAGCAAACACACATTGGCTTATAGCTCTAGAACTTGGCTGGAAACTGGGTTTACTCCCAATCTCACTGATCTCTTAAAGATTCTTCTTTTTCTGGGGCACCTGGGTGGCTCAGTTGGTTAAGTGTCCAACTTCGGCTCAGGTCATGATCTCAGTTTGTGAATTCAAGCCCCTCATCAGGCTCTCTGCTGTCAACATGGAGCCTGCTTCGGATTCTCTGTCCCCCTCTCTCTCTCTGCCCCTCCCCTGCTCAGGCTCTCTGTCTCAAAAATAAATAAAACATTTAAAAATTTTTTAATTAAAAAAAGTTTCTTCTTTTTCATATTTCCCATTTAACCTGAGGAAGTGAAGATAAGAACAAGATGATAGAATATAAAGAAAATTTAGTGATAAATATAACTTAAAAACATGAACGAAATGTGGAAACAAATCTTATAGCAATATTACCTGGCATGTAAGTTCTCAGCTTATTTTAGCTACTATTATAGTCCTTCTTTTCCAATATTAGGCCTATTACAACTGTGTTTTGTGGCCTGCTTCTTTCATTTAGCAGTAATCATGAACATTTCCCTACACCAATAAATACGGTCCCATGGATAAAATGGCTATAGATACTCCGTAATATAGACATACCAAGATTTACTTCCCCATCTCCTATCACTTGACATTTACATTGCTTCCAATTTTTCACTACAGTAACTACCAAACTGAACAACTGTGCACCAAGTTTTGCAAGCTTAAACATTTATTTTGTGGATAGATTCCTGAAAACAGAATTACAAAGAAGAGACCTACTGATCACCTAAAGTGTTACAACAGTTTACACTCCCACCAGCAAATGAGAACACACATTCTTACACCCTGGCTAACTCGGAAAGTTATCCTTTTAATCTATGCCAATATAAACAATGAAAAATGTCATAAGTTGCTATTTGATTTCCATGATTTTTGTATGTGTATCCTGGTCACTTGTAGTTATTTCATACATTGTCTTTCCATATTCTTTGGTTTTTTTTTTACATTTATTTATTTTTGAGAGGCAGAGAGAGACAGAGTATGAGTGGGGGAGGGGCAGATAGAGAAGACAGAATCCAAAGCAGCCTCCAGGCTCTGAGCAAGCTGTCAGCACAGAGCCCAACACAGGGCTCGAACCCATGAACCATGAGATCGTGACCTGAGCCGAAGTCAGACGCTTAACCGACTGAGCCACCCAGATGCCCCTCCGTATTTTTTTCTATTTTTTCTACTAAAGTGTTCATCTTTATCTCACTGCTTAATCATAGCTTTTAGATATTTCTTAGTTTGACATTTAAGACTGGAATAGGACTCATAGTTAAGAATAACTTGGCATTTACTAGTTCTGAAACCAGCTAGCCTGGATTAAATCCTGGCTCTGCCACTGAAGTTTCATGACCTTGGTCAACTTAACCTCTCTGAGCTTCAGTTTCTTCATCTCTAAAATGGGTCTAATAATGTAGCAACCTCTAGGGCTGTTATATGTAAGTAGTTAATGAGCTAAAACAGTACCTAGCCATGTTAGCCATGTTTGCAGTTAGGAAAGTTTATTTTAAACCTACAATTTTATGAGGTCATGTTTGTTTTTTTAATTTTTTTTTATGTTTATTTATTTTGGGAGGAGAGAGAGAGAGAGAGAGAGAGAGAGAGAGAGAGAGAGCGCGCGCATAAGCAGGGAAGGGGCAGAGAGAGAGGGAGACACAGAATCCGAAGCAGCCTCCAGGCTCTGAGCTGTCAGCACAGAGGGTGACATGGGACTCAAACTCACAAACCATGAGATCATGACCTGAGCCGAAGTTGGACGCTTAACTGACTGAGCCACTCAGGTGCTCTATGAGGTCATGTTTTAATTTAACTTTTAAATTAACTCTTAAAAATATGTGATGCAGGGACACCTTGGTGGCTCAGTTGGTTAAGTATCTGACTTCAGTTCAGGTCATGCATGATCTCATGGTTAGTGGGTTCAAGCCCCACATTAAGCTCTGTGTTGACAGCTCAGAGCCTGGAGCCTGCTTCAGATTCTGTGTTTCCTTCTCTCTCTGCCCCTCTCCCTCTTTGTGTGTGCGTGCGCTCTCTCTCTCAGAATGAATAAAAAATAAATAAATAAATAAATCTTAAGAAAATACATGTATTTTTAAGCAGAAATAAACAGATTCAAAATATATACATAAGATAACTCCTTTTAAATATATATAAATATGGATACATAGAAAACAAGTATCAGTTGAATGCTCACTATGGGACAGGCATTGGGGACACAATGAAGGACAGAAAACACAAGGTCCCCTTCTTTATTTCCACCCTGGGGGATACCAACAAAGAAACAATAGGAGCCTGCAGTGCAATGGGCCAAGTGCTACACTTAAAAGAAGTGTAATGGGCAATTTTCATTGCACATGGAAGGGCATTTAACCCACATCAAATGAGGCAAAGATAAATCTCTCTGAGAAAATATCAAGCTGAGACCTTCAAGAGGAGTAGTGATTAGTCAAGCATAAAATGGAAAAAAGGGAAGGGAGATTTCTACAAAGAGTCAGTATGGTTCAAAGGCTCAAAGGCAAGTAAGTTTGTGTGGAATAAAGCTGTAAAAGCTAAGCACACACAGAAAGAGCTGTGAACAATGAGACTGGATTGGTAAACAGGGGCCAGATCACACTCCAAATCCTTAATGGGCCTTATAAGGGCTTTATGCCAGGAACCAAAAGGAGCCACTGAAGAATTTTAAGCAGAGGAGCAACATTAGATTTGTTCTTTAGAAAGATCACTCGAGCTACACTTAGATAATGAATCAGAGGAGAACAAGACCAGCATAAAATAACAGAACCTAAACTCATGCCCAAGACCATATTACCACCTCTGCAGAACTTAGCAATTGCTAGGAGTAGCAATCAAGTGACTAGTGACTTGGTTGAGGTCTTACCAGTCCTCAGAATGGGAAAACTATACAGAGATCTGAAATTTCTGAGCCTCTAAGCCTGGGATCCTGACAACCATGTTCTACATAGCTTAATGATGCATGGCCTTTCACCATTTTCTAAAATGATTTCAAGAACTTCTCTCAAAGTACACCTCTGCCTCCCTTCTGAACATTATACACAGAACACATGACTCCGTGCTGCCCTAAGCAAATGACCTTCCCTTTTATGATACATAATTAAATACCCGGTCATGGGCAGAAAATTCCTTGATATGCCAAAAATGGCCAGCCATTTATATAATGGTCAAATTGTGGGAGGGAGCATGTTTGAATACAGTTGGTACAGACTTGTGACCTTAATAACACTGATTCCCTCGATGAGGAGAACATTGACTTTATTCTTCTTTCAATCATTCTGATTTAGTAAGGGACAACATCCCAGTGTACTATTGTTAGGATATGTGCTGCTTACCTTATAGGTTAATCTCCTTTTTTAACAAAAGCAGAATAAACTTCAAGCTCACAGATTTACTCCACAAGAGTAAACATTTCTGTATGATAATTCTTATATTTTTATTTATGAAGAATGATAGTGGCTTTTCCATTTATGAAAATAACACAATGATTCATTTTTAAAGTTGAGTCAGTAACGTAGAGATGACACAGATGCCTAAAAGCTCATGAGGATAAAACTCAGTAACAAATCTGGGGGACAAATTACTCCACCATAACCATATGGAGCCTACTGAAGTTGACTGCCTAAATTCACTTTACTCTTTCATGGCAACTAGCAGACACAATGACATCAGACACCAAGAATTTAGATGTTATAAAAGGCAAACCAACACATATCACGTGATATCAGCAAAATTCATTGCCTCAAAAAAGTCGAGTCATAATCATCAAATTCAGACAAGTGCACTCATGGAGAGATTGTATGATAAGCTTTCTGGTTAAGATACATCCTTCATTTAAGGTTTATGGTAAAAATGAGTCAAAAGTCTTTAAATGTGTACATCTGAGATACAGAAAGCTCAAAGAGCTTGTAAAGAAATGAATAAAATAAATCCACATTGTTCGAGTATTTTGTGATCATTTAAATTTTACAAATAAGGACAAGCTTCCCTAGCTTCTGTTGGAGCTAGGAAAAAGGAGGTTTCCACATCTACATGAAGAAATTTAGAGAAGATATAAATGATAAGCACTGCAAGTATCTTTCTGAAAAATATGGACTGGGTTTATGGTGAAGGTAATGACTAAAAAAAGTGAAAAATGGAAATTTTGGATTTGTGAGTTTCAAAGGAACCAAAGATGCATAGAGAGTAGATGACATAAACAGGAAAGGGCTTAATGGCAAACAATTGTTTGTTAAACTTAATTTAAAGGGGAAAAGAAACACAACTGAGGTGCAAGGTTGAACATAAGAAGCAGAACCTAATCTATAGATAATAGGATTATCACCTTCCATGAGTAAAATCTTGATGGTGGTATTAATGAGGAACATTTCCAGAAAGTACTTCCATTAGTCAGTCTACAACATGATGGAGGATAGCCACTAGCCACAACTAGCAAAGCGTTTGGGTTTGTAGGTCTTGCCTAGAAGTAGCCACTTAAGCAATTTAATAAATAATATAAATATGTCCAGCAACACACCATATGCAACATTCACTCAACCTAAAGAAGCACACCAGGGTCACTTCAGTAAGCAGTAAATGCTTATTGAATGCTTACTGAACATTAGGGTGAAAGCTGTACCTGCTCTGTAATCAATTCCAACTGGATGCTTCACCATCTGGTTACTTCAGCCCTCTGACATGGACCACACCTGACTATTCTCTCCTCAGCCAAGCTGCCCAACTGACACCACACCCATATAGGACATCTCAGGTGTCGGACCTCATCCTTTCCAACAAATGTCTGGCACTGTCCACCAGCTGCAATTAGAAAATCATTCAGGGCTATGGATCTGCAAATCATGTCAAAGAGCATGAAACTAACATAACACAGACAAACAACACCAAATGTGCCACGTGCACCTGGAGTCCTCAGTAACTTAATGAACAACTTCAAATTACCATGGAGCTGTTTGATGTGCCCACACTAAATAAGGGCATTTCAGTGTGTCTGTGTTGGCACAGGCCTTCCACAAACACAGGAACAGATGCAGGGGGAACAGTCAACCACTTTGCTCTCACTAGTAAAAATCCCTGATGCTTTGATAGAGACTTAGAATTCAAAAGGCTCCTCAATGTTCTACAGTCTCTCCATTCCAAGGTCAATGAAGCGGTCACTGTACTAGCAGCCTACCAAGCTAAGATTCCTCAGGAAGTAGTTAACAGCCTCACCTTTTACAACTGATCAGGAACCACAAAAGGAAACGTGTGTTTCACTAGGAAAAAATATCTAAATGTCAAAAAACCTAAACATTATAGGGGGAAACATCTGTAAAATATAAATTGTATTTAAAAATATAGAGAACATTGAGCCTTATAAGAAAAGCTGATTCAACAAATTGTTTGTATATGTATGTATATATTTACATACACACACACACACACTCAGAAGCACACATATAAATGAATGTATTATAGGCACAACAGACAGCAAAGACTTCTAGCTTTTTACCGCCACTCACTTCTATACTCTGGGTACACTGCTTGACTACACTTTCCAGCCTCCCCCCTTCTTCCCTTGCACTTAGGTATTCCACAGTTTGGCTATGTTATAAGTTCCAGCCAACTGAACATAAAAAGAAGTGACTATTTTTTCTATGAACTTTCTGTTGTTGCTTAACAAATTATCATAAACTTAGCAACTTAAAAACTATATCCATTTATTAGCTCACAGTTCTACAGGCTGAAAGTCTGGGCCAGCTACACTGGGTTCTCCACTCAGTCTCACAAGGTCAAAATCAAGAGGACAGCTAGACCAGGCTCCTATCTGCAGACTCTGGGGAAGAATTCCCTTCCATTCAGGTTGCTGGCAAAGTCCTGCTCTTTAAAACTGTGGGTCTGATGTCCCTGTTTCCTTGCTGGCTACCATCTAAAAACTGCTCTCTACTCCTAGAGCTGAGTACATTCCCTCTCACATGGCCCCTCCATCTATAACAGCAACAAGTCCGGTCCTTCTCATGCTTCCAATCTTTCTGACTTCCCCTTTCACTACCAACCAGAGAAAATGCTCTGCTTTTAAATGGGTTTGTATGATTAGATTAACCCCAAACATAAAATCTCCCCTTTCCCATATAGAGTAGGAATTTCAGGAGGAACAACTTTTCATAGTGACAGGTTGACTCACACTCAAAGAAGAGGGGGCAATATGAGAAGGAGAGTCACTTAGAGCCTTAGCATCCTGCCTACCACATTCTTCTTCCAGGCCTGGCCCACAGAAATCTCCCATGCCTGTTCCAACATACTCTTCCCTTTGGCAATCTTGAAAACCATGTGTTGGGGCGCCTGGGTGGCTCAGTCGGTTGAGCGGCCAACTTCGGCTCAGATCATGATCTCGCGGTCCGTGAGTTCGAGCCCCGCGTCGGGCTCTGTGCTGACAGCTCAGAGCCTGGAGCCTGTTTCAGATTCTGTGTCTCCCTCTCTCTGACCCTCCCCCGTTCATGCTCTGTCTCTCTCTGTCTCAAAAATAAATAAACGTTAAAAAAAAATTTTTTAAAAAAAAGGAAAACCATGTGTTAAAGATGTAAGAACCCCCAGTCATCCTGGATCCCTGAGGCAAATAATGGGAAGTAAGAATGAAAAGAGCTATGAGCAGTAAACATCGATTAAGACTTCTTGGTTAGGGGCACCTGGGTGGTGCAGTCGGTTAAGCATCCGACTTCAGCCAGGTCACGATCTCGCGGTCCGTGAGTTCGAGCCCTGCGTCAGGCTCTGGGCTGATGGCTCGGAGCCTGGAGCCTGTTTCCGATGCTGTGTCTCCCTCTCTCTCTGCCCCTCCCCCGTTCATGCTCTGTTTCTCTCTGTCCCAAAAATAAATAAAAAAACGTTGAAAAAAAAAATTTTAAAAAAAAAAAAGACTTCTTGGTTAAATCAAAGCATGAGGCTCTCTTACAAAGTTCAGGTGAACACAACCAAACCTACTGGTTGAAAATTAGGTATAAAAAACATCCATTGGATCAATGGAATCCAAAAAGATTCCACTTCAGTAACTAGCAAATGGGAAATCTCCTAAGTTTCTGAAGGAATTTTGTTGCCCAAATCAGCCATGAGCCATGAATAGTTAAAAGCCAGTAACTGCAAGGGTGCCTGAGTAGCTCAGTCCAATGGTTAATCATGGGACTCTTGATTTCAGATCAGGCCATGATCTCATGGTTTGCAGGATCAAGTCCCACGTGGAGCTTTGTGCAGACAGTCGTGAGCCTGCTTGGGATTCTCCCTCTCCCCTCCCCCTACTCACATGTGCACATGCACACTAACTTTTTTAAAGAAAACAAAAAAGCTTCTAACTGTAAAAAACAAAAAACAAAAAAACAAAAAACAAATATTAAATAAACAGGAAGCCAACGAAAGAAGCTACACAGCTCCCGAAGAGGCCACGCTCCCTGTCACCCTCTTTAGATTTTGGCCAAACAGCAGAAAGAACAAAAGAATTCTTCCCTGATTGCAGAACCAGGGTAAAACCATAGAACTTCCTCTCTATAGGGGTTGGGACCTCACAAAGCTTACCCAGAATGTGGTATCATTGTATGGACAATAATTGCCATGGCTCCCATTCTTTCTTTCTCCAAATGGGAGTGGTCACTGAGGACAGTATTTCCTGAACATGAAAAAGCATAGGCAGACTAGTCACGTGTGCCTAACAAGCATTGTACTTTGATACTGAGATATTTCTTAGCACTATGGAACTGCTCCAATTAAGATCTATGGAGAAAGTTCAGTTTGAATTATAACAAAGACACTTCTGTATCTTTCAGATACCATTATTCGGAAGAGGCCACAAAATCCTGCCTAGTGGTCCTTCAGAGACCCGAGCATCTAAGCAAGCCTCCGAGGAGCTTGCTGGTTCTCACAAATTATAGGAAGCTTTTCCACAGTCATCCATACCATATAGAATCTGACCTGGGGCTGGGCAGAGGGGAGTGAGAGCAAACCAACTAGAACATCATATTCAGAAGTTGCATTAAATGTAAAATCTTCATAAACAGTAAATTTACTTCACAAAGCATCAGACTCAGTCGATGATTTAGTGTCATTTGAAAATATTTTATCGATATTCTACAAAAACATTTACAGGGTCTTACAATCATGACATTACAATAGGTATAGCTGTAGCTCTCTTCTTAATCTTTATTATCTATTATAGACCACATAAATCACTTTTAAACATCTGGACTCCAAAAGGATCAGGGCAATAAAGAAAATCTAAACCAAAAAAAAAAAAAAAAACTGAGAGAAGTTGTATTGTAAAATTTCGTTTCCTGCCGCCTTAACATTCTCACATACAACGAGCTCGAGCAACCCATCCAGGTAACCAAATGCACCACTGTGATAAGGTGGTCCCCACCACAACTACATTTCTCAGCCTGCCCCTGACTATGACCTAGTAAATTCAAATGCACCAAGGAAATACCCTCTGCCTTTTCTTGTGTTCTCCACCCTGACCCTAATAAAGACCCTTACCCACTGGTCTTTGTACTCTCTCTTGGCTACCACCTGCTTGAGTGAGCCCACTCCCCTGGCCCTGCTCATATGTGGCCCCTTCAGTGTGCATTGTCTATGTCTCCCTCAAACCTGTGAGTTTAATAAACTTTGTTTTCCTGAACCTCTCCTGGGTCCCCTCTTGGTGCCACACTCAACTCATCATCATCACACAGAACATAACAAAGGTATAAATGATCAAATGAACAGAAAGGGGAAAAAAAGAGAAGTCAAGAAAATCCTCTGATTTCTTACCCTCGAGATAGAATCCTGCCCATCTGGCCTTAACTTGTGAAGGAAAGCCACACCACTTTAAACCCTGGAGCTGTTCTTAAAAGTCTGCCTCCCCCAATTCTCCTTATTTGAATGATTCTTGTCCTCCTCTCTCACTTCCTCAAGCTGCCCACTCTAACGAAAGCCCTAGGGTTGCATGAAGGCCTGGGAATCTGAGCAGCACAAGGGGCTTGGCAGAATGGACTCTGCTCTGCAAGCTGAAGCCCTCCCCGCTACCGGCATCATGCCCCAATATTAAGTCTCTCTCTCCTGCAATGCCATTTCTCCTCAAAACAGTCACCATTTCCCCCCATCAAGTCTTGATGCATTTTCAAAGGTATTTATAGTTAATTTGGGAGATACATACTTCAAAATTTTCCAAGTAGACAGAAACCAAAGTTCATATAAACTCAATTTAAAACATTAAAGAATCACTGTGGGGGAAAAACCTTGCAAAAAAAATGTCACTGTGTCAACAACAACAACAAAAAACTTGATCAAAGAGAATCTCAGTCTCAAGGGAAATTATTTTCAGCAGCCACTTTCATTTCAAACTCCTCCACAGGTCCATTTGCCAAGTGTATCAGTAAGTCAGAGCTCATTGACAACCTACTGTTTTTTTTTATTTTTTGCATGGTTCCAGTTATCTTATTATGCAAGCGTGGCACTCTCACAGACATTATCTCATTCAATTCTGACACCTTTGGAAAGGCTTTTTATATTTGATTGCCCCTACAAGTAGTTTAGAGATGGTTTCATTTTGAGCAGATATTCTAAAGCCCAGTAATAAACTGATGCAAGTGATTGTTATTGTAAGAACCACCCCATTCTCTCCTGATGACATGATCAATTTGTTATAATGCATTTTTACTTTGGGGGAAGGCAACAGGATTGGGATTAGGAATTCCTCTAAGAAGCTGATGATAAGGGGCACCTGAGCGGCTCAGTCAGCTAAGCAATCAGCTTCATCTAAGGTCATGATCTCATGGTTCTGAGTTCACACCCTGCATTGGGCTTTCTGCTGTCAGCACAGAGCCCACTTCGGATCCTCTATCCACCCTCACGGCCCTTCCCCCCTCCTCTCTCTCTCAAAAATAAACATTAAAAAAAAAAAAGCTGATGATAAAAAAAAAGAAGCTGATGATGAGTGGCTCGGTCTGTTAAGCATGGAACTCTTGATCTCAGCTCAGGACTTGATCTCAGGGTCTTGAGTTCAAGCCCTCATGTTGGGCCCCATGTTGGGCTCTGCACTGAGCATGAAGCCTACTTTAGAAAAAAAAAAGCTAATGAAAAAGTTTATGATAGGCTAAAAACCTCTCCCTCAGAAAAATGCACATATAAAATGTGGCATATAATTTTAGAAAATAAATAGTCCTTCCAGCCTCTTATTGACCCCGGGTAAGAACCTGACAAAGAGTGCATGTATAGAAACCCTATGTGAACAAAAAAGTTATACTCGAGATTTTGAAGGCAGCAGAGATTTTACTGCTTTAAAGCAAGCATTTAAGGAACTGAGAACCTCACTCAAAGTTATAACTAATTATATATTTCATTAAATACCTTAACAAGTTTGAAGTCTCACCAAATCAATAAATGCATAAAACAGATTTATGCAACATTCTCCCAAGCAAAACATCTATGTAAAATACAGCACTTTAAATATGATGAAAGCATGAAGAAATTAGTTAAATGGAAAGGCATAAAATACCAATGTAATTAAAATTTTCCAGTTGATGAATCTGAGTGGGACAATAATCATGCACCAGATTATATAACATACAGCCTAACCAAATATTAGTTTCTATCATTAAAAAAAAAGATGTAGTCTATAGTAGGTATATATCCTAACCAAATTTATTGAAAAGAAGAAAGCATATCTCATTCAATGCAATATAAAGGTGTTATTTATAGACTTAATTGTCTTCTTAATGCTAAATCAAATGCAATATTTAGGAGAACACTGTGGTGAATTCTGTCACGCAAATAATAGCTGTTATGGGTTATGTGCCCCCTCCAAAAACTTATGTTGAAATCCTAATCCCCAGTACCTCAGAATGTGACCTTATTTCAGAAATACAGTCATTGCAGATGTAACTACTTAAGCTAAAATGAGGTCGTACTGTTGTAGGGTGGGTCTCTAATTCAATATGACTGGTGTCCTTAGAGAAAGGGGAGATTTGGACACAGATAGGAAGAAAACCATGCTAACATGAAGACAGAAATCAGGGTGATGTGCAAACAAACCAAGAAAAGCCAAAGATTGCCAACAAACTACTAGAATCTGGGAAAGAGGCCTGAACAGACTCTTGCCTAAGGCCTTCAGAGGAATATGTCCTCACTGTCCCCTTCATCAAGACTCCAGAAGTGTGTGACAATTAATTTCTGTTAAGACACTCAGTATGATACTTAGTTCTGCACAAATGCCAAAACAAATACAATGACCTAATAAATTTTACTCTGTAACAAACTTACACCTGTTTCTACAAAGCAAGGTACATCCACAACAAATTCTTGAAAAGTAAAAAAAAAAAAAAAAAAAAAAAAAAATTAAGTATAGAATTTATAATAACAGCATGTTAACTGGAACCAGACAGCTATTTTTACCTAATATGCTGCCAGTTTAAACGAACAAGTGAAAAAAATTGACATTAATCTTGCTAAAATGAAATCTCAATGAGTAAAACTTACTAGAAGTAGAATACATGTTCATTTGCCCTATTTTACAGTAACAAAAAGGAGTACCTTATTTTTTCTAATTGCATCATAAATTATATCTACAAGCAATAAAGTAATAAAGCATATTAAAGTAAAAATATGATCAATTTTTGCTGTTAATATATTCTCAACCTGAAAGTCTTTCCCACTCATTAAATTGTCTTTAGCAAAAGCATTTTTTCACCTCCAAATATCAGAGATATTAAAAATAACTGTAGGCAACAAGGTAGAAATAATCAGTTCTAAATCAACAGAACAGCCTTGACAGTTCTATTCAGAGATTTCAAATCAGTGGGCAAACTTTAAAGGCATACTGCTTTATTAACACAAATATCCTGCACTGAAAAAGCAAAAAACTCAATTTCACAGAAACAAGAGAAACGTTTGCCTGAAGAGGGGCCCTCCACTTAAGAATACTGGCCACACATGGGTGCCTGGGTGGCTCAGTCAGCTGTGTCCAACTTCGGCTCAAGTCCTGATCATGCCCGTCCTGAGTTGTAGCCCCAGTTCAGGCCCGCTGGGCTCTGTGCTGACAGCTCAGAACCTGGAGCCTGCTTTGGATTCTGTGTCTCCCTCTCTCTTTTGCCCCTCTCCCACTCACACTCTGTCTCTCTCAAAAAAGCAAACATTTAGGGGCGCCTGGGTGGCGCAGTCGGTTAAGCGTCCGACTTCAGCCAGGTCACGATCTCGCGATCCGTGAGTTCGAGCTCCGCGTCGGGCTCTGGGCTGATGGCTCAGAGCCTGGAGCCTGTTTCCGATTCTGTGTCTCCCTCTCTCTCTGCCCCTCCCCCGTTCATGCTCTGTCTCTCTCTGTCCCCAAAATAAATAAACGTTGAAAAAAAATTAAAAAAAAAAAAAAAAAGCAAACATTTGAAAAAAAAAAAGGAACATTGGCCATATAATCTAGCATATCTATTCTCGAAAGGCAATAATTCTAGGTGTAAAGCTTACTTTGTAGATAAGATCAGGTTCATGGAGCTGGGTATGGAAAAATGGCTTAAAAAGTACAACGTGGCTATTTCCCCTAGTATCTTTGTCACACGCAAACACTACCACTGACTTTACACACCCTTCAAATATACACACGTACACATGAAGAGTAACCTTTGCCAGGGGCTAGGACTGTGCTCCATTAAGTTATGGATAAGATATCGTGTGTTGTCTCACCTCTAAAATGAAAGGCTTTTCAGTAAAAAAAAAAAAAAAAAAAGACTCAGTGACTCTGCATCTGAATCAGGTGTGATGAATACTACTCTTGTCACAAGCAAACCTCCTCCAACAATCTAAGAAGTTCTTTCACATCATACAATTCTAGTTTTTTATTCTGAACTTCCGTGTTACATATAACTTCAGGATTTGGCTGAAATGAAGCAATCTGATCATTTTTTTGTTAAGGTAACAAAACCAAAAAGTCTAGCTTCCGTGTCAAGTGTCTCAAGTGTCATTATTACTAATACAAAGGACAGAATCTTACACTGGTGAAATTATCTTTAATGTTAACAGCATTTATTGAACACTTATTATGTGTGTTCTAAAAACTCATCTGCACTCCCATCAATTCTAGGAAGTGGATACTTAACCCCATTTAGCAAAGACACATTCAAATGTTAAATAACTTGCTCAAGATCCCTAACAGCAGAGGTGGGGGTCAAGCCTTAGCCTAATTGCCTTTTAAGGCTCCAAGATTTCCAGCAGAAGTCCTCAGAATCAAAGTGAAGAAGGGATGTGGTGTTGGTAAATCCAGTGCTGAGGTCTGCTTTACAGAAGTAACAAATAACTGAAATTAAAAAGGTTAGTGACTTCAAAGAAGTCCTGCCTAAGAATTTATGGTAGCACCTGTGCTGGTCTGTAAACCTGAAGGAACCTGAAGTATGAAGTTATTAGAAGCCCTCCATATTACACCAATAAATATATTTACATTCTGTCAGAGATGACTCAAAGATCCAATTTGAAAAGCAAAAACAATAACATTAATGGGTATTTGTACTGAAATCATCTTAGTTTTCTCAATTTTCCAAACTGACAGATAAAACTGATTCTAAAAAGGCAGGGCGCCTGGGTGGCTCAGTCAGTTAAGTGTCTCACTGCAACTCAGGTCATGATCTCCCTGTTTGTGAGTTCAAGTCCCTCATTGGGCTCTGGGCTAACAGCTCGGAGCCTGGAGCCTGCTCGGGATTCTGTGTCTCCCTCTCTCTGCCCCTCCCCCACTCCTGCTCTGACTCTCTCTCTCTCAAAAATAAATAAACATTAAGAAAATTTAAATTAAAAAAACTGATTCTACAAAGGCAAGCGGATAGTGATAGACATAGCATGTGGACGTACAGGAGAGGAACGTCGTGCTGCATCTGTCCCCCTACCTTAACCAAGATTCTGTAAAGCACAACCCTCATCTCTTTTGGATGTGGTTTAAAATAGGATTGTTACTGTGGCAGCCTAGGAAAAACCTCACTACTTCTGAGAAATTATTGAGAAAGCTCAGTATTAATCAAGGCTAATCTATAAAAAAAAATATATTTAAGGCTAAATTATGAGAAACATTTGAAGAAAGCAACAAAATCCTTAGCTAAAAATCCCTTAAACTAGAACTGTTTCAGAAGGATAAAAAAAAAAGTAACCACCCTCATTACATAAGAAATAGGTCACATTACAAGTATTCACCTATCTTTCCCTATGTAAAATTCTTCAACAGAGCCCAAGGAGACTTAAAGTATTAGAATCTGAATTAAATAAGTTGTAATCACAGCTTATTAACCCCACAGAGAAATACGGTCACATTCAAGATGTAAAAGCTTCACTGAAAATAATACTTAGACATATATGATGATTTGGTTATGTTAAGGCTACAAAACCCATGGGAAATGTTTAAAGACACAAACTGCTGGTCAAGCCTCGGCCTCAAAGGAGTTTCACCACCGAGCTCTCCAGGGAAAAGTTAATGCATGAGCTTCCCTGAAGGAAGCCTCATCCTCCTATTGCTCTGGCGCCTGGGGACAACATGGAAGGAGAGATTCAGAAAGCACAGTGGAGGAGCGCAGACGGCGGACATCACCGCAGTCACCCCCGGTGCGGGCCACCGCTCGTGCCAGCACTTCCCGGGACAGCCGGGAGCACCAACACCGCAAGGTCACCGGGTAAGAGACGACTTTACATAATCTCCCGCCGCGCCGCTGGGGCACCTGCACGCCCGGGCGACGGTGCAGCCGCGGTCCCCTCCCAGACGCTCCGGCGCGGGGCGGTGCGGGGGCGGCGCGCGGGGCGACGAGGCGGGACGCCGGAGACTCGCGGACGCCCGCAGCGCCGCACCGAGCCGGGGGTGGAAGACGGAGGGCGGGCTCCCAGCCCCGGGACGCCCCGGGCCGCTGCCGCGGCGGGCTGGGCGGGCGATGCGGAGGGCGGCCGGGGCGGGCTGGGCACAGGCCGGGGTCCCCGCGCTCCCCGCTGGCTGCAGGCGCCGAGCGCGCCCCTCGCGGCTCCGTCCGGGACCACCCCGGGCGCACCTGTCACGCGCCTTACCTGAGTGGCTTTGTGGAATTGCTTCTTGAGCCCGGCTACCGACATGGTGCGGGAGGACGTGAGGGCGGCTGCGGTGCTGGTGCGGAAAAGGACGGCGGCGGAGCGGGACCCGAGGGCCGAGCGGGGCGGCGCGCTCGCCGGGCGGCCGCTCGTCGTGCCGCCGCCGGGGCTGTGGGCGCGGGGGCGCGGAGCGGCGCGGGACGCGGGCTCGTGCGGAGAGACACCCTGACGTCAGGGGCGGGTGATGCGGCCTCTTAAAGGGAAAGCGGGAAGCCCCGCCCCGGGCGCGGGGCTGGCGAGGCAGGTGCTGCGGCCCGCACTACCTGTGCGCCTACCGCGGAGATCCGGCTTCAGGACAGCCGCGAGCCGGCTGCGTGCTTAAAGGGCCGAGGGCGTTCTCCCAACGCGGGAGTGGGGTTCGTGGCCCCGCACACTGCGGACCAGTCGCTGCAGCTTGGCAGCCCAGGCACGGGCGCGACTCAGGTGACTTGCTGGGCTTCCAGGTAGCCGCAGCGGCGCTGCCTGAAGCTGGCCCATCTGCCCTTTGAGCCTCTCTGCCTCCTGGAAAGGAGGTGTTCTATCTGGGGTAATTAATAAGTCATTGCTCCTTCTCTGCCTTGCGCCCACTTGGTTGGTCACAGAACACATTTCTCTGCCCTGGTTCCTGGTTTCAATACTCCAATATCCCTTAAGCCTCCAAAACGTTGCGGAAAGCCAACAAAACGATTTTTCTTTCTTTCTTTCTTTCTTTTTTTTTTTTTTTTTTTTTTTTTTTTTTTTTTTTTTTTGTCTGATAACGCTTGAAGAAGAAGGAGAAGGAAAAAACATTTAAAGCCTTAAAGCTGGTCAGGTAAATAGAATTGAAATGGACTATTACTCCAGTAATAGCATTTTAATCCTGTGATTATAGACAGAAAAGTCCAAATGTGAATTTGGTATTCACTTATGATAGTGGTTTTAGGATTTTCAATCTGAGCATTACACATGAAAAAGCATAATACTAAACTGTGCAAATTTTACATACATAACAAAGTATGTATGGCTGGGCTAAAGCCAAATACTGATGGAATTAGGTTAATTTGTAGCACAGCAGCACTACCATGGTTTCTGTCTTCTGGTGATTAGCCATTTACCCTGATTTGTCTTGGACTGAGAAGCCCATAGAAAAGAACTTGAACACTGTCCCCACATGGGGACCAACTTTGTAAGGAAGAGAAGGCAGAGCGACAGAAGGCAAGGTAAGTGGATGAATAAGGAAATACGTGGCAGCAAAGGAGTTCTAGGAATTTCTTTTGTTGCCTCCATGACCTCTGCTACCTACTAACATAGACTCCCTGGCCCATGTGTATTTTATTTTTTGTCATCAAAGGTGTGTGAAGTAAGTTGCCTGTTTCATTCCTACAAAAAGCCTCACTGAAGTTTGGGTACATATATTCTCTTTTTTGCAGTCTCACTGAAGCAATGAGCAGACTCAATCCCCAGACCTCACGATCATAGGGAATGGTGGCTCCACACACTGACCATACATACCCTGGCCTCATAACCTGCAGATTTCTTACCAGCTAAAGAGGGTACAGAGTAAGTAAGCTCTGGTGATCTCTAGGAAATTGTAATGGAATGTCAGGGCAAGGGACAATCTGTGTCTCAGGAATCAGACAGGGAAAAACAACAGTCCTGCCAAGAAATAGGTGGGGCTACTAATCCACCAAAGTTCAGGACAACCTTTAACAAGACTTGACTGAGGCACCATGATGTAGCACAATGACTCACACCTCTAAGGCCCACCATGGGGATTCCCAGATTCTTGACATTAGGAAATTCCACAATAGTTTGTACTTACTGCAAATGGAGGTGGGGCTTTAGATAAGAGAGCTTTGGGGGCTAGTGTTACAATGACTGCTTTTGTACTCTAACAGTTTAGTGAAGCCTGCACACGCGCGCACTCATGAAAAGAATGCATAAAATGCTAATAATGGTTGGGCTGGTGGAGCAGTTTTCAAACTTTAGCATGCATCAGAATCCTCTAGAGGACTTTAAAGCAAAAAATTCCCACATTCCCAGTTTTCCATTCTAACTGGAATGGAAAATGCGGGCCCATTTCTAACAAGTTCCCAGGTGATGCTCTGCTCTGGTGGCCACACGTTGAAAACCAGGGGGCTAGAGTAGGGAGACTAGGAATTAACTTTTTTCTCTCTTCTCTCAAGTTTTTAAATGATTTCTCATCACTTGTATAACAGAAAAAGTATTCTATGGTTTATTTTACCTGCCTGCTCCCAGATCTGAACATAGAACATTTGCAAAGAAGGATGGGCCTTAGTGAAGCTGTTAAGAGAGAGAGAGCAACTAATCTCCAAAGAACAAAGGACCTGGGGTCCATGAGCTCTGGTCTTTAACCGTGACAGGTGTGAAATGAGGACCTGATGAATCTCCTCAGGACTTCAAACACTCGCCGGAAACACAAATTAAATGAAAACAAGTCTCTCTCTTTCCCTGGTTCTTCATCTACCAACTTTGAGCACCTATATTTCAAAGGAACTACCTTGGCAGAAATCGGAAGCATGGTCAATTATGCCAAGTATCCCCTGGGTCTCATGTGAATCCACTATTTCTATCGAAGCCACCGTGCATACCTATAAATACCTTTGAGATGTTACCTTTCAAAGAGGTTTGTTGAGGTCCCCCTTCTAGCAGGCAGCAGGGTAGGAGGTATGGGGGATGGTAGGGTGAGATGCCAAGATACATACCAACTGCATCTTGAACCCCAAGGAGCTTCCAGACCAGTAATCCAGAAAGCCCTTTTAGACATTTACTGTGACCTGAATGCAGAGGCATGAATGCACCAGACATTGGAAAATGTCAAACATGAGAGCCCTCTTTGGTTGCAAAGAAGCTGCGGCACAGGCTTCACAGAGAAATGCAGAGGCATAATGCAGGGAAAGGGGAATCAAAGGTCAATGAGGAAGAACTTTGTTTCATAAAAGGTTGTTGTAATTCAACAGGCTTCTCCTCCCCTGAGATCAAATCAATGTAAAATGGTAAATAAACCTAGATGGCTCAGGAGAGGTCCAATTAAATGAAACCCCCACACAGCAGCACCTCACTAATTGGACAGGAAATTCATGGTCAGCAATAATTCCATCACATCATTCATGCACTACTTCTCCCTACATTATGCCAAAGCTTCTGGCAAATACCGGACCTCTAGTTTGCACAGAGCTGCTGCATCCCTGGCACCTTTCAGAGGGCCCCTCGTTCCAAGGTGGCAGGGGATAAGCCGAAGCTCTCATCTTTCTGCCCTTCAGCCCTGGATCCCTTTCCTCTGGCCCACTCAAGGGCAAACTGTTCCTGAATTTATGTGGAAGCTCACTGAGTGCAAGAAACATAGCAAAACAAAGGCATTAAACCCTGACATTTTATTTTACAGATGAGAAAACAGAAGCAATGAAAGGGAGTGACTCCCTCATCGTTAACTTCTTCTACTCCAGCCTCCAGCCTTAATTCAGGGCAGAAGCCTCCAGTCAGTGTTAATACATACAGATGGAAATTAAAAGTGGAACAATTTATCACTGTCACTGATGCTGTATCCTTGCTACATTGGGTCTGATGCTCAAGAGCCCTCACCAACAGCCCTGCATTAAATCACAGATTGTGCGGGACCCAGACGGTTGTCCTGGTGTGAATTGCTCTTAACATAAGATTTGGGGCCTTCAGATGCTGCCAGTAGCATTGAGCCCCCACTCAGCATGGATGGGACTAACAAGCCCTTTCCTAGAGATGGGAAATCAAGGGAGACACCTTCCTTTCCTTGCTTCCAGGTTCGTCACCTATACCCACCGTACAACGGATGTACAGAGAAGCACACTTTTTTGTCTCTTCAACATGGAATGCATAGGTCTTCCCCCCATTCATCCCCCTTCTTTTTCTCCCCCGCCTAGTCCTCTTCCATTCAAAGCACTGCAGACACTTCATTTGGCTGAACCCTGGTAACCCAGTCTCAGGAAAAGGAGGAGGGGACTTAACCAGGTGGGTGGCTCACATCCAGCTCCTATATCCGGGGCCCCTCTTATTATTTGTATCCCAGTTGGAAATGCTGCCAACTCCTCTAGAAAAATCCTGCCAGCTCCAATGCCCATCTCCAGTGCCTTTCCTTTGAGGTTTTCCCCAACCTTCTGACCGCATGTCCTCTTTTCGCTGGGGGAGTCCAAAGCTCTGATGGCGCAACTTGATCTAACGTGTGTTGCAGCTATTGATATATAAGATCCTTTAGTCTTTGAATACAGGGTCTTATCTTTATTTTCACAACTCTTAGCAAATAGTATAACCACCCAGTAGATATGGGCAAATTGAAATTTTAAAAGCCTGATGGGGCGCCTGGGTGGCACAGTCAGTTAAGCGTCCGACTTCAGCCAGGTCACGATCTCGCGGTCCGTGAGTTCGAGCCCCGCGTCAGGCTCTGGGCTGATGGCTCGGAGCCTGGAGCCTGTTTCCGATTCTGTGTCTCCCTCTCTCTCTGCCCCTCCCCCGTTCATGCTCTGTCTCTCTCTGTCCCAAAAATAAAAAATAAAAAACGTTGGAAAAAAAAATTAAAAAAAAAAAAAGCCTGATGAATTTTTTTAAACTAGATCCAGCAGAGGGCCAGGAAGCCGGGAACTGGGTAACCTTCCCTCCAACTGTGCACACCGTCCAGAGGTTATCGTTGCTGCTCCCCTACTGTATCCAAGCCTGTACCTCCAGGTTCCTGTGAATTCTGAGAGTCCCTAATGACCGTCCCATAAATGCCCCTTTGCTAATTCAGCCACTATGACTCTCTGTTACTTGCAGTCAACAAACTCTAAGTGACCTATCCCCTCCACGCTCCCAACCCCTACAATAACATTCTAATCCCATTCCCATTTCTTGTTCAGATCTAGCAACTCAAACATAGCAATTAAACCACAAGTCCTGCTAAGCTGTGCATTAGGCTTCCTTCTCAGACGAGAGAGTGGGCAGATTGTGTGACAAGGAATATAGTCCTTAAGTGTCAGCTCTCCCTGTAAGACACTGACATTCTGATTTACAAATCAAACTTTTGCTTATTTGACAGTATGTGTCAGGCTGCCAGGGCCGGAACCTCCCAAGCCCCTGGGAATTGGCAGCTAAATGCTGGTAAATGCCAAGCAACTGGACTCTGAGATAGCAATGCCCACTCCTGAAATGAAAACAACTTTAATTAACTGTAAATTGTTAGGGCATCTTTACCACTGGCTTATTTTTTTTTTTTCTATTCCTGGATAGATATTATCATTAGAAGATCTGAAGGCATGCTGTGAACCCTGAACATGGGATCTGGGTAGTCAGCCTGTTAAAGCATTGTGTTAAAGAAGCCACATTCTATTTTAGTAGCTAGTTAGCCATGCAGAGAAAAGCTACTTCTTAGTCACCGTATGCATCCTACTCTGTCATCTCAAGGATGCATTCTCTTGGTGACAGAAAAGTCCAGGTGAGAAAGGAGAGATAATTTAGTTCAGCAAACACCTGTCAACAATATGAAGCTGTCAGAGTAAACCTTCCAAATTTCTGTCAGCATCAGCTTTACACATGAAAAAGAAATTTATTCTATTTTACTATATTTAATAAGACAAAAATGCACTTAAAAGGATAGATAATTTACATATTTAAATAAATCATTTATCTTTGGAACTTTTTATTTTGCCTTTTAAAAACTTATTGGTGATGGGGTGCATGAGTGGCTCAGTTGCTGGAGCGTCTGACTCTTGATTCCAGCTCAAGTCATGATCTCGTGGTTTGTGAGACTGAGCCCCACATCGGGCTCTGTGCTAACAGCCCTGAGCCTGCTTGAGATTCTCTCTCTCCCTCTATCTCGGCCCATCCCACTCATCCATGTGTGTGCACTCTCTCTCTCCCTCTCAAAATAGATAAAACATCTTTTAAAAAAACTTTTTGGCAGTTTTATTAAATGTGCACAACTTGTAGTATCCCTGGTCCACACACTTAACCTTGACTTCAGTGACAGGTCAGATATAAAGCACTATTTTAAAATAGCATTTCAGGGGGGCACCTGAGTGGTTCAGTCGGTTAAGTGTCCGACTTCAGCTCAGGTCATGATCTCACAGTTCATGGCTTTGAGCCCCACATCGGGCTCTGGGGAGACAGCTCAGAGCCTGGAGCCTGCTTTGGATTCTGTGTCTCCCCCTCTCTCTAGCCCTCCCCCACTCATGCTCTGTCTCTTTCTCTTTTTCAAAAATAAACATTAAAAGTTTTTAAAAAAATAAAATATCATTTCAAACATTTAACAACAAAACACCACCATCTCAAGAATACCAATTTTCTTTCAAGATCTAGTCACGGGAAGTTTGCCAAATAGGGGATTCCTCAGAACAAATATTTTGAAAATGTTTTTAGTTTCCTGTAGATAGAGTTGAGTTGTTGGAGAGAACTTTTGATGCCAATTTTTTTTAAATTTTTTTTAATGTTTATTTATTTTTGAGACAGAGAGAGACAGAGCATGAACGGGGGACGGTCAGAGAGAGAGGGAGACACAGAATCCGAAGCAGGCTCCAGGCTCTGAGCTGTCAGCACAGAGCCTGACATGGGGCTCGAACTCATGGACCGTGAGATCATGATCTGAGCCAAAGTCGGACACTTAACCGACTGAGCCACCCAGGCGCCCCTGATGCCAATTTTTAAGATGACTTAACTTTGAAGGTGAATTACAGGGGGAAGGAAATCTCACCACAGCCCCACAAGCATCAGACCACTGAACACGTGTAATAATAAGGAAACTCTTTGCTCTATCAAGGCAGAACTGACTATGGAGAGGAAGTGGAAGGAACAAAGACAAATGTCCCCATTGTACACCCCCACCCCCCGCCCCACACACAAACCCACAAAATGAGAAGTCTTAAGATGAAGAGAGAATCTGTCATTAGGTCAGGGGATATAGTAAGGGATCTAATTAGCTCTTTTTTCTTTTCTTTTCTTTTCTTTTTTTTTTTTGAGCCAGGGAGACCCAGACATGTTCAAGAAAAAAAGGAAGGATCCAGTTAAATGGCAGGTGAGTCATACTGAAGATTTAAAAACTCACTGAGCTCAGTCACTGAAGGATGCAGAAAGGATGGGAAGAAAGGCCAAATGGAGAGGTCACCTGGTAAAAGAGGAGGAATGTCTCCCCACCTGGACAGAGTAGTGGTGGGAAGGTGTGCAGGGGTGAAGCCATGATCAATGAGGAGGGCAAGTTCTGGCCACAGGTGAAAGCAGTCAGTGGAAGTAAGGGAGGTGCCTGGTGGCCCATATCCTCAGACTGTGACCATATAGCATTGAGGGTCTTACACCATCTGGCTTCTTCCCCATTTCTCCAGGCTGGACACCCCTGATGCCCTTATTCTCTGTGCTCAACCCCCTTGTCTGTTCCTGCCTCTGACCAGGACTCTGCATTCACTGTGCTCTGTCCCTGGAATAGTTGTCTTTTGCTTTACACCTGGCTAACCCCCACAGATATCAATTCAAATGGCTTCCCTGGCCTCCCCAGCATGCCCAAATCTCACTATTAGAGTCCTTTAGAACTAAGTACCGCTGTCCTTTGATGCACTTAATATAGCTGTGATTTTACATGTATTTATGTGATTTTTATGTCTTTCTCCTCCCTTCCCACACTACTCTGCAAACCCCATAAGGGCATGCTCTGTTGGGGTTTGTGCACCACTGCATGTCCAGCATACTACTGAAAGCCTAGCATTATAGGAGGTGCTCCACAGGGCATTTCATGAGTGAGTGAATGAATGAATGAATGAATGATGAGTAGGTGGAGAAGTTTTGGGAGATTCAATAAGACTTAAAAGAAATTTAAGGGTTTTCTGAGGAACAGTGATGGCCTAGTTTCCTAAGCCCAGCTAAACATGATGGGGGGGCAGGGGCACGGACACAAATCAACAAGAAGGTTGCTCAGTGACCAGCACATGAAAACTGGTAAATGTATGATTAATTACACAATAGTAAGGAAAATATGTGTGAAAGAATTTCAATCTAAAATGGAAACAGAGGATATAAAATGGAAAATCTCATCCATGTGCCCTTGGGGAAACAAAATTTAAGGACTGAGAGACTGATTTCCTATAAATGTCTGATTTACAGAAGCTGATAATGTTGGAATGTTCTTAAATGGTAGGAAGTTAGTCAGGGGGAGGGGGAGGGGTTGCCAGTATCAACCTTGGGAAGTTGTGCTTATGGTTTCCAGAGGCATGAATAAGAAATCACCCAGGGTGCGCTGGTCTCACAAAATAGGCTAAACTGAACTTTTATTTCTATGACTAGAGTGGTTTTGTCTTGTTGGAGAATTTTCATAACTGGTCTCCATTTGTTTTCTATTTTAACAGCCTAACTAAACTCACCCCTCTTTACATTCCTTGCCAATAAACACAGCCTATCCCAAACCCTCCACGGACTTGTCCGTAGCTTGCTACAGTCTACGTGTTGCCAATTGTAATTCCTCTGCTATGCCCAAATAATTCATCTTTCTGACAGTTTTGAGCTTGCTTTGGTCTACCTCTTCTTTTAGGTTGACACATGTTATGAACCCAAGGAACGGATTCGTCCTGGAGAAAAGGCTTCATGAAGTTAAGACAAAGGTCCTGAAATTAACTTTCAATTGGTCTCGAATCTCATCACTCAGAGAATCTCAGGATACCTTCACTGAGAATGAAGATAACCAATGAGATATTACAAGACTTTTAGGGGTAAGGCATGAGGGAAGGGCAGGTGGTTGGCGCCTATTTATGGTAACACAACCTACAGTTTATCTGCACATGGCACAAAGCCTCCACCCTTTCAAGAGTTCTTGTAAGGCTCACTTCATTACATTTACCCCATAGATCTTCCCCAAGTATCCAATCCTATAGTGCTTAAAATGTAGCCCCTAGACCAGCAGCATCAGAATCACCCAAGAATTTGTTAGATTAGCAAATTATCGATGCCCTACCTCTGACTAGTTAAACAATTCTGGGGTAGGGTCCTGCAATTTGATTTCACCAGCTCTCCAGGTCCTAGCGATGCTCCAGTTTGAGCATACTGGGAGTGGGTGGGAGTCTCAAGAATTCTTCTCAGGCCTGGAGGCTCAGACAGCCAAACATAAAAGTTTTTCCCTTTAGAAGCCCATTGCATCGTCACAAATGGCAGGTTATTTTTACTTCTACAAGAAAAGAAATTGAGACACAATTATTAAGCAGTTTGGCTAGAGATTTGGGGCCTTTATGAGTTTGCTAGGGCTGCTGTAACAAATTACCACAAACTGGGCAGCTTGAAACAACAGAATCCACTCTCTCACAGTTGTAGAGGCTCAGACTCCCAATGCAAGGAGTCTGAGGGGTTGCTTCCTTCTGAGGGCTGTGAGGAAGAAACTGTTCCGTGCCCTCCATCTACATCTGGTGACAGCCAGCAATCTTTGGTGTTCCTTGGCTTCTAGATGCTTCTTTCCAGTCTCCACCTCTGTCTTCCCACAGTGCTTTACGGACTGTGTGTGACTGTGTCTAAATTTTGCTTTTCTAAGGACACCAGTTATATTGAGTTAAGGTATGGCCTCCTCTTAATTTAGCTCATTACATCTACAATGAACCTATTTCCAACTAAAGTCACATTCTGAGGTACTAGGAGTTAGGAGTTCCACAGTTTTGGGGGGACCAACTCAGGAATCCTGTTGAGAACATGCCTCACTCCTCAGCATTCTTTACTTCCCCTCCACCAGGAACACAGGGGCCCCTGACAGATTTCCTCATCTAATGCCACTGGCAGAGAAACCCACAGAGAGGGATACCTTACACCCCTCGCAGTGTGTCCCCAAAGCAATGAGGTTTACATACATTAACAGGGTATTTTCTGGGACCCGTATTTCCCATTCCATATCTGGTACACTTAAACATAATAGTTTCCTCCCCGGGGTGCCTGGGTGGCGCAGTCGGTTAAGCGTCCGACTTCAGCCAGGTCACGATCTCGCGGTCCGTGAGTTCGAGCCCCGCGTCCGGCTCTGGGCTGATGGCTCAGAGCCTGGAGCCTGTTTCCGATTCTGTGTCTCCCTCTCTCTCTGCCCCTCCCCCGTTCATGCTCTGTCTCTCTCTGTCCCAAAAATAAATAAACGTTGAAAAAAAAAATTTAAAAAAACATAATAGTTTCCTCCTTTTTCTTGGATCAATAGCTACATATTTAAAGACATAGTTTAAACTCAGGCAACAACAGATGTCGGCGAGGATGCGGAGAAAGAGCAACACTTTCACACTGCTGGAGGGAATGCAAACTGGTGCAGCCACTCTGGAAAACAGTATGGAGGTTCCTCAAAATATTAAAAGTAGAGCTACTCTACGACCCAACAATTGCACTACTAGGTATTTATCTAAAGGATACAAGTGTGCTGATTTGAAGGGGCACATGCACCCCAATGTTTACAGCAGCACTATCAACAATAGCCAAAGGAAAGAGCCCAAATGGAAAGAGCCCAAATGTCCATCGACTGATGAATGGATAAGGAAGACATGGTGTGTGTGTGTGTGTGTGTGTGTGTGTGTGTGTGTGTGTGTTGGAATATATAATGGAATATTACTCAACGATCTAAAAGAATGAAATCTTACCATTTGCAACAATGTGGATGGAACTAGAGTGTATTATGCTAAGCGAAATAAGTCAGTCAGAGAAATACAAATATCATGATTTCACTCATATGTGTAATTTAAGATACAAAACAGGTGAACATAAGAGAAGGGAAGCAAAAATAATATAAAAACAGAGAGGGGGACAAACCATAAAAGACTCTTAAATACAGAGAACAAACTGAGGGTTGCTGGTTGGGTGGGGAGATGGGCTAAATGGGTGAGGGGCATTAAGGAGGACACTTGGTGGGATGAGCACTGGGTGTTATATGTAAGTGATGAATCACTGAATTCTACTCCTAAAACCATTATTACACTACATGTTAACTAACTTGGATTTAAATTTAAAAATTAATTAAGTAAACCATAACACTAATGTTATACGTGGGACAATATAACCATAGTCTGATTCCTCAGACAATGGAATTGAGCCAATCAGAAATGAACAACTCAGCACCAAGAGTTATCCAGCCAATAAGGGTAAAACCTGAGAAGGAGCAAGGTGGGAGGGAAGAGGGCAGACCAAAACCCTATGAAACAAAGTCCCTTGTCGATAGTCTCTGTAAAGAGAACTTTCATACTTTTCTTACTTTCTGATCTTATACTCTAATAAACTTTTGCCTGCTGTTCAAAAAAAAAAAAAGTTTAGAGAAAAGAAGATCCATCACCCATCACATATTACTCTGTGCTCCCCCTGGCGGTAGCCATGTAAAACAACCAAACCTAGGTAGCAAGGGAGAGTCAATTCAGAAGACCATAAATTCAGAACTACTTTGGAGTTTTGGATGAGTCCTTTTAGACTCACAGATCTTCCTAAAGAAAAACTGTAGATGTTTGTAATCTACTTATGGGCGACTAGGACCTTTAGGCATGAAACATCAGGAAGGGAGATGGAGTTTACGATTCAGCATCCACCAGCTCACCTCTCACACCACACCTTCTGGAAGCACTACTAGCCCAAGGTGCACCTTATATTTCAATGATGTCTGTTTAAGAATTTTGCTGGCCAAAAAATGATACAGCACTCGGACCTATATTTTATCATGAAATTCTTTTAAGTACAAGTAAACATTGAGAGATCTATACTGGACAATGTTTTAAAAGCTCCAGATATTTCCATCAATGCAATTAAAGTGCATAAGAAGCCAGGGCACCTGGGTGGCTCAGTTGGTTAAGCGACTGACTCTTGATTTCAGCTCAGGTCATGATCCTGGGTTCATGGGATCGAGCCCCATGTCAGAGCCTGGAGCCTGCTTAAGATTTTCTCTCTCTCCTTCTCTCTGCCCCTTCCCTGCTCATGCTCTCTCTCTCTCTCAAGATAATAAATAAACATTCTTTAAGTGCCTAAGAAGCTAAATGAAAGGATCAACCACAAAATAATTACCACTTCTAATTTCCTCTATTTCATTGAACATAAACTATTATCCAATTTTCAGTTATATTCAGGGACAAGCATTGATATGTCTCCTGTAATCAAGTCGTTCTCCCTTCATTTTACTTCATTTGCCTCCTATTTTGCATTATGTAAATAAGTAAATATGAACTTTTAAGATTTTCTAAATCTCTTTTAATACTTTGAAAATGGTCATTCTGGTTATTATTGCAAAAACTCTGAAATATTAATTTTTCTCCCCATATTTTTTACTGACAAGTTACTTAAAAACTCCTTAAAAACTCTTTATCTAGCATAAACTATTCAAGATGAATGTTAGCTATTTTAAGAAAACTTTCCAAAACAAACCTAAGGCCCAACAAGAAAATGTAAAAAGAATATGAGCTCACTGAAGTTACAGAAATAACCATTACGTGTATGAAAAGAACCCAGTTTCACAAGAAATGGGGTTAAAATAAATAACTCCAATTTCACTATATTGGCAATGATATTAAATATAATACTTACTTTGATGAATAAATTATAAAACAAGTGTCCTATACACCTCCAGGCTGAGTTACATTGGCACAGTTAATGAAAAGCAGTTTGGCACTAGCTATCAACTTAAAAACTGTGCCCTTAACTTTAGATCCCAAAAGTATCTTAGTTAAATAGAAATTCAGGAAACTAGCCATCAGGGAAGTGCAAATCAATACTATGATACTCCACACCCACTAGGATGGCTGTAATAAAAAAGATAGACAATACTAATTGTTGGTGAGGATGTGGAGAAATGTTGCTGGTAGGAATATAAAATGATGCAGCCACCTTGGAGAACAGTCTGGTAATTCCTAAAATGGCTAAACGTAGACTTACGATATGACCCAGCATTCCCATCCCTACTTATAATTTTTTTAATGTTTATTTTTTGAGGGAGAGAGAGAGAGAGAGAGAGAATGTGAGTGAGGGAGGGGCAGAGAGAGAGGAAGACACAGAATCTGAGACAGGCTCAAGCTCTGAGTTCTGAGCTCAGAGCCCGACACAGGGCTCAAACTCATGAACCGTGAGATCATGACCTGAGCAGAAGTCAGACGCTTAACCAACTGAACCACCCAGGTGCCCCCTGTTCCTACTTACACACCCAAAAAAAATGAAAACATATGTCCACACCGACTTGTACATGAATGTTCATACCAGTATTATTCAAAATAGCCAAGAATGGAAACAATCCAAAAGGCCATCAGCTAATGAGTGGATAAGAAGGATGTGGTATAGCCTTATAGTGTAACACTATTTGGCAATAAAAGAAATGAAGTACTGGGGCCCCTGGGTGGCTCAGTCGGTTAAGCGTCCAACTTCAGCTCAGGTCATGATCTCGCGGTCCGTGAGTTCGAGCCCCGTGTCAGGCTCTGGGCTGACTGCTCGGAGCCTGGACCCTGCTTCTGATTCTGTGTCTCCCTCTCTCTCTGACCGTACCCCGTCATGCTCTGTCTCTGTCTCAAAAATAAATAAACGTTAAAAAAAAAAAAAAAGAAATGAAGTACTGATGCATACTATATGATATGAATGAACATTAAAAATATTATGCTAAATGAAATAAGCTTATCACAAAAGATTACCTATTATGTAACTCCCTTTATATAAAATGTCTAAATTAGGCAAATCCACGGAAATGGAAGGTAGATTCGTGGTTACCTTGGGCTAGGGGATGGGAGGCAGATAGAGGGATTGGGGCTGATAGCTAAAGAGAAGGGTCTCATTTGACGGTAATGAAAAAGCTCTAAACTAGATTGCGGTGAAGGATACACAACTGGTTCCAAATCCTGGATTTGCCTTTTGTGCCCATAGGATTACCTCTCCCACTCACAATATTCTCTGAAATGGTCATCAGTCGCTTCCTCAAAACCCCGTTCCCTCTCCAATTCTCAACTCCAAATAAAACTCTCAACACCAGCCTGCTGTCTCCTTTCACTGTGTTTTTCCATCTGCTCCTATTCTTTTGTCTTTCCTAGAATCCAGTTTGTGGATTCACATGGCCTGATTCTAAAGCATAGAGATCTAGGAATCGAGTTAGCAAAGACAGAACTCCCCTTAAAAAGAATGGAAAAAAGCCAGCAAAGAAATTCCCCTCTGACTAGCAAGGTATAGGAAGGCTATAAACACTCACATGATTATAATTTGTAAGTCCAGTTTCCAAGAGAGTGGGGACGTTCATCTCATTCTTTCTGCCTGGATATCGCCCCTACCCTCTTCTTGACTCTCTTCCCCTTCCAGCTCCTGTGCCTCAAAATCAGCCTGCATTCAGGTTATACACAAACAGCCTATCCGTATCCACTCAGTGGGGGGTGAGCCCAACTTCTCTGGTCCAGCAAAGCTTGGTTTGAACCACCTACCTCATTCTCAGAGTTTTTAGTATAATCAGTGAGAAGGCAGGGCAAGATATGAGTCAAGGTCAATACACACGTTCTAAAACAGAAACTAGTAAGAATCAATCAACGTAAGTATTAATAGCTACCATTTGAGCATCTTTCTGTGCATGACATAGACATTACCTCATGAAATCTTCATACAACTGTATGCTGTAGGGATTCTCATTCCCATTTTATGGATGAGGACACTGCAATTTGGACAGATCAAGTAATTATGCTCATGGTTTCAATCTGGTAAGGAATGGAGGAATTCAAACCTAGCTCTGTGTGTCTCTAAGGACTCTTCTCCCACCAGTTTTCCTTGTCCTGCCCCAGAGCAATGTGCCAGGACACCAGCTTGACTTCCAGAACAATGTCCAGGACACTATGCGACTTGGAAAAGGAAATCTTTTTAGGGGCTAAACTGGTCAAGTTCAAAAATGAAGCTTTCTGGTGGTCTGCATGATGAAGATTAGAATTTGAGGAAGGTCAAGTTGGGGAGGCTCATATTTTCACTTGACATTTCTTAAAGATGGACTTTGGTGAAGAATAGACAGTTGCTGATGTGGATTAATCCATCTTCTCCATATTGAATCCATTCCTCTCCACCCCTGTTTGTCTACACTAGAGGATGGACTACTGTCAGATGTGTTCTTTTTACCAGTTCTTTTACCACATTCCTTGTCCTCTGTTATAGAGGATTCTCCTGGAGTAATTTATTTTTCTTTTCTGAACATTTGGGCTGCTTTCAGTTTGGAGCTATTATGAATAATGCCACTAAGAACATTCTTGTCTGTGGCGCTCTTGGCATACATATACAAACATACCTGTTGAGTATTTACCCAGGAATAGAACTGCTCAGTCACAGAATTGCTCATATACATAGCATATGCTCAATCATATTAAAGAATGCCAAATTGTTTTTGCCAAATGGTTGTACCAATTTGTACATTCGCCAGCAGCATTTAACAGCTTCCTTTGTTCTGCATCCTCACTGGAACCTGGTATCATCAGTCTTTTTGATTAGCTGTTCTGGTAGATACACAGTGGTATCTCATGATTTTAATTTGCATTCCTTGTATTATTAATGAAGTTGTGAGCATCTTTTTATATTTTGGCTATTTGAATATTCTCTTTCATGAAATATTGTTTAAATCTATTGCCCATAATGGATTGTCTTTTTTTATTGATTTGCAGACAATCTCAATATATTCTAGAATCAATCCCTTTGTCCATTATATATGTCCCAGGTAATTTTTCTCTATTCCATTAGTCTATTTGTCTTTGTTCAAAAATAAGGCTTGCCTGAAATTGTTCTTTTTCATAGTGTCTTTGTCAGGTTTGGGAATCAAGATTATGTGGTATCATAAATCATGTTCGGTATGTTCCCTTTTGTCCTAATCTCTGAAAGAGTTTATATAATATTAGTGTTATTTCCTTCTTTATTTTGTAAAGATTTCTTAAATGTTTCTTTTTTGAGAGAGAGAGAGAGCGTGCATGAGCATGGGAGGAGGGTGAGGGGCAGAAAGAGGGAGACAGAGAATCCCAAGCAGGCTCCACATTGTCAGCATAGAGCCTGATATGGGTCTTCATTTCACAAACTGTGAGATCATGACCTGAGCCAAAATCAAGAGTGGGATGCTTAGCCAACTGAACCACCGAGGCATCCCTAATGGTATTTCCTTCTTAAAAGATTGGTAGGATTCAGAGGGCCCAAAGTTTTCCTTGTGGGGAGTTTTAAATGATAGACTTAATATTTCCAACATTTGCAGAACTAGTCTATTTCTTTTGTATCAGATTTATTGTTTTCCATGGACTTTGTAAACTTCATCTAAATTTTTAAACATACTGGCATCATGTTGGTCCTTATTTTCTCATATATACAATGTAGTTAAGTTCTATAATGTTACTTTCTTCATTCCGGACATTGGTTATTTTCATCTTCTCTCAGCCTCTCTCTCTCTCTCTCTCTTTTCCCTTGATCTGTCTTAGCAGAAGTTTTTCAGTTTTATGAGTTTCTCCGAAGAAGCAATTTTTGGTTTATTGATTTTTCTCTATTTTATCTTTGCTGTTGCATTAATTTTTTATCTTCTCTTTATTCTTTCCTTCCTTCTTGAAGGTGGTATTCTTTTTTACCTCATTGCATGTAAAATTACAAATTTCCCTTTAAGGGTAGTTTTAGCTGTATCCCACAGATTCCGATATGTAATAATTTAATTATTCTGTTCAAAATATTTTCTAATTCCTTTTATTATTTCTGCCTTATGCCAATGTGTTATTTAGAAATATAGTGCTTAATTTCCAAATATATGGAATTTTTATAAATATCTCTTTCATAATTGATTTCTAACTTAGTTTCACCGTGGACATAAAACATACTCAGTTTGATCGGCATCTTTTGAAATTGTTGAGATTTGCTTCAGGTTTCAGCATATAGTCAATTTTTGTAAATGTGCTGTGTGTTTTTGAAAATAATGTACATTCTGCACTTGTGGAGTCCAGTACTCCATGTATGTCTACAGGTTGTGTGCTCACTGGGTTGTTAAATCTTCTATGTCATTTTTTATTTTTGTCTATTTTACCAATAACTGAAAATGCTGTGTTAAAATTTCCTACTATGATTATGAATGTATCTATTTCTTCTTGAAGTTCTTCTTTATTTACTTTAAGGCCATATTGTTAGCTGCATGCAGTTTCACTTTATTGTATACTTTTGGTGAGTAAAATCCTGTATTCTTTAATCATGGTCTCTATTTCAAATGTTTTTTTTAATGAAAAATGCTTTATCAGACATTAATATAGATAAAAGATGGCTATCCCACATTAGCTTTCTTTTGGTTAGTCTTTGTACTTCAATCTTTTTTGTAGCCTCATGTTTTAGGTGTATTTTTTATAGATCTTACATATTTGTAACTAGTCTGAAATTGTTTTTATCTTAATTTGATCATTAAGTCTTTTATATGTAATATAATTTCTGATGTATTTGGTTTAAAGCTTTAATTTTACTGCATCCTCCCTTTGTTCCACCTGCTTTATCTTCCTCTTTCCTGATTTTCTTAATGTGCTTAGATTGACTAGGTGTTTCTTATCATTTTTTCCAGCTATATATTCCAAGTTATAAGTCCTTTTACTATTCTTTTTAATGGTTACCTGTGAGATTACAACATGCATTCTTGACTTACTAAAATGCAGTATTTATCAGCACACTTGCCCTCCTCTTGGACAACACAAGGACTGGAATACTTCAATGCCATTCACCAGCCTCCATACTTATGTCTAAATGACATTTTTATTATTGTTTTATAGAGCCAATATTCATTCAGATTTATTCACAAAGTCCCCTTCTACTGTTCTTCCTTTCTTCCTGCTTCCCCCACCTTCCATCTGGTAATATTTTTATTCTGCCTAAAAAAATAATGTTTGAAATTTTCTTAAGAATAGGTATACTGGGGATAAATTCTCTACATTTTGTTCATCTGAAAATGTTCATTTCACTTGCATTCTTTAAGGATGAAAATAGGCTTTTAGGTTGACAGTTATCTTCTTTTGCTACTTTGTTATATTTTTCCATTTTCCTCTGGATCCCATTATTTCCTCATACAAAGTCAGCCCACAGTCAAATTTGTGTAATTTAAGGATGGCATGTCTTCACTCCGGCCTGCTGCGGGCTGCTTTTAAGATTTCTGTTTGTCATTTGTTTTCAGTGTTTTGTTTTGTTTCTAATTTTTTAGCGCTTATTTATTTTTGAGAGACAGAGCGTGAGCAGGGGAGGGGCATAGAGAGGGGGAGACACAGTATCCGAAGCAGGCTCCAGGCTCAGCACTGTCAGCAGAGAGCCCAAACACGGGGCTCGAACCTATGAACCCATGGGATCCTGACCTGAGCTGAAGTCAGACGTTCAGCCAACTGAGCCACCCAGGCTCCCCTATCCTCATTGTTTAACTTTGATGTGCATAGGTGTGGAGTTCCTTTTATTTATCTCATTTATAGTTTATACAACTTCTTAATCTGTGCCCTAATGTTTTAACCAGTGTTGTAAATATCTTAGTTATTCTATCTTCAATTATTCTTTCTGGGACTACATTTACTCATATCTTAGACCTATTCACTATAGTTTCTATGTATTTTACCTTCTCCTTTGTATTTTTCACCTTTTGGTCTTTCATGTTTCATTCTTGTTTACTTTTCATTAGTCATATGCTCAAATTTTCATATTTTAGTTGTTTGAGCTAGTATATTAAAAATATAATTGATTTTTTGTGTACTGAGCTTTTATTCAATGACCTTGATAAATTTATTTATTAATTGTAATGGTTTATCTAAAGATTCTTTTGGATTTTTTTCATGAATGCAAACACATGGTATGTAAATGGCAGTTACTTCTCCCTTTCCAATGTTTTATTTAATTTACGTTTTTTTCTTGACTCAATTACTCTGACAAGGACTTTCAGTGAAATGGTGAATTGCAGTGGTAATCCTTTCTTTTTTTCCCTGATCTCAGGGGAATTTTTAATATTTCCTCATTAAGTACTGTATTTGTTTATTCTTACTTTGTAGGTACTTTTCATTCCATTTTTTTTTTTTAATTTTTTTTTCAACGTTTTTATTTATTTTTGGGACAGAGAGAGACTGAGCATGAACGGGGGAGGGGCAGAGAGAGAGGGAGACACAGAATCCGAAACAGGCTCCAGGCTCCGAACCACCAGCCCAGAGCCCAACGCGGGGCTCGAACTCACGGACCGCGAGATCGTGACCTGGCTGAAGTCGGACGCTTAACCGACTGCGCCACCCAGGCGCCCCACTTTTTATTCCATTTTAAAAAATATCCATCTATTACTAGTTTGCTAAGAGTTCATTATGAACATGATTGAATTCTATCAAATATTTTGACTGCACCTATTGAAATAATCCTTTTCCCCCTATATTCTGTGGTGACTGATTTTCAAATATCTAAGTAAACTTTCATTCCTGGGAAACAAAGAATTTGGTCATATTATGCATGTACTTGTTGCATATTGATGGATTAGATTTGCTAATATTTTACTTAGGATTTTTGCATCTATGTTCATAAGAGTAGTTGGCCTATTATTTTCCTTTCTTGTAATATCCTTTTCAGGATTTTTGTTTGATTCTTTCAGACATTTGAAGGCACAAGCATTCTAGAATCATATTAGCACATATTGGGACTAGAGATGATTCTAAGCTGACTACATTTCTTGAGGGCACCAGGCTGATTCCTCTTTGCCCTTACTTCTAGGTGGCGACCTTCTAGATGTCAACCCAAAACATGGATTTATCCACCACCGTTACTTTGGTAGGCCTTAGACTTCAAATTTTGTCTTCCTCAACTCTGGAAGCTTTAGAAAGCATTGCTTAGCTCTCAGCCTCCCAGCTCCCTTTTCTAAAATTTGCAAAGCTCCCCAAGGAAAAGCAGCTCCCAAAACCACATTCACCTCTCTAGATTTCCATCTTTTCCCGGGATTATGGTCTGGCAAATGTTCATTGCCTTGAGTCTCCAATGCCTCAAGGAGGATTTATAAAGATATTTTGTTCAACTTACAATGATGAGCACTGAGTAGTGTATAGAACTGTTGAATCATTATATCGTATACCTGAAACTAATATAACACTGCATGTTAGTTATACTTGAATTAAAAAAGAATTTTATTCAGCTCTACCAATTGTGGGGGCCTTAGCAAAAGGTTGACCTAATTTTTTGTACACCATCACTGGAATCAAATGTTCCAGGTTGCTTTTAAGTAATTAAATGATTACATAAAATAAGGTTCTAAGATTTACTTTATGGATCTGCTAAATGACCACATATGACCACATATGTTTAGATTTAGTCTTATTTCTACATCTTCAAACAGGTGTTTCCTTTTAATAAGATGCTATCTAAAAAGATGGGATAACTAACAGTCTGTGCAAATGGAAAATGTTAAAATAAACTTGAAAGAAATCGCTTGGGAAGATGCCCTACTGGATGATCTATAACACATCCACTTCTCCTTCATTCCCACCGGCGAGCAGAGACAAGGCTCTTGCTGCATAGTAAGTACACTCACAGAAAGTATCACCAAATTCTTGTTGGTCTCAAGAGTAAAAAATGAGGCTTTAAAACAACGTTATGAACAACACAAGAACTACGGAAGCAATGTACATAGTATCTTGGAAGAGACAAATGCAGTGACTGACTTCCCAATATTTCAGCACATTGTGACAACAAAAATGTTTGAATTTTCACAGAGCTCTAATACTGTGTGATAAAAAGATCTGCTCCACACAGTGACCAATATATAAAAATCACATCTTAGAAGGTAATTGGAGAACATATGCTTTAATCTATTCATTTGTGTTTTATCATCAGTGTCAATGAATATTTATGGACCTCTCAGGAAACATTTAGCCATGCATGCAAACACTTGCAGTAAAAACCGGAGAGAATATTCAGTCTTTCCCCCCTAGGACACTCCATTCAAAAAGAGCAAGATGTATATTCTCTTTCTATGGGCAGATCTCAGTTTTATTTTTCTTTCTCCAGCATAGGGGTCCTTAGCATTCACACTCTATATGAAGATTAAATTGATGGGATTTAAATGTGTCTTTGCAGAAATGGGGGAGAAAGCCAGCTTGAGGATTATGTACAAAGACGTTGTTCCAACTGTACAGTATTTAAGGCATCATGAATTGCAGAATAAGAACTAGATGCAACCAGGGTTCATGGAATCCGACACCAGGGACCCAGGCCAGGTCACGTCCATGAGAAGACAGACTCTCTCCCTTTCCTCCTGAAGTACGAGGCCCTCTCAGTTTGTCTTTTGTTTTTATAGATCCATGAGTTCAGAAAAATATTTCTCTACTGTAAGAAAGCTACTAGCAAGCCTGATGATAAATGGTAATCTATCCTTGGCCTCAGTGTGGGAAGAACAGAGCAGACTGGCAGGGGCGGATCCAGGGTTCGTGGAATCTGAAACTTTTACAATTATGGAAACCTCTTTTAAAAAAAATACAAAATCACAAGTACAATAGTAGGTTGAGAGGCTTGGAGAAGCAGGGTCCTGACACTTGAACATCCTTTTCTTTAAAATATATGCACGTCTGCTCAGTGTCTTAAGAGGGAAGCCTCTTAAGAGGGAAGAGGGAAGCCTCAACCCTGGCTGACCATTACCCTTAGGGAAAATGACCAGATTGGCCAGATCTTCTGATATTTTAAGAATAGCCAGAAATCTGGATATTTATGGGAAATTTTCCCCATTTTTAAATATTGACAAGAAAGGCCAATTTTTACTTTTAGGTTTAAAAATTTTTTAAGTTTATTTATTTTGAAAGAGAGAGGAGAGAGCAGGGGAGGGGCAGAGAGAGGGAGAGAGCGAATCCCAAGCAGGCTCGCACTGTCAGTGCGCAGAGCCTAATGTGGAGCTCTAACTCATGAACCATGAGATCATGACCTGAGCCAAAGCTGGGAGTCAGATGCTTAACCAACTTAGCCACCCAGGCTCCCCCCAAAAGTCAAATTTTTAAAAAATCCACTGTAAGACTCAGCCTTTGGTCATCATTTTGGCAATTCTGGAAAATGGGGTCATGCAGTGATTGAGATCAAAGGAAGACTGTTGTCCAAATTATTCAGCTGTACCTCTCAGCGTATGCCTGGTAGGGCTGGCTTAACTGGAACCGTGGCTGCCAGAAAAACCATGTGCTTAGAAGGATTTGGGGTGAGGAGCTTGAGAAGAGGGTACAAGCATAAAGAAAATGTTAGAACAGAGCAGCAGAAGGTGGTGACAGATTGAATGTAGGAGGAGAAAGAAAAGCTACTTCCAGACCCCTTCCTTTGGAAACATAAGTGTGGCCCCTCACACAGTGATTTGATAGCTGGGGAAACTGTAGGGCAGAATTTCTGACAATGTGGTTCACAGACCACCGGATTCTGGAATACCTGGTGTGCCTGCAGGAATGCAGACGACTGGGCCCAACCCCAGAAAGTCACATAAGTTCCTAGGAGTGGGATCTAGGAATGTTCACTTTAACAAGCACCACGTGAGTCTTGGGCAAAGTGACATTTGAGAAGCACTGGAGAGATACTTTTTTTTTTTTTTTCTTTAAGTCTGGACAAGAGCTGCCTATGGGAATGGATGCATGTAGAAGCTTCCAGAATTCCAGTTATCTGATTTGGTACTTCTGGAAGGTATTAGTAAGATGTTCTCCAATCATCCATTGCCTTCTTCCTGGCCTGCATGCTTTTAATTCTGAACCTGAATGGCTCTCCAAGCTGCCAAACAGAATGAGCCACTGACACTCTAAGGCCCACCTCCTAATATCATCACCTTGAGGATTGGGTCTGAACATAAGAATCTGGGGGTTGCGTGGCGGGGCGGGGGGGGCGTTCAGTCCACATAAGCTAAACAAGCTAAGTCCCTGAAGATTTGACCCGCTGACTTCCTCGACATCCTTCCTTGCTGACACATTGCAACCTCAGCTGTATTTTGTTGACACTTTGCAGATGAAATGTTCTGAAAAACCCAAGGTCTGCTTTATATAAATTACAAAATGCTTACCAAGGAACATGTCAATACCCGGGCTTCTTATTAATACATTCTTGATTAGATTAATTTTGTAAGTCTTGTGTGAAAGAAAAGTTTGCAGGTGTTGCTGTGCTACAGTAAGATTGTGTGTCCATGTGGAAAAACCACAAGAAAACCCCTTCTCCAAAATATCTCAACTGTCCTACCACATGGGCCTGAACTTAGGGCCCTTCACTCTGGACTCCCCTAATTAACATAAATAGTTTGACATCATCTGTTTATATACTTTCTTTAGCCATGAGAATTTTAACTCTTTAAGATTAGAGACTAGGGGCACCTGGGTGGCTCAGTCAGTAAAGTGTCCAACTCTTGGTTTCAGCTCAGGTCATGATCTTCCAGGTTCGTGGGTTTGAGCCCTGCATCAGGCTTTGTGGTGACAGTGCAGAGCCTGCTTGGGATTCTCTTTTTCTCCCTCTCTCTTTCTCTTTCCCTCAAAATAAATAAACTTAAAAAAAAGGAGCAGGGACTATACTTTACTTAATAATAAGTTAATATTAACCAACTGGGAAAGAAAGGTAAGAGGTTATTAAGGCCTTGGAAGAAGGGAACATAATATGAGATGCTGGAGGACTAAAAAGCCAGAATACAACCTGACGAGGGCAGACACTGGGGATGGAACTGTCTGGCTCATTAGGGCTGTTTAAATAATCCAATCCTGAGACAAGTTAGAGCCCATGTACAAAGGTAATCTGCATAGCTGTCCAGCACTAGCAGATTAAATTTCACTATCTTTTCCTCACTTCTACCATGGCTCACTGTGTCTCCTCATCACCTGTGTTATCTTTTCTCTGGATTCAGCTATAAGCCCTTTCTGTTTTTTAGTTTTACTTCCTGATTCCTTTTTTTCTCTTTCCCTCTCTCCCCTGGATGATTATAGGAAGAACTTCCAAGTCACACCTTCTAACTCAACTCGCTCCCAATGGCCATCACTCCTGGATCCTGCCAAGTCATGAATGGGGCCCGGGTAATGATGAAAGGGAAGTGTTCAAAGGGATGGAGAGAAGGGAAGGATATATTCTGAGCATAAGGTCCATACGATCACTTCCACGAATACAGAAAAAACAGTTTAACATTCTCATATGCTGAGAAATTATTCACAAACTATGAATTCTGGCAACTTTTAAACCTGAGAAAGTGTATCCAGAGAACTTTAGGAGCAGATATCATTCTTGATGGGGATATCTTGAAATTGTTTCTCTTGAATAAGGATTTCTGCTGTCGCTATATTTATGCAACATTTTATTAGAGGTACTACTGGCCGGTAGTAAGATCCACCCATGGCCCATCAATTCTACCCCTCAGTATGTAACTAACAAAAACACATACATATGTACATTAAAAACCTATACAAGTATGTTTAGACCAACAGCATTGATAATAGCCCAAAATGGAAAAGAACCCAATTTATCAAGAGAAGAATAAATATTCATACCTCACCAATTTCACAGACACCTGAATCTCACAAACATAATATTGAAACTAAGAAGCCAAACACAAACACAAAAACACATATCGTATATTCTCATTTAAGGTGTATATATTCTCATATAAAGCTCCAAAATAGGCAATACTAATCTGTTGATAGATCAGAAGAGCAGTGACCTTAGGGAGGGACATAAAGAGGATTCTCAAGTGTTGAAAACATCCAGTTTCTCAGCCTCAGTGATGATTAAATGGACGTGATCACTTTCAAAACCTTCATCAAGTTGTACATGGATGGATTTTGTACTTCTCTGTGTGTTCATCTGTCTTAGCCAGTATAGGTTGCCATAATGAAAACACCACAGACTAGTGGCTTCAAAACAAATACTTTTTCTCATAGTTCTGAAGTCCAGGAGGCTGCAAACAGGTGCCGGCAGATTCAGTGTCTGGTGAGAACCCTCTTGCCGGTTCACAGAGGGCTGTCTTCTATGTTCCCACAGGATGGAAGGAGCAGGAGAGCTCTCTGGGACCTCTTTTATAAGGGTATGAATCCCATTCATGAGGATACCACCCTCATGACATAATCAACCCTGAAGGCCCACCTCCTAATATCATCACCTTGAGGATTGGGTCTGAACATAAGAATCTGGGGGTTGCGTGGCGGGGGGGGGGGGGGGGGCGTTCAGTCCACATATGGTCACACTTTATTAAAAAGAAAAATACCACTTTTTAAAAAGTGACCTCATTTGACTAACCTAGAAGTAACTGATAACTTTAGCAGATGGAGATAAGGGAGGTAGAAGATTGAAATAGGTTTCCAATTTGAATGGATAAGACAGCAAAACTGGAGACAGGGTATGAAGACAACTCTTGAAATTTTGATTAGGGATGAGAATAGAAAAATAAGGCAGAAATGCAGAGAGCCAAGGAGGGCTTGTCGCTATGATTATTTGGTTTTGTTTTTTAACGTGGGAGATTAAGTTGAAATTTGTTGGGGCGCCTGGGTGGCTCAGTCCAGTAAGCATCTGACTTCACCTCAGGTCATGATCTCATGGTTCAGGAGTTCCCGCCATGTGTTGGACTCTGTGCTGAGAGCTCTGAGCCTGCAGCCTGCTTCAGATTCTGTCTCCATCTCTTTCTGCCCCTCCCCCACTCATGCTCTGTCTGTCTCTATCTCTGTCTCTCTTTGTTTCTGTCTCTCTCTCAAAAATAATAAACATTTTAAAAAAATTAGAATATGTTTGTTGGCCCTCCCTTCCTCCCAGATGCATCACACACTCAATATTGGAGAAAGAACAGCCTTGGTAGATGGAGACAGATGAGCCAGGGGAGGAACAAGAGAATTATGGGAATTGACGTGTAGTGGAGAAGGGCGTATTGGTGGGGATGAATTTGTGGCAAACTCAAAGCTTTATAGGAAAGGAAAGTCTGGTTAGGACAACTTCTTTTAATTGTTTTAGTTTCAATGTCCTATTGAGTTTCCTTATCTTTATTCCACAATAGAAGTTTTGTTCCAATGTATTTAAACACAAACAAAGCCAGAGGCCCAGGGGTGTATTAAAAAAAGGCGGGGGGGGGGGGGGAGACATTTCCGTGGGGGTCAAAAGTGATGGGAAAGGGAAGGAAGTGGAGAAGCCTCCTGCCTTTTGCCTCACTTGGGGTTCTCCAAGGATGGCCCCCTAGTCTGTTTGATCCATGAGGGCAGAGGCCATCCCTGGTTAGGGCTCACCATCATATCCCCAGCACAGGGCCGGGAAAATAGTAGGTGCTCAATAAATATTTGTTAAAAAAAAAAAAAAAAAGATTAAAAGTCCTACCATTGCTCAGTGAACAGGCAAGGCCTGTAGTCATGCTGAATAAAATGATCAGGGCTGACTCCTCGGTGCAGGTATTAGACCCTCTCACTTGGATGGGAAGGTTCTTCCTCATCTGACTAGAGGGTCTTCCCACCTATCTTTGCCTTCCCTAAGCCCCTGCTTGGACAGATGGTTCTTAGCTATTATTAAAGAAACTAGGGAGACATCGGCCATCTCAGCCCCCAACTCATCCTCAAATCTTTTGGCTAATGCTTTTCTCTGAGTATCTTAGCTAAATGAGAGAGGTGAACTTTTACTCTATTTTATAAGTACCATGTTCAGTAACATCAGTCCATACTCCTAAATGATTTTCATAGCACTCCTGAACTAGAGTGTAGTTAATACCAAACATTTTGGATATTCATGATAAAAATGATAAATATTCATTGAGCATTTCCTATGTGCCAAGCACTGTTGGTAAGAACTTTACTCACCTTAATTTTATGAGGAACTATTATTATCCTTCTAACAATTCTATCAAGCAGTATTATTACCTGCATTTTATAGATGTGGACACTGGGGCACAGAGGGGAACAGAAACTTGCCTGAGGCCACAAAGAGAATGAGTAGCAATGCCAGTTTGCTCCCCGTGATGGCTTAATTCTGGGATCTGAAGAGTTGGACCTTCCCTCAAGTTGAGACCCAACCTCCAAAGCTCTCTCTCCTACGACTGACCCTATCCTGCCAATGCTGTTGCCATTATTTGGAGTCCAAACTGTCAACTGGCCCCAGGTGGTGAGTATGGGCTTCTCTGGACAATCTGCCTCAGGGTCACCAGGTAAGTGCTGCTTACAGCGTATTCCTTTGTTGTTAGCTCACTGAGTTCCTCCAGGAATGAGAGCTATGATAGGTAGAATGCCTAAAGTCTGCTGTGGTGATGGATCAGGTCCTCATCTTCATGTTTGAACCCATTTCCTCTCATAGGGACAGTAAGAGTTGACTTTTCCTCTTTATCTTTTGTCAAAACAGAGGTTAAAAGTTCCAGCCACTGCAACTTTAAAAAGAGGACATGTAATACTTTTAAATAAAAGGACACTAATTCCAAAAGAAACTTTAGGCCCCCAAAGAAGTTCACAGCTTATCAGTCTTTTAGGATGTCCCTGTGCATGTTCCCTCTTTGGTCCCAGTCCTGCATGTCACCAGGGGCTAGTACTCTGCAGGGGAGTAGAATAGAGATCTGTCCTTGAGATAGCATCCAGCTTCTCTATCTGGGTCACTGTTATAAGCTGAATAATGTCTCCCCAAATTCATATGCTGAAACCCTAACTCCCAGTACCTCAGAATGTGACTGTATTTGGAGAAAGGTCCTTTATAGGGATAATTAAGTTAAACTGAGGCCATTAGAATGGGCCCTAATCCAGTCTGACTGGTATCCCGATAAGAGGAAATCTGGACACAGAGAAAGAGACACCAAGAACACACATGTGTAGAGAGACAACCACATGAAGAGGCAATAAGAGGGCAGCCATCTGCTAGCCAAGGACAAGGGTGTCACAAGAAACCAACCCTTTAGACACTTTGAACTTGGACTTCCAGGTTTCAGACTAGAAGAATATAAACTCCCGTTGTTTAAGTCAGTCAGTTGTGGCTTTGGGTTATGGCAGCCCCAGCAAACTAGCATTCCTTTGAGGGCTACAATCCAAAATGGCTTCTGGTCCCTTATATGATCGTAGGTCTGAGTTTGCAATGTATTGAAACCTCAACCACAGGATGGCAGAGCAAGTGACAGGTCTTCAAGCAGCATTAGGGGAAGCCTGAGACTGGCTGTTGATTGCAACAATGCCTGGCCTCCCAAGGCTTGAGAGGGAGCCAGGAATTAAGAGGACTAGTCAACAGCAGGTATAGACTCAGCTTCCTCAACTTTGGCTGTGGAGCTTTGAAAACTACCCGTGATTGCCTCTATCTACCCCCAACACCTACCAAATAAAATGAATCAGACCCTCAGCCTGGGCATCTGTATGGTTTTAATTTCCCAGATTATTCTAATATGCAGCCAGGTCTGAGAAACACAGGTTTTAGGGGATACATTTTATTTTGTTCTTTATCGTTTGCTGAGGTTTCTACTTAGAATCTCTCTGACACTGAGATCCAGGGGCATTTCACTAGTTATAAAGGCCCATTTACTAGGCTATAGGACTTGAAGAACATACCATTCTTGACATTTAAAACTGGCAAAAACTTTGCATGCGCACACACGTGTGTGTAGTCACATGTGCACACACATGCACAAGTATTTATAATTATCCTATGGTGATCCTTTCTTGTTTATGGAGCACTTTCTCCAAATGGATCTCACGCAATCATCAGAGATCCTTACTAGAGAAGTCTTACTGTTGATATTGCCCCCATTTTACAGATGAGAAAAGTAAGCTTCCTTGAAGATTAATGGGATCATCCGTTACGGATGTGTGGGTGGGGTCCTGCACAAGAGCTCCCAGGCAAAAGCACAGAGAGGCTGAGATTGAACCTATGCACTGCTCTCAAGCCCTGGCACAGGATTTTACCCACCCTGAGGAATGCTGAGTTCTTCTTGTACACACAAAGCTATTGTGTGTGCCAATAGCAGCCCCCAAAGTTGAAGGGTCAAATGCCGGAGTCTAAAATTCCTTTCCCCGCCCCTGTACCATAAATGACTACCACTGATTCCCACTGGGTGCTTAGCTCTGAAGGACGGGAGCTTGTGCACAGAGTCTTTCTTGGCTAGCAGGGTCTTCCTTGCTGCCTCTCATCCACGGTCAGAGTCAAGGAAACTGGGCAGCCTGAGGCAGTGCAGCACATGTGGGGGGACACTGGTCTGAGAGTCAAAAACTTTGGGCATTGCTTCCGGGGCCTGTACTGCCAGGAGATTCTGAGAAAGATGTTTCACTTCCCTGGGTTTCCATTTGTCCAAATGCCTTACCTCTATTTCTAACGATCTGTATGTTTGAATGATCTGTATGTTTAGGAAGCTAAAACTGTGCCCACTGAGTCCCAATTCTTCCCAGGAAGAAACAGAGAGGGAGGTACGCTGGTACTACTTTAAGGAGATGTTCAGATCTGTTAGAGAAACACTGTCTCCTATTTGCTAAAATAAGAATTTCATCCCATTTCAGTATCCCCAGCGGTGAGATATCGAGTCTAAATAAAGGCCAAGCTCAAACTGAAAGTGACAGTGATATCTCTTTGTTTTCTTCCCATTTTTTTAAATTATGAAAGTAAGCCAACATAATTAAACCCAGAGTATGGCATTTATAATTTATATATTCAGAGTTATAGAACATAAAATTTAGAAATCTTAAAGTCACGAAAATGGATTTTTCATCTCCTACCTTAACCACTATGGGATAATGCCCTGTTCCTGGTATAGAAGGTCTCTCTCTCTCTCTCTCCTTTTGTGGACAGGTCATGCTGTTGTTTCTGTGACATAATTTTCTTCCACAGCCACCCACTATGGAAAAAAACCCATGAGCACAAACAAGACTGTGCTGAGAATTGGCTCCAGGGTGAGAATGATAAGAAAGGACTGAGGCTGGCTGTCCCAGGAACTCCTAAAAAGGAGCTCGAGGTGGTGCTGGGGACAGAACAAGACTCTGGTTCAAGACCACATTGCTGAACAGTACCTTTCAACACAAGGATACATAAGCAGGCATTTCACCCCTCACCACGGACGAGCCAGATAGCACAGTGAAATCCTGTCTCCTGGAAGATTTTTCTGACAGCACCTCGGATGCAAGTTATAAATCCACAGATGCACAGGACTTAAAAATACAATAAAATCCTGTTCTTTGCACACGTCTAAATCTAAGCCTCTTTGCAGTCTCATTTTAGATGCCCGTCTCTGTCAGGATGCTAATAATGGCTCCAAGTTAAAAATGACTCTACAATGGTACATCTGCTTTGGAAAACAATCTCACAGTTCTTCAAAAAGTCCAACACAGACTTGTCATATGACACATCACTTCTCTCAGGTATCTATTCAAGAGAAATGAGAACATCTGTCCGCATACAACCTGTACACGAATGTTCACTGTAGAATTATTCATAACGACCAAAAAATAGGCACACCCCAGATATCTACCAACTGATGAATGGCTAAGTAAAATGTGACATGTCAGCATTAAAAAGGAATGAATTGCTAGTACTTGCTACAACATGGGGGAACCTTGAAAACTTCAGCCAAGTAAAAGAAGCCTGTCACAAAAGACCGCGTATTATATGATTTCATTTATATGAAATGTCCAGAATAGACAAATCTACAGAGACAGAAAGTATATTAGTGGTTTCCTAGGGCTGGTGGTTAGGGGTGGGGGTGGGGTGAGGGAGAAAGCAGGAAGGGGGCAAAAAGGGGAGAAACTGCTCATGGGTAAGGGTGTTCTTGAAGGGGGAGTAATTAAAATGTTCCAAAATTGATTGCAGTGATGTTTGCATAACTGACAGCCACTGAATTGTCCATTTTAAATGGTGGAATGAAATGGTACATAAATTGTATCTTCAGATGTTATTTTAGAAGTGACTACACAGAAGCAAGCTGATAACAAAAGTGAAAAGGAGTTTCCAACCCAACTTAAGTGCATAATTTTTCAGTGCTTTATTTGAACGTGAGCTATCGTCTAACCCACTAGCTCTTTAGTTCAGAAAATGGAAACTCAGGGCGCCTGGGTGGCTCAGTCGGTTGAGCATCTGGCTTCAGCTCAGGTCACGATCTCATGGTTTGTGAGTTCAAGCCTCACGTCAGGCTCTGTGCTGACAGCTCGGAGCCTGGAGCCTGTTTCGGATTCTATGTCTCCCTCTATCTCTGCTCCTCCCCCACTCATGCTCTCTCTCTCAAAAATAAATAAACATTAAAAAAAATTTAAAGAAAATGGAAACTCTCAGTGCTGCTGGCAATTGGTTGCAAAACATCAAATCCACGTGGGTGGGGACATCTAAGGTAGGATGGAACTATGTGAAAACATGTAGCCAATCTCTGCCTCAGAGGCAGATCCTTACTAAACCCTCCCAGGAACAGACACAAGGCTGCCTGGTCATCAGTACTTTCTAAAAGATCATAACAAGGAGCAACCTTTTTCAAAACTGTGTGGTGGCTGAAGTATACCTCATGCCCGAGTATCACAGAAGAATACAAAGACCTTTCAAAGAGTAGGATGTTGAGAATGAAGGGAAATAAAGAGACAAATAGAAATCTGGAATTGCAGGCCCAAGGGCTGGAGGAGAGAGATGGCAGGAATAGGAAGTGTCCCCAGTTCTGTGAAGAAAAGAGCTGCCATGCCTTGGGGGTTAGATGATTTGGGAGCGCTTCAGGAGAGCCAGGTGGTGATTTCCAGCAGCCAGTTAGACATGCCAGAGGGAAGGCAGAGCGAAGACCAGAACTCAGTTGTTGTAAGATGATCCTTCATTCACCTTTTTTTTTTTTTTTGAGAGACAGAGAAAGAGAGAGAGAGAGAGAGAGAGAGAGAGAGTGCGTGTGTGTGTTCACAAGTGGGGGAGAGGTAGAGGGAGAGAGAGGGAGAGGGAGAGAGAATCATAAACACGTTTCACACTCAGCATAGAGCCTGATGCAGGGCTTGATCTCACAACCCTGGAATCATGACCTGAGTCCAAATCAAGAGTTGGATGCTCAACCGACTAAGCCACCCAGGCACCCCATTCACTTTCTATTCATCCAGTCATTCACCCACTTAGCCACTCCTTGAGTGAACATTTGCTGAGTCCCTACTAGCACAATATTGTCCTGGTTCTGGGAGACAGATAAGGAAGACACAGGTCTTCCCTCTGGGATCTTACAGCCACAGGGTCCCAGATGTAGCAAAGTCCTTGGAGTCAGAGGATGATTTTGCATCTAGGAACAGCAATAGCTTTCTATTTCATGTAAGACCTTGGAGATATCAGAGTACTTACTGGTACATTCTACAATCTCAACAAATAGGCAAGAAAAATGTTACCACCCCACACAGATGAAAAAATAGTGGCTCATAGGGCTTAAGGGGCTTACTCCACGTTTCTCCGTAGGTGGCAAAGCCGGCTGGACTCCAAGTCTTCTGACGTCTTACTAACTTCCTACTGATGCTCTTTCTGTGGCCCCTTGAAAACCAACAATCAGAAAAGTGCCCGCCACCCTAGAGCATTGCACTACACACAGGAACTCGTTAGGAAACTTGGGAAAGATGGCTGCAGCATTTTGCAGCTTGTCCGTGGTGGCCCCTGGACAGGACTGTCTTGGCAGGAGCAAGGGCAAGCAGGTAGCCTGGTGTACCTAACAACACAGCAGCCCTGGTCCAGCCCACACCTGAGAAGAGCTCAGAACAGCTATGCTGTCACGTAAGTCCCACAACTCAAAGACAGTGGACAGGACTCTACTGTCAAATAACATGCCACCGCTGTGTAGACACTATTCCCTGGCTTGTCCAACTTTTCATCATCCTCCTCCCCAGCCCTTTTCTGGCCAATAGGATGTAAGTGGAACTATGGGGCTTCCTAGAAAAGCTTTCAGATTAAAAAAAAAATTTTAACGTTTATCCATTTTTGAGATATAGAGACAGAGTGTTAGTGGGGGAGGGGCAGAGAGAAAGGGAGACAGAATCCAAAACAGGGTCCAGGCCCTGAGCTGTCAGCACAGGGCCCAACGTGGGGCTCGAACCCACGAACTGTGAGATCATGACCTGAGCCGAAGTTGGATGCTTAACCGACTGAGCCACCCAGGCGCCCCAAAAAGCTTTCAGATTTAGAGTGCATGTGTTGCCTACATGCCCCTTCCCTCCTCCTTCCTTGAATCTTGCAAACATGAGGAAAAGGTCAGGACAATCACAGCATTGCTGCACCTACATCACTGAGCCACAGGACAGATGCCTGCGACCAGGTACCTCTATAATGGCTTTTATGTGAAAAAATAAACCTTCCTTGTTTAAGCTGCCATGGACAAATTGCATTACTTGATTTCTTGATTGATAGAATGTGTACAGTTTGGAACCAGATATGTTCAAATCCTGAGTAGCTGGAAAGTTTGTTGCCTGATTTCCCTGATCCTCTGTTTTCTCATCTGTGAAATGGAAATAATAAAATAGCCTCGTAGAGTTTGTGGAAGGCTAAAATAAGGTAATTATGAAGGTGCCCAGCATATTGCCTGGTACATAGTATTGGCTCATCTCCCTTAAGAATCCTGAATTTGTTAGGGGCACCTGGGTGGCTCAGTCAGTTAAGCATCTGACTTCAGCTCAGGTCACAATCTCACAGCTCATGAGTGCGAGCCCTGCATTGGGCTCTGTGGTGACAGCTCGAAGCCTGGAGCCTGCAACAGATTCTGTGTCTCCCTGTCTCTCTGCCCCTCCCCCACTAGCACTCTGTCTCTATCTCTCTCTCAAAAATAAATAAACATTAAAAAGGTTTTTATTTTAAAAAAGAATCCTGAATTTGTTATTTTAATAATTGCATTACTGCTCCTTTTTCTTTTAGATACACTACCTGTCAAGAAACTGCCAGTAATTTAAAAAATACATTAATGATGAAAACACATTTCAGTTTGTAAATTTTTTCATATTTTAAAAAATTCATAAAATTATTTTCCTATTATGATTTATAGTACAAGTATTTCTGATATATGTATATTTCACCCATAATGAATATTTATTAAAGCAGGAAGACATTGAGTAATACCGAAGCTGCTAGTAAGCACTTCTTGAATACCTTTTTTCGGTTTAGATCCCATGCTAAATGTTCCAAATGCTAAAAAGATAAAAAGATGTGATTCTGGCATGCTTGGCTGGCTCAGCTGAAGGAATGTGCGACTTCTGATCTCAGGGTTATGAGTTCAAGCCCCACATTGGATGTAGACGTTACTTAAAAATAAAATGTTAAAATCTGATTCTTTCTCAAATGTTTGATTTCTAGCAGAAATATATAAAAGGTGGTTTTGTGGGGGGTTTCTGTAACCAGGGAGTAGAATTAAAACAATTAAAGGCAAAAATCCCATTATAAATTTCCAAAAAGAGTTAAGTAATTCAGTATAAAATAGCAATTTTTGTTCTAATAATTTATGATATATGCATTTAAATAACTTGTTATTGAAATTTAAAATAAAAGTTTTCTTTCATCCACAGAAGGGAACCGCATTTTTCATTTTGAGAGTGTGAAAGCATAATGTAGAGTATAGCCTCTGGTACCAGACCATCTGGGTTCGAACCCCAGCTCTGATACTTAATAGTTCATATGTTCTTGGCTGGGTCATTTAACATTTCTGTACCCCAAGTCCCCATCAATACAATAATGCTGATACCTTACCCCATAGGATCATTACAAAAATTAAATAAGTTTTGAACAGTGCCTGCCCTGCTCCCCGCCCTCTGCAAGCTCTATACACAGTTAACTAACCAATAATTGTTTCCCATAAGAAAATTGCAGTTTATACACTTATTTTCAAACAGTATCTTAGAAATTGAGGATTTCTTTTTCTCCTGCATTCTGTAACAGGATCCCCACCCCCCCCCCCCCCCAGCTTTCCTGAGGCTTGAATGAGGCCTTGGTATTCCTCTATCTCTGGTTGATTTTTAGTGATACTGCTTGCCTCAGGCACCTAGAGTCATTAGAGCTAAGCCAGGACCACTGGCTGAGTCAGGAAAGTGGCCATGCATTTGAGAAACCTCAGGACTTCACAGTGACAGCAAAGCCAGAGGGTGGATGCCACTGTCCATCCTGCCAGAGCCAGCTCTGCACAGAGGCTCAGCTGGAACTTACACACACCTTGTCGGGGCGAGGAGGAAGCCGAGCTCTGGGCTTCTTGGGCTCTCCATCTGTTCCCAAACCACAGGCAGCTCCAGGCCACCTCACACTCCTCTCCGTGGTGCCTTTGCAGCCCCTATCTCAAGGTGACCACAGCCCTAGGGCAGTTGCAGAGCAAAGCCCCATCCCCCTGCCTACCCTGGCCACCAAACACACTCTAGCCCCACCCCTCATGGCAGGCTGGGAAGCGCTCCCCCCACCAGGCTGTCCCACTCCTCTGTAACTAGAACGGCCTGACTTAGGAACACAGAGGTAAGCAATTAAAGACAGTTTTTGGTGACTCTACCAGGAAATAAGACAAACCAATTAAAAAAAAAAAAAAAAAGTCTGTCCTACCTTGAGTTTAAGAAGTAAAAAACAAACAAAAAACAAAAAACAAAACCAATTTAATTTGGAAAGTCCCATCAATTTTCAAAGTAAAAACTGAATTCACAAGCTGAATCAGATCTTCTGATTGCCTTAATGTCCAAATGAACAACGTTTTGGACCACATATATCTGTATAATATCTCCTGAAAAACAGAAACTATTGGAGAAATTCACTTTTAAAGTGGAGAGGTAGAAAACCAACATTTAATTAATTTGATTTAATTAAGAAGCTTCAAGAAAAAAAGTCACATATGCTGTGTGTTACTGCCCCCCAGTGTCCACTGCCGCTATTGATGTATCTGTTTTATTGGGAAAGGATAGCACTCTGGTGGTGACTTCCTGACTTTTTAATTTTGATGAAGAGGTTTGGTTTGTTCAATGTTCAGTGAATTCTCACTGTCTTCCTGTGTTGATAAGCTAGTATTCAGAATTGTGACCCTACAAATCAAGAAGGAAAAAAAAATTACAGAACAAAACAAGCCTGGTGGTGAGGATTGGGTAACTCAAGGGGTTGCTTTAAATATTCAACCCTGTTAAAAATACTCCAAAATTGATAATATTTGAAAAAAAAAAGTATCCCTAATTCCTAGTGGAAACTACTCAGGCAACTTGTGTTAACAAAGGACTAAGTATCCTCCTTTGCTTCCAGGCTTGTAGCATTTTCTGCCCTGAAGACTGACAGAGGCAGGTCGTTTCCAGCCCATCAGTCACCGGTTAGCGTCTATTTTGAGAAGTCTTGGTAGGAGCAGAAGGTAAATTGCATTCACTACTGGTGCCTACTTTAAATAAAAATAACAGATGGATCTAAATGAGATCTGGATATTTCCTTAGATTCCTGTAAATCATACATCAAATTTTTGTTACCAATTGCTGCCCAAATGTCCAGATTAGGTTTAGAAGTATCTCACTTTTCTGCACATGTCCCATCAGCTATGCAGAGTCACCAAATACACTGAACAAGCCAACATCCTTCTTTATGATTTGAAAGCCCACGAGGCGGTAGAATAAATATAAAAATAAACCTTTCTGTGTGTATGGATGAATGGCCATTTACAATCACTAGGTGTATAAATATTATATTTGTTCTCAGTTAGATTTAATCTTTTCTGAGCCCCTATTCCGTTAAGCTGATGAGGATTTCAATCAGGTTTATTATTGGGATTTTCTATAACCCCACCCTCATCCTAGCCCCAGAATCATCTGAGGGTCTGAGGAGTCTGATGCAGAACAGAACATTCAGGAAATACCTCCTGATCTTTGATCCACATTTATGGTCAGAGGTACAGATGATGAAACTGAATCATAGTCATTAGAGAATTTTCTTCAAATTTCACAACAAATCCTTAGAAGAGTCATTGCTAAAAGCTGAGTCTCTGACCACTTATGGACGCTCACCTACTTTTTTTCTTTTTTTTAAGAGAAAGTGGGGGAGAGAGGAAGAGTGGGGAAGAGGGGCAGAGGGAGGGAGAATCTTTAGCATACTCCACACTCATTGCAGAGCCCGACACAGGGCTTGATCCCCAAATCCTGGGATCATGACCTGAGACGAAATTGAGTCAGATGCTCAACCAACTGAGCCACCCAGGTGCCCCAGAAGGTCACATACTTTTTAAAAAATCAGTACATTTTTATTCATCTTGTGGAGTCATAATAATTCATAGCATATTTTGCGACACTACTCACCTTATGTACCCATTCCTCCTTCCCTCAAAATAATAATAAAACCTGTCATTTTTTGAGCTGTGCTAAGTGCTTTTCATTCATGATCTGACTGGACTTTCATATCAACCCTGTGAGTGATATTACACCGTGAGTGTGGTATTACACAAATGAGTGTTCCCATTTTACAGATGAGATTCAGAGAGGTTAAGTAATGTGCCCATAGTTATGTAGCCAGTAAGAATTAGATCTGAACTTGATTTTGTCTGGCTACCCTATGAACTTAACTACCATACTATATTACCTTTTCTCAATTAGGAGAAGGGAGAAAATAGTATATTTTTTAAAGACCAAATTGAATCAAAACATTGTTTTACTTCTTTGGAGAATTTTAGACACTATATTACAAAAACACTGGTTGGAATTCCTACATTAGTCTTTACTTTTCCAGTGGCATACTGGTACACTGAATAAATTCATCCCAAAATTTTAGTGTAAAATTACTGTAGATGTATGATGGTAAGTTAGAGCCAATATCCTAAGGCTTCTTGCAATAAGGTATTACCAACAATAATTTAGGGTTCTTACAGGGATGTGTGGGGATGTGTATCCCTGATCCCATCCTAATAAAATGTTTACCTCAATGTATCTCTTTTTCCATTTATCTCCATTTTAAGAGGCTTCCAAATTCTGGCTTTGGATATCTGGCTTTGTTATCTTAAGAAAAAACTTAGAGTAAAATCTCATGACCCTGGAGGAAATAATGAAAAAAAATAAAGACAGAAGAAACGTAGGCAGAATTTTTTTAAAGCCAATATGGGGTGAGAAAAAGATCATTTGTAACTTTAACTTCAAAGAGAACTTTGGAGAAGCCCAGAACTTAGAAATGGAAATATCTTTTATTCAAGCCTGCCCTCTTGAGGTCAACTTGAGAAATAGTCTTTGGGGAGAATCTATACCATATAAATGAGCATGACTGGAATGATATTTGTCTTAACTGCATTAATAAGTAAAAAAACAAAAGACGAAAAACAAAAAAAAACATGGATTATTCTAAGAAAATATAAATTCAATACTTGCTACTATCAGCTTGTTACCAGTCATTGATTGAATCATGCTTTGGCCAATGTCCTGCAGCCAAAGCCCACCAGAAACACAAACTTTGCTGAACTAACTGGGTTATTACATGTTGCAGCAAGAGAGAACACACAGGATGGGAAAAAGGTGAGGAGGGCTTCAGCTGAATTTCAGCAAAGATCCATTTTTGTTAATGCCCTTCAGATGAGGACCACCAGCAACATACCTTTAATTGAATGATTTGGATTATCACTCATTGCAGCAAGGGAGAACACATAACACGGGGAAGCATGGGGCAGCTTAGTAAGACATGTCAGAAAGAACATATTATAGAGTTTGTGGAGAATTTAAGGAAGTAGGGCTTTCCTCTAGAATGAATGCTGTCAGGAAATGGGGGTAATTCTATGGCTGAGTAGCTAAGTGAGTCTTATCTAGAAAGAGGGAAGACCAGAATAAGGCTTAATCATAATTGTTAAGAAAAAAGCAATCATTCATATTAGCCAGGACAGGGAGAGAGTTTGGTAATTTTTATGGTTTAGAAAGACCATGTTTCTGTCTGTGCTCAAACCTGGTTGGAGAGTGGTCTTGTTTTTTTTGTCTTGATCCGTTTCATGAGTATAGAGTGGTCCCATTTTGAAGTTCTGTGAAATTGTGTGTGCTTAATAGAAAAATGCCAAGTCCAGTTTCTAGCCACAACAAGGACCAGAAGACAGTTTCAAACTAGCTCCCAGATGTCAAGGGCTGCTTTTCTTTATCCTTTAACTGTCTATGACCCAAACCTTGAAAAAAGCCTAAAGCCAAGGATGTTTTGATAGAGATACTGAATCAGAATCAATAAAAAAACAGGGTTTTAAAACTTATAACAAATAGTTATGTTCTTAAGAGCCTTCATAGAAGCTGAGAATTAAGTTTATTCTGATTAACTATGACCAGTAATGGAATATTGTGGTAGTTAATTCTGTGCATCAACTTAATTGAGCCATGGGGTACCCAGACATTTGGTCAAACATTATTCCAGATGTGTCTGTGAGAGGCTTTCTGGGTGAGATTAACATTTGGATCAGAAGCCTAAGTAAAGCAGATTGTCCTCCCTAATGTGGGTGAGCCTCATCGAATCAGTGGAAGATCTGAATAGAACACACACACACACACACACACACACACACACACACACACATTCTATTAGTTCTGTTTCTCTGGGGAGTGTTGACTCATGCAAAATATTAAGGTATCAGTCATATACAGAACATCCATTAGGAAGAAAGGAAGGAAGAGAGGGAGGGAGAGAGGAAGGAAGGAAGGATTGTATGAAGCCAGAGATTCAGACAGTACACTCTACTGCTAAAAAAGAAGAGAAGGTAAACAATACATAAGATAATCTTCAATTTCATTTTTTCCATTGTGAAAAATCAAAGTAGAATTGTATTCAAATTGATTGTCATTTGCTAAGAAATACACATATATAAGTCCATCAGAAAGCACCTACAACTCTTCAAATTCCAGGACCAGTCTTAGGGTTACAAAGTTTTTAGATGGAGCAGTCTCTAGCTATGGAATTTCTAGATTGGTCATGAAGATGCTCTTGTGATGCTCCAAGTAATGAACTTTAAAGGACAGACAGGGGTGATGAAGTTGGGGCCTCTGTAAGAGATTCTAAGCATCTGCATTCTAAAGGTTTCCCACTCTTACACATATCCAGGGGTGCTTTAGTCCCATTTACTCAAATTATTTAGGAAACTGAGCTCCCAAAAAGTAGGCAGCAGTTTAGAAAAAAAGTGCCTGTTGAAAAGAGATAAGACTCAGGAAGATGGGATCAATTTAATGGGACTTGGAGAAACAAGGAATCAAGAGGATTTTGTCTGGGGGTGCCATGTAAATGAAAGGAAAATCCAAGTGGACAAGAGGATTGTGGATATGAATTTGTGCATCAAGTCTCAGAATAAGAGTAATTTTAAACTTTCTTTATATTTGTTTATTCTCACGTGTATCATACAAAAGGCAATGGCCTCACTACCCCTGTGCCTTAGAAAGGCAGGCCCCCTTTGAGTGTCCACCAAGCCTACCTTTCCAAGTCAGTCTGAAGCTTTAGGGCTTGCCAGTGTTGTATTGTAGTTTCTTTCTTTTTTTTTTTTTTTTCAACGTTTATTTATTTTTGGGACAGAGAGACACAGAGCATGAACGGGGGAGGGGCAGAGAGAGAGGGAGACACAGAATCAGAAACAGGCTCCAGGCTCTGAGCCATCAGCCCAGAGCCTGATGCAGGGCTCGAACTCACGGACCGCGAGATCGTGACCTGGCTGAAGTCGGACGCTTAACCGACTGCGCCACCCAGGCGCCCCCTTTTTTTTTTTTTTTTTCAACGTTTATTTATTTTTGGGACAGAGAGAGACAGAGCATGAACGGGGGAGGAGCAGAGAGAGAGGGATGTATTGTAGTTTCAAAAACCAAATGCAATAAAAACCACGGGAATTCTTCTCTCATTAGGACTCCATCCCTGCCAAGTGATTCAAAGGCTGCACGAGGTATGATGGGATTCCCTATTTGGTTTGAAGAATCAAGGTCAAGAGGGCATACTGGTAAAAGGTTTAAAAGTTCAGGGGTTAAATATCCAGTGCACCCACGTACTGAATGTGAGAGATCTTGGGCAAGTTAGTATCATAGCCCCATAGGGCTGTCTTAGGGATAAAACCAATTAGTACAACATCCAGTCCACAGCTCAACAAATGGCAGCCATCCCTGTTACTACTGTCACCTAAATTGTAATGTCTGGAGGCCAAATGACATTTAAAGGGCATCTACCATGTGACAGGCACTGTATTAATCATTTTCCTGTATTATGCCCTTTAATCCTTATAATATCCCTGGGAGACAGATAGTCTTTGTCTATATCATAGGAGACTGTATTACAACACAGTTTAGTAGAAAATGCACTGAGGGGTGGGTGTGGTGGGGATCTCATTGTAAACAGTTGGTTGCAAAATCCTCTTTTAGCTAACAGGTCATGATTCAACGGTGCAATGATGGTGAAGATAAAATGGAGAGTTATAGTCAGCTTTCTCAATATTGACAGGAATTTTAAAGGGGCAAATAAAATCTTTGGAAAGCTATCGTTCCAATGAATCAACATTTGTAGTTTTTAAGAGCAACACTTGGAAGAAACTGCCGGTATTATTTTTTTCAGAGCTTGTCTAAGCAGACCAAAATCTGAAATGCATTTTGTCTGGGGGGTTCTGGCTATAATGTCAAAGAGAGTCGTAGTTCCAGGGCTGCTGGAACCGAGTTCCATCTGCTTTTTCTCTCACCTGCAAAGTTGGGAGTTGCCACCTGGTGATAGTAGAGTTCCACATCCAAGAGGCAAGGGTACTGCTAAACAGGAACTAAGCCACAAAAATGCTGTTTGGGTTTTTTGTGAAGAATAGGTTTCTCTGTTGAAAAGAAGAGAAAAGAAAAAAGAAAAGAAGAGAAGAGAGAAAAGAAAAGAAAAGAAAAGAAAAGAAAAGAAAAGAAAAGAAAAGAAAAGAAAAGAAAAGAAAAGAAAAACTAGGTTATTAAATTAAACAAGTTTTATCCACAGAGACATACTCACGAGTGAATTGGGGGGGGGGGGGGAAGGGGGGAGGGGAGGAATTATGCAAAGGAGCAAGTCTCCTGCTAGTCCTCATTACTTGAACCAGCCAAACCACGTTGCTGCTCTGCTGTATTACAGAACCTGGTCACAGGGCTGTTCTCCTGGCTCACTTAACAGCTTAGATTGTTCTAGTAGCGTCTTTGCAGCCTCCTCTCCACCACCACAGCTTCCAGTCTGTTCTTCATGTCCCCTTTCCTCACCCTCTCCACACTTCTAGAAGGCTGTTCTAAGCCACAAAGTTCCTGTTTTCTGACTCCCGGAAGACTCAAATCTGAAATAACTGCAGAATCTTTCATCAAAGCTAGCAATCTTTCTTCCTTTTTTTTTTTTCCTTCAACTTCATTTGGACAATTATCTTGGGCTTCTCTAGCTGTATTATTTGTAGACAAATGGTTTGAAGGCTCATGTATTCATTTTCTAAACTTGTATTCCAAGCCAGTTTTCAGTTTTATTGCAAATAACAGTCCACAGAAGTTTCATGCTTTAGACCCAAATTATGTTTTAGAACCAGAAGAAGAGGGCAGCTTTAATTTCTTTATTACATAATAGATGGCCAAAATATTGCAATTATTTGGCCTTCAACACCACAGCATTAAGGCCAAGGGGCTGCCCTTTTCTTTGTTGCAAATGCACATCTAAAATCTAATGGAAACAATTTTAGGAGAAATTAAAAATATTTCAGCTGATCTTTTGTTCTTAACAAAAGCAAAATGTTATTAACTCAGTTTGTGATTTTATACTACCACTGACCTGCACTCCAATTATCAGTTAAAATTAACAAATCCCTGGGGGCACTTAAGTGGCTCAGTTGGTTAAGTGTCCAACATCGGCTCAGGTCATGATCTCATGGTCTGTGAGTTCGAGTCCCGCATCAGACTCTGCGGAGAGCTCAGAGCCTGGAGCCTGCTTCAGATTCTGTGTCTCCCTCTCTCTCTGCCCGTCTCCCATTTGTGCTCTGTCTCTCTCTCTCAAATAAATAAACATTAAAAAATTAAAAAATAAATAAAAACATAAACAAACCCTATTTTAAATAAACAGAGTTCTCTTTTCATTGTGTACTTGACTTCATTGTACTCACTGTGCTGGATGCTGTGGTCATCTCAGCAGAACCACCTCTTCTAAGATCAGGCACCATGTTTTCCAGAAAGTTTTTTCTGTACCATTCAGGGTTTGATATCTGCCATGGTCGGAACTTGTATGGGATTTAGAAAGCTAAGCCATCCTTCTCAGGAGGGCATAGTGGCTACAGGTGATGGCTTCTTGGGCTTTTTGCTAACACCTGTTCCCCTCCTTGCCCCAGATCCTCAGGCTGAAGTCATTAGTAGACTATTTCTCTGATCTTTCTCTGCTGCATCCAGAGCCTCCCTCCCTCAGATCCCCCACATGTGTGTAAGCCCTAATTCCTATATTAAATCCCTTTACTCCTGCAATTCTTTCAGTGGCTGTTTTCTGGACTGAATCTGTTTTCTTACCTGAAAATTCTACTAGTGGTTATGATAGAAAAGCAGACAGAAAAGAAAAGAGAAGAAAAGAAAAGAAAAACTTTACAATGTCCTGCAAAAGTTTGTCCAGTGAAAGGAAACAATGGTAGTAGTTAAGGGAGAAAATGGAAAAAAAGTCTTTTCTACTTTTACAAATGGCTGAATTCATACAAGAAGAAGAAGTATTTGAATGCAAGTGAAGATCCTGTGTTAGGTAGATTTATTGCTAAAAATCCTAAATTTTTATATTTTTAAACATTGCTCTTTATTGCTTCCACTCTACTCTGAGAGGGCTGGCTACACTGCCCAGTTCCCAGGGATCATTTAGCATACTTCCCAGCATGCCTCTTGCCTCACCCCAGCTATGCTGTAACTTTATGTCCTATTCGTTAATATATGCAATTGGAACTCTCCTGACACCTAATGCATTCCACTGACATTGGCTAGCCAACTTCTTGTAATTGTCTGACCTTCTCATCCTCTCTGCATGTTAAAATTACTTAAGGAATGGATATGCTAAAAGTTCAGTGTCCTGAGATTGTTGGAGGAAAAGGTCACACAAATCCAATAAACACATAATTTTATTTTTCACTGGTGATGAAGCCCATGATCCATTACCATATGCCTTGAAAAGAAAGTGAAGAAAAGCATTGAGCCTTCAGAGAATGCGGGCAGAGTCTCCCTTCATCCCAAACATTTACCCCCATGTTAGTCTATGTTTTAATTAAATTTCTGACTTAGAGTTCTAGAGTAGTGAAGGCTTTGTTTCATATATATATGTATATATATATATATATATATATATATATATATATATATATACATATACATATATATATAACTGTTTAATGTTTATTTATTTTTGAGAGAGAGAGAGAGAGAGAACACAAGCAGGGGAGGGCAGAGAGAGAGGCAGATACAGAATCCCAAGCAGGCTCCAGGCTCTGAGTTGTCAGCACAGAAGCTGACACAGAGCTCAAACTCACAAACCTTGAGATCATGACCTGAGCTGAAGTTGGACACGTAACTGACTGAGCCACCCAGGTGCCCCTGTTTCATATATTTTAAAATTTAACATGTAATAAGACGAGTAAGAAGTTAAACATTAAACAATAAACTTGGAAAAGTTATAGTTATGTCTTAAAACTTTATTGGAGTTTTTCCTTGTGAGGACTAGGTTAAATTTAAATTAAAATGAGAAGAAGAGTTAATTTTATACCTCTGACTTCTTTCCCTATCCAATACTGTATTAGTCAGGATGGGGCAGGTTTTTCATAGTAACAAACAACCCCAAAATTTCACTGGCTCTTCACAGCAGAAGTTTCTTTCTCACTCACATACATGGTACACTGTGAGCTCTGAGGGACGCTATGCCCCATTGTTCTCACTTAGGCATCCTGGTTACTGGAGACTCTAGAGCACTCTTTGTCTCCAGAATTTCAGGAGCAGAAGGGAGAGAGGTGGAGACTGGTGCACTCACTCTTAAAGCTTCTTCTTGGAGGTGACACATGGCATTCCCATTCAAATTCTAGTGCTTAGAGCAAGTCATACAGTCTCACTTAACTTCAGAGCAGGTGGAGAACTATAATCCTATCTAGACCAGAGGAAAAGCTGTAACACATATGCATAAGCCTTACTAAAGTTCTTTTTAGATCAGTGGGGGTAACATTCTCCATAAAGGAAGAAAACAGTTTTTTGGGGGGGAATCCACAGTTATAGTTAGAGACTTAGAGACTTTAACACCCTTTTCTCAGCAACCAGTGAGACTACTAGGGGGAAAAGTCAGCAAGTATATAGGAGATCTAAACAGCACAATCAACCAATAGGTTCTAGTTGACATTTATAGAGTACTCTACCAAACACCATAAAACACATTTTTTTTTCTCAACTGCACATTGAACATTCATGAAAACAGTCCATATCTTTGGTATAAAACAAAATGTCAAATTTAAAAGAATTGAAATCATACAGAGTATGTTCTGTGGTCATAATGGAATCAAGCTAGCAACCAATAAGGGAAAGACAACAGAAAAATATCTAAACATGTGAAAAATATACCACACACTTCTAAATAATCCCAGGGTCAGGCAGAACATCTCAAAGGAAATTTTAAAATATGTAGAACTGAATAAAAAGAAAATACAACATATCATGCCAATAAAGTGGTGCTAGGAGGAACATTTATAGCACAAAATTTCTCAAGACACTTTTAAAAAGAACAAAATAGACTCAAAACAAATAGAAGGAAGGGAATAAGAAAGCAGAAGTCAATGAAATTGAAAATAAGAAAACAACAGAAAAAAACAAAAACTGGGGTCTTAAAAAAATTTAATAAAATTGATACACCTCTAGTACGACTGCAAAAATCAAAAGAAGACATAACCACCAATGTCAAAAATGAAGTAGGAAATATCACTACAGATCCTACAGCCATTAAAAAGGAAATAAAGTAAATCTAAGTAATTTTACATTCATTAATCAACAACTTAGAAGAAAAAAAATAATATCTCAAAACCCACAAACTCCTCAAATTCAATGAAGATGATATATATGATCTGAATAGCATTCTAGCCATTGAAAAAATTGAATTCATAATTTAAAAACTCTCATAAAAGAAATCCCCAGGCCCAATTGGTTCCATTAGAGAATGCTACCAAACATTTAAAGAATTAACACCAATTTTATAAAATTTCTTCCAGGGAAGAGAAAACGGGGGAACAGTTCCCAATTCATTTTATAAGGCCACTATTACCCCAACACCAAAACCAGACAAAAATGGTACAAAAAATGGTACAAAATAAGAAAATTACAATTACCAATATGTCTCATGAACTGAGACACAATAATTTTCAATAAAATATTAGCAAACTAAATCCATAATCTGTAAAAAGAATTATATACTACGAACAAGTGGGATTTATTTCAGGTACCCAAGACTCATTAAACATTTGAAAATTATTAATCAGTGTAATTCATCATACCAACAAGTTAAAAAAGAAAAATCACATGATCATGTCAAATGATTCCTCTTCCCCTCCACAGTATTTAACAGAATCCAACACTTATTCGTATACAAATTTTCACCAAATTAGATAGAGAGGCAAAGAAGGAAGAGTTAAGATGGCAGAGAAGTAGGGGGACCGGGATTTCCCTCCTCCCTCAAACACAACTGTATTGAGGTCAGAGCACTTGAAACACCTAAAAAATCAGTCTGCAGAGTGACAGAAACATCTCCAGAGGTGGATTAAAACAGCTTGGCATGACAGAGGAGCATGTATGTGAATCAGAAGAGATAAAACAGCGGGCAGAGTAGGCACAGAGGGGAGGGGATCCCTTCTATGAAGAGACAAAAGGAAGAGAAAAAAAAAAAGCCGAGGAAGTGTGGAACTGTATTTGGACACGAGAAAAACCTCTCCAAACCACGGACTGGGGAACAAGAAATATGGAGAGTGCCAGTTTCTACTTTGCAAACAGCCTTAGAATCTGAAGATCAGAGTTTTCAAAAATGCGCGACTTTTTCCAGACCAAAGTTTCCCCTGCCCCAGTGTGCACCGGCCTGGCGGGGAGGGGAGCCGGCCTCGCGGTGCGCTAAACATCTCAGGGACACGCACTGGGAAAGAGCAGTCCCTTCCCTCCAGTGCTGTGGGAAGCAGATATATTGCCCCCTGCAAAGATAAATGACCTTGCAGGCACCAGCCAGGTGGAGGACTGTGGAGTAGGACATGCCCGCCTGCCAGTGCTACTCTGTGAGGGATGCCTGAACAGCATGGTTTGGGATACCTGGTCCGGGGAGGAGAGATTGGGCGGTCGCCATTTTTCTCCCCATCGCCAACATGGTGAAGCTTCAGGGAACAGGACAGTGGCCCCCAGCGGAAGCGGGACAGTTTACACCAAACCCTGCCCCCCCTGTCCCTGGCAACTGCTTATCTACTGGAGCAGGACTGACACAAAGGGAACCAGACGCTTCTCCTCTGAGACCAGTACAGCCACCAGTCCCAGACACCAACAGACAAGTGTCCTGTGGTTTTGTATGTTAGTCTGTTGCTCTCTTTTCTTTTCTTTCCTTCACTCTCCTCTTTTTTATTTTTTTTTTTCTTTCTTCCCTCTTCTTTTTTTTCCTTAGGAATCAGGCTTATAGTTTCTGATTTGACTTTTGGTCAATTCTTACTATATATATATTTTTTTCTTTCTCTGTTTTGTTTGTTTAATCATTTTTACCCTATTCTTTATACAACTTTTCTGTATCCTTCTTTATTTTACTCTCTCTCTCTCTCTCTCTCTCTCTGTCTCTCTGGATTAATTCTTATAGTTTCTTTGATTCTTTGATTGGTCTTTTTTTTTTTTTTTTTTTTTTTTTTTTTTTGCCCCTTTCACTTTTGTCTTTGTATGACATCTGGGTCCCTGCCTGTTCCTTTATTCCAAGGTTACTTCAATGAACAAATCAAAGCATACCTGGTGGAAGGTCCAAACACTCCACCACTACAGCAAGGAGGGGTTTTGAAGAGGACTGACCGATGGGAAAGAACAGCCAAATACACAACAGAGTGCATGCAACACAGTCCAAAAACACTTCTTGAAGTGCCAGGACCTGGACAGTGTATGACCCCTTTTTAATATAGTAGTACTCACAGATGCAGGACACAAAACAAGCTATTAAAATACATAAAATACACAAACCTAGCCAAAATGACGAAACAGAAGAATTCTCAAAAGAAACTCCAGGAAGAAATGACAGCCAGAGAATTGCTTAAAACAGATATAAACAATATATCTGTACAAGAATTTAGAATAACAGTATAAGACTAATAGCTGGGCTTGAAAACAGCGTAAAAGACAGTAGAGAATCCATTGATGCAGAGATCAAAGACCTAAGAAATAGTCACGATGAATTAAGAAACGCTACAAATGAGATGCAAAATAAACTAGATACAGTGACAGTGAGGGTGGAAGAAGCAGAGGAGAGAACAGGTGAAATAGAAGATAAAATTGTGGAAAATGATGAAGCTGAAAATAAGAGGGAAAGGAAATTATTAGACCATGAGGGGACAATTAGGGACCTAAGTGACTTAATGAAACAAAAAAATATCCATATCATAGGTGTTCCAGAAGAAGAAGAAGAGTGAGAAAGTGGCAGAAGCTTTATGAGAACAAATTATAGCTGAGAACTCCTTTAATCTGGGGAAGGAAACAGGCATTCAGTTTCAAGATGCACAGAGAACTCCCTTCAAAATCAACAAAAACAGGTCAACACCACGACATATCATAGTGAAAGTGGCAAAATACAAAGATAAAGAGAGAATTCTGAAAGCAGCTAGGGACAAATGGGCCTCAACCTGCAAGGGTAGACATATAAGGGTAGTAGCAGACCTGTCCACTGAAACTTGGCAGGCCAGAAGGGAGTGGCAGGGAATAGTCAATGTGTTGAGGAGGAAAAATATGCAGCAAAGAATCCTTTATCCAGTAAGGCTGTCATTTCGAATAGGAAAGATAAAGGCTTTCCCAGAGAAAAACTAAAGGAGTTCAAGACCACTAAACCAGTCCTGCAGGAGATCCTAAGGGTGACTTTGTGAGTGGAAAGCAACAAAGACTACAAAGGACCAGAGACCACAAACATGAGGCCTACAGATAACACAATGACACTAAATCTGTATCTTTCAATAATACCTCTGAATGTAAATGGACCAAATACTCCAATAAAAAAAACATAGGGTATCAGGATGGATTTTAAAAAAATGATCCATTTATATGCTGCCTACAAGAGACTCATTTTAGATCTGAGGACACCTGCAGATTGAAAGTGAGGAGATGGAAAACCATTTATCATGCTACTGGGTGGCAAAAGAAAGCTGGAGTAGACATACTTATATCAGATAAATGAGATTTTAAAACAAAGACTGTAACAGGAGATGAAGAAGGGCGTTATATCATATGTAAGGAGTCTATCCATCAAGAAAAGCTAACAATTATAATTGTTTATGTCCCCAACATAAAACACAAAAATATATAAATCATTTAATCAGAAACATAAAGAAACTCATTGATACTAATACCATAATAGTAGGGGACTTCAACACCCCACTTACAACAATGGACAGATCATGTAAGCAGAAAGTCAACATGGAAGCAATGGCTTTGAAAGACACACTAGCCCAGATGGACTTGAAAGATATATTCAGAACATTTCATCCTAAAGCAGCAGAATACACATTCTTCTCGAGTGGAGATGGAATATTCTCCAGAAAAGATCACATGGTGGGTCACAAATCAGCCCTCAACAAGTACAAAAAGATCAAGATCATACCTTGCATGTTTTCAGACCACAACACTATGAAACTCAAAATCAACCACAAGAAAAAATTTGGAAAGACCAGGAATACTTGGAGATTAAAGAACATCCTACTAAAGAATGAGTAGGTTAACTAAAAAATTAAAGAGGAAATTAAAAAGTACATGGAAGCCAATGAAAATGGAAACACAATAGTCCAAAACCTCTGAGATGCACCAAAGGCAGTCATTCAAGGGAAATATATAGTAAACCAGACCTTCCTAAAGAAGGAAAAAAGGTCTCAAATACACACCTAACCTTACAAATAAAGTCCAAAACCAGCAGAAGAAGGGAAAAAATAAAGATTAAAGCAGAAATAAATGATATAAAAAGAAAAAAAAAAAAACAGTAGAACAGATCAATGAAACCAGGAGCTGGTTCTTTGAAAGAATTAAGCAAATTGATAACCCCTAGCCAGATTGATCAAAAAGAAAAAAGAGAAGCACCCAAATAAATAAAATCATGAAGGAAAGAGGAGAGATCACAACCATCATCACAGAAATACAAATAATTATTAAAGAATACTATGAAAAATTATATGCCAACAAACTGGACAATTTGGAAGAAATGGACAAATTCTTAGACACCCACACACTACCAAAACTCAAAATGGAAGAAATAGAAAATTTGAGTAGACTCATAACCAGCTAAGAAATTGAATAGGTTCAAAAATTTCCCAACAAATAAGAGTTGTTGGGTTAGACAGCTTCCCTGGAGAATTCTATGAGACATTTAGAGCAGAGTTAATACTGATTCTTCTCAAGGTGTTCCAAAAAATAGAAACAGAAGGAAAGCTTCCAGACTCATTCTATGAAGCCAGCATTACCTTCATTCCCAAACCAGACAAAGACCCCACTAAAAAGGAGAATTACAGGCCAAAATCCCTGAAACATGGATTCAAAAATTCCCAACAAGATACTAGCAAATTGAATTCAACAGTATATTAAAAGAATTATTCACCAGGATCAAGTGGGATTCATTCCTGGGCTGCAGGGCTGGTTCAATATTCACAAATCAATCAACATGATACATCACATTAATAGAAGAAAGGATAAGAACCATACGATCTTGTCAATAGATGCAGAAAAAGAATTTGACAAAATACAGCATCTTTTTTAATAAAAACCCTCAAGAAAGTCAGGATGGAAGGAACATAACTTAAAATCATAAAATCCATCTATGAAAGGCCCACAGCTACTGTCATCCTCAATGGGGAAAAACTGAGAGCTTTTCCCTGAGATCAGGAACACGACAGGGAAATCCACTCTCACCACTGTTGTTTAACATAGTGTTGGAAGTCCTAGCCTCAGCAATCAGACAACAAAATGAAATGAAAGGCATCCAAATTGGCAAAGAAGTCAAACTTTCACTCTTCACGGATGACATGATACTCTACATGGAAAACCTGAAAGACTGCACAAAAAGATGCTAGAGCCGATACATGAATTCAGCAAAGTAACAGGACATAAAATCAATGACAAGAAATTCATTGCATTTCTATATACTGATAACGAAACAACAGAAAGAGGTATCAAGGAGTCAGTCCCATTTACAATTGCACCAAGAACCATAAAATACCTGGGAATATACCTAAACAAAGAGGTAAAAGATGTGTATGCTGAAAACTATAGAAAGCTTATAAAAGAAACTGAAGACACAAATAAATGGAAAAACATTCCATGCTCATGGATCAGAAGAGCAAATATTGTTAAAATGTTGATACTAGTCAAAGCAATCTACACATTCCATACAATTCCAATCAAAATAGCACAAGCATTCTTCACAGAGCTAGAACAAACAATCCTAAAATTTGCATGGAACCACAAAAAGACTCAGAATAGCCAAAGTAATGTTGAAAAAGAAAACCAAAGCTGGAGGCATCACAATTCCAGACTTTAGCCTGTATTACAAAGCTATAATCATCAAGACAGTATGGTACTGGCACAAAAACAGACACATAGACTAATGGAATAGAATAGAGAACCCAGAAACAGATGCACAAATATATGGTCAACTAATCTTTGACAAAGTAGGAAAGAGTATCCAATGGAAAAAAAGACAGTCTCTAGCAAATGGTGCTGGGCAAACTGTATAGCAACATGCAAAAGAATGAAACTGGACCCCTTTCTTACACCATTTATAAAAATAAATTCAAAATGGATGAAAGACCTAAATGTGAGACAGGAAACCATCAAAATCCTAGAGAATAAAACAGGCCACAACTTCTTACTTGACATGTCTCTGAAGGCAAGGGAAATAAAAGCAAAAATGAGCTACTAGGGCCTCATTAAGATAAAAAGCTTCTGCACAGTGAAGGAAACAGTCAACAAAACTAAAAGGAAACTGATGAATGTGGTAAGATATTTGCAAATGACATAGCAGATAAAGGGTTAGTATCAAAAAATCTATAAAGAACTTACCAAATGCAACACCAAATGCAAAAACAAATAATCCAATGAAGAAATGGGCAAAAGATATGGACAGACACTTTTCCAAAGAAGACATACAGAAGGCAAATAGACACATGAAATGATGCTCAACATTGCTCATAGGCAGGGAAATACAAATCAAAACCACACTGAGATAACACCTCACAACAGTCAGAGCGGCTAAAATTAACAACTCAGGGAGCAAGAGATGTTGGTAAAGATGTGGAGAAGGGAACTCTCTTGCACTGCTGGTGGGAATACAAACTGTGCAGCCACTCTGGAAAACAGGAGGAGGTTCCTCAAAAAATTAAAAATAGAATTACCCTGTGACCCAGCAATTGCACTACTACAAATTTATCCAAAGGATTCAGAAGTATTGATTCAAAGGGGCACATGCACCCCAATGTTTATAGCAGTGCTATCAACAATAGCCAAATTATGGAAAGAGCCCAAATGTCCATCAACTGGTGAATGGATAAAGAAGATGTGGTATATATTATATACAACAGAATAGTACTTGGTGATCCAAAAGAATGGAATAAAATCTTACCATTTGCAACAATGTGGATGGAACTGGAGGGTATTATGCTAAGTGAAATAAGTGACCAGAAGAAAGACAGATATCATATGATTTCACTCATATGGGGAATTTGAGAAATTTAACAGATGACCATAGGGGAAGGGAAGGAAAAGTAAGATACAAACAGAGAGGGAGGCAAACCATAAGACACTCTTAAATACAGAGAACAATCTGAGGGTTGATGGAGGTGGGGGGTTGAGGTGGTGAGGAAAATGGGTGAAAGACATTGAGGAAGGCACTTGTTGGGATGAGCACTGGGTGTTGTATGTAAGTGATGAATCACTGGAATCTACTCCTGAAGCCAAGACTACACTGTATGTTAGGTAATTTGACAATAAATTAAAAAAAAAAAAAAGAAATAGGGGCGCCTGGGTAGCTCAGTCGGTTAGGTGTCCGACTTCGGCTCAGTTCATGATCTGACAGTTTGTGAGTTCGAGCCCCGTGTCAGACTCTGTGCTGACAGCTCAGAGCCTGGAGCCTGCTTCCGATTCTGTGTCTCCGTCTCTCTCTGCCCCTCCCCTGCTCATGCTCTCTCTCTCTCTCTCAAAAATAAATAAACATTAAAAAAAATTTTTAAAAAAGAAATAGAGGGGAATTACCCCAACTTGATTTAAAAAGTCTACCCAGAAACCTATAGGTAACATCATACTTAATGGTGAAAGATGTAATGTTTTTGCCTCTATGATCAGGACCAAAGCAAGAATGTCCATTTACTCTAACAATTCTTGTTCAACAGAGTACTGGAAATTCTAGCCAGTGCAATAAGGCAAGGAAATGAAATAAAAGAAATACCAGTTAGAAAGGAAGAAATAAAACCACCTCTATTTACAAATGTCATGTCTATTTAGACAATCCCAAGGCATCTCCCAAAACAAAAACAAAAAGGAAAAACAAACAACAACAACAAAGAAACAAAACCCCTCCAAGAACGAATAAGTGAATTCAGCAAGGTTCCAGGACACAAGATCAATGTGACAAAATCAATCATAGTCCTATATCCTAGTTATAAACCCATGGAAACCAAAATTTAAAATACAATACCATTGCAATTTCTCCAAAGAAAATGAAATACCCAGGTATACGTTTAACAAAACTTGTATAGGATCTGATTATTACAAAATTCTGATATAAGGAATCAAAGATCTAATATCATACCTTGTGAAGGATTGCAAAACTCAACACAATAAAAATACGATTTCTCGGGGCGCCTGGGTGGCTCAGTCGGTTGAGCGTCCGACTTCAGCCAGGTCACGATCTCGCGGTCTGTGAGTTCGAGCCCCGTGTCGGGCTCTGGGCTGATGGCTCAGAGCCTGGAGCCTGTTTCCGATTCTGTGTCTCCCTCTCTCTCTGCCCCTCTCCCGTTCATGCTCTGTCTCTCTCTATCCCAAAAATAAATAAACGTTGAAAAAAAAAATACGATTTTTCCCCAAATTGTTCCATAGGCTCCATGTAATTCCTATGAAAATCTCAGTAAAGTTATTCTAAAATTATATGGAAGGTCACAGCCATAAAATAGCTAAAGCAATCTTGACTAAGAAGAATAAAATGGAAGCAATCATTTGACATGATATTAAAGCTTAATATATAGCTACCATTATCAATATGGTGTAGTACTGGCAGACGGATAGATGTATAGATCAATGGAACAGAATAGAGAATTCAGAAGAAGTCACACACAAATATGCTCAACTAATTTTTGACAAAAATTAAGAAACAACTCAAAAAGGATAGCCTTTTTAACAAATGGTATGGAGCAACTGAACATCCTTAGGCAAAAAATAAAGTGAAATTTGACCAAAGTGAGATTTGACCCAAATCTCATACTGTATACAAAAATTAACTGCAAAAGTGTCACAGACTTAAAAATACAACATAAAACTATTTTTAAAAAAATAGGAAAAAATCTTTGGGACCTAGGGCTATGCAAAGAGTTGTAAGAATTGTCATCAAATATCTTAATTTTTAAAAATGTTTTATTATTTATTTTTGAGACAGAGAGAGACAGAGCATGAACAGGGGAGGGTCAGAGAGAGAGGGAGACACAGAATCTGAAGCAGGCTCCAGGCTCTGAGCTGTCAGCACAGATCCTGATGCGGGGCTCAAACTCATGGACCGTGAGATCATGACCTGAGCCAAAGTCGGACACTTAACCGACTGAGCCACCGGCGCCCCATAAGAATTGCCATCAAAAGCATGAACCATAAACAAAAAAAATTTGATATATTGGACTTCTTCAAACTTAAAAGATTTTGCTCTGAGAAAGCTCAAGTACAGAGAATTAAAAGATAAGTTATAGGCTTGGAGAAAATATTTGCTAACACATATCCAACAAAGGACTAGATGTATAAGACTAGATATATAAGAGCTCTAAATCTGAAGAGCAACCAAACAGAGCAATCCAATTAGAAAATGGGAAAAATACATGAATAGACATTTGACTGAAGAAGATATACAGATGGTTAAAAAAAAAAAAAAAGTGGATCTAAAAGTCTGTCCCACAGTATAAGTCATCAGGAAGACGCAGATTATTATAAATACAGAGATATCACTATAAACCCATCAGAATTGCTAAAATAAGGTGATAACAACACCAAATGCTGTGAACAATATGATGAAACTGTATCACTGATACATTGCTGGTGAAATGTGAAATGATACAGCCTATCTGGAAAATAGTTCGTTAATTTCTTAAACATGTAAACATCTCATTACCATACCAGCCAGAAATTATACTCTTGGTCATTTATTCCAGAGGAATGGAAATTTACATTTACACAAACACCATTACACAAATGTTCGTAGCAGCTTTATTTGTAATAGCCCCAAAGTAGAATCAATTCAGATGTCCTTCAACAGATGAATAGTTTTAATAGACCTTGTTACATTCATGCTATGGGATACTACTCAGCAATGAAAAGCAACAAATTATTAAAATTGAATGAATATACAGAGAATTATTCTGAGTGAAAAAGTTACTAATTCCAATTGCAAAGGTTACATACTGTACAATTCCATTGATATAATACTTTTGAAGTGACAATATTTTAGAAACATAAGACAATTAATACCTATCATGGGGGGTGGAGGGAAGTAGTATGCTTACAAAAAGGCAACTTGAGGGGCATCTGGCTGGCTTAGTCAGTAGAATATGGGACTTTTGATCTTGGGTGGTCATGAGTTCAAGCCCCATGTTGGAGGTAGAGTTTACTTAACTGTTTTTAAAAAAGACAACATTGGGGATCATTGCATGGGAACTATTCACTATTTTGAGTGAGATAGTGAATGCATGAACCTATGCATGTGATAAAGTTGTAGAGAACTAAACACACATGTACACATAAATGAATACAAGTAAAACTGGGGAGATCTGAACTAGATCACTGGATTGTATCAATATCAATTTCCTGGTTTTGATATTATACATATTATGTTTTTACAAATGTTGCTACCTGGGAGAAACTGGGTAAAATGTATATGAATGCTTCTCTGTATTGTTTCTTACAACTGCTGTGGAATGTATAATTATCTCAATAAACATTTCAATTAAAATTTTGTTTGGAAGAAAAACTACACAATAATAGGCTTCCAAAACTACAACACACACAAACAAATGAACACCGAAGGAGATAATATCTTACCAGATATCAAGAAGCAATATAAAGCAATAATTAAACAGAGAGCTATTAGGAAGTCAATTGCACATTGTAGAGAAGCCATAAACAGAACCATGTATATTTGAGAAATTAGTACATTATGAAGGGAATTCTTCATATTAGTGTGGAAAAGGAAATGCTAAGGGATGGAAAAGTTTACCGTTCATTTGGAAAAACAATAGGTCCCAATATCACATTACACATAAAATAAATTCAAGATAGAGATCAATTAAAATCAACACCTAAAGAACAAAGCTATTTAACTAACAGGTGCTGGGTAGAATATAGGAGGATTTTTAAAATATATAATATTAAGGTAGGAAAGAGGTTTTTGAGGAAGACAAAAACAATTAACAGAAAATGGAAAAACTAATTTTAAAGAATTATCTGCATCAAATGAATATATCAAAACAATTTATTTCACTAAACTAAATGGGATAGGACGACAGTTTGTAAAGCTCTATTAACACTTAATTTGTCATTTTATGATACCTACAAAACAATCAAATTGCCCAAGTAAGCTTATGAGTTTGCCTTCATAGACATGAGATTCTATTGTGAAACAGGATACTATCCTAACAAAAGACTTGGTGGGTCTGATAATACCCAGCTTAGAAATAGCTCTGTTCTGGTTACATAGCCCCTTGATGAACCCTGTCAGTAGCCTGCCTGGAGCTACTTTTTGTAGACATAGACATAGTCTTTCTCCAGAAACCTAGAGGTCTGTGCTGGAATTCTCCTATTGGGGTTTGTCAGAAAAGTCTCTCAGTATTCTTATTTACCACAGACACCCCTAGCACTGTGGAATATGTTGGGTCATTGGGTCCAAAGTGAGTGTTGCTTATACCAGTCTGAATCTGTTGCAGGGCCCTCTTCTGTTCCAGGCCTCTGAGTCAGCCATTAACAGGTATTCCCTGTTGAAAAGTAATTCCCAAGTGAGACATATGCTATCTCCAAATTCTGAAACAGACTACCTAGTGCTGTGCTTTTGTGTCCACAGGAGGAACTGCAAGAACATATTCTACATCTTTGAGGGTATGCTCTGGAAATCCTCAAACCATTCGGTTTCTAAACTTTTTACTGATGCAACAGCCCCTTGAATCTTTTTTAATTTGATTTCCATCCCTGGAGTGTATGTGTCTGGCATTCAGAGTGCTTGCCACTTCCTGTTCATCTGGTCCAATTAACCTGATGTTACTAATGTGGTGGACCAGGTGATATTTTGCAGAGTGTCCAGTCAAGATTCCTGAAGACTACATTAATACAAACAACGGGAGATTAATATAACCCTGGGCAAAATCAGGAATGCCTTTTTCTGTTCCAAGTAAAGGTGTATTTGCATACTGCTTTGATCTTCTTTCCTTATGGGGTTGGGAAGAATGAGTTTGTCATATCAAGAGCTAAATATCATTGGCCTGGGGCTCTGCTGATCAGTCTGATAAAGATATCAATTCAGTCCAGTCACTGGACTTCCACTTGGTTAAGTACACTCCACCATCAACTGTTACGATTTTTGCAGGGTTCAGATTGGTGAACTGAATGGAATCGTGGATGTCAGTCATTCTGGTATCCTTAATCTTTAAGATTGGCCTGGTTTCTTCCATTATATTCAAGATGCGGTACTAGTTCTGATGTCCTATCTTGGTTCAGGCAGGAGGCAGCTTCAGTGGCTTTCATTTGGTCATTCCTACCATTATGACTCTTTCACCACATGTCAGGAAACCAATCTCATGATTCTGTCAGCTGAAAATTACGTCCATCTTCATGATATCCTCAGTGGCACTAGGAAAATGACCACAGAGGAGATGCCTGGCCCCACTGAACCCACTGTGGGACAGACTTGGACCGGAAATTCCCTTATTACCTGGTCTCTGTATGATCGATCCACTTTAATCAGGCGTCATGATAGTGTTTGGGGTCTCCAGTACCAGAGTCAGTTCAGATCCTATATCTAAAAAAGGAGTATTTCCTTTATCACCATGTAAAATTGCTCTGTAACTGTAGGTCCCTTTGGGGGATATCACTGTAGTGTATCTGAGGTGTTGCATGGTCCCTCTACAAGGCCATCTTCAGTTAATGGACTTTAGGCCTAAGCACTGGTTCCAGTCTGGAAACAGTGGGAGGAATTATAATTTTTCTTTTTATTGCAGCAGCTGACATCAGTCTTCTCTTCACCCGCACATGACCTTTTTAGATTATACAGATCAAAAAAACCTAATTGACTACCCATCCATCTGCTTCCCCTTTGGCAACACTGTTGTCTGTTAGCCTTCACTACAGATCCTGGAAGATTAGGGCCTCTGGTTCCATTCTGGCAATTCTGTCCGCCTTGCCTCTCATCGTCTTGGATGCTGTCACTTGACTTCTGATATTTCAGGATCCTCTCATCTTAACTGCCACTAGAGAGCTCATTTCCATAGCTGCAACCCCAGCCTATAAGACACAGGCATCACTGAGATTCTTAATGCTCCTAGTGATCCCCTCACTAGAGAATTCTTATTGTTCTAGTAAAGGGAGTATCCTGTAGGCTCTCCTGGGAAACATAGTCCACTAGCGAGTTCTATAGTCTGTATACATATAGTCTAGCATGCCCATTCTGAACACTTGGACCTCTTCCTGAATTACTAGAGTAATTATGGTACCTCCACCTAATTTAAAATAGGCTACCCCCCTCCCCCCAGCTTCAAGGAATTATTCCATCAATATATTAAGACCAATTGCAGGTGCCCTTGGCAGGATGTTAAATGATGAGTTATAGGAGTGTCCCATACCAACAAACTCTTCTGTATCCAGCCTTAAATTCTGTTCAGCACCATCAAGATCCATTTCCAGGCATGTTTTCTCAGCTCTTGCTAATATTATTTTAGCTAGAATCTGTAGCTGTTCTGTGAAATACCTCTTTACTTCTGAAGCCTGGAAAATACGTCCATGGTTAAACAGGGCTACAATTTGACTCTGATTATCTATCTAAAAACAATAATGGGGGAAGTGAAAGAACTTGAAGAAATAAAGCGTCATCTTGAGAGGTATTTGTTGCAGGTCAAGGATGGCTAATATTCTCTAGCAGTGGAGGAGTGAGCTTGTTTTGTGAACCTAGAAGTTTCAGAGGAATCTGAGGGTTCAAAATTCTTGGTTGGGGTCAACATTGCCCTGATATCAAATCCAGATAAGGAAAATACAATAAAACAAAATTATAGACTAAAAATCCTGATGAATATAAATGCAAATACTTTAACCAGAATAGTAGCAAACTGAATTTAACACATTAAATAGATTATACACCATAGATTCAACACACACAAATCAATCAGTGTGACATACCACATTAATAGAAAGAAATATAAAAATCATATGATCATCTCGATAGGTACAGAAAAAGCATTTGATGAAATATCTTTTCATGATTAAAATACTCAACAGATTGGGTGCAAAGTAATGCAACTCAACATAATACAGCTCACATATAACAAACCCACAGATAACATTATATTCAATGGTGGAAAATTGAAAGCTTTCCCTTTAAGACCAGGAACAAGATAATGGTACCCACTCTCACCACATTTATTCAAGATGATAACATGATACTGGAAGTCCTAACTAGGGAAAACAGGCAAGACAGAGAAATAAAAGGCATCCAATTCAGAAAAGAAAGAAAAATGTCTTTTTTTTTTAATAGATGGTGTGATCTTATATATAGAAAATCCTAAAGATGCAACCAAAAACTATTGAATTTAATCAACAAATAAAGTTGCAAGATATAAAATCAACTTACAAAAATCATGTGCATTTCTATATACTAACAATGAAACACCTGAAAAAGAAATCTAGAAAATTGTCCCATTCACAATAGCATCAAAAACAATGATAGTTAGGAATAAGTTTAAAATAGGAAGTGAAAGAGCTGGTCAATGAAAATGACAAGACCCTGATGAAAACAATTGAAGACACAAATAGAAATATATCCTTTGTCCGTGAATCAGAAGAATTAATGTTGTTAAAATGTCCATGCTACATAAAGCCATCTATAGATTCAACACAATCCTTTCAAAACTCCAATGGAATTTTTCACAGAAATAGAAAAAATAATCGTAAACTTTTTATGGAACCACAAAGACTCCAAATACCCAAAGTGATCCTAACAAAGAAAAGTTAGTGGCATCACTTTTTCTGATTTCAAAGTATACTACAAAGCCATAAATTAAAAGTGTGTGGTACTGGCATAAAAATAGATAAATACACCAATTAGAATAGAGTTAGTTTGTTGCTTTTTTTCTCTACAAAGAATTTGTTGCTATTTATTTATTCCTATCTATGTGTGCTTTTAGTCCGAAGGGCTATTTCTGGCCAACTCTTAGCAGATACATTAAATTACGTTGCAAGAAGTTAACAATTCACATTCTTACCAGCAGTATATGAGAGTGCTTACTTTCATGTACTCTTCACCAGCACTGAATATTTTCTTTCCACTCTGAGACATAAAAATAATTTTTCATCTCCACTACAGATTCACTATCTTTTTATATGTCTATTGGACTTTTCTTATCATTGGTCAGTACATTTTATTATATTAAAGCTGATAAATTTTATCATATGCCACATCAAGTATTTTTTTCTCCTTTATTTTGTTGGTGTCAAGAATTACATTGATATATTTCCTAATCATTATATTTGGAATAAAATCTATTGGTCCAGATATGCTGTTATTTGAATAAGTACAATTTCTATTTTTACTTAGAATATTCACATTTCTTTTTTTAAGTTTATTTATTTATTTTGAAACAGAGAGAGGGAGAGAGTGTGTGCATGAGTGGGGTAAGAGCAGAGACAGGGAGAGACAGAGAACCCCAAGTAGGCCCCATGCTGCCCTGAAATCAACAATCAGTTGCTTACTGGACTGACCCACCCAAGGGCCCCAGAATATTTATATTTCTATTAGTAAATAATGTTGATCCATAGTTCTCTTTTTAATTATATTTACCTGGTTTTGTTATTTAGCCTATCCTCACTTTACAAATATGACAATGGACTATCCTCATCCTTTTCTGTGAATAGTTAAAATAACAGACATCATCTTTTCTTTGAGGGTAGATTTCAATGATAAAATCACTAGGTCCTACTGCCTTTCTAAATGGCAGATCTTTAGCTGTGGTTTCTAGTTTCTGTTAGGTGTAATGGTTTATTTGACTTTCTATCATTTCTTAAGTGAACTTGAGTTATTTATATGTTGCTAGAAAATCATACATTTCCTTCAGATTGACATACTTGTGTATATATTGTTTTATAATTTTTTAAATGGCCTTTGTATTTTTTTTACAACCTCTAACATTATGTTTTCATTTTTCTCTCTGTTATTCTTAATTAGACTTGACAGGGTTAATTAAACTTTAAGTATCAGTTTTGATTTTATATCTTTTTTTAGTAGTTTTTCTTTTAAATTATTTTCATTCATGAATTTTTTCCTTATATTCCATTCATGTTGACTTTGATATTGGTTTTACTTTTTCTATTTGTTGAGTTGCATGTTTAGTTTATTTCCAGTCCCCTTTTAAATAAACACTTTTGAATTATTCATTTTATTTTGAATACCGCTTTAACTGCATCCTTAGGTTTTTGATAAAAAGTGTTCTAATCGCCATTACTTTCTAGGAAATTTTCCACTTCCATTTTCTGTATCTTTGCTTCAGGTATGGTTTAAAACTGTCTTTTAATGGAAATACAAATACATGTCCAAGGGAACATATTGAAACAGTATAAAAAGATACATTGTAATAAATAAATCTGTCTCTCAGCACAGACTCCTTAGTCCTCTCTCCAGAGATGACTAATCTTAATCAGGCTCTGATGTTTCCTTCTAGTAATATGAATATACTGAACAAATATATATATTTTTTTATTTAAAAAAATTTTTTTTTCAACGTTTATTTATTTTTGGGACAGAGAGAGACAGAGCATGAACGGGCGAGGGGCAGAGAGAGAGGGAGACACAGAATCGGAAACAGGCTCCAGGCTCTGAGCCATCAGCCCAGAGCCCGACGCGGGGCTCGAACTCACGGACTGCGAGATCGTGACCTGGCTGAAGTCGGACGCTTAACCGACTGCGCCACCCAGGCGCCCCCAAATATATTTTTTGAAAAGTATTCCTTAAAATGGTGCAGCCACTGTGGAAAAAAGTATGGAAGTTTCTCAAAAAGTTAAGAGTAGAACTATTCCTATGACTCAGCAATCCCACTACTGGGTATTTACCCAAAGAATACAATAACACTAATTCAAAGGGATACATGCACCCTTATGTTTATAGCAGCATTATCTACAATAACCAAGATAGGGAAGCAGCCCAAGTGTCCATCAACTCATGAATGGATAGAGAAGATGTGGTATATACATACACAATGGGATATCATGCAGCCATAAGACAGAATGGACTTTTGCCATTTGAAACAACATGGGTGGAGCTACAGAGTATAATGCTAAGTGAAGTAAGTCAGTCAGAGAAAGAAAAATACCATATTATTTCACTCGTGTGGAATTTAAGAAATAAAACAAATGAGCAAAGGGGGGGAAAGAGAGAGAGAGAGACAACCCAAGAAACAGACTCTTAACTATAGAGAACTGATGGTTACCAGAGGGAAGGTGGATGGAGGTATGGGTGAAATAGATGATAGGGATTAAGGAGGGCATTTGTGATGAGCACCAGGTGATGTATCGAAATGCTGAATCACTAGATCATACACCAGAAACTAACATGACACTGTTTGTTAACTAACTGGACTTAAAATAAAAACTTAAAAAGTAAAATATAAATAAATATAAATTCCTTAACTTCTAGTTTAATTTGTTAGGAGGCTTCCCAAGGCCATTGCTACGGCATGGTAGATTTGAGGATCCCAATGCTTGTTCTCTCCTGGTCTTAAAGCTCTAACTTCTCATCCTGCCTGCTTCTGGCTGTCAACATTGTTTCTATCTTCAAATCTGAGAGACGGTCATAAAATATACTCCCTTGGCTTTCTAAATTTGTAGATTTCTGATATTAGTTTTATTTGGCTATGGCAGCCTAATTGTACTGTCCCAACTTCTTGATCTCAAGTCTAGAGATGGAAATCAACTACCTCCTTAAACGTATCTGTTAAGCCTCTTCATGTGACGGCCCTCACTCTTGACAGAGAGGGATTCTTTCATTTATATCTTATGGTAGTGGTGCCAAGAGGTATTTGCAATTTTGCAACCCATGTGCTTCATCTTTCTTCCCCAAATCACCACAAATAAACAATCATTCTAGAAGTAAAATCTATGCTTACCTTGCAAAGATGGCTTCAAGGCAACCTCTCCAGTAGCCTCTGCTTCATCTAGATTGTCAAACCTAGAGACCTGCTGTGGTAGGGAGCTCCTGAGATGGTTCTTGGAGATCTCCATGTCCTATTATTCATACTGTTCTGCAATCTCCTTTGTGTGTGTATGTGTGTGTGAGAGAGAGAAAGACAGAGAAAGATGAAGAAAGTTGCCACATTGAAGAGACCCATGTGGCAAAGAACTGAGGACGGCCGCTAGCCAATAAATAGCTCACAATGAACTATAGCCCTTGGTCCAATGGCCTGCAAAGCTCTGAGGTCTGCCAACTACCTCAGTGAACTAGAAAGTGAATGTTTGGAGTTGCACCTTGCTATGACTGCAGCCTTCTGAAAGACTCAGTGCCAGAGAACCCAGCTAAGCTGTGCCTGGATTCCTGACTCACAGAAAGTGGCCCAAATAAATGTTGTTCCAAGCCACTAGGTTTTAGGGTTAATTGTGATGCAACAATATATAATGAAAAGAACTGCATTTTAGAAGTTTCTTGTAAAATTCGTGGTGATTACTGGAAGTTCTTTCTTCAGGTAATCAGTCTGGACAAGAGTTATGTGTCCATCCAAACCCAAATCATCCTGTTCCCATCAGCCCATGCTTTCCAAAAATATGATGAATGCAGTTTTAGAGATAGAAAAACAAAAAAATGATAAATGTGATCAGGTGTAGAATAGAACTTAAAAATCAAAATATTGGGGCGCCTGGGTGGCGCAGTCGGTTAAGCGTCCGACTTCAGCCAGGTCACGATCTCGGGGTCCGTGAGTTCGAGCCCCGCGTCGGGCTCTGGGCTGATGGCTCAGAGCCTGGAGCCTGTTTCCGATTCTGTGTCTCCCTCTCTCTCTGCCCCTCCCCCGTTCATGCTCTGTCTCTCTCTGTCCCAAAAATAAATAAACGTTGAAAAAAAAATTAAAAAAAAAAATCAAAATATCACCACTACATGCCTATTAGAATGGGTAAAACAAAAAAATACCAACAAAACTAAGTCCTGAAGAGGATGCAGACAAACTTGATCTCTCCAACTCGTTGGTGGGACTATACAATGGTAGTTAAGTGCTCTAGAAAACGTCTTTGCAGTTTCTTACCAAGTGAAACACACTTACTGCATTACCTGGTGATCACACTTACACTTTATTCTAGAGAGGTGAAAATTTTGTTCATACAAAATCCTATACATGTTGTTCATAGTATCTTTATATGTAATAGCCCAAACCTAGGATATTTGTCATGATCCTCCAGAGAAACAAAACCAAATCATTATTTTAAGGAATTAGCTCACACAATTATGGAGGCTGGCAAGTCTAAAAAGCTGCAAAGTGGGCAGGGAGAACTAGAAAGAATCAATGCAATTAAGTCAGAAGGCTGTCTGCTGGCAGACTTCTTTCTTCCTGGTGGAAGAGGCCTTCAGTTGATTGGATGAGTGCCCCCCAGGCCTCATTATGGAAGGCAATCTGCTTTACTCACAGTCCACTGATTTAAGTATTAATTTCATCCAAAACACACTCATAGAAAAATCCAGAATAGGGGCGCCTGGGTGGCTCAGCCGGTTGAGCGTCCAACTTGGGCTCAGGTCATGATCTCGTGGTCTCTGAGTTCGAGCCCTGTGTCGGGCTCTGTGCTGACAGCTCGGAGCCTGGAGCCTGTTTCAGAATCTGTGTCTTGCTCTCTCTCTGCCCTTCCCCCTGCTCAAGCTCTGTCTCTCTCTGTCAAAAATAAATAAACATTAAAAAAAAAAAAAGAAAAAAAGAAAAATCCAGAATATTTGACCACAAATCCAGCACTGTGGACCAGACCACTTAACATATAAAATTAACTATCACAACCCCACCCCTTGTCAACTTCATTCACACACACACACACACACACACACACCCCAAAATAAGGAGGAAATACTCCAGATAATTAAAATCCTTGTTTCTGTGAATAGTCATGTGGTCATAGCTGGTATTTATAAATACCTTCTTCCACTATCCATTCTGTATTCTCTATCAAACATTTCAGCTGATTGTAATTCTTTAGCTAGTGGGGTGACCTTCATTCCTGAGGGGTCTGGGCCATTAATAGTCCTAGCTGGTTTGGATTTTCCTTTGACTTTCACCACAGGGCTTGGTAGTATTAAGAAACGCCCTAAGGGATCTCCTGTGGAGTAGCAGTACAATTTCCCCTTGGTAGTCAAAATCAATTATCCCAAGAAGCACAGTAACTGTCTTTTTGGCCTGTTGATTCAGTCATGTGGAATTGCAGTTGGCTGGGTGGGTCTTTACTTCCAGTTCAGTGGAATCATTCCTGTCTCCTGGTGGAAGCATTTGTCCCTTTGGTGTTAAGACCTCTCAGCCAGCAGAGTATATAAGGTCATGGGGAGAGGAAGCAAACATTTTGCTAGTGAGTCACTAGGAGTAATAGCGAGCGGTGCCACTCCCATTTCTACCCCTTGATTCCTGGACCTGGGAATCCTGGCTATGGATGAAGCAGCACCATATATTAGCTGCTAATTCAGAGCATATACAGCCTCCTCAAGAATCTTGCCTCAGCCCTGCAAAGTACTGCCACCTAGTACTGCCACAGAGTACTGTAACTGAGTCTTCAAAAGCCACTCTACCATTCTAACTAGCTGCTTCACCATGGTGGGGAATGCAGTAAGACCAGTGAATTCCAAGAGCCTGGGCCCATTGATCCATTTCATTTGCTATGAAGTGAGTTCCTTGATCAGAAGCATTGCTGTGTGGAATACCATGATGGTGGATAAGACATTCTGGAAGGCCACAGATGGTAGTTCGGGCAGAAGTACTGCTTGCAGGGAAGGCGAATCCATATCCAGAGAGTGTCCCAGTAAGTACAAAATACAGTCTCTTCTATGATGGAAACAGTCAGATACAGTCAACCTGTCACCAGGTAGCTGGCTGACCCTGGAGGATTTTTGTCAGATCAGGGAATTAGTGTTGGGTCTCTGATTCTTGAAGATTGGACACTCAATAGTGGCTATAGTCAGGCTGGCCTTGGTGAGTAGATGTCCATGTTGCTGAGCCCATGCATAACCTCATACCTGCCACCGTAACCACTTTGTCCATGAGCCCACTGTGCAATGATAGAGGTGGCTGGGAAAAGAGGCTGACTGGTATCCACAGAACAGTTTATTCTACTCACTTATTACTATCCTCCTCTGCTGAGGCCACCCTTTGGTAAGCACTCACATGGGACAAAAAAATCATCACCTTTTACACCCATTCAGAGAGGTCTATCCACATATCTCTTCCCCAGACTTCCTTGTCACCTTGTTCCAAACATGTTCCTCCCAAGTCCCTGACTACTTGGCCCATCAATCAGTATATCATCACATGTATCTGTTGATGGGTAAATGAATAAACCAGCTGTGGTACATGCATATACTGGGATGCTATTCAGCAATGAAAAGAAATAAACTATGGATATACACAATTTATATGGATCTCAAGGGCTTATGCTGACTGAAAAGAACTATATACTCTGTGCTTCCATTTATATAACATTCTCAAAGTAACAAAATTATAGTGATGAAGAACAAAAAAAAAATAGTTGCAGGCCTTAGCGTCGGAAGGGGGATATGAATGCTAAGGAGTAACATGAGGAATATTCTGTCGATGGAATAGCTCTGTATCCTGTGCTGACAGTTATATAATCTACGTGTGACAAAATTTCATAAAACTATCCCTCCCCAAAAGAAGTGAATGTGAAAGCTTGTAAAAATCATTTATGGTCTATATTTGAGTTAATAATACTGTCCCAATGTCATTTTCCTGATTCTGACAATGTGTTATGGTTAAGTCAGGTGTTATTCAGGGAATCTGAATGAAGACTACTCAAGAATTCTCTATACTACTTTTGCAATTCCTTATGTTATACTATTTCAAAATTAAAATTTATATAAAAATAAAGGAAAAAGAAAATGCCCTGGATGTACTTTTCTTTTTCTACCTTGCTCCCAACACTGAATTAATGAGCAGTGTCAGAACTAGTACAAGAAGAAGAATGGAGAGGATTCCTTATAAGACAAAGGATGTTGACAGGTGTATAAGATAGGGAACATACAGTGGGGATAAAACTCCAGAAAAAAAGCTAGGTCCCAAACCAAAGAAATTTGTCAAGGCAACAGGAAGATTTTTTTTGTGCCCTCAGATTGAGTAGTAGTAACCTAAGATAAGATATTGGAAAATGTAAACTTCACTTACATTAAAAAATTTTTTTTTATCTTAACTAAATCTCATCCCAAAATATGCTGAGGGGCTCCTGGATGGCTCAGTTGGTTAAGCGTCTGATTTCGACTTCAGCTTAGGTCATAATCCTGTGGTTCATGAGTTCAAGCCCCTCATCGCGTTGCATGCTGACAGGGCGGAGCCTGTTTGGGATGCTTTCTCTCTGCCCCTCTCCCATCCCTTCTCAAAATTAATAAATAAGCTTTAAAAAATATGCTGAAAGTGCTTTAATTAGGGTCAGGTGGTAAAAGGTGTCTGTTCCTCTGCCAATACCACACTTTTAATGTAGCTATAAAATACATCTTAGAATTGGGTAGAGTGATTTCCCCCACTTTATTTTTCCTTAAATCTTTGTAGCTACTCTTCTTCCTTTGCCTTTCCATACAATTTTTTAGAAGACTCTTGTCTCTATTTTCAAAATATCTTGCTGTGATGTTTGTGGGAATTGTATTAAACCCGTATATCAATTTGGAGACAACTGGCATCTTTGCTATATTGAGTATCCCAATTCATGCTCTCAGCATGTCTCCCCATTTATTTAATCTTCTTTCATCAGTGTTGGTAGTTTTCAGTATACAAGTCTTAGACATGCTTTGTTAGATTTATACCTCAGTATTTCTTTTTTCTTCTTTTGGGGAATTGTGAATTGTCTTTTAAATTGTGGTTTCCACACATGTATTACTAGTTCACTAGTATATAGAAATACAATTAATTTTTCTATGTTGATCTTGTATCTTGAGAAGTCACTTATTAATTCTGAGGTTCATTTATTCGTGTATGGAATTATTTATGTAAGAGATAGATTTACTTCTTCCTTTCCAATCTGTAGGCCTTTTATTCCCTTTTCTTGCCTTACCATGCTGGCCAGGATTTTCAATATTTTGTTGAATAACAGTGGTGAGAGTAGACATCCTTGCCTTGTTCCTGATCTTAGGGGAAAGTGTTCAATCTTCCATCATTAAGTATAATGTTAGCCATAGGCATTTTGCAATCCCATCAAATTGAGGAAGTTCTTAGTTTTGAGTTTCTTCTTTTCTCGTGCAGGGGTATTGAAGTTTTTCATATGTTTTTGTAAAATTTTACAATCATGTGATATTTCTCTTTAGCCTGTTTACATGGTGTCTTACATTGATTGATGTTTGAATATGGAACCAGCCTTGATTTTGTATCTTCTGCCCAATATCCCTCATAAACAGATAAAACAATTCTAAACAGAATTTTAGAAAACTGTATTCATTTTCTATTGCTGTAGTTACAAATTATCACAAACTTAATGGCTTAAAAAAGCAAAATTTATTCTAATAGCTGGGGATGTGCAAAATCAGTTTTATTAGGCTAAAGTCAAGATGTTAACAAATGCTGTTTTTTTGTTTTCTGTTTTTTTTCCTGGAGTCTCTGTGGTGGACAATCCATTTCCTTGACTTTTCCAGTGTCTGGGGATCACCTACAGTCTTTAGTTGATGGCCCCTTTCCTCTATACTTAAAGTTATTGGGGTAGCATCGTCAAATTTCTTTGTCCCTCTCCTTCTGTGGTAACATTGCTGTCTGACTCCTCTTGCCTTCTTCCTGGAAGACCTCAGGCCTGCATAGAAATTCAGTCACATTTTATCTTTGTAACAAAATTCTTCTGTGATCAGATATTATATTAAAAATCTTGTAGTTTATTTTCTTACCATTGTTTTCTTGTGAGTTGGAAATTCTGTTATGAGTACTTAGTTCAGTAATGTCCATATACAGTGCATTCTTTCAGCATAGGTATACTGTCACTGTATAATAATCACAATGTTTTGCCATCTAATTCAATAGCAAGATAATCCATACTCTGCTATGTCGTAAAAAATGTCACGCTGACAGCCATTTTTCTCTTCTTTTCTTGTTTTGACATGATGGGTATATATTTTTCTTAAAAAGTGCAGTAGAGTAGTATTGTGGCATCTGAAATGCTGTCAAGTTGTAACTGTATTTTCCTAGATTGTGTCATTGTGATTTGTAGTGTGCTAAGTAGTGCAAAGTGACCACAGCATCACATATGGTCTGGGCTGCATACTCACTTGCACTACTGTAGTTTGAAAGCAGCCATGAACAATACATAAATAAATGACCATCACTGTGTTCCAATAAAACTTTATTGATGGACACTAAAATTTGAATTTCATATAAACTTCACATGCTATAAAACATATTCTCTTTTTGTTTTAAACCATTTGGTAATGTAAAAATTATTCTTAGCTTGTGGGCCGCACAAAAACAGGCGGCAGTCCAGATTTGGCTTGTGGGCCATAATTTGCCAACCGCTGCCTTAACCTCAGGGGACCTGTATTCTAAAGGGAAAGGGGAGGAGAAAATAACATGAAGACATATAAGTGAACAGGTAAAATAGCCAATTTTCTGTGATAAAGGAAATTAAGTAGTAAGATGGCCAGGGAATGTGTCCCTGAGGGAGCAGATAAGGTGATCCTGAATGATGAGAAGGAGCCAGTCATGAGAAAAACATACAGACTATTCTAGAAAAGAAAAAGAGTAAAGGCTGGAGGCAGGCAGAAGTTTGGTGAATTAGAGGAAACAGAAAGGTCATGTGTGGCAGGAATATAGCGAAAAGGTGAAATGGGGTTAAGAGTATTTGGAAATCTATGGGGCGCCTGGGTGGCGCAGTCGGTTAAGCGTCCGACTTCAGCCAGGTCACGATCTCGCGGTCCGTGAGTTCGAGCCCCGCGTTGGGCTCTGGGCTGATGGCTCAGAGCCTGGAGCCTGTTTCCGATTCTGTGTCTCCCTCTCTCTCTGCCCCTCCCCCGTTCATGCTCTGTCTCTCTCTGTCCCAAAAATAAATAAAAAACGTTGAAAAAAAAATTAAAAAAAAAAAAAGAGTATTTGGAAATCTAAATAAAGATGATATCATCATTAGGAATTTGAACTTAATTAGTTGACCACAGTAGGAGTTATGCTGGATCTAGCCTAATTTTATACACTGGGCTTGTGGTCCCTTGCTAATTTAGATGGCCACACAAAGTCTTGTGATTTAAAAAAAGAAAGGGAGAAAAGGAGAAAATGTTTTTATTTTTGCCAAGTAGTTCTAGGAAAATACAGTGTCTCCTACATAATCCAGTATATTGAGAACAGATATAATTGGACCACACAATTTATTTCATTAAATTCTCATCCTTAAGATATGATGCTTCGTTTTATATTTGCCAATAAAACAAATTGCTCTTCATTGGATGATTTAAGGCCTTTTATACTGGTTTTATGTAAATGGTCTAGTTTCTTACAAAACTTAAAACGTTAAGTCCTCAGTTTACACCTTTGTCTTCTTATATTCAGGCCAATTTGTGTGTCCAAGCTTGTTCTAATTTCTTCTACTGCACTGGAAGGAAAATCATTTTTAAGTTTGCATTGATTTGTGGCAATATTTGTATTCAACAATCAAATGCTACACTATTTCCTTTAAAATGGCTGTGTACTTAATTAGTTTCACTTGTTCAGCAATTAATTAGTTTCAGAGACTTCTTATTTTGGTATTGAACCTGACTATTGATAGTTGGAGCAGATACTGTATCAGGATTGCAATGCATTTCTCCAGTCCCACCACACAAAAAGTTTTCACATTTGAAAAAAAGTTCTTCATCATAATATCATCTAATATCTTTCATAATTGTGAAATATCCTTCAACTAGTTTCTTTCTTTCATTTATTTTCTCCAGTACTGCTTCTAGCAAATATGAGGCAAAAGGAAGCTGTAAGAGAAACACACAAAAAAAAAGATGATCAAAACTCTATATTTTCTTCAGCTCAAAAACATACACTAAATATCATTAAACCATTAGAACTCAGCTATCTGCAACTTTGCACCCATAATGGCACCCTTCTGGGTCTCTTTTCAACTGATCTTCCTGGTTAGTGTGGGTAATTTTGTCTTTTATAATAAAAATGATAAAAGAGCAGAAGTAAAATGAAAAAAGATAAACGCCTTATTGAACAATTCATGGTTTACTGACCATGTTAATGATGTAATCTGCAATACAAGCAGCTGAGCCATTTATCTTCAATCAGCTGATCAATAGCAGGTTACAGTCATCTCCAGGGCCCACAGGCCCACCGAAGGAGTACTGTATGCTCATCACTCATAAAAGAATGAGAGAGAACTATCAATACACTTGTCTGTGTGAGAGCCCAACACCTCAAGAGTTGTAGGGTAAAATTTCAAGCGAAAAAAAATGGCAAAAGTATACCCATTGATTAAGATGTTATAGAAAAGTTTGTTTGGCACATCAAAGTGTAATACACATGTTGCAAACTGCTGAGTTTATGAAATGTAGAGTACATTTTTAAATTTCATAATTTATATAACTTTTCTGGTAAAGTTTCATTGTTCCCTCTGCTTCCCTGGGTTTCCTGTAGAAGTCTGAGTCGTAGGATACATGTCTGGGCTGTAAGTAGAAGAAAAGGGAAAAGGGTCTCCAATTACCCCCACACCTCCACCAACTTCCTTTTGTCTCCTTCCCAGCTGTCTGGTCTCACAGAAGAGGTTTATAATAATTAAGACATTCGTTAGCCATTTCTTGGAGTTGCCCTTTTGATTAACCAGCAAAAGACCACTTTTGTTTCCTTGAATATGTTGACGGGGATGCTTCCCATGCCCAGTCCCCTTCCCCACAAGGGAAGTACCATCAGGCCCTTTTTTTGTGCCAGGATGACCACAGGCAGCATCCATCATCAGCACCTGACCAAAGACCACTATAGGAGGTGCTCGGCTGTGCTCAGCTAGGGTGATTATAATTCGCTCAACCAACCAGAACGGCCTTTTCGAATTTGAACTGGGAGTAAACAGAAAAGGTTGGCCAGTGGCAGTGAAACAACAGGCCAGACAAACAGATTATGCAGGCCACGAATGAGAAGCGAAGACCAAAACTGGTCCATAGGATTGCCTCAGATCCCAAGTTTCTAACAAAAAGGTTCTAGTTTAACTTCTTTCTCATCTTTGTAACAAACTGCCTTTTCTAAGTCAATGCCAGGAGCTTCACACACGGTCTTCCATGAAACTTACTGAAGAAACCACAAGATACCAAAATATCACATTTCTTTAGTTCTGAAGACAGACTTGAATAGAAGATACATGCATTGAATTAAAAACAGCTTTTTTCTGGGAAAGAAAAAAACCCTACTACCCCATTAAATATATAACACTGTGTTTGCATTGCAATGTCAGAAATATGAAAATGTGGGGAAAATGCATCTTAGAAGTAAGGAAGAATGTTAGACTCCCTTCTGCAAGGTAAGGATACTAACAGCAAATCATTACTTTGACAGATTGCCCTTCTGGGATGCAGAAAAGAGTCATATTTGGCAAAACTTCCAGTCTTATAAATTAGATAATTTAAATTCTCAGGGCATTAATATTAGATGTTAAAGGAATGCACATACAAAATAATAACAAAACTATCAGGCAACCTTCTTTATGTTGGCCATGGCTATCAGTACCATATGCATCCCCATCAAAAAGGCAGATAAACAAGATGTTTTCTGGTGGAAATAAAATGTAATTTCCTCAAGCTGTTCAAGGGAAAAAAGGGTCCTCTGACCAAATAAGTTTGGGAAACAAACCAAACCTTAAAAAGTTCCTCTATTTCAGGATCTCTTAGAAGCTTTAAGATATTAACAGACACTGTGAGTCTCCAAGCAATGTAATACTCTGTTTCTAAATTCATTTGTCCATGCTCTTCTCATGGTCTGTTTATCATGAGGAACTAGCAATCCATGGAACACACTTTGGGAAACATGCTGGTTCTGTAATTTCCTATGTAATAATGTCACAGTACTTTCACCAGGCCACAATGTACTGACATTCATCATCTTATTTGCATATTACACTTTCAAGTTAAACATAAACCTTTTTATCTTGTGATCTGAACAGTTTTCAACATGTCATGTACTTGGAAATTTCACTTCCTTTTAAAAAAATCTAGCTCAAAGAATTTCTCTTCCAGGAAGCCTCCGAGGTCCATTTACTAATTTACTACTGACAACTCACTTTATTCTCTTCCTCTGGCTCCCAATAAAACAAAAAGCCCCACAGTTAAACACAACTGTTTGTCAATCCTGTTTTATTGGATTGTAAGCTTCTTTTAAGCTTTGTATAGAGGCTAACACATACAGATTTCAAAAAGTGATCAATCTTTTAATCATGATGCACGGTATGTGCATATCTATCTGCCCTTAGAGGTTCTTCTATTTCTCTGCAAATAGGTCAGAAGGATATTATTATCTGTCTTTATATAATATTAAATTAAAATTCATATATCTTACTAGTTGGAGATGTTTATTTTAATTCAACCTTTCTATTTCCTTTTTCATAAACCAACTCTGAATTTCTTTCTCCAAACACAGTGCTCACTCTATTTGCTTTTTATGACTTGTTGTTCCCTGGGAACTGTAAGTCCGACTCTCAAAGAGGCCTTTCGAAAGGATCAACTGTAATTTTATAAAATATAAAATTAATGTAATTTTATAATATAATTGTTAGTAATTGAAACAAACCTAGAAGACGACTAAGGAAAAGTCAGATTAGAAAACATTTCATAAAATATACTTACTGTTTTCAAATGAATATGACTTATTTTTTACAAATGAACACTATAACTCAAAGTAACTGTTAACCAAAAAATTTTAAGCACGTGTCCCTCCTACTTTATAAATTGTTCCTTATTCATGGAGTAGACTCAATACATCTTCAAATAACGAGTGGACCAGCAGTATTGGTTTCAAAAATAGCTTCTCTTGCCAAGTGTGCACTATTCTTTATTTGGCAAACTTCTTTCATAGCCTATACAGATAAAAACCTCTGCTTAGTCTAGGATGAATTAATGAAAATTCTTGTTTTCTGAAAGTGGTTAAGAATGGGATTTTTAAGTTCACTGGCTATTTTAGCTAACTGAGAATAATCACTTTTATCATTTACAGATTACTGTTAATTCTTAAATCTTACAAATTACAGGGGCTCAGTGAGTTGAGCCTCGAACTCTTAATTTTGGCTCAGGTCATGATCTCATGGTTTGTGGGATCGAACCCTACATGGGGATGGAACCCCGTATTAGGCTCTGTCGCTTCGTGTTCTCTCTCTCACTCTCTCTCTGCCCCCCACCTCAAAATAAATAAACAAACATTTAAAAAATCTTATAAATTACAGTTAACCTGAAGACTGATGGGACATAATTTAGTCTACTGTGATTCACAGAGTTCTTCAAAAGCTTATAGTATCAAATGAACGTCAATTCTCAACAGAGAGCTATAGATTGGGTGCAGTTAAGACTGTCTTTAAAATACAAAATGCCTTGGAAAATGCTTTAAAAATTCACATGGTCTGCTTGTTTGCCCTGTTTTTTATTTGTTTTAACAGCAAAACGCTTTAAAAACATTAAGAAGACCAGGAGACCAGAGTCTAGATGAAATGCAAGGTTATCTCACACAGGGTGTTTAGAGTACATTAAAATCTCTCTACATGCATTCTAGAGGGAACTCCTTCAGACACAGAAAGCACCACTATTCTTTCATGGATAGGATTTTGGAGTTGGACTGAAGTGGCAGCAAGCTGACTGGACAACAGCAGCCATACTTTCTCACTTGCCCCATCAAATGTATCTGAAACAACAAACCCGACAATTATGCTGCCTCGGGTTTCATCTCCGATGGCATATGCCAGGGACTATGAAGTCCAGAAAGACTGCATGATTTCTTTCTTTCTCTTGCATAACAAAGGAGAAGGGATACTCCTGGGTATGTCAATACAGAGTCCCACAGGCTTGAACGCTTCAACATCACGGAGAAGATGAGACAGGTGAAGAGTTGATACTGTGTGAGATAACTTGGTATGGAAATTTAAAAAATTTTTTTTTTCAACGTTTATTTATTTTTGGGACAGAGAGAGACAGAGCATGAACGGGGGAGGGGCAGAGAGAGAGGGAGACACAGAATCTGAAACAGGCTCCAGGCTCTGAGCGGTCAGCCCAGAGCCCGACGCGGGGCTCGAACTCACGGACCGCGAGATCGTGACCTGGCTGAAGTCGGACGCTTAACCGACTGCGCCACCCAGGCGCCCCAACTTGGTATGGAAATTTAACTAGGACACCGGAACAACTGAGCTTTGCTTGGTGTGTGGTGTGGTCTTAAAGTGGGTCTTCCTAATCATTTGGGCTGTCCCTGATGCAAAAGGTGACTTCTATTAGGGAGCGATTTCCCCTGATTTCACACAGATTTCCAGCTTATCTCACATGTAAACACCTACAGATGTTTGCCTCTAGGAGCTGGTATGCCACTGACACAATCCCAAGTTTATCACTCACACTCGCAGGTTGTGGTTTCATTTAAGTGTTTCTGTATAAAGGTAAGGCATGAATGATGGTTGCAGACCTTTGAGAGCTATATTAGAAAAATAACCAAGCCTAACATCCATGACTATAAAACATAGATAACTTAACAGCATGAGCACTAACTGGAATGTGCTTTTAACAAAAATCTAAAGAACAAGATGAACATTTTAACCATTTTCATTCTTGTTTTTGGTTTGAAAACTACCACCAAGAAGATACCACTTTTAAAACACAAATTGACTTTAATCTAGCTTGAGTCCTATTGAAAATAAATGTATTTCATTTCATGTAGTGTACCTGCTTTTACTGGAAACATGAAAGAAGGCTTAACATTGTTAAATTAAAAAAAAATCCCAGGAAGGCTCTGAATGGAGAAATTTGAACTCTTGCTATTTCGCTAGATGTAAGAAAGCTGTGTGGGTGGCTGAGGGAGTGGGTTTACGTGTGTGAGCAGGGGTGAGTGAATGTGCCTGCATGTGCTTGCATGTGTTGTAAGTGCCACACAGAAAGTAACAGACTAGATGTGTTCCGAGTTCTAAGGAGAAACTTTCAGTTAACCTTCAGCCTGGAAGTTACTCTATTTACAAAAGCCAGGGAGATTTATAAAACTCTTCTCACTGACATATTGCAAGGATTCTGTAGAAGGTAAGCATATTTTCCAGAGAGGGCACTGGGGAAAGAGCCATTTTAAATTTCAGCATTTGCAAGATCTGAAGCATCTAATAGGAACAGGGATATTTAAAGCTAAAGAAAAACCACTGATTAAATTCTGTACTTTAAATTCTCAACAGCTGAAGGCAGAAAGAATTTTTTATATGCTCCCAATGCAAGAAAATGATCTCCAAAAAGTGGACTAAAATGGACTGAATAAAATCCAGAAAAGGATTAGCAAATAATAAAGAACAGGGCTAAAACAAAATGAAATCAAGACACATTTTCTAGTCATTCCCGGCTCAAGGTTTTTATACAAATCCTAGTAAAGAACCATATTGCATTTATAACTGTAATTATTTATTTTGTACAAGTATACATATTTTAACATATATACCCATAATTCTGTTCAATTTAATTGTTTAATAAATTTCACAGTTTATATATTTTAACTCTTTTATTGTCCTTCACCCCCAGAAATGTAAACTCCATGAAGGAGGTGATTTTTGTCTCCTCTGCTCACTTCTGTACTCCCAAACCTGAAACAATAATGTAGGAGGCACTATGTACATGTTTTTTTTTTTTTAAAGGATTCCATAGTATAGGTTCAGTGTTATCTCCACTAACTCTCTGTTACCTTTTAAAGTCCCAAGTAAAAAGTACTGTTTCACGTATTATTAAGGCCTAAAGGCAAAGTTAAATGACCTTTATTACAATTTTATAATTTTGAGGATCAGAATGGGCAGAACAAATAAACAGTTGTCTCTTAGAAGGCACAGTATAAATGACTACTACTAGTTTGGATATGTGAGAAGGTAAGTATCAGTCAGAGCATAACAGAGGGACATCTCCTTATGTGCCAAATGAAAGGAAATCACTTATCTCATTTGTTCATAATTATGACCAGGAGACAGAAGTTCAAATTCAAATGCATTTAAGGCAATCTCTGCTAATTAATGGTAGAGGAGATGGCATATGCGATATAAGAAATTTATTTAATTTACTTTTTTTTTAGAGAGAGAGAGAGAGAAGAGAGAGAGAACAAGTTAGAAAGGGTCAGAGGGAGAGGGAGAGAATCTTAAGTAGGCTGCATGTTCAGCATGAAGCCTGACGCAGGGCTCGATCTCTCAAACTGTGAGACCATGACCTGAGCTGAAATCAAGAGTTGGATGTTTAACTGACTGAGCCACGTAGGAACCCCTATGGAATTTATTTTTAAATGTATTCTTTTTTCTGGGGGCACCTGGGTGGCTCAGTCAGTTAAGCGTCTGACTTCTGCTCAGGTCATGATCCCGTGGTTCTTGGATTCAAGCCCTGCGTTGGGGTCCATGTTGATGGCTCGGAGCCTGGAGCCTACTTCAGATTCTGTGTCTCCCTCTCTCTCTGCCCCAACCCTGCTTGTGCGTGCTCTCTCTATTAAAAATGAATAAACATTAAAAATATTTTTTTAATAAATGTATTTTTTCCTCTTTTGATATTAAAGAGAACATTTTTTAAATTAATATATAGTTCACATAATATAAAATTCACCACTTTAAAGTATAGAATTTGTTGGTTTTTGATATATTCACAAGGCTGTGCCACCATCGCCACTATCTCATTCTAGAACATTTCCATCACCCTCAAAAGAAACTCTGTACCCATTAGCAGCCACTCCCTGTCTGCCTGCCCCCACCCCGATCTCCATGGTAACCACCACTCTACTTTCTGTCTTTATATAGATTTGCCATTCTGGACATTTCATATGAATGCAGTTAGACTATATGTGACCTTTTGTGTGTGGCTTCTTTCACTTAGCATAAGGGTTATAGGGCTGTGTTGTAGCATGTATTTACTACTTCATTCCATTTTATGGCAGAATTCCATGTATACATACGCCAAATTAATCCATTCATCAGCTGATGTACCTCTGGGTTGCTTCCACTTTGGAGGTATTATGAATAATGCTGTTGTGAACATTCATGTAGAAGTTTTTGTATGGACATGTGTTTTCATTTATTGTGGGTATATGCCTAGAGGATGAAACTGCTGGGTCATATAATCTCTATTTTTAACTTTCTGAAGAAGTGAAAGACTCTTTTCCTCAGGAGTGGCATCATTTTACATTTTCAGCAGCAATGTATAAGGGTTCTAATTTCTCCACATCTTCACCAACCCTTGGTATTGTCTGTCTTTTTCGTGATAGCCAACCTGCTCGGTGTGAGGCAGTACCTCATCTCAGTTTTTGGGTTCCATTTCCCTGATGGTTAATGATGTTGAGCATCTTTTCATGCCCTTATTAGCTATCTGTTTATCTTCTTATAGAAATGTCTATTCAAATCAGTTTCTTTACTTTTAGTTGTTGAGTTGTAAGAGTTTGAAATGTGTTCACAAATGGTTAAATTTCACTGAGAAAAGCCAGAGAGAAGGCTAGCTGAATTAATGAAAACACTTGAATCCTTGAATATTGTTAATGGAATGCATCTACTACACTTTCTATGGATTCAGTACTGACATCTCCTCCCTACCACATCTGATCTACACCTTTTGGTGTCTCAAACTCTTAGAGGTATCATCATCTTTCTCTTTATGGGGGGTATTAAACTCACCCATCTATGGTTTCTGCTTTCTGACTCTATCTAATCTCATTACCGCTATTGATTCAATCGCTATAATGTGGGTCACATCTATCTCATTCTTTCCATTTTTATGGCAATGGCACATGCAGACCCTCATTGCCCTTTGCCTAAACTATCTTCCTGCTCCCAGTCTCTCTCCCTACAGACCTACTATGTGCTGATCTCAAGCATCTTTATAAAACACAACTCTGATCATATCTCTTTCTTGCTCACCGCTTTTATAGTTTGGTCTCAGCCTACTTTTTCTATCTCTGTTTTTTTTCTCCCACCCTCTGAACTACAGAAGAACTAATTTGGAAGGGTTCTCCCATCCTATTATAATCATTAATTTGTTTGCTTTTCTCTGCCATAGATTGCAAGTTTTTAAAAATGTAATAATGTAAGAAAGATGAATTAGTACAAGTAAAAATGTTCAAAGAAATTAAATGGCAGCTATGCTGTAAGAATAACAGTAGATATTAGAAAGATTTTTTTAGTGTAATTTTTATTGCTAGAAATCTGTAGGAACAAAAGTTAGGTGCAGATATGATTACACATAAAATTACCAATTGCACCAGGACTACTTGAAGCAAAGAGGCCATATATTTGCACTCTGCCTTAAATAAAGAAAAGTTAAGGTTTCAGGCCTTTCAGTTGTCATGCACTTCTGGCTAGCAGCAGTAGTAGGCATTATATTGTTGTATAGTCCCATATTGCCACATGGCGGAACAGCTTTTTATTTTGTGGCAAGCATTATATGAATGCAAATTTACACCAAATGAATGCAGAGAAAATTTTCTTTGAAAGAAAATCATTTTGTGGCTTAATTCTTAAACAAAAGGTAAAACCACAGGGCCAGACTGACTCCTCTGATCCGAGAATTCCCTTACAGCACCCAACACAGAGGACATAAAAGAGAAGTTTTCCAATAATTTTATCTTCAAAATATTCTAATAACCAAATATCAATATTAAATTAATTATTTTTTTAAGGAAATGTGCTCAATTATTCCACAGCTTGACAATCACATAACCTCAGACACACAGAACTGTATATTGTACTAAGCAAATGTAGGAATGAACATACATACACTTTTAGAGGCATAACAGCCTCTAAAAAAATTGTCGGACAAAGAAAACCTTTTCTAAAATTCAGGACAAATGTAATTGCTGGAACGGAGAGAGAAGAAAAGTAGGCTAAAAAAAAAGATGTTTTCTATTTTATAGATTTTTCTCTTGGGTGTAATTATGAAGTGACATTCAAGTGCAACCAATCAAGTCACTATTTTTTTCTCACAAAATTCAAAGACATCAGCAAAACCACCTATGTCAGTAATAAAAATAAAAAGTCTTTGACTTTTTAAATGTTTTCATACTGTCACAGTGGAATAAAATTAGCTTGAAAAATGATCTAAAGGCACATGATGCAGTTCATTATGTATAACGGCAACAGAGGCGCTTTCCCAGTGTTCATAAAGGCTGCTCCATTAAATTTACCTCCAGTCAATAATTAGGAGTCCACAAATAAACCTGGGCAATTAAATCAATACTGCCAGGCAATTATATTCCAGAGTCCAGGCTCAGTGGCACAAAAAGGCACTACATCAAACTGCAGTATTAAGCGGTCTAATGCCATTTTCCACAGGATTTTTTTTGCACCGACTAAGCGGCATAAGTATACATCCAGATAATGTAGAATGTGTGCATGTACATCTACAAAGGTGAGTCAAAAAAGCAGGTCTGGTGTCAATACAGCTTTAGAAAAAATTAATAAAGATTTACGCATGTGGATCTATTTTTTTTATGTCCATAACTGACGATGAAAGCTCCATATTAAAGAGTCATGTTTACAAATTGAACATTAAAAAATTCATTTAAGAGTTTATTTTTTATCATTTTTCAAGCCTAAATATATAACCTGTCACACTCATTACTGAACTCCTTTGATGTGCTGGCCACTGGGCTGGGTGCTGGGCACGCAACATTCATTAAGAAATGGCCTTTCTTCTCAAAAGCAAGTTGTCACTGTAGAAGACATTGTCTGCACTTGAAGAATTTTAAGCAAAGATTGCCAATCACCTTCTGTTACTATGGAAGTGATTCCAGATAACATTTCAAAAATATATAAGACTGACACTAAGAATATGAGTAGTTCATGTATTATTTACTTATCCTTGACTTTTCCAGAAGTATAGATGCTGTTGTTTGTTCATATAAATGTAAAATAAATGTGTTTAAAACTGCTTTTATTTTTAATCTTTACACAGAAACATTTATAATGGCTTTCCAAAAATCACAGGACAGTAATGGATGTGTATATTTTTTGCTATTTTGAAAAACACATTTTAGCTCTTTTTATCCTTGGTTCATTTTTAAAAGAGACAATTAGGTTAAGCAAAAAGAACTCTAATGAAAAACTTTTCGAATACATTACATGCTGTTGGTGATGTCAAAACAAAAGCTGGCTATGACTAGAAAAGCAGGGCTCTCACCTGCCAATAAACTGCCCTTGATCACTTACAAGAGGGGCACATCCCAGCAGACTCTATGTGTATTAAAAAAATACTTGAAAGGAAAGAAAAAGTATCACACAGGTCACAGCAGCCGTCTCAATGGACCCCTCAGGGATTTCAACTCGTCTTGGCCTTGTCATCCTCTATGCAGCTTTCCACTCGGCCCAGAAAATGTCGATAGGAAAATGTTTGAGGGGCCTCTGGTGGAAATTTTTTCATTCTTCCTGCATTGACAGGATGCCAAATCAATATTTACTTCCCACTAACAAGCTGCTCGAGGTCTCAGTAGAAAATATTGTAGAGAATGCGGGAAGACACAGTAATAAACAGCTGTCTGGCTGTGAGGAAAACATGAATTGACTGGAAACAGGTCCATAGTAAAAGGTCACTGAAACCCATGAACTCCTCAGGTGTCCATATCAACTACTAACTTTAAAGACACATAATAAAGAATCTCTTTTCCTAAGAGGGCTGAGAGAACGGATCCTTTTCAGTGTAGCTAGCATAGAGGCTGACTCAATAATTTAATTAATGCATTTGCTAAGACCTATGTTGGCTCTTCCCAAGGCATTTGTTTCATTTGTTAAGTCCAAAAGTACAAATAGAGGGTTAACTTTCCTGTCTACCTATTGGAATACTTCTTTACCTAACAGAAGTAAATAATGTGTAACTATTTGCAAAAAGTTAGACATCGAGTAAAAATGTAAGGCTTGAAATGTTTTTTTGAGAAGTTTTTTTTTTTTTTTTTTTAATTTTTTTTTTTTTTAACGTTTATTTATTTTTGAGACAGAGAGAGACAGAGCATGAACGGGGGAGGGGCAGAGAGAGAGAGGGAGACACAGAATCGGAAACAGGCTCCAGGCTCCGAGCCATCAGCCCAGAGCCCGACGCGGGGCTCGAACTCACGGACCGCGAGATCGTGACCTGGCTGAAGTCGGACGCTTAACCGACTGCGCCACCCAGGCGCCCCATTTTTTGAGAAGTTTTAATACATGAAGCAGAAAAATGAAATACCTGTCCTTCAAGAAGTTTCTGAATGTACAACAGCCATTCCCGATCATTTTCAGCATCTATCTTCGTCCTTTCTATTTCCTAAATGAAGAAAATCAAAAGACTGGTGTTAATTGTAAGTACATGAACTTGATCATACTGTCAGGTAACTAAATAAATTTAGAGAGACACTGGCAGAATAGAATTCAACAAAGACCAGCCTGTCCCTCCAGAGGAGGGAATATGCAAATCTGTGCTCTTAATAATACTTTATAAATACTGACATGCAGAAGATAAAGCTCTCTCTATTTCACAATTCAGGAATATTTTATTTCTGCCTTCACAGTGGAGCTCAAGGTAGAGACTGAGGTGGAGGTAAAAGCGATTAAAATCAAGCAAAAAATAAGACAGAGCTGTACAGAGGTGCCTGGCTGGCTGCCTGGCTTGTGACGCTTGATCTTGGCATCATGGGTTCAAGTCCCACATTAGGTGTAGGGATTACTTAATAAGTAAATAAACTTAATAAAAAGACAGAGCTATATAAAATAATCATTTACAAGGGACTCTTGTAAGATAACATAAAACCTTATACTGAAACAATATGACTTGTCAATAGATAATTAAGGAGTAATTGTTACAGGTAAAAACAAAATAGGACGTGGCATGCCACTGGGGTATTTAAATGCTTACTTATTTAAAATATCCAATAACTGACTGATAAGCAAGGGGCTCTTCAACCTAACAGTGTTGTAAGTGCCTAAATATTTCAACCTTTCAATTATCGAGGTAATATATTTCTGAAAGTATAATGCATTCATATGTGCTGTTGATTATTCAGTTAAAATCATGATTCAAAATAAAATAAAATAAAATCATGATTCAGTTTACAAAAAGACGGACTTTTCAAAAAGGGAAAGGTTTTTGGGAAACTAACATTTGTTGAAATTTACTGTATGCCAGGTATCCCACTAGGCACTTCATATGGAGTATCAATTTTTACATGAATTTGCTAGAATTCAGTGTAGCTTAAAGAATATAAGTCAGCTGGTTTGGGCTCTGCTTGGACAAGTCCAGTCAACTCTCTAGACCTCTGAAAAGATGCAGGGATCTAACTAAGCTCTGATCTATAATTAAACCTAGTAAATGTATCAAGGTGCACTGATCCTCCTAGAACAGGGTGTTTGTACTAGTGTCCTTTTTCTTCCAGGAGGACTTGCACTGAAGGTTATGTGATATGCAAACTTCAGTGCTGTACGTTCTGGCTCTAGAATACATCTGCCCAGAGGCAGAGGCTGGGGTACTATTTCTTCACAGAAATGTGCCAGCTACTCTTTGGGACTATAAAGAGAGATCTAATTCATATACTCAAAGGGAAAACTTTTTTCTTTTCTTTTTTTTTTATTTATATATGAAATTTATTGTCAAATTGGTTTCCATACAACACCCAGTGCTCATCCCAAAAGGTGCCCTCCTCAGTACCCATCACCCACCCTCTCCTCCCTCCCACCCCCCATCAACCCTTAGTTTGTTCTCAGTTCTCAACAGTCTCTTATGCTTTGGCTCTCTCCCACTCTAACCTCTTTTTTTTTTTTTTCCTTCCCCTCCCCCATGGGTTCCTGTTAAGTTTCTCAGGATCCACATAAGAGTGAAACCATATGGTATCTGTCTTTCTCTGTATGGCTTATTTCACTTAGCATCACACTCTCCAGTTCCATCCACGTTGCTACAAAAGGCCATATTTCATTTTTTCTCATTGCCACGTAGTATTCCATTGTGTATATAAACCACAATTTCTTTATCCATTCATCAGTTGATGGACATTTAGGCTCTTTCCCTAATTTGGCTATTGTTGAGAGTGCTGCTATGAACATTGGGGTACAAGTGCCCCTATGCATCAGTACTCCTGTGTCCCTTGGATAAATTCCTAGCAGTGCTATTGCTGGGTCATAGGGTAGGTCTATTTTTAATTGGGAAAACTTTTTTCTAACTTATCCATTCAGAGAGGGTACTTTTTCCTAATTTGTAAGCCCAGAGAGGGCATCTTTTGAGACCACACAAAGCCGATGGGCCTGTCTTCCAGAACATTTATCTGTGTGTATGCAAACACATGCACACACAAATACACACATACATGAGGGCTTTTGGAAATCTGCTTGTTTTAAAGCTCTTAGGCAACAGTGGAGGACTCAATCCTAATTTTCTGTTAGGATTCTCATTGTCAATCAACAAATATTAATTAAATGTCTATAATAATGTATAGTTAACACCTTTGCCAGAGACACTATTATTTCTTGTGTGTCTTGTATTTGATACTATATTTGATAATGCTCCGTCCTTCAAAGTTCAGAATTCACAAAGTGAATTCAAAGTGTAGAAGTCATGGGCATTGTCGCATAGGTGCTAAAAAAAGGGAAACTGATAGTTCGCTATCCTGTTCACCCATGGGATGAAAATAATTTCGTAGGTTGACCTCTTTTCTAAGAATTCCTGGAAGTTTAAAAACTGCAGTTTTTGCAGTTTGCAAATTGTAGATCTGCTCTGCTCCAGAATTTTTTTTTCTCCAGAAGTTTTTTGAGAAGCTGACAGGGGTGCTGGAGGATGTTCTTATACAAATATTCACATCTACCATTTTAGTTATTCATTGAGCAAATATGTATTGGGAAGCTACTAGTGCTGTCATCTCTTTAAACGTTTGCAAACAATAAAGTCTAGTATTCATGCATTAAAGTTCAGAGACTTAATAGTAGAACAGGATTATCATCCTCAGGTCTCATAGAAGACTATGTATAGGATGAGCTTCTATTGTCAACGAGGAAACAACTATGTTTAAAAATGCAGTGGCCTCCCCAGGGGTACAGAATTGCTACTGAAGACTCATATCTGTATGCATATCAATTCACTCAGACAGGAGTACTTTAGCCAATTTAAAGCCATAAATATATTTTTCTTTAACTTCATCAACAATAATTTTGAATTTATCTAGGAAAGCCAATAGATTTACTATTTTTACTCACATCGGAGGAAAGGTCCTCAAATCAATGATGACCCCCCTTAACTAAATCCATTCAAACTGGCTTAATTAAAAATAGTATCTTATAAGATATATGATTAACTAAATTAAAGAAAATGGAAGTGACAGGAAAGGACTTGAATAACAAAGAAGCAGGTCTAAAGGTTCTACGTACTGGCTTATTTCTGTATTACAGTTAAATTTTTCTAAAGGTTTTCTGAGTTGGTTAATACCCTTGATGTAACTTTCACTAGTACATTGTCAAGCTTACCTTCATTAATATTATATTAAAGATGAAACTCTAAGAATTATAAAACAAATAAAAGTATTTGCTTAAGCTCAATGTGTAAAGAGCCCTTGATTAATAAATACTTAAATGACCTTACCATTTCATCTTCTGTGTCTAATATTTCCTCTAGATCTGACCGTGAAATGTTGAGAATAGAAGCTGCCAACGTCTGGGCTTTATGGGTTGAAGTTCTGCAAGCGTCCCTGTTTTTCTGCATTTTTTTACGCTCTCTGATTTGTTGCCTTATTTCATAGACATCATTTTGTAATTCCTTGACCAAAGCCTGCAACACATTGGAAAGAATGTGGGCTCATATGGAAGTCATAAATGAAGACAAAGCAGTCATAATATAAAAATATAAGGATATCAGCAAATCACTGCTTATTAGGATTACTCTGATTTTATTTATTTTGGAACACAATAGATTGCTCTTTACTTATTGTCTGTATGTAATAAAAGCTCTCTTAAATGAACACTCAACCAACTTGCTGGATTAACCAAACTCTCCAATCCCTCTTTCAGGTTTACGAACTGATATCCTGGTTGGTGAGCTCTTGCATCAGGCAGGCTACTTTTCATCATGCCAGAGCATAACTACTCCTGCCCACAGAGCTGATGCCAATTGTTGTTTGTTTATTGCTGAATGTGTGTATATTCATTGTAACAGGTTAATTATATTATTAATTTAATTATTACATAAACTGGTGAAATATGGCTACAGAAAGAAAGCTATTTCTATTTTATTAAAACTGGATCAGAAATCCTTTGCAAGGACTTGATCAAGGCAAGTTGAGTAAAAATGCAATTGAAATATTTGTGGGAAAGACAACAATAAAGATAAAATAAAAAAAAAAAAAAACCAAATCCAAAACCATGGGACTACTTCACAAGAGTCTTTAAGTTCTCCTTTTCAGAAACGAATCAATGCTAGTCTATACCATACCTACCCAAGCATGAGAAAAGGACACCCCTTACTCTGGGTAGACAGAGCTCTGGACCTCGGGTGCCCGGCTTCGTGAACTGAGAGCAGCCTAGCCAGATGTTTGGGTTGTTTTTCTTTTTTAAAGTTTATTTATTTTTGAGAGAGAGAGAGAGAGAGAGAGAGAGAGCGCGCGCGCGTGCAAGTGAGAGCTGGGGAGGGGCAGAGAGAAAAGGAGACACAGAATCTAAAGCAGGCTCCAGGCTCTGAGCTTAACCAACTGAGCCATCTAGGCACCGCTGTTTGGGTTTTTCAATCTTATGCCAGCTCAAGCAATGTTGCAATAAATAACAGTGCTCATGTATACATTTTGCATCTCTAGGATATATCCATGGAAGAGAAATTGCTGGACCAATGGGTGTGTCTAACTGTAATTCTGAAAACCTTTAATGTCCCCACCCTCCAAGACAGTACCAAGATATACCTCTACAAAGAACATATGAAAGTATTTGTGGGGCACCTGGGTGGCTCAACTGGTTAAGCATCCAACTTTGGCTCAGGTCATGATTGCACAGTTTATGAGTTCAAGTCTCATATTGGGCTCTCTGCTGTCAGTGTGGAGCCTGCTTCTGATCCTCTGTCCACCCCCTTCCCCGCCCCTCCCCAGCTCGTGCTCTGTCTTTCTCTCTCTCAAAAACAAATAAACATTAAAAGAGGGGCTCCTGGGTGGCTCAGTCATTTGAGTGTGGGACTCTTGACCTCAGCTCACATCATGATCTCACCGTTGGTGAGTTCAATCCCTGGATCAGGAGCTGCGCTGAAAACACAGAGCCTGCTTGGGATTCTCTCTCCCTCTCTCTGCCCCTCCCCTGCTCATGCTGTCTCTGTCTCTCTCAAAATAAATAAATAAACTTAAAAAAAAAAGTACTTGTTTCTGCATACCATTAGCAAAACACCAATCTGGGATTTTACCGTAGCTTGTTTTTTCACTGTATGTGTAAGTTTCATTTCCCTTGTGAAAAAAAAAAAGTTGAACATCAGCCTTAAGAAATATTATATTTCTTTTCTCATTTTTTTCTGTTTTTCTTAGTGATTTACAGGAATCATTTACATATTGGGGATATTATATTTATCTATTGTACATAAGTGAATTTTTTCATTCTTTGTATTTTTCTTTTCACAGTAATTAGTGTTTCATGCCAAGGAAAAATATTTCTTATTTTTAATATACTCAATGGTTCTTTTCCTTTCTTTCTCACTTTTGAATTTAGTGTGTTACTTCAAAAAGTATTCTCCACAATGAGACATATATAAATGCATTTTCTAACCATGACTTTTTCTGCTACTTTTAAGTTTTCATTTTTCAATTTTCAATTTGTTACCCATTGGTCATCATTTTGAAATTGCTACATAAAATCATACTCAGTTGTCCCACAACCATTCATTAGAAAGTTCACCTTCCTCCCAGTGAACTCCTGTGTGTTTGGGTCAGTTTCTGGACTTTCTGTTCCGTTCCATCTCTCTTTTTATTAGTGAAGTGTTAGAACATAGTAAGCTAGTGAGGCTTTATAATAAATGTTAACATTTGGCAGGCTATCTCCCTCTCATTACCCTTCTTTTGCAGATTTTTCTTGGTAATTTTTGCTTGTTTGGTTTTCCATATGGAACATTGTCTAGTTTTCCTCCCCTTAAAAACCAAATCTTACTGGTAATTTTATTTCAATCATGTTACATTTCATCTGGATCAGGCTAACATTTTAACATGTTTGAGTCTTCCTAATTGAAGACCATGGAGTTCCTTCCCAATTAAATCTTTATTTGCATTTCTTAGAATCATTTTTAAGTTTTCTCTTTATAGATCTAGCTTATTCCTGAGCATTTTATTTTTGGGGGGCTGCTTCTTTTTTTTTAAGTTTATTTATTTTTGAGAGAGAGGGAAAGTGTGAGTGGGGGGGCAAAAAGAGAAGGAAAGAGAGAGAATCTCAAGTAGGCTCCACACTGTCAGCACAGAGCCCAATGTGGGGTTCAAACCCACGAACCCTGAGATCATGACCTGATTGGGGGCTGCTTCTAATACCGACTGTTGCTTGTATATATAAAGATTGTTGACATATATTTAGCTTACTGAAGCTTCTTATTTGTTATAATTTTTCAGCTCCTTAGTTTCTAGGGATTGAATTGTATCTTCAAATATTGATAATTTTATCTCTTATTTTCCAAATATTACACCTCTAATTTCTTTTCTGATTGCATCAGTTAAGTTCCTCCCAAACAGTATTAAATAATTGCACTGATGTGCCAGAAGCCAAGCTATCCAACCAGCCTGATGGCAGTGCCCGGGCGGTGGATGGATCGGCACTGCATGGCGGCCCACCGAAAGTGAAGCTTCTCGGACTCCTGCTTTTATATAATTTGGCCTTAGCGCTGGTCAGGGCAGCCCCCCTCCCAGTGAAAGCACCTGGGGATTTGTCGGTTGGGGAATTGCCCATGACAGGCCCCCCCGGGAAAAGAACCACTGGGGAAAGAAAGAAGATTCCGCAAGGAAATCATGCAGCCAGCCCTTGCCACCCCCTATAAAGACTCCTCTCCCTAAAGGAAGGACAGCCCCATATATTTCTCAGCCAAGGAGGGGGACAAATGGGTTCCAAATCCCCACTCTGGCAACAAAGGAATGTATATACGGATACAAGTTACTCCAACCCCTAGGCCCACTTGGCCCCCAGGAGGCATTCCAGATGATAACTGGACCCGGTGGGTTAAGGTACAGAATGGTTCATTAGTTCCTAGGTATACATTGTCTCTCTGGGAGCGCATAGGGCGTGGGTTCCCAGGGCCCTCTTGGCTCCCTCCCTGCACCCCAGACCAAAGCGAATACTTTTGTTCCTTGTACCACAAATGGTTCAAAGGAACAATTAAGAAGTCACGTCCCTGTAAACGTTCCCCTTGAGGTGTTGAGAGCTAGATGACCTTGAAAGGGCAGGAGGGAACGTTACGAGAAAATAACTATGTTGTTCCTTAATGGGTGATTACACAAAGGAACATCTTTAGAATCAGGTAATGCCAGAAAACATAGATGACACACGTTATAAGGAAATTGCTAACAAATATAATGCCACGCTTGCCACAATAAAGCGGCCAGTCTAACACACTGCTGTGGTTTGGGTCCATTTGTTACTTTCGCGATGCCGTTCATCCTTTGGGAACCCCTGGACCTGCTGGAGCTGGAATCCGGCACTGATGGACATGCTTGACTTCTTCCTAACTTTAGTGACAGTCCTTTTACTTCTTAGGAAATACTAAGCCAGCTTTGAGATGAGAGCCATATTTTAATGTTAAGAAATATATTTTAATATATTAATCTATAATATGTAATTTAATAGTTTTCTACTCATTTTTATTTCTTATAAAAATATCAAATTGTCTTAAGCCCATTTTACCATCCATATAAACTATCATGATTTTCCATCATAAAGCTATTAATAGGATTATTAGTAATTTTCTTGGATTTGAATTATCCTTGCATTTCTGGAATAAACTCCAGTTGGTGTGCTATAATATTTTTTCATGTGCTGTTGACCTCTATTTGCCAACATTTTATCATAAGATTTCTACATTAACGTGAGATTGATTTCTTTTAGTTTTGTGCAGTCTTTTTTTTTGTAACAATCTATAATGGTGTAATTTATTCATCAAATTCTAAAAATAATCCACACAAAATAATTTTCTTTACAAAACAACTTGAAAAATAGTTAATCAAGGGGGCGCCTATGTGGCTCAGTCAGTTAAGCATCCAATTTTTTTTTTTTAATTTAAATCCAAGTTAGTCAACAAATAGTGTAATAATGACTTCAGCAATAGAATTTAGTAATTCATCACTTACATATAACACCCAGTGTGTGCAGTCTTTTTAAAAAAATTTGGAGGTACCTTTCTCTTTCCATGTGCTACAGTAGTTTTGATGAGATTAAACTGATTTGTTCTTTACTGTAGTAGCACTTGTCTGAATTTGGCTTACTTAGTATTTACTGAAAGGGAAGGTAAGAAGGTACCTTTCTGACAACTTGGTTTTAGTATTCTCTTTGTTCTAGAGCAAAATTTGGAACATTATATTTTCCTAGAAAACTTTCCATTTCATCCAGGCTTTCAAATTTATTTGCATGTAGTTGAGCTAAGTAGCCTGCCATGATACCCCCCACCCCCCGAGTCTGTGGCTACTGTTATTTATCACTTGTTTCACATAGTTGTACTTTCTTTTTTCTTAATTAGGTAAGGTAACACCAGGTCCATCTATTTTATTACTTTTTCTTTTTAAATGTTTATTTATTTATTTATTTTGAGAGACAGAGACAGAGAGAGAGAGAGAGAGAGAGAGAGAGAGTAGGGGAGGGGCAGAGAGAGAGGAAGACACAGAATCCAAAGCAGGCTCCAGGCTCTAAGCCGGACAGAGCCCCACGAGGGGCTCAAACTCGTGAACCACGAGATCATGACCTGAGCTAAAGTGGGACACTTACATGACTGAGCCACTCAGGCACCCCATGCTTTTTCTTTTTTAAAAACAACTCTTGTTCACTTATTAATTGTACATTTTTAATTCATTAATTTCTATTTTAATCTTTAGATTCTAGTTATCAGTACTGGAGCTGTTTATTTTCATTTCTTCTTGTTTATTAATGTAAATACGTATAGTTACAATTTTTTTGAGCATTGTTTTAGCCATCCCGTGGGTTCTGATCATTCCAGAATGTTATTCTTTTAAGGATATTCTGTAATTTGTTCACATTTATCTACTTGACCCAAGAATTTTTTTCTTTTAAATACTGAGGTCGTAGTGACCTCTGTTTTCAGGTTTTGTAATTGATTAGTTTTATTGCATTACTCCCAGAGAAAGTTATCTGTAACTATTTCTACCTTTCAGAATTAATTAAGGTTTCCTTTGTGGTACATCTCAGGTCAGATCACCTGGACGCAGAATCTGAGATGAAAATTTGCGTTTGGGAGGTTTTTTGTAGAAACAACAGCTGTAAGAAGCTTCAGGAAGCAGGAATGGGAAAAAGGGGAGTGCACTGCAGTTCCTGCAGAGGCTTCATGCCAGCTTATTGGGAGCTCTGGAGCTTCAGAGTTGTCTTATCTTTGTTTTTTCCCCTTTATACATGACACGAACTTTTTACTTGGCTCTCCTTTCTTTTTTTCCCATCCAGAAGCTTTACTAAAACACGCCTAGGGTATGACACATTTAAGATCAATTTTCCCTGGTTCATTTTATGTTCTTATAAGTCTTTATTTCTGGAAATTGTTGCTGAATTACAACTTCAATATTTGTTCTGTTCCATGATTTGTTTTCCTCCTTGAAGACCCCAATTATACATATGTTGAATCTCTGTCACATGCTTCATAAATCCTTTTCCCCCTAATACATTTTATTTTTAAACTTAGACATAATAAGTGAAATAGTGCATGCATTTTAAGTGTTTCATTTAATGAGCATTGAGAATTGTATGCATGTATGTAGCCACTACCCTGCTCAAGATATAAAACATCTTCATACTCCAAAAATTTCTCTGATGTCCCTTCCTAGGCAATTCCTCCCACAGCCACACACCAACTGTTGACATACACACACATTCTTATGAAACAAACAATATATATTTTTTCTGAGATAACTTATTTTCTTTTACTTTTTTGCTTTTCTGCCAACTAGCAAGTTGGCAGTTCATCTGCCTAAGTTCATCTTCTCCTATGTCTCATCATATTTTCCTTAAATTCTTACATTTAATTCTTCCTTAAACATATCCTTTTTAGAAGAAATTAACATTTTAAACTCATACCAATATTAAAACAATTTTTTTAATGTTTTTATTTATTTTTCAGAGACAGAGAGAGACACAGCATGAGTGGGGAAGGGGCAGAGAGAGAGGGAGACACAGAATCCAAAGCAGGTTCCAGGCTCTGAGATGTCAGCACACAGCCCAATGCAGGGCTCAGTCTCATGAACCACGAGATCATGTCCTGAACCGAAGTCAGATACAACAGAATGAGCCACCCAGGAGCCCCATACTAATATATTTTCATCTACTCAATAGCAACTTATCTGTGGTGAAACTTTTTTTTCCTGCCATTTACTTTTTGTTTCTTTTTTCCATTCTTATTCTAGTATATTTGTATGGATACTATGTTGGTTCATTTCTCACAACTCAGTTTTTAAAGAGATTTTTTCCTAGATCACCTATTTGCAGAAAGTTACATAGCAGAGGGGCCTGTGCTATCTTCCAGACTAGTGACACTTTGCATATGACTTTAATTTTTTTAATGAATTCCATTAGCCAGGTTATTTTTGTTATGGTTTGGTTGTTTTCGTCTTTTCTTTTAATACTGTAAGGAAACTCTTCTTTTGCCTGCTGTGAGAAAAGCTGCCTCCTTCAGATATTCATTATCTATGTTATTCTTCATTAGGCCCTGCCTCCTCAATTCTTTGGAAGCAAACCAGTTCTAGGATGGCTATCACAAGCCATTGCAGACCTGTTCCACTGTCGCAAATAGGGGATATAGGATTTGCACCTCATGTGCACTTCATCTTCTAAGAGGTCTTGATCTTTCAGAGATCTGTAGCACCTAAGTCTTCTTTCCATGGTGTCTTATATCTGTGTCCTTTTGCATGCTTTCACTAATAACCTGTTTTTCACTGTTCTTCCATGTATTTTGAAATACAGAGTTTTAGCTATAACCTAGGTTGGCTGTGAAAAGGAGTTGAGTTTTTCTTCATCATTCTTGTCTTCTGCATGATTCCAAAGGTGCAAAGGAGGGGTAGTGATGATTTTGCCTCTCTATAATCAAGTCATAATTTTCCAAAGTGCATTTCCCTCTAACATTTTATTATGAAAAGCTTCAAACATCCAGAAAAGTTGAAATAAATGTATGGTGTACACATATGTACCCACTAGGGATGCCTGGGAGGCTCAGTCAGTTAAGTGTCCGACTTCAGCTCAGGTCATGATCTCACAGTTTGTGAGTTCAAGTCTCACATCGGGTTCTGCACTGGCAGCCCAGAACCTGGAGCCTGTTTCAAATTCTGTGTCTCCATCTCTCTCTCTGCCCCTCTCTCACTTGTGCGCTCTCTCTCTCAAAAATAAATAAACGTTAAAAACACAGAAACAAATATGTACCCACTACCTACATGCTACAATTAATTATTTTGCATTTTCACATATCCATCAATCCATCTTACTTTGTTGATGCATTTCAAAGGAAGCTGCAGAAATCTACACAGCTCCCCCCAAACACTTGAGCATTCACATCATTAACGAAAAGTCAATATTTATTATGGTTCTCTTTAATACATTTTGAAGTGAAATTCATATAAAGTGAAATGCATAAGTCTTAATTACAGTTTTATCAGCTTTGACAAATGAAAACACTGGATAATCCAGACCCAGATCAAAGTAAAGAACACTTCCATCATTTCAGAAAGTTTGCTTGTGTCCCTTCCTAGCCAATCCAAATCCTCGCCCCAAAGGCAAAACCACTGTCTGTAATTTTGCTTGTTCTATAAATTTATAAATAGAATCGTACACCATATACTGGTTTGTGTCTAGATTATTTCACTTATGTTTTTGAGATTCATCCACATTTTTACATATATCAGAAGGTCATTTCAAGTGTGCCTGGATGGCTCAGTTGTTTAAGTGTCTGTCTCTTGATTTCGGCTCAGGTCAAGATCTCACAGTTTGTGGGTTCAAGCCCTACATTGGGCTCTGTGTTGACAGCACAGAGCTTGCTTGGGATTCTCTCTCTCTCCCTCATCCTGCCCCTCCTTCTCCAAAATAAATAATAAACTCTAAAAAAAAGTTCATTTCATTTTATTGCTGAGTAATATTCCATTATATAATAATACATTTTCTTATAGATGGACACCTGGGCTATTTCCAATTCTTGACTATTATGAATAAAACTGCTATAAATATTGCTGAACACATTTGTGTGTATGTTTGCACACATATGTTTTCATTTCTCTTGGGTAAATACTTAGAAGAAGAATTGCTAAGTCATATCATAGGTGAATGTTTTATTTATTAGAAGTAGACCTTTCCCCCAAATCTTCAACCACCAACAATGGATGAAAATTCTCCATTCTCTACATTCATTCCAATATTTGGTAGATTACATGTCTTCCCTTTAATTTATTTAAATATTTTTTAAATGCTACTATAAATTGGAAGTTAGATTCTATTTCATTTTCCAATTATTTACGGCTAACATATAAAAATAGATCTGATTTTTGTACTTTGGCCTTACATCTCATGAAATGGTTAATCTCTCTTGCTAATACTAGTAGCTGTTTTATAAATCTTTAGGAGTATCTATGTAAAGAATCATGTCTCATCAGAGAAATGCAAATCAAAACCACAATGATTAGTTACTTACAAAGATAGTATGAATGTTAAAAAACAAAAAGTAGTAAGATAGATATGATTACAATTAGTTAATGGATACAAAGATAAAAAAGATGTAAAACATGACATCAAAAACAAAACATGGAGTGAGGAGAATAAAAATGTTGAGCTTTAGAATGGGATCAAACTTAAGTTGTTATCAACTTAAAACAGACTATTATGGATACAATAGATTACAAGCTGTTATATGCAAGCCTTATGGTAAGCATAAGAAAATAAAGCTATAGAAAATCCAAAACAATAAAGGGAAAAGAATATAAGGATAACTTATACCTTATATATGAAGAAAGTCATCAAACCACAAAGGAATAGTGCAAGGGAAGAAGAGAAGAACAGAGAGGAACTGTAAATACAGCTAGGAAGCAATTAACAAAATAGTAATAAGCACATACTTATCAATAATTACTTTAAATGTAAATGGACTAAATTCTCCAATCAAAAGACACAGATTGATGGAATAGATAAAAAACCAACACTATCTATCTGTTGCCTACAAGAGACACACTTTAGATGTAAGGACATACATAGACTGTGAAGGGATGGAAAAAGATATTCATTCCATGCGAACAGAAACCAAAAGAGAGCTGAAGTACCTATACTTATATCGGATAAAATGGACTTTAAAACAAGGACTGCAAATAAAAGATGAAGAAGGGAGTTACATAATGATAAAGGCGTTAATCTAACAAGAGGATATAACATTTGTAAATATTTATGTATCCAACCTAGAAACACTTAAATATACAAAGCAAATATTAATAGACCTACAGGAAGAAATAAACAGCAATACAATAAAAGTAGGGGATTTTAATACCCACTTATATCAATGGATATAACATCCAGACAGAAAATCAATAAGGAAACATGAGCCTTAAATGACATTAGGCCAGATGTATTTAACAGATATTTGCAAAACATTCCATCCACAAGCAACAGAATACACATTTTTCTTAAGTGCATATGGGACATTTTCCAAAATATATCATGTTAGGCCACAAAACAAAACTTAATTTAAGAGAATTAAAATAATATAAAACATCTTTTCTGACCACAATGATATGAAACTAGAATTTAATTCCATTAATAAAACTGGAAAATTAAAAAATATGTGAATATTAAACAACATGCTACTGAATAACCAATGGGAAAGAGAAGAAATCAAGAGAAATAAAAAATACCTTGAGGCAAATGAAAATGGAAATGTAACATCAAAATTTATGGGATGCAGCAAAAACAGTTCTAAAAGGAAAGTTCACAGTAATAAATGCCTATCTCAAGAAACAAGGGTCAAATAAAGAACCTAACTTTACACCTCAAGGAATTAGAAAAAGAAAAACAAATGAAGCCCAAAGAAAGTAGAAAGAAGGAAATAGCAAAGATTAGAGCAGACATACATGAAATAGAAACTAAAAAGACAATAGAAAAGATCAGTGAAACTAAGAGCTGGTTCTTTGAAAAAATAAACAAAATCGACAAACCTTCAGCTACACTCACCAGGAAAAAAGAAAGGATGAAAATAAATCAGAAACAAAATAAATGTTACAACTGGTACAAAGGAATATGTTCCTAGTAACAGACAACTTACCAGAACTGAAGCATGGTGAAATAGAAAATCTGAACAGATTGATTACTAGCAAGGAAGTTGAATCAGTGATCAAAAACCTCCCAACAAACAAACAAAAGTCTAGGACTAGACAGCTTCACTGGTGAAGTCTACCAAACACTCAAATAAGAATTAATATTAATACTTCTCAAACTCTTTCAAAAAGTAGAAGAGGGACAAACTATTCTAAACACATTTTATGAGGCCAGTATTACCCTGATACCAAAACTAGAAAAGGATCACACACATACACTACAGGCAAATATCCCTGAGTAGCATAAAAGCAAATATTGTGTCTTCAACAAACTATCAGCAAACTGAATTCAGCAATAAATGAAAAGGATCATATACCATGATAAGGTGGGATTTATTCCAGAGATACAAGGATGGCTCAACATTCCCAAATTGGTCAAGGTGATATACCACATTAACAAAAGAATAAAAATCATATGATCATCTAAACAGATGCTTAAGAAGCATTTGATAAAACTCAACATCTGTTTATGATAAAAACTCTCAAAAAAGTAGATATAGAGGTAATGTACTTCAACATAATAAAGGCCACATATGACAAGCCCACAACTAACATCATAGTCAAAGGTGGAAAGCTGAAAGCTTTTCCTCTAAGATCAGGAACAAGACAAAGATGTCCACTCTTGCTATTTTCATTCAACATAGCATTGGAAGTCCTGTTAGAGAAATTAGGAAATAAATAAATAAGTAAACAAATGGCATCTGGATTGGAGAAGAAGTAAAACTGTCACTATTTGTAAAGCACATGATATTATATAAAGAAAAATCTTAAACATTCCATCAAAAAACTGTTAGAACTAATTAACAAATTCAGAGTACAGCTGCAGGATACAAAATCAATACACAAAAACCAGTCACTGTTTTTTACACTAATAATGAATATCAGAAAGAAATTAAGGAAAAAAAATCCCATTTACAATTGCATCAAAAAGAACAAAATACCTAGGAATAAATTTAACCAAAGTGAAGGACTTATATATTGAAAACTATAAGACATTAATGAAAGAAACTGAGTGTAGCTCTTTCTGCCCATGGGTCCTGTCCCCATGCTTTAATAAAAACACCTTTTTTACATGAAAGAAAGAAAGAAAGAAAGAAAGAAAGAAAGAAAGAAAGAAAGAAAGAAAGAAAAGAAAAGAAGACAGACATTGAAGAAGATACAAATAAATGGAAAGATATTTCACAGTCATGGTTGGAAGAATTAATACTGTTAAAATGTCCACACTCTCCAATACATAGATTCAAAGCAATCCCAAACATCCAATAGCATTTTTCACAGAAATAGCAAAATCCAAAAATTTGTATTGTACCATAAAAGAGCCAAATAGTCAAAGCAATTTTGAGAAAAAAGAACAAAGGTGTAGGTATCATGTTCCCTGATTTCAAACTATATTACAAAGCTACAGTAATCAAACTACCTTGAATTTTTTTAAAAAAAGCTATAGTAATCAAAGCCATATGGTACTGGCATAAAAACAGACACATAGTTCAATGGAACAGAACACATATCACAGAAATAAACCTATATGGCCATATATGATCACAATACATATATGGTCAATTAATTTATGATGAAAGAGATAAGAATGTATGATAGGGAAAGGATGGTATCTTCAATAAATGGCATTGGGAAAATTGGACAGACATATGCAGAAGAATGAAATCTGACCACTATCTTATACCATACACAAAAATCGACTCAAAATGGATTAAGGACTTGAACAGAAGACCTGAAACCATAAAACTAGAGAAAACATAGGCAGCAAGCTCCTGGATATAGGTTTTGGTGATTTTTTTTAGTCTTACGCTAAAAGCAAAAGCAACAAAAGCAAAAAATAAACAACTGGGACTATATCAAATGAACAAGCTTCTGCACAGCAAAGGAAACCACCAACAAAATGAAAAGGCAACCTCCTGATTGGGAGAACATATTTGGAAATCATATATCTGATAAGGGGCTAATATTCAAAATATACAAAGAACTCATACAACTTAATAGCAAAAAACAATCTGAGCCAAAATTTGGCAGAGGATCTGAAGAGGTGTTTTTCCAAAGAACGTATACAAATGGCCAATAGCTACATGAAAATAGGCTCAACATCATCAATGATCAGGGAAATGCAAATCAAAATCACAATGATACATCACCTCACACCCATTAGAATGTCTACTACCAAAAGACAAGAAATAACAAGTGTTGACAAGGATGCAAAGAAAAAGGTACCTCTGTGCACTGCTGGTGTGAATTTAAATTGGTACAACCACAGTATGCAGGTTCCTCTAAAGATTAAAAATAGAACTACCACATGATCCAACAACTCCACTTCTGGGTGTGTATCCAAAGGAAACAAAAACACTACTTTGAAAAAACATATGTGCTCTTATGTTCAACACAGCATAATAGCTAAGATATGGAGAAAACCTACATGTCCATTGAGATACACACACACACACACACACACACACACACACACACACACACACAAGAATACTATTCAGCTATTTAAAAAAGTGAAATCTTGCCATTTGTGACAACATGGATGAACCCTGAGACCATTATGCTAAATGAAATAAGTCAGACAGAAAAAGACAAATACTGTACGAACCTTCTTATACGTGGAATCTAAGACAAACAAACCAAACCAAAACCAAACTCATGGATATAGAGAACAGATTGGTGGTTTCGAGAAGTGGGGGGGCAGGCATGGAGAAATGGATGAACTGTTTTTTCTTTTTTTAGTTTAAATAAATTGAATAAAAAATTTTAAAAAGCACACAGAATGAGATATTAGGTGGCTACTATCAAAAATATAACAAGTGTTGGCAAGAATGTGGAGAAATTGGAACCCTTGTGCACTACTGGTGGGACTGTAAAATGGTGGAACTCTATTCTGTCAAATGCTCTATGCCTCTATTTCTACACTAATCATGATGTTTTATTTACCACAGCTTTATAACATGTTTTGGTGTTTGGTAGGGAAAATATTCCTCTCTTTGTCCATTCTTTTTCATTAGCTATCTTTATTCCTACTTGTCAGTTATTTTTTTTAGGTTTATTTATTTACTTTGAGAGAGAGAGAAAGCGAGATCGAAGGAGGGGCAGAGAGAGATAGGGAGAGAGAGAATCCCAGGCAGGCTCCACACTGTCAGTGTAGAACCAAATGCAGGGCTCATACTCATGAACCGTGAGATCATGACCCAAGCCTAAATCAAGAGTCAGACGCTTACCCAATTGAGCCACCCAGGTGCCCCTTTAGTTATTTTTGTAGCATCGATTTGTCAGTATCTAGAACTGCACTGACATTTAGATTAACTTTGGAATAAATTCTCACATTTACAGTATTGATTCTTACTATTCTTAAAACAGTATTTATTCCATTTATTTAATAGTTGATTTATGTCCTCCAGTGTTTTTTAGTCTGCTTTATAGGTTTCTTCCATTTGTTAAAACATTTATTCCTGGGTATTTAATAGTTATTTTTATTATTGTAAATAAAAATTTTAAAATAGCATTTTAAAATATATTATTACTTTTAAGGCTACTTTATTTTGTTGGTTGACCTTTGTTTAGAACTTATTGCTGAATTATCTAGTTAGTTCTAATAGCTCATGAGTTGATTCTCTTGGATTTTCTATGTCCAAAAACATGTCACTGACAATCACATTTTGGCTGTATACATCCCGTAATTATATATTTTTCTTGTGTATTTTCATTTACAAGAATCTATAGAACCAGTGTTAATAGTAGCAATGAAAGAGACATCTGTGCCTCATTCCTAAGTGGATACTGCTTTTGGTCTCTATATTCTAAGATAGCTCATCACCATATCTAAATTCTTGCAAGTAATAACAAGGAAAAAAGGAGAAGGTATACACCTTCCTTTTAAAGCCCCAAAACACAGTGGGACAAAAAAACCTGAGACTAACCAAATGTAGAAGAAAAGAAGGACAGCTTCATTTTGCTTGTGTCAGCCTACCACCCAGGCCGGTGCTGCTCAGCATAGACAGGGAACTACCAATATGAAAAGAGTTCCCTCCCCTCCCTGGGAAAGGGAGAGTGGGGTGAGCAATCAGCTTCCCCAGCCTTTTGATGCACTGCAAGAAGGAGCCACTTCAGTTTCACCTGACCCAGAGACTGGCACAAGTGAGGTGTACAGAAATGGCCTGGAACAAGGAAAAAGGGCTTGGGCTACCAGTATCAGACATGTGGCAGGCACAACCTCGTTTCACAGTGGCCTGTTCTGCAGAGGACCCCAACAGCTTTTGCTGCTGAAATAAACCAACGACCAGGATAGCCCTCATGCACTCCCTGAAGATTTCACCATAGCATTTCCTCCACACAGGTTTTCACAGCACATTAAAGGATCATACACCATGGGGCCAACATTTGCAAACCAATAAATGTGACATACTACAATGAGTGAAGGATAACAATCACATGATCATCTCAGTAGAGGCAGAAAAAGCATTTGACAAAATTCAACAATCCTCTCATGATAATAACTCTCAACAAAGTGGTTATAGAAGGGACATTCCTCAACATAATAAAGGCTATATATGACAAGACCACAGCTTACATCATCCCTGACAATGAAAAGTTGAAAGCTTTCCCTCTAAGATTAGGAACAAGACAAGGGTGCCACTGTCACCACTCTTATTCAACATAGTACTGGAAGTCTTAGCTAGAGCAATTAAGCAGCAAAAAGAAATCAAAGGCATCCAAATCAGAAAGGAAGAAGTAAAATTATCTCAGTTTTTCCATGATATGATATTATATAGAGAAAATCCTAGAGACTCCACTAAAAACTCATTAAAAAGAATCAAGTTCAGTAAGTTGCAGGATGCAAAATCAACATACAAAAATTAATTGTGTGTTTATATACTAACAACAAAACACTGGAAAAAATAAAGGAAACAATCCCATTTCCAATAGCACTCAAAACAATAGGAAGTGAAAAATCTATATACACTGAAAACTATAAGACACTGATGAAAGAAACTGAAGAAAATGCCAGTAAACGGAAAGATATCCCATGTTCATGGATGGGAAGAATTAATATTGTTAAAATGTCCATACTATCCAAAGCCACCTATAGATTCAAGGCAATCCCTATCAAAATTCCAACATCATTTTTCACAAAAATAGAAAAACTATCCTAAAATTTATATGGAAACACAAAAGACCTGAATAGTCAAAGCAATCTTGAGAAAGAACAAAGCTGGAGGCATCATACTTCCCAATTGGAAACTTTATACAACTCATTCAACTCAATAGCAAAAATCCAAATAATCCAATTTAAAATGGACAAAGGACCAGAATAAACATTTTGACAAAGAACACATACAAATAGCCAACAAGTACATTAAAAGGTATTCAATCTCAGTAACCATTGGGAAAATGCAAGTCAATACCACAATGAAATATCACTTCACACCTGTTAGAATGGCTATTACCAAACAGGTAAGAGATAACAAATGTTGGCAAGGATGTGTTGAAAACGGAACCCTGTGCAGTTTTGGTGGGAATGTGAATTGATACAGCCATTATGGAGAACAGTACAGAAGTTCCTCAAAAATTAGTAGAATTACCATATGACCCAGCAATCCCACTTCTGGGAATATATCCGAAGAAAATGAATACAGGATCTGAAAGAAATATCTGTACCCTCATTTTCATTGCAACATTATTCACAATAGCCAAGACATAAAAACAATCTCAGTGTCCATCTATGGATGGATGAATGGATGAAAGAAAATGCAGTGTATATACATGCAATGGAATATTATTGAGCCGTATAAAAGGAGGAAATTCTGCTATTTGTGGCAACATGGATGGACCTTGAGAGCATTATACTAAGTGAAATAAGTCAGACAGAGAAATACAAACACCATATTATTTCTCTTACATGTAGAATCTAAAGATGAGTTCATAGCAGCAGAGAGTAGAACAGTGGTTGCCAGGGACTGAGGGGTGGGGGAAATGAGACATTGATCAAAGGGTACAAACCTCCAGTGATAAGAAAAATAAGTTCCAGGGTGTAATATACAGCATGGTGACCACAGTTAACAAAAGTGTATTGTATACTTGCAAGTTGCCTGGAGAATACATTTTAAATGTCTTTACCATAACAAGAACAACAACAATAAAATGGTAATTATGTGAGGTGTGAAGAATGTGTTAACCTTACTGTGGTAAACATTTCATGATATGTACATATACCACATCATTACACTGTACACCTTAAATCATACAATGTTTTATGTCTAGTAAATATCAATAAATTTCAGAAAAAATAGAAAAAATCATAATTAAGAGACTAGATCGTGCCAAAGTATTAACAATTGTACATATAAAAATAAAATTATAGTCCTCCACAAATGTTCTCACTAAAGAAGCAAGAAATTTATATACCCAAAACATCTTACTAAATCTTTTCAAAGCAAGCACATATTGGTAATTAAATGATTTAAGCCTCCAGCTAAATGTTGTTCTTTGGCTGATATTTATTTCAGAGCTAACAAAAACCATTGAGAAGATGGAATTTGGCATATGACTCTCACATATAAGCACATTAACAAACTTATATCAGGGCTCAATCAAATTGAGCAAATACTTCTAGGAATTTCCCTTATGGGTTTTATTCAGTTACTAGGAGGATTTAAAGCCTCAGTTATGCCACATATATCCAGGCCACAGGCTCAGAGCACTTGATTTTACCCCAGGGCAAAATTCCGTATTCAAGACTAGATCTAGAACAGATGGCCACTCCACCTCTTCTATAATCTGGTGTACCCTATGAAAAATGAAAAGACTAAAGGGAACATAGATTCCACAACAGGGCCAGAACAAACATTGTTGTTATTAATACTACTAATAATATTCATTAGGTACTTTGGTGTACATGATACACCCGGATAAGCTCTGTACAGAATGAGTCCTAGTCATTATAATGTTCCATGTAGGAACCATGTACATTCTTTATGCTCTGTAAGGAATGTGCTTCTTGCCTTCACAGAGTTTTCAATCTAAGCAGTGATTATGTGTCTAATACCTTTCTTGAGCCAGATATAAAATCAATTCCTCAGAATTTAATGAACCCTATTGCATGCCAGTACTTTGGGGATAATGAATGACAATATGTTCGGTGGGAAGGAGAACCATGCAAAGGCAGGAATGAACGCACTACGGGGAAAGCTGGAAAGAAGAGGAGAAGGAGATGAGATTCAGAGCAAGAGAGGGTCAAATTACAGAAGGTTTTAAATTCTTAGAAAGCTTAGATCTTATACAGTCAGTAAAGATTTAGGAAGTCATTGATGGTATGTAGCCTCAGATAGTGGCTCCTGAGTATTTCCAGCTGGTCCTAGGGCCATATGCACAAGGAAGTGAAGGATGATAGTCATCTCATTTCTCACAGCCAAATGTCCAGTCTTTTCCAATGTTTCTGGTTTGGCATTAGTTTGCTGGTTGCCTTTTATTAGAAAAGTGGATTAAACAGCGTAAGTAGTGCCAGTATTAACTACATATTGGCCCTAAAACACAGTTAAGAAAAACAAATTTCAAATTACCATTAGGGTTCTATGAAACACCAAACTATATGTACTGTTATATAGATTCAATTGATAAAAACAATTTAAGGCAGTGTTTTAAAAACTGTATTATGCATAATAATCACCTAACAGTAAATTCAGGTTATTGGCCCCACTCCCACCAAGATTTTGATTTGATAAATTTGGAGTCCCAAATTATGCATTTTATTTAAAAGGAATAGAAGCACCTGATTCCAATGCAGCTAATCTAATACCAAACTGAAATAAAGTGGAAAACTTCTGAAAGAGTACTAAAAATGGCTTATCAATACCTTTTATATTTTCCTACTATGTAATGTTACTCAAATTACAAAGACATGAAACCATAGAAATCCTGAATTTATCTATTAAGACATTTATACTTTACATAATTGGTGAAAAATATGAAGGATTAATAGGTCACTCTTCAACAGTTAAAAATTAGATACTTTATCATTAAATATCATTCAAATCATTAGACAAAAATAAAAACTTTGTTTTTTAAAAGACAACTTTTGCTAAGTTACTTTCTGTGAAGAAGTATACCTATTACAATATCACAAAGGTTATTATAGACTTCAGTGTGTAATAGCCATATATGTAGTCATAACATTCATTTTTCTATTTTTAAAACTTCCGGTTATCAACTCTTTTTAAAAAGGACACATTCAAAGAATATTTCAGGAAAAATAATAATTTGTATTCAAATAAATCTTACTATTACATATTTCATATTTTACATCTTGGCTATAAATGCAACAAACAAAACCCTAATGTGAATATAAAACAAGAAAACAAAGGCTTATGAAACTAAAAGTCGTAATAAAAATGGTTTTACATCATGAGTAATGACAATATTCAATGAGAGTGCTATTCATAAGTTAAACAGTGAGACTACTCAACAAGTATTTGGAAGAAATGACACTTTAAATCTGGAAAAGGTAAATTATGTTTATTAAAATTAATACTCTGCAATCATTTGGGGTCCTCTGAGGCAAGGCTTATTGTTTGACTTTATATCAGTTGAAACCTTTGTTAAAAGAGATAAAACACATAAAGTGTTTTATTCCATTCATTTTGTAGATATTTTTAAAATGAGAAAACTCCCAAGGTATCTATGATTTCCAAAGAAACAAAGTAAGGGATTTGTTCTAAATGGGGTACTAACAGTGGTATAAAATTTTGTAAGCAGGAGGGGCCAAGTTGGTGGAGCAGCCTGAAAGTTCTCAGCTTCTCTCATCCCTGAAATGCAGCTAGATCAGCACCAAACCATTTTGCACACCTACAAAATTGACCTGAGGATTAGCACAACAATCTGCATAACTTGAACCACAGAACTGGCAGGTATGCAGTGTGGAGAGGTGAACTGGGGGAGACAGAAGCTGCAGAGGGCAGGGAGCTGTTTTTGTGGAGAGAGGACACAGAAAGAAGGGAGAGTCCAGGAAAAGCACTCCCCCTGAAAGAAGCTGAGAGAAAGAGAAAGAGTGACTGAACAAGAAAGGGAGAGAGGAGAAAGCAGAGGGTTTCAGTACCATTAGGACTCTATCAACAGGGGGAAGCAGTGTTGAAAATTCCACAGGTCAATACCTGGCCATGCTCTGGGTGGGAAGGGTGAATCTCCAGGAGCAGGAAGTGAGGTCTGAGGGGTCCGTGGGCCACATGGGGAGAGGTGGTTCCCTTGCCAGGAGCACATTTGGTAGAGGCTGTGGGGCCTCCCCACAGGCAAAGGTCCCAGTGATCCTGGAGAACAGCCACATTTGCTGGGATTGGAAAAAAAGATGCCAGGGGGCAGTGAAATCTGGTGCCAGCTGCGTGTTGTGTTTTGCCATAATTTCTAAACCTCTGCTACCTTGCAATCCCACAAACTTTTCCTGGGGCAAGCAGGCACCCAGCCACAATCACTGAGCCTCTGCAGCAGCATGACCCTATGATGTTCCCAGGGGGAAGCTGGCACCTGGCCATTGCTCCACAAGACCCTCCCCCAGAGGGGCGTAGTGGGTCCATGAGGCTGGGCTCTCAGAGGTGAGGGGTTAGGAAACACAGCCCCATATGAGATATAATTCAGGAAGGAGGTGATGCCTAGTGGGCCGATGCTTGGACGCAGTCAGTGTAGAAGCAGAGAGTGGATGGGAGCCGGAGACAAAGTTAGGGGTTCTTGACTGCTGGTTAGTGAGAGTGCAGAGTTCTGATACCAGACACTGGAAAGCTGGGTGACTCCATTTTTACCACTTGTGCACATGTGCATACCCCTGCACTCATGCCACAATGATCCACCCCAATAAGCTACAAAGTGCCACCTACTGGAGAAGAGACCTGTAACACCAAGCCCTCCCCAACTGCGCCAACCAAGCTCAGCCCTTAGAGGACCACCATAAGTCTCCCCTCCTGCTTAGTGTATGGACTATAAAGTGCTGTATAGTTATACTTCTAGGGGAAATTGGATGTAATTTCATTCGGATTTCATTCTGCTCACTGGTCCTATTTGGGTTTTTTTGGTTTTGGTTTTTGTCTTTTCTTTCCTTTTTCTTTTCTTATTTTTGGATACAGAAAGAGAAAAAAAATTTATTTTGTTTTTTTTAATTAAAACATTTTTTACAGTTTTTAAATACTTTTCTTAATTCTGTTACTTTCTTCACTTCATTTTATTCTATTCTATTGTATACATCTTTAAAAGAATTTTTTTACGTTTATTGTTTTTTGATAGACCAAGAAAGACAGAGCACAAGTAGGGGAGGGGTAGAGAGAGAGGGTGACACAGAATCCAAAGCAGGCTCCAGGCTCTGAGCTGTCAGCACAGAGCCTGACGTGCACAGAGCCTGATGCAGGGCTCAAACTCACAAACTGCGAGATCATGACCTGAGCCAAAGTCAGACGCTTAACCAACTGAGCCACCCAGGCACCCCTGTATACATCTTTTTAAAAGTTTAAACATTTTCTTACTTTTTTTTCCCTTTGCCTTTCCTTCCCTTTTTTCTCTATTCTATCAAGCTTTTTCCAACAACCAAACCAAAACACACCTAGAACTAGCTTCCTTTATAAGAATTTTTCTGTTGTTTTTAATTCATTAGTTTTAATTTTCTATTTTATTAATTCTTTTCCTTCCTCCAAAGTGACAAAACAAAGAAATTTACCCCAAAAGAAAGGGCAGGAAGAAATGACAGCCAGGGAGTTAATCAACACAGATATAAGCAAGGTATCTGAAGTACAATTTAGAATCACGATAATAAGAATACTAGCTGGTGTTGAAAAAAAGCATAGAATCCCTTTCTGCAGAGATAAAAGAAGTAAATCTAGTCAGGATGAAATTAAAAATGCTATAACTGAGATGGAATCTCAAATGGATTGACGGTGGCAAGGATGATGAAGCAGAACAGTGAATCAGTGATATAGAAGACAAAATTATGGAGAATAGTGAAGCAAAAAAAAAAGAGGAAAGTAAGGCAAAAGAGCGCAATATAAGAATTAGAGAACTCAGTGACTCATTAGAGAGGAATAACATCCAAATCATAGGAGTCCTAGAAAATGAAGAGAGAGAAAGAGGGGTAGAAGTTTTATGTTAGCAAGTCATAGTGGGAAAACTTTCCTAACCTGGGGAAAGACACAGACATCAAAATCCAAGAAGCAGAGAACTCCCATTAGATTAAAAAAAACCCAACCAGTAACAAGGCATATCATAGTCAAATTCACAAATACACAGACAAGGAAAGAATTATGAAAACAGCAAGGGAAAAAAGTCCTTAATCTATAAGGGAAGACAGATCAGGTTCATAGCAAACCAATCCACAGAAACTTGGCAAGCCAGAAAGGAGTGGTAGGATATTTTCAACATGCTGAATTGGAAAAATATGCAGCCAAGAATTCTTTATCCAGCAAGGCTGTCACTGAAAGTAGAAGGAGAGATTAAAAGTTTCCTAGATAAACAAAAACTAAAGGAGTTGGTAACCATTAAACCAGCCCTACAAGAAATTTTAAGGGGAACTCTCTGAGGGGAGAAAAGAGGAAACAAAACAAAACAAAACAAGACCAAAAGCAACAAAGACTAGAAAGGACCAGAGAACATCACCAGAAACTCCAACTCTACAGGCAACACAATGGCAATAAATTCATATCTTTCAGTACTCACTGTAAATGTCAATGGACTAAACGCTCCAATGAAAAGACATAGGATAATAGAATGGATAAGAAAACAAGATCTATCTATATGCTGTTTACAAGAGTCCCATTGTAGACCTAAAGACACCTTCAGATTGAAAGCAAGGGGGTGGAGAACCATTTATCATACTAATAGTCACCAAAAGAAAGCCAGAGTACCCATACTTCAATCAGACAATCTAGATTTTAAATTAAAGACTGTAACAAGAGACGAAGAATGGCATTATATCACAATTAAGGGGTCTATCCACCAAGAGGATCTAACAATTGTAAACATTTATGCCCCCAATGTGAAACACCCAAATATATAAATCAATTAATCACAAACATAAAGAAACTCATTGATAATCATACTATAATAGTAGGGGACTTCAACACTCCACTTACAGTAATGGACAGATCATCTAAGCAGAAAAGTCAACAAGGACAATGGCTTTGAATGACACACTGGACCAGATGGACTTAACAGATATATTCAGAACATTTCATCCTAAAGCAGCAAAATACACATTCTTCTCCAGTGCACATGTAACATTCTCCAGAATAAATCACATAATGGGACACAAATCAGCCCTCAACAAGTACAAAAAGATCAAGAACATACCGCGCATATTTTCAGACCATAACGCTATGACACTTGAAATCAACCACAAGAAAAAAGGTGGAAAGATAAATACTTGGAGACTAAAGGATATTCCACTAAAGAATGAATGGGATAACCAAGAAATTAAAGAGGAAATTAAAAAGTACATGGAAGTCAATGAAAATGATAACATGATAGCCCAAAACTTCTGAGATGCAGCAAAGGCAGTCATAAGAGGGAAGTAAATAGCAACCCAGGCCTTCCTAAAGAAGGAAGAAAGGTCTCAGATACACAACCTAACCGTACACCTTAAAGAGCTGGAAACAGAATAGCAAATAAAACCCCAAACCAGCAGAAGACAGGAAATAATAAGATTAGAGCAGAAATCAATGCTATCGAAATAAAAACAAAACAGTAGAACGGATCAATGACACCAGGAGCTAGTTCTTTGAAAGATTAACAAAACTGATAAACCCCTAGCATGTGTGACCAAAAAGAAAAAAGAAAGGACCTATATAAATAAAATCAAGAATGAAAGAGGAAAGATCACAACCAACACTGCAGAAATAAAAACAATAATAAGAAAATATTATGAGCAGTTATATGTCATAAATTGGGCAATCTGGAAGAAATGGACAAATTATTAGAAACATATAAACTACATAAACTGAAACAGGAGGATATAGAAAATTTGAACAGACCCATAACCAGTAAAGAATTTGAATTAGTAATCAAAATCTCTCAAAAAATAAGAGTCCAGGGCCGACGGCTTTCCAGGGGAATTCTACCAAACATTTAAAGAAGAGTTAGCACCTATTCTTTTGAAGCTGTTCCAAAAATAGAAATGGAAGGAAAACTTCCAAACTCATTCTATGCGGCCAGAACTACCTTGATTCCAAAAGCAGACAAAGACCCCACTAAAAAAAGGAAAACTATAGACCAATTTCCCTGATGAACATGGATGCAAAAATTCTCAGCAAGACACTAGCCAACCAAATCCAACATAACATTAAAAGAATTATTCACCATGATCAAGTGGGATTTATACGTGGGATGCAGGGCTACTTCAATATCCATAAATCAATCAATGTGATAAATCACATTAAGAAAGAATATGAACCACATAATCCTCTCAATAGACACAGATAAAGTATTTGACAAAATACAGCATCCTTCCTTGATAAAAGTCCTCAAGAATCTAGGGATAAAGGATCATACCTCAAGATCATAAAAGCCATAAACAAAAGACCCACCGCTAATATCATTCTCAATGGGAAAAAATTGAGAGCTTTCCCCCTAAGGTCAGGAACACGGCAGGGATGTCCATTCTCACCACTGTTATTCAACCTAGTATTGGAAGTCCTAGCCTCAGCAATCAGACAACACAAAGAAGTAAAATGCATCCAAACTGGCAAAGAGGAAGTCAAACTTTTCACTGTTCGCAGATGACATGATACTCCATATGGGAAAGCCAAAAGATTCCACCAAAAAACTTCTAGAACTGATTCATGAATTTAGCAATGGCACAGGATATAAAATCAATGCACAGAAATTGGTCACATTCCTATACACCAATAATGAAGCAGCAGAAAGAAATCAAGGACTTGATCCCATCACAACTGGACTAAAAACCATAAAACACCTAGGAATAAACCTAACCAAAAAGGTGAAAAATCTATACACTGAAAACTATAGAAATGTCATAAAAGAAACTGTAGAAGACACACACAAAAAAAGGGAAAAATATTCCAAGCTCATGGATTGGAAAAACAAATTGTTACAAAGTCGATACTATCCAAAGCAATCTACATAGTCAAAGAAATCCCTGTCAAAATAACACCAGCATTCTTCACAGAGCTAGAAGAAATAAACCTAAAATCTGTATGGAACCAGAAAAAATCCCAAAGAGCCAAAGCAATCCTGAGATGCAAAGCTGGAGGCATCTCAATTCCAGACTTCAAGCTGTATTACAAAGCTGTAATCATCAAGACACTATGGTACTGGTACAAAAACAGATGCACAAATCAATGGAACAGAATAGAGAATGCTGAAATGGACCCACAGACATATGGCCAATTAATCTTTGACAAAGCAGGAAAGAATATTCAATGGAATAAAGACAGTCTCTTCAGCAAATGGTGTTGGGAAAACTGGACAGCAACATGTGGAAGAATGAAGCTGGACCACTTTCTTACACCATACACAAAAATAAACTCAAAATGGATGTAAGGCCTAAATGTAAGACAGGAAGATATCAAAATCCTAGAGGAGAAAGCAGGCAAAAACCTCTTTGACCTCAGCCACAGTAACTTCTTACTCAACATGTCTCCAGGGGCAAGGGAAACAAAAGCAAAAATGAACTATTGGGACCCCATCAAAAAAAAAAAATGCTTCTGTACAGCAAAGAAAACAATCAGTAAAACTAAAAGGTAACCAATGGATTGGGAGAAGATATTTGCAAATGACATATCAGATAAAGGGTTAGTATACAAAACGTATAAAGAACTTATCAAACTCAACACCCAAAAACAAATAATCCAGTGAGGAAATGGACAAAAGACATGAATAGACACTTTTCCAAAGAAGACATCCATCCAGATCACTAACAGACACAATGAAAAAATGCTCAACATCACTCATCATCAGGGAAATACAAATCAAAACCACAATGAGAAACCTGTCAAATTGGCTAAAATTAACAACTCAGACAATGACAGAGGTAAGAGGAACACTTTTGCACTGCTGGTAGGGATGCAAACTGTGCAGCCACTCTGGAAAACAGTATGGAAGTTCCTCAAAAAATTAAAAATAGAACTACCTTATGACACAGCAACTGCACTACTAGGTATTCATCCAAAGGATACAGGTGTGTTGTTTCGAAGGGGCACATGCACCCCAATGTTTATAGGAGTACTATCGACAATAGCCAAAGTATGGAAAGAGCCCAAATGTCCATCAATGATTGAATGGGTAAAGAAGATGTGGTATACTATACAATGTAGTATTACTTGGCAATCAAAAAGAACAAAATCTTGACATTTGCACCAACACGGATGGAAGTAGAGTGTATTATGCTAAGCGAAATTCATCAGAGAAAGACAAGTATCATATGACTTCACTCATATGTGGAATTTAAGATACAAAACAGATGAACATAATGGAAGGGAAGCAAAAACTATAAAAATATGGAGGGGGACAAAACACAAGAGACTCTTAAATATAGAGAAAAAACTGAGGGTTGCTGGAAGGGTTGTGGGTAGAGGGATAGGCTAAATGGGCAAGGGGTATTAAGGAGGACACTTGTTGGATGAGCACTGGGTGTTATATGTAGGGGATGAATCACTGAATTCTACTCCCGAAATCATTATTGCACTATATGCTAATGAACTTGGATGTAAATTAAAAAGTAAATAAAAAAATAAAAAATAAATTAAAAAAATTTTAAGAGCCAATTTTTAGAGGAATAAAGAATAGAAATAGTAGTGGGGTTATTAGGGAAGGAGACAGGAAGTAGCATTGTTATTTTATTGTATAGTTTAAATTTTCCTTTTATAAAGATAACATAAATTGAAAATGTATCATATACTTAAGTAAATTTCTAGGGCTATGCTATGTCAGTTCTTTTAAATTTTTTAAAAACATTTTTATGTTTATTTATTTTCGAGAGAAAGAGAGAGGAGAGCCACAGCACAAGCAGGGGACAGGCAGAGACTGAGACACACAAAATCTGAAGCAGGCTCTAGGCTCTAAGCTCTCAGCACAAAGCCTGATGCGGAGCTCAAACACATAAACTGTGCCTGAGCTGAAGTCAGACGTTTATCCCTATACTTATTTCATCCATCCCCCCACCCACCTCTCGCCTAGTAATCAGCAGTTTGTTCTCCAAGTTAGGAATCTTGTTTTTTTGTCTCTTTTTTCTTGGTTCATTTGTTTTGTTTTTCAAATTACACATGAGTGAAATAATATGGTATTTATCTTTCTCTGACTTTGCTCACCTAGCAATATACTCTCTAGGTCTATCCATGTTGTTGCAAATGCAAGATCTTATTCTTTTATATGGCTGAGTAATACTTCATTGTACATCTATATACCACATTTTCTTTATCCATTCATCCATTGATGGGACACTTGGGTTGCTTCTATAATTTGATTATTATAAATAATGCTGCAATAAGCATAGGGGTCCATATATCTTTTCAAACTAGTTTCTCATATTCTTTGAGTGAATACCCAGTAGTGGAATTCCTGGGTTATATGATAATTCTATTTTTAATTTTTTGAGGAACCTCCATACTGCCTTCCACAGTGGCTGCACCAGTTTGCATTCCCACTAATGGTGCGTGAGGGTTCCTTTTGTCCACACCCTCACCAAAACTTGTTGTTTCTTATTATTGATTTTAGCCATTCTGACAGGTGAGAGGTGATATCACACTGTGGTTTTGATTTGCATTTCCCTGATGATGAGTGATATTGAGCATGTTTTAATGTGGTGGCCATGTGGATATCTTCTTTGGAGAAATGTCTGTTCATGTCTTCTGCCCATTTTTTAATTGGGTTACTTGTTTTCTTGTGTGTTGAGTTGTATAAGTTGTTTATATATTTTGGATACTAACTCTTTATCAGATATGTCATTTGCAAGTATCTTCTCCCATTCAGTAGGTTATCTTTTAGTTTTGTTGATGGTTTCCTTCACTGTGCAAAATCTTTTTATTTTGATGTAGTTTCGACAGTTTATTTTTACTTTTATTTCCCTTGCGTCATGAGACATACCTAGAAAAATGTTTCTATGGCCAATGTCAGAGAAATTATTGCCTGTGCTCTCTTCTAGGATTTTTATGGTTTCATATCTTACATTTAGCTCTTCAATCCATTTTGAATTTATTTTTGTGTATGATGTAGAAAAGTGGACCAGTTTTATTCCTTTGCATGTAGCTATCCTGTTGTTCCAGCACCATTTATTGAAGAGACTGTCTTTCCCACTGCCTAGTCTTGCCTCCTTTGTTGAAGATTAATTGGCCATATGATCATGGGTTTATTTCTGGGCTCTCTATTCTATTGATATATGTCTCTATTTATGTGCCAGTACCATACTGATTACTACAGCTTTGTAGTATATGGCATGCCAGTTTTTAATCATGCATGCCTTCTGAAGGACACAATGGCATGAGAACTTAATCTCATCAAAAATTGTTAAAAAAAAAAAAAAGAAAAAAGAACAGCGTGGTTACAGGAGAAAAGAGAGAAAGAGTTGCTTTCCCACTGTAATCAAACTATTTTGGTGATTATTTTTAAAGGCCAAAGAAGTATCATTAAAATCTCACATTTCTGGGGCACCTGGGTAGCTCGATCAGTTGGGTGTCCAACTCTTGATTTCAACTCAGGCCATGATCTCATGGTTTGTCAGTTCGAGCTCCGCATTGGGCTCTATGCTGACAGTGCAGAACTTGCTTGGGATTCTGTCTCCCTCTCTCTCTTTCCCTCCCCCGCTTGCTTTCCTTCTCTCTCAAAATAAAGAAAGATAAACTTTAAAAGAAATCTTACATTTCTAATGGAAATTTAACTTGATTAGGTAGTGATCATTACTTACCACATGCCAATTATTTTGCAAGGCACCAGGTAGATGTTGTGAAGGTGGAAATTGATAAAACATTGTCTTTGACTTTAAAAGACTCATAGTCTCTCTAGTGGCAATGGATTCCTTTCCTAGCTATAATACAAGGCAGAAGAAAAGGCACCACATAGAGGTGTAAATGACTTATAGTGGGACTGAAGCAGCAGAGCAATCACCAGATTCCTGGTCCTCAGTGCCTGGTGTCTCTGAAACCAAAGCTGCTCTTCCTCAGCTCTCACAGAAGAGTTAAGGGAAGAGCTCTGTCCAAACGTATGGGGCAAAACTACAGACCACAGGCCTAAAAGCTTCTTATAAAAACTTTCAAACAAACCACCTGTATCCTTCCCTTCGCCATCACCCTCAGTGGTTCCTTCTAGCCAATTACTGAGCCTTTCTGGGGATTCTTCAGCTGTCAGATAATTTCTAGAGAGTACAGCCTTTGCGGGCACTTAGGTTTGTCTTCCTTTTTTTCTGCTAAGTCATTTACCATTCCTTTACCCATTCCATGTCTGACAGGCTATGGACTGGGGTTGAGATGTCTCTGAGCTTCAATAAACCTGGGACAAGTTTCTGATTGTTCCTGCTGGATTTTCAAAAGGAGAGTAGAATGGAAATGACTTAATTATTTCATCTTAGAATCTGTCTTATGTGATTACTGCAATTTCATAACTGAACTAACATTAAGAAAAGAATAGTAAAAACAGGGTAGAAAATTTTAAGCTCAAGCTATAAAACCAGATCTGTTATAGACAAAGATTGAACAATGTGGAGAGTAAGGTAGAAGATGTTTTATGGTTTTCAGAAAGCAGAAAGAAATCACAAAATATCCCAAATCATCTCAAGTAGGCCACCACTCTGCCTGAACTAAAGCACGAGTTAGTAAACTGCAAATAATTCAAACCTTCACAAAGATGGTGAACTCCTCCACTTTCTCATTGGCTAAGAGCAACTTCTTTTGTGCACCTTCTAGGGCCTGCTCACTTTTCAGTGCTAATCCTTGAAGATGCTTGGATGCTGCTGTTTCAATTTCTGCCATTGCAGATTCGGTCTCACTTATTTTTGATACTAGGAGACCAAGCTTGACATCCTGCAAAAGACCGGTAATCACAGAATAAAAAATAATTCATAAACATATTTAGAAGATTTAGTTATTCATGTTAGATAAAGAAATGACTTCATGATTCTTCTTATGTATGTGTTTGTTTTTATTTGGGTTAAATTGATGGTTTTTTTGTTTTCAATAAAATATGGTGAGCACATATTCTCATATATTTATCATCAAAATTAGTTTGTTTTTAAAAAATTATAAATCATTAAAGACATGGAAGCTATTTTAGACCAAAAGATCTAATATGTCAATGGAAATATTTAATTAGTTTATAAGTTTAGGTGGATCTAAAAAATTTATATCCACTTTTGCCAGTTATTAATAGTAGTGTTCATTTAAAAGACATTATCAAGGAGCACCTGGGTGACTCAGTCAGTTAAGCATGCAACTTTGGCTCAGGTCATGATCTCATGGTTTGTGAGGTTGAGCCCCACATCAGGCTCTCTGCTGTCAGCATGGAGCCCTCTTCAGATCCTTTCTCTCCCTCTCTCTCTGCCCCTCCCTTGCTTGTGTGTGCCTTCTCTCTCTCTCTCTCTCTCTCAAAAATAAACATTAAAAAAATGAAAAAAAAATTAAGATACAAAATCTGTTTCTCTAATATAGCATTACCTTTAATGTTAAACAAATGCTTAGTGTTTCATGTAGAGGTATGAACAGTTTTGTTCATAGTAATTTTGGGCAGAAAAAAATTACAGTTTTAAAAATGAAAAAGATATGGTTATATTCCATTTCTAAGCTAACATGTCTGAAAAGCATACCTTTTTTTCTAATTCCTCTTTAGTTTTTTGATACATCTGTTCAAACTGTGACTTCTCCTTTACAGCAACACTGAGTCTCTGTTTTAGTGAATCAATTGACACCTTCCTGTTGGAACACTCTTCAGTTAGTGTCTTCACCTACATTAAAAGCATAACGATAACTATTATTGGTAAAGCCATTCTAGGAGTATACTCTATTTGTTTCAACAGAAACCAAATGATCCATGAATAAGTCTAATTTCATTTATTTTCTCATAAATGATATCACATTTAAATAATAACAGCAAAAAAATATAAATGATATCAAATTCAAGTAAATTAGATTTGGAGAACTCACTATGAATGAGACTAAAATCCTTAAATCAATAGCAAAATGAAAAATGCACAAAAATGTATGAATACAATACTAATTTTAACTATGTTTCCTTTAATTACTAACCTTAACCTCCTTAAGCAGGGGATTGGTTGTCTTGAATTCTTAAGTAAGTCATGGATAACTTTCAATTCTATCTCCAATATAACATGTACTTTTTAGGATAAAATTAAATAATAATGTAACATAGTTATTATACATTTGAAAGAAGAAATAGTTTTTCTTTTTTCATTTAATGCCACTAAAGATATAATTACTTATACACAGATTCTAAGACTATATCTGAAATGATTATTAAAGTTTAAAAATCAGCAAAATTTCAGTGATAACACTGAAAAAACCTATAGGAAGTAATTATAATTTATGTGGGTGTGTGGGAAGAGAAAGAGAAAGAAAATCCACATGCATTTGTCTTGCTCATGTAAAATTTTCTTTCTTAAATCCATTTGAGCTAAGAGATACTTAGATTTTTATCTCCAACAAGAAAAGTAAGGGAGATGCTCTCTCTGGAGTGGATAACATTTAGTGAATGCCAGAGCACAAGCTGCTTTAGGAGTTGTGCAAATAGCACCTTTTTTTTTTTTTTTTTTAAATATCTCTTAGTCAGCAAATTGCTGATTTCTACTTTGGGGCCAGATATACAATTATGTTAAATAAAGCTCTCTTCCTAAGTATACTGAATTCAGTGTATCAAAGGAAAAAGTACACTTTTAAAAAACTGTGGTAAGTACACTTTTTAAAGATCTTCTGGTAGTTATTGGTTATTACCTTTTTCATTTAAAAATATATGCTTGATTCTATCATAAATGTTAGTAAATTAAATAAAGCAAATAAATAATTTATAAATTGTATAAATTCAACTTTAAAATGTTGAATAAAATGTAATTACATACCCAGAAACAGTGAAAGTTTTAAAAATTAAATGTGATTATCCTCTCATGTATTTACAAATACAAAGAGAACGTGTGACTATATTATGTATGACATTTTAGAGTTTTGAATTTTAAAACAAATAACATACTTTCAGATCAAACAATGTAATTATGTAACAGCAGACATGTATTCTATGAATGTTTTCTAGGAATTTATTAAGACTGAATATTCAAGTTAAGAAGGTAAGAGAAAAGTGGTATTTTCTACTGTTAGAGAACATAAAAATTGATACCTTTTTTTCAAGATTTTCTAACATTTCATTAATACTCTCATTACTTTCCAAATTTACTTTCTGTCGAAATTTCAAGTCCTCTATCAAATGTCTTTTCATGGTTATATCCCTCTCCATTCGAGATATCCTTGAAGGGGAAAAAAGAGATTTTATAAGAAAGATAGAAAATACTGAATTTTTAAATGCTAACTGATATTAATTGCAAATTAATAAGATATTTGCATGAGATGGAGTACTGATCTATTCATACTCTGTGTACTTATAAAATCCAAAATCCAGTTGTGACTGGTAATTACAGTATAATATATATGCATTAAGGCATAAAAATTGAAGAATTGAGAAAGATTGACAAAATTTATGAAAAATTAAAATTATTATATTTAGGGGTGCCTGGGTGGCTCACTTGGTTGAGCATCTGACTATTTTGGCTTGGATTGTGATCTCATGCTTGTGACGATCAGCCCCGTGTTGGGCTCTGCACTGGGATTCTCTCTCCCCTCTCTCTCTCTGCTCCTTCCCTGCTTGCACTCTCTCTCAAAATAAAAGATAAAAAATAAAATAAAATAATTATATTTAAATTATATTATTGCATTACTCAGAAAAATCAAACTGATATTCAGAGATCATTAAAAAGCATAGCACTGATAGAAAATAATTCTGTATTTTAAATAAACAAACAAATGTAAAATCTTATAATATGATACAAAAACACTAAAATTAGGCATGGTATCTTCTAATTTAATATCACGTATGATTGAACTGACATATCAGTTTAGCTTAAGTTGATGACAGATATGAAATGGTAGCTGCAGAAACAACTATTACTGTGCCTACTAAATCATAACAGGTAACATTTACTGAGTGCTCATTAGGTGCCAGTCTCTGTTACAAGTACTTTACACGCTCTCTCTTAATCTTCACAAGAATTTTACGAGCTAATACTATTAAACTGAGATACAGAGCTGGCAGGTAGAGGAACTAGGATTCAAAGACTATTTCTCTAGGGCCCTCACTATTAGAGAGTAAATAAGACTGCCTCTTCTGCTAATAAATAAACTTGAAGATACTTTGTTTACAAAATTAACCAATATTTTTGTCAGTAGTTTCATCTGTTAATATCACTTCTAAGTGATCTTCACTTAAAATGTAGTATATATGTATCTGCATTATTTTGCTAATACATATGTATATATTCTCAAATTATCAGGGACAGACTCGCATTCCACCTAAACATGTTATCACCCCCTAAACTCTCATACATCTATAAATATACAGAGAAAATCATTTTGATTCAGTGAGACAGGACATTTTAAACCCCTTTTTGTTAAAAAAAACCAACACATAAAATACAAACTTTTGTAATCTTCCATTTATTTTAGAGACCAACAAAAACTTTCCTTTTCTTCCGCCTTAGCTTTATAAGCTTAGGCATTAAATCCAATTTGAGATCAACCTACATATATAATTTTGGTCAAAGAATTACCACATTCAGAAGTGTTTTGTTCGTAGTCTTTAGGTCATTAATTTATATACATTCAAAATTAAATGGTTACTTCTAAGAAGGCAAATATAACTTTAAATATTCTTACTCTAATTAAAAAATATTAAATAGCTTGTCATCAACTATGCTTATAGAGAATATTCCTTGCACTTTCATCTTATTGAGGCTTAAACATGAAGGAAGGAAAAGCTAATTTTTAACATGGGGTTTTGTTTCTTGCGTGCAATGTTTAATAGAGTTAACTACCACTAGGTGGCACCAAATACAATGGATAAAAATATCAAGAACATACTTTTCATGCATTTCCTTTATATGTTCTTCTTTTGCTAGGAGTTCAAATTTCAGAGACTTCACATTTGAGGACTGTTTAGTGAGCTCATTAGTTGCATTCTAGATTAAAAACACATATAAAATCAAATAAACTTTTCAATTTTTGGTCAAATGCAGCATCAAAATAAATGCCATTCTCATGAAGAATAATATTGAAATAAATATGATTATAATTAAGAAGGGCATTTTAATATACTTGTATATTTTAATATTTTTAAATGGTTTATTTTATATGTTTTAACAGAAGTACTATGGTATACTAAATTTTCATATAACACACCAAAACCACAAAAGAATGCCATCATATAACAATTACAAAAAGTACACACCCAAAGTACTTTCTGAGGAATAAGGACTATCTCTGTAAAATGTAAATGTGCATGTGATTAATTTAGTATTTTGATACGCTAACAAGATCACGTGAAATGAAAGCTTGATTTACTAAGAACCTGTTATAACAGACTAAATGTGGTCACAAATACTTTGCTGCTCCTCCCATCAAGAGGGATCCATCTACTAAACCTTTAAGCCTGGTCTGTTCTGGCCTGTGATTTGCTTTGACCAAGGCAAATGTGGCAGAAATGACATTATGCAAGTACCAGCTGCTGGGCCTAAACCCTTGCAGCTACACCTTTGGCTCTTGGAATGCTGCCTGGGATCACCTTGCAGGGAAGACAGAGGAAAGGCCATGGAGGAGTACTGGGGTATCCCAGCAGACAGCCTGCAGACCAACTCCCAGGCTGGGAGTGAGGCTATCTTGGAACTTGCAGTCCAGGTAAATCCTTGAATTAAAAGAATGCAGGCATATCAGAGAACTCAAAAGAGAGAAGTAAAAGAACTGCCCAGTCAACCCACCGGATCATAAGAATTAATAAACTGCCATTGTTTTGAGCTGCTACATTTTAAGATAGTTTGTTAGACAGTAATAGATAACTGATAAGGAATCTTAGGGATACGAAATACTTCCTTACTTGAATTTATTGATCATACTATTTATTATTAAAATATTCATGCATAAACATGAGTTTTTCAAAGCAGAACAGCTTTGTGGTATTTGTTAACGCACAGCCCAAGAGCCAGAGGTACTAGTGTATCAGGAACCCTAAGTTTCAATTTTGACTCAAGTGCTAAGTAGATAAGTAATCTGACACATTACCTAGTGTGTCTGATATTATAGTTTCTCCACCTACAAGACAGTAATAACATACATTAAGTTACTTGTTAAAATTTAGAAGTATTAACTTGATATAAATAGAATAAAATATGATAGCTTTAAATATATTTGGAATAGTTATTTTGCTAATCTTTCTTTGTAACTACAATCAATTTTGTTTCTGTTAGAGCTATTCCCAGGTTTGACTGACTCATGCTAAAAAAAATTGTAAATCTGTAAAGATGAAACCATTAATCATGAAACCATTGCTCACACCATTTAAATACAAGTCAAATTCATTAGACAGACTTTAAATATCTTATTGGTATAGAATATGTGAATAAAATTTTTGAAATAATTTTAACTTTTACATTAAATATATAAATTTCTTAAAAACTTAGGCTTAAAAACCTTAACATGGCAAGTAGACTGAATTTTAAAAATTTTGATTAAATGTTTGTGTAATGCAATCTAAATTTCCAGCATATATGATGTGCATTGCCAGAATAAGATATTCCACACTAGTGAATTTAGCAGATAATTGAAGCTTTTGCTTTAATTATTAATCTTAAATTCTCTCTGGAATGATTGTTCACTCACTTAGAAATATGAACATCTATAATTACATTAAGCTAATAGAGATACTTCTATATAGCTATATATTATAATCACTGTATTAATTATATATATTATATTGCTGTATTATAGTATCACTATATCATTATATAGTCATGTCTTTTGGAACTATTATGATATAAATGGCAACTTACCCCTAGTCTAAATGGTCCCAGAGTGCTGTGTTTCTAATTTTGTGTTTTTACCTTAACATTTTAATATTTTCTTTCTCTCTGTTGCTCTATTGGTCTGTTGGTCGACATTTCTTGCTTTTCCCATATTCCTGACTGAAAACAATCATCCTGCCCCTTAATATGCCTACTTCTCATTCGCTACTTTTGAGATATTTTCGGCTCAGAAGTTAAACAAATAGACTTATTAGAGTGGTACTTAAAATAAAAGACAACGGGCAGTAAATGAAGCCTGACAATATCTTCAGTGGAATAAATTAAGTGGATTTTAAGGTAGTTGTTTTTAGACTTAAGGCTGTTATTTTAGGTGACTGAAAATGCTATAACTCTGGCTTCTGGATAGTTGAGGGATTACTGAATTACAGTAAATAAAACAACACCAGCTTGATATATACTTTTTCTAGAATCTCTAAATCTCAGAGCCACTTCATTTGATCCTTAAAAATCCTTATGGAGTGGGTAGAAAGGTATGCCTGCTTTCAACCTCTGGAGAAGTTATTTCCTCAGTAGAGTCCCATAAGAAGTTAATGCACAAAGAGTGATCAAAACCCAGGGCCTCTAGCATTTTCCATTTCTACTGTACAAAATTTATCTGCAGCATGACCTCAAATCTGGAGGAAAACATGTATGTCAAAAATGTCACAATGGTAAGAATCCATCATGGTTAGAGCTTTCCTATCTAAGTTTGTTAAACATTTTTTTTTTTTTAATTGCAGAGTGTAATGAATGAAAGCATTGACTCTGAAGTCAGATGGACTGAGTTCTAATCTCAGCTCTATCACTTAGTAGCTTAGTGACCTTGGACAATTAACTTACCTTTTGTGTCTCTGCTTTCTCAAAAGTAAAATAGAATAACAGACCTTATTTCACAGGGTAGAAATGAGGATTAATGAATTACTATTTGTAAAGGACTTAGAACCAGCCTGGCAACAGGTTACATATAAAGGAACAGTAGTTTAAAAACTACTATGCTTCATTACGAACTTACTGGGAAACTGGAAAAGAACACGGTATATATCAAAAGGGATGCTTTCAACAATCAAGAAGTCAAAGAATCACAAATATAAATTAGAGTACTATTCAATTCAAAGTGTGTATATAACTACAAATAAACTAATACAAAATAATGGTATATATATGTACATACATGTATGTATATTGGTATATTGTATATGTATATGCATATATATAACATTCACTGGAAGGAATTTGTATGTCTCTAAATATTTGATCATCTATCTAAATAAAGTTGGGTACCTTGAAGAAACATATCTAATATGGGTAAAAATGAAGATACAGAAAATACACATGAGCACTCAAATGATACTGAATGTATCACGTATATCTGAGAAGTACACCTAAGAGTTTATACAGAAAAGTCTAAAGTTACTTGGATAAAATAAAAAAGATGTATATAAGCCTTTAATATATACAAATCTAACCAGTTTTTCTAAAAATTTAGCATAAAAACATCAACTAGAAAAGAAGTCATTTCTTGGAAAATTATTGTGCTAACGATTTGATATCTGTCATGGGTTGAATTGTGTCCCCTCAAAATGTATATGTTGCCGTTTTAACCCCAGAACATCAAAATGTCACTGTGTTAGGATAAGGCCTTTAAAGAGGTAAGTATAGTAAAATGAGGCCATATCAGTGGGCCTTCATCCAATATGACTGGTATCCTTCCAAGAAGAGATTAAACACAGAATCACACAGACTGAGGGATTACCATGTGAAGACACAGCGAAGGTGGCCATCTACAGGTAATAATTCTAAAGACTCAGAAGAAACCAAACCTAATCAATACCTTGATCTTGGAATTGTGGACTCCAGAACTATGAGAAAAAAATATTTTATTATTTAAGTCACCCAGTCTCTGGTATTTTGTTATGGCAGACCTAGCAAACTAATAGAATATCAAAACAGAAATTTGTAGTAGCACAGAGTATTATGTACGTTAAGGTACTGGTCTTCTAAGGTATTTCCATATTAAAACATGAAACAAGACAAAAGTAGAGATTTATCCTTTTGTCGCGGGCCAGTGTTCCAGGACTGCAGGCTACTCATGGACACTTCAAGTATACATCAAGTGTGGTCTAAATGCTCCAGGCATCCTCATAGTCCTACCTTTGTGATTCACACATTCCTCCAAAGTGAAAGAGAGATTTATATACAGGTAAAAACTGACACCATGGGAAACCATAAGGTAAATAACTTATAGATATTGATATGGGTCTAATAGTTCCAAAAATTAAGTTAGGACATTAGCAGTACGTAAAATCACATAAGTAAAATATAAGTCGTCTTAAAGCTATTAATAACTTAAAAAAAATTAGAGGTCAGATTAGGTATTATTGGATCCAACATTCTATTTTACCTTATTGAAAACTAAACTTTTATTAGGAGCATGAAGACTTAAATGTAAGAAGAATCATAGAACCATGAATTAAAGCCTCTATGATAGTATAGTAACCTAACACTGTATAGTAACCTAACACTGAAATGTTCAATTTGTACATTTTATTCCACTTTTTCACAGACAGAAATGCATTTTAAGAAGATACATCCACATACACCAAAACTTACGTAACTATTTTTTCTCATGTTTCTATTACACAAGGTATTTTAAACTTATAAAATGTAGTGGTTGAGGCAAGTTATGCACACAAGAACTGTCTGAAGATGATGGTATTCAAGAATTATCTAAATTAATGCCACTGTGTATATCTCATTCTTATTAACAAAGCAAAATATTTTCAAGTAATGATACAATCATTTACTTTAAGCTTTATACTATTTTATACTTAGCAATCCTTCATTTAAAGATATTATTGGAGAATGTACGTATCATCTTTTGAATTAAAAACAACTGAGTCTGTTTGATAATTCGATATTCTAATACTCTCTTAACAGTCATAGGTACTCTGTTCCTAATGTATTCTGTGCATGTCCAACCAGAACTTTCTTTCTAGTGACTCTCATTACAGTGATGGTCCCAAACACACTGTCTTTTTAGCTACTAGCTAGCAATCCCCACAGAACAAAATAATTAAATACGTGAGGAATAAACGAGCTTGTTTTAAACAGTATGAAAATAAACTTTGCAATTAGAAGCCACAAATCCTGTTTCTTACAAGGTAATTCTATTTAAACTAAGGTCAGCCTTATTTTTAAGTTGTTGACAGTTTCAATTGGACTTAGATAGAATTCTTTATAAACAGAAAGAACACTGATTGTCATTCTTACTCTCAGGCCTAACTCACTGAAATCTATTATACTAACCCACCTTTGCTCAGGGCTTCTCCCTCCCTCCACTTCCCTCCTCCTTCCACATTTCCAACCAACAACAACCAAATTAAAATAGCAGCAATTGTGTAGAGGGAAGCAATTCAACTTATGTAGATACAGAAAGGATTCTGTTCAGTGCAGGGAGGAATGGAGGTCAGAGGGGGAGTTCAGCAGTAGAAGAGAAATGACAATGGCCAGTTTCTATCACCATCCTAGGATTTCATGGTGTCTTGTCATTTTTCAGAGAGTAGTGTTATGAGTTACCATATAAGAATCTACTAGGCCAAAACAGATCAAATATAGAATCAATAATTTTTGGATTATTTATGCCATAATTTACCCTTAGTAGAATTTAAAAAATTAGCATCGATATAAACATGTCTTTAAGGATTCACTAACTTAAGGGGCACCTGGGTGACTTAGTCGGTTAAGCATCTGACTCTTGATTTCGGCTCAGGTCATGATCTCACGGGTTTGTGGGTTTGAGCCCTGCGTCTGGCTACATGCTGACAGCGTGGAGGCTGCTTGGGATTCCCCCTCGCTTCCCCTCCCCTGCTTGTGCTCTCCCTCTCTCTCAAAATAAATAAATAAATAAACATTTTTCAAAAACCTAATATATATTTTCACGTTTAATAAATTTATAATCACCTTTAGTTTACACTGCAATTGCTTCATCTCCAAATCCATGCTCCTTGAAGGACCAAGTGATGTAACCTGTATCCGTGGAACTATTACTCGGGAAACTTCTTCTGCCAAACTTGTGATTTCAGATGAGGACTCCAATTTCTTCAGTAAGTCTTCTTTTTCCTTCCGAAGGTCAGCCAAATCCAAATTTAGCTTCTTTTTTAAAAAGAAAATAAATATAAATGTATTATAAAAATAATTATCTTTAACCTAACAATTATCAGCATAAAATTCTAATGCTAAAGAGTGAAATTAATTCTAAAAATAGTTATCGTTAAAACTTTACAAAGATTATAACCTCGACTAGTTTTTGCTTCTGGTCGTAGGGTCTGTAAAGGTTAAAACAAAATGGACCAGCTGTATCTAGTATCTTTTGGTTGGCTGGTCTTTACTCATGATATGATATTTCTTTGACTTCACATAGACATGGCTGAGCCAGAGATTCACATATTTGATAACCTTGACTTCAGGGCTGATGTACTTAACTGGTAAAAGCCAAGCTGGAGCAGGACAGGATAACAGATGTTAGTTGTTTATTCCATTGGGTAGGTCTTACTATCCTATATGGCAGCCAAAACGTTTCTCATTTAGTAACATAAATGTTAAGTCCAATTAGCAGAAGAGGCTTATTAGAGATTTAGCTCAGATAAATAGTGTGCAAATTCGCTTAGTCTTATGCATCTGTTGACAAGTCCTCTTTGTAATATTAGCATGGAATTGCACTAAACTCCTTACATTTGAATTTTTAATAACATCAACATTTTACTAAGAGACATACCTACCGGTAATGTTTTTATGAAATAGTGTAGAAGAAATGGTCTTAATGTCAGCCCTTCTTGTTCACCAATCTGCAGTCAGCAGAATGCCACCAAGCTATAATGGCCTAACAACTAACAGCTCCTTAAGAGGTAACGCATTACTATTTTATGATTCCAAAGAAGCTTATAATATGGTAGTTTAACATAAGGAACAATTAGATAAAATGGTACTGAAATCTCTCAGGGGGCAAAAATCTTTCCTTCTGAAAAACTCTAATGAGAAACAGCAAAAGATGTAGCCAACGTGTACAGTAATATAAATATGGGATAAAATAAGTTATTTAAGGATTAACACTACATATAAACATGACTTTTACAAACTATATGAACAATTGCATACGTGTTTGTGTGTATATGTGTATAGTATTAAATATGAATATTTCAGATACTAGATTAAAAATTAGGGCTTGATATATTTGATATTATGTTCTGGTGAAATAAGTATGTTTCAGTGAAAAAATATTTCTTTGATTATATTTGAACTTATTTAAAAAATATTTTTAATGTTTATTTATTTTTGAGAGAGAGACAGAGTGCAAGTGGAGAAGGGGCAGGCAGAGATGGAGACACAGAGTCTGAAGCAGGCTCCAGGCTCTGAGTTGTCAGCACAGAACCTGCCTGACATGGGGCTTGAACTCACGAACTGTGAGATCAGGACCTAAGACAAGTCAGACACTTAACCGACTGAGCCACCCAGGCACCCCTGATTATATTTGAACTTATGATCTAAAGGTGTGGTTCTGGGGCACCTGGGTGGCGCAGTCGGTTAAGCGTCCGACTTCAGCCAGGTCACGATCTCGCGGTCTGTGAGTTCCAGCCCCGCGTCAGGCTCTGGGCTGATGGCTCAGAGCCTGGAGCCTGTTTCCGATTCTGTGTCTCCCTCTCTCTCTGCCCCTCCCCCGTTCATGCTCTGTCTCTCTCTGTCCCAAAAATAAATAAACGTTGAAAAAAAAATTAAAAAAATAAATAAATAAAGGTGTGGTTCTATATATTTTCAGGGAATATTCATTCATGGATTGTCTCAAAAGTACCTAATAATTAGTATCTAAAAACAACCTTATAATTTCCCTAAGACTGAAAATCTTCTGGTTATCTCCCAAGCCTGAATCCATTTCCCTCCTTGTTTATTAATTCTCTATGTCCAATCAATTGTCAGGTTCTATAAATTATGTAATGCTTCTCATATTCTTTCCCTGTGCCACTTTCTTAATGAAGACTCTCACTATCCTACTAAGACTACTGCAAAGCCCTTCCCCTTGCTGCAATCTTCCCTCCTTTGAAATGATCTTTTATACAACTTTCTAAAACAACACTGGCCTCCTATTCCTTTATTTGAAAACCGTTCAGAAGCTTCTCACCCCAAAAGAATAAAGCTCAGATGTTTGTGGTTACAATAAGGCTAAGATTTAGCTTCAACTTGTTTCAGTTAGATATCACCTGAAGTCAATCTTGCCTGCCATTCCCCAAACCAATGCCATTTCTACATTGATGACTCTACACATGGTGTTTCCTTCTGCTGAAATCTTGCTCATGCTTAAAGAAGAGTTTAGTAGTTCCTCCTTTTTGAAGGCTTCTGTTCTTTCTTCCTTTTTTTCTTCAACAAAGTAACTTCTCCATTCTCTTATCTCCCATTGCTCTATGCCTGTTCTTCAACCATGAACCCTAGTTAATCCTTGAGAGCGGACTGTGCCTTTTTCCCCTATGTATTCCCCAGGCTATCTAAAAACAATGCCTTCTTGGAGCGCCTGGGTGGCTCAGTCAGTTGATCCTCTGACTTCGCTCAGGTTATGATCTTGCAGTCCGTGGGTTTGAGCCCCGCGTCGGGGTCTGTGCTGACGGCTCAGAGCCTGGAGCCTGTTTCGGATTCTGTGTCTCCCTCTCTCTCTGCACCTCCCCCACTCGCACGTTGTCTCTCTGCCTCTCTCTCTCTCTCTCTCTCTCTCAAAAATAAATAAACATTAAAAAAAATTTAAAAACAATGCCTTCTGTATAGTAAGGACCAAAAGAAAGTTTCCAAAAATTGAAGTCTTGATATTTGTAGCATGGATGGTGCTATGAACACACATCAGTTTCAGTTTATATTTATAATCTATTAGTTTATCACTATATAAATTAAAATACACTTTTATTAGTAAGGTAATGTTATCAGCATTTACTTAGGTAGTGTGCATCGGAGCATTTATCAATCCTGAAGTTAATGCTATGCATCTAAATTAGACTTTCTGAGATTTTAATTTGGTATGACATAACTCATGGCTACAATTCTATGTGGAATCGTAGGCAACACTGAAAACTGAACTTTGAGGAGGCTCTTTTCTTCCCCCGAACAGCTCTGGTGGCTTCTCTCATTTGTTAAATTTGTATGCCATTAGATTTCTGTCTAATCCTTCCACGGTGGTAGATCCTAACACTATAAATAAATCCTTCATGGAGGAAAGACCAAGCCAATAAATTCAGATCTCTAAGACAGGTATACGTAGATTTTAACTTCAATCTAACAATATAAAAATTCATTAACTAAAGAAACACTGAAATTATGGAGACAGCAAACCACAATTTGTAATTTATTAAAATATAAATCATGTTTTGATTTACCAATATTCAAAATCTACAATCTTTAAACCATATTCCATAATATTAGTTATATATGCCCAGAAATGCTACAGAGCATATGCTGAAATAGAGGATATAAACAAATCATATATTTCATCAGTTTGGAGTTTTTTATCCCTCAGAATTTTGGACAAATAATCATGGCCCTATTACTAACTTCTCTCAGTGAAATCATCCTCTCTTATTTGGAAATGCTACCAATGAGACAAGAAGCATAAATAATTTTCTTTAGTGTACACAAGTTTGACATGTGAGACCACATTGTGATGATCTTGTTAGAAACAGATTTTGCTTAAAATTTATGAATAAATTAAGATTACTCTTAAAATTGTTACTTTTCCTTTTTTATCAAAACCATGATTCCTATTTCTATATTATTACTTTACCATCTCCAAACACTTAAAAATATATGTCATTTCTATTAAAACCATAAATAATAATAAAACACAGGGAAGAGTCATAATTTCTGGATTTTAGCTTTGGATCTACTGCTTACCAGTTGGGTGACACTAATTAGCACATGACTTTGTTTCCTCATTTAAAAATTCTAGAGGGGCGCCTGGGTGGCGCAGTCGGTTAAGCGTCCGACTTCAGCCAGGTCACGATCTTGCGGTCCGTGAGTTCGAGCCCCGCGTCAGGCTCTGGGCTGATGGCTCAGAGCCTGGAGCCTGTTTCCGATTCTGTGTCTCCCTCTCTCTCTGCCCCTCCCCCGTTCATGCTCTGTCTCTCTCTGTCCCAAAAATAAATAAACGTTGAAAAAAAAAAAATTAAAAAAAAAAAATTCTAGAGATGATGCTTGTCACCCTTGCAAAGGTAATTTTGAGGGCAGGATTAAAAAAAAATTATGATAGCACTTGGCAAAATTTAAATTTATAGCATTACTATTAGCACTACCTTGTGGTAAGTGCTGCCCTAAAGTGTCTGAGAATTATCTTAAAGGCTGAGAACCTGGATTTTAAAAAGTGCTTTGTGATATATCCAAAATATTAAATATATAAATATATATATATAATCCCTCCTTTAAAAGATATAACAATCTTTTAAAAAGTCTATTTCAATTTAAAAGTTGACTTCAGTGAGAATAGGTGCTGAGATTTGTATTGATTTATGCTAGTCAATTATTCTAACTAAAGGTTACAAAGTAGAATTTGATACTATAAAATTTGAAACTAGACACTAGTTATTATTTATTTAAATAGAACATTGGAGGATAAGTCTCTGAAAAGAAAAGAGCCCTCTATGCAACTGTAAGAGGAAACAAAATATTTTGGAGAATTCTTTCTTCAGTAAGGAGCTTTGAGGTAGGCAGAATACTCAGATGACCCAGTGACCCATGCCTTGCATAATACCTTTCCCTTGTCTCTGGTTGGGACCTGCAAATATAATGGACTATCACTCCCATGATTATATTATTTGCATGTGTTATATGCTAAAGGCATTCTGTAAATCATGGTTCCTAATCACAGGCCCTTGAATTAATCAAAAGCAAATTTATCCTGGCTGGTCCTGATATAATCAGATAAGCCCTTTAAAAAAATCCAAGGTGGTGGGGGTGGGGTGGGAGAGGTGGGGGGACAGTGCACCCCTGGGTGGCTCAGTCGGTTCAGCATCCAACTTTGGCTCAGGTCATGACCTCATAGCCCCTCATTGGACTCTGTGCTGACAGTGCAGAGCCTGCTTGGGATTTTCTGTTTTTCTCTCTCTCTCTGCCCCTCCCCTGCTTGCATTCTCCCCCCCCCCACCCTTCTCTCTAAATCAATCAATCAATCAATCAATCAATAATAAAATAAAAAATAAAAGAATTCCTGGGGCCCTCCTGAGATCAGAGAGATTCTCCTGCTGGCCTTGAAGAAGTAAGTTGCCATGTTATGGAAGGAGTGTTGGAGGGATATAAGACGAGGACCTAAGGAAGGCCTCAGGAATGAAAATGGTCCTAGAACAGCAGTGAATAAGAAAACAGGGACCTCAGCCGTACAATCGCAAGGAACTGAATTTTTCCAACAAACACAAGAGCTCGGAAGAAAAGCCTAAGCTCCAGAAAGGAAGGCGGCCTGGCCTTGAAGATACAACACGGATGGCAGCCCTGTGAAACTCTGAGAAGAGGACCTCACGGTGCTGTGCCAGAACCACCACCCATGAACACTGTGAGGTACTGAGTATGTACATTGTTTCTAAGCTAAGAAATTTGCGGCAAATTACTATGTAGCATGGAAAACTAATGTGAGTCCCCACTTCTAAAAAATAAGTCTCTTTCTTGAACCTTGTTCTCTTATGGCCAGCCTGCCCCACCTTGACCAAATATCCCAAACCCCACAGTATATAGTTTGCATAACATCCTCACCCTGGTTTAATTTTTTCCTTATCCATAATTTTGTGTTAATTTTATGTCTTCAATTGTATTAAAAAATGGTCTCATTTTCTATGCTAGAAATAAATAGCCTCTAGATCTGCATCTTACAGTTTAATTACAAAGCAAAAGCTCTGGCCCAAAGCTTCCTTTTGCTGGTGTAGCCGTGGAATCCCATGAACAGGGTAAATAAGGCTCTCTTGACATATTCTCCCTTGTTCTCTTATGTAAGAGTTCACTCAGTTTATTCAAGAGATAAATTTCTTGTATTCTGGGCCCCAACTTAACATTTTCTGGCAGATTTCGATAGTGAATATCTAAACCCAGAACTGACTCAGTATCTAGCATTTATTTATTTATTTATTTATTTATTTATTTATTTATTTATTTATTTATTTATTTAAATGTCTTTCATTTTTGAGAGAGAGAGAGGACAGACAGAGCCTGAGTGGGGCAGGGGCAGAGAGAGAGGGAGACACAGAATCTGAAGTAGGCTCCAGGCTCTGAGCTGTCAGCACAGAGCCCGATGTGGGGCTCAAACTCATGAACCACGAGATCATGACCTGAGCTGCAGTCAGAGGCTTAACTGACTGAGCCACCCTAGCATTTATTTTTTAAATACATCCTACATAGTAGTAACTCTACTGGCTCTGTTTTCAGTGATAAACAAAAAAGTGGCAATCCTCGCCTTTAGGTGGCTACCAGTCTATACCCTAGAAATATGTAACAATAAACTACAGTGAATGCTATGAATAAACAAAACAGGGAGCTAATGGAAATGCTACTGCCTTCACATCCCATCTGGTAAGCACTGTTACAGCCAGTTTCCTTCCATGTATCCCTCCTGATCTGTTTTGTCAGATGTTTCCTAGAAGCTAGGTGCAACATTAAAGGCCAGATACAGCTAGATCTACACTCGCCTTGCTTTCCAACTTTTACTCTAGGGAAGGTATCTGCCCGAATACCGGTAAGTACACTAAGGCCACTCCTGATGAGATGCTGGATCTCTTTTCCAGCATGGAGCCTCAGTAAACATTTTAATGTTCAAGAATGACTTATCAGAAAAAAATAAAACTGGGCCCACAGAAAATATCCTATAGTCCAAGCAAAATGAAGTAAAGGACTTAGAAAAAAAAAATCAGAAATGAAAGAATTATTTCCCTATCATTCGCCAAAACAATATATTTTAAGATTTCTGATCTCAATGTCTCCAAAGAATAAAATATTCAACATCTGACTACTTAATGGATATGACGCTAGTCATGGCATAGATAAACAAAACGCTGTGAACATTCACTAGATTAGGAGCAGTGCTCCAGGGAAAAGGATAGCGAGCATAGCTCTTTAATTCTAATAAGAGACTGATTCTTACCTAACGTTTTTTGCTGGACAGTAACTGTTCTATAGCATTGAAAGACACTGTTCAGCTTTCCCCCATGTTTTTCACCACTGGATGAGAAATGTAATTTCCAAAAAATTTTGGAAAACATTTTTAGTTGGCATAGTGGGATGTGAAATGTAGACACATGGAAATTCTAGAAAATCCAGCCTAACATGAGGTCGAACAGGTCATGGGAGCAGGGTTTCTGGAAAGCCTATGGAAAAAATAGTTGGTGGGAGAGGGATTCTTTCCAGTCCATCTTAGAGCAAAAGTTAAATGTCATGTTCTAGAAAAGTTCAGCCACTAAAACAGAGTAAGAAGTGAGGGTTAGTTCTTATCTATAATGGTGGAGTGTCTTATTTTTCTTTCTCCTTTTGAAACCCAAAGGCCTTGACAGTGAAGGGGAAAACAATCATTAAAAGGTAGCTGTCTGTTTCCAATTACTTTACCAAGTCCTAAATTCTACATAGGACTGAGAATATGGACTAATGTTATTTCATGTTGAATACATAAGTAGATTTTTATCCGAAAATCAGATAATTGTGGTTCACACTTAAGCAGAGGCAGCAATTTAAAAATCTTATTATAATTTAAAAAATTATTACATAATAATTTTGTTACCAGAATTAAAGTAAAAAGACTGGAGAGAAAATTCTAGTGAATAATACCTATGTAAATTCTACAGGCAAGAATCTCCTAGAAAGTCACCATGATCTTAATGATATTTCTCCTTGTGAAGAAAATCAATATTCTTTTATTGGGAATATAGGTCTTCCTTGTATTATCATGGGGTTACATCCTGACAAATTCAACATAAGTTAAAGATATTATAAACCATCAGACATCAGAACTTACTTTCGCGTACCTTAAATGTGCTCAGAACACTTACATTAGCCTACAATTGGGCAAAATCAGCTAACACAAAGTCTGTTTTATAATAAAGTGTTCATATCTCATGTAATTTACTAAATACTGTAGTGAAAGTGAAAAAGAGGATGACTGTATGGTTATGGAATGGCTCTAAGTGTATTGGCTGTTCACCCTCGTGACTGGGTGGCTGATCAGGAGCTGTGGCTGCTGCCTGTCCAGCATCATCAGAGAGGATCATTACCACATATCACTATTCCAGGAAAAGATCAAAATTCAGAATTCAAAGTACAATTTCTGCTGAATGCATATACATCTTTCACCCCATCGTTAAGTGGAAACCTGGTCAGTGACCATTTACATTATTCTTTTATGAGAAAAAACAGAAAGAAATAAAATTCTGTATTGTCCATTTATAATACTAAAATCACAGTCACTTAATTAAAACATTATATGAGTTACAAAGAAAATGACATGGGTTTTTAGGTTATTAGCAGAGTATTTTCCATACAAGTACTTATCCAAAAAGATAAATAGTTCAGATTAATAACTCTTTCAAGTTAGTAACAAGTGCTTCAAATTGAAAACATGAGTCTTTCTTTGTTATGATATTTGAGATCTTCAAGAAAAAGAATTAAAAATTAAAAACAACCGGCCAAAAAAAAAAAAGAACAAAGATCTCAGGCAGAGGTGGAATTATTTATGTAACAAAATTTCTTATGAAAAATACACTGAGTTACTACATCATTCATTTATAAACTACTTTCTGATAAATGCAGTGATTAAAGGCCTACAGTATGTTTCACAAAATGTCAAGCAAATGAAGGTAATATAGAGGACTTTTTACCAATGCTTTTGCTAGTAGTTAGACTTCAGTAGCCTTTAGAGACCATTAAGTACCCTTTGGCTAATTGGCCAATGGAAGATTAATCCTCTTTTTATTCTAGCAGCACTATTTTAACACCCTTTACACTCTGTCAGTGTAGTGTCTGAATGACAAAATAATATTGTGCATGAATAATAAGCAGAAAAGTTAAATTAACATTTCATGTTTCACATGCCATACCTATGTGTCAGAAGAACTTTCTTTTTAAGTCACTGACATTCAACTTTTTAAAACAATCTCATGTTGACATCTTATTGAGGTGAATCTTCCTAATTACTGCTAATTGCCTATCAAGAAAAAAACTCTTTTCATGAAGTGCAGTTGTCTAGTACAGATGAACATAGCTCCAGTGTGCACATTAAAGACAAAGCATGACACTTAAGGTGCTACTTTGTTATAAGGTCATACTAAATATGGTTTGCAATTAACAAAGCAGTTTTTTATCGTACTGGAAATGCCAATCTGTCTTGATGCGTTCAAATTAGATTCTAAAAGAAGTATGGATATCTGCATATGGATAAGAGATCTGCTACTCTCTGTAACACTTACAAGAAGTAAAATTAACTAAATGCCCTTACTTTGTGATATGAGTTCTAAGTAATGTCCTATTAAACAATTTTATAAGTGTTTGAACATGATTTCTTAAAACGAAAACCAACACTATTATTACAAGTGTTAAATTGTTTGAAAAAGTTTACTTATAATTTTAATTCTCAAAACAGCTCCATGTACGGAAAACATTGAACATGTGTCCTTTAATTTGTACTGATAGTTTTGGCCCTATGGGCATTTATAGTAAACATTAATCTAAGTGGTACTAACAATATAGTAGGTTTCACAATAATCTAGAATCACAGAATTTTAACTGTGCTGAAGTCAAACCTCATCACTTATATTTCTGTCCCCCAAACTATGGGAAAAGGATCAGTATAAATGTATTATATATGAAATTTGGAAAATTAACTAATACAATTGAATTGTCAATATTTGTGGGAAAACAATCAGTATTTGGTTTATTCACGGTAAGAAGAACTCAACTATATAGGTCTGTTGTTATTTTAAACCCTCCATTCTAGTTACTAAAATAAATGCCCCTTTGAAACTTAAATACCAGGTACTCAATACAGAGACAGATATTCAGAACCAAAAGTATATCCAGAACAATTAATCACGATCACTACCACTAACAATTTCTCAATGTTCACAGGATAATATTATCATAGCAGTTTCAGACCTCCTAGACATTTGATACACACATGGCATGCTTACTAATGACTACCAAAGTGCAATGCATTCCCATTCTGATTCCCTTCCCCAATAGGAAATGACACAGAATGGCAGGACACATGCCCTTCCAAAGAAGGAACTGAGTGCTCTCTTTCTAAACCCTTCTTTTTGAGAGTGCTGCTATGAACATTGGGGTACAAGTGCCCCTATGCATCAGTACTCCTGTGTCCCTTGGATAAATTCCTAACAGTGCGAGGGTTGATGGGGGGTGGGAGGGAGGAGAGGGTGGGTGATGGGTATTGAGGAGGGCACCTTTTGGGATGAGCACTGGGTGTTGTATGGAAACCAATTTGACAATAAATTTCATATATAAATAAAAAAAAATAAAATAAAAAAATAAAAATAAACATGTAAATTATCAAAATAAATAAATAAATAAATAAAACTAGACTTCGTTTTACAAACAAACAAACAAAAAAAAAAAGATAAACCCTTCTTTTTCACTCTCCTTCTGCAGCTTTCTACCATTCAAACTCAGCTAATTCAACATGGAGTTATCTATTCTTCACATGTACTGTAGATACATATTCTCTTCAATTCTGGTCTTCCTCCACCCCTTGTCAATATTTATTTCAGTTACTTAAACTGTAAGGGGGGCAGGAGGAAAGGAATCCACCTCGATTAAACTACTCAAAGAATGAAGAAAAAGATAAAAAAAAATTGCCAAATCACCAAAAATAATGGTTGGTATTTCAGGGTGATGGTAATACTAAATATCTCGATCTAATATAAGATAAAGAACATCAATAAAATCTCAAGTGAGGATATAGTGATTGAGTTATTAGGAACAGAGGCTATCAAGTTCTAGAATATCAGCAGAAGTCTCATGACTTCTGTCTCATTCTCCTTTAATTAAACTTCGTATTCTTACACAACAGATTTCAATACTTTTGACTGTTTTTCCACCCTAGTGGGGGATTTACTTCTTACTGTACAGATTGTATTGCACAAAAGTCCTTTGTGAACAGGCCTAAAGAAACGAATACTCATATATAGTATTGTTACTAAATGGAAGTGAGAATCTATACGATTAAAAATTACTCTTAATACTTAATGCTTATACCAACTTCAAAAGGCATTGATATTCCTTAAAATAATCTCTGATTTCTAAAAATTTATAATAGACATATATTTCTGTAATTCCTATTTTTAAAAAAGCATTTCCAATTAATAAGCCACTAAAATTTATGTATATCAACATTAAACTTATTTCTATAACACTGGAATCAATTCATAGAAATAGTGCCTTACGATGCTAATCTAAATGAAATATTACTTACTTTTGGGGAAATAAACCCAAAGATTAAAGATCTTCATATCTAGCTCCAATTTTATATATTCAAAGTAGTAAAATGATAGACATTTCTTAAGTATATGCTAAATATGAATAGCATCTTAATACTTATTGAAATATTTAATTGATAGGGTCAATAGTTAACGGCGTGTCTTTCCTCAGTTGTACTACATTATAAGCTCTGAAAACAAATTACTTGGATGAAAGCCAGTTGGGGGATTTCAAAAATCCTACAACTCATTACAAATTTAACAGAAGCAATACTAAGTATTCATATAATTTTGATTACATTTATAAATAACATCCTAGTAAAATTCTCAAGGGAAACAACTTAATAATGTTTTCTCTATTTCCTGTGTAAGTTTCCTAAGATTTAAAGAGAGTAAAAACATGGACATTTCTTTAAAAGAATGGCTTTTGCAGGGGCGCCTGGGTGGCTCAGTTCGTTAAGCATCCGACTTCACCTTGGGTCATGATCTCATGGTTAGTGGGTTTGAGCCCCACGTCAGGCTCTGTGCTGACAGCTCAGAGCCTGGAGCCTGTTTCACATTCTCTGTCTCCCTCTCAAAAATAAATAAACCTTAAAATTTTTTTAAAAAATATGCTCCCTTAAAAGAATGGTTTTTGCAAACTTTTGGACCTGATAAAAGGTTACTGACAACATGTAAAATGGGACTTTTTTTAAATTAAAAACTAACGCATATGAAAATTACTTTAAAAATACTAAGACAATTCATGGCATAAATTAGAAATTTCTTCTAAAGGAGGAAAAAAGATTTACAAAGTTCAGACTTAGATGATACTATACAAGGTATTTCTCAGAGGTTTCATTAAAAACCTTTTTTTTTTAACACAAAAATTTCACACAGGAACTTCTTCCATCATCCTTCACTCTGTTTTCTATTTAGAATTGTCTTCTTTCAAATAGTCTTAACCTAACAGAGTAAATCTGTGCTATATAAAGTGTTCTGATTCGTATAGATGTTTAGAAAGCACAGTAAATCTGTGCTATATAAAGTGTTCTGATTCGTATAGATGTTTAGAAAGACGGTAATCTGGAGTAAAATCGCTTGATATTTATTAATTGAACTGGTGTCTTTGCTGTCCTCCTGTATCCGTGGTTCTTAAAGAATAAACAGTACTTAGATATGTATATTTGAAAATTAGTGGGATTTTTGAGAGAGAGAGAGAGAGAGAGAAAGAGAGAGAGAGAGAGAGAGAGAGAGAGAGAGAGAGAGAGAGACTGAGATCAGGGAAGGGCCAGAGAGAGAAGGAGACACAAAATCTGAAACAGGCTCCAGGCTCTGAGCTGTCAGCACAGAGCATGATGCGGGGCTCAAATTCATGAATTGTGAGATCATGACCTGAGCTGAATTCAGACACTTAACTGAGCCACCCAGGCACCCCAGGTTTCCTCACTTTTTATGATGTATTTCAAATATGCAATAGATACAGAAAGAAATATATAATAAATGCTCATGTACCAACCACTCAATAAAGACACTGTATTACCAATACAGTTGAAGGCTGTGAATCTAGTTCCTATGACTCACCATAAATAATCACTATCCTGAACACCTTTGGTGTTTATCATTGCCTCACATTTCTTTATACTTCTAATATATATATATATATACATATATGTATTTCCAAAGCAAACATATAGTGATTTTAAGACATTCCCTTTTCACATGTCAACATTACTGAAATTGGCATGCGTCTTCCATTCCTGGATACCATATAATTCCTGCTATTACTTAAACAATATTTCTTTCTTAAGACTTTATTTTCTGTTGATTGCTTGTGAATACAAACATCATCTTAGTATATATTGACTTTATATCCAGCAATCTTGCTGAAACCTATTATTAATTTGTCTTGAGGTTCTGTGCAGACAGCATAGTGTTTGAAACTAATGATTGTTCTGTTTCTTCACGTCTCATACTTTTAACTTTTATTTGTTTTTGGTGCCTGTGCCCTTTATCTAGCACCATGTCTAGGACAAACAATGATAGTAGACATAAATGTCTTTCTCTTGATGTTAAAGGAATGCTTTTACCTTCCACCATTCAGTATGATGGCTGTTCTAGGCTTTTGGTATATACTTTTTAGCAGAATAAGAAAGATCTCTGCTACAGGGTGCCTGGGTGGTTAAGTGTCCAACTTCGGCTCAGGTCATGATCTTGTGCTTCATAAGTTCGAGCCCCACATTGGGCTCTGTGCTGACAGCTCAGAGCCTGGAGCCTGCTTTGGATTCTGTGTCTCCCTCTCTCTCTGCTCCTCCCCTGCTCATGCTCTCTCTCTCAAAAATAAAATAAAACAAAAAAAATTAAAAAATAAAAGAGAGTTCTCTGCTGTTTGTAGTTTACTAAAAGAATTTTATCATGAACAAAATACTGTATCAACCTGTATCAAAATAGTGTGTTCAGTTTTTTCACTGTGGTAACAATCAACCAATCTGTAAGTGTATATAGTACACAGTGCAGTATTTAAACTTCCCTCTTAGCACTGCTTTCACTGCATCCATAAGATTTGATACGTTGTGTTTTCATTTCATTTGTTTTGTGGTATTTTCTAATTTCCCTTGTGACTTCTTTGACCTATTGGTTAAGAGTGTGTTCTTTAACTTCATATATTTGTGGGTTTTACAGTTTTCCTTCTGCTATTGATTTCTAGTTTCAGTCCATTGTGGTCAGAAAAGATACTTTGTATGGTTTCAATTTTCTTGAATTTAAGGCTTATTTTGTGGCCTAACATGTGGTCTATCCTGTAGAATGTTCCATGTACACTTGAAAAGAACACTGGTGCCTGGGTAGCTCAGTTGGTTAAGTGTCTGACTTTGGCTCAGGTGTTTGTGAGTTTGAGCCCCGCATCGGGCTCTGTGCTGCCAGCTCAGAGCCTGGAGCCTGCTTCGGATTCTGTGTCTCCCTCTCTCTCTGCCCCTCCCATCCTCATGCTCTGTTTCTCTCTGTCTCTCAATAATAAGTAAAAGAAAAGAACGTTGTAGTTGGGTGGAGTGTTCCGTATATGTCTGGCAGGTCCAGTTAGTCTACAATGTTCATCAAGTCCTGCATTTCCTTATTAATCTTGTCTGGATTATTAAAGTGGAGTATTAAAGTCTTCTACTATCATTGTCTTGCTGTCTATTTCTCCCTTAAATACTGTCAAAAGTTGCTTAACGTATTTAAAAGTGTTAGTATTCGGTGCATAAATATTTGTAATTGGTGTATCTTCTTGGTAAATCAATCCTTTTATCATTATTTAATGTCCTTCTTTGTCTCTTCTAACAGTTTTTCGTTTAAAGTCTATGTTGTCTAATATAACCGCCACTGCTCTCTTTTGTTACAGTTTGCATGAAGTATCTTTTCTCCCCTTTCACTTTCATCCTATGTGTCTCCTTAAATCTACAGTGAGTCTCCTAGAACACATGGGTGGCTCAGTCAGTGAAGCATCTGACTCTTGAGTGGAAAACCCAAAAGACCCCACCAAAAAACCGTTAGAACTGATACATTAATTCAGCAAAGTCACAGGATATAAAGTCAATGTATAGAAATCAGTTGGATTTCTATACACCAGTAATGAAGCAGAAGAAAGAATAATCAAGGAACTGATCCCGTTTACAATTATACCAAAAACCATAAAATACCTAGCAATAAACCTGACCAAAGAGGTTTATTGGTATAGAAAAACCTATACACGGAAAACTATAGAAAGCTTATGAAAGAAAGTGAAAACACACACACACACACACACACACACACACACGAAAAAAGAAAAAAAAGGAAAAACATTCCACGTTCATGGACTGGAAGAACAAATATTGTTACAATGTGGTTACTACCCGAAGCAATCTACATATTCAAAGCAATCCCTATCAAAATAACACCAGCATTCTTCACAGAGCTAGAACAAACAATCCTAAAATTTGTATGGAACCAGGAAAGACTCTGAATAGCCAAAACAATCCTGACGAAGAAAACCAAAGCTGGAGGCATCACAATTCTGGACTTCAAGCTGTATTACAAAGCTGTTATCATCAAGGCAGTATGGTAATGGCACAAAAACAGACACACAGATCAATGGAACAGAATACAGAACCCAGAAATGGATCCACAAACATATGGCCAACTAATCTTTGACAAAGCAGTAAAGAATATCCAATGGAATACAGACAGTCTCTTAAATAAATGGTGTTGGGAAAACTGGACAATGGCATGTGGAAGAATTAACATGGACCACTTTCTTACACCATACACAAAAATAAACTCAAAATGGATGAAAGGCCTAAATATAAGACAGGAAGCCATCAAAATCCTAGAGGAGAAAGCAGGGCAACAACCTCTTTGACTTTGGCTGCAGCAACTTTTTAGACATGTTTCTGGAGGCAAGGGAAACAAAAGTAAAAATAAACTATTGGGACCTCATCAAGATAAAAACCTTCTGCACATTGAAGGAAACAATCAACAAAACTAAAAGGCAACTGATGGAATGGGAGAAGATATTTGCAAATGACGTATCAGATAAAGGGTTGGTATCTAAAACCTATAAAGAACTTATCAAACTCAACACCCAAAATACAAATAACCCAATGAAGAAACGGGAAAAAGATATGAATAGACACTTCTCTAAAGAAGACATCCGGATGGCCAACAGGCACATGAAAAGATGCTCAATGTCGCTCCTCATCAGGGAAATACAAATCAAAACCACACTGAGATACCACCTCATGCCAGTCAGAGTGGCTAAAATGAACAAATCAGGAGACTATAGATGCTGGCGAGGATGTGGAGAAACAGGAACCCTCTTGCACTGTTGGTGGGAATGCAAGCTGGTGCAGCCACTCTGGAAAACAGTATGGAGGTTCCTCGAAAAATTAAAAATAGAACAACCCTATGACCCAGCAATTGCACTACTAGGTATTTATCCAAAGGATACAGGAGTGCTGTTTCGAAGGGACACATGCACCCCAATGTTTATAGCAGTGCTATCCAAAATAGCCAAAGTATTGAAAGAGCCCAAATGTCCATCGACAGATGAATGGATAAAGATGCGGTGTGTGTGTGTGTGTGTGTGTGTGTGTGTGTGTGTGTGTGTGTGTAATGGAATATTACTAGGTGATCAAAAAGAATGAAATCTTGCCATTTGCAACAATGTGGATGGAACTAGAGTGTATTATGCTAAGCAAAATAAGTCAGTCAAAGGAAGACAAATACATGATTTCACTCATATGTGGAACTTAAGATACAAAGCAGATGAACATAAGGGAAGGGAAGCAAAAATAAGATACAAACAGAGAGGGAGAGAAACCATAAGAGACTCTTAAATACAGACAACAAACTGAGGGTTGCTGGAGGGGTGTTGGGTGGGGGCATGGGCTCAATGGGCGATGGGCATTAAGGAGGGCACTTGTTGGGATGAACTCTGGGTGTTATATGTAAGTGATGAATCAGTAAATTCTATTCCTGAGGTGGAAGAAAAAGCATCTGACTCTTGATTTCAGCTCAGGTCATGATGTTGAGGTGGTTAAATGGAGGCCTGCATCAGGCTCTGTGCTGACAGCATGGAGCCTGCTTGGGATTCTCTCTCTCCCTCTATGCCCCTCCACCACTCTCTCTCTCTCTCAAAAATAAACATGAAAAAAATAAAGTGAGTCTCTTACAGATAGCATATAGTTGGATCTTGTTTTCTTAAATCCACTTGGCTATACTTTGTCTTTTGATTGGGGAGTAAATGTAAATCCAGTTACATTTAGAGTCATTAATGATAGAGAAGAACTTATAGCTCTTTTGTCTCTGTTCTTCTCCCTTTTGTTTGTATTTTAATTTTTTGTAGTGACATGCTTTGATTTCTTTCTCCTCTTGTTGTGTGTATCTTTTATAGGTAATTCTTTTGTGGTGGTCATGGGGCTTTTGTGAAAAACCTTATAACAATTGATTTTAAGCTGATAACAACTTAACTTCAAAAGCATACAAAATCTTTGCACTTTTACTTCTCCTTCCCAAACACTTTATGTTATTGATGTCACAAATCACATCTCTTTTGTCTATCCATTAACATATTTTAGAGTCATTTTTTACACTTTTGTCTTTTAATGTCTATGTGAGCGTTAAAAGCGATTATACCACCAGTACAGTTTTACAGTACTCTGTATTTTACTATATGTTTATTTTTACCAGTGAGTGTTATACTTTCATATGTTTTCATGTTGCTGTTTAGTGTCTTTTCATTTCAACCTGAAGGACTTCCTTGAGCATTTCTTGTAAGGCAGGTCTAGCAGTGATGAATTCCCTCAGCTTTTGTTGATCTAGGAAAACCTTTATTTCTTCTTCACTTTTGAAGGACAACTTTGTCAGATGTATTAGCCTTGATTGGCAGTTTTTTCTTTGTCCGTTATTTATTTAAATAAACATTCTGTCCCTTTCACTCTCTCCGTTCTTCTGCAACTCCCATAGTACATATATTGATCTGCTCAATGTATTCTATAAATCCCTTAGGCTTTCTTCACTCTCTTTCATCCTTTTTTCTTCTTACTTCTCTGCCTAGTTAATTTCAGATGACCTGGTTTCAATTTCACTGATTCTATCTTCTGCTTGATCAAAGCTGATGTTCAACACTGCTAGTGAATTTGCAGTTCAGTTATTGCATTCTTAAGCTCCAAATTCTTTTTAGCAGTTTCTATTTATTGTGAAATTCTCGGGGCAACTGGGTAGCTCAGTCAGTTAAACGTCTGACTCTTGATTTCAGCTCAGGTCATGATCTCATGGTTCACGAGTTCGAGCCCCACACTGGGCTCTGCACTGACAGTGAAATCCTGCTTGGAATTCCCTCTCTCCCTTTCTCTCTGTCCCTCCCCTGTTTGCTGTGTCTCTGTCTCTCTCTTTCAGAAAGTAAATAAAACTAAAAAAAATTCTCATTTTGTTTATGCATCATTTTCTTGTGCTTGTTGAACATCTTTATGACTGTTTTTGAATTCTTTGTCAGATCATTCATATACCTGTTTCTTTAAGGCCAGTTTCTGGAAGTTTATTTTGTTCCTCTGGTTGGGCCATTTTACCCTGTTTCTTTGTGTTTCTTGCAACTTTGTGTTGATATCCATGTTTCTTGGAAGAAACATCCACCTCTTCCAGTCTACAAACTGGCTTCACATAGGGAAAGGCTTTAACCATAATCAGCCCAGCTAGAGATTCTGGAGGCTCTCAAAACTTTTCTGTAGACGTGACTTCTCTGGTGTGTGTAGATTTCTAAGTAGAAGAAATTTCTGTTTATTTGCTTGTTTGTTCTCCAGGAGCTCATTATTCCTTGCTTGCTCTGGTGTCTGCTCTACTGGGTTTCTAAGAAGCAGTAGCAGGCCACTCAGCTCTTTTTCATTCTCAACAGCTCCCAGACATCTACCTAGAGCATTCCCAGTCCCACTGGTGCCCCAAACTGACAAGACAGAAACTGGTCCCTCAGGTAGCCCCTAAGGACCTAGAACATTGTACACACAGTACATCCTTCTCTCTGTATCACCCCGTCTGCTGTACCAAAGGCCCTCTGGAGCAGTAGCATGCCACCCAACTCTTGTCTAGCTCTCTGTTACCCAGGCTTCTCGAGTATCTGGGTCATGTCTGAGGTCTAAGACAAGTAAGACAGAAACAAATCCCTCAGGCACTCTCCCTGAGTGTGGACACCTGCTCCAGTCTTCTGTCTTTCCCTGAGGGCAACCTCTGCTTCAAACTGTAATCACCTTTTGTCTGGTATACCATGGGTCCCCTACAACAGCAGTAGGCCACCCAGCTCTTCTTGGTTCACAGTAGCCTCTAGGCATCTAGAGGACTGCAGTGCTCTGAGACAGGTGGGAACAAAGCCAGTCCCACAGGCAGCACACTGAAAAGCCAGAATGTTGGATATAAGGTCGAGTATACTCCTTTCCTCCTCAGGAAAAACCTGGAAACCAAGAGTTTCCATCTGATCACAAAGCAGTGTGCTTTGTGGGACTAAGTTGAGGGACTTAGCACACAAAGCAGTGTGCTTTGAGGGACTAAGTTGAGAGAGTCCCACAAGCAACTTTGATACAGCTAGCTTCACATTCACCAGGGATGAGGTACCTCTTGACTAGTTTCTGGATTTCTCACAAAAGTAATTGGTCTGAGTAATGTTCACTTGTTTCCCCTCTGGGAAGGTGAATCTGGTGCTTCCTTTCAATTCTGCCATCTTGCTGATGTCGCTCTAGATTTTCTGCATCTTTAATACACTTTTCCCTTTTCTTTGTTGTAGTAATGAATTATATAAATAAGATTTCTCTTTTTAATTTGTTTTTTTAATAAATAAATTTTAATGATGAAACAACCTTTTTATTTCTGGAATTATCCTCATTTATTTATATTAGTTTTTTATACATTGATTATAGTTTAGGAATATTCACCTATGTTCATAGCTGAGATGAGACTTTAATTTTCTTTTCTCATATTATCTTATCTTGTTATTGTGTCACAGTTATACCAGCTTCATAAAATGAGGTGGAATTTCTTCTTTTTTCTATTCTTTGGGAAAATGTGTATACCTAATATAACTTACATATAAAACTCAAATAGGAATCTCACAAACCGTTCATAATGTGGGGTTACTTTTTTTATTGATAGCTTTATTAAGGTATGATTTACATGGATGAAATTCATCCATTTTTAAAGTATTTGACTAAATGACTTTTAGTATATTTACAAGAGTTGTGCAATTATCACCACAGACTAATTTTAGAACATTTCAATAATACCAGAAAGAAATCTCATGCCCACTTACAGACATTCCTTTCCCACTCCCATGCCTACACAATCTCTAATCTACTTTCTGTCTCTATAGACTTTGCCTTTTCTGGATATTTCATATAAATGAAGTATTACTGTATTTGATCTTCAGTGACTGACTTCCTCCACCGAGCATGTTTTCAAGACTCATTCATGTTGTAGCTTGTATCACTACTTCATTATTTTTTTTTAATTCCTGAATGATTATCTGTTATATGGGTGTTTGGGTTGTTTCTACTTTTGGGCTCTTATGAATAATGCTGCTATGAACACTCATGTACAGCTTTTATGGGGACTTCTGTTTCTAATTCTCTTGGGTATATACCTAAGTGGAATTGCTGGGTCATACTGTAAGTCTACATTTTGCCTTTCAAGAAACTGCCAAACTGTTTTCCAAAATACTGCAGGATTATTCATTCCCACCAGCAACGTATGAAAGTTTTAATTCATCTACATCCTCAACAGCACTTGCTATTGCCTGTCAATTTATTAGTATCTATGATCCAGCTTTTAGTTTTTTGATCATATCTATTGCATATTTGCTTTCCACAATATTAGGTTTTGTCCTTATCTTAATATTTCCTTCTTACTTTTTTCTTTGGGATTATCCAATTGCTCATTCTTAAATTGAATATAACCAGTTACATTGCTAGCTCATTAATTTTTAACCTTTTTCTAGTCTTATTGTATTTAAAGATATACATTTCCATCTGAGTACTATCTTACCTGCATCCTCCAAATTTTGATGTCATTCAATTTGAAGTATTTTCTCATTTTTATTTTATTTTCTTCTTTGACCCATTAATTATTTGGAAATGCCTCTATAAGTTTGCATCAGAATTTTCAAAGTTAAGTTTTTAAACTGATTTCCAATTTTACTTATGTTAGGCAATATTTTTTATATGACATCAAATATTTAAAGTTTGTGGGGAGCTGATTTTTCTGCCTAATTATGTGAACATTTTTGATAAATATTTAGAGCAAGACTTTTTATTGTTTGTTCAAATAATATATACACTTAATGACAGCTTTATCTCAAAAGTGATAAAATTTGTAATTTTTGCATGATTTTGAGCCCAAGTTATTAATGTTCATATATATATATATATATATGTATATATATATATGTTCCCCTTTAGATAAAGCAAAATTCCTTGAGATAACTCTAAAATGTATGCACATTTAACTATGTTCTCTAATTCTTCTCCTTCTCTTCCCATTTCTCAGTTCCTCTCATGAACTCATTCTAATCAACAGCATTTGACATAGAGTTGTTCACTTGTCCTTGAAACACTTTCATCACTTGGCTCTTACATAGTCTTTCCTAGAGCCTAAATTTCCATCAACTGACAAATGGATAAGGAAGATGTGGTTTATATACACAATGGAATACTACTTGGCAATGAGAAAGAATGAAATATGGCTTTTGGTAGCAACATGGATGGAACTGGAGAGTGTTATGCTAAGTGAAATAAGTCATACAGAGAAAGACAGATAGCATATGTTTCACTCTTATGTGGATCCTGAGAAACTTAACAGAAGACCGGGGGGGAGGGGGGGAGTAACAGAGAGGGAAGGAGGCAAACCATAAGAGACTCTTAAAAACTGAGCATAAACTGAGGGTTGATGGGGTGGGCAAGAGGGGAAAGTAGGTGTGATGGGCATTGAGGAGGGCACCTGTTGGGATGAGCACTGGGTGTTGTATGGAAACCAATTTGACAATAAATTATATTTAATTAAAAAAAAGAGATACCCTTTCCTCTTTGTTTTATTCCTACTTAACTGACCTCACCTCTTCTCATCCTAATTCATCTGTCCAAGCTCTAAAGCTTGGAGGACCCTGTACTCTGACCTGGGACCTCTTCTCTCTTTTATCCACCTTCACTTCCTAGGTGATCCCATCCAGACTCACATTTTAAAATCTGATCTAAATAACTCCAAAATTCATACCTCTAGCCCAGGCCTCTCCTTTGCATTTTACACTCACATATCCTGTATCTCACCTGATATCTTCATTTCAGTGACAAATTGCCACTTGGTGACAGTGGTAAGGTGTCATTGATTTCAGCCTCTAGGGGTTCACATTTCTTCTTGCTTGCTTGCTTGCTTTCTTCTTTCCTTTCTTTCTTTTGTATGTTCTATATTTTTAAATGGTGTGCATTTATAAATAAATTTGTTATATTTTATTCAACTTTCTGGGCATGCTTTCATATGAGGTTTTTTGCTCCCACAATATTTAGTATATTATATTGCCACAAATATAGTTTATCATCAACTTTCTAGTTACTTTAATTGGAATCCTGACAGGTACCTTGAATACTTTTTTTTTTTTTTTTTTGACTTGCCATATATGATTGGTCATCAAACTCTGTATTATACCACTGTGATATCTCTTGGTGTTTTTTTCCCCGGCTCTTTCTACTTCTATTGGTATTGTCTAGATATTTGTTGTCTTTTGCCATGATATTTAAACAATCTCTCATTTACTTCCATTTAATTTCTATTTTCTCAAAGTTTAGCCTTCGGCCTAACTGTACATCAGAACCACCTGAGAGTTTTAAAACACTATCAAGGTGCAAGGATCACTACCAGATATGCAGATTTAACTGGTCTAGGGTAGGATCTGGGCATAAGTATTTTTTAAATCTCCCCAGGTGAGGAGAACATGCAGCTAGAGTTGAGAACCACAGCTATACCAGATTATTCAATAGCCACAACAAACTGCTTTCTCACCTTGATGCCTTTTCAAGCTTTCCTTCATCCAATGGCTTTGTTTTACTTATAACAGCTTTCAAAATCAAACCAAACTATAAGTCTAATCCCAAATGCCACCTCCTTCAAAAGCCTTACTAAATAATGACTGTGATGAATGACTGTCTTTCTCCATCTATTACACATCCACAGTACATACAGCACACAGAGAGAATATATATATTCTCTCTCTATGTATATTTTCTATATAGAATATAGAGAATTATATACATATTATATAAGTATATAATATATATATATTATATATAATTTCTTTGTATTGTGATACACATGTCCATCTCTCCTAGTAGTATCTTGTATAGGGGCCAAAGATATTGTTTAATTCATTGTTGAATATCCTATTATTAGAATGCCTTACCCAAGTTAGGTACATTAAACTAAAAGGAATTATAACAAATACATCTATCCATCTGCAAACCAAAATTCTAGGCATTTAAAACCTAACTCTAAAATATATGCCTTAATAAATATCACAACAATTCCACAGTGAGAAAAATGTTATAGTTTGTCACTTCTAGGCATGTTGATATTATAATAAGACACTTACCTGACATTTCATTGATGCAAAGAATAAAAACACTACTAGGAATATAATACTGTGTAATATATTATAACACTGGTTTATTATAAACAGAAAATAAATTTCTAACTGATGTTTTCAAGTCATATTTTCTTATTTTACTATTTTCTGGGTAAGATCACAAGTGAATCTAAAAACAGAGTATAAAAAGTATGATTTTCCAGTACATAGTGTTCTGAGTGATGATAATAATAGTTCCTTACAAAGTCTAATATAAGACACAGACATTCTGTTAACAAATATCACTTGGTTCATCTAGAAGATAAGACATAGGAATAAGACAGTCACGTCCAATTCCACATAGATTCTCAGCTCAGATCCTGGTTTTTGCACAGTTTACCTTGCGAACATGATCCGAGTGACATTTCACAAATTCCTGGATAAATGTTGCTACACTCTGCTAGGAGAGAGACAGGCTATGTCATGCACAGATCAATAATAGCACTGTGTTTCATCAGCTTCAAAATCAAAAGTGCTTCATCTGGCAAAAGCCATGGCCCTAGAGAATCTGACATATATAAACTGAATACCCTTCAAGGAATGTGTACTACACAAGCTATTGGGATAAGATAAAAGAAAACTCTGGAGATTAGCAATGAAATACAATAAGAGAGTAGTTTTCTACTTCATTATTACTAGAGGTGTGAATACAGACCACAAAAATGAAAATGAGGCTATTTAAAATTCTACAATTCCTGATAGAAAAAAAAAAGTCCAGTACAATTTAATACCTTCAGTCTTTTAAATAAGAGTTATATAAATAAATACAAACCAAAGGTAACTGTAAATTTAGGAGACAATAGTAATCATATACGTATACCCAGATTAAAATGTTTTATGGAGATCCACAAAATATGGTCCTTTTAGAATTACAGGGTTTACTTAAAGACTCTTCAGATTTAGTAGTTAGTATTCTCAAAGTTTATATGCTAGATTAACCTAAAAACCCAAGATATTTGTTGAAAGGGTTATGCTGTTGTTTTTAATTCCAGATTTTGACACTTGGAGAAGTCTTTTATTTGGGTTTTGATTAAACTAATTTAAGATTAATTGGTTAATGAAATTGGACAAGAGCTGAAGCAAACTTGAAAATTCAAATCCTAAAAATGAACCTGCTTTAAGATCACAGTTGCCAAAAAAAGTTTCTGAGAACAAAATCTGCTGTTGTAAAATTTACCTGTATCTGACTCAGATGGCAGGGGAATCAAGAATTCATCAAGACATCAGAGGAGATAATGGTGTTTAATCACAAAATAAACAGCAGTGTGTATTTATGTCATGTATGTTGACATATTATACTTGAGCTCTGAGATTACTTGGGACACTGTAGTTGAGGAGTTATGGTAAAGGCAGATTAAAGGCTATTAAGCAACAATGGTCTAGAGTGAAAGTCCGGTTCTCTGGTCCACATTTTATAAAGTATCTCTTTTCTAACTTTTGGAAATAGTATCATGCCTCCTTAATACAAGACACTGGGGATTAGTTAATACTGCTATTAACATACAGAAATACCATTTTAGAGGGACAAAAAGGAGTATCATTTTCCTTTAGAAAACACGTAGGGCCATTGTGCAAATCAGGGTTCAGAAAATTAAATGCTTACAGTTACCAGAAAGGTAGCACAAATAAGTGAAGTGGGCCTGGTAGGATTTTTGACAAACAGAAGACAGTAGGCCTCATTCTTCTTGAAAGCACCATAAGACTAACTCTCCTATCAAAACCATAACTTCCAACACTTTCATGATACTATATAATCTATTAATTGATTTGTAAACTTTATAGTTCTTTCATTTAATGTCACCAATGCCTTCACTTTCTTAATGTAAATGAATATTCAGTCTTGACCTATTTATCTATTCTTCCAATTCTCAAAACTGATTCTCTAGTTCCTAATCACAAAAGTCTGTGGGATACTTTCACTTATACGTCATATTACTACTTCAACATAATAAATTAAAAACGGAATTATTCTTGTATTTTATGCTAACCTTAAGAAAGAAGAATGTCTCTGGGAAATGTTGCATGCAGGAAGTGATATATGAAGCAGGCTTTAAGTGATATGCTAGATTTAGAAGGATATAAAGAAAAGTGGAAGGTACTTGAAGTAGAAAACAATTTTTTAATCTTTAAAAATTTTTTTAATGTTTATTTATTTTTGAAACAGAGACAGAGCATGAGCATGGGAGGGGCAGAGACAAGGAGACACAGAATCTGAAGCAGGCTCCAGGCTCTGAGCAGTCAGCACAGATGCGGGGCTCGAACCCACGAACCGTGAGATCATGACCTGAGCCAAAGTCGGACTCAACCAACTGAGCCACCCAGGCACTCCTACAATTTTTTAATCTTGATAAGAATATGCATTATCATATCAGTATCTTGGCAAAAAACTAGTCATAAATCAAACTTCATTCTTTCATTGAGAATGTACTTTGACCTTAATTATGCAGATTCTGTGAAAGTTGTCAAAGAAGTATAATACATGGTTTTTGTCTTTGAGGAGCAAATTAGCTGTTAGATACAACAGAATTCACAAATGTTAAACTTTAAAACTATTAAATGTAAAACTGTATAAAAAGTCAACTTTGAAAAGTAGAAAGACTATGGAGTTAAGATCAAGAAAAGTAGAAAGACAACGGAGTTAACATCAATTCTTTAAGTCTTAACTGCATCATATACAATATGAGGATTTCCTCTTTTTGGGTTGGCATAACAAGTCAAGACATAAAAATCAATTAATGTAGGTCTTCACATCAACAGGCTAAAAAATAAAAATCACATGATCACATCACTAGTTGCAGGAAATCATTTGACAAATTCAACATTTATTTATAGTAAAAACTCAGTAAATTAGGAATAGAGGGGAGCACCCTCAACTCATAAAGAATATCTACAAAAGCCCTATAACTAACATCATACTTAATGGTGAGAAACTTGAAGCTTTCCCACTAAGATCAAGAACAAGGCAAGAGATCTCCTCTCACCCTGGCTTTTCATCATACTGGAAGTCCTAGCTAAGTCAGTATGACAAGAAAATGAAGTAAATGGTATACAGAATTGGAGGGAAGAAATAAAACTGTCTTTGTTCACAGACAATATGATTGTTGATGCAGAAAATCAAAAAGAACCAACAAAAAACTCTTGAACCAAATAAGTGAATATGTCACAGTTGATGGATAAAAGGTTAATATATTAAAGTCAATCCCTTTCCAACATACCGGCAGTGAACAAGTGGAATTTAAAAGCGAAACACCTGTCCTTCCCTGTTCCTGCTCAGTCTCTCTCACTCTCAAAAAATAAACATTTAAAAAAGTGAAACACCATTTACATTAGCATACCTAAAAAGTAAATACCTTGATATATATCTAACGAAATATGTATAATGTCTGTACGAGAAAATATAAAATAGTTTGATAAAAGAAATCAAGGAAGAAATAAATGGAGATGTTCCATAGTCATGGAGCAGAAGATACAGTATTGTCAAGATGTTAGTTCTTCCCAATTGGCTCTTTGGATTCATTGCAATCCCCATCAAAATCCCAGCATGTATATTGACAAACTGACTCAAAAGTTTATATGAAGAGGGGTCCTTGAGTGGCTCAGTCAATTAAGCGTCCAACTCTTTATTTTAAAAAAAAATTTTTTTTTTTAACATTTATTTATTTTTGAGACAGAGAGCATGAACAGGGGAGGGTCAGAGAAAGAGGGAGACACAGAATCTGAAACAGGGTCCAGGCTCTGAGCTGTCAGCAGAGAGCCCGATGCGGGGCTCGAACCCATGGACCACGAGATCATGACCTGAGCCGAAGTCGGACGCCCAACCAACTGAGCCACCCAGGCGCCCCTTAAGCGTCCAACTCTTGATCTCAGGTTCATGAGTTGGGCTCCATGTTGGGCATGGAGGCTACTTAAAAAATTAAAAAAAGGAGAGATGAGTAAATTCTAAAGTTTATATGAAAAAGCAAAGACCCAGATTGGTCAATACAGTATTGAAGGAGAAGAACAAGGTCAGAAGACTTAACACTACCTGATTTCAAGATTTACTATAAAGGTACAGTAATCAAGCCATGTGGTGGTAAAAGAATAGATAAATAGGCCAGTGGAATAGAACACATAGCCAGAAGTAGATCTACATAAATAGAGTCAATTGATCTTTGATAAAAAAGCAATCCAATGGAGATAAGATAGGCTTTCTAACAAATTGTGCTAGAACACTTGGATATATACAGGAGAAAAAAAAAAAAGAATCTAGACACAGACCTTATACCCTCACAAAAACTAATTCAAAATGGATCACAGACACAGGTGTAAAATGCAAAGTTAAAAAATTCGTAGAAGAGGGGCGCCTGGGTGGCTCAGTCGGTTGAGCGTCTGACTTCGGCTCAGGTCATGATCTTATGGTCTGTGAGTTCAAGCCCCGCGTTGGGCTCTGTGCTGACAGCTCAGAGCCTGGAGCCTGCTTCAGATTTTGTGTCTCCCTCTCTCTCTGAACCTCCCCCGTTCATGCTCTGTCTCTCTCTGTCTCAAAAATAAACATTAAAAAAAAAAAATTCGTAGAAGATAAAATAGGAGAACCTCTAAGTGATCTTGACTGTGGAGATCACTTTTTGGATACAACACCAAAAGCATAATCCATGAAAAAAATAACTGATAAGCTAGACTTCATTAGGATTCAAAACTTCTGTTCTACAAAAGAAAATGTCGAGAGAATGAGAAGGCCCACCCATACTGCTACAGACTGGAAGAAAATATTTACAAAAGACACATCTGAAAAAGGACTGTTTTCCAAAATATACAAAGAATTCCTAAAATTCAGCAGTAAGAAAACAAACAACTGAATTAAAAAGTGGGCAAGAGACCAGACACCTTACCAAAGAAGACAAACAGATGGCATATAAGCATAGAAAAAGGTGGTTCACATAATATGTCATCAGGGAAATGCAAATTAAAACAACAATGAAATACCCCTGCACACTTTTAGAATGACCAAAATCCACAACACTGTCAACAAATGCTGGTGAGAATGTGAAGCAATGGGGGTCTCATTCATTGCTGGTGGGAATCAATATGGTAAAGTACTTTGGAAGACAGTCTGGCAGTTTCTTACAAAACCAAACATATTTGGGGGGCCTGGGTGGCTCAGTCAGTTAATCTTTTGACTCTTGGTTTCGGCTCAGGTCATGATCTCATCATTTGTGAGTTCAGCCCCACGTCAGGCTCTGTGCTGACAGCTGGGGATTCTCTCTCTCCTTCTCTCTCTGCCCCTCCTCTGCTGGCATGTGCTCTCCTTATCTCTCAAAATAAATAAATAAACTTAAAAAAAACACAAAAACAACAAAAACTAAACATATTCTTAACATATGATCCAGCAACCATGCTTCTTGGTATTTGCCCAAAGTCACTGGAAGCTTATATGCACATAAGAACCTCTATAGGGATGTTTATGGTGGCTTTATTCATAATTGCCAAAACATGGAAGCAATCAAAATGTCCTTCAGAAGCTGAGTGGATACATAAACTGGCACATCCAGACAATAGAATATTATTCAATGCTAAATAGAAATGAGCTATCAAGTCATGAAAAAACAGGGAGGATATTTAGGTGTATATTATTAAAAGAAAGAAGCCAATCTGAAAACCCTTTATATTGTATGATTATATATGACATGTGTCTATATGTAGAATGTCAACTATATGACATTCTATAAAGGCAAAGCTATGGTGAGAGTAAAAAGACCTGTGGTTGCCAGGGATTGAGGCAAGGTGGGGGGTGGGCAGCAGAGGATAAACAGGTGAAACATAGAGGAATTTTAGGGCAGTGAAAATGAATATATGAACAGAGATATATCATTATACATTTGTCCAAACCCAAACAATACCAAGAGTGAACTGCAAACTGTATACTTAGGGTAATTAGGATGTATCAAAGTAGGTTCAACAATTGTAATAAATGTACCTTTCTGGTGGGGATATTGATAATGAGGGAGTCTATGCATGTGGGGGGCCATGGAGTATATGGGAAATCTCAGTACCTTCTTTTCAATTTTGCTCTGACCTAAAGCTACTCCCTCTAAAATAAAGTTTTAATAAAAGGACATACAATTGCATTGTTCTCAAATTCTGCCTTCCACAAAACACTAGAACACAGTTCAGGCAAGTTCTCTGACACCAAGGATTGCCTCCCCTCCAGTTTCCAAAAGCATGTTCCTCATTTTCATTTGAAACCTCTCCGGAATACCCTTAATGTCCATATTTCTAGTATGAACCTCAAAACGCTTCCAGCATGTACTCATTACATAGTTCCAGAGCTGCTTCCACATTTTTAGATATTTGTTACAATAGCACTCAAAGCTAGCACCAAAATATGCATTACTATTCTTGGGTTGCTATAATAACAACAACCCAAACCCCATAGCCTGGGTAGCTTAAAAAACAGACATTTAATATCTTACAGTTCTGGAGGCTGGAAGTATGAGATCAGAATGTCAGCATGGTCAGGTTCTAGTGAGATCTCTCTTTCTCTTCCTATAAGGGCACTAAACCCACCATGAGGGCCCTTCCCTCATGACCTCATCTAAACGTAATTACCTCACAAAAGCCCCATCCCCAAATACCATAACATTGGGGGTTAGGGATTCAACACATGAATTTGGGAGAACACAGTGCAATCCACAGTGATAATAAGCCTCTTGAAATCCATGTTGTTATTTAAACAAATACAGAAAGGAAATTAATAAAATAATTCATCTATTCATATTTAAATGAATGACATGGAGTATTATACTTTCTTGAAACACATATTATTTCAGGGGAAAGCTTACCACAAAATAAATTTTCTAGTATGTAAAATACCACAAACATTTACATTTGATATCTGCCAGCTGATATATATAATTATTTAACACCTACTACAAAACATTTAAAAGATATTCTAAAAGGTGTTTTTACAGGTAAAGCTGCATTTTCTTTTATAATATGGTTCTGGTAGTTTGCTTCTATGAAACAATGCTGTTTAAATCCACATGATGACACGTATGTGGCTATCAAGGAGTTTCCACAGTTATGATACAATTAAGTAATGTTACTAGAACAAAAGAGGATAACATTTACACCTTGTTATTCTTAAGACTTGAGACTCATTTGTCACATGTTTCAGCTGAATTATGAGTAAGGCTCTTAGGTCAAAGAACTGAGCATTTAAACTGGAAAAGATAGTCTGTCAATATTATTAGCTTTAACAGTCTATTCCTTGATGCTTACTTTTGCAATACACAATGGAATATGTTAGAAAAAAGAAAACACAAGTTTTAATTAGAAGTTAATTTTAGGAAAATTAACTTTAACTATATTTTACTTTGTTGAATTTAATAATAATTGAAGTTAAGTGCTTTGTCTAACAGTAGGTTCTATACATCTAAAAGTGTTAGGCGTGCCTGGGTGGTTCAGTCAGTTAAGCATCTAACCCTTGACTTCAACTCAGGTCATGATCTCATGGTTCATGAGATTGAGCCCTCTGCCAGGCTTTGGAGACTGCTTAGGATTCTCTCTCCTTCTCTCTCTCTGCTCCTCCCCAGCTTGTGCATGTGCTCTCTCTGTCTCTCAAAATAAATAAATAAACATAAAAAATGATTAAAATGTTATATAGCTATTACACTTTACCATTATTTATTACATAAATAATTGTTATGTTGGTAGATTTTATTAATTTGAATGGAGAATGGTTTTTATTATATTGTTCTGTCAACCATGAATGTATTGTTCAGTAAAAGCCATGTAGATACTACTATTTGTTGGTATATTTTCCCATTTAAAACTAACATTAAAAAGAGTTTTACTGATATATAATTCACATACCACATTATTCACCCATTTAAAGTGTAAAATTCAATGGTTTCCAGTATATATTCACAGATACATTCAACCACTATCATAGTCAATTTTAGAACATTTTCATCACTTTAAGAAGAAACCCACATACTTCAGCATTGCTACCATATTCTTCTTTACCCCCAGCCCAAAGCAAACATGAATCTACTTTGTCTCTATAGATTTACCTATTCTGGGTATTTCATATATATGGAGTCACAAAATATGTGGTCTTTTCTAACTTGCTTCTTTCACTAAATATGTTTTTAAGTTGCACCCATGTTGTAACACATATCAATACTCATTATTTTTTATGGTTTAATAATATTCCATTGTATGTATATACCACAATTTATACTTTCAACAACTAATGGACATTTAGGTTATTTCTACCTTTTGCTTATTATTAGTAATGCTGCTATGAACAATACTGCCTTAATATTTACTATGCACTTGTACAAAGCCTTATGTAAGACAGAGGCAAGTACTTAGGCTTTCTCATTTCTTACCTGAGTATTCACAAAGCTCTATGAATGTATGTGTCCTCCAGATTCCCAGGAAGATGTCATAGCCTTTTGAAACTTTTATGGACATCTCATTTCCCAGTTTTCCTTTTAGGCTATTTGGTTAACATACTGTTTGACCTTAACTGGAATCTATCACTTCAGGCAGCTTGAAGTTAAAACACTTGCCTGTAATTGTTTTGACAATCCCATACCCACCAAACCTGCTAAGAAGGCTGCTCACAATGACTGGGATCAGAGACAGCTTTTCAACTGGGGTCTTCCAGGAAAGCATCAGACAGGTCAAATGATGACAACTATTTGGGAATCAGGCTTTGCAGGGGCTCTAGTTCCATTCCGTTTCTTCTGGTAGTTGCCAGGCTGCATGGGGGACATGAACCATCTTTATTCCCAGGATACTGCTGAGCTAGGATAGTAGGGAATGGGACCAAGGCAAATTAAAATGCCACACAGTGTCCTGTTCTTATTTAGATTCAGCTGTTTTTCTTGAAGAACACTCCCTAGACTGTTGCAAGTCTTTGGTTAATTTCCAGAATTTCCTAGAGGAATTATAAGTGTTCCTCAATGTACATAGAAAGTCTCAAAAAATGCTTTGTAGTTTTCATGTAATATGCTTTTATTTGATCTCCAAGGAACATATGGCTTAGAAAATGATGAGGGAGCATGAGGTAGGCTGAGGGGTAAAGCACAAGCTAGCACCTCCTCCCCACCCCACCACCCCAGGTGGGATCTGAGTGATATTCCTTGGACACTCCTGGCTGCCCAAGAACAAAGGAAAGGGGTTTAAGTACTTGCCATGGTGATGTGGGAAACTAAGGCAAATGAAAAATTAAATTCCCTTACTGCCTACAGCCCATTGACAAGGCCTTGAACCGGGCAGAGTGACCGTCCTCCAGGAGCTCAGCTGTCTCGATGATGACAGTTTGCCAGGGACAAAAGAGAACCTTAGCTTAACATTATCCCAACCTCGAGGACCTTGTAAGTCAACTTCCGTTATCTCAACTCCCCCAAGATATATGCTGGCAATCATATTCCAAGCTTATGGCCCCCAGATATGCATCTAAAGGGTCTCATGACTGAGGTTTTATTAAATGGTAATAAGTGGCATTTTCCTAGAAAAGCTAGCCCCTGAAGGTCCTGGAAACCTTGCTCCCAAAATTCCTTAGAGACTTACCCTATCCTTGACCCCCTCCCAACCTGAGGATATATAATGAGTTACTGTCACAACCCCATGCAGTTCTTCCTGCCCGTGGGTCCTGTCCCCATGCTTTAGTAAAATCACCTTTTTGCATCAAAGATGTCTTCAAGAACTCTTTCTTGCTTGTTGGCTCCAGACCACCACACCATCACCCCAAAACTTCATCACAAAATTTGTGACTCCCTTGATCCATCAAGTGTCTTAGAATTATTACATGGATCCTTACTTAGAAGATTAGGTTCTGCACAAAGTGCTATGAAGATGTTGATTCCCAATAATGTTTGCTTGTTTTTAAATTTCTTTTATGGAGGAATAATCATCAAAACCTTTATGCTAATAGTGATACATGTTACAACGTGGATGAATGTTTAAAACATTATGAGAAGCAAAAGATGCCAGACACCAAAAGCCACATATTCTAAGATTCCATCTGTATGAAATGTCTGGATAGGCAAATCTTGAAGGGAAGCAGATTCTGCCATCCCAAGATATGTCTCTTTGGCATAAGGATTGTTTTGAGCTAAAGGCAACCAAAACCCAGCAGATTCAAGAAAAACTCTTTATCCATTCCTTTCAATTGCCTAAATTTACACTGGAAAGCAAGTCTTACCAGGAAGAGAGATATTATCAGAAATACTTTTTTACCTAAGAAATTTATCTACATAACAAAACAACCTTTGTTTTCCAAACATCTCCTCTAGACTTCCTGTGAAAGTCCTCCCTCCCTTTGTATCCCACACCTCCACCCCTTTCCTTAGCTCAGGATGTTATATAAACTTCAATTATCTAGCTGCCTTTTGGGTCTCATTTTTTATGGGGCTTGCATACACATGAAATTAAATTTTTTTTCTTCTATTAATCTGTTTTATGACAATTTAATTATTAGACAAGCCAAAGAACCTAGAAGGGAAGAAGGAAAATTTTTTCTGCCCATACAATTATATAGACAGAGTATAGATTAGTAGTTGCAGAGAGCTAGCAGAGATGGGGGAAGGATGATGGATAAAAGGTACAGGGTACCTTTATGAAGTTAGGAAAATGTTCTAAAATTGATTTTGGTAATAGTTGCACAATTTTGTCTATATTGTAACAACCATTGAATTAAATAAGAGAATTTTATGGTATGTGAAATATATGTCATTAAAGTTATTACAAAAAAAAATTAATAGTGGGTGATTTAAATACTTCACTCTCCATAACTGACAGACCTAGACAGAAAATCAGCAAGAATATCGAAGAGTTGAACATCATTATTAACCAACTAGACTCAATAGATATATAGAGAACACTCAATCCAACAACAGCAGAATACACATTGTTTTCAAGTGCACATGGAATATTCTGCCATATCTACTATTTGTTAGGCCAGAAAATAAGTCTTAATAAATTTTTAAAATCCAGATGGTAGAAAGTAACTCTCAGTGTAAGTTTGGAACATGGGTCAGATCTGGTTTATTAGGCTACTTTGGGAATGAAGCCAGAGACAGTTCTTATTAGTATAACTACTATAATATTAATCCTTTATAATTAAAACATTTACTAAGTATTGCTTGAATCAAAGCACTAGATATTAGAAGTAGAAAATTTAAGCATAATTTAAAATTATGTCTGAGTGATTTAAAAATTACTTTCTAGGGGCGCCTGGGTGGCTCAGTCGGTTAAGCAGCCGACTTCGGCTCAGGTCATGATTTCACGGTCCATGATTTCGAGCCCTGCATGGGGCTCTGTGCTGACAGCTCAGAGCCTGGAGCCTGTTTCAGATTCTGTGTCTCCCTCTCTCTGACCCTCCCCCGTTCATGCTCTGTCTCTCTCTGTCTCAAAAATATAAACGTTAAAAAAATAAATAAATAAAAATAAAAATTACTTTCTACATTGATGAATTCTGACAAATTTTCAACAAAACATTTTTTATACAAGCAAATACCTTTAAGAACGGAGACTTAAGGAATAATCTTTTCCTTTCCATGTGCTTTAAGATTAAATTATGATAACCAGCAGTAATTTATAATGTGTCTACAAATTATTGCAGAAAACTCAATTCAAAAAGCATAGGTAAATTGTAAGAACACATTAAAATAGATATTTATGTTAAATTCTTCACATTTTATACTAGTATTTGTAAAGAGGAACTGAGGCAATTACTATTTAATAATTTGATTTATAATGATAAATTCTAAGTTTTAGACATGGGCAAATTAAGTGAGATAAATGCATTAATGAAGCCTGTCCTTAAAATGTTATAACACAACAATGAACAGGAACAACACATGTAAAACAAAATATCCACCTTGATAATATAGTCTATTATAATTGATTTTTAAGGTTCCTTTACCTTTATTGTCTGTCTGCTTGTCTGATATCGTTGATCAGATACTTGTTGCTGCTGAAGGAGTTTTTCATTTATTTCTTTATATTCTTTTACAGACAATTCCGCTGTTTTTTTGGCATTATGAAGTATGCTGTTTTGTTGTTGTAAAGATACAATACGTTCTCGTAATAAAATAATATTGCTATTTGACTTCTGGGAAGTTATATTTTTCCACTTTTCTCTGTTAACTATACAAAAAGAATGTTCATAATATTTTTAAAAATACATTAAATTAAAAAGACATTGTTAATTTCATATATATTCTTACCTCTGGTAGGAACTGTTGTATGAGAACTCTTTTGTACATTACCATTCTTCTTTTGAAAAGTTTGCTTTCTGGCATTCTTGCAATGAAAATAATCCTAAATTTGAAAGTTTATTAAAAATTACATTATTACTCAATAACAACTTCAAGTGAATGAACATAGTAAATAATATTTCTTTACCTAAAAATATATTTATTAAAAATATATATATATTTATGCAAACTCAAAAAAATCTAAACAAATTCTATAATTGATACCAAGAACTTATAAATGAACATAAATGTGCATTAAAGTTGACTTATCAACTAGCAGGCAGAAGATACAAATACAATCAACCCTGAATTAGTAGGAATTTAACCTGTGGACAGTTTTAAAATCCAGGAGTAAATACAGTAAAAACAACAAAAATAAAATAAGAATAATTTAATATCTTATTCTCTGGGAACCTAGGTCCTTTTGTCAAATACTGTTATCTGTTGCATGGAGACTGATTAATCCCTTCTGACAAATAAAGCTGACAAATGCTGATGGTAATAAAGTAACTTTCCTTTAAATTGTATGTTTTCCTCAGGACATTCTAAAATGAAGACATGACTTTTGTTCCAAAATATTTCACCAATTTTAAAAAGGATTGGAGGCAGGGGAGAGGGTAGGAGAAATGAGGAAAGGGAGTCAAAGGTAAAAGAAAAAAATTAATTTACTTGTCACAGTCAGCATTCCATTCTGGGATATGGATAGAGTTTTATAGCCCATTTACACAAGGATTTATTGAATATTAGGACTCCTAGAAACCATCTAATGCTTTATATATTTTTAGTATTTTTCACTATATGTGTATATGTAAAGCTCTGTATACCATTATTCAAAATGATATGTGTTCTCTGGGGAAAAAAATATCCATAAATGAAGGAAAAGAAAATAAGTGACCAGAAAGCCTATTGCCTGGAAATAACCATGGTCAAAATTTTAGGATATTTTCATCTAGGTTATTCTGGAGAATGAACAAAAATGGCATTATACTATTCATATTATATTGAGTCTGCTTTTTACCTTTACTATACCAGAAACATAAGATAGCGTTTTGATATTTTGAAACACAAATTAAAAAAAAAAATTTTCTTATCATTGCCCCAGGAATTTCAGATTTGTAATTAGAGATGCCAGCAGATTAAAAAAATTTTAAAACGCTTCTCCAAAGCAAAAATTTAAATAGGAACATGTTTCTAAAGTATTATAAATCATACTACTAAAATATGTGGTCATATCGAAGAATTTATTGGCTGGGAAACAGGTACATTACTAATCTAGAAAATTCTTTTTAAAAAGGATTTTTTTTTCAGAGATCCCAATTCCAGAAAAAATAATTATAATAAAAATGGTAGAAAAAAATAAATTTTATCCAGTGTTACTTTGGCAATGAGCCAAATATTTTATCTAAGATAGGGTTGTCCTTTAAACCAATTACTTTTCCTTTGAACTTGTTTCATTCTCAAAATGTTTGTTTTTGAAATGCCTCATTTGAACTTTTTTAGAACCAGTATATCAGATATATATTTTTTTAAATGTTTCATTGCTATATTAGGCCTTAAGAGCCAGTCATGACACTATAAAAATGTCCCAGACAGAGCTACCAAATTACCAGTATTCGTCACCAGACCTGATATCAAGTTAACTGGATCTAAATTAAAAAGAACCATTTCCAGTATTATTATTTACTAAAATTTCAGAAAAAATTTAAAAAATTTTAAACTTTGAAATCAGCACACTTAAAGTGTCTTTTTAATATGGAAAAATGTTAAAGGAAACTCAAGGAACTCAAGATGAGAAATTTGAAGAAGCAAACCTAGGATATAGTATGTATCAATAATTTGCATCTTTTTTTTTTTTTTTTTTTTTTTTTTTTTTTTTTTTTTGCTGAGTAGTATTACATGGAATGGATATATCACAATTTACCATTCAACTATGGAAGAAAATTTTGGTTGTTGTCAGTTTTTCAGGTATTAGAAATAAAGTTGTTATGACCATTCATATATAGGATTTTGGGGGTAAACGCAGATTTTCATCTCTCTGGGATAAGTGTCCAAGAGAGAAATAGTTGGGTTGTATGATGTGTATGATTTGTTCTTTTCTTTTTTTTTCTTTTAAAGAAACTGCCAGTTGTTTCTCAGAGTGGGGTACCACTTTATATTATTATATGTGAGATCCAGTTTCTCTGCATCCTTGCCAGCATTCTGTTGTTTCCCAACAAAATATTTATATATTCAAAGTATGAGTCATTTGTCACATATATGGTTTGTAATACTTCCTTCCAGTCTATAGCATGTCTTTTTATCCTCTGAAGAGGTCCTTTCATGGAGCAAAATTTCTTAATTTTAATGATGTCTAACTTATTGATAATTTCTTTTAGGGATCATGCTTTTGATATCATCTCTAAAAATTATTCAGCAAGCCCTAAGTTCTGAAGATTTTTCCTTATGTTTCCCTCTAGAATTTTTATGATTTAATGTTATACACTTATATCTGTGATCCATTGCAAGCTAATTTTTGCACAAGGTGTGAGGTTCAGATATAGGTTCATTTTCTTGTCTAGGGATATCCAATTAATTACTCCAGCATTATTTATTGAAAAGACCATCCTTCCTCTATTGAATTGCTTTTGCCTCTCTGTCAAAAATCAGTTGTTTATACTTGTGAATTCATTCTAGATTCTGTATTCCATTATGTAAAAAATAAACCTTTCTTCCTCTCATGGTGGGCGTTTGTTGTAATCAGTCTTGACATGACACTGAGTGGTAGGAATTGATGTCACAATCTTCACAAAACAGTTATTTCTTATTAAAATTTCATTTGGTTCTTTTTTTATATCTTCTATTTCTTTGCTGAGACTTTCCATTGCATTCTTGAGATGTTCTATTTTTTCATTTGTTTCAAGTCTGTTTGTGACAGTTTGTTGAAGCATTTTTATGATGTCTTCTTTAAAATGCTTGTCATGTAGTTCCAACATCTGTGTCATCCTGTTATTGGCTTCTGTTGATTGTCTTTTCATTCAAGTTGAGGTTTTTCTGATTTCTTGGTATAATGAGTAATTTTCCATTGTATCCTGGACATTTTGCCGATTTTATTTTAACACTCTGGATCTTATTTATTTCTTCTAGCAGGCCTCCTCTTATACCATATTGCTGGAGCAAGGGAGCCACCTCATTACTTCCAACTGGGAATGGGAAGTCCCCACCAAAGAGGTTGGGGAGGAGCACCTCATTACTGCTTGGTGGAGGTGAAAGTTCAAATTCCCCAAAGGTTGATGCCATCCTGCCTGGGAGATGGAGCATGGACTTGTTTCTGCTCCTCACTTAGAGTCCAATGACAAAGTGGGGAGTGGGGAGTGAGAGGCTTTATAGATACAGGAGGTGTGACAGTCCCCATCTCTGCCCTTGGCCTTTGAAATCACCCTGCAAGGAATGGAGAGGGTCATCTTTTCACTGATGGATGAACTCAGATGTCTAGCTCCTTATATGGCCTCTGATGACAAGATGGCAGGGAGTCATTACCACTGGCCCCTCATTTTGTCTTCTCTAACACCACCCTGATGGGTGGAGGAGAAGTTGGGGGTGACTCCTTAGAGCCAGGTGAGAGTAAAAGCCTAGGCTCCCCACTAGGTCTTTATCAATGTGAGTAGAGGTAGGTTTGCAATTTTTTCTGTGGTATTTGGGTACAGTAGGGTGATTACTGTGTAAAAAATTTTCTATCTTGCTTGGCTGCCCCTTTCTTGGTCCTTTAACAAGAGAGAACAGGGTTTTATTGGGGCCTTTCATCGTGTGGCAGGTTTATTCAGCATCCAGGCTGGGATATATGAGGCAGAATTAAAACTCATAAAACTCACCAATCATATTTTTCCTTGAGTCTTGTGATTCCTAACTAGTCTTCTTAAGAAATTATTAAAAAGTTGAGTATTTTCACCGTATACTTCACAGAAAAAAATTTTTTTAAGGATGCAAATTAAATTATTAGCAACAAAAATAAGTTATGAAACATAAGATAAAATTAAAAACATAGCTTATAATCAAGGAACACTGTGTCATATACCTTTGGGGTCTTGCCATCTGTGTTTGAATATATTCGTACCATTTCTTTTCCTTGCGTTTGGCTCCCTTCTGTTTGGTCACTTTGTTTCTGGTCTCTTCCATCTTCTATAGCACTTATTTTCTGGGATGTTTCTACAATAATTGTTCCTAAATTTTGAGAGGTCTGTGCTTCGGGATCACTGCTTTTGGGAAAAAGAGGGGAACATGAAACGCAAGAAGAAGAGTTGTTAAATGTACCCATTTTAAGTTCAAGATCAAATACTGTTCTAGCACATATTGCACTTAAAGCTAGAAGTTTAATTTGAACATTTACTGGTTCTCTAAATTAAGAAAAAATTAGTCTAAACATGTTTTACAGTCTGTTATTTCTGTTAATTCTGTACATGACCTCAAACTTACTAAGATGAATAAATAAGTACAAGTAGGACTTCTTTAATTAACCTGATGGGACATCCACATTGGTGACTGAATTTGAACACCACTTACACAGAGACCTACTACTGCAGTAGAATGAGCAGCCTTAAGCAAGCACTGGCCTGGGACTAGAGTTCTGACTATATGGCCCTTTCAGTTACTTACTGTCTCTGGACCATGTTTCTTCACCTGATAAATGTTATATTGCATCAGTGATCCTGATTTTTTTCACAACCAAATATCCTCTTTATTACAATTCCCTTAGGTATACCATATTTGAAAAGTATATCTAGCAAAGAAAAAGAGTATGCCTATTGAAAAACAATTCAACATCTTATTTACTTGTCATCTAAATGAAAAGAAAGTAAATGCCAAAAAGAAGTGTTTTACAAAATTGTAAAATCTCATCAACAAATTAGAATATCTAATTAGATATTTATTAGATAACTAGATAAATAGATCTAATTAGATATCTAAATTAGAGTACCAAATGCCTGGTAGTGCCACTTCTGTAGTATTTCTACTAAGCGTTAACCTGGGAAGCACATGTTTTAATGCTGCCAGGATTGGAGCACTTACTACTTTCTGGGCCAGGGCAGAAAGCTTTAACGTTTCTCACAGGAAAGTTTTCCCTGAGTCTGAGACAAGTTTTGAATCTCCGAGGCTTTCACCCACTGATCTCAGTTCCATCTCTTATGTCCACTCATCATTCAGTAAAATGTCCATTCATCATTCATTGCTAAGCACCAATTATGTGCCAGGCACTCTTCTAAGCACAAAGGATAAAGTACAAGGAATAAAGGAGACAAATATCTCTGCCCTTATGCAGCTTTCATCCTAAAGGGGTGGGTTCAGATAACAAGAAAAATAAGTAAAATTATGTTAATAGTTTGTATTAATGAGAAGGAAGATTGATTGAAAGTGCTGAGGTTGAGTAGAACATTCAAGTAAGTCTAATTCCTTTTCCACATGGATGATCTCTTAAATATTTGGATATGGTCATTTGATGCTTGAAACATCTCGTAAAAAAACATCCCTAGCTTATTCAAACATTCCTATTATGTGTGCTTTTGAGATGTTTTTTCACCCTGGTCACTCCACCTTATCTTGATGGAGCATTATGTCCAGAATTCAATTTCATATTCCAAGGATACTATGTGAATTACTTAGTACAATTTTTGGTAGATGCAGACTAAAATTATGCAAGCTTTCTGGAATGTACATTGTACTGTAGACTCAAACAAGATTTAATTAAAACTTCCTAAAATATTTTTATGTATACTATTGCAAAGTCCCATATTTTCCCCATTGTATAGTTGAGCAACTGGCTCTTCCAGCTAAGTAATGGACCCTGTAGTCTTCTGTGTAACTCTATCTTCCCAGTCTATTGCTATCTTTGGGGATTTTTATTCTATTTTGTAAAGTACTTTTTACCCCTTTCTCATGTCATGTTATCCACAAGTTTGATAAACATGGTTTGTTGAAATTCTGTTTTTCGAGGTATGAACAACTCTTCCTGAAAATCACCCATCACTGAATTGGGCATTGATAAGTTATTTGTGCATCAGGACCCACAAAATGCAGGCTGTGCCAGTGGCCTGGCCTCTATCAGAAATCTGAACTAAGTGAGCTGCATTTATAGTAAACACCTGTTCTGAATAATAGTAATTTGCAATAGCTGAACTTTTTGTTTCATGGAAGAAAGCTTTATTAATTATAAGGGAAAGGAAATATAAGGAATTAAGCAACTATAGTAAACATAAAGAGGGAGAGAAGCATAGAGAAGAACAAAGAAGGATTAATACATCAAATCATGTACTCACAATATCCAACTTTCTGGCTAGGGAAGCCCTGCAATGAACTGCCAGGTTGGAGCCCCGGTTGAGGGTCCTGGGTGATTGAGGGTCCTGGGCCAGCGTCCTCCCCTCAGGTAAGACTTCCAACTAGCTATTCCAGCCAGGGCGATATATATACTACCCATGTGTGATTTATGATTAGTCATTAAGTTTGCCTAAGTGCAGTCCAGAGCGAGCTGGTTTTTCTCTGTTTCTCTTATCATATCACAATCTTAGGAGGCTGGGTGTCTGCATAGTCCTCTTCCCTCCCTGATCCATTCCAGGGGGCCAGCATGGTCTGGCTCAAGGAGGAGAGGCAAGTTAATCCCTCCTGGCATCAGAAACAGAAGGGCCAGTTCCAATCCTGAGGCCAGATATGGAAAGCCAACAAAGCCCTCCATGATTGTGTATGTGCAGATCTAGGCAGAAATGCATGACAGGTCACACAAAACAACGTCTATACAGAACACCTCACTGTCAAGGAAACCTAATACACACCAATCACAATCCTCCAACACAGCTTTAGCTAACTTACTTTACTCTACAGACCAGGACATACTGGTCATATAAAAATCAATCAATCAATCAATCAATCAATCAATCCGTAACCTCCCAGCCAACCAATCAATCCCTAACCTCCCAGCCAACTATGCCCTGTTTCTGCATTGCTTCTTCTATAAAACTCTTTCTTGCCCAAAACCCTTAGGAAGAGTGCACCATAGATTGCTAGGCAGCGTACTCCCTCATTCCATGGATTGTTTTCACTTGAATGAAGGACTTCACACTCATTTCTAAACTGTATTATTTTTGTCATTTGATAGCATGTTTTTGTAATACTGCTCAACTATGAAAGATAAATAGTCATAAATATATAAATACTAACAAGGTCATAATTATATAATAAAGTATTTTATATTCATACATGAAGGACAAAGTTCTGCTTTTCTCAGTATTCAAGTAAATTCCTTATATTTCAGACTATGAAAAGCTAAAAGAAATAGAATGTTCTAAAGTCCTGAAGGTCCACTGTGGGATTTCTAATTGTTTGAGTATTTTTTGCAGCTGAGTGATTCCTGAGAGTGTTCTGTCAGGCAGGAAATATAACACTTAATTCTCACAATGTAAAATCAAGTTCACTGCTAAGCAACTTAAATGACAATCTTATGTTTTAAGAGATATTGTATGATTCATCTCCCAAAATATGTGACCATCTGCACGTGTACCAATACGATGAAATTAGAACTGACTGTGTTACTTAGCTTTCATGTATCTATTCACACATACATACTCACGCATGAGTAAACTGCACCACTTCTATTATGAAGAGTGTGGTAGTATCAACTGGTGAGACATAATTAGCTGAAACTAGGATTTCCTTGAAGACAGATAAATGATTAGTGGGTTTTAAGCTGAGTAGGATTTTATCTCTAATGGCTTTTGAGAACAAGGAAGAAAATCTTAGGAGTCAAAAAGAAATGGGAATGCAGATTCATCCTTCTTCCTCACCTTCATCAATTTGTTTTCAAGGTTTTTTTTTTTTTTTTTACCTGTCTGAAGACGAGGGCTTGACCCAATGATCATTTAAAACAGTGGTTCCTGGGGCACCTGGGTGGCTCAGTCGGTTGAAAGTCCAACTTTGGCTCTGGTCATGATCTCATGGTTTGTGAGTTCAAGCCCCTGCATGGGGCTCTCTGCTGTCAGTGCAGAGCCTACTTCAGTTTCTTTGTCTCCCTCTCTTTTTGCTCCTCCCCCACTTGCACTCACGCATGCCCTTTCTCTCTCTCTCAAAAATAAACAAACAGTTGAAAAACAAAAACAAAAGAGTGGTTCCCCAAACTTGTCTACATATTGGAATCAGCTGGAGAGCTTAAAAAATAGTGAAGCTGTGGTAGAATCCCCTCCCTCAGGAATATGGTACGAAAAGACCTCAAGATAAGGGAAGGCAACCTGGCTGTGTGCATATGTGACGTCCCTCAGGTCCCTGTAACATGAGAGCACCCAATCAGCCTGTATGTTTATGCGTTACCCATATATGGGAGACAAAGAAATAGAAAATGCATAAAAGACTACACCACGTGGCATTCAGGGCTTAGGTTTTCAGGTACAAACTCTCTGAGCCCATGTCAGCACAAATAAACTCGCTTCCTGGTAAGAAAAGCCTCGGTGTCACCACTCTTTGTGCAAGAGTCCTTCTACAAAGCTTGCATCCCACCACAGAAGTTATGATTTAATTATTCTGGGGTGTGGCCTATGTAGAGGCTGCTTTCAGGCAAACAACCTGAACAAAAGAAATCTGAGTGAGGATGAAGGGCCCACAGTGACCCCCAAACCCCTGGCTGAATACAAATAGGCCCATTAGGCAACCCACCCAAGATATATGTAAGCCCTAGCTGACCAATGGGCTACTTACACTTGGGCACAGGTACCAAAAAAGGAAAATTCCATACATTCCCATACCTCCTCACCTTCCCCATTTAACTACAGCCCCCCACCATTGTCTTGTGGGAGACAGTCTCTCCTTTGCTGTCCTGCCTGCTGCTCCCTTGTGGGGTATTCAGTAAACATCTCTCTCTTTTGTTCTGCCTTGAGTGAATTCTTTTACCACCTATACCCCCAGTTTCCACCCAAAGGGGCTGCCGCACATTTGGTGGCCTCCATCCGATTGGAAAACCTCACATCTGAGCTTTGGAATCTTTATAAAATTCAGATAAATCTAATAGATGCAAACAAGTTTGAGAAAGACATTTTAAGATAAATTTCAGTTCTATGTCTCTGATTAAGAAATCTCCTACTTGTAAGGATGCCTTCCTCACTATACCAGCAAGAGATAGAGTACTCTAAATCCCTAGAAACTCTTACCAATGGCTAAGACAAGGACTTAAATCTGCATAACAACTTTACCCTTGAATACTGTGCTTTTCCTGATAACCTCCTGTGACAGACTCCTCACTCTCAACATCTTTTGTCTTTAGCTGAAGATAGTTTCAAGGTGATGGCATCAGTCATTTGGGGGAGTTACTCGGTTTTCCTAGGTCTCTCCCATATAAATAAGAGGTATACATGTTATTAAACTTTTTCCTGTTAATCTGTCTTATATCAATTTCATTATTAGACCAAAGACTCTAGACTTAAGGAAGAAGGGAAAACATTTCTGCCCCTACAGTTTTGGCAACCTGTGAAGGGACCATCACAACTCACTCCAGGGATGCGGCAGCTGACAGATTCTGAATTCTGGGACACAAGCTGGCAGAAGTTAAGAATTCTTACCCATCAGTCTCCTGGATCTCTGCATGTAGGGTCTGATGGAAGTGAGAATGGTAAGAGTCCTTATCTAAATTTAGACTAGCAGGAGACAATATTTGTGGAGGCTTTTGGTAAAATTTGGTCCTTAGGTAAAAATTTGTTATGAGCACTCTTGTTTTCTATTGATCCCTTTCCTCTCAGACTTGATAATTGCTTTCTTTTGTCTCTGTCATCTTATTCTGTGTCTTTAGAGCTTGGCTTTATGTCAGTGAGAATATTCTGTCTTTAAGTCTGTCAATGGCCAGATGAGAGATCCTTTGAATTGGAAAAACTTCTGTAATTGATTTTTTTAAAAATTTTTTTTAACGTTCATTTATTTTTCAGACAGAGAGACAGAGTATGAACGGGGGAGGGTCAGAGAGAGAGGGAGACACAGAATCTGAAACAGGCTCCAGGCTCTGAGCTGTCAGCACAGAGCCCGACGCAGGGCTCAAACTCACTGGCCGCAAGATCATGACCTGAGCCGAAGTCGGACGCTCAACCAACGGAGCCACTCAGGCGCCCCGAATTTTTTTTTTTTTTTAGAAAGCCCTTATCTTAAACAATTGTCTTATTGGTACCTATGGAAAGACCAAATTAAAAAGTGGACACAAAGAAGTGTAACAGCTAGCCCTAAGGATTTCCTTGACAATATGAAAGAACAGAAATTATATTCAGAACGAAAATTAGAGTCCATATCTGTGAGAATGATTCATTTTTAGAAATACCAAATAAAAGTTGTGCTGTCTAGTTAACAAAAGGTTTACAACCTATTGGAAATATGTATGAACCCCCCCCCCCCCCCCCCGACCAACAATTGAGTCCCAAGCCCTTAGACACTTCACTTCCTGGTTCTTCCCCACTCCATTTCATGGGCTTATTTTTCTCGGGCTTTGCTATGAGCATGCGCCAAAGAACTGAAGTCTCTGTGTCACCTCAAGAATGTACATTTGTTCCAATCAGACTACTTTTTGCCTTACACAGGCATAGGCAATGTCAGGGTAAGGCTATCATCTCTGTAGCACTCAGCCAATGAGGAATCAGGGGAGGGACTTGCACACTAGGAGATAAATTGCCTTTCCAAGTGTGCTTGTCCATCAGACACCCGCTCTTGCAAGAACGTTGATTAAAGCCTTGCTTCACTGTGCTCCCAGTATCTGTGTCCCTCCTTTGATTGGGTCAGTGGGCTTATTTGTCACAATATCTAAAATAAATTCCACGTTCTTCCACACCCATTTATCTCCAATTCCCTGTTCCTGGCCTTCTAGAATATCTTTCGGCTATCTGGGACTCTTGTTTAAATCTTCCCACCTCTCTGCAAGTTTCTACAAAACCAGAAATGTGGCTCTGGCAGCAATTCAGAGCTCACTGGTCACCAACCCTCAGACCTCACCTATTCAACTCAAACTGCTTGTAGTATTGGGACACTGGAAACAGAATTGTCCTGCACTTAAGAAAAAGGAAAAACTTAAATTACCCTGGACTTCTAATAAGAAGCAAATATGTCCCAAAAACTCCATCTTGGAGAAAACTTACTTTCTCTATGCCTTTGTGATAGAAGTTTTCTGCCCCCATCTTCTGTAGGACCTAAGAGCCATTCTTTAAAATGCAAATATTGGGGATAAGTTTCTCATCAAAAAAGAAAAGGGAGGTGGATATTTGGAAAATTGGGCAAATGAAATACTAAAGATCCAAGAGGTACCTAAAACAAAAGTCATTAAGGCTGACATAACTCCTACTATTTCCCTCTATCAGTCTTTACCTGAATGCTCACATTTCACTAATTCTTTGTCTGAACTGCCTTTCCACTCTGAAGAGACTATTAAAGTTACCTTTTAAAACAAAATCACTTGCGACTGGGGGCAATACTCCTCAGCTATCTTCCACTCCTTGGTCAAAGGCTGAATTAAGAGCCATAGTTAAAGAATTTCTTAAACTAAGGGAGAACCCTCAAAAGTTGTTGTAAATGGGTTACTTCCTGTGATTGGTGGAAAGATTAAAAAAGCAGAATATTAGGAGCGTCTGGGTGACTCAGTTGGTTAAGCATCCGACTTCAGCTCAGGTCATGATCTCATGATTTGTGAGCTTGAGTCCCATGTCAGGCTCTGTGCTGACAGCTCAGAGCCTGAAGCCTGCTTCGGATTCTGTGTCTCCCTCTCTGCCCCTCCTCCCACTCCTGCTTGCGTGTGCTCTCTCTCTCTTTCTCTCAGAAAAATAAACATTAAAAAAAAATTTTAAAAAGCAGAATATTAGATCCACAAAAGTTTTCATAAATGGATTACCTCCTGTGATTTGGTGGGTAGATTAAAAAAATAGAAATTAGATGGGAAGCTATGAGTCTGACTGAATTTGTGAATAAAGCTGATATTCAGTGCTTGACAGGAATTTTTTTTTAGGGCTTCTCTCCTAAACTAAATATACCCAGAGGGGAAGAAAAACATTCAACATAGTTGGATGGGTGTGACAGTTCTTAGATACCTTGTAGCAATTCTTTGAGGAATTCAAACAGCTGTCCTTGTTTTAAAACATCTAGTCTTTATAGGACCTTAGGTGAGGTTCCAGAAATAATTAAAAGTCCACCAATCCTTTTTACCATTCCCTAAACCTCTGCTATTTATTTCAAAAGGCTTGTAAATATTGGCCTTGGGAAACCAAAGTTCTTCTTAAAGGAGCTTGCATTCCTTCCCTGTGCCTTTGAGATGTAAATGTTCTACAAACTTCAAGGAGGTAATTCTTTTTTTTTTTTTTTTCCCTCAACGTTTTTATTTATTTTTGGGACAGAGAGAGACAGAGCATGAGCGGGGGAGGGGCAGAGAGAGAGGGAGACACAGAATCGGAAACAGGCTCCAGGCTCTGAGCCATCAGCCCAGAGCCTGACGCGGGGCTCGAACTCACGGACCGCAAGATCGTGACCTGGCTGAAGTCGGACGCTTAACCGACTGCGCCACCCAGGCGCCCCAAGGAGGTAATTTTTATCAGAAGAACAAAAGGGGAAAAGGTCATTTGAAATTTAGGCAAATAAAAAAATCAATGTCTTCTCCACAAATATTAGTAAAAACAAAAAAAATCGTTAGCCATCTGAACAGATAAATTTAACTCATTTCTACTGTTCTTTTAATAGTAAGTTCTACATTTTCATACCTGTCTCATGTCTAAAATTTTAAGGTCTCTGTATGTCTGTATATGTATGCTGTAGATTTGTGATATTTTTCTGCCTCCAGATGATATTACCAAAATTAACTTGAAAAATAGCTCTATTTAATTCACATAAAGAAAATTAAACACTTATATAAATTGAATTCTCAGAAATTAACAAAAATGGATCCATATGTTTTTCAAGTTCACATGACTTGGTATAATCTTTGGTAAATAAAAACTAGTTTAAGTTTGTTGGTTTCATTAAAATAGGTATGTCTTTAGATTTATCAACATTGAATATAATGCAGAGATACAAATTTTATTCTGCCTTGGTTTACTAGTCAAATAATTTCATGTTGTATCTCTTACGAAATTTATCAGCAAGGATAACTTAGGGTGATGGCTGGCTGTGTCTAATGTCTCATGAAGCTTTCAGTGGTAGTCTAAACATAATTATTGGAAGCGAGTGATTAAGATAGACATTAGTAGTGGTAAGAGTTTTTAGGTAAACTTTTTAACAGACATTACATTTAACAGTATGTGTTCTTAAAAACAGTTCCCCAAATATCTTAGGTAAGTTGAACCTTTAAAGTTTTGCTAACTTAAATTCAGAGAAATTCACTGAATATCTAGATCATTTCCAAATAAGATAATATAATTACTAAACATGGGCCTATCTACTTCTGGTTGTTACAGAGGAATTAAAGAACTATTTGGGTCTCTTAGTAAACACGTCTTGTTGCATATTGAAAGACTGTACATTATGGAATGTACTCATAAATTTGGCAATCTAAAGAATGCTGTTGCAACACACAGTTCACAATTGCTTACTTAGTTTTCACTAGAAATTAAGGTTTCTAAGGGTTAGGAATTCTAATTAATAAATGTAACTAAAACTGTTAGAAATAATATGAAAACATCTCTAAATGCAAGAAAAGTAAGATATATGTTTCCAGTAAAAAAAAAAAAAAAAAAAAAAGGAATAGAAATGCATTTTGTTGAATGAAAATAAAGTAAATATCTCAACATAAAACTGGTTATTTAAAAATGGAAAAGAGGAAAATCAAGACAAAATCTGAAACTTGTAGAAAGTCTGTGGAAAGGAATCTTTAGAAAGGAATTTTATGGATGGGCAGGACTGGCTAAGATAAAAATTAACTTAATTGAGTCAATTTTAATATCAAAAGGCAGCTGCTATAATTTTACAAATTGATTCTGTCTCTGGTAAAAGGATAACGTTTTCTTGACTATCTGTGTATTCTTCATAAGAGACTGTGAAAGGTTCTTCTTTACCTTTTAAACTAATCTACCTTGAAGGCAAAGATTTTGTGTTTTTATCAAAATAATTCCCTGTGCTTTGTTATTTTTATAATCAGGTTTTTGATTATTTAAATAAACCTAGTCCTCTTGATACAAAGAAAGAAGTTTTGCTGAGAACTATGTGAACTTCTGTATTTGCCTGTGAAGTTTTTGTCTTGTCCCTTAAACAGATAACTAAGTATTATCTCACAGTGACCCATGATCAAGTGGCCAAAACGTTTTGATATTCTTGACAAACTTCCCCAAATCAAATTCTAAATGAAGTCTTTCTGACCTGGTGAAACTCAGATATTTCAGAAGGTTCCTGGAACATTTCAAAAAATGTATTAAGCTAATTAGGCTGACTTGATATGTTAAATTATATGGGAAGTGTTGTCAAATAAGTGATGCTAAACTTTTTTGGTTATATTTGTGTAGATATATGTTATTAATTTAAGTGTACTGGAATTTGCGTGAAATTCCTAAAAATCTGATTTGTCCTGACATAATGTTATCATTTATAATTCCAGTTGTTATCTTGAAATATTATATATCACAGAAATAACCAAATTTCCTTGTTAACTGCATTTTTAAAAAATGTTTATTTATTTTGAGAGAGTGTGAGCAGAGAAGGGGCAGAAAGAGAGGGGGAGAGAGAGTCAGTCCCAAGCAGGCTCTGCTCTGTGAGTGCAGAGCCTAACGTGGGGCTCAATCCCATGAACTATGAGATCATGACGTGAGCTGAAACCGAGTCTGAGGCATACCAGAATGAGCCACTCAGGCACCTCTCCTGTCAACTGCATTGTAAGGAACTCTCACCAGATCTTTAACCATGGTCATGTTTTTAACTCTTTGTCATTTACGGACTTATTGTTTTACACTGAAACTTTTGCAAAAATGTTTGGAAAATGCTTGATCTCCAAGGAGACTCATGGAAAATATTCCAAAATACAAGTTTCTAATACCTTTAAGATCATAAAACTGGATAAGAGTTTCCAGAGCATAAGGGGAAAACTGGATTCAAGCAGAACAAAAATTAGTAACATGGGACTTAATGAACTGATAAGGATGATTATAAGTTTTGTGACTTTGTTTTATTGCTAATTTTTTAAATGTTGTGTTTTTCCAGATTTAAGAAAACTTTTCCTCTTAAGTTAGCAAGGACTTACAGCAATTTGGTAAAATGGACCTGTGTAAACAATTGAAACATCTTTTTCTCCTTAAATGATCCCTCCAGAATTTGGAAACTCTTAGTGAACATTCTTATATTTTCATAGCAATCTATTTTTTTTTTTTTGGCATAAATTCAATAAGAATCTGTTCTCTTGGTAACATGACATAATTGGAAACAATGAGTATATTACCAAAGTTGTGACTGTAATGTCATATTTTAGAGAGGTATGCATAGACTCAGATTATGACCAGACAGCTTTAAGGAAGAAAGGTGACTTTATGGAGTCAATAAAACTTCTTGAAAAAACATCCTGGTAGCTTGTTTACAGGGTTCCCGGCAGCCATACCAGGTAAGCAAGGATGGTTACTTCCCAGCAGGTGAAGAAACCTCAGGATATTTGAAGGACTTCAAGAAGAGAGAAATTTACCCCAATCTATTGCTATTGCAAGCAATTCCAGTGGCAAATCCTTGGATTGGCATCTTGGCCTTGAGAAGCTTTGAAAAGTTCAGTCTGAAAATCCTTATGAAAAGTTTCAGCAAAACAGATTTAAAAAGAGTCTATACAGTCAACCACTATTCTTTGTTGGACTTATGTAAATAATCAGGCCAAGTTTATTGAAACTAGGTTTGTTTTGCAAACAAATTAATCTTAATTTGGCTGTCTTTAGTAGAAATTAAGGTGATTTAAAAGAGAATAATTATGTTTCAATAACACACCTTTGTGAATATTAGATTCTAGTTCTGATTAATTACCTTGAGGGTTTGTTGTTTACCTATAAACTAGATGGAATCCTGAATTCTTCTGGTTTCTTCAAATATCTGGCTATGACTCTCCAAACTAACGTTTCCACTTGGAATCAAACTAATCACTGAGAACTAAAACTGCCTTTTTCCCCCCCAAAGCTCTGCAAAATGAAGCTAGATCACTTCATATACACTTCAGAGAAACCACCACAATAGCTCATGTTTAGATAATCTTCATGCCTATTGCTGTGTGGGCCACTCAGAAAGTTTACCTAAACAACCAATGACATCACTGGAGATACTCAAACTGCAAAGATGCTTCAGCCCCTACCTCTAGAAATGTCTTCTCTCCACTGGCTGCCTTCAGGATTCAAGATTGATTTTATAGTCTGCTCCAATCATTATCCTCTGTTTTTATTTCACTTCCATAGAAATGCCTTTTAAATGCCTCATTTCTCTCACAAAATAGGCCTAACTTTGGGAGCCCACCTGCAAGACCCACCTGCGAAATAAGACACAACTGTTTAACTAAACTGACCTATTCTCAGGACTGTGACACTGGTTCTGTGAGATATGAAGCAATCAATCTGTCAGCTTAGCTTCTGGACTGTGAAACTTCTCGGGGAATTTTCAAAGGTGTGATAGCAGGGGAACAGAATTTGCCACCCGCAAATTATGTCTCTTTGGCATACGAATTACTTTTAGGAAACAACAGACATAGGACAAGTTCTGAGAATCAAGTAGAAGTTACCCTTTTCTAAGAGACACTGGCATGCATAAGGAAAATCTCCATTTGTAAGGGTGTAGGCTTCCTTATACCAGGAAGCGATGGATGAGTCTAAATCTGTAAAAATTCTTGCCAATGAAGAAGTCAAGGGCTTAACTCTGCATAAGAACCTTACCCTTGTTTATTATGCTTTTCCTGATAACCTCCCATAACTGACACTCTGACCTCATCTTCTTTTGTCTTTAGCTGAAGGTGGTATTGAAGGTGATGGTTTTGGCTGTTTTGGGGGGAGTTACTCAGTTTTCTTGGGCCTCTACCATGTATACAGGAGGTATGCATATTATTAAACTTCCAATACTTTTCTCTTGTTAATCTTTCTTAAATCAATTTCATTATGAGACCAGCCAAAGAACCTAGAAGGGAAGAAGGGAAAACTCTTCCACCCCTACACCATCCAGGGACATCCCAAATCTGAAACACATGTCTTTTGGGGATTAAAAAAAAAACAAACTTAGACAAATAAAAGGAAATACATACCACTATAAAACAAGACAGAATTATGAAAATAGTTCTATTTGTCTGTTGGTAACTCTGGCAACACTGAACTTCCCTATTACATAGATATAAAAAGAGGTGTTCTACTATCCACCTGCCTTTGTGGTTTCACTGATGTGCTTCAAGTACATATACGAATGTATAGCCAGGGGTAAGGAAAAGAAATATTATAGATTTTTAGTATTCTCCTGTTGCTATTCACTAGGTGTTATATAACTTAGGACCAGGAATTTATAGAGCTTTAACTTTAAAGAACTGATTTTTAACCACCATTCAATTAAAGTTAGTACAATGACTTTGCATAATACATACATGAAATAATTAGTGAAGATGGTTCTTAATTTAAAGGATGTTAAACAGCTTGTAGACATCTGGTAACAAGCTGAAATGGGTCATTCAAAATTTATCTAACTAAATTAAGGGGGAAAAATGTTTCTCCTCCCAGGTTGGCATGTCACAAGATAACTAAACCGACTTAGTAGGCTTGCCTGGGAATCCTTAGCTGTCAGTGGTGAATATGCAAAGGGCCAGCAAATTAAATCAACCTGCCAAACTGTCAATTTCAAGCCTCATGACTGCATGAAAATAGCATCACTGGAAGAAATCAAGCATTGCCTTCTTTTGGGTTTCCTGGCACCTATTCAAATACTCATGCAGTTGTGGCTAATTTTGCATGCAAATTTCAGTCAATAAGCTCAGAACAAGACCTCCCAAGATATTTCAAAGGATCTGACAGTATTTTTTCTGAATACCAAATCGACAGTAGTTGAAATTCAATCTCCATTTGCTGGTGCTTTACATATGCACAGTGTCCCCACCACAGAGCTAAGTTAATGAGAGCCTTACCTGCTTTCACTCACATCCTCCCAGCCGTCCTTGCTGAGGTTCTCAAACACATTGCTCATAACCTTGATGGAGTGATTGAGAACAGTGTGGTAACGGCCCACAGGGCACTTTTTCTTGGCGGCTTTAAATTTAACCTTGGTAGTGGTTGTCTTACAATCATATTGTCCAGACCTCACTTCCGTGGTGGCCATCTCAGATTTAGCTTTGTCTGCTAATTGCTGCAGTTTCTCCATTGAATTCTTCAGCTCTTCATTTTCATTTCTCAAACCATTAGCTTCTGCCACTTGTCTCCTTAGGGAAGTGACTTCTCTCTCCAGCTCACTGATTTTTACTTGAAGTCCAGCTTTATCTTTTTCTACTTCTTTACTCCCCCTTTGTAGCTGTTCTAGCTCTTTTTCCCTGTCCTCTGCATCTTCCTGTTGCTGCTTTAAGAGTGATTGCAGGGAGTCATTTTCTTTCATTAATTTTTTATTCCCTTCTTTTAATTTTCTTGACCTTTTCTCAAAAGATTTTAGCCGACTTTCCAATTCAATGACCTAAACATTAGAGTTTAATTTATTCTTTTAAAAGTCCAAAAACCATAATCTGCTGTATATTTTTTATCATTTCTAATTTATGAAAATAAAATTACACTTAGCACAAGGACAAAATAAATCTAAAGTACTTAATTTCTAAATAATTCTAAGGTGGTGTAGATAAATACATTATAAAATGCAATAATACATCTGTTAAATAAAGGACAGATGGTAAAAGAAGTTAAAATTCTACACAAAGTGACACAGAACTAAGTATGCTAATAAACTTTGCAGTTTTCTGAGATAAGCACTTTAGCTATGTAGTCTAATTATTGTGAAAAAATATTTTCAGAGAAAAAAACAATTTATACAAAATCTAAAAATAGATACATAGAGAAACTTTATTAATAAAATAACAATTTTCTTCAATATCTAACAATCATATGAAAAAATGATTACCTAGTTAAAAAAATAATCTACCAAGTCTACTTTATTCTAAGTGAGAAAAATGTAATTTTAGCAGTCATGAGGTCCTTAGTTTATACAATAAGGAAACATTTACCAAAAAAAGTCTAACAACTTAAAATTACAATTATTCCAATATTCCATTAATTTATTTCAATAAACAATGTTCATGTTGTAGGACAAAGAAATGAAAACATACAATTTCTGACCTTAAGAAATTTCAAAAACTATTTGGAAAGAAAGGCACAGGCGTAAATAAAACTGATTAAGGACAGGATCTAAGTGCCGTAAGTCTGGGCAAAAAGGACAAAGCAATTAATTCTAAGCCATGAATATGAAACTTTCAAGGAGTTGATTTCAGCTTAAATCTTGAAAAACAAATAATCACTATTGTTTGTAAAGTACAGTTTACGGGATGGCTTCATAAACATGATCTCTCTAGATCATCCCAAAACCATGTGAGGTAAGTAGAGCCAACAATTATCTTCCCAGAAGAGGATACAGAGGCTCTGAAAACTTAAATAATGCAGAGAGGTAAACATTCTTTGAACTGGGATTCAAATTCAAGATTTTGTGCCCCTCACAGTATTCTACAAGCTATGTGGGGAAGAAGAGTCGCCCAGATACACATGGGAAATGAACAAAGGACTGGAGTCAAGCAAGAAATCTAAAATGATTGGGAAACTATATAGACTCATTTTTACTTTTAAAACAATTATTCAAAGGTGAAAACATATTTGATGTATTGAAAACCAAGGATATAAAATATTCAGAAATCTGCAAGATGAAAATATGCACATATTTACCACTTTCCAGTTTACTGGATTTAGTTAAGGTGGTGAAGATGTAAGCTGTTTCCTAAACATTACTTTCAGTCATTTCTGATTTACCTGTACTTCTACACTCCCTACTTTTCTTGTGAGGTCGACCTTCTTCATTTAATTCAACAGATTTTACTGATTAGTTATCCTGTCCCAGGACATGGATATTTCCCAACACAATATTAAGAATCTCATCTAATTTAAATTTGCTTTTCTGTAATATGATACATTCCCTTACTGTTAGATCTATGTCTTTATAGGGCTTACTCTTGACCTGGAGTAGAGGTATATGAAAGAGCTTGTATCAGACTATTGCAGACCTCTGTGCATATATGCAAGAGAAATTCTATTGTTCCTGTTCAATGCAAATACTTCACTGAAGAGCTGGATAAAGTGACAAAAAATACAGTGTTCAAGAACACATGAACTCTGGTTAAAAATCATTTACTTTTTCAAAATCATTGTATGCCAAATTTTATTCTCCATTTAGTAAACACTACTACCAGATAGGGAATATCACCTTTTTACAACCTCTTCAGTTTCTTAGTGGTTTTAATCACTGCAAACAATAGTATACTTTTCATATACATATTTTAAAATATTTTAACAGGTTAATTCCATGGTGAAGTAAGTAGAATAAACTGTATTTTTTAAAATCTATTTTGTGGAAATAAGCAATTATACTGTTTTTAAAAAATTGATTTTGACAGTAGTGATACAAAAATATTAAGAAACAGTATGGTCTTAGGGATATTGAATATTTTCTGTGCTATATCTTACTTCCAGCTCAGGTTACTTTAACCTGGTAAAATATTTAACCTATTTTAAAGTTTCCTTATGTGTGAAATGGGATTAGTAACATCTGTCTTGTAGATTACAAAAGTATTGAACATGATCATACACCACAATTCCTCATAGACAGTGAGTTCTAAACAGTTTATCATCACCATTACCACCTCATTATTGTCTCTATTATTATTATTAATCATAACAGCTATTTAATAAAATTATTTGAGCTGAAATATAATTACTTGCATTAAATATTGCTGAATTAGATCAAATTAAATCAACTTTGTACTTTTGATTAAAATATGTTATGAACAAATGTAACAAACACCTTAAGTATGAGATTTCAATTCTGGAAATTAGCATTATCTTTTTCTTTTGACTAAAATCCATTTATGTTAGGTACAACTCATGAAAATTTTATATAACACTGGAAAAATGTCTGTTTAAAGTCTGTTACATTTAAAATGTTTATGTATGTTAACTGCCTAAAGTGAATCTATGTTTACTCATAAGAACTGGTCAAAATTAATCGCATTTAAGTTTAAAATGGAGGACAAATAACAAAACAGAGACACTACTTCCCATAGTCCATAGCACAAATTAAAGTGTTGCTCAAAGTACACTCTTAAAATTGTTGTTAACCTGATGTTAAGCCTCCAGAAATAGAAAAGAAAATTTCAATATATATTTGAAAATGAAAGCCTAGGGATTTGTTAAAGGTATTTGATTTTTCTGTAAATCAGCTCAAGTGCATACTTTTCCTCCAGTACTGATCGTTTAAATAATTTACCAGAAAGGTGGTTCCTTTCAAAACTGAAATAAAACACTTGACTTTGTAAAGTGTCTATAATACTTTGCTAGGGCTGCCATAAAAAAATACCATTCTGGGTAGCTTAAACCCTAATAATCATTTTAACTTAACTGACTCTTTGAAGACCTCATTTCCAAATATAGTCACATGCTTAGATGCTGGTGATTAGGACTTTGACAGGATAACATTGGTCGGGGGACTCAACTCATACCATAATAGTGTGAAATGTTAATATATTATTAAAAAATAATCTTATATGTTTCATTTCTACTATGTAAGTAAATACCGTTTTCAAGTTGTTACTATCTTTTAATCCTATTTTGAATGAGTTTATAATACATCCTTTTAAAATAAGGAAACCCAACTAAAAATGGTTAAATCATGACTCATACAATTACATTAGGTTAATATAAAAAAAAAAGTGGCAAATTAGTATGGTCCAATGCAAATAATTCCTGTTGGGTTTTAAAGACTTAAAATGGATTTCTGGATCCACTATGATAGTAGCCATAGGTGGAAAGAAATAACAGATTTCCTCAGGGTTCCTACCCTAAGATAGTGGTAGATAGTAGCATAGTATTATATAGCCAGAGATAAATTATACAAACCCCAGCAAACAAAAATATTGTTCTGAAACAAAGAAGCTATTCAAACTGTATGACATTCCAGTTGATAATGTGTAATTTCAATTATATATTTACCTTAAGATAAATGAATGTGAGCATTTCTTGTTCTGTATGTTATTGTGGTAACCTGATATGTGTTACTCAGTATTAATGAGATGACAGCCTTTGTTACCTGACATATGGCAAGTGTTAGAAGTATAAGGGATCACATCATCTGTTGTAAATTCCTAGATTTCCTATAAGTCAAGTCACAGATGAAACAAATATAAGTAGCAGCATTAATATTTCTGTTTATATATTTGTGTATTTCCAGCTTTATCTAAGTATCTAGTGTAGCAAATGACAACCAGTTATAGGATGAAAACATTTAAAGAAAATTTTGGGGGTTCCTGAGTGGCTCAGTTGATTAAGCGTCCAACTTTGGCTCAGGTCACGATCTCACCATTCATGAGTTCGAGCCCCACATCGGGTTCTGTGCTGACAGCTCAGAGCTTGAAGCCTGCTTCAGATTCTGTGTCTCCTTCTCTCTCTGCCCCTCCCCCACTCACATTCTGTCTGTCTGTCTGTCTCTCTCTCAAAACTAAATAAACACTAAAACACATTTTTTAAAGAATAATTTCCTTTATAACAATAACAAAGAGGCTAAAATGCAACCAGGCCAACTTAATGGATCTTGATAATAATGTGTTTATATACAAAAATATGAATTAAGTATAAAATTGTAAAGATCAATGCTAAGATTTTTAAAGAACATTTTATTATTAATTACAGACATGATGTAAAGTGACTACAGGGTTTATACAAGTGGGTCTATTAAAGCAGGGAGTGCTATCCAAAATTATATGGTCATAAATTTCTATCTAAAATGAGATGGGTCATGTATATTTTTAAGTTTAAAATTAAATGATAAACATGTTACCATTTTACTTTACCGAAGTTAAAACTATGCTCAGTTTTAATCATTTAAATATTTTAAACCTGTATGCCTTTTGAAGTATAACAGAGTCTCATCATGTTCCATTTTAAAGTTAAATTGCTAAATTATAATTAATAAGCACATATAGTATACATTTTTTTAATTTCCATTGTCATTCTCTTCATTTCATCTTTGAGATATTTTTAATCTATGTCAACAGAAGCACAAGTGTTTGCACATTTATTTCACTAACATTGATTTTTTTAACCCATTTTGGCAAGCCAATGATTTTGAATTATGAATTTAAATTAAGGATGCACACAAGGTTTAAGTTCATGAGCCCTCGTTTTAAACTATAATCCTTTATGTTAAAATTCAGATTTAACTTCCTCAGCTCAATATCTTAAAGATTGCACTACCTTCTGCCATGTCTGCTCTGACATTTCTTTCCCATTCTTCTCTGGAGTACTCTTCTTGACCCCATCATCTTCACCATATCCACAGAGTTGTTCTGGTGGAGAATAAATAATATATTATGGTAACTCATATAATGCTGAAACACTGTCCTGTCATTTTAAGGAAAAAGGTTCTGCTTTCTCAATTATGAATACTCTAGCCTATTTTATTGTCAAGTATTTGGCTAGAAACTAAATGGTGACCTTTTCCAAGATTTTCAGTCACATAATTACGTATCTTTGTAGCGTCTTTTTTTTCCCCCAGTGTAAGATTTTCAAAGGTACAATAGATCTTCAGGTTAACAATGCTATACTTTTATTCCTATTTTCATTCTTTTGTAGACTATTCCCCCTTTGCCTTAAAAGCAGAATTCACTGCCTTCTTATCTACACAGTCACTACTAGTTTTGTTCTCTGGATCTTGTTCCCTGCCAGGAGGATCAGAGTGATTGCTGAACAAAGCAAACAGTACCCGAATTAGGGTGGACTGAAACTGTAACAGCCTCTACCACCCCCTTTTCTTCAGGTAAAAGATCACACAGTAGGCAGAGTAAACCATAAAAATCTCATTTCCAGGAAAACTGTCACTGTATAACACACAGAAACCCAGATAACAGGTGAAGTTGTTTCTATAAATGACTCCTATATACTGACGATGCATTTGACTACCACAACCTTTCAACGAAGCAAAAATGTACAAGCAAGATATCAAAATTAAAGGAAAAAAATAATCATAAAATTTCAGTTAACACTATTAAAATTTAAATACACTAAAAGTTATAACAAATGTTTTCTAATCAGATAAAATATTGTGACAAATTTAATATTTTATTATTGAATTATTTTTAGGATACAACATTTCTTAAAGAATTAATAGAAGGGCAAAAAGAATACACAAAGCTAAAAGGATGCATATCTGTGTTAGACTGAGGTGATTTTGCTTTAAAGTATGCTTGGCTGCTGTAGGTCAGTGTAAAACTTTGATTTATCAACAAAGGAAAAAGAAAACAATATTATTCTCCGTAGAGTAGAAATCCTCTTGGTATAAACAGTGACTAACAAGTTTGTTAGAGTGAATTAGGCATTTCTTTTGTCTTTGAAACATGACATATCCAATTAAAACTTCTGTACTCATGAAATAAATAGAACACTATCCTAAGGATAATAAAAGCTAGAATAGGTAGAATTTGCCACCTGGGGAATATGTACCTTTACCTTGATAATAATCTGTTGGTTCCCAAGTTTCTCTTTCTAGTCCCCTAACACCATGGTGCTGAATTCATTTACAACACTCTTTCAGCAATATAGAAATAATATGCAAATACAATTCAGCTGTTCAAGTCATTTAAATATCTGCTATAGTTCTAAGTGAAATATTTACTCTTAAAAATAAGAAGAAAATAGTTCTATGCTCAAAGAGCATAGAATGCTAAAAATAGCTAAATAATTCCAATAAAATAAATGCTGAAGACTGATTTAAAAATGAATTGGATTGCTGCTTTGTGCTCCCGTGTGTGCGCAAAGTCCACATGGTTGACCATGCTCACGTGTCGTTTTCTGTCAAAAACTTTAGTTTCTCACCTTCACAGGATTTATAAAGAGTATTCAAATAGCTAGGCCCAGGTGATGGGGAAGAACAAGGAGCCCCCTTTGCCCCTTGATTCTCCTCCCCTTCGAGGATCTCAGGATTTGAGAAATGAACCAAGAGGACCTAGTTAGAAATATGCACTTCTATTTTTGTCCTATGGTAGATGTATGAGCATGTTTCACCTTGCTGGAGATTTATCTTTAATGTTTTAGTTTATAGAATTCATTCTGATTTATATTCTTTCCCAGGAGTTTCTTCCCTCTCTACTTTTTAACGTTTAATACTGTTTATTCATAATTGTTTAAACTTATCCTATCTTCCATGTTTTTCTCTTCTCTTAATTCTCTTAGATTACACTAACAAATTAAATTCTTCTGCAATGTTTTCTCTTTGTAGATTCTTTTAGCTATTTTATCAAATTATTTTTAAAACTTATTATCATTATGAAGGATTGCAGAATATGACTTAAAATATGCCACTTCAGTATAGTGATTCTTTTGAGCAGTAGGTACTTGAAAAACAGCAAATGCTTTTGGTTAATACTTTCATATCACACTATAGCAGATTATTAGTCAGCAAATGCTTACTCCATCATCCTCTACCTTCATGGGTGGAGTACAGATCTCTACTCCACTGATGTTGAGGTTGGCCATATGAATTACTTTGCCTAAAGGAATGTGGGAATAAATAAGAATGTGCCTGTTACAAGCCTAGAACTTAGGTATTTCTCCTCTCCCCTTGGAAGCTTCCAGTATCTGCTTTGAAAAGAACATGCCAGAGAGTCCCTGCCCTGCTCCGCCTGGGCCCAAGACTGAGACATGTGGAATCATGTGAACTCAGTATGCTTCAGACAAACAACAGAACTGCAGCCTGAAGCACATCTGCCCAGCTGATCTGCAGAAACCATAAACAAGAAAAATCCTGTGTATTGTTGCAAGTCATTGAAATTTTGTGGTCATTTATGCCGTAGCAAAAGCTGTCAGGTACAGAAATTGATAACTATAAGTGAATGCTGCTATAATAAAAATCTAAATTATGTGGCATTGATTTGGGGATGGGTAATGGGTGCCAAAGAATATGTTTCAGAAGGCTGAGAAAATGGTGCTCGTGTTATGCAGTGGCCAACATTTGGCAAAATACCATTTGACAAAACACAGAAGACAAAAAATGTAGCTAATAAATTTGTAACAGTAAGTGAGGAATATCCAGGGTAGAATGCTGACAGCATGAGTTGGTTGTTACTGGCTGCACTTGACTAGGTTTTAAGAAAAGAACTGAGTTCATAAAGGAAGCAGCCACAGGCATATAGAAGTGCATACCTTCCATTACTTTCAGGATTGGAAATGAAGGTGTTACTCACCATATCAAAGGAGCAGCCACTGACACATTGGCAGGATAAAGGCCAAATCTAAGATGTTGATATTGAGACATGGCCTCTGGGTTTGACTGTCATGCCTGTTACTGGCAATCTCTGAAAGTAATAATGGGATGCTTAGTAGATCCTTTCAGCTGGACAAAGGACTTCTAGGAAGTTTATGGGTAAGGGCCTAAAAAGTCTAAAAGTGCTCCCCAATCCTCCACAGAAACTCACACAGAGAAGACGTATGAATTGTTGGTAGCTGTATTTAATAAAATGACTTATTTTAGCCAAAGAATGTGGATAAAAGTCACAACGTGCCAGTTCTAAATCAAGGCTTAAAAGGCTCTGCATGTTTATACTTGTCCTTTTGTGGCCAAGAAACAGACACGTGAAGCAGAAATAAACTCCACTTGTAGCCTAAAAAAGAGCTGGACCAGATGAGCTGGACCAGATTGTTTCAGCCAATCCACAGACCCACATAACAACAACAACAAAAAATTATATGTGTGTGTGTGTCTGTGTCCACGGACTTGCTATAGTTTCTGAGCTTTCACATTTGTTTGTTTCATCCTTTTATTAATAAACAGCTCTTCAGCTTTCAATGAAAAATACCATAAACAGTGGTTTTATGAACATACTCTTGTATTTGTAAAGATTGAGGATTCCTGCTCCAAGCCTAATCCTATAGGTGATTTCTCAGGCCTGAACATAGGTATTATATGCTTTACCAGGCAGGCCCTATGAGGGAAAGCTGCCACCCACCCCAACCAGACCTGGCACACAGCCAATAGACTGTGGTCCCTGAAGGGAGTTTATAGTCAAGGGCTCAGGTTCCCCCTGCCAACCACATTCTTACGCATGTCTCTGTTCCTGCCTTGCGTACCTCCACTAGGCCTCCAGGTGAACACCTCCTGACTGGCAGCCCTTTGGCTAAGGCCTTCCTCAAGTGCCTCTGTTGAAATGTCCTTATTTGGTTGCTGGGGTGGGGGGTAACCTTAAAGACATTTTTCTTGCATCTGACTCAATACCCAATACTTTTCTTCTCCCAGCCCTCCCTTCCTTTCTCCCCCAAGACTCAGGTCAATAAAAATGCAGGAGACTTTTGCTCAGAGCTCCTTTGGCAGTAAGACAACCTCTCTGTCTGTGCTGATCCATCTGATCCTCAACTAGCAGGCAGTTCCAGGGGGAAGATGGAACAGAGAGAGTTGATGCTTTCTCCACTTTAGCCTCTTGCTTATATAGTAAGTGATTAAAGGCTTGACTGTTACTTTCATTTGGCTTATTATCTTAAATCAGCTACATAGACATCTGGCAGCTCAGATCTCTCCAGCTTCTAACAGAGATATTGTGGGATTGTAGCAGATTCATTACACTATGAATTGTAATTTTCAGTAAAGAGAAATTTAGTGTGATAGGGGCTTAAGGTGCTAGTGCGGGAAGTTAGAGGAGACAGAACTGATTTGAGAGGAAAGGTAATGAGTATTTAAAAAAAAAACATGCAAAACTTCTGAAATCTTTATAAAAATAGGCAGGAGAAAACAGGTAGCAGGAAATAAGAAAATACACCTGGTACATGGAGAAAGGTTACTATCCGTATAGATTTGAGATTTTAATCCAGGGAAACATGTTCAATGACAATAAAAGTAAGTACCAGAGACACTAGATTTACCTGTCCATGTGGAACAACTAAAACTAGAGAATAAGAGATGAAAAAAATGGTTCTCAGACATTGGGTGTCTAAGACACTGCAAAGTAGTCAGCCCTAAGGGCAAACAAATGAAGTGAATCCAATCCTTTTTCCCACTTATTGCCTAGAGCACTTCCAGGCTACAGCACAGAAATGGGGCACTAAATGGATCTGGTATTCTTCCTAAATTGAAGTGACAGATCCCAGAGTCCAGGCAGACCAAGGAAGCTGGACTTTGCAGGATATAGTGCCAAGGAACAGAAATCTGCTCGGACACAGGGAGAGCTCCGAAGGTCTACAGGGGGTCCCCCTCAAGTCTTCAGCTAAGTACAGATCAGCACAGGCGTGTGTGTAAACAGCCCAAAGAAAGAACCACCTAAAAGGATTAAAGGAAATAATCTCCAAAAGTCACACAGGCCCAAGAATGGTTCATTCTCCCAATAGGAGAGAGTAGAAAAAAAAAAAAAAAGACATGTTATGTATTGTTTTAAAAAAGATAAGAATGACAGGTGAATTCTCACTGAAAACACTTTAAGCCAGAAGATAATAGAGTAAATTTGTTTTTTAGTATCAAAAGAAAAAAAAAAAAACCCTGCCAATGCAGAATTCTATACTTAGTGAAAAGATCTTTCAAAAATAAAGACAAAATAAAGGTTGCTTTTTCAGGTATAAAAAAGCTGAAAGAAGTCATCACCAGCAGATGTGCACTATAATAAATATTAAAGGGAGTCCTTCAGGAAAATAGAAAATAATATCAACTGTAAGTCTGGATCTACAGGATTCCCAGGAAGGGAATGAAGAGCAGCAGAAATAGTTCTTAGTAAAGATAAGAACCACCAGACTGGTGTCAGCTAAAGCCAGATATTTAAAATCTCTGAGATCACCCCTTGCAGGACAGGAAACACTCTCCAGCAGGTGGAGTGAAATGGACATTTAACAAAATACAGATTTAAGATCCAGTCTGGAAAAAAACACAATTAAAGAAAGAAAAGAACTTGTCAAAAACCTGAATTTAATAAAATACGAGCTCAGAAAAGAAATAATAAGACATCCAAAATTAGTGGGAATTTGAAGAGTTGTAGATTTAATATAAATACTAGAAAGAACAAAGGAAAGAATATACATATAATATATAAACTCTCTCTCTCTCCATATATATGGGGAGAGGGAGAGGAAAAGTAAGAGAAAAAGTAAGCAAATACAAAGATTACTGACATCCTTGAACTGCAGTATTAAAAATGCAATATGCAAAAACACATTTCCTTGTAATGCAGGAAGATCTTAATTGACAAATAATAAATTACATGGATAATCCAAAAATATGATTTAGAACAAACTATATCAAGACATCTTCTATTTAAGTTTTGGAACATCAGGTTGAAAAAAGTAAAAATTCAGGCATTCACAAAGCAAAAGGAAGTCATATCCAAAGAAAGGAGTGAGGAACTGGAGGAAGGGCAAACCTGACACCTCTCCATAATATATCTCCACAACAAGCTTTCATTCTAAAAATGAATAATATCTAGAAAGTTCTGAGGGGAAAAAAGTGTGACATGATACAATTATACCCAGCCAATTTATCCATTGACTGTAAAAACTGTTGAAACATATTTTCAAACATCTAAGCTCTTACAAATATAGCTACTTTGATCCCTTCTTGAAGTTTCAGTTATATCTGGCGAACCAAAAAAATAAATCATAATAAAGAATTTGTGAATAGAAAGACGATGGTTTTAAAACTGTGATGAGTACTGAGCACACTGCATATAAAAATAAGACTTTAAACCTGGGGTAATTATTGTTGCAATATGTTAAATTATAGACTTTGATAAAATTAAAAGTTTATTTAATGAACAAGACTCCAGCTGTGGGAGAAATAAAATAAAATTTTTTGTTTTTATTTCCATTTTTTAAAATGTTTATTTTTGAGAGAGAGAGAACAAGCATTGAGTAGGGAAAGGGCAGAGAGACAGGAGGACATAGGATCCAAGCACCAACAGGGCAGAGCCTGATGTGGGGCTCAAACTCATGAACCATGAGAAAAATAAAATGTATTTTAAAAATAACTTGTTTTCATTTTGCATGACAAGATATTAATTTTTAACATGCCCTGAAATTGAAATACATACTTTAAAAAATACAAAGTAATTCATCTTCAATATTTTTAGGATCTTTCTTTTTCATCTTAGAGGGAAGTTTTAGAAATTAACATCTATTGACGTAATGAAACATTTACCTAAAGTTCAACAGTTCTTTTATGATTATATCTGTTTCTTTTTATTTGGATTGTTCCAAATAAAGTAATATGTAATTATCTTTTTAAAAAATAAATGTTTATTGTTTATCTTTGAGAGAGAGAGACAGAACATAAGCATGGAAGGAGCAGAGAGAGAGAGAGGGAGACACAGAATTTGAAGCAGGCTCCAGGCTCCTAGCTGTCAGCACAGAGCCTGATGTAGGGCTTGAACCCACAAACAGTGAGATCACAACCTGAGCTAAAGTCAGACACTCAGCCAATTGAGCCACCCAGATGCCCCTATGTAATTATTTTTTTAAAAAATAGCATATATTATGTTTTTCTGTTTGCACAATTTATCTAACTAGTCTTCTTTATATATAAGTATTAAGAGATATTTGATTTGATAATTATTTAAGATTGAAATTTTGATTTTTAAGTGATGGAATTAAGATGTTTTGTCTTCTTTTATTCTTTCTTATTGCTTGAATATTTATAAGTATGCATACTTTTTCCAGAAATAAAGTTATTACTTTTTAAAATTTTATTTACTTATTTTGAGACAGAAGGAGAGAGAGAGAGAGAGAGAGAGAGAGAGAACGAACAGGGGAACGGTAGAGAGAGGGGGACAGAGAATCTGAAGCAGGCTCCAGGTTGACAGCAGAGAGCCTGATGAGGGGCTTGAATTCACAAACTGTGAGATCATGACCTGAGCCGAAGTTGGATGCTTAACCAACTGAGCCACCCAGGCAACCCAATAAAGTTATTTTTAAAAAGTAAACTGAGGATAAAATCTTAGAGAACCCCAAAAGGTAAGGAATAAGTGGAAGAAAATTCCAGTGGAAGAAACAAAGAAAATACAGGCAAGCACAGAATGAAGGTAAAACAAAGGAAAACCAGTGTTTCAGTGGTGTAAAATAGATATCTCAAATGCTGTCTTTGACAAGGCACCAGTGACCTAAAAGCAACCTGAACAACAATAGTAATTGGGACAATAGAAAGATGAGTGGTATATGAAAACTTGTTAAGTATAAATTATTAAATTAATTGTTGATTATAAATTGTCAACACCTAAAAAGTATAGCAGTAACAACAAAGCTGTAGTTAAGTTAAACAAGGAGAAATCCTTCATACCAATCTTATTTACTTTTTTTTAATGAGATACCACAGTATGGACTGAAGTCATATAGTAAATATAGTTATCTTGATTTTAACAAAGGAACAATACTTCAACTGGAACAGATACATTTGCTCTTACTAAACAGTTTTAGGCTAGTGGTCAATCAGGTGGCAGATCTGCAGACCTCCAAGTTTCTTTTTAACTCTATTATTTTGATTCCAGGACAATAGAGGAGCACTAAATGAGTTCCAGAAAAATGTAATGTCAAACAAAAATAAATGAATTATTGAGGATAATAACTCTATACAATCTATAAAACTTTGAACAAACATAAATAGTAAAACTTTAGTGACGAACCAAAGAATGAACATCTCTTCTCCTTATCAAATATCTCTTTAGAATTTTTAATGAATTATAAAGCTGACTTTTAGGTGTTCTATTTGATTTTCTTGTGAAAGGTAAAAATGTTAAACATATCAGAAAGTAAAGCAGTGGAAAGAGGGGGAACAAGGATAAGATTCTTACAAGAAATTGAAAATAAAACATCAAGTACTGGATAATTTAAAAACGCTTGCATTAAGTATTTAGTCTTACAAAAAAATGTACCTTCTCTTTTCTCTGCCATACATGTGTTCAATTCTCGTATTGTTGCCTTATCAATAGATATACGTACTTTAAGTTTATCCAATTCTTCTTGAAGATTCATCCTATGAAAATTAACAAAATAAATGATTATTTGAAACATGTAAGTTACTGAATAGTGTAGCAAACAGATAAAGGTAGTAAAGATATTTAACAAAATATGAATTAGGCAATAGTAAAAAAAGAAAAAATATATCATTATTAATAAACCCTAACAATTAAAATTGAATTTTAATGAGAATCTGGAAAAAATGTTTTAAGCAAGTGATTTTTAAATTTACACATGTTAAATACTAAATAAACATGCTAAATACTTAAAAACATAGGCTGTATTTTTAAAAAATGAGTTACCCAATCATTTTTTTTTCTAAGATTTTATTTTTAAGTAATATCTACACCCAATGTGGAGCTCAAACTTAAACCCCAAGATCAAGAGGTGCATGCTCTACTTAGTGAGCCAGCCAGGTAATACACTTTGTACCAAACACTTTTTAACAAACAGATATACTATGCAAATCATAATACAAATATTAATACATACACTGAAAGCAAAGTTAGTACATTTCTAGATGCCAAGAAAAGACAAAGAACTCTTACTAGTAAAATGGAATTGAGCTACCATGGTGAGAGACTGGATCAAATACCACCCATGGAGACCTCAGACCTTCAGACCTGAATGGGGATGGAAGTTTATGCCCAAGGTCCTTCATGGCTGAGAGACAAAACTGGGTTAACTGTAGTAAGCTTGCAAACAAAAATTTTCTGAGTGAAACATGAATATCTGAGCTTATTTTGTTCCATTAAAACAGGTAAGCCTAGGGGTGCCTGGGTGGCTCAGTTGGTTAAATGTCCAACTCTTCTCTTGATATCGGCTCAGGTCATGACATGACTGACAGTGTACATATCACCCCACCCAATAAAGGAGAATGCACAATAAGGAAAATGAAACAACAGAACAATTTAAAATGAGTTTTTATAAAATTAGAGTTTTGAAAATGTTGATAAAAAGGAAAAAGAGGTGACAAACGTTTATTTTAAAAAACATAACTCATTACAAACTAATGAATGTGTTAAATAGCACACAAAGCTAATGAAAGCTGGTAAAATTATAGACAACACAAAGAAACAAAAAGGAGGAAAACAGTAACAATATATAAAGTGTGTTTGAATAAGAAGCCCAAAAAGCATCTAATAGAAATTTTCAAGGAGAGAATTGAGAAAGAGTGAAATTAATATTCAAAATACAATGGCTGAAAATTGAGAGCTGATGAAAAATGTGAATTAGTAGATTAAGAGAGTATCACAAATTTCAAACAATAAATAAAACTATATTCATGGTTAGAAACACAGGAACACTGTAGGATACCAAAAAAAAAAGACAATCTTAAAATCAACCATATTGAGAAGAAATGTTAATTAACAACTAAAGAACTTTGGAGTGACAACAGACTTCTCACAGAAACAAACAAAAAAAGCAGAAGAAAAATAAGTAATATTTTCAACGTTCAAAGGCTTACTACTCATAGATCCTAGATGAAAGAACTATTTCATTTAGGTGGAGAAAGACCCTTCAAAGTCAACATATGAAACAAAATAGGCAGTGATGATTAAAAACATTTGTAAATGTGTACATGGAAGTAAATATTTATCATGTGAAGCCATCATAACAATAGCTAAGTGAAGGTAGAAATAGAATATGGTAGAACTAAAATCTGAAAAATAAAAATGATATAAGATCAAGAGAAGGGTCAGTGTCAAAGTATTTTAAGAACCCTGTACTGTTGGTGAGGATATAAGTACTAATGAACTTTAGTTTGTCAAATAAACAGTGTATAATTTCAGGGCACCTGGGTGGATCAGTTGGTTGAGCGTCCAACTCTTAATTTCAGCTGAAGTCATGATCTCAGGGTTGTGGGATCGAGCCCCAGGTCAGGCTCCAAGCTGAGTGTGGAGCCTGCTTGGGATTTTCTTTTCCTCTGGCCCTTCTCTGTTTGTGCATGCAGCTCGCTCTCTCTCTCTCTCTCTCTCTCCCTCCCTCCCTCCCTTCCTCCCTCAAATAAAAAAAATAAATAAATAAAAATTTAAAAATAGAAACCAATTTTTTTAAGGGATATATAATTTCAAGAAAAAGCATTTAAAGAATAGAAAACATAAAATGTATAAATCAGAAGAAGTCAAAAAAGAAATGAACAACATGTACTCAAATCTAAGGGAAGAAAAGGATTAAAAAATGTTTGTTTATTTATTTTGAGAGAGCACAAGCAGAGGAGGAACAGAGAGAGAATCCCAAGCAGGCTCCATGCTATCAGTGCAGAGCCCAAGGCAGGGCTCAATCTCACAAACCAGGGGATCATGACCTGAGCCAAAATCAAGAGTTGGATGCTCAACTGACTGCATCACCCAGGTGCCCCAAGAAAAGGATTTTTAAAAGGAGCATAAAAAATAAAATACAGACTAAGAACAAAAAGTAATATTAAAGATAAAGATTGTTATTACATAATGATCAAAGAAATGACTTACTAGGAAGACACAGCAGCTCTAAAATGTTATATATTCAACAATATATTTATAATTTATTATAATTTATATTTTATTTTATTAAAAGATTTAAAATATAACATTAAAAATAAATATAATATCTATATATTAAAAATACATTTTACATTTATACTTTATATAACTATTAAAAAAATAGTCCCTGCTTTTCCTTACTAAGATTATTTATTAAAAAATTGATGTTTACACTTTGATGGGTATACTTACATATTTTTTAATATAAGAACTTTAAAAATTACGATCCTAGGATTACATTTGTACCTTCTCAGGTAGGTTACAGATTGATGGGAGGGGCACACACACACACACTCATCCACACAGTAATTACTGTACCCCATGTAACTGGAGGAAATCTGTATATGAAACTTATGATTGTTTCTTTCTTTCTTCTTTCTTTCTTCTTTCCTTTCCTTTCCTTTCTATTTATCTTTGAGAGAGAGAGAGAGAGAGAGACAGAGAGAGAGAGAGAGAGACCGAGCGCAAGTGGGGCAGGGGCAGAGAGAGAGGGAGACACAGAATCCAAAGCAGGCTCCAGGGTCAGCACTGTCAGCATAGAGCCCAAAACAGGGCTTTATGACCCACAAAGCACAAGATCATGACCTGAGCCAATGTTGGATGCTCAACCGACTGAGCCACCCAGGTACTCCAATACTATTTATTTCTTATAAATACTAAAAAGCAACTGACCTACAATGAAAACAAACCATTCAAAAGCCTGAGATAATTTTAAGAAGGGGTAAACACTTTGTATTAGTTATCTGTATCATTCAAAATAAAAAATGATATTTATATGGGCGCCTGAGTGGATCAGTTGGTTAAGTGCCTGACTCTTGGTTTGGGCTCAGGTCATGATCTCATGGTTTGTGGAATCAAGCCCCATGTTGGGTTCTGCACTGATAGCACAGAACCTGCTTTGGATTCTCTCTCTCCTCTCTCTCTGCCTCTCCCTGCTTGCATGCCTGCTCTATTCAAAATAAATAAATTAAAAAAAAATTGGTACCTATATATGGTCATTACCATTTAATTCAGATGTTCAAACTCAACATACTATTTGATGATGAAACTATTTGCCCTAAAGAAAGGATTTTGTTTGTTTGTTTGTTTGGTTTTTAGATTTTTTATTGTAATTCCTGTGTAGTTAACATACAGTGTTGTATTAGTTTCAGGTGTACAATATACTGATTCTGCAATTCTATACATTATTCCGTGCTCATCAGGATCAAGTGTACTCTTTAATCCCCATCCCCTATTTCACCCATCCCACGACCCATCTCTCTTCTGGTAACCATCAGTTTGTTCTCTATAGTTAAGTTTTCTTGTTCTGTCTCTCTTTTTTTTTTCCCCCTTTGCTCATTTGTTTTGTTTCTTAAATTCCACATGAGTGAAATTATATGGTATATGTCTTTCTCTAACTGACTTATTTCACTTAGCATTATACTCTCTAGCTCTATCCATGTCGTTGCAAATGGCAAGATTTTTTAACTTTTATTTTTTTTAACTTTTATTTATTTATTTTGAGACAGAGAGAGGGAGAGATAGGGGGGTGCTGGGAGGGGCAGAGAGAGAGAGAGAGGGGGAGAGAGAGAGAGAGAGAGAAAGAGAGAGAGAGAGAGAGAGAGAGAGAGAGAGAGAGAGAGAGAATCCCAAGCAGGCTCTGTACTGTCAGTGGAGAGCCCGATGTGAGGCTTGAACCCACAAACCACGGGATCATGACCTGAGCTGAAGTCAAACGCTTAACCAACTGAACCACCCAGGCCCCCTCATTAGTTTTTTTTTTTTAATTTTTTAAGTTTATTTATTTGAGAGGGAGAGAGAAAGAACAAGCAGTGGAGGGGCAGAGAGAAGGAGAGACAGAATCCCAAGCAGGCTCCACACCATCAATGCAGAACTGGATGTGGGACTCAAACTCATGAACTGTGAGATCATGACCTGAGTTGAGATCAAGAGTCGGACGCTAAACTGACTTTGCCACCCACGCGCACCTTCATTCTTTTTTTTACAGCTGAAAAATATTCCATTGTGTGTGTGTATGTACATATAAATATACACACACCAATCCTTTTGCCCATTCATCTATCAGTGGACACACTTCCATATCTTGGTTACTGTAAATAATGCTATAATAAACACAGAGGTGCATGTATCACGTTGAATTAGTGTTTTTGTATGTTTTGGGTAAATACCTAGTAGTAATTACTGAATCATATGGTAATTCTATTTTTAACTTTTTGAAGACTTTCCATACTGTTTTCCACACTGGTTGCACCAGTTTGCATTCCTATCAACAGTGCATGAGGGTTACTTTTTCTCCACATCCTCCCCACCACCTGTTGTTTCTTGGGTTTTTGACTTTAGCCATTCTGAAAGGTATCTTATTGTAGTTTTGTTTTGCATTTCCTTGATGATGAGTGATGTTCAGCATCTTTTCATATGTCCACTGGCCATCTGTACGTCTTCTTTGGAGAAATGCCTGTTCATGTCTTCGGCCCATTTTTTAATTGGGTTATTTTTTGGGTGAGTTGTATCAACTCTTTATATATTTTAGATACTAACCCTTTATCAGATAGGTCATTTGCAAATATCTTCTTCCATTCTGTAGGTTGCCTTTTAGTTTTGTTTGTTTCCTTTGCTGTGCAGAAGATTTTTATTTTTATGTAGTCCCAATAGTTTACTTTCACATTTGTTTCTCTTGCCTCAAGAGACGTACCTAGAAAAATGGTGCTATTGGCTGATGTCACAGTAATTACTGCCAGTGCTCTTTTCGATGATTTTTATGGTTTCAGGTCTCACATTTAGGTTTTTAGTCCATTTTGAGTTTATTTTTGTGCATGGCGTAAGAAATTGGTCCAGTTTTATTCTTTTGCATGTTGCTGCCCTGTTTTCTCTACACCATTTGTTGAAGAGACTGTCTTTTTCCCATTGTATATTCATTCCTCCTTTGTCAAAGATTAATTAACCATATAACTTTGGGTTTATGTCTGGGTTTTCTATTCTATCTATTTCTATTCTATTATGTCTGCATTTTTCTTTCTTAGTAGGTATTTTTTAAGATTACTTATTTATTAAGAGAGACAGAGAGATAATGAGTGGGGGAAGGGCAGAGAGAGAGAAGGGGACAGAGGATCTGAAGTAGGCTTCATGCCAACAGCAGAGAGCCCCATGTGGGGCTTGAACTTCACGCACCATGAGATCATGAACTGATTCGAAGTCAGGTGGGGAGGATGTGAGCCGCCCAAGAGCTCCTCTTTTTTTTCTTTTTAAGTAATCTCTACATCCAATGTGAGGCTCAAACCTTAGGACCCAAGATCAAGAGTCACATGATCTACTGACTGAGCCAGCCAGATGCCCCAATCTATGTGTCTATTTTTATGCCTCTACCATACTGTTTAGATTGCTATAGCTTTCTAATATAACTGGAAGTCTGGAATTGTGATACTTCCAGTTTTGTTGTTTAAAGAACATAAACTGTTAGTATGACAAAATACATTTAAAGAGAGTAATTTTTATGGTTTTTCTTTTTCAGAAAAATCAAATGATTATTCACTAAACACTTAAGATACACTACGTGTTCTTTTAGTAAAAACTATTAATTCTTTAGGTAATTTTAAAAACATTATATATATTGTGCCTAAAATGTATGAAAATTAAGGTAACAATCAAATTAAAAATACTATGTGTATCATACTATGACCTGAATGTTTGTGTTCCTCTAAAATTCATGTTGAAATTCTAACCTCCAAAGATGATGGTGTTAGGAGGTCAGAACTTTGGGATGTTCTTAGGTCATGTGAAACCCTCATGAATGGGATTAGTGCCTCTAAAAAAGAACCCCCAGAGAGCTCCCTCACCTCTTCAGTCATATAAGGATAAGACAAGATATCTGCAACATGAAAGAAGGCCCTTGCCAGACCATGCCTGATCCAGACTTCCAGCCTCTAGAACTATGAGAAATAAATTTCTGTTGCTTATAAGCTATACAGTGTGCATTATTTTGTAATAGCAGCCAGAATGGACTAAAACAGATGACCTCAAAGAACAAATACCATGTGTATACAGTCTCAAATATATGAAAATAGTTTAAGGTATCAATATTAAAAGTTAATCTCAAGAGTAAGAAAATAAAACTCCAAAATATACTTGCCATTTACATCAGTGAATATCTGCCAACGGACACAAAATATTTTCTCTTAACTAACATTCTTGCTAATTGTACAGTAAAATACAATGACAATACAAGAAAAATATAATTGCTGAAAGATGTAAAAAACACAAATATCTATCAGTGGATGAATGGATGAACACAATATGGTATATACATACCATAGTATTATTCGGCCTTAAAAAGGAAAGAAATTGTGACACATACTACAACATGGAAAAACTTGGAAGACATTATGACAAATGAAATAAACCAGACACAAAAAGAAAAACATGATTCCATTTTCTATAGGATACCTAGAATAGGCAAATTCATAGAGACAAAAGGAGAAAAAGATAAGAGCTGAGAGAAGGGGGAATGGGGAGCTATTATTTAATGGGTACAGTTTCATTTTGAGAAAATGAAAAGTCCTAAACATGGATGGTGGTGGTGGCAGGACAACAATGTGAGCATATTTAATGGGACTTAACTGTACACCTAAAAATGGTTATAATGGTAAGTTTCATGTGATGTAAATTTTGCCACAAAAAAAAATATATATCCCCCAATTAAAGTTGGTAACACCGCAAACAAAAGTACAGTAAAACCTGGGTTTGCGAGCATAATTCGTTCTGGAAACATGCTTGTAATCCAAAGCACTTGTATATCAAAGCAAATTTACCCATAAGAAATAATGGAAACTCAGAAGATTCGTTCTACAACCCAAAAATATTCATATAAAAATGATTACAATACTGTCTTATCATACAAAATAATAAAGAAAATACAAAATATAAAGAAAAATAAACAAATTAACCTGCACTTACCTTTGAAAACCCTCATGGTTAGTGTGGGGGAGACAAGAGAGAGGAGGGTTATTGTGTAGGACAACTTTCACTATCACTGATGGAATCACTGCTATCTATTGGCTCAATGGAATCTTTCTCTTTTCGTGCAACTTTAACAAGGAACCTATCCAATGACACTTACTTTTGACTCCTTTTGAGGATTTCACGAAAATGTGACATTGTATTATCATTAAACAGATTCATCGCTTGCACTGCTACAGACTTATTTGGGTGGTGCTTTTTTACAAAATTTTGCACTGTTTCCCACATTTTACACATCGTCTTAATCTCATTTGAAGTGAATGGATCCTTCCACCTTTTTCTCTTCCTCCTCTGCAGACAAGATGCAGACATAGACTTATAAAACCTTGCAATTTCAGCCACTTGCATACCTCGATAGTACTTCTCAATGATTTCCTTCTGAACTTCCATCATAATCATCTCCTTCTTCTTACCGCCTTTCTTTTCAACCTTTTTCTACATGGGAGCCATTGTGTATGTTCGCATGGATGTTGACTACAGTACAGTATTAATAAACTCTTGTCATATACTATATTCAATGTAATTGGCAATAAGGCAGCAGAGGAATGGGTCTATGTCTGTAGGCAGCCTGACCTAGAATGAAGCAAAGCATTCCTAAGCTTACTTTTGTATGGAAAAGCAAAGGACTGTCCATAGGTGCTTTGAAGTGACAAAAAATACACTAGCACCAGTTGTGGACACTTGAAAAACCACTGATTTCTGCCAAACACCGTGGCCTGAGATTGAGCATCAGAGCATGGGAGACAATCACCCCCAATGCCACAGAGAGAGAGAGAAGAACTATTGTCTCAGTTGTGATTATGTGACATTTGGTGTCACGTATTACTAGTATTACAAGACATCAGTCATTTATCAAGTTAAAATTTATTAGAAATGTTTGCCGATCTTATGGAACACTCACAGAACAAGTTACTCGCAATCCAAGGTTTTACTGTATATTTTAGCCAGATCCATCTGGCTAAAGACAAAGGGGAAAAATGGAAAGAATCAGGGAAGATGCAAACACGGAAAGGCACAGCAAAGCTTTATCTTCATATCAATGAAATTTGTAATTATATATTTGTGTGTTTATTGATTACTATTTATGTTCTCCAATAAACCGAAGGCCTGTGAGGCCAGAATGTTCGTGTTCTGCTCAATATTTTACTTCCAGTGCCCAGCAAATTTATTGAATTAATGACTGAAAGCACCACAATACAAAAGGTCACAGATTCAGTACTATGTAACTAATATTATAAAACTCCATAGTTTAAAAGTTTAAAAGTCCTTTATTTTTCCACATTTTATTTACTTAGCTATAATAGTTTACTTGCTTCCAGACCCCAGTACTTTAACAGAATCATGAGTGTTTTTAAAGCCTATCTATAGGCCTCAAGTTGTATCATGTACTAGTAACATACTAGAGACGGGGTCGATGAGGGACCCTAGGCTTCGGTGCTCTAACAGCAATGAATTAGGTTTCATGCTGATCTTGTTCTGAAACTTCTCACTCTTACTTATGAAGACTTAATATGTAAATGAGTTTCCTTCCTTATGTATCCAACATCAGTGGCTGAATTTCTTGTCTCCAATTCTCAGTCTTAAAGTAAGTGAGATTCAAAACTTGTTTCCACATAGCCTTGAAATCTGTTGCCTTCCAACAGACACTGATAACTTGTACATGACTTGATTATACTAAAACACCAGAACTCATATTCTCATTTGCACTTGGCTTATGGTAGCCTGTACTGTTTGATGTTGAATTGATTTCTCAAGAACTGATACATTTAAATTCTTACCTTATTAATTCATCACATTATAACTTTTACATGTGATCATATAGCCTGTTTGTCAAAGCTGTAATATGGACCAAAGATCTAAGTATGAGTTAAAACTATAAACACATAGTAGAAAACATGGAGGTGAATCTTTATGACATTGGATTCGGTGATAGCTAGATATGTATATGGGTATGAAACCAAAAGCATAAGCAAATAATAGTAATAATAATAATAATCAAGCTTCATAGAATTAAAAACCTTTGTATATCAAAGGAAACTATTATGAAAGTAAAAAGACAACCTACAGAATGGGAGAAAATATTTGTAAGTGTCTAGTAACCACAACGTGCAAAGAGCTCTTGTAACTCAAAAACAAAAAGAGAACCCAATTTTTTTAAATGGCAAAAGACTTATATAGATATTTATCCAAAGCAACACAAATGGCAAAAAAATACATGCAAAGATGTGCAAAGAAAGACTAAGTGTTAACTAGAATGGAGGGCAGATGGAATCTTTGTAGATTGCTGGTGAAAATACAGAATGATGTAGCCACTACGAACACAGTCAGGCAGTTCCTCAAAAAGTTAGACATATACTTACTATATGACCTAGCAATTCTGCTCACAGGTTTATATCCCAAAGAACTGGAAATAAGTATTCAAACCAATAGTTGTACATAAGTGTTCATAGTAGCACTATTCATAATAGCAAAAAAGTAGAAGCAACCCAATTAGCCAACAAGAGATGAATGAATAAGGGGAACGTGGATGGCTCAGTCAGTTGAGCGTCCCACTTTGGCTCAGGTCATGATCTCACAGTCCATGGGTTCAAGCCCCATGCTGAGTTCTGTGCTGACAGCTCAGAGCCGAGAGCCTGCTTCAGATTCTGCATCTTCCTCTCTTTTGCCCCTCCCCTGCTCGTACTCTGTCTCTTTCTCTCTCAAAAATAAATAAACATTAACAAAAAAAAATTAAAAAGAGATGAATGAATAAATATATATTTATTGTATACAGTGGGATATTATTCAGCTGTAAAAAGGAAAGATGTATTGAGACATACTACAATGTGGATGATTCTTGAAAACCTTATACTAGGCGAAAGAAGCCATATGCAAGAGGTCAGATATTATATGATTCCATTTATATAAAATATTCAGAATAGGTAAACCTACAGGGATAGAAAGCAGATTAGTGGTTGCCAGGAACTGAAGGAAGGCAGAAATGGGCAGATTGGGAGTGACTGCTAAATGGATATGGGGTCTCTTCTGAGGGTGATTAAAATGCTTTGGATTAGATAAAGATCATGTCTATACAACATTATAAATACACTAAATGTCACTAAGTTGTATGCTTTAAAATAAAACTAATGTGTAATTCTTACAGTGCTAACAGTTATCCAAAAATACATGTGTTTGCAAAATATGTCATGATTTAGCAGACATTTTTTTTGAGAATTTTATTTCCAACTCATGTTAGAGAAATTCAGTTCCTAATCCTCATTTCTATATATGGAAAAATAATATTTGCACTGAAAGAAAACAGGGAGTCTTGCTTTGCTAAAGGAAAAAAAAATAACTGAACTTTTCCTACCATAATATTTTGATTTTAGCTCCTTAAAAATTATTACTATTGAATTTTATAAAATATTCTTTGACATCATGGCCAGCATACATTTAATGTTTAAACCGAAAGGAGATGGTATTCCATTGATCTATAGCTTATCTACTTTTTATCATTAAGGAAAAATGATCAAAAGATAATTGAATTGAAGAAGACTTTAGTTATGATATATGGGGTAGAATTCCCTGCTTCTATAAAATAAAACTGAATTTTTAAATTATGAATTCTAAACCCCTTTACTACTGGCCCCAACTCTACCCACCTTCACTGACAAATTCACCAGCCAAGATTCTCAGCATCAAATAGGAAAAGCATCAGTAATTCTTTGCAAATATTTTACATTCTCATACTGATTTTCAGGTAAGAAACAAAAAAGTGAAACAGAAATGATAAGAAGGGGGTCAAGATGTTCAAGTGTGCTATATGAAGAATTTAGTTTTTATTTTAAGAGCAATGGAAAGATGGTAAAGGGTTTTAAACAAGGGAAAGTTATGTTCTTATATGTATTTTTAAAAGATCACCCTGCAGCATTAGTGGGAAAATGGATTCAAGGGTATAACAGTGCATGTAGGGAGATATTTACAAGTTTATTCTACATGAGCAGGAAAGATATGATGGTAGTTTTTGGACAAGGGCATTGATAGTAAGAGTGGAAAAACAGATATATTTTAGAGATATTTGTGATATGGAATCATTAAGACTATTAGAAGGAGGTCAGATAGAGGGATAAATCAGTTATAACCCCCTAGGTTTCTGGTTTGGACAAATGGACAAATCATAATGCTATTTTCCCTACTTTATGCCACTACTATTCCCTTATAGCTCTTATCGCCCTTTTGCTTGTTTTTACTGTTAAGCTGTATGAGGTCCTGATAAAAAAAAGGGTGGCATATTATTTTTCTGTGTTTACCTGGACCTAGCAGAGTACTCAGATGTAGCATTTTTATATAGGCTATGGATTAGTACAAAAAGACCAAAATTACCCACCCACTGCAAGTTCCTGATTTATTTAGCCAAAGATGCAGATAAACATCCAGTGAATGTCAGTATACCTTCCCTTGACTTCAAGGACATGTTGAATTTGCAATATAAGAAAAGCTAAATATCCTGTGGCAACTGCACCTCTTTTTATAGTTTTATATCACTACTCAGAAATAAAGTACACAAATATTTTTGTCTTTAGGAAAATGTTAACTTCTTCATTTAGGAGAATGTTAATATGACTTTGTTGGTTCATAAATCTAACTCAGTTATGGTAAGGCAACATCCTCAACTAAGTGGAAAAGCTGAGTAAGCCTGGCATTTCTGCAAGCTTTCCTTGCCCCTCACTACCTCGCATCCCAAAGAATGGTTTCACCTCACTGGCACATGGCAGATGGCCCTAAAATAAATCTCATTAAGAGTTTGCAATTATTATTCTTCAACACACCACTGTATATTCAATCCATAGCTTATGTGTAGCTCTGAATTATATTGTTTAAATAGTGAATAAATGAAAATATATGAATATTTGTTAGATAAATACTGAGGGAACAAGCCAATTTATTAGCTCATAGATTGTGAAGTTCTTGGTCTTTTATAATAACATCATTATGATCTAATAAGTACATATATTTTATGAATATAGGAACTATATTCCATGCAAATTTCTCAAGTCCTCACATTCTTATACTACAGCAGCAACATACTTCTGACTATATTCAATGGTAGAAACACTATAGTATGGGTCAGTGGTAGCATCATTTCCTTTAACGTATTTTATAAACTGACTTAGAGCTGCCACACAATTTTTTATTAGGACCTTCAAAAGTTAACTCAACTTTTAAGATTGAATTTGGAAGTACTATTCAAATTCGGTTGGAAGTAGTTTTAGTAGGACATCTTCTTTTATATGTTCTAGTCTTAAATAGTCAGGGCTAAGTATTAAACTAGATGCCAAATGTATGACACAAAAATAATACTGCCTGGTCCACAGAAAAATAAGCTAATACTTCTAGTCCCTGACAAAAAGGAGTAGACATGTCTATCCCTATTCATCCCACTAGTTAAATATAAAAACCCTGAATGTGATAACACAAAACAAATATTAGAAAACTCTGAAAGGCAGGGAAAAGAAGAAGGACACGAGAGGGACCATAGGAGTGGAAAACAACCCACAGTGATAAATTCTCTGGCTTTCTTCTTTCCTCCCAAATATCTCAAAGTAGGTACTAGAGAAATCCACAACCTCAAAATGCTAATGGACACAAATAAAAAACAGTCTCAAGCAAATTCTGCCCTCCCTAGCCAAGGAACTGAGAAGTGGGCAAACAAGTAGGACAGAAATCATACTGACAATAACCACTCTATTCCCGCCATATACCACTGGAAAAAGGAATTAAAAAAAAATCCTTGCTATTTCTGTCAATAAAGGAAGGTCAAACCAGAAGCCTGAAGTTCTACCCTCATCAAGTACAATGAGGCACCCCTTCACACATCCTTTAATGCAGTGTCAGCAGGAGTCAAGTTAGGAGCTAAGACTGCCATCACTTCTCCCAGTATTGATAGGACCCTCTCCCTTAGACACAATATCATCAGAGATCTATTAAAATAAAAGATTTAAATAAGATCTAAAGTCTCAAACATAAAACACTCCCAATGGAGACAAGTGAAAATCACTCATCATACCAAGAACAAAAAAATCTCAACTTGAAGGAGAAATTGTAATTAAGAAATACCACCACCAAGATAATAATGCACATGTTAGAACTACTTGGCAAGGATTTTTTTTAAAAGTAATCTCCACGCCCAATGTGGGGCTTGAACTCATGACCCTGAGAACAAGAGTCACATGCTCTACCAACTGAGCCAGCCAGGTGCTCCTTGACAAAGATTTTAAAGTAGCCATGATTAAAATGCTCCAATAAACAATTATGAATGATCTTGAGACAAATAAAATAGGAAGTCTCAGCAAATAAATCAGTGATATAAGTAAGAATCAAATGGAAATTTTAAAACTGAAAGTTATAAAAACCAAAGTAAAAAACTCAATGCATGGGTTCAACAGCAGATGAAAGAGGAAAAAAAATCAGTGAACTTGAAGACAGAACAATAGAAATTACCCAGCTTTAATGACACTGATAAAATAGGCTTAAAAATAAAATGAACAAAGATTCAGGGACCTGTAGGTTAATACTAAAAAATCTAACATTCATGAAAATAGAGTTCCGAAAGGAGAGGAGAAAGAATGTGGGCCTGAAAAAAGTATTTAAAGAAATAAAGAGGAAAATTTCCCAATTTGACAAAGAGCACAAACCTAGAGTTTCAAGAAGCTTAGAAAATCCCAAACAGGATAAACCAAAAGAAATCCATGCCAAGACAGGACATAATTAAACTTCTGAAAAGTAAAGACAAATGAAAATGATTGGAAGTAGTTAAAGAGAATGATGCACTCCCTTTAGAGGAATAATTAAAACAACAGTGTATTTTTCATCAGAAAACATGGAAGTGCCAAATTTTTCAAGTCCGAAAGAAAAAAAATGCTAAACTAGAATTCTCTAATCAGTGAAAATATCCTTCTGGAATGAAGCTGACATGAAGACATTTTAAATAAAGGAAATATTAGAGAATTTGTTGCTAGCCTAAATGAAATCTAAAGGGAAGCTCTTCAAACAGAAATAAAATGATAAAAGAAGGGAACCTGGAAGGTCAGCAATGAAAAAATGACGGTGGAAAGGCTAACAACATCCTTCTTTTGAAGTTTTAAAATTGTGTTTGATAGTTGAAGCAAAAACTATAACATCATCTAATGAGGTTCTCAATGCCCCACGTAGGTAAACCTATAGACACAGAAAGTAGATTACTGGTTACCTAAAAGGTGTGGTGGTGGTAGAGGAATTGGGGAAGTAACAGCTAAGTGGTGTGCAGTGTGGGGGAGGGGATAAATGAGAATGTTCTAAAATTTAGTGCAATGGTGGATGTATAACTCTTTGAATGCACCAAAAGCCATGGAATTATTCACTCTCTATGGCGAATCACATGGCTTGTGAATTATATTTCATTAAAGCTATTAAAAAGCTATTAAAAATTGTCAGGGACTATTTCTGGATAAATCTATAAATAATTTTCAAGATAAGAAACTTTCTTATCAGCATAAGACTTTAGCACTAACAGAGTGTAGTGTACTTTAAAAGGTCATTGGAAGTACACATTTTAGTCTGACATATCATTTCCTTAAAAGTTTATCATCATATGGAAAAGGTGTAATCTAAAGTTACATGTGTTATCATATAATATATAAAGTATGAGTCCGATTTTCAGCTAAAAAAATTCAATGATATTTAATTGCATTATGCCACATGATGCTAAATTCTAGTAATCTAAAAGACATCAGGCTTTCAAAAAAACTGCATGCTCTTGATGTCAAAAATTAGCTCTAAATGAAAAAATAGTTAAGTAGCAGAAGAGGCTAATTATGTTGGTTTAAGTCCTTTAAATTTCAAAATAAAAAGTGTCCTGTCTTTGCCAAGCTGAATATAATAGCCTGTGAATTATAAGATCAAGCAAGAAAACTGTATGTTTTCTAAAATATGAGTATCCTTCATCAAGTTTTATACTTAGGGCAGCTAAAAGACCTATGTGGAGGGATCAGCATTAAGCCCAAAGGACAGGCAGTGCACAGCAAGAAAGAAAGCAATTCCCTCGTGTCTTTTGCAGGTCACTACCAAGGACCATGTTAGCAGATCCATACCAGACCCTTAACAGGCAGTTCTGCTGCTACCAGTAATTAGCTTGGACAGCTCTGGCTCCAAGAGTAGCAGCAAGGCTACACCATAATGAGCTCAGCTGGGATTAGCAGGACAGGGCAGGGAACCAAGAGAGCTCAGGCATTCTGCATTGCGTATGTATCTAGGAGATCAAACAAGGATGGCTGGCTAGGTTATCCCCTCTCCACCTCATTCCAAAAATGAAGCACGGCAGTGTCTAAAATACAAGCTAATGAAGAGCGACACCTCCAACAGATGAGAGCCACATTAATTAACACAATCCCTAGATCATATTATACAGTTTCGGCTAGAGCTAGCAAATGTGCAACTTGTTATTGCATTATACATATATATATATTTAAAAAGCTATTCTTTTTTTTCTTTATTTTTATTAACAAAAACCAGATTATTTCATTTTCAAATTTTATAAGGTATTTCTCTCACGACCTTTAAGCCACAAAAAATTTCTCCCAAATGTTTATCTAAGTCCATGTTGTTAAAAAAGAAACTCACTTTTGAATCATTAGCTCCTGGTTTTCCCTTTTGAAATAGGCCAGTTCATTCCACACAGCATCAGAATCTTCTTGGCGAAGTTGTTGCGGATCTGCTCTCTTTATTTTTCTGATAGGAGTCCTATTTTTAAAATGAAGTTGTTTTCTTCCTTAATATGTTCAAAATGCAATGTAAATTTATTTATACATTCCCTAAAATTTAAAAACATATATTGACCAAATTTCTAAATTCAAGCTCACTATTTATGGAATGAATTTCCTCAAACCTAAGTCTGTAGAAATTAAAATCCTGTGTGAAAATTTCCAAAAGACTAACCTGCTACTACAGAAAGCAAACTTTTAAGCAGAAATATGACAGTCTTAGGTCTATTTCTCTCTATTCATTCTAGTAATAATAAAACATATATTGCAGGATGGCCACTTTCTAAAAAAGGATTATAAGCAATCAACTCATCTAGAATTTGTTGCCAACCAATCTGAATGCCGTATATGCACTTTCTCTTAAAACAAGCTATCATCAGTAAATATGTCAGAAAGTAGTTTTCACGCTTCTAGTGACTACTAAAGTTAGGTGAGCAGAGGCTAAATGCAGGACAAATTGCTTTATCACTACTTTACTGACAAGTGATATGAAACATTTTCCATTCTTCAAAAGAAAAAATTAGACGTGACAATTACCTACAAAACATGCCAAATGCCCTTTATGTTTTCATTTTCTGTACATAAAACAAACTCTTCGTTTTTATTTTGTAAAAGTGCTGTACTGGCCAATTTAGAAACAGTATTTCTCTACAGAACAGACCAATGTGTATCATCAACATTGCCCTAAAGGATCCATCTCAAAAGATGAGAGGGTAGTAGATTTTCTGTACTCATTCAGTCCTTTGCCCTCTGTTGATACTGTTAACAGGGGAGCCACTTACGACTAACCAAGATCTGAACACCTGTTCAGAGCAATTGAACTGAGACCGCCAATTCATTCAGATAAGCTGCAGAACAAACTGATGGATAGTAAAGATTTTCAAATTGCATACTAGGTTGAAGTAGTTTTAAGATAGTTAATTTAACTATATATGTGAATTTCATATTTCTCTGGTCTTCCAATTAAAGAGTTATAAACTTTGTATTACCATTATTTTATTTATTTACTTTTTCAATCATTTGGGTATGAACTAATTTTGCATTAAGTTATCTACTTTACTAATCTACTCTATTGATATTTAAGTGTATACAATAATTCATAATCACCTACATTATGAAATCTGCAAATGATAGGAATATCTATAGTTATTGCTAGCATATTTATCTGCTTTCATTTATTGTATTATCTATTCAAAACTTCACAGGAAAGATTTGAATACCACGTAATTTCTTTAAAATCAAACAAAAGCCATTAAAACACCTATACGATGCTACTCGATTCCATTTAATATTTAGGGAAATGCCTTTATGAGCTATGTAACTCACATGCCACTGCCTTCTTCCCACTGTTTTAATTGCTCTTTTACTGCTCTGTAGTTGGTCTGTAACATCTGTAGCCTTTCCTTGCGTTTTTCATGGGCATCTCTTAGCTCATCATTTTCTTGGCTCTGTAGAACACAAAAAAGCAAGTACACAAGTTTTAAAAAGTATGAGTATAATGTTGCAAATAAAAGGTTGCCCATCTAAATATGAAATTTGAAAGTAAACAGTAAATATAAATTAATTTGTAATACTTATTTAAACAGAAAAAAGGGAAGGATTCTTAAAGTCACAAAAGAGGTTTGCTTGGTAAATTCAACAGATGCACTGCATTTTTTTTAAGCTTAGTAATTTCAAAATTTTGCTGTCAAATTAGTTTCATTCCTTTCCCTGTAGTCAATTAGTACACATACAAATATTTGAGTCAATTTTACAGAATTTTAATTTCTTTTTCAACAAAAGGATTAGTCTATATATAACAAAATTTTATTTTCGTAATTATAAATGCATAGAATTAGTGTAAAAACACTAATCGTAGGAAGATCAATGCTTCTGCCCATGGATTTATGATTCGCTTAATACAAAGCATAGGGATTATACAGGAGGAAAAAAATCAGTTTGGACTATGTCTGAAGTAGCATAGTGTAATATTCTGGGCTGCACTGTACAGAATCGAAATGGAAGAACTGGGCTTTGTACTCTTGAAGAAGTCATAGAAACATTACTGGGTTATACCATTAAAGTCAACAACTTCTGAGTGTTCAAAATAGAGTACATGAAATATGTCTTCATTTAGATACACCCACAAAATGAACTTATCAAGGCCAAATTTTCAGTTCCTAGAGGATGTATTTATGTTACATGTGCACTGTTTCTCAAAGTAAAGTAACTCCTTGAATTTAACCATGTGAATTTCAAATTTGTTTTTTAAACTTTTCCATATTTCTTTTTTCAACTTTTTTTTTTTTTTTTTTTTTTTTAATTTATTTTTGGGACAGAGAGAGACAGAGCATGAACGGGGGAGGGGCAGAGAGAGAGGGAGACACAGAATCGGAAACAGGCTCCAGGCTCCGAGCCATCAGCCCAGAGCCTGACGCGGGGCTCAAACTCATGGACCGCGAGATCGTGACCTGGCTGAAGTCGGACGCTTAACCGACTGCGCCACCCAGGCGCCCCGAACTTTTCCATATTTCTATCTGAAGGAACCTGTATAGTTATTTAGTGGAGGCAACAGGTACTCTCTAACATTACGGTGAGGTGAAATGAGTAGGCACATGGCAGTCAGAAAAATCTGAAATCTATTCTTGGAGCTTTCTCATGTTGGCTGAATAGTCTTAAGAATGCTATTTAAATTAATTCAATTTCTTTTTCTGTAAAATACTGAAAAGAGCACAGAGATTTAAATAATGATGACTAAATTAAATGAGCAAATATGCAGGTAAAGCCGCTGGCACTATGCTTGCCCGGTAGAGGCACAAAGCAGAAGTTAGCTTTCTTCCCTTTCATTTTCCCAGGTATTAACTGATGTGCTTATCATGAAGAAGCCAAATTCATGGATTCCTGAACCATCTACCTCTCATCTCAACAGTGAGATAACAGTTACAGAGTTTGCATTATTTTACTGCAATTCTACCTGTCTCAACAGTATGGATATTTTGTCATTCCACTTTGAATGTAGGTCTAGTAGGATAACTTCAATAAATCTCTCAAGTAGTTATTAGGAAGTATCTGAGTCCTGTGTGCACCAAGCGTCTGTATGCCATCTGGAAATGGAAGTGCTTGATGAAAACGCACGAGAATGGCATCACTTGAAAGGGGCAATCAGAATAAACGTTATCCTGAAGAGTTTTAGAAGATAAACAGATTACAGATACTGCAAACTTGCTAAAGAGTAGCATGGTTTAATACCATGGTTAAAAATTCAGGATACTGAATTGAATTTTGTTCATTTCAACTGAAGAACCATATATTAAGAGTCTATTACATGCAGAGTGTTAAGTGCTGATAAGAGTTCAACTCTTCCTGCTCACAGTTAGTAAATTTTATCTTGACATAGTTACTTAAATTCAGTGTGTCCCAGTTTCTCCATCTTTAAAATAAAAGCTATTTATATCTCTCCTATTCTAAGACAAAAGAATGATTTACCCCTTTTAAGAAAAATTTTTTAATGTTTATTTATTAACAGAGTGTGAGTGGTGGAGGGGCAGAGAGAGAGGGAGACACAGAATCCAAAGCAGGCTCCAGGCTCCAAGCTGTCAGCACAAAGACCAATGCTGGGCTCGAACTCACAGACCACAAGATCATGACCTTAGCTGAAGTCTGATGCTTAACTAACTGAGCCACCTAGGCACCCCAGGATGATTTACCCTTGACCTTAAGTTTTCCCTACTGTTGGTAAACAATCCAAATATCACTTTACTTCTGTAAATGATAAGCTTTCTAATCTTAGGTGAAATAATTTAAATTAACCAAATAGAAAAGTAATAATTGATAATGTTACTTCCTCATAAATGAAGATAAGTTCATTGTGTTTATTAGAATTCTTTAAGAACTAATCAGATTTATTAGGATTTTAAACAGGATATACTATAAACTTATTAATAAAATAATTATAAGAAATGTATAGGTATTAAAAAGATTCATGTCAACACACAATTTTCTTTTCTTTTCTTTTTTAAAGTTTACTTCTTTATTTTGAGAGAGGGAGGGAGACAGAGCATACACACAAAAGAGAGAGAGCGAGCACGAACAGGGGAAGGGTAGAGAGAGGGAGAAAGGGACTCTGAAGCAGGTCTTGCACTGTCAACACAGAGACCAACATGGAGCATGAACTCATAAACCAAACTTACAAACCAAACCTTGGCTGCTTAAACTGACTGAGCCTCCCAAGTGCCCCCAAAACACAATTTTCAAATGAACATCGTTAAGGTGACTATTTTGTTAAATTCTAAAATAGCTTTCTCTAATTACTCTTCATTGAATCAAATTCCTTCCCCACAAACTCTTATTTTACAATGAATTTCTTAGAAATGATTACATATAAACCCAGTGTTCTGGAATCATTAAAAGTCTGTGTTAAGAGTCCCTAGAAGCTCTGAGTAAAAAGAATTTAAAAGACTGCCCAACAACAAAAGACGTGAATAGACACTTCTCCAAAGAAGACATCCAGAAGGCCAACCGACACATGAAAAAATGCTCCACATCACTCATCATCAGGGAAATACAAATCAAAACCACAATGAGATACCACCTCACACGTGTCAGAATGGCTAACATTAACCACTCAGGCAACAACTGTTGCAAGGATGTTGGAGAGGATGCGGAGAAAGAGGATCTCTTTTGCATTGTTGGTGGGAATGCAAGCTGGTGCAGCCACTCTGGAAAACAGTATGGAGGTTCCTCGAAAAATTAAAAATAGAACAACCCTATGACCCAGCAATTGCACTACTAGGCATTTATCCACAGGACACAGGTGTGCTGTTTCAAAGGGACACATGCACCCCCATGTTTATAGCAGCACTATGAACAATAGCCAAAGTATGGAAAGAGCCCAAATGTCCATCGGTGGATGAATGGATAAAGAAAATGTGGTGTGTATATATACAACGGAGTATTACTTGGCAGTCAAAAAGAATGAAATCTTGCCATTTGCAACTACGTGGATGGAACTGGGGGATATTATGCTAAGTGAAATTAGTCAGAGAAAGACAAAAATCATATGACTTCACTTATATGAGGACTTTAAGAGACAAAACAGATGAACATAGGGAAGGGAAACAAAAATAATATAAAAACAGGGAGGAGGACAAAACAGGAAAGACTCATAAATATGGAGAACAAACTGAGGGTTATTGGAGGGGTTGTGGGAGGGGGGATGGGCTAAATGGGTAAGGGGCACTAAGGAGTCTATTCCTGAAATCATTGTTGCACTATATGCTAACTAATTTGGATGTAAATTTAAAAAAATAAAAAAAATTAAATTACATAAAGCTACAAAAATAATTAAATAAAAATAAAAATAAAAATGATGTTAAAACATTCAATTATAGTGGTGCCCACTGACCACCTGCATCAAAATTACCTGTGATGGTTATTAAAAGTGTTTTAGCCCCCCCCCCAAAAAAAATTTAAAAAAATAAATAAAAGACTGACCAACAAGTAAAAATTAATCAAATGGGATATCCAGATTTTTTGTGTTGTCTTTCACAAAAAAATCCTCTGTTAAGTCTATGGAACAAATGGAGTTTCTTATTGTTAGTACTATCATTATTTTAGCATTTTACAGTACTGTCTCAGCTTCCACTAATCACTGAATTTATACCCAATATTTTCCCTAGTTCTTATAGAGAAATCAACTATTTTAGGCTATTAAACCGAAGATTAAGACTCAATAAAAATATCCTGAGTCCTAAATGTCACCCACAATATGCCAGACTCTGTCTTAGGCATAATACTTAAACAAAGCACTCACCGTAGCGACCTCTGTAAAACTTTGGTGTAATGTATTTCATATTAGCAAATAGTTTTGATTTTTCTATAGTACTTGAAATAGGGGGCTCCCTCCATTAAGTAGTGATTATGGGAAAGTAGTTTTATACAGGAGCTTTCTCCTTTAATAACGCATGCTTCATAATTTACTACAACTAATGCTGGAGTATTTACATATTCTTTACAAAATTACTAAGATCTAAATTATTACAAATGAAAGTAAACTAGAGATTATTTCACAAATCAATTTGATAGGCATAATTTATAACAATTATTATTTTAAAATGCAGTTTCATCCATAGATTTGTCCTTTGAGAATGCTACTAACAAATTTTAACACATGGGTTAAATAAGTCCTAGAGACTATTGTTCCTTTGGCCTACTTTACAAATAGGCCAGAATTATAGAGATATGTAAATATAGGATAGATAAATAGATACATAGATAGATAATATATATTCAAAGAAAAACATTTTTCCCTATTTTAGTGCAAGAACAGATTTAGCTGAAGTCTTCAGGCAAAAGTTAACTATCTCAAAAGAAATATTTAATGTGTAGAAAGAATAATCAAAATATTTTTTTATAATATTATAACAAATACAAATTAACCATAGTTTGGATTATGATTCTTTAAGTCTCATTTGACTATAATTGCCTAAGTCAAAACCATTCATTTGGGAAATACTGTACCCAAAGATCTTATAATAAAATCAAATGTAAAGACTGAAAGATATATTTAATATCACTAATCGCTACACTTTCCCAAGAGGATACACTCAAAAATATCCCAAGGGCAGTCACTGAATTAGGTCCATTTATTAATTAGATCACTCAATAAAACACTTACTGACCACCTTCACTATATTTTGCAATTAAACTAGCCAAACTTGAGGCTCTAATTTCTATATACAAACAAGTGTGAAGGACTAAAACATTAGAAAATAGAAAGACTGTTAACAATGGACTTTGTTTCATGGTATCTGCAATTTTACTTTTTTTTTTAAATATATTTTTTAACATTTATTTATTTTTGAGACAGAGAGAGACAGAGCATGAACGGCGGAGGGGCAGAGAGAAAGGGAAACACAGAATCTGAAACAGGCTCCAGGCTCTGAGCGGTCAGCACAGAGCCCGACGCGGGGCTCAAACTCACGGACCGCGAGATCATGACCTGAGCCGAAGTCGGCCGCTTAACGACTGAGCCACCCAGGCGCCCCTGCAATTTTACTTTTGAGTTCATAAGAATAAAAATGAGTCTTGATCTAATCTACTAATTTGGTCAAAGGCTCCATGACAGACATGAGGCAAACTAAGAATATGAGTATTGTTAATAAAACAGTGGCTCAATCTTCATAGAATAACAGTAAGGTTTTTAAAAAGTTAAAAGAAAAACCTTTCATAAAATACCAAGGATTCCACGGATGATTAATTTTAGCAAAGTGTGTAAAGTTGAACGTATAAAGAATGCATATTAGAGCATTGAAAAATAAAAAGACATATAAACTATATTCAAAGGACACACTGATGTTATTAAATGGTATAGAAAAGTGCTAATAGAATCAAGTTATCAAATGCATTAAAGTCCATAAAACAGAGATTCATGGCATTAGTGATCCCAAGAATAGTAAAGATTTCATAAAACTCAGATGCATTGCTTTCCAAATTATAGTTTATACATTGTTAGATCACTACACTTAGGAAGTCAGGATTTGGAAATGGTTGGGATGTTTAGAATAACAGTTTTCAACTCTTTTATTACTATTGGTTCTTTTATTTACAACATTGGTCACTCATCTTTAAAATATGTACAACAATTCACAGAAATAAGCTAAACAAGGTAATGTACAAATATTTTTACATAATTCATTACTAGTATTAGAATAATATGCATGACTTACTACTGATACAGTAAGGAGCATCATTTCAATATATCAAAGTGCACATACATTGTTCCATGGTAGAGGTTATCTGGAGAAGCTTATTTGTCCTGCTTTCCCTACAGTCCACCTTGGTGATCAACTTGGGACCTAAATATATCTACTGCAGGGGACCTAGGTGGCTCAGTCAGTTGAGCATCTGATTCTTGATTTTGGCTCAGGTCATGATCTCACAGTTCATGGGATCAAACCCCGTGTCAGCCTCAGTGCTCACAGCTATCTACTGTGCCATGGAGCATGTGTTTGGTTTAGTAGTTCCAACAGGTATCTTCCATGGACAATAGTTTTTTGTGAAATATTAATAGGTATATTATTATACCTATTATTAATATAATCAAGTAGATCTGGGAAATAAATTATACCTTTCTATAGATTCACAATACACATTGATATGTTAACAGCTCACAGGAAAAAAAGAGATTTTAATCCACTGCTTATGATAATTGAGCACAGAACATTTTTCTCTGTCATATTCCCATTAGCTTCTGGCAGAGCAGTATTCAATAGAATACTAATATGGGAAGGCCATGATAAATATCAACAGGTATTAACAGGTAATGGTCTACAAAAGGAGCACCATGACCAGAAAATGCATATTAAAAACCATAAGACACTGTTGGGGGTTGAAATAAATCCCCTTCAGAAAGGTATGTTCTAGTACTAACCCCTTGGTGATAAGCCTTTACAGAGGTAATTAAGTTAAAATGAGATCCTTAGGATAGGATAGGCCCTAATCCAATTGACTGGTGTCTTTATAACAAGGAGAAATTTCGACACACAGAGAGACACACACATTGAGGGGAGATGGTGTGAAGTATGAAGACACAGGGAGAGTGCCATCTATACGTGGAGGAACACCTGAGACTATTAGAAACTAGAAGAGAGAAATGGATTCTCTCCCTCACAGGCTTCAGAAGGAACTAATCCTATGGACATCTTGATTTTGGAACTTTGTGGCCTCCAGGACTTTGAGTCAATAAATTTCTGTTCTTGTAAGCCAGGCAGGTTGTGGTAGTTTGCCATGGCAGCCTCAAGAAACTATTACAGACACATCATTAATTCTTATCTTTTTTTTTTTTTTTCTCTTTTTTTTTCAACGTTTATTTATTTTTGGGACAGAGAGACAGAGCATGAACGGGGGAGGGGCAGAGAGAGAGGGAGGCACAGAATCGGAAACAGGCTCCAGGCTCTGAGCCATCAGCCCAGAGCCTGACGCGGGGCTCGAACTCACAGACCGCGAGATCGTGACCTGGCTGAAGTCGGATGCTTAACCGACTGCGCCACCCAGGCGCCCCAATTCTTATCTTACCTTATATTCACATGCACTTGAGCAACAGTAATAATATTAATCCTAAAGCCTAATTAAGAGAAATACAGGAAGAAGTTTCGTGTCTTCACTAAATATGATAAGTATACTTACTAAAATAAGGCTGTAAATTAAAAAGTATCCTGGACCCAATCACTCTCTTTGGAATTGCTTTTACTTTACAGGTTTTGTTTACCTACTTCTTTGGATAAATGGTCTTGATTATAGTGCTTTTTTCATTCAACTATTTTGCTCTTTCAAAACAAGAAATCCTTTCCTACTAAATGACAAAATACAGTGAAAAACATCTGCTCGCATTTTCCCCTTATCTTGCAAATCTATAGAAGAAAACATACATTTGAAATTCATAATTATCACTAACCAACTTCAAAAAGGAATACAGAAGAAGTATAAATGAAAAAGAAATTGTGTGAAGAAAGAATTGTACTCTGAAAATAAGCTTGAAGCCTCATCCAAAAGTGTAGTTGTTAGGAAAAAGCAGTAAGAAATTAGTACAATGCTTCTGAGACTCCTTTTCAAGCAAGATATTCAAGAGGTAGAAGAGGATAGATCTAAAAATATCTTAATTGCTCTATTCCTTCCTGCCATGTCCAAGACTCAGAGAGTTTGGGGGCAAGTACGTGGAGATCTGTTACTATTGTGTGGGATATGTGAGTTAATTTTATGTGTCAACTTGACTGATCAGATATTAGGTTAATCATTTTTCCTGGGTGTATCTGTGAGGGTGTTTTTGTACAAAAGGAACACGTGAATCAGAAGACTGAGTAAAGCATACTGTCCTTCCCAAAGTGATAGGATTCATCCAAATCACCAAAGGCCTGAGTTGAATAAAAGGCTGCATAAGAAAGAATGCTTTTTTTTTTTTTTTTGCTTTTTAGCTGAGACATTGGTTTTGTCCCTTTGGACTCAGATTCAGATTGGGACTGGAACTTATACCATCAGCTTCCTGGTTTTCAGGCCTTTAGACCCAGACTGAAACCATACCACTGGCTCTCCAGCTTTCCAGTTTGACAACTGTAGATCTTAGACTTCTCAGACTCCATAATTGTATGACCCAATTCCTTATAGTAAATCAATCTATCTATGTCTGTTTCTCTCTTTCTCTCTCTTGAGATAGACAGATAGATGGATATAGATATATAGATATAGATTAGATACAGATCTTTTTCAGAATAATGACACCTCATTAGGAAAATCGAAAGGGTTCTATCCTATTGGTTCTGTTTCTCTGAAGAACCCAGATTAATACAGGATAGAAGCCTTGGTATGTGAATTTCAAGAATTATGCAAAAGGAGGAAGATGATAACATGGCTTCCTAAACATGCCCTTAATATCCTGTGTGTACTCCCATGTTTACACTAATGTACTAGATTCAAACTGCTTACATAGCATCTTCTTAACTAGAGAAAGGGTCTTGAATGATAGTTATCTAAGAGTCTCCTTTTTTTACAAGTGACTTGTTTGGCTAGTTGCACTGCTCAGTAAGTTGTTATTGAGTAAACAAACGCATTAGCAAATAACGCCAGGTGTGGGACACCTAGCTGGTTCAGTTGGAAGAGCATGTGACTCTTGACCTCGGGGTTGTGACTTCAAGCGTCATGATGGGTATAGAGATTACAAAAAATAATAATAATAAATGAACCAAGTAAATAAATCAGTAACTCCAGGTGTATAAATTTCAAGTAGGCTAAATACTAGCAAGTTGATGTCATCTGATCATTTTATTTTTTGTAGAAAAAGAGATGATAATTTTCCTTTCTTTTAGAACTAAAGTTTAACACTGTATAAATATAAATTATTGTTTAGTGGAAAGGCTGAAAAAAGTATTAATTGTAGCTTAGGTTAACTATACCTCAAAACCGTATCTTATTCCACAGCACACATAATATAAGTCAAACTTTTTTCTCCCTAAGAATAACCTAATATTATATGACAAAGAATCTGAGCTTTAAATGTATCGGATTCTAATCATGTGTTAAACAATGGTCTTGTCATAAAATGTCTTAAAACTATTTGAGATTCAATTAAATGGCTACTTCTCAAATAGTATAGGCCTTTGGGTAGTCGTGCATAAAGAATCACAAGTTTAGCCATATTAAATTCAGAAAAAATAAAAGCCCTCAATATAGTCAAATGGAAAAAATAACATATTTGCCATTTTAACTATGTAATTTGTCTTTAAAGGACAATTGTAAGTGACTTGAGCTAGGTGAGTATAGTTTTTAACTCACTTTTCTTTTTATATGCTTATCACATATAGAGAACTATGAAAAATCCTCTACTTGCTATAGTTCTATTTTTTTTTTTGCCTCTGAGGAGCTATAAGAAATTTATTCCCAATATTAAGCCAAAATCTTCCCAAATAATTTTATTTTTTACAATTTTATTTTTTTCCAAACAATTTTAAAGTAGTGGATAAATATTTACTTACAAGCAGCAAATTTTTTTTGTTACTTTATTATCCTAAGAAATCTGAGACTCAAGACCAACCGATGATACATTTTTATACACGTAATTAAATTCAGGAAAGATAAATGATAAGCAGTGATTTGTAAAGGGAATGTTTACTTTGGTATATCTTTATCTTTGCAAGGTTATTACTAAAGAAATGATTTAATGTTCACCTTTAGTTGTAGCGCCTTCTCTAAGTTTTCAATCTTTCTTTCAGCTTTCCTCAGCTTCCTCAGCTCCTCTGAGTCTGTGAAAGAACTCTTTGGGGACAAAGACCTTGAACGTTTCACAGGTGGTTCCTCGAGAATAAAACAAGGACATGGTTGAACTAGTTGGAACACTGGATTATGAAAGACATGCAAAATTAAAGAACAAGTAATTTTGAATACTAATAATGAATTATAAAAAAAATCCTGCATGGAATACCAGAGAAATAACAAGCGGAATTACCACAGTGCTACCGCTAAAGGTTTCTCTGTGACTCGTTAATGAGAATATTCATTTACATTTACATTGTTTCTTTCAGAATAATGATGTCCCATTAGGGAAGACTAAAGGGTTATAGACTCAGAAATGCAAGAAACCTCATTACAAAGGAGGGGATAGAGGCTGGTCTAATTGCTCTATAAGGGTCCAAGGTTACACTTGATAGGACAACCAGAAACAAGAGGGAAAGGATTTTTTTCCCTTTGAAATAGTTTAACACACTGTGAAGTTGAAGGAACAATATGCTTGAGGAATATAAATACAACAGACAGTAGATCTTATACCATAATGACCATATGGTCATTAACTATAATGTGGCTAACTAGAGACAAGAATGTGTGTTTATATTATGTACAGCTTCATATACCAATCTGGAGAAGGAATATGTGAGAGCAACTATTAAGCTGGGCAACATATTGTTCCTACTTACTGCATGTCCTTATGAAAAAGAAAGAAAATTTTGTTCCAAATATCCCTCTCATTTTCTTGACTTTTGTTAAAAGCAACGAAACATCAAAGTGGTTCGTTTTTTAACTTCAGCAATGTAGCAAGCAACCAAATTAGACCTATAATGTATCTCCATTTTAGGAATGTTTTCTTTCATTTAAATAAAGCTCAATACTCTGAAACTACTCCAAAATGGCAAGAAATGTTTAATGCACTTATGTTTAAATAAATAAATAAATAAATAAATAAATAAATACATACATACATACATACATACATACATACATACATACATATATAAAGCTCACTCTTCTGAAAACTACTAATAATATTACAGGGAGTAAATAAGACTATAATAGTAACTTGGATCTTTTTAAATACTTCCTTTATTAAGACAGTTCTATTCATAGAAAAAATGGAAAGAATTAAAAACAATTATCTTGAAAAACACAGTATTCTGTTTATAAAAAAATTTTCTATGCTGAAGTAACAAGTGTGAGAAAAATATGTCTAAATTTTCTTACTTTTCTATGTATCTAGAATTTACATATTTACAATGTTATACAATAACATATTTACAACGTGATATTATAAAATTTTTATATTGGTCAATGTTCATAGACTCTCTTGCAGCCTAACAGGAATACATACTATAGTGTATATATGCTGTAATACAAATACTACAAAAAAGGAAAGTTAGACACTAATAAATGAGAAACATGCTATGGAAAATTTGCTTATTTTCTGTGTTGCTACATGTTTAAATATGAAATTATAAAATTCCATAAATTGATGTTAAATTCCACTTTATAGTTTATATCTACATGGGCAGTATTTTAAATATCATATCTGAATGAAATAGAAACATTAAGATATATTTTTATTTTAACAACTAATGCTACTTTAAAATGATTTTTTACCTAGATTAGCTTAGCTACAAATTAGATACATGAGGCATATACTTAGCAAAACTTTTTAACCTAAGAATGTTAATCTACTGCAAACAGCTATACTACTACTAATATATTTAATTAAATTAGGAATATATTGTTTAGTTTTTAAAAGGGGAAAACTCTCTACTCACAACAATTTTTTATCAAGCATTTGGCATATAACATTTTTCAAGCTTCCAGAAATATAAGCAGAGAAGTAAATGCTGCTGTTTTTTAACTTCATTGCTTGTCTTGCCAGCTTCATCCTGACAAATTCACAAAATGACAAAATGTCCCTACCTTATGTTTTCCTTCAGTACTTGTCCAGATGCCCTTCTCTGAGGAATCCTTGTTGGTAGATTTGTTCTCTGAGAGTTTTTCATTTGCTATTTTTAGTTTTTCCTGTAAATACTCGATTTCAGACTTCTGTGAGACCATTAAAGTTTCTAAGCTCGATAAAGATGGCCGTTGAGATACCTATTAAAAAAAAGCGTTAAGTGCAAATATATATGCATGTTTGTATATTATTTATATATGTGCAAACACTTATCCATAATATTACATTATATAAATAAGTATTCAGAGAAGGAAAATTTCATTTCAATAATGAACTATAAACTAGAATTAGCTAAACTTCTATTATCCTAATAGAATGGCATTTTCCAATAAAATAGCCAAGAGTCTGTATAAATATTTTCCCAAATAATATTGCCATACAGATTTGCCGAAGAAAAAATTTAAAGCATGGTCGCATGAAATATACCACTCATAAGTAAATTAATTATTTCAAAAATACAATTATACACATATGTATTTCTTCACAAAATATTCCAGCCACCATTTGATCATCATGAGTCATATAATACCACTGAATATAAACCTGGTAAAAGGAAACCAACAGCACTATAGGTCTAATTGTCTTTCAGTGTATCATAATTTAATAACATCAACACAAAAGACTCTGATATTTTCAGTCAATACAGTCCATTATATTCTCTCTTAAAATTTATTACTATGTCAGATAATCTGTTAATGGTAAGCATCACATTGTAACTATAAGAAAAAAAATCACAGAAAAATTAAGTATGTAGGATATCTTTTAGAAATGTTAGTTCATAAAAACCAGCATTTTATAAAATTCTACTACCATCTCAACTGAATATATTTGAGACCATTAAAATCCATGCACATACTGTATTTCAAATTAAGCACTCCACTTACAAAAAACAAAAACACTAAATCATAGTGCAAACAAAGTTTTTGTTGATTTCCAGCAAAGAAAGTCAAGATTACAATCACAAGATTCTAATATTGGATATAGAGCAAGCAGCCCTGAAAATAGTTTCATTTAAAATGTGGAAACCTTTTCCATCCTAAATGATATTCCTAAGGGCTATCAGAAGAATACACATGTTTAACTTTTTTGAATCAATGTTGGAAAATTTTACCCTTTTCTGGTTTTAACTTTTTCTTTTTTTAGGGAATAGGGAAAAAAACTGCCCTAATTCAAACTTCTAATTATTTATGAGAGAGGTCATCTTTGATTTATTTACATTGTTACACTTTTGTCTATTTAAATCACTTGATTTGTTTTCCAACCGTCATTTTATTATATTGCTAAATATTTTTCTCAGCGTTGTTTATATTGTAGTTACCACATTTACAATATATTACTTACTCCAGTACCGTTCTTTAAATATCAAATTAAAATACTTCAAGCACTTTTATTTCAAACTCTAAATGATTTTTCCCTATTCTTTCCTCCCACCTGTAATCACCGTATGACTATTATTTATTTTATTTTCTCTTCCTATCGTGTAAGCAAATTTACAATGTTTATAACTATTCCGTCTGATTGGACTGGCAATCTGAACAGTTTTCAAAAGCTACCTGCTCTTATCCAGGTTCCTTTAAATACAATTATAAAGAATATATTAATATCTTATCATTTACCGAAGGTATTTTTAAAGAAGTTGTTCAAGGTGAAACAAAAATTTAGAATAAAATGGAAATAACATAACTTTAGTTTTATTGGTGTATCCAGTAAGAAATCCCATGTTCTTTAAATGAGTTTAAATAGTTTATTTATTTAATAATGAATTATATGTAGTAGATATGAATATAAAAATACAAATATCCAGTCAAGAAGCTGCAATGATAAATTCAAATATTCATGAAGACATTAAAAATGCTCCAACAGTGGATACTATATCATCATCATAAATGATTTCATATTTAAGGAGCAGTCCTTCAGAATTCTTCAACAAACAATAACAGAACTTCAAAAACCGTAATAGTGATTAACTCAAATTCACATAGAAGCTGGGAAGATAATGTAAGTAAATAAGTAAAATGGGTTGTTTTCGGTTTGTTTTAAAATTATAGCTTTAGAATTCATTCAACAGAGATGCTTTATAGACGTATTAAACATGTATATAACATTCTTTACATCCACAAAACAACTTCTACATTCTCCCGGGTTTTTTTTTTTTAATCTTATCCTCTCCCCCTCTTTCCTTTTATCACTTTTGCTAGAGATATATGCACAATAAGTATTTTCATATTTCTCTTAATATGACCACTTTTAAAAGTATAAGTAAAATGAAATGTCAAATGACACTGCCTCACCTCAGGTCATAACAAGGGTATATGGCAACAGCAACTCAGCTCCAACCGTTTCCCTAGAGGAATGAATGTGGCCCACTACTGCCAGAGCCGCTGATTTTTCAAAAGAAGGAATCAGGACTTCTAACGGAAATCTCCTAATTTTAAGATGTTGGCCAGACTCAGTTTATGACTTCTGTATTTTGAGAACATGGTTGTGGGAGTTATAAACCCCTACAAATTTTCTAGAGAAATTTTGAAATATGCATCAAAGCCATCAAAGCACATAAAAGCATATCAAGCTTTTGGCTTAGCATTCTACTCATGCTGAGGGTTGATACAGAAAGATATCCATGACAAAATGTTAAATGAGAAAAGCAAGTTACCAACGAATATATTATATAGAAACAGATTTCATCAAATGTGCATAGGAAAAAAATAAACCTTAAAATGTTTTACTTAGTGTTATTTCTTAGTGGAAAAATTATATGTGCATTATTTTTTCCACATTTATTTGAATTAATAAATTTTAATAAATTTTAAATTTTATTAAAAGTAATAAATTTTACAATGAACACATCACTAAAAGTTTTTCAAAGTGTAAATTTTTTCTTCAAATAAAAGGAATAAAAGTTGACTATAAAATTTTCAGGTTAGATAAGAGAAATATAAATGGGAAGTCTTTCTATAATTTCATCCCTTACAGTTCACTAGTGATAACTTTGCGCTATACTACTCAGATGTTAAAAAGAAAAGGAGAACCATTGTAATTCTGCCCTTTAATCTGCTTTTTAAAATAGGCTTAATTTTTTAGAGCAGTTTTACACTTACAGAAAATCTAAGCAGACGCTACAGAGAGTCCTGTACCTCCCACTCTCACCCATCCAGGTTCCCTATTATTAACATCTAAAATTAATATTTTGTAATTTGTTACAAGTAATAAACAATATTCACTTTATTTTTAACTGAAGTCCATAATGTATTCAAATCTCCATACTTTGTACATAACATCCCTTTTCTGTTCCAGGATCCCATCCACAATATCACATTACATTCACCTGTCATGCCAGCAACTCTTGGCTCTGACAGTTTTTCAGACTTTCCTTACTTTTGATAACACTGATAGTTTTCATGAGTAAATGATATGCAGTGCACTGTAGGATACCCCTCCACTGGAATCTGTCTAAATTTTTCTCATGATTAGACTGGGGTTATGAGTTCAGGGAAGGAAGATCACAGAAGTAAAGTACCATTTTCATTATATCATATCAAAGGTACATAGTATCAACATGGTTTGACTATTGATGTTGACCTTGATCACCTAGATTAAGTAGCATTTGTCAGACTACTCCACTGTAAAGTTACCCTTTTGCCCCCCATCCATACTATACTAAGCTTGCTTTTAAAACTTAATAATTATATACATATATTTAGTATATGAGAAATGTATGTATCTTTACTTGTCATTATCATTTCAACCATTGCATAGAAGGCTTACTGAAATCAAGACTATCAGTCCCCCTGTCTGAGGAAGTTCATTCTGTCTATTGCCCTTAAAAGCCTAGAATGCTTGAAAAGTTTAATTTTCTTACTAAAAGTTATTAGTATGTGTATCAACAGTTTTTTCTCTAATATCGAAAATCCTTGTTCACCTCTATAGTTCACAATCTTAAAAGATAATGAAGGGTATGGTGCTAGACCATAGTTAATCCTGATGAGAAGTGATCAATGGAGTATGTGTCCAAATGCCTCCAACTGGAACTCTCTCTTTAAACTGACCATTATTAATATATAACTTCTCTTTCACATTGATCCACAAAGGTAATTTTGATCAAAAAGTCCTGTAGAAGATGTAGCGTAGAAGGGGACATGGGACACCTTTAAGCTTTGTGTCAATAACTGTTAAGAATTATAAAAATTAAATATCTAATTGTGTTGAAGCAACATCGCATGGCATTATAGAACAGGGGCTGAGTGAATAATGCCTAATAAATAGAAAATTGT